>NC_136057.1:1727398098-1730184846 GCF_964261635.1 Lissotriton helveticus | reverse complement strand
CTCCTCTCTCTCTCTCCCTCACTCCTCTCTCTCTCCCTCTCTCCATCTCCCTCCTCTTTTCCATCTCCATTCCCTCTCTCTCCCTCTCTCTCTCCCTCTCCCTCCCTCTCCCTCCCTCTCTCTCCTCTCCCCTCCCTCTCTCTCCATCTCCCTCTCTCTTTCCATCTCCTCTCTCTCCCTCTCTCCATCTCCCTCTCTCTCCATCTCCCTCTCTCTCCATCTCCCTCCCTCTCCATCTCCCTCCCTCTCCATCTCCCTCCCTCTCCATCTCCCTCCCTCTTCATCTCCCTCCCTCTATTAATTTCCCTCTCTCTCTCCATCTCCCTCTCTCTTTCCATCTCCTCTCTCTTTCCATCTCCCTCTCTCTCTCCATCTCCTCTTTCTCCCTCTCTCTCCCTCTCTCTCCATCTCCCTCCATCTCCCTCTCTCTTTCCATCTCCTCTCTCTCCCTCTCCCTCCCTCTCCATCTCCCTCTCTCTCCATCTCCCTCTCTCTCTCCCTCGCTCTCTCCTCGTTCTCTCCATCTCCCTCTCTCTCTCCATCTCCCTCTCTCTCTCCCTCGCTCTCTCTTTGTTCTCTCCATCTCCCTCTCTATCTCCCTCTCTCTCTCCATTTCCCTCTCTCTCTCCATCTCTCTCTCTCTCTCTCTCATCTCCCTCTCTCTCTCCCTCTCTCTCTCGCTCTCTCTCTCTCTCTCTCACTCTCTCCCTCTCCCTCTCTCGCTCTCTCCCTCTCTCTCTCACTCTCTCCCTCTCCTTCTCCCTCTCTCGCTCTCTCCATCCCCCTCTCCCTCTCTCTCTCCCTATCTCCCTCTCCCTCTCTGTCAGCCTCTGTATCCTTCTCTCTGTATCCGTCCCTCTGTCTCCCTCCCTGTCTCTGTCTCCCTCTCTCTATTTTTCCTCTCTCTCCCTGTCTTCCTCCCTCTCTCTCACTGTCTCCCTCCCTCTGCCTGTCACCCTCTGGCACCTCACCCCAGCCTCCCGGGCACGCAGGTCTTTAAAGGACCATTTACTTGTTAATGGGGCTTTGTTGTGAATCTCCCCCCCCCCCCCCTAGAGCAGAGTGTCTCGGAGTCGCTGCTGTGGCTGACTCCGACCTCTTTCAAAGGAATGCCTCCTAATTAGCAGTTATGTGCTAAGTGCCTCATCCTGCGACACACCCACCACTTGCAGGTGACACAGTACTGTGTCGGGACACAGAGTTTGGAAAGCTCTGTTTTTAGGTTTTGCCTAGCAAATGCGCACGAAGTGCGCATGCGCTAGAAAAACCTTATGTCTTACAGTGGGGAACAGGGACTCGCCCCCTGCTCCCATTGGCTAGCTCCATAAATGGAGGCTAGCCATTGGGAGCTGGATCTGTCCGTCAAGGCCGGACCAGATTCGGGGGCGTTCCCGAGAATTTTTCGCTTTTGGCGACGTCACGCTGCGGTGGGCGGGGTTTTTTTTTCTCTCAAGCCATGTTTTGTTTATTCTCGTCCTGCCTTTTGCAGGAGTGGGCTGCGCGATTTATGTTGCCGAGCAGGTAAGTGTGTACCCGTTCCCGCCCCCCCCTCCCGCTGTCTAATTTGTTTTTAACTTTGTTCGTGTTTCCGTTAACCCGCCCCCCTCCGCCGTTCCCGCCGGCCCCCCCTCTCGCCTTGTTAACTTTGTTCGTGTTTCCGTTAACCCGCCCCCCTCCCCCGTTCCTGCCGGCCCCTCCTCTCGCTGTCCGTGTTCCCCGTTCCCGCCCCCCATACCCGCTGTCCGTGTGTGCCCGTTCCCGCCTATCCCCCACCCCCCCCCGCTGTCCGTCATTGTTGTGCCCATTCCCACCCCAATGCTTGTTATTATCGTTTGTGAACAAGTTGCAGGGCGAATACAATACTCAATACCGGAAGAAATGAGGAGAGGTTCAGTTGTTGGAAACCTTGGAAAGGACTTGGGGCTAAATCTGCGGGATTTGTCTGAAAGGAAAGTTCGTGTTGTTTCTGCTGCTGGGACTCAGTATTTTACGTTAAACGAAGATGCGGGGACACTGCACGTGAATGACAGGATCGACCGGGAGGAGCTGTGTGCGGAATCAGACAGTTGCTACATCAAATTGCAGACCGTTGTGGAGAATGCCTTAAAAAAAATTCACGTGGACGTGCACATCCAGGATATTAACGATAACATCCCGAGTTTTTTAAAGAATGCTGTTGATTTAAATATATCGGAGTCCACGTTGCCAGGAACGCGCATTGCTGTCGGGAATGCCCGAGACCCCGACATTGGCATCAACGCCCTGCAGGGCTATAAGCTGAGCAGTAACCTGCATTTTGTCCTCGAAGAGACAGAAAGCAATGACGGGTACAAATATGCAGAGCTCGTTCTGGAGAAGGGTTTAGACCGAGAAAAACAAAGCCGTCAAGTTTGTATGTGTGTATCTGGCCGACAATTTTTTCATTGGCACTAAATGATTTTCTGCTCTGGAGAAATAGTGATCGAGGGTACTAAGGCAGACCACGAGGAACTGAAACACCTCATTGTTTCCTGACATTGTTGCATACCATGAAGTATTTTCCCCAATGCAGAGTACACAGCGGGCACAGCGGCCAGGACAGCCCTGGCGCAAGTCTTCACCCACCCCGTGCCCAGTGTGAGCTCCTGACCCAGCTAGTGCTGTGCTTTTGAGTACCCATGGGCGTACTTTTCTGATTCTAAATGCAGCATTACATTCACATATAGAAAAGGTACAATACCAATCCTATATTTAGCAAGTCAATGACAACGGGTGGAAGGACACCTGAGGGCAAAAAAGACTCCAGGCTTCTACAACACAATAATAAGAGAAAAAAGTGAGGACGCAGACCTCCACCCCCCCTCCCCTTCCCATAGCAGCACCTTAAACTGGGGCAACCTGTCCCCAGCCTGGCTAAGAAAGAACAGCTCCACGAGGCAGTGTAAATGTCAGACGATGCGCTATATAAAAACTGTCTATCCACTCCTTTCTCCCCGTCCACCACCAGTGTTCAGACCCCGCCTCCTCCCACAGACATTGCAGCCTCTCCTGGGAGCAGCTCTTGCTCCTACTAATGGACGTTAATGGGTTTCTCCTCCAGGTCGCGCCTGCATTAGCCCAGCCTGAGCTCTCTGATGGCCGCAGATATCAGCCAAGGAAAGCGTTTTCCTTTAGAGCCACGGTCCCTGGTTCGATCCGGGGTATTTGCTAACAGATAACACCTCCGTGGCATCTTTCTGGAAGGGGGGGGGGAGTTGGTGTTGTTTACTCATTGCACAGGCCCTATGTATTGTACTCTCTAGGGGCTCGCAGTGTGTGGATGGGGGCTCGCAGTGTGTGGGGGGGGCTCGCAGTGTGAGGGGGTGCTCTGTGTGTGGGGGGGCTCGCAGTGTGTGGGGGGCTCTGTGTGGGTGTGTGGGGGGTCTCTGTGTGGGTGTGTGTGGGGGGCTCTGTGTGGGTGTGTGTGGGGGGGCTCTGTGTGGGTGTGTGTGTGTGTGTGTGGGGAGGCTCTGTGTGGAGGGGCTCTGTGTGGGGGGGCTCTCTGTGGGTGTGTGTGTGTGGCATTTGCGAGAGATTAGGCTATTGCCATTGTAAATGACAATGCCATTTATTTATCTGTTTTCAAAACGAACACATAAATAAAAATGTTGTCATTTACAATGCCAATAGCTCTAACTTTTACAAAGGCAAAACCGTTGCATTGTAAATGCTTGTTTAACCTATGCCTGCACAAGACCATGAATCTTAAACACAGTATCTTAGAATGGACAAGCCAGTGCAGTAACTAGCTAAGTGGGCTATGAACATATGACGATAGTAAATAAAAAAAAGAGCCTAGAAGGGCCGCTCAAAACTGCCAGGTTACTGTAAACCATAAACTGTGGGCCTGTCCCTCACACTTCTTACTCCACCAAAGTACAAAGCACTGTGTCCCATAACGCAATAACTGCACCCCAGTGGTCCTCACACAGAACACGGAAACACTTTCCGCACAGGAGCAAAACAAAGACAACACACTTCCAACCAAACACCATACACGGTGTAGCATACTACCCATGCAGGCAAGCGCTTCAGCACCCCACATAGGTGTAGTAAGCCCGATATAAATGTTGCAATACAATACAATACAATGGATGATGTGGGACTGGGCGGTGGATCAGGGGGGTTTCATCGGCAGCTCCCTTCCTATTATTTTTGAGTGGTCTGGCCTGCGGCTTTTCCATGCACGTTTAGAGGCCTCTGACTGGTGGCTGCTCCTTGTTCGACCCAAGGACCTAGACTTGCTGAGGATTGTGTGGTTGATAGTGTGGCACTTCACAATTTTATGCTGCGCCTGTTGATCATTTTTATGGCAAGTAAATCAGCATGCTGCTTTGTGCCATGGCATTGCCTTTCAAAACATTAGTAAAAAAAACACTTCACTTCTTCTGCTAACCTCTACAGGAACGATGCAAGAATCTTCAAAGCTCTGGACAATTTTCCTCTGAAAACACTTCTGATACACAGAAGACAAGCAAATTGGCAGAACCTTTTTCTGTTATCTGAATGCACCACTACATGTCACCCTGATGCACGCATTATGGATGAGCAGCAGGCCTGCGTCTCCAATTCACATCCCTTTGCAGGTGTGCCTTGGTTCTTCGAAACACCCCCTCACCTTACCTTAAAGCAGCATGAAGAGTTTTCTTCTACCCATGCTCAGGCTACTTGTCATGAATGGATGGAAGGTGAGGGTCAAATAATATCATGGGGTCCTTTAGCTTTAATGTTGGGGGCATTACTGAGGTTTCCCATAGGACTAAGCTCTACAACCATAATTTCGATTTCATGCTGATGGTCATATCATCATGGTGGGTCAATGCTTTGAGTGGTATGAAATAGGTTTGTAAATCTCTAAAAGCATGGCCAAAGAAATGTAATTAGGACTTATTTCCAAGAATCCTGGACTATGTAATTAAAGGTGTGGCCTTAACATCCGAGTTAAATCTTTAAGTAGAATCCTGTACTTGGCATGCCAACTGACTAGTATGGGAGTGCCTCACTTAAGACCTGATTATGAGTTTGTCAGTCTGACTGTCTGAAGACCACGGCCACAGGCATGGCCTCGAGGACACCGCAATGCCAGCAGTCTTCGGTCCGCTGAATTACAAGTTGACCATGGTGTCTGCGGTGTTGCTATGGCAGTCTTGGGGCAGTGGTGAGTACTCTTCCATATGTATCGATACATGTGCGAGTATTTCGACTGCATATGTGTTGAATGTACACATATGCAGGGCACGTGGTAAAATACCACCTACCCATTGCCGTAGTCTAACCCATTTGTGGAGAGTCCTGGCAATGGGTATTTAGTACAAATGGGACTTACCTGTAGATCGCCGCTGACATAGTTCTATTCCTAGGGGTGAAGATGCTGCTGTGTAGGGTGACCTGGAGAAAGGAATCCATGTCGACTGCTGCTGGAAAGAACAGGAAGGGGTGACTATAGACCGCTAATCCTTTGTTACCGCCTTCCTTTAGACGGCCGTCCCACCGCGACGGTTAGCTCCTGGAGAAGCCAACTCGTAATGGGACGGGAGTGTAGCTCCTCTATACCACCCTATGATAGCTGCTTTCCCCCAACCATGAGCCTGGCGGCCGTGGTGTGCTGGTGGTGTCAGCGGTTCAGCCATGGTCTTTGCAAAGGCAATAAGTGTTGAAAATGGCAATGTATATGCACATAAGCGGCGTTCATTTGTGTTCACTGTACCCCTTGTTGTAAGAAGAACGGATATCGCTAAACACTGACTGTGTTATCCCGCCAGCATAGACCCATGCACGCACATACACGACAGCCATTTTAGGCACCATGGCCTCTCTGCCCGTTTGTTCCCGGCACCCCTCCCCGCGGGCACTGCTCATGCATCGGCCATAAGACCCTCTCCCTCTGGGTGACCCTGCCCTAGAAGTAACCCTCCTGCTTGACCCACACCCCCCATTTCCTCCCAAGAACACCCTTCCCCTCAGCTGACGACCCCCCCCAGCTGCACTTGGCCTTTTCGACCTGGTCCCAAGTCCTAAGACCAAGCCTCGTGGATGTACACCCCCCTTTTTCCTGCCCAGCATAACAAAACCGTGATACACCAGCCATAAGTGCCCGATCTTATCGCCTGCCCAACCTTTGATTTGATCATCCCCTCCTGCCCTCGTGTCCTGTAGGAATGTCCGGCTGAGAGATCACAATCTCTTGTTACATTCAGGAGGGGAGGATGACATCTGAGCGACTGGTATGGGAATAGGCCTGAAGCTGGGATTCCAAGCATGCTTTCTCCTATTTTCAAAGCGTCTTTATTGCAATAAGGAATGTTTGTGCATCATAAACATGTGTATAAAAGACGAAGCCTCAGAGAAACTTGCCAGAGCACCTCCTGAAGACACTATGCGAGTGTCCGAAATGACAGGCTCTCCTCATGAGAAATAAAACTCTGTTCTTGTTTTCCTACTTTCAGCGCCCGTCTCTTTATTTGGTAATTGTTCAAGATGGGAACTAAGAGGCGTCCTGCGCCAGCAGCCTGGGCATCAGGTGCGGGATGGGCTGACTTTTCCACAATTGGCGTCCCAACGCGGGGTCCATCAGCGACATAAGGTCCGGTAAGAGAGGTCCAGACGATGGGGTGAACATCTAAACGATTGGAGTATACCTGCCTTGAGAGGGCCCTCGTCCGGCTGCGATTGAATGAACTTCACCGATTCCAAACGGACCTCTCTCAAGTGACCTACTGTCCTGACTGGAATCCCACAGGAATGCTGCGGTAAAAACATGGAGAAAGAGAACGATTGGGCGCTGGAAAAGGGAAGGCGAAGAATTGCCCACACGGTCCGGTCCGGGTAAGGTTAAGTAGGACGTCTTTACGTCCGATTGGTAGGATGGCTTTATCCATCTGATTGATTGATTGATTGTACTTGAAGTATTGGTTCTCTTTGAGACATTTTCTATTTGCAAACAGCGATGAATAGGAACGTTCCCCTCTCTTTGCAAATAGTTAAGGATAGGTAATGCAGACGTTTGTCCCCCATTGTAATCCGTCATGCCTATCTTTCTCCCCACTGATTGTTTGTTATCGATTTTTATCGATTATTGCTCTTTGAGATATTCCCTGTCTACAAACAGGGAAGAATAGAAATATTCTGCCCCCTTTGCAGATAGTGAAGGATAGGTAATGCAGATTTTTGTCCCCGTTGTAATCCGTCATGCCTGTTTTTCTCCCCACTGATTGATTGATTGTCTGGACATTTATTGTTCAAGGAATAGTTCTTTTGAGGTATTCTCTGTTTGCAAATAACGTAGAAAAGAAATATTCTGTCTAATCTTTGCAAGTAGTGAAGGGTAGGTAATGTGGACCTTTGTCCCCCGTTGTAATCTCTCGTGCCTATCTACTCCCCACTGATTGGTAAACTAGTTCCACCCGGACCATTTATTAGAGGTAGGTCATCTGGCACGACCAGAGGGCACCCCTAATAAAAAGGACATATGCAACAATAACGAAGTAATCACCGTATCCTGTTAACAGAAACTTTAGCATGAAACACGCTAGAAAGAAGAAAAAAAGGAAAAAAAAGAGAGAAAGAAATAAGAAAGCAAAATCAGTAGGCCACTGATGAGTTTTTGATTTCGCAACAAATAGGAAAACGTTAGAAATAGCTCACGATAAAACACATGATTTCGCTAGAAATAAGAAACGTTAGAAATAAGCCCGTAATAAGAAACATGAAAATGGTGAGAGAAGCCAAGCTTGACATCGCAACGGCCACGAGGCAACCAGGCTTCGCCACCCCTCACTGCTCCAAACATGTCTGTCCCACCGCCTGCCACGCCCCAATAACGGTAACATGAGATAGATACAAATCAGCAGATACCTACCCCCTTTCTGGAAACTCCAGAAGTGCAACAGGTCCGCGGCTACGCCCATCCGGAAGACGAGATCTTCGGCACGTGTAGGGCAGGTCCTGCTGCCAGCCGTCGGCCGGAGGTCGTCGCATAAGGTGGGCCAGAAGAGGAGCCGAGGCCGACGGGATCCGGGCGTCCCCTCTTCTTTCTTCAATAATGGCTGCGACAACATGGGGGGGGATGTCTTGCTCATGCCACCGACCCCCCCCTCGCATCTCCTGGTCCAGCCACGGCTTGGTATGAGCTCCCCGTTCGGCCCTGAAGCGGTGCCTTGCAGGCCACCGGGGGGGGGGGATGTCTTGCCTATGCCTCCGACCCCCCCCCTCTCATCGCCTGGTCCGGCCATCATGAATATTAGCGCCGAGAAAAACGGCGTGGGGTGCGCTGGGAGGGAGAGGCGGCGCGAACGAGCCTCTCCCACCTCCCCAGGTGGAGGCCCCCAGCGGCACCCCCAATGCTCCACTCACCCGACGAGGGTTCGTCCACTCGTAAAATGGCGGTCGACCCTGCTGGAGCGGGCCCGGCGTGAAGAGATGGCCCGGTTGCTTGTTGATTAAGAAATGAGTCCCACAATCAAAAGTGTTCTCCTCGATTTTGAAGATTCTATAGGAGCCACGGGGGCCCCCGACCCCCGCAGACACCCCCGATGGGGAATGACTGCCATGATTGCCCGCGGAACGATGAAAATGTAGCCGCGAGACGTCGGCGCTCCCATGCTGGCGCCAGCCTCAGTTTGAATGACTAAAATCCTGCAGACTACAGTTTGGATCAGTTCCGGTGAAAACCCAGTATGACCCGGTAGAAAAATTGTTGCCTCCCTCCCCCTTTTTGACTGATGGTTCATACCGCCGATCCTTTCTGTTGCCCTTTAACGGAACTTTTGGACTGCCGAAAGAGGCTCTAGGCCAACCACGAGTTGGTGGAGATTTTGACTATGCCTGGATCTGCCTGGCTGCACCCAAAATGGCGCTGGTACAAATGAAACTTTCAACTCCTTGTTGTACCCCGATTGCTCAGCCTTGGTGTCGTGAAATATGTATGCAGTTTTTAAACACAATGAATTGATATGGGATGGGTACTGATTATGTGTTCGGACAATGAATTGAAGTGAGATGGGTACTGATTGAACATTCGGACAATGAATTGTTGTTAAGTTTGGCGCATCATGATTATTGAAAGTTCGAATTTCAACACTTATGATACTCGCTCACACTGAAGTTTCGATATGATTTTATTGCACCTGTCGCACTTTTTATTATGAAATCAACGACCACCGACTCCATTGGGTTTTCCACTAATAAGTATCCCCACATGTACAGTTCTGGCCGGCCCACGGGGTTGTAGGCCCGTATTTATGCACCGACATTTTTATTAAAGATTTTTGGAAAAAGCAAATGTAGTTGTCACACGTAAATTGGTAAGTTTCGAATAAATGACAACTATTTCCGATATAACTAAATTACAGGTGAAATGGCTCAGCTCGACTAGTTAAGGGTTAAAAAGTATAGTAGGCAGAAATATTGCAAATATGAACGGTCCAGGTTTTTGTTGTATGTGTTCTGCATTTTTGTACAGCCTAAAGCAACCGCTAAAGATCCTGGTATTTAGCCTATATTTTATAAGCTACCTGTATCAGGAAAGTTGTTTTAAAAATGCCCCTAAGTCGCCCCGAAGGAATGCCACCTGACCCCCCCCCTGGTACGAACGACAAACGACCCCGTACCACTGTAGGTTATCACTTTTCCTCAAAGGAGAGCGCGAGCTCGCCCCCCCACGTTGCACCGACTGCCCTCTGTTCTGACCCCCCCCTGCGCACGATCCGTAATACCACACTTGGGCGACCTATGCTATCCACAGGCTTCCGATAATCATCTCTCCCAAACTAAATGGTCCACCTGGGCTTAAACGCCAAGTTGGCAGGGACTGCGTCCAGTGGAGATAGCCCGAGTATGTAGTAAGTAAAAGCCTTTTCGAGTTTATGCGCGCTGATGTGTTTTTAAAATGCTGCCCCCGCCCCCCTTCTTTTTCCCTCTTTCTGCAGGTCACATCGGAACGTCGACTAAAGTACGAAAAGGAAAATGGTGATCTAGCGGACAAAGATGGGAAAAAGGGGTTCGATTATGGTACCTACACACGACGAGCGAACAATGGCTATTTCTCTCCCTGAACTTAGCGCTTGGGAGGACAGACTGAAGCGGAAACTACAAAATATGACTTCGCTTGGCACCCCGAATAATACAACCAGGAATGACGTGCACTAATGAATGAATTCCTACGTTTAACTAAATAGGGAAAGTTTAAGGAATATTCTGAGGTGAGGTTTACCCAAGTACCCTCCGTTCGGAGGACTAGGAATGTTGCCAGTGTTTAAAATCTACTACCTCCTTTCGCACCCTCATAGACATGAAACTCAAAGCTGCCCCATTGTTCTCACAACTGACACCCACTGTTGCCTCAGCCTGGAAACACCCTAGCCCGACCAGGTTAGTTCTTGACCAATTGCCAAAGGCGTAAGTGTGTGCAACCAAAGCCACCAGTGAAGGCAGCCGACGATAAAAGAGAAGGAACAAGGTAAAAAGAGCTTAGGATGTGCAGCATACAGGAAGAGATCATTTTGGCCAATAACTGTCCTAAGTTTTGTCTTGGGTTTTTGTATATAATACATGTACTGTCTCCCTCGTCTGAGTTTGTGTGTACGTAATGTATGGATCTACGTCGTCCCTCTGCCTGTGTTTCCGTATTACTTGACCCCTGCTGTTCTGTGTTGTGTGCGCACTGAATGGCCCATTATTGTACACGTTTCTCTCTCTCTCTCTCTCTCTCTCTCTCTCTCTCTCTCTCTCTCTCTCTCTCTCTCTCTCTCCCTCTCTCTCCATGTCATACGTGTACCGAATGGTTCGTTTAGAGCGCGGACTCTCTCTCTCTCTCTCTCTCTCTCTCTCTCTCTCTCTCTCTCAATCTCTCTCTCTCTCTCTCTCTGAGGATCCCCCTGTTCCCTCCTCCCTTGTATGGTAACGTTGTGCCCCACCGGCACAAACCTAATTGGGTTTCTTCGAACACAAAGGTGTTCGGCAAAATTGACAGAAACTAAAACGATTGTAACTTGCCATATTACTACCTCTCCTTTCTGCAAAACGATAGAACCCGAGTTGGTAATGAAAGAAAGGACAGGTAAGACGACTGATGTCCCCTAATCTGGCCTTTTTATAGGGGGACTATAACGTCAATGGTCTTCTGTTTTTCAGTTTGTTAGAAATGCAATCCCCAATGCCCAGATTGCCTCACCCCAGCTCCCTGTCCCAAGCGTCCTCGCTTCTCCCGATTGACCCCAGCTCCATATCAGCTATCCCCGAAGCGTAATTGATGACCTTGATTAACCGTCGCTCCCCAAGAAAAGCATGTTTAACCTCTGCCCCCCTCTCATGATGATAACCCCCCTGCTTGCAAGAGTTTGCCGACCCCGAAGGGAAATGTAAGATTGTCAGTACTTGGGTTAAAAAGAAAAAGGGCGAGTCTCTACCTAAGGACTTGATTTCGAGTTTGATAGAATACACTGTCAATGGGAGTCCGATTTCTGTCCACGTACGACACGAATGACCGCCAAATAGGCTTACGAATTCAGTGGAAATGCCCTCCTACGTACTCCATAAGTGATGACTTCTGACTGTGACTGATGAACCTATCCCCCACCTACTTAGGATTGGGGACGGAATTGAGATGTATAAATGTCTTCTCCTGCCAGTCTTTCTAAAACTTGTTTTGTACCCATTCAAAGATACAATCACCGGAGGAGAGGAGCTGGACGTGACGCACAGCCTGGCCACAGATCATGAAGCACGTGTGACCTCGACCAAAGGTGGAATCACAGAGCAACGAGACGCGGGACGAGGCACCACTCTCAAACTCGGCAGATAAAGGAATGAAGGGCTGCCTTGAAGCCCTCGATTTGCTGACCCACTCGTGCCTGAAGTCCCCGTCCCTTTTGAGCCCGACTGATGGGCCTGCCTGCTCGTCGTCCTTTGCTCCTTTGGTCTCTTGGTGTGTTCAAAGATCTGATCCCACTCCGCCCTCTCTTCCCTCGATTATTCAACAACATCACCCTTTTCGCATAACTTTTGACTCAGAAAAGAAGAGCAGCATTTAGATAGAATAAGGTTTTGCCACGGAAGAAGAAAGACATGCAGGTGCCCAGCATGAGGCACCCCTAAGAAGATCAGTTAGGAAACAGGACTGTGATCTAACGGCAGAGGACTGATCGCACCCTGCAACGCGTAAGGATGAATCCGAGCTGGACCTATAGCTCCACCGCTGGTGCTCAACAGCGCCAACGAAAGAAGACGGACTCTGTTAAAAAGACACTGTGACAAAGAACCCCCCTTCCTGAACTTACTACCCACCCCTTGACTAATTGCTTGTATCGAACTGAATTCCTCCCTCAACCATTTTTTGTATTGCTTTCAAAAATGTTTCATCGGTCACTCATGTATTTAGTTTTCCAAAAGTCTCTTATAGCACTGACAAGACCCGAAGGTATCAGAGCACTTTTTACTGTATGTTGATGTCACCGGAGAGAAAGTCAGAACCTGATTCTATAATGTGTCGGAACCTTTTTCTTGATTGACCCCGACTAAGTATTATGCCGATCTCTAGACTTGTATGAATAACCCAACAAATGTAAAATCATATGTACCACATCCCGCCAATCGTATCGACTGTATAGAAATGAACTAGCTTATGTAAAAAAGCGGCGACTGTTGAAAATGGCAATGTATATGCACATAAGCGGCGTTCATTTGTGTTCACTGTACCCCTTGTTGTAAGAAGAACGGATATCGCTAAACACTGACTGTGTTATCCCGCCAGCATAGACCCATGCACGCACGTACACGACAGCCATTTTAGGCACCATGGCCTCTCTGCCCGTTTGTTCCCGGCACCCCTCCCCGCGCGCACTGCTCATGCATCGGCCATAAGACCCTCTCCCTCTGCGTGACCCTGCCCTAGAGGTAACCCTCCTGCTTGACCCACACCCCCCATTTCCTCCCAAGAACACCCTTCCCCTCAGCTGACGACCCCCCCCAGCTGCACTTGGCCTTTTCGACCCGGTCCCAAGTCCTAAGACCAAGCCTCGTGGATGTACACCCCCCTTTTTCCTGCCCAGCATAACAAAACCGTGATACACCAGCCGAAGTGCCCGATCTTATCGCCTGCCCAACCTTTGATTTGATCATCCCCTCCTGCCCTCGTGTCCTGTAGGAATGTCCGGCTGAGAGATCACAATCTCTTGTTACATTCAGGAGGGGAGGATGACATCTGAGCGACTGGTATGGGAATAGGCCTGAAGCTGGGATTCCAAGCATGCTTGCTCCTATTTTCAAAGCGTCTTTATTGCAATAAGGAATGTTTGTGCATCATAAACATGTGTATAAAAGACGAAGCCTCAGAGAAACTTGCCAGAGCACCTCCTGAAGACACTATGCGAGTGTCCGAAATGACAGGCTCTCCTCATGAGAAATAAAACTCTGTTCTTGTTTTCCTACTTCCAGCGCCCGTCTCTTTATTTGGTAATTGTTCAAGATGGGAACTAAGAGGCGTCCTGCGCCAGCAGCCTGGGCATCAGGTGCGGGATGGGCTGACTTTTCCACATAAGGCCATCTCATAATATGGAGGTCGGACCGCCGAGCTCACCGCGGTCGGACTGCGACAATGTGTACAGCGGTCCACGGACTGCCAAACTTGTAACAAGGCCCTTAGAGTTTTCTGATATAACTTCCAGACATGTTGCACAATGAACATTCACCAAAAACAAGCCAAACCTGTTGCATTTTCCAATGCTTGTTAACATTATCAAATAAATGAGTAACAATGATAATGTTGTGTTCCATCCCTGGGTGAGGGGAAAAGAGAAAGCGGGACTGAGTTAAAAAAACAAGTGCATCCAATGGCTCAGCACGAATAGACCCCTCCCGAGAAACATCTCAGGTATAATGCTGTCAGCTAGGAGAGTGGGCTGGGTTGGGAGGGGCCCCAAGTCAATAGCGGGAGATGTCATAATCCTGAACTTTAGGGACACAAACGCTGTTGAATACATCTGTAATGCCCCCCTCTTTAGTTCTAACACTCAAATTTGCCCACTCCATCTATCCTACTTTTATCCTACCCCCAGCCTGGAACAATTCCATCTAAAAGGTGGCTGTAACAACAGGGGTTGCTATCCCCCACCCTGTATTTTGCCCAATCGGCGGTTACCCAGGGAGGGCCCACGTAACTGTAGTCCTTTCTTCCCTCTCTCACCGCACTGGAATATGTTCAGTGTGCTGGAAGAGGTGGATTGACTCAGTATCAAGGGTAGCCACCCTCAACAATTGGAAAAGGAATCCCCAAATAACGTAGGGCCAAGGGAGGTTAATTCCACACTTCCCTCACCCGGCGATGTGCCAAAAATCCACGCCCCACCAATGGGGACTTCCACCAATAAGGGGATTATTGTAACAGGTGTCTCGGGGAAAAGTCCAGATGGGAGTTTAAAACTTATCTTCTGGAATATAGCTGGTCTAAAAAACAAGTCGCTTAGTCTTGACTGGGAATCCTACATGGCGGAACACGACCTATGCCTGATGCAGGAAACATGGGCACTGGAGGAAAGTAGGAGCCACACCTTTGCAACGTTTGATGTCCCGGCTGTGTCTCAAGGTAGAGGTCGGCCCTCGGGCGGGCTTTCTACCTGGATTAAACTTCACTTGGGTATCCAGGCAACCCAAGTTGCAACCAATTCCCGGGACATCCAATGTGTCCAATTAATAACTCCCACCAACTCCAAAGTAGCCCTAATAAATGTCTACTCTAGGCCCTCCAAGAATGGACAAAAGTCTAAAACAATTATAGCTCTGAATACCTTTATTCATATCCTCGACCCTTCCACCGCAATTATCCTCGGCGGAGACTTCAATTGCCAATATGAGCCGCTGGGCAATCTGGAATTGGGTGAACAGGATGAAGTGGATGCATTGTGGCATATTCCAGAGCCCAACGCTGCCCAGCCTAGAGTATGGACCCCGCTGGCCATCCAAATTAAATCCTTTACCCTTGCAACGTCCCTGCGGGCGTGCAAAGGAAGGCTAGACCCAGATCGCCCTGCCTTAGCCACTTATAATAAGTCCCGGCAAACCTCCATCATTGACTATGTCATGGTGGAGGCAAGCAACTGGGATAAGCTAAAGGAATTCAGGGTTGTGCAGAGGCACGACAGCGACCATAATGCCCTTGTACTAACCCTCAAACCCGGTTCCTTTGGCTTCGCCAATCCAGCCGCTAACTTTGGCATAATTCAACCCCAATTGGTACCAACTAATAATAAAAGAAGGGTTAAATGGACCCACCTTGTTGAATCACCTTCCCAGCTTGCGAAATTATATCAGTGTGCACTTCCTCTACTAACGCAGATGGGCGAGCCAACGCTAGCCAGGGGACCCAGTCGATATACACACGCAACTTGCAGTGGCCTTGGGGGAAGTTCTCTACCCTGCGTGTAGGAACAAACGACCTGTGCCTAGGACACACCCCTGGTTTCATGCCGCTTGCAAGAAGCAGAAAATTCTGCTTCTGGCGGCTATTAAATCTAGTGATATGGCCAAAACTAGGGCAATTAGGACTAGGTACAAAGAAGAATTAAGCAGGGCTAAGAGGGAGTGGGAGGAGAAGAGATGGGAACTATTGAGAGGCGCCTTGCAGGCAAGGGACTCCAAATTATTTTAGGCATTAGTATGCACTGGTTCAAGCAAGGGTGGGGAGATATCTTTGCCAAATATTGCCCCCTCTGTTTGGCAGGCGCACTTTGCGGCCCTCTACTCTAACCCCGAATTTGACATCACAATTTGCCCGACTGGGGCTAGGACACTTGAACCGGTCAGTACACCGCAGCCTTTACTAGACCAAGGTCCCCCGCTTGAGTGCCGGCGGCGGGGGGCCGCCGGTTGGGATAGCTCATGGGAACGGGAGGGATTTGTGGTAGAGCTAGGCCAGGGAAATACTGAGACCATTACCATTAAAGAGGTAGAATCAGCGATAGCTAGGCTGCTACCGAACAAGGCCCCCGGCCTGGATAGGCTGCCTGGCGATCTATTTCGCTCACAGCCTAAAATCTGGGCCCCGTACCTCACTGTTCTGTTTAATGCAGTCCTTGATGGAGCTAACCCCCCCTGACACCTGGGTTGGTGCCGAGATTGTCCCCATTTTTAAAAAGGGTTGCCCCCTAGCCCCAGCCAATTATAGGCCAATTAGCCTTTTGGACACCTCACAGAAACTAATGGGCCGAGTCCTGCTAGATCGGTTGCAAGGGTGGATGGAGGACCTTAAAATCTTAACTACCCTTCAGGCAGGCTTCAGAACCGGAATCTCGACCCTGGACCAAATATTTAGGCTCCAGGTCCTCTTCTGGAAGACTGTCCAGGTGGAGGGTGGCAGCCTCTACCTCGTGGACCTGCGGGCCGCTTTCGACCTTGTGCCCAGGGAGAGTCTGTGGAGGGTTCTGAAATGTCTCGGCCTCCCACCCTACCTCCTAGATGTCTTGACTCGCCTGCATGTGGGGAATTACGCCCAAGTGAGGTGTGGCAGGAACGGAGATTTATCCCCCCGCTTCCCAGTCAGGAGAGGTGTACGGCAGGGCTGCGTCTTAGCCCCGGCGCTCTTCAGCCTGTACATTAACGGCCTGGTGGGGGATTTACTCAAGGTCAGGGATAGTGATGTCCCCCGGTTGTCCACTGGCCGGGTGCCCGCTCTGATGTTCGCTGACGACACTTTGTTGCTTTCGCGAACATCAACGGGCATCCACCGAGTTCTGGACGGGTTTGTGACATTCTGCGCCTCGCGTGGCCTAGAGATCAACCTGGGTAAGACCAAGTTTATGATCTTTGGACCCCCGAGGCGCACCCGTCCAGTCCCCACTCTAAATGGGACACCGCTTGAACGAGTGAAAACTTTTGTTTATTTGGGCATCACCCTAAACGAAGACTTCACCTGGGGCCCCCAGGTTGCTAGTTCCACCCTGAGACTTTCGCAGATCACTGGGGGTATTTGCAAGTTCCATAAGTCAACCATCTTCAGACCAGTTTCCCCTGCTCTTGAGATCTATGGGGTCCAGGCAAGACCTGCTGCAACATACGGAGCGGAGCTCTGGGGCCATACGAACACACATAGCCTACTAAAAGTGGAGCAGGCCTTTATGAGGAACTTGGTGGGTCTCCCCCAGAGCACTCCATTGATACCCTTGCGATTGGACATTGAAATCGAGCCCATCACTGAACTACTCTCAGCACGTCCGCTTCTGTACTGGAGAAGGCTCTGGACTGTCCCAGAGCTCGAGGACTACAGAGCGGAATTCTCAATGGTCTGGGCTACCCTGAAAGGCAAGCGTATACCGTGGTTACAGCACATCAAAACTCTTGCCCAACAAATTGGCCTCCCCCAATTGTGGGAGACCCCTGAAGTGAGCTGTGCGGCGGTCCAGAGGAAAGAACTGGTGGCCATTGTGAGACATTTTAACCTAAGTCTACTGTGTAGTGCGACAGTTATGGGAAGGCTTACGAAAGAGTTCTTACAGGTCAAGCTGGCGCCTCAGAGGGAAGAATTCTTAGACCTAATACTGCCACCGCTAGCGAGGAAACTATACACCCAATTAAGGCACGGCTGCTTACCCATCGGGGCACTGACTCTCTCTTGGTCAGGGAAAGGGGATGGTTCCTGCCCAGCATGCAATTGTACTAAAGAGGACATTGTTCACATTCTGTTCTTTTGCCCGGCGTATAGCAGTATACGTAGATGCTGGTTGGTACCGTTGTGTAAAAACTTGGGATTAAGCCAATGTGCCCAGGCCTGCAGGATCCTAACCTATGACACCTCTCCCGCCATTGTCTTCTCGGTTTCCCGCTTCTTACATGGAATGTGGCGAAGAAGGACTTCTTTGCTTAATTAACTGTCTTTTTTTTATTCTTTTTTTACTGTGATGGCCATTTCTTGATAACTTCCAATTTAATAATGTCTTATCTTAAAAACTCTATTTATATTTTTATTATCTATGTACATATTTTATCTGTGCTTTTATGGTCTTTGACCGAAATAAAGTTATCAAGAAGAAGATAATGTTGTGAATACTTTAGAATTGAGTGTGCTTCAAATCTGAAACCATAAGCTGTGAATGAAACATTACTACGGTCTGTGGCATGTGTAGCTGTCTTCCGAGAGTTTTGATAATTCCCTTTCTCTCTTTAACACCACTTTCCTCTGCAGTCTTTCACCATCTTAGTCACTGGCACCTTTTTATCCCACATCTTTCTGAAATCCTCCATCTGCATATCTCATAACTCATCTCCTTGCTTTCATTGCTGTCTTTCCACTTTGTCTTACTGCATGTACTTCCTTGTGTCACCTCCAATTCAGCCCCCCCCCACCCGCACACACTTTCAAACTCGTCCTTTTCTTTCCGTATGCTGCTGTCAATATTTTAATAGCCGTCTTCACACAGGAGGGGCACAGCTATCAAAATGGCTATTACAATTGTCACACATATGCCCATCGCTTTTCGCTCTGCAAAGAGGACACAGAATGAACCAGCATGGAGTCTGAACACCTTTATGACCCACTGACAGGCACTTTGAGGAACTCGCACTTCCGGCTTCAGCCTCAACTTCAGAGCTCTCAATCGCGCCACATCATACAGACCCACGCGACAACCTGAACTCGCCCAGGAGCTGGTGGTGAGTCAGCCCACAATATGCGATAAGCAAGAGTCATATGTTGCAATAAAGAACCCAGCATCTGGAAAAAGCAAATACTCTTAGGGATTGCAAGGTATAATAAAACAGGGTAAATGTATAAAGGCTGCATCGCTGGCATGGGCTACCCACAGTCATTGTTCTGATTTTGATCTGTTTCTTGCCTGTATAGTTAAGTGCACGAATATTTCAGTTTTACTTTCAACCACGATTCCGGGTGGAGTCTAATGTGGCACATCATTTCTCCTACGTCCTCCCGTTCCGCTTACTCCCTCACCCTGTGGTCCTTTCGGCTTTCAGTCTCACCTCTCTCTTCTCCCTCTCCCCTTTATATCGCCCCTCCTGCTGTTTTCCCTGCTCCTACCTCACCTTCTCTGTCTCTCACCCCTCGCTCTACAACCTTATATCTGCTCTCACCTTCCCCTCGAGCCCTCACTCCCACTTCCACTTCCATCCCCCCTCCTTCCATCCACACCCTTTCTTCCCCTCTCCATCCCCTCTTCCTCCTTCACTCATCTTCAGCCCTTTCAAGTTTGCCAGGTGCATGTGTGATGTGGTACTGCAGTCCAGGGTTGTATTTGTTGAACTGTGGGATTTGTAGTCTTGTTTATTCCCTGACAATACAGGAGTACAAGGGACATAATTCAAATGAAAAAAATCTGGACTTGAGCAGCAGATCACGCATGGACCTGAGAAACCTGGCAGCTATGCACCTAGTGGTTACGATGGACAGGATCTATTCAAAATGACGTTCCCAATCTTTTGTAATTTTACACTAACAGTTCCAATATTTCTTGTTTCCTTGACCATAAATTTGCCGTCCACTCCCTTCTTGCACTCATCATAGTTCCCATACTTTTTTAAAGCGCTTCAATCTCTGTATGCGTCTTGCTTCATGATCCCACCCATCCTCGTATTCGGTTCCCAAACAGGGACGCAGGACTTGGAGGAAGGCGGCGAGACCAACCCTTCTGAATTTGGCAAAGTAAACAGCAGTCTAAAGAGTGCTCAAACCCCGAGGACAAAGCTGTCTAGTTTCCACACAAGAGTGAACTCACCCAATCCGGGTTTTTCTCGTTACATTAGAATATTTGTAATCTAAATCAGTACCACCAGTACTGGCATGCAAAGGAAAACTTGGACTGGGAACACTACCCGAACATGCGACTGGGGAAGATTGAGGATGTGGCCTAACAGCTAGAGCGGTGGACTTTGAAGGTGGGGAACTGGGTTCAAGTCTCGGCAGAGACGCTCAACAACATGAAAAGGGGGGGCCCTCGGCCCCCCCGCACGCATGGCGGCGCGGCGACCGTCTCACCTCCTCTCCCCTCGGGTCCTTCGACGGTGGGGGCGTGCCCTGGGGGCGCGGCCCACCGCCGATTGGCCGGCGCCCCTCCTGACCCGGATTCAATGGACTGGTTCCGGGTCGGGGGGGGCGGGCGATAGGAGGGGCCACCCGGCCCCTCGGGAATAAGAGGTAGGGAGCGCCCAGGAGACCCCCTTGTCCCTGGACGCTCCCTCGCTGAACGTTGTGCCCCGCGTTCGGGGCTTCTTTGTTTTATTAATTTTTCCCTTTGTTTTTCAGGCGGGAAAACGGACCCCGAGATCAGCTGCGCGGAGCACCGTGGACGCGAGGCGACAGTGTTGAATTTTTTAATTTGTCCTTTAGGGAGCCAGGAGCCCGCGTGGAGCTACGAGCAGCATCGGCCCAGCAGCGTCGCCGGGAAGACCAGCGTCGTTGGGCAGCCACCGGGAAGATCAGCGTCAGCGTCTGAAAGGGACGTGAGCCGGCAGCAAAAGGCGGCGGGAGTGGAGGCGTCTTTTCCCAGGCTTGAGTTGTGGGGCGAAAGTGGCGCGCACGGCGACCGCTTAAGGTATTTGGGGGGACGAGGTTAGGGGAAAGACTGTGGCCCGACTGGGGCCCGTGTGCTCCCTGTAGAACTAGCTCACGCGAAGGCTGCTGGAGCATTGTTGGTGTGTTTTCCTTTGTCAGCGAGCTAAGCAGGGTCGACCAGGGCAGCACCTGGATGGGAGACCCCATTTAAGGAGTAATTTTTCTCGAATGTGGATGCATTTATAAATAAGGCTCTGTTTTCTTTACAATCAGCACAAAAGTGTACGAATTTGTAATAAATAGGTGCGGGGGCGCGCAGAATTGTTTAACAATTATAAATGAAGGTGCATTAAGGTTTATATATCTTTTGACTGCTGCTTGATGTGTATTATTGACACTGCTGTTAATTACAAGCCCCCAGGGCGCCTGGATGGGAGACCATTGCACAATCATTGAAAAGAGTACAATTTCCACGGCTGCATTGTGATTATTGAGTGATCGATTGTTTATATTGTTTATATAATTAAACGAAGTGTACAGTACAGGGCAGTTACAGATGCAGTATTGGTGGGGTCTTTTTTTTTTTTTTTTTTTTTTTTTAGGAGCGATATTGTGAATTGGGCTGATATTACTTGTTTTGTGGAGCACAGCAACAGGGAGGTTAACAGGGGTGTTCAATTGCATCTTTGTATTCAAACTTGGTTGCTCACAATCTGCCCCTGTTTCAATCACGGCGAATTTCTAACTGAGGTGATCTAAGTGCATCCTGCACGCAAAGTGGTGGGGATCTGAGCCGCAGTCGGTTTTCTCAAAGACGTTTTCCTGCTTTATTACATGGTATTAATACCTGTTTTCAATTCCAGGCAATCTTAACTACATTATTGGCACGTTTTACTCGCAGACAGGGCACACGACGTGTTGAGGGCTGTGACCACGGATCATCACCGCCGGCGAGTGCACGGGACTGGTCGGTAAGAGGGGTACGGGGGGCTAGCACTCATCGCTCCTGGTGACCGCCAGGTGGGTCTACATTAGGTTTACTCACCCCTTACATAAGCGGACAAGCCGCTAGTGTTGCGGTCGCCGTTGCATGGTGCTGAAAGCCCCCTGGTGACCCTCCATCTGAAAGGTACACACAGTTGACCTGTTGGGAACTACGTAGGCAGCGGGTAAGCGTCATGCCAGGTCCAAGGGGTGGAAAGAGGGGGTCCAACATGGAGGCTATGATGCGGGCTATGATGCGGGAGATGAGCGACATTAAGCAACAGCTAGGACAAATTAAGGAGCGGGAAGCTCGGTTGGAGGACAGAGAGGGCGAGGCACCGGGCCCGTCCGGGAGACCGATCCGCAAGAGGGTGGCACCAGTGCCAAGAGGGGAATTTGTCACCCCGCAAGGGAAACCTAGGTCCAAAAGACCCAAGGAGGCGGTCCCCACCCCAGGCCCAGTGGATCCGTTACCCGCCGCACCGCCCGCGGTGGTCCCACCCCCGCATGTGCCTACACCCATTGCCCCTGTGGTGCCGGTGCCGGCAGGTCAACCAGTAGACGCTGGGTCTGCTCCCGCACCGGTGCCCACAATCCCGGGTACAGGCTGGCCACACCCGGCGCCCGCCCTGCCAGCTGTGCCAGGACCACTGGGCATAACCCCAGTGGTACCTGTTGTCCCGGGGGGTAATGTAGATTCAATGCCACCCGAATTGTTATCTCAGTTAACGGCCATGATGCCATGGCTCCAAAAAGGGGGAGCCTTCCCGAATTCTGCAGACCATGCGGCAGAGGCGGCAAGGTTTGTAGAAAAAATCAGATCGGCACCGGTCGCCGACAGTGTTGCATTGCCAATTTCTTCTCCCCTTGCAGGTCCAAGTGTTCCCCAGCTGGACGGAGTAAAAGGGCAGCCGCCCACGGTGCCCGCACTTGGTAAGGAAGTGGCATTGCCGCTCTTGGGGGACGGTGTGATACCTTCCAGGAGCGAAAATCTAGCTCAGCATGTGTCATTAGCTGTGAAAGAAATGATTTGGGCTGATAAATACGTGTACATTTATTCTTTATTGTTGGATAATAGGGAAATGGAGCAGGCAAAAGCACTGAAAGAGTGGATGCTCCCAAGTGAATGGAGGGCGCAGTGTACTAGATTCAGGGTTGAGGAAAATCTCAATAATTGGATGCAAGCATGGGCTGTTTTCACTGCAATTAAGGCTGAGCGTCCTCCAGATCTGCAGGCTGCATTGGCTTGCTACTCGAGCAGGATTGTGGGGTGGAGTCAACAGTATTCTGGGGAAGCATGGAAGGGTTATGATGTCAATTTTAGGAAGGCATTGGAATTCAATAGATCGTTGCCATGGGACTCGGTAGATTCCATGGCTTGGCACAAACAGTTCTCTGACACTGCACCGCCCCCTCAGTTCGGTGCGGTCAAGGTGTTCACTAGACCGCAGCAGCCCTTTCGGCCCCCCCAAACGAGTGAAATACCTGGGAAATTTAGGGCAGGTGGGCCAGAGAAGAAAGGGGTGTGCTGGGATTTTAATAGGCGTACCTGCACAAGGGCCGCGTGTAAGTTTAGGCATGCATGTTCCTCCTGTGGGCACCCCTCTCATCCAGAAACTACCTGTAGGTCCAAGCAAGGTAACACAGGACAGAGGGGTAGGGGAAAGCCACTATAAGTCAGACAGGTTACGCCCCCCCACTCCAGTGGATGTGGTGGCAATGATTCCATTGTTGAACAGATACCCTGACCACAAAGCGGCCACCCTACTCCAGGAAGGTTTTTCTAAAGGTTTTAGGATCCCGGCCGGGGGATACACAGGCAGTGCGCACTGTAGAAATCAATTATCAGTCAAACACAATCCGGCTGTTGTGGCCGCCAAAATTGACAAGGAGCTTTCCTTAGGCAGGATAACTGGCCCTTTTCCTGCAGTGCCAGTACCCAATTTTGTGTGTTCCCCACTGGGAGTTGTCCCCAAGAAAGAGAAGGGGCAATTCAGATTGATTCATAACCTGTCAGCGCCAAAGGGGGCGTCACTGAATGATGCCATTGACGAAGGTATCTGTAGTGTTAAGTACGCCTCTTTTGATCAGGCTGTTACCTTATTGCAGGCCACTGGACCCGGGGCGCTGATGGCGAAATCAGACATAGAATCCGCCTTCCGCCTCCTCCCAGTCCACCCGGCGGACCAGCATCTTTTAGGTTTCACCTTTAGGGATAGGTTCTACATGGACAAATGCATGCCTATGGGTTGTTCTATTTCTTGCGCCTACTTTGAGATGTTTAGTTCATTTCTTGAATGGGCCATGAGACAAGTGACGGGCCATCAAAGGGTCATGCATTACTTAGATGATTTCCTCTTCCTCGGTACAGCGGGTTCTCAGGAGTGCGCACTGGCATTGCAGGAATTTTGCATGCTCATGCGGGCTTTTGGGGTCCCGCTTGCGCCTGGGAAGACGGTGGGCCCGACCACCTGCTTGGAATTTCTGGGCATCGAGATTGACTCAATGGAGAGATGTTTTAGACTACCTAGGGACAAGGTGTGCAAATTCAAGACATCGCTACAGTTATGCCTCCGGAAGGAGAAGGTCACTTTGCAGCAATTACAGGAGGTGGTAGGGCAATTGAATTTCGCACTAAGAATCATCCCAATGGTTTGCCCCTTCTCTCGCTCCATCGCGCACGCGATGAGGGGGCTGAAGGAAAAGCACCACCGCACGCGCCTATCGTCTGAAATTCGCCAGGATATGCTCATTTGGATGGCATTCCTGGAGGAATTTAACGGTAGGGTGGTCTGGCCCGGCCCGCTCACGACATCGGCGGAGTTGGGACTATGGACTGATGCGGCCGGTAGTGTGGGCTTTGGTGCCATCCTAGGGAATAGGTGGGTCGCTCAACAATGGCCAGAAGAATGGAACACATGGGGTTTGCTCAGCAACATTGGCTTCCTGGAACTTTTTCCAATATGGGTGGCACTGATGGTTTGGCCCGAACACCTATGTAACCAATCAGTGGTGTTTTGGTCAGATAACATGACAGTGGTGGAATGTATCAATCAGCAGGGGGCGCGGTGTCCTTTCATACTTCGTCTGATCAAAGAAATTGTTCTGCGGTGCCTTAAACTGAATGCTAATTTTAGAGCCAAACATGTCCCTGGTGTTTTAAACAATGCTGCTGACTCCCTTTCTCGCTTCAAAATGCAGGTTTTCAGGGAACATCTCCCCACAGCAGACCCCTCGCCAGCACACTTCCCAGCAGTACTTTGGCAGATTGGTGCCCCAGATTACAGGACCTCGTGGTCGCTAGCCTAGCCCCCAGGACCAAGACGGCTTACGAAGGGGCGTTTCTGTCTTATTGTTCTTTCTTGGGGCCACAGTGGGAAGTGCTTTGGGCGAAGGAGGATGGGTTTGCAGCCTATTTAGAATGGATGCACAAAGAGGGGCGCTCAGTGGCAGCGGCGACCAGACATAGGGCAGCAGTGTCATTCTTCGCTCAAGCTAGGGGCTTCCGGGATCCCACTAATACCTTTATGATACGCAAGGCTTTAAGGGGATGGCGCCGTATTCAGGGACACCAGAAGGATAAGAGGAAGCCCATGGGGTTGGCCCGGCTAACAGCCTTACTGGGCACGCTGGAGATTGTTTGTAACTCGGAGTGGGAAGTGCTTCTTTTTAAGGCGGCATTCTCCCTGGCATTTTATGGGGCGCTGAGAATTAGTGAACTTGTGGCAGGATCCAAGTCTGACATATTAGGTGGCTTGCAGAAGGCTGGGGTGACGATAAGGGGTGACACCATGTGGGTGATTATCCAGAAATCAAAGACCGATCAAGAAGCTAGGGGTCACACCATAGTTCTGCAACGGGCCCCCGCCAACCCGTGCTGCCCGGTGAGGCACGTAGAATCACTCATGGGACTGATGGTCGGTTCAGCAGGCAGGGCGTTGCTCTGTCACGCCGACGGGAGCCCCTTGACCAGGTATCAATTCAGGAGAGTGTTCGAAATAGGGGTTACAAAAGCAGGTCTTGATCCTAGAGATTTTGGATCTCATTCCTTCAGGATTGGGGCAGCAACTGAGGCGGTGGCGGGGGGCCTCCCGGTGGAAAGAGTGAAGACAATTGGGAGGTGGTCGTCAGACTGCTATAAACGTTATGTTCGGATTGACATGCTATGATTACTTGTCACTCACGCTTGGTCTCTTTCCGCTCTCTTACAGTTTCTCAGACCTGTTACGCAGGGGAGGAATTTGTCGTCGGGCACCGCCAATATTCATCGGCACGGAGCGGCGAACAGGAAACAACAAAGAACAATGTCTGGATTGTCGGTCATTCATATGTGAAGCGAGCGGAATGTGTCTTCCTGTCAGGTGACAAGAAAGAAAGGGCGGCACAACTAGGGTTGAATATCACGTTCTTTGGCAGAGGAGGGTTGTGTCTTCACGAGTTTAGGGGATTCTTCCAAGGGCTGTTAGCACGCCAGCGGTCTCCACCGTCAGTGGTGATACTTCACCTTGGGGAGAACGACTTGGCAACACTGGGCAGGCGCATCTTGATTGAAGAGATTATCTCAACAGCGGGTTGGATAGCTAGGACCTGCCCCGGGTGCACGCTAGTATGGTCACAACTCATACCTCGACTTCAGTGGCGGGGGGGTCATTCGGTCAGGGCGTTGAATCACTCGGTAAAGAGGATCAACACACGGTTGGATAGGTTGTTTCGAACCCCCGTGTTACAGTCAATACCTCATGGGTGCATCTGGGGTCACAAGTATTACTTGAAGGACGGGGTTCATTTGACAGAAGAGGGTAATGTCCTATGGTCTGACAATATCTGGGCTTGGCTAGAGGGCTGGGATAGGAGGAGTGTGTCCTTAGGCAGGGGCTAGAGGGGGAGGCCAGATCGTCGGTTAACAATACTGGCCTGTGGCGGTAAGGTCATTATCGGTGAGCACATATTTGAGGTCTGAGGGGGCGGGCATCATCCTATGGAGGTTCCCGCCCGGGGGGAGGGGCCTGCGGGCCACTCCCAGTACTCCAGGGGCAAGGTAATATGCAAAGGAGCGCGGGTAGGAGTAGTTCACGCTTTCCTTAGGCTGGTAGCCACCCCGCGCGCGTGGACTCATGACGCCACCGGCGCAGAGTAAGGGCCCTCCTTTAGTGGGTAAATGGAGTTTGGGGCGTAGACCGGGCAATTCCCGGGGTAACACTGCGCATGCGCACTTCTAGGGGGAAGGCGCAGCTTGTAGGACCTGACACCGGTAGTGACCCTGCCATATGGCCAGAAATGTACAAAAATCAAGGTAGGATGTTTAGTTTAAGCTAGGAACAACTTGTATTAGAGTTTTGTTAAGGTCAGGCTCTCAAACTTGTTGATAACAATTGTATAACTGAATGTCCTGCTGATTTTTGTATTCATTGTTGATTATGCAATTAAAACCTTTTTTAATTTCATACTTTAATAAATACGGCCGGGCGACTAGCGCCCGCCTTCCAAAAAGTAAAACACGTCTCGTGTCCACGTTCCTGGGTGTTGGGTGCCGGATTGGGGGGGAGGCGGCAGCTAGTCGCTGACCATGTCAACATCCTCTGATTCTTGGCAAATCACTTAATCTCTCTGTACCTATACTACCTAACAAAGTGAATGTGTCAGATAATAAACACCCATAAATGCGGTGCCGAGAGGGCTCTGTGTGTGTGGCGTGCGCTACAGAAATGGCCAACATTGTTGCACTTGGGTTCGGGCTTGCCTTGCCACGCCTCAGGTCAGCCTGTCGCATGTTAGGCGGTAGATGTTGCCAGTCTCAGAGCGGGCGTTCAGTTGTTGTGTTCCTCTTTCCCTGTCCTCGTTGGCATGCCGGATCCTGGCCTTACTTCCCAGATTTTAATCTGCTTCCTGTGCCCCGAGAGAGCTCTCCTGCAACAGGGAGGCGAGGGGGGGCTAGTGATGACAGCCCCGGGGTGTGCCCAGTCTGGCAGCCATTGTCAGCCTCTTCCGGACTAAGGAACCAACCATAGGTGGGGCATCCTCACTATAGCCCCCCACCCCTCCCCCCTCCATATTGCCAACCAGTGTTCATCATTACCTCAATGGAAGGGAAATGCCTCATCTCCCTTTCCCACACAGTACAGAGGACCAAGCACAGAGACGCATGTTTTTTTCATGCCTACCAAGTTTCCTAGGTTCATGCTGCATGACTAGCTGGAGCAGTCCAGGTTTTTCCCTTAGAATTCTGGGACTTGTAGTTTTATGTAAACCAGTAAAAAACCCCGACCACGAGTCACAGAAATGTAAAAAAAAAAACTAAGACTGGATTAACTAGTCACGCATGAACCTGGTAAACTTGTCAGGTATAATTTTGAAGGCTAGTTGGATCTAACACCTAGCTGGCTCAACAGCAGCTCTGTGGCCGTTCGGCAGAGGAGAGTCTCATACGATCAGCTCTGACCCAGGATGACTGGTGTTCCAGAGGCCCGTCTACCAGGTGCAAACACAGAGCCACGCACTCCCTTCAGAGATGTATTTATTTTTGCATGTTTGGCGAACTCGACCCCAGGGTATTGGAGTCCTTTACAGGAGCATCAGCTATATTACACAAGGTAACACCCATGTTTTTTAGGCGCGAGGAGATTAAGTGATTTGCCCAGAATCACGTGGTGTTGAGCCGACGACGAGACTCGAACCTGGTTTCCCAGTACCCAAGTCAGTAGCTTTGGCCAATGGTGCATGACACGTGACTGTCTCTTCACCAAGCACTGTGGGATTTTCAGTGGTGCGCTTTACCGCCTGCTTTAAGCTCTACCGACCTTTCAGAGATTAGTCTGACAGGCTCTGCCCCACCAGGCGCGTTGTTATCAATAGTGCAGCAGGTGCTGTGGCACTGTGACCCAGGGCCTTGAGAGGCCTTCTACACCCTAACGATGGCCCTATTTAAATATCAGACAAGAAGGAAAGGGTCCCTTTTTCTTGCCTGCATTAGGGCCGATAACTCCCTTGCTAAGCTCCTAGACCCCACATTCCCTTTAAAGAGCATTTCAATGTAGAGAAATGCATAGTTCTTGTTACCCAGCCCCCCCCCACCCCATATCTAACAATCACCAAAGTAGGCATTCTAGCAAGTCCCTTCATCGCATGACCTCTGCCTAGGTTTTGAGATCTACTGTGGCGTCATTCCCCCGATGGCCTATTTAAAGGCACACGACTGACATGCAATTTGCTCTGCCCTAGCTCTTCTGGTATTTCATAGGCTCTGGCATGACATGAGAAAGTAGTGGGGAGGGAGGCCAAGAGGAAAACGTACTTCATTGCTGTTTGCTTCTTCATCTCATTGGCATGTGGAATTTCTGTCAGCATCGCTGGCCTTACACCTCGAATGAATGTTTGAATAGATCATTATGATGACATCAGTAGTACTGTCTTTTTGTTCTTTTAAAAATCATTTCGTTTTCATTGCTTTATATAAATCATGGTTCATCAGCAAATGCACTTGAGCTTTAAATAAGTTGATGTAATTGAAAATATACAATAAATGCAACTTCCACCAACTATTTTTTCCTTTAACTTCCTCTCCCCCTCCCAAAAAATGGAAGAGACATAATGGCATTGTCCAATACCTTAGACAGGGAATTTTTAGTTTTCGATTCATCAATGACAAATGGTCATTGTATCTGAATGCAGAACGTGCAACCCAGTGTTTAAATTGTGCCGGTGCTTGCTGGTGCTTGGCACCAACACTTAATTCTTAATACCGGAACTTGTTTATGGCAGTCTACCACAGGGTGTCACTGTCTGGCTACTTTTGAACTCAGAACATAAGCACAGTGTTTACCAGTTCAATACACAATACATGGTCTTACAATTTTAGGTGATCTGGAAAATCCAAATAGTAGAATAATAGAATAATAATAATGTTCTTTATTGATTGGTTCAAAAAACCATTTACAATTTACAACATGACAAAAATTAATAGAAATGACTGTGATAAAAGTTTTAAAACAATTAGTTTAAAATAACTTAAGATTCGGGGGGCCAATAAGCTCTGATAATGTTCTGATAGAGTACATAAAATCCAAATAGTCCCATTTGTTGACATGTTTTGACATTTGGCAGCGCTGGCAGAGGCAGTGGGTGGCGCACTCTGTAGTGGCTTCGCATAAAAACCCTGGGTCCTGGCACTTATTTTCCTGCAAATTAAGTACTGGGACAACTCACTGTATCCCCACACTATAATTTCACAAACAACATCTAATTCTTAGTAATTAAATAAGTTCAGGGCTCCGAGACGTACTGGCCATGTGGCAGTAGTGATGCCCTGTTAAGAGAATGCCAAAAAAGGGCTCCAAATTGTTTCAAAATTATCATGTTTTTGAGTTATAACAAGGGAACCCAATGGATGCCTAAGGACCATGGGCAGACAATCTATTCTCGAAACCAAGAGGTCCTAAGGTGAAAATTTATAACACATTCAATAAAATTATAGTCTTGAATCAGTACTATATTTCGTTTTCCAGTACCCAGCCGGGACAGAAAGTTTTATTCAATATATTTTTCAATTTTGGCGACCACATGGAGGGTCGAATACAAGCATTGGATAGGGTACAAGCCTGCACCTATCTAAGAGTGAGTGGTCAAACAATAAAGGAAAGGATAGAGATCAGAGAGAACAAACAATATCAGGCAAGAACAGACATAGGAGCCAATTGTCTCTTGCTACTTAAATAAATAATACAGCAAGTTCAGACACACAACCTCTGTAACAAATGGTCACAATGGATATATTACAGGGTTGTTTAGACGGTCGACGTTTCGGTCCCCTGGCTCCTAATGAACCTGGACCATCATCAGGACTTAAATTTAGTTGCCTGTTGCAAATATCAAAGGTTCTGGATTTCCGAGTTGTCGCTACCTGTGACCATCGAGTCCATCGACCTTGGACCTCTTGTTTTCAAAATTATCATGGGCATCAGCGAATGCATTTGAGAGTCTCTCCACTGGGGTAAACAACCTTTACAACGCGGTCAAAACACCGCAGTGCCATCACAACGCAGATTTTACAACGCAAGTCGTTACCACGACTTGCACTGGAGGGCGCTCTAGACTAAGGAATAGTAGATTTACTATTCCAACACCTTCCTTACTGTATGTAGGCTGGAGTTGGAATAGTAAATCATACTATTTCTAAGTCCAGCACCCTACAGCGCAAGTCGTGGTAACGACTTGTGTTGTAAAAGCTGCGTTGTGATGTACTGCGATCATTTTGATCGCGTGGTAACATCATACATCCCTCCGCTGGTAACATGTTCCACAGTCCAAAGAGCTACATATGGAGATTTTAGTTCAAATACGTGGCTGAAGTAGTTTTAAAACCCCCCCAGGCATTTCCACATTAACCACACCCGGGAGATCTTGGGCCGAGTGATACAAATGACATATCTGATGGGAGAGGGATAATAGCGGCTCGGATAAAGCCCAGAATGGTTTAATCTGGGGACAGTCCCACCAAATATGTTTAAAGTCTCCCATCATTCCACACTTTATATGGCATAATGCATCGGGGGAGGATAGCATTTGTGTAATTTGGTTGGGTAGAAGTGTGAGTCAGAAACCACCTTGTAATGGTATACTGTGGACGCGTTTCGACATATCAGGCCATAATGTTTCCTAATGCTTCTCTTCTATTTCCTTCCGTAAGATTTTGGACCAGTGTGTCATATACAAGTGAAATATTGGAAGGGAGGTGTCTAGAAATGTATTGTAAAGTGTAGTTATTTACCTTTTGTTAGAGCCACCTTTATTGAAGCATCCTATGTACAGCACGTAGGTCATCTGATAATAGGAGAACTAAGGGCCTGAAGTATGAAAATACCATTCGTAAAAATTGGGCGCAATTTCCACACTGACTTTTTGTTCATGGAATCTGATTTTGCAAACTGGCCTAAGTACTAATAAGTTGGTTCACAAATACAGAATTATAGTGAGTAACATACCACCCCGCCTAATAAATATTAATTCAGCAGGCTGCTATTTGCAACTCACTAGGATTGATCAAACTCACAGGAATGCAGTGGCATAACAATACCCCGTAGCCCGTGTATGCGGGGAGGCCCATTCCCTGTTGTGAAAGCAGCCCCATGTCTTTAAAGGAAATCTTTAAAAACAAGCATTGAAAATGCAATAGGTCTCGCAATAGAAGAGTTTGAGATTTTTCGTTTTGCAAATGGATGAGTGGCGTTGCGTGGATGAGTGGCGTTGCGTGGATGAGTGGCGTTGCGTGGATGAGTGGCGTTGTGTGGATGAGTGGCGTTGCGTGGATGAGTGGCGTTGCGTGTATGAGTGGCGTGTGTGAGTGGCGTTGCGTGTGTGAGTGGCGTTGCGTGTGTGAGTGGCATTGCGTGTGTGAGTGGCGTTGCGTGTGTGAGTGGCGTTGCGTGTGTGAGTGGCGTTGCGTGGATGAGTGGAGTTGGAATGCAATAGGTCTTGCATTAGAAAAGTTGTAGTTATTGGTCTTGTAAATTACATATTTTATTTATTTTTCCGTTGTTAAAATTGCTAAATTGATGGCTTTGTCATTTACAATCCCAATAGTTGTAACTTTCGCGAATGTGACACCTATAGCATTTGGAATGCAACATGTTTTGTATTTACGTGACTTATATGGCAGCTCTCGTCGTTATGCTACATCTCTTGAGAGCAGGAGAGTGCAGCAGGGGAGAGAAGCACAGCAATGCAATATGTCTCGTATTAGGAAAAGTTGAGCTATTGGTATTGTAAAGGACACATTTTTTATGTATGTGCTTGTTTTTAAAATAGCGAAATAATAGCTTTGTTATTTACAATGCCAATCGTTTTATCTTTCGCAAATGTGACACCTATTGTAACGCAATATGTGTTGTGAGGGTGAGTGAGGGTGAGTGTGAGTGAGGGTGAGGGGGTGAGGTGTTGAGGGTGAGTGAGGGGGTGAGGGGTTGAGGGTGAGTGAGGGTGAGGTGTTGAGGGTGAGTGAGCGTGAGGGTGAGTGAGGGTGAGGTGTTGAGGGTGAGTGAGGGTGAGGGTGAGGCGTTGAGGGTGAGTGAGGGTGAGTGAGAGTGAGGGTGAGTGAGGGGTTGAGGGTGAAGGGTTGAGGGTGAGTGAGGGTGAGGGTGAGGGGTTGAGGGTGAGTGAGGGTGAGGGTGTGGGGTTGAGGGTGAGTGAGGGTGAGTGAGGGTGAGTGTGGGTGAGGGTGAGTGAGGGTGAGGGTGAGTGAGGGTGAGTGAGGGTGAATGTGAGTGAGGGTGAGGTGTTGAGGGTGAGTGAGGGTGAGGGTGAGTGAGTGTGAGGGGTTGAGGGTGAGTGAGGGTGAGGGTGAGTGAGGGTGAGGCTGAGGTGTTGAGAGTGAGGGTGAGTGAGGGTGAGTGAGAGTGAGGGTGAGTGAGGTGTTGAGGGTGAAGCGTTGAGGGTGAGTGAGGGTGAGGGTGAGGTGTTGAGGGTGAGTGAGAGTGAGGGTGAGTGAGGGGTTGAGGGTGAAGGGTTGAGGGTGAGTGAGGGTGAGGGTGAGGCGTTGAGGGAGGGTGAGGGTGAGGGGTTGAGGGTGAGTGAGGGTGAGTGAGGGTGAGTGTGGGTGAGGGTGAGTGAGGGTGAGGGTGAGGGTGAGTGAGGGTGAGGGTGAGTGAGGGTGAGTGAGGGTGAGGGGTTGAGGGTGAGTGAGGGTGAGGGTGAGTGAGTGTGAGGGGTTGAGGGAGGGTGAGGGTGCGTGAGGGTGAGGCTGAGGTGTTGAGGGTGAGTGAGGGTGAGTGAGAGTGAGGGTGAGTGAGGGGTTGAGGGTGAAGGGTTGAGGGTGTGAGGGTGAGGGGTTGAGGGTGAGTGAGGGTGAGGGTGAGGGGTTGAGGGTGAGTGAGGGTGAGGCGTTGAGGGTGAGTGAGGGTGAGGGTGAGTGTGGGTGAGGGTGAGTGAGGGTGAGGGTGAGTGAGGGTGAGGGGTTGAGGGTGAGGGGTTGAGGGTGAGTGAGGGTGAGGGTGAGGTGTTGAGGGTGAAGGGTTGAGGGTGAGTGAGGGTGAGGGTGAGGAGTTGAGGGTGAGTGAGGGTGAGGGTGAGGGGTTGAGGGTGAGTGAGGGTGAGGCGTTGAGGGTGAGTGAGGGTGAGGGTGAGTGTGGGTGAGGGTGAGTGAGGGTGAGGGTGAGTGAGGGTGAGGGTGAGTGAGGGTGAGGGTGAGTGAGGATGAGTGAGTGTGAGTGAGGGTGAGTGAGGGTGAGTGAGGGTGAGGGGTTGAGGGTGAGTGAGGGTGAGGAGTTGAGGGTGAATGCGGGAGAGGGATTGAGGGTGAGTGAGGGTGAGGGTGAGTGAGGGTGAGGGTGAGGTGTTGAGGGTGAGTGAGGGTGAGGGTTATTGAGGGTGATGGGTTGAGGGTGAGTGAGGGTGAGGGTGAGTGAGGGTGAGGGTGAGGGTGAGTGAGGGTGGGCGAGGGTGAGGGTGTGAGGCTTATTGAGAATGTGTGTGTGTGAGAGTGTGTGAGGGCGGGTGTGTGTGAGGGTGGGGGTGTGTGAGGGTGGGGGCATGTGAGGGTGTGTGGTTGAGGTCATGAGGGTGAGTGAGGGTGTGTGAGGGTGAGTGTTAGTGAGGGTGAGTGTGTTGTAAGGGTGGGGGGGTGAGGGTGGGTGTGAGTGAGGGTGTGTGAGGGTGAGGGTGTGTGAGGGTGTTTGTGTGTTGTGTATTTGTGTGATTGTGGTGTGTGTGCTTGTGTGACTGTCCCATAATTATATTAAAGTATTTCAGTGATTGCGTTCTAGTTTTTATTTTGAATCCCGTACTATTTTGATTGACGTGCGTGTCAGCCAATGAGATTTCAAAATCCTCTCACGTTGCGTAACAATTTACTCGCGTCTAATTGGAAATCCCCATATTGTTGAAAGCGGGTCCCGTGTAAGGAGTGTTGGCTTCGTCGTCTGTTCCGTGCATCGTTCGACAGGTAAGTTGTTATTTGTTGTTTGTTTTGTGTGTGTATAGTGTTATTAATAATTCGATTTGTTGTTTCCTATTAGTTTTATTGGCATAGTAGTGTCTTTGTTTTGCAACGAAGGATGTTTATTTTGAATTGTCGGCTCGTTATGTATGTAATGCATTGTATCCTATTGTTCATATTTAATTTTTAAAATGGTTGCTTTTGGTCAGTAGTTGTGTTAATAATTAGAGCAGTTTTTATTTTTTTTGTGTGTAATTGTGTAGTATGTTGTATATGTGCGTGAATAATTTATATTGTTTCATCTCTCCGTTCTGTTATTGCAGTTATTATTAAATGTATGTTTGTATAGCTTTTTATTTTGATGTGTATTTAAATTTCGTGCTGTGGTTTGTGATACTTCCTCTTCTTTAATAATTAATGCAATGTCTCCGCTTTGTGTTACGATGTATTTTTAAAGCAATATTGTCTTGTTATATATGCTTTCTCCATGTTGCTATCAGAATTTAGACTTATGTCCACATTACTGTAGAGTAGGGAAAATTTTATTTTTGTATATTGGATGTAATTTCGTGTGAATAAATGCTCGTGTTATATGCGTACGGCTTTTTGTGTAACTCTTGACAATTGTGTTTAATCCGTCCCATACCCCGGGTGAATAAAGCTTATTTATTCCCCCAATAAAAAATAGGCTGTTTCACATTTGTGTTTGTACATCCTCGTCCTCGCTTCCTGCCAGAAACTTCTTCGTTGTTTTGTTGGTGTTATCTTGTCCGTATAATTTTTGTTTTGTGACCTGAAGCCTGATAAACATCATTGCATGCTGTAGCTTACATTTGTTTTGTGAAGCTTAGAGACCTATGTAATGTTTATTGATGCTGTTCGTGCTGAATCAAAGTTGCGTAATATCTTTATTATATTTGATGTAATTCCGTGTGAATAACTGCTATTGTTATATGCGTACGGCTTTTTTGTGTAACTCTTGACCATTGTGTTTAATCCGTCCCATTCCCCGGATGAATAGTGCTTGTTTATTGTCCCAATCAAAAGTTGGCTGTTTCACTGTTGTGTTTGTACATCCTCGTCCTCGCTTCCTTCCACATATTTCCCTTTTGTTTTGTTGGTGTAATATTGTACGAATGTTTTTTGCTTTTTGGCCTGAAGCCTGATCAACATCCTTGCATGCTGTAGCTCACTTTTGGGAAGTATATTTTGTGTGTAACGTATCTGATGCACTACTCCGTAGACAGCCATTTTTTTTCCCGTCCTAAAAGTTGTTTATGTCTATGAAAATGGCATAACATTCATCAATTTGCAGAGTGGGTGAATGATGCAGAGTGGGTGAATGATGCAGAGTGGGTGAATGATGCAGAGTGGGTGACTGAAGCAGAGTGGGTGACTGAAGCAGAGTGGGTGACTGAAGCAGAGTGGGTGACTGAAGCAGAGTGGGTGACTGATGCAGAGGGGGTGAAAGATGCAGAGTGTGTGAAAGATGCAGATTGGGTGAAAGATGCAGATTGGGTGAAAGATGCAGAGTGGGTGAAAGATGCAGAGTGGGCTAAAGATGCAGAGTGGGTGAAAGATGCTTAGTGGGTGAAAGATGCTTAGTGGGTGAAAGATGCTTAGTGGGCGAAAGATGCAGAGTGGGCGAAAGATGCAGAGTGGTCGAAAGATGCAGAGTGGTCGAAAGATGCAGAGTGGTCGAAAGATGCAGAGTGGGCGAAAGATGCAGAGTGGGCGAAAGATGCAGAGTGGCTGAAAGATGCAGAGTTGTTGACTGAAGCAGAGTTGTTGACTGAAGCAGAGTGGGTGACTGAAGCAGAGTGGGTGACTGAAGCAGAGTGGGTGACTGAAGCAGAGTGGTTGACTGAATTTTAGTGGGTGACTGAAGCAGAGTGGGTGACTGAAGCTGAGTTTGTTCAATTAGCCATTAGAAATGTAAATTACTTTACTGTGTTAAGGTTTTATATTTTAATGGATGCATTTCTTTAACTTATTAAAATAAAAGTTTGATAAGTAAACACACTTGAGCTTCATCTTGTTTCGAAATTTACCCCCATGTATTTGCAAAATCTGAACTAATGATGTCGACACATGGTATTCATCCATCTCCAAGATGCCCTCTCAATTAAATAAATTTCAAGAACAAGAAAATAATTGACACGTCATGAACCCTAAATTAAACACTTGTATAGTTTCACTACCAACTATAAAGCTCTTAATATGTTTAGAACAGATAGGGACACACATTGCTATATTTTTTATTCTTTGGTTTGGGCCTGGCATAATGATGGGTTGTTTGACTTTGGAAAGATAACATGTCGGAGGACGTCTCCACACAAAGAGTATAGTGCAGGCACACAATATAGACCCCATCAGATTTGGAACCACATGGCTTACTGCTTAAATGAAGGTCAATCATTGATCTGCTGTTGGTTGTTGGGTTGTGAGTGAGCCAATTAAAGACCATATTTTACAGGTGCTTGAAGGAAGAAGAGGTTGTTGTTGGAGGCGGTGAAAGGGTAAACACATGTTGTTTTAGTACGAGTATAATAGTTCTGAATACCTACCGTACCACCTGCGTGTCTGTCTGTCTGTCTATCTATCTATCTATCTATCTATCTATCTATCTATCTATCTATCTATCTATCTATCTATCTATCTATCTATCTATCTATCTATATATATGTATATATTTATTTATCCGTCTGTCCATCCTATGTGAAGTGGCTCATCGAATTATAGCTGGCATGTTTACTGTATTGCAACAGATTGAAACCTAACATCTTTAAATGCTGATTTAACACGTCAGCTGCACTTGCTGCTTAATCATCCTTGGCAGCGTTTCATTGCCTCTGAAATACCCATTCAGCAGACATCCTTGCTTAATTGCTGTATAAAGACATTATCTGACATCAACGTACTGTTCCGGGACTGGATCTTCGAGTGATGAAATACTAAATTAATAGCTGTGTTCCTTACTTCAAGTGAAGCTACAATGCTCAGCGATTATCCACACATGTAGTGTCAATGTTCATCAATATACATGGAGAAAATTATATTAGCAGGGAAATTGACTTTTAGAAAATGCAATAGGTCTCGCAAAAGAAGACTTTGACATTTTTCATTTTGCAAATGGATGAGTGGCGTTGCGTGGATGAGTGGCGTTGCGTGGATGAGTGGTGTTGCATGGATGAGTGGCGTTGCGTGGATGAGTGGCGTTGCGTGGATGAGTGGCATGTGTGAGTGGCGTTGCGTGTGTGAGTGGTGTTGCTTGTGTGAGTGGTGTTGCGTGTGTGAGTGGCGTTGCGTGTGTGAGTGGCGTTGCGTGTGTGAGTGGCGTTGCGTGTGTGAGTGCCGTTGCGTGTGTGAGTGGCGTTGCGTGTGTGAGTGGCGTTGCGTGTGTGAGTGGCGTTGCGTGGATGAGTGGAGTAGGAATGCAATAGGTCTTGCATTAGAAAAGTTGTAGTTATTGGTCTTGTAAATGACATTTTTTATTTATTTTTTCGTTGTTAAAATTGCTAAATTGATGGCTTTGTCATTTACAATGGCAATAGTTATAACTTTCGCGAATGTGACACCTATAGCATTTGGAATGCAACATGTTTTGTATGTACGTGACTTATATGGCAGCTCTAGTCGTTATGCTACATCTCTAGAGAGCAGGAGAGTGCAGCAGGGGAGAGAAGCACAGCAATGCAATATGTCTCGCATTAGGAAAGTTTGAGCTATTGGTATTGTAAAGGACACATTTTTTATGTATGTGCTTGTTTTTAAAATTGCGAATTAATAGCTTTGTTATTTACAATGCCAATAGTTTTATCTTTCGCAAATGTGACACCTATTGTAACACAATATGTGTTGTGAGGGTGAGTGAGGGTGAGGGGTTGAGGGTGAGGCGTTGAGGGTGAGGGGTTGAGGGTGAGGGTGAGTGAGGGTGAGGTGTTGAGGGTGAGGGGTTGAGGGTGAGTGAGGGTGAGGGTGAGGTGTTGAGGGTGAGTGAGGGTGAGGTGTTGAGGGTGAGTGAGGGTGAGGTGTTGAGGGTGAGTGAGGGTGAGGGTGAGGGTGAGGAGTTGAGGGTGAGTGAGGGTGAGGGTGAGGGTGAGTGAGGGTGAGGCTGAGGGGTTGAGGGTGAGTGAGGGTGAGTGAGAGTGAGGGTGAGTGAGGGGTTGAGGGTGAAGGGTTGAGGGTGAGTGAGGGTGAGGGTGAGGGGTTGAGTGTGAGTGAGGGTGAGGGTGAGGTGTTGAGGGTGAGTGAGGGTGAGGCATTGAGGGTGAGTGAGGGTGAGGGTGAGTGTGGGTGAGGGTGTGTGAGGGTGAGGGTGAGTGAGGGAGGGTGAGGGTGAGTGAGGGTGAGTGAGGGTGAGGGTGAGTGAGGGTGAGTGAGTGTGAGTGAGGGTGAAAGGTACAGAGTGGGTGAAAGGTACAGAGTGGGTGAAAGGTACAGAGTGGGTGAAAGGTACAGAGTGGGTGAAAGGTACAGAGTGGGCGAAAGGTACAGAGTGGGCGAAAGGTACAGAGTGGGTGAAAGGTACAGAGTGGGTGAAAGGTACAGAGTGTGTGAAAGGTACAGAGTGTGTGAAAGGTACAGAGTATGTGAAAGGTACAGAGTGTGTGAAAGGTACAGAGTGTGTGAAATGTACAAAGTGTGTGAAAGGTACAGTGTGTGTGAAAGGTACGGAGTGGGTGAAAGGTACAGAGTGGGTTAAAATTGCAGAGTGGGTGAAAGGTACAGAGTGGGTGAAAGGTACGGAGTGGGTGAAAGGTACAGAGTGGGTGAAAGGTACAGAGTGGGCGAAAGGTACAGAGTGGGTGAAAGGTACAGAGTGTGTGAAAGGTACAGAGTGTGTGAAAGGTACAGAGTGTGTGAAAGGTACAGAGTGTGTGAAAGGTACAGTGTGTGTGAAAGGTACTGAGTGGGTGAAAGGTACTGAGTGGGTTAAAAGTGCAGAGTGGATGAAAGGTACAGAGTGGGTGAAAGGTAGAGAGTGGGTGAAAAGTGCAGAGTGGGTGAAAGCTACAGAGTGGGTGAAAGCTACAGAGTGGGTGAAAGCTACAGAGTGGGTGAAAGCTACAGAGTGGGTGAAAGCTACAGAGTGGGTGAAAGGTACAGAGTGGGTGAAAGGTACAGAGAAGGTGAAAGGTACAGAGTGGGCGAAAGGTACAGAGTGGGTGAAAGGTACAGAGTGGGTGAAAGGTACAGAGTGCGTGAAAGGTTCAGAGTGCATGAAAGGCAGAGAGTGCGTGAAAAGTACAGAGTGGGTTACAAGTGCAGAGTGGGTGAAAGGTACAGAGTGGGTGAAAGGTACGGAGTGGGTGAAAGGTACAGAGTGGGTGAAAGTTACGGGTGGGTGAAAGGTACAGAGTGGGTGAAAGGTGCCGAGTGGATGAAAGGTACAGAGTGGGTGAAAGGTAGAGAGTGGGTGAAAAGTGCAGAGTGGGTGAAAGCTACAGAGTGGGTGAAAGCTACAGAGAAGGTGAAAGGTACAGAGTGGGTGAAAGGTACAGAGTGGGTGAAAGGTACAGAGTGGGTGAAAGGTACAGAGTGGGTGAAAGGTGCAGAGTGGGTGAAAGGTACAGAGTGGGTGAAAGGTACAGAGTGGGTGAAAGGTAGAGAGTGTGTGAAAGGTACGGAGTGGGTGAAAGGTACAGAGTGGCTGAAAAGTGAAGAGTGGGTGAAAGGTACAGAGTGGGTGAAAGGTACAGATTGGTTGAAAGGTACAGATTGGGTGAAAGGTACAGAGAAGGTGAAAGGTACAGAGTGGGTGAAAGGTACAGAGTGGGAGAAAGGTACAGAGTGGGTGAAAGATGCAGAGTGGGTGAAAGATGCAGAGTGCGTGAAAGATGCATAGTTGGTGAAAGATGCATAGTGGGTGAAAGATGCAGAGTGGGTGAAAGATGCAGAGTGGGTGAAAGATGCAGAGTGGGTGAAAGATGCAGAGTGGGTGAAAGATGCATAGTGGGTTAAAGATGCAGAGTGGGTGAAAGATGCAGAGTGGGTGAAAGATGCAGAGTGGGTGAAAGATGTAGAGTGGGTGAAAGATGCAGAGTGGGTGAAAGATGCAGAGTGGGTGAAAGATGCAGAGTGGGTGAAAGATGCAGACTGGGTGACTGAATCAGAGTGGGTGACTGAATCAGAGTGGGTGAATGAAGCAGAGTGGGTGAATGAAGCAGAGTGGGTGAATGAAGCAGAGTGGGTCAATGAAGCAGAGTGGGAGAATGAAGCAGAGTGGGTGAATGAAGCAGAGTGGGTGAATGAAGCAGAGTGGGTGAATGAAGCAGAGTGGGTGAGTGAAGCAGAGTGGGTGAATGAAGCAGAGTGGGTGAATGAAGCAGAGTGGGTGAATGAAGCAGAGTGGGTGAAAGATGCCGAGTGGCTGAATGATGCAGAGTGGGTGAATGATGCAGAGTGGCTGAATGATGCAGAGTGGCTGAATGTTGCAGAGTGGCGGAACGATGCAGAGTGGCTTAAATCATCAGAGTTCGCGCAAGCTACAGAGTGTGTGTAATTTGTTAATATTGCATCCTCTTGACCCAAGTCAGGAGTCTCCTCAGACAGGTAAATAGAGATGCAGGTACATGTGTGTGTTTAAATTAATGTGTGGTGTTATGTGTGTTTTTTTGTGTCAGTGGAGTCCCGTATTAATAGTATTATGTTTAAAATGGCCGACGCAACGCGTCACCTTGACGTTGTCTACGTTAGCGTTCTAGTTTTTTTGGTGTTGTGAGTGTTTACGTTCCCTTGACGTTTATTTGTAGCCAATCGGAATGCAACGTTTTTGACGTTGCATTCTGATTTGCTTACGTCAACGGTGGAATTTCCCAGAAGATCGAGAATGTTGAATCGCGGAAGGCGTGTTCTTGGTCTTGTGCTGTTGCTGCGTCGTTCGACAGGTAAGAATGTATTCCTAATTTTTTTTATAAGTAATGTAATGTAGTATCTATAGTATGTTTAAGTTAACGAATGAATAGGAGTGTATTTTTAATAATGTTGACATTGTATGTTTTCGTTCGCAATATTTCTAAATGAATATTATGTAATGTAAATTAAAGTCTTGTTTTTATTCTTCGATATGTAATGTAATTTTTTTCGTAAAGTGTTATGTAATGTATTATTAGCTGGTGTTTGTTATTTGAGGTACAAGAGCTGTTCTTTGAGTTTCTAAGTACTTTTTTCGCCATGAATATTGTACACTTCAAAAGTATTAATTTTATTACGCGTTGTTTTGTGAAGCTAAGAGACATATGTAATGTTTATTGATGCTGTTCGTGCTGAATCCAAGTTGCGTAATATCTTTCTTATATTTGATGTAATTCTGTGTGAATAACTGCTATTGTTATATGCGTACGGCTTTTTGTGTAACTCTTGACCATTGTGTTTAATCCGTCCCATTCCCCGGATGTATAGTGCTTGTTTATTGCCACAATGAAAAATAGGCTGTTTCACTTTTGTGTTTGTACATCCTCGTCCTCGCTTCCTGCCACATATTTTTCTTTGTTTTGTTGGTGTAATATTGTACGAATGATTTTTGCTTTTTGGCCTGAAGCCTGATCAACATCCTTGCATGCTGTAGCTCACTTTTGGGAAGTATATTTTGTGTGTAACGTATCTGATGCACTACTCCGTAGACCCCCTTTTTTTTTTTTATCCGTCCTAAAAGTTGTTTATGTCTATGAAAATGGCATAACATTCATCAATTTGCAGAGTGGGTGAATGATGCAGAGTGGGTGAATGATGCAGAGTGGGTGAATGATGCAGAGTGGGTGAATGATGCAGAGTGGGTGAATGATGCAGAGTGGGTGACTGAAGCAGAGTGTGTGACTGAAGCAGAGTGGGTGACTGAAGCACAGTGGGTGACTGAAGCAGAGTGGGTGACTGATGCAGAGGGGGTGAAAGATGCAGAGTGGGTGAAAGATGCAGAGTGGGTGAAAGATGCAGAATGGGTGAAAGATGCAGATTGGGTGAAAGATGCAGAGTGGGTGAAAGATGCTTAGTGGGCGAAAGATGCTTAGTGGGCGAAAGATGCTTAGTGGGTGGAAGATGCTTAGTGGGTGAAAGATGCAGAGTGGGTGAAAGATGCAGAGTGGTTGAAAAATGCAGAGTGGGTGAAAGATGCAGAGTGGGTGAAAGATGCAGAGTGGGTGAAAGATGCAGAGTGGGTGAAAGGTACAGAGTGGGTGAAAGGTGAAGAGTGTGTGAAAGGTAAAGAGTGTGTGAAAGGTAAAGAGTGTGTGAAAGGTACCGAGTGTGCGAAAGGTACAGAGTGTGCGAAAGGTACAGAGTGTGCGAAAGGTACATAGTGGGCGAAAGGTACAGAGAGGGCGAAAGGTACAGAGAGGGCGAAAGGTACAGAGTGTGTGAAAGGTACAGAGTGGGTGAAAGGTACAGAGTGGGTGAAAGCTACAGAGTGGGTGAAAGCTACAGAGTGGGTGAAAGGTACAGCGTGGGTGAAAGGTACAGAGTGGGTGAAAGGTACAGAGTGGGTGAAAGGTACAGAGTGGATGAAAGGTACAGAGTGGGTGATAGGTACAGAGTGGGTGAAAGGTACAGAGTGGGTGAAAGGTACAGAGTGGGCGAAAGCTACAGAGTGGGTGAAAGGTACAGAGTGGGTGAAAGGTACAGAGTGGGTGAAAGGTACAGTGTGTGTGAAAGGTAAGGAGTGGGTAAAAGGTACAGAGTGGGTGAAAAGTGCAGAGTGGGTGAAAGGTACAGAGTGGGTGAAAGGTGCAGAGTGGGTGAAAGGTGCAGAGTGGGTGAAAGGTGCAGAGTGGGTGAAAGATTTAGAGTGGGTGAAAGATTTAGAGTGGGTGAAAGATTTAGAGTGGGTGAAAGATGTAGAGTGGGTGAAAGATTTAGAGTGGGTGAAAGATTTAGAGTGGGTGAAAGATTTAGAGTGGGTGAAAGATTTAGAGTGGGTGAAAGATTTAGAGTGGTTGACTGAAGCAGAGTGGTTTACTGAAGCAGAGTGGTTTACCGAAGCAGAGTGGGTGACCGAAGCATAGTGGGTGACTGAAGCAGAGTGGGTGACTGAAGCAGAGTGGGTGACTGAAGCAGAGTCGGCGACTGAAGCAGAGTGGGCGACTGAAGCAGAGTGGGCGACTGAAGCAGAGTGGGCGACTGAAGCAGAGTGGGCGAATGAAGCAGAGTGGGCGAATGAAGCAGAGTGGGCGACTGAAGCAGAGTGGGCGAATGAAGCATAGTGGGTGAAAGATGCAGAGTGGGTGAAAGATGCAGAGTGGGTGAAAGATGCAGAGTGGTTGAAAGATGCAGAGTGGGTGAAAGGTACAGAGTGGGTGAAAGGTACAGAGTATGCGAAAGGTACAGAGTGTGCGAAAGGTACAGAGTGGGTGAAAGGTACAGAGTAGGTGAAAGGTACAGAGTAGGTGAAAGGTACAGAGTGGGTGAAAGGTACAGAGTGGGTGAAAGGTACAGAGTGGGTGAAAGGTACAGAGTGGGTGAAAGGTACAGAGTGGGTGAAAGGTGCAGAGTGGGTGAAAGGTACAGAGTGGGTGAAAGATTTAGACTGGGTGACTGAAGCAGAGTGGGTGAATGAAGCAGAGTGGGTGAATGAAGCAGAGTGGGTGAATGAAGCAGAGTGGGTGCATGAAGCAGAGTGGGTGAATGAAGCAGAGTGGGTGAATGAAGCAGAGTGGGTGACTGAAGCAGAGTGGGTGACTGAAGCAGAGTGGGTGACTGAAGCAGAGTGGGTGACTGAAGCAGAGTGGGTGACTGAAGCAGAGTGGGTGACTGAAGCAGAGTGGGTGACTGAAGCAGAGTGGGTGACTGAAGCAGACAATCGAACAAGTTGATTTCTCCAAAAACTACCTAACTGGACAAGTAGATTTGATAAAATTGCATCCTATTGACCCAAGTCAGGAGTCTGCTCAGACAGGTAAATAGAGATGCAGTGTCAACATGCACAGAATCACTAAAGGCAGAACTGCTGCCAATGAGAAAGCTCAACGCCACCTTGAAGGTTAGCCACAAACGAATTCCAGACCACAAACGAATTCCAGATTCGAGTAGCAAGTAGTTTAAATCCAAACACTGCTGTACTGTTCAGTCTATGTTCTTCACCAAGATAGAGCCAGGTGACACCAGGATCATAGCCGCACAAAAATACAGCTTGTGGCCTCAGTACAATGCGCAAGGAAAGGAAATACAGTTCGCAAAACTGTGCCCAGTACTGCAGAGACAGCCGGAAGCACGGGTGCTGACAGGTGCGTTTAAGTGTGTAGGGGAGCGAGGGTTGCACTTGTGACGTCTGCCATGTCAAAGGCCTAAGGTACATCATGCTACAAATGTTAACAGAATAATGTACCTCTTGTGAACATGTTTTATTTACGGTGCTGTGCTCCCCGGGTAGGTCGATAGAAAAGAACATCTAGATGAATATTGAACTGCGTGTGTAAAGCTTGTGCTGCGCTTGTGGCAAGTAAGGCCTTTGCTGTTTGAGGGCAAGGATTGGAAGGTGTGTGAATGCATGAGTGGGTGAAAGGTGCAGAGTGGGTGAAAGATTTAGAGTGGGTGAAAGATTTAGAGTGGGTGAAAGATTTAGAGTGGGTGAAAGATTTAGAGTGGGTGAAAGATTTAGAGTGGGTGACTGAAGCAGAGTGGGTGAATGAAGCAGAGTGGGTGAATGAAGCAGAGTGGGTGACTGAAGCAGAGTGGGTGACTGAAGCAGAGTGGGTGACTGAAGCAGAGTGGGTGACTGAAGCAGAGTGGGTGACTGAAGCAGAGTGGGTGAATGAAGCAGAGTGGGTGACTGAAGCAGAGTGGGTGACTGAAGCAGAGTGGGTGACTGAAGCAGACAATCGAACAAGTTGATTTCTCCAAAAACTACCTAACTGGACAAGTATATTTGATAAAATTGCATCCTCTTGACCCAAGTCAGGAGTCTGCTCAGACAGGTAAATAGAGATGCAGTGTCAACATGCACAGAATAACTAAAGGCAGAACTGCTGCCAATGAGAAAGCTCAACGCCACCTTGAAGGTTAGCCACAAACGAATTCCAGACCTCAAACGAATTCCAGATTCGAGTAGCAAGTAGTTTAAATGCAAACACTGCTGTACTGTTCAGTCTATGTTCTTCACCAAGATAGAGCCAGGTGACACCAGGATCATAGCCGCACAAAAATACAGCTTGTGAGCTCAGTACAATGCGCAAGGAAATGAAATACAGTTCGCAAAACTGTGCCCAGTACTGCAGAGACAGCCGGAAGCACGGGTGCTGACAGGTGCGTTTAAGTGTGTAGGGGAGCGAGGGTTGCACTTGTGACGTCTGCCATGTCAAAGGCCTAAGGTACATCATGCTACATATGTTAACAGAATAATGTACCTCTTGTGAACATGTTTTATTTACGGTGCTGTGCTCCCCGGGTAGGTCGATAGAAAAGAACATCTAGATGAATATTGAACTGCGTATGTAAAGCTTGTGCTGCGCTTGTGGCAAGTAAGACCTTTGCTGTTTGAGGGCAAGGATTGGAAGGTGTGTGAATGCATGAGTGGGTGAAAGGTGCAGAGTGGGTGAAAGATTTATAGTGGGTGAAAGATTTAGAGTGGGTGAAAGATTTAGAGTGGGTGAAAGATTTAGAGTGGGTGAAAAATTTAGAGTGGGTGACTGAAGCAGAGTGGGTGAATGAAGCAGAGTGGGTGAATGAAGCAGAGTGGGTGACTGAAGCAGAGTGGGTGACTGAAGCAGAGTGGGTGACTGAAGCAGAGTGGGTGACTGAAGCAGAGTGGGTGACTGAAGCAGAGTGGGTGAATGAAGCAGAGTGGGTGACTGAAGCAGAGTGGGTGACTGAAGCAGAGTGGGTGACTGAAGCAGAGTGGGTGAATGAAGCAGAGTGGGTGAATGAAGCAGAGTGGGTGACTGAAGCAGAGTGGGTGACTGAAGCAGAGTGGGTGACTGAAGCAGAGTGGGTGACTGAAGCAGAGTGGGTGAATATATATGTCTGATGCTTGTGGATGTCTGATGCTTGCATGTCTGCTGGGGTGACAGCGTCAGTACAAGTCAAGCTCTAAGTTGGTGTGTGTCAGAACTGGTTGCCTCGGGGAAAAATACAAGTTCTCCCTGTAAATAAAGAAAGAGGAGGTGAGAAAGGAGGGTCCGGCTTGGAGCTGGGAAAGAGGCTGAAAGGGAGGGGAGAATGCATGGAGCGCATTCCAATGAAGTCTGTTGCGAGGCATGGGGGGAAGCCTTTGATGTGCGAGAGAGCTGCCGTGAAAGAAGTAAACAGCAGGCATGTAATTAGGGGGGAGGAGAAGTCACGCTGGGGTGAATACCTGAGGCCAAGCTGCCCGCGGGAGGGAGGCTGATGGCTGTGATGTGGACGCGCGTCGTGAACTAGCCTCTTGTTGCCTGTGGGAGGGAAGACGGAGGGAAGGCAGAGAAGGGGAGGGGGGATGAATGCGACACGGCGGGCAGGGGAGGGGGCGGAGCGGGGAGAGCGGCATGAGGGTGTGAAAGCAGCAGGGGCCTGGAGTGCGGCTAAGGGAACTGAAGAAATGCGACACGGCAGGCAGGGGAGGGGGCGGAGCGGGGGTGTGGGAGGAGTGCGGCTGAGGGAAAATACATGCAAGCAGGCGGTTGGGGGCATGTGCACGCGCTTTTACGCTCAATGCACATGCGCATTAAGCTTGAATTTCACGGGCACTGCAAGGAATCGCCACGATTCCTTGCAAGTTGGTTAAAGACTGTTTAAGCCCCAATAGTCTCGCAAGCTCGATGCGCATGCGCATCGACAGGCGAGACCTAAAAACGAGTGATTACAACAGTGGTTATACTGACCGCAGTCTTTGAGGAGTCTAACCGGCCTATCGGTCAATCTAGCAGTGCTGGAAGAGCCGGTCTGACAGGTCAGTGTGTGGCCTAGTTGTTTGGCTGTTTTTCAACCAGTTTTACAGTTTACTGGGCCGGTTTAAAGTGTGCATTTCGCTGATATTACCACAAGCATTCCCTGCAGCAAGCACACATACGTGCAGGCTCTCATACATTGAAAAGCACCTGTACAGCTTGTTTATACAACTTCAGAAATGCCCTGATTTGCAAAATGTGGGCCACTTCTTTAGATATCAGATTTACTGATTGGGGCACTTTTACTTTGGTGTCTATGCCTCTTTTCTGTCCCAGTCCAACCCTATATGCGTAGGAACCCTTTCTGGATATGTTATGCAGCAACATTAATATTTATTTCAGCCCTGTTTCGTTAACCGCATCGGTGCGGCGCATTTTCCCGCTGTGCCCTGAAGATTCGTAAATACCGCGGTTCGTGACGAGCTCAGCTCGTCATCATCAGCGTACGAGAGGTGTACCTCATGACGAGCTGAGCTCGTCATCCGAGTCGATGTGGTTAAAGGAAATCTGTCAGCTTAAAAAAAACTTTTTTGAAAACTTTCAGTAAGAGTTAGCAATGGTGCCCTGGAAAGCTACCTGCTCCCCCCGAAACTTTTACCCCAGTTCGCCAAGGGGAATAAGTCCCAGGGGAACTATTTCCCTCTTCAACTTGGTAGTTGGTAACTTTTCAATGGTCTGCAAACCATAATTAGGGTCTCAAACCATTGAAACATCAGAACAGGACTCTCAATTTGGAAGGGACACCCACAACACTCCCCTTCCAAATTGTGATTTGTAATCCCTTTCTAAACTTAAAAGAGCAGGTTTACATAACCTTTACGTAGCCCATGTGTCACGCATGGTGACACAGTGCAACGCAAAGTGTTATTTGGGATTTACAAAGCCAAGCAAGGCCTGATTTGCATGGCCATGTATGGCTTTGTAAAGAAATGTAACACAGCGCAGCAGCTTGTGCTATGTTGCATTACATTTCATAGCGGTAGGCGTTCCGTGGGTGGAGCTTTGGCGTTGAAGTGCATCCGTCCTCGCATTTCACACAATTCCAGATTTACTAAGGTTTGTAAAGCTGAAATTGCATGAAATTCGTACGGCTACCACAGAGAAGCATAAAAAGGAGAAATATCTTTATTTCTCCTTGTTATTTCCTCTTTCTATGTGTTCTGCATTCTGTAGCACACGTAGAAAGAGGAAAATGCCTCTAAAGGTTGTGTTTGTGCAGGAAGGTGTCCCTTCCTGTACAAAAACAATCTTTCCGGTAGCACAGACACACTTGCAGCATGCCACAAAGGTGCCTGCATTGGAGCTAGGTAGCCACAAGTGCCAAACGTTAGGAGAGAATTTAAGAGCACCAGCTGTTCAGCTATTTCCTGTTCACGCAACACAGAATAGCTATTTGCCTTGCAGCTCTGAATTGCGTGATTTCTTTGTATATCTGCCCGATTGTCTTTTCGAATCTTTAAACAGGTTAAGTAAATCTAAAAATGCTTCTTAGCAGTCTCTAGCTGTCTGTTTTTTGTGACTCGAGTGTTTGTGACTGTCGAAAAGTTTTGCACATGGCACCCTAAATTTAGCAGAAATGCCATGATTCCATGCCTCTGTTAATTGTATCCATAATTGCAGTGCCAAAGATATGTCAAAAAATAATTTACTCACTGAGGGGCAATTTTTGCCAGGGCCTTTCTCAAAGGTGTGGATAGAGCCAGTGCTTTAAATGGCCCGGTACTGACCGATATGGAGTACCAGCACTTTTTTATTTTGAGAGGGAGAGTACCGGCACTTCTCAAGAGAAATGCTATACTTTTAATAGGAGAGTACCGGCACTTCTCAGAAACAAGCAGGTACTCTGGTACAGAGTACCTGCACTTCTATTTTTCCTTTTCAGGCACTGGATATAGCCCAATGCTGTTTGGAATACCTAGTCAGCTGTTATCAAGCTAACAAGCTCTACTGAGATCTGGGTAAATACAATGCAAACCTTGTGACCAGTTTGTGGTGAAAAAACTAGATACACCAACGTTGAAAATGCCCCTGCAAAACTGTGATAGCGAGCCAAAGTGTTGTATTGAGCATTTATCATCTGGATAATAAGTAGCCTTGTCATTCACTCTTAGGCTGCAGATCGCAAAAAGATTCTTCTTTCCTTTAAATATAAGTTTTGTGAGCAAGTAGGCGCCCCCTAGTTTACACAACATCATTACAAGCATAATTATTTTCTACAGTAACATAAATATCAACAATATGTTATATAGTCAAACTGGAATTCATATGGCAGATGTCAGGAGAGAAAGAACAAACATTTGCAATGCAATCGTGTCTCGCATTTATGCGAGTTTGAGCTATTGACATTGCAAATAACAATGCCGTTTTGTTTTAGTTTTTAAAACATAAATAAAAGACATTGTCATTTACAATGCCAATAGCTTAAACTCGGTTGAATGCGAGACCTATTGCATTGCAAATACTTGTTTCAAATTGCTGACGGAAGGCATCTTGGAGGGAGTAGAACATGTAGGGGTAGATTGCTTCTGCCTCGTCCCTCACCAACAATTTTTTAAAAGAGCTAGAAGCAACCAGTTCTGGCAGCATCATAGTGATCACAGAAAAAACAAGCATTGACAAAGCCAATAGGTCTCGCTTTTGGGACCTTATAAGTATTTATTGTTGCAGCACAATATCCTTGGTGCAACAACATCAACTGTTGCATGGTTAAACACTTATAAGGCCCCAAAGGCGAGACCTATTGGCTATACCAATGCTTGTTTTTTGTTTTTTTTGTTTTTTTAAAGGACAAGCAGTGCTATCAGGCTCCGGCTGCCACTTAGAGGTAGAAAGAGAGAGGAGTGTAGAGAGAGAGAGGGGTGTGTAGAGAGAGAGGGAGAGAGAGGTGTGTAGAGAGAGGTGGGTAGAGAGAGGTGTGGAGAGAGAGGGCTAGAGAGAGGGGTAGAGGGGTAGAGAGAGGGGTAGAGAGAGAGGGGTAGAGAGAGAGGTTTAGAGCGAGAGGCAGAGAGAGGGGTAGAGATAGAGGTGTAGAGAGAGGGGTAGAGAGAGGGTGTGTAGAGAGAAAGCTGTAGAGAGGTAGAGAGAGAGGTAGAGAGGTAGAGAGAGGTAGAGAGGTAGAGAGGTAGAGAGGTAAAGAGAGGTAGAGAGGTAGAGAGAGAGAGGTAGAGAGAGTGCTGTAAAGAGAGGTAGAGAGAGGTAGAGAGGTAGAGAGAGGTATAGAGGTAAAGAGAGGTAGAGAGAGAGAGGTAGAGAGAGTGCTGTAAAGAGAGGTAGAGAGAGGTAGAGAGAGAGAGAGAGAGAGAGAGAGAGAGAGAGAGAGGTAGAGAGAGAGGTAGAGAGAGAGGTAGAATGGGGGAGAGAGGGAGTGGTAGAGGAAGAGAGGTAGAGAGAGATAAGTAGAGAGAGAGAGGTAGAGAGAGGTAGAGGTAGAGAGAGAGGTAGAGATGTAGAGAGAGAGAGGTAGAGAGGTATATAGAGAGCGGGAGAGAGAGAGGTAGAAAGATAGAGAGAGAGGTATAGAGAGAGAGGTATAGAGAGAGAGGTAGAGAGAGAGGTAGAGAGAGGTAGAGAGAGAGGTATAGAGAGAGAGGTAGAGAGAGAGGTAGAGAGAGAGAGAGAGGGAGAGAGAGAGGTAGAGAGAGAGTTAGAGAGGTAGAGAGAGTTAGAGAGAGAGGTAGAGAGAGGTAGAGAGAGAGATAGGTAGAGAGAGGTAGAGAGAGAGAGAGAGGTAGAGATAGAGGCAGAGAGAGAGGTAGAGAGAGCGAGGTAGAGAGAGAGAGAAGTAGAGAGAGAGAGAGAGTGAAGTAGAGAGAGGTAAAGAGAAAGAGAGGGTGGAGGAAGAGAGAGAGAGGGTTGCAGAAGCATGTGTGTGTACAGGTCCAGGAAATGGTGTAGGGACTCACCCAGAGGTAGGAAGTACGCAAAAATTAAGGGTGCCAGGAGTGAGCCACCCAAGTAGTTGCTCGGAGGATCCAATAAGGGATAGTGGATTCTACAAGTAAAAAAGCGCCATGTGAGAATCACTGCATGTAGAAATCGCTTCACAATAAGTAGGTCCATTAATGATTGAGGAACTGAAATCAATATGCTTAATTATTGGCCATAAAGAAGGAAGAATTAAAATCCACTACATCAAGCTCAATGCACGTAAATATGGGCCACCGTGAAGGAGGAAAAGCCAAATGAGCATCAAGAATACCACCTTACAGACATGGTTTGATCTCCAGCCAATGGATTTTTATAGGCTCCTACGCCTCAAAGCCCTTGTCTCTACCAGAGCCATTTTACCACACGAACCTACACTTTGCAATAAATTACTTCAGCTCATGTCCCTGGGCCAAATGGTATCGAGAATATACAAAATTCTTTCCCCTATGCCTCCGAAAGCACATAGGAAGTGCGAGCGAGACTGGGAAAAAGAAACTAACTCCTCTAATATGGTATTCGATTGGGACAAGATTCACCTCACCCCTTTATCTAACAAAATATCTCAGATACTCTCTCAGACCAAATTCATGTTGATAAACAGATCGTACTGGACCCCAGACAAACTTTTTAAACTCAAACTCCTTGATAGCCCCCTCTGTTGGAGCTGTAAATCCCAAGTTGGTGACCTGGCTCACATGCTCTTTTATTGCCCACTACTCCAAACATTCTGGGATAAGATTTATAATTATATTCAACAAATCTTTCACTACCATCCGCCCAGGGACTTCGCATATGTCTTACTGGGGGTAACTGACCCGAGAATAACAAAGGAGCATGACAGACACCTACTGGATCTCATGTTAACACTGGCATGCAAAGTCGTCTTGAGTAAGTGGAAGAGTGCTTCCGATGTTTCTTTAAAAATTTGGCAGGAATGGCTGGCTGCATTAAGGGGAGCAGATAATGACGTTCTTCATTCATCACCTTGGGGAAAACCTCACACCAAACTCTGGAGCTTACTTGACTCACTGGAGCTTTGCTAGGACCCGCCGTAGGCCAGTTTGGTTGTTACACCTTTGATCCATACCTCGTTTTGTCACCTTAATGGGCATGTACATCGGCGCTGTGAACCGCTGTCTTGACCTAAGCTTAGTGTCACAGGTTACACTGCTGCTGTCCAGCTTTCTTCCTTTTTCTTCCTTTCTCTCCTCTTTGCTCTCTTCCTCCTTTTCTCCCTATCCTCCATCACTTTTGCTTTCTAGATTCAATATCTTATGCATGGATATCATGCTTAATGCTTATTGACTGTGAAATTTCTGTTTGTGATTCGTTACGCTTATTTCTCCCATGACATGTATCTGGGTTATATGGTCCTCATATATGTAACTTATGTGCTCGCCCATGCTTTATTCTTTGTACTCTTTTTGCTTCTTTTGTACTCTTTCAACTCTTAAATAAAAAAGATTTGAAATCAAAAAGAATGTCAGAATAGGCTCACTGTAAGTAGCACAACAAAATTCTATTAGCCATGCAACAGTTTAATGTTTCGCAGTTGCCAAAAGTCTGCCCGTCTGCCTCCTCTCCCCGGGCTGGTTTGTTCCTCGGTCACGCCCACGGTACAACCTCCTGAATAGGCTCACTGTAATTATCGCAACAAAATTCTAATAGCCATGCAACAGTTTAATGTTTCGCAGTTGTCAAAAGTGCGCCCATCTGCTTCCTCTCCCCGGGCTGGTGTGTTCCTCGGTCACGCCCAAGGCACAACCTCCCGGAAGACACCACTAACACCTAAACTGCCCTAATTAAGGCCCTGCAGGCAAGAGGAGTGGTATGGGTATTGAAAAGGGAAACCAAGTTAAGAGGGAAAGAAAGGCGTGGATGAAAAAGAAGCCTGTTAAAGGGGAGCGGAGAGCAGAGATGAGGGGGATAAGAAAGGGAAGGGTGGAGAAAGAAATGCGGCCGGAGAAGAGTTAAAGCAGGGTGGAGTTGGACCAGAAGATATGAGAAGACGCCTCTCGGAACCCACCTTGCTGAGTCACGGTCGAGCATCATCTCAGCTTTAAGACGCCATAGAAGAAATGTTTACATTTTTAAAGTGTTACATGTTGCAAAGCAGCTGCGTTTTAATTCCGGAATGGCACTGAGCAATTTGGTCCTGGAATAAAAGGCTTAACAACTTGCTGTTTAAGTATATTCTTGTTGGTAATTATTTTGCATAAACCATTTCGCAGCACATAGCATAATTATATAAGTTGCAAAATGGAATATTGGTACAGGAGACAACTCTTGCAGCTGGGTGGGTTTGAGCCTTGAAGAAGTAAACAAGTGGGAGGGATGGGGGGAGTGCACACACGCACACACAGGAGACAACTCTTGCAGCCGGGTGGGCTTGAGCCTTGAGGCTTGAAGAAGTAAACAAGTGGGAGGGGTAGGGGGAGTGTATGGGCGCGCGCTAAGCAGCAGCTGTTAGCTCTTTTTCAAAGCACACACACTTGTGGCGCACCGCTGCGCACTCCCGCAAGCTGTATGCCGCCACACGCACGAATATGTGCTTAGAAAAAGAGCTGTACGGCGGCAAAAGGTCTCCTATGCAGCGCATGCGCGCTGCGTAGGCGAGAACTAAAAATGTTTAGCCATGGAACATGACGAGCATTGTGCATGGATATATATCAACCAATTTGATATTTACTATCCCATGCAGGTTACTTCATTTACACTATGTCGCCCGGGTTTATAACACTACAATCAGTCCCTGCATATTTCTTATGAAAAACACATCACGTTCTACATTTCAATATCAAACGATTTTTTTTTATTACCACTATTGTGCACTCACTGTCGCTAAGGACATTCGAGCAGGAAAAAAGCGGAGTGGATTAAACACTTTTAAGCATTGCTGGTACGCTGCGTGTCAGAAGTTCTATTGCTGATAGGCTGACTCAGTATTTCATCTTTTCGAGGTTGATAAACAGTAGCATCAAAATTGTCAATAGCAATACTGCTTCCCTTCAGAAATTTGGAGAGCAGCAATATGCCCTATTTTTTTTTGCTAGACCATTAATTATAGTGTTAGCAGTTAGGAAGAGGATAGTAGGTGAACGCAAGTTATACAAAGCGCCTCAACGACAAGGGGCAGATGATGAAAATCTATTTAACAAATAGAGATGTTGAAAACCAGTGAGTCCCCACTGACAGGCTCTACGATCCACCCCACTTCCAGGTGACTAGGTTACTCTTAAAAAATGTATTAGTTAGTTTTGTATCCAGCTGAAGCTACACCCGAGCTTGACAGCTATGTGCAGCAATAAAATAAGTCCCGGGATGGGTTGAAGAGCTGCTTATCACTTAAGGAGATAGGTTATCTCGGTATTATCTAAGCAAAGGAGCCGGCATCTTACAGGAAGCTTCCCGTTGCTCCATTTTTCAGCTGCCTACTTCCTCGTGCTTAATAGTTTGCTTACCACACAGATCAACAACAACTCTTCAACATTTTGGGGCAAAGTTGGTTGCAGTTTAATCAATAGCAAATCATGAAAAGGAACGTTTAACACGTTCATTTTTCCTTTTGGGCTGTCTGGTATAGAAGGTAGCAACGCCTGCACAGGCCTTTCAGTAAACTAAGTTTGGATATTAATCTACTGGGAAAAAAGGGTTCCGGTCTTCTGTTAAGCAGAGAAACTATGATGTGCCATTCCATCTGCGTACCAACATAAATGCCCCCCCAATCTTGCGCAGTTTAAATAAACCTGCACTTTGGTGGCTCAAGGGTGGTGTTCCAGACCTCAGAGGCCATAATACAAGGGGGAAGGCGTCGGCTACACTGCACCTGTGACAGTTAAATAAAAAAGCACTTTAAAAAACCAATTAAATGATAACACTGAAAACAACAAACAGTGACCAGCAGGAGGGGAAGAGCGGCACTGGGAGATTTTGTGAACTTTGAGCAGCACCGGGTAGCGAAGCTGAAACAAACTCACCTAAGACAACCTGCACTTTGGAGGTTAATAGGAGGTGGCCTACACCTCAAACGCCATATTCTGAGGGGGACGGCACAGGCTACCATTGAAAAAAAAAGCACTTTAGAAAATTAACTAAATGGCAACATTGAAAATAACAAACAGCAACTGGCAAGAGGGGGAGGGGCGGCACAGCGTCATTAAGCGAACTTTGAGCAGCACCGTGTACGGAAGTAGAACACACTCACTGAAGACAATTCACACTTTGGAGGTTCATGGGCAGTGGTCCTGACCTCAGATACCATAATGCAAGGGGGAAGGCATAGGCTACACATCCTCTGTGACCGTTCAAAAACAAAAAAAGCACTTTATAAACATAATAAAATGACAACACCGAACATAACAAACTGCGAAGGGTGAGAGGGGCGGCACAGCATGGATCATTAACTGAACTTTGAGCAGCGCCATGTGCCGGAGCTGAACGCACTGCAGACACAAGTAGCTGGAACCAGCAACGGGTGCCGAAGGAGCAGGAAACAAAACAATGGCAATGCAAAATCAGCCCCAAGAGGCTAAACAAGTGGGAGGGGTTTGGTGCACAGAACAGGCTGGAAATACGCCTAACTTTTGATCTCGGACTCCTCTAAAAATGTTTGTGAATGCACACAGTAAACAAAACACAAAATGTAACAATTTGCGGACGAAAGGGAAAAAAAGTGCTTATCGACTAATTGAAGGGAACAGTATAACGCCGCAAGTAAAAGATCCAGTCCTGATGGGCGGTCCCAAAAGGAGACAGGGCGGTAACAAGGCGGGACTAAGAAGCCTCATTATCAATCGGAAGCTAGTGTTTACCATGGACGACAAGGCCAGCCAATGAAAAATATGGGCAGGGCTTCTACACCACTTCTAAAAAATACCCTAATACAGCATGCCTCGCAAAGTGTGTCGCAAAGTGTGCAGCATGCGCTGCAACGCTAGGCGAGACCTAAAAAGGAACACAGCAGATCACAGATGAAATAAGTGCACATTCATAGGTAGCAAGACAGATGGAAATAGTTACAACGGGTAAATATTAATTCTGTTTCCCTTGATGTGGTGATGTAGTTTGGGGATAGAGGGATGACCTGCAAATTGCATACTGTGAAGTAGACAGTGTGTCATGGGCCCTAGTGCAAGGAAAGAAATTGACCACCCGCCCCCCAACATTTTCATGATTAGCAAAATACATCAGTAATTAGGGCTGAGGGGGGGCCCTCAAACCTCTGGGCCCTGATGCCCTGCATTACAGACCCAATAGTTGCAAGGTGCCCATCATTTTTTGCTGCAACTGATGTGCTAATAAATGGATTTGCAAAACGGTTCTGCGCAGTCCTGCCCTATGAATATAATTGAGACTGGAGGCATAATGCAACCACTGTGAATGCAGTGATGTAGGTCTGCGGGGCCAAAGAGACTTTCATCGCCGCGCTTGCACACTTTCAATGTGTTTTTTTTAAAGCGTCCACCATCCCTTGAATAGAAACGGGATGATTTAAAAAATGAAGGAAAGACATCAGTGGGAGAAATCAGTGGTCATCTCCTCCCGAGGCCACCTGACAAAATTCCCAAAGGGAAACTGTGCCAAAGAGATAGTCAGTTATAACCCAAACGTGGGTGTCGGTAACTGATCATTGATTGTTTGGAACAATTGCAGTAGTAAACCATCGATACATGGCCACTGATAACGTTGAATAGACCGTGAATGCCCCTATATATTTGTAATTTTTTTTGCAGTTTTATATAATGCAAATTTGGCCCACGGGCATTACAATGCTTTACACAAACACCAGATTATATTACACATTCTTTTTGTAATTTTTTTTTAGGAACAGGAAGATTAAGTGATTTGGCCAGAATCAAATAGGTGGTACACGCCCCTTTCACACCCTCTCCTATTTGCATTTCGCAATGGGCCACAAAAGCCCTTTTACTAGTTGGAAAGATGTTTCAAGCTGCAAAATGGCTTTGTACACAGGGGCGGCTCCTCCACTAGGGTGGAGGAGCGTCGCCCCACTGCTTTCTCGCAGTGCGAGACAGCCAAAACATAAAATGGTAAGGGGGGTTGGCGGGGCTGCTCTGCGAGCAGGGCCAGTGAGGAGTGGTTTGCCCACTCCTGAGTGCGCAAAGACTGTTTGCTCGGCCCTCTTGGGCTGCCCAAACCAGTCAGGCACACTCTGCCATTCTCTATGCAGGCTGCATTGCAGAACATGGCCACCCCTTTAGCCCCTGGCTGGGTGGCATCCCGACCAATCACAAGGCTGCTTGCTGCGTTGTGATTGGCTTAGAGGAGGGAACCTGGCCGCCTGTTTCCTGTTCCTGTCAGAGGAAGGAGAGCAGTAGCCGAGAAGACGCACGACCAGGCATGGCAGAAATTTACGTTTAATTTCATTTTTGTTTTTTAATTTCCTTGCCACACGACAACCCCCACGACCCCTCGTGCCCGCCCCCCCACCCCCGAGCAATGCCAGACACTACTGTTTGTACATTGCAAAGAGACTGCAAAATCTCACCTGCAAAATAACTTGGTGCATCTGGCCCACGGTCACCTGTGGTCTGAGTTTAAACACTGGACTTAAGACAAGTTATATAGCAACAAAAATTCTATTACATTACCTATGGTAGTGACAGGTGTCATGCTTAATACAAAATTACATTCCTTTCAGCTCTACATGGGCACCGTTGTAGAAATACTGACAGGCATTGGCTTTGCACTGGCAGCCATCAACCTGCACTTAATGCAAAATCACAAACGACTATTAGCTGTGTAAACAATGATGATAATAGGTTACATGTGGGGACTGGTGATGTATTGACTACAGCCTCATTTAGTCCCTCCATCAGAACGCTAGCGGGATGCCCTTTTGGGAGTATAAACATTTATTTACTTCATTCTGAAAGACATAATGCAGCACTTCTTGCCGTGACAAAAAATATTGTTAGCCAAATGTAAAAAACAAAAACGTACAGTGCCGGTTAAAGTGGAGAACACAAAAATGAAAGATAATGAAAACATCTTCAAAAGCAGGTGATAACAACAGTGGTTATATTGTGCGCAATCTTTGAGGTGGATTCGGGAGTCTAACCGGAATCGAGAGTGAACAAGGTTGGACAGTCCCACCGGGCAATCTAGCAGTGCCAGAAGGGCTGGTCTGACAGGTCAGTGTGTGGTCTAGTATTTGGGCTGTTTTCACCCAGTTTTATGGTTCATTGGGCCGGTTTTTAGTGTATATTTTCTGACATTACCACATACATTGACTGTAGTAAGCACAAATGCATGCAGTCTCCCAAACCTTACAAAACACCTACAGCTTGTCTTTACAACTTCAAAAATAACCCGATTTGCAGAACGTGGGTCACTTCTTTAGATATAAGATACACTGATTGGGGCACTTTTACTTTGGTTCCTGTGTCCATTTTCTGTCCCAGTCTGACCCTGTCTAAATATGTTATACAGCAATATTAATAGTTATGCCAGAAAGAGCTTTTTACATAATGGGTGTCTGAGTTCAAAGCATTGGTTTTGTTTGGAGATGACCAAAAATGATATTTCATAATAAAGTCTATATTAGTCAAGGACCTGATATATCTCAAAATTTGAAGTTGAAACTGTATGACCCATGCATATGTCTTAAATCGATAACTACATCCTTAACACACACCTCTTCTTCTAATATAAGTAATGGAAGCTAAAACAGTGCTTGTACGTCTTGGCAATACTTTCTTATACGGTAAAAGAAAAAATTGCGTTTAGAGCCAAATTAGAGCCAATTGGAGCCAGAAAATGCATTTCTACATCTTGGTTTAAACTGTGTTGAAAGTGTTCAGTCTGAGTATCCAACTGCTCTCTGCTCATCTTAGTTTAAGTTCCAGAATATCTCTGTTTTTTCTATGAGTTTTCTCAACGGTATTGGAGGGACGTTCTTTGTGACATTCGTAAAAACCGGTGGTTCTTAACCTTTTGACTCCTGTGGACCCCCACTTAATCACCACTGGAACACCGGGGTCCCCGAGTGAACCATTATTGGAATCCGAAAACCCCCACCGAGTCATTACTGGGCACCAGACAAGGGATTTTCGATGATTTGCAAAAAATGCACGAAAAATACTGAAACAAACATTCATCAAACAAATGACGAAATATTTTATTTAATTCATAAACAAGTATAACAAATCACTATTTACATTTTTTGGGGAAGGTTGGAGCTTTTCTAAGTTCAATTTAGACCACTTACCCATACAACACCTGCACTGTTCCCTCGAATTAATTTGAGGATACTAACCGAATTTTTAGCCTCCAACATTACATTTTGCTTCTTTATTTATATACATGTTATTAATCTGTTAACATAATTGAACTTTCTAAGCAGTTGCATACCCCTGAGTAGACTTCGCGGACCTCCAGAGGTCCCATACCACAGGTTAACAACCACTGGTATAAGCTGTTGAAATGTTCCACTAGTGGAAAATTATTTTATGAATGTTCCAGTGGTGTTTTTTCATGCGTGTATTCAAAGGTCTGGTGGTAATTCCAATATATGACAGATCACCTGGGCAAATGATATGATAACTCACCAAGTGCTATTGCTACACAAATGCCTGTAGTTCTTTTGTTTTTAAAATGTTTGAATTTCTTTAAAGAACGTTTAGACATGCTGTACTTGTGTGATGTAAAAAATCCCCAGTGTTTAACAAGCATGGGTTTGGGGTCTCCAAATGTTGTCATGCAAAACAGATTAGACAGAATTAGAATGCGTCTGAAGCTCATGCTTGGCTGTTCCAGTTCAACTCCAGCTATTTGGGGGATCATCTCTCAGATAATATACATAGGGCGCGCTGTGCCAGTTTGAGCCACGGTGCAACTTTTAAAAAGTATGCCTGGGAGGAGGAGCTTAGCGCGCACCCAAGATGGTCGCGTGAGCTTAGAGCTCCCGGACCTTCGCCACCTCCACCGATTATCCTGTACCCTATCCTGATTTAGATGACGGGTTCTTATTGGCACGACCCTGCTGCTCATTTATCCGTTTTCGGATTTCGATTTGAACCCCGGGAGCCGAAGATATGGACTTTTGAACATTTTCGGCCTGCTCCATGGTACTGCCCCGGGCTTGGTTTCTCTGCCAGCCGGATGGTAATTGAATAACAACGGCTCATGCGAGTCTCCCTTGCCCGGTCTTCTACTTTCGGTTTCGATTCTCGTGCTTCGACCTCTTTGACTTTGCCTTGGTCGCCCTGGTTTATTGCTTTCTTTCTAACCACACATCATCGATTGGCGATCCGGACTCTCATTGCTCCTTGCCTAGTGGTTGATCCTCAAACTATTCTCCAAGTTGCTGCGGGCGCATCGAGTGTAGCCATTCTTACTAGGTCTCAGAATACCCTCCGGGGCGCACGACCTAAAATGGCCACCAAGCCGGAGGGAGAAAAACGCAAGACCAGACCGGCAACTCGAGGAGGTCCCGTGCAGTCTAACGTTATGGACAGATAATCCCAATTTGGGAGACGAATCCCCGATGGGTGAAGATCTGTCGTTGAGGGACGTCATGGGCGCCATTGCCGGGATGAAGGCCACACTGGGACAACAGTATGAAGCCCTGACCCACAAGTTGGACACAGTCGCAATCGATGTTACCCTGATCAGGGCTGATCTTGCGAAGACTAATGAGAAGGTCAAATCCCTCGACCTGAAGACGTCTAGTCTTGTTACCGACGTCTCCGATTTACAGGCAGAGGTCGGTAACCTGCGATCCGCCCGTGACTACCTCTCACGACGCCTGGACGATTTGGAGGGCCGTGCTCGACGGAACAACGTCCGTCTGGTTGGTGTCCCGGAGACGATGGAACTATCATCGGTGGACCTGCTGGTGGAGGACCTAGTCCTGAATCATTTAGCGCCCAAGGGCCTCTGCAAGATTTTTGCAGTAGAACGTGCACACAGGATCCCGGGTGGCCCGCCTAAGCTGGGAGCTCCTCCGCGTCCCATCATTGCTCGGATCTTTAACTTTCGGGACAGGGATGCGATCCTGCAAGCTTCACGCATATCGGGTCCTACGGCATATGAGAACACCACAGTCAGCTTCTACCCGGACTTCACCCAGCAGGTTCAGAAGCAGCGACTTGGATTCCAGGGGGTGAAAAAGAGACTGAGGAACAGAGACATGAAATATGCTATGCTTTTCCCGGCCCGACTACGTGTGGTCTACAATGACCGAACATTTTTCTTTGAGCATCCTGGAGTGGCTAGTGACTGACTGGACACACTGCCCCTGGGACGGGAGCAGTCTGACCATTCTGGACACTCCGGTGGAGCAGAGGGCGGCCCTGTGGAGCAGGAATAGGGGGCGAAATCGGCTCCCGGACCCACGTATTGACTTTCGGCAGTGGTTTGATGCTATGCTACTATTGCTTGCTACTGTGTTGTCTGAATGGGGTGTGGGTGGGGGTTGGGTGAGTCTTCCTCCTCTGGGGTTCTTTTTGTAGAATAATTGTATGTTAGGGCGACAGGCACACTGCAAGTTGGGGTGGCTTTTGAGTCTTACGCAGGGGTGCGAGGTGGGGGGTATGATGTTTTGGGGGGCTGAGGGGTTACGGTTTGCGTTTCTTTGTTTTAATCAAGGCATAGTATCGATGATCTTCTGTTTTACAGTGTCGCGTCTAGTGTGGGGGGGGACTTGGGGTGGCCTCTGGGATGGGGGGTAGGGGACTGCGATTACTGTGTTGGAACGTTAATGGGTTGGGAGACAGAATTAAGCGGGGTGTAGTTTTGCAGCTACTGCGACGTCTGTCCCCTGATGTGGTCTTGCTTCAGGAGACGCACTTGCTTGGTAATGCGTGCCATGCAATGAATAGGCGTGGCTATCGTCTCATAGCGCACTCAGGTTTCACTTCTGGCTCCAGGGGGGTGGGCATTCTGGTTCGGAACTCCCTCCCTCTTGCCGTTGACGACATTATCCTGGATGATAAGGGACGATACACCGCCATTGTGGGGCGCTGGGAGGGGAGAGTGGTCACTCTGCTCTCGGTCTATGTACCGCCGGGCCTCCAGACTACTACCTATGCCGACCTGGGAAGAGTGATCTTGGGAGTCCCCGAGGGTCTGCTTGTAGTGGGTGGGGATTTCAACTCTGTAGTGTCTGGGATGTTTGATCGTTACCCTCCCCGTGACATCGCGAAGTCTCAATCCTGGTTGGGGGACTTCCTGGAGGCATTGGGATTAGCCGATTGCTGGCGCCTGCATCACCCTGGGCAAATGCAATATACTTTCCACTCTGGGGCCCATGGCAGTCTTTCGAGACTGGACTACGTGTTGATGCCCTCCTCCCAGGAATCCCTCATAAGGGAGGTGAAACATCTTGCCAGGGGTATTTCGGATCATTCCCCACTGTGGATGGTTGTGAACGCACACCTGGGATCGGAGGGTAGGGTGGCCCCGATCAACCCATGGTACCTCCGTGATCGCAAGGTCAGAACGGAACTAATTAAAGCGATTGATCAATACTTTGCTGAAAATGTGGGTTCTGTGTCCTCTTCTGTTTCATTGTTGGAAGCATACAAAACTGTAATTCGGGGCCAGGCCCTCTCCTCGATAGGTAACATTAGGATATGTATGCGGGAGGAGGTTGTCCGTCTTGAAAATGAAATCTCCGTTCTTGAGGGGGAGTTGGAATCTGAGGTCTCCCCGGAGAGGCTGCACCTTTTGGGTCTGAAACAACTTGAATATAGAGCGCTGGTGACTGACGCTGCGAAAGAGATGGGTCGGGAGCAGCAGGGACGTTTGTATGATGTGGGAGATAAGGCTGGGAAATTGCTTGCTTGGTTGGATAGGAGGGAATGTGCGAGTCGGGTGGTCCCTGTTATTGTTGATGTGAATGATGTGAGTATCACTGACCCTGCTGATATTGTTGCATGTTTCGCTGATTATTTTCGTGTAGTGTACTCCCCTGTGTCCGATAGACCTGAGCAGGACTCCCACTTGCTTCTACGCGATATCTCACTGCCATGCTTGTACGACCCTGAGAGGGATCTGCTGGAGGCTCCGCCTACGGTTGATGAAATCGCGATCGCCTTCCGCTCGATTCGCTCGGGAAAGGCCTCGAGCCCTAATGGGCTCCCCATTGAGCTTTACAAGCTCCGTCCGGATGTGATGGCACCGTATCTACGGTCGATGTTTTTAGAATCACTGGAGACGGGCTCCCTTCCTCCTGACCAGAGATTGGCCTCCATAGTGGTTATTCATAAGGAAGATAAGCCACGTGACCGGTGCGACTCCTTCAGGCCCATTTCTCTGATTAATGCTGAACCGAAGATCCTGGCCAAAGTGCTCGCCAATCGTTTGGTATCTGTCATAAGCGATCTGGTTCACCCGGACCAGTCCGGATTTATACCACACCGCAATATGGCACTTAACCTTCGGCGCCTGCATGGAGTCCTTGCGCGAGCGGAAACTTTGCGTGAACCGCCCATCTTGGCGTCTTTGGACGCCACCATGGCATTTGATACGCTTGAGTGGCCTTATCTTTGGGCGGTTCTCTCTAAATTTGGACCCACTTTTATTAACTGGGTGAAATTGCCCTACACTGACCCTTTAGCCCAAGTGGTGGTGAATGGGCGTGTCTCGACCTCCTTTGCTCTCGGTAGGGGAACGCGTCAGGGCTGCCCTTTGTCCTCACTCTTGTTTGCCCTCGCTTTGGAGCCGTTGGCGGCTTGGTTGAGATGGGAGCCATCTTTGAGGGGCATTAGATGGACTCCGGAGTTTGAGGATCGTATATCTCTGTACACAGACGATATACTCTTGTACCTTACGTCGCCTCGGAAGTCGTTGATCGTCCTTTTCGACGTTTTGACTTCTTTCCGTAAAAACTCCGGTCTTGTCATCAACTGGTCAAAATCTTGCATCTATGTCCTCTCCGGCGAAGCTCCTCTCCTGCCACGTGGCTGTCCTATCTTGGTGGCGCTGGAGGGATTCAGGTACCTGGGAATCTTTATCACCTTGGACCCTGTGCTTCGATATGAGTGCAATTTGCTGCCCCCTCCCCAGCGCCTCCGTGCTGATGTTATAGCGTGGGGTAGGCTCCCTCTCTCTCCTCTGGGACGAGCGGCGTTGTTTAAGATGATGTCGCTCCCCCGATTTCTTTATGCGCTTCAAAACACGCTTGACATTGTACCAGCCAGTTACTTTCGGGAGATTGAAAGTCTACAGCGACAATTGATATGGGGAGGCCGTCCTCGTATCGCCCTTTCGAAGCTAACGCTCCCTTGGTACGATGAGGGCATCGCGCTCCCGGACATCCGTCGCTACTATTGGGCCTCTCAGCTGGGGGCCATCAACCACGGCACTTACGCTCACTCGCCGAACCCGGCCTTTGAGATGGATAAATGGCTGCTACCCGGTGGAGACTACAACAGGGCTCTATACACGAAATCTGCCGGCGGATCTCTTACGCGCCCCACTAAAACAGCAGTACAGGTGTGGTATCGAGCTACAGCGGCCACGGGATGGGCTGACAAGCCAACCCGTGCTACTCCGCTTTATGCGTCGGATAAGCTTGGCTCCCTCTGGCAGTCGAAGGGTTTTGATAGGTGGGACATGATTGGAATCAGCAGGGTCGATGATGTGTGGATCAAGGGTAGAGTCAAGACGTTTGAGGAACTGAAAGTTGAGTATGACCTGAATGATAGGGAATCCTTTCGGTATGCGCAAATCCGGCATGCGGTCCTGTCTGTTTTTCCCCTGGGCTCGGACATTCTGGAGGCGTCCCCGCTTGAAGATCGGACACTGGATGAGCATGTCCCTGATAGCACGATCTCGCTTATATATAAAAAGTTAATTAATACCAGGATTGACCTACTGGATAATCTTCGAGAGTTATGGACTAGTGATGGTCTAGAACTCGATGACGAAGACTGGCAGGCTGCGATCTCTTCTCCGAAGGAGGTGGCTATCCCGGCGCGCCTCCGGTTTGTCCAGCTCAAAATTCTACATAGGGTGTATGTGACTGGTCCACGTCTGGTACGCATGGGGTTCTCGGCGGAGGGATTGTGCAGGCGTGGCTGTGGTATGGTCTCCATATTATTTGGGAATGTCCTGCTGTGCTACGCTATTGGACTTGCGTGCATGATGTTATGAGTGAGGTCACGGGTGTGCAGTTAATGCCTGAAGCGCGGAAGTGTTTGTTGAATGTCTGGGAGCCGAATGATTATAACCAGGCGCAGCTTCGATGGGTGACCTTGGGTAACATGATTGCCAAGAGGGACATTGCCCAGCTATGGGGCGCTCAGAGGCCACCGACAGTTCTGGTGTGGCAACAAAACATGGACTGGTGCATGTTTAGAAAAAAGACTGTTTATGTTTCCCGTGGCAAGCCCCGCAAATGGGGGAACATTTGGACTCAATGGAACACATACCGTGGCGATATATGTACTCCCCCCTTTCCGGAACTTAATACCGACCTGTCTTCCTCCCAACCTGATGTTTCCTCCGCAGGAATTTAGATATTTTGTTTGCTTCTGGTCTCCTTCCCCCCCCCAATCTCATTGTATGCTTCTGATATTTGATTTGCGTTTGTACCCCCCCCCCCCCCCCCCCCGGGCAACGTGGTGACACATTTGTATTGTACTGCCTTGTTTTTGTTTTGTTTCTCTGTTTTTTTTTTGTTCCTTGAATTCAATAAAAAGATTTAAAAAAAAAAAAAGTATGCCTGGTGCAGACTGGGATAGTGCTCCCTATTACAGTGAATGTGCTGCCCCCAAACTCGGTCCTGTCCTAGGGGCAGTGCATTCAATAAAAATTCGTATTTGTAAAGTGAGAACTACTCACCCTTCTGGGTCTGAAGGCACTGGGGGTCATTGTGGAAATTAAGTGAGCTATTTCCCAGAGTCACATGGTGCTGAGCTGAGGTGCCGCCGGAGCCGGGGATCGAACCATGAACCCTGTGCTCTGAAGTCAGCTGCCCTGGCTGCTGCACCACACCTCTCCACCATTCAGTGAAATGCAGGGTGACTAGTTCCAAGCCGCTCTGTGTTTCTTTACGCATGTGGAAACCCACATGCACTTTAAAAATAGGAGAGTGACCCCTCCTGTGTAGACGGGTGCCATGAGTGACTGCACCTGCCTGCAGCAGGATTTGTCAGGGGTTCATGGGATAAGTGGCATAACAAAACTTTGAGGGGGAGCTCCCCTGCAAGGTACATGGAAGGCCCCCCAACATGCTCCGGACCTAGTCTGGAGGTCTAAGGCCAGGTAAGTATGGGCAAATTTTGCGGATCTGCGGTCCGCGAATTCATGCGAAATCGCAAAGAAATCTGCAAAATTGCAGATTTTTTTTCGATTTGCACCATACTTAACTGGAGTACTTTCTACTGACTAATCAGTAAGTGCTACCTCGTTGTGTAAATGTATAGTGCTTTTCCTACACTGCAGCTGCGTAAAGGGCAAGATGATTTATCCCCAGTGACCATGTGTGCCTGTAAGTTTGCCACCAAGCCAAAAGGCGCCGAGGTCCCTTGAGTGAGCTGTCCATAATAGTTGGGAAAGGGCGGCAAAACGTTTGATACTGCTAGTGTATGGTGCGGGGCTTCTATGCGTGTGCAAAGGGTCAGAGAGGGAGCAGGACAGCAGGTAAGGAGAAAGCAGCCTCCTGGCCACAGGAACTACAAGGGGATCGCGCTCGAGAAACTCATGGATGCAAAGACCTCCCTCGAGTATTACAGCTAATTTTTGACGGAAGATATGGGGTTAAAGCACACTTGCCCAGCCTCGACCGTGCTCACTAATGTTTTGGGCTGATTAAAAACTTTACTGAATTTGAACTTCAACTCGGGCACCAGCTATATCTGTAAGTGCTTCCTGTTGAGGTTTAATTTTTGTGACCGGAGCCTCGTGCCAGAATGAATCCTGCCCTGCATAGTTATCCACGAAGATGCCACCGTTTTGTGCAATACCTCTACTCAACTGGAGTACTGGCTAATCAGTAAGTGCTACCTCGTTGTGTAAATGTATAGTGCTTTTCCTACCCTGCAGCTGCGTAAAGGGCCAGAAGATTTGTCTCCACTGACCATGTGTGCCTGTAACTTTGCCACCGCGCCAAAAGGCGCCGAGGTCCCTTGAGTGAGCTGTCCATCATAGTTGGGAAAGGGCGGGAAGACGTTTGATACCGCTAGTGTGTGGTGCGGGGCTTCTATGCGTGTCAACATGCCTCTTGTGTGTAAAGGGTCAGAGAGCGAGCAGGGCAGCAGATGAGGAGAAAGCAGCATCCTGGCCACAGGAACTACAAGGGGATCGTGCTAGAGAAATTCATGGATGTAAAGACCTCCCTCGAGTATTACAGCTAATTTCCGATGGCAGGGATGGGGTTAAAACACACTTGCCCAGCCTCGACCGTGCTCACTAATGTTTTGGGCTGATTAAAACTTTACTGAATTTGAGCTTCAACTCGGGCACCTGCTTTATTTATCTGTAAGTGTTGAGGTTTAATTTTTGTGACAGGAGCTCGTGCCATACTTGTAACTATTCTCTGACCCTGCTTCGAGCATCAGAGCAGGGTCAGAGAATAGTTGCAAGTAGGAAACGAGGCGCCGCTCAGGAAGCACTTACAGCGTTACAGCAGGTGCCCAAGTTGAAGTGAATTTCTTTGTAACCATTTTGTAAATGGTTACAAAGAAATTAGCTTCAACTTGGGCATCTGCTGTAACCCTGTAAGTGCTTCCTGGAAAAAATTTGTCCCGCTCGCGGATTCGCGATTTTTCTGCAGTTTCGCGAGATTCGTGGATCGCGAAATTGCAGAAAATCTGCAAATTCCGCAAGCGGAACACATTTTCGGCCCATAGTGAAGGCCAGGTGCCAGCCACCGGTGCACAGTGCCGGAGGGTGCCCTCTGAAGCTCAGGGGGCATCTGCACCACAGGGGCTATGCGGTCTGTTGTTACACCACTGCATAGGACGCTTTTTACCCCCTCCAGAAGGCTTTCGGGGGGGGGGGCACTGAAAGTGTGCCATCATTTTGTGGTGCCTTATCAATGAGCCTCCTAAGGGCCTCTTTACCTCTGTACCCCGCCTGTAATTAGTGCAAGTGCAGAGGCAAAATAATTTCCTCATTTTCATGGGGCCACATCCCATGCGAATGACGTAACAATGCTTCACGATAGTGATAGAATGAGCTGCACAGCATCTCCGGCCTCTTCTGTAATACCATAGTGCCCTGGGGGCGCATGAAACGGGTGCACATGACTGTTGTAACCCTGGGGCACTATGCGTAATATGGCGCTGGCTGTTTTTCAAATCATTTTCTTAGCTATAGAATGCCTATCGTGGTGTCTGGTGATGCAACTCGTATTTTGTGATTTCAGTTTGTTTTTCGGTGCGGTATGATTTTGTAGAATGATCTAGCTTCTTGGAATATGATCAAAGTGCAGTCTAACTTTTTGTCTGTGGCAGTAGATTACGTGTACCTTTGCTCATAAATATTTCTTGAGGTTCTTCAGACATATTTTCAAAGGTCACATTATTAGTACAGTTCCTTCTGATCCATAAAATCCTTCCGCGTGGTATGACATTAATCTGACGTTCATCAGGAGTGCCAAACGGCAGCTGATTGGATGTAGAATGCAGTGGGCTTACGTCATCATTTATTTGGAGCCTGTGATTTTTGTCCACTTAAGGCCTGTTGGACTGAATCTAACTGAGAGACGTCGCGTAATAGGGACTGTTTCATCTGGCCCACGAACAGATCCGGGAGGGAGTGTAAATGTAAATGTAATTTGTACTTGTAAAGCGCACTAATACCTGAACTGGGGTGTCCTGGTGCTGTATCACATTCCGCTGTGGAACCCTTCCTGGCTTTTCCCTGTGAAATGTCCACTCCTGGGCACCCCCAAGGTGAAGCCAGGCATCCCAGCGGTGTTGGGGCCGTTGTGAAGATTACGCAAGCTATTGCCCAGAGTTGCAGAGTGGGACCCATGATTAGAATAAGCACCAAGGCGAGAATTATCAGGTCCGAGGAAATTGAGCCCAAGACCCGCCGAGGCGGGAATTGAACCCTGGTCCCAGGCCAGACTTTTGCATCAGGGTCTGCCGCTCTAACCATTGAGCCACACTTCTCCACAATATTGGCCCCTGTCCTGACATTAAACAGACTGTCACAGCTCAGGCTCTCGCCATGCGACTGACTCTCCTCTTGCCCGAACGACTCTAGTTAATTATTTGCTGTTAACACATATGAAATACAGCATTAATCAAGGTTCAGAGGGCCACGCAGGCCTCTGGGCCCCGGTGCCACTGCACCTGCTTCACCAATGGAAGCTAGGCCCCTGTGTTTAACTCGAAAGAGGCAGCCAACCACTGAAAATGAGCTGGGCTTCCAGGGGAGGGTACAGAAACTTGAGAAGCGAGTGAGAGCTGGTGTTGTAGTGGGAGAATTAATTATTTAAAGGAACAAAATGCACCAGAGAAACACAGGAAGGGTTCTGGCAAGTGAGCAGTAAACACAGCTGACGGACGAGGAGGAGGAGGGAGAACGCCAGCCAGGGGTCGGGAAGAATGGCTGTCAGGGGTGTAGACGTGGAATATCTGTGGTAGTAAAACTAACATGGAAAAGCCTGTTTGAAAAGTGCAGTTTTCATAAATGTCTGGAACTGGAGGTAACAGGTTTTCATTTGGAGCGGAGGGCTAAGGCTGTTTCAGTGTTGTGGGCCATGGACAGCGGGCCCCAACGCTCTTCCATCATGTTTTAGTATCTTAAACAACACGCATTGGCAAAGCCAGTAGGTCTCGCCTACGAGCTATTGGTTTTGTTTTATAGTTATGTTGGAAAGTAGAACGTTTTTTAAATAAGCGATATGAAGTGGTCAGCGCTAGTCGTGTCACGTCACATTGTTTGCTGTCAGAAGCAGTGCCTAATTTGTAAACAATTAAGTGCAGGGCCCAAGGTATTACCCACTGGTCCACTGCAGCTGGCACAATCCACGTCTCTTTTTAACTGTAGGAGGTTTAAGTTCAAGTCTTATCATTTAAAAAAAAGCATTTTTTTAATGTACCAGTCCTCGTCCAAATTACCCCACTCCATTTCAATTTACCTCACTCCACTCCAAACCCCACTGCACTCTATCCAACTTCTCTGACCTCTAATCTACCCCACTACACCACAATCGTCCCCACTACACTGTACCCAATTTACCCCATTCCAATCTACCACTCTCCAAACCACCAAATCATCTTCCCCATTCCACTCCTATCTCCCCACTGCACTCTACCACACTCCACTCCACTTTACCCAAATCTACCCCACTCCACTGCACTCCAATCTACTCCACTCCACTCAAATCAACCCCAGTTCACTCCAGTCTAACCCACTCCACACCAATCCAGCCCCTCCAAACTACCCAACCCCACTCTACCCGAATCTACCCCTACCTAAGGGATTCCAATTTACTCCTCTCCAATCTAACCCAATCCACTCCAATCTACCCCACTGCAGCCCTCCCCACAGCAATCTACCACAGCCCTCTTTACCCAGTCCAGTCCAATCCAACCCACTCAACTCCAATCTACCCCACTTGACTCCAACCTACCCCACTCCAAACTACCCCATCCCAATCTTCCCTCTTAAATCTCCCCATCTCCAATCCATACTGCCATACTCTAACCCGTACAATCTACTCCCCTCCACTACACCCTAATCTAGCTCGCTCCACTCCAACCTACCCCACTCCACTCTTCACCAATCTGTCTCACTTCACTCCAATCTCAACTCCATTTCAATCTACCCCACTCCACACCTATCTACCCCAACTCAATTTACCCACCCCACCCTACTCCAATCTACCCCAATAAACCCTCTACGATTCAATCGACTCCTCCACTACTATCTACCTACTCCAATCTACACCATTACAATTTACTCCACTCCAATCTACCCCACTCTACTCAATCTAACCCAATCAACCCCATCTCACCCCAATATACCCCAATCCACTCCACTGCAATCCAATGTACCCCACTCCACACAATGTATCTCTCTTTAATTTACCCCATTCCAATCTACCCCAGTCAACTCCACTATGATCCAATCTACCCCACTCCAATCTACCTCACTCCACTCTACCCCAATCTACTCCACTACAATATACTCCACTCAACCTAACCCAATCAACCCCACCCCACTCCAATCTGCCATACTCAACCCCAATATACAGCACTGTGCTCCAATGTAATCCAGTTTGCTGCACTCCACTCCAATCCACTCCAATCTACCCAACTCCAATCTACCCCAATCCTCCGCACTCCAATCTATCTTAATCAAACCCACTCCACTCCGATCTATCCCACTCCACTCCAGCATATCCCAGTCCAATTTACCCCACTCCAATTCAATTTACCCCACTCCAAATCCTACTGCATTCTATCCAACTTCTCTGACCTCTAATCTACCCCACTCCACTCCACTTCACTCCCACACCACCACAATCTACCCCAGTCCACTGTACCCCAATTTACCTCATTCCAATCTACCACAATCTACCCCCTCCACCCCAATCGACCACGCTCAAAACCACTAAATCTTCCCCATCCCACACCAATCTACCTCACTGCACTCTACCACACTCTACTCCACTTTACCCAAATCTACCTTACCCCACTCCACCCCATCTATCCCAATCCCGCCCACCCCACAGCAAACTACCACAGCCCTCTTTACCCAGTCCAATCCAACCCACTCACTCCAATCTTCCCCACGCAACTCCAACCTGCCCCACTCCAGCCATCCCTGTTCAATCTGCCCCACTCCAATCCATACTACCATACTCTAATCCACCCAATCTACTACCCTCCACTACACTCTAATCTACCCCACTCCACTCCAACCTACCCCACTTCACTCTTCCCCAAACTCTCTCACTTCACTCCAATCTCCTCTGCCCCCAATCTACCCTATTCCACTCTACTCCAATCTACGCCAACCCAATTTACCCATCTTAATTGACCCCACCATACTCCAAACTACCCAAATTCACCCCACTGCAATCCAGTCTACTCCTCCACTACTATCTACCCACTCCAATCTACGCCACTATAATTTACTCCACTCCAATCTACCCCAGTCTACTCCAGCCAACCCAATCAACCCATCCCACTCCAGTATTTCCCGATCCACTCCACTGTGATCCAATGTACCTCACCCCACTTCAATCTACCCCTCTTCAATCTACCCCACTCTAACCCAATCTACCCCACTCCACTACAATCTACCCCAGTCAACTCCACTATGATCTAATCTACCCCACTCCACTCTAATCTACCCCACTCCAATCTACCCCAATCTCTTCCACTCCACTCCAATCTACCCCACTCTACTCAGCCTAACCCAGTCAACCCTACCCCACTCCAATCAACCCCAATCCACCCCAATATACAGCACTCCACTCAAATTACGACACTATGCTCCAATCTACTCCAGTTTACTCCACTCCACTTCAATACACTCCAATATACCCAACTCCAATCTACCCTAATCCTTCTTACTCCAATCTACCCTAATCAAACCCACTCCAGTCTACCCGACTCCACTCCAATCAATCCCACTCCAGCCTATCCCAGTCCAATTTACCCCACTCCATTTCAATTTACCCCACTCCACTCCAAACCCCACTGCAATCTATCCAACTTCTCTGACCTCTAATCTGCTCCACTTCACTCTACTCACTCCACTACAATTTACCCCACTCTACTGCATGCCAATTAACCCCTGTGAGAAGTTGGCCTGATAGGTGATGTTTCCAATTCTGGAACCACCGGTTATCAGACCAAACAATCCCTTATGGTGTCTGGTTGTAAGTCAACCTTATTAGACAAGCTATCCTAGGGGTAGCATGGACTAAGCAGCCTAAAGGCTTAACTTAAGAGGTCGTGTTAAGCGAGCTGTTTTACCACATACAATCCTGTAATATCAAATGAAAGGACACCACACAAGTATATATTATAAAAATATATGTGTTTATTACTAAAAACAATCCCCAGTATTCTTTATGAATAAAGGGGCACAAGCGTTAAATCAAAAGCACAGTTTAAACATACAAAGTTGCACAATTATGGATGAGGGCGGGGGGCCACTCAAACCATATACTAAACAAGTGGTATAAGAGATACCAATCGAACAGTGGTTAGGCCTAGGGCCTAGAGAATCGCTGGGAGCAGCCAGGACAAGCAATGCTGAAGTCGGGAAAAGCCCGCGGGATTCGGGTGCAGTGCAGAAAGCGCACGCATGCACCAATGTTAACCAATGGTGCATAAAAGTTGTAAAGTTAAAGTTTAAGGACACTTCCGCTGAACCTAGAGGAACAAAACTTAAGACACAGACCCTAGAGATGTGTACCAGTGTGGGAACACCGGCGGAGCAAAGTTACCTCACCCACAGGAAGCGGGTGCACAGAGTCGAAGTTGAGTCGGGTTTCGTCACGCAGGCTCTTGGTGCTTGGAGCTGAAAGGGCTGCAGGCGGGGTGAAAGAGAAGTGTCCGGTGGAGTCCAAGGGTGGACTCAAGTTGAAAAGTACCTGAAAGCAGAGGGGACAGAGTCTGGGTCACTCAGCAGTGACCAGGGTGGAACCAGGACGGAACCAGGCAATGTCGGGCGCAATCAGGTGGTCGTCGAGGAGCTTCTCTCCGCTGTCACGTGGGCTCTGGGGCATCTGCGATGTCCAGGAGCAGGTCACGATCTGTCCCACGCAGGCTCTCGCCGTCGGCGCTGTCGGCTTCAAGATTGGAGCAAACAACACTTGGCAAAAGCAATCCACGCGGAACCGGAAGATTGCTTTTCACTCGAACCAGGAGGGTCAGAGTCGGGGCTCCTTTTCAGGGGAGCTGGTGCAAATCTGGAGCAACCAGATTCACAGGTCGAATTTCAAAGTTCGTCGGTAGAGGGGCCACTAGCCGGCTGGCAAGTGACCGGGCCAACACATTGAGCCAAAAGAAGCAGAAGGGCCCCACGCAGCACTCGTCGAGTGTGGAGGGCTGAACTTCGGTGCAAGTGTGGCTCATGGTGGGGGCTTCTCAAACCCCGGTGTACAGCTTCGAGGGTCACTCTGCGGGCTGCACGGTCAGCGTCTCGTGGTCTTTCCAAGATGGCGTGCCCCACGCTTCCGGTCGCCTCCACGGGTCTCAGCTCTGCAGGGACTGTGGATCGGGCTGTTAGAAGGCAGGCAAGCTTGATCTCGTCGATCTCTGTCGCTCGAGTTCCGGCGGGAACTGCGACAAAGCAGACGTCGATGGCTGGATGGTGCCTGTTTGCACAGGGTGGTCACTCCTTGACCACAAGGGAGATTCTTCGGGCTTCTACGTCGAGTAGGATGTCGAAGGGTCCAGAGTTTCGTTTCTTATGTTTCATCAGGATAATCTGAAGTGTCTTGGCACTGCTCCCACTCTTATTCGAATCTGGGGGGCTGGATTACCTGCTAGGTCCCCTCCTATGGGTGGGACCCAGGAAGGGGGTGGATACACCCCTTTCCTTTGATCCAGGCCGCCCTGGCACGAGGGCTGGAGTGCCCCAGAACCGGTTTGGCCGGATTATGCAAGGGGCAGCCTTGTGCGCCCCAAGCAGTGTCTGGTTTCTTTCAAACCTCCCTGCTACAATCCACTATCTCCTGTCTGAGGGGGTGTAACACCTCCCTGTGACAGGAAACCCTTTGTCCAGGCCCCATTTGGCTGAGTTTCGGTCAGCTGCAGGGGGTCAGACTCTTGTCTGTGGCAGAGGCATCCATTTTGTGGATCTAAGGTCCTTTTAGAAATTAACCGCATTTAAGTAAAGTAACATGTCTTACCCCTCTAGAGGGGTGGAATGCTATCCCCGTCGCCAGAACTGGCGAGGGGATAGTATTCCAAATCGTATGACACCTTACACGACATGTTTTGATAAAGCCAAACCAAAGTTGCTATATAACCGCGAGGATTATAAGGCACTTAAGAGTATATGGTATGGCGTTATCCTGAAACAGCTTAGGGAGTTGTTCCCGGCAGCTGCAGACAGGCTCAGCTCATGCCAGAGCTCCATCTCACATTAAACCACGCACTCTGCCTCCAGGATTGATGAGGCCTTCCATAGGAGTGGCTCACAGGTTTATATGTGTCCAGATATAGGTTTAGATATAGGTATACTATATCTAAGTAAGGGGTGGTTACACCACCTTACCCCAGCTGAGTGATCAGCCAGTTGTGTCAATTTAAGAACCAGCCAGGGGTGGCAAAAGATATGCTGCAGCCCCTGGTAGGCCTTGGTGGCTCCTATGCCCTGGGCACCTATAGTGCATTATACAGGGGCTGACAAGGAGTCCATTTCCAATTGTGGTATGTACCTAGGGTACATGGAATCCATTTTACAGAGAGAGCAGATGGCCTGGGGCCCTGATTAGCAGGGAACCAGGTCAACTAAGTCAAAAAACCAGCTAAACACAGGCAAAAAATCTGGGGTAACCATAGTCAGGTAGCCACCTTCCTACAACCCCATTCCAATCTACCACAATCAACCCCACCCCACTCCAATCTACCACGCTCCAAACCACCAAATCTTCCACATTCCACTCCAATCTACCCCTCTGCACTCTACCACACTCCCCTCTACTTTACACACATCTACCCCACTCCACTGCACTCCAATCTACCCCAACCCAATCTATTACACTCCACTCAAATTTACCCCACTTCACTCCAATCTAACCCTCTCCATACCAATCCACCCCACTCCAATCTACCCCACCCCACTTCACCTCAATCTACCCCACCCCAATCTACCCCTATCTACTGCACTCCAATTTACCCACTCCACACCAATTCACCCCAATTCACCTCAATCTACCCCACTCCACCCCACCCCACTGCAATTTACCACAGCCCTCTTTACCCAGTCCAATCCAACCCACTCGACTCCAATCTACCCCACTCCACTCCAACCTACCCCACTCCAAACTACCCCACTCCAATCATCCCTCTTCAATCAACCCCACTCCAGTCCATACTCTAATCCACCCAATTTACTCCCTCCACACTAATCTACCCCACTCCAGTCTCCCACACTCTACTCTTCCCCAATCTATCTCACTTCACTCCAATCTTCACTCCACTCCACTCCAATCCATCCAACTCCACTCCACCCTAATCTGCTCCACTCAACTATACTCAGTGTACCAGACTCCAATATGCCCACTCTAATCCACTCAATCTACCCCACTGCACTATACCCCAGTCTACCACTCTGCATTCCACTCTAACCAATCACACTCCAGTCCAACCGAACCCACTCCACCTCAATCCACCTAATGCATCCCACACCAATCTACCCTACCCAAATCCACCCCAAACTACCTTACTTCAATCTACCCCATCCAATCAGCCCCACTCAAATCTACTCTACTCCACTCCAATCCACCCCAATTTACTCCACTCCAATCGACCCCACCCCAACCCAATCTACCCCACTGCACCCTCCCCTGCCACATCCCAATCTACCCCCACACCATGCTATCCAACTTGCTACAACATACTCCTCTTCATTTAACCCACTCTAGTCTACCCCACTCCTTTCTACCCCACCCACCATAATCTTACCCCTCTCTACTCCTATTTACTCCTAACCACGCCTATCTACTTGTCTCCACTCCTATCTACCCTGCTACACTCCAATCTACCCCACACCAGCATACCCCACTCCAGTCTAAACCAATCCTCTGCACTCCACTCTACCCCACTCCACTCCAATCTAAACCAATCCTCTGCACTCCACTCTACCCCACTCCACTCCAATCTGCACCAATATATCACACTCCACTCAACCCTAATCTACTCCACTTTAATCTACCCAACTCCAGTCTACTCTACTCCACTACAATCTTCCCCACTTCACCCCAATCTACCCCAATTCAATCTACACCACTCAATTCCGCTCCAATCTACTCCAATCCACTCCACTCTGCCCCACTCTACCCAATCTACCCCAGTCAATTTACTCCACCCATCCCAATCTACCCCACACCATTCCAATCTATCCCCTCTCCCAATCTACTTTAGTCAACGCTACTCCAAAATACCCCACTCCAAACTATCCCAATCTACACCTCCTCCATTCCATTCCACTTGTTATACTCCTCCCAATCTACACCACTCCACTCTTTCCCAATCTAACCCATTACACTCCAATCTACCCCAATATATCCCACTACACTCTACCATAATCAACCCTGATCTACCTTACTCCTATCTACCCCACTCCAATCTACCCCAATTTAACTTAATCAACCCTACTCCACCTAATCTACCCTACTCCAATCTACCATGCTAATCTACCCAAGGCCCCCACTTAAACAACCTCACTCCAATCTACCCCACTCCAATCTACTCCACTCCATTCCAAATTATCCAAATCTACCAAATCCACCCCACTCTAGTCCACCCCACTCAACACCCACTCAACAGTATGCCAATCTACCCCAGTCCACTGTACCCAAATCTCCCCCATTTCACTCTACCCCAATCTACCACACCCCTAGCTTTTAGCCATGCTGAATAACAGCCACACTGGTGTACATAATGGCTAAAACACATTGTCAAAGCCAATATTGGCTTTGACAATGCGTGTATTATGGGGCCCAGCCTATTTTCTGTCCCAGTCCTGCCTTGATGTCTGGGCCTGTATTTGTCATATCTACAGACTGGTAGACCCCGATGGACAATCGTCCTGAGCCCTGGATTCTATATATTTGCATGTCCACAGGAGAGACAGGTGGTCATGGTCCTGGATTCCCTTTATCCGTGACCATTCTGGTGGAACCCTGCTCCCGTAGTACCATGGTGGTGGTTTGCCCGGCCACCCTTCCCCCATGCACACATGCACAGGGCAGGTTCTTGTATTTCAGCTATCTGTGAAGAATGCAAAGAGATGGGTACTGAATTACTGTTTAGGGACCCATCCACCCTTATTTTGCTACTTTTGTATGATGGCGTGTCAAGAAGAGGCAGGCTGATTGGGCCCCGGATTGTCTGCAGCTTTGTATTTTATACCTGTGGAGGGCAGACAGGAAACTTGGATCACAGATGCCTCGCATCTGTATTGTTCATGTGTAGACGAGAAAGAGTTCGGGCCATATTCTCTATATGTCAATGTCTTTGCATGTTTCACACATCTGCCATGAACAAAATAGAACATGTATGTTTGAATGGGGACATATATTGTACTTACCTTTGAGAGGTGTGGCAGAGGGATGGATTTCTCCTATGCTTTAAAAGGGGATACAGAGAGCAGCACGATTGAGGGCAGGGGGGCTACATACAACACACACACAAAAAGTCACACGTTAGTAACTCATCCGGAAAACATAGGGAGCGTGTCCAGGAACATGATCTCAATCTATGACATCACTATAGGAACCCAAGGAGATGGAGGATGGTGCAGGTGAAAACATGAGCACTCATATGGAGTGCTCAAACACAAATTAAAACATAGCCGCTTCATTGTCGTAAAATTCAGTGCACGTGAAACAAACTGCACATTAGTTTTATAAATGTGTTTCGGGGGTCTGTGGTTTAATTTTCACTACTTCCTTTGCGACATTGCATTGAAAATCCCTGTTTTGATACATTTTGTGTATAAAGTTAATTGCGGCACAGCAGATATTGGTATCTGGATGGATGTCAGTAGTGAAAACATGAGCACTTGTATGGAGCGTTCAAACACAAAGAATACAGTGACATCTGGCACAAACCTGTGGCAGCTTCAGATCTCTGATCCCTGCCATGGTAGGGGAAAGAGGCAATTGGAGAAGGAGGATTGAAGGATGCTCAAACACAAAGAAAAAGAAGCTTCTAAAGCTGAAGCAGTGGATGGACACTTGTACTTGGTCCATGCTCTGGGAGAAGGCTAAACACAAAACAGGCATGACACTTTCATGCCATGGACAAATAGAAACTAAGGATACAAGAGCGACGATAGAGAAAACAAATGGTAAGCTTATGGGGGGGCTGTAGCCCACTGAATTGTAAACAACATGTCTCTTTGAAACAGAGCATGCGCTGTCTAGCCGAGACCTAAAAATGAATACAGACTTTTTCTATAAAGTTCTAGCTAGGTGTCATGTCTCAGCCATTGCAGAATCTTAAAACGTGAACAAAAAGGTCAGTATTTTCCCTGGGGAGTGTTGCAACCCTAACTACAACTCATTAACCACTACAGCGCTACCGCGTTTTCCCGCTGTGCGCTGGAGAAGTAAAAAAAGGCTTGTTCATGACAAAGCCAGCTCGTCATGAGCGCAGCATAGGTAACGCCCATGACGAGCTGGCTTTGTCATTAGCGTGGAAGTGGTTAAAGTAAGTAATGAGATGAGGACAGAGAAGAGACAATATGGTAAGCTCATGGGCACAGAACAAATGGAGGGTTTGACGCTGCATGGTCTCTAGCGCGTTCTTTGCTTCAATGTCTGTCCCAGCCCTATTTCAACTTGGTTATGCCTTCCCCTTTGAACTATCGTTACTATGGGCCATATTACCAAGATGTGCGTTAAAAAACGAACATTGCGCATTTCCCTATCGCCGGATTTTATTGCCGTGTTAGCGCGTCATTATCAACTCGCAACACGTAGGCGATATTAAATCCGGATATAGCCGGCGATAGGGAACATTAGCGCGTGAAAACAAGCATTGTCACGCGCTAATGTGTGCCTTGATAATATGGGGGGGGTGGATTCAGCTTTATGATCCACACCCCCATGTTATCAATGCCTAACACCTGATCAGAGCAGGCGTTGGGAGACCTGCGATAAACGAGTTTATCGCAGGTCTCCTTCTCCCAACGCCTGCCTTGGTAATAAGGTGTTACCACCTCCAACCACATTTTACATGTGGTTGGACGTGGGAACGCCCACTTTGCATGTCATTAGCGATGTTTCTCGCTGACATGCAAAGTGGGCTTGAGGCAGGCGTTAGCATGCCCTTGTTAATAGGGCGCTAGAAGTATCGCCGCTTTCTCTGCACAATTCGCCGAAAAAGTGGCGATACTTCACCTTGGTAATATGGCCCTACATTTCTGTGACCCCTGAACTGCGCTGCGGGCTTTGCCCTATACCCAAGATGGCTGGAATATGTTCACCTCTGATTGGTTACAACGCTGACATATGTAAATATCTCTCTCGTGGCTGCATTCGCCTTCTCCTGACTCTGCAGCTTTACGAAAAGACCTCTCACCAACTTGGCAGCGCTACTCGAGGCTGGTAGCTTCCTTCCTCTGAAGATGAGGTCTGTACAACGGGTTGCCTTGCTCCGGATACGGCTCTAGACCTGGCAAGAATGTTTACAAATGTGGCCTGTAACAATTTTTTCAGGCTTCTAGAAGTGCCTCTGGACCACGCGGGCATCGGAGCGGCCTGTGTGTTGCCTTCTGAGCCGCAGGGAGAGCTCCTGGACTCAATCCAGGCTGGGGGTTTTATACCGAAAGAGAGGCCTCCCAGGGCAGTGGCATTCCGAGGATGCCAAGGGCCTAATGCAAGGAAAATGGACCCTATTCCCTGGTATGGCAGTAAAAAACAACATTAATTGTAAGCCAGAGGGGCCCTTACCCTTTCCCCCATCCCCCGGGTCACCGGTTCCACTGCACCGGCTGCACTATTGACAGCTATGTCCCTGTCTCAGTGCCTTAACTATTACTGATCCATTGAGGCCACCTTCCCCTTCTTCAGGCCACAGGGATCGGCTGCCACAAGATGTTAACTTCTGGAAGGGTTGGGAAAGATGTAAAAATGGCTCAGTGAGTTATACACTCGGCCAACAATCTCACTTGTGATCTTTGGAACCAGAAACGTAACAGTAAAGTATCCAAAACCCCAACGCAAAAGAGGTTAAATTCATGGTGTAGACAAAGCAGTGAGAGAGCCAAGAGGCAGTCACGTTGTTCATGTCCAATATTGTGACTGCATATAGAGCAACATTGTTCTTGAGGCAAACATGTTTTAAAATATATTATTATACTCATCATTGTTCAAGATTTCCTTGCAGTTGAGCCCACATGTGGCTCAGTTAAAATGTCTTTAAGTCCTATCCAGGTTAAATTTATGAGCCTAGCTCAGTATGCATTAAAATGCCCTATTGGCCTTATCACATTTCCTAGGGGAAGAATTCCCAAACACTCAGTACAATTAGATTTACTTTGTAATCAGTCTTGACTTACTTTGGAAGGTAAAAGGGCTTTAAAATGCACCATTTGCCACAATGTTTCTTAAAATGTTCTTGGGGAAACCATGCTGCTGGTCCAAGGTGGGTTAGAAGGTATCATTCACCAGAACGTCCCTTAAAATCACTTTGAGTAGATCTTCCAATATGTTCTATACAATTATCTTTAAATCATATCCAGGTTTAACCATCTGTACTGGCGTAGTGCAATGTAATATACCCCAATCTGCCACACCCATGATTGGGTGACCCACCAAGTCACCTTGTAAGTTCCCTCCTCAGCTGAACTACTTTCATTCTTTCACAGTCCAATCAGTTGAAAATGCCTGTCTATACCCCTGGCATTCCACTGCTAATATTGTAATTGTAATTGCATTGGTATAGTGCCTACTTCCCCATATGAGGCGTCAAAGTGCTTTTTCTGCGAGAAGCATACTACTCCGGAACCCAAAAAGGATTAGTGATGAATTAGTATAGGGTAATATTAAATTAATTTTAACAGTGGACATGTAAGTTTGTTATTTGTATTGAAAAATGATAGTGGAGGGATAGAAGAGGGAAAGGTTTGCATTTATATAGCGCTTGCTACCCCTGATGAGATGTTGAAGCACTTTTCGGCAGGTAGCAATCTACTCCAGAACCCAAAATGGATTAATGGTGGATTAGTATAGGGAAATATGAAATTAATTTGAGAGGTGGACATGTTAGTCTGTTGTTTGGATTGGAAAAGGAGAGTGGAGGGATAGAAATGGGTGGGGTTGGCATTTATATAGCGCTTGCTACCTCTGATGAGGTGTTGATGTGCTTTACGGCGGGTAGCACGCTATTCCTGAACCCAAACAGGATTAGTGGGGATTTGGTATAGGGAAAATAGAAATTAATTTGAGTGGTGGACATTTTAGTCTGTTATTTGGACTGCAAAGGATAGTGGAGGGCTAGAAAAGAGAAGCATTTATAATGGGTTTTTTGTGGAGCTCATAGCAGGAGGAGGAGGCTTGGGGTGAGTAAAGGGGAGGTGGAGGAGGAAGAGTCAGAGGGCACGGTTTAGAAAGGCTAGTTTGGGAGATCTGAATAGTAAAAGAGGTATGAGATGATGCAAGGAAGGGTAGATTAGGGAAGAGTCTAGAAAGGGTTGTTTTAGGGAACGGAGTAGTAGAATGGGTTTGGGATGAGTGAGAGAGTGGAAGGAGAGGATATATTGAGATAGAGATATGGTGAGAAATTGGTGAGAGTCTAGAAAGGGTTATTCTGGGGATCACAGTAGTAGAATTGGGTTTGGGATGAGTGAGAGAGTGGAGGTACAGGATACATTGCGAGAGGTATAGGGTGAGATATAGGGTAGGGCATTGGAGATGCTGAATTAGAAGCAAGGTAATAAATATAAAGGTGAATAAATCCATGGAAGGAATATATGTATAAAGAATGCAATACTCGTAGATTTAAGTTGTATTTAATAAATTCAGACTTTCAAGTGTTGCTGTATTTAAAGTAAATGTATTTGTTTTTATTAGTTTTTGTTTTTGTTTTCGTAATTCAATAGTGAAGCAATTGTAGATTAACAGTTATGACATGATAAAAGATGTTTTTATTCATGCAGTCACCTATATACATTTTAAACATGTGATAATTTAACCATAAGTAATATGTACATTTGTTAAGCAAAACTAACAAAAATATATATATATATTTAAAACATATTTATTAAAAACATTTAGACAAAACAATACACATATGTAGGTACACATCTATAGTCCAAATACATGCTCATATACAGATATACAGACGGATATGCTGTATATTTATGTTTGAGTATGGTGGTTATGTGGAGAAGAGACAATTCTTGAGTAGTCTCCTGAAGATAAAGTGGTTATCCGTTGATCTTATGTTTGTGGGTTAAGAGTTCCATTGTTATGTTGCTTAAACAGAGAAGGATATTTACCCATAGTTTTTTTCTTATACAATGGGATTTTTGGAGGCCTGGTGCCACTCTACAGGGGAGGTCCCTATGTTGAATGTATTTTGTGATTTTATTCCTGATGAAGCGCGGTCCTGTTCAATGTGTTGCTTTGTGGGTAATACAAAGCAGCTTGAATGTGGATCTTCTGGCAACCGGTAACCAATGTAGGGCCTTCAAGGCAGTGGAGATGTGGGCTTGCATCTTCATATGTAAGAGTAGTCTGGCAACAGAGTTCAGAATCTTTTGTAGTCTTTTCATAGTTGTTAAAGATGATCCGTGGGAGAGGCTGTTGGTGTAATCGAGTTTAGAGAGAACAAGAGAGAAAGTAGCCTGGAAATCCCAGGTGGGGGAAGATGGGCTGCAGAATTTTAATAGTAATGTAACTTGATCTTGCTAAAATAAAAGAGGCACACTAACATATCTGATTTCCTAAAACAATGAATACAGCAGCAATGGAATATGCCAAAAGAGACGCAGCGAACAATGACCCGGTGGCTCTCTTCTGGAGCCCAGCCTCTGCTCTGCATGGCCTGCAGCACATTTGTGAAGAGCCCCGTCTTGAACAGGTGCAACACATGTGCTGCAAAGGCTGCCAGCGTGCATCCCTTTTCTCATGTAACATAATTGTTTTTCATATGCATCACCACAATCTGCCTCAGCCATTCTTTTCTGCTCATGCTAACAAACTCCTAAAGGAAGTCTGTATCTGAGGTTTTGAGCTTCTTTTGCATCTTGGCTCTCGGTACAAGAAAGTGTTAATTAGCATACTCAGGTGAAAGGCTTACATTGTAGTTACAAATAAAGGTCTTCTTCCTTTCTCATGATCTCTGTCTTCAAACACTTGTATGCTTTGTTTGTTGGAATTCACCACATGTTCTCCATTGCAGATCCATTTTGTATAATGCTGGTACAATCTGTGTCTTCCCTGTGCTTTCTGAACATGCTTCAGTTCAGTTCACTAGGGCCAGCTGAACCTGTATCTCACAGACTATCCATTTTTATTTTGTTAATAAACTCGTCCACACTGGGACTGCTGAGAGCCGATTTTGGTCAAAAGACCGCACACTGTTACAGAAAGGGTTGAAGTGGGCCAAACAAAATGCACTTCCTCAAGGCTTAAGACAATTACGTGGGAGGTCGGGTGCAGTAAAATGCAAGGAAGGCTGGGGCATATTATCAAGACAGGCGATAAAATTATCGCCGCTTTAGCGGCAGAAAACTGCAGCTAAAACGGCGATAATGGGCTTGATAATATGCTCTATGGAATTCCAATTGAAGCCCATGTTAGATGTCCTTCACATCTAACATTGGCTTCAATTGGAATTCCATAGGCATTGGCAATACAATTGTATGTCTTAAAGGAAAACATACACCTTCACACCTCTTGGAGACATTAACTTCACAGAGAGTTTTTCTTTTAAAGATTATTTTTGTTGCAGAACATTGTCCTTGGATGAGGCCCCAGTTTTTATGAATTCGACAAGAACCTCTTTTTGTGGGAAACCTGCAGTCTTTCTACAGTGTCCACACAGCTGTAATTTCTTGCAGTGTACAGGGGTTCGTATTCTTCTACCCCAACCAAAACAACTCTGGGCTCTCCATCTCCAATAAGGCGCCCAGGCAGCAGCTCAGTTCTGGGTGATTAACGTGTGGAGGGGAACCCGGAAGTATGGACTCTGTGGGGTACATTTAGTAATAGTTCATGCAAAGCAGGGCAGCAAGCAAAGTTGCAGCCCTGCATTGTGTGAAAGGGAGAGAGCAGGATATGGTCTGCATTTACTAAGATATGGAGTATTTTTGCACCTGCCTTGCTCTGATGCACTGTGTGCAGCCTAGCGCCAATGCAGGCACTCTTGCACAATAGTGGAAGGGTTCCTCTATTACAGGCAGGATTGTTCTTGAGCAGGTAGGGACACCTTCCTGCACAAAAACAATCCTTCGAAGCATTTTCCGCTTTCTATGTGTGCTGCAAGAATGTATCACGCACACAAAGAGCAAATAGTGTGAAGAAAGAAAAGAAAAATAATTCCCCTCGTTACGCCTCACTGGAGAAGGCGTAGAATTTTGACTCATTCCATGTTTACAGGCTTTAGTAAATCTGGGAACGTGACAAAATCCATGGGTGAATGTTTGGGAACACCTATGCTCCAATCATGGAAATCCTCCTAGCTTGAAACGTAGCGTAACTCAGTACAAGTCACTACATTGCTTTACATTTCTTTACCAAGTCACACAAGGTGGCGCAAATCGCCCATTGCTTGGCTTTGTAAATATTACTGAAGCCTTTGCGTTGTCCTTGCGTCACCATACGTGACGCACGGACAACGCAAAGGCTTGATGAATCTGGGCCTGTATGCCAGTCTCTCTCCCATCTAATTAAATCAATCAGGCTTCTTATAAAGCGCGACTACTCAGCCCTGAGGAGCTCCAGCAGAGAGTGGGTGGAGTACTTATCCATGAAATAGGGAAGGAGGGCAAATTTGGATGCGTCCAGGGCACTGTCTGCAAAGGCCTGCACTACATTGGCCTTGCCTAGGTGCACAGCTGGTGTCTGATATGCTGTTCTAGGGGTGTGCTCGGTCAGTTTAATGGAGGGTGATTCGGTCACCTCGACATTGCAATCTAAAAACTGTGGTGTTTTGAATTTTGATATTGTACTAATATTCAGTAAGAGGTGTTGTTATGGAAAAAAAGGTGTTAAAGAAATAATACATTTAACAGTAAAATCCTCAATATATTCCAGACCTTGCATCGCTTGCATTAGACATTGTTTTCAAGGTTGTATGGTAATATTCAAAGATCGGTTGCAAGAAAGAAATATGACCACTGTTTAAAAGAATTTTGGTTTATTTCTATACATTCAAATTATTTGTAGTTTAAGCTACAGGTCATACAAGTGCCATATGGACATTCCATTGTGTTTTGGCACAATTTCACACCACACCATACAGGAAAGTCTTCATCTGCAAACTAGGAAGTTGTGGAAGATATGGCCAGGACTATACTGTGAAAGATCTACACTGCATGCCTTTGCCTTTCAAGGGAGGTAAATGCAAAAAGAACAATTGATGGACATAATGATGAACAATGGCAAACATTCACCCCAGTCCAGCGATCTGGGCCCCCATGGCATTCCAGTTTAAACCCAGCCATAGGCAAATTAGTCTTTACCCTGTTCCCCATTGGAACAGTCCAGCCTGAACTGCTAGGCCAGGTCCTTTCTGGACCGGAAACAGCATCCTAGGACCGGTTGTTTCGGGGTTTCACCCCTCATCAGCAAGGCTAGCTTGACCCAGGGCATGTAGAGCATGGGACCCACGTCTGGGCAAGCTGTCTCACTTGAAGTGACAAATGCAGAAAGAACAATTGATGGACCAATGTTGAAAAATGGCAAAAATACACCCCAGTACAGAGATCTGGGCCTAAGTCTCCCTAGACCGTGTATGCTCTTTCTTGTTCATCCACAAATCAGAAGGAGCTTCTTTATCCATACCCACATCCTTGGGATATGGGCAGCTCTGTGTACGAAACAACCGAGGATGTGACAGCGGTAATGTCACACTAGGACCTGGAACTACCCTACGAGATGCCGGATCCACTATCACTAGGACCAAAATGCGATGTGCAGAATTACCACTTGGTGAAACAAGAGTGGTCGAGTAAATTAATCGTCCCCAACCCTAGGATAGAGAATGTGGCTTAAGGGCTAGAGCGACCGACTTTGAAGTGGGGGAACTAGGGGCATATTATCAAGGGATTTATCTCCGCTTTTTTGGCTTTAAAAGCCAAGAAAGCGGAGATAAAATGATCTCCCTATCAGCAATAGGGTGCTAACACGCAAATTTGCATGTTAGCAGCCTTTTTCTCTACGCTTCCTCTTGCATCTCTAATGAGATGCAAAGGGGGCGTTCTAGAGAAAAATAATAGGAGAAATGATGTTAAGCGACATTTCTCCTATTATCAAGGATTTCGCTAACCCTGTTGGTGATTAAAAAAAAGCAGTGCTAAACGCGGTTAGCGCTGCTTTTTTAGGGCTCGGACTCCTCCCCCTGGGGGAGGAGTTTCGAGATCCTAATGTTATAAGAAAAACAAGCATTAGAAATGCAATCGGGCTCGGATTTATTTGAGTTTGAGCTAATGGCATTGTAAATGCCAATGTCTTTTTGCCATGTGTTATGGAGTGTGTGCATGTGGTGTGTAGTGGAAGTATGTTGGTTGAATTGTAATTTTACCAATGGTGGCATGCTGTGCTTTATATGAATATGTTTAAAAGTAAAGTGTACCATACTGCGATTGCTTGGTGGAAAAGTGCACTGCCGGCTGGAGGTGTGTGTGCCTGGTGGAAGGGTGCACTGACGGCTGGTGGGTGTGTGCTTGGTAAAAGCGTGCACAGATGGATGATGGCTGTTGGTGTTTGTGCATGGTGAAAGCATTCATTGACGGCTGGGGGTGTGTTGTTGTGTGTGTTGTTTTCTGTGTGCTGGTGAGTGTGTGCTGGTGAGTCTGTGGGGGTGAGCCTGGGGAGTGAGTGTGGTGGTGAGTGTGTTGTGTTGAGTGGTGACAAGTGTGTGGTGTTGAGAGACTGAGGTGTGTGGTTTGTGTGTGCGTTATGTGTGTGTGGTGTATGTGTGTGTGGTGTTTTCTGCACACTCACACACTGCCCCGTAACATTCACACACTGCTCACCCGCACACTCCCAATGTCACCCTGCATAGTCACACACTGTCACATAGTCACACACTCAGCAGCACACAGCACTCAACAGCACTCTGCCCTCAACAGCACTCTGCCCTCAACAGCACTCTGCAATCAACAGCACTCAACAGCACTCTGCCCTCAACAGTACACAGCACTCTGCCCTCAACAGCACACAGCACTCTGCCCTCAAAAGCACACAGCACTCTGCCCTCAACAGCACACATCACTCTGCCCTCAACAGCACACAGCACTCAACAACACACAGCACTGCACTCAACAGCACTCTGCCCTCAACAGCACTCTGTCCGCAACAGCACTCTGCCCTCAACAGCCCTCTGCCCTCAACAGCACTCTGCCCTCAACAGCACTTAACAGCACTCTGCCCTCAACAGCACTTAACAGCACTCTGCACTCAACAGCATTCTGCACTCTGCACTCAACAGGATTCTGCACTCTGCACTCAGCAGCATTCTGCACTCTGCACTCAACAGCACTCTGCACTCAACAGCATTCTGCACTCAACAGCACTCTGCACTCAACAGCACTCTGCACTCAACAGCACTCTGCACTCAACAGCACTCTGCACTCAACAGCACTCAACAGCACACTGCACTCAACAGCACTCTGCATTCAACAGCACTCTGCACTCTGCACTCAACAGCACTCTGCCCCCAACTGCACTCTGCCCCCAACAACACTCTGCCCCCAACAGCACTCTGCCCCCAACATCACTCTGCCCCCAACAGCACTCTGCCCCCAACAGCAGTCTGCCCTCAACAGCACTCTGCCCTCAACAGCACACAGCACTCATCAGCACCCAGCACATAACAGCACTCAACAGCACACAGCACTCAACAGCACACAGCACTCAACAGCACACAGCACTCAACAGCACACAGCACTCAACAGCACACAGCACTCAACAGCACTCTGGCCTCAACAGCACTCTGGCCTCAACAGCACTCTGGCCTCAACAGCACTTTGCCCTCAACAGCACTCTGCACTCAACAGCACTCTGCCCCTAACAGCACTCTGCCCCCAACAGCACTCTGCCCCCAACAGCACTCTGCCCCTGCCCCCAACAGCACTTTGCCCCCAACAGCACTCTGCCCCAACAGCAATCTGCCCCCAACAGCAATCTGCCCCCAACAGCACTCTGCCCTCAACAGCACTCTGCCCTCAACAGCACTCTGCCCTCAACAGCACTCTGCCCTCAACAGCACTCTGCCCTCAACAGCACTCTGCCCTCAACAGCACTCTGCCCTCAACAGCACACAGCACTCATCAGCACCCAGCACATAACAGCACTCAACAGCACACAGCACTCAACAGCACACAGCACTCAACAGCACACAGCACTCAACAGCACACAGCACTCAACAGCACACAGCACTCAACAACACACAGCACTCTGCCCTCAACAGCACACAGCACTCATCAGCACCCAGCACATAACAACACTCAACAGCACACAGCACTCAACAGCACACAGCACTCAACAGCACACAGCACTCAACAGCACTCTGCACTCAACAGCACTCTGCCCCCAACTGCACTCTGCCCCCAACAACACTCTGCCCCCAACAGCACTCTGCCCCCAACAGCACTCTTCCCCCAACAGCACTCTGCCCCCAACATCACTCTGCCCCCAACAGCACTCTGCCCCCAACAGCAGTCTGCCCTCAACATCACACAGCACTCACCAGCACACAGCACACACTATCAACAGCACACATCACTCTGCACTCAACTGCACTCAGCACTCAACAGCACTCAACTGCCCTATGCCCTCAACAGCACTCTGCCCTCAACAGCACTCTGCCCTCAACAGCACACAGCACTCAACAGCACACAGCACTCAACAGCACACAGCACTCAACAGCACACAGCACTCTGCACTCAACAGCACTCAACAGCACTCTGCACTCAACAGCACACAGCACTCTGCACTCAACAGCACACAGCACTCAACAGCACACAGCACTCAACAGCACACAGCACATAACAGCCCTCTACACATAATTGCCCTCTCCACACGACTGACACCACAAGGGGCATGTAGCGTCTGGCTCGGCGGCGCTGTTGGGAGAGAGTCTGGATGTTAGGCCACCACCGGCCGCGCTGACATCTATCTGTAGCTGGGTAAGATTGCTGCGGATGCTAGATCAAGCTGGAGAGGAAAACGTTTGACTGCCTATCTCTGCGCCCAGCCTCCTACCTATATGGGGCATACATCGGTCCTGAGCCACCCCCCGGATCACTGAGGACCCATCAATATTTATATGCCTGATTTGTTGGGTCTTGGCTGAGGCTATATCCGAAGTGCTGCGCAGTATGAATTACACTGTAAGAAGGAGGTAACCACCTTCACTCGCTAACTTCCCCGCATCGCTCCATTCTTGGGATAATCGCGCTATGACAAACAGATGCGAGTCTACAAAGGGTACCTCCACTGGACATTTTAACCGGTGTCACTTGATATACTAAACGTACCAATGAATGCTTAAGAGTGCAGTGCTAAGACGTGCAAGTGTTTTTTTTTAGTGACAAACACGATGTTGCATTATTCCAAGTGACTCCCACAAATCCAAATTCTCTTCGTAATCATCACTCACCCTCGTAATGCACTATTGCGGTCTGTCCCTTCTTCGGAAAGGTTCGTTCTATTAAAAAACAAGTGGCACTTCAACCGATCGCGAAAGCGATCGTATTGTAAAACAAGAACTACAGTGTGGACGAGCATGTATGAGTCATCTTCTGTGAGCCTCGCCTGCTGCCTCTCGTCATTTAACATTGAACGCGCTCACCGCTGTGAACGCGTTCGCATCATCTGGCTTGCATTACACGGGCACTCTGACAGCTCGTAATTAAGATTAATCACTCTGCCATGCTCGTTCTCGCACACAAAATGCCACATCGGGCACGCGTACATTACTTACAGCCTATCACTTCAAGGCTACTACATACACAGCACAGGGAAGACGAATCACTGACCAGATGCCAGAAAACGCAAAGGAATGTGTGGAATTCCTCTCACCAAGGCCCTTCTTCTTCTTCTTCTTTTTTTTCTTATAACATTAGTATCTCGAAACTCCTCCCCCAGGGGGAGGAGTCCGAGCACTAAAAAGAAGAAGTATCCTTAGGGCCTTGGTGAGAGGAATTCCACATCAGTGCATGCTTCACACCCAACAGGTACAGGACAGGCTGCATCAGAGCAAGATTCACATACCACAGGTACAGAGCAGACTGCATCAGTGCAAGCTTCAGATACTACAGGTACAGTAGAGGCTGCATCAGTGCAAGCTTCAGGCACAAGTACAGCACAGGGTGCATCAGTGCAAGCGTCACACAGAACAGGTACAGAACAGAATGCATCACTGCAAGCATCACTCACACAGGTATGGGGCAGTCTACATCAGTGCAAGCTTCACACACAACAGGTACAGAGCAGTATCCATCACTGCAAGCTTCACACACAACAGGTACAGGACAGGCTGCATCAGTGCAAGCTTCACACACAACAGGTACAGGACAGGCTGCATCAGAGCAAGCTTCGCACACAACAGGTACAGTGCTGTCTGCATCAGTGCCAGCTTCGCACACAACAGGTACAGAGCAGACTGCATCAGTGCAAGCTTCACACACAACAGGTACAGGACAGGCTGCATCAGCTTCACACACCACAGGTACAGAGCAGAATGCATTGGTGCAAGCTTCTCACACAACAGGTACCGAGCAGACTGCATCACTGCAAGCATCTCACACACAGGTTTAGGGCAGTTTGCATCACTGCAAGCATCACTCACATAGGTATGGGGCAGTCTACATCAGCAAGTGGTGCAAGCTTCTCACACTCACAAGAACGACATCACAGGCAGCAGCAGTGCAAGCTTCTTACACTCACAAGGAGACCACAGGCAGCAGAGGTGCAAGCTTCCCTTACACACTCACAGCAGGTACTGTGCCAAGGCAGCAGCAGCAACAGAGCAAGAGTCCCTTACAAAGAACAGGCACAGCACAGAGATGCACAATGCAATCTTCTCATACTCACAGGCAGCAGCGGTGCAAGCTTCTCACACTCACACGAAGGACATCACAGGCAGCAGCTGTGCAAGCTTCTTACACTCACAAGGAGACCACAGGCAGCTGAGGTGCAAGCTTCTCACACTCACAAGAAGGACATCACAGGCAGTAACGGTGCAATATTCTCACACTCACAAGGAGATCACTGGCAGTACACACCACATGAACACACTCCATAACACATAGCAACAATACATTGGCATTTACAATGCCATTAGCTCAAACTCAAATAAATCCGAGCCCGATTGCATTTCTAATGCTTGTTTATACCTGGTATTTTCCTGACTTAGCCATGATATCCTATGGAAGGTGGATATCATGGCTAAATTTGTGAGCCCCTATCATCAAGCTAACACCAAACTTCGAGAGATTATCGTTGGTTTTCCAGCGATAATCTCTCATTTGGCAGTTAGCGCGAGATAATAGCAAGTTATCTCTGCGATAATTTCCGGCGATGCTTAGCGTTAAAAAATTAGTTGCTAAGCCTCATTAGCGATAAATATTGCTAATCGTTGGTAAATGCCCCTTGGTTCGAGTCTTGCGGGAGGCTCAATCATTCTGTGATTCTGGGCAAATCACAAATCTCCCCGTCCCTAAAATGACGCCTCTGTCTATAATGCAACTGGTGCTCATTTAAAGTGCTCTGACAGTTTTCGGTCGAGTTTGCGCTATATGAAACTGAAAAAAAGACACACAAATGCTTTTGAAGTGGAAAGGTCACCTGACCTAGTCTTCTATCCCAGCTTGTTGCATGCCTCCTACTAGTGATTTGATTGAGTCAGATATGTGCTGCAGTGATTTTTCTCAGACAATATATGAGTGCCAAGTTTTCAGTCTTATGTGTACATTTTATGTGTGACATTTCTTAGTCTCAGGTGTGACACTTTACGTGACACTGTAATCCAAGCATAGTCTAGGACCGAAGCAGTGACATTTTATCCACCTGTAGCAGGATTTTTCTCTCCTGGTGTAACCACTCCCACATAGCACAGGACTTGCCGTAATAGCAGCAGGGATTATCCTAGCTGGGCAAATTGACTGTAGTGCAGACTCTGCGGGACTCCCCTCACTCTAACATTTCTCTGATCGGCATCTGCCACCACACCCCACCTAGTAAAATAAAAAAAACATGCATGCAGTGTCTTTCCTTAAAGGCCTCTAGATCCTGCATTGATTTGGTGCCACTGACAACTGAGGTTTTTAAAAAACTGGAGAGTGACTTGAACTGCATGCCATTCTGCAGTGGCTACTTAATTTCCTGTTGCTTCAGCTGTAGCTAGTGAATGTCCTGTTGTTCCCTTTCATGTTGAGACTAAACATTAACTTATTTTGAATTATCAATGTTTAGCGAGCAAGTGGCCATTTATTATGCATGACACATCTTGCTAGTTCTGGCTTTTCAATCCACATAACATTGCATTCTGGGACTTGAAGTTTGACTTTTACAATTCAGAATTTGAATTTAAATACCCAGACACAGTGATGTCAGCTAAAAAAAACCTTGCACGGGACTGGTTAAATCTGTCAAACATACCAAAGCCACTTGGAACTATGATAACTGCAAAGACTCTAGAGATGTTGCCTACGAGCCTCCTTCTGCACAAGAATATGGGTCCTTTAGGCACTGAACAGCTGATCACGTTTGTCCTTAGGATGGCAGGGAGAGAGGCAGGGGTAGAGGGTGGCATACTGAGCCAGAAGAGAAGCCCTCCATAGTTCTGTCCGGCAGAGAGTAAGTCTGCAAGGCCAGAGATGTTGCAATCTGAATCTCAGAGTTGGGAGCCCGACCGGGGTGACTTCGCGACTCTGTCAGACGCCTCTTAGTGACGATCACACAAGGCTCGCCGTGGCTGTTTTGGTGCGATACATACTCTGCGTCGAGCTCCCATTCCGTGGCAGGCACTGGCAGCGATAGTCACAAATTTACCGCAAAAAAAGTATCCTACTACCTTCTTGACTTCATTCGAGCCTGTTTCTCCCAAAGGAAAGACTACCCAAAAGGATTGTTTAGGGACCCTTACTCACACTATTGACGTCATGCTTCATCATCCCTGGTCCCAATAAACCAGGGAGCAGCCAATCATCTTCCAGGGAGCTGTTTGAATATTATTCCTATCAGGGTCTAAAAGATTAAAAATACCTAAAGGACACCTCGGGTTCCTTTATTCTGGGGTGCCTTTGGTATGGTTAAAAGTTTAAATATAGGGGTGTTGTTAGGGGGGTTACTACACTACCACTCTAAGTTGTTGTTGACATGTTTTAGCCCTTTGGAAGGCCTATCAATTAGCCATGCTCGGAGGGTTGGCCACGGGCCAACCTCTCGTGTGCAACAACCCCCGCTGCGCATTTTTAATGCTCCCATCTGCTGCGAGCGGACTTTGTGTTTGCTCCCACTTGCCGGGAATTTTTAAACTGCTGCAGCCAAGTGAGAGCAAACACAGGTCTCACTGTCCACACCAGTGCGAGCTGAGAAACTGCTTTGTCCCAGGGCTGGGCTCCCCGGGAAATAGCCTGAGCTGGCCCTGGGAGATGGTGTCCTAATGGTCAGTATTGGCCCATTTCGTGCATGTCCGGGTCCCGGTAGATGGGGTCCGTGAGGCCTAAATATGCCTGGGTGGGAGGCTGTGTGCCCCCTCTCCTTTGTTATCACAGCCAGGCCACTGGGGCTGGGGTCTCCAGGGCCGAAAGCGGCCCGGTGAGGGGGGGCGTGTGCTCCCTCCTCTTTATTTAGCAGCTGGGCCCTGGGGGTTCCCAGGTTTGAAATCGGCCCAGGAAGGAAGGGCTCGTGCCTCCTCCCCCTTTTTAGGTCTTGCCTAGGCAGCTCATGCTCTGTCTCTTGAGACATGCTGTATCTACTGTATTGGCTTTCAGCACACCCATCCATTTTCATTAGGTCCTTCATGTGCCTTTTGAAATCCCTTTGTTTTTCGTTGGTGAATAGTTTACATGTGCCCCACCTTTTGCTGTTTTGGTCATGCCCTGGAGACTGACCCTGTTGCAAGGTTCATTCCATTATCTGCCATATGTTTAGTTTTGGCACACAACTTTTTTTTTTGCTGCAGCTTGTTTGGCTTTCAGGATTCTCTCAGCTGAGCGTTGCAAATGATTTTCTTATCTTGTTTTCCAACTAAACAATATACTTACTTAATGGAAGTGTAGTATAAGAAGGCGGCCGACAGTAAGATCAACCTATTTACATTGTTCTTTTGCCAGCTTGATTATTTGGATACGATTAAAAAAGTAAACATGCTGTTATTGCTCCATTTTATCAAAATGGAAGCAGCTTTAAGTTACGCGCTTTCAACTGTTGATGCTTTCTTCTGATTTTCAATCATTGATGAAATAAAACCAATATCAAGGGATGCATCCTCGTGCTCTCTAAATGCCGCATTTATTGTGAGGTTACTTAACAATATATCCTGCAAGTAGACAGTGCAACACTATCTCAGCACCACCTGAGCATCACCATAGCACCACCTCAGCATCAGCACCACACCACACCACTTCAGCACCAGTCAGCTTCACTCAGCACCACTTCAGCAGCACCGCTGCAGCACTACCTGACCCAGCAGCACATGAGCACCACCACACCAGCACAACACCACCTCAGCATCCCTAAGCCCCAGCACCACCTCAGGGCCGGTGCAGCACCACCTCAGCACTAGAACACCACCAAAGCACCAGCACAACACCACCTCTGCACCAGTGCAGCAACACCTCACTACCAGCCAGCGCAGCACTACCTCGGCGTCAGTGGAGCACCACCACCTCAGCATCAGCGCAGCACCAGCACAGCATCACTCACCATCTCCACAACATCACAAAGCACCACCTCAGCACCAGAGCAGTATCACAGAACACCACCACAGCACCAACACAGCCCTACCTCCGCATCAGTGCACCACCACCAGCACAGCACCAACTCAGCACCAGCACAGCAGCAACTCAGCACCAATGCAGAACCACTTCAGCATTAGCACAGCACCATGTCAGCACCAGTGCAGCATCATTTCAGCACTAGTGCAGCACCAACTCAGCATGACTCAGCACCACCTGAGAACCAGCACAGCACAACTTAAGCACCAGCACAGCACCACCTGAGCACTACCAATTTATCACTCAGCACCACCTAAGTATCACTTGGCACCACCTGAGCACCACCTCTGCACAAGCACACCACCACCTCAGTATCACTCAGCACCAGAGCAGCACAAGCACAGCAGCTGCACAGCAGCCGCACACCACCACTCCAGCACAGCACCACCTCAGCACCAGTGCAGTATCACCTCAGCATCAGTGCAGCACCAACTTAGCATGACTCATCACCACCTGAGCTGCAGCACAGCACCTCCTTAGCACCACCAAAGCATAAATCAGCACCACCTCAGTATCACTCAGCACCACTTGAGCACCACCTCTGCCCAAGCACACCAACACCTCATCACTACCTCAGTATCACTCAGCACCACCTCAGCACCAGTGTAGTACCATCACTGTACCAGCACAGCATCTGCACAGTACCACCTCAGCATCAGTGCAGCATCACATCAGCATCAGTGCAGCTCCACCTCAGGATCAGCACAGCAGCGCTTCAGCATCAGCACAGCACCATCTCAGACTCAGCACAGCACCACCTCCTCATCAGTTTACCACCAACAGTGCAGCACCAAATCAGCTTCAGAAAAGCAACCCCTCAGCACAAGCGTAGCAGTACCTCAGCACCACCGCCACATCAGTACACCACTACCAGTGCAGCCCCACCACAGCACAAGTGCAACCCACCTTATCAGCAATTCAGAACCAACGCAGCACCACTTCAGCATCAGCGCAGCACCACTTCAGCATCAGCGCAGCACCACTTCAGCATCAGCCCAGCACCACCTCATCATCAGCACAGCATCACCTCAGCACAGCATCACCTCAGCACAGCACCAACTCAGCATCACTCAGCACCACCTGAGCACCAGCTCATCATTATCTGAGCACCACACTACCACCTCAGCATCACTCAGCACCACATCAGTCTCACTCAGCAGCACCTCAGCATCACTCAGCGCCACCTCAGTATCACTCTGCATCACCTGAGCATCACCACAGCACCACCTCAGCATCAGAACAACGTCATCTCAGCATCAGCACAGCACCATCTCATCAGTGCACCACCACCATCCAATCCACCACCAACTCAGCATCAGTGCAGCACCACCTCAGCACCAGTGCAACACCATCTCAGCACCAGTGCAGCACCATCTCTGCATCAGCACAGCACCACCTCCAAATCAGTGCACCACCACCAGTGCAGCACCACCGCAGCATCAACGCTGCTTTACTTCAGCACAGCACCAACTCAGCATCACTCAGCGCCACCTGAGCATCAGTGCAGCACCACAACGTCAGCATGACTCAGCCCCACAGCATCACTCAGCTCCAGCTCAGCACCACCCCAGTATCATTCATTATCACTTGAGCATCACGTCCGCACCAGCACACCACCACCTCAGCATCACTCAGCACCACCTGAGTATCATTCAGCATTACCTGAGCATCACTCAGCACCATTGTAGTATCATTCAGCATCATATCAGCCTCACCTCCACACCAACACACCACCACCTCAGCACCACCTCAGCATCACCCATCATCACGTCAGTCTGCCTTCAGAATCTGGCATCTTTTGATTTTTCCCTACTGTCCTGCCACTGCTCGTGTTGTAATTCAGGTACTATTTCCCAACCTCCACCCTCCTGTTGTTTATCCCCCCATAGTAAAACAAAAAAGCTATAACAAGCACGCATTAGAACTGGCAGGAAGAAGTTGCTAGCACTACAAGGACAAAAAAACAGAAGGCATTTTTTATGTTGATTTGTATTTTAATAGGGTTGTCCAGTTGTACATAATGTCTTCTCGGTTATATATAAGGTAACAAATGCTTATAAAAATATTTTATTATAACTTTTCAACATGCTGCACAGCGGCCACAATTTTCCACAACATAGCTTAAAAACATTGGGAAAGCTAATAGGTCCCAAAGGTGAGACCGATTGGCTATGCCATTGCTTGTTTAATAAGGACGGGTTCCGTGTGCTTGGGTCCCAGGAGCCATACTCAACCTGGTAGAGGGGGCCACGCACGCCCCTCCCCCCCTCAACATATATCTATTCCCTCCCCAGGAGCCTAGCCCACCCAGGGAGCATGAAAAACCAAGCGTGGCAGATGGCGTTTCTTTTCTTTTTAAATGTTGCCACGGATCCTCTGTGAATTCACGGCAACATTTTTTAAAAATGTTTTGGCACCAGGCGAGGTCCCTGTGGGTACGAGTAAAGAGTTGGACAAAGGAAAAACTAAAGGGAAAGTTTTAGCGTTGAGAATAGAAAAAAAAGGTGGTACATGGTGGTTCCCCTTTGTAATTGTTTTTTATTACAAAACTGAATGAAAAAAACATTCTTTAAAGTGGTACGGGTTGATTTAAAATCATTCTGAAAGTAACATCTAAGTGATTTTTAGGTTGTCAGCCTATGGAACCCCTAATGACCAAGAGAGAGAGGAAATTCAGCAGAATCAATACTCACCAGATTGTGCTCTCTCGTGAGATACTCAGAGGCAGGGATGCAGCACAGCAGGTCACTCGAATAAGCCGCAGTCTCCTGCCTCACCTGTCCAACGGTTTTGGGGGTTGCATCAGTCTCAAAAGCTTCCTCCATGCGTCTCAACGGTGAACAACCATTACAACGCAACTATTACAACGACATACCATTACCACACAACTATTACAACTCAAGTCATTACAACAACTTGCGCTGGGGGGCACTCTAGGATAGGGAATAGTTTAATTTACTATCCAACACCTTCCCTACTATCCACGGGAACTGGAGTTGGAATAGTAAATTAAACTACTCACTATCCAGCACCCCCCAACGCAAGTCGTTGTAACGACTTGTGTTGTAAAACTTGCGTGGTAAAGGCATGCGTTGTGAAAGCATGCGTTGTAATGACATACATCCGTCTCAACAGGCGCATGCATTTCTTGCAGTTGAAAGTGTACTTCATATTGGATATTAGGAGTAGACGAGCCACCAGAGCCGGACTGGGGAACCACAACCGGCCCTGTCAAAGTGCTAGGCTGCCCACCCCCTCCCCACTAGAGGGGGGGTTGGAGGTGCCACCGAGCTCTTTGCCGGGCCGTTTTTCAGATGATTTTGGTACAGGGCCAATTTTGCAGCTATGCTGCAAAAACGGCCCTGGAACAAAAAAGGCCCTCAGTGGCCCAAAACCGGACCCCACCCATGCGGCGCACCGGGGGATTGCCCGGTGCCCGCTATAGCCAGTCCAGCCCTGTGAGCCACCAAAAACTCGAGCCTTGCCCAGGCCTCATGTCTGACTCTGGCTCAGGCTCAGCTCAAGGTCTTCGAGGAACATCGAGCCCACAACGAGCCGAGTTTCACAGGAAGCAATGCGGCCTAGTGACTACATCTGCCAACCATGTATCACCGGGAACTGAGAATGAATACCAGCAAATCTCACTGTGCCGAAAACAGAAACTGTAACATAGTCTGTGTCTATTCTGAAGCACTGCTACATCCTTGGGCAAGGTTCCTGCTATGTAAATAAAATGTGGATTCTGTCTGTCACCCACACTCTGAATCTCATCCTCCAACAATTACACAAGAAGCATTAAACTTTGATGTCATAAAGAGATACCACCTACTGACTCAGGTGCTGAGTCTGAAACTGGACAATATGGCGCCAATCCTAGTTTGACCTAACTGTGCAGCGTAGGACTGGCCTATAGGGCAATCAGAGCGGTGCGCGTAGGGCCGGTCTGATAGATCTGTGTGAGGGCCGTTTGTTTGACTGGATGTGGGCCTATTTTATGGTCTGCTGGGTTGATTTTAGTGTTGAAGTCCCAAATATTTAAACAAACCTTGATTCCACCAAGCTGAAATCCATGCACTCTTCCATTCCTTGCAAAACACTGATGCAGAGTGTCTTAACAAGTTCAAAACTGCCCCAACTTGCAAGCTTGAGACATTTTTTTTTTGCTATCTAATTCACTAATGAGGCCACTTTTACTTTAGTGCCTGGGCCTATCTTCTGTCCCAGTTCGACCCTGAAATGGTGTGATCTTGTGCAAATGCTTCATTTGAAGGAGCCTCCTTTTTGCTCACTATCACACGTGGCAGTGCCTTCAAATACACGAGTTTAGGATGTGTGCTGTCCAAAATAGTTGCATTTGATTTAATAGTTATAATATTGCCAGGTCTATAATCCGAATCAAAGCAACATTTAAGGTGTACCTGAAAACTGACTTGCCTCTTAGTCCACCAATGGCATGGTTATCAGGGCGGCAGCAGAGATGTTTTTAAGTTCAATTTTGAGAGCACACATTTTAATAAGTACTTTTCAAATAATCTGGTATAATAAATTGGAAAGCTTCCGCTTGTTAAAGAAATAATATTACCCGGACTGACCCCAGTCGTGTCTTTTGCTGGCTGGCTGCGACGTCACCGTCTTTGAAGTAGCCTCACCTCTCCATGGCTAGCCACGCGCAGCTCTGCGTGGGAGGCCTGCGTAAAGACGCTGTCCTGGCTGGATGTGTGCATAGGTCACGTCAGGGAGACTTGGCCCAATTTCCCCAGTTTATAACAGCTTCAGAAAATATGTTGGCTGCACTTTCTATTTTTTGGCAGGCGGGGAGCTCTTTTCTCTCCATGCCAACTACTTTCGAATCAATGCGTAAAAGCATTATGTTATTTGAAGCCACTCACTTACATTTTATGCAAATCAGTGTTATAAGCAGTGTTCGGAGTGGTGTGGGGGGATCTGAGGGACAACATGTCCCCCATACTTTTTCACTTTTAGAAAAATAGTTCCCCAACTTTTAATTTAAAAAAAGACAAAAGACAGTTCATTTCGACAGCTGAAGTGCTTGATCTGAAGTGTAAGGCACGATGTACAGTCTGCAAAAAATATATAATTTGGAAACACTTTTTCTCTTAGACCGTTAACACATTTTGTAGAGGCCTATCTTCTACAGTGCGTAATGCAAGTTTAAAATAATTTGCATGTTTACAGTGCTTTCTGTCACAGACTGGGACCTTGTAGCACTAAACATACACAAGTTACTATTCTCCACTACATCAACCAGGATTCAATTCTGTGGCTCTCTGGTGCAGTGCACTAACTAACAAAGGTTTCGTAATATATGACAGTGTATTTCCCACTGAATCGCAGTTCCCATACTTTTTAGAATGCACTTGGACCACTGGTTATTGGGCTGTCATTGGCAATCGTTGTTTATGTTTCAACAGTGGCGGCTGGCACAGGTAAGCGCGGTGAGGCGGTAGGGTGGGGCAGGGGCAGGGTGGGGTAGGTTGGGGGGAAGTCGACAGATGACGGAATGCGATTAGTTATATACATAAATAAATAATACCCATTCCGTCATCTGCACGTGTCACGCGCCGCCCTCCTAAGGGTTCGCTCTTTCGGCCACACCCTACCTGCTTCCCTGCCCGCCTCATCCTCCAACCTCACCAAGTGTGCGCACAACACGTAATCTCTCCCGCCCTACCTCGTATTCCCTGGCAGACGGCCGCAGGACTTACCTGCTCTCCTCAGTAGAACAGCTCCAAAATGGTAGGGTGGATTTTATTTATTTATTTATTTATGCGATTTTATATAGCGCGAACTTTACCCGAAGGCGTCAGAGCGCTTTACATAGGACCCAGTTTCAAACATAAGGACTGACGGTACAAAAGGAATTTGCAAATTTTTGACTTACGTAAGAACCAGTTGAAAACGTACGGACTTAGGTTTACATGCGTTACAAAAAGGTACAAACAGAAAAAAAATTCAAATGTACAAGAGATAGAGTCACACAAGGAGGAGATACAAATCGATAAACTCTAGGCATATACTAGTGAAATCTCTATCTACTTAGGGAGCGGATACACATGGATATACTCTAAGAGTCACATAGGCATGAGAGCAGAGCGGACTCCTGCATAAACTAGTGATTAGAGTTATCTCTATATACACAGGGAGGGGGTAAGACTGGATATACTCTAAAAGTCACATAGGAATGGTAGAGAGCAAAGCGGACTACTGCATGTTCTAGTGATTAGAGTTATCTCTATATACATAGGGAGGGGATACACATGGATATACTCTAACAATCACATAGGAGACTAGTCATTAGAGTTATCTCTATATACATGGGAAGGGATATGACTGGATATACTCTAAGGGTCACATAGGAATGGTAGAGAGTACAAAGGTCTACTGCATACACTAGTGAATAGAGTTATCTCTATATACATTGGGAAGGGATACACATGGATATACTCTAAAAATCACATAGGAGACTAGTCATTAGAGTTATCTCTATATACATGGGAAGGGATATGACTGGATATACTCTAAGGGTCGCATAGGAATGGTATATGGTGCAAGGTCTGAAGCAAATACCATTGATTAGAGTTATTACAAAAAGTCAAAGAGCAGAGTTCCATAGGTGTGGATGCAGTCACAGCACAAAGGGAGGGTGGGAGGGATGCAAGGGTATGGAGAGAAGGGGAAGCGGAGAAGGGAGGAGACATTTGAGGATCATCCACGGGGAGCAGGGTTAAAGGACGGGGGAATGGGAGGAGGGCTAGAGTCCAGAGAAAACTGTCCGAAAATAGCAGCAAAGTGTCGGTCAGGACAGAACAAAAGTCAAAAGGTCCAGGAGAGAAGGTGGGAGCCCAGGTGGGAGATGAAGCTGGAGGCCATCCGCAGGCGCGTCGCCATCTTGGAGAGCTTGCGGTCATCCGGCTCGGTGGGCGTGAGAGTGCGCAAGGTGATGAAGGTGTTGGTGCGGTCACGCGTTGGCCGTGAGGCGTTGCCACGGCAGCCAGTAAGTCGTGTTTGTATTCAACCGCCCTGGAAGATGTGTGGGAGTCGGCGGCGGACCGGCAGGGGGGCAAGCAGTGTGGCCTCCGGGAGCCATGAGCCATGCTGTAGGGGGGGAGGGGGGAGTGATCCGGTGATCCGGCCCGTGTCGCAGGACCACAGGGCATACCGGAAGCGGCAGAGGCCCCCAAAACGGTAGTAGGACGAGTGGCAGGCAAGACAGTCTGAGACAGGGCCACAGGATAGGCAAGAGGCCGGTGAGAAGTTGGGGCGAGCCAGAGGAAGCGGCGATCGCCATCCGAAAGTCGCCGCCGGCCGCCATCTTGGAGTCAGGCAGGCGCCGGGAGGATTCCCTCAGTGGTGGTTGCCGTTAGAGTAGGGCTAGATGGTGCTATGTCCCGGCAGCCGCTGTGACAATCAGAGAGAGTCTGGACAAGCTGGGGGAGCGCAGGTCGCAATCCTACCTCCCAGCGGCGGCCAGACGGCGGAGTCCATGGCGAGGTGCCGCCCGCCATTTTGAGCGCCGCCGCAGCCCTCTCCTCCTTCTCCTCGGGAGACCGGACCCGTCCGCCGAGCTAGGAGCGATCACCACTGCTCCGCAAATGCCCCACTCGCTCCTCTCCACGGGGGAAAAAGGGCGAATCAGGAGAAGGGCTGTAGCAGCCCACAGCCAGGCCCGAGCACCTCGTGAACCGGGAGCCGAGACGATCCACGTCCGCTCGGCTCCCGGCTCCTCCCTCTCATGACTGCTCTGAGGCATGGCCGACACTCGGGCTCAGACATATTCTGGCAGAACAGGGACTCGAAATGTTTCCATTTTAATGTAAACCCCTCCCGCTAGACTCGCGTCCTTTCAGGCATCTGAAGAAGCACGACTTAAATCTTTGAAAATAAATCAATACAAATAAAATGTGGGCAATGCTGCTAAAAGATAGGGACGTCAAAGAAAAGCAGTCATTTTGAGTGAAAAGCTGCAAGTCGTTCCAGTGTACAAGGTTCATTTTAGTCTGTGTTCGTTCTTAGTTTTCGCTCTTCAGTGAACACGCTCTGGGTCCTCTGGGGTGCAGCTGGGTTTGCGGTAATGGAGACAGTTCTGCTGTTGGCTGGTTTCCCAGAACAAGCGCTTTTGGCCCCCGTCACATCTCAGGTGGATTCACAAACAGATGCTGTGAGATGCTCGTGGTAACTGAGAGAGGCCACGTGTTCGCCCTCAAGACCCAGAGGGAGTGAGTGAAGCCTGGTATGCAGTGCTTTAAATGGGAAAAAATAAGTGCAGGTACTCATTAAAATGAGCTAGAGTTGTAGTGAGTGGGCGGGGCTGGGCGGAGCTAGGGGCGGGGCTAAGGGCAAGACATAATGATAATTAACAACTTCCATAATAGTTGCAGCACACACCAAAACACATGATAAATGTGTTTATATAAACAAAGCAGGTTAACTCTTTATACAAAATGAAAGAGAAATGCGATAATATGTAAACTTTTCCTTTTTTTGCAATAGTTGCACCTTCTTAATGCCATACTGTTAATTAATGATGTTTGGCACAATACTATATATTTTTGAGCACGTGAGTAGGAAGAAACTGAAAATAACCCCACATCAAACCAAATCTCTTATGGCAACTAGCAAATGTAGCAAATCATCATGACCCTCCCCAGAAGATATCTCTTGTCTCTTCCATTTATCTATCCAGTCATCCTTTCATCCTACCATTTACCTGCTGATGTGCACCATTTACCCTTTACATTCTGTCATCTATTCGGGTTTTTCATCCATCATTCAGTTTTTCACCATTCCGTCTGTCCACCCTTCATATCCAAACCTATCCATCCATCCGTAAACCTATCCATTCATCCTTTCACTCATCCATCTCTTTATCCACCCTTTCACTCATCCATCAATCCTTTTGCTCATCTATCCATCAACCCTTTCACTCCTTTATACCATCCACTTAATACCTCCTTTCACTCATCCATCATCCACCCTTTCATCCATCCTCCCTCACTTCCATTCATCCATCCATCCATCCAATCTTTCACTTACACATCCATCATCCACCCTTTTATCCAATCATCCACCCTCTTTCACCCATACATCCATTCACTCATCCATCCATTCACTCATCCATCCACTCACTCGCCCACCCACTCACTCACCCACCAACATTCCCTACTACGTTATTCATGAACCTTTGTCACCACAGACATGTACACACAACGTGCCACCCATTTTCTTTAAAATACCTCCTGAGCATGCCTTGATTCTCTCTCTCTCGCGCGTTTTTCTTACAAAACCAGTCATACAAATGCAGGCACACTGGGTAATTGAGACATTTTTTTTTAGGAAGGTGGGTTTCTCAGTGCAGAACGCTGTTAGATTAGTGCTCAAAGAGCCTCTTCCATCGCATTGTCTGGGCATTAACCCTCTGATCCAGAAAGTACAGGAAGTGTGAGAATCCGCCGCCCTTGCCACTGCTAAAATGTATATGTTTAAAGTACTTTTCACTTCCTGAAGTGCTGCGCTTTGAAAATCACACGCGCACACTAGCAGGTAAAATGGATCTCCACCCTGCTTTGTCTGAGCGCCTCACATTATTCAAGTGAGCCCTGCCGATTAGATCAGCAGGGGCTCAGATGGGGGCTACCGAAGTGGCGCCTTGGCTGACAGAAACGTCCCCACCTTCTCATTCGCACTCTCAGCCAGTGACCTCCCTTTTCATGAGTACCGGTACTCTCCTCTGGCAGAAGAGAAGTGCCGGTACTCCGTACCGGTGAGTAGCGGCCCATTTAAAGCACAGGGTCAGGGTACAAAGGTGACTTGGGGATAGAAGGCGCATTCTGGGTACACGAGGCACTACAAGAACCACTGTGCGTTCTCAAAACCAGTGTGGACCTGAAATGGCCTTTGTGGATATTTCGGGCCAGAATGGACAATCATGGTGCCGACGACCTAGGACTGATATAACTGCTGGAGGCTGATGATGCTTGCACTAAAGACGTAGGGGCATATTATCAAGGGCATTATTGCCGAATTAGCGGCACTTTTTGCCGCTAAATCAGCGATAATTTCATCGCCCTATTTACAAGCTTGCACTAAGCCTTGTTAGCGCTAGTTTCCATGGTTTTGCTCCCGTTTTCTATCGCCTTGCATGCCATCTCTAATGACAAGCAAAGTAGGCGTTACGGAGCAAAACAACATGGAAATAGTCGCTAACAAGGCTTCTCTTTATTTACAAGACTTCAGCAGACCCGCTTAGCGACAAGAATTATAACACCTGCTTTAAAGGTGACTTAGGCATCTACATAATGGGAGCTGGATTGCAGGGTTAAGGTCACAAGGGCATATCAGCAAGGATTTCCTTATCTCCAAATTTTATCTCGGATTTTCAAGCGATAATGTCGCTTTTCGCCGCTATTGCTGGATTTCATAACACCTCAGAGATAATCGTTGTTAATAATGCGCTATCTCGGCGTTGAAATCCAGCAATAGCCGGCGTTAGAAATAATAGCGCTAACAGCGCTTTGCGATATTTATCGCAATGTGTTGATAATATGCCCCGTAGTTGTGCGACTATAGACCCTAGGTGTGTACTGTTGGTCAAGCGTGTACACCTCACGATCAATGTTATCGCTTAACACCAGGTGTTTACACTCTAAAGTCTGGACTTGTGCTCGAGCCCCAGAGTGGGAGCTCGTGGGCCGGCCTGCTGTAAACACACTCAACCAGCTGTAGGTGCTCGAGGTACCATGGGAACACTTGAATCTATAGTATTCGCTTGAGGCCTGATGTCAGACTTTAGGCCTGGTGTGGGCTTTCCAGTCCTAGTGCGGACTCTGCAGGCTGAGAGTGGTAGCTGTAGGCCCACTGTGGGCGTTTGAAGTCCAGCGCGGAAGATAAGACCCACAGTGGGCAGCACAACTCAGCTGCAGTGTTTTAGCTATGTGTGCTCATTCAATGCCCTTTATAGAAGCTAGAGGACTGGTGTGTGTGTTTGAGGTACGCTTTGGACATAAAAGAACCACTGGCATATTTAGTAAAGGTTTTGCGTCCCTCCGTGCCATGCAAGGTGGCGGAAAACTGTTCACGCGATTTACTAATCCTTGCAGGACCACCTTGCATGGCCCTGTGTGGCTTGGTTAATCTGGAGTAATGCAAGACAGCCCGGGACGCTGCCTTAGGTTACTCCACCCCAGGGAAACGTTCCATTAATCAGCAACACTTTTGGAGACTTTTAGAAGGCTGTTTTTTAGTAAATGGCATTTTTTGTCAGAGAATGAGTGGAAAACTACCTTTGTGGGTCCAAAATACATTGGACAATGGTCCTTGTGCGTTGCAACACATCTTGAACTTTTCAACAAGTTTTCTTTGACATTCCCAATCACCCCAGTGTAGTTTATTCGAATTGAGTTATGTTTTTCATCTGTCATTAGGAGCATCAACAAGGGAACATGTAAGAAGTTTAACATGAGTGAAACAACTTCGCGGATAAATGTGGAAAAAAATGCTCTTGATCTAGATACAAACTATACACTTGACCTTTGTTTTATGAAAGTGTAGGAAAGTGCCCTTTTTGTGTGGCGCCCCATGTTTTGCTCTAATGCTGAGGGTTAAGACTCTGAAAGTGCACTGGGGCCTGTTGCATGCATGCTGATATGTATGAATGGGTAACTCCAATTGACAAGGACTTTAATCCCCTTATACGTCCCTAGTATATGTAACCAGTGGTTCACAGGGCAGGTTGGGAAAGGGGTCAGCAGGGTCTGAAGCACTGCTTGTCCCACCCTGAGTGACCCAAGTAAACTTTTTGATAGCAGGCCTGCCATTGCAGAATGCTGGAACACTGTAAACTGCTCCAAGTCGACTTTGCCTTCACCATGTGTGGGAAATTCAATGCACTATTTTTAATTAATGCCATTCACCCCTAAGGAAGAGCTCCTAAGCCGAGGAAGAAGGCTGCATTATATTAATGGTGTGGACATGTAAGTGAAAGCTTATATGTCCCCATGCTGCCCTTTACCATTACTGGACACTATAAGTGATTGAACGTCCATAGGATAACATGGTTTGGCACCAGAGCAAACTTGAGGTTGGCAGCTCCATTATGGTACCACCTAAGTCTGTCATGTTTGGTATCAAACAATGTGCCTACTTACCCCAACAGGAATCTTGTTTCGAGTATGATGTGGTAATGTAGTGTGCCCCCCGGAGGGCTACATTAGAGGTTGTCCACTTAGACACCCCAGCTTTTCCTGCTCTCTGGCTAATATCCTGCACTTGCTGCTGCCAAGACAAGAATCTGACCCCCTGCCAGGAGGTGTGAACTCTCCCAGGTTTCAGAAACAAAGGCCTGTACGGGAAGGACATCACATTTTCCTCCCTGACAAGATGGCTAGTGATGTGGCATATCAAGGCAATGAACTTCAAAGGCTGCGTCACCTGTCATATGCAAGCAGTCGACCCATCAATTTAGAAAACAGCCTTCACTCTACCCCCAGGCACATGTGAACATGGGCAGGCGGGAAAAATATGTATTCAGGAGGTGTACACTCCCAGAAGGCTAGCCACACCTCTATGGTGGGTTACCTGGTCTGTACAGCTAAGGAAGGCTTCTGCCATTTTTAAAAGTGGTAGAATAGACCTGAGTCGAGGTGTGGAAGCCCTCATGCACTACATAGCACCATCACTTCCCCGCTGCACAGGGTGCTGCTGAGGCAGACGGAGACCACAAGACCCAATATACACTGCGCCTTTAGGCGAAAGCACCAGAGTCGAGGGGGAGGAGCCTCCATGTGCTAGATAGCGCCATCACTTCCCATCTGAACAGAACGCTGCTGAGGCCAACAGGGGATACACTGCACCTGGAGGCACTTGCACCTGAGTCGAAGGGGAGGAACCCACCATGCAAAATAGTGCCATTACTTACAGGCCGTGAGGGTCGCTCCTAAAATTGTTATAGTCCCTAACATCCCTTGTCATAACAAGTATGCACCCTTAGAGGAACCCAGCCTCCAATTACCCTCTTCGGATAATATACAGTCTGATATATTGGCATCTGAGCAGGCTACTGACACTAATGCTACAAACTTCTCTGAGGAAGGATGTCTAAGCTCCCTGTATCATGACCTATCTGGACTCAGATTTCTAGTAGAGTAACTTATCACTAGAAGGGATGATTTGACAAATTACAACAAATGACAAATTCCCATTGCAAAAGTGGGGAGGGAAGTGATCAATGGGAGATCACCAAACAGTGTATCAATTACTCTGATGCAGGCAATTCTTTAATGTTATGTATTATCCCCTCCAAGCACACAAATTAGCCCCAATTCCTGCTTCCCTGGTTAGTCCAACTCCTCCAGATGGAGCAAACTTGAGGTTGCCCCCACTAGTGCGAGCTCATCGTGTTATTCCCAACCATGATAACAATCCCTCTATTCCAACTAGTAAAAGAACCTTCCTGTTGCCTACCCAGGTGAGATGTTGTGCTAGTCGCCCAAATGTTCAATTGACGCATCCGAAAAGCTTGTTTCCATCAGGAAAACCATCTATTAGATATTGTAGCAAGAACAGCATACCACACTGTGATTACTTGGGCTGCTTTGCGAGCGGAGGGGCGGGGGGCTAGATTTGATCTGTTTATACGATTTAGAAGGCAATCAGCATTAGCTCTGAGGACTGTTTTTATTTGTCCAACAGCGCTTGACTTTTAAACTTGTAAATCACTGTCACTTTTTATTGATTGCTGCTAAAATTGTGATTGCACTGTACACTTTGGAATTCAGTGCTCCTCACCTACTGTTCCATCGCTCCTGCTGGTTCTCTGGTCCATTACGGCTCGTGCCGGTTGTACGGAGGGACAGAAAGCAGAGGCACTCAGGGGCGCGTCATAGGAGTTGACCCCGCCCTCCTACCTACTTAATCTCCTTCCCAGCGCGGACGCGCGCTCCGGAGTGCAGCGTAATGTTTGTATTATATTGAGTTATACCAGGCAGGAGTTAATCTCCTTAAACACCCTTATCCACACAGCAAGTTTGGAGGGCCAACCTGAAAGGCCTCATTACTTAATTGAGCAACCTCAACTCCCTCCCATTTCTCTGTCCACAGCGTGCCCGGAAAGGGTATCTAGAGCTAATTCGTGGGATAAACCGAGCTCTAACACTATTATGCCGGCCAATTCCTTCTCCGCTCTCTACCTCAACACGAGATCTATACCCAAACATGCTCTTGAGCAATGGATCCTTTTAGAGAGCAAAATAACGAATATATGTTTCTTTACGGAAACGTGGCTCCACAGCCAAGCCTCACCAGATATACTTATTGCATTTCCTCAGGAATACCACCTGATCAGGCTGGATAGAGAAGGAAACCGCGGAGGAGGCATTGCAGTAGCTGCTAAAGCCCCCATAGAAATCACCGTATTAGAATCATTCTCCAACCCTGTGTCTGAAATTTTGATCATTAATATGAAGCTAAACAAGCTTGATTTTGGGAGGGTAGCTTTGGTTTACAGGCCCCCAGGTGCAAAGTCCAAATGTATTAAGCATCTCCTAGACACAATAGCCTCTCACGTATTAGCAACTAATAATTTTATCTTACTAGGTGACTTTAATCATCACGCTGAATTATCTCTAGATTCAGATACCAGCCACCTGCTAAACTCGTTAGAAACCTTGGGTTTAACCCAAAGAGTGACTGGACCAACGCACCAGGCCGGGCACACCCTGGATCTGATTTTTACCAACATACCCAATCTAATCAATGAAGCCCCCCCTTCCCATGATATGGACTGATCATTTCTTCTAAAATTCAGTTTACCTAAACCCAATGGGATGATTTTTAAAAACCATAAATATAAAACTATTCTAGTTCGACCGTGGCGTAAAATGACTTCCGAGGCCTTCCGGACCCATTTTAAACCTGTCACAGTACAATCAAGCAATGTTGAACACATGCTAACCCAGCTTGAATCCTCCATCCGGGAAACTCTGGATAAAATAATACCTGAAACAAGTGTGAATGTGAAAACCATTGCGGCTCCCTGGGTTACAAAGGACCTAAAAAAAGAAAAGCTGATCAGTAGGTGAGCCGAACGCCAGTGGAGGAAAACGAAAACAAGGGGGGACCGGGAGAACTATAAACTGCTACTTAAAAAACATAAAAGTGGCAAAAAAACTCAACCTGACTCAAAGAATAAATAAAGCGGTCCATTCTAGTAAAGAGCTTTATAAAATTGTGAAGGAATTCACTACCCCTCTAGTTGAACAACCAGTTTTTACTCCCACAGTGGAATGGCTAAACTCCCTGTCTTCCTATTTTGACAACAAAATCAAGTTGATCCATGCTGCTTTTCCCGATACCAGCCAAGACCCATCTTCACTCATTGATGACGAGTCTTTGCTAATACCTACGAGCGAGGTAGTCTTGGACACGCCTTATCTTACCGAATTTGTTCCCATTACCTCTTCTGAAGCTCTGGAAGGCCGTAGGAAAATTAAATACAGCTCTGCCACCGACATCCTGTCTCCATGTAATTGTGCAGAGATACTGCCACTATTGGCGTCCTCTTTTACCAGCGTTTTTAACACCTCCCTCGAGCTAGCTCTCATACCCTTGAGTTGGAAGCATGTCTTGGCCAAACCTATATTAAAAAAGCCATCTAGTGACCCCATTCTACCCTTTAACTACAGACCTATTTCACTATTGCCTTATTTCGGAAAAGTATTAGAATATCTGGTGAACAAGCGTTTCACTACCTATATCGAAACTCATGAGCTCCTGGACCCCTCTCAGTCGGGGTTCTGAGCTGCCCATGGTACCGAGACAGCTGTAATGGAGATCGTGGACAATATTAGACTCACTCTTGATAAAGGCGACTCCGCCATTTTGGTCCTATTGGGGTTATCGGCCGCCTTTGACACCATCTCCCACAGCATTTTGAAACAGCGGCTGTGGGAGATAGGTGTCAGAGGTAAGGCCTTATCTTGGTTTGGTAACTATTTGGCGGACCGCTTTACCTCCATAAAGGTTGATACCATCACATCCAGTCTTCCCCTTACTGTAGGAGTCCCCCAGGGGTCAATTCTAAGTCCTATATTATTTAATATTTACCTTACTCCATTAACAAATATAATAAAAACACATGGCTTCACAACAGTATCATATGCTGACGATACACAGGTGCTTATCACCTGTAAGGATGATTTTCATGAAACTTGTATTAGATTTAAAAAATGTATGCTTGATATCAGCAAATGGATGTGTCACAACAATCTTCAGTTAAATTACAGCAAAACAGAAGTCATCTTGTTTGGTAAGGCTCTCAAAGTATGGACTCAGGACTGATGGCCTCAAGAACTAGGACCCTGCCCCGCACCCAAGGAGGTGGTTCGTAATCTGGGAATCATGATGAATTGCTCTCTCTCCATGAAAACCCACATTAACCGGCATTTGCTATGGGATCATGCACAAGCTACGTAAAATCTTTAAATGGCTACCCCTGGAAACCAGAAAACCACTCGTGCAAGGTCTAATTATAAGCCGTTTGGATTACGGCAACACCTTTTTTACATCAATCAATGAGTGCTTTCTCTCTAAATTACAAACACTGCAGAATGTTGCAGTGAGACTAGTGCTGGGCCTTCCCCCCCAGATCGGCCGCTTTGCCTAGCCTCACATTGGCTGCCAATTCGCCAGAGTAGTCATTTTAAAGTTCTTATTCTAACTCACAAACTTCTGTACAGCACAGGGCCAGCTTATCTTGCAAAAAAACTAGTCTGGTATCGTCCCACCAGATCATTAAGATCAAGCTCTAAATCTCTCCTAGTACAACCTCGGGCAAGGATGGCGCGAAATGGATGCCGGTCTTTTTCCTATATGGCTCCATTTCTCTGGAATAAACTCCCCCCCCCCATCTTTTGTCAATCACCAACCACCAGCTGTTTCGAAAAAACCTAAAAACTTGGCTTTTTCCGAAATAATTGCTGCCTGCAGCTCTAGCTCATTTCTTGGTTGTTTTTCCCACTGCAAAGCGCCCTGAGACCTTGCGGTGATTTGTGCGCTATAAAAAAGCTTTTGACTTATGACTTATTGTACTCTTCCGGGTGGCAATTTCTCCCATGTAGGGGCACCGAGTCTGACCAGCAAGGTAGTATGCTTGACCCCTGTTCCTAAACGTTCTACTAGAGCTTTTGAAGATTCAAAATCTCTTATTAACAAGGTCATACACTGGATTGGAATCAAACGTAAGTGCCTATTGATAATTAGATCTGACATTACATAAGCCAAAAAATTTCCATTGAGATCAACTCTGTATGATTTTATTACTGTGAGGCTAATTGACAGGGCACTGGTGGGTGGTCTTATTAACCTAGAATTACTTACCAGTCAATCAGTTGGCCCTACTTCCTCAACCATCAGGTTCAGGTTTCACCCTCCACAAGGACCAGAAATATTTACTCTAACAGGGTTGCACAATACTCCTTTTAGTACCCCTGCAAATGCTGGACTAGTGGGGTTAAATACTGATGCAATCGATTGACTGAACTCCCCTACAGGGATTTTATTTATCAATGTAGGCCCAGCCGCTAACGTCACATTGGGACCCCGTAAAATATGTTTATGTACTACGCATGTACCAGTGATGGAGGTGGGGTGTTTGTATCCTAAGTCCTCGAAGAGGCAATTGGTGAGGAAGCAGGAATACATCTCCAGGTAAAATGTAGGCCTTGAGACGAGCCATAGTGTTGGGATTGTCTCGTCAACAATCTTCTCTTTCATCTCTTGGTTACCTGGTTGGTATAAATTCTTAACTCTGTGATTCTTAATGGGGCTCCTGCATAGAAAATGTTGATTTATGTTCACTTCAGGAAACGTGGTCGACTGAAAAGGTACATGGGTTCAACATTTATAGCATAGAGGCCACTCCATCTCGTAAATGTGGTTGTGCTTCTCGGGGGTTATTGGTTCTGATCAAAAACTCTTCCTCTTGTAGTCACACTATGTTAAAAATGGATTCCCTACTGACCTCACGACCCATGGAAGGGTGTGGGCCATGCTGGCATGCGTCATCGCCAAGCGTAATATCGCTCAACTATGGGGGGCGACTCAGCCGCCTACTATTGGAAAATGGATGGAAGATCTGGACTGGTGTATGTTTAGAGAGCGGGCGGTGTATGTGGACAGGGGGAGACCCAAGAAATGGGGCAAATTTGGGGGCCCTGGAATGTATATAGGGGTGATATCTGCGCCCCTCCTGCCGTACCGGATGACCCGTTATTGTCGGAAGATCCCTGAACCCAAATGTTGACATCTTTGTTGTATTTCTCTGTTTCGGAGGACTTACCTATTTGTAATACTTGCTACGATGCAACCCAGTGTTTTATTGTATGTGTTTATGATTTACTTTGTGTGCATTAATAAAAAGAATTTAAAAAAAATGGATTCCCTTGATTTAATAGGGGTGCTTTTAAAGTTCCTCTCGGGTCTGAGCAAGGTCATTTTTAACATTTATAGAAGATCGGTACCAGCTAGCAATGATTCACCAATGGTAGCACTCTTGGAAACCCTTAATGAATCCCAGCAGAAGCACACCAAGATTATAGTTGTTGGTGATTTTATTGTCACCTTTGAACCCTCTGCCTGTATAAATGAATTGATTGAGCATGAGGATGAACAATGGAATATACCTATATTCAGGCCTGTCTTAACATCATTATAGGCCCCCGGGCAAAGCAGTGCACTGTCCCCTGCCTACACAACCACTCACAGGCATTAAAAATGTTTAACGGAAAATTAGTGTTAAATTCAGGTCTGTATGTGGCCCCTATACTCATGAGGCCCATGGGCAACTGCCCAGTGTGCCATTGCGTAAAGACGGCACTGCCTATATTTTGTGGCTCAACATTTGACATTTTTCCAATGAAGTATTCCAGTTAGCCTTGGTTGTGGTGGGTAGGGGACTTAGGGCCATATGTAGGTGGCCAAATACCGGTCGGTAACAGCCGATTTCGGCCGTTACCGACCGGTATTTGTAGTTTCAGATGTAGGGGGCCAGAAAATTACCTATTCTGTAAATGTACCGAATCGGTAAATTTACAGAATCTGTAAATTACCGAATCGGTAAATGTACAGAATCGGTAATATGGGATGTAGGTGGCACTGGAAACAGTGCCACAGGCCCTTAGGAATTCGTTATTTACCATGAAATACTATTGCATGGTAAATAACAAATTCCTGTGTACATGCACATCTGTGCATGTACACCTGTGCCATGTGGCACACAAACATGACCTAAGGGCATGTATGTGTGTCACATGGCACACAAGCCAGAATCAGGGGTGCAACAGGGTGTCAAAGTGACACCCTGTCCCCCTTGACAATTCGGTAAATTTACCGAATCGATATTTACCGATTCGGTAATTGCCATTGATTCCTATGGGCCTCAAGGCCCAGAGGAATCAGTGGCAATTACCGAATCTGTAAATACCGATTCGGTAATTACCGAATCATAACGATTCGGTAATTGATACCGAATAATTACCTACATGGCATTTACCGATTTGTAAATACCGAATCGGTAAAATTCGGTATTTACGATTCGGTAAATGCCATTTATCTACATATGGCCCTTAGAGCCTGCAATGGGTGAACCCGTTCTGACCTAGAGGCAGCACCGATGCTAAGGAGAAACATTGGCTATGTCCTTGTTGATTTGCACTTATGAGGATATGACCATTGATAATCACACTGAATGGGATCACAAGTCCTTGATCACTACTTTCGAGGGAGTTCCCTTTGATAGACCCGCCGCCTTGAACAAAACCGAAGTGCCTCTTCCGCTGTTAGCCAACAATTATCGCCAAGTTTCTTGGCCTCAAGTTTTGTCTAACCTGAAACTGATGGCGGAACTTTAGCATTAGTTTGTTGAATACACTGCCAATTTTGTTGGGTGCCTTGAAGAAGATTTCCCATAATGGAGATTTGTGCTAAGCTATTCCCCAAATTGTAGGAATTGCTTTATAAAAAGGTTTCTCACGATCCACATCCTTGTGTCAAAGCAAAGCCTTGGTACAATCATGAATTCGGTGAGACCAAAAGAGTTCTGCACTAGGCTATTGGATCGCTTTCTCTCCCAGAAATCAGAAAGGCTAGATACCAATACAAACAGATATTAGAGAAGGCGATGAGAGCCTGGGAAGATAAAGCATGGCAAGATCTAGTACATGCAGCCACATCAAGTAACAATAAAGCATTTTGGCAGGGACTGTCTCATTGAAGCCCTACAAACCTTTTGCAAGGTTTCACTATATCCAACCTGATAAATGGGTTTCTCATTTTACCTCTCTGTTCTCTAAGGCTGATACTGCTCATTCAATCCCAGTGTCATGTGATTTGGCCTCACTCAGCGTTGTTACGTCTCATTTAAGCAGTCAGGTGATTTTCAGTCGCTCCGATGCCAGAAGAGCTACAGACCGTCTTAAGTTGGCAACGGCCCTGGGCCCTGACAAGATCTCTGGTGATCTCTTCAAACACGAGCCACTAGTCTGGTCTAGCTATATGAACATTCTGAACAATGCTGTTGCAGCTGGCAATGAAATTCCTGACAACTGGAAGGGGGCGGAGATCAGTCAACCAATCAGCATTTGTAGAGCGCAGCACTCTCACCCCAGGGCTTATCTGGGCTCTGGGGTGCGAGGTCTCAGTCGAAAAGCCAGGTCTTGAGGAAAGGGTGCTAAGAGGGAAGAAACGAGTAGAAAAAGGCAAAACAGAAGGCAGAAAAATGAGAGAGTAAAAAAGGCAAAAGAGAGGGCAGAAAAATTAGCAGAAAATGTAAAACAGTGCAAACAAACGAGAAGAAAAGGCCAAACAGAGGGCAGAAAAAAGGCAAAAGTGAGGGCATAAAAGGCAAAACAGAGGCCAGAAAAATTAGCAGAAAAGGCAAAACAGTTGGCAGAAAAACTAGCAGAAAAGGTGCAACAGAGCAAGGAATGAGCAGAGGAGGCACAAACAGAGAGCAGCAGGTAGAAAGGCAGCAGATGGTGGTGGACTGAGGGCAGGCTGGACAGGAGAACTGTTGCTGTGGGAGCTGGCATGAGGACCTGCTCAATGGGGTCATGCTGCAGCCTTCATTAAGTAGGTCCTGGGGGGAAGGAGGGGCAGAGTGTGTGATATGAGGAGGGAAACAGCGGGAGGAGGGAAATGGCTGGAAGAGGGAAGAAACAAGCAGAGAAAAATGAGCAGAAGAGGCAAACTGGAGCAGAAGAAGGCAAAACAGAGTGCAGAAACACAAGCAGAAAAGACAAAACACAGCAGAAAAGGCAAAACACAGCAGAAGATGGCAGAACAAGGGGCAGAAAAAGAAGCAGAAAAAGGCAAAACAAAGTGCAGAAAAATGATAAGAAAAAGCAAAACAGAGCAAGGCTTGATCAAAGGAGGCACACATAGAGAGCAGCAGGTAGACAGGTAGCAGAGAGTGGCAGCCTATGGGCAAGCTGGACAGGAGAACTGTTGCAGGGGGAGCTAGGATGATGGTGGCGATCCTTCCAACTATCACCCCATCAGCCTTATTGACAAGCTACAGAAGATCTTTGCCAGGCAGGCACTTGATAAACTATTAGACTAGATGAATGAACACCAGATAATGTCTACCTTCGTGATAAAGCTAGAACTATTGTTCGGGTGTTCTGGTTTGCCACTTTGTATTGGTAATACGTCTGATTAAATAAACAAAATCTATGTATAGCGTTTGTTGACTTCCTAGCAGCCTTCTACCTTGTCCCTCAGGACAAGCTAAATGGAAAACATTTACATAGTCAGTAGTTATCTCAGAATATCAGGGCAGGAGGTGTGGAGGAGGTGAGAGGTCCTGTCTAAAGATGTTGTAGGATGAAGCGCCTCAGATGGACTTTTATGAACATTGAAATAATGGACTGGAACTTTTGTGGAAATGTTTGTCCAAGATTGGGGAACAGTGAAGCAGATGTAGTTTAGAAAGACAGGACAGATGGTCTTAAGGCTCAGGAAAATAGCAAGAAGATAATCAGATCATGGGGCACAAAGTTGGTGCCACAGAATCGAGCATAATTCTAGCTAGATCATACTCAAGACTGCTAGGAGTCGCTCTGTGTTCCTCTTCATATAGTTGTTTCATGCTGAACTGATGGTGTCCCTCAAAGATATGAGGGTGCTTGTAGTAAATTTGCATGTATAGTACTGGCTTTACATCACAAGATTGGGATAGGGCGTCCTTGGGTCGGATGGCCGGTATGAGTCTGGTTCAATACCACAAAAGCAGAAGTGGGTACCCTTGGGTCGGATGGCCAGTATGAGACTGGTTTGATATCACAAGAGCAGAAGGAGGTACCCTTGGGTCGGACGGACAGTATGAGACTGGTTTGATATCACAAGAGCAGAAGGAGGTACCCTTGGGTCGGACGGCCAATATGAGACTGGTTTGATATCACAAGAGCAGAAGTGGGTACCCTTGGGTCGGATGGCCAATATGAGACTGGTTTGATATCACAAGAGCAGAAGTGGGTACCCTTGGGTCGGATGGCCAGTATGAGACTGGTTTGATATCACAAGAGCAGAAGGAGGTACCCTTGGGTCGGACGGACAGTATGAGACTGGTTTGATATCACAAGAGCAGAAGGAGGTACCCTTGGGTCGGACGGCCAATATGAGACTGGTTTGATATCACAAGAGCAGAAGTGGGTACCCTTGGGTCGGATGGCCAATATGAGACTGGTTTGATATCACAAGAGCAGAAGTGGGTACCCTTGGGTCGGATGGCCAGTATGAGACTGATTTGATATCACAAGAGCAGAAGTGGGTACCCTTGGGTCGGATGGCCAATATGAGACTGGTTTGATATCACAAGAGCAGAAGGAGGTACTCTTGGGTCGGACGGCCAGTATGAGACTGATTTGATATCACAAGAGCAGAAGTGGGTACCCTTGGGTCGGATGGCCAATATGAGACTGGTTTGATATCACAAGAGCAGAAGGAGGTACCCTTGGGTCGGACGGCCAATATGAGACTGGTTTGATATCACAAGTGCAGAAGTGGGTACCCTTGGGTCAGATGGCCGGTATGAGACTGGTTTCATATCATCAAAGCTGAAAAGCGTACCCTTGGGTTCGGACTAGTTCAATATCACATAGGCAGAGGAGTTCATCCTTGGGTCACATGGCCATTATGAAATGCGTTCGATATCACACAGGGGAAGTGCGTTTATATATTAAACTAGTCTACTGCAAAGGGAGGGGTCTGGTGTGTGGTCGTGCGGTCAGCAGGAAGGTATGCAACAGGTCCCATATCACAGTGTCACACAGAGGCAAGAGGTTAAACTCCATTGGCTGGCATTGGACTAGCTCATTATAATGCAAGGGACCCTGAGTGTGTCTATTGTTGACATTATACATACATATTATTTTCAGTGGGGTGTCATCATCTCATACAGTACCCCACCCCTTGTAAGGAGCTGGACAAGCCACTCATTAAAAGAAATATTATCATCAAATAATCTTTATTTATCATCAGGTTAAAAAAGAAAGAACAAAATTTGAGCTACTGAAATACTTTATCTAGAAAACGTAATGTACAAATAAGAGCGGAGGATCCTGCTGCTGGCTCTTGTCTGGACCTAGGGCTGGTCCCTGGGGTCCTCTGGTTCGAAGCTGCATCCAGGGATTTGTCTGCTTCTCAGCAGGCCCCGGTGGCCACTCCGCTGTCCTGCAGGGTCCTCCGGCTCTCAGCTGCATCCACAGGGCACTTGGCGCTTCACTACACCCCATGGGACCTACAACTGGCCTTTGGGGGCCCAGGCTCTTAGCGGGCCCGATGTGATGGTTTAGGCAGGACGAAGGCCAGCACGGCATCAATGATGAAGGCAGGCAGGTAGGACCCTGGGATCCAGACCAGCTTGGCATCCCAGCCGGGGCTGTAGCGGGTTCGCGGGTGCAGAGCCTCCAGGGCGTGTTCGATGCACTTGGGCACCTTGGAGATGTCTGGGTCACAGATGAAGGTCATGATGGTTCGCTGCACCCGCAGATCTAGGGAAGGAAGAATGATTATATTAATACATTGTTGCTTCATAGAGCACTAGCTGCCACAGTCTTACTGCTGCATGATTCTGTAACTAGCAGGTGTTACTACTGCCACTCACTAATTTTGGAATTGGTAATTGCATTTATAAAGCACTTAGTACCCCTGACGAGGCCTCAAATCACTTTGTCAGCAAGTATTACGCTACTACAGAACCCAAAAAGGATTAGTGGTAAATTAGTATACGGATATATTAAATTAGCTAAACTAAACTGCTATGATGGAGCAACAGTGGGGAACAAAAACAGCTTCTCACTGTTGCTACTTTATAAAGGAATTCCAGGCTGATCTGAGGGCCTGCCGGTGCAGTGCTGGGTCTCAGCTCCAGTGTAGAGCAGAGAGCACAGCTTTGGGGGGAAAGGGGGAAGGTTGAAGGAAGGCACAGAGTTTTGCAATTGGTGACAGGAAGCTATTTTTTCACATTTGTTACAGGAAGCAGAGGCCATGTTATGTATGGGTTCTCCTTGACTCTGCCCCTATTTAATAGTTAAAAGCTGAGGCAAATGATTTTAGCGCGCCATACATAATACAAAACTGTAGACGTTCTTCCCCTCAGAGTTGTGAGTGACATCATAGACCACTCAAGATTAGTTTTCTTTGTCTATTTGATGTCACTCAGAACATAAAAATAAATAAAACTAATTTCGTTGCACACACTGCATCACCAAATGCGATGCAGAGTGTGCAACAAAATTCGTTTTTATTTATTTTTATGTTTACTTGCCTTTTAAAGTCCGTAATCCATACATTACTACCACCCACCCTGCCCCTCCCCACGTCACCGCCCGGCTGGTACTCCCACTACCGGCCGCTGCTGATGCCAGCTATAACAGTTTGCTACACAGTAGCACAGTAAGGATCTAAACCTCCCAGCCAAAGACTTTGCCAGCGTGCAGATTTAAAATATTTTTGGAATTCACAAAGCTTTCCTGAAGTACACCCTGAAAGCTGCGTCAGTGGCAGGTTTCCAGTCGCACTGCAAGAAGCCATTTTGTAAATTCCTGTTTCTGTCAATGTTGAGGAATTTCCTCCTGTATAATTTACATTTTGTTGTCAAATTTGCCTAAAGCAATGCTTTGTTTATTTTTGTCTCCACAGGGACACTATTTTTCCTCTTGAAAAAGGCTATTCTCCTGCACCACCACCAATTTTTGAGGAGTCCCATTTATACCCTGGAAATGTCAGGATTACATTGTCCACCATTTGCAGGATGGAATAAGGCCCAAGAGGAGTTTGAGAATACCCCCACCCTCTTGTGTTAACATGAGACCTAAACGTTTAGCAAAAGTCCACCAGGGAACACCCATTCTGCACCACTTCAGTAGCGTAACATTAACCCCTGCAGCCCACACGGTGTAGGTGACCCCTCCCGAGCTCCAGCGGGCCCCCTCTGGCACTGTGCATGGGCAGCGGGCCCCTGGCCTGAGATATCCTGACTGGGTCCGGAGCGTGGGGGGTCTCCATGCACATTGCTTGGGGCCCCTCAACTTTTTTTGCACCACTGCACCGCTTGAGTGGAATTTCATGCTGAGCAATATATTCCTGTATAAAGGGGTCATGCTGCAAATGAATAAATGGATTTACAAGTGCAAGGTTGGCTTTTGTGAATACCTTGCACGTGTAAATCCAACCATTTTCACATGTAAGTCTCGCACGTGAAGAGATGTTTCAAGGCATGACAATGTGGGCAAAACCCCAGGCATCTTCTAAGCCTGTGTATACCCTAAATCTCTACAGTTGAGTGGTCTCACACTGTGGTCACTGGGGTATATTAGACCCACCCCTTCCCTCAAAGACTTTGTTTTCTGATTTTCTTTCTTCTCACACATCCCTGAAGCCAAACCCTGCAGTCTCTTGCCACAGCTGGTAAGGGGGCCCATTCCATGTGTTTATCTCTGGGCCAGTCCCACTTTGCATGCTGGGATTGCCAAAACCATTCTTATAATGTAAACAACAGAAGCTACGTGTACCAGAATGCAAAGTGCTTTTGACTAAAACCCAGAAATGGTTGGAGGTGACGTATGAAAAGAGGGCACTTGACAGCCATGCACTTTTCTCTTTCACAAATAGGTTATCATTTTGTTTACATATTGTAGTTGACACAAATGATCTACTAATATTAGAAGCCTCAGGAGAGACCTGGGATTAAACAAGCATGTGTAATGCAAGATCTGCGACTTGTGAGGAGAGCTCTACTTAATGCCACGGATCAAGGTCTGAAATGGGTCTCGCTTGTAAGATGACATCAGTTGACCATCTGAAAAGCTGTTAATTTAACCCTTCCCTAACCCTTTGCAAGCACATTATCTGCCTCTCACTCAGGCATTGGATCGTGGGCCTTGTGCACGCTTCTGCTCCCTCGGGGTTAGGTGCTGTGACTATCACTGCTAGTACCAGGGAATGGGAGCTTGATTCAGAGGTCAGACACCACCCCAGCAGCTGCGGTGAGCCTTGTGTGTTCGTCAGTAAGAAGCACCTGACAGCGTGTCTGGCTCCCAACAGTAAGATTTTAGTCAGATTGTGACATCTCTGGTCTTGCAGACTTACTCTCTGCTGGACAGACTTGCGGAAGGCTGATCTTCTGGCTCAGTATGCCATCCTCTACACCCGTCTCTCTCCCTGCCAGACTAAAGACAAACGCGATCAAATCGAAACGAGTGGCACATCAGCAGAGAAATCAGCAGGCAGACTTGGTTCATCTGAGAAGGAAGACTTGCAAAAAATGCCACAATACTACTACAGGATGCGGAACTCATGTGGCATGTTCAGTTGCACTTCAGCTATCATAGTTGAGAGTGGCTGTGTTATGTTTCGCACCTTTAACCAGTCCCAAGCAAGGTTTTTCTTTCGCTGGCATCACTTTGTGCTATGGGTCAAAATCCTAATGGGAAAAGTCAAACTTCAAGTTCAAAGCACCCCCTCAGGCAGTTCTTCTGTCCAGCTTGTCCGCAGTCTGCTACCTTCTGCTGCCTGTCTACCTGCTGCCCTCTGTCTGTGCCTGCTCTGCTCGTTTCTTGCTCTGTTTTGCCTTTTCTGCTCATTTTTATGCAGTCTGTTTTGCATTTTCTGCTCGTTTTTCTGACCTGTGTTTTGCCTTTTCTGCTCGTTTTTCTGCCCTCTGTTTTGCATTTCTGCAAATTTTTCTGCCCTCTATTTTGCCCTCTCTTCCTTTGTTTTGACTTTCTGCTCGTGTTTCTGCCCTCTGTTTGGCCTTTCCTGCTAGTTTTTCTGTCCTCTGTTTTGTCCTCTTCTACTCAGTTTTGCCTTTTCTTCTGCCCACTGTTTTGCCTTTTCTGCTAGTTTTTCTGCCGTTTTGCATTTTCTGCTCGTTTCTTCCCTCTTCCTGCTGTTTACTCAAGACCTGGCTTTTCAGCAGAGACCTTGCACTCCAGCACAATGATACCCTAAGGGGCGACAGTGCTGCATTCTACAAATGCTGATTGATTGGTTAACAAAGTTGTAATTTACACCAAAGCAATGCAGAATCTAGAGGCCTTCGATGAAAGATACAGTGCGCATGATTTTACTAGGAGGGTGAAGATGGTTTGTGGAAATGTTAGCCTGAGGGAAGTCCTGCAAAGTCTGCACTACAATCAGTTTATCTCATAGGATAATCCCTGCTGCCACTAAGGCAAGTCCTCTACTATGTGGAGGTGTTACACTAGGACGGGAAAATCCTGCTACTGGTGGATACATTGTCACTGCTTTGGGTCATCGACTACGTTTGTAAACCAATGTCACACATAGAGTTACAGCTGAGACTGTAAAATGTCACTTATTCGCACACTGAAAACAAAGAAGTGTCACAAATAAGCAGAATGGAAACGTAAGCAGCAATTTGAGAGGCTTGCGCTTTAGGAACCACAATTTGCCATGCTGTCTTTCTGATGTCTTTTATGCACTCTTGAGCCTGTATGCACTCTTAAGCCCTGCACACTAAAATCAACAAAAATTCAGTTCAGCTCTAGAATGCGTTCCATGGAAAAACACAGCTGGGCCTCATTTATGAGGCCTTGCGTGCGCTTCCGATGCGTCACTTTTTGTGACGCATCGGCGGCGTAAAACATGCCTCCTGATGCGCACTATTTACAAAGTGACGCATCTAAGCAGATGCGTCACTTTGTAAACCCCTGCACTACATTATACCTGCGTCAGGTATAATGTATGCAGAGGGGGCGTTCACCCGCAAAAAGCCTCGTAATAGTGACGCAGTGATATCTATGAGACTTCACTGCGTCACTTTTAGGACGCTGTTGCGTCAAAATCTTGCGCCTGCCTCACAGCAGGCGTAAGACTGACGCAAGCCCTTTCACATGGGGCTTTCCCCATGTGAAAGGAAGCATTGCTGGAGTTGCGTCACTTTTGTGACACACTTTTGTGACACACTCCAGCAATGCCTCACTTTTGCACCTACAGATACATCAGAAATACTGACGTATCTGTAACTCCTTGCGACATGATGCGTCATATTATAAATATGACGCATTAATCATGTCGCAGGGAGAGCGCAGTGAAAAGTGACGCATCGCTGTATTCACGCAGCGATGCGTCACTTTTCATAAATGAGGCCCAGCTAAGTCTAACGTCATTACCGCAAAGAGAGAAGCTTTGTCTGCCTAGGCTACAATATAGTATACTGCAGTACCTCACAAGAGACCTGTAGTTTGGCACATCAGCCACTAGATGGCAGTCGGAGCCAACCTGTGGTGACCATGAGAAGGGACTTTTGCTTGTGTTGCCTCTTAGACCTTGAGTGCAGTGATGAAAACAGTTCAGAAAAATGTTTTTCCATTCAGTGTGGATCCATGCGTTTTCCGTGATAATTAGCAATTTTTAGATTAGTAATTGATGTTTAATTTCGACCTCCTCCCTTTTTTTATTGTAATAATCTCACGAAATCTTAGTTTAAATCTCGACTTCTTTTTATTTCTGTCCCGCCCACCTCCTCTTCCCTTAACTCTACCCTTTCCATTTATTTGCAATCCTTCGCTCTTATTCCTAACCATAATTTGTACCCTAACTCTATCATATTTATATAAATTTCAGTTTTTTTTACTGGAATATGTCTTTTCTGACTTTCTTACTACCCACGATTTTATATATCGTATATTCATTTAGAAATGGTGCCATCTTCAGCAGGGACACGATCCTTAGGCCTGCAAAAGGTCCAGATCGGAAAAAAGAAATGCAAGCCAGGGTCATTGAAAGAACCCTGGTCTTGAGGCCAGGCATGGAGGAATCAGGTGGCACAGACCATGCGAGCTATTAGTTAATGCCAGGACTGGGCTGTTGGAGTCAGGTAATCACAGAATAGTCGTGCCCATTCACAAATGAGTACGCAAGTAGTACAACGGGAGTACTCTTTTTCATACTCTGCCGCTGAACCGTACAACTCTCTATTAGTAGAGCTTATTGATACCAACGCTAGTATAGGGTGAGAAATCTCCAGACATATGAGCCATTTGTAGCCTGAAGATATTTTTCCTGGGAGGGCCAGTATTGAAGGTTTATTTAAGGATATTGAACTCCCGAACTTTAGTGAATATCAGAAGAGGGTGTTATCAGCTGAGATAACAGAAGAAGAGATTAGACAGCAGTTCAGGAAAATGGCCAGAGGGAAGGCCACAGGGCCTGATGGCCTCCCAACCGAGATTTATCAGTGCCTCTTGGAGGAAGTAATACCAGCATTAAAGGAGCGGTTTAATATAATTTTAAAAGACGGAGAAGATCCACCGTCAAGTTGGGCAGAGGCAACAGTAACGCTAATCTTGAAACCGAATAAGGACCCTATGTTGGCTGATTCATAGAGGCCCATTTCCTTATTTAATACCGACTACAAAGTCTTTGCTGGGATACTGGCCGCTAGGATAGCCAAGGTTATTAAGTGTATTACACACAATGACCAGAAAGGCTTTATTCCAGGGAGGCAGCTTAATGAATTAACCTTCTTACTGCTTGGAGTAGTAGACCTGGCGGAAACGTATAAATTACCTGTGACGGTCATGGCAGTAGGTGCTACCAGGGCTTTTGACCAGGTTCATTGGCCATACCTCTGGGAGGTCTTAAAGAGATTTGCATTTCCTGGTAAGTTAGGTAAGGCTGTTCAACTTTTGTATCGTCTGCCCAGAGCAAGGGTGCTTGTAAATGGTGAGCTGACAGATTGGTTTAACATTTTGCGTGGAACTAGGCAGGGATGTCCCCTGGCTCCCCTTCTGTTCGAAATGTATATCGAACCATTAGCAATATGGATTAGAAAGGATACTGCCATTGCCACTTTTACATACAGAAATTTCGAGATTAAGTTAGCTCTTTATGCTGATGACCTCCTCCTTGATACTCGGAACCCACAGGTGTCTATCCCCTTGTTAATGGCCAAAGCGGAAGTATTAGTGAAAATTTCAGAATACAAGGTTAATACAAGTAAGACTATAATTATGGAAAGGAACAAACCTAAGCAACAGCCGCTGGTGAAATCAAGCATGCACTATCTGGGCATCACAATAACTCAGAAATTGGTGAATTGGTAAAAGATTAGCCAGGAAGTTGAGATAGTGTTGGTGAGGTGGGCAAATCTGCCTCTTAATTTATATGGTAGTGTGAATCTTATTAAGATGGTGATTTACCCAAAATAACATTTTTGTTTAACACTATCCCATTATTATTTGACAAAAGGGAGATAGCGAAGCTTCAGGGAAGGCTGGGCAGCTTTATTTGGGCCTCTAAGGGCTCTCGTATATCGTGGAAGAAATTAAGGAGGAGACTGGAGAAGGGCGGGCTGGCTCATGTAGATTTGTTGATATAGGGACATGCTTTTTTCTTTAAGAATTGTCGGATGCTTTTAGGTAAAGTGGACATCTCAGCGGTAGGAATTCTATTTGGAGCAATGCTTGGCGAACTGAGGGAGGGCCAAGACCAATTCCTGTTTAAGTTTGGGGACCCTAAATTCTTTAAAAAAGTAGGTTGAAGATTTTATTGGGAGCTCTGAAAGTATGGGTTTTAATTCGCAAGAAGTTAGGAATTCCTTACTATGCGTCTAGGGCCCCGATTTGGGAATCCCCTGGGTGTTTGGATGATTCTCTTAGCCTTCCCTTAAGATATGCGGGAATATCTTGCTGGGGAGATTTGAAGGTGGGTATTGAGTTGGCTGATTGGGAAACCTTGAAGGCAATTACAGGGGGTCTACTTACCAGGTTCAAATATTATCAGCTTTCTTCATGGTGGAGGTGCCAAGAATAGAATGAAGAGGAGGAGGATTATTGGTTAGACCAAGCAGTAAGAACTGGCGCAGTTAAAAAGGAGGTAGCTTTGTGGTATAATACCTTGATCCAGGCAGAAGATGATATAGATAGTGACATACAGAGGCTCTGGGGAGGGGTTTTGCCAAATGTAAATCTGCTGGAAACCTGGAAAGTCTTCTTTACTCTACTTAGGGAAATCGTCAAACCTGCCTATTTGAAACGCAACCATCTCTTCACTGCGTATAGGGTATACTGGTCTCCAGCAAAGTTAGAAAAACTCGCAGGGATACATTAAAAAATGCCCAAAATGTAGAAACACTGCTGCAGATGATTTGCACGTTTTTAACATGTCCGTATATTGAAAAAGTTTGATCTGAGGTGTGTGAATTTCTTACTGAAATTATTGGTTATTTAGTGAGGATAAGCTCAGCCTTGGTGTTTTTTGGAGTCTGGCAAAACAATGATATTGTGATCAGTAGGTTGGGCGCAAGATTCATTTTTTATGTAATTTTTTTAGGGAGACGAGAGAATTTATAAATTGTGGAAGTCGGATTCTCCACCTCTTTAGCTGGAATGTAAAAAAAGCGTTATATATGTAAGCAAACAGGACCTGTTGTGTGATACTAGCAGTCGAGAGAAAGTAAAGGCTTAGCTGGTGGATTAGTCTCAAAAGTTTCGAGGTCCAATGCTTAAGCCAATGTGTAGCTCTCGGTCCTGTTTCCTTCCGTGCTTCGGGCATTCCAGGGAAGGGTGGAAGTGGAAACGGCTGTTCTCTCTTGTGTGGAACAACTCTAACCTGGCCTGGATCACGAGTGAAGGAAGGGAGTATTGCCAACAAGTCAACTGGGAGAATGAGGACAAAAAAATGAAAGAATACCTTTGAAGTACTGATTTACTTACTCCAAAATACCTTTCTGAATACACCCAGTTGCACTTGCATCTGTATTCTATGGACAGGTTCTGCCAGACTTGTTGGGTGCCCACCTTAATTCATGAAGTGAACTATATGGTTTCCAGTACTAAGCTCTCAAATGACAACCTAATGCATTGTGGGAGTTGTAGTTTTGACTTGTTACTGTTGAATACACTACATAGCATGTTAACAACCCTGAACTGAAATGAGTGTTTGTGGTGGCAAGGAGTGAAGTTAGCACCCCATGTATGAACCAACGAGTTGCTTTGCTCAGAGCTCTCATGGTTCCCAGGTCCATGCTTGAGCACCTCAACTAGTCCACATTTTCTCTCTTCATTATAGGACTTGCAGTACTTAATTAAAAGTGGTTAAATAATGCTTCTTGTACCACAGTATAACTGGTACTTGCAGTTCTGAATTATTAATGGTCAGTGTTTAGATTAGGAAAATGTACTCCTGGAAACCACAAATAGCGGGGTTTAGCAATGGCTTGGAGTCCAGAGGGCTGGAGTCTTGGAAGGCCAAAGTGATGATGAAGTGTCACGAGTAAGAGGAGGTGTAATGGCAGGGACCCTGTGGTCTGCCATATATATAGATTATTTCACAAACTCCGCCCCAATGGAAATTGACAGAGACATGTTAGTGAACTGTTGTGACCTTTCTCAATTGTTCATAAATACTTTTACAGTTCTTTAGAGACTCAAAGGACCAGCTGCTGGTATCAATGCTTAACCATCAAGTCTCAGTATATACTACTGGTGGGATAGCTCAGGTGGTTCATGTACTTGCTCGAGAGATCTGTCTGTAGTCTCTGGTCTGATTGAGTGATCCATCAAATATACATTTAAATAGTTAATGTGCCAGCTAGGGAGAACTCCGTGTAGCACGTGGGTCATAGCTGTATATCCTACGTAATACAGAACAGTGGATTTATGTGTGTTGCACAGATCCTAGTGTAACTTACAGGTCACAAGTTAAGGCACAAAGGAGTCCTGAGTGGTGAAGTAGTGAGGTAAATGTTTTTTGTTACACACCAGCTATGAACAACTGCATGTAACCTGCAAGGCATACGTTTGAACACCTCCATGTGTGAAGTCAGTGTTTCGTTAGTCTAACGTCGATAAAACAGGGTCTATTTGTTAGCAATAGACACTTATTGTGTGCTTTATAAAGTTATAAGTGTATTTACACACACACTCCTACAGAACATGTAGGCCTATGTATGTAATACACGCACAGAGCCTGTGAAGGAAATTAAAAAAACTTTTAAGAACATCCTCTGTTTATCTCTTAGCAGCTTGGGAAACGACAGATAAGGTAACAGCAAGACGATTATTTATTTATGGGCTCTGCTACCCAGCCCCCAACTGCTCCCTGTCAGACAGGACACGCCACAGACAGAAAGGCCTGCTGATTGTCTGTGTAGTGACGCAATAGCTTCCCAGCTCTTGCTCTTCCTGAAACAGTCCAACATGGCCGCTGCCCAGCCAGCTGCTGCTCCAGGGCACACAGCGAGAGGTGCTACTGAATGTACTTGTGTGTGGCAAACTGCACCGGGACACTGGACGAAGGATCTGGTCTGGGTCAGGCCCAGTTCCTGGTACAAGGGCTGATGCCTGAACCTTACTCTGGCTCATTCTTAATCTATTCCAGTACTGGTAACAGTTCAACAAGACTACATATCCCAGAATGCAAAGAAAAAACCTGGAACAGATGAGCTACTCATGCATGGACCTGGCAACCCCGAAGGCTCTGCTTGGCAGTATAAATTCCTTCTGCATGCCTACCAGCAGCTTCTACTTGCCATTTTCCTTGCCTGCTGGGTCTACTCTGTTGCATAATCCTGTTTTCTTGTTTTATACCAGCTGGCTTTAGGCTCATGTTCTCATGGTGTGGTAAGCTTGTACGCACCTTTTATTTATTTATAATTACTTTTTTGTTGCGTTTAGATGGCTCTTTCAAGTTACACCAGATTCCGTCTCTCGCCTCTGTGCTCGGGGAAGCCCGTCTGAAATGTATTCACCGGATTCCTGGTTTAGGCTCCACGTTCAGGCTGGGCTCAAGCGCCATTTAGCGTAGTCTTTGTTTCCATCAGAAGGTATCAAGCTTTGCTTGATAATATCTTCTGACATGGTATTCCTGCATTTTCCTGAATCCCTGCTACACACTTAGGGGCAGATTTACAAGGAACTGATGCATCTGCACAGATGTGTCAGTTTCCTTGCGACAGCGCCGAATGTCCTTGCGCCACTATAGATGCGCTGTATTTACAATACAGTGCTCCATGGCGCAATGTTTAACAGATGCGTCAGAAATTCTGATGCATCTGTTGGCGCAAAAGTGACGCAATGCTGGAGTTGCTCATGAAAGTGACGCAACTCCAGCAATGCACCACAATAGATGGGCGAGTCCCATTCAAAAAGCACGGCGTCATTCCTTACGCCTGTTCTGAGCAGGCGGTGGCATATTGATGCAGTAAAGGTGTAGAGTGGTGCAGTGTAATCTTGTAGATTTCACTGCGTCAGTTCTACATGGCTTTTTGCGTGTGAACGCCCACCCTGCATACATTACAAGTGAAGCAGGTATAATGTGACGCAGGGCTTTACAAAGTGATGGATCTCCCTAGTTGCAATACGTTGTAAATGGGCTGCAACATTTACGTCACGGCTGCGTCACAAAAGCGAGGCAACGGCGGCACAAAAGTCACTCAAGGGGCTTGTAAATCTGCCCCCAAGGCTGTTAGTAGCTGCAGCACCTGTGATTCACTGCTTAATTTGAGCCGTTGGTTTCCGGTGCTCGGCACCAGCACTGAATTGTTAACACCGGCCCTTTTGACAGTCTACCACAAGGTGACTTTGTCTGTCTGTGTTAGAGATGTGCGCAACCACGGTTGTTTATTAAATAAATATGCATTAGAATGACTAATACCTGCTACCCAAGCCATTCTTATAGCTTTGGGGGCAAGGACTAGTATAAATTGTCATACTTCTAGGAGTGAAATGGCAGTAGTTGTGCTCCAAACAAGGGCCCTGGCACTTACTGTATTTACAAATTAAGCACTGTAGGGTGGGGGAGGAGAAGAGTCTTGGGGGACGGCCTGAAGAGTCCTGGGAGGAGGGGGGATGAGGAGCCACAGGCAGTTGTGGGGGACATAGGAGACATGGGGGGAGGCGACTGGGAGCAGCAGAAGGAGAGGGCCACAGGAGGGAGAGGAGTGACAAAGTGCAGTGGCGCATTAGAGGCAGGAGTGAGGTCCAGAGGACCTTCAGAGTGTTTTGGGGCACCCTGACTCTTGTGAAGGGGCATCTGTGCGCTTTCAAGGCCTGCCACAGAGGAAGTTAACACCTCTGATTCCTGATTGCCTTTTGCTCACCCACCGTTTACTGGTTCAAACCCAGTTAAGAGAGTATCTGCCTCTTTTTTTTCAAATCCAATTTTCCCAACCAAAAGTGCTGATTTCACAATTTTGTTGCAATTCACAAAAGTGTGATATTCTGTGTGTTTATTAGTGTAGCTGATTTAAATAACGTGTTATTGGGCCATGTTTCATTTCACTGCCGTGGCATAAACGCATTCATTGCAAGTGATAATATAGACTTTGTGCTCATGGATAAGCCGAGATTAATGAAGCTGTAAGTAGTATAATAATAAACACGTTAATTGCCGGAATAGCAGGAATATTTTGCATTTCGTTACTTCCCATTCTCCTCCTCTAGCTGCAAGAAAACTACAGGCATAAGACAGAGCCCGACCTTTACAAGTGGATGCTGCTCGACGCCCTGTAAGTGCAACTTTCCATGTAGTAATACAACCTCCTCGCTATAACTAGGCTGTAAATTAAAGCCCATGGTACAAACCTTATTAATGTTCCCTTCTTCTGTTTTCATACTGGCATGTCGTGTTCTCCTCCTTGCCAGGCTTCTACCTTGCCTGGGATTACACATTCCCTTCTACTGAAGTGACTTACTCATGGATTGCACCAACTAATCCCAACACAGGCAAATTTAGTCCCCTATCAGTCCTCCTGTGCATATAACAGTATAATCCTATATGTGTTCACTCACACTAAAGTCCCTCTCTCATGCATGGAAATATTCCTTCACTAATCCCAGCTGAACATTTCTTAAGATGGTCTAGAAAGATGAAGCCAGTCTAGCCTTCTGATAGGCTGAATGCTCCTCGATCACCCTTCTTGAATTAAGCGCTTATATCAGTGCATCCACAGTAGGGCAACATGTGATGGTGCAGCAGGAGGGAGAGAGACAGAATGTTCAAAGAGTGAATCATTTTTTCTTTGCCTGGACGTACAGTTTTGGAAGAATTTATCTCCGTAGGTCCGCCTGGAATCAGGATCCATCTGGTTCCAGAGCTTCTGCAGAGCTTCCTCAATGGTGTCCAGGCTGGTGACCGCAGTCTTAAAGAACCCCGGTTCAATGATGCACACCTTCACTCCGAAGTGGTACATGTCCCGCCTGCAACAAAGATGAAGGACAGACATGGTGAGCGATGGAGCCTGCTTCAGATTTGATGCGCTGGTCAGCATCTACGTGGTGAAATGCCATTGGGACTGTTGGGGGCACCTGCTACCATGCTCTTAAATAAGGATACATAGAAAAACAGTTGTCTATAGGTCATTTTCCCACATATTGGGACCACTTTGAGCTTTTGCTGTCATACACCTTATACTTTCTCAGTAAAACTGTTGGTTTGTTGGACAACATAAACATCAAAACTGTGCAAGACTGATTCTATGCGCACTATAAGGAAATGTTGGCCTTATTCTTGCTAGCTGACAGTGCACCATCTGTATCCCTAGCCTGGCAAAGGAACAGGTGGAATGTGCAACCGCAGGACATGAAACGCTGACTCCCCCGTGGTAACAGATGTAGAACCCTTTCATTTTACAACTCGTGCATGCCCAAAGAGATACACAAGAAATACACAATCTGGCATTTCAATATTTATTGAAGCAATATAATTCTTGTGTAAAACAAGTGCGCTGCACTTATTAATAAAAGCTAACATAACATAGTAATCAGCATCATGAGAACAGTAAATAATATAAACAGTTCAACCACTGTGTGGGTGCATAGATTATATTTTGAGCTCTTACCTTGCGCTACCTATCCTTGAGTGTCTAGGGTGAGTGAATATGCCAGAATCCCTATTGGGTGATTTAACTCCCCTGTTACCTGTGAATAAGTATCATTAGGGAACCCGTCTTGGTGGACTGCTGGACAGTATCCCTCTCAGGAAGTAAACAGGAATCAGCCGGGCTGGAATGCCGGCATGAGGGTGGCCTCACCAGTGTCAGCGAAATGCTCATCTATCTGACATTGGAGCGATGTTGTTTATATAATAAACTTCACTCATTTAATCATGCCAAAGCCCCAGTCAGGCCGCTATTGTTGATTCTCTTGTGATAGCTCTGTCGCCGAGTGGACAATAACAAAAGCAACATTTCCTGCAGTGAACTTAACCCTTCTACAGAATATTCAAGGCACCTCGACAATGTGCCTACGAAGAAGTGTAAATATAAGCAAAGACATTATCCTGTACAGACATGCAAGCAAGTGTGAGTTAACTGTCAACATTGTAGGAAAGGTGTCAACCCTAAAATATGGCAAACACAAGGAGATGTTGGACGGAGCGCTGAAACTTTTCAGACACTCACCCCTAGTCACATATATGGGTTGAATCCATCATCATTCTTTAGCTCACTTCGCCCCCTCAGTTCAGACCCAGCTATATGCAAATCAGTCTTGACCCTGTGCCTCATGGGAACAGTTCAGCCCGAACTACCAAGACATGACTTCCCTGAACCGGAAACTTGCATCCTGGGACTGGTTTCAGGGTAACACCCATCATCAGCAAGGCTAGGTGAATCCAGTGGCAAAGTGAGCAAGGGACCCACATCTGGGCATACCCTTCCAACTTAGGGTGAACAAAGCAAGCACAGCTGATGAGGGGTGAAACCCTGGAACTGGTCCTAGGATGCTTGTTTCCAGTCCAGGGAGGACCTGGCTTGGCAGTTCGGGCTGGACTGTTCCCATGAAGCACAGGGTCAGGACTGATTTGCATATGGCCAGGTCTAAACTGGGGTGACATGGTGAGCAAAATAATGATGGATTTAACCTAGATCTCTTGTCTGGGGGTTAATGTTTTGATTGTTTCCACATTAAGTCCATCAACTGTGTGTCTTTTGCTTTCTTTCCCTAAGTGCGCCGGGTATTTCCAGACGTGGGTACCAGGCTCACTGTGCCACTGGATCCAAGCTATCCTGGCCGATAAGGGGTGAAACCCCGAAACCGTCTAAGGCTGCTTGTTTCCGGTCCAGGGAAGTCCTGGCTTGGCAGTTATGGCTGGCCTATTCCATGAGGCACAGGGTCAAGACTGATTTGCATATGACGAGGTCTAAACTGGGATGGCATAGTTAGCAAAATAATGATGGATTTACCCCAGATCTCTTGACTGGGGTGAATTTTTTTATTTGTTCTGCATTCCGTGCATCAACTGTTTGTCTTTTGCTTTCTAACTCTAAAATAGGAGCATGTAAGATGGTGTTCAAGGAGCCAGTTGGTCAATTGGAACCAGCTCGTAATCCCAGAGGAAAGGGTGGGCCTTTCCACCCTTGGCATTACAATGCACGGTTTCTGGCATGGTTTTCATGCCAGCCTGTCCGACATGGAAACCATGTCGCAAAGCATGTTTGGGGGCCCACAGCAGGGTTGCATTATGTGCGCAGCCTCCAACTGGGGGCTTGATCCCTGCAGCCCTTGGCAGGCACCTTGATGTCCCTGCCACGGGGTGCAGGGATCAATAGCACCTCCCATTTCCCTATGGGAGCATGAATTACAGTCGGTTTACGCAGTAATGCATGCTACCATAGGAAAATGCAGGAACTGCAACCGAAGAGTGTTCAGTCGCATCATAATGGGGCAGTCGGGAACACTGACCAGAGGGCGGTCAGTCCCAGGATCAAGACAGTGTTGGGAGAACTTAAGTCCGCCCGACATCATAATTAGCCCCTTAATTTGAAAAGTCTAATACACTAAATCCAAAATTATCTGTACACTGTTGGGGCGGAGTCACATGTTCACTAGTAGCTGGTAGAGTAACATAATCATATGTAGTGATGAGCCGTCTCTACTGGGTACCATGACCTGTGTGGGTGAAGTCACAAATGGACCATAACTCTGGCATTCCACTACCCTATGGGGATATAGTCTGAAGATACCAGGTCACTTGTCGATGCAGGGGTCACCTGTGTAGGCAGTTACCTGTAGAGGTGGAGTCTTCAGTAGATGTGTGGTTACTAGTAGTGGTGGGGTCACCAGTATAGGTGGGGTCACCAGTAGAGGCGGGGTCACCTGTAGAGTTATGGTCGTCTGTAGAGCGAGGGTCACCTGTAGAGGTGAAGTCACTGATAAAAGCAGCATTATTTGCAGAGGTTGGATCATCTGTAAAGTTAGGTTCGTCTGAAGGAACGTGGCCATTTATAGAGATAGAGTCACTTGTTGAGGCTGGTTCACCGCAGAGGTGGATTCACTTGTAGTAATGTAGTCCCATGTAGGAGCAGAGATATAGGCAGATGGAGCCACTTGTAGTGAGCAGGGTCCTGTACTCACCTGTTGTGAATGGAGTCATCGGTGTAGGCAGAGTCAATCTCAGTGGCGATCCACATGTAAGGATTAGGTTTGACCCATGACCATCAAAAATGGTCTACTGCAAAAACAACAGCCTGATGGAAACAATGCTTAAATTAATCTCACCCACTTTGCAATCACTCAGGCTGCATTCCAGACCATCATTTTTCACTCGCTGTACTACTGGAGCCATAGACCTGTAATGCAGGAATCAGTCTTGGCCCTCCTCCAATAGGAACAGTCCAGCTAGATCTCCCAAGCCAGGTCTTTTCTAGAAGGGAACAGAAGCATCTCTTGCCTGATTTCGACCTACTTGGGTATTGACAGCAAGTTATATATTGAGTGTCATGGCACAGTAAGCAGCAGACCCAGATCTGGGCACTGGGTATCTACTACACCAAAGGGCTCACGCTGCACCCTACTGATGAGACCCAAATAGGCCGAAACTGATGTGAGGTTGTTTGTGTCCCCTTCTAGCGGGAGCATCACGTGTCAGTATAGCAGGGTTTGTACTGAATTCCATTAGGGTGGGTCTCTTTCTTGAGTGAATTGGTGGGTGAAAAATGCAAGAATGGAATGCGCACCCTAGAGATTGCTTGTGGCTCAGATTCCATTTATCACATTCTTGTTTGTTGCAGCTGATGCCCTAAGTGTGATCAGTACAAACAGATGTGGGTCCTGTGCTCACTGTGCCATCTGACTCCAAATGTGGACAAATCTGCTCTGGGGTTGCACGTGTTCCCTTTTAGAGGAGGCATTAGGTCACCTTTGGGGTTGCTGTCATATGTAGCGGCTGGGTCACCCAAAGATGAAGGTTCACCTGAGTGGTCAGAGGTTTCCAGTAGGCAGGGCTTTAAGCGGTCCGGGGCAAGCTGATGCTCAGCACAGGCAGTTCTAAAAATCAGGTGCTGACACTGGTCCTGTCGGGCTCTCCATTATTGCCCTCACCCTCCGAAAAATAAATCTTAACTTGGCAGCAGGGCTCGAGTCGGGGTACCACGCGGGTGGACGGTGTCCCCACACTAATTTTACATCCCCCCTGACTAATAGCTGGACTTCACTCTTTGGCCTCTCTGGGACGAGGAGCTCGGCACCTTTTGTGACATCACTTCCTGTTGTGACGTCACTTCCGGTGACAGCGTCCCCCCACTTCTTTTTTTAGGACTTGTGCCCTGCTTGGCAGCAGTACTACCCTTCACTGCCATTGATGTATCTTTAAAGGGACTCGTTACATTTCAGAAATGAAGCATCTGAACTATTTTATACAAAGATGCCATTGTTGTTGCTTATTTGTCTTATGAATCTAACAGCCATTGACAAAGCCAATAGTCCTGGCTTGCTGTAGGTGTAATGTTACTTGTTGCATTGTATATCTGATGCAAAGACAGAAGCAGCAAAATACCAGACGGGCGGAGCATAATGCTAAGCGGAGATTTCTAACTTACGTGTTTCAAGCTACGCCCTTCAATATATCGCCCACGCCCCTTTGAGAGAACCCCAGTTTTTTTCATCCCACTTAAAGCCCAGCCAGTAGGTGCAAAGGCATGTCACTATCAGTGTGCAGACACACTTTTAGTGAGTGGAGACCAGCTGGTGGAACACAAGCATGTACTTGGCAGAGCCACACAATCACAGCCATTGCTGAGGACAGCTGGAGTTGGTGAAGTGCCGCACTTATCTGTAACGGGTGACCTCGTCTTTTGGGAGTAAAGTCACCTTCACTGGCCGGGTCACCTGCAGAGGACAAAGATTCACCCATGTTTTCAGAGACGCTCTGCCCTTACCGGAGACTGTCCGAGAAGGCCTCCACGGCGTACTTCGACACGCAGTACCCGCCCCCATTAGCCGATATTCGGCCAAGGACACTGGCCATGTTCACCACACGCCCTGTGGCCCTCTTGATTAGGGGAAGGAAATTTAGGGTGACCTCGATCGTCCCAAATGTGTTGACCTCCATAACCTTTCGGTAGTCCTGGACTGTCATCCATTCGGTTGGTCCAATGGGATTCGCCACGCCTGCATTATTAACCAATGCGTAAAGGCCTGGAAAAAACAAAAGTGCTAATTATAAAGTATGCATATGTGAGCAGTAATATTAAAAGTAGTGAATTTTTGGTTACTTTTTAATACCAACATACACATTCATTAAAATATGTAAGATTTACAGACCAAAAATGTTTCTGACGTTCCATTTTCACAACATAGTGTACTTTTCAGATTAAAATCTTATGCAAATATTCTATTATTATTATACAAATCATAATTTTAGATTAAAACAAAATGTTCTAATGTTTTTATGAGGTGCTTAGACCTCAGAAAGAAGTGAAAAATAGTGAAATAACATTAGGTAAGTTTAAAGTGGAACCAGTAATACTGGTTCATAAAAGATATAATGGGAAATAAGCAGCGGCAGCCTGCACGGATCGGAGTTAGGGGCGCGGGGTAGGGGCGTGAGGGAGAGGATACAGGAGAAGCGGGTATTAAAAAATAAAATAAAAACGTACCTTCTCACTGCTTCCTCGCCACGTCTCTCCTCCATAATCCTCCCTCACTGTCCTGAACAGGAAGCACAACCAGACTCCCAGTCAGCCAATCACAACGCTGCCTTAGCAGCATTGTGATTGGTCTGAGCGCCGTGTTGGGCGCTCAGATGCTGACTAGGAGCCTGGGCATGTTCTCCACACAGGCTGTAATGTACCCTGCATGGAGATAATGCAAAGTACGCAAGAATGGCCGGCCTGAGAGGGCAGGCCAAGCAGTCATTGGCACTTAGGAGGGTGCGACCACTCCTCCCCTGCCACCGCCCCCTCACGCAAAGCTGCGGAAGTAGGAGAAAATAAATTGATAATAACACAAGTTATTATCATTTTATTTTCCCTTTATGTCACTGCTAAAAAGCAGTGGGGCGACACTGGAAATAAGTGATTTTTTTAGAAATATTAAAAATCTTAGGACCCATGGAACATAAAAGTTAAAGATCCAGGCTGCCAGGAAGGGAATGCAAGGTGAACTCGTGCTTAAGCAGCCCTCGTGGTCTGCGTTTTTGGGGCAGACACCCTTTTTATGTAATGCGGGAATGTTATCTATAGGACGGACATTATCCCACAGGATGTGCGGCGCTCTACAGGAAATTTCTAAAGCTGATATCTGTTCACCATGTAGGTTGCATGCAGTTTAGTAGTCTTCATATTTTGGAGTGGAAACCATCGTCGACATTGATTATGGTAGTGTCTATACATTAATGTTGAGTGGTGTAAATATCATTTACATTCCTAGACAGAGGATGGAACAATCCAGAGCAGAGGTCCCTGTGTTGGTGTGCACCCTAAAGAAAGGGAGAGCTGTTGCATAGCCAGTGTGTCATGGGCCCTTATGCCAGGGGGGGATTAGGCCCACTGAGCGCTCTTCGAACTGTGAAATACAGCAAAATCAGGGTTCCCTCGGCTCCTCAGACCTTTGGGCCCTGGTGCAACTGCACCTGCTGCACCAATGGAAGCTACTCCTTTGAGGGAGAGGCGAGATGGTATCAATGAGGGGAAGGAAAGGGAACACATACTTGGTGTCACAGGTATCATGAGGAGCACGCCGATGAGCTGGGAGAAGGAAGGGCTCACTGGCGCCAGTCATGCGTGGAGGGTATGAGGGGAGGGAAGTGTGAGGAGAGACCTAGGGTGCATATTTAGTCAGAAACCAGGAATGGAATACAAATCGGTTACTGAGATTCATGAAAAAGAAGCCATCCTTAACAAGGCAGCAAGATGTGGGAAGAGGTTCAGGATGTGTTAAACTGTGAATGTCAGGCGGGCTTAGAAATTGGTAGAGGAGGAGGCCTACCAGTGCACTGGGGTGGAGGTTCAGTCACAGTGCCCGAGGCCTTGCAAGGGACAGGGAACCAGCGGTGCAGGGGTGACATCCAGTGGACGTTCACAGTAAGACACTGGTTGAAATTCTCCAGGGAGCAAACAAACACCTTTGCGGCAATGGCCATAGTGGCCAGACCGTGCATGCATGGCTGTGGGCGTCAAGGGTCTGGGCAATGACTAAACAGTGCCCCCTGGTGTAGAGGTACAGAATGGCACTCATTTGACTTCTAGAGGGAGCGGGCAAACACTATCAACAGTGACATGTAGTGGCCAGTCATGCATTCACTTGGCACTGTGTGTAGAAGACTCCAGACAGAAATTGGTTAAGTTCCTGAGTGAGAACATGTCCAGTCATCAGTTACCAATCACAGTGGGGGCATTAGATGGGATCTCACAGGAAGGAGGTAGACACCACCAAAGCAGTGACATACAATCATCAATACGCCAGAGCATGGCATTCACTAAAGGCCTTCGAGGGCGCAGTCACTGGTGTAGCAGCAATAGATTTGCCAGTCAAGGCATCAAATTAACTGATGTTCAGAAGAGACCAGGCGTGTACTGGTGCAACAGTGCCATCCAGTGGCAAGCTATTGAATGGCATTGCCTGAGGTCAAGAAAGAAGCAGACAGACACCAAACAGGAATTACATCACATGGTGACAAACACATTATCTAAGATGCTGCAGCAGGCTCTAGACCAGCACTGAGACCTAGTGGCCAGCCCAGCACTGCATTGGCTGAAGGGAGAATAAAGTCAAGCACATATGCAATAGTGGCCGAGTAGCCTTGGAATATGATCTTGACTGAGGCCGGTAGAGAGAAGAAACCAATGTAGTAGTAACCACATCAGTGTTGAGAACCTGGAGGCAGCTGACAGATAGCGCTTCAGTAGAGATTAGGCAAGGGTGACATTTTAATTACGGTGGCGTAATTAGTGTCATTTTGGGAACTTCAGGTTATGCCTGCAACGCAAAATTCCTCAAATTGGGCCATTATTCCAGTTGCGTAATTACAACAGCATTCACAGTAAAAAAAATATTCCAAAGGACTGTTGTTTGTGGCAGCTGTGTTTTTAGCACCATGTTGTTAGTGCAAAATGCGTCCATGTTTCAAAAATTGATGCAAGGGCGCATTTTGTTTTAAAATATGGCACTAAAGGATGGATTCATATTTTGAATACCTACTCTTAATTTTGCCTAATTTTCCCAACATTTTGCTGTAGAAGTGCAGCAGTGACACCTGGAATCCAGTCATAACATGGCATGGAAAAAGGTCCTGGAGTGAGCAAACGCTGGTTTTGCTATGACACCAGGGGGGACATGTACAAGGAAGTGGTGGAGAGAGGCGTTAGCCTTCCTGGCTTAATGCCTCTCTCCGCTATTTCTGAAACGCAAGGCTGCATCATATTTACAATATTGTGGTGCCGCCTGACATTTCCCCCTGCGATGGTGCAACTTAGCGCTAACGCAGGCACCCTTGCACCATAGTGCAAGGGTGTCTGCGTGCAGGGGATGATTGTTTATGTGTCGCATGGTGTCCCTTCCTGCACATAAACAATCCTAAAATGCCATTCTGTCAACTTTCATGTGTGCTGCTTCATGCAGCACATATGAAAGTGACAAAATGGCAATTTTTTCAAGGATTGTTTATGTACAGGAAGGGACACCTTCCTGTACATAAACAATCCATGGCATTTTGCTTTTTTTCATGTGTGCTTCACAAGGCAGCACACAAGGGGAAAAAAACGAGGAGGAATAATGCATTTCTCCTCATTTCGCCAACTTAAGACCAAGGTTTTCCTGGCCTTAATTTTGGAGCTACCTCCCATGTACGCCACCCTTGTACATAGGGGGCATCATAAAAAACAATGTGTGTTGTGGTGGAACGCACAACACAACACCCACTGCCCACCCCTTTCACGCTAACCATAGCGTGAAAGGGGGCCTTATTTACAAGGCACGTTAAGCCACATTAAGTGGCTTAACGCTGCCATGTAAATAAGGTGCCGCCCCTATCGCCACCACAACATCGGTAAAAGTGATGTTGTGGTGGGGATACAGGCGTGTACATATGCCCCAGGTGTTCACTCATAGTACAGCGCTAGCTCACGTCCCTGAGGACAGCTGTACGAATGTGCAGTGATGATCCTAGAGAGCAATCACGTAATGGTGCTGCCTACAGTTCACTTATGGGAAGCAGACAGAAGTGCTTCAGGGACATCTGGGGCCCTAGTACAATAGGACACACGTTTCCTGTTTGCGCCACAGTGCACTTTTAAACAGGTGTGCCATGCACAAAAAGGGAAAGTGCACCCTATTATGTTGAATACACTGCCCTCAAGGCAACCGCAAACTCGTGTTGCCCTGGGGACCGTGCATTCAAGTGAAATACTGAGCAGCTGCTTCAAAGCCACTTCGCGTTTCAATGTGCAGGCAGCAACCAGCCTGCATTTTAAATAGGGATTAGAGATCCCTGTGCAGTTGGGTGCAGGGAGTGGTTGTACCCGCCTACAAGGGGATGTCTGTGGGGTTTACAGGACACCCTTGCACCCTCCAGAGGGCTGCCATCAGGGTTGCACTGATAGTACACCACCTTTTTGTGGAGCACTTTCAGTGCACTTCCTAACAGCTTCTTTGCGTCCACAACCATAATACAACACGGCTGCAAGGTTATGGGGCCACGTCTCCATGCAAATGAGGGAATACCCTTTTGAGATAGAGCTGACACTGCATGTGTGCTAGCGTTATCTGTATTACAGAAGAGCCACACAAGCGTCTGCCTCTCCTTCTGTAATGCCAAAGTCTTTGGGGCACACAAAGAGAGTGCAATGTCCGTTGCGCCCCTGGGGCATGTTCTATATTATGCACCTTGTGTCCAGTCATAGTATGGTACAGCTCAAACTAAGCTGCTGGTTTTGTAGTGGCATAGTATGGCGCTAGCTGAAGACGCTAAGCAGGTGGTACGGAAGGCAAGAAAGGCAATAATGCACAGGGAACTCCAGAAGAACAGTCACATTATGCTATTGCCTGCAGTTTTTTGCGTGAAGCAGACAGTGGCGCAGCAGCAAAACCCAGTAGTTAGTCACAGAGGGGCAGTGAGACCCTTCTCCATTCTCACCTTTCTCCCCCACTTCCGCAGCCACCCATTGCACAGCTCGCTTGATGCTCTCGGTGCTGGTAACATCCAGAAGGGTGGTCTTCAGGTTAGGGGACGAGCCCGTCTGCAGCTCATCAGCTCCCTTCTGGGTCAAACAGCCGGCCAGCACCCGAAACCCCTTGCGGTCAAGTCGCCGTGCCAGCAGGTTTCCAAAGCCTGTGTCGCAGCCGGTGATGAACACGTGCTTGTTGGTGACAATGCGGATGGTCCGCTTGTCCCTGATGAACCATCCTATGCCCCAGATGACGAGGAACACCACCACGTACCACCACATGGGGCTGGGTGTATGGAGACCTGCAAACACCAAACCAGAGTCAATACCTTAAAGCATCGAACGAACAATCAGAAAAAGAGACACTTGACCTGATCTTGCAACTGAGCTTACTCATGAACACCCTGGACTTCATGGGCATGTCTACAACCATAGACTGACCATTGTTATACCAGCCTCGCTGTCATCCTTTAAAACGGAAACAGTGAGCAGCCAGTCAGTTTTTGTACATTGCCAACTGGTATTATGCGGCAGGGGAGGGTCAAATTATGCGGCAGGGTTGAGTAAATTATGCGACAAGAAAAGGCCAATCAATTATACAGCATTATCAGGGACATTTTATGATAGTATTACTTCATTATTTAGTAATTTTTGTTGTACCTCATTAGTACCAGTTTAACCCCCAAATATAGCAAAAAGTTACAGAAAGGTGACCAGTCAACCTTTGCAAAGGCCCTTCCACTGCGCTGGAACACATCATTGCATTTTTGCTAACTTTTGAAATGTTTGAGCTAGAAACACTTTTTAAAATCTGCAGATTATGTGGTAGATGTTGGATTATGTGGCAAAACCGGCAAATTTACAATTATGTGAAAATCGCCGCTGCCGCACAAATGCATAATGATAGTGTCCCTGGCTATATCAAATGCACAGAGGGGCAGAAATCAATAGCTGCTTTGAAGACACTCGCTAAAAAAACACACCCAATCACCGAATCTATGTGGAATAAATCATCAACCACAACAAACCTCAAACATTACAAGAAGATCGCTGCAAAATGATGAAAACCCAGCTTCAGGGCTAAGAAAGATCACCTCACTTCAAATGTCGCCTAAAGAAAATCTCAACTTGGCTAGTTGTAGCCCCTTTGTTAAATCCGACTCGAAAGGCCTAGCCAAGACTGACTTCCAACAAATTTGCCGCAAATTCACATGCTTCTTTATTGATAAAATAACTGACATTCAACAGAACTTTAAATTACTTTCATAAGTACCCAAACAATAAAACAGCCAAACAAGCCAGCCGCATAACAAACCGGCACACAATGCTTTCTCACTCACAGATTACTGAAAACACTCCCAAGGAAACACTCAGAAATCTATGTTGAGGCAACTCACCCAGATTCATCAGACCTCCCCAAAATCCCCACTGTGCACACACACTACCTATAACTCACTTAGGGTAGCGTCATTCACTTTCCCCACCATTGCCTTTTCAGCCATCTTGTTAGACCTTCCGGCCTGGTCTTGCATGGACTCCATTTTGGGGGACGCCAGGTTGGCAGTTGTAACCCCTGGTTTGACCTTTCTTACTCTGACACTGTCCTTGGGACCTATGGCAAGAGGTGGGCGAGCCACTGAAGGGTCGAGCCAGGATAGAGCTGGTAGCCTGGCTCTAGCTCAGCTCGAGGTTCTCTTGAATCCTTGAGCCCAAAACGAGCCACGCTTTCTTGTGGCTTCCGTCTGCCAACACACTTAACCTCATGCTCTAAGAATTAAAAACAAAGCATTAAACCTTTGATGTTAAAAGGGGCAGTAAAAGCTAGCCATCTATTGGTTGGGTTGCATAAAGTGAAACCAGAAAACCGTGAACCAATCATGGCTTCCCTGCTTGATTATATTGTGTGACCCCAGGCAAATATTTTATTTCACTGAGCTACACAGAGCCTACTTTTTCTTCATTATTACTCATGTGTGCACCTTCACATGTGTGAGATGAGGATATGCGATGAACAAATGACCTCTTTTTTATGATTTATTTAAATATAATTTTGTTCCATGTATAATAAGAATCTAGGCCATATATAGGGTACAGATGACAAATGACTTGCCTCTTTGCTCATTAATGGCATTGTCACCAGGGTGGGATGCAGGATTCTATCTAAATTCACGTTTAAAAAGTACTTCTCAATGCAGTGATATAATCGTATGTACTAAAGTGAAACACTTAAACACTTCTGTGTGTTAAAGAAAATACACTTTTATAATTTTCATGAGATTTCTTCATATTTTTGCATGATGTTTTTTGAAAAATGCACATGCCAACCTTTTTCAGGGCTCTGCTGGTTCACGTGATCTTAGAGCCAAGCTAGACCATCAGCTCAGCCTTGGCTCACTTCTCCCTGTTAGTTTGTTGGCTTGAGCACAACTCTACCCGTGGCTAACAGATTGCAGAGGCAGTGCCAGAGTAAGAGGTGAACAGGCTTCATAAAATGCAGTGACCACTTTCTGAAGTCTCCTCCCTCTGTTCCTCTCATATCCGATCAGCAGCAAATAAGAGACCGATGAAGGACCATGAATAGCACAAGTGGTGGAAACTCCCACTTCCTGGGCATCACATAGCCCTTAGTTGCCTCATATTGGCTGCTACGATCCTGAGGGAGAAGCGAGGGATGGCAACATATCCCCCCTTAGCTGCATCTCCAGGGTGATGCAGAGGGAATTAAGACTGCATAATGGACATATACATTCCATGAGGGGGTGTGTGCTTTGGAAGATCAGAGCTGACTACTGGATTCCGAACCATAGATTCACTCGTTTCAAAGAAAGTCTGGAAGATGTGAATTTTCAGTAATGTAAACATACCTAAGATGGAAGGGACTTTCACCATTCTAATTTAGACGAAGAGGGAACTTGCCCTTCCAATTTAAAATGAGGACTATGCCAGCAACGTCTGCTCCCACCACCCAGCTGTCCTAAACTGTGTTAACATCTCCCATGCACTGATAATTTTAAATGTCACAAGCAGGCCCTGCGGTTGCTTGGGCCAAGAGGCTGAGGGCCTCACGAGACAGTTCCATTTACAATTAAAGACTTAGGGAAAATAGTCAGGCCCAAGGCCTGATGCTGCTGTCACTGAATGCCACCAATAGAGCAGAGGTGCACTAATTCTGAAAGAAGACCTAAAGCAATAGACTGACTTTGCAAAGCTTATAATTCCGCCTAAAAATGTTGGGATCTTCATTTAATATGTAGAAAACTGGAACTTTGTTGCAGATGCCCCCCACTTTTTGCCCTATGGATAACTACTAGATGCTGGTTTTCAACTCGGACAGTGCACTTATGACTGCTAACCAGACCCCAGTGCAAGTGCTATTTCCCCTAAAACAAGTTAAAGTCAAATTATAACACAATTGGCCACTCTTCAGCACCCCTGTAAGTTTCTAGTAAGTGGTACCCCCTGGAACCTAGGGCTTTGGTACTAAAGAGCTAAGTGCTGCAGCATGTATTATGATTCCCTAAGAGACACCCAAGAGACAGCCGCGGCCAGGGCGACTGACGCTGGAATCTGGGGACCACGGTTCGATCCCCGACTCCGGCGGCAGGTTAGCCCAGCACCATGTGACTCTGGGCAATAGCTCGCTTAATCTTCCCGACGGCCCCCCAGCGCCTAGAGACCCTTACGGGTGATTGTGCGCTTTACAAATGTGGACTTTACTTTACTTTACTTTACACTGTGTGTCATGGTGCAAACCATGAGTGAAAGCACAACATGGCACACTCACTGTGTATCATGTCAAAGTATATGCACTGGGCACTGGTCATTACAATTTCTTCAGCTACATGATGGCTTCACTGAAACCTATGGTGTTAGGGTAACAAATACAGGGGTGAAGTTTCGGGTGAGGTATGGGGGTGTTTGGGGTGTTACACCACCCAAAAAGTGTATTCTGTAATAAATAGTTGGGTACAAGTGCTTTTAGTCTGGTAAAAATGAAAAACCTACCACTGTCTAGTGTGCTGGCTGAATGGTATCGACCAGCCTGCAACCACAGACTAGTTTCTGATCCCTTGCAGGTGAGAGCACATGCTGTCTGATGCCAGAAATAATGTCTGTTCCGGAGGAAGGTATTTACACCTCCTCCAGCAGGATGGCTAGTGATTCAGCATATCAAGGCCAGTGGCTTCAAAGCCCCTACCACCTTTGATATGCAACCCCGGCTTCCCCCAGACCTGAGAGATGCTACCCCCTGCCCTAAGACCAAATTTTCACCACGACAGGTGGAAAATAAGCTATGCAGTAGGCATGTTGTACCACAAGGCTAGTCAAATCACTAAGGTGGCCTACCTGATAAGCTTCACAAAAGGAGGATTCCACCATCTTGTTTTTGGTGGTATTAAGAACTCCGGGAAAGGGTTCTGCCCACTTCCCACAGGAAGTGGTCATATAGGGGGTGTCATGACCCCAAGGGTAAGTAGCCCATTGGCTACTACCCTTCACTCCCCTTAACACCCCTAAATTGAGTATTTTGGTGGTCGCCTGACACCAGAAACTCCGATTTATCTGACTAAAGAAGAAGGATTACAAAGCGGAGCCAAAGTATGCAAGAACTGTGGACTAGCTGTGGACTTGGCGCCAAACTATGCCTGCCTGCCTGCTTCCGTCCCGATAATTGCAAAGACCTGACTCTTTCTGCAGCTGTGCATCCTACAAAAGCCTTGGAGCACCGCTAGCACTTTGCCAACCAGCCAGCATCTCCCTTGTAGTGGAGGAGTCAATTTCCTGCAGTCTGCAAGCACTGACTGCACAGTCCAAGTCACCAATCTACTGACCACTGGATTCACAGATGCAGCAGCAGCAGCCCAGGAGGAGGTCACTGCGTATCCAGGAGGTTAACCCCATTGACCCATCCAATCTTCAAGACGCTGACCCACTCCGGAGGCTCCCTGCACCAATACCCAGGGTACTGAAGCCTGTTGCAAGTACCAAGGATTGTTTGTGTTCAGTCAACCACAACCAAAACCAACCTGTGCATCGAGGGACTCCAACAGAGGCCAACTCCAAGTCAGAAGTTGTCTTGCTGTGTTTCTTCTCCCTCTTCTGCAAGTTCACCGAGAACTGTGGGAGCCTCAAACTCAATGACCTACCGTACAAAACACCTATGCACCCAAGCCCCCCAGCTTGAGTCTATTGATACTCATGGTTGTCTCTGTGGTCCTGAGACCCTCAGGAGCTGAGCCCTCCTTTGGGTTATGCCGGACTAGTTCCCGAGTCCCCACTTGCAGCCTTTCTTTGCAGGTACTGCTCCCCATTGACTTCAACGCGTAGCGTTCGAGGCTACCACCGTGAAAAGCACCTCTGCACCTGCACACATCAGGGCAGGTAAACCTTAACTCTTGGTGCTTTCTTGAACTTTAGACCCTACTTACCTTACCAGAAGAACGGTCCTGTAAGTGATCCTATGCAGTGTATGTTTCTCCCATAGGATAACATTTCCACATAGAGGCTCACGATTAAGCATGGGCGGATTTTGCGGATCCACGATTCACGGATTTGCGTATTCACGGATCGTGGATCCGCAAAATCCGCGTATTTGCGGATTAGCGAATTTGCGGATTTGGGGCGGGGCTTCCATGCGAGTGCACATGCCTCTTGTGTGTATAAAAGGTCAGAGACCGATCAGAGCAGCGGATGAAGAAGATACAGAAGATCCTGGCCACAGGAACAGCACGAGGATTGCGCTCGTGAAAGTCAAGGATGCAAAGGCCTCTGTACAGCATCACAGCTGATTAGCGATGGTACATTTGGGAAGAGGGCACAGCTGCCCAGCCTTGACAACGCTCACGATTGTTTTTTGGGCCAATGAATGAGTCACTGAATTTAAGCTTCAACTAGGGCACATGCTTAAATGATATCTGTAAGTGCTTCCGGTTGAGGTTTAATTTTTGTGCCAGGACCATCGTGCCAGAATGAACCCTGCCCTTCATATTTATTCAAGAAGACGCCACCGTTTTGTGCCATACCTCGTTGGCTAAATGTATAGTGCTTTCACTACACTACACTACAGCTGCCTAAAGTGCCAGAGAGTTGTCTACAGCGACCAGGTGTGTGTTACTATGCAATAGCGCCGAAGGGCGCAGGGGTCCCTTGAGTGAGCTATAAAAGCTCCTGGCCACAGGAACAGCACGAGGATTGCGCTCGTGAAAGTCAAGGATGCAAAGGCCTCTGTCCAGCATCACAGCCGATTTTCTATGGTATATTTGGGAAGAGGGCACAGCTGCCTGGCCTGTTAACTATTTTAGGATGGCGCCGGCAAGCTGCCAGCGCCATCCTAAAATAGTTACTAAATGAGCTTCAACAGGAAGCTCGAATAGATAAAATAAAGCAGATGCACGAGCGCCTGCTTGATTTTATCTATTAGTGCTTCCTGTTGAAGCTAATTTAGTAACTATTTTACGATGGCGCTGGCAGCTTGCCGGCACCATCGTAAAATAGTTACAACAACAAGCCAGCAAGGCTTGAACTTTTGGCCTCGGAATCCGCCGCTCGCGGATTGCGAATTTTCGGTAAATTCGCGAGAGTTCGCGGATTTACAGAAAATTCGCAAAATCCGCGAGAGTAGCGGATTTTGCGCTCATGCTTACTCATGATTCAAATCTGACAGCTGTATTTTCTGTTTCTGAAAATCCCAAACTCAAAAACTACATACATGATCTAGAAGATCTTGGGGCCTACATTAATATTAATTTCTGCGTTATGTTTAGAAATTGATGAGGATTTCCTTATTGAGGGTGTGTCTCATTTAGTGACTTCTGTTTGCATCAAATGCCTAACACTCCCCTCTGATAAGCTAAATGCTGCTCAACCACACTACCACAAATAGAGCACCTTGCGACTGTTAAAGCAAGCCCCTGAACACTAGTAAGGGATACCCGGACTCTCTGCACAGTGCACCTCATTTGGGTACACTATATAGAGAGCCATCTTCCTACACCATACAGACGGAAGGCACTAGTGTCCTTTCTGTTAAATTGAAATATTCACTGCGAATGTCACGACTGCCACATCAATGTAACTCAAGAATAATGTAGCCCATTTTTCCATTTGTGCAGGGTTAACTGTTTGAGGATATACACCTAAAGTGAAACATGTTTCCCTGTTACGGCTATAAAAAAGCCGCTTTTGAGAGGGAAAACAACATTTCTACTAACTATACACTGAAAAGTTCTCGCGGTCTGAATGCATTAAATAGAGATATACTTTTTCTAAAAATGTTTTTCAAAAATAGTTTAACCCAACATTCTTTTTTAGGTTTCGCCTGGCGTCCGCTGCGCAGCAGCGTTCGCGCAGGCGAAATCTTTTGAGAAGCAGTATGGGGCTTTGTCCCGCCTCTCTCTTCCATTGGCTAGCTCCATAAATGGAGGCTAGCCATTGGAAGAGATGGTTGTCAATCACTCTTTCCCCCGTCACGACGCGATTCGGGGGCGTTTCTGTGTCTTTTTTTAAGTCCCGCCCTTTTTCTCTCCGTCATTCGGAGGTAGGCGTTTACTTATTTCCCCCCGACCCTCGCCCGCCGGAAGAAATCGTCCATAAATCGTCCTCGGGTGAAAGCTTGTTTATAATGGCAAAAGGCTTCAAGTCCCAGAATTCGAAGAAAAAACCTGGAATGGAGTAGCTTCACGCTTCGACATGGGAAACGTGTCAGGTCTGAAAGAAAAAAGCTCTTTAAAATGTACTACACTTTTGCCATAATCATCCCTAACTGAAAATTAAACAACAGAGAGCCTATGTATTAATACACGAGATTTCCTATAAAGTTATATTTAAGCGTCATTTTCGATTTTTTGCTAAATCTTGAAACGTGAACAAATGTCCCCTATTTTTCTTCAGGAAAGATCATATCAAAATGCGACTAACCTTGCAACGTGTAAATTTCTATTGTGAAGCGCTCTGACACCTTTGGGTAAAGTCAGCGCTATATAAAAATGCATTAAATAAATAAAAACCTATGAATGGACTCTATTTAGTTTAGTCCTCTAATTGATTTACAACTGGTAGCAGTTCAGGGAAGAAACGTTTTCATCTACAAATTCACTTGCTGCAGTGTTAAGCTAAAGATACGAAGGTGTGTTTTGTTTAGCATCATGGTTTTAGTACGGGTACATCCCAGGCTAAAAGAGCACTCAGGTCATTTATTAGAGCTCCTGTGTGCGACTCTGCAGTTGTGTTTCCGGGTCCCCTGCTGCATTATGGGATAACGGCGATCTGCGCAGGCGTAGCGAAGGTGGCAGTGGTGTTCTCCAAGATGGCGACTTCCCTGGGTTCGAATACTTACAACCGGCAGAACTGGGAAGACGCGGTATGTTGGTAGACCGGCGCACAGAATGCTTTTTGGGGAGGAGGGGAAGCGCCTGGGGCTGTTGGCCTTGCTCTCTTTAAATAACCACAGGCAACTATGCAGTCCCTTTATAGAGGATAGCTCGCCACTGGGCAGGTGTTCTGCCAAGTGTTATGCTCTGATGCCATGATTAGGGTCTATCACTCTCCATGTCACTTTGCGGGGTATGTGCCTCTAATAACAACACTGCTTTATATGTGAGTTTCTAGTCACCGAACACTCTCATGAATAAGTTCCATGTACACTGGCAGAATCCTGTCATGTGGATTGTGGTATTTGTAGTCTTCTAGGGAAGGGCTTGCTGACCTGTGGGCTTTATGTGGGTTGCCCTCCCTGTGGAGTGCCTGCATAGGAGAGCAGTTGTTGACAAGCTGATTTTCGTAGTATAACATGATCTGATTCATTTAAACTACAATGAAAATAATGTACCCATTGCCCACATCAACGGTCTATTACAGAGACGATTATAATGCTGTTCTGAGTGTTAAAACAGAACGTGAGATATTTTGGTTAATAGAAGTACCCATGAAGAAATAGTCCAGGTCCTTTCTTAAATCAATAATTTTAGTAGATTTGTTTTAAATGTTGACTGAACAGTGATCTTTGGAAACGCTGCCTCTTATTACAACTTTATTTGATCGTTTATCCCTTTGACCGTACCCGAACCATTAAGCATGTCTGGGTAAAGACCCCTCTATATATAAAGCCATGCATTGAATATCCGGCAGTTATCGTCCCTTTTGTAATATTTCACTTATGCAATGAGTATGCGTGCAAAGGCTGACGCTATCCGGCTCCGCACATTTTCGAACATTCATCTCGTTTTGGGTAGTTAAGGTTTCAAAGTAACCATGATATTGTGTATTGTTCAGAAGAACTTGAATATGATTTTTGCGTCTAATGGGAGTCAGCCGTACGATTTCATGGAGGTGTAAAGGGATCCCTTCGTTCTAGTTTAAGAAGTTAGCTTACCACCTGGTTCAAGTGAAGCTTTTATAGCTGATATTCATGGTTTAGAATTTTGTGCTGTCAGTGAACGGCTCATTGTGATGTACAAAAGCATTAAAACTTGAGGGAATGGCTTGGAATAGAGAACTAATCAGACTCTGTATTAGCTTGTGTGAATGCAGTATTTCCAAAGGCTTTGAAAGATTATCTTCGGGAATTGTTTTCTTAGCACTATAGAGGAGGCAATATATTCTAGATGTAATTTAAAGACTTTGGTGAGTAAAACTAGAAACTATGATAATATTCAAAATTGTTGAGTACACAAAGTGAAAAAAATAATTAATTGTAGCCATTTAAATTGTGACCCTGGCTCCCCAGATTGTATGCTTACAAACGTATTTAAATCAAATAAAACCATTTGGGCCACACAATTGATAGTTTTTAACAACTGTCTGCTAGTATCATAGACACTGACTGGCGTGGGACAGTACTCCATCCATTTTGTAAGGAGCGTGATTCTGCAAAGCCAGACAACTACATCAAGATAGCTTTATTCGATGTAGAGGCTAAGTAGTTTGTCAAAGTTCTGTTGGATGTCTTGGAGGCTTTTGCAGCTGAAAAAAAAGAAATTCTACATCATTTGAGACAAACTTCTGATTAGCATAAAGCACTAGCGATAATGCAGAGCTAGTGCTTTTAAAGGTTTACCACTATTAACAGGTTATTTCTGTACTTTTTAGACTGCCAATCACTTTGTTGATTTAAATGGATTGTGGGAAAACTGACAGAACGGGGAATAAGAGATTCTCTCCTGTGGGTAATAGTTATTATTTCACAACACATGGGTACAGGTGAAGTTAGGAATTGACTTAATAGTAGTCCCTAGGGCACTGGTCAAAGGTCCCCCAATTTGGGGCTCCAACTCTTAACAAGCATTTGCAATGCAATAGGTCTCGCATTAGGAAAGTTTGAGCTATTGGTATTGTAAATGGCAAAGTTTTTATTTATGTTTCTTTTTTTTTAAATAGCTAAATTAATAGCTTCGTCATTTACAATGCCAATAGTTATAACTTTCGCAAATGTGATACCTATAGCATTTGTAATGCAATATGTTTTGTATTTACAAACCGCGAGAGGACAAAAAAAAGCTCCGGACCACCGCCTCCTCCCAGGCCTTCAAAAGGGACCTCAAAGTTCTCCTCCTCCAGAGACACCTCCAAAAGTAATTCACGTCCTCTTGCTATTGTGAGGAAGACTTCCCACTACTGATAATTTCTACTTTCCATGACCATGGAAGTGCCTTCCCAGTGTATGCCTGTGATTGGAGGGTCTGCCTTTTTGCAGTATTTTCCATGTACTGGTGTTCGGTGCCCTTTTGTAACATGCACACACCACTCTGCCCTTGCAACACACGGCTGCTACCTCTCACATGTCTTTACCTTTGATACTTGCACAAGTGCCACCTTGCCCATGTAACGCTTGTTCCTGAGCCTGAGTGTCTAGCACTTATTGCAGGACTATACCTCTAATCATACTCTGTTTTCTCTTATAACTGCACACTTGTCACTTTCATTTCCTCTTGTGCACTTTTGACTACCTCATGTATTTTGGTTGCTCACAATTTTTACTTAAGTATTTTGTTTGCTCACGATTGTCACTATTACCTTTACTACCTCATGTATTTTTGGTTGCTCATAGTTTTTACTACCTCATGTATTTTGTTTGCTCACAATTGTCACTATTACCTTATGTAAGTAACGTATGTTTTTGCAACCTGTTCTTTTGTAATGTTTCTCATAATGTTTCATTTCTGTTCCTGTTGTGAAGCCTCCAACGCCTTCGGGTAAAGTCCGCGCTATATAAAAATGCATAAATACATGAATAAATAAATACCGCCTTCGGGTAAAGTCCGCGCTATATAAAAATGCATAAATACATGAATAAATGAATACCGCCTTCGGGTAAAGTCCGCGCTATATAAAAATGCATAAATAACTAAATAAATAAATACCGCAAATCAAACATCCTCGTCACTCTGCCGGCCTGCGACCAGGAAGTCAGGCAGGCCGGCGCGACAACCGGAAACAGGAAGTAGGAGGGCGGGAGCCTACCCCGCCTCCCACGGAAGAGCCGCGATTGGAGCCGTGTTTGGAGCACCGGAGCAGGCAGGAGCCTACCCTGCGCCCCGGTGCCGAAGGAGGGAAGAAGAGTCCTGCTGCCGGGCCCTGCAGCTGAGGAGAGCCGCCGCACGAAGGAAGCCGGTGAGTGGGTTGCTGAGCGGGGGGGGAGGGGGGGAGAGCATGTGTGTGCGCGCGCGCGTGCGGCGGGCTGTGTATGTGTGTGTGCGTGCGTGTGTGTGTGTATGTGTCTTGGAGTGCGTGTGTGTGACTGTGGGATAGGGGGTGTGTGTGTGTGAGCGAGTGTCTGTCTGCGCGCGCATGTGTACGGCACGGGACGCGACGTGCGCGTTCGTGCACACGAATCCAGCAAGAAAAGCTCGTGCACCCTCTGGTCCGTCCTTCCCCCCAGACTGATCGCTATTGGTCTCCAGCTGGACAAATGCATCCTTGCGGATGCATTGCCAGCGAGACCCAAAAAGACAATGTTTCACCTTGACTTTAAATGCATTTATTGTATTCTGTAGTTTCTTCACGGTGCAAAATTTAATGGAAAATTCCAACACGTCATTTAATGACTTTAGGGTACTTTCACTAGCGAGGGTTAAGGCCCGCCCCTCTTCTCCATTGGCTGGCCTCCTAAACGGTGGCCAGCCATTGGAGAAGAGGTCCTAGTGACGCTCTTCTTTCGATCTAAGCCACGACCTTTTCAGATTGGGGGGCGTGTTTTTTGACTTTCTTTCTAGGCTGTAAACAACAGTCAAAACACGCCCCCCAGTCTGAAAAGGACGGGGCTTACACTGTGAGCACTTTGTGGGAGGACATCTGCACACCCTCGTCCAGCCCTGCATAGAGGGGCCCGACCGGAACTCTGCAGAACGGGGCTCGTGGTTTGTAGGCCAGAACCAGTGAGCAGCAGCGCGCAGGCCTCCGAGAGGGTGAACTCACCGATGCGCCCGTTCCTGGAGTCGTCACTAATCGCGATACTACCCAAATTTTGGGATGAGCTCCCCGACCTGCACTCGATCGCGCTGCTTGGTCGTATAATGTTTGTAGGACCTAAACAGATCTCTGTAAACATATCTGGCGTACCAGGGGCACCGAGGCCCTTCCCGCCTGCTTTGACGCTCCATACGAGGGTGTGAGTATGAATACTGAAAGGTCGCTGGTGCCGCACTGCGGCCGCCGCAAGCGGCACTCAGTGACAGCAGGATCCTCAAAGAAAGGACACATACGGGACCCCAGATCGTCCACACTAGCAGAACAGATCAGGCCCTACCCGACCCGTGCACAACGGCCACTACCAGGCCCCCCGCGGTGTATCCCCGCTCCTGCGAACCTATTGAAATACCTAGGATAGGGGTGAAGCCGGGAGTGCTGCTCCGCGATGTCCTTGCCCGTGTGCGGCAAAAGACCTCTTGCCCCTCAGACAGCACCGCCATTCAAGCCGCAAAGAGCCCTGCAGCTGCCCGCATGCCTCCCCCCACCCCCTGCTCCTAGGCCGCTCAGAAACCAACCCCCCCACTAGCGCATGCACCCCCCCTGCACCTCGACCGCCCAGGCCCAACCCCCACTAGCGCCATGCCTGACCCCCACCGTCCTGCGCAAGCAAACCAAGGATACCAGCGCCTCCCCCTCCCATTTTCGAAGCCCCCTTTCTGCCGTCGATAGTCACTGATGTTGCAGGTAGTGACTAACCACTTTTATTTCCCATCCGCCGTACCCCTGCCCAGTGCTCGCTATGCTACCCACTCTTTTAACACTCGCTGTGTTATGTTCTTGAATTGCCCACTATGCCCGCACTCTCGGCCCCCGCCCGCTGCCTTGTTGCCAGTGCCTAAAAGGAAGAAAGCCAGGCGCTGGGCTCTGTTGGACCTTCGAAGCAGAGGAAACGCTGCAGTCCTGCTGAGTGTAGTCTGTAGCCCATGTGGCTAATGGGAGCCTGGAACAGCCGGATTTGGTGACTTTGAAGGCCAGTGACGAAGCGTTAAATGCTTAATTTAGTTCATGGCTAAGGGCGGACTGGCCATTCCGCCTTACTATTGTTTTACCAGTGGGATGCAGGCTAGTATGTTAGGCTGCACTAGTATGGTAGCCAGTACGGATGATTACTCAGCCCCCCCTCCCCATCCACCAACGCCCCACTGTAGTCATGATCCCCCGCTGTGTGGTGCTGATTTGAACGTCTTCATTGTCAGTAACGAAGGGACAGCTAAGGTATCATGTCTTACCCTGATGCAAGGGGTGTGAATGAATGTTGGAAAGACAAACTAGGCGCAGCCTGGGCAGATGAATGTGCAAAACGATATTCAATTAGTGCAGAATTGTGAGGCATACCATTACCAGCGCCACTGGAATTATACAATTGTGCAGCTGCAGCTTTTTTCACATAATGGTACATTTGGCGCATAATCCATTATCTGCTGCACCATCTGCAGATACAAAAAAGGTTTCTAGCTAAACGTTTCAAAAGTTACTAAAAGTGGAGCAGCACGTGTTGCTGCTCCATGCCAGAGCTTGACTGGTCACCTTTCATTGCTTATTGCTATATTTGATGGTTAAACTTGAAAAAATGAGGTGCAACCTATGCCCAGGTAGTTTTAGCAAGTGTAACAATGACAAAATAATGGCATAATACTAGCATAAAGTGTGCTGCATTACGCCACATAATTTGGCTTTGCTTGCCGCATGATTTACTCATCCCTGCCGCAGCTCTGTGTTTGTGTGTGTGGCTCTGTGTGTGTGTGTGGCTCTGTGTGTGGCTCTGTCTGTGTGTGTGTGTGTGGCTCTGTGTGTGTGGCTCTCTGTGTATGGCTGTGTGTGTGTGGCTCTGTGTGTGTGGGTGTGGCTGTGTGTGTGTGTGTGGCTCTGTGTGTGTGTGTGTGTGTGTGTCTGTGTGTGTCTGTGTGTGTGTGTGTGTGGCTCCGTGTGTGTGTGGCTCTGTGTGTGTATGTGGCTCTGTGTGTGTGTGTGTGGCTCTGTGTGTGTGTGTGGCTCTGTGTGTGTGTGTGGCTCTGTGTGTGTGGCTTTGTGTGTGTGTGTGTGTGGCTCTGTGTGTGTGTGTGGCTATGTGTGTGTGTGGATCTGTGTGTGTGTGTGGCTCTGTGTGTGTGGCTCTGTATCTGTGTGTGTGGCATTTGCGAGAGATTAAGCTATTGGCATTGTAAATGACAATGCCATTTATTTATCTGATTTCAAAACCAACACATAAATAAAAAATGTGTCATTTACAATGCCAATAGCTTTAACTTTTGCCAAGGCAAGACCGTTGCATTGTAAATGCTTGTTTCGTTAGTAGGCAAGTAGGCAGGAAACATGGTAGCAGAAATCCCAGCATCTCATGAATCTATCGGTCATTTGCAGAGGAAAGATTTGCCCCCATTTGCCCCATTCCTTTGCCCCCACTTGCCCCCTTTCATGATACCAATTGGTGCATTAGCAGTGACTGAAAAGAGGATGGGCACACACTGCCTGCAAGTTTTTGCCCTGGGAGGTTTGCACCCCTCAGTCACCCCAGATTCAGAACAAAATGCCCTTTAGCGGTTCTATTGACATCTACTCTGGAGCATTACCTCTTTAAGAATTTTACAAATAGCGACTGGTGAAAAGGGCAGAAATATTTTAGAATACATTCCCATCGCAGATAAATAAAGGCATGGTGTGTGAGATTGTTAAATATTATGATTCCGAGCAGAGATTGAGACTTTTTCTGTGACAAGCCAACTTTGAAACGGAAGTTCTTACTAAAATTAAACCAGTGCCAGCGTGGCCTTCATGGGACCCCAGGTATGTTCTAGCTTTAGTGCAGAGGTTTGACTACTGGGGGTATCCCTACAAAGTAGCCCCACCCCCCTTAAGGAAGAGCCTCCAAGGCACAAGCAAAGAATATACTGTTTGAGTGCTTACCCTCTCATCGTCTTCATCTAGGCGCTACATGGGCACAGCATGATCTATCCCAGGATCTGTCTGCAAGGCTGGCCACAGTAAAGCCACTGAAGACTCCGGAGGAAGAACACGAATTGGTGGCGCACTATTTCTTTGCATTTACCTCACACTTCTGCTTTCAGGACCAGAGACAGTCTTGTCCCCAGCTATTCTTCCCCCTCCCACTCTTCCAATCCTAAAATATATCTTTTATGAGAACATAAGTAACGGCAATTGTGTATCCAGTGGCGGCTTGCAGAGGGAGTGCTGCGGGCGGTGAGGCGGGGAGGGGCAACACAACTCGGTGATGCAGCGAGCACAAGGTAAATAGTTTTATTTATTTATTTACTTACTTTACTCCTGCCCGTCGTATGTCTGAGTCCACTACCCCCACCCTGCCCCTCCCCACCCCACCGCCTCACCGCTCCACAACACTCCCTCTGCGAGCCGCCACTGCTGTTAATGATCAACAGGACCAGGTGACCTCTTCGGGTGATCGTACGCTTTGCAGGTACACAGGTTATGTTGTGTTCAGCAGGGTATGGTGTCTGCAGGTCTGTTGATAATTATCAGCGCCAAGGGTAATGCACCTGCACCACCAGGAACGGGTGGGCGGCTGGCCCTCCATTGGCGAGAGGTCTTGGCAACTGTACATTGGGGCTTTATGTGTGGGGATTCCTTTCTCCTTTGGGAAGTTCTACAGGCTTTGACTTGCAGGGAAGTGGGACCTCCATTTTGGATGGTCCAGAGGGAAGGGCAAAGGGCTACTTTTGAAGATGAGGCTTTTTTGAGCCTCCCTTTGTGATGAGTGCGATGGACCTAGTGATGTATATTTGCAGGCTTGTGTCCTCGAGTTCCCAATTGAATATCTTGTTTGCATGTTGTTGTGGAAATTGAGGTGGTAAAGCCCTGGTTATAAACTGTTTGACGTTTTGTGAAATACCAGAATAGTGTTTTTTATCCAAAGTTAGGTGTGTGCAGGCTGGTCTGAGAACGAGGCTGGTCCCTGGCATTTGCCCCTAGACTTTGCCATAGACTCCTCACTGGGCATGTGCTTGTTGGTGTGAACGCTGAATATCGAAGACAGAATGTTGTGGTATGCAGCTATTGGGGACAAATTATCAAAATCAAAATATGGAAAGGTAAGAAAGCATATATTTTATATACCTAACTCCACAAGTATGTACCTTAACAATATATATATATATATATATATATATATATATATATATATATATATATATATATATATATATATATATATATATATATATATATATATATTATATATATTTATATATATATATATATATATATGGGGGGCGCCAGTAGGTAGTTATTGTTAGGACCTTGTTTCTATTGAAAAACCGTTGTTTCTTTTGCCAATATCTTTGGTGGCGTTTGACAAATCTTCACGAATTTTTCAAAACTAATGGCCCACTCACTTCAGCTGTTGTGTTGAAAGTTTTGGGGTGATCCATCAAACGAGTGCAGAGAAAAAGGGGGGTCCTAAACCACGTTTTCTCCATTTTAATTTCCATAGGAAACTTTAGACACGGCTGCAGCCTGAACTGCAGAAAGGAATTACACCAAATTTGGCAAAAAGGTAGCTCTTGGTTCAGATAGCACATTTTTTGTTAAATGTTGTAAATCCGTTCAGTCGTTCATGAGAAATGTAAACATTTCTCAGATATACAACTGGGGACACAAAGGATGCGCAAACCCTCCCAATTTCGTGCCTGCAATCTAATTGGCTGCTAACACTTCAAACCAGGAAGTACTGGCAGCCATCTTGTGACTCAGTTGAACCAAGTCACAAGACAAAAGGTCAAGAAAACATGAAAAGATGTCAGGGTGTTTCTACCCTGGACCTAGACCTACTCAGGGGGACCCACCGGGCCCCCAGGGACAAAAAAGCATTTAAAAAAAAAAAAAAAAAGTTTGCTGGGATTTGCAGTGGATCCACAAAATCCGGCTGAAAAAAAAATGAAGTGCAGGTTTCGTTTCCTGTAAGCCCCCGGGTGGGCCAGGTCCCGGGGGCCATGAAAAGTGAGATGGAGCCCCGCCACCTCCCCGGGGCTCATAAATTCAATGCGGGGGCTTTGAGCCGGACCACCACCTTCCCGGGCTATAATTACAAAAAACAATGTGTGGGGGGCTTCGCCCACATGCAGCCCCAGGGACCGCCACCCCCTGGAGCTATCTAAATAAGTCAGAGTGGGGGCTATGTTTGTGAAATGTGGGGGGCCACACGGCGCCCCATAACCCTGGGGAACGCCACCTCCCCGGAGTTATCTAGATAAGTAGGAGTGGGGGGCTCCTGACCCCTCACGCAGCCCCAGGGACCGCCACCTCCCCAGGGCTATATTTAGAATAATGTGTGGTGGGGCTTAAGCCCCCCCACACAGCCCCGGGGACCACCACCTCCCTGGGGCATCTTACCAAATGGAAGGGGGGCAGCGCAGGTCCCCTCCTGGAGCCGTAAAGGGCGCTGGGGACCGCCACCCCCCAGGACCGGCTCCAGCAATGTCTTGGGATGCCCCGTCCCAGGACATTACAGTTTGCTATAGGAAGGCGTGAGCACTGCTCCCGCCATCCCATAGCAAACAGTGTGCTCACTTTGAACAAGTGAGTATACTTTGCTTTTTACCCCCAGAGAACTGCATATCAGCAGCTCCCTGGAGTAAAAAGCCATGCCAGCTCCCGCAGGAGGCGGGAGCCGCCCGGCCGGGGCCATGGGACAGAGAGGGCCTTCAGGCTCCCATTGCAGTCTCCAACCAGCTGGCCATGCCCCAGGGAATGGGGTCCCCCTCCCCTCCCTTTTTTTTATTTTTTTATAAATGGCCGGATACTGGGGATGGGGTCCCCAGGGCCGAAAATGGCCTGGAAGGGGGGGCCACTCGGCCAGACTCCCTTGAAAAGTATTTTAAAAATGGCCATGCCCCGGGGGATGGAGTCCCCGGGGCCGAAATTGACCTGAGGAGGGGGGCTACGTCACCCTCCTACTATTTTATATTGATTTTTAAAAAGGGTCATGCCCCGGGGGATGGGATCCCCGGGGCCCAAAAGGATCAAGTGAAGGGGGCCACACAGCCTCACTTCATGAAATACTTTAAAAATTGGAAGCCGGCAACTCATCATAGGCCCTGCCTCCTTTCTCCACTACTCTGCAAACATGCCTCCAGGCACGCACTTGGTTGGGGGATGAAGTCCCCTTCGCGCTGAGGGTCCTTAGGGGCCAACTAGCCTACCTGTTAACTCCAGTAAGCCCCATAAGTGATGTAATATGTGACATCATCAGCAGTGCATTTCGGAGGCGTAAGTAATACTTAGCTCAGCTAACTATAACAGTTGAATTTCTCTGGTTTTGTAAGAGTGAAACGTCAGCCTAACTATAACGTCTCTGTAACCTTTGTGTTTTTCCGTGAAAAAAAAATATATTTATTTATATCTTCAATGTGCATAGATGTGGAGTTAGGAATTGTACATCTATACTTCCTCTATATGCACTCACCTTTAAATATTTTGTATTCTAAGTGTAAATCCAATTTTGGATTTCAGAAAAAAAAGGTTTTGCACTTGTGAAAAGATTTACTCACCTAAATATATTTACATGAGCAAATGTACTTTCTGGAATGCAGAGTAGGCACTCCTAGAATGGAATAAATCAAAAGTTTGTGCACACCGACGATCATAAACATTTGTCGGTATTCACAGTTGTAATCTTCTCTCTGACCCACTCCTACCCTGGAAAATGATATAGAAGTACTCTTATGAAAGACAAGAGTAAATCCCTTTCCAGGGTAGAAAGGAAATGAAACACCTCTAAAATTGGTGGGTTGTGATGGAAGAGTTCCTCCACAGTGAAACATATTTTCCCGGTTTGGTACATGAATATTGCTGTCAGAATATAATCTGACATCATTATTGTGTCCTAGATATTGGTTTAAAATGTTTTGGAGTTAATACAAAGCCACACCTAATGGGCCTATATATTTGTTGGTATGCCTGGAAACCTGTGACTGTCCAAGGTGCAAGGTGGAACCTAGGAAACCTTTATAAATTCCCAAAATGAGCAAATCAGCACCCTTGCCAACAGTAAACATTCAGGGTAGATGCATTAATTTTAAGGTCAAAACCTACCAGACAGCACAGCTGTCTGGTTTGCTAAAGTCATCTTGGGGACATTCGCAAAACTTACTTGGGACTACATTACGTCCATTACTTATCACTGGCTTTGTGGTTTGTACCTCACATGTGCTTGCTTTAATTTTGCTGGCATTATTTGCTTTAGGCTTTCTAGCTTGAGTGTGTCCATCTGGTGGAGAATTTGCTGTTTATTGTATCCTTCCAAGTGCTCATTGTATATAAACAGGCCTTTAAATCTTGTTCTGATCTTATAACATTTGCTGTGCATTCAAAGACAGTGGAGAAATGTCACGCTCTGTTCTCTGAGGGAGGTTGGTGTTTACTTTTCTTTCTCTGACTTCAAAGTGTGAGGATTTATGTGACAATGTTGGTGTGAAAGGCTTTTTTTCTAGCACACAACAAAGTTTAAAATGTCTGTAATGAACTGTGAAGACATTTCAGAATATATCAGAATCAGGAAAGCACATTTACTTGTAATTATGAAGAGTGCTGGAAATTCTGAAGAGTGCTGGAAACAAATGTTTTAATATGATCAAAGCAAAGTAATACACTAGGTGATGATATTTCTACACATTCTTGTTTGTGTGCTGTAAACTTTGATCAGTAAAACTGTATATCTGTGTAAACGTAATGTTCATTTAAATTGAAAATTAGTTGTCTGTGATGGCAGTACGCTACCACACAATGAATACTCCCTGGGGAAGCTCCACCGCTATAGCGGAGGAGCGTCAACCCCACTGCTTTTATACAGTGTGAAGAAGAGAAGCATAAAATGATAATAACTAAGTTATTATCACTTTATGCTTCGTGACTTGTCCTGCTGTTTTGCGGGCGGGTGGGCCAGTCTGCCCTGCTCACGGAGCAGGGCAGGGGAGGAGTGGTTTGCCCACTCCTAAGTGTGCAGTGACTGTTTGGGAAGCCTTCTCAGGCCATAATAAAATGAAAATATAACACAAGAAAAATTCCCATTAAGACAATTGAGTAAAATTAATAAATAAAATGAGACCAACATGACAAAAATGTAATCAGTAGAACCGGAGACATGCAATTTTAAAGGGTAAAGTAATAATAGCACCAAGAAGCAGATAGCGCTAACTGTGGGTATCTGGTCGCACAAGTTCTGGACAAAGTAACAAGTTTAGGCCGACTGCCATGGAGTGCAGATGCAGGATCCAGGTTAGTCCCACTAAAATTGTTACCCTCTCAAAGTCACAAAGAGTTCAAAAGCTTGAGGATTTCACAGGAGGAGCTCAACTGATTCCAGCCAAGGGTTCAGGACCACTGGAGGCACCTCTTGGGGATCAGGAATTCATCCAAGCAGAAGCCAGCAGGGCTCAGACAGGTCCAATATCAGGTTCAGGCAGGGCCAGTTGCAGCAAGTCTGCAGAGCAGTTGGAGGGAGGCCACTAGAGGTTATTGTGTCCCTGTAGCTCAGGACAGGAGGTCAGCCAACTGAACCTTGGAATAACTCTGGTAATCCTTGGTTTAAGTAGATGGTTCTCTTTCCTACAAGCAGCAAGGCAGGCCTTAAGCAGCAGGGCAGTCAGTCGAAGAATAAAGCAGGCTTCAAGCAGCAGGGCAATCCTCTGAAGAAAAGGACAGGCCTCAAGCAGCAAAGCAATCCTCTGGTACCAGCTGGGAAGTCTTCGGAGAAACATTGTAGGCCTCACGCATTCGGGAAGTCCTCTGAGAACCAAGGCTGTCTTTCTGTAATTTTCCACAGGTCTAGGATTGTTCGGAAGAGTGGGTCTAATGCTCCTCTTTGTATACCTATGCCAGCTTTGAAGTGGAAGAAACATTTAAAGTCTCTCCCCTCCCACAGTTTGGTCTGGAATGTCCTTCCTTCCTCCTTGCTCAAGCTCCATGGGTTCTGTGGTGACAATAGACTGGTGTCAAGTTCTTTGTGAGTGTGCTGAAGGCAGCCTTTGAAATGTAAGTAGGACAAAGAACAGCTCCACCCTTCCCACTATGGCAGGGTGGCCTTCTCCCAGCTGCACCCAGGGTTATCGTTCACTGCCTGGGCCCAAAATGCACTCCTGATGGGGGAGAGATTAACTAGCTCAAACAACTGGAAACTTCTAGAAGGCCTAAGAATGTTTAGGGAAGGAAAATGCCCACTTTCTAAAAGTGACATCTTTAAAAATGTGATCTAAAATCCAAATTCATTTCAGTTCAAACATGATATTTCTGTTTATAATCAAAAGTTAGCACTTATTAAATGTAATCAGGTAAACCAATGTTATCATATGGGAGAGGTAGGCCACGCAGTAGTGAAAAGCAAATGTAAGAGTTTTCCCCTACCAGGAGATGTAAAACCTGAAAGTACATTTCCAGCTTTTAAACACTCTGTCATATGGGCTGTTTATATGTATTAAAAAGGAGGTTTAGGCCTGGCTAAAGATTTATTTTACCAGGTCGAATTGGTAGTTTTAAATTGCACACAGGCTCCAATGACAGTATCGAGACATGTTTTAAAAGGTTTATGTTAGTAGGTTGCAGAAAGAGTACTGCTGCCCACTAGTAGCTTTTAATTTACAGGCCCTGTGTACCTGTGGTAACATATATGATGGACTTACAATTAAATTAAATATACCAATCAAGGGTAAGCCAATTGTACCATGTTTTATTGGGAGAGCACAAGCCCTTTAGCACTGGTTGGCACTGGTAAAGTGCAGAGAGTCTTGAAAGTCAACAAAAAGGATACAGAAAACAGAAGGAGTGACGGAAAAATATTTGGGGTGACCCTGAAGAGAGGGCTAAGTCCAACTAATGTGATACAACCTACAGCAATAATGAAACAGAACTGTTCAAGAAATTAACTTTTTTCATTTTTAAAGCGCCTTTATCATATTTTCACATGACATGTGGCATTATTACATGCCAATGATTTCGGTGTCTCAGGTCCTAACAACACGGATATTTGGAAAGTGCATGTTCACTCCAAGAGGCATATTTGTGCTCAATGGCCTCATTTTATCAACTTTGGAAGGATGAAAGGCTGAGCACAACCCCAGGTTTAGAAACTTTGAAAATGATATCAAACCCAGATTGCTGAAGTGGATGCATTCATCTTCTTGAAGACCAGACCCAGGTTTGGCTCTCAGGTCCACAGACTAATTCAGACCCCTTGCTCAGGTGAGGCTTGACTCTTCCAGATTGCCTTACTTTGCTACAGTGGAGTGGTGTGGCTCACTGGTTAGAGGCGGCAGACCCGGAAGCAGAGAACGGCCCGGGACCAGGATTCAATTCCCGACGCTGCAGGGTCGTGGACCAGGGTCAGCGGACTCGACAATTCTCGCCTCGGTGCCTACTCTAACCGGGGATCACACTCGGCAACTCTGGGCATTAGCTTGCCTCATCTCCACAACGGCCCCCCACATACGCCGGGGATGCCTGGTTTCACCTTGGAGATACCCAGAAGGGACCATCTCACAGGGAAAGCCAGGACGGGTTCCCCAGCGGTCTCCAGCGCCGGGACGCTTACGGGCAGCTGTGCGCTTTACAAGTCCAACACATTTACATTTACATTTACTGAATTGCTGTGTCCTGTGTATCAAGTTGACCCTAGGACATCTCTGCATAAATGAAAAGGAGAAGCTACCAGCAGATTTCAGGTTAGAAGGTAGAGTGACCTCATATTATTGTGTATGTCTCAGCACAGACATGTTGCACCCGTGTCCTTGCCCTCTTCATTTGTAACTATTACCTCATGCACTCTTGTGATTTATTTTGCAATGCAATTTCGAAAATGCCACATTTATATTCTTTGTTCATAGTTTGGACATCATGGACTTCGAAGAAACAGACTTGCAAGCCATTAAAATCCTTCTTTACTTAACCTTCCGAAAGCTGTTTTTAGCTAGAATGGATGGCAGGTTCTGAATTTACTGTGCAGTGTAACTGAGCAATAATGAAGCATTTTTACCTGTTCTCAGCCCTGTCTGACCACACTACATGAGCACGTTAATTTGTCAAGCGTTTCAGCGAGAATGAGTGCATAAGAGTGAGTTTATATGAAAGAGCGACCGAAGCAGAAATGAAGTGGGGGAGAGTGAATGAATGTTAGTGATGAATCCGAAAGTGAGAAAAAGTGACTTAGAATAAGAAAGAGTGTGAGTCTGAGGAAGGTATTGACCGAGTTAAAGGCCCTGCCTGAGAGTGAAAGCAGAGGCAGCTTCCAATAACAGCAGCATCAACAGTTTACACAGGTGCAGTCTCAAGGGCTAGGCTGGACATTCTGCTGCTCTGGAATTTTCCTTGTGGGGTGCAGCCAAGAAGCCTGCTTTCAGAGCTCCATGGACTGCTTTCACCCAACACCGAAGGGCCTTATTGTATTGTATTGTATGCAGAATTTATAGAGAGCACTGTGACCCTACGGGTATCCTGGCGCTTAAACACGTGAGATCAGTAACCCTAGAGTGTGGTGACGGGTACAAGGTTGAGGACGATAAGAAGGTCACGGTCATAAACTACGCCCTAAGAAAGAGCCAGGTCTTCGGCTTCTTTCTAAATGGCAGCAGGTTACCTATCTGTCTAAGCTCGACTGGGAGTTTATTCCAGGCCGAGGCTGCTGCGATGCTAAAAGCTCTTCTGCCAGATCTAATTCTTCTGAACCTGGATACTCTCACCAATTTGGCTGTGGAGGAGCGGAGATTACGTGGGGGAACATACCATTCAAATCTGCTCTGTAAAGGCTTGGGCCCAATGCCATATAGAGCCTTAAAAACTAGGCAGATTGATTTGAATTGTACCCTCTGCACAACTGGGAGCCAGTGGAGCTCGGCCAAGGCCTGAGATGATGAAGACTGGCGTGGTCTCATTAGTGCCAGCTTGGCCGCCATTGACTGGATTCTCTGGAGTCTCCCCATCCAATATTTAGGAGACTCCAGCAGCAAGGCATTGCAATAATCCAGTCGGCTAAGGATAATACTCCCTACTACCAGCGATCTAGTCTGTTTAGGGAGCAGTGGAAGAATCCTTCGTAGCACTCTCATCAGAGCAAAGCAGCTACCAACTGTCTTGTTTACTTGGGACTCTAGCCTCAAATTACAATCAAAGCTGACTCCTAAATTGCGTACAAGCTTTGCAGGGGTCAGAGGAGCTGTCATCGGGAGTGGCCAAAACCCAGTAGGTAATAGATGGGAGACATTCCCTACTGAGCAGCACAAGATCTCAGTTTTTTCCCCATTATATTGCAAATAGTTGTTTTGAAGCCAGAGAGCCGTATCTTGCAAGCAGTTATGAAATGTATCCAGTGAGAGTGCCTGGTGGCCTTATAGCCCCAATGTAGTCATTGCCTCCTGCGGCATGGGGCCGCGTTGAACATTTTTTGCCAGGGCTCACTTTTAGTCTCTGATCCGGCCCTGGAGATAGGTACCAAGAGCACAGGTACAGCAGATGTCGAGTCCCCAACCTGAAAGTGACTGCCCACAGGAACTTATGAGAAGAGGGTGCGTCACACAAGTACACAACTGGCTGTGCATACAATCTGGAGGTTTATGCACATACAGGGAAGAGGCAAGCTGCAGTGCAGCCTGTCCACTTTAGCCAGACTCCTCAGATCTTCTGTCGGGCAGTCATCATTCCCCGTACTGAAACAATTATCAATAATTTATCTGACAACACACCGATTACACAAGTGCTGCTCTAGTTACACTTATGTGTGAGACCGTGCAGAACAATGAGATAGAGATAGTGGTGAGAGAACGAATAATCATAATATGTAGTGCTCATTTCAGGCTCATCTTGTTTAGGCACTGTAAAAGTAGGAATTCTGTGATACAGCACATGGAAGAAATTCTATATTGTCACTGATGCTCCAGCACAGCAACCTAAGTGCCTGCTTTGTGGCACAATACCTCTAATTGGCTTTTTTACTTTAAGACACTTGTGTTTATTGGAAGATATGTTGAGAGAACTATATTTTTCTGCACTATTCTCAGAGGATAGTAATGCACTCACTCACGTAGTTTTTTATATTATGTCTCAGTTGCACACAATACTCAGAATATTGTTCACAGAATCATTGCATTGACCCACATCAAGAAAAATAATTAGACAACACATTGCCTCTAACACTCCCCATTTGCTCCCCCTTCTTCAAACCTACCCTCCCTCAGCTTCCCACATGTCAATCTTTAAGACCACTCCTACCTTCCTTAACCCCACCTCTCAAATAACTGGGTACTACTCAGTGGCGTAACAAAATTTGAGGGGGGCCCCCTGCAAGGTACACAGAGGGGCCCCGCTCGGATTTAAACCAGAGCTCTCAGGCCTGAGTACTGTGCTGAGGGTGCCCCACACAGCTCGGGGACCCCCCGCACTGTGGGTGCTGCAGGGGTCTGTGTTACACCTCTGGTACTACTCTGACCCTCTCTACTTCCATCTTATCCTACCTTTCTGCTCCCACCACCCCAACTACTATTCCTCGTCCTCCTCCACATCGCTCCTCCTCTACACCGTTCAGCTTCTATGAACCCTTGTCTCCTGTCTTTCTCTCCCCAGTTCTCAGTTCCTTAGTCAGCTCCTCTCCTCCTAACCCATATCTCTACTCTCCTCCAAAACATCTGTGTACAGCGGTGGCACTCTCTACTTCCACCGTACCAAACGACCTTTTCCTGCCTCATCTTGACTATACACTTACCAGCTCCGTCCCTCTTCTTCTTACTCCTACGTCTCATTCTCACACCTCATACCTTCATAAAATACTGTGGGGCAATGGTGGAATAAAGAAGACAGGCCAAAAATGATTAAACCTCAATGCCAGTGGAAGAAATCCAGAACCATTAAACCCATCCCCAGAAACTCAATTACATCTACAAAGCCTCCAGTAAGAAAGACAAAAGGCTACACTACATGACAATGACCTCCGCTGCCACATGTCCCAAGCCACGGCCCGTGCGGGTAAGAACGGTGGGGCCGGATTTCAACAGACGGCGAGGAGGGGAAATGAAATAAATAATTAATTTTCCCTCGTCGTCGTCTGTCAAAATAGGACCACATCAGATGGACATCCTTCTCCGTACAAGTAGAAAAACTCTGGAACTCTCTTGTAGAAAAGATAAGAGTCATCAAAACCCACCTGCAAGCTGGGAAGGCTGTGAAACCCTAGCTCTTCACAAAAGGATGCAACAATGCATAGGCTCTGACCACCCCACAGGAATTCAAAGAAGAAAGTATGAGCTGACGATGCTCTTGGTGGGTGAACCCTGTGTGGTACGTGCTACAGCCACTACAACTCCTGAAGCCCTCAGGGAGCCTAACATACTGCTGAGCATCTGCTAACATCAACAAAGACAAAGTTTAAGCACAAAAAACTCCCAGGGGATTCACAGTAGGGCATACTAGCCCAGCACTGCAGCAGACTGGAACTTGAAGGCCCTGAGGAACACACATTACTGGTATCTTATGCTCCAAACAATCAGCAGTGCTGCAGAACTATCTTCCACTAAAAATTACAACTTTTGGAAAAATACCCCAGAACAGAGGAAGACAGTGAGCACTTAGCACTGCATTGATACACGCATACTTATATAAACATTCCTGCCTCACACTTTAAGTGAAATGTTATAATTGTATTTGAGGGACACATGTTTGTGTAATCAATGCCAGAGTCCACCACCACAGGGATGTATGACGTTTCAACGCATGCTTTTACAACGCATGCCTTTACGACGCAAGTTTTACAACGCAAGTCGTTACAACGACTTGCGTTGGGGGGCGCTGGATAGTGAATAGTTTAATTTACTATTCCAACTCCAGTCTCCGTGGATAGTAGGGAAGGTGTTGGATAGTAAATTAAAACTATTCCCTATCCTAGAGCGTCCCCCAGCGCAAGTCGTTGTAAAAGTTGCGTTGTAATGGTTGTGTCGTAAAGGTACTTCGTTGTAAAAGTTGCGTTGAAAAGGATGTTCCCCCCACCACAGCTGCACAACTATCACATTGTTAATGAATCCATTTGAGCTTCATCTAAACAGTAAATAATAGAGTGTCACCATAATACATGGGAGCCTCCTCTCCTTGTATAAAATGGCGCTGCTAATTTCCTTATCAGAGTCGAGTTATGCTGTCTCCATCCAGCTGCAATAATGAAATGATGTAGCTGCTCAACTGTAATATGTTATTTGGTTGAATTCTGACATCACAACGGCTCCTGCCAGCAGCCATTAAGAAAGGAAGGTCATAGAATATGATTGCAGCTGCCCTTTAAACAATGAAAACGGTACCTGGCTTTTCCTTCTTCTGATATATTTCTCTAAAAAGAAAACATTATCAATACAAAGGAGATACTTATGACAACTAGATGATTTTGTTCCGTGCCATAGGTCATTGTAGGAAAGATAGAATCTCTGCATGTTTCTACACAATCTGATTCATAGCATGATTTATATTGATTTACAATAAGCTGAGTGTAATACATTTTTGCAACCAATTACTAACTACATGGTGTGTTTAATTTCTCAGAACACATTCTGCTTTATTCTTCTTGTCTGCAGTTAACATGAAGAGCAAGGCACCATGGATTTAAAGAGTTTATGGGAAGGATGATGGTGTGGTGACTATGTATTATAAGGAATAAAATACTCTCTGCCATATATTAAAAGGGTATTGCAAGTCACCGAGTAGTTCCATGACCTTAAAAAGGAACTCAGCATTTGGCCTCATTCCTCTATATGGTCACGGAACTCCTCTGTGACTTGCAGTATCCTTGTGATGAATGGTTGAGGGAACGATATCACATATATTTGATCTAATCTGCTTGCAGTACCAGAACTGAAATAATGTACGATGTACTGTAGGGGATTGGATTATTAGATGAGGCAGGTGGGAACCTACCTCACGTAACAACTTACAATCCTTGTCAGAGTGAGCCCTCAAAACCTGTACATTAACCCGAGCTCAACAAGCTGGTAGTGATGGTACAGAGCAGACAGGCTTAATTGTGAGGCAACATGTAAAGTATAATGCACTGCTAAAACCGTAATAAAGTCAAAAGTCAAAACAACAAAAATTCCAAAACGAATGAGAAATAAACAGTAAAGTTTAATTAACAAAATGACACCAAAATGTCAGAAACCAAATAAGGGCAACCGGAGATAGGACTTTTATATTTTTAAGTAGAAATATCACCAAGAAGCACACAGTGCTAATGACTATCAATGGTCGCAGGGGTCTAGGAGCAATTTGACTCTGACCGTGATGGAGCTTGGTATACTAACTAGGTTCTTTCTTCCCTAAGATTTTACTTTCTGTATTTAGTCCTTTAAGTTCCAATCAAGCACAAGAGTACACTTCTAAAGCCCCACGGGTCCTTAAGGGAAGGCACATAGAGACTCACATGGTGGCAGTCAGAGGCAAACAGGAGGGTCCAGTCCACTTCCAGTAGCCACTGGTAAGCTGGGCAGTTGCAAAAAAGGCCTCTTGTAGCTTGTTGTGTTCCTGTCGGTTTAGTAGGAGTTCAGCCTTATGACCCTTTGAGTCCACTTATTTGTCCTGGGTGCAAGAGAGAGAGAGAGTAGGTCCAGTCTTCTAAGCCCTTCTCAGATCTGAGACAGCAGGTTAATTCCTCTTCTGATCTTCCACAGGACCAGGAGTGTTCTGAAGTGGGTGCCTGGAGATATCACATTTATGCCAGGTAGAAGCTAGTGGGTTGGAGTTACCCTTAATGAAGCCCCTTATCAATGGGGTAAATGTTCCCTAGGCAAACCCTACCCACTCTGTACATTTTCAAGATGGCAGCAATCTTAAGCCACACTAAACTTGGGCTCTGAGGGCTGGAGGTGTGTGCGGGGAGTCCACTATGGTAACCTACTGCCCTCCCACATTTAACACTAAAATCCAGTTTTGTGCAGACCCTGGAACTCCAACTACCTCAGAGACAGACGTCTGGTACAAGAAAACTGAGCTTTCAGCAATCAGGCAGTTGATAAACAAATTGTTTTGGCATTTGGTTTCCCTCCTTTAAAGTGCACCCCAAAAGATATATGCAAATCCAGCAGACCTTTCAAATAGGCTTTGAAACGCTAATGTACAAAAGAGTGTAACTGTGATTAGTAAAATGTATGTATGACAATTGCTTGAAGTGGTTGTTCAAAGCAATGCCTATGGGAAGTCAGCAAACACATACTATCCCTGCCCAGTTAGACACATCAGAAAATATTTTGGGGTACCTCCTTTGTCGCTCCAGGTTTGCTCATTGAAAACATACATTGGGGCAGATCACATACGATCCATTCACATATGTGGCTCCCTTTGTTGCTCCTGGGCTGACCCCTCTGCCCGAGAGAATAGAATGAAATATAATTCCCATTCATGTGGGTTGCAACTGAACCTGTTCATGGCTTCCTTGGCATGTCATACCACCGGTCAAATAATCTTGTAATTTGGGTTGATCCTGTGCCACACCTGTGGGAATGCCCAGGGTTTACTATGGTTGATGAAAGAAAGGGGTGGTTGTTGGACATTATATCCCCGGAGTAGTTTCCCCTAACTTTTTGCCTTCCATCCTCCTGTTTTTGCTGACTTCGGGACTCTGAACACTTTACCCCAGCTAACCAGTGCTAAAGTGCTTGAACTCTCTTCTTTAAACATGGCAAAATTGGTTTGCACCATTTTGGCATATTTAATGTACTTGTAAATCCCTAGTTAAGTGATACTACATGTACCCAGGGCCTATAAATTAAATGCTACTAGTGAGCCTGCAGCACTTATTAAACCACCCATTTAAGTTGCCCTTTAAACATGTCCCAGGCTTGCATTGCAGCCAGTGTGTGCAGTTTTCCACTGACATTTCCACCTGGCAAGGTAAACCTCTTGCCAGGCCTAAACCTCCCTTCTATATACACCCATGTCACATCTAGGGTAGGCCCTACACAGCCCAGAGGGCAGAGTGGCCTGTATTAAAATAAATTAGACATGTACATTTAAGTTTTACTTGTCCCTGAGGTGAAAAACTCCTAAATTCATTTTTCACAACTGTGAGACCTACCTCTCCCAGAAGATAACGTTGGGTTAACTTACTTTATTTAATATGATAACTTCAGTTTGGGAGCAGGTAGGAATGTTGAGTATGGTGTCTAAAGATGTGTACGTTAAAGCCCTCTTTAATGGTAAAGTTGGATTCTGAGTTATAATTCTGGAAATGCCACTTTTAGAAGGTTGGCATATACTTGTCCCAACCATTTGGTGCCTGCTTCCTATATCCTGGGACACATGACTAGGTGTAGCTGGCAGTTGGTATTTCAGTATAGCTCCCAGACAATGAGACAAAGAGTAATAAGAGTTGGCAGGAAGGGCCAGCTCTGACTAGATGAGCAAGAGGGGCTATCAGATACCACGCTTGCACATCACAAAGGCTCTGCCTGACCACAATCATAAAGGGGTTAACACTAGTCTTTTCTAACCCTAAACAAGCTAGGGCCAGGGAAGGGAGGAAGGAAATTCCAGACACCTCTGACCGTGGAAACCTGCAAAACTTTCTCCTACTTCAAAGATATAATAATAACTTCTTTATTCGGCTTATTCACAGAGGAAAAACCATAAAAGAGACAATTAACACGTTACATTTTTACATGAGTAAGACAAGAAAAACACACAGTTTCATTAAAATCATACAAGAAAGCGATAATAATAAAAAGAATGAGTTATCATAATTTCATCAGAAATCAACTCAGAATATCGTAAGTGAGGGCATTTATAAATTTCTCCTGTGCTTCATGATGCATTTTCAAAAGTTGCTCACAAAATAACAGACACTTTCAGTTTCCAGCATTTGGAGTCTAAGAAAAGCAGGCCTGCATTGTCTCAGTCCCCAGCTCCTCAATATTGGTAGTAACCAGATTTTTCTATGCGAATGATGGTATTTACAAAGCATGATCACATGTAGATTGTATTGTATTGATAGTCCGTCACACGGACAAGGTGGCAAAATAACTTCCCAAGAGTTTTTCAATGGGAACGTAACCAATCTAAAAAAAAGTGTTTAACCTAAATCTGGTTATTAACATTCTCTCATATGTTGAAATTTGGAGTGTCAGATACGGATAAATGCCATAGACTATTTGTACCATATTTGCGTGGACTACCGCAGTTTTTAATGATTCAGATGCCAGTCTTAAAGACTCCAAGTGTCTTAATGCTAATTGTTTGAGATCTCTCTTCGAGATGTCCCTTATAGATTCTGGTTCAAGGAAGTGGTTCTCTAACCCTAGATCTTTGAAAAAATCTCTTACATAGGAAAGCCATTTTACTTTAACGGATTTGTCGAGGGCCATAGAGTCAGCAATGATGGACTGGGTCAGCGCATTTTTATCAGATGTCCAGATGCGCCGCCACAGCATCACTGGTTCGATTTTAATTAAATCCTCTATATAGGGTATTCCTAATTCCAGGTGCATGGCATAAATTGAGGTTCCTTTCGGGGTGGCTAGGAGAAATCTAAGAAAAACATTTTCAGCCTTCTGGATGGAGCTAGTGTCGGTGTATCCCCAGACTCCCGCACCATATAGTGCGATAGCCTGGCATTTAGCGTTATAAATTTTCAATAGCTCCACTGGGGGCCTTTTTCCTAATCTCTGAGAGAAGCTCGTTAGAGCGGCTATTGATCTCTTAAAGAGATGACCTCTTGTATCTACTGTTGGATTCCATGTCCGTTGTTCATCTATCATGATGCCCAGATAGGGGTATTGGGGGGTGACCTCAAGCTTTTGGTTATCGAGGTAAATGGCCTTTGTTCTTTTTTTCCCCCTGCCCACTGTCATGACAAAAGTTTTCTTCACATTCACCTGCAGATCCAGGTTGCCCATGTATGACGTATACCTATTCAGTGAGAGCTGTAGCTCACGTGGTGTGCGCGCTAGAATGACGGCATCGTCCGCGTAGAGCAGGGCGGGAATCAGGCGTTGGTTAATGCGTGGGAGATCCTGAGCCCCCCTCAACATCTCACCCTCCAGGCCATTAGTATAAAGTGAGAAGAGGAAGGGGGCCAGGACACATCCCTGCCTGACTCCGCGCCCTACACCAAACGGAGCTGTGAGCTCGCCATTCAGGCCAAATCGCACTCTGGCCGTTGCCCCGGAATAGAGTTCCCTCAAAAAGTCCAAAACAGGAGGTTCTACTCCCATTTGGCCTAGGACCGTCCACAGTTTTGCATGCGATACGCAGTCAAACGCTGCGGACAGGTCGACAAAGACCATATAAATCTTGGTTGCCTTGGCCTGTGTGTATTTTCCCATTATTAAGGTGAGATTGAGGACCTGTTCCACTGTTCCGAAACCCTCACGGAAGCCAAATTGGATATCGGAGATAATGCCTCGATCCTCACTCCACTGCTGGAGACGCTCTAGGATAACTCTCCCCACTACTTTCCCGAGCGAGTCCAGCAGTGAGATGGGCCGATAGCACCAGGTATAAATACTGGACCCTCAGACACAACTCTTCAGTATACCTCTGGACTCAGGAGAACTGCTGTGCTGCCCAGCAAGAAGGACTGCTACTCTGTTGCCCCACTGCCCTGATGCCTGAGTGAAGGACTAGACCTGCCTCTTAAACTCAGGGCTACCAGAGTGACTCCAAGGCCTGTTGGCTGGCCTCCTGATCAGAAGCTTAAGGGGCAGAACAGGCTCCAACAATCTTGAACCCAGCACCAAGACTCAGTCTGCTGTGAGTCTTCTCCCCCAAGTGGTGCCACCCCAGTCCGGGAACCTGGAAAGTGGACCTAACCGTTGTCTATTAGCCGGGCTGTAGTCCTTTGTGAAAAACTAATGCAGCATGATGCATCTCCTTGCCGCTCTGCTTCTGAAGCGCTGATGCGTGAAGCATCCTCAACGCAGGACTTCGCACCACAGCCCGCACTCTCCTGGGAACTGCTGCCGCACAATACATCCTCAATGCAGCTGTATGCACCACAAGCCTTCATAGATGGCATCCTTGACAACGACGCAGGACTACGCATTGCGAGCCACACAAATTCTTCAGAACCAGTCGATGTGCAATGCATTTTTGACACAGGCGTTCGCATCGCAAGCCCCTCATCAACAGCATCCTCAACAATAATGCATCTCACAGCTCCTCAGGAACTGCCTCTGTGTGACGCATCCTTGACGAGGAATCGTGCAGTGCTTCGTAACCAGGATTAAAGGTACTCTAGTTCAGCTGACCTGACTTGGTCCCTGTGTCCAGCCTGCACTCCATCGCAGTCGGCATCAACTTGTAACTGTCCCGATTAGGCGCAGCCAGACAACCACAGGTAACACTATTTTTACATAAATCTTTAAAATTGCAAATCTCCAGTTCTACTGATTGGATGTTTGCTGTTTTGGACTCAAATCATTTATTAAATGTTACTCTATTTTTCTAAATTGGTGTGGGATTTTCTTGTGTTTTCACTCCGGTACTGTTTCAAGTGATTTATAAATACTTTACGCATAGCCTCTAAGTGAAGCCTGACTGCTTTTGGGTGCAGCTATCAGAGAGTTCAGCAGAGGTTAATTTGGGGCTTGCTTGTGTTTCACCCTGATAGAGATTGTGGTTTCTGCTTGAGTAGAGTTTCACCCCCCTCAACCAGTAATCCAATTTGTAATAGTCGTTCACACTCATTTTGGTTTTATTATGTGATTCAGACCAGTCTAAGATTGTAGGTATGTGCACACCTGCATGGCTGCATCTATTTACTCGACAACACTTGCTTATGCACAAGCTCACACTCGATGTGACATAGGCTGATCTAGCTTTCCCATGAAAGCATGACATGTATGCAGTATTTTTAAAGTGCAAAGTAATCACTCCTAGGAGTCTCAAGGAACTGGGGGTCGTTGGGGAGATTAAGTGGGCTATTTCCCAGAGTCTCAGGGTGCTGAGCTGCCGCTGGTGCCAAGGAATGATCTGTGAGCCCAGTGCTAAGGAGTCAGCCGCTCTAGCCGCTAAACCACACCTCTCCCATTTGACATGAAAACACTTCCCACGCAGGCCACCAATACACTCTTTACCCATCAGTTCACCAGCATTGATGCTTACGTGTCCTATCCCTCATCCCTTTTCATTTTAGCCTCACAACTAAGTGAGGTGACAAATCACGAAAAGGGCACAATTCTGGTGCTCAGGCACAACATCAAAACACTACCCACAGAGGCCACATGGGAAATGTCCTTTAAAATGAAGCCGGAATCCGGATGTGCCTTCACAGCACCGGCAATAGAACGAACGCTTCCATAGTATGCATTCGTTCAGCATGCAGTCATTATAACGACTTGCCATAGGGGTACGTACGCGTTAGTGGAATGGTGTTGGATTTAAAGTCAAAAACCTTCCCTACTGTTGCGAAGACTGGAGTAGTAATAGTAAATTTACCTATTCCAAAATCCAGCACCCGCCTATGGTAAGTCGTTGTAACGAATTGATTGCTATAAGAATGCGTACTAAAGACACATTCCTTCTCATGACAGCACTGTGAAGGCACAGTGTGATCCGGGCTTGCGGAATACCGTCATACATTCAGGCCACATGTCCGGCACACAGTGTTTCGACCACAGCACACCCATACATTAAAGTGCTAGCCGTTCGCAAATACGCCTTTTCAGTGGTAGGAACTGAAACGTTATACATTACGTTATAAATGCAACAACAATACAATCTTTGATTACGAGGTATGTGACCATGTGTGAGGCTGGAGGGATAACTTTCATGAAAGAGTTCGGATACATACAGAGGAACCAGACAGGGAGTGATTCACCACAGAGCTATCCTGTGACCCACGATGTTTGGGTAACACTGCATGCTTTGTTCAAGAAGCATTTCTGACACCAAGCCTACAGGCAGGACGTTTACTGTTTGCCAGCTTCTTTGTACGGACTATCTGTATCACACTGGCAAAGTAAAACTGGTGACTAGGTAAGGACCACCTACCTTGTAAGTGTGTATGATCAGTATAGCTCACACACACTGACACCCTCTCCCTTCGCCATTTGTAGGTAGGTAGTATTGGGCCCTAGTGCAAGGGAGGAAATGGAACCCCTAGCTGTTGTTTAAATGTATTTATTCATTTTATGCGATTTTATATAGCGCAAACTTTACCCAAAGGTGTCGGAGCACTTTACAAAAGGACCAGTTACATTAGATAAGAACTTCGGAGTACATGAGTTACAGAAAATATACAAACAGAAAAACTCTAAATTCACAAAAGAATGATAGTAAGTACATACGTCTACTACGGGTACTAGTGGTTAGAGTTGCATATATACAAGTTAAAAATTCACCCAAGGAAAAGATACAAATCAGAAAAATTCCAAATTCACATAAGAATGCGAATCAAATTGTGAAAAACAGTAATAAACAGTGTTCAGCAGGACCCTCAGGTCTCTGGGCGCCGGCGCCACTGCACCTGCTGCACCAATGGAAGCTACGCCCCTGGCAGCCAACTACTCCTGAGCCAGATAGAGGTACGTCTAGAGGGCCAGAGCTCCCTTCCAATGTGTAGGTGGGAGGGAGCTACACCCTGCTCAGCCGGAGGCCCTCCGCCAGGGAGAGATGCGCACAAACAGACCAGCAAGTAAAAAAGCAACGCAAGACGAAGACTCCACCTGTGAACTATCAGTGGTCGATTGAGGCAGCTCACCCTTGAAGACTGATGCTCGACTTGGCCCCTAGTCATAGGTGACAGGGACCCCTCGTCCCACCGACCCCCTCCACGTCACCTGCCCCCCACCCCCTCAGCAGACACCTTTAACTGCACTTTAGTCAAACTCTACCTGGGGCTGTCAGAACCACACTCCCGCCGCCTCCGAGGGGCCCATCATGCCGCGGGCTCGCTGCCCGTCAACAGATGCGGTGAATGTGCCTCCCACAACCGTCTCTTTCTGCTCCCGACGAGATACACGGTGCGGGGGCGGTCTCTGCACTCTCCGGCCCCTCCCTGGATAAGGCTCTCTCCTCTGCCTCTCGGCCTCGACGCAAACCTTAGATACTGTGTGTAAACAGCCTAAGACCCACCTCTTCCTTCAAGCACCATGCCCAGAATAACTACAAGGGCTCCGTCTGCTTCCTCTCCTCCCCATCCCGTGTCCAACAAGTGCTTTGAAGCAATCCACGATCACCCAGGTGCTTTACAAAATATGAAAATGAAACTGAACCCCAGGACTCGCTCTCCCAATCTGTCGGTGTCTGCCTCATATACAAATATGCCAAAGTGTGTCAAGTAAAGCCCCCCCCCCCCCCCCACGACCCTATTCAGATCCTGAAGGGAGATAAGTAGATTCTTTGAAGACCAGGCAATAAAATAAGGCAGAGTGCCCTGTTTGCACTGGGATCGCAAGAGACCGCCGCCATTTCAGAGACAAACAAGCATTTGCAATGCAATAGGTCTCGCATTAGGAAAGTTTGAGCTATTGGTATTGTAAATGACACATTTTTTATTTATGTGTTGGTTTTGAAAATTGCGAAATGAATAGCTTTGTCATTTACAATGCCAATAGTTTTAACTTTCGCAAATGTGACAACTATAGCATTTGTAATGCAATATGTGTTGTATTTACGTGACTTAGATGTATTGATATTACAAATAACAATGGCTTTTAATTTTTTTTATAATTAATACCTAAATAAAAGTTATTGCAATTTATAATGGCAATAGCTTAAACTTTTGTAATTAACTTTTGTGAAGATTATGTTCAGTGTATTTTATTGTGACGAAAATCCAAGAAAAGAAGTGAAATATTAACATATTTTTGTGACATTTGTAATAAAGCGTGAAACATTGAGAGAACATATTTGAACCAGTTGTTGTTGAATGGTTGCACAGATTGATGCTGTGGTGGCGCTGAGTGATGTTGTGGTGGCGACGAGTGATGCTGTGGCGTTCAGTGATGCTGTGGTAGCGCATAGTGATGTTGTGGTGCCCCTGAGTGATTCTGTGGTGATGCTGAGTGATGCTGTGGTGATGCGATAGATAGATAGAGTGAGGGAGATCGATATAGGGAGGGTGATAGATAGAGGGTGGGCAATAGATAGAGTGAGGGAGATAGATAGAGTGAGGGCGATCGATAGATAGAGTGAGGGCGATCGATAGATAGAGGGATGGCGATAGAGTGAGTGCGATACATAGACAGATAGAGTGAGGGCAATAGATAGATAGACAGATAGAGTGAGGGAGATAGATAGATAGATAGATAGATAGATAGATAGATAGAGTGAGGGCGATCGATAGATAGAGGGATGGCGATAGAGTGAGTGCGATACATAGACAAATAGAGTGAGGGCGATAGATAGAGTGAGGGCGATAGATAGATAGATAGAGGGCGATAGATAGATAGAGGGCGATAGATAGAGTGAGGGCGATAGATCGATAGATAGATAGATAGATGTTAATTCCCATCTTTGTTCTAGGTTCAAACCTTTTTATTTTTCTCGGGGAAAAACACTCTGAGAGCTGAAGAGGGCAAGGGAATACAAAGAGAAAGCAAACACTACAATATGCCAAATGAAAAAGAAATATGTTGCAACAAAACCCCTTTTGAAGAAACTATTAGTAGCTATATGAACCAATAAATGGATTTCATCGCCTGCACGTCCCACTGAAGCCAATAGGATGGCTGCCTAAATCTGCCTGTTCTGCTTCCCGAGTAGGAGGAGGTGGATCACTGGAGAACCTGTGGGTCAGCAAGGACTGAATAATCTCGGCGTCGACTCAACACCCTGTGATTTCGGGCAAATCGCTTAATCTCCCTGTGCCTACAAAAAATTAATACATCCTTCTGTAATGTAACGGGTGCTTGTGTGAAGTGCTCAGATACCTTCGGGCTGAGTTTGCGTTACATAAAAAAAAACTACACATAAAATAAAAAACACGCACTGGTTTCTACATGCGACAAAGTGCACTCAGCACAAACATACCATTCACAGTCCAACCAGATACGAAAACTAGGAAAATATTTATTTGAGGGCTACAGTATTTAGTACAATTATCTTTTTTCACTGTATGGGGCAATACATTACCGAAAAAGTATGAGAGGCTGCGTGCGCTCTTCGTGGGCATAATATTGTTATCATTTTTCAAGTGTGCAGTTGTCTTAATGACCACACAGAAATGCACTTTTTCATACTAAAATGGTGCAACCAAAAAGGAACTGGCAAAAGGAATTCCTGGGCAAGTCTTAGAGATGTGCACTTAGCTTTATGGCCTAAGCCCTGTATTTCCCTGAAAAATAACTTGTGTCATTTATATAAAATAAATGTGAGCTGCTTTCGGTCAAATAATTTTTTTATATGAATAAATGCAACAGCTATCTAATTCTATTCTACTTAGAATAGTAAAATAATAATATTTTGTACTGCTCAATTATAAAGCAAGCGCCATCATATGCCAAAGTGTCCCGCAGCGTTTACATTTTTTGTGTTAACACTATTGTTGTTAAATACTGACCGGTGACCAGCGAGTTAGCAAAAGATCTCTGTAGTAATAACTCAACCCCCTGAGCTATGTTACTAAGATTCAAGCGTTCGGAGCACAAGTTAGACACAGCGTTTGCAGCAGACACAGCAGCCTACTGAGCTTTCTAACAGGAATGAAACCCTCGGCCTACTGGTTTTATGCGGGTCTGGGCAACAGGTGCATTAACCTCCCCAGGTGGCCTGTCAGCATGGACACCTGCTGGTTTAAAGCCGCCTTCTATGCAGGCCTGATTGCGAGAAGACTGGCTGGTGTTACCAAGGAACAAACAGCAAGAACACTTTTCCTGGGCCATCCATTTCCGACTTATTAAAACTTCCCATTACAACTCTCCTCCATTTGGAAGCCCAGAAGCTATAATAATATATCGCAGTATTCTGTATTACTCATTTCTGCACAAACTTCAGTGTTTCGAAAAACAATACAGGAATAAATATAACAAGGAACGCAAATGTCGAGTTTGGGCTTCAAAGAACATAAAAGGGAGAGATGGAGATAGTACCTGGGGGAAGCATACACCATACTATGGCTGGGTTCGGACACATTTAATTTGCCAGCAATTTGCTAAGGTTATCAATGTGACAGCACTCTTCATAAGAGCAGGCTACACGTGCTCCAGATTATTTTACCATTAATATCATGGCCGTTTTCAAAACTAATTACAGAGTTGTGGATTTTTTTACCACATTTGCAATGCCACCTCTAATCATGCTCCCACAAGCACACCCGTCAAAGGTTTTGGGCAGACAGTCGTTCCGTATAAACAGTACAATATTTATATAAACACAAAAAACAAAATTTCTCGAAGTAAACATTACAACCACAGTTGTCCAATAACGTAAAAAAATCTACATGGAGGAAACTGCACAACCAAAACAGCTTCCTGTGCAACACTATGGTGAGATCACGATTGCCAACAATGTATTTTCGGTTTTCAGTGTCCAAACTTCGCAGCTCTAAATGGCAGGTATCAGTCAGTGCATGACAAATTTAACAAGCAGGGACAAGTCAACACACTTCTCTGGGACAGATTAGCTTTCCTAATGCGTACTGGCCATGGAGTACTGAGTCCGGTAAAAAGCAAAATGGGTCAGTATCAGTCATGTCATTCCGCTGGCGTGTACGTGACACAACACATATGCGAGCCGGGAATCACGTGGGCACAATCTGGTTTGTTTTTTAATTTCCAATTCAAAATTGCAAATGTTACTCTTGATTCGATGAATTTTTAAAACAAGTCTACAGGCCTCCAGTGATTCACACTAATAGTCTCTGCTCTGCCATCTGTGTGTAATTCGTTTTTCATCAGTGAGAACAAAAGCAGCGCGCTGCTTGACTGAACCAAATCACAAGTTCAACATCGAACTGAAAACGAGCTGACCGGGTGAGCTGCCAAATACTTGAAGTCCTACAATCTGGTGGAAAGGTAAGCGAAGGCCTCGGATACAAACTTGAGTAATGTAAAAATATCTGGGTGGCAATCTGCACGCAGAACGAAGGGTGGTGCTGGAAATTAAACAGCCATGACTTCAAGAGTGAACTCAAACCTTTCATGTACGCCAGCAAGAATGGTCAGTGCGTTAAAAACCAGCCTCCGACATCTGCAGGTCACGAGCTCGAATCAGTCACATGCAACACAGCCTCGCGCCCTCTGAAGTGCGCAAAAGTAAAACCTGCGTTTGTAAAAACTCAAAGAAAACAAGTCGCACGGTTGATATGGGCGTCTGGTGGTCAGGTTCATGAAGTACATGGACTTCGTGTTTTACTTTGGTTCGTGTTTTCTTCTTCTTAGGGAAGGAGATGTGTTACGTTGACAGTTTTCTCTAACAGTTTTCATATCGCGCATTGTCCCCTGTGTACCCCCGTCCCTGCCGCGCGACTTACCTAAGTTGCATATGTTGCGTCAGATGGCTTGTCCGATGACAGTTGGGCCAGTTTGAGAGTGGCGGTGAGAGTTGGTCTGTCCATGTTGAGGGCTGGTGACCGGAGCGCTGCTTAATTTACCGGTGTGTCATTATACTACGAATAAAGCACTCTTGAATTCATTCGCCTGGAGCTTTACTTAACAGCCGGCCTCGTAATGGCCGTTTCCGGTCGGGTTTGTGTCGGCTCACGCACCATCCCAATGACGTTAATACGGTCGGACGGGGCTGAAGAAAAGGAGATGCGCTTGACTTACATGGAAGTCGGTCACACATGGGGCCCGCCCGAGCGCGCGCCAACTGGAGCATGAATGCAAGGCTCTCCGCAGGGCTCCTCGGTTGCCGTGGCAGCGGCTGCAGCATCGCGCTGCCAGTCAGCCTCGGCGCGAGCCGGAGAATCGCGCGCTTATTCACCACTTCTTGCTGAGTCAGGCCGGGCGGGCCGGCTCGCATTCACTTCGGCCTTCTTGCCTCGCCTACTCCCGCTGTGAGCCGGGGGAGTGACGGTTCCGCTAACAAGGACTCGTGAAGGCCACTGCAATAATATTAAAGCCGCAATGTCTCGGCCCGGGGGCCTCTCCAACCTCAGTCTAACTCTCCAAAGGGAGGCTCTGTATTAGCACTCTAGAACGAGCTGAGGATCGCACAGTGCGGTGATGCAGCACGAGACGCAGTCGCCGTGAGCGTGCACGGAGGCTGAGGATCCGCCGACCGAAGTCATGCAGAGCTCCGAGTCTGCCTGCTGCCGAGACTGACCCGAAGAGCCCGGTGAGTTTGGGGGGGGGGGGGTCGGTGAGTGTGTGTGGTGGGGGGTGTGTGAGTGTTGGGGGGGGGAGAGAGGGTGCCTGTGTGTGCTTGTGTGTGCCTGTAGGTGCGCGTCCACGGTCTCTAGCGAGACCTAATTAACAGCACAAGCTGTTTACTGTGAAGCGCGTTCACAGACCTGGGTCGGCTCATGCCCAGGTCTGTATCGGGCTCGTTCACAGCTGTTACTCCCTTGACAGGGATGAAGGCGGCTATAAGTCTCGTTGGCGGCAGGGCTTCGCCCTGCAACGCCAGCGAGACCTAAAAAGACACAAACTCCCCTTTGCTACGATTCTTGGCGGAAGACGCAGCGCTTCGAGGCGCTTGGTTTACAGAGCCGGTCAACACAGTCCTCAGCCGATCGCGGCACAGAGCCTTGCATAGAAAACCTACACTTATTTCACAGTAACTGGAGCGTAGATCATCAAACCCGTTCTACCGCATGCCACGGTCTTGTGAACAACGTTCCCTGCGACACACATCACCCTGCGGACCCCATGTGTGCTCTGGGCGTGTCGCTTTTCACCTCCTCCTAATGTGCGCTCAAAGCTTATGTCAAATGTACAGGCTATCCAGATAAGATGCAAGCAACAAATCTACATGAAACTCATTTACATATCCAGCGGTTATCGGTAAACCCGGCACGGATCTCGCTATCCAGTACAGAGGCGTGGCTCGCCAGGTTCACCTGCATAGCTCCTTTGGGTGGGCGTGGGGTCAAATTGAATCCCAAACATGTTACTAGAAACCAAACATTCCAACAAGCATTGGCAAAGCCAATAGGTCTATCCAATGAGACTTGTTGGCTTTGGCAAAGATGTGTAGCCACGATGAACAGCAGCACAGCTGTTGTGCAGCATAGCTGGAAATAATGTAAAAAATACAAATAAGCACTGTGTAGCATTTTATAGGCGCAACCCAAAACGTAGGTGCATGCCTACACATTGAGGAGAGCATTGTTTTCTTTTTATTTACCCATCTGAGATGGATTAGTGAATAAAAAGTTGAGGGAAACGCATTTTTTTATATGGCACGAGTGTGCTTTTTAGGTTTCGCCGAGACGGATCTTGGGCTGTAACTACGAGACATGTTGTTTACATACAGTGGGCTTACAGCCCACCCATAGCTTACTGTTTGTTAGCTTCAGCGTCATTCTCATTTGCTTCACTCCTGTTTGTCCTGGAATGCAGCGTAATGTCCTCTTCTTGTGTCTGGCCCTCCCCTGGAGCCTGGACTAAGTATTTGTGTCCATCCACTGCCCCCGTTTTTGGAGGTACTTTTTTTGGAGGGGTTCAAGCACTCCATATGAGTGCTTCTGTTTTCAGTCCGTCTCTCATATTCCCATCCATGTCGCTTCTGTTAGCTCCCACCCCCTACCCTGTACCTTATGCCACTGCACTCTACTCTGCTACATTCTAATCTCCACCACTGTACTCTACTTTGCACCACTCTCCTCTAAGCTACTGCACTCTGCACCACTCTACTCTGTGCCACTGCACTCTATGCCACTCTATGCTACTTTGCACCACTCTATTGTACATCACTGCACTCTAAACCACTGTAGTCTATGCCTTTTTTTTGTAACATGTCTGATGTTGATATATTAATTTGACAATTTTTTTTGTTTCTATGTGTGTGAAAATTATGTACAGCAATGTAAATATTTGAATGTACAGTATGTCCCACTTCTGCTATTTGTTGTGCAACAAAACTTTAAAACTGGCATTGAATAAAATTGCCGGGTTAGAATATAATAAATATTTTTCTATCCCAGAAAGAAATTTTTCTTGTTTAAGTGTGGTTTTGGCAATTGTGTGTTGCATACTCTACTCAACTCTGCATCACTATTCTCTACACCAGGGTTGGATTGGGATTGAAAATCGGCCCGGGCACGCATAAAAAAATCGGCCCACATTTGCATAATCACTCCTCAGTCAAATTACTGCTTTGGCGTAATCTTATAAAAAAAACTTTAGGATGGGGAGGTGGGTTAAAAAAATGCACGTGTTAGTTTACAATGGTCAAACAAGTGAGGCCACTTCTACTCAGGCTCCCTGCCTCCGCTTAGTATGTGCAGACATTAATGGGCCGGCCAGCGAGACAAAGGCTGTTGCAAAACGGAGGTAATGAGCGCCCATCTGCCTCTAGAAAGGCCTCTCAGACACCCACTGGGCACCTGGCTGATTTCGAACAATAGAGACTGCGCTCAAATGGCCCCCCAGACTGCTCAAAAAAGCAGCCCACAGCAGAACTCAGACACCGGCCCCTGGGCATTGCCCGAATGCCCGCGTTACCAATCTGACGCTGGTCTACTCCACTCCACTGTACGGTACTCCACTCTATGCCGCTCTACTCAACTCCACACTACACAACTCCTCACCAATCTACGCCTTCCCACTCCACTCTACTCTACACCGTTGCACAACAGGGCTGAAAGATATTGGCAAAGCCAAATGTTCCAACATAGGCACAATCTATTGGCTTTGCCAGGGCTTGCTTACATAGCACTAGCGAAATGACAATGAAAAAGAACGTGAAAGTTGGTTTTATTTTACAAATTTAAGGGACTTCCAGCATCTCTCTCCTAGTCACTGGCGCTGACACAGGTCGTTTTGAGTGCTAAATTTGGATAAAATGCGACCGCCGCCAATCTTAGTCTGAATCGCAAAGTGTTTGTCACCAGTTCTGGCAGCTGAGCTGAGTGAAGGAAAGCAAAATGCCGCAGTGCAGCTGCACATTTGACATTTTTGCATTTCCTTTTAGGAGATACGTGTAAAATTCTCTGTTTTTTCCGTTCCCTGCCTTGGACGGTAGCTCTCTCCCCGCGCATTTCTCGGATTCTCCTCAGTTTTGGTGCCTGGAGTCGGTCAGTACAGACCATTTTACTGCACAATGATAATGCCAGTGACGAAGGCAGCTCAGTGGATTAACGTGCCTGCTCTAGAGACCCGTGAGTAACCTGTAGTTCGTGTATTTCACACCCGGGAAACCGGCCCATGGGTTTAAGAGTCCTTGCAGTGATCTATGTTCAACCTGCAATTCACACACTCCAATATCATCAAAATAGCTCAGAGGGTAAATGCGCCTGCTGTCTAGACTTTAAAGTTGTGGTTCGGATATAAGAAAAAACAACCGTTCAGGGGTTTAATGAGCCCGCTGCATAGATCTGTGAGTAGCCAGCACACCCCAAGCTCAAATGTCTAGTAGGATAGCTTCATGGGTTAATGTGGCAGTTGCAGAGACCTGTGAATCATGCTGAGTAAGCCTCAGGCATGTGCTCGCAATCTCTAACTGGAAAAATAGGTTGTTATAATTATTACTCTCAGAGAGGTTAGGCGACATTAAATGTGCAAAACGTGTCACCAGCCTTTTAACTTGGTTTCAATGCTGCCTGTCACCTAAAATCATACATCTTTCAGAAAAATCTAAATACGGCCAAAACGGGAATAAGAGCTGTAAAATCAGCACACACCAGAAGCCAATGCTGGAAACAGCGCCAGCCAAGGGCGGAGCTTCCATTCGTGCAGAAGATGCAGTGGCACCGGGGCCCGAGGGAACCACTGAACCCTGATTATTGCTATATTTTATCCCAAACAGCAGCCAGCGGGCCCCTTTTCTGCCTCGCCTTAGTGCTCAGGGCATGCCCGCTTCCCCACTATCTCCGAACCATAACAATCAAAGGAAGAGCGCGTTTCCGCCCTCCCGGAGAAAGGCAGAGGCCAGAAACCGCTCAAAGGCCCAAAGAAAAGCAAAACACGGGAACCGCCCTCTAGAGCAACTGAAAAACAGATGATGGTAACAGTGCAGAACTCTCGTTGGAAAGCAAAGAGCACAAACAGTGTCAAAGGCCCGTTGAAAAACACAGGACAGGAACAGCTCCAAAGCTTCACGGAAAAGCAAAGGACAGAAACATCGCCAAATACTCAATTAAAAAAAAAAGGACAATAATTGTCTCCAAAGCACCATTGGGGAGTGAAGGACAGGTCCTGCCTTCAACCGTGTGCACACCTCCACTGCCTCTTGTCTAGGTTTTCACCATTCAAATAGCACCCAGATACCTGCACACTGAAACAGCTTAAATCACACTGAAAAGTGTGGAGAGAAACAGGCAAAAAAAAAAAAACATCGAAAGCAAAGAACAGAAAAGTATCCAAATTCCAAACCAGAGACAGAACCAACTTCTTAAACTTCGTACCCTACTGAAAGCAACAGATGACACAGGCAGGAGACAATGCGACATGAAGCTTGTGCATTTAAAATGCAACAGGGAGTCTAATACTGGGACAGTGAGTCTTGCAGACCGACACTGGGACAGAGAGACAATGACAGACTCTTAGACATCCATTAGAACTAGAAGACACTGACACTCGGACAGGAACTTAAAATAGGACAATTGAATGCAAACAATGCCTTTGCATTATGGAGTGAACGGGCAGGGACAACTGGTCTCGTGACAGGGAGGCTCTCACTGGCAGAGGGAGTCAGTGCTTAATTTGTAAAAGAATAAGTGCTGGATCTCTCGTCTGGAGGCCACTGCAGCTTGCACCGCACATTGCCCCTGCAAGCTGTCATTGATAGTAAGTAACAACATAACTACTAACCACCACACTCAAGTGTGACAATTCATACTATTCCAGGCCCCCAAAGGTATAAGAATGCCTTGGGAGGCAGGTATTAGTCATTGTAAATGTAAATTGAACTAATAAACAGCTGTTATTGTGCTCATACCAATATTAGCCAAACAGCGCCACCATGTGGCAGACTGTCATTAGCCCCGGTGCTAGCAATTAGGTGCTGGGAACCGGAACGGGAAACCCCGGCTCAAATTAAGCACTTTGGAGAATCTACCAATGACTTTGGGACAAGGAGATGCTGACTTGGCACGGGACACGTACTACTTGACATTGGCACCAGAGGACTCTAATACTGGGCCAGGAAACCACTCACACTGAGACAGGGAGACTGGCATTGGGACAGGTGCACACATACTCTTGTTGAGGCAGAACCAAACTGCATGTGTGCATGTGCGCATTCACACACAAACACTGATTACACACTAGGAAATCTAGCATCATCTGGGTTGTCAAAGGTGGCTTAGTCTTGCCCCCATGGGAGTAGGTATCTCCAGCAGCGAAAAAATACAACTATCAGCAGACACACTACTGACAGAGACCAACATCACCATTAAGGCATTTAGGAGATGTGTTTATTGAAGTTTTCCTTTGGCATAACTCAATGCAAAACACATTCTTTAATTACAAGCATTGGCAAAGCCGATAGATCTCGCCTTTGGGACCTGACAGGTGTTCCAAAGTATTAGCCATGCTCCACAGCATCCCTGAGCGCAACGCCAAAATTTGTTGCGCTAAATGAGAGCCCACTCAAACGGTGATGAATATATCTTCTTAAATGCCAGCACCAGGGCTGTACAACATTTTCACAAGGTAAAATAACAAAAGTAAAGGACATATACAGCTTCCAAGCATCAATGAAAGTAAGGGGAGAACTGGCACTAACGCTACACTGAAAAATAAAGGATGGAAACAGCTCCATAACCTCATTGAAGAGAAGAGGTTTAAAAAAGCTTCTACATAATTAGAATAATTAAGAAGTTGCTTCACGCCCCATCCTGAGAGTCAATGGATGAACTTCTATCCAATCAATCTGAAAGTAAAAGATTGAAACAGAAAGAAACATCTCACTGAAATGCATAACAAGTAAAAAGCACCAAACCACAATGAATCACAATGGACTAAAACACCTCTGAAACTCCTTGAAACACAAAGGGCAGCAGCAGCTGCTTCAAATCACCCGATGAAAAGGCAAAGGCCCAAAAGCGTTCAAACGCATACTGTAATGATGGAGGTGGAATCAGCACCTGTGACACAGTAGAGGTGGACGAGCCACTGAAAACTCGAGCCAGGCTCAAGCTAAATGCCTGGCTTGGTCTCAGCCTTTGGAAACTCGAGCCCAAAACGAGCCAAGCTTTCACAGATGGCAATATGACCCAGTGACCACAGCTGGCGACCATGTAACATGGGGAGCCAGGATCCAATGCCCGCCTCAGCAAACCTCCCTGTGCTGAAAAAAAAATTGTAATATAGTCTGGGTCTGTTGTGAAGTGCTCTTGTGTACTTGGGAAAAATTCGCACTATGTAAAACCACCAAAAATAAAATGTGGATTCTGCCTGTCACCCACACTCTAATCTCACTCTCCAACAATTAAGGATGAAGCATTAACATTTGCTATCAGAAAGACATACCTATCTTGTGACTGAACCGCACAGTGTCATACTGTTATTTCTTTTTATCCACCTTTTCGATATTTCCTTTTGTCTTTTGGCCCTCTTGAACCACCTCTATCCTTGTCGGTTCCACCTGGTCCGATCCTTTTCCTCCCCTTTTTCCTTCTCCTCCCCTTTTTCCTTCTCCTTACTTTACATACCCCTTTGGACATGTCCTTATTTTCTGCTATGTTATTGTAACATGTTATTGTGCAACACTGTTTTTAACTGTGTAACTCGCCGTTCCTTATGTAACGCGCTCTGATAGCTTCGGGTCTAGCCAGCGCTATATAAAACTCATAATAAATTAATACTGGCCAAACCTAGGCCCAACCCAGCTTCCCTGCTTGACCAAACTGTATGATCCTAAGTTAACATTTTATTTCACAGAGCCTCCTTTTGGTTAATAATCACAGCTGAGAGCACTTTCAAATATGTGACTTTGGGATTAGTGCTCTACAAAAACCCTCTTTGGTTCGATTTAATATATTGTAGTTTCAGTCCATGTAAAATAGGAATCCAGCACACATACACTGTACACATGACCCCTGACTTGAGGGTTAGTTGACTAATAGCATTGTCATCAGGACAGGGACAGGAATATTTCCCAGTTCATGCTTAAAAACGGACTTTAAATGAATACTTCTCAATGCAGTGATATCATTTGATGTGCTAAGGTGGAACGCTTCAGCTTGTTGAATAAATGTACTGCTTTGAATTTTGAAGACAGCTTATCCATATTCTAACATGATCTTTGTTGCATGATTTACAGCCAAATATTTCCAGGGCTCGGCTCGTGCATGGGCTCCTAGAGCCAAAGCAGAGTCGGCTGAACTCAGCTCTCTATGTTAATTTGTTGACTCACCCACCTGCTCTATGACGTAGTAAGGGTACGAAAGACCTTCATGTAAGCAATGAAAATGTGTCCCGTGCCCCGCTGTAGAGTATGATAGTTAGGGCTGGAGACCAGAGGGCCACTTACAACAAAATAAAATTACAAGAGCCCAGTGCCACTGCACCTGGTGTACCATGGAAAGCTACGCCCTGAACAGCGCAGCCCATCTATAAAAACTGACGAGAGACAATTAATCCACAAGATCGATTTTTAGCTGAACAACCTGCGCCATTTTGTCCCTAAAATAGTCCCGGTGCCTCCCTGTTATACCAGAAAGGCCCTAAATCCAGGCTCACACCGTGGTCCGCCTCACCTGTGCTCCGGGTGGTTTCGATGGGCAGCCGGCGCTCCGAGCCATAGAAAGCTCTCCCTGTCTGCTCGTCTGTCGATCCACTCTCGACGCCCCCACGGGGAAGGCTGGACCAGGAGTGTGCATCACTGGTCACCCAGGCAACCGGACATAAGTAGGCCAGGACCGCCTGGTGTGCGCCTGTCGCGGGATGCTGGGCTGCTCCGTGGGGCAGGGGCAGTCACACACCCCACCCTCAGGGACGGGTCCTCTCGCAGCCTATCACCGGGCCTTGTGAGTTATGAGGCGGGGGTGCGGCTACCAAATGTGCAGTTGCACCGGGCCCGGGCAGGTAAAGCGTCCACTGCACCTGTTATTGATGTTTTTACTACTCAAAAGGTATGTTATGGGGTCCCTTTCACATGCTTGCTTTGGGCCAAGTGGATATTTTGCTGTTTGTGTCAGAGCTCGGATTTCTCCACTAGAAGGAAGGCTGGCCCTTCCACTGGCGCGTGGCGCACATTCGTGTTCTACAATTGGCTCCCTGGCAGGCCTATCGCCATTGGAGGGAGCTCTCTAAAGTGGCCTAAGGTGACTTGTTGATAATGCACGTTTTATCCTGGATACATAAATACCAGCGTGTCCGTGTATCTATTTCAGAAATGAGTTGCAGGATGCTGCGCACACCGGCATCCATCTTCTGACAGTGACAGTGAACGGCTGCACTAAACGCCGGTGTTCCAGTCACATCGTCACTAGAGGACAAAACCTTAATGACTCTATCACCGGTAGCCAAGCATCTATGACTCCACCGCTTGGTGTTAACGTCATAACCTTGCCCTCATCAGTTCATGACCCAGCCTTCATGACATCATCACTAGGTGCCAAAGCCTTTATTCTATTCTTGCCAGATCAGGACTTCAGGGCACTTTTATCACGTGACCATGTATTTAGAACATCATCACCCAGTGAGCAAGCCTTAACAGCATCAAGTCTTAAGCGCCTTAGGGCCTGATTACGAGTTTGGCGGTCCTGGAGCGCCCCATTGTAGGACCGCCAAACTCATAGTCAGACTGCCCGTGAGATTAGCAGTTTTCTCCTGGTCCTATTGCGTTCCCACGGCGGTGCCTATTAAAAAAGGCACCGCAATGGGAATGTCACAGCCGGTTCCTGCACGGCATGGACTGTAAACCTCATGCCGTGTCGGAGAGGTGGTGCATGCAGACAGGGAGGCACACCATGTGCCCCCCCCCCCCATGCATCCTATGGCCCTGAGGCAACAGGGGACCCTGTGTTTCCCCTAAGTTTCCTCACCACCGTATTTTTATTGGCGGGATCACCGCCATTGAAAGTGAGGCGATCCGGAAACTTCAAATATGCTCAGCAGTGCCGCAGCAGCCCGCCAAGCACATTTAGGCGTATGGTACTTGCGGTGGTCCTGTGGCGGTCTCACTGCTGTATTCATAATATGTTGGGTGGACCACCACCAGGCGCACAACACCCGTTGGGCTCACGGGGCTTCAGCCCCCCCGCCGTGTGCGTCAGCCGGGTGGAGACAGCTTTGCGGGCTGGCGAGCATCTAATTGCAGCCGCACCCTAGTACTTAACAGGTCTTTAAAAGACCATGTTCTTGTAAATGAGGCTTTTGTTGTGGGTTCACCCCTTTTTACAGCCACTCTGTCTATGGTTGGAAGAATTAGCCCCCCCCCCGAAATATTTTTCAGCCCCCCCCCCCCGAAATTTGGCTCTAGTTGCCCACCTGACCGCCACCACAGGTTCTCACTTGTAATCAGGCCCTTGGTGAACACAGCTTTATCGTTTGATGTCCAAGCGTTCGTTACCTCATTATTTTGTGACATAACCACTCATTGAGGAAGCATTCATGACATCATCAATTAGTGACAAAGCTTCTAAGACATTCTCACTTGGGAATTAGGCCTTCAGGACATCTTCACTCAGTGACCAATTGGTCGCAGAGTCATCTCATGGTGACTAAGTTGTAAAGCAAAATTCTCTTGACTTCTCTGGACCCTGAGCCAAAAAGTATGAAATATTTTAATGCATTATTCACATACAAATATACAAAATCAAATATTTCCCTTTGATGGGAAGGTTGGGGCTTTTCTAAACTAAGTCCACTCATCATCCATACTGTATTCTGTTTGATGTATTTGCACTACTCCCACAAATCAATTGGAGGACACCAACTTAATTTTAAGCCATCAATTTCACAGTCCTTCCCATTTACAGAATGTTTTAAAATGTAAAATTCTACATTTTGCTTCTTTATTTATATACACTTTATTAATCTGTTAATATTTAATGTTTTAAGCTGTTGTGGACCCCCTGAGTATGCGTTGCAGAACCCCAGTAGTCCCCGGACAACAGGCTAACAACCGCTGCTGTAAAGTATCACTTGGTGTGCAAACATTCATTTTTAACTGATGATTATTTTGTCGTGCAATGCCAAAATTGATGACAATATTTCACACCAAATTCTTATTGTAACATACATTGAAAGCATGTAAAAAAGTACAGGACGTGCCTAAATGCTATGAAAATAATACAAGAGGGTGTCTTGGAATGACAGCATTTTGGTGAAGTTAGAAAACATAAATATATTATGGAAAAAACAATTTAATAAATCGGCACCGTAGGGAGGGAAGAGAGAAAGAGTTACCGAATTTTAGAACTAAGCAGGAGTGGGAATTTAATCACAGATATCCAATTAACTTTGTGGAATGTGGCTCATTTACTGAGAATTTCATTTTTTCCACTTTTTCCACCAATTTTCAGTGCTTGTGTTTTTTTTAGATTTCCATTTGCGTAAAACCATCTTTTTGGAGAAGGTGAGACTCTCAGATCGATAGCTTTGCATCATATTCTATCTTATCTCGATTAGACAGACTGTTTTGGCTGATGGCAGAAGGAGATACTTTTTCTTTGGGCCAATAAGAATCATATTCTCCTGTGGGGTGCAATAGAACAATCAATATTTTTTACCTGTTGTACATATACATGCCTACTAGAATGCAGTCATGTTTTAACAAAATGATAGTTGATGATTTTTTTTTAAATGTAAGTTTTATGGAAAACACATAGCCATCCCATTCAGATCGCATAATTTTTCCTTTTTTCTTTCTGCTTATGATAAAAGTGTTTGAAACAAGCATTGACATTGTCAATAGGTCTGGCCTTGGCAAGCTGGTGCAATGGTTATTTTCAATTTATTATTTTCTGATTTTTGCAGGCAGGTCCCACAGAAAAATGAAAGGAATAGAAAAAAAGAAAGGTGCCATCTCCTAAATGTGATGGCAGTAAGCTTACAACAAACTGTTTACATTTTTTTTTTAAATCATGGTATGTAATTTTAATACATCAGTACGGGTCCTTCTAGGAAGTTACCTCACATCATTTTTAGGTCTCACCTAGCGTTGGAGCGCGCATGTGCTTCTCGCTCTGCGAGGCGTCTTCTAATCGATAAGATTTCTGAAAGGGACTTAAAGCCCCGCTCATCATTTTCATTTGCTGGCGTCATCATTTATGCTAAACGCTGGCCTCCGATTGAAAATGAGGCTTCTTTGTTACCGCCCTGTCTCCTTTTGGCCCCGCCCACCCGGACTGGATCTTTTGCTCGCGGAGTGACAAGGCGTCTCGTAATTAGCTGCTAAGCACATTTTTCTTGTATTAGCACAATGGCATTGCCCTGCAGAGGAGCCCTCCGTTGTGCGCTCTTTGACAAAGGAGCCGCGTGATGCAGTGGTAATGCGCTCTTTGTGACCCCCACCCCTTGTTTTATTTGTCTCTCCCCACTCCCCTCCAGATCTCTGCTTATTTATATGTGATTACATAATCCAGCCCACCTGAGACTCGAACCCTGTTCTCCAGCTCCAAATTCGGCAGCGTTATATGTTGAGCCACCTCCTCACTTCGATTCTCTGCACCTTTTGTAACAGATGCTACATGTGCTGTGTTGTTTTTAAATTATATATGCTGTACAACTTGTAAAAGGCAAAGGACTAGGCAAAACCCATCATGACTGCAGTTTTTCGGGAGCAGTAAACGTTTGCATTGCACATTTTTTTAAGTCGAAGAGAAAATGCTGCATCACGAGATGTCCAGACACTGTAGCTTCAGGGCACACTGCACTTGTTCTCCGTGACTTTTGTGACGTCTTTAATGTTCTTAAATCTCCTGCTAGAGTCTGCATTTTAGGCACTCCTGTTTTCGCTGTCCTAAGTTGGTATGGATGAACCCGCGCGCCTTTTTCCAAGGTACATGCGTGGCAGGTTTTATGCTGAAACATCATGCGTTCCGGTCCATTATTCAGTGACCCGGGCTATAATGAAATATGATACACACGGTAAGTCCTTCCGGGGCTGGTTTCTGTGTGTGGAGCCAAAGGGTTTCGGGTATTTTGTAGTTTAAAAGACATAATTTACAAGTGCATTTGGAGTCAAGAATGACTTTAGAGGCCAGTTAGACACAATTGCAGATGTGGCTGCAATTAAATGTGCACGCTTTAACAGAATATTCACCTCTAATCCTTTACTACTCACCGAAAAGCGCTTCAACAGGGTATTTAGCGCTATATAAATACAATTGCGTATTCCACACTGAACATACTGCGGGACTGAAGGAGTAAAGTGCCTGATGGGATTGAAGAGGAGCTGTTTACCGCCCGCTGTTGTGACTGAGGGGTGTGTGTGTGTGGGAGGGGGCAGTGATTCATCACTTGGTGGTGAACAGTATAACATCTGAACACCCTGGGGCAGCGGTCTTATTACTGATTTTATCACACTCTGCAGGAAATCGGTGCAGTGAATTCACAAAAAGTCATGCGGGCTTGTGCATGCGTTAGCAGTTTTTGTGCAGTTTCGCAGTGCTACAGAAGTCCCATGGGGGCGGAGTCCCTCTATGCTGTGTTCCGCAGGGTGCCGCCTCATGGGGGTTATAAGACCCCAGTCTTCCGTCTCCAGCATGAGGTTCCCGCGCTGCACCCCATTGGTGGCTGCCCAGGTGCGTTTCTCGTAAGACCTGGGTGCTGTACATCCCGCTTCTCTCGCGTGCTCGCTCGTCACACTCGGTTTGTCAGAGGGGTGGGTAGGGGTGATTTCATCAAACTAAACTGCGTGCGGTCTGAGTGCTGGCATTAATTGGTCATGGGGCTTCTCCAGCTCACAGGCCCAAAGGCTACGATGATCGACCCCAAGGTTTGGACAAGCATTTGCAATGCAATAGGTCTCAAATGTATGCAGTTTGAGCTACTGGCATTGTAAATGACACTGTCCTTTATTTATGTTTTTGTTTTCAAAACATAAATAAAAGGCATTGTCCTTTACAATGCCAATTGCTTAAACCTGTGTAAATGCGAGACCTATTGCATTGCAAATTCTTGTTATGTTTGGGGTCATGGGTAATGCTTCCACCTGGCGGAAGCAGTTGCTATGGCTTATTTCCGCCAAGCAGAAGTAATCACAGTTTCCCTGCCCGCAACAGTGTGGGCAGGGAAACAGAAGTGTGCTCTAACCCGGCAGGAGCATTTTCAAAGCTCCCACTTGGTGGGAGCACACCTCTTTCCCTGCCCGCCCTCCTGTAGGAAGCAAAAACCACTGTGTCCCGGTGATTGGGCTCCCCAGGACAGAGTTAACGACGAGCCAGCGCCCTGGGGAATGGGGTCCCCGCTGGGCCTTGTAAGGCTCATGGAGGGAGGGGCAGGCAATCTCATCCCCTTTGGTTATTGTTTGGCCCAGAGGATGGAGACTCTGGACACTATTTGGGAGCAGGGAGATGGGATGTGTGCCACTAAAACTAAAGTGTCTGGCCGCAGGGGATGGGGTCATTGGGGCTGCTACAAGCTCAGGGAGGGGGGGCACATGCATCCTCCCCATTAATATATTTTCAGAACAGGGGGTTGAGGTCCCTCAGGGCTCTTAAGGCTCGGGAGGTGGGGCGGGTGCCCTGCTCCCCTTTTTGAGTAATATGTCCCAGTAAATGGGGTCCACAGGGCTCATCTCTGTCTTGGGGGGACTCATGCCTGCCCACCCCTAAAAGAGATATAAATGTAAATTCCAACATGTGTAAAAACTTTTTTATATTAGTCATGATCCAGTGGGTGGCTTGTAGGATTGCAATTTTTTAAAAATTATTATTTTGTGCCCAGGCAGTCCCTTTGGGACCCACTCTTAGGGCCTAGAGAGGCAGGGGATTCCTACCCTGCTCTCTTATATTCTTTTTTTAAACTAACCTGGGGACAGGGGACTAAGTCCCCGAGAACTTCAATGCCTCCATGGAACATTTTTCATCATGTTGCTGGCAGCCAATCAGAGCCTTGCTCCTGCGGGACCAAGATGGGCCAAAGCTAAAAAAAGCCTTGCCCAATCAGAAGGCTCTATTTTTTTATTGTATTCTCTTGAGAGTCCATCGAACCGTTTTATTCAGATTTACAAATATTTTGGGAGTTTTATATCTCCAAAACCTCCAAACGGATTCAAACCAAATAAAAAAAATACATACTTTCTTGGCCTTCAAAACTTGGTGTAATTCCGTTCATCAGTTTTTATGGTAGTGCTTCTTTTTGAAAAAGTCTATGGAAAATTCAAGGGATTTTGCGTTTTAGGACCCCGCCCCCCTTTTCTGTTATCTCTAGTAACTATAACTTATGCCCTAAAGCAACTATAAATCCCGCCCTTGCAAGCACAGTTATTTACCCCACATATTACATCACCCATGACATCATCTTTAATATCATTGATAACATCCCTGTAACATGTGAAAATTAGATAATACATGACAAGACTGTGCATGGTGGGTGTGCAAGTTATAGTTACTTAAGGACATGAATTATCGAGATACCTATAACTGGTGAATTTCAGTCTGTTTTGTGTATAAAAATGTATATTAGACAAGAGTGTTCCATGGTAGTAATGAACCACCGTTAGGAGCAGGTAGACGACTTCACTTAAGGCGTTAAGGAAAGGCCTCACTCACCACCTAGTGATGACATGCTTCTTCATCGGGCCCCACAAAAGAGACCTAGCGTCTCTTTCGTGTGCTTCAACGCCAGATCTACTGCGGAGCGGGTTGGTGGGTTGAGGCAGTGTTGTGCAAAGAAAATTAAGTGAGTGGTGAATGGTTATTAAAAAAGAGTCAGTAGTGTATCAAAATTAACTTTATTATAATGATCACTAAGGACTTATAGATAAAAATTATGTGTAGGAAATTCGTCCACAGTTAATTAAGTGGTAGTTTCCTAATATCAGTCGACATGTTTAAGCCACGAAACTGTATGAATTTACCTGGCATTCATCAAGACTCAGTGTATATTTAACCCTGGTGGTATGGACTCTCTAAGGCCCACCCTTACCTAGGGGCGTGAAAGTGAAAAATAACAAAAAAGTGAAAAGTGCAAAAAATTAGGAAGAAAATAGTGTCTTCCTAATTACTCCTGGTTTAGGAGGCTTCCGAACTTACAGTTTCTGCACCTGTGGGAAAAAGAATAACAAGGACAAACATGAAGGACAAAACATACAATGATTTGTGATGCTAATCACTTAATGTCAGTCCATTGTGCTCCAGTTGGTGGTTTCAGAGGCATTGTGTGGCAGAGTAACAATATAGTTAACACCACCATGGTCCCCAGATTTTTAGAGCGCTAGAGGTGGGTAGTGATGTGTACTATACGTGCTATATACAAACAATGCTATTCACAAGGGGATTTTGTTTCAAAATCACTATCAAACTAAAATGTAGGCGCGATCGTGATCGCGCTAACAGATTAAAAATTCTCACTTTTTTGGTGTCAAGGATTCACACCATGGGTCACAGGAGGGGGGTGGGAGCGTAATTGGCACACCCTGCAAATTGCCAAAACAAAGGGAATAAACGTACAATCAGTCATACAGCTTTGGATTAGTACTTAGCTTAGCGGAGTAATCGATGGGAGGGTTCTGCCTTCTTTACTCACGCCCTCGACGCTCGGCACCCGTTGTATACCTGCATCAACCCTCGACTGGACCCCGAAGATGAGAGCGCGAGGCAGCGAGAGCGTTAAGTAAGTATTTCGCGGTAGGCTGCTTCCGGGTGGGCGCGGTCGGGCCACATCGAGGCATAGGTGTGGGCCAATCGGCGCTCACCGGAGCAATGACGCGTGGATGTATCAGCCAATGAGGGAAGATGTTGTCGTTGTTAGGGACAACCGAATGAGAAGTCGAGTGATTCCTTCTCAATCGAGTAATGCAGAGTGGGGCCGGTTCACAAATCAGGAGCCCGGGAGTTCTGCGGATTTATAATAAAAATCGGAGATGATAGTACAAAGGCACGGCCACATCAAAGTATAGGTGAGGGCCACAGAACGATATGTGACGTCGTTTCGTCACGTGATTATCACGGGCCAATGAGGGATGGTGTTGTCGTTGTTAGGGACAACACAGTTAAACGTTAAAAAAGGGGTGAATGATCGGTTCTCTACTGGGGAGCACGGGAGTTAATACTGATATTCACTGTACAAGGAGAAATACCACAGTTCTCATTGGTGTATTAAACAGACAGATAGTGTGCCAGAGAGTTAAATTGTGTCAGCACTGCGCACAGGGGGTTTTACTGGTAAATAAAACCGATGGGTTTATTAGATGGGGACGTTGACTAAAACGCTCCATTGACTGTCAAAATGTCGCGGTGGACATATGCTGTGAGTTACAATTCAAATAGGTGTAATACAGTAGTCAATCTAGGGTTATGACTAAGGGATGCCCAGATTCCTTAATGTTTACTTTAAGACAGAGTTCCATGGGATATCGTCATTTAATCCGAGAGTATGGGTCCCAAGTCTGTAGACCCACCGCTGTTTCTTTTCGAAAAGGCAGTGATTGATGTTGTTGCCACTCCCAAGGTGTTCAATGACTGTCCAGTGCATGTCGTTTGTAGTGTGATTGAGTTCAACCCCAATCTGAAGTTTACATACGCCACCAGCAAAACTGAAGCTACCTTCCTGGATGTCACATTCCAAGTCTCTGGAACTAGGCTCACTACCAAGACCTACCACAAGCCAACTGCCAAAAACAACCTTCTGAATATACCAGCTTTCATCCTCGTCCCTTGAAAGAAAATCTCCCTTACGGCCAGTATTTACGGCTGAGACGTAATTGCTCTGAACTACATGATTTTAAAACACAATCTGCGGAATTATCAACAAAACTCAAGGTCAGAGGATATCCAACTGCAATCCTGAACAAAGGTTATAAAAGAGCACGCAACCAGCCAAGGGAGGCTCTCCTTGAGGATAGGGAGAACAACAAAAAGGACATCCCTTTGACATGTGTAACAACACATAGCACATTGTCAAATATAATGAAAAAATCGATAAATAAAAACTGGCGAATTCTGTCCAGCACCAACAAAACTTGGGAGAAACCTCTTTTCTCCTTCAAGAAAGGCCGGAGCATAAAGGATGCACTGGTCCACACAAGACCAAGACCAAAAATTACAGAAGTATCGAGATCGGTAACTGACATCTGGGGCCTTCCAAAGGTGGTGGGCCACTACCCGTGTTCCAACTGTAGTGTCTGCCACTTAACTACGCATTCGAAAACGTTAGATCTAGAACCAGGCAAGACGTGGACACAAAGAGATCATACAAACTGCAACACACAGAACGTAGTTTATCTTATTACGTGTCCTTGCGATCTACGCTATGTAGGTATGACCAGCAGAAAGGTCAAAAAGAGAATCTGTGAACATCGGTCTAACATCAGATGTAAAAAATCCACCACCAAAATGAGCAGACACTTCCTGGAACTCAATCACACTACAAACGACATGCACTGGACAGTCATTGAACACCTTGGGAGTGGCAACAACATCAATCACCGCCTTTTCGAAAAGGAACAGCGGTGGGTCTACAGACTTGGGACCCATACTCTCAGATTAAATGACGATATCCCATGGAACTCTGTCTTAAAGTAAACATTAAGGAATCTGGGCATCCTTAGTCATAACCCTAGATTGACTACTGTATTACACCTATTTGAATTGTAACTCACAGCATATGTCCACCGCAACATTTTGACAGTCAATGGAGCATTTTAGTCAACGTCCCCATCTAATAAACCCATCGGTTTTATTTACCAGTAAAACCCCCTGTGTGCAGTGCTGACACCATTTAACTCTCTGGCACACTATCTGTCTGTTTAATACACCAATGAGAACTGTGGTATTTCTCCTTGTACAGTGAATATCAGTATTAACTCCTGTGCTCCCCAGTAGAGAACCGATCATTCACCCCTTTTTTAACGTTTAACTGTGTTGTCCCTAACAACGACAACACCATCCCTCATTGGCCCGTGATAATCACGTGACGAAACGACGTCACATATCGTTCTGTGGCCCTCACCTATACTTTGATGTGGCCGTGCCTTTGTACTATCATCTCCGATTTTTATTATAAATCAGCAGAACTCCCGGGCTCCTGATTTGTGAACTGGCCCCACTCTGCATTACTCGATTGAGAAGGAATCACTCGACTTCTCATTCGGTTGTCCCTAACAACGACAACATCTTCCCTCATTGGCTGATACATCCACGCGTCATTGCTCCGGTGAGCGCCGATTGGCCCACACCTATGCCTCGATGTGGCCCGACCGCGCCCACCCGGAAGCAGCCTACCGCGAAATACTTACTTAACGCTCTCGCTGCCTCGCGCTCTCATCTTCGGGGTCCAGTCGAGGGTTGATGCAGGTATACAATGGGTGCCGAGCGTCGAGAGCGTGAGTAAAGAAGGCAGAACCCTCCCATCGATTACTTCGCTAAGCTAAGTACTAATCCAAAGCTGTATGACTGATTGTACGTTTATTCCCTTTATTTTAGCAATTTGCAGGGTGTGCCAATTACGCTCCCACCCCCCTCCTGTGACCCATGGTGTGAATCCTTGACACCAAAAAAGTGAACATTTTTCATCTGTTAGCGCGATCACGATCGCGCCTACATTTTAGTTTGATAGTGATTTTGAAACAAAATCCCCTTGTGAATAGCATTGTTTGTATATAGCACGTATAGTACACATCACTACCCACCTCTAGCGCTCTAAAAATCTGGGGACCATGGTGGTGTTAACTATATTGTTACTCTGCCACACAATGCCTCTGAAACCACCAACTGGAGCACAATGGACTGACATTAAGTTATTAGCATCACAAATCATTGTATGTTTTGTCCTTCATGTTTGTCCTTGTTATTCTTTTTCCCACAGGTGCAGAAACCGTAAGTTCGGAAGCCTCCTAAACCAGGAGTAATTAGGAAGACACTATTTTCTTCCTAATTTTTTGCACTTTTCACTTTTTTGTTATTTTTCACTTTCACGCCCCTAGGTAAGGGTGGGCCTTAGAGAGTCCATACCACCAGGGTTTAATATACACTGAGTCCTGATGAATGCCAGGTAAATTCATACCGTTTCGTGGCTGAAACATGTCGACTGATATTAGGAAACTACCACTTAATTAACTGTGGACGAATTTCCTACACATCATTTTTATCTATAAGTCCTTAGTGATCATTATAATAAAGTTAATTTTGATACACTACTGACTCTTTTTTAATAACCATTCACCACTCACTTAATTTTCTTTGCACAACACTGCCTCAACCCACCAACCCGCTCCGCAGTAGATCTGGCGTTGAAGCACACGAAAGAGACGCTAGGTCTCTTTTGTGGGGCCCGATGATGAAGCATGTCATCACTAGGTGGTGAGTGAGGGCTTTTCTTAACGCCTTAAGTGAAGTCGTCTACCTGCTCCTAACGGTGGTTCATTACTACCATGGAACACTCTTGTCTTGTTTATTGATTCATACTGGGGTATAAGAGTGTCCCACTACTCTCCCTGCCTCTCTTCTTGTTTTGACATAAAAATGTATATTGTCACTGAGATTTTCACTTAACTATAACACTAATTTAACGTTCGTCTTTTTTTAATTGAATTTCGAAGGTTTTTGTTAATGTAAAGTAAGATGTAATTAAAGTTCCCAACTATAATGTCACTTTAACATTTGGCTTTTTCATTGAAATATGTGTGTGTGTGTGTGTGCGTCTATATATATATATGTTATGTTATGTTATGTTAATAACTTTTATTCAGCGCACAGCTGCCCCAGCGAAGGGGCGTCCTGGCGCCTGATCCAGTATCACAACACAACAAAGCACCGCTGAAAAGAAGGAGGATCAGTCAGTAGAGGTGAACAGATAGGTTTTGATCGCACGTCTGAAGAGAGTCAGGCTATCAAGGGCACGGATATGGACAGGAAGGGAATTCCATAATCCGGCCGCCATAACTCGAAATGAACGGCCGCCCATTCTACTCAGTCTGAATCTAGGCGTGTTCGCTAAATGGAGAGATTCCGACCTGAGAGACCGCCTGGGGACATACGGGGAAACAAGACCCGTCAGGGCAGGAGGTGACGAGAATTTCAGGATCTTGAATGTCAGACAGAGCGCCTTGAATTTGATTCTCTGTCTGACCGGCAGCCAGTGAAGGGAGGTTAAAACTGCAGATACAGAGCACCGCCTCGGGAGGTCCACAATGGCCCGTGCAGCGGCATTCTGCACCCTCTGCAGTCTGGTGGCCTTGGCCTGATTAACACCAAGCAGCAGAGCACTCCCATAGTCCAGCCGAGAAAGAATAGCGGCTTGGACCACCAGTTGCCGAGTAGGGGGGTCGAAAAATTTGAGGACTGGTCTCAGTCCTCGCAGAATACCATAGCAGGTAGCTGCGATCTTCTTAGTATGGCTGGTGAAGGAGAGGTTGGAATCCAGCCAGACCCCCAAGTTCTTCACTTCGGCCGCTGGGATGGGAGTCACCCCCAATTCAGGAGGCCACCATTGGTCTCCCCACAGTTCCGCTTGCTTTCCTAAGATCAGGACTTCGGTTTTCTTAGCGTTTAACTGTAAACAGTTAATACGCATCCAATTCGCCACGGCTAAGAGCCCTGCGCGAAACCTGGGGGCAGTCACCTCAGGGTCCCCACTGAGTGTCACCGCCAGCTGCGTGTCGTCGGCGTACGATGTCATGGTTAAGCCACTTTGTCTGACGACAGCAGCCAGCGGTTTCACATACAGGTTAAACAAAGTGGGGCTCAGCGCAGAGCCCTGAGGTACTCCTAGTCCCAAAGGATGGAAAGAGGACTGACCAGGTGGAATGGCTACTTTAAAAAACCGGTCCGAGAGGAAAGAGCGGAACCAGTGAAGAGCTTTCCCCTCAAGTCCCACTTCCTCCAGCCTCCGCAACAAAATGTCATGAGACACCGTGTCGAACGCGGCGCTCAGGTCTAACAAGAGGAGCGCCGCTGTCTGCCCCGCATCCAGCACCGAACGCAGATGTTCGCTCATAAAGAGCAGCGCAGTTTCGGTGCTGTGTTGTGCGCGAAAACCATTCTGGCTCTCGTCAAGAATATTATTGCGAGAGAGATGGGCAGACAGGATGGAATTCACGTGTGCCTCAGTGACCTTGGCGGTCCAGGGCAGGAGGGAGATGGGGCGGTAGTTCTCAGGTAGCAGAGGATCGAGACTAGGTTTCTTCAGAATGGGGCTGACCACTGCTTGCTTCCAAGAGACCGGAACCACGCCCTCAGCTAGTGAGCGATTGATCAGGTCCAATATAGGCTCACGGCATAGGGGCGGGAGAAGAGTAATAAGCTCTGGCTTCAAAGGGTCTAGAGGAGAGCCAGATTTGATTTTAAGGCTCAGAGTATCAAACGCCTCAGCCGACAAAGCAGGTAAGGAGGACAAAGGTTCGCAGTCCGGGATTCTTACAGCCCCGGGCTCGTCACCTTGCATAGATGGCATGAACCCTCGGTAGATTACCTGCACCTTCTCCACAAAAAAGGATGCCAAGCTTTCACAGTGGGAGTCCGTGCAGATAGCTAGCGAGGTGGCCCGTTTACCCATCAGATCTTTGAGCACCTTGAATATTAATTTTGATGGGTTGGGGCTGTTTGAAAACTCAGAGGCATAGTATGCCGCCCGGGCGTGACAGATAGCTCTGTGATAGATCTTAAGCTGGGTAAAGTACAGTGATTTTAATGTGGGGTCGAAGGATTTCCTCCACAACCTCTCAGCTTGCCGGCAAGTTCTTTTGAGCTCGGCAAGGGTCTCATTATACCATGGACTGCGAGTTTTAGCATGACATTTCAACCATCGCATTGGTATAAGAGAATCAAGAGCAGTACGGACCCAGTTACAGAACTGTTCATATCCCTGTTCCACATTCGACAGGTCGCCCAGGGGCTGTGCCTCCAGGATTTTGACGAATTCCTCCATTTTAAGCTTACGCCAGTTTCTTTTAAGGGTCAGTCTGTCCATAGGTTTGAATCGTTGGTCATCCAAGGGACATGACACTTTAACCAACAGATGATCAGTCCAGCCCACCGCCACCGGGTCAAAAGCCCTAGCCCGAACCAAGGTGGTAAAGAACGGGTCAAGGATGTGACCTCCTATATGCGTGGGGGCAGTGACTAGTTGGTTCAGTTGCATGGCTTCAAGGTCCGCTATCAAAGAGCTAATGGGTAAAGAAGACGTCTGATCAAGATGTATATTCAGATCGCCAACGATGTTAAAGTTAGCACATCTAGGAGCTAACGAATTAACCATGTCAACGAGAGCGGCCTTGAAAACCGTGTCATTCCCTGGAGGGCGATAGATAAGCAGTCCACTCAGTGTGAACTGATGGCTGACAGTGACCTTAAAAGAGGCGCTCTCGCACATCGGCAGATCAAGGACATTCCACACCGCCGGAAAGCAAGATTTTATCGCCATGGCTATGCCTCCTCCCCTAGAAGTACGGTTCAAAGTAAATACCGTATAGGTGGAAGGAAAAGCCAGATTTATTATGGCAGAGTCAGCGTCCTGTAGCCAGGTCTCGGTAAGAAAAATTAGGTCAGGTGAGTCCTTGTCAATCATGTCACGGAGGGACTGATGGTGCTTGACCAGTGATCTCACATTAAGGCTCCATATACTAAGTGCTCGCTCAGAGTAGTCAATACGCGTACCTAGAGTAGATCTTACAGTAGAGCGCACCCCAGTGGGGGAATCCAGAGAGAAACTGCCACAAGGACAGACATAAGGTCCCGAAAGAGGAAACACCAGATCATGTGTACAGGCCCTAAGACCATCCCTAACAGAGAGGAGATTGGCGCAGTTGTACCTGATCGGTGCGATGGAATCCATGGTGGGATGTGAGCAGGAAGCCAGAGTCCTGTGCCCGCACCCGCTGCCTCGACGCGGACGAGCGCAGACGGGCAGGACTCTGGCACGACTCCGGCACAGCGCAGGCGTCACCACTGCGCGTCCCGCTGCGCGGGGGGGACGACTTTAAATAGGCACTCCCCTGACGAAGGACGAGCGTATATATATATACAAAAAAGAAGTGACTCAAACAGATGGACTCAACAAAGAACAAAAATATATTTCCACTACAATGTTTCAGCTTCCGACCTTTCTCAGATAGTTCAAGATGGTTTGCTCAGTGTGGTCATAAGCAGTGCATTGCGAGGGATTCAGTTATGGTTAGCTCATGTAACCATAACTGCTGAATTTCACTGGTTTTGTATGACTGAAATCTGAGCCTAACTATAAAGTCCCTGTAACCTTTGTTTTTTGTTTTTTTTTTTTTGTTTTTTTTGTTATCAGTGAATTTCTATGTTTTTTTAATTCTATTTTCTAACTATAAGGCCCCTGTAAACCTTTGTTGTTTTCATTGAATTTCTATGGTTTTTTGAAATTCTGTTTCCGAACTATAACGTCCCTGTGGCCTGTTTTTTTAAGTGAATTTGTTAGATTTTAAAATGTTGATTTCCTGCATGTGTGTGAGTGCATGAGTAGCTCAGTAGGTGCATGATGTCTGAGTAGGTTTGTAAGAGGGTGTGAGAGAGTATGAGTAGGGCTGTAAGTGGGTATATGAGTGTCTGGGTCTGTGAGTGTGTGTATGAGTTTCCGATAGGAGTGGACGGTAAACTCCACTCCACCAGCGGAGTTTACGGAGTTTCGCCACTCCGTGCTCCACTTGGAATGCGGAGTCCGTCAAAAACTCAGCCAACCGCCAGTGGACAAAGTTTACCAGAGCACTCACTTCTAGGCTTCATCTCCCAAGAGTGGTGTGCCAGGAGGTGCATTTGCAGAGTGGTTGTACAAGGGGTGGGGCCTCCGATGAGATCTGAGCAATCCCTCTGTGGGGGACATACTTGTGGCACCAATAGTTGTTCTTGTCCCCCAATGACCCTCAGCAGCCAAGGGGACTTCATCCCCAACCACTAATGCGGCAGGAGGTGAGTTTGCAGAGTGGTTGAGAAAGGGGGCAGGGCCTCCGACGAGGTCTGAGCAATCCCTTGTGGGGGATTTGCTTTTGGGAAAAATAGGGGTTCTTGGTCCCCAACAATTCTCAGCAGCCAAGGGGGCTTTATCCCCAAACTACTAATGCGCCAGGAGGCGAGTTTGCAGAGTGGTTGAGAAAGGGTACGGGGCCTCCGACGAGGTCTGAGCAATCCCTTGGGGGGATTTTCTTTTGGGGAAAAATAGGGGTTCTTGGCCCGCAACGACCCTCAGCAGCCCAAGTGACTTCATCCCCAACCAGTAGTACCCCAGGAAGTGCATTTGAAGATTGGTTGAGAAAAGAGGCGGCCTCCAATAAAGTTATTCATACCCTGCCCCCTTTTCTTTTACTTAAATGTTTTTTGTGGGATTCGGCTGAAGTTGAGTCCCAAGACGGCTGCCAACACTTCCTGGCTGAAGTGTTGGCAAACAATGAGATCTCACAATGAGATCTGTGCGTAGGCTCCAACCAGATAGCCTTATTTGCTTTCCCTTAAACTTCACAACAACTACTGAACGGATTTACACCAGACCAAAATCCACCATCCTGCCAAATGTGGTGTAATTCCGTCCAGCGGTTTGGACTGCTGTCACGTTCAAAGTTCCTATGAGAATTAACAGAGGAAAACATATTTATTTCAAACACACTTTTTTCTTGGCCCCCACTTGACAGATCACCCCAAAACTTTCCATGCCCAACAAGACTCACTATGACACTTTTTTGAGAAAATTTCATGAAGATTCGTTAAACTACACCAAATATAGGCAAGAAAACAAACGCTTTTCTATAGAAACATGGTCTTAACTATAATTACCTACTGGCGACTGCCAGTAGGTGATATATAAGGTTATATACCTACTACATATATTTTTGGAGAGAGACTTGTTCCTAGTTGCCACTTTGCATTGCTACATCCAAAAAGAGATAAAATGATGGCCCTCTTACCAAGAAGCTAAAAGTGCCGCTCCTGAACTCTGGCTTAGAGTGTTGTGCAGTTGTCGGTGGCGCTCGACTCGTCTCCTACTAGTGATGCAAGGTTGTCTTGTGGCTACAGTGCTTGCCTCATCAGAATGATTTATTCAAGGCCATCCTGTGGCTTGAGTGATTGTCTCCTCAGAGGGATGCAAGGCTATCCTGTAGCTGCAGTGCTTGTCTCCTCAGAGGGATGCAAGGCTATCCTGTAGCTGCAGTGCTTGTCTCCTCAGAGGGATGCAAGGCCCTCCTGTGGCTTGAGTGATTGTCTCCTCAGAGGGATGCAAGGCCGACCTGTGGCTGCAGTGCTTGTCTCCTCAGAGGGATGCAAGGCCGCCCTGTGGCTGCAGTGCTTGTCTCCTCAGAGGGATGCAAGGCTATCCTGTAGCTGCAGTGCTTGTCTCCTCAGAGGGATGCAAGGCCCTCCTGTGGCTTGAGTGATTGTCTCCTCAGAGGGATGCAAGGCCGCCCTGTGGCTGCAGTGCTTGTCTCCTCAGAGGGATGCAAGGCCGACCTGTGGCTGCAGTGCTTGTCTCCTCAGAGGGATGCAAGGCCGCCCTGTGGCTGCAGTGCTTGTCTCCTCAGAGGGATGCAATGCCGCCCTGTGGCTGCAGTGCTTGTCTCCTCAGAGGGATGCAATGCCGCCCTGTGGCTGCAGTGCTTGTCTACTTTGAAGGATTTATTCAAGGCCCTCCTGTGGCTTGAGTGATTGTCTCCTCAGAGGGATGCAAGGCCGCCCTGTGGCTGCAGTGCTTGTCCCCTCAGAGGGATGCAATGCCGCCCTGTGGCGGCAGTGCTTGTCTACTTTGAAGGATTTATTCAAGGCCGCCCTGTGGCTCCGTGCTTGTCCCCTCAGCGGGATGCAAGGCCGCCCTGTGGCTGCAGTGCTTGTCTCCTCAGAGGGATGCAATGCTGCCCTGTGGCTGCAGTGCTTGTCTACTTTGAAGGATTTATTCAAGGCCGCCCTGTGGCTCCGTGCTTGTCCCCTCAGCGGGATGCAAGGCCGCCCTGTGGCTGCAGCAGTTGTCTCCCTTGAGTGACTTATGCAAAGATGGCCTGACGCTGGGGTGTTTGTCTCCTCAGAGTGACTTACACAAGAATGTCCTGACACTGGAGTGTTTGTGTTCTCAGAGTGAAGAACGGCAGTCCTGTGGCTGCAGTGATCGTCTCCTCAGAGGGATGCAAGGCCGACCTGCGGCTGCAGTGCTTGTCTCCTCAGAGGGATGCAAGGCCGACCTGCGGCTGCAGTGATCGTCTCCTCAGAGGGATGCAAGGCCGACCTGTGGCTGCAGTGATCGTCTCCTCAGAGGGATGCAATGCCGCCCTGTGGCTGCAGTGATCGTCTCCTCAGAGGGATGCAAGGCCGACCTGCGGCTGCAGTGCTTGTCTCCTCAGAGGGATGCAAGGCCGACCTGCGGCTGCAGTGATCGTCTCCTCAGAGGGATGCAATGCCGCCCTGTGGCTGCAGTGATCGTCTCCTCAGAGGGATGCAAGGCCGACCTGCGGCTGCAGTGCTTGTCTCCTCAGAGGGATGCAAGGCCGACCTGCGGCTGCAGTGCTTGTCTCCTCAGAGGGATGCAAGGCCGACCTGCGGCTGCAGTGATCGTCTCCTCAGAGGGATGCAAGGCCGACCTGTGGCTGCAGTGATCGTCTCCTCAGAGGGATGCAATGCCGCCCTGTGGCTGCAGTGATCGTCTCCTCAGAGGGATGCAAGGCCGACCTGCGGCTGCAGTGCTTGTCTCCTCAGAGGGATGCAAGGCCGACCTGCGGCTGCAGTGATCGTCTCCTCAGAGGGATGCAATGCCGCCCTGTGGCTGCAGTGATCGTCTCCTCAGAGGGATGCAAGGCCGACCTGCGGCTGCAGTGCTTGTCTCCTCAGAGGGATGCAAGGCCGACCTGCGGCTGCAGTGCTTGTCTCCTCAGAGGGATGCAAGGCCGTCCTGTGGCTGCGGTGCTTGTCTCCTCAGAGGGATGCAAGGCCGACCTGTGGCTGCAGTGCTTGTCTCCTCAGAGGGATGCAAGGCCGACCTGCGGCTGCAGTGCTTGTCTCCTCAGAGGGATGCAAGGCCGACCTGCGGCTGCAGTGCTTGTCTCCTCAGAGGGATGCAAGGCCGCCCTGTGGCAGCAGTGATCGTCTCCTCAGAGGGATGCAAGGCCGACCTGCGGCTGCAGTGCTTGTCTCCTCAGAGGGATGCAAGGCCGACCTGCGGCTGCAGTGCTTGTCTCCTCAGAGGGATGCAAGGCCGCCCTGTGGCCGCAGTGATCGTCTCCTCAGAGGGATGCAAGGCCGACCTGCGGCTGCAGTGCTTGTCTCCTCAGAGGGATGCAAGGCCGACCTGCGGCTGCAGTGCTTGTCTCCTCAGAGGGATTTATTCAAGGCCGTCTTGTGGCTGCGGTGCTTGTCTCCTCACAGGGATGCAAGGCCGACCTGCTGCTGCAGTGCTTGTCTCCTCAGAGGGATGCAAGGCCGACCTGCGGCTGCAGTGCTTGTCTCCTCAGAGGGATGCAAGGCCGACCTGCGGCTGCAGTGCTTGTCTCCTCAGAGGGATGCAAGGCCCTCCTGTAGCTGCAGTGCTTGTCTCCTCAGAGGGATGCAAGGCCGTCCTGTGGCTGCGGTGCTTGTCTCCTCAGAGGGATGCAAGGCCGACCTGCGGCTGCAGTGCTTGTCTCCTCAGAGGGATGCAAGGCCGACCTGCGGCTGCAGTGCTTGTCTCCTCAGAGGGATGCAAGGCCGACCTGCGGCTGCAGTGCTTGTCTCCTCAGAGGGATGCAAGGCCGTCCTGTGGCTGCGGTGCTTGTCTCCTCAGAGGGATGCAAGGCCGACCTGCGGCTGCAGTGCTTGTCTCCTCAGAGGGATGCAAGGCCGTCCTGTGGCTGCGGTGCTTGTCTCCTCAGAGGGATGCAAGGCCGACCTGCGGCTGCAGTGCTTGTCTCCTCAGAGGGATGCAAGGCCGCCCTGTGGCTGCAGTGCTTGTCTCCTCAGAGGGATGCAAGGCCGACCTGTGGCTGCAGTGCTTGTCTCCTCAGAGGGATGCAAGGCCGCCCTGTGGCTGCAGTGCTTGTCTCCTCAGAGGGATGCAAGGCCGCCCTGTGGCTGCAGTTATTGTCTCCTCAGAGGGATTTATTCAAGGCCGCCCTGTGGCTGCAGTGATCGTCTCCTCAGAGGGATGCAAGGCCGACCTGCGGCTGCAGTGCTTGTCTCCTCAGAGGAATGCAAGGCCGACCTGCGGCTGCAGTGCTTGTCTCCTCAGAGGGATGCAAGGCCGACCTGCGGCTGCAGTGCTTGTCTCCTCAGAGGGATGCAAGGCCCTCCTGTGGCTTGAGTGATTGTCTCCTCAGAGGGATGCAAGGCCGCCCTGTGGCTGCAGTGCTTGTCTCCTCAAAGGGATGCAAGGCTGACGTGTGGCTGCAGTGCTTGTCTCCTCAGAGGGATGCTAGGCCGTCCTGTGGCTGCGGTGCTTGTCTCCTCAGAGGGATGCAAGGCCATCCTGTAGCTGCAGTGCTTGTCTCCTCAGAGGGATGCAAGGCCGACCTGCGGCTGCAGTGCTTGTCTCCTCAGAGGGATGCAAGGCCGTCCTGTGGCTGCAGTGCTTGTCTCCTCAGAGGGATTTATTCAAGGCCGCCCTGTGGCTCCGTGCTTGTCTCCTCAGAGGGATTTATTCAAGGCCGCCCTGTGGCTCCGTGCTTGTCTCCTCAGAGGGATGCAAGGCCGACCTGTGGCTGCAGTGCTTGTCTCCTCAGAGGGATGCAAGGCCGTCCTGTGGCTGCAGTGCTTGTCTCCTCAGAGGGATGCAATGCCGCCCTGTGGCTGCAGTGCTTGTCTCCTCAGAGGGATGCAATGCCGCCCTGTGGCTGCAGTGCTTGTCTACTTTGAAGGATTTATTCAAGGCCCTCCTGTGGCTTGAGTGATTGTCTCCTCAGAGGGATGCAAGGCTATCCTGTAGCTGCAGTGCTTGTCTCCTCAGAGGGATGCAAGGCCGACCTGCGGCTGCAGTGCTTGTCTCCTCAGAGGGATGCAAGGCCGACCTGTGGCTGCAGTGCTTGTCTCCTCAGAGGGATGCAAGGCCGTCCTGTGGCTGCAGTGCTTGTCTCCTCAGAGGGATGCAAGGCCGTCCTGTGGCTGCAGTGCTTGTCTCCTCAGAGGGATTTATTCAAGGCCGCCCTGTGGCTCCGTGCTTGTCTCCTCAGAGGGATGCAAGGCCGACCTGTGGCTGCAGTGCTTGTCTCCTCAGAGGGATGCAAGGCCGTCCTGTGGCTGCAGTGCTTGTCTCCTCAGAGGGATGCAATGCCGCCCTGTGGCTGCAGTGCTTGTCTCCTCAGAGGGATGCAATGCCGCCCTGTGGCTGCAGTGCTTGTCTACTTTGAAGGATTTATTCAAGGCCCTCCTGTGGCTTGAGTGATTGTCTCCTCAGAGGGATGCAAGGCTATCCTGTAGCTGCAGTGCTTGTCTCCTCAGAGGGATGCAAGGCCGACCTGCGGCTGCAGTGCTTGTCTCCTCAGAGGGATGCAAGGCCGACCTGTGGCTGCAGTGCTTGTCTCCTCAGAGGGATGCAAGGCCGTCCTGTGGCTGCAGTGCTTGTCTCCTCAGAGGGATGCAAGGCCGTCCTGTGGCTGCAGTGCTTGTCTCCTCAGAGGGATGCAATGCCGCCCTGTGGCTGCAGTGCTTGTCTCCTCAGAGGGATGCAATGCCGCCCTGTGGCTGCAGTGCTTGTCTACTTTGAAGGATTTATTCAAGGCCCTCCTGTGGCTTGAGTGATTGTCTCCTCAGAGGGATGCAAGGCCGACCTGTGGCTGCAGTGCTTGTCTCCTCAGAGGGATGCAAGGCCGTCCTGTGGCTGCAGTGCTTGTCTCCTCAGAGGGATGCAATGCCGCCCTGTGGCTGCAGTGCTTGTCTACTTTGAAGGATTTATTCAAGGCCCTCCTGTGGCTTGAGTGATTGTCCCCTCTGAGGGATGCAAGGCCGTCCTGTGGCTGCAGTGCTTGTCTCCTCAGAGGGATTTATTCAAGGCCGTCCTGTGGCTGCGGTGCGTGTCTCCTCAGAAGGATGAAAGGCCGTCCTGTGGCTGCAGCGGTTGTCTACCTCTGGCAACGACTTCCTGCGGTTGCCGTGGTTTCTCCTCCTACTGGTACAAGTCCTTTAGGATGCTAAACTGACTGCCTCCTCCTAGCCACACGCTTCCTTCTTGAGGCTGCAGAGGTGACTTCCTGCTGCGGCGCGATGCCCTTCCGTTGGATCCAGGTCTCAGAAGCCTCCTAGCACCGCGAAGTCCTCATGAGGTCGTCACAGCGCTGTGGGTTTGGATCATTGGAGAACGGAGTGATTGTCACCCCCATCAGCCCTACCGGCTGAAAAGCCTCTTCCGTCCTCGGGGTGGTGGGTACGACTCCCCCGCGCGCCCATCCGTTCCATAATACGGGGAGGTGTTAGGGTGTTAACCCTGAATGTAGTAAAATAAGCCTCTTACGTCCCGGGGAGCGGCGGCCCACGACGCGGGGTTACAGGCCTGGAATGTGCTAATCTGGGATTTGCTCTAAATCCAGGCCCTGCAAGTGCTGAAAAGGCGCTGTACGCAGGGATACAGAGACTACGTCTCACGCACCGTGACAGCCCCCTCAACAACAGGCCGGGGAGGGCGGTTCCCTGCACATACCTGATACGACAATACCGTGGGACACCGACATGCGCCTGTGCCCTGCTAAGGACACCCGACGCATAAACGCTTGTGCACCTCAAAGCCCTTGTGGAATTCACTCGCGCACCAAATATCCTATACTCTGCATTTATGCCCCTCAAACTGTTGTGGACTACACTGCTGCACTTTATCGTCCGCACTTATTCACCTACGTCTTACGTCATGCCCTTTGAAGTCTGTGGTGCTTGCAAGGATGGCAGGCCTGCACTTGTGAGCGTCAGAGGTCGCTCTAGTTCATGTCAAAGGCTGCTGGCCTGCACTTGTTAACTTCAAGGCTACGGATACCTGCACAGACCACGTGACACAGCCTGCCCGGCCATTCTAGCCTTTTCCCGGTGGGCGGGTGGTTAGGAGGCTGTTCTCACAGCAGGATGTCCTGCCAAGTGCCAAACATGCCCCCCGCAGAGGCATTTTAGCCATGGCCTCCTGCGGCGTGGAACTGGTTTGAACAATTTTGCCAGGTATGATTTTGATTTTTAGGTTGGCCTGCATGTAGGCTGAGAAGAAGGTCCCGGCGTCCACTCAACATTCAGTGATTTTGGGCAAATCCTACTGGATGTATGACATTACAACGCATGCTTTTACCACGCATGCCTTTACATCGCAGTTTTTACAACGCATGCCTTTACAACGCATAGGGGCAGATTTACGTTAACTGGCGCATCCCTAGGGATGCACCAGTTAATGTGCGCCACAGTGCGTCACAGCTCCGCCACCCATGGTGCGCCGCATTTATAATGCGGCGCACCATGGTGCAAGGCAGGGAAGATGCGTGACGCATCTTTCGGCGTACGGGCGGCGCATTGCTGGAGTCATGTCGCAAGTGCAACATGACTCCTGCAATGCACAGGGGCCACCCCTACAATGCATGGTGCATCACCCTTACGCCTGCTTCATGCAGGCGTAAGGAATTGACGTAGAAAGTGACTCAGTGAAATCTTGTAGATTTCACTGAGTCACTTTCCAGGGGCGTTCCTGCGACGGAACGCCCACCCCTGCACCGTAACGCCTACATGAAACCTGACGCAGGTTTCATGTGGCGCAGGGCGTTACACCGTGACGCATCTCCATAGATGCGTCACGTTGTAAATGCCTCGTAGGGATGCGCCACGTTTACGCCGCCTTGCGTGACACAACAGCGGCGTAAACGTGGCGCAAGGGCCTCATAAATCTGCCCCATAGTGCTTTTGGGCGCTGGATAGTGAATAGTTTAATTTACTATTCCAACTCCAGTCCCCTTGGATAGTAGGGAAGGTGTTGGATAGTAAATTAAATCTATTCCCTATCCTAGAGCGCCCCCCAGCGCTATGCTTTGTAATGACATGCGTTGTAATAGTTGCGTCGTAAAGGCACTGCGTGGTAAAAGTTGCGTTGAAAAGGATGTTCCCCATCCTACTTAATCGCCCCCTGCCTACAAAAACATGAATATGTCCGCCTGTAATGCAACTGGTACTCATGTAAAGCGCTCCAATACCTTCGGGTGAGTTTGCGGTATATAAAAATGAAGAAAAAAAAAGACTGATTCCAGCACATGTTTACGTCTAAAGTTATGCTGCAGGCTGTGTACACAAAAGGCTGTGCTTCCTACACGTGTACAGTGCAAAATCTGAACTGTCTGGATTTGTGCACTTGAGAAGGGTGCCTTAGACTTGTTCATTGGAAGGCCAGGCAGTCTGTACTTGTGCACCTTAAAGGCTGCCAAGCCCGCACTTCTGCACACAGAGTAGCCACTCGAATGCACATCTCCAATGTGTGCACGGCATGCACCAAGAAGACTGCAGAGTCTCATCATGTAGCTGCGGGACTGCATTCACAGTCACATGTTGTGCGCAGTCAGCGGTGAGGCCTACCTTAGTGTCCCTTGAAGGAAGGGGTGAGAAACACAAACAAGCATTAGCAAAGACAATAGATAGGACTTTTGTTAGCGTTTGGTAATAGTTGGGCAACTTTGTGAGTGTTTCCCCAAGTTGTCCTTGGAAGAAAGTTTTCTAATGAACCAATAATTTGGTCCGCAACAATATGGAAAGTAGAAGTAGGGCTGGTATGGTAAACAGAAACATCAGAAAAGGTCAATTGTGTTCCTAAAAAAGAGTGTTATGAAATGAAGTCAGAAGGTGAAGTTTTTGCTTTAAGTGGTGATCTGAAAAGACATACGCATCACAGAATTGTATAGTAGATACCATTTGGCAAAGGGCTAGTCTCTTTAGGAAAGCCAATGTGAGTGGATGTTTTTATGAGCAAAACATTTGAAAACCTAGTAAGATGTTAATATGACAGCAAGGTAAAACAAATGATGAAACAAGGTTGACTTGTGAATTGCACTGTGTCTTTATGACAGGCTAGGGCATCCGAACTGCACATGTCTCATAAAGAAAAATAAATACATTTGAAAATGTGTGAGCAAATTAAATAACAAACCCTGGCTTTCAATTACAAGTTACACATAATGTCACGTATGCTTCGTGCACCATGCACCAGTATTGACTAAAACCTAAAGGAAACAAAAATATGAAAATATAAACAGTCACAAAATGACGCAGCTTTGATAGGCAGCCCACTCAAGAAATGGGATACTATGAAAATATTTGTAACCCAGTGAGTGAAAGGCACTGTCACAAATCACACTTTCTGTACGACTTCTTACTGTACCTGTCGGAAGAACTGATGAAATTAGGTATTCCAGAAAGTTAAAGCTGTCTGTAGCACTCACGCTAGACACAGATCAGCCATATGCAAATACGATTTGTTCCTGAGATAATAGGAACAAAAGCAAAGGCACTCCTCAGGGGCGGCCTTAGGCATGTGCAAGCTGTGCACCTGCACAGGGCCACCAAACCCCAGGGGCCACCACGCCAATATATATCCTTAATATATTAATCCTCTGAGGATGGATACATATTTGCGTGGTGGCCCCTGGCAGGGATTTGGCGGCTTCCGGCTCTGTTCCACTTCTAAACACCCTGACCCCCTCCCCTCTTTACTGGCCTGCGCGCTCCGCCCCGCCCGGACCCCCTCTTCCGGGCCCCCTACCTACGCTCCTTGCCCAGGGCCACCATGAGCCTAGAGCCGGCCCTGCACTCCTTAATTCGTTTCAGCTGTACAGGGCCACATCAGAAAGGTACAGCTTTAGCCCGCCTCCCGTTTTAGCACTTCTCATTGCGGTACGCCTACTGCCATTCATTTGACGGACCATGCCATTCAACAGCCACCCATTTATAGCATGTCAGAAAATTGTATGAAGCACACACTAGGAAGCACATGAATGTGCACAGAGGCGTTTATTAATACTGTGAAATTACTATATGCATGTAACATGAATGTACTGATCACAATATGCAGGCACAATACACCGTACTGCAGATATTTGCTGTGTTCTCTTGTTGTAAAATCCAATAAAACAGAATCAAACAAAAAAGAAAGGTACAGCTTTAGTCCTACGGCACGGCATCACGTCCGGGCATAACCACTTCGCATAGGGAGTCTGAATAAGTAAAGCAAACAAGCATTGAAAATGCAATAGGTCTCGCAATAGAAAAGTTTGAGCTTTTGGTGTGGAAAATGTACATATTTTTTAATTTTTGTTTATGTTTTTCAAAATATAAAAGTATTAATTTTGTTATTAGAAATGCCAATAGTTATAAAGTTAGCAAATGTTACATCTATAGCATTAGTAAAGGTACATGTTCTGTTTTCCCCTGTCTTACATGTATTGATCTGACAAATCACAATGTTTTAACAAGAAGTGAAAACATTTAACATCTTTTTATGACATTTGTAATAAAGCTTGAAACATTGACAGAAAATATTTGAACCAGTTGTTGAATGGTTGCACAGATTGATGCTGTGGTGGCGCTGAGTGATGTTGTTTTGGTGGCGTTCAGTGATGCTGTTGTAGCGCATAGTGATGTTGTGGTGCCCCTGAGTGATGCTGTGGTGGTGCTGAGAGATGCTATGGTGATGCAATAGATAGAGTGAGTGCGATAGATAGATAGAGGGAGGGTGATAGATAGAGGGAGGGCGATAGAGTGAGGGCGATAGAGTGATTGAGGGTGGTAGAGTGAGTGAGGGTGGTAGAGTGAGTGAGGGCGGTAGAGTGAGTGAGGGCGGTAGAGTGAGTGAGGGCGGTAGAGTGAGGGTGGTAGAATGAGGGCGGTAGAATGAGGGCGGTAGAGTGAGGGCGGTTGAGTGAGGGTGGTTGAGTGAGGGCAGTTGAGTGAGGGCGGTAGAGTGGTAGGGTGAGGGCGGTAGAGTGGTAGGGTGAGGGCGGTAGAGTGGTAGAGTGAGGGCGGTAGAGTGAGGGCGGTAGAGTGGTAGGGTGAGGGCGGTAGAGTGGTAGAGTGAAGGCGGTAGAGTGAGGGTGGTAGAGTGGTAGAGTGAGGGCGGTAGAGTGGTAGAGTGAGGGCGGTAGAGTGAGGACGGTAGAGTGAAGGCGTGAGGACGTTAGAGTGAGTGCGGTAGAGTGAGGAGAGAGGGGGAGATTTTAGAGAGGAGAGGGGAGAGTGAGGAGAGGGGAGAGTAAGGAGAGAGAGGAAGGAGAGAAGAGAGTGGTGAGAGGGGAGAGAGAGTGGTGAGAGGGGAGAGAGAGTGGTGAGAGGGGAGAGTGGTGAGAGGGGAGAGAGAGTGGTGAGAGGGGAGAGAGAGTGGTGAGAGGGGAGAGAGAGTGGTGAGAGTGTAGAGGGGAGAGTGGTGAGAGGGGTGAGAGTGGTGAAAGGGGTGAGAGGGGGGAGAGGGGTGAGAGGGGGAGCGGTGAGAGTGGGGAGAGCGGTGAGTGGGGAGACCTAAAAACAGCAGTGTGACAGAAGACCAACAAAAGCTACTATATACATCTTTAGCTCCAAAATTCCAATATGTGTCTTTCTCTTTCTCCCTGACTAACTTAGAAGATGTTATTATCCTCAGTGGATGGGATGTTTTAAAAGCTTTACAGCCTTTGTGCCACGGAGTATACCAATCATTAAAGCCCCTCGCCCTCATTAGCTCAGCAAATCGTTAAGCCCTCGCAGCAGGATATGATATTTTCTGAAGGTGCAGGATTGGTGTCTGTATTGCCTCAGTACCCAAGAATATTAAAATGTCATAAAAGAAACGTAACGTCCCAGAATGCCACATAACGCAGCTAACCCGGAAGCATGATTAGGTTAAGCCTATTAGCACAATTCCAGCGGCTCTGGCTTTATATAACAAGGCATGTAAAATTCAATTTCTCTTTTTCTGCGTTTAGTTGATATAGCTAGCATTGGTCTGCAACTTCTCCCAGCTCAATTTCTTAGTGCGCTGATAGTAGACGTGCTGTGGTAAAGCGAGGAATGAGTCACAGTAATGCAGAGAGCTGTAATAATGTCAACTTGTTATTTACTTTCCAAATCTGAATGACTGAGCAAGGCGAAAGGAGAATCAATCAGCCACAATGTGACCCAACAGGCGGAAAAAACACTGCAATTCTTAGAAGCCAGCAATGTGGGGGAAGGGAAAAGCACATGTAGTATTTCCCCCTGAGGAGGTAACAGACCACAGGGGCGTAAACCCCGCCCAATCTTTGTGAGTCAATCATTTTCTAGTAATTAACAAAATGAGGTACTCCGCCCATTTCATGTGCTCACTGGAACCACCAACCTCTATATATGAAAGCAGTTGGCACCCATGAAGTGCAGTCTCACTCTCCTTGATTTGTAGCACCACACAGAAAGGCCACACCATGAAATGTACACACTGCCCACTTTAATACATAAAGGCGCCAGGAAACAGTTAAGAATGACATCCCAGCTACACCCTTACAGGTAGAAATAAAACCATGTGTTCAAACACTCCACGACCAGCAATTGTGACTGGGATAGTATTTTAGAATAAATATTGTCCGGTTAATTTCAATTAAGGCTGCTTTTAATACATGACTGCTCCATGGAAGATCGTGCATTTTCTTTTAACTCTGTAGCTTGTTAAAAGAAAGCAACGGTTTTCTCTTTCGGGTGGTTGCATCTGTGGCAGCCTTTTTAGCGCTCCAAGTGTGTCTAATTGAGCTGAGGCGTGACCTGCAGCACGTGTATTTACGTGAAGTCGTGCATTCAGGGTGATGTATGCCAATAAGTAGACTGCAGGGGTATTGATGAAATAAATAAGTGCACATGTCCAACATGCTGGACATTATTGCAGAGCCAACACACTACCCTAAACTCTGGGTAAAGGTGGTGTGCCTGATCGGTGCAGCCAACCAGCAACACCAGGAAGGTCAGTGAAACACGTTAGCAAAGAGGACAGCCACCAAAGTGTCTCCTGGCAGGTCTAAGCAGCTCATCTGGTGCTGTAGGCCTTTTCCTCAGGAGCTTTTAGGATTGAATTGCCCCCATTAAAACCAGGCTGCTAGAAAAGACACACCTTGATGAGCTACTAATACTTAATATGGTGCAAGTCACAGTAGGCCTGTTTTCAAGTGTGCGTTGTATGGGTCTGTTTTGCATAATGCAATGCGTCATTATGACTGGAAGTACGTGTAGCATGGCTCTTCTTTACAAAACATGTTTAGAATATGTTCACTTTACAGTAAACGATTTTCAGATTCGAACAAACCACCCATTCCGCTTGTCTGTGCATGCTGGATACTGTAGTTTCGAGTTGTTTCCATTTCGAGAAATAACATTTGAAAGCACCAGGTTACAAAGGAAAGAAATGTGCCTAGTGTGTCCATTACTGGCACACATAAGAAGCTCGGTTACCTCCAAAGGCAGCTTGAGTGCAAGACAGTATTAGTGTACCTTAGACCGAGCAGAGCATATCTGAGATATCTGGTGCAATGTCAGCAGTGTGCACAGTCCTCAAAGTCACTTTGCATTCTGGGACTTGTAGTCCCGAATTTAGTCAGTAACTAAAGCTACAGGACACAGAATGCAAAGAAAATGGTATGGTTGAGTTAATCACTCACACATGCTGTGGATCAGCTGCAGGGGTGCGGGGAGCATGCATCCTGTTGTGTCCTAAGCTCGGAAGTAAGTGCAGCTGCTAAGAACAGGCAGCCTGTTGTGTCCTCAGCTCGGAAGTAAGTGTAGCTGCAAGGATGAGGGGTGGAGAGCAGGCAGCCTGTGGTGTCCTCGGCTCTGAACTAAGTGTAGCTGGAGGGGTGTGGGGTGGGGAGCAGGCAGCCTGTGGTGTACTCGGCTCAGAAGTAAGTACAGCTGCAGGTGTGTGAGGTGGGGAGCAGGCAGCCTGTGGTGTCCTCAGCTCGGAAGTAAGTGTAGCTGTAAGGTTGAGGGGTGGAGAGCAGGCAGTCTGTGATGTCACCAGCTCTGAAGCAAGTGTAGCTGCAGGGGGCAGGCAGCCTGTGGTGTCCTCGGCTCTGAAGTAAGTGCAGCTGCAGGGATGTGGGGTGGGGAGCAGGCAGGCTGTGGTGCTTTGCAGTAAGTGCAGCTTCAGGCGAGACGGGGAGGAAGGGTGAGGGCGACGAGAGAAGCTGAAAAAGACGAGACAGGGGGATAAAAACGATCTGAAAGAGAGGAGGCGAAAGTAATGGAGGAAGGAAAAGGTTTGCACGTGAATGGAGTGGGTGGGAAATCGGAGGAGGGTAAAAGGGAAGAGAACAAGTTAAAAAAAAATGGCTGAGTCCGAGCGTGTGTGCAGGGAGAGAGAGGGGAGGTGCTGGCGGCTGGGGAGGGGGAGGAGAAATGCGAGTAAGGCTGTGTGCGGGGAAAGAGAGGGGAGGTGCTGGCGGCTGGGGAGGGGGAGACAGAAGAAAACACAGTGACGCTGTCTGGTCAGTGAGTAAGAAAAACTGAGTTTTCTGCTCGTTATTTTCGTTCCTTTAGATTTCTATTTTCAGTCACTTGTCCCTTGCTGGGAGAGGCGCACAAATCTGTGAAATACCATTTGAGCAATTAGGCCCATCGTTTGCAATGTAACGTAGTTGCAGTGCTTTTAACATTGTTTAGTGTGTAAAGCTTTTAACTTACTTCACTTACGGTGTGTAGCAGTCCACGGTAGTTCTTGGCGTACCCCTTTCAACAATGGCCCACGGTAGGAATTATTTTCTTTAAAAAAGATGAATGTCCAGCCAGACTCAAACAAGCAGCTGGATACTTAGACCGAAAAAAATAAAAGGAGACATGGCCTGGCGGCCGTGAAACTTAAAGTACTGAGTCAGAGCGTGTGTGCAGGGAGAGAGAGAGGAGGTGCTGGCGGCTGGGGAGGGGGAGGAGAAATGCGAGTAAGGCTGTGTGCGGGGAGAGAGAGGGGAGGTGCTGGCCGCACCAAGCTGGGGAACAGATGGCGATGGCTGGAGATTTGATGCGGTGCACGCGCATTTTAACTCATTGCGCTTGCGCATTGAGCTAAAAGCGCACATGCACTGCATCAAATCGCCAGTCTGGTTAAACTCTGGATAAGCCCCTATAGTCTCGCTAGCTCGAATGCGCAAAAGCATCGGCAGGCGAGACCTAAAAAAATGGAAGGGTTGCTTGAGTTAGTCTGTGGCACTGGTGACTTCTCTTGACCACATTCCAGTTGATCATATTTTAGCTCAGTTTGCCACAACAGATATGGATCAGCAGTAAACAAATTAGCCTTTCCCTGCGTCCCCTTCAGCGCCTTGAAGCTTACACATACTAACCAGGAAGCCTTTCTTGTGCTCTGACTGCTCTGGGGTCTATGCACGTGCTCCTCAAAAGCCATGCAGCCTACATTTGTGCATGATGTGGGCCATACAGCTGATATGCACAACTAAGGACACACAGCCGGAACTTGTGCACAACAATTAGGCTATCTGGTTTGCAGCTGCGCAGCACAAGGCCAACCACCGTGTATTTGTGCACAACAAAGGCTGTATGTTCTGTACTTTGGTAAAAATGCCAAGAAACTCTGAGTTTTTTGCCTGAGGGCCACGCAGCGTATACTCTGAAGGTAGTTCATTGTGTTCTTGTGTACTTCAGTTTGGGGTGCCCGCTTGTGCACCATGAAGGTTGTGCAGTCTACCCTTGTGCACTATGAATACTACGTGGCTGTCACTTGTGTCCTTAAGTCGGTTAGTTACCAAAGGTTATGGGGCGTACGCATGCACATACGTTCAAGGGGTGGAGACTGGAAATTTATTTATTTATTTATTTATTTAGGAAGTTTTCTATAGCGCTGTCAAGACCCGGAGGTAGCAGAGCGCTTTACAGTAATAGAATGACAAAAATCTGTATAAACATATACATAGCATAAACATAAACATAAACATAAACATGACATATGTAAGGTATAAGCATTCAATGAGTGACATTGTAAGCGGAACATGGGTGAGTTGCCGAGTTTCTTTGGTTATGGGATTCACTGTAGTCACATAGTTCAGGGGTTGCCTGCTGACCCCGGTTATGCACAGCCAAGGGAGTGGATCAGGAACAAGAATTTGAGTTGCCTTTTGAATTCCACAAAAGAAGGAATAGTTCCGATGTGCGGGGGGATGGCGGTCCAGATTTTGGTGGCATTTCCAGTGAAAGAGCAGTCTGCTGTTCTTTTCTTTCTGGTTTTGGGTAGGATGAGCAGGAAGGACTTAGAGCTTCTCAGATTCCTGGCTTGGCCTGCTTTTTTGAGTTTATTTGCCAGGTATTCGGGTTTGCCGGTACGGAGGGCTTTGTGGGTTAGGCAGACCGTTCTGAAGTTACTACGCATTTCTACTGGGAGCCATTTGAGTTCCTTGAGTGCTGGGAAGATGTGATCCGATTTTTTGATGCCGGTAATCATTCTAGCTGCAGCATGTAGTGTTGTTTTGATCGGTGCCAAGTTCATTTTCGGGATGCCTGTTAGGTTTGCGTTCCCATAGTCTAGTCTTGACAGTACCAGAGATTGAGTGGCCAGTTTGAGATCCTTGTTAGGAATGTAGTGTTTGATCTTGTTCAACAGTCTGAGGTTAAAGAAAGCACATTTGGCTGCATTCTTGATGTGTTTTACCATGTTTAGTTTGGGGTCTATGATGATGCCAAGAGATTTAACAGAGTCGGCTAGAGTAAGATTTCCTTTAAGTGCATCGATTGCTTTTAGCCATTCGGTGATTTGAGGGTTGTCTTCCTTGTTCGAGATGAGGAGTGTCTCAGTTTTGTCTGGATTCAATTTCAAGTGATTGTTTGTCAGCCATTGTTGAACACCTTTCAGGACATCATTTAGTCTATGTATGTCAGTGAGAGAGGAAGTTTCCAGATAGATTTGTGTATCGTCCGCGTAGAGGTGAAAGCGGATGTTGGCTTTTCTGAGTAGCTTGTAAAGTGGTTCCATATAGATGTTAAAAAGCTGAGGCGAGAGCACCGAACCTTGGGGGACGCCCTTATTGACCTGTTGGATTTCGGAGGTGAAATTCTTGATTTTTATTATTTGTGTTCGGTTGTGTATGAATGAGGAGAACCGTTTGAGAAATACTTCGCCGATGCCAGCTCTTTCTTGAAGAGCCTTGGTGAGGAGTTTGTGGTCCACCGTGTCGAATGCTGCAGAAAGGTCAAGGAGAATGAGGAGGCAGCATTTGTCTGAATCCAGAGATCTGTGGATATCGTCTATGATGTTCAGCATCGTTGTTTCTGTGCTGCGTCCTTGTCTGAAGCCAGACTGGAGGGGGTCTAGGAGATTGATGTTGTTCAGATGATGAGTCAGTTGCAGGAGTACACAGCGTTCCAATGTTTTGGCTAGTAGAGGGAGGTTAGATATTGGTCTGAAGTTGTTCAGGTCTGTTGAGTCAAGACCTGTTTTTTTCAGCAGGGGGGTAACTTGCCCAATTTTTAGGCAGTCAGGGACCACTCCGTTTTTTAAGGAGCTGTTTATGATGTTGCCCCATATAGGTGCAAGAGAGTGTTTCATTTTCATGATTAGTGAGGGAGGAATGGGGTCAGAGATATGAGCTGATGGTTTGGAGGACGAGATCAGCGAGATTATCTCTGCGTCTGGGACGGGGCGGAAGCTAAGCCAGGGGGTGCTCAAAGAGCCGGGAGAGAGAGCCTGAGGTGCAGCCGAACTGGTCTTCTTGGGGTGTGAATTGTTGGGGTCAAGTGAAAGTTCGATTTTTGTGATCTTCTCGTTGAAGAAGTGGGCGAAGTTGTCGCAAAGATCTTTGGATGCTAGCAGAGAAGAAAACAGTGGTTTGGACGTTTGTTGCCTGATGATGCTGTAAAGCTCCTTCGGTCTATTTTTGGCTTTGTCCAGTGCCTCGCGGAAGAAGCTGGATTTTTTGTTTTTGAAGTGGTTGTTGTATTTCCTTCGGGCTGCTTTCAGTTGATCACGAAGGATGGCCGTTGGGTTGTTTCTCCACTTTCTTTCCTTGGCTCTTAGAGTTCTCCTTTCTGCGTTGAGGTCAGTGTTGAACCACGTTCTGGAAGGGATAACTCTGCTTCTTTTGAGCTTTAGTGGCGCAAGTTTGTCAAGTATGGACCCTAGCTCGGAGTTGTAGCAGTCGATGAGCTCATTGGTGTAAAGGTGCGCTTTATTGGCCGGTAGAAGAGAGCTTAACTGATCATCCAGGATATCCAGGGGTATTTGAGAGAGGTTTCTTGTCCATTTGGGGGGGTCTTGGGGGGGTTTATGTGAGATAATGGGGTGATTGATATGAAAGAGGATCATGTGGTGGTCTGACCAGTCGACGGGAAGGATGTGGTTGATCGTGATTGATTTCTTTTGTGAGATGATAGCATCCAGTGTGGCTCCTTTGTAATGAGTCTCCTCGGTGAAATATTGTTGCAGGTTGTTATCATGAAGGAGGCTGGATAACGATTGGATTAGGGGATTGTGTGTCTCGTTCCAGCGAAGATTCTGATCCCCAAGAATTAGGTTATTGGAGTCACCGAGTGCGCCTTGTGCAATCAGGTCGGAAAGATGATGGTAGAAGGACTAGGAAACGTTATGACACTAGAGTGGAAGCCAGCAGGCAGTGCTTAATTTGAGACAGTGGTTTCCGGTGGGGGCAACCGGCACTCATTTTTGGGGACCAGCACTTGAATAACTGATCAGATATTTCGCAACAGAGAGAAAAAAACACACAAAGGGGAAAGCAGTAGGAAGAGAAAGATGGGAAGCCCATCACAAAGGGAGAAATCAGAAACCTGTAAGAGTTAGAAAAAGAGAACATCTGTATAGTATGAGGCTCTGGAGAGGACTGCAATGCGCAGTTGTGTATGGCAGCGCAAGCTTAAGCGAGGAGATGAGAGCTCCTGCGGACACTGAAACTAACCTGAAAGGTGAAGATTGCAAATGTTTTGTTTATTTCCAAAGCAGACTATGCAAATAAGAATGCGGTGTCAGGAAGAATGCATTGGTGATGCTGTACAGCATGGCTAAAACCACTGGCAAAGCTAATAGATCCCAAAGGCGAGACCTATTGGTTTTGCTAATGCTTGTCTCACGCAGTCACCGTTTCCTCCATGCGGATGAGAGTCCTGGACAGTCAAAATGGTTTAAAAGAATTTGAAGATACCCTTAGATAAGAACTGTTCCGGGTCTAGTCCAACTGACCATTGACTGCCAATCAGGTCCGAGACATTGGAAGTTGCACAGACATGTGGTCAGAGTAATTGCATATGATTTGTACTGTATCTTTAGTTCATGATATTACATGTGTATGTATGCCTTTGCAGATATCACGCCTGAGAGGATCAGGACTTCAACACTCAAGCATGACCAGCTCACTCCATGTCACTGTTTCCTGTCTGTGAACGTTTCACCAACAATTCACTGGTATCAGGTGGATTAGAATGCTCAGTTCTGTGATGTATTCCTATAGGTTCTGAATCGATCCCCCTATTCCTGACCCTATTCTGGTTAACAAACCAACAAGTTAACTAGCAGTCAGCCCATGAGGCAGAAAACCCCCATGATGCAGATACCGTTATCTGACGCAGTCACACTACGGCACAGGAACGTGTTATCTGATTAGGTCATAACGCTTGCGATCTAATTAGACAAGCGATATTCCTCCAGCCCCTGATAAGGCATACGGAGTTCTCATAACAAATCAAACCTATGACAACCTGGGAAAAACCCTGCGGCCATTGTTTTGATTTCACCAAGAACTTCAGCAAAAGAATGTGCTAACGACCTGGTCGTATGACATCCTTATTGACGTATCTATGTCCATCCTTACGTCAATCTCGGCACCTTAAAGGTATAAATATTACCGATATTGCCCTATGCAAACACACGCGGTGGTGACGAGACGGAGCAGCCATACTTGCCGAAGCCCAGAGCAGAGCAGACCCCGCTGGCGCAGCCCCGCCTTCCTGACGCGCTGAGAACGAGACGCGCTGCTTTCTCCTGCCGAGAAATCCAGCACCGGCGTTTCCGGGTATCCCTCGCAGGCAGCCTGGAATATCGAGAGCAGAGAAGAGAGATACCATCCCTCATTCATCCTAACTTCCAGGTACAGAACTGAATAACCCCTCGCAGAGAATTCTTTAGTCAGTCACTTGGCAAAAACAAACTTAACTTAAACTGTAACTTTCTATTCCCGCCCACGTATTAGGCTTAGGTCAGGTACACGGGGTAGGCGTATCTAGAAACACCAGTTGAGTACGTTTAGTCAAATGTATATGTGCATGTAATATATTTTATTCATTTTAAACCTTCATATGGCTTAGAAACCATATCAATGTTTTTACAGTATTATTTTATACTTCTGCTTTTAATGTATGCACTTTACTTAACGATAAGTATTGCAATAATATCGATCCATTTCTCTTGTACGAGAAAAGAGACTGATCAATAAATAACATCTTTTATTGAACACGCCCGTCTCTTCCTTTTCTCTACAATCTGATGAGACTAAGAATGCACGTACTGACTGAGTAAAATAAATTGCCTTTTGTTCACACGACTCTCGAGATACACTCTTGATTAGGGGAGAGCAAAGTTGTCATGTTCTATGGTTGTCAGAAACTAAATCCCTTCTTGTCTAATCAGGGAAGTTAATTCCTTCCTGAACATTCGAGAAAGTTTCTAGTGAACTCTGAGCTAGCTGGCAAACCCAAAACTTTAAGTCTAATATCGACAGTAGTAGACCTAGTTAACGTCTGGTCTAGGCCTATACTATTGAAGGTATTATTCCAATGCGCAGAGCCTATTGGGATAATAGGAACTACACTACATGGCGCCCAACGTGTTTGGAAAGGGCGATAAAACTAACGTAAGACATTTAAAGTAACTCAGTCGTGCTTTCTCACTCAGACCCCTTTTCCCATAATACTCCAAAGACGTCTGGAGTGGGTGAAAGGTAATATCCGCCAGACCTCGCAGGAGGGAACTCCTATGTATGGTTCTTGGTATAGTCAACGTTGAAGGATACACTGTTCCAGAATATTGTGCATCTAATCTTTGTTTCCATAAGAAACCTGATCTGCAAACAAACAAAGTAACCATCCTGTCAGTAAAATGGTAGACAGTGATGAAGAAAGAGAGACAGTTAGATTAGCAACTGAACTCGCAGCCGCTGTTGCTGCTATACAAGATGCAGACCAGGACATAATACTCATCCCGGTCATCAAAAGGAAATCTATAACCTTAAAACTTATAGAAAATGGACTGACACCTAGAGGTGGTACAGTCATATTCGTAATTGAGGCACACGATTATCGGCAGACAGAGGTATACTATTCATGGATAAATTTTCCAGCAGCAAATGCTGTAACAAAGTACTTCCACTATTACAAAATAGAGGAACCTCCTGAAACGTACACTCTTTTCGAGGAGGTGGAAGTACCACTCAAATTTCAAGAGCACCTGCTCTTATTTGATGGCGCCCTAAAACATAATAATCACATCACCAGGCTCGGTCCCTTAGGTAGACCAGGAGCAACGTGGCCGGTCCTAGCCGGATACACACCACATCCAGACATCGACGGGATGTCTGCAGCAAACCTTTTAACACAGCTAAAACAATTAATAAAAATACATAGACAATTAGTCCAGTATGTGATGCGGACTTCTACAATTCAGCCAGCAATTAAATTTCCACAGCTGACCCCTCACCAGGGGAACACAAATAAAATTACACCACAGAACATACAGTCCTGCCTAGGTAAAGTACCAGCTAAACGGGAACAAATACCATTCTGGTTGGCACAGAAAATAACCCAAATAGAGGCGGTGTTTCCTGACACCACCCCGTTAGAAAAACACAGGATTCTGACTATCTGTCTTCCAATGGGAATCGCACCACACATTGAGGACTGTGACACTTGGGGTACAGTCTTTGCTTCCATTTACACAAAAACGCACGGTGTTCCATCCATTTCGGTAATACCAGATGTGCTAAAACAAATTCAAGACGAATATGGTCCAGAACCCGCTTTAACTCTTGGTATGAAATTACTAAAAGACTTCAAGCAGGTCTCAGCTATATTATTAGCCAACATAAAGGGAGAAGCAGCAAATGTGGCGATCCGCCAGAGGTTAAAGGAGACAGATATAGCAGACCAACCAGCTGAAATTGCCAGAATCATAGAAAAATCCTATGAGGAACTAGGTAAAGATAGTCTAGGTGGAATACCAGTAAAACCACAACTGATTGAAAGTCCTGAAAAAATATTTTTTAATAATAATTCAACATCACAGAAAAAGAGCTGGGATGGAAACAAACAATCCAATCCTAAAGAAAAGAAATTCCAGTCCAGAGGCAGGTCTCCAAGGCGAAGAGAAAAATCTCCGACCCAAAGACACAGGTCACCCCAGAGTGACCCCTCTGGGAAAAGATATAACCTTAGAAATAGGGATAATATAAAAAAGCCTGATAGATATCAAGACATTGATACACGTCCCTCTCAATCTTTTCAGACTTCCTCGCAGAAATCGGAAAGAAGAGGACGATCAGAACAAAGAGAAGAGCACGCCAAGTCCAAAGACAAGGAACCTGCTCAGCTAAAAAAGAAATTACAATTTCCAAAAAAGAAGGTAGCCAGTATCAAGGTAGTTAACAATGCCGAGAATACTGAGGACACAACTGAAAAACGGAGAATGGGCTCAGACAATGCTAGACAGCGCAGCAGAAGTGAGCATAGCTCGCAAAGTCCTTATGAATCATCTGGAGACAGTGGACACGAATGAATATCTTCAAGTGGAAACTGCAGACACCAGAGTTAGCAAACCTCACAAAATATACGAAATAACATTACGTATAGAGGGAGATAAGACTAGAAAAATAAGGGGACTATTTTGGGATAATCTCTCCAGGGGCTATGACATCCTTCTAGCTGAAAAAGACTGGCCACCAGAATTTGTCAGGGAGTGCCCTCATGGCGAAGAAGTAATTATGCCTGCCTTCTCAAATCACATCCCAATTCATAAAAAATACACACTTGCTAGAAAGTGGGCAGTAGCTCTAGCTCCTGCTTTATATAAAAATCACGTAGGATGGGATGAGGACTCTCCTCCTCACAAAATCCAGTTAAAATCACAACCTACTGCACAAAGGCAGTATCCAATTAAGCAAGAAGCTAAAAAACAGGTAAAAGAAATTCTAGATCAGCTAGAATACCAGGGGGTGATTGAAACTTGCACCTCACAAATGAACAACCCTTTGTTTCCGGTCTCCAAACCAGACAATTCATACCGTCTAGTTTTGGATTACCGACACCTTAACTCATGTTGCAAAACTTTTGCAGTGCAAAACTCACATAGTGCTGCACTAATGAATAACATAGTGCGCAAAAAATACAAAACAACCTTAGACATCTCTAATGGATTCTTTTGTCAAAACATAGCACCAGAGAGCAGATATTTGTCTGCGTTCTCAATAAATGGCACTCAAAAACAATTCTGTCGGTTAGCCCAGGGGTACAAGAACAGCCCGGGAGTATTCTCAGCGAGAGTAACAGAATTACTACAAATATATGACGACGAAGCATTATCATATGTCGACGACATATACTTAACAGATGATGACTTGGAGACTCACTTGAAGAGAGTGAACACCATAATACTTGGGTTCGCAGCAGAGGGTTACAAATTCAACTTTAAAAAATCCAGAATTGCCCATCTGACAGTCCTGTTCTTAGGATATGAATTATCAAGTGAAGGCAAAAGCCTGGCTGACAATTTTCTAGAAAAATGTGCCGTACTCCAAGCACCTAGAACAATTCTAGGCTTCCTAAATTTCGGAAGAACATATATTGCAAATTACGCAGAAAGGGTCAAACCCCTTTATGATCTAATAAAACCAGATTTTAAAAGATCTAATTGGACTCAAATACACACAGAAATATTGAGATCCTTACAAACAGACATGCTAATTAAAACAAAATTAGAAACACGTGATAACACACGCAATCTTGTGATCCGAGTCATCCCAGGGAGATGCGGATTCACATACCTGACCTCTAATGAGGGAGAAAAGGTACCAATTGCATTCAAATCACACTTGTACACTAAGGCTGAAATGAAATTTAGCCCAACGGAAAAAATTCTTACCGCAACACAGACAGCTATAGCAAAAGAACGAGCCCTGGCACAAGGTAAACGAATAATAATCGTGACACCGATACCAGCCCTAGAGGCTGTAACAAAAGCAAGCATTCCAAATGCTAAAGCTCTCCATCCGAGATGGATACAATGGGCTAATTCTCTTGCTGCAACAGACGTGGCGTACGAATTTGATCCTTACTTAAAAACACAAGAATTTCTCCAATATGAATTTGAATGTCCTCCGCCGACCGAAATTCTGCCTCTAGAACACTACGGCTGTATAATATATACAGACGGATCAGCACAACCCGCAGTGGGGGGTAAGCAAGCTTACAGTGCTGCGTGCGCGATCGTTAAAGGTCGCTGGCACGAAGGAAAATTTAAACCAGCAATCACTAAAACACAATCTCTAGGAGATTGTACAGCTCAGCGAGCTGAACTACTGGCGTTCAAGATGGCGCTTGAAAATACCGATCGAGAATTCCCCACACTCATAGTGTGCGATTCGTATTATTGCGTTCAGTCTTACAATGAATACTTGCAGATCTGGCTTCAGAATGGTTTCAAGGATGCGAAAGGTGGCACAATCAAGCATAAAATGCTCTGGGAACAAGTAGTTCTTTTACAAAAAGAACTACCAAAGACTCACGTGATACATACGCTGAGTCATCAACGTGATGGCGTTCACGTTGCAGGGAATTCATTGGCTGATGAGGCCGCGAAGGCAGCTGTGCAAACGGCTTCCGTAGCTGCCATCACCCGGTCAAAAACAAAAATAGACAGCGAAATATTACAAGCTGTCAGCGCTTCAGAAAAGGATTCGATAGAAACACTCCCGAAAGGCTTTCCAGTAAAATATTCATACATAACTGATGCAAACAATGTTCCTTTTGCTCGAATCCCTGGAGTGGGGGATAGGGCAATTCCAAACATGGAACATAGGTTAGGACTAATATTAGCGGCACACGAAGGGCTTGCTTCTATACATGCTGGCGTCTCAGCCACAGTATCATTATTAAAACAGAGATACTGGTGGCCACAAATGAGAAGACAAACAAGGAACTATGTTCTAGAATGTGAAATATGTCAAAAAATAAAAGTATCAACGGTGAGACGTCCAGCGCAGACGCCCCTTCTAATCTCGGATAAACCATTAGCCTGTGTTTACCTAGACCACTGTGGTCCCTTACAAAGGGATGGTAACTATAAATATATCTTGGTTGCAGTGGACTCATGTACGAGATTCATATGGATGTGGCCCCAGCGAACGGCTGACGCCAGAACTGTTATAAAAGATTTGCGAGTCTTTATCGGCACATACGCGATTGGCATGCTGCATTCGGACCACGGTCCTGCTTTTAGCTCTAGAGCTTATAAGGAGGCCATGGTCAGCATGGGCGTGACATTGCGGTACTCTTGTCCATTTCACCCTGAGGGGAACGGAATTGTTGAAAGAAAAAACCGTGACATAAAGCAATCTATAACGGCAAAGTATTAGGTTCGGGAGCTGGGTGGGTCAAACATCTAATAAGTGTCCAACGTAGTCTAAATAACTTGCCAAGAAATTCTCTGAAGGGATTCAGTCCGTACGAATTATTATTTGGAACTAGGATGTTGATCTCTGACCTTGATAGTCAGACTTCAGTGGTGAAAGAAAAAAGCTTTGATATCAAAGACCGTTTGGCTATTTTGCAGGACTTAAACAAAACAAGAAAAGACCTGAGCAACATAAAGTTGACCCACCACAGCCAACAACCACTGAAGAACCACCACCTGTCCCAGCAAGACCTGTCTGGATTCCAAAAGTCGGGGATCTGGTCAGAGAAAAGATCGCGGTAAAGAAGGAATTTGGGCCTTCTTACAGAAAAGCAGTTCCTGTCTTGTCTGTCAACGGGACAAGATCAGTTGTACTACTGCCGCTTGCTGGTAAAAAGGAGAACCGAGTTGTATCCATCGACCTGGTAAAACCACAATCATGTGGCCGATAACAAATAGTAGGCCAAGTGGACTCCCAATAAGTAGCAGAACACCAAGGTTTGCTACCAGTACAGAGGTCCTAACTAAGAGGCTCATTACATTCGAAACGCCTAGAGAAGAACAACAAGGACTATGCAACAATGCAATGGAACTTAGACCTCTGAAAACCCAAATAAAAACATTTAGCAGAGACACACCAATCTATAATGAAGTACCAAGTGCAAATGCAAGAAACAGTAATCCTGAACCAATTGGAACAATTGACAGAACTGCATCCGGCTACTTCATAAACTTCGATGATTCCTCTGAAGGCTTCAGTGAATCAAAGACACAGCCATCATCAAAAACCTTTAAAGATAAAGCTAAAGAACTATTGAAACAACTGAAAGAAACATATCTGGTTTCTCCATGGCTTGAATTTTGGGTGGGTTTTGGTGCATTTATCCTCATACTTTGGCTCATCATGGTACTAACTTTGGGACGCTTCATTGAGGGAAAATATGCTAAAATGGACACAGCAAGTCAGAAAATCAACTTGATCCTCAAACCACACACATCTTCACACGTCGAGAAAAGAGAACTTTCTTCAGCCAATCCTATACCGGGTGGGGTAGCATGGGATAACACTGACTATGAAATTTATGGTCCGGTCGAAATCCTGAAATATCCACACCAAATTAAGATCTCATTGAGTGACTTTGTAAAACCAAGCTCATTTGCTGATGATTGGGACTTCGAAAGCATTAATAATATGATGTCTGACTTAGTAATGTCTGCTAAATTTACCAAACATGATTATTTGCAGGGTTCTACAAATTATGATAGTATGTACTGTTATAACCACTATGGTAACCATTTTTCTACATAGATCTGCACAACCTAGAAATGTTTTAAATTATAATCAATGGGAACATTGTGCAACCCCTCCAAAAGGAAGCTCAAGAACCGTTTACGACAAATATTCATATTTTTCAGGTTTTAACATAAGTAATGCTGAAACATTTTATTTCAAATTGTCAAATAAGACAGGGATGAAGACCATGATAACCAACACGAAATTGATATATTCAGACTCATTCTTTGAACAAATGAATACTTTTGGTTTTGATTATTGGGACAAAAATGTTGAATTGAAAAGTGTTTGGGGTACAAAAGAATGGCAAGTACAGGGTATAGAATCTTTGTTTAGAGCCTGCATGATCCCAGAACAAATTATATTTTTAAATGACACTGTTCAACAAACCACCTGTCTTGGCCTAGCCAAAATCAAAGACTTAAATAAACCGTCTATTCCAAAACCAACAATGAACAGCAATAGTTCTACAGAAGAAGAGATAGACGTAAATTATGTATTAAACCAAAACAGAACACATCCAGATTGGAAACAATGGTTGAACTGGCCCACAGATACTAATAACTGTCAAGACAGATTCCTGAACAAAACACAGGGGTTCAAAATGACCAGGCCAGACCCTAGATATCCTCAAAGACATCACCCAGGGATAATAACCACCTACAGTGTGGGCAAATTATGCCTTCAATGGCTACAAACTTCCACACTGGCAGAAATTAAGCAACACCTAACTTTACTTACTAATGGTGCTGACTTGCGTGATTTCACTATGGGACCACGCAAACAGCGTCAAAAGCGTTTCATAGCAGCCTCAGTATGTGCAGCATACAATGAGGCCTGGAAGGTTACTCAAATTGAAACAGCAGAGAGAATACGGGAAATTGACCGTATTAATTTGGAAAAATCACTTTCTGTAATGGACAATGGGTTAATGACTCTGTCCTCCAGAATTTTTTCTTTGGACAGCATTGTGTCTTCAGCAATCAACATATTATCGCAAGACTTACTGTTATTACAACACGGTCAGTCCCAATTGCGTTCTATTGTACAGCTTGGCTGGACGTTACAAAATCTGCGTTCAGGCTATGTGCCTTGGCGTTTAATCAACACAACGTCACTATTCTATATCTTTAACCTTACTGATAGACAAATCAGTATGGCCCAAAAGGGAGCTGATTATACAATCCTGAGCATTGAGAAACTTGAGAGATTACCAGTGACAATGTCAGAACGACCTGTCAGTGAATGGATAATACATGGGATAATAAATATTCCAATTTCAACCTTCAGGTTTCAATACTGCCAAAAATATATACAGGCTGGCATGTACGAGAAATTGGGAAAGGGGTACATTAAAACAACATGGGACCTGCCCTATTCACATGCATGTGTCAGTAATAAAGGACAGAAAGTATTTCTTAGTGGCAATATTTGTGCAATGTCACTAAGCGGTACACTTCTGTGTAACGGAATTAGTTTGCACGGAGCCTGTGAAGGGAACTCAAATAACCTTTCATGTCACCAGCAAGGCGCACCTGCAACAGAGATAGAACCATTCTTTCAAAGACTCTATAATGGGAGTTACATTCTAATTGTAGATCGCAGATGTTGTAGTCTTATGCCCGGGACTCCTTATCTCGTAACTACGACTGCGAAGGTCAAGTGCTGTGGACACTCATTGTTCCCCAGCTCCTTTCCAGACAGGGAGGCAAGGGCATGGCCCAACTTGAAAATTACTTCTATTCGAATAGATACTTTAAGCAGAATGAAAACAGTGCTTCTTCAGACGCCGACCAGGCTCACGTCATCAAAAGAAACATATGATCTACAAGTCGCAAGGACGACTGCAGAGATACATTCATTGTTATCAACTAATTCCCCCATACATTTCGCAGAAATCCTGAATGAAATCTTAAATATTTCTGATACCAGTGGGGTCTCACAAGTATTTAAGACAGTATTTTCGATGGCATTAACACCATTCAAAGCCATACTGGGTATTTTTCCAGACTTCGTCCATTCGATTTTTGGCGGACTTCCCCTCATTTTAGGACTGATTGCAGGAATCCTATTCCTAGTCCTTATTTTTCGTTATGGCAAACCATGTCACAGACAAAACACCTGCGACAAGGGAAGAAACAATCCTAGCCATTGGATACCGGGACCGGATATCAAGAATCCTGGGACTATCCCGGCTTAGAGACCTGAACATGACTTGGTTTCTATCCTTTCGACCTATGTGGCAACGATGTGTTTTACCTGTATTAAGGTGCCTGCTATGCGGAGAAGAATGCGTGTTAGACACCTGTCTGACGCTACAATCGGATGCGCCAATGGATGCAGAAACATTGTTGAGTCCGATCAAGGCTCATGCTTTGTGCTGCCCTCAAAGGCTACCAATCCTGATGACGGCATTCGTGGAAGCTTCACCACTACGATTAAGGGGTAGTGAAGTACAAAATGAAAGCAGCATCGGTCAGGTACGACCTTCTGTCAGCAATCCAAATCAGAATGTCAATGGAGACAATCATGCGCATGAATGCATGGTTACACCTATTTCCGAGTTAGTGGAACTCTCCCAGGAAGCTGTTGACAACTTTTTCGAAAGCCTAAATGATATGATGTTCTCACCAGAACAGAAATAGGGACTTTTGAACAAACTCGTACACGGCGTTCCCTGAATTTGGCCTTCAACTTTAATAATAAAGTCACATGAACAATTTTCCCTCCAGTTCACGGACAGCAATTTTTTCAGCAGCCCCAAATTATTTTTTACAATTTTTCGGGACACTTATCTTCTGCTTAAAGTGAGAAACTATTCCTAGAGAACTAAGATTTCTACTTTTAGACTGCTTATAGACATTAGCTGCCCGCTGGTATGTTCATTGTTATTATATTCTGTGATGAAGTGGTCTCGAACTTTTTTTTTGTATTAAGAGCCATTTCATGTGTAAATCTCATATACCAAATAGCAATAATGTATACAAATGCGTTATTACTTTAGCATTATTCTACAGCTTGAGCGCATAATATACATATGACTGCATTTCTTCCGTATATTTGAAAATTTCAAAATGCATTTATGTATTTTGGGGTGGTAAGGTATACACAATACTTTATAATATATTGTACTATGTTTTACTATGCATAGATTAGTAAATATGACCATAGTTAGCGGGGAGTGGGTGTGATGTATTCCTATAGGTTCTGAATCGATCCCCCTATTCCTGACCCTATTCTGGTTAACAAACCAACAAGTTAACTAGCAGTCAGCCCATGAGGCAGCAAACCCCCATGATGCAGATACCGTTATCTGACGAAGCCACACTACGGCACAGGAACGTGTTATCTGATTAGGTCATAACGCTTGCGATCTAATTAGACAAGCAATATTCCTCCAGCCCCTGATAAGGCATACGGAGTTCTCATAACAAATCAAACCTATGACAACCTGGGAAAAACCCTGCGGCCATTGTTTTGATTTCACCAAGAACTTCAGCAAAAGAATGTGCTAACGACCTGGTCGTATGACATCCTTATTGACGTATCTATGTCCATCCTTACGTCAATCTCGGCACCTTAAAGGTATAAATATTACCGATATTGCCCTATGCAAACACACGCGGTGGTGACGAGACGGAGCAGCCATACTTGCCGAAGCCCAGAGCAGAGCAGACCCCGCTGGCGCAGCCCCGCCTTCCTGATGCCCTGAGAACGAGACGCGCTGCTTTCTCCTGCCGAGAAATCCAGCACCGGCGTTTCCGGGTAGCCCTCGCAGGCAGCCTGGAATATCGAGAGCAGAGAAGAGAGATACCATCCCTCATTCATCCTAACTTCCAGGTACAGAACTGAATAACCCCTCGCAGAGAATTCTTTAGTCAGTCACTTGGCAAAAACAAACTTAACTTAAACTGTAACTTTCTATTCCCGCCCACGTATTAGGCTTAGGTCAGGTACACGGGGTAGGCGTATCTAGAAACACCAGTTGAGTACGTTTAGTCAAATGTATATGTGTATGTAATATATTTTATTCATTTTAAACCTTCATATGGCTTAGAAACCATATCAATGTTTTTACAGTATTATTTTATACTTCTGCTTTTAATGTATGCACTTTACTTAACGATAAGTATTGCAATAATATCGATCCATTTCTCTTGTACGAGAAAAGAGACTGATCAATAAATAACATCTTTTATTGAACACGCCCGTCTCTTCCTTTTCTCTACAATCTGATGAGACTAAGAATGCACGTACTGACTGAGTAAAATAAATTGCCTTTTGTTCACACGACTCTCGAGATACACTCTTGATTAGGGGAGAGCAAAGTTGTCATGTTCTATGGTTGTCAGAAACTAAATCCCTTCTTGTCTAATCAGGGAAGTTAATTCCTTCCTGAACATTCGAGAAAGTTTCTAGTGAACTCTGAGCTAGCTGGCAAACCCAAAACTTTAAGTCTAATATCGACAGTAGTAGACCTAGTTAACGTCTGGTCTAGGCCTATACTATTGAAGGTATTATTCCAATGCGCAGAGCCTATTGGGATAATAGGAACTACACTACAGTTCTATAGAAGCATGACATGCCTACACCACCCAGTCTCCACTACCCATGGCATGCCTACCTCATCTAGGGTCAACTGGGCTATCCCATGGTATGCCTACAACACCCAGTGTCCACTAGGCAATCTGATGCAATGCCTACAACGTCCAGAGTCCACTAGGTTATCACACAGCCTGCCTACAACACCCAGAGTCCACTAGGCTACCTAATGGAATGCCTACAACATCCAGGGTCCACTGGGCTATCCCATGGCATGCCTACAACATATGGTGTCCACTGGCTATCCCAGTGTGTGTCTACAACATCCAGGGTTCACTGGGCTACCCTATGGCATGCCTACACCACCCAGTCTCTACTAGGCTATCACACGGCCTGCCTAAAACACCCTGGGTCCCCTAGGCTATCCCATGGCATGCCTACAACATCTGGTGTCCACTGGCTATCCTAGCGTGTGTCTACAACATACAGAGTCCACTAGGCTATCACAAGGCATGCCTACAACACCCAGAGTCCACTGGGCTATCTCACAAAAGCCCAGGACTGGAAACAGTGTTCCTAAAGACCGAGGGCCTGATTACAAGTGGGCCTCTGTTTTGCGACCCCCGAGGAAACAATGGTCAGAATTACTAGTTTGGTTGTATTTAACACATCTGTGGATTATCAGATGTGTTAAATACCACAACCTTCATTACATTTCGGCAGGTCAAACATTCCGAAATGCACCAGAGGAAAAGTATACGTTGCACGTTATTCCCCAAAATCCCGCAATAGACTCCATTTATCACACCCAATAAATAACCTACCTTGGGGTATCAGTATTTATGAGGTGCAATAAATAGAACCTTCACTCATATTCAGGCCCTCAGAGGGGATTGGTCCCTCTAACCTGTACTTGTGTGCATTAGGAAGAACGTGAGGTCTGCACGCTCATACAGAAGATAAAGAAACCTGCACCTGTACACTAGCAAAGCTGGCGACATACACATATGAACCAGACAGTTTGCTAGCCCCGTAATTATGTTCAAAGAAGAGTGCGGTGCCTGCACTTGTGCATGTGATGGCGACGCAGCTTGCACGCACTTTGCCGCCCGTGCCGGTCCCTGCTTTTGCCACCCTCGGGGCCGCGCGGAGGAGCGGGGAATAGGGGGGAGGGGGTGGTCCTGCGTTTGCCGCCCTCGCTGCAAACTCATGTAAGAGCGGGGGGGGGGAGGGGGGGAGAGTGGCGCCGCCCCAAACTCGTGCCTCCCCCCCTTGCTACGCCACTGCTTGCATGTGTGCACTGAGACTCCCACAAGTCTTGTGTTCGTGCACGTAATCCAATGTGACCAGTACCTGTGGACTTGGAAGTTTGGCGGCCTGTACATGGAAAGCGAAAGCTGTGTGGTACATGGCAGGCACGTGTGCAATTTGAAGGCCAAGTGCACCATGAAGACGGTACGACCATGATTTATGCACCAAGCTTCTGTACGAATGTGGAAATGTTTTGGAATGAGGGCAGTGTACAGACAGACAGACAGACGGACGGACGGACGGGACGGGACGGGACGGGACAGGACTGGACTGGACTGGACTGGACTGGTATGGCTGGGCTAGAGTCTCACGACGGACACGACAAACGTGTGTTCTTCTCAGATCTACAAATGTTCTCAATGTTCTTGGGACCTGAATAATTCCTTAGTCTTGGTGCCCTATGTAGCCCATCCGACACCGAATTTTTTTTTCTCCTAAAAACAGGACTAAGTTCTGCTCCGAGACTTAAAATGGAAAATGTTCTTTTTTAGCCAGGGCCGGACTGGGAACGCAAAGCAGCTGTGGAAAATGTTGTAAGACCTGCTTCCATACAGTGCGTGGTGAGTGAGCGCAACGAGGAGGGTGGGGGGGGGGGGGAGGTCACACAAGGAAAACTGGGAAAAATGGCAACAATGGTGCATTCTTCAACAGGTTTGTAATTATATATTCAAGTGTATTAGCTTTAACGCATAGTAAATGATGGCCTTACAGTGCACCAGGATACACATACCTACAGACATTCTTAAGGAGAGCATTAAAAATAAGGTGTCAAGTGTGAAAAAATTTCTTTGCAACAGGCATGTTAACCCTCTGCACTACTTTAGATGAGTCAATGACACTAGACAAAACTCGACCCCTCTGCAGCAGGAACATTAATCACCAGGGTTACCTTGACATTTTTATTGTTTCCTGAAAAGTGCTGGATACAAAAGGAACTCTGCAGCAGGTGCTTATAAACCCATAACAAATCGCAACCACAGCACCCCTCCAGCTCAGCGATGAACCGATCTCCAGTAACAAAACAGGATCCCCCGGGAATAAAACCAGCTCTTATCCTTCCAGCCTCCCAGGAATACACCTGATGCCAGTCCGGCTTTGTTTTTAGTGGACAATTAGTGCCTCTGGGTCCAATGTACTTGATGCGGGCATGTGACACCTTACGGAAACATCTAGTACTGCACAGACACAGGATCCTATACAGGGAAATGTGGTACCGTACAGAGGAATTCAATGCTCAATAGGCCCTACAGGAGTAAGCAGTACAATACGAGTATAGTGGCTTGAGGTATCACAGGAGGGAGCATGGCACTTAATGGGCTCATATGCCACCGAAGTAGTATTTGACAGTGGATCAGGTAAGGGCAGATGGTATTGTGAAGGTTTGAGGCACATGACAGTTTTTGAAGACCTATAGAACTATACAAGGCACAGCACAGTGATATGTTGCCCTATAGGGCAGCAGTCGAAGTGCATAAAGAAAAGTATGGGAACTGTGATCCAGAATACAATGAGGGCAGTGTCGACCAGTGTGGGGGCAGGTCAGATGCTGCTAGATAGAACACAATATACCATAAACAGTTTGCTGCTTTTTCACTTGCAGATCACTGCATATAAAATATAATGCTTATACCCTAAATGAAAACTAAATGCCACGTACATTTATCTGTTGAAAAATAATTTTTCTGGTAGTCAGATGTTTGTGGCAGTAACCGGATGGTCATTGATTTGACTCCTTGTCCATGCACTGGGGAAATAATGATGTGTTTTTATAGGGCTGAAAGATCCAAGCCTGTGATAAAAAGCCTGCAATTATGTAACTTGTTACCTTAAAAAATGCATTACACACAGCATAACAAAGGTTACACACTGCATAACTAGGCTGTTGCAAAAAGATTGTGTTTAAATGTTTACAGTGCTTTAAAAGGTATGTTTTTAGAAATACGCTGATTGTACCCAGTGCAAACTTATAGGCTTCAATTAAAAGGACAGATTCCAGATTATTTCAATTAAAGCCTATATTGGCTCCCAAGCAGCCTTTAAATCTGTTGATTACCTAATTGCACATTTACATTTCTTTCAGGGTTTGCTTCTCCTTCTGTCACTTCACGGAGAAGAGACCCTTCTTCCCTGCTTTCATTCAATCTGTAAAAACAACAGTTGATGGACAGAATGCAGAACAATGTCATACATTCACCCCAGTACAGAGATCTGGGCTCAGACGTGAGTCCCATGCTCTCCACACCACTGGAGTCAAGCTATCCTGGCTGAAGACGGCTGATAGCCAGAAAGCGGTCCTAGGATGCTTGATTCCGGTCCAGGAAAGACATGGCTTGGCAGTTCGGTCTGGACTGTTCCCATGAGGCACAGGGTCAAGACTGATTTGCATATGGCCATGTCTGAACTGGGGTGGCTTGGTGAGCAAAATAACGATGGATTAAACCCAGCTCTGTGACTGGGGATGAATGTTTTGCCATTGTGCAACATTCCGTCCATCATCTTGTGTGTTTTGCTGTTCACCCTATGTGGGAAGGGTATGCCCAGACGTGGGTCCCGTGCTCACTAAGCCACTGGAGTCAAGCTATCCTGGCTGAAGACGGCTGATAACCAGAAACCGGTCCTAGGATGCTTGATTCCGGTCCAGGAAAGACATGGCTTGACAGTTCGGTCTGGACTGTTCCCATGAGGCACAGGGTCAAGACTGATTTGCATTTAGCCATGTCTGAACTGGGGTGGCTTGGTGAGCAAAATAACGATGGATTAAACCCAGCTCTGTGACTGGGGGTGAATGTTTTGCCATTGTGCAACATTCCGTTCATGATCTTGTGTGTTTTGCTGTTCACCCTATGTGGGAAGAGTATGCCCAGACGTTGGTCCCGTGCTCACAAAGCCACTGGAGTCAAGCTATCCTGGCTGAAGACGGCTGATAGCCAGAAACCGGTCCTAGGATGCTTGATTCCTGTCCAGGAAAGACATGGCTTGGCAGTTCGGTCTGGACTGTTCCCATGAGGCACAGGGTCAAGACTGATTTGCATTTGGCTATGTCTGAACTGGGGTGGCTTGGTGAGCAAAATAACGATGGATTAAACCCAGCTCTGTGACTGGGGGTGAATGTTTTGCCATTGTGCAACATTCCATCCATCATCTTGTGTGTTTTGCTGTTCACCCTATGTGGGAAGGGTATGCCCAGACGTGGGTCCCATGCTCACTAAGCCACTGGTGTCTGGCTGAAGACGGCTGATAGCCAGAAACCGGTCCTAGGATGCTTGATTCCTGTCCAGGAAAGACATGGCTTGGCAGTTCGGTCTGGACTGTTCCCATGAGGCACAGGGTCAAGACTGATTTGCATATGGCCATGTCTGAACTGGGGTGGTTTGGTGAGCAAAATAATGATGGATTAAACCCAGCTCTGTGACTGGGGGTGAATGTTTTGCCATTGTGCAACATTCCATCCATCATCTTGTGTGTTTTTTTTTTCCATTCAATCTGTGGCAGCTCAACCACTCAGGGACTTTTTTAAATGTATTTTTTAAAATAAAAATTATGGGAACTGTTTTGATCCATTGAATGAAGCTTCGGAACGTTGTTGCCCTGTCCCCCTGCCCACCTGCTCTGCTATAGGGGCATCTGCCTATTAGGCACACATGGCACACTCTTACAGCATTTTTCACTGTGGGTAGATAAGCAGGAGTATATGCGTTCACGCAGCATTATACAGCAGTACATTATTTCACTTGTGAAAAGTAAAGGTGTACATGGCATCACGCCGAGGCACAGGTCCGTGAGTGAGGACTCTGGAACTGTCCAGAGCACAGGGAAAAGTGCAAGCACATATATAGTGCATGTATGTAAAAGGGGCATCATACACAGCAAAGGAACACTGTGACTGAGGCATATGCCAATGCCAGGGACAGTGGGCATCTGGCACATGCGGCATTCCCAGTACTTAATTTGAGCCAGTGGTTTCCGGTGCGCGGCACCAGCACTTAATTGTCAGCACCAGGACTTCTGAAAGTCTGCCACATGGTGGTGCTGTGTATCTCATTTAGAGATCAGGACAAGAACAGTTGTTTATTCGTTCAATATAACATGAAAATGAATCAAATCTACAGCCCAAGCCATTCTTATAGCATTGGGGACATGGAATTGTCTGAATTGTCACACTTGTAGCAGTGTGATTGCTAGCAGTTATGTTGGTACTGTCATTGACAACCGGTCCGGTCCTCGGATGCTTGATTCCGTTCTGGGAAGGACATGGCTTTTGTAGTTCGGACTGGACTGTTCCCATGGGGCAACAGGGTCAGAGCTGATTTGCATATCGCCATTGTCTAACCCAGGGTGGTGTGGAGTGCAAAAAAACGATGGATTTGGGCCCAGATCTTTTGACTGGGGGAGTGTGTGACATTGATCCACATTCAGTCCATCACTTGTTGTTTTTGCAATTGCCGCCCTAAGTGCGCTGGGGATGCCCAGACGTGGGTCCCAGGCACTCCACACCACTTGGAGTCAAGCTAGCCGGGCTGAAGAGAGGTGTTACCTCGAAACCGGTCCGGTCCTCGGATGCTTGATTCCGTTCTGGGAAGGACATGGCTTTTGTAGTTCGGACTGGACTGTTCCCATGGGGCAACAGGGTCAGAGCTGATTTGCATATCGCCATTGTCTAACCCAGGGTGGTGTGGAGTGCAAAAAAACGATGGATTTGGGCCCAGATCTTTTGACTTGGGGAGTGTGTGACATTGATCCACATTCAGTCCATCACTTGTTGTTTTTGCAATTGCCGCCCTAAGTGCGCTGGGGATGCCCAGACGTGGGTCCCAGGCACTCCACACCACTTGGAGTCAAGCTAGCCGGGCTGAAGAGAGGTGTTACCTCGAAACCGGTCCGGTCCTCGGATGCTTGATTCCGTTCTGGGAAGGACATGGCTTTTGTAGTTTGGACTGGACTGTTCCCATGGGGCAACAGGGTCAGAGCTGATTTGCATATCGCCATTGTCTAACCCAGGGTGGTGTGGAGTGCAAAAAAACGATGGATTTGGGCCCAGATCTTTTGACTGGGGGAGTGTGTGACATTGATCCACATTCAGTCCATCACTTGTTGTTTTTGCAATTGCCGCCCTAAGTGCGCTGGGGATGCCCAGACGTGGGTCCCAGGCACTCCACACCACTTGGAGTCAAGCTAGCCGGGCTGAAGAGAGGTGTTACCTCGAAACCGGTCCGGTCCTCGGATGCTTGATTCCGTTCTGGGAAGGACATGGCTTTTGTAGTTCGGACTGGACTGTTCCCATGGGGCAACAGGGTCAGAGCTGATTTGCATATCGCCATTGTCTAACCCAGGGTGGTGTGGAGTGCAAAAAAACGATGGATTTGGGCCCAGATCTTTTGACTGGGGGAGTGTGTGACATTGATCCACATTCAGTCCATCACTTGTTGTTTTTGCAATTGCCGCCCTAAGTGCGCTGGGGATGCCCAGACGTGGGTCCCAGGCACTCCACACCACTTGGAGTCAAGCTAGCCGGGCTGAAGAGAGGTGTTACCTCGAAACCGGTCCGGTCCTCGGATGCTTGATTCCGTTCTGGGAAGGACATGGCTTTTGTAGTTCGGACTGGACTGTTCCCATGGGGCAACAGGGTCAGAGCTGATTTGCATATCGCCATTGTCTAACCCAGGGTGGTGTGGAGTGCAAAAAAACGATGGATTTGGGCCCAGATCTTTTGACTGGGGGAGTGTGTGACATTGATCCACATTCAGTCCATCACTTGTTGTTTTTGCAATTGCCGCCCTAAGTGCGCTGGGGATGCCCAGACGTGGGTCCCAGGCACTCCACACCACTTGGAGTCAAGCTAGCCGGGCTGAAGAGAGGTGTTACCTCGAAACCGGTCCGGTCCTCGGATGCTTGATTCCGTTCTGGGAAGGACATGGCTTTTGTAGTTCGGACTGGACTGTTCCCATGGGGCAACAGGGTCAGAGCTGATTTGCATATCGCCATTGTCTAACCCAGGGTGGTGTGGAGTGCAAAAAAACGATGGATTTGGGCCCAGATCTTTTGACTGGGGGAGTGTGTGACATTGATCCACATTCAGTCCATCACTTGTTGTTTTTGCAATTGCCGCCCTAAGTGCGCTGGGGATGCCCAGACGTGGGTCCCAGGCACTCCACACCACTTGGAGTCAAGCTAGCCGGGCTGAAGAGAGGTGTTACCTCGAAACCGGTCCGGTCCTCGGATGCTTGATTCCGTTCTGGGAAGGACATGGCTTTTGTAGTTCGGACTGGACTGTTCCCATGGGGCAACAGGGTCAGAGCTGATTTGCATATCGCCATTGTCTAACCCAGGGTGGTGTGGAGTGCAAAAAAACGATGGATTTGGGCCCAGATCTTTTGACTGGGGGAGTGTGTGACATTGATCCACATTCAGTCCATCACTTGTTGTTTTTGCAATTGCCGCCCTAAGTGCGATGGGGATGCCCAGACGTGGGTCCCAGGCACTCCACACCACTTGGAGTCAAGCTAGCCGGGCTGAAGAGAGGTGTTACCTCGAAACCGGTCCGGTCCTCGGATGCTTGATTCCGTTCTGGGAAGGACATGGCTTTTGTAGTTCGGACTGGACTGTTCCCATGGGGCAACAGGGTCAGAGCTGATTTGCATATCGCCATTGTCTAACCCAGGGTGGTGTGGAGTGCAAAAAAACGATGGATTTGGGCCCAGATCTTTTGACTGGGGGAGTGTGTGACATTGATCCACATTCAGTCCATCACTTGTTGTTTTTGCAGGTACTGTCATTGACAGCGCTGGCAAGGGCAATAGGTGTCAGAAGCTGTGGCTGCCTCCTGTTGAGGGCCCTGGCACGTACTTTTTTTTTTTTTTACAAATTAAGCACTGGTCATTTCATGTGGTATGACGCACTGTAAATGAACACATGGCACTGTATTCGACATACAGCACAGTGTGGCAGAAGTTGCACTATCCTGTGCAGGTGGCACTAAGCGCACAAACATAGTAGTGTTATGGGTACAGAGGGGTATATACATTTATAGAAGACAACATGACATGGTCAATGGCACGTGGTTACTATGCGGTGTCACATCACACTATGGTCAAAATCCGGCCCTGAGGCGTACCTGTGGAGGTGTATGAGTGGCAGGGAACTGCATGAAGCACACATCACTACATCTATAGAAAAGCCACGAAGGAGGACTGAGCCTGGGGGTGAGGGAGGGTTGAAGTGAGATGTATGGCTAGAGGGAGTGGGACTGACATTTAGACTAGGTGTAAGCTTTCAGTTCTGAACATGAGTTATTGGACACTCCAAAATCCCCGTTGATATGTGAGATAAAAGTGTGGAAGTGTATCATGAGCTCACACTTAAACTGTTTGTAAGGCTCCGGTATTACCTGCTATTTACAATGGATGCTTAGAAAGGGGCAGCCCTCAGGAGATGCTGGAGACTTCGTCAGTGAGCGCTCCATTGACTTGCATTGCATGGGGTCTCATCGACTTGCACCATCAGAGATTCCATCGACTTGCATTGAAGGAAGATTCCCATTGGCGTATTTTGAAATGGCGGCTATTGACCTGAACTCGAGAATTCCCACTAAATTCCACAGAGATGCATCCCATTGACTTACCTTGAGAGTGATTCCATTGACGTGCATTGGCAAGACTTCTTTCGAATTACATCGTAGGAGGAATCCTTTTGACCTACATTGGGAGCGAGACACAGACTTACCTCAAGACAGATCCCATGGCGTTGGAGGCAGAGAGATGGCTGAGGACAGACCCAGTTGACTTGCCTTACAGATGAAACCCCATTGACTCGTGTAAGGTGGAGGGACGGATCCACTTGTGTGGAAGGATGCAGTGCAAAAGATCCCACACTTTGTGAGAAAATGTCTGAAACATGTGTTAAGAAGTCTGCTGTATCAGAGTTTGATGGGAGAAAACATGTTTCCTCCTCCCAATGGACAGCCTTTCTTCCCTACTCTTGTTAGAGGATATAGATTGGCTGGGTGAGTGAGGGGTGTGTGGGAGAATTATACAGGAGTGATTAGATCATGTGCTGGGGTGGATTCACTCTCATTGATTACAATCACTCTCCCACCACATCACAGTATAGGCTTACCAGTCACCGCTCTGGTGTCGTCCTATGGAGAAATCCAGAGTGGTGGTGCATTTTGCTTTTTGAAAGAGTTTCATATAGTCAGTGCCTCTAGAATTATGCTGCAGTGGATAACACAATTATGTGGCATGGTTGACTAAATTATGTGGTATGCAGCTACCTCCCTACCACTGGCGTATGAAAGTAGTTCTATCCATTTAGAAACAGCCCTGCAGGACAGTGATGTAATATCCATAATCTTAATGCAAGCAACTGGGAGAAGCTGTAAAATTCAAGAAAATGACACCCTACAAAGAGAAGTAAAATGTTGGACTCCCCAAGAGCCTTGTTGAAATAGCTACTGCTGGTGTAGCTTTAATTTAAGCAAAAATATATTCATGAACAAGATGGACTCTTCATGTGAATCTTTTTTAATTACATTTACATAGGAAAGGATTTTTTTCACACGGCAGACAAAGGCTCTTTTCCACTCGATCATATACGGGCACTATGGGTGTCTGAAAAACATTTTCACCTTTTTAGTAGTTTTTAAAACAAATAACAGATGAAAAGTGACCAGCTATTTTTGCAACGTTTTCTTCTCTGTTGCACCATGTGTGTTTCGTTTATTTGATAACGTTGGATCCAATAGAGATAGAAACTTTTTTTCTTTAAATCTGCTATGTATGCAGTAAATGCTGAATAGATTGCAAGTGCAGCCAATCCTTTACTACAAGGCAAGCGCTGCAGCTGCTGAATCGAATAACAGGCGCTGTATATAGCGCATCATTGATATTGATATCGCTTCTTGGTGCTGCGTTCTCCTCAGCTAGCAGTTGGCTGCTTGAGTGAGGGTTTTTCCAAGAAGTGAACCCCAAAAACAGACAGAGGTTGAGGAGTGCGGCCTTTGCTCAATTCCAGTCGTGCATGCATTTCCCTGTCCCAAGGCCATTCTTTCTGTCGTAGGGCCAACCTATCTCCAGTCCAACTGTCAGTGTCTCTTCTGTCACACTGCCAAAGTCTCCTCTCTCCCAGTGTCTGCCCCAAGCCAGTGTCTCTTCTGTCGCAGAGTCTCGTCTGTCTCTGTGTCTCCCCTACCCCAAAAGCTCCCAGTCGTGGTGCCTCCCCTGCCCCAGTGTCACCATTTCCCTTGTCAATATCACCCCTGTCCCAATTTCAATGTTTTTCCCATCCCAGAGCCTCTTCTGTCACAGAGACTCCCCTGTCCCAGTATATCTCAGTGTCAGCATCTCCCCTACCATGCCTCCCCAGTACTAGTATTTCCGTGTCCCATTTTCTGGGTCTCCTCTGCCCCGTGTCAATCTCATCAGCCCCATTGTCAGTCTCCAATGTCCCACTCTCGGAGTCTCCTCCGCCCCGTGTCAGTCTACTCTGCCCCTGTGTCAGTCTCCTCTGCCCCATGTCAATCTCCTCTGCCCCGTGTCAATCTCTCTGCCCCTGTGTCAGTCTCCAATGCCGCTGTGTTCATCTCCTGTGCCCCTGTGGCAGTCTCCAATGCCCCTGTGTCAGTTTACTCAGCCCCTGTGTCAGTTTCCAATGCCCCTGTCAGACTCCTGTGTTCTTGTGTCAGTCTCCAGTGCCCCTGTGTCAATCTCCAATGCCCCTGTGTCAGTCTCCAATGCCCCTGTGTCAGACTCCTGTGCCCCTGTGTCAATCTCCAATGCCCCTGTGCCAGACTCCTGTGCCCCTGTGTCAATCTCCCCAGTCCCTGTGTCAGTCTCATCAGCCCCTGTGTCAGTCTCATCTGCCCCTGTGTCAGTCTCCAATGCCCCTGTGTCAGACTCCTGTGCCACTGTGTTAATCTCCAATGTCCCTGTGTCAGACTCCTGTGCCCCTATGTCAATCTCCCCATCCCCTGTGTCAGTCTCATCTGCCCCTGTGTCAGTCTCCAATGCCCCTGTGTCATATGCCTGTGTCAATCTCCAATGCCCCTGTGTCAGACTCCTGTGCCCCTGTGTCAATCTCCCCAGCCCCTGTGTCATTCTCATCTGCGCCTGTGTCAGTCTCCAATGCCCCTGTGTTAGTCTCCAATGCCCCTGTGTCAGACTCCTGTGCCCCTGTGTCAATCTCCCCAGACACTATGTCAATCTCATCAGCCCCTGTGTCAGTCTCCAATGCCCCTGTGTCAGTCTCCAATGCCCCTGTGTTAGTCTCCAATGCCCCTGTGTCAGTCTCCAATGCCCCTGTGTCAGACTCCTGTGCCCCTGTGTCAATCTCCAATGCCCCTGTGTCAGACTCCTGTGCCTCTGTGTCAATCTCCCCAGCCCCTGTGTCAGTCTCCTATGCCCCAGTTGAGTCTTCAATGCCCCTGTGCCAGTCTCCAATTATCCAGTGCCAGTCTCCTCTGCACCAGTTCAGTCTCCAATTCCCCATGGCCAGTCTTCAGAACCCCTGTGTCAGTCTCCAATGCCCCTGTGCCCGTCTCCTCTGCCCCTGTGTCAACCTCCTCTATCCTGTGTCAGTCGTCTCCTCTGCCCCTGTGTCAGTCTCCTCTGTCCCTGTGCCTGTCTCCTCTGTCCCTGTGCCTGTCTCCTCTGCCCCTGTGCCAGTCTCCACTGCCCTGTGTCAGTCTCCTCTGCACCAGTTCAATCTCCAATGCCCCTGGGCCAGTCTTCAATGCCCCGTGTCAGTCTCCAATGCCCCTGTGCCAGTCTCCTCTGCCCCTGTATCAGTCTCCTCTGCCCCTGTGTCAGTCTCCTCTACACCAGTCAGACTCCAATGCCCCTGTGCCGGTCTGCAATGCCCATGTACCAGTCTCCTCTGCCCCAGTTCAGTCTTCAATGCCACTGTATCAGTCTCCTGTGTCCCTGTGACAGTCACCTCTGCCCTGTGCCAGTCACCTCTGCCCTGTGTCAGTCTCCTCTGCCCCTGTGTCAGTCTACTCTGCCCCGTGCCAGTCTTCAATGCCCTTGTGCCAGTTTCCATTGCCCCTGTTCAGTCTCTGCCCCAGTTCAGTCTTCAATGCCCCTGTGTCAGTCTCCTGTGCCCCTGTGCCAGTCACCTCTGCCCTGTGTCAGTCTCCTCTGCGCCTGTGTCAGTCTCCTCTACACCAGTTCAGACTCCAATGCCCCTGTGCCAGTCTGCAATGCCCCTGTGTGAGTCTCCTCTGCCCCTGTGTCAGTCTCCTCTGCGCCTGTGTCAGTCTCCTCTACACCAGTTCAGACTCCAATGCCCATGTACCAGTCTCCTCTGCCCCAGTTCAGTCTTCAATGCCCATTTGTCAGTCTCCTGTGCCCCTGTGCCAGTCACCTCTGCCCTGTGCCAGTCACCTCTGCCCTGTGTCAGTCTACTCTGCCCCTGTGTCAGTCTCCTGTGCCCCTGTGCCAGTCACCTCTGCCCTGTGCCAGTCACCTCTGCCCGGTGTCCGTCTCCTCTGCCCCTGTGTCAGTCTCCTGTGCCCCTGTGCCAGTCACCTCTGCCCTGTGCCAGTCACCTCTGCCCTGTGTCAGTCTCCTCTGCCCTGTGTCAGTCTCCTCTGCCCTGTGTCAGTCTCCTCTGCCCCTGTGTCAGTCTCCTGTGCCCCTGTGCCAGTCACCTCTGCCCTGTGCCAGTCACCTCTGCCCTGTGTCAGTCTCCTCTGCCCCTGTGCCAGTCACCTCTGCCCTGTGTCAGTCTCCTCTGCCCTGTGTCAGTCTCCTCTGCCCCTGTGTCAGTCTCCTCTGCCCCTGTGCCAGTCACCTCTGCCCTGTGCCAGTCACCTCTGCCTTGTGCCAGTCACCTCTGCCCCTGTGCCAGTCACCTCTGCCCTGTGTCAGTCTCCTCTGCCCTGTGTCAGTCTCCTCTGCCCCTGTGTCAGTCTCCTGTGCCCCTGTGCCAGTCACCTCTGCCCTGTGTCAGTCTCCTCTGCCCTGTGTCAGTCTCCTCTGCCCCTGTGTCAGTCTCCTGTGCCCCTGTGCCAGTCACCTCTGCCCCGTGCCAGTCACCTCTGCCCTGAGTCAGTCTCCTCTGCCCTGTGTCAGTCTCCTCTGCCCCTGTGTCAGTCTCCTGTGCCCCTGTGCCAGTCACCTCTGCCCTGTGCCAGTCACCTCTGCCCTGTGTCAGTCTCCTCTGCCCCTGTGCCAGTCACCTCTGCCCTGTGTCAGTCTCCTCTGCCCTGTGTCAGTCTCCTCTGCCCCTGTGTCAGTCTCCTGTGCCCCTGTGCCAGTCACCTCTGCCCTGTGCCAGTCACCTCTGCCCTGTGTCAGTCTCCTCTGCCCCTGTGCCAGTCTCCTCTGCCCCTGTGCCAGTCTCCTCTGCCCTGTGTCAGTCTCCTCTGCCCTGTGTCAGTCTCCTCTGCCCCTGTGTCAGTCTCCTGTGCCCCTGTGCCAGTCACCTCTGCCCTGTGTCAGTCTCCTCTGCCCCTGTGTCAGTCTCCTGTGCCCCTGTGTCAGTCTCCTCTGCCCCTGTGCCAGTCACCTCTGCCCTGTGTCAGTCTCCTCTGCCCTGTGTCAGTCTCCTGTGCCCCTGTGCCAGTCACCTCTGCCCTGTGTCAGTCTCCTCTGCCCTGTGTCAGTCTCCTCTGCCCCTGAGTCAGTCTCCTGTGCCCCTGTGCCAGTCACCTCTGCCCTGTGCCAGTCACCTCTGCCCTGTGTCAGTCTCCTCTGCCCTGTGTCAGTCTCCTCTGCCCCTGTGTCAGTCTCCCGTGCCCCTGTGCCAGTCACCTCTGCCCTGTGCCAGTCACCTCTGCCCTGTGCCAGTCACCTCTGCCCTGTGTCAGTCTCCTCTGCCCCTGTGCCAGTCACCTCTGCCCTATGTCAGTCTCCTCTGCCCTGTGTCAGTCTCCTCTGCCCCTGTGTCAGTCTCCTCTGCCCCTGTGCCAGTCACCTCTGCCCTGTGCCAGTCACCTCTGCCCTGTGTCAGTCTCCTCTGCCCCTGTGTCAGTCTCCTGTGCCCCTGTGCCAGTCACCTCTGCCCTGTGCCAGTCACCTCTGCCCTGTGTCAGTCTCCTCTGCCCTGTGTCAGTCTCCTCTGCCCCTGTGTCAGTCTCCTGTGCCCCTGTGCCAGTCACCTCTGCCGTGTGCCAGTCACCTCTGCCCTGTGTCAGTCTCCTCTGCCCCTGTGTCAGTCTCCTCTGCCCCTGTGCCAGTCACCTCTGCCCTGTGTCAGTCTCCTCTGCCCTGTGTCAGTCTCCTCTGCCCCTGTGTCAGTCTCCTCTGCCCCTGTGTCAGTCTCCTGTGCCCCTGTGCCAGTCACCTCTGCCCCGTGCCAGTCACCTCTGCCCTGAGTCAGTCTCCTCTGCCCTGTGTCAGTCTCCTCTGCCCCTGTGTCAGTCTCCTGTGCCCCTGTGCCAGTCACCTCTGCCCTGTGCCAGTCACCTCTGCCCTGTGTCAGTCTCCTCTGCCCCTGTGCCAGTCACCTCTGCCCTGTGTCAGTCTCCTCTGCCCTGTGTCAGTCTCCTCTGCCCCTGTGTCAGTCTCCTGTGCCCCTGTGCCAGTCACCTCTGCCCTGTGCCAGTCACCTCTGCCCTGTGTCAGTCTCCTCTGCCCCTGTGCCAGTCACCTCTGCCCTGTGTCAGTCTCCTCTGCCCTGTGTCAGTCTCCTCTGCCCCTGTGTCAGTCTCCTGTGCCCCTGTGCCAGTCACCTCTGCCCTGTGTCAGTCTCCTCTGCCCTGTGTCAGTCTCCTCTGCCCCTGTGTCAGTCTCCTGTGCCCCTGTGCCAGTCACCTCTGCCCTGTGCCAGTCACCTCTGCCCTGTGTCAGTCTCCTCTGCCCTGTGTCAGTCTCCTCTGCCCCTGTGTCAGTCTCCTGTGCCCCTGTGCCAGTCACCTCTGCCCTGTGCCAGTCACCTCTGCCCTGTGCCAGTCACCTCTGCCCTGTGTCAGTCTCCTGTGCCCCTTTGCCAGTCACCTCTGCCCTGTGCCAGTCACTTCTGCCCTGTGTCAGTCTCCTCTGCCCTGTGTCAGTCTCCTCTGCCCCTGTGCCAGTCACCTCTGCCCCTGTGCCAGTCACCTCTGCCCTGTGTCAGTCTCCTGTGCCCCTGTGTCAGTCTCCTCTGCCCCTGTGTCAGTCTCCTGTGCCCCTGTGCCAGTCACCTCTGCCCTGTGTCAGTCTCCTCTGCCCTGTGTCAGTCTCCTCTGCCCCTGTGTCAGTCTACTCTGCCCCGTGCCAGTCTTCAATGCCCTTGTGCCAGTCACCTCTGCCCTGTGTCAGTCTCCTGTGCCCCTGTGTCAGTCTCCTCTGCCCCTGTGCCAGTCACCTCTGCCCTGTGTCAGTCTCCTCTGCCCCTGTGTCAGTCTACTCTGCCCCGTGCCTGTCTTCAATGCCCTTGTGCCAGTCACCTCTGCCCTGTGTCAGTCTCCTGTGCCCCTGTGTCAGTCTCCTCTGCCCTGTGTCAGTCTCCTTTGCCCTGTGCCAGTCTCCTTTGCCCTGTGCCAGTCTCCTTTGCCCTGTGTCAGTCTCCTCTGCCCCTGTGCTCTGTCCCAGTGACGTTCTAATGTTAGTGTCTTTCTCGAGCCAGTGTCTCTCTTGTCTCGTGGCGGTCTCTTCTGTCCCAGTGTCAGTGCCGCCTCATCCCAGTGTGTTCTCCTCAGCCATGTCGCCGCTGTCCCAGTGGCTCCTCTGTCTCAGTATTTCTTTCTTCCAGACACTTCCCTGCCCCAGGGCAAGAGTCTCCCACTGCCACAATCATCAACTTCCCTCATACAATGTCTCTGTCCTAGCATTAGTGTCTCCCTTGTCCTAGGGCCTCCCTACCCCACTGTCTGTATCTGCACTGCACCAGTGTCAGTCTCCCGTGTCTCCCCTGTGCCAGTGTCACTGCGTCCCAGTGCCTCCCCTGTCCCATTGACAGCATTTACCCTGCTCCACTGTCTTCCTGCCCCAGTTTCAGTGTCTCTCATATCCCACTGACACTGTCTGTCTCCCTTGCCCCAGTGCCATTGTCTTCCGTGGAGAAGTGTGGCTCAATGGTTAGAGCAGCAGACCCTGATGCAGAGGTCTGGCCCGGGACCAGGGTTCAATTCCCGCCTCGGCGGCTCTTGGACTCAATCTCCCCGGACCTGATAATTCTCGCCTCGGTGCCTATTCTAATCATGGGTCCCACTCTGTGACTCTGGGCAATAGCTTGCTTAATCTCCACAACGGCCCCAGCAGCGCTTGGATGCCTGACCTCCACCTTGGGGGTGCCCAGGAGTGGACATTTCACAGGAAAGCCAGGATGGGTTCCACAGTGGTATGAGTGCAGCACTACGAGGCCTCCGGGTAGAAGTGCGCTATATAAATACAATACATTTACATTCTGTCCCAGAGTCTCACTGTCCCAGTGCCTCCCCTGTCCCAGTGCAAGCGTCTGCCTGTCTCAGTGTGTTCCCTGTCGCAGTGAATCCTCAGCATGTCTCCTGTCCCAGTGGCAGCACTTACCCGGCTCCGGAGCAGCTCCATTGCCTCCCAGACCCAGAGTCTCACTGTCCCAGTGCCTCCCCTGTCCTGTTGTATTTCCTTGGTCCAGTTTCTTTTTTCTGAGTGATGCATTTCCTCTAACAGTTCAGAAGAATAAGGAATAGGGTGCTGGTCTCCTCTGCCATGTTTCATCAGTTCCCCATACACTCCATGAATGAGTGTGCACTCACTGAGCAAAGAGCCCTCCTAACAGGCGGTGACTTGAGCTGTTGCTCCCTCCACACATTGCCACCCCCAGCTTACCTCTCCTCACCCAGAAGAGTTTACTCCTCACCTCTAAGGACTTGTCCCCGAAGAGTTGATCTTTGAGGACAAGTCCTTAGAGGTGAGTGAATCTCAATGAGAAACTGTCAGAGCTGGAGATTTTTAAACATTTTAATTCCAGTGCCCATGTGTGGGAACTAAGGATGTATGATGGTACAACGCGGTATAAAACACCGCAGATCATCACAACGCAGGTTTTACAACGCAAGTCGTTACAACGACTTGCGTTGGAGAGCGCTGGACTTAGGAGTAGTGTAATTTACTATTCCAACTCCAGTCTACATACAGTAGGGAAGGTGTTGGATAGTAAATTACACTATTCCTTGTCCTAGAGCGCCCTCCAGCGCAAGTTGTGGTAACGACTTGTGTTGTGAAACCCGCGTTGTAATGGCACTGCGGTGTCATTACTGCGTCATAAAGGATGTTTCCCGGGAACTAACAGTGTCCCCCAGGGGCTCATCCTTGCCCCAGTTAAACTTGGCAAAGAGTTGCCATATCACTCTGTGTCACAAACGCACCTTATGACTAGTTCTAAACTTTAATTTATAGCCATAGTACATTGTGCGGCTTCTAATTAAGGTTCCGTTCAGCTGAAAACACTGGGCTATCACAGCTGCAAGCAATGATTGTAAAAGGAAAGTTAAAGATCAGAAAAAAGATGGGCCCCTGTAACATGGCACCATAGGTAATTCAACGTTTACGTTGGAACCCAGAGGTTTCAACTAGGGGCATCAGGAGCCTGGGTGCTTTCTGGTTCCTGCTTTCCAGGTGCAAAAGGCGGCGGCGAACGGACTGAGAGGAGGCGGTACCTTCAGGCCAAGTAGACGGCTCTGAAGGTAAGTGCTTTATTTTTTATTATATTAAATTACACCCCATTCCTCCTTCCCTGCCCTGCCACCCCCAGTAAATAGCAGCCACCACTGTAGATAATTCAACCTTCATTTTGAAACCCAAAGGTTTGAAGTAGCCAATCAAGAAATCCCCACAGAGCAGGTCACAGCGTATGCATGTAGCTCAAAATTCCTGAAATGACCCTATTACACATTGTTGTGTAATTAAGTGGCAACATTTTAGTATGAACTAATGAGAACAACGGAAATAACCAGAATTTAAGCAGCTTTTGTTAATGGCCCTTGTGTTCTTTGCGCTATTTTTTTGTGTGTGAAATGGGCCCCCATGTCGAAGATGTACACGCATTCACCCTAAAATATTTACTCCTAAATTTTACGTTATTACAGAGAAGCAGATTAGTTTGCGCTAGATACCCCCCCCCCCCCTAAAAAATGCAGCTTAGTCTTCTGTCTTCTCTGAACAAAAGACACGAGTGGAACCTGGGGAAGGGGGAACCTGGGGAAGGGTATGTTACAACACTCCATGCATTTCTAACCCAAAAAAACAAAAACACTCATACCTGTCCATCGCAAGGCGACAAACGCAAAACTCTAAAACGATGAAACCCAGAAGGAAGCAATCTACCAGAATCTTCAAACACCTCCCCCTGTAAAACAGACTCGACTCTAACTCAGAAAATAGATATGAACACTCTTCAACGCAATTGACCACCCACCTTCTTCATCATCCCAAAACGTAAGCTCTTGTGGTGTAAACTGAAGTTAGCCTATCCCATCTTTGCTCCTATGTAAACACACACAGCCCCATCACACCTATCTTCCTGGGTGGATCTCCACAGATCCTATTCAATGATACTGGTCTGAAATTGTTCTTCACTCTACACTACTTGGCTGTTTTTCTTCACTCCCCAAACTCACCTCTGGGCAGTGGTCTGGTTTTTTTCTGTAAGGTAGGTTTGCACTTCATAAAATACCACAAGTGAAACAAAATACTGACCCCCCTTACCTGCCTGGCCTCCCCAGAAGTGGAAGAAAGGGGTGGAAGAGCAAGAACTTCTAATGGGAAGCTGACCGCTGTCCCCTTGAAGGGCTTTCTTTGACGTTGAAGCTGCCCGCTGGATGCTGGTATCTTTGACGTCGAAGCTGCCTGCAGTCTTCAAGGTAGCTGGTATCGTTGACGTTGATACTGCCCGCAGTTTGCTGGTATCTTGGTCTCTTTGAAGTCAAAGCTGACCACGGTATGTCAGATAGTCGGTATCTTTGATTATAAGTTGATCCGGTGTGTCTTTGATATCAAGGATAACTGGCGAATTGAGGGGTACTAGTATACAGATTAGTCGATGACCTGCCTGGAAGCTCTTGGTTGACACACAGCTTTGGCACCAAAGCTGCCAGTCATGTCTGGGCCTGTGGCTATTTCTGGAGTCAAAGCTATGCTTCTTGTTGGGTGGTGGTTATCTCCGGTGCTAAAGCTCTCCAGCATCGCCTGGATGGCAGGTGGTTTTGGTTGTGAGTCTGGGTGAGGGGTATTTCTTATGCTGGTTCGGCTTGGTGACTCCTGAATGGTGGATATCTTATGCATCAAATTCTCATTATGTTTTAGATGGTGGTAGGGTATTGTATGTCGTAGTGGACAATTTTCCCTGTGTAGGCAGGCAGTATGCTTGGTGTCAACAATTACTAGCGTCTCCTAGATGGCATATGTCTTAGATGCTAAGCTACCCAACATCTGCTAGAAGAAGGTATCTCTGACTTTGAAGCTGCCATTGTCTCCAAGATGGCGTGTATCCTTGTTGCTAAGTCTTCTCTGGTGGTGGGTGTCTGATGCTGTCTCCTGGGTGATGGGTATCAATCGTGGTGAGGCTACCAGGGTCTCCTGGGGGACTGGCCTCTTTTGAAGTTGAAGCTGCCTTGCATCAACTGAATGTCTGTCTTTCTGGCTTCAAACCTGCCTAGCTCTCTTCTGGAGGTGGGTGGCTGGCCAGGGTCTCCCAGGTGCCTGGAGGATAGAGTGGGGCTCTGGTGTCAAAGCTGCAATGCGCCTCGTCTGCCCTAAAAGCGCCTATCTCCCTTGTGTGGGTCTATCTCCACTTCAGGCCTCGCACACCAGGCCGTCTCTGGCTCCAGAAGGAATGGGAGAGTCACCAGCCTGCAGGCTCTGTGCATTAGGTTTATAAGTGTTGGACTTTGTGCTGGTCGAGCCGGCGGGGGCGGAGGCTGCGAGTTAACCCGTTCCCCGACGCAGCCTGAAAGCCGCTACGAAGGACGAACTCTCACATGAAAACAAAGCCGACGGATTTATCTGCGAGATATCACGTGTTTCAGCTAGAAAAACTGAACATGCCATTCATTGGATTCAAGGCGCTACAGCAAACTCGAAGGCGGGGCTGTGGTGCGGACCCCACTCTCTGCATTCTGTCTTACCCCCCCCCCCCCCCCCTCTCGTTTCCAGACTCACAATACTTACAAATAAAATCACTGTAACCTTACGAGACGAGCTAAAGCACAGCTGCTTGCTAATTATGACCCGAGCGCGCCCTTTCTCTCTCACTGAACCTTCCTTAGTCTAAGGCTGAGCCCTCTCTCACTCCGAGCCAGTTTGGACCAATCGAAAACCTGCTGAAACTACTTCTGGGACAGCTGCATCTTCTGGCTGTGGGTTTGGCTGCTGTCACAGACGCGTTTGCTCTAAGGCATGGGTACTCACAAACTTTCTCTCGGGGGCCGAAATTACAGTGTGGTTTGTGGCCGAGGGCCGCATCGGTGGGGGCGGGGTCATTTGGGGGCAGGGTCATTTGGGGGCGGGGCTAGAGGGGGTAAAAAAAGACCACTGCCGTTTCAAAACATTACTAGACAGTGCTGTATTTCCAAAGCAGATTTAACTACATGCAACACATATTTATAGTATTTTTTTATTAGCAGACAGAGCAATCTTAAGTGGGATTGAATGGCAATTGTTAGTAATTGTTTGGCATTTCATTGCCCAGTTACAGCTTATTACGTTATATAATTCAACAATGCAGCTTCTTAAATATCTCCAGCTAGCTGAAAGTACAAACAAGGAAGCAAGCATTAGCAAAGCCAAAAGGTCTAGCCTTGGCAAGATTGCAATGAATTGAGAGCCTGATGCCGTCTTTGGCCCAGTCACTGAAAGTGCACAGGTGCACTTGCCTAAATTCTCAATGTGTTTACATTTTATAATCATGGCTAGTAACTGTTTTCAATATTGTAACACAGCAGTAGCTCACTAATATTACTGCAAGTAATGTCTGTGACTCCACTCCCATTTCTCATATGTGAGTTCCTGTTTTGATCTGGTTTAGCACTTAACTTGACAATAAAACAATCCCCTTTCACAGTTCCTTATTGTGATCCACTCCGTATGATTCCTCCCCTAGAATGAAGCAAATGCTACTGCATCTCTATTTTTTTAATTAAACACAATTTGACAAAAGAAAAACTTCCCATCAGAAACCCTGAAACAAGTTTTCAGTTTTTGGCTAGTATTATTTGAAATGCAAATCTTTAAAAAAAAGGAAACATATTGTTCTTTTACACAGGGCATTTTAATTAAAAATTTTTTGGGTAGGGCAGGTGGCAGAGGAGCACACCATGGCAGTATGTCTGGGACATCGTGGGCTGTGGGAATGCGAAAAGGACGTAAGGCGGTCTTAATGACAGTGTTTTTCAGTACAGAACCTTGCAATTGTCAAACACCTTCAACCTAAGTCCCTGCTGCAAAAGCCAGTCCTTCCCCAAGAACAAATCAATACATACTGCAAAACAGGTGTTCACCCCTTTTCAATCCATGTCATTTAAGTGAGGTCATTGTCAGTTATGTCACCCATTCTACCCTGCCACTTTGGTGAATCCACCTTCATGGAAATGTGTTCAGGTGGTTCTGCGGGAGTTGGAGGTATCAGGGCACCCAAGGGGGATTGCAGTTTAAGGTTCCCTTCCCCTTCTTCATTTCCCTGCCTCATCTTCATTTCCCTGCCTCATCTTCACGTCCCTGCCTCATCTCCACGTCCCTGCCTCATCTCCACGTCCCTGCCCCATCTTCATTTCACTGCCCCTTCTTCATTTCACTGCCCCATCTTCATTTCCCTGCCTCATCTTCACGTCCCTGCCTCATCTCCACGTCCCTGCCTCATCTCCACGTCCCTGCCCCATCTTCATTTCCCTGCCTCATCTTCACGTCCCTGCCTCATCTCCACGTCCCTGCCCCATCTTCATTTCATTGACTCGTGTAAGGTGGAGGGACGGATCCACTTGTGTGGAAGGATGCAGTGCAAAAGATCCCACACTTTGTGAGAAAATGTCTGAAACATGTGTTAAGAAGTCTGCTGTATCAGAGTTTGATGGGAGAAAACATGTTTCCTCCTCCCAATGGACAGCCTTTCTTCCCTACTCTTGTTAGAGGATATAGATTGGCTGGGTGAGTGAGGGGTGTGTGGGAGAATTATACAGGAGTGATTAGATCATGTGCTGGGGTGGATTCACTCTCATTGATTACAATCACTCTCCCACCACATCACAGTATAGGCTTACCAGTCACCGCTCTGGTGTCGTCCTATGGAGAAATCCAGAGTGGTGGTGCATTTTGCTTTTTGAAAGAGTTTCATATAGTCAGTGCCTCTAGAATTATGCTGCAGTGGATAACACAATTATGTGGCATGGTTGACTAAATTATGTGGTATGCAGCTACCTCCCTACCACTGGCGTATGAAAGTAGTTCTATCCATTTAGAAACAGCCCTGCAGGACAGTGATGTAATATCCATAATCTTAATGCAAGCAACTGGGAGAAGCTGTAAAATTCAAGAAAATGACACCCTACAAAGAGAAGTAAAATGTTGGACTCCCCAAGAGCCTTGTTGAAATAGCTACTGCTGGTGTAGCTTTAATTTAAGCAAAAATATATTCATGAACAAGATGGACTCTTCATGTGAATCTTTTTTAATTACATTTACATAGGAAAGGATTTTTTTCACACGGCAGACAAAGGCTCTTTTCCACTCGATCATATACGGGCACTATGGTGTCTGAAAAACATTTTCACCTTTTTAGTAGTTTTTAAAACAAATAACAGATGAAAAGTGACCAGCTATTTTTGCAACGTTTTCTTCTCTGTTGCACCATGTGTGTTTCGTTTATTTGATAACGTTGGATCCAATAGAGATAGAAACTTTTTTTCTTTAAATCTGCTATGTATGCAGTAAATGCTGAATAGATTGCAAGTGCAGCCAATCCTTTACTACAAGGCAAGCGCTGCAGCTGCTGAATCGAATAACAGGCGCTGTATATAGCGCATCATTGATATTGATATCGCTTCTTGGTGCTGCGTTCTCCTCAGCTAGCAGTTGGCTGCTTCAGTGAGGGTTTTTCCAAGAAGTGAACCCCAAAAACAGACAGAGGTTGAGGAGTGCGGCCTTTGCTCAATTCCAGTCGTGCATGCATTTCCCTGTCCCAAGGCCATTCTTTCTGTCGTAGGGCCAACCTATCTCCAGTCCAACTGTCAGTGTCTCTTCTGTCACACTGCCAAAGTCTCCTCTCTCCCAGTGTCTGCCCCAAGCCAGTGTCTCTTCTGTCGCAGAGTCTCGTCTGTCTCTGTGTCTCCCCTACCCCAAAAGCTCCCAGTCGTGGTGCCTCCCCTGCCCCAGTGTCACCATTTCCCTTGTCAATATCACCCCTGTCCCAATTTCAATGTTTTTCCCATCCCAGAGCCTCTTCTGTCACAGAGACTCCCCTGTCCCAGTATATCTCAGTGTCAGCATCTCCCCTACCATGCCTCCCCAGTACTAGTATTTCCGTGTCCCATTTTCTGGGTCTCCTCTGCCCCGTGTCAATCTCATCAGCCCCATTGTCAGTCTCCAATGTCCCACTCTCGGAGTCTCCTCCGCCCCGTGTCAGTCTACTCTGCCCCTGTGTCAGTCTCCTCTGCCCCATGTCAATCTCCTCTGCCCCGTGTCAATCTCTCTGCCCCTGTGTCAGTCTCCAATGCCGCTGTGTTCATCTCCTGTGCCCCTGTGGCAGTCTCCAATGCCCCTGTGTCAGTTTACTCAGCCCCTGTGTCAGTTTCCAATGCCCCTGTCAGACTCCTGTGTTCTTGTGTCAGTCTCCAGTGCCCCTGTGTCAATCTCCAATGCCCCTGTGTCAGTCTCCAATGCCCCTGTGTCAGACTCCTGTGCCCCTGTGTCAATCTCCAATGCCCCTGTGCCAGACTCCTGTGCCCCTGTGTCAATCTCCCCAGTCCCTGTGTCAGTCTCATCAGCCCCTGTGTCAGTCTCATCTGCCCCTGTGTCAGTCTCCAATGCCCCTGTGTCAGACTCCTGTGCCACTGTGTTAATCTCCAATGTCCCTGTGTCAGACTCCTGTGCCCCTATGTCAATCTCCCCATCCCCTGTGTCAGTCTCATCTGCCCCTGTGTCAGTCTCCAATGCCCCTGTGTCATATGCCTGTGTCAATCTCCAATGCCCCTGTGTCAGACTCCTGTGCCCCTGTGTCAATCTCCCCAGCCCCTGTGTCAGTCTCATCTGCGCCTGTGTCAGTCTCCAATGCCCCTGTGTTAGTCTCCAATGCCCCTGTGTCAGACTCCTGTGCCCCTGTGTCAATCTCCCCAGACACTATGTCAATCTCATCAGCCCCTGTGTCAGTCTCCAATGCCCCTGTGTCAGTCTCCAATGCCCCTGTGTTAGTCTCCAATGCCCCTGTGTCAGTCTCCAATGCCCCTGTGTCAGACTCCTGTGCCCCTGTGTCAATCTCCAATGCCCCTGTGTCAGACTCCTGTGCCTCTGTGTCAATCTCCCCAGCCCCTGTGTCAGTCTCCTATGCCCCAGTTGAGTCTTCAATGCCCCTGTGCCAGTCTCCAATTATCCAGTGCCAGTCTCCTCTGCACCAGTTCAGTCTCCAATTCCCCATGGCCAGTCTTCAGAACCCCTTTGTCAGTCTCCAATGCCCCTGTGCCCGTCTCCTCTGCCCCTGTGTCAACCTCCTCTATCCTGTGTCAGTCGTCTCCTCTGCCCCTGTGTCAGTCTCCTCTGTCCCTGTGCCTGTCTCCTCTGTCCCTGTGCCTGTCTCCTCTGCCCCTGTGCCAGTCTCCACTGCCCTGTGTCAGTCTCCTCTGCACCAGTTCAATCTCCAATGCCCCTGGGCCAGTCTTCAATGCCCCGTGTCAGTCTCCAATGCCCCTGTGCCAGTCTCCTCTGCCCCTGTATCAGTCTCCTGTGTCCCTGTGTCAGTCTCCTCTGCCCCATGTCAATCTCCTCTGCCCCGTGTCAATCTCTCTGCCCCTGTGTCAGTCTCCAATGCCGCTGTGTTCATCTCCTGTGCCCCTGTGGCAGTCTCCAATGCCCCTGTGTCAGTTTACTCAGCCCCTGTGTCAGTTTCCAATGCCCCTGTCAGACTCCTGTGTTCTTGTGTCAGTCTCCAGTGCCCCTGTGTCAATCTCCAATGTCCCTGTGTCAGTCTCCAATGCCCCTGTGTCAGACTCCTGTGCCCCTGTGTCAATCTCCAATGCCCCTGTGCCAGACTCCTGTGCCCCTGTGTCAATCTCCCCAGTCCCTGTGTCAGTCTCATCAGCCCCTGTGTCAGTCTCATCTGCCCCTGTGTCAGTCTCCAATGCCCCTGTGTCAGACTCCTGTGCCACTGTGTTAATCTCCAATGTCCCTGTGTCAGACTCCTGTGCCCCTATGTCAATCTCCCCATCCCCTGTGTCAGTCTCATCTGCCCCTGTGTCAGTCTCCAATGCCCCTGTGTCATATGCCTGTGTCAATCTCCAATGCCCCTGTGTCAGACTCCTGTGCCCCTGTGTCAATCTCCCCAGCCCCTGTGTCAGTCTCATCTGCGCCTGTGTCAGTCTCCAATGCCCCTGTGTTAGTCTCCAATGCCCCTGTGTCAGACTCCTGTGCCCCTGTGTCAATCTCCCCAGACACTATGTCAATCTCATCAGCCCCTGTGTCAGTCTCCAATGCCCCTGTGTCAGTCTCCAATGCCCCTGTGTTAGTCTCCAATGCCCCTGTGTCAGTCTCCAATGCCCCTGTGTCAGTCTCCTGTGCCCCTGTGTCAATCTCCAATGCCCCTGTGTCAGACTCCTGTGCCTCTGTGTCAATCTCCCCAGCCCCTGTGTCAGTCTCCTATGCCCCAGTTGAGTCTTCAATGCCCCTGTGCCAGTCTCCAATTATCCAGTGCCAGTCTCCTCTGCACCAGTTCAGTCTCCAATTCCCCATGGCCAGTCTTCAGAACCCCTTTGTCAGTCTCCAATGCCCCTGTGCCCGTCTCCTCTGCCCCTGTGTCAACCTCCTCTATCCTGTGTCAGTCGTCTCCTCTGCCCCTGTGTCAGTCTCCTCTGTCCCTGTGCCTGTCTCCTCTGTCCCTGTGCCTGTCTCCTCTGCCCCTGTGCCAGTCTCCACTGCCCTGTGTCAGTCTCCTCTGCACCAGTTCAATCTCCAATGCCCCTGGGCCAGTCTTCAATGCCCCGTGTCAGTCTCCAATGCCCCTGTGCCAGTCTCCTCTGCCCCTGTATCAGTCTCCTCTGCCCCTGTGTCAGTCTCCTCTACACCAGTTCAGACTCCAATGCCCCTGTGCCGGTCTGCAATGCCCATGTACCAGTCTCCTCTGCCCCAGTTCAGTCTTCAATGCCACTGTATCAGTCTCCTGTGTCCCTGTGACAGTCACCTCTGCCCTGTGCCAGTCACCTCTGCCCTGTGTCAGTCTCCTCTGCCCCTGTGTCAGTCTACTCTGCCCCGTGCCAGTCTTCAATGCCCTTGTGCCAGTTTCCATTGCCCCTGTTCAGTCTCTGCCCCAGTTCAGTCTTCAATGCCCCTGTGCCAGTCACCTCTGCCCTGTGTCAGTCTCCTCTGCGCCTGTGTCAGTCTCCTCTACACCAGTTCAGACTCCAATGCCCCTGTGCCAGTCTGCAATGCCCCTGTGTGAGTCTCCTCTGCCCCTGTGTCAGTCTCCTCTGCGCCTGTGTCAGTCTCCTCTACACCAGTTCAGACTCCATTGCCCATGTACCAGTCTCCTCTGCCCCAGTTCAGTCTCCAATGCCCATTTGTCAGTCTCCTGTGCCCCTGTGCCAGTCACCTCTGCCCTGTGCCAGTCACCTCTGCCCTGTGTCAGTCTACTCTGCCCCTGTGTCAGTCTCCTGTGCCCCTGTGCCAGTCACCTCTGCCCTGTGCCAGTCACCTCTGCCCTGTGTCCGTCTCCTCTGCCCCTGTGTCAGTCTCCTGTGCCCCTGTGCCAGTCACCTCTGCCCTGTGCCAGTCACCTCTGCCCTGTGTCAGTCTCCTCTGCCCTGTGTCAGTCTCCTCTGCCCCTGTGTCAGTCTCCTGTGCCCCTGTGCCAGTCACCTCTGCCCTGTGCCAGTCACCTCTGCCCTGTGTCAGTCTCCTCTGCCCCTGTGCCAGTCACCTCTGCCCTGTGTCAGTCTCCTCTGCCCTGTGTCAGTCTCCTCTGCCCCTGTGTCAGTCTCCTGTGCCCCTGTGCCAGTCACCTCTGCCCTGTGCCAGTCACCTCTGCCTTGTGCCAGTCACCTCTGCCCCTGTGCCAGTCACCTCTGCCCTGTGTCAGTCTCCTCTGCCCTGTGTCAGTCTCCTCTGCCCCTGTGTCAGTCTCCTGTGCCCCTGTGCCAGTCACCTCTGCCCTGTGTCAGTCTCCTCTGCCCTGTGTCAGTCTCCTCTGCCCCTGTGTCAGTCTCCTGTGCCCCTGTGCCAGTCACCTCTGCCCCGTGCCAGTCACCTCTGCCCTGAGTCAGTCTCCTCTGCCCTGTGTCAGTCTCCTCTGCCCCTGTGTCAGTCTCCTGTGCCCCTGTGCCAGTCACCTCTGCCCTGTGCCAGTCACCTCTGCCCTGTGTCAGTCTCCTCTGCCCCTGTGCCAGTCACCTCTGCCCTGTGTCAGTCTCCTCTGCCCTGTGTCAGTCTCCTCTGCCCCTGTGTCAGTCTCCTGTGCCCCTGTGCCAGTCACCTCTGCCCTGTGCCAGTCACCTCTGCCCTGTGTCAGTCTCCTCTGCCCCTGTGCCAGTCACCTCTGCCCCTGTGCCAGTCACCTCTGCCCTGTGTCAGTCTCCTCTGCCCTGTGTCAGTCTCCTCTGCCCCTGTGTCAGTCTCCTGTGCCCCTGTGCCAGTCACCTCTGCCCTGTGCCAGTCACCTCTGCCCTGTGTCAGTTTCCTCTGCCCCTGTGCCAGTCACCTCTGCCCTGTGTCAGTCTCCTCTGCCCTGTGTCAGTCTCCTGTGCCCCTGTGCCAGTCACCTCTACCCTGTGCCAGTCACCTCTGCCCTGTGTCAGTCTCCTCTGCCCCTGTGCCAGTCACCTCTGCCCTGTGTCAGTCTCCTCTGCCCTGTGTCAGTCTCCTCTGCCCCTGAGTCAGTCTCCTGTGCCCCTGTGCCAGTCACCTCTGCCCTGTGTCAGTCTCCTCTGCCCCTGTGTCAGTCTCCTCTGCCCCTGTGCCAGTCACCTCTGCCCTGTGCCAGTCACCTCTGCCCTGTGTCAGTCTCCTCTGCCCTGTGTCAGTCTCCTCTGCCCCTGTGTCAGTCTCCCGTGCCCCTGTGCCAGTCACCTCTGCCCTGTGCCAGTCACCTCTGCCCTGTGCCAGTCACCTCTGCCCTGTGTCAGTCACCTCTGCCCCTGTGCCAGTCACCTCTGCCCTATGTCAGTCTCCTCTGCCCTGTGTCAGTCTCCTCTGCCCCTGTGTCAGTCTCCTGTGCCCCTGTGCCAGTCACCTCTGCCCTGTGCCAGTCACCTCTGCCCTGTGTCAGTCTCCTCTGCCCCTGTGTCAGTCTCCTGTGCCCCTGTGCCAGTCACCTCTGCCCTGTGCCAGTCACCTCTGCCCTGTGTCAGTCTCCTCTGCCCTGTGTCAGTCTCCTCTGCCCCTGTGTCAGTCTCCTGTGCCCCTGTGCCAGTCACCTCTGCCCTGTGCCAGTCACCTCTGCCCTGTGTCAGTCTCCTCTGCCCCTGTGTCAGTCTCCTCTGCCCCTGTGCCAGTCACCTCTGCCCTGTGTCAGTCTCCTCTGCCCTGTGTCAGTCTCCTCTGCCCCTGTGTCAGTCTCCTGTGCCCCTGTGCCAGTCACCTCTGCCCTGTGCCAGTCACCTCTGCCCTGTGTCAGTCTCCTCTGCCCCTGTGCCAGTCACCTCTGCCCTGTGTCAGTCTCCTCTGCCCTGTGTCAGTCTCCTCTGCCCCTGTGTCAGTCTCCTGTGCCCCTGTGCCAGTCACCTCTGCCCTGTGCCAGTCACCTCTGCCCTGTGTCAGTCTCCTCTGCCCCTGTGCCAGTCACCTCTGCCCTGTGTCAGTCTCCTCTGCCCTTTGTCAGTCTCCTCTGCCCCTGTGTCAGTCTCCTGTGCCCCTGTGCCAGTCACCTCTGCCCTGTGTCAGTCTCCTCTGCCCTGTGTCAGTCTCCTCTGCCCCTGTGTCAGTCTCCTGTGCCCCTGTGCCAGTCACCTCTGCCCTGTGCCAGTCACCTCTGCCCTGTGTCAGTCTCCTCTGCCCTGTGTCAGTCTCCTCTGCCCCTGTGTCAGTCTCCTGTGCCCCTGTGCCAGTCACCTCTGCCCTGTGCCAGTCACCTCTGCCCTGTGCCAGTCACCTCTGCCCTGTGTCAGTCTCCTCTGCCCCTGTGCCAGTCACCTCTGCCCTATGTCAGTCTCCTCTGCCCCTGTGTCAGTCTCCTGTGCCCCTGTGCCAGTCACCTCTGCCCTGTGCCAGTCACCTCTGCCCTGTGTCAGTCTCCTCTGCCCCTGTGTCAGTCTCCTGTGCCCCTTTGCCAGTCACCTCTGCCCTGTGCCAGTCACCTCTGCCCTGTGTCAGTCTCCTCTGCCCTGTGTCAGTCTCCTCTGCCCCTGTGCCAGTCACCTCTGCCCCTGTGCCAGTCACCTCTGCCCTGTGTCAGTCTCCTGTGCCCCTGTGTCAGTCTCCTCTGCCCCTGTGTCAGTCTCCTGTGCCCCTGTGCCAGTCACCTCTGCCCTGTGCCAGTCACCTCTGCCCTGTGTCAGTCTCCTCTGCCCTGTGTCAGTCTCCTCTGCCCCTGTGTCAGTCTACTCTGCCCCGTGCCAGTCTTCAATGCCCTTGTGCCAGTCACCTCTGCCCTGTGTCAGTCTCCTGTGCCCCTGTGTCAGTCTCCTCTGCCCCTGTGCCAGTCACCTCTGCCCTGTGTCAGTCTCCTCTGCCCCTGTGTCAGTCTACTCTGCCCCGTGCCTGTCTTCAATGCCCTTGTGCCAGTCACCTCTGCCCTGTGTCAGTCTCCTGTGCCCCTGTGTCAGTCTCCTCTGCCCTGTGTCAGTCTCCTTTGCCCTGTGCCAGTCTCCTTTGCCCTGTGTCAGTCTCCTTTGCCCTGTGTCAGTCTCCTCTGCCCCTGTGCTCTGTCCCAGTGACGTTCTAATGTTAGTGTCTTTCTCGAGCCAGTGTCTCTCTTGTCTCGTGGCGGTCTCTTCTGTCCCAGTGTCAGTGCCGCCTCATCCCAGTGTGTTCTCCTCAGCCATGTCGCCGCTGTCCCAGTGGCTCCTCTGTCTCAGTATTTCTTTCTTCCAGACACTTCCCTGCCCCAGGGCAAGAGTCTCCTACTGCCACAATCATCAACTTCCCTCATACAATGTCTCTGTCCTAGCATTAGTGTCTCCCTTGTCCTAGGGCCTCCCTACCCCACTGTCTGTATCTGCACTGCACCAGTGTCAGTCTCCCGTGTCTCCCCTGTGCCAGTGTCACTGCGTCCCAGTGCCTCCCCTGTCCCATTGACAGCATTTACCCTGCTCCACTGTCTTCCTGCCCCAGTTTCAGTGTCTCTCATATCCCACTGACACTGTCTGTCTCCCTTGCCCCAGTGCCATTGTCTTCCGTGGAGAAGTGTGGCTCAATGGTTAGAGCAGCAGACCCTGATGCAGAGGTCTGGCCCGGGACCAGGGTTCAATTCCCGCCTCGGCGGCTCTTGGACTCAATCTCCCCGGACCTGATAATTCTCGCCTCGGTGCCTATTCTAATCATGGGTCCCACTCTGTGACTCTGGGCAATAGCTTGCTTAATCTCCACAACGGCCCCAGCAGCGCTTGGATGCCTGACCTCCACCTTGGGGGTGCCCAGGAGTGGACATTTCACAGGAAAGCCAGGATGGGTTCCACAGTGGTATGAGTGCAGCACTACGAGGCCTCCGGGTAGAAGTGCGCTATATAAATACAATACATTTACATTCTGTCCCAGAGTCTCACTGTCCCAGTGCCTCCCCTGTCCCAGTGCAAGCGTCTGCCTGTCTCAGTGTGTTCCCTGTCGCAGTGAATCCTCAGCATGTCTCCTGTCCCAGTGGCAGCACTTACCCGGCTCCGGAGCAGCTCCATTGCCTCCCAGACCCAGAGTCTCACTGTCCCAGTGCCTCCCCTGTCCTGTTGTATTTCCTTGGTCCAGTTTCTTTTTTCTGAGTGATGCATTTCCTCTAACAGTTCAGAAGAATAAGGAATAGGGTGCTGGTCTCCTCTGCCATGTTTCATCAGTTCCCCATACACTCCATGAATGAGTGTGCACTCACTGAGCAAAGAGCCCTCCTAACAGGCGGTGACTTGAGCTGTTGCTCCCTCCACACATTGCCACCCCCAGCTTACCTCTCCTCACCCAGAAGAGTTTACTCCTCACCTCTAAGGACTTGTCCCCGAAGAGTTGATCTTTGAGGACAAGTCCTTAGAGGTGAGTGAATCTCAATGAGAAACTGTCAGAGCTGGAGATTTTTAAACATTTTAATTCCAGTGCCCATGTGTGGGAACTAAGGATGTATGATGGTACAACGCGGTATAAAACACCGCAGATCATCACAACGCAGGTTTTACAACGCAAGTCGTTACAACGACTTGCGTTGGAGGGCGCTGGACTTAGGAGTAGTGTAATTTACTATTCCAACTCCAGTCTACATACAGTAGGGAAGGTGTTGGATAGTAAATTACACTATTCCTTGTCCTAGAGCGCCCTCCAGCGCAAGTTGTGGTAACGACTTGTGTTGTGAAACCCGCGTTGTAATGGCACTGCGGTGTCATTACTGCGTCATAAAGGATGTTTCCCGGGAACTAACAGTGTCCCCCAGGGGCTCATCCTTGCCCCAGTTATACTTGGCACAGAGTTGCCATATCACTCTGTGTCACAAACGCACCTTATGACTAGTTCTAAACTTTAATTTATAGCCATAGTACATTGTGCGGCTTCTAATTAAGGTTCCGTTCAGCTGAAAACACTGGGCTATCACAGCTGCAAGCAATGATTGTAAAAGGAAAGTTAAAGATCAGAAAAAAGATGGGCCCCTGTAACATGGCACCATAGGTAATTCAACGTTTACGTTGGAACCCAGAGGTTTCAACTAGGGGCGTCAGGAGCCTGGGTGCTTCCTGGTTCCTGCTTTCCAGGTGCAAAAGGCGGCGGCGAACGGACTGAGAGGAGGCGGTACCTTCAGGCCAAGTAGACGGCTCTGAAGGTAAGTGCTTTATTTTTTATTATATTAAATTACACCCCATTCCTCCTTCCCTGCCCTGCCACCCCCAGTAAATAGCAGCCACCACTGTAGATAATTCAACCTTCATTTTGAAACCCAAAGGTTTGAAGTAGCCAATCAAGAAATCCCCACAGAGCAGGTCACAGCGTATGCATGTAGCTCAAAATTCCTGAAATGACCCTATTACACATTGTTGTGTAATTAAGTGGCAACATTTTAGTATGAACTAATGAGAACAACGGAAATAACCAGAATTTAAGCAGCTTTTGTTAATGGCCCTTGTGTTCTTTGCGCTATTTTTTTGTGTGTGAAATGGGCCCCCATGTCGAAGATGTACACGCATTCACCCTAAAATATTTACTCCTAAATTTTACGTTATTACAGAGAAGCAGATTAGTTTGCGCTAGATAACCCCCCCCCCCTAAAAAATGCAGCTTAGTCTTCTGTCTTCTCTGAACAAAAGACACGAGTGGAACCTGGGGAAGGGGGAACCTGGGGAAGGGTATGTTACAACACTCCATGCATTTCTAACCCAAAAAAACAAAAACACTCATACCTGTCCATCGCAAGGCGACAAACGCAAAACTCTAAAACGATGAAACCCAGAAGGAAGCAATCTACCAGAATCTTCAAACACCTCCCCCTGTAAAACAGACTCGACTCTAACTCAGAAAATAGATATGAACACTCTTCAACGCAATTGACCACCCACCTTCTTCATCATCCCAAAACGTAAGCTCTTGTGGTGTAAACTGAAGTTAGCCTATCCCATCTTTGCTCCTATGTAAACACACACAGCCCCATCACACCTATCTTCCTGGGTGGATCTCCACAGATCCTATTCAATGATACTGGTCTGAAATTGTTCTTCACTCTACACTACTTGGCTGTTTTTCTTCACTCCCCAAACTCACCTCTGGGCAGTGGTCTGGTTTTTTTCTGTAAGGTAGGTTTGCACTTCATAAAATACCACAAGTGAAACAAAATACTGACCCCCCTTACCTGCCTGGCCTCCCCAGAAGTGGAAGAAAGGGGTGGAAGAGCAAGAACTTCTAATGGGAAGCTGACCGCTGTCCCCTTGAAGGGCTTTCTTTGACGTTGAAGCTGCCCGCTGGATGCTGGTATCTTTGACGTCGAAGCTGCCTGCAGTCTTCAAGGTAGCTGGTATCGTTGACGTTGATACTGCCCGCAGTTTGCTGGTATCTTGGTCTCTTTGAAGTCAAAGCTGACCACGGTATGTCAGATAGTCGGTATCTTTGATTATAAGTTGATCCGGTGTGTCTTTGATATCAAGGATAACTGGCGAATTGAGGGGTACTAGTATACAGATTAGTCGATGACCTGCCTGGAAGCTCTTGGTTGACACACAGCTTTGGCACCAAAGCTGCCAGTCATGTCTGGGCCTGTGGCTATTTCTGGAGTCAAAGCTATGCTTCTTGTTGGGTGGTGGTTATCTCCGGTGCTAAAGCTCTCCAGCATCGCCTGGATGGCAGGTGGTTTTGGTTGTGAGTCTGGGTGAGGGGTATTTCTTATGCTGGTTCGGCTTGGTGACTCCTGAATGGTGGATATCTTATGCATCAAATTCTCATTATGTTTTAGATGGTGGTAGGGTATTGTATGTCGTAGTGGACAATTTTCCCTGTGTAGGCAGGCAGTATGCTTGGTGTCAACAATTACTAGCGTCTCCTAGATGGCATATGTCTTAGATGCTAAGCTACCCAACATCTGCTAGAAGAAGGTATCTCTGACTTTGAAGCTGCCATTGTCTCCAAGATGGCGTGTATCCTTGTTGCTAAGTCTTCTCTGGTGGTGGGTGTCTGATGCTGTCTCCTGGGTGATGGGTATCAATCGTGGTGAGGCTACCAGGGTCTCCTGGGGGACTGGCCTCTTTTGAAGTTGAAGCTGCCTTGCATCAACTGAATGTCTTTCTGGCTTCAAACCTGCCTAGCTCTCTTCTGGAGGTGGGTGGCTGGCCAGGGTCTCCCAGGTGCCTGGAGGATAGAGTGGGGCTCTGGTGTCAAAGCTGCAATGCGCCTCGTCTGCCCTAACAGCGCCTATCTCCCTTGTGTGGGTCTATCTCCACTTCAGGCCTCGCACACCAGGCCGTCTCTGGCTCCAGAAGGAATGGGAGAGTCACCAGCCTGCAGGCTCTGTGCATTAGGTTTATAAGTGTTGGACTTTGTGCTGGTCGAGCCGGCGGGGGCGGAGGCTGCGAGTTAACCCGTTCCCCGACGCAGCCTGAAAGCCGCTACGAAGGACGAACTCTCACATGAAAACAAAGCCGACGGATTTATCTGCGAGATATCACGTGTTTCAGCTAGAAAAACTGAACATGCCATTCATTGGATTCAAGGCGCTACAGCAAACTCGAAGGCGGGGCTTTGGTGCGGACCCCACTCTCTGCATTCTGTCTTACCCCCCCCTCTCGTTTCCAGACTCACAATACTTACAAATAAAATCACTGTAACCTTACGAGACGAGCTAAAGCACAGCTGCTTGCTAATTATGACCCGAGCGCGCCCTTTCTCTCTCACTGAACCTTCCTTAGTCTAAGGCTGAGCCCTCTCTCACTCCGAGCCAGTTTGGACCAATCGAAAACCTGCTGAAACTACTTCTGGGACAGCTGCATCTTCTGGCTGTGGGTTTGGCTGCTGTCACAGACGCGTTTGCTCTAAGGCATGGGTACTCACAAACTTTCTCTCGGGGGCCGAAATTACAGTGTGGTTTGTGGCCGAGGGCCGCATCGGTGGGGGCGGGGTCATTTGGGGGCAGGGTCATTTGGGGGCGGGGCTAGAGGGGGTAAAAAAAGACCACTGCCGTTTCAAAACATTACTAGACAGTGCTGTATTTCCAAAGCAGATTTAACTACATGCAACACATATTTATAGTATTTTTTTATTAGCAGACAGAGCAATCTTAAGTGGGATTGAATGGCAATTGTTAGTAATTGTTTGGCATTTCATTGCCCAGTTACAGCTTATTACGTTATATAATTCAACAATGCAGCTTCTTAAATATCTCCAGCTAGCTGAAAGTACAAACAAGGAAGCAAGCATTAGCAAAGCCAAAAGGTCTAGCCTTGGCAAGATTGCAATGAATTGAGAGCCTGATGCCGTCTTTGGCCCAGTCACTGAAAGTGCACAGGTGCACTTGCCTAAATTCTCAATGTGTTTACATTTTATAATCATGGCTAGTAACTGTTTTCAATATTGTAACACAGCAGTAGCTCACTAATATTACTGCAAGTAATGTCTGTGACTCCACTCCCATTTCTCATATGTGAGTTCCTGTTTTGATCTGGTTTAGCACTTAACTTGACAATAAAACAATCCCCTTTCACAGTTCCTTATTGTGATCCACTCCGTATGATTCCTCCCCTAGAATGAAGCAAATGCTACTGCATCTCTATTTTTTTAATTAAACACAATTTGACAAAAGAAAAACTTCCCATCAGAAACCCTGAAACAAGTTTTCAGTTTTTGGCTAGTATTATTTGAAATGCAAATCTTTAAAAAAAAGGAAACATATTGTTCTTTTACACAGGGCATTTTAATTAAAAATTTTTTGGGTAGGGCAGGTGGCAGAGGAGCACACCATGGCAGTATGTCTGGGACATCGTGGGCTGTGGGAATGCGAAAAGGACGTAAGGCGGTCTTAATGACAGTGTTTTTCAGTACAGAACCTTGCAATTGTCAAACACCTTCAACCTAAGTCCCTGCTGCAAAAGCCAGTCCTACTGCAAAACAGGTGTTCACCCCTTTTCAATCCATGTCATTTAAGTGAGGTCATTGTCAGTTATGTCACCCATTCTACCCTGCCACTTTGGTGAATCCACCTTCATGGAAATGTGTTCAGGTGGTTCTGCGGGAGTTGGAGGTATCAGGGCACCCAAGGGGGATTGCAGTTTAAGGTTCCCTTCCCCTTCTTCATTTCCCTGCCTCATCTTCATTTCCCTGCCTCATCTTCACGTCCCTGCCTCATCTCCACGTCCCTGCCCCATCTTCATTTCACTGCCCCTTCTTCATTTCACTGCCCCATCTTCATTTCCCTGCCTCATCTTCACGTCCCTGCCTCATCTCCACGTCCCTGCCCCATCTTCATTTCACTGCCCCTTCTTCATTTCACTGCCCCATCTTCATTTCCCTGCCTCATCTTCACGTCCCTGCCTCATCTCCACGTCCCTGCCCCATCTTCATTTCACTGCCCCTTCTTCATTTCACTGCCCCATCTTCACTTCCATTCCGTTCCCTCGCCTCTCTTTCCATCCCTCCCCAGTCACCTCCCCTCCCTTTCCATCGCCTCTCCCCTTATCTCTTTCTCTCCCCCCCTTGTCTCCCACTCACTTTCTATTTGCTTCTCGGACCCCTGTTCAGCGTACTTCATTGCTGTGCCGGCACAAATTAAGCACGTTTTGCTTTCAGTCCCCCGAGCTCAGGTGTAGCCCACGCCCACCCCCAGTAGGTAACCTGCAGGCCCCAGGACAAAGGATGCTTCCAAAGCGCACGTCTCCCCCCAGAGCCCCTCCAACATGCACACACCACTTTTCTCTTGTAACACACTGTTTGCTACCTCTCACATTTTGTTTGCTTTCCATACTTGCACACGTGCCACCATTGTCTCATGTAATGCCTCATTGTCATTGCCTTGTGTTTGAAAGTCCTGTCCTCCATTTATTGGGACTCACCAGAAGCCAAAGATTGTTTCCCTGACCGCTAAGGATCGTGAGAGTGCTGCAGTGTTGCCGCTGGAGGCGGAGCCCCTGTGGGTGTACCGCGCCGGTCAGTCATCGGACCGAGAGGGTGAGCGAACTACCCTTCCCAGCTGCCCTGTGCCCTGTCAACAGGAAGAGGAGGCGGGACCCGAGAGCGCGCTGAAGGCGCATAAAATCCACGAGCCCCACCGGCAGAGCGGGGGACTCACCAGAAGCCAAAGATTGTTTCCCTGACCGCTAAGGATCGTGAGAGTGCTGCAGTGTTGCCGCTGGAGGCGGAGCCCCTGTGGGTGTACCGCGCCGGTCAGTCATCGGACCGAGAGGGTGAGCGAACTACCCTTCTCAGCTGCCCTGTGCCCTGTCAACTGGAAGAGGAGGCGGGACCCGAGAGCGCGCTGAAGGCGCATAAAATCCACGAGCCCCACCGGCAGAGCGGGGGACTCACCAGAAGCCAAAGATTGTTTCCCTGACCGCTAAGGATCGTGAGAGTGCTGCAGTGTTGCCGCTGGAGGCGGAGCCCCTGTGGGTGTACCGCGCCGGTCAGTCATCGGACCGAGAGGGTGAGCGAACTACCCTTCCCAGCTGCCCTGTGCCCTGTCAACAGGAAGAGGAGGCGGGACCCGAGAGCGCGCTGAAGGCGCATAAAATCCACGAGCCCCACCGGCAGAGCGGGGGACTCACCAGAAGCCAAAGATTGTTTCCCTGACCGCTAAGGATCGTGAGAGTGCTGCAGTGTTGCCGCTGGAGGCGGAGCCCCTGTGGGTGTACCGCGCCGGTCAGTCATCGGACCGAGAGGGTGAGCGAACTACCCTTCCCAGCTGCCCTGTGCCCTGTCAACAGGAAGAGGAGGCGGGACCCGAGAGCGCGCTGAAGGCGCATAAAATCCACGAGCCCCACCCGCGTCGCGGGAGCGCCGGGCTAGGCCCGGGCAAAGGGCGGGCCCTCTACGGCCCTCAGAGGCCAGAAGAGACCGGGCTGGGCCACCCCCTCGACCCTCACGACTTTCCCCACTATTGCCTGCGAACAAGGTAATTAACTGTGCCATTCAATACTTAGTGCAATTTATCCATCACAATTGTACCTCTGTGTAACATACCATGAGAAAGCCCGTAAAAAAATCTAAAATGCCTACACTACGATCAAGCACTAGATCAAAACCGGACCCTCAACAAACATTACCAACACTGACTGCCATAGATAAGATGCTCAAGCAAACCATAGGGGCAGTTTCCAATGCAATTGCCAACACAGAGAGGAGGTTGTCGTTACCACCTGTGATCACCGTCCAAGACACCCAGGAAACCATAAATGACATCTCCATAGCTCCTCTAGATCTTACAGATGATCTAGATACCAACATAGCTAATTCCCCTTCTTCACCTGTTGATCTCCCGTGTGCCCAGGTTCCCTCCAAAAAGAATAGGGAGCATCCCGCTTCACAAACAAAAAAAAGCAAGAGGATATCTAACATCATGGACAACAACTGGCCTAAGGAAGGTTTAAAAAATGGGGGGGGGAAAGACCAAACCAGAAACCACAATCTGGTAACACCTATAAACCCTCCCACCACAGGAATACCTTGTTGGATCACCAACATGGTGTCTGACCTCAAAACGGATTTGGAACATTCCATCACCGTCTTGATAAAACCCCTTATATCTAAAATCGATAGGCTGACATCTCTTGTAAACAATATAGGAGCCGGACTAAAAACTCAATCAACACAGGGGGGTGTCACAGTAACAACAAATACAGATGGGGTTCCACCCAGTACAGTAATGAAAGATAAGCAAAACCCAACTCAGGACATGGTCACAAACAATCCCCCAAGAGACCCACAAACAAGTACAAAAGTCACCTAGTTAGGCAACAATACACCGAATATAGATAAGACTAATAAACAGATAAATCCCAAAACCCATAAACCATCCGCAGGGCCCGCGCAAATACCACCCAAAACTCAAACACCGAAACTGAACCCCAAGGTAACCCCTACCCTCCCAGTAAGCACAAAAGATAATAAAACATTATCTAGGTTCAAGATAATTAATTTACCACCCGAAGCCTTACCTTTCGTAGTGGTATTAACTGGAGTTCCACCTCTAAGAGAGGGTAAAAGGGAAACGGCCATAGAGTTAAAAAACAAATGTGCCCAGTGGCTGCAAATACATAGACCACTACCCCCCAACATCTATGGTCAGATCCTCTCTGCAAGAAGGGGGGAATGGATCGGAAAAGGCATTAAGACAATAGCTGGGGACATAATCACGGTGAACTTTCGAGACATTGCAGCGGTTAACTATATCTGCAATGCGCCACCTAGTGATATCCATTCACAAATCCACCCCCTGCATTTGTCCTACTTCTACCCCCATGCATTCCACAGACCTATGCATAACACCAGACCCCCGATGCCTAGAAATTCTCAAATGGATACCCAATTTAGACCAAACCAGTGGCAAAGGCCATTTCAAGCGCCCACAAACTATGATCCCTTTGAAACTCAGTATGCACACTGGAATAGGTTTAGTGTCCTTGAACAGGTTGATTGACACGAAAAGGGAAAACAAATCCTTAAACATACCAGGCCAAGGGAGGCAGAACTGTTGGTCTCAGGAACGAAAAGGGGACATGCGAATGGGCCATCACCTGTTTATCATAAGAGAGGTGGCAGCAAATCTCCCAAAATAAGCAGAGGTAGAGGTAGAACAAAAATTGGTGAGCACATAGTGCACTCACGAGGAGAGAAAATAGGATGTCCCAAGGAGAATACCCATGAAAAGTTACAAATTGTATCCTGGAATATAGCAGGATTAGCAGCCAAATCTGTGTCCCAAGAATGGCTTAGCTATATAAACAAATTTCAAATAATTTGTCTACAGGAAACATGGGCTATTGAAACAAATGATTACAGCTTAGAGGGCTACAAAAGTTTCTTCGTCCCAGCCAGAAAAGTATCCTCAGGAAGAGCTAGTGGGGGACTAGTGATATATGTTAACCTACTTATCCAGGGCACCTGGACAAATCTTAATCAATGCTCACCCAATCTCCAAGTAGTAAGGTTTCAATCCAAAACACTACATTTTCTGCTGGTCAACTGGTATAATGCTGTTGGCACAACGGAAAAGGGAAAAGCTGTAAAGGAACTGGACTCTTGTCTAGAAAATCTCAACTTCTTAAACAAGACACCAAACCCCCCAAGTCTCATACTGTTGGGGGATTTTAATTGTCACCTTTGTGAAAAACTAAAACCCCTTAACAAAGACTGGTCAAGATGCACCATAGTGAAAGGGCCACATTTCACTCACTCAAAAGAAGGATGGGACCTGGAGAGATTAGCGAAGAGGCACAACCTCATTCAAACTCTAGACCTCGCAGAGTTGGATGATAAAGGAGAACTAAACCCAACATATAGAGGGAGAGGATGCCATTCCTATATTGACTATATCCTTGTCTCACCCATTCTAAAAAGGAATATTAACAAAATCATAATAGACACAAGCATCTACAGCGATCACAATCCGGTGATACTTGTAACGAAAGGAATTGATTTTAAATTGGGTTCAAAAAGACATGACACATCAGAAAAGGCAGTGGATCAAGGAAGGAGAATCAGATGGGCCAAGATTGATGGGGACAGCTTCTATAAAAAATTGATAACTGAGGGCACAAATGCAATTAACACATGCCTTGACCCAAGGATAGAAGGAGCCATGGTGGTCAAGGCTTTTGAAGAGATTGCTTCTTATGTTAATAATCTTTTAAAGATCCCAAGCAACAGCAAAGTATCCCTGACGCCACGCTGGTTCGACTCTGTTTGCACCAAGGCGCATAAAAAATTGAAACTTAGTCTTCATGAAAAACCAAGGAATAACCTCACAGTAGCTCAGAACAGATTGGAATACAAAAAAGCTCTGAAAAAGCGTAAACAAAGTCTGCAAGCTCAAGCCTGGGAGGATCTAAGGGACGCCGCAGAAAGGAAAGACACCTCAAGCTTTTGGAAAGTTATTAACTCCCCTTGCTTTCAGGACCCAGGTGTACCCAAAATAACTAATACCATTCTGCCAGAACAATGGCAGACCCATTTCCAGAGTCTTTATAACCACACAAAAGACTCCACTCAGGGGGATAACCCAAGGACGTTACATCCAGTAAAACTGTTTTTCTCCCTAGAGGAAGTGGAAATGGGTATAGCAGGGTTAACCAAAAACAAAGCACCCGGCCCGGATGGAATCCCACCTGACCTCTTCCTGAGTAAACCTGAGCTATGGGCTCCGCTGCTCACCAGGGTCTTGAATGAGGCTATGGTGGCAGGACTGCCTCGCTCCTGGTCGACGGCGACCATAGTCCCGATCTACAAGAAGGGAAACCGTGATGACCCCCAATGTTACCGCCCCATCTCACTCATCGATGTAACAGCGAAAGTACTGGGGCGGGTCATCCTACGCCGTTTACAAGATTGGGTGGAGGAACACCAGGTATTTTCGGACATCCAGTATGGCTTCAGGGAGGGAAGATCTACCACTGACCAATGCTTGAATTTATACCTCTTAACCGCAAAGTATACTATCGCTGGGAAGGGGGCCGTCTACATGGGGTTTATGGACCTCTCGGCGGCCTTCGACCGCGTAAATAGAATGAAGCTTTGGTCTTTGTTGGTAGAACTAGGTAGAACCGCTTGTAGATATTCTGCAATCCCTACATTGGAATACATCCGCATGCGTAAGATTCAACCAAGAGGGAAACAAGACCAACCCCTTTGCTTGCACCAGTGGAGTAAGGCAAGGCTGCATCCTTGCTCCCTTCCTCTTCTCCATATATATCAACTCCCTGGAAAAAGATCTATTGAAACTGAAGGTGGATTCTCCTCAAATCGGTCATCGTGCAGTGCCGGTACTACTCTACGCCGATGACGCGGTATTACTAGCTAGAACCCCTTTAGGCCTACAAAAACTGATTGACGGCTTTGTAGAGTTTATGGGCAAGCTGGATCTAACGACAAATCTGGAAAAAACCTACACCATGTCTCTAGGGCAAAGGAGAAAAGAGAACTTTGTTTATCACATTGGGACACATAAAATCAATCAGGTTAATATATTCTCATATCTGGGCGTTCTGTTCGACACTCACCTCAATTTTAAACCCCTGGCAGAGAAACATGCTACAAAATTGGCGGCGTCAGTAGGAGCCATTATGGGGTATGGACAAAGATTGGGAAGGTGGTCTCCAGAACAGATACTAACCTTGTATAGGTCAATTTGCTGTGCAAAGGTAACTTATGGCGCAGAAGTCTGGGGCTTCATAGACAATAAAGCACAGCAAATACAGACAGAAGAAAATAAATTTTTGAGAAGAATTCTGAAAGTCCCCCAGAGTGTGCCCGCCTATATTATACATGAGGAAGTAGGTGTATCCTTCATAGAGGACCAGATCAAACTCAAACCACTCCTGGCATGGATCAAGGTATGGACTAACCCGGAGGCGTCCTTAACAAGACAAATCATCTTGGATTGCCTCAAACGTGATAAAGGACACAACATACCTTGGTTGCAGTACATTAAGAAATCATTTGCAGAGATTGATTGCGCAGATTTTTTCAACTCACCAGAATCCCTAACCGGAGAGAGTAAAATCATGACAAAAAAACTCCTCTCAGAACGGTCACGGACAATTAGAGCCAAGAATGAAAGGCTTAAACCTACTGTTTTATTGTACTGTGAACTTTTACCAAAGCAAGGAATGGAGCCATATCTGAGGGTCATGTATAACACCCAGGATCGTTACTACATGACCCGCTTTAGACTTAATATGCTTCACCACCTATTTGCGGTTCCTGCTGGGTTTACCCACACAGTGGAGGAGAAGGGTACCTGCGGCTGCGACAACAGGTCTCCGCAGGATACCCTTCACTTTGTTTTAATGTGCCCATTCTACACAGTACCCAGACGTAGGTTCCTGGTAGAGATTCTGAAAGAACTAAAGTTTAGACATGCAAAACAGGCCCTGAAGTTTCTGCAGGAAGCTGGAGACGCTCATACTCTACTCTGCACTATAAACTTTATCCGGTTAGCATTAAGATTACGGAACACCAGAGAATTATGACTCTAACATTAACTGACCCCAGGAAAAATGATTCCCCATTCCCCACTGACCTATTGAACGATGAATCACTATTTTAGCTAATTTATCTCTTTTTAAAGGAAACTGCATTTTTTAAAAAATATTTTGTGTGTATATTGTGGATGTGCTTTTATGGTGTCTTTTTAAGAACCGAATAAAGATTATGAATTGAATTGATATTGCAGTATTATACCGTGACGTGTACTTTGTACGCTTTTGTAACCTTCACACATGTCACTTTTTCCTCCTGTATTGCACCGTTTCCTACCTCTTGTATTTTGTTTGCTCGCTATTGTCACTTTTGCCTCATGTAATGTAACGTTTGCTTTTATAATTTGTTCACACGTAAGTGTGCTCATGTATCAGCTCTGTTCATATTGTGAGGCCTCTGACACCTTCGGGTAAAGTCCGCGCGAGAAAACAATGCATAAATAAATAACTAAGTAACTAAATAAAGCTGAGGGGTGCCCCCCGCCCCCACCCTCGACAACACACTCCTTCATGCACGGGCCTCACACCTTGAGGTGCCCCTCACCCGAGCCCACCCCTCACACAATATGACTATGGTTCACTCACCAATCAAAGCAAAAGACTTTACGGCAGCAATGGGGCTGCTGCAGAGAGGGTCGTCGACGTCACCACGGACACAGGAAGCTCCTTTAAAAGTCAGCTGTAACAGCGCTAGTTACAGCTGACTTTTAAAGGGCCTGTGCTTCGCGCCGGGTGCCGGGGCTGACGTCACAGGGGCGCAGTCCAATGAAAGGCAATCAAAAGTAAAGAGGACGGCCGCACGAGCAAACATTGTGAATACGTATTCAATACGTATTCACAACGTATGCGCCTGCGGCCATCTTCTCTGTTTAATGTTCAAGTTTATCCATGCACAGGGTCCGCGGGCCGCCAATTAAGGCCAGGCGGGCCGCCACCGGCCCGCGGGCCGTACTATGAGTACCCCTGCTCTAAGGATTTATTGTGGGACCAGGAAACCGGGGCGTGAACCCCGTGACGAGGTCTAAGGTTTATGTTTATGTATTAGTTTTAATATAGCACTGCTGGACCTCGAGAGGTGCAGACAGCAGCACTACAGAAGTTCATTTTGATAACAAGATTTTCAAAATGCCTGCATGAGTATTGATATACCGCATGGTACGCACAGTAATAAGCCAAGCCAGGGATGAATGTATCATATCATATTATCATATCAGGATTTATATAGCGCTCCTGCTTCACCCATGCTGGTCTCGAGGCGCTGTGAGATCATGCTGCCTGTACCTATTGGTTGACCAGCCAGGTCTTGACGTCCTTCCTGAACTGCTGGAGCTATCGCGTGAACTCGACACGAAGGTATCAGAGCGCTTTACATGACCACCTGTTGCGTTACACAAGGACACATTCATTTTTGTTAGGCACGGAGAGATATACAGGTAGATTCATCAAGCATTTTTGCGAGCGCAAACGGTGCGAGTCGCAAAATTCGGCCGTTTGCGCCCGCAAAAATGGCATTTTAGATTAATCAATTAATGGTTCATGAACTCGCAATTTGAAAAATCGCAAATAATTGCGATTTCTCAAATTGCGATCGCATTTAAGGAATCTCAATTAGAGATTCCTTAAATGCTATTCATGAACCTTTTAAAAATTGCGAATACGCTATTTTTTGCCGCTATTTACCGCGAAGTCTGACTTCGTGGTAAATAGCGAAAACTTAGAAAAATTTACTTTAGTGCATTTTTCTAAGTTGTATGTTACACACACACATGTCCTTTGGACATGCGTGTGCGCAACATCAGTCTACATTGACATTTCAGGGGTGCTACTGATGGAGCTAGTTTCAGAAATGTTTTCATTTCAGCTCGTGAAGTCACACTTCCATAACTGAATTAATTATGCTAACGATTTGTGCTATGTGTGTATTAATTCAACTTAGTTTTAAGAGTTGCATACACGAGAAAACACGAGGGTTACTAACATGTGTGCTCATAAACGTGCATTACGTTGCATTTTCATGTATGTGGAAAATAATAAATTAATCTTGTCTATTGTTGTGTCATGACTAATAGCGGCTGTCTTAAAGAATGGCATGTGCTTATTTTGCTTTTCTTGTCTATGTGGTGTCACTTTACTCTTTACAGGTGAATAAAGAATCCTCCTGGATTAAATGAAGAATGGTAGATATAAATGCTGCTTTATTTGTGTGCTTCAGCTAGGTAATTTAGACTAATGGGTTAATTATTAGCAATGGTGGGTGGCAACAGAACGAACTGTATTTCTTGCATTAATTATTCTTTTGTGTTTGTTTATATAATAGTTTTCGTAAAAAGTGATTCTGGGCCTAGTGCATTCGTGTTTGCCAAAATTCTGCTCGGAGCAAGAGAGAGTCCATGATGGAAAAAAACTCCTTCTGCTGAAACATTTTGTCGTGATGCAAATTGAAACTCGATGTGCTGACTGTTCTTTAGTCAAGCAAGGCCAAGGCCAGGAACCCGCAGAGGAGTGTGTGATAATTTCATATCCGAGGAAGTTATGACTCTCTTTCGGTTAATGTTGCAAACTGGAGGAAGCCTCGTTGTTCGAAAACTAGAGACAATGGACTCTAAGAAAGTGATGGAACTGATATTCTAAAAAAATGTGGTGACATGATGCCTGTCACTTAACAGCCAATGGGACTCCGACTTTAGCAGAAAAATATACTTTTACTTAGATTAGTTTAGTGTAGAAAGGTATAACAACTCTTCCCCGTGGAAGAGAGTGCTGCTTCTTGCTGACCTTTTGATGGGCGTGTCGTGCAGACGAATTTCTCTTGGAGCACGTAAGAGACTTAAAAAGACTTTTATTCTTTACTCTTTAATATAGCAAGTGTAGTTAGGGACTTAGAATATGATGATGCTAAAACTGTCATTTACTATCTGAATAAATGTTTTGCTTTTTCTTAAAATCGTTTTTACCATTTACAAATACTTTAATAAAATGCTTTCATAAAGATTTCTAATGCTAATTCTAATTTTCTAAACATATATTTAATAAAACTTTACTTTGGAAAACAAGCTGGTCTTGTTATTTCATGAGTTTAGGTTACCATTAGCAAGATCTTATCGCCATAGTGGCTTAATTAATTTGTAGGATCTGTAAAGTGTGATGAAATTCATTTACCGCGTTTGTATATAAATGAATATAGTTGTGAATAGGTTAATTAGGTCACATGATTCAGTTGGTCAAAATATGTCATGTTAGTTTATGGGCCTTGTGATTGATTTATGATTAATGGTGAATATTGTGAAGTTGGGTAGCGTGGCTTATGACATATTTCCTATAGGCCGCTGGATCACTACAGGGTGTCCTTTGGACATCCCTGGCACCCTTGAAATCGCATCCTTATTTGCGATTAGCAATTTGCTAATCGCAAATAAGGAAGCTGTAGAAATCGCAAATAATATTGCGATTTCTACATGAATCCCGTTTTGCGAGTCCTTAATAGCGATTCCTTAAAAATCACTATTAAGGACTCGCAAATCGGGACATTGATGAATCTGGGGGATAGTGATTTACCCAGAATCACAGGATGTTGCGCGTTCCTGCCAACCCGGTTCCCATCTTCGAGGTCAACCGCTCTAGCCAACAGCCAGACAACAATACAGCAAATAGCCGATATATACATTAAATGGAATTGGTAGGAGAGTAGCTACCATTGATGCAGCAGGTGCAGTGGTACCGAGGCCCAGAGCCTTGAGGGGCCCATGAAACCTTGATGATTGCTGCATTTTATACAGTAGTCAAAGTGGCCATTTCCCTGGCTTGTACCAGGGGCCACAGCATTCTTGCTACGCTTCTGGATATTAGCAGTTCAGAAGTAGCCAGAAGTGCTATGTACATTTGGCACCACCATTGGTGAGGTGTGTGACTAATATATGTATCTGTAATCATCAGTTTTCAATAATGAGGTATGGGAGAAATAAATGTAAGGGTGGCAGCAGCTTTGTGTTTCTGCCGAAGAGGATATGTGGATACGAGGTAAGTGGCTATGAAAAGTCCAGGAGGGTAATGATTGGGTCCCCTTCACAGCTTTGCGGTAGATCTGACAATACGCATATAGCATTATTGTCACTAAGAACACTGAGGGCCTGATTCACAAAGGGCCTCTGCACTTGTGACAAAGACCCACAGTTGTGGGTGAGTCTACACACTGGGGATGGAATCTCCACAGTCATCGCAGAGATTCCACCCGAGTGGAGAGACTCCCCAAACAACTGCGGGCATCTGCCACGAGTGCGGAGGCCCTTTGTGAATCAGGCCCGAAGTCAGAAGCGAGACACAGTGGGCAGCAGAAGAGTAACTGAGTCACCAGATGATTACGGCCTATAGGGCAATCAGGCAGTGCCCTATGGGCTGGTCTGACAGGTCAGTGTGCAGGATTGTTGACCTGCTTCATGGTCTCCTGGGCTGTTTTTACTGTTGATTTACCTGCTATTAAAAAACGCGCTTCCTGCAGCAAGCTACAATCAATGCAGTCTTCAATACCTTGCCAAACACTTATACAGCGTGTCTTTACAAGTTCAAAATGTACTCAGTTTGCAAACATGGGCCACATTTTCATCCTCTGGTGGGGTCATCTTTATTTTGGTGCTCAGGCCAATTGTTTGTCCAGTCTGACCCCTAATTACAGTGATCACTGTTACAGGTGGTTTAGAAGAAGCTCATTTAGCTTGGAATTGAAGTGAAAAGGTACACACCATATGAGACGAGGAAGAACAATCCACATGCGGGGGCATTCGCTGGACGAAACGTTTGGGTCAGTAGCATAGCAGTGCTACCCGGGTGCAAGCAACATAAATGGGTCACAGACCACCTTCCCTGTTCGCTGACTGAATAGTAAAATACAGCCACAATTTGGGTACATTGGATCCCTATCATCTCTGTTTTCCTGGGGATGCTGATAGCCATCCACATTTCTTTCATGAAAAAAATGAAGGTAAAAACAGAATATTTCCACACAGATTTCAAGGTACATGTATGCCCACACTTGAATGTTGTGAATGCTTTTTCAGAGAGCCAAGAGCTTCTGGGAGTTATTGAGACTCCATTGTATCAATTGCTACAGTCCTGATGGAGTCCCTATACTACTGACACCCCGAATTGAAGCCAAGTGCATCTCTTGAACTTGCCTCTCAGGTTGGCGGAGGTAAAACAGTCCAAGACTTCCTCAGGATGGTGACATGGGTTGGAAACTCAGAACTTAGTAACTAGGCTTAATTGTATCACCATTGTAAGACCTTTCACCACTGGCATGCCAGGCTCCCTGTAATGTTGTCACCTCAAATTGAAAACTAAGCACATCCCTTTATAACTTGGTTTTCAAGATAATAGCGCCAAGAAACTAGTGAGAGTGTGTTCTGTAAGGTTTCATAACATTTCCCACTGGTCCAACCCTGGGTCCAGTTTCAAACATTTTGTGCACACCTCCCAGACCCATCAGGCCTTTGTCCTCTAGCAGGAAGTACAGGCGGGGTTTAGGAATTCCCTTTAATAGAAACCCAAAACAAAGGCACAGAAGAGGGAGAGACTTCCTCAGCAACCTCTCAGTCTGTGGGGGTGAATGAAGCAAGAAAGGAGCAGCAACTGTACCAACACTGCAAAGGGATATTGGTCTCTCTCCATCCTTTCACAGAAGCCTGGCCCACTTCAGAGTACAGGAATGTTCATGCAATAATCACAATCAACGTGGTTAATTGTAGTGTAAAAGGCCATGTATTAGGACAAGGTTGCTAACATACTAATAACTATATTAACATTAATAAATCACTCCAAAATTATGAAACCTGACATGACCCGTACAATTTCATTCTCCCCGCACCAATCACAGCTCACCCACTTCTTCACCAGATATCATCCCATTGCTTCACTCCTCCCCCTTTCACTTGCTGACCTCATTCCATGTACCCAATCTCTCCTTCACTTGACCTCCAAACATCCTTCCTTGAAGCTTTTTTCATTGCTCACTGCATCCCGTGCACTGCCATCATTCACCTGTGCACTTCCTCCACCCCGATGGTTGGATCTGCCCGTATGTGACTCACCACCCCTCCAAAGTACCACCACGCCCTGCAACCTGTCCTAACCTGTCAAATTGTAGGGTGGGCGGGTGGACTAACTTTTTAACAATCTCCCGGTGGTGCTTGGTGTAATGAAGAGGCCGGACCCTCCTCTCCTGACACCTTTATAGCCCTAACCAAGACCCTCCCCTTCCCCTAATTTGACCTATGCCACCCTGTCCTCTGGTCTGCACAAAGTACCGAGGGGGAAGACTGGTCTGCAAACCTTCACTTCCCCCGGGGCTATCATTTTACAATATATTCCCTGTCAGGCAGACTCCATCCTTCACCAATCTTGTGTACCAGGCACTCACAGGGAATCCAACATGGAGTCTTGTCTGCCCATGGTAAAGCGCTACAGACATACTCAGGGCTGGCTCTAGAGCGGTGTGACCAGTGCCACAGCACCGGGTGCTGACTTCAAGTGGGGGCACTTTTTATTATGGTTTTAAAAGCACCTAGTGCAGTGTTCATTTCCAGCAATTTTCGGCCAACAACCTGTGCCTCCTACACTTTGTAGTCCTCTGTCTTATGTAACTTTTCTTATACTCTGATTTACACATGTATGATTGATTGTCTCTGTGTAATCTGTGTGATGTAGAGTGTTCTGACACCCTACACTATTATAAGTGGTGCTATAAAACGAATTAAATGCATCTGAGAGAGAGTGGTTATGGAGACTTGAGGGGCACTGTGAAAGGATGGTAGTGAGGGAATCCGCGGTGGAGGTGGTCATTGGGGGCGCCAACAAACATTGTCGCACTGGGCGTCACCAGCGCTAAAGCCATCCCTGGACACAGTCTATGTTCACTATAATCCACACATGCAAAGTGTAGAATACACAAGCTCTCCTTAAACACTTAAACAAGCACCCTGTAAATTGTCCAGAGCCCCTCACCCTGACTGTCCACAGGCATCTGACCATATTTTAAAAGGCATGAATCCAATTCAAACAGAGCTTACAGCGTGCAAGACTCCTTTAGGGAGGCTTGTCAGGCTGCAGAGGTTCAAATACCAGAGATCAGAAAAAGAAAACATTGTGAGTTTTCACTATTTAGAACCAATTTTCCTAACAGATGCCAGTCGGCTTTTTGTGATATCCGTAGCTACACATGTACAACAAAGATACACTCATATAAAAATAATAGTATTGTGTTACAACCACTTGTACATGGTCAGCTATTTAAGCTTCATTAGAAAAGGATGTCCAATTTAATTTTATATCCCTATGCTTAAAATCTGCTCAGCCATTTGTCTGATAGTCAGTCAATAATAGATTTATTTAGACAATGATGCCTTTCAAACAATAAAAACACATTTAGTATAAACAAACGCACAATACCTACATCTCATAAAAGGAAACTTAACATTTTCAAAGATCCTAAAAATTACTAAGAACAGCCACTACATGTAAGAAGAATCGCAGATAAAATGAAAGCTTCATTGCATATCAATGAGATATAGTATATGATAGTCTGATAGTCACTAATAAACACCACAATTAACAGTATCGCCCGTCTATGATAAGAAGTCCTTATTTATGAGGTATTCTGAATATTAAAATACAAAAAGACAGGAAAATAGATTGTTTCCCATCTGTATGTATAAAATTGCTAAAAATATAAAACTGGAGCTTTAGTTACTACACACCCCCTTTTCTTACACAGCCAAAATAAGGGAATACATAAATGCACAAGGAAGGCAAGTGAAAAGCAATGTAATTGGGCAACCAACAAAATATCTCAGTATAACTTATAAGATCACTTTAAGAGCTTAACAAATCATGCTTCAGTTACCTCAACCAAACAGCAACCATTACACTCTCCCATTTAACCATGCACACAACAAAAGGACAAACCAGCAGTCACAGTAATACCATAATGGGTCGAGGAAAACCTTGCAAACGGAAGAAGCTCTCTAAACGTCTTGTCAAACATATAAGAAAACATATTGGGGCATATTACCGAGGAGTGCATTGGAAAACGCACAGCGCACATTCCCGTATCGCCGGCTATCGATGGATTTCATCGCCTTGTTAGCGCGCAATTATCAATGCGCATCAGGCAGGCGAATAGAAAACCGGCGATAGTCGGCGATATAGCACATTAGCGCATGAAAACAAACGTTGTTTTCACGCGCTAATGTGGTCCTTGATAATATGGGGGAGTGAATTCAGCTTTATGATCCACACCCCCATGTTATCAATGCCTAACACCTGGTCAGAGCAGGCGTTGGGAGACCTGCGATAAATGAGTTTATCGCAGGTCTTTTCCTCCCATCGCCTTCCTTGGTAATAGGGTGTTCCCACCTCCAACCACCTTTTACATGTGGTTGGACGTGGGAACGCCCACTTTGCATGTCATTAGCGATGTTTATCGCCGACATGCAAAGTGGGCTTGGGGCAACCTTTAAAATGGGGGAACATCCTTTACGACGCGGATTTTATTCCGCAGTACCCTTTCAACGCGTCTTTTACAACGCAAGTCGTAACCACGACTTGCGCTGGAGGGCGCTACAGGACAAGGAATAATTAAATTTACTATCCAACACCTTCCCTACTGTACGTAGGCTGGTGTTGGAATAGTAAATAAAAAAATTCCTATGCCCACACCCCTACAACGCAAGTCGTGGTAACGACTTGCGTTGTAAAAAACAAGTTATAACGGTACGCGTGGTAAAACCATGCATCGCACATCCTTTAAAATGCCCTTGTTAATAGGGCTCTAGCTGTATCGCCGCTTTCTCGGCACAATTCGCCGAGAAAGCGGCGATACTTGCCCTTGGTAATATGCCCCATTGTTCGTGATTGGAATTATCTTTACTCTGGTTTTGGATGTGTATTGTAATTAAATTGCAATGACTTTTAGCAACCATGCAATACAGATGTTTTTAACCATTCAGTTCTTTGCCTTCACACACTACCAAAGATCCGCAGTCCTAGTGGCCACCCCAGACCGGACACGAGGGCTTATCCTCCCTCGTGTTTGCAGACATACACACCCGGCAACCACACAGCATAGACATGCAAAACATAGACATGTAGAACAAGTAATAGCAGAACCAGAACACAGATAAAACCCAATGTGAACGTTACTTGTGTCCGTCACTCTCTGAAACACAGGGATGGGCAATGTAAAACTTGATATGGAAGCATACTCCAACATGGCGTCCCCTCCAGGACATACCCCCTCTCTCACTAAGCAATCCATATTATACTACCACAGCAACACATATCCCATGCACACGTGCAAACTTTGTACACTAAGCAGTTGAAGTCTGATCACACAAATAACTTACCTCACTCCAACACATCAAACCACTTGCAAAAAGTCCTGTACGAAAGAAACTGTGACATGACCTAAGCATGTTCATACACCATATCCAACAACCTGACAATGACTCGCATACAAATACTTCCTGCCTTAGCATAATGTACACATTACATATTGCATCAAATTACAAATGGTAACTTGCACATACTCGACAGGCTTTAAGATGAAATCTACTCTACTTTACAGCACTCACAGTAGAGTGTAGGCCCAAGCTCAATGAAACACAAAAGAAACTTTTTAGCTGCACTTGACTCTTCATCACTGGCATCCGATCTAATTCACAAGAACTCTGAAATGAGACTTAATAACACAAAAGAACATTAGTAACAGCGCTAAAGTTTCCAAATACCCTATAATCAATTATAGACATGGGAGCTTGGCGTGCTGTCCCATTTGCTTTGGAACCCGCTCTCTTTTATCCTCCATCAGGCCTGGATTGGCTGTACAGGGAATCAGGCATTAGTCTGGGAGGCTGGAAGAGTGGGGCAGGTTTTGCAGCGGTGCTGCAATATTGCCCCCAGTGACAAAAGCAGCAAGTAAGCACAATCCACTCACTTTTGTTTCCAGCCTGCCGGGGCCATCCAGTGCTTCACACTTGCACCCCCAAACTCCCCTTGTAGTGTAAGGCTCGCTCAATACGCACCATGTGGGGCTGGTCCGACAAAGCTGCCAGGGCTGCTTTGTGTTGCCAGTCCGGCCCTGTGCCCCACACTGACATCATCCATCTCCCCTGCTGACCACATCCCTTTCCTTCATCTCACCATTGCCTGCCTTCAGCTGCCTCCTGCCATCCGTGTATCTGTTTGCAACTCCTCGAAATACAAAATGGAGATTTTTTGCACGCAGATTGTACCACCGAGGCAGTAAGAGAGAGCATTTTCGCAATTGTGATACGATCTATATTTGTACATTTTCCTTCAAATTCCACTGATACCCAATGTGTCACTCAAAAAAAATGAAGGAACCATGCGGGGAGCAAAAAATAAACGTAGCATAGGCAAGGTAGTTTTGGTCCACGCATCCATACATTATTGCAGCTCTGTTGGTCATCACTTCGACTGGTTTCTTGGCTTCTGGACACCACGTCTTTGGTTCAGCACTGCAGAGATAACAGTCTCTGCTCAACCTCACTGATTTTTGCCCAGTTTTTTTGTCCCTGAAATATCTTTTCATCTGAGTTCATTCAGCTGCCTCTTCAAGGTACCTGCGACAGCTGCAAGAAAAAAACGCCAGAGGTTTACTTGCGCAATTGATGGGGTGTTTATTTTAGACATATGCACCTGTAATCAAACCCACTTCAGCCTGGGGACTGGAGTCTTCTCACTCTCAGGCAGTGCTTAATTTGTGCCGGTGGTTTCCGGTGCTCTGCACCAGCACTTTATTGTCAACACCGGCTCTGTTGGTAGCCTGCCACATGGTGGCACTGTTTGTCTTATTTTTTGAGGAGCACAACAGCTGTTGTTTAATAATTAAATGTACATTAAAATCATTAATACCTGCCAACCAAAGCTATAAGAATAACTTGGGCAGCATGTATTAGTCATTTTAATGTACATTCAAAGTGTGAATTGTCACACTTATAGGAGGGTGATAGCTAGTAGTGATAGTACTGTCCTTGGCTGAGCTAGTGGGAGCATTGGGTGTGGGGTGGGGCTTTATGGAGCTTTGAGGGAGCTGGAGGCCAAAAATGTTGCAGGATCCTTATTGGTTTCCCACCCAAATAGCAAGGCGTAATTTTAGGAAACAAGTACAAAGGAGAAAATTAAATCAAAGGTGCCACCTCGTGGTGTTTCAGAGTTAGCTAGATTATATATATATTAATATATAGACCAAGGCCTCTGGGCAGGCGGAAACGTTATGCTGGCAGGGCGAGCTTCACAAATAAATTACTAATTGCTCACTTGCAATTTTGGGTCGGCTCCTCTTTCCTACATCGTCGGTAGGCTCCGAGCAACTGGGAGTTCGTTGGTGTGGACGGAGTGTGTTGCATATATATATATATATATATATTACCTACTGGCGGTCGCCAGTAGGTATATATAGTTAGGACCTAGTTACCATAGGAAATGGCGAACATTCTATTGGGAATAACTTTGGCGCCGATTGAGGGATCTGCCTGTAATTTTCCTCAAACTTGCCTCGCTGCGCTCCGCTCCTTCCCTGAAAGTGTCGGGGGGATTCGTTAAGTGGGGGCCGAGATAAAAGGGGGGTCCCAAAACGTGTTTTCCCCATGTTAATTTCCATAGGGACATTCTGACAAGGCTACAGGTCGAACGGCTGAACGGAATTACACAAAACTTGGCAAAATGGTAGAGCCTGGTATGGAGCAGTGCCTTTTGTATGTTTGGTGTAAATCTGTTCAGTAGTTTTTGAGAAAATTGAATGTGAAATTGAGTCCTATGCAATTTTGCATTGGACCTTTAGACAGAGCTACAGCCCGAACGGCTGAATGGAATTACTGCAAACTTGGTAAAATTGTAAAGACTGATATGCAATAATTTATTTTGTATATTTGGTAAAAATCCCTCCAGTAATTATTGAGAAAATCGACTTTTTTCAAATTATATATCTATAGGCGGGACACGGTGCACGCCCGTGCGCGCACCATCCTTGCACCGTCCTTGCACGTGCGCGGACCTCAGCGTGCACGCTCGGAATTCTGATTGCCATCTTGTGCCTCGGTAGACTGAGGCACAGGAAAGCAGAAAAACAAGCATGTAGAACTCAAAAAGGGGGCAGGGTAGAAGCACCCTGACCCCCTAGGCCTGCTCAGGGGGTCCCAGAAGGCTCCCCCCCAGGCCCCAATTTTCTTTATTTTTTTTCGAAAAATCGCGGGGGTACGCGCACCGTGCGTGCACAGTACGAGTAGCGTACGAGCACCGTGCGCGCACCGTGCGAGCATCCCTTGATTTTTCGTAAAAGAAAAGTTTGTTTTTGGGCATGGGGGGCCTTGTGGGACCCCCTGAGCAGCCTAGGGGGTCAGGGTGCTTCTACTCTGCCCCCTTTGCGTGTTTTGCACCTTTGTTTCACTGCTTTCTTGTGCCTTGGTTCTACCGAGGCACAAGATGGCTGCCAACACTTCCTGGTTAGGAGTGTTGACAGACAGTGGCAGCCAATCAGCATGCATTTCACAGGAAAGCAGCATGCTCATTGGCTGTCAACACTTCTAACCAGGAAGTGTTGGCATTCATCTTGTGCTAGGTAGACCGAGGCACAAAAGAAGCAGAGCTCACAGCCCACACAGCTCTCACAGCCCACACAGCTCTGGCAAAGATAATACCAGTAGCGAACAAGCACTGGCAAAGACAATAACGGCAGCAAACAAACACTGGCAAAGACAATAACGGCAGAAAAAAAACACTGGCAAAGACAATAACGGCAGCAAAGAAACACAGGCAAAGGCAATACCAGCAGCGAACAAACACTGGCAAAGATAATACAATCAGGGGGGCAGGGGCACGAAAAACGGCATAATCAGGGGACAGAAGGCCCGACAAACGGCACAATCAGGGGGCAGAAGGCAAGAAAAAACGGCACAATTAGTGGACAGAAGGCAACAAATACGGCACAATCAGGGAGCAGAAGGCAAAAAATACGGCACAATCAGGGTGCAGAAGACAAGAAATATGGCACAATCAGGGTGCAGAAGGCAAGAAATACGGCACAATCAGGGGGGCAGAAGCCAAGAAATACGGCACAATCAGGGGGGCAGAAGCCAAGAAATATGGCACAATCAGGGGGGCAGAAGCAAGAAATACGGCACAATCAGGGGGCAGAAGTCTAGAAATACGGCACAATCGGGGGGCAGAAGCCAAGAAATATGGCACAATCAGGGGGGCAGAAGCAAGAAATACGGCACAATCAGGGGGGCAGAAGGCTAGAAATACGGCATAATCAGAGAGCATCTTGCTCCGGTCCAAAAATCGGATCCCTAGGGCTGCTCAGGTTGTCCCACAAGGATATTAACATATTTAAACGTTATCCACTAATAGAATTAGCATTTAAAAAACCTTGCAAATTCACTGAAAAAACCATAGGTTTCAGGCCTTATTTATTTAGCAATTAGCATTTAAAAAACCTTGCAAATTCACTCTAAAAACCATAGGTTTCAGGTCATATATAGTTAGGAATTAGCATTTAAAAAACCTTGCAAATTCACTTAAAAAACCATAGGTTTCAGGTCATATATAGTTAGGTATTAGCATTTAAAAAAGCGTGCAAATTCACTGAAAAAACCATAGGTTTCAGGTCATATATAGTTAGGAATTAGCATTTAAAAAACCGTGCAAATTCACTGAAAAAACCATAGGTTTCAGGTCATATATAGTTAGGTATTAGCATTTAAAAAACCATTGAAATTACTCCTATATAGTTAGTTGGACTAACTATATTTCGCGCACCCGCAATCCACTGCTGATGATGTCACATATTACATCATTCATGACATGGTCAGTGACATCACTGATGACATCACTGATGACATCTCAAATGACATCACTGATGACATCATCCAGTGACTGTGTGTTTCTGTAAAGTTTAAATATGTTTTACATATTGAAGAATGAGTAGATGTATAAGTGTCTGGATGAAGGATTTAGTAGGTGCGTGACTGACTGTATGAGTGAGTGATTAAATGTGTCTTACTGAATGCATGGGTTAGTGACTAAACTGTCTGAATGTGTGCATCAGTATGTCTGTTGTTGTGTAAGATGCTGTATGTGTTGATCAGTAGCTATATGAGTGGCTATATGGGTCATATATTGGTTGCCCAAGTATTTGTATGTGAGACTGAGTGTGTGTGTGGGTGACTGGGAGGTGTGTGACTCTGTGCATAGATGTGTGAGCAGTTGATTCACTAGGTGTATGAGTTCAAGAGTGCATATGAAAACAGCTGTATGGGCGGTTTACTGTGTGCATTGGTGTGTTGGTGAGTGAATGTATATCTCAGTGCTACATGTCCAAATAAGTACATATGTAAAACACAGTGCATGTGAGAGTTGGTATATATAAATGACTATACATGAGAGCCAGTGATTATGCAAGTGGTTGTATGGATCAATGTGTACTTGTATCAGTGATTGTTTAAGAGAGTAAGTATGTGTTAGTATATGTTTGAATAAGTAAGGTGTTGTGTGTATAACTGTATAGATGAGGAAATGGGAGTGTGCTGATTCTTTGCATGACTGACTAGGTGTGTGAGAAACTCCATGGATGAGTGAAAGTGTGTGAGTGTCTCTACAGGTGTATAAGTGCATATGATAGTATTGTATTGATGAGTGACTGTATGTATGAGTGATTGTATGGGTGAATGAGTGGATGTGTGTGTAGACCTAGGAATCAGTGAGTGCGTATGTAGTAACTGGTATTGGTGTGTCAATGGTTTCAAGAATGGTAGTTTGTATTTAAGACTGGGTGTATCAAAGGTTAGATTAGAGTGTGAGGAGGTGCATCATATTATCACATGAATGATGTCATCAGTGATGTCATCAGTGATGTCACTGACCATGTCATGAATGATGTAATATGTGACATCATCAGCAGTGGATTGCGGGTGCGCGAAATATAGTTAGTCCAACTAACTATATAGGAGCAATTTCAATGGTTTTTTAAATGCTAATACCTAACTATATATGACCTGAAACCTATGGTTTTTTCAGTGAATTTGCACAGTTTTTTAAATGCTAATTCCTAACTATATATGACCTGAAACCTATGGTTTTTTCAGTGAATATATATATATATATATATATATATATATATGAAGGCTCCAACACACCATAACGTGAGTCACTCTCAGGGCGGGTGCCGCGTAGCGCGATGGTGTTCGCGTCCTATATGTAAGCTCCAATTTCCAAAGATACCCAGCCGGGTTCACAGAAAAAACAGCACCCACACGGGCAGCAGCAGTACTTTCAGCAGGTCGGTTTATTTACAAAAGGCAAACAGACGCGTTTCGGGAATCAAATCCCGAAACGCGTCTGTTTGCCTTTTGTAAATAAACCGACCTGCTGAAAGTACTGCTGCTGCCCGTGTGAGTGCTGTTTTTTCTGTGAACCCGGCTGGGTATCTTTGGAAATTGGAGCTTACATATATATATATATATATATATATATGTATATATATATATATATGAACGAAGAACTCCCAACAGCAAGAAGAGAGCAGAGGCCCAGGGGGAGGTTCAGGAAACATCTTTATTGAAGCGGTTCTCTGTAAATGGCGGATGCATTTCGGCATATATTGTGCCTTCCTCAGCGCCCAGAGAGATGTGTGGGGATGTGGGTGGGAGCTGTAGTGATGAAGTGCCCAACCGCTCACCGATAGGGTGTCATCCAACTCCGCCCCCGCAGCTCACCTGACGACTGGAAACCTGCCTAGTGGACTACAGGACCCAGCATGCCGTGTAGTGGCTAGGTGAAAGCTGCTGGATGAGATGGATGTGAGTGCGGCCGGGTGGATTTCAAGCTGCCACGCACAGGTGTGTCCCAAAATTTTGCAGCAACAAAGTAGTCTCCTTGTGTCCCCTTGACCGCATCAACCCCCAAGATGCCGGGATTCCAATGGCGGGGGCGAGTCCGGAAGTCCAGTTTCACCCAAAGTGCAGCGCCGTGGCTGCAACACCGCGGCATCATAGTCCCGAAAAATGGAGGTGGACCTGGGTGAGTATCAGTAGCCTGATGAGAAAAAGTCCGCCGAAGCAGCAGCCAGCAGAACCCAGGCCAGCTTGAAGATGCGGGGGCCCCTGTAGCGCGATTCTGGCCTGCGCGCATAACATGAACGAAGAACTCCCAACAGCAAGAAGAGAGCAGAGGCCCAGGGGGAGGTTCAGGAAACATCTTTATTGAAGCGGTTCTCTGTAAATGGCGGATGCATTTTGGCATAGATTATGCCTTCCTCAGCGCCCAGAGAGATGTGTGGGGATGTGGGTGGGAGCTGTAGTGATGAAGTGCCCAGCCGCTCACCGATAGGGTGTCATCCAACTCCGCCCCCGCAGCTCACCTGACGACTGGAAACCTGCCTAGTGGACTACAGGACCCAGCATGCCGTGTAGTGGCTAGGTGAAAGCTGCTGGATGAGATGGATGTGAGTGCGGCCGGGTGGATTTCAAGCTGCCACGCACAGGTGTGTCCCAAAATTTTGCAGCAACAAAGTAGTCTCCTTGTGTCCCCTTGACCGCATCAACCCCCAAGATGCCGGGATTCCAATGGCGGGGGCGAGTCCGGAAGTCCAGTTTCACCCAAAGTGCAGCGCCGTGGCTGCAACACCGCGGCATCATAGTCCCGAAAAATGGAGGTGGACCTGGGTGAGTATCAGTAGCCTGATGAGAAAAAGTCCGCCGAAGCAGCAGCCAGCAGAACCCAGGCCAGCTTGAAGATGCGGGGGCCCCTGTAGCGCGATTCTGGCCTGCGCGCATAACATGAACGAAGAACTCCCAACAGCAAGAAGAGAGCAGAGGCCCAGGGGGAGGTTCAGGAAACTTCTTTATTGAAGCGGTTCTCTGTAAATGGCGGATGCATTTTGGCATAGATTGTGCCTTCCTCAGCGCCCAGAGAGATGTGTAGGGATGTGGGTGGGCGCTGTAGTGATGAAGTGCCCAGCCGCTCACCGATAGGGTGTCATCCAACTCCGCCCCCGCAGCTCACCTGACGACTGGAAACCTGCCTAGTGGACTACAGGACCCAGCATGCCGTGTAGTGGCTAGGTGAAAGCTGCTGGATGAGATGGATGTGAGTGCGGCCGGGTGGATTTCAAGCTGCCACGCACAGGTGTGTCCCAAAATTTTGCAGCAACAAAGTAGTCTCCTTGTGTCCCCTTGACCGCATCAACCCCCAAGATGCCGGGATTCCAATGGCGGGGGCGAGTCCGGAAGTCCAGTTTCACCCAAAGTGCAGCGCCGTGGCTGCAACACCGCGGCATCATAGTCCCCAAAAATGGAGGTGGAGCTGGGTGAGTATCAGTAGCCTGATGAGAAAAAGTCAGCCGAAGCAGCAGCCAGCAGAACCCAGGCCAGCTTGAAGATGCAGGGGCCCCTGTAGCGCGATTCTAGGCTGCGCGCATAACATGAACGAAGAACTCCCAACAGCAAGAAGAGAGCAGAGGCCCAGGGGGAGGTTCAGGAAACATCTTTATTGAAGCGGTTCTCTGTAAATGGCGGATGCATTTCGGCATAGATTGTGCCTTCCTCAGCGCCCAGAGAGATGTGTGGGGATGTGGGTGGGAGCTGTAGTGATGAAGTGCCAGCCGCTCACCGATAGGGTGTCATCCAACTCCGCCCCCGCAACTCACCTGACGACTGGAAACCTGCCTAGTGGACTACAGGACCCAGCATGCCGTGTAGTGGCTAGGTGAAAGCTGCTGGATGAGATGGATGTGAGTGCGGCCGGGTGGATTTCAAGCTGCCACGCACAGGTGTGTCCCAAAATTTTGCAGCAACAAAGTAGTCTCCTTGTGTCCCCTTGACCGCATCAACCCCCAAGATGCCGGGATTCCAATGGCAGGGGCGAGTCCGGAAGTCCAGTTTCACCCAAAGTACAACGCCGTGGCTGCAACACCGCGGCATCATAGTCCCGAAAAATGGAGGTGGACCTGGGTGAGTATCAGTAGCCTGATGAGAAAAAGTCCGCCGAAGCAGCAGCCAGCAGAACCCAGGCCAGCTTGAAGATGCGGGGACCCCTGTAGCGCGATTCTGGCCTGCGCGCATAACATGAACGAAGAACTCCCAACAGCAAGAAGAGAGCAGAGGCCCAGGGGGAGGTTCAGTAAACATCTTTATTGAAGCGGTTCTCTGTAAATGGCGGATGCATTTCGGCATAGATTGTGCCTTCCTCAGCGCCCAGAGAGATGTTTGGGGATGTGGGTGGGAGCTGTAGTGATGAAGTGCCCAGCCGCTCACCGATAGGGTGTCATCCAACTCCGCCCCCGCAGCTCACCTGACGACTGGAAACCTGCCTAGTGGACTACAGGACCCAGCATGCCGTGTAGTGGCTAGGTGAAAGCTGCTGGATGAGATGGATGTGAGTGCGGCCGGGTGGATTTCAAGCTGCCACGCACAGGTGTGTCCCAAAATTTTGCAGCAACAAAGTAGTCTCCTTGTGTCCCCTTGACCGCATCAACCCCCAAGATGCCGGGATTCCAATGGCGGGGGCGAGTCCGGAAGTCCAGTTTCACCCAAAGTGCAGCGCAGTGGCTGCAACACCGCGGCATCATAGTCCCGAAAAATGGAGGTGGACCTGGGTGAGTATCAGTAGCCTGATGAGAAAAAGTCCGCCGAAGCAGCAGCCAGCAGAACCCAGGCCAGCTTGAAGATGCGGGGGCCCCTGTAGCGCGATTCTGGCCTGCGCGCATAACATGAACGAAGAACTCCCAACAGCAAGAAGAGAGCAGAGGCCCAGGGGGAGGTTCAGGAAACTTCTTTATTGAAGCGGTTCTCTGTAAATGGCGGATGCATTTTGGCATAGATTGTGCCTTCCTCAGCGCCCAGAGAGATGTGTGGGGATGTGGGTGGGAGCTGTAGTGATGAAGTGCCCAGCCGCTCACCGATAGGGTGTCATCCAACTCCGCCCCCGCAGCTCACCTGACGACTGGAAACCTGCCTAGTGGACTACAGGACCCAGCATGCCGTGTAGTGGCTAGGTGAAAGCTGCTGGATGAGATGGATGTGAGTGCGGCCGGGTGGATTTCAAGCTGCCACGCACAGGGGTGTCCCAAAATTTTGCAGCAACAAAGTAGTCTCCTTGTGTCCCCTTGACCGCATCAACCCCCAAGATGCCGGGATTCCAATGGCGGGGGCGAGTCCGGAAGTCCAGTTTCACCCAAAGTGCAGCGCCGTGGCTGCAACACCGCGGCATCATAGTCCCGAAAAATGGAGGTGGACCTGGGTGAGTATCAGTAGCCTGATGAGAAAAAGTCCGCCGAAGCAGCAGCCAGCAGAACCCAGGCCAGCTTGAAGATGCGGGGGCCCCTGTAGCGCGATTCTGGCCTGCGCGCATAACATGAACGAAGAACTCCCAACAGCAAGAAGAGAGCAGAGGCCCAGGAGGAGGTTCAGGAAACTTCTTTATTGAAGCGGTTCTCTGTAAATGGCGGATGCATTTTGGCATAGATTGTGCCTTCCTCAGCGCCCAGAGAGATGTGTGGGGATGTGGGTGGGAGCTGTAGTGATGAAGTGCCCAGCCGCTCACCGATAGGGTGTCATCCAACTCCGCCCCCGCAGCTCACCTGACGACTGGAAACCTGCCTAGTGGACTACAGGACCCAGCATGCCGTGTAGTGGCTAGGTGAAAGCTGCTGGATGAGATGGATGTGAGTGCGGCCGGGTGGATTTCAAGCTGCCACGCACAGGTGTGTCCCAAAATTTTGCAGCAACAAAGTAGTCTCCTTGTGTCCCCTTGACCGCATCAACCCCCAAGATGCCGGGATTCCAATGGCGGGGGCGTGTCCGGAAGTCCAGTTTCACCCAAAGTGCAGCGCCGTGGCTGCAACACCGCGGCATCATGTTCCCGAAAAATGGAGGTGGACCTGGGTGAGTATCAGTAGCCTGATGAGAAAAAGTCCGCCGAAGCAGCAGCCAGCAGAACCCAGGCCAGCTTGAAGATGCGGGGGCCCCTGTAGCGCGATTCTGGCCTGCGCGCATAACATGAACGAAGAACTCCCAACAGCAAGAAGAGAGCAGAGGCCCAGGGGGAGGTTCAGGAAACATCTTTATTGAAGCGGTTCTCTGTAAATGGCGGATGCATTTTGGCATCGATTGTGCCTTCCTCAGCGCCAAGAGAGATGTGTGGGGATGTGGGTGGGAGCTGTAGTGATGAAGTGCCCAGCCGCTCACCGATAGGGTGTCATCCAACTCCGCCCCCGCAGCTCACCTGACGACTGGAAACCTGCTTAGTGGACTACAGGACCCAGCATGCCGTGTAGTGGCTAGGTGAAAGCTGCTGGATGAGATGGATGTGAGTGCGGCCGGGTGGATTTCAAGCTGCCACGCACAGGTGTGTCCCAAAATTTTGCAGCAACAAAGTAGTCTCCTTGTGTCCCCTTCACCGCATCAACCCCCAAGATGCCGGGATTCCAATGGCGGGGGCGAGTCCGGAAGTCCAGTTTCACCCAAAGTGCAACGCCGTGGCTGCAACACCGCGGCATCATAGTCCCGAAAAATGGAGGTGGACCTAGGTGAGTATCAGTAGCCTGATGAGAAAAGGTCCGCCGAAGCAGCAGCCAGCAGAACCCAGGCCAGCTTGAAGATGCGGGGGCCCCTGTAGCGCGATTCTGGCCTGCGCGCATAACATGAACGAAGAACTCCCAACAGCAAGAAGAGAGCAGAGGCCCAGGGGGAGGTTCAGGAAACATCTTTATTGAAGCGGTTCTCTGTAAATGGCGGATGCATTTCGGCATAGATTGTGCCTTCCTCAGCGCCCAGAGAGGTGTGTGGGGATGTGGGTGGGAGCTGTAGTGATGAAGTGCCCAGCTGCTCACCGATAGGGTGTCATCCAACTCCGCCCCCGCAGCTCACCTGACGACTGGAAACCTGCCTAGTGGACTACAGGACCCAGCATGCCGTGTAGTGGCTTGGTGAAAGCTGCTGGATGAGATGGATGTGAGTGCGGCCGGGTGGATTTCAAGCTGCCACGCACAGGTGTGTCCCAAAATTTTGCAGCAACAAAGTAGTCTCCTTGTGTCCCCTTGACCGCATCAACCCCCAAGATGCCGGGATTCCAATGGCGGGGGCGAGTCCGGAAGTCCAGTTTCACCCAAAGTGCAGCGCCGTGGCTGCAACACCGCGGCATCATAGTCCCGAAAAATGGAGGTGGAGCTGGGTGAGTATCAGTAGCCTGATGAGAAAAAGTCCGCCGAAGCAGCAGCCAGCAGAACCCAGGCCAGCTTGAAGATGCGGGGGCCCCTGTAGCGCGATTCTGGCCTGCGCGCATAACATGAACGAAGAACTCCCAACAGCAAGAAGAGAGCAGAGGCCCAGGGGGAGGTTCAGGAAACATCTTTATTGAAGCGGTTCTCTGTAAATGGCGGATGCATTTCGGCATAGATTGTGCCTTCCTCAGCGCCCAGAGAGATGTGTGGGGATGTGGGTGGGAGCTGTAGTGATGAAGTGCCCAGCCGCTCACCGATAGGGTGTCATCCAACTCCGCCCCCGCAGCTCACCTGACGACTGGAAACCTGCCTAGTGGACTACAGGACCCAGCATGCCGTGTAGTGGCTAGGTGAAAGCTGCTGGATGAGATGGATGTGAGTGCGGCCGGGTGGATTTCAAGCTGCCACGCACAGGTGTGTCCCAAAATTTTGCAGCAACAAAGTAGTCTCCTTGTGTCCCCTTGACCGCATCAACCCCCAAGATGCCGGGATTCCAATGGCGGGGGCGAGTCCGGAAGTCCAGTTTCACCCAAAGTGCAGCGCCGTGGCTGCAACACCGCGGCATCATAGTCCCGAAAAATGGAGGTGGACCTGGGTGAGTATCAGTAGCCTGATGAGAAAAAGTCCGCCGAAGCAGCAGCCAGCAGAACCCAGGCCAGCTTGAAGATGCGGGGGCCCCTGTAGCGCGATTCTGGCCTGCACGCATAACATGAACGAAGAACTCCCAACAGCAAGAAGAGAGCAGAGGCCCAGGGGGAGGTTCAGGAAACATCTTTATTGAAGCGGTTCTCTATAAATGGCGGATGCATTTTGGCATAGATTATGCCTTCCTCAGCGCCCAGAGAGATGTGTGGGGATGTGGGTGGGAGCTGTAGTGATGAAGTGCCCAGCCGCTCACCGATAGGGTGTCATCCAACTCCGCCCCCGCAGCTCACCTGACGACTGGAAACCTGCCTAGTGGACTACAGGACCCAGCATGCCGTGTAGTGGCTAGGTGAAAGCTGCTGGATGAGATGGATGTGATTGCGGCCGGGTGGATTTCAAGCTGCCACGCACAGGTGTGTCCCAAAATTTTGCAGCAACAAAGTAGTCTCCTTGTGTCCCCTTGACCGCATCAACCCCCAAGATGCCGGGATTCCAATGGCGGGGGCGAGTCCGGAAGTCCAGTTTCACCCAAAGTGCAGCGCCGTGGCTGCAACACCGCGGCATCATAGTCCCGAAAAATGGAGGTGGAGCTGGGTGAGTATCAGTAGCCTGATGAGAAAAAGTCCGCCGAAGCAGCAGCCAGCAGAACCCAGGCCAGCTTGAAGATGCGGGGGCCCCTGTAGCGCGATTCTAGGCTGCGCGCATAACATGAACGAAGAACTCCCAACAGCAAGAAGAGAGCAGAGGCCCAGGGGGAGGTTCAGGAAACATCTTTATTGAAGCGGTTCTCTGTAAATGGCGGATGCATTTCGGCATAGATTGTGCCTTCCTCAGCGCCCAGAGAGATGTGTGGGGATGTGGGTGGGAGCTGTAGTGATGAAGTGCCAGCCGCTCACCGATAGGGTGTCATCCAACTCCGCCCCCGCAGCTCACCTGACGACTGGAAACCTGCCTAGTGGACTACAGGACCCAGCATGCCGTGTAGTGGCTAGGTGAAAGCTGCTGGATGAGATGGATGTGAGTGCGGCCGGGTGGATTTCAAGCTGCCACGCACAGGTGTGTCCCAAAATTTTGCAGCAACAAAGTAGTCTCCTTGTGTCCCCTTGACCGCATCAACCCCCAAGATGCCGGGATTCCAATGGCAGGGGCGAGTCCGGAAGTCCAGTTTCACCCAAAGTACAACGCCGTGGCTGCAACACCGCGGCATCATAGTCCCGAAAAATGGAGGTGGACCTGGGTGAGTATCAGTAGCCTGATGAGAAAAAGTCCGCCGAAGCAGCAGCCAGCAGAACCCAGGCCAGCTTGAAGATGCGGGGGCCCCTGTAGCGCGATTCTGGCCTGCGCGCATAACATGAACGAAGAACTCCAAACAGCAAGAAGAGAGCAGAGGCCCACGGGGAGGTTCAGTAAACATCTTTATTGAAGCGGTTCTCTGTAAATGGCGGATGCATTTCGGCATAGATTGTGCCTTCCTCAGCGCCCAGAGAGATGTTTGGGGATGTGGGTGGGAGCTGTAGTGATGAAGTGCCCAGCCGCTCACCGATAGGGTGTCATCCAACTCCGCCCCCGCAGCTCACCTGACGACTGGAAACCTGGCTAGTGGACTACAGGACCCAGCATGCCGTGTAGTGGCTAGGTGAAAGCTGCTGGATGAGATGGATGTGAGTGCGGCCGGGTGGATTTCAAGCTGCCACGCACAGGTGTGTCCCAAAATTTTGCAGCAACAAAGTAGTCTCCTTGTGTCCCCTTGACCGCATCAACCCCCAAGATGCCGGGATTCCAATGGCGGGGGCGAGTCCGGAAGTCCAGTTTCACCCAAAGTGCAGCGCAGTGGCTGCAACACCGCGGCATCATAGTCCCGAAAAATGGAGGTGGACCTGGGTGAGTATCAGTAGCCTGATGAGAAAAAGTCCGCCGAAGCAGCAGCCAGCAGAACCCAGGCCAGCTTGAAGATGCGGGGGCCCCTGTAGCGCGATTCTGGCCTGCGCGCATAACATGAACGAAGAACTCCCAACAGCAAGAAGAGAGCAGAGGCCCAGGGGGAGGTTCAGGAAACTTCTTTATTGAAGCGGTTCTCTGTAAATGGCGGATGAATTTTGGCATAGATTGTGCCTTCCTCAGCGCCCAGAGAGATGTGTGGGGATGTGGGTGGGAGCTGTAGTGATGAAGTGCCCAGCCGCTCACCGATAGGGTGTCATCCAACTCCGCCCCCGCAGCTCACCTGACGACTGGAAACCTGCCTAGTGGACTACAGGACCCAGCATGCCGTGTAGTGGCTAGGTGAAAGCTGCTGGATGAGATGGATGTGAGTGCGGCCGGGTGGATTTCAAGCTGCCACGCACAGGGGTGTCCCAAAATTTTGCAGCAACAAAGTAGTCTCCTTGTGTCCCCTTGACCGCATCAACCCCCAAGATGCCGGGATTCCAATGGCGGGGGCGAGTCCGGAAGTCCAGTTTCACCCAAAGTGCAGCGCCGTGGCTGCAACACCGCGGCATCATAGTCCTGAAAAATGGAGGTGGACCTGGGTGAGTATCAGTAGCCTGATGAGAAAAAGTCCGCCGAAGCAGCAGCCAGCAGAACCCAGGCCAGCTTGAAGATGCGGGGGCCCCTGTAGCGCGATTCTGGCCTGCGCGCATAACATGAACGAAGAACTCCCAACAGCAAGAAGAGAGCAGAGGCCTAGGGGGAGGTTCAGGAAACTTCTTTATTGAAGCGGTTCTCTGTAAATGGCGGATGCATTTTGGCATAGATTGTGCCTTCCTCAGTGCCCAGAGAGATGTGTGGGGATGTGGGTGGGAGCTGTAGTGATGAAGTGCCCAGCCGCTCACCGATAGGGTGTCATCCAACTCCGCCCCCGCAGCTCACCTGACGACTGGAAACCTGCCTAGTGGACTACAGGACCCAGCATGCCGTGTAGTGGCTAGGTGAAAGCTGCTGGATGAGATGGATGTGAGTGCGGCCGGGTGGATTTCAAGCTGCCACGCACAGGTGTGTCCCAAAATTTTGCAGCAACAAAGTAGTCTCCTTGTGTCCCCTTGACCGCATCAACCCCCAAGATGCCGGGATTCCAATGGCGGGGGCGAGTCCGGAAGTCCAGTTTCACCCAAAGTGCAGCGCCGTGGCTGCAACACCGCGGCATCATAGTCCCGAAAAATGGAGGTGGACCTGGGTGAGTATCAGTAGCCTGATGAGAAAAAGTCCGCCGAAGCAGCAGCCAGCAGAACCCAGGCCAGCTTGAAGATGCGGGGGCCCCTGTAGCGCGATTCTGGCCTGCGCGCATAACATGAACGAAGAACTCCCAACAGCAAGAAGAGAGCAGAGGCCCAGGGGGAGGTTCAGGAAACATCTTTATTGAAGCGGTTCTCTGTAAATGGCGGATGCATTTTGGCATAGATTGTGCCTTCCTCAGCGCCAAGAGAGATGTGTGGGGATGTGGGTGGGAGCTGTAGTGATGAAGTGCCCAGCCGCTCACCGATAGGGTGTCATCCAACTCCGCCCCCGCAGCTCACCTGACGACTGGAAACCTGCCTAGTGGACTACAGGACCCAGCATGCCGTGTAGTGGCTAGGTGAAAGCTGCTGGTTGAGATGGATGTGAGTGCGGCCGGGTGGATTTCAAGCTGCCACGCACAGGTGTGTCCCAAAATTTTGCAGCAACAAAGTTGTCTCCTTGTGTCCCCTTGACCGCATCAACCCCCAAGATGCCGGGATTCCAATGGCGGGGGCGAGTCCGGAAGTCCAGTTTCACCCAAAGTGCAGCGCCGTGGCTGCAACACCGTGGCATCATAGTCCCGAAAAATGGAGGTGGACCTGGGTGAGTATCAGTAGCCTGATGAGAAAAAGTCCGCCGAAGCAGCAGCCAGCAGAACCCAGGCCAGCTTGAAGATGCGGGGGCCCCTGTAGCGCGATTCTGGCCTGCGCGCATAACATGAACGAAGAACTCCCAACATCAAGAAGAGAGCAGAGGCTCAACACTTCAAATTCTGAGTGTATTGAATACAACTTAAATCTTGATATATGACCTTTCCTATGCATGTATACCTTCCATACGCTTATGTATCTCTATATCTAATACTTTACTCCTTTTTAAAAAAAAAAATGATTTACATACCCAGGAACCAGATGTCAATAATACATTACATTTCGTAAATATATAAGTTGCATCTTAAAAAAGAAAGAAAAAGGAAAAAAAAACTTGCCGATACAAAAAAGCGTACAATTATCTAGACCCATTAATATCACTTGACAAATGTGGAAAATTCATACAATCTTAAAATCCATCTAAAAGGCATATTACTAAAACCATACACATACTTTACAGAGGAGAGGAGAGATAAAAAACGCACATTGTCAATTCAAGATTACTACTTTGGATGGTTGATGCCAATACGCTTCGTAATTCGTATATTGTATCGGTTCCCACTGGACATCTATCCCACTCCCTCTCTCTCGCTGGAGCCTGGACGCTGCATATTGTCTCTCCACCTCGCTAAGGGTGCCCAAATTGTCAGCCCCAGCTTTCTCGCCTCCCTTCCTCGTCTTGCGTTAGCTACATTATACAAGCATTTACAATGCAATGGTTTCGCCTTTGTTAAAGTTAGAGCTATTGGCATTGCTCTTGACATTTTTATTTATGTATTTTTTAACATAAATAAATGGCATTGTCATTTACAATGCCACTAGCTTTATCCCTCGCAAATGACACACACAGAGCCCCCCCACACACACACCCACAAACAGCCCCCCACACACACAGCCACACAAAGCCCTCCACACACACAGCCACACAAAGCTCCCCACACACAGCCACACAAAGCTCCCCACACACAGCCACACAAAGCTCCCCACACACACAGCCACACAAAGCTCCCCACACACACAGCCACACAAAGCTCCCCACACACACAGCCACACAAAGCTCCCACACACACAGCCACACAAAGCTCCCTACACACACAGCCACACAAAGCTCCCCACACACAGCCACACAAAGCTCCCCACACACACAGCTACACAGAGCCCTCCACACACACCCACATGGCACAAGCAGGCAACAGGGGCACATGGAGGCACAAGCAGGCAACAGGGGCACACGGAGGCACAAGCAGGCAACAGGGGCACACGGAGGGACAAGCAGGCAACAGGGGCACACGGAGGCACAAGCAGGCAACAGGGGCACGAAAACTGAGGCACAAGCAGGCAACAGGGGCACGAAAACTGAGGCACAAGCAGGCGACAGGGGCACGAAAACTGAGGCACAAGCAGGCAACAGGGGCACACGGAGGCACAAGCAGTGACCTGAGAGGAGCCTCAAAGTCCTGAATAGGCTCCCTGTTGTACCCAGGACAAAGAAGTGGACTCAAAGGGCCATAATGCTAACCCACTTCTCAAGCTACACGTCTACAACAAGCCTTTAATGCAAGTGCCCAGCGGCAGCTGGACCTGGATTGGCCTGCAGCTAAAGCCCTCGCAGCAGCCGCCCCTCCAGGAGCCGATCCATCCCTGCTCACCAACCTGCCAGCACTACCCCCTACAACCACTTAGCCTGGCTCCAGCGCAATATGAAGGGAGAATGTATGTATTTATTTATTTAATGCATTTTTATATAGCGCAGACTTCACCCAAAGGTGTCAGAGCGCTTCACAATAGAACCAAGTACGTTACATGAGGAGAATATTACATATTTACACGTTACAGAAACAAACGAGAAGCAAAAAAAAAGGTACAATAAAACAATAGATGGCAGTCACACACAAAAATACACTAAAGGATAAAGAATGCAGAGGCATACATTACAAATGTTCAAACAGTGCAGCAAGTACCTTCCCTAAAGCATAGCAGGCCCCGGGAGACCGACCCCAAAACCTGCCCAATTAGCTGCATTGGCAGCCAGTAAACACTGATGTGGCAGCCAGCCACACACTTCCCTTCATCTCAGGAGCGAAAGGGAACGAGAAGAGGCGAGAACCCATCACCCAAAGTAAAGCAGGCCCCGTGGCACCGAGCCGAAGGAGGTGTACAGCCGGCCCTCGCCTCCATACTGACATGCTGGCCTGTGTGGAAGCCCCCAATAGAAGTTTTATCCCGCACCAAGGCACTCATTGGCACACGTGGCAATGCACCTGTACATCCTTCAAGCTCAGGACACACGAACACATGCCAGTTGCACCTTATCTCCGTGTCTGGTGGCAACTTAGCATCCGGCCCTAAACACACACGTACTGCACTGTTCGTTGTGTGGAGCGCTGTCTAGTGCAGGCTTCTCCAACGAGTGGCTCACCAGCTACCTATCAGTAACTCTCCTGTGGGCAGCCATGCCTGTTAAATTAAAAGCTATTGCTTTGTTAATTTAATATATGGGTACCAAATTTGAAAAAGGTGCATTTGAAATGAAAAAGTATATGTCCCTAACTCACAAGCTGTTATTTGGAGAACATGGTGGAATTTTTAAATGACATTTAAAGCGGATATTGGAGTGATTAATCATGCGGCACTGGGGAGACATCCCTATTATTACCTTGGTGCCAGTAGCATTGCCCCTACGTAGAGGCATTCCAAATTGATAAGACCATTTTCACATTACTGCTGGTAGCCATTCCTGATGAATATAGGCGATCACTGCTTGTAACTTTGCATTTGATGCCCCCTGATGTAATCTTGTATGATGTGGCCACTATGCAAGGCTAATAGTAGCTCGGGATGATTTTCATTGAACAGAAGTAGCTCTTACTTCACAAAAGGTTGGAGAACCCTAGGACTACCACAATAAAGGCGCTGGTGCATCACTACCACCATCCCCAACCTCCCAGTGGACCTACCTACTGCCCCCCGCCCGCACCTCAGCCACAAACAAACTATCCATTCTATCACATATTGACTTTGTATTGACCCTGTACAGCTCTCAGCTTCCTTTCGGATACGTTCGCGTGACACAAAAATCACCAACATACATGTAGTAAAAAGATATATAATAACAATTCAACAATACATTCTTCATGATGCACTCTACTTCCTTCCACTGTACTAAAGTGACCACTTGACAACTACTTACATGCATGCGAGAATGCAGCCCGGCCACTGTACGTTTTCAAGCTCGAAACGGATGTCATTTGGAAATAACTTTAGCACTTCCGGGCTAGCACAACAGCCAATCCCACGGTTTAGGTGGGGTAGTGCTAATATGTAACGTAATCCAGGATTGGAGGTTTAGAGTCACTTTACCCAATCTTAGTCCGCTGCACAGAATTCTAAATGTTGATTGGCTGCAAAGGCTACATGTGCTTTTGCCCAGGGTGTAATCTGGCGGGTACCGCTCACGCTCAGTTGTGTGTGGCGGTTGGTGTGCGTTTGAGTTTGCCGGGCGACGTTACTCTTGTTCGTCCCGTACAAATTTAGCTAGTGTGAGGCTGGCTGTGGTTTTTGAGGGGAGTAGTGCGGGTTAGCAGAGCAGACCCAAGTAGTCACTGAGTCATGGGGGGGACCAGGAACGCGTTGTCACGTGGGTTGGATCATTTTGTCAGACAGGGCACTTTTGGCTGTTTACCACTTTCTGGGGTGTATGGCTAACTAGGTCGGTAACTGTTTTACAAGTTGCGACCGGGTCCCGGCAGAACACCACGTGACATTCCATTTTGACGATACGGAGTGTTCCCCGCGCCCCCTCCGCTCCACCCTCGTCAGGCTCCTCCCCGGTCTCCCTCCAGGCATGGGAGACCGGCAACACCGGCAAAGGCTTCCCCCAGGCAGGGGGAAGCAGCAAACAGCAAGGCTTCTCTTTCCCTCCCCCGGGCTGCGGGTGCAGGACTTCCGGCCGGCCGCGAAGGGATTGGCCGGCCGGCCAGGTACTTCCGGGTCGCCGCGGGCAGCGCGGCGGCCCTCGCTAGGCAGGCAGGCGGGCAGAAATCGCGAGGTGGGCACTCGCTGGGGGCGTGAGAGGACACGGACGGCGGGAGGGGGCGGGAGAGGACACGAACGGCGGGAGGGGGGCGGGAGAGGACACGGACGGCGGGAGGGGGCGGGAGAGGACACGGACGGCGGGAAACGTGCACAGGACAGCAAGGGGGGCGGAAAGGCACACGGAGGGGGCGGGAATGGACAGCGCATCTGAATTCACTTTCAGTGAAAGGGGAGGGAACGGGAAAAAACGTAACTCCGCCCTGGGAAAAAATCTCCGGAACGCCCCCGAATCTGGTCCAGCCTTGATGGACAGATCCGGCACTCAATGGCTAGCCTCCATTTATGGAGCTAACCAATGAGAGCCGGGGGACGTTCCAGGAGTCCTTATTGACGACATAGGATTTCACCTGCGCTGAAGAGCTGCGCAGAGCGCAGCCTTCGGCAGGCGAAACCCAAAAAGGAACAGGCCTGTCACGAGCATGGGGCTCGAGAAAGTGCAGGCTTTGTGGCAAACAGCTCCAGCTGCCTTCCCTTTTGGCGACTCTCAGTGGGAGCCTGTGTGGGCCCAATCATTTGAAAGAAGGCAGGCCATTCTCAAAACCCAAAGGACCATTTTCCAAAAACGTTGGAACGGCAGCGGCCATGTTTATGAGTCAGACTAGTGGAGTTCAATTCACATCCATCTTACTGGCTTGATCTTTGGCAACAAAAAAGGGGTTGGAAATGCTTCCACTATGTGCATACATTTACACGGCATTATTGCATTGAGTTATAATTGAGCAAATATTCTGCTGTGGGAAGAAGAGCTCAATGGTACGCGTTCCAATAAAGATGAGACACTTCTATTCTCCCAAGTTTAATTAATTCTACATAACCTAATTTAAGTATGACAACTTATAAATTATCTAATGCGTGAGAAGAAAATGATACCTGCCTGTACTGGTATTGTCTTGTTTAGATTCAGAAATAACCATCACCTTTCTTTTATTTAGAGGGCAATTTAACCATGTCATACTTTAGTATTCAAATCTGAGGTTCTGTAGCCTGTGAGGAGTGGAGTTCAGACCATATCTGCTTCATTGGCCTGAGTTTGGGCCACAAAATGAGGTGGAACTACTACAAAGTAGAATACTGTGCATACCTTGAAATAATATTATTGCCTGGATGTAGGAAGGAGGAAAGCTTCAGTTGTGGAGAGAGCAGCTCTAATGTACATGTTCCAATTAAGGAGAGCCTCTTCTATCCTCCCAAGTTTCCTTAGTGCTTCCTAGTCTAATTTGTATATGAGAATGTATGAAAGATCTAACGTTGGAGAAGAAAATGGTAGTTACCTGTAACTACAGTTATCCAGTATATCCTTTTATTTTTTTTAAAAACAGCTGTATTGGTTTTTTGGTCAAGCCTAGCTCAGCGCGCATGCAATGCTCTAGGAGATGACCTTTAGAAATTGGTCTGCTCTTTTCCACACACTCGTGCATGTGGCGGCATCCACCTTGCGGGAGCGAGCAGCGGCGCACAAGGGCCATCTGTTTGTAATTAGCATGGCCACGCCTGTTTAAAACTGCACCCGAGTACTTCACAGGCCGTCAAGCGCAGAGGCCATCTGTTTATAATTAACGTGGCCGCGCTTGTTTAAAACCGCACCTGAGTACTTCACAGGACTTCAAGCGCAGGGACAATCTGTTTATAATTAGCGTGGCCGCGCTTGTTTTAAGCACCATTGTGATGTCACTGCACCCTATACACACACTTCTCCGCATCATTCTGCGTAGTGTTTACAGCTGGAATCGGTGACAACGAAGGTTTTCGGCCGGATACCCACCGAAATACATATTTTTATTTCCTACCCAGAAGAGACAATAACGTCACGTGAGGTGCCTCAAACTAGACTGGCAGCTGATGGTTAAGACACAATGCACTGTCTAAATCTCTAATGTGGATCAAACACACAAGCAAGTCTCAGGCCTCTCACACATGTTCAACAATCACATTAACATTTCACTCCGTTTGAGCATTGGCGTACTTTCACGCAGAAAAAGCTCCACCATCAAACAATGTCAGTGTTGTGCTGAGCATACACAACCCCTCGGTCTGTAACAGGCAATATTAATAAACTTGCAGTTACGCGATGAATTATTAGTGCACCTTACTTTCAACACACCCAGCAGACATTTTTCAGGCACTGCTTTTTGGGTCTGGCTTGACATCACAGTTGTTACCAGTTATTTCACATATACATAGTGGACACTGATCCAACCTGGGCACTGTTTTTCCTCTCACCTCATGCTACTTGATGTTTGATGCTTAATCCTGCATCTTATGGAAAGCTGTCTTACAATGCATGAGGGTCTGTTTTAAAATCCGAAAAGGGTATCATAACACATTCAATTGGTATCTGAGGTGCATTATATACAAAAGCAATCCTTTTGTATTGTTTTTACATTGCATCAGGTTTTTCTTTAATATTATGCACAGTACTCACAATACAAGCCAGACCTATTGGCTTGGCCAATGCTTGTTGGAAAGTATGTCAGACAGTGGAAACAGCAGTTTCCTGTTGCACCATGAGATCGGATGCTGAAGGAGAATCAGCATAGACTGATACAGGAAGGTCCTAACATAATTTACCTATGAGTGTGTTCTTCTCTTTTTGCTCACAGGCCCTATGTAAAGGGTCAGAGGAACAGCATTGCATGCACGCTGAACTCTCCGTTCTGACTACAGAATAGGTGAACCATGCGATGTACGTTTGCTACAAGTCGTACGCTAGATGGAATGCGTCAGCAGTGTCATGCACATTCAAATCTGGGGCCTCTCTGCTAAGAAAGAGATCAAAGATACCAACAGTGGCAACGAGAACCAAGCCATTATACACTTAAAAGGGGTTTCATTTGCTACTATTATGAATTCAACAGGCAAACACCAGGGTTTTTTGGTTGCCACGGGCTGGGGTATAAGTCAGTGACTGGCCTTAAAATCGAGGCAATTAAGATTGTTTCTAGTCGGAGAACAAAATCTGGCCTTGTATTTGAGGAAAGCTCATCTTTTTTTCCCCCAACCAGTAGTATCTCTTTGTTTTTACTTGTTCTAATTCCTTCAGTACTATCCTAGATAATAATATCTGTAATATATGCTCATAGACAATACAATACATCTTTAACATTTTAAATAATTCCACATCGCTGTCTGTCAAACAGACAATAATGAGTATCGCATTGAATGTGGAAAGTCCAAAATAGCGATAGTGCGCACCCACGGTGATGTGTACTGTACAGAACGCGTAGGAATGTAATGATTCAAGTACTTCGAAATCAGCACACACATTTTGCACTGAAACTGTGTACTAGCACGTCTCAGAGTCTTTTAATTTAACAGTGTTGTCCCGAAAGCACCCTTTAAAACAAGCATTGGCATAGCCAATAGGTCTCGCCTTTGGGCGTTAAACTGGTACTAATCTGGTGGAACCTATGTCCAAACAGTGTAAACAAGAGTAAAAATTACAAAATAATGGAGTAATACTATCAGAAAATGTGTTACATTACGCCGCATAATTTGGTCTCCCTTGCCGCATAATTTAGTCAACCCTGCCGCATAATTTGACTCTTTACTGCTGCACAATTCCTCTGGGCCTGGTGATAGTCTGTGTACAGTTGGGTTGGCGTTACTACAACTAATAAAAATGTCTTGGCAACAAACATTGCTATCTGTCCCTCACCCCTTCTCAGGCAGGCCATCCCAACAGTTAGAGCTACCACATGCGACTCATTACTATGTGAGACCAAACTGCTCTATATGTCGGACATGATCAGTCTGTGAAGAATAGAACATAATACGAGTTGGACAGCACGGGGTTATACTGCAGTACGCATGCTACTGTCCCATTCATTACTTGCACTGGGAGATGACATCCTATTTACAGTGTATGGCAATCTATCAATGGAAGTAATAAATGTATGTTTTTTTTCCAACAATTTACCACTCAAGAGGTCTAACCCTCATTTACCAAAATCAAGGAGCCTTATTACAGTTCCTAAACTCTTTTGTGTGAGCCAAGAGCCGTTCATGCCACTGAGACGCAATAATGGGGTTCCCTTAACCCCTCTTCTCCTCTAGCTGAAAAGCCTTGCTCTCGCCCCAGATCAGCAGGACTGACCTTCTTCCATTGTCTCATGGGAGGTGCTCTGGTTTCCTTCCATGCACTGTGATTTCTCCTCACCAACAGCAGGACACTGTCAGGCTCTAGCTGCTACTCACCTCTTTTCAAACATGGGATTGTACCCAGAAGACACCATGCCATGTGGCCATTGTCTGTCCAGCCTGTAACCTGTGGTAAATCCTCTGTTACTCCCACCCAAAAGCCCCTTTATGAGTAAAATCCCATAATATGTGTTTCAGATCTGCTGGTGGGACTCCACACTGGGGCATCCTGGACAGGCCCTGTGATAAATCGAACTAATCTTGTAGGGTGATAAATGGGCCCCGTGCACTATATTAAATTGCATACGCTTGAAGCAAGTATTGAATGAGATTTTATGAGGCTAGGTTAATCTTTTAAGTCATTCTTCATCATTATATTCACAGGCTAAGTAATATTCCAATTTCTCTCTTAAAAGGGTCAGTAATGCGTGGTTGCCGGTAATCTTCATTACTCCGAGTCCTGGTCTTCCCATTCCATTGCTAAACCCGTCCCTCCCTCCCTGTTTCTATTTATGGTGATTGATTTGTGTTTTCCATCTTCTTGGGTTTCTTTGATAGTCTCAGGATATGTGGATGGCACACTTCCCCTTTGTGCATGCCGCGACAGATAGGCGGCGCCATAGTGGGGGAAGTATTCAACTTGCTAGGTAATAGGTTTCTGTAGAGCAGACAAGCTGCTCCTTGGTAAGGAATGGGATGGGAAGATGGACGAGGAGGTAATGCACCCGTATGTTGTAATGCCAGCTAACTAGTCCACTTTCGTCACCCAGTTCATGAAGCATTTGCATAACACCATGCCCTACAGGTTCTTCATGCATAAAATTCTGTCTAAAGGGCGGCCATTAGCCATCTATGCAATTGGAACTGTCCTCTCTGGAGTGCGGTCTCACCATGCAAAGTGAGAAAACTGCCCACCTGAGAAGATAGACCCTTGATTGGAATTAATGACACATATGGTGTGCCAAGCAAGTGAGGTTACAACATTTCTCCCAGCAACTAACTGTGACCTCAACAAACCAAGGGAGGCACTGAAGAGGAGTGTTCCAGGTAAGAAAATGCAGTGCCAGCTTTCGTAACTGTGAAGGCATGTATCCAGTTTCAAAGAGGAGATGCCCAGCCCACCATCTAGATGCCCATTGGAGCTGGGCCGCTAAATCGTAGATTTCATAACTTGGATCTCCCAAATACCCCTTTTTCAGGGGGTACCTTGAGTTTCTCAAAACTATACTTCTTGTCCTTGTGCCCTACAGGGGATCGCCTCGTATTTATCCAAGTCTTAAGATAGTTCCTTATGTCTCTTCACTGAGAGACTGAGATAGTGATACGAACAGACATGGCGATACCACCATTTACGATATTGTAACTCAGCTCTAAACTGACAATGGGAGAAAGGATCCCAATGTTATTTGTGATCACAAAGATCATATATCCATACCAACGTTGCAATCTAGGTAACCTGGTTCACCGTGGTAAGTTGTCATACCTAGATAATGAAAGGTGCATTGCTCCCAATGTAGTTGTCCACCCCGCAGGTTGACCGCCTTTTGCAAAGGTTTGAGGCACAATGGAACTAGGGAGACTTACTCCAGTTAACCACCCCAGCCCAAAACGTGATGAAAAGCTGATACTGATCCAGGGATTTAAAAGAAGTCTCTCACATTCAGGAGCTCATCCTCAGCAGATAGAGAAATTAAATGTAGAACACCTCCTGCCAGAAGCATGCACTGCTCCCCCACATTACACTGCCAAGGGCTCTATGGCCTAGGCAAAAAGCAAAAAGCCCTGGCGCGTACCGAGCTAATTTGGTACTTGGGCAAGATTAGGTTGCCTGTTCTAATTCTGGTCACCAGTCTGCCATAGAGTACCTTAACCCATCAAACTATTTGTTTGCCAAGACCACATTTCTCCAAGAATCTAATATAGCACCTGTTCATAGTATTTAAGGCCATTTCCAAATCTAAGGCAAGGCAATCAGAGTTACACCAGCACATCTCAAGAAAACTTAATATTCTTCTGACATTTAAGGATGTATTACAAGAGGGTATAGAAGAGTTTTAGACAGCGTGCATCAATAAGGGTAAAATGGGAAGAAGTTGTTTTGTAAGAATTCTACCAAGTATTTTATATCACGTATTCAAGATTGAGAGAGGCATGGATGAGGCGATGTTTAAGGGGTCAATAATCACAAAAAGACCTGGTCCTCAAGGCAATTAGTCTTATGAATCTGTGAACATCTGTGGATTGCCAAAAGATCATTCCAATCACAACTCTGATTCTAGAGATTATTACTATGTTCCAGTCTATTGCCAAAATAAAAGATAGCCATTCTCTGATGAACATGTAACCAGACAACAGAGTACAAACATCCACTAGAAGGACAACATTTGAAAAAATGTGTGAATAGCTAGATGACACCTCACGGGCGCACCACCAATGGGACCCCTGGTTGGTACTCACCAGGTTGGCCCTGTTCTCATCATCGGTGTTACCTAGCTCAACGTAAACGTGTCCGAAACCCAAAGGAAAAGGAGACAGTGAATGGTGCAGTGTTCGCAAAACTTATATGTGACAAGGACTAACAACGTTCAACATATAACACACAAAATATACTGTGCATACAAGATACAGAAACCTTTTACTCGCATTCTCTTGTTGCAAACAGCAAACATATATACATAAAAGGAGAGATGCGAATACTACCTATCGATTCGCACTCAGCTCACAGCCGACATGTTTCATTGCCTTGGTTTTTATCAGGCAATTTCTTCAGGGCAAACAGTATTGAGGTGCCACTGCCAGCGGTACTGTGCTTTGCGTGCTAGATGGCAACTTTTGCTTTCATACCGTTACGGAGACGACTTTCTAAGATCATGGACCAACTCCCGATCGGTGAGTATGGTCTTTCCTCCCTTCTATACTTTTATCAGTGGAGACAACTCGTTCGGCGTCTTCTCGGCACCAGTGCACTTTCTAAGATCATGGACCAACTCCCGACCGGTGAGTATGGTCTTTCCTCCCTTCTATACTTTTATCAGTGGAGACAACTCGTTCGGCGTCTTCTCGGCACCAGTGCACTTTCTAAGATCATGGACCAACTCCCGATCGGTGAGTATGGTCTTTCCTCCCTTCTATACTTTTATCAGTGGAGACAACTCGTTCGGCGTCTTCTCGGCACCAGTGCACTTTCTAAGATCATGGACCAACTCCCGACCGGTGAGTATGGTCTTTCCTCCCTTCTATACTTTTATCAGTGGAGACAACTCGTTCGGCGTCTTCTCGGCACCAGTGCACTTTCTAAGATCATGGACCAACTCCCGATCGGTGAGTATGGTCTTTCCTCCCTTCTATACTTTTATCAGTGGAGACAACTCGTTCGGCGTCTTCTCGGCACCAGTGCACTGGTGCCGAGAAGACGCAAAACGAGTTGTCTCCACTGATAAAAGTATAGAAGGGAGGAAAGACCATACTCACCGATCGGGAGTTGGTCCATGATCTTAGAAAGTCGTCTCCGTAACGGTATGAAAGCAAAAGTTGCCATCTAGCACGCAAAGCACAGTACCGCTGGCAGTGGCACCTCAATACTGTTTGCCCTGAAGAAATTGCCTGATAAAAACCAAGGCAATGAAACATGTCGGCTGTGAGCTGAGTGCGAATCGATAGGTAGTATTCGCATCTCTCCTTTTATGTATATATGTTTGCTGTTTGCAACAAGAGAATGCGAGTAAAAGGTTTCTGTATCTTGTATGCACAGTATATTTTGTGTGTTATATGTTGAACGTTGTTAGTCCTTGTCACATATAAGTTTTGCGAACACTGCACCATTCACTGTCTCCTTTTCCTTTGGGTTTCGGACACGTTTACGTTGAGCTAGGTGACACCCATGATGAGAACAGGGCCAACCTGGTGAGTACCAACCAGGGGTCCCATTGGTGGTGCGCCCGTGAGGTGTCATCTAGCTATTCACACATTTTTTCAAATGTTGTCCTTCTAGTGGATGTTTGTACTGTGTTGTCTGGTTACATGTTCATCAGAGAATGGCTATCTTTTATTTTGGCAATAGACTGGAACATAGTAATAATCTCTAGAATCAGAGTTGTGATTGGAATGATCTTTTGGCAATCCACAGATGTTCACAGATTCATAAGACTAATTGCCTTGAGGACCAGGTCTTTTTGTGATTACTGATTGATTGAGTGGAGGGCGACCTAGTCCTGTACTTCCCTCTTGACTCCTAATATAGGGATAGATGTTTAAGGGGTACCTTCCTGGCGTAGGAATCTAAGCCCACTAGGGCGTCATTCATTGATGTGAGTAAACATCCATGTTGTTGTGTTGTGAAGCCTCAGCGTAACTAGGTTAGGGATCACTAAAGGTGCATACTCGGTGTAGAACTCAAAGGAAGCCCATCAGTTCCGGCGTTTCACTTTTGCCATGTCAATTAGGCCACCTCTAATTTCTTTTTCAGTTATAATGGCTTCCATTTCCTCAGACTGATCACGAGTTAATGGAGGCAATCTCACATCACTTGGATCCCCAACATTAGTGTAGAGTTCCTTACATTAGACAAAGAAGGCCGCTTTGATCTCCTCCTGTGGATACACAGTGATGCCCACTTCGATGTTAAACACAGTAATGCAGGAGGGCTAATGATGTGGTTTGATACGTCATGCCAGGAGTCTGCCTTGCCTGCTTTAGCAACTTCCATATGCATTTTGGCCATGTATAAATTATGATCCATCCATCTTAGCCCCCTCCAACAGTGACACGTGATATTCCCTCATTTGTGCTGATTGCGCTTTTTGCACATCCTCTATCGATGTTGCTTGCTCCAAGCCAAGGGGTGAATTTTCTGTTGCAAGCAGGTCATTTTTAATCACCTTTCGGCCCCAAACATTTGATCCAATGCAAGAACCTCTCACCATCACCTGCAATGCTTCCCATTCGAAGTGTGGTGAACAACCACCCCCTGTATTTTCTTTGAAATTGTCATCAAAGGTTTCTCTTAACATTGCCCTAAAAACTGCATCTGCAAACACGGAGGGCTATCGTCTCCCTCTGGGGACTGGGAATAGGGCCCTGGCATAGTTTATTTGCAAACCCATGGGTTACGGTCTAAAATCTTTTTACCAACATATGTGGCATGAATGACTTAGTACTGTAGAATGGTGGAACAGATTATGCGATCTAACCCGATGTGAAGGCTGTGTGGGGCTGAGTAAATGGAGTAGCTTCTCCCATGCAGATTCACCTACCCCAGGAATCTGTCAGTAACCAATGTAGCAAGCAGTGCTCCAATATGTTGTCATTGTGTACTAATGTCGATCTGGGTGAGGGCGGGGGCAATTTATCTAGAGCTATATCAAGGACACTTAAAATCTCCACCCAATAGCCAGGGTAGCCCTGCCCACCGCAATAGTTTAGTTGAAAGTGAAGTGAAGGCTTTTTGCTCCTTGTTAGATGACATTGTATTGTAATTGCATTTATATAGCGCTTACTACCCCTGACGAGGCGTCAAAGCGCTTTTTCGGCGAGTAGCACCGCAGTACTCATGTTACCTCACCCACAGGAAGCGGGTGCATAGGTGTCAAAGTGTGTCGGGTTTCGTCGTGGACTTCTATGGAGCCTTGGAGAAAAGATGCTGCAGGCGACCAGGAGAGAAGAGTCCGGTTGGATCCAAGGGTGGATCGAAGATGTAGAGTACCTGAAAGCAGAGGGGACAGAGTCTGGGTCACTAGCCAGTGACCAGGAAGGAACCAGGAAGGAACCAGGCGATGTCGGGTTGCAATCAGGTAATGTTGTGAAGCTTGTCTCCGCTGCCACGTAGACCAGGAGGTGTTGACGACAACCAGGAGCTGGGCATGAACTGTCCCACAAAGGTTCTCGTTACCGGCGGTGTCGGATCTCGATTCGGAGTCAACAGGCCTTGGCAAATGCAACCCATGCAGGAATCAAAGATGGCTTCTGGATCACACCAGCAAGGTCTGATGGGCTGCTCCTTTTCAGGGGAGCAAGGGCCAGTCAGGAGCAACCAGACCAGCATTGAAAATTTGTAGGTTCGTCGACACAGAGGCCACTAGCCAACGGGCAAGTGACCGGACAGACGCGTCAAGCAGGAAATTGCAAAAGGGACCCACGCAGCACTCGGTGAGTGTGGAGAAGTGATCTTCAGTGCAAAGGATGCTCAGGGCTGGGGCATCTCAATTCCTAATGCACAGCTTCAAGGATGCCTCAGGAGCTGCACAGAAAGCACTTTGCTGGCTATCCATGATGGCCAGTCCCACATCTCACGTCGCCCCCACGGGTCTCAGATTTGCTGTGGCTGTGGATCAAGCTGTTGGATGTCTGGAAGTCTGGTTCTTGTTGTTCTCTGTCGTTTGAGCTCTGGCGGGAGCAACAACAAAGCAAACTGTTGAGCGCTTGATGGTGCCTGCTTGCACAGGGTGGTCACTCCTTGACCACAAGGGAGATTCTTCAGTCTTCTACGTCGAGTAGGATGTCGAAGGGTCCGGTGTTTTGTATCAGAGTTTCAGTCAGGATTATCTAAAGTCTTGGGACACAGCTCCTACCTTTATTCCAAATCAAAGGGCTGGATTACCTGCTAGGTCCCTCCTATGGGTGGGAGCCAGGAAGGGGGTGGTTACACCCCTTTCCCTTTGTCCAGTTTCACGCCAGAGCTGGGGCTAGAGTGCCCCAGCACCGGTTTGAACTGGACTATGCATGGGACACCTTGTGTGCCCCAGGCAGTGTCTCGTTTCATACAGCCCTCCCTGCCCCAATCCACTATCTCCTGTCGGGGGTGGTGCTAGCACCTCCCTGTGACAGGAAACCTATTGTCCAAGCCTCCCTCGCTGGAAGGGCTCCCAGCAGCAGGAGGTCAGACTTGTGTCTGTGGCAGCAGCATCCATTTTGTGATGCTAAGGCTCTGGTTAACTTTAACCGGGTTTAAGGAAAGTAACATGTCTTCTCCCTCTAGAAGGGTGGAATGCTACCCCCGTCGCCAGAACTGGCGAGGGGGTAGTATTCCAAAGCGTATGACACCTTACACGACATGTTTTGATAAAGCCAAACCAAAGTTAGCAATAACCGCGAGGATTATAATGCACTTAAGAGTATATGGTATGGCAATATCCTAGAACAGCTATAAGGACATGGTTCCGAAAGCTGCAGACAGGCTCAGCTCATGCTAGAGCACCATCTCACATAAAACCAAGCACTCTGCCTCCAGGATTGTTAAGGCCTGCCATAGGAGTGACTTATAGGTGCATATGTGTCTAGATTATAAGGTTAGATATAGGAATGCTATACCTAAGCAAGGGGTGATTACACGACCTTTCCCCAGCTGAGTGATCAGCCAGTTGTGTCAGTTTGGATGGCCAGCTAGGGGTGGCAAAAGATATGCTGCAGCCCCTGGTAGGCCTTGGGTGCACCTATGCCCTGGGTACCTATAGTACACTGTACAGGGACTCATAAGAGTGACCCAAATCCCAATTAGTTATGTACCTAGGGTACATGGAGTCCATTTTTACAGAGAGAGCAGATAGCCTGGGGCCCTGATTAGCAGGATCCTAGGTCATCTAAGTCGAAAACCAGCTAAACACAAGTCAAAAACATCTGGGGTAACCATAGTCAGGTATCCACCTTCCTACAGGGGATATTAGTCAGTTATTTGGAGTGAGAAAGATAGCGGAGGGATAAAAGTGGAAGAAAGGTTTGCATTCATATAGCACTTTTTACCCCTGATAGGTGTTGAAGCGCTTTTCTGGCAAGTAGCACGCCACTCCGGAACCCATAAAGGATTAGTGGTGAATTAGTATAGTTGAATATGGAATTTGAAAAGTGAACATGTTAGTCTGTTAATATGTTTTAACCTGTTTTATTCTACTGTAGCTACTATTCAGTATGGCTAAAAGTTATTGGTGTAAAGGAGCTCGGAGTGAAGTGGTCTAAAATTGAGTGTAGTGTTATGGGGTAGAGTGGCGTTGGGTAGAGTGGCATAGAGGGGAATGGCTGCAGTTGCATGGAGTGGTGTAGTGTAGAGTGGAGTTGCGTAGAGTGCAGTTTCGTAGAATCAATATGCAGGTATAGACAGATAATGGATCATCAACATTATAGATGACGAAATCAAACCCTAAAAAGGTACTAATTCAGAAACTTTGAAATGCAAACTAAGAGCAGGACAAATCAACTCCTTCCTATGTAAAAACGTTAAGATGGCACAAAAACGCTGGCTACCTAGCAACTAATGACAACCTAAGGCACCCAAAAAGGGATAGCAACATAGAAGGTTAACATTGCCAGAGATGAAAACCTTCATCAGGCTTGTAGGATACACAAATAATCTGTGCCTTTCCTTTTACTATATAATGTCCAAACTAAGCGTCCAAAAACTTTAAACACTGTAAACAAGTAGACTCTGAGAACACGTAGAAGTGTAACAATGTCAATAAAGCATTATTGTGTAGTAATGGGTGCAGAATCAAAATGCAACCTGAGTGTCCTTAAGGGATGTGTGCAGAGGGTAGCAGCGGCTCATACTCACTACCCTCAAAGACCCCGGCAGCAAAAAGCACCCGAGTTCGATTGTAAGAGCTGGAAAGGACCTGGTGTCCAGAGTTCAGTACGCTCACGTCCCCTTCAACATACTCAGCTCAATACTGGGCCTGAGCCCTGGAGTAGAACCATACTAAAGGATGACTGTCACATAAAGGCCATAACAACAATCACCAGTGGTGTGGAATCCAATTAAACATATTTGTTCCAATCAACTAATGATGATGTGCCAAACCTTTTCCTCGTTTTATTTATTTTTTAAACGAGAAGGATGTCACACTCTTTAAATGTAATTGAATCATTCATTATACACGTAATACGTTGTTGAAGGTCATTTACCCTATGTTTTAACTAAACAACAGATACAAATGCAAACGTGCAAACTTCCTAAGCAATAAAAACTAGAGGTATATTTTCCAATCGCTATAACACCACGCTTTTATAGTTTTCAGGCTTCCTGCACTCTCAGAAGCTCTTCATGTAATGAGTGACCTAATAAAAAGCAACATTTTATGATTTTAGAAAGTACTAAATGTGCCTCTCTGATATGAGAAAGAAATTGTTCAACCACTTATTAATGCTAATAATTTGAAGCATCTTTCAGGAAACTGTGGTAATATTACTACTAGGGCCTGAAGATGAGTGTTCCATATTGTGCAGGTTTAAATTGTGCGCACTCTAATCTGTGTTAGCACAGGCAACAGCACCTTAGCAGGCGCATAATTTGCACCCGGTTCCAATTTGCAGGCCCAATAAAATGGGTTCCTGCGCGAAGCCAGAAGATTTCAGACTCTACACGGTGCACAAATAGTCTGTCTGCACTATTTGCATCTGCAATTTGCACCATATTTTGTAGTCATCAACCATGGATAAACAGCTGCAAAACACAGCCAGCTAGTAATGCTCCGTCCTTCGGCCATCTTGCTAGGATTACCCTGAACCAGCTGTCTGTCCTGCTGAAAGACCTCAACCAGCGTAATGTGAAATGGCCGACAGCCGAGGATGACCTGACTATGAAACTGCTTGATCTAGTGGTACCAAGAGCGGCATTAAAAGATATGCTTTCAGCCAGAAATGATCACAATTGTTTAGTTCGAGACTTTTCAAACCCAAAACTGCATGGTTGGTGGTGAAATAATTCTGTTTAATAGCACCTTCTTCCTCAGGTTGTATGAGCTTCATTCGTTGGAAGCTTCGTCTATTCCAGAGGAGGCATTTCAAGTTTCCAGGCTTTATTAAAAACACTTCGACAATCTGAGTCTGGTGAACAGCGCAGGTTATATAACAAGCTGTCGCCACTGCGGAACGACAGATGCTTCTTTACATCACGCTTTCTCCCCAAAAAAAGTGCATACACCGAGTAATGAAGAGGAGAGTGTCACGCCACCAGTAAAGCATCCAGTCCAGGTGGGCGTGGAAAAAAGTGGACAGGGTGGTAACCAGGAGGGACTAAAAAGCCTCTGCAATAATAACACCACGTTTAGCATAATAGGTGATGCAAAATGACGTGTACCAATTGGGAAACACGAGCGGAGCGTAAAGCGAACTTCTGGAACCGTATTGATTCCAAGAAGTCCTCGCATGGCGAGAGCAGCGCATGTGCACTGCTAACACCAGGCGAGATCTAAAAAGGCAATGAGAGGGCTGTAAGCCCAGAGTAAAAACAGAACGTCTCGAAGAGACAGGGCATGCCCTGCCAGGGCTCAACATATAAACTACATAGGAAATCTACAGCATGGTTCTCCAATGAGTAGCTTGTGAGCAACTGTTAGCTCTGCAGCTACACATAAGCATCTCTTATATACGCAGCCCAGCCTAATAATGTAATTAATATATGTAAACCAAGTTTGAAAGGTGTGCATTCAAGATGAAAATGTGTGTATTTTCAGAACTCATGTGCTGTTTGGGGAGACTTATTACTAATATTAGCTTGGTGCCAGGCCAGGGGCATTGCAGCTATGTTATGTATTATTGCAGAAAAAGTTGGCGACACCTGAACCACATCGTCAAGTTGAAGTAAGAACGGACAATCCTCCTGTCATTATCAATTTTCTCGAAACAACTGAAAATTCTTTTTTTCCCTCATTTTTGAAAAAATCCAGAACATTAAATTCTTAAATGTAACTCTCTTCCCCTCACAGGTGGGAGACCTTCTAACTTTCCTTTAGCCAGCGTATATCTCCCATCTGTGTTAACCAGGGTGGAGTCTGCGATGAATGGTACTCCAGGCCTCACCCATGCACCACCCTTGGTATACGCTGTAAATGTGGCAGCAAACATCTGGACTTTTCGTCTATGCTACCTCTAACACACTTAGTGCTAGTTAAGTGTGTCTCTGGCAAGAGTGTTATGTGTATTTATCTTTTTTAAGCAGGGAGTGTACAATGCATTTCTTACTCATGGTTCCATACTCTATATGTTTCAGGTATTGGGCATGTATTTAATGAACCTGTCATGGGGTGTAATATCAGGGTGCCTCCTATGTAGCACACCGCTAGGCACTACACTTGCACTAACGCCTATTATCTGCCCCTTTCCCAGCAGTCAATTCGAATCCTCCAGTTTTATCGTCTTAGCCCGCACAGATTGGCCTTATAACATCCACCAACACCAGGACAGATTTTTTTTTTTTTAATCCCTCCAAATAATTAACCCACACATATGTAGAACACTGAGGTACACCTATAGTATTGTGTGCTAAGGAGATAGCAAAGTTAAATGCTTGCCAACCAGCTCTGCACTCACACCCAGCCAAGCATCATACAAATGAATTTGGTGGGACCCATAAAAGAGGGGCACAAGGATTACGGAAAACAAGAAGGCCTGAAAAGTAGCCCGCCTCGAAGTAGGGCCAGGTGTGGTGAAAAACTTAAAAATGCAAACTTCTAGAACAGCAGTTCTTAACCTGAGGCCAGAGACCCCTGGGGGTCTGCAAGTGTATATAAATAAAGAAGCAACTTGTCAAATTGAAAATGTCCTTTTGATGATTTGGAATTTGAAACTGGAGTCTAAAAATGAAGTTAGTATCCTTAGATTGATTTGTGGGAACAGTGCAAGTGTATCAGAGACCATATAGTATGGACAATGAATATCCTTAATTGAGTTTAGAAAATATTCACCCTTCCAATTGAAATTACATTTTTGATTTTTGATTTTACATTTATTTGTGAAATAATGTTAACATTTTATAATTTGTGCTCTAGTTTGATGAATGATTGTTTCTGTATTTAGTGTGTACTGTTTTGCCGTTCAAGTTATCGAAAAGGCTCAGGCCGTGGTCCACTGATGATTCAGTGGGGATCCTCGGGATCCAGTAATGATTAACTGAGGGTCCACAGAAGTTAAAAGGTTAAGAGCCACTGCTCTAGCAGGATTTGAGTATCAACAACATTACTACTACAACACTCAGCAAACAACCAGCCCACCATTTAGATGAAAATACTACATTCAAGTATTGGACAACTTCCTATTGTGTAAGCAGGGAAGGAAACTGTTCATGTTACAACATCAGACGTCTGTGGTGTTACCACCAGAAAGGAAGAACCCTGATTACTGCTTGTAACAGCAGAAGACCCCTCATCTGACTCAGGGTGCCTAGTGTCTCCCGTGTGGCATTTGAAGGGATTTTACGAGGGACAACGCCACCACACTCGTAGTTCTCAGCTTTTCTGCTCATGCGATGGAGTGAGCGCTCTACTGCTGCAGGGCCTTAACAGTGGCCATTGGCGCGTCATCTTGCCCATAGTCAGTTACGTGGTGCTGCAGGTTGCCGAGTTGCAGGATCTACTCTAGAAGCACTAAACAGTTTCACACAGCTCCACGCCTCCTCGGGTCCCATAAAAAGTACATACTGGCTATGATCTTCAATTTAACTGGGAAGAAAAGAGCAGATAGTGTAGTTCAACAAGATTATCACCTTTGAGAAGTGAACTTCAGAAAATCCTTCCAACCAGCTACCTTGAAGATAGTGTCACAATCATGAAAATATAAGACCTTCACAACAATCAGTCTGGGCGGAGTCCGTGGAAGACCGTTCCTCACTGTAACCTTGTGGGTGTCCTCCACTGTGAACTACGGGGACCAACCTTGAGAGGACACCACTTTTTGGACAAAGTTTTCATTGTATTGGGTGGCATTTAGATCCCCAGCATTGTGTGTTATCTCCACTAACGCCATGCAGACCTTCTGCTTCTTTTGCGCTTCCCTCGAGGTACCCAACTCTCTCTGTGATGTCAGTGACTTGTATGGTTAGTTTAGTGATTTGCAGGAGGAGGTCATGTAGCATACTTTCCGTGTGCCACACATTCTCTTTGCGTTTGGTCTGATCTTCCCGGAGTAGGCTGAGATCTACAGCCACCATATTCTATCAATGTTCACTTCTAATGTGGATCTTAAATCCATGATGGCTGTTAGGATCTTATCCAGCGTATCCAATGCGCTGCCACCGTCTTCCCAAGGGCATCATCTACCTGCTTGCCAGGTGAGGTCTTACCAAATTATTGGCTTTTGCTGTTTCATTCTATCTGCATGTTTTTTTTATCACAGGCTCTAGATTTCTCCATATGGACACTCAAACTTTTATGACATGCAAGCTTTCAGCAGTCGCACAGTACTAGGATCCAATGTCCTTGGTAAGGGGCTTCAAAAGGGTGTTTGATAGAGACTGTCTTAGTTTGTGTTGCCCATTAACCGGCAATTTCCGTGGAGCTTCAATTGTGTATTCCTCTGCAGTCATGTGCACTACCACTGATGCATTATTGCAACACAAGCCCAGTTTACACCTTTATTCAGAGCGTGAACAGGTTGGTTGCAGCCTGAGATAGGCACGAGCAACTGATTAGCACCCCCAGGGACAAAATGGAGCGGCAGTGCAATCATTTCAGGCTATTAGTTAACTGCCTGTGGAGTTTTGCAAAACAGTGGGGTAGTCCAAGTTGTTGCACCCACATCGGATGTTTCATCCTCAATGGCTCACGGGGCTCTTCAACTCAATACGAAGCCAGAACGCCACATCACGGTCAGGTAGAGTCCCTTTCAATCAATTACTTAGCCAAAAATCTGGTCTCTTCTGGGCTACATCAGCTATAAGCCACAGGAACCAGCACTAACCCTAATCCAGGATTATAGCGCCTGATCCTCTGTGGTGACCTTCTAGGCATGCTGTCCCTCCAGTTCCGTAGAAAGAGGGGCAGAGTATTCAATGCCTGGACACCCAGGGCCATGCAAGTCTCAGAATTCCTGCACAGCCTTGCTGTGGTGCCCAACCGCAGCTAGCCTTGTGCTACAGTGCTCCCACTTTTCAGGTGCTGAGGTGCCAATCTAGTCGCCTCCAGGGACCCAAGGTTGTCAGCAAATGGCCCCATCAGCCAGGCTGCTCCTGGGCCCTGCTCAAGCCACCAATCAGCACATTCACCACCTGGCATCAGGACCAGGCCCATGTATTGTGGCCTATCTAGAAAACGCTGCTGCTTCTCCACCACAACCTCCTCTCCACCTGAGCTCTCCAGCAGTGCCTAGGCATTTTGCTCATTAGGGGCCCCTCCGTAAGATGGGTCCCGCTAAGCTCAAGTTGCGGAGCTGGTTCAACTCGCGTTTGCCATCTAGAGCACCCGCCCACACCCCGCATCTGACATACCCATCATAGATTAAACATTGAGCTTCCCTTTCATCTCCCCTTTTATTATCAGACCTCCTTAATCCTCACATTCTTAGGGCCAGATTTAACAAGGGATTGTGTTGCCCTTGTGTCATGCAGGGTGTTGCAAGTTCCTAAGTCAGATTTACCAAGCAACGCAAGTCCACCTTGAGTGGTCCCGCGTTGTTTGTTAAATCTTGAGTAACTCGAGGCAGTGCAAGTAGCTGCCAGAGAGGTGTTCCATGGGTGGATGTTGGTGGTTCAATGCATCCACCAATGGATTTTGACACATTTCCAGATTTACCAAAACAGGTAAACTTGGGAATGGTTTAAAATGCTATGCCTTTCCAAGGAAGGTGCAATGAGGAGAAGTATCTTTGTTTCTCCTCATTGTTTCCTCTTTCTAATTGTGCTGCAGAAAAACCTGGGAACGCGCCAAAATGCTACACCTTCCCATGGGAGGCACAACGAGGAAAAATATCTTTATTTCTCCTCCATGTTTCCTTCTTCTAAGTGTGCTGCATTCTGTAGCACACTTAGAAAGAGGAAACACCCCTAAGGATTTTTTTTGTGCAGGCAAGTGCCCATTCCTGCACAAAAATAATCCTGCCTGCAATGCAGGCACCCTTACACCAAGGTGCCTGGGTGCCTGCGTTGGTGCAAAGCACAACATTGTGGACAAGGGTTAGGAGAGTACAGGAAACTGCCATATAACGTTAAATACAACACATTCCTGCCCTTTCCCTTTCATGCAACGCATTGCGTTGAGTAAAATTATGATAAATCTGGCCCTTAAGGAATCAAAATCTCATGTGCAAAGGTCTGTGAGAGTAATGGAGTTCAGATCACATCTGCCTCATTGGTTAGACTTTGGGCTACAAAATGACATGGAGGTGCTACTTATAGTATTCCAATGTCCTGCAATGCTCAAATGGATTGCTCAGATTGGTGCTGTTAATAATGTTACAGGAGATCCCAGCCTGACTAAGGGGAGTAGTTCAACCATGCAAATGCATCAATGATAGCAACATTGGAGAAATGAAGTTACAGGGAAGTTACCTTTTCAACCAACATGGCTCCCTCCTTAGCACATGAAGCAAAGAACACAAGACTCTACAGATCCCAGTGGGAATGCTTAATATACTGTTTATCCTTATGTAATCAAGTTGGGTTTAGATTATTCTTCCGGGGGCTTAGATTTTATTAAAAGCTACTTTTCTTTTTCAATTGGATTTTCTGGGCTTCGCTTTTTGTTTCCATATTGTGTTCTGCTTTGCCGCTTATTAAGCTGAAAAGGTTTCAAGCACTGGTGGCGCCCGGTGCAAGAATATTTTTTGCTCCGCCCCCCCAACCATCTCCTTCTCCCCGAATTTCCTCACAACCACCCTGCTATAGTGCCATCCTCTCTCTATAGTCCTTCTTTCACATGCATTCTATTCGTTTTATAGTGCTACACCTACCAGTGTGGGGTGTCAGGGCACTTTACATCACACACACACATTATAAAGAGACAAAGATTTATACATTAGTAAATCGGTCTACAGGAAAAGTTACATAAAACAATGAGTATTACAAGGTGTAGGAGCTGTATAATGCATACTAGTAGGCAGTATATTTTGAGAGTGGTTGGTCTGGAGAAGCACAAACTCAGGATTCAAAACGTACCAACGTGGTTGGGGTTGGCTTTACCAATAAGAATGCATTTCTATCTAAACTACCCCTTTTAAGCAACAAGGTAAGGAATGTGAAAAAAAATGATGTTCTAACCTATATCATCCAGTTTCAATGCAGTTCTCTAGTGGCAGTTCATAGGTCACCGTGCTATATTAGGACTGTAATTTATGAACTGCAAATAACAAAGGGATCTCTGTTGCAAAAGCTGTAACCCACTGAGCTATCCACATACCATACAGTTATGTGATCTGCATGGTACATGTTCTTTGCAGCTGGTGTATTAATCCTCTATGCTACTTTAGATGAGTCACAACTGTCAAAAGACAAAACTCTGATCTTTCACCAGCAGGAACATTAATCACCAGAGTTACCTTGACATTTTTACTGTTCCCTGTAAGCGGCTAGACAGCAGAGAACTCTGCAGCAGGTGCTTTTAAACTCATAAATTAATTCTACACAAAGCGCCTTTCGAGGCGCGTGGCAGGTGTGGCTGCATGGTTGCACCATCCTAAAGCCAACCCTAGTTTCAAGACTTGTCTTACTACCAAAATGATAGCCGGGGGCCTTTTAGATAGGAGTAAGTACTCAGGACTCTCTCAAAGACCCTCTGCAAGAGGGTCCTGAGTAGTGATGTAAACTTAACAATCAGCCAGAATCCCTGCCGGAACCTCATGGGGCATTCTCTGCTAATCGCAATTGAATGTCCTGAGAGGGAATCCCCCTCTTACACATAGTGCACCTTAGTGCGTGCAACACATTTTAGGGTCTAACACAAAATTTAGTATAGATCTCACTCTTTACACATTATTAAGGTCCTGAGGAACGCCAGTACATATTCACGGCCTGGCTTAAACATGTCGACCGTTTGTTGGATGCAGGAGTTCTTAATTACCACTCGACCCACACCCACCACCTTGTTTTTATTACTGCCAGAGGACCAAGCATTAAAATTAAACCCTTCAGGTAATAGGACCACTGGACAGTCTTTAAATCTCACCTTCACACCACTTTCACTGCACACTCAGTAACATACCTGCTCCGCTGTAATACAGGCGTTGTAGCACACCCGGGACATACTCGTTGTCACCGGGTGGGCCCAATGATGAAGCATGCCACCAACTAAGTAGATGGGTGAGGGCTTTATAAAAAGAAATAAGCTTTTTCTTTTTATTACAAAATCATACAGGTTTTGACCACCATATCACGTCCATTTAGACTAGTTCTTCTTGATGGTATATATTAACCCTGGGGATAAGGACTAACTCTCTAATCCTCTCTCTCCTATTGATAATCAATAAATAATTATTAAAAACTATCACTTTTAATATGCTCTTCCCAATACAGCTGTATTATCTGAACTACTGAAACACATGTGAAAGTACACACTTTTATAAAAAACATTTGAAGTAACTTGATCACATTTTATTGTGATGTTTGTTGACTCAAATGCCAAATATGTCAGGGCTCGGCTCGTGGACGAGCATTAAGAGACTAAGGGGCAGATGTATCAAGATTCCATTTTGCTATTTCTAAATAGCGATTTTTAAGGAATCGCTATTTAGAAATCGCAAAATGGAATATATGTAGAAAATCGCTATTTTTTAGCGATTTCTTAATCTTCCTTATTTGCGAATTCGCATTTTGCGAATTCGCAATTAAGGAATAATTTCCCATGCATTCCTATGGGCCAGAAGGCCCATAGGAATGATTGTGAAATAATTCTCAAATTGTGAATTCGCAATTTGCTAATCGCAATTTGAGAATTATTACAAGGGTGCAGGGGTGTCTCAAAGACACCCTGCTGCACCCCTTAAATTTACATGTGTGTGCATGTGGCGCACATACATGGACTATGGGCATGTATGTGCGTCACATGCCACCTTCACAAATGCCAAATAGGGCATTTTTAAAAGAAATCGCAAATTACCACCAACTACAAGTTGGTGGTAATTTGCGATTTCTTAACCCAAAATCGCAATTCAAAAATACTACATACATAGCATTTAAGGAATCGCAAAATTGCGATTCCTTAAATGCTATGGCAAAATAAGGAATCGCAAATTTTTGCGATTCCTTAATTTGCTAATTTTTGATGCATGCCAAAACATGCAAATGGACCGTTTGCGATTCGCAAAGGCCGAAATTCTGCGAATTTCGGCCTTTGCGATTCGCAAAAGGCTTGATACATCTAGGCCTAAGTCCAGCCAGCCCCTTGGCTCGGCTCTCCCTGTTAGTTCATTTGCCACCTCTGCTTATAAAGCAGGTCGGTCCAGCTACCTATGAAATCTTACAACTCCAAGAATGCATTAGGATAGTCCTGGCCTGGAAACCTGTGTCCTGGCGGCATAAAGGGAGCTGTCAGTCCGACTGTGGATGCTCCAGACAGTACCTTTCCGTCTCGAGTAACGCATCCTTCGTGCATCTTCTTCGTCCCCCACCTTCCGACCAAGGGGCCGATTTACAAGCCTTGTATGCCACATTTGCGCCGCCATTACGTCACTTTTGTGACGCAGCGGCGGTGCAAAGCCAGCACCATGGTGCGGGGTATTTACAACGTGATGCATCTAGGGAGATGCGTCACGTTGTAAAGCCCTGCGCCACATGTGGGCGTTCCGGCACGGGGGGCATTCCGACGCAGGAACACCTCCTAAAAGTGGTTCACTCGGTCACTTTTACGGCCATGCTGCGGCAAAACCCTGCGCCTGCTTGAAGCAGGCGTAAGGATTGACGCAGCATGTTAGGCATAGGGGCACCGCGAGCCTTGCTGGAGCTGTGCCGCACTTGCGATGCAACTCCAGCAATGTGTCACCTTTGCGGCAGGAGATGCGTCACGCATCCGTCTATTCTTGCCCGCATCCATTGTGGCGCAAGAGGTGTCTGCTGTGACGCACAATAACTGATGCATCCCTGCTGATATGCAGGGATGCGCCAGTTATTGTAAATCTGTCCCCAAAATCGATTGTCATTGTTTACATAACAGAAGGGCACACTTCAAGATCACACTCCAAGATGACTCAGCAAACTGTGTCATAGCCAGCTCATCTGCTTCCGTTTTAGGAGCAGGCGCCTGGACCTTACAGCAGAAAAGAACATAGCTGGGATACCCCTAAACTCTACAACAGGCTAAAGGGGAAGCTTCGGCAGTTTGCGTATGTCCCAGTTAAAGAGCACTCTCACAAACTGACATGCAGTGGCTGGCTTCCATTCTCACAGCCTCTCCCCATCAAGCTGCGTCATAGCTAGCAAAGGCCCATCCGATCTCCCAAACTGCTCAGCAAGGTGCGTCATGGCCGCCCCGTGCAGCCTGTTCACGGAATTTCTCTGTGTTCGTGAACACATAGGCGTTTATTGGGTGCCCGACACGTCATAATGATCACATTTTAAGCGCTTTAAGGTTGCCAGGCTGCCAGAAGACAAGGCATGCGCGCTGGACTACTGTCATACTAGCACCTGAGAAAGCGCCATGATGCTAACAATCTGGGAGATCGCCTTGCTGGCACTTAGCAGGGGTGCTGGGATGGCACAACAGTGGTGGGAGAACACCCTCTTGGCGAGTGGTAAGATTGACATGCAGTCTGCACATCAAAAGACTGCCAAATTCTCGCTACAGAAAACCGTAGAGTTAAAGTGCTAGCACTTCAAAAAGTGGGTCGGCGGAGAGAGCTATGATGCCTCGTAGACCTTTAAAAGCGATACCTCACCTGCCTCCTCCGACTGGCACGACACCCTCCAAAAACGTAAATGGGGAGTCAGATCTACATGCTTAAAGGGAAGGTGAACTGAGAGCAGGGTCGAGGAAACGCGTCCAGGTATGTAACTCTTCTTTCTATTTTTTTTATTAAGCTGCTTGATGTAGTAGCTGACGTAAATTTGTAATCAATTACAATGTCATGGTAATAATTGATACCGTCAGGCCAGTGATGCAAAGACATAAAATATATTTCAACATAGGAAGATAGTGACAAAGCGTATTGCATCTGAAGAGTGACAAGCCCGTTCAAGGTGTAAAAACAAAGGGAGCGGGGGCAGGCCGGGAATGGGGTCTAGAGATGTGGTATGCTCGAGCCCCTGCCCGCATTATCAGCTCCATCGAGAGGTGCGGGAGTTAGGTAGGGCCCAGGAAGGGGTACTAGTGGGATGTTGGGTGAATGGCGGATGTATGAGTGTAAATGAGTCTCTCTAAGGGGTCTGGTGTCTTCTTTGGGACTGTATTTAAAGGGGGCGGCTCCTCCATTTGAGTGGAGGAGCGCCGCCCAACTTGAAAATACCGCCCACAGTTGAAAAATAAAATGGTCATTAATTACCATTTTATTTTTCATTCCTCCCCCCCCCCCCCCCCCCCGTCCCGAGCCGAGCATCAGGACGGGGGTGGGGCCGCAGCTGAGTAACAGAAGCAGATCACTCAGCAGGGAGGAGGGTGGGCTGTCATGGCTCTGTTTAAAGTGCGCATGTCTTTTTGGACGGACGTGTTGCGATGACCAGCCACTGAGGCACACTTTCAACATTTCTAACCCAGCTGGGTTAGAGAAAGCCAAACCCTCCAGAGCACTGTGGAGAGCACTGTGGAGCACTGAGTGAGGCCGCTCCCACGAATCCTAGGGCTGCTCTCATACTGGTGAGAGCGGCCCTAGGATTGGCCACAGGGCCGGACTGGGAAGCAAAACCGGCCCTGGCAAAGTGCTCGGCCGGCCCCCCCTCCCCACTCGAGGTGGTTGGAGGTGCCGCCGAGCACTTTGCTAGGGCCGGTTATCGGCCGATTTTGATACAGGGCCGAATATGCTGCAAAAACGGCCCTGTAACAAAATCGGCCCCCAGGGGCTCAAAACCGGCCCCCACCCTTGCGGCGCACCTGGGGATTGCCCCGTGCCCGCTATGACTAGTCCTGGCCTGATTGGCCAAGAGAGTTCCACCATCCAGTTCCTGTGTTGAAAGAAGAGGTCTGGAGCGATAGACATCGCCAAGTTCAGATAAGTTTTAATTGTTTAACATATATTATTTTAAGTGGGAGCGCTCATGCCCCCCCTCCCCCTAGATCCCAGCCGCCACTGCAAGAGGGCCGCGATTGCAGTACTTTCCTAGCTTCTTCCCTCAGAGACTGACTGAACTTCAGCCCAGCGAAGTACTGTAGTGTGCCAGTGGGGTGCATTTTCATTGAGCATCTATCTAGGAGGAAGGCCAGGTCTAGAAATGTGCTTGCTACTTGGCGTGGAGCGCTTGTAAAGCCCTAATATGCTGCACTCTGGGCTACATGGTTCCAGGCCAGTTGTGGATGCCAGTATAGTGCTAATCTCCCTCCAGGAGACACTTACAATTGGGTAATCCCAGAACATGTGCTTAATATCTGGAGCAGGGCAGCAAGGACAATCACAACCAGTAGTCGTATAAATACAACATAAACGCGCCGGGGTCAGGTAAGCACAATGGAGGATGCCGCAATGAATGTCTTGAAACCTGGCATTACGAGGAACCTTGTGTGGGTGGTAAAGTAGTTTCTCCTGTTCCTTCTGAGTGAACGGATGGTCAACATCAACTTCCCATTTTGCCTGGAGTTCTGCTGGTGGATCCGCTGACTGATCTGGAATAACTCTAACCAGGCAAGAAATGAACCTTGGATCGGATCCAATGGTGTACAGTGTTTGGGGTGAAGGGTGAGCAGGTGGCTGAAAGTCAGTCATACCTCAAGTGGAACGGAGTGCCGCAGTAAGGCCTCTGTGAGTTAAGGATTGGCCCCTTGGGAGGCCAAATTGTTTGATCAGCGAATCATATGGAATCAACACACTGTCCTGGAGCAAGTCACCCACACCACTGATCCCAGCGTTCTGCGAAGCATCAGCTACGCTGTCCGTGATTTCCCTTCTAAAACATTGGGTGCTTTTTTGGGGGCATCCCCGGCGTATATGGTGTGACATGTGGCGAGAAATTCAGGTCCCTACTGTAGCATCCATAGGCCAGACTCAACAATTTATTAGAGCGCTTGAACAAGGTGGATTTGGGTATGAAGAGTTCTCAGATTCTGTTCAGGACTTCTTGTTGGCCGAGATTTCCCACCTCAGATAGACACTGGGCCAGCTAGCCAACCCGCAGGCTATTGGAGTTGTGCCACAAGATGGTAATGCTCGAAATCCAGGGCACCCACGACTCTGAGATCTGCAGGGAGCTTCAGTTCGGACAAGGCAACCCTGCATCTTCCGTTACTTTAAATAAAATTCCCATCATGCTGTCTCCAGCTCGAAAAAGGCTCCTGGGCATGTGGATCAGCACATTACAGTAGTAGAGGAATCTCGGCACCATTACCATCTTAGTGACAGCGACTCGTGCCTGAACCACCAGGGGTAGGGACCTCCAGAATGCGAGCTGAGCCCTAAGCGCGGTTTCTGCCCTCATCAAGTTACCATCTAGTGAGTCTTTGTTGGTGTTATACACATTGATACCCTGGTTACGAAATGTCCAGCTCTCCCAGGAGGCCTGGTGCCTGTCCGTTTCTATTTTGTGCACAGTGCAATGGAAGCTCAGCGGGAACAGATAAGATTTCAACCACTTAGCACCAAGATCACCTTAAAGCAGCCCAGCACCCATGCCACAGCCGACATGCCCTTGCAGATGTCTTAAAAGTATACCAGAAAGTCTGCATAGTAAACACACTATGTGGGCCTCATTAGGTCTCGCCTGGCGATAGCAGCGCATGCGCTGCTCTCGCAATGCGAGTGCCTTTAGCAATCAATTCTCCGAAAGGCTTACATGCATGCGTCTGCATGGACAAAGATGGCTGCTCTCGCCATTTGTCCAAAGCAAACAGCAGAGCGTGTCCGTAGGGACTGTGGACAGTCCGATGCCATTTTGTTGTCATAGCAACGAAAATGCCGCTTCACGTATGCTCACCATTGACACAAAGCATAACATGCACGCGTATCTTGTTGTGCTTGTACCAATAGCTTTCACACGCGCCCGCATTGCGGCGTGCTTTTAATTAGCGTGGCCTTCGCGTGATCGCTTTCATGGCTGCTTGTTCTTTATTCTTGCACATTAAAAGTGAACAAACAATCTGGTGAGTGTTAGGGAACCTAACCGAGTCTGCGGAGAGATGCCACCGACAGTCCGACGCCATTTTGTGGCCTTCGCGCGATCGCTTTAACTTTCGCGATCGCTTTCACTGCCGCTTGATTTTTTTTTACAATCGCAATTGCGTTCACTTTCGCGGTCGCTTTCACTTTCACGGCTGCTTGTTCTTTATTCTAGCGCAATAAAAGCGAACAATCTGGTGTGTGTTAGGGAACCTATCCGAGTCTACGCAGAGATGCCACCTTGCTCTTCCCAGGAGATCATAACTGACCCAGCGGGTTCCCTGGCATTGGCAACCTTTTCATGACATTGTTTTGTCAGCTGGTTTTTTGTTCTTCCTAGCACTACTGCGTGGTTACACTTTACAACCCGACCACTGCAAGGAGCGCGGACCCCTCATGCACACAGACAGGAGAAGCTATGTAATAATATACGTGCAATTCATTGCAACATGTGTGCGTTGCCCTATACCACTTTGATTCAAACACTGAGTATACAATGGAACCCTAAAGGTGTCATGTAGCAGCCAGACAGCCAAGCGCTTACCTCACACTGGACTCCACAGCAGACAATATTCAATACCCCGGAGGGTGAGATCGAATTTATAAGACTCCGGAATGCCATACTACAGTACAATATGCAATTCAAGAGAAAAACAGGTCTCAAACTAAAAAAAAAACTTTATTCTGAAAAACTACATAAAAGTTACAATAAAAACTCGCTATTTCACATCAGAATACACTCAACTTGTGCATACATAATAATTAATCCAATACTAATAGCTCAGGATTTTTTTTTAATAAAGTCATCTCATATTTAAAATCCATTAGCATCCAGAGGAATTAAAACGTGCAAATATTATTCATTGCACCAATTCGTACCTTTTCCTCACTGCTAAAATTGTGCATGTAAAACGTAATACTGCACATCGCATTTCATGTGTCCCACAACGTTGCAGATCTATCATACCTTGCCTATAGCATCTTAGACTAGATGCCTGCAGGTTTCAGACTAAAAATCGTTTCCGTGCAGTGCTATATAAGGTGCAAAATAATGTAAGAGGAATACTACTTTACTGAGACAAGTTGTCACAAGTAACCCTGGGCGTAGTATGCGTAGTGGGGCTACGCGAAGCTACGCAAAGTGGGTGAGAAACTACGCCCAACTACGCACTTCGCGTAGCCCCACTACGCGCCGCCTGCCCCCCTCCCCTACATACCTTATTTTTGTTAAATAGCCTTACAAAAGTAAATAAAAATCACTTACCTTGTCCGCTGCGTCTGGGGCTCCCCGTTCTAATCGCGCCGCCATCTTGGATAACAATGCGCATGCACGGCCGCCCGCGCATGCGTATTGGTATCCAAGACGGCGGCGCGATTAGAAGGGGGAGCCCCGGGACGCAGCGGACAAGGTAAGTGCTTTTTATTTCCTTTTCTAAGGCTATTTAACAAAAATAAGGTATGTAGGGGAGGGCAGGAGGGAGGCGGGAGGCGGGAGGCGGGTGGCGGCGGCGTAGTGTTGCCTCCTACGCCTACTTCACGAAGGGCGAAGTAGGCAACACTACGCCCACTCCGTGGGCGTAGCGAAGTACTTCGCCCAGGGTTAGTCACAAGGGCATTTTGGCAGGCTTGGTGACCAGCCTCCCTCATAAGGAAAGTCTGCCAAAAAGTGCAAAGATCACTCATAAAAAACAAGCATTAAAATGTAATTGGTCTGGCCTTTTATTAAGTTAAAGCCATTTGCTTTGCTATACAATACCATTAGCAAAGCAATTAGCTTTAACTTAATCAAAGGCAAGACCTATTGCATTTTCAATGCTTGTTTTTTATGGGGATTCTCCAGTCGCGTCTCAACTCACGAAGAAAAAAAGCCAAGGGCTCCATCACCAAAGCAAATAACAGGGGTGACAGTGGCCACCCCTGCCTTATGCCTCTTTTTCTAAGAAAGGAGTCAGTGGTAAGCGGGGCAATTCTGACTGGCTGAAGGATTCGCTGATCAATTGCAACATCCTGCAGCCTAGATCCCCCCCCCAAGTAGCACTGCAACCATGTAGTCCCAAACTAAAATATATCAGAAGCTTTTCCAAATCTAAAACGATGGAAGGCAGAAAAGGGCTACTTTGGCGCTGCCTCTTCTAACAATCTGTGCAGGCGACATGTTGAGGGATGTAAACCTGGCAGGGATAACACCATTTTGTGAGGATTGACCAATTCAGAAATAGCTAAGGGCGGCTCTTCCGCTAAAGTGGAGGAGCGTTGCCCCACTGCTCTCTGAGCAGTTAAAAAATTAACAATAAATTAATAATAACGCAATGTTATTACTTTTTTGTTCCATACTGGCTTAAGTGCAGGGCGGGCGGGCTGGCCAGAACAGGGGGAGAAGTGGTTAGGGCACATTAAGTGCGCATGAAAGTCTGGCTGGCTGTCTTGGGCTGGCCGAACAGTCATGCACACTTAACATGTTCATGCTCAGACCAATCACGACACTGCTGTTACTCATGCTGGTGACATCAGCGTTGTGATTAGCTAGGGGAGTCTGGGACCCAGTGTGCTTCCTGCTTCGTGGACGGAGGATAAACGAGGGAGGAGAGACAGCATCAGTACCCAGGTACGTGGTTTTATTTTCATTCCGCTCCCCCACCCCCCCTACCCCTGATTGTTAACAGCCGCCACTGGAAATGACCAACAATAATCTTACTGCCATAATTTTACTCAGGATCCTATAATCCTTGTTGAGGATGGCACAGGGCCTAAAAGAGGTAAGGGTCATGTTCTGCCTTAGGAAGAGAGACCAAGCGGGCCTTCTGAATGGAGGGAGTTAATGTCCCTTCGTTCTGTGCTAAAGTATATAACTTAGCCAGTCTCTGAACCAGGAGATCCATGTAGGTGCCGTCAAATTCCATTGGAAGGTCATCCAAGCCAGATGATTTGAATGTTGCACCAGATCTCAAGCTCCATGATTGGGCCCTCCAGTGATTCCATGTGTTGAGCGGGTACCTCATGTAAGATTAACCTATTGAGGAACTCAGCAATGTGGGACTGTGAGAGGGAGACCTTGGGCAGTGCAGTGCACAATAGATGGAGCAAAAGTTAGAATAAATAGTTGCTCGTAAGTATGCTGTGGTGTCGGGGGGGAGCCAGATTGTGAACATGAGAGTTTTGCTGGCATTCTGTTTAATCAGCCAAGCAAGAAATCTCCCGGGTTTGTCCCCCTCAGCATATGTTTTGGCCAAGTGCGCTTTGTAATCTATGCATCGCTACAATTCAGTAAGATGCGCATGTTGTTCCCTAGCAGCTTTGGATGCACCCTCAGTGAGTGTTGCCAGCTCCAGATCTCCAAGGGAGCGTATGAGTTTCCCTAATTCCTGCTCCATTCTTTTACTGCCCCAAATACTGACCTGTACATTGCCACCTCAATGCGGTCTTGAACCCGTCTCACTCGACAAGGCGAATGGAGCCAATGCCAATGTTTTCCGGAAAGTGGTGTCTATGAAGATAGAGTTCTTCAAAGGCAGAGAGTCAAAGGCAGAGAGTTGCAGTCTCCAGATCTGAATTGGTGAGATGTGACACCTCAAGTGAGTTGTAATAGTACGGGATTGTGATCTGAGATGGTCTTGCCAATGTACTCAACATTGGAAACCAGGAGCGATATGCAAAGGGTATGGCTGTAGAACAAAAAAAAAGATCCAATTGAACATTAAGGTCGTGAAGGTGGAGTAAACAGAATACTCTCTTGTGTCAGAGTGGAGAACGCTCTAAAGATCTCCTATGGATCGATATGAGATCAATGAACCAGCTGCTCAGTGTTGCATGTTGTGTGTATTTGGGGCAAAGGGAGAGTATTACTTGTCAACAAGAATACCAACACAATGTTCAAATCACATCATTTGATCCAGGGAAGCTGGTATCATTGGGGAAGGTGAGATGAAAGTTGCCCCCAAGAAGTGTAGTTGGCCTATGCTAGGGGAATACATGCTACCTAGTGAAACTGCAGTGCCATCCAGTAATCCCTCAACAAGGCCGGGCCTTCCTTCATCATCTAATACAGTATTAATGCATTTAAATGGAACCATGGGCCTCACCCAAATTAGAACCTTCCTAGCGTAATTGAAGTGGTCAGTGCAGTCATACTTGCCTCGCCAGCACTTCTGGAGTTTGAACCCCTCATTCTTTGTCAGGTGTTGTCTCCAGCAGGGAAGCATTGGGAGTACCTCTCCTCTTAAAGGTATATATGTTGTAGACATTCCATGACTGCAATGTTAACGAAGCCTTAGTGTGAGTGAACCAGGAAACGGGGCACGTGCTGCCAGGACATAGCAGAGTGCGATGGAGTAAACAAATATCGCTGGATATGCCCTCTGGTTGTCTGTTGGTATGTCTGGGATAAAGTAATGAGGAATAGGTTCCCCTATCTGAACTTTTCAACTCTCCACCCTCAGGGCCGCGGAACAAAAATCTGTACAACGAAGTAACAAACGTGTAACTGCATCCAACTGTGATCTCCTGTGGAGCATCTAGGACCCGAGGGGGGTGAGGCAGCAGCAGAGGGACTAAGGAGTGGTAGAGTGGCCCAGCAGGGCCCGCTTGTGTGAAAAATGATGTGTGTAATAGAGGTAGACCGGCCTTTGTGTGGTCAGGTTCAGACATACAGTCCATATTATTTGACCCATATTTTAAACAGACTGGGGTCTCGCCTCCTCAGGCAATCACCCTGCCTGGCTCATCAAGTACACAGTAGTAAAGGAGTTCAAGTGGGGCAAATATAACTGTAACGGATAGCCTGGGGATGAGACAGATTCCATGGATCAATGTTGGTAATGGAAGACGGTCTGGACGATTGGACATTTGCTGGGTTTGGGGGAGACTATGTCCAGTTGCCAGAGCTTTCTCTTACCGCTGCATCCAGTCCCATGCATCCTCTGGTCCTTTAACCCCTCCTATGCTCATGACGAGCTCAGCTCGTCATGAGCCACGGTTGCCGTGTGCTCATGACAAGCTGAGCTCGTCATAACGGCTCCAACGCTCGCACGTGGGGCTAATTCCCCCACAGTGCTGAGCGGTCTAAGGAAATGGGTGTGGCTATGACGAGCTCAGCTCATCATGAGCACACGACCACCGTGGCTCATGACGAGCTGAGCTCATAACGAGATATAAAGTTGAGTTTGAAAGAGTAAAGAGTACTTAACGTCTAAGTCTCTGAATTTGACTCCCAGAAACATAACTCTAAGGTGTTGCACCATGACTGTTAATCTGCAAATATCCTAATACACACCCCTTCAAAGGAAAGTTAGCCCGCTTCTCTTCTGGTATTCAGCAGCATGTCTATGTCATGGAGGTTTACTATTTTGGTTATCACAGGCTTAGGAGGAGCTCACAGAGGGAGGCAGCTGACAGAGAGGCGATGAGCATGCTCTTCAGCAAAGAAAGGGGATACGCCAGCAGGCACCACTTGCTTGCTTGCTTTCACAGCCAATCTTCGATGAAAATAGTGGAGTCGGAGTCCTCTGACCATTCCAGCAGGCCAATAATGTGACTATTGTTGCATCAGGGTGGCTTGGTGAGCGAAATAACGATGGATTAAACCCAGATCTGTGACTGGAGGTGAATGTTTTGCCATTGTGCAACATTCCGTCCATCATCTTGTGTGTTTTATAGTTGCATCAGGATCATCCCTCTACATCTTTTGCCCTGCCCCCTAGAAAACTTACCCGGCCCAAGAGGTCAATAGCTCGCTTGTGGAGGTCAGTTGTTTACAGTTGACGTTCTTGCAAGGACATTTCATTCTTCTTTACTCGTCTGGAAGTTGCGTTGGCCCACGCGTAACAGTGCCACCTTGATTTTCACTGTGTTGACTTTAGTTTCCAGGACTGGTCTAGTTTTCAAGGGTAGTCAGTTCAGCCGTATGAAGGACTTCGAGGGACGTGCCCCATAGCTGGTTACGCGTTATGATGGGAATTGCGAGTGAAGGAAAAAGCAATCCAGTTCTGGGTCTCCCCATCTGGGAGAGTAGTGCAATGTCAGGAGAACAGTAAAGTTCCCTTTCACACCCCTTTGGTGGAGATGATACACTAGAGTAGAGCAAACCAAGCAAGAACAGCAGCGTCATGGTGATTCGCAGAAGCCGCCTGAGTTGTGTAGACCCGCCTTAGCCCCAAATCCACAGTGAGCATGGCTACAGACAGGGGAGGCACAAGTAATCTCAAAGGGACAAGGAGGTGGGTGCTCAACCATGCACATAGGCAGCTAGATGCTCAGGACCTTTTTTATCGTTGTGAGAGACAACGCTTGTTGGAGGTAAATGATAAGGGAGTCGCAGGCTTCACTGCCGTCAACGCATATCTGAAGATCTTCTGTGAAGCCAGTGTTAGACTGGCCCAGAAGCTCCCAGGGAGCAGGTTTGCAGAGAAGTTAAGGACAAACTGGTGAGGAGGGTCAGAGGCTGAGGGGCCAGTTGCTCTTTGGGCTAGGGGGTAATTGTCTAGGTGGAGCCGTGCTCGCTTACCACTGTGCCATGTAGGAAGGGCACCTGTGACCTGGGGAGGCATGAGCAGTTCCTGATACCAGAGGTGCTTTATCAGGGATCTAGAGCATATCTTATGCGGGTAGCATAGTGTCTGTGCCAGGAACAGGGGGCCTGACCCTAAGGTCTGATGGCATGGGTCAGGGGAGCTCTACTCATGAGGTTCTTCCAGTGTAATGGGCCACCAGCTCAGCAAGTGGTAGATAAGACTTTCACGGTCGCAGAGTTTATGGGCCCGGGCCGAGGGTCCCTGGCACTGATGATGATTCAGCAGAAGAGGGAGGAGTGTCTCACATTCACCAGACTAGGTCAGTGGGTGGAAGGGATCAGCCCTAGGAGAGACCGACGAACCAGGCCATGTAACATCACAGTCGGAATATCACTAGGGGGACCAACCAAGGTAGTTGAGGACCCACCATTCCCCCCAAGTATTGGCTCAGTCCCAGGGATGCAGTGATAAGGGGTCTGTATATGGCACACATTAGGCACAATCACACCTTCATTGACTCGGAGGCTCCCAGGCTGGGATGACCCCAATACATTACCCTCATACTATCAGTCCTGCCAAGTCTTCTTTATTCCATTGTAAAACAGACTGCAATCCCAGAATTCAAAGAAAAAACCTGGAGTGGAGTAGCACATCATGCATGGATCTGGGAAACTTGGCAGCAATTTATTATGTAGGTTGGCTCTCATGGGCCCAGCCCCATCCACGCATGTGGGGGGCAGGTGATCACCTCTGATGAGTGCTGTTATTTAATATGTAGTTAAAGGTGACGGCACTGGTCCTTGGCCCCAGACGCCATCATGTATAACTCACCACCATGCCGCCTGTTGCTGTCCTCACAAGGCGGTAGTTAAAAGGTGGTCTGCACTATTAGCATCCCGCAGCTCACGCCACATTCAAAGTCGTAGCTCCGTGATGTGGCAGTGGCCCACTGAAATGGTCATACCAGTGCCAATCCGAGGTGAACCAACAGGATTGTTTCCCATGCAACAGACCTAGGACTGGACCAGCGAAAGGTGTGGTCCCAAACTTGATTAAACGGGCCCAGCAGGGAGCTCGTTCAAAGAGCATCCGCCATCTTATGACATCAAGCCACTCCCCCAGGCCTGTAACTTTTCTTAAACCTTCCCCCGGCTTGGACCAAAGTGGGGATTCCAGCTCTTTCTTTTTTAGAGATAAGCAAGCAACAAGCAAGGAAAGTGCAGTAGCAGCAAACAGTTTATCAGGTACCTGTATTCCTGGGACACCGCTTCCATCATTTTTCTTGTATGCTTATTTCTTTCCTGGCTTTGGGCGCATTTCCTTTTTCGAGATTACAGTTCGACATCCTTGCGACTGAATGGAAATAGTCTAATTAAATGTTTAATGATGGACTAGAACATTATATAGTTTACTTTTTGATTTGAACACTGATTAGCAGCTTTCAGTGGCCTTCTTCCATCAGCACTGAACCAAACATCTCACTTCCCCGCCTAATTCACCTGCAGACACTAGTCCCTGAACTCTATGACACAGAACTCTAGGTTGTGAAGACCAAGGGTCACACACTACCAGTATTCTGCAGCAAGTATTATTGCAAGATGTTTTGAGACTTCCTGGCTATTGACAGGTCCACACTGTTATCTCTAATGGCAATAACTAATAACTCTGTGACAATCACAGATGGGGTCACAAAATAACTTGGGACTAGAAGTTAGAAATGCCTAGCTCTTTCCTTTTTTATGTAAACAAATGTTTATTAGCATTTCTCAGTAGCGGCCGGTGCAGGTAAGTGCAGTGGGGCGCTGCGGGGAGTATGTTGACAGACAACGGAATTGGAGGTGTTTATTTCTTTATATTGCCCTATTCCGTCGTCTGTCAACATCCCTCCTGCCCCGCCCCACCTCCCAGCCCCACCTCCCAGCCCCGACCGTGATTACCTGCACCGGCCGCTGCTGTCATTTTAATAAGACATGCATAACAATATTAAACAACTTACCCGCACTACCACCACCCTCCCTTAAGTCCAGTCCCCATTACAGTATGTATACAACACCTATTTATTTTGAAAATTACATTTTTACAGACGTTCTTATTTTAATTGTATGTTATGCTGAATACTCCATCAAAATTTCATTTGTAACTTAAATATGTGGTGACTTCCATTTTCCAGCCCTGTTCCCAAAGCATGAACGTGGTGCCTTTCCTTTCTCCACCTCTGCTCTTCAAGCTTGTAAGTTCCTTACTATTGACAGTCTCTGTTAAATGTATTTACCTGTATGCTCTGTCATTCCCCACTGGTTATTTTGGTTAATGTTTCATCTGTATCCTACATTCTAGTTTAGCTGAGCACCAGTTTCAGCAGTGTAATCGTCTGTGCGTGGTTGCTCTGGTATAGTCCATGCATACTTCATCTGTTGTCTGTCCAGGAAAGTAGATTTTGGGGAACGTCTGGAGTGTGACACCCCCAAATAAATACATTCTTGGTTTGGTAGATGTGCCTGGGAGCACTAAGTTGGCTCTGCTATGTCTGTGTTGGTTTTTCTCCTCATCCTGATTTCACCAACAGGTCTTAACTTTCATTTTTTGAAATTGCCTGAAACAGCGCATGCACTGTCAGTTGCCAAGCTCTTATGTTTCCTTAAATTTGAAGGGGGCTTAGACCCCCAACCAATTCTTACCATTGGTTGGCTTCAACGTCACTCTCATTACCTTGGTGCTCATTGGTGGGGCGTACCAGTTTCACTTTTGCTTCATATGTTTATCCCTTCGATGGAGCACGGATCAAGTACTGATTAATTGCTTTATTAGTGTCCTTCCCCTGCTCTGATTCATGCACTTTTTTAAAATTGTTGCTGCTATAATTTTTTCTTTTGCTGCACGTGACTTCTCTCAGCACCTCCATCTGCACCTTTTCAGTGTCTAAATAAAGGGCTGTCACAAAGAATGAACAGTCATTTTGTGGCACCATTTTGCTTTCTGTTTCCAAGTCTAACGTTCAACTTCAGCCCAGTGATAGTATTATATGCACATTTAGGGTTATGGCTGATAACACAGTATTTCCAGGTTCGAATACTGCTTCAGGGACCAAAGCCATTTGTGCATTCCCTGCTAATCAATTATTGGCACTGATTCCTTATTGTGCAACTTTTTTATATTGTGTAAATGTTTGTCTACTACTTGTAACATCCACTTTCGTGTATGTTTCTGGGTTTTCGAGTGCTCAAACTTTTATTTATTTGAGTGTTTTATATAGTGCTAGCTAGACCCAAGGGTATCAGAGCAGTTTACAAGATGTGTGAACAGGTTCCAAACAGTGAACAGAGGGCTCATACGGGTAGCTCTTCAGCAATGTTGTGAGCCATCTTAGTTTCCCACTGTAAGATGTACAACTTCTCTTCAGCTTGTATTTGAAGGTCAGTGATTTTGTTTTCAATACCTCTTGATTATGCCGCCAAAGTAAGGCCTGCAGGCTGCCTCAAAAGGAAGGTTGTCCAGTCAGCAGACTAGTCCTCATTCGGAACAGGCATGGGTGAGTACTGAAGACCACGAAAATCACAGAAAACTCACTCTCTTGTCCAATGTAACAAATTACAATTGGAGTGGGGGGTACAGTGCTGAAGAGGATGGAGTCTTACCTTCCAGATCTGTGTTAGGCGGATGCCTTACCCCGCTCACACTCTGAATATGAAAGCATTCAACACGGAGTTCCACAGAGGTCAGAACTTAGCCCAGTCCTGTTCAAAACCTATAGGAGGCCACTCAACACTCTTATAAAAGCTCACAACAGCCAGCAAGGTGTAGTGGGTGCTTTCCAGAACTGCGTGCCTGATATTGTCAATTGGATTATTGCAAATTCCCTTAAACTTAACGGGGATAAAACTAAATTCCTCTGCTGGTCTGCAAGCAAAATCCCCAAGACGCTTCCCCCTAATTTTTGGTTTCTCTCAACAGGTGAGGAACTGCGACTGTCTGACACAGTCCGCAATCTTGGAATGATATTTGATGACAAAATGTCTCTGGATGGTCATGCCAATAAAGTTGCAGGCATGTGTTTGCTATCCTTAGGAAGCTTATACATACCACTGTTACCAGCCCAAGCAAAATCTATTTTTGTGTGCAATGTCATACTATGCAGGTTAGACTACTGCAACGCCCTACTTCTTGGAGCCCCACAGACAAGGTGTAAAGACAAGACAAGATGGCGGAGCATTTACAGTCAGGCGGCCCAGTTGTGGAATAAACTGCCACCCACTCTTAGGTCGTCAAGTGAACTATCGCAATTCAGGAAAGCCTTGAAGACCTGGCTTTCCCCTGGTAAGCTCCGTTGCCTGTTCATGTGCTGTCTTTATATCAACAGCTGTTTTGTCAAGACCTGGGCACAAGTCGGGGGTACACATAGGTACACGGTGTCCACCGAGTATTTGCACAGGGTGGACGCCGTCCACCCTGCAAGAAGTGAGCCTCACTGAAATATGCTGAACTTGTCCTGGTGTCATTTTCAGGCACCGGTGGCACATTCAGCCGAACACCGGTACCTTGCCTACTTTCTTTCAGAGCAACAACGTCCAGGCGGGGAAGGGGCTATTATATTTCAGACACCAGCTGGGCCCATAACAAAGGCCAAATTTAAGCGGTCATCTGGCGTCTTTTTGGTCCACTATCCTAGTTGGGGGCAATCTGAGCGTCAAACCTAGATGCACGGGAGGGGAATGAAAGGCACACATCTTGTTACCTCTTCACAAATACTTGAGAGACGTGCTTTTCACTTTGTTTAATCTCTGTATATAAGAGCAATGCATGCACTGTAATAAAGTTCAGATGTGCTGAGCTGTCCCAGTATTTACACAAATAACATTTTAAATACCATTATTTTATTTTTTAAAGGCACTAATAATCCCAATGCTGGGTGTCAGAGCACTTTACATCACACATGCACATTATACATTGACAATAAATCGTATACATTTGAAATTCAATGTACATGATGTGTTACATAAGACAGCTAGAGTTACAAGGTGTAGGAGTCACATGTCATTTATAGCTCGCTGTGCCATATTAAAAGGATTACAATTCATGAACTGCAAGGAACAAAATGATCTGTGTTAAAAACAGTAATCCACTTACCTAGCTACATACAATAAAAATCTGTCATCTGCATGTTAGATGATGTGCTTTGCAGGACACACATGAATCCACAATGCTACTTTGATTCAAATCTGGGACTAGAGAAAACACAGCTCTCTCCAGCAAACGTGTTACCCGACAAAGTTACCTTACCATTATTGATCCTTGGGATCTACTGGGCACACACAGATCCCTGCAGCAGGTGACTTCACCCCACAAGGGGGCAGATTTACAAGCCCCTTGCGCCACTTTTGCGTCACTTTTCCCATGTTAAAAGTGACACAAAAGTGGCGCAAGGGGCTTGTAAATAAGCCCCACGGTATTTAAAATTGCAGACTTTGCAACCAATTAACCCTAATATGTTTACTTCCACATGTCTCCTTATTGTCAATGTCTTTGTTTCAGAGCTTTTGCTAAATAAATGTGTAAGTTGAGGCCCACACTTTACGTCGAGGGATGCGTTATTTTTTTGGGCATAACCCAGACACAAACTCTCATTTGTTAAATCAAGTAATGCACTCAAATATACTCATGATAGACCTGTGAAACATATTTTTGAGGTGTTAAAATCTGATGTCACTCCTTGTGATGTCACCTCCTGTGAAGTCGTGGGTAGTGGCGTCACTTCCTGTGATGCAGAGCCGTGATGTTGCGCTTTGATGTCATGCGCCATGATGTCACTTGCACTCTGCCTAACTTGGTAAGTCCCCACACTTCTGTTTTTTAGGCCAGGATACCAGTTCAGTGACAGTTGTGCTTGACAAAGGCTACAAATAAATAACAGATGAATTAACGAATGTTCAGCCATGAGCCTCGGCCTATAGAAAGTATCTGTCAAAGCTCTTCCACATTCATAGTACCGAGGCCCTGGGATGGTGCGGCGCACACACAGTAGCAGCTTTGGGACTTCTCGGCGCCCCGTACCTAGCGAACAGAGTTGGGTGATGGTGAAACAAAATGGTTGACTCAGTCTGGACCTTGTACCGCAACAGAGCTCTCAGATCAGCTGCTTCACCACCTGACTTCCATCAGTACTAGGGTGCTTCTGGGTGTATTGCCCTAATGCACACCTGGTTTGGTAGTAAATACAGTCACTAACCGGGATGCTGTAAATCCCTCAAAACCCTCGACCCTGGTGCCACTGCACCTGGTGCACTATTGCTAGCTACGCTATTCGGGATCGCATCCCTTATGCTAGAGGATTAACTGGGGTCCCTGCATCCACCCAGCCGTGGAGACCTCTCTCTGGAGCCGGACGCTTGAGTTCGAACATCTTTCTGGAGATATTACGAAGAAAAAAAAAACGGCTAACGGGTGCATCTGAAATAACCGGCTGTTTATGTAACATGTCAGCGCTTTCGTAGCACCGCCGTCACTGTTACCCAACCAGGGAAGAATTAAAGGGCTGGAGGGGCCTCGGGCTGCGGATTAGCGCGACACAGAGAGGGCTCCTTTGTCCCGGCCAGAATGGAGCCACACATCGGAGGGCAGAGATCGATAATCGGATGAAAAGGGATCGGAGGTTCTCACGGGGCGAAGGCTGCTCAAACCTGGAGCACGGGACCCTCCTTAAAGGGGGCCATTGATAGCGAAGGGCCGACACACACCACCAGTGTACCTGCTCGGACTGTGACCGCGTGTCACCCCCCTCCCCTCCCCAGCCCCCCCAGGCATCAGCGGAGCCACATCACACTCTCCCCAGGGAACCAGCGCGACCAGATCAGACCTGCCTGCAGGAGACAAGCTGTACCACATCACACCTGTCCGTCCTATGGCACGGACTGCACCACATCACACCTGTCCTATGGCACCGACAGCACCATATCACACCTGTCCTATGGCACCGACTGCATCACATCACACCAGTCCTATGGCACCGACTGCACCACATCACACCAGTCCTATGGCACCGACTGCACCAAATCACACCTGTCCTATGGCACCGACTGCATCACTTCACACCAGTCCTATGGCACCGACTGCACCACATCACACCTGTCCTATGGCACCGATAGTACCACATCACACCTGTCCTATGGCACCGACTGTACCACATCACACCTGTCCTATGGCACCGACTGTACCACATCACACCTGTCCTATGGCACCGACTGTACCACATCACACCTGTTCTATGGCACCGACTGTACCACATCACACCTGTCCTATGGCACCAACTGCAGCACATCACACCTGTCCTATGGCACCGACTGTACCACATCACACCTGTCCTATGGCACCAACTGTACCACATCACACCTGTCCTATGGCACCAACTGTACCACATCACACCAGTCCTATGGCACCGACTGCACCACATCACACCTGTCCTATGGCACCGACTGTACCACATCACACCTGTCCTATGGCAACGACTGTACCACATCACACCTGTCCTATGGCACCGACTGTACCACATCACACCTGTCCTATGGCAACGACTGTACCACATCACACCTGTCCTATGGCACCGACTGTGCCACATCACACCTGTTCTATGGCACCGACTGTACCACATCACACCTGTCCTATGGCACCGACTGTACCATATCACACCTGTTCTATGGCACCGACTGTACCATATCACTCCTGTCCTATGGCACCGACTGTACCACATCACACCTGTCCTATGGCAACGACTGTACCACATCACACCTGTCCTATGGCACCGACTGTACCACATCACACCTGTCCTATGACACCGACTGTACCACATCACACCTGTCCTATGGCGCCGACTGCACTACATCACACCTGTCCTATGGCACCGCCTGCACCACATCGCACCTGTCCTCTGGCACAGACAGTACCACATCAGACTTGTCCTATGGCACCCACTGTACTACATCACACCTGTCCTATGAGACAGACTGCACCACATCACACCTGTCCTATGGCACCGACTGTTCCACATCACACCTGTCCTATGGCACCTACTGTACCACATCAGACCTGTACTATGGCACCGACTGTACCACATCACACCTGTCCTATGGCGCCGACTGCACTACATCACGCCTGTCCTATGGCACCGCCTGCACCACATCGCACCTGTCCTCTGGCACCGCCTGCACCACATCACACCTGTCCTATGGCACCGCCTGCACCACATCACACCTGTCCTATGACACCGACTGTTCCACATCACACCTGTCTTATGGCACCGACTGTACCACATCACTCGTGTTCTATGGGACCTACTGTACCACATCACACCTGTCCTATGGCACCGACTGTACGACATCACACCTGTCCTATGGCACCGACTGTACCACATCACACATGTCCTATGGCACCGACTGTACCACATCACACCTGTCCTATGGCACCGACTGCACCACATCACACCTGTCCTATGGCACTGACTGCACCACATCAAACCTGTCCTATGTCACCGACTGTACCATATCACATCTGTCCTACGGGACAGACTGCACCACATCACACCTGTCCTATGACACCGAATGTTCCACATCACACCTGTCCTATGGCACCGACTCTACCACATCACACCAGTCCTATGGCACAGACTGTTCCACATCACACCTGTCCTATGGCGCCGACTGCACTACATCACACCTGTCCTATGGCACTGCCTGCACCACATCGCACCTGTCCTCTGGCACCGACAGTACCACATCACACCCGTCCTATGGCCCCAACTGCACCACATCACACCCGTCCTATGGCGCCGACTGTACCACATCAGACTTGTCCTATGGCACCGACTGTACCACATCACACCTGTCCTATGGCACCCACTGTACTACATCACACCTGTCCTACGGGACAGACTGCACCACATCACATCTGTCCCATGACACCGACTGTTCCACATCACACCTGTCCTATGGCACCGACTGTACCACATCACACCTGTCCTATGGCACCGACTGCACCACATCACACCTGTCCTATGGCACTGACTGCACCACATCAAACCTGTCCTATGTCACCGACTGTACCATATCACACCTGTCCTACCGGACAGACTGCACCACATCACACCTGTCCTATGACACCGACTGTTCCACATCACACCTGTCCTATGGCACCGACTGTACTACATCACACCAGTCCTATGGCACCGACTGTTCCACATCACACCTGTCCTATGGTGCCGACTGCACTACATCACACCTGTCCTATGGCACCGCCTTCACCACATCGCACCTCTCCTCTGGCACCGACAGTACCACATCACTCCCGTCCTATTGCGCCAACTGCACCACATCACACCCGTCCTATGGCGCCGACTGTACCACATCAGACTTGTCCTATGGCACCGACTATACCACATCACACCTGTCCTATGGCACCCACTGTACTACATCACACCTGTCCTACGGGACAGACTGCACCACATCACACCTGTCCTATGACACCGACTGTTCCACATCACACCTGTCCTATGGTACCTACTGTACCACATCAGACCTGTCCTATGGCACCGACTGTACCATATCACACCTGTCCTATGGCGCCGACTGCACCACATCACACCTGTCCTTTGGCACGGACTGCACCACATCACACCTGTCCTATGGCACCGACTGCATCACATGACACCAGTCCTATGGCACCGACTGCACCACATCACACCTGTCCTGTGGCACCGACTGTACCACATCACACCTGTCCTGTGGCACCGACTGTACCACATCACACCTGTCCTATGGCACCGACTGTACCACATCACACCTGTCCTATGGCACCGACTGTACCACATCACACCTGTCCTATGGCAACGACTGTACCACATCACTCCTATCCTATGGCAACGACTGTAGCACATCACACCTGTCCTATGGCAACGACTGTACCACATCACACCTGTCCTGTGGCACCGACTGTACCACATCACACCTGTCCTATGGCAACGACTGTACCACATCACACCTGTCCTATGGCACCGACTGTACCACATCACACCTGTTCTATGGCACCGACTGTACCACATCACACCTGTCCTATGGCACCGACTGTACCATATCACACCTGTTCTATGGCACCGACTGTACCATATCACTCCTGTCCTATGGCACCGACTGTACCACATCACACCTGTCCTATGGCAACGACTGTACAACATCACACCTGTCCTATGGCACCGACTGTACCACATCACACCTGTCCTATGACACTGACTGTTCCACATCACACCTGTCCTATGGCACCGACTGTACCACATCACACCTGTCCTATGGCGCCGACTGCACTACATCACACCTGTCCTATGGCACCGCCTGCACCACATCGCACCTGTCCTCTGGCACAGACAGTACCACATCAGACTTGTCCTATGGCACCCACTGTACTACATCACACCTGTCATATAGGACAGACTGCACCACATCACACCTGTCCTATGGCACCGACTGTTCCACATCACACCTGTCCTATTGCACCTACTGTACCACATCAGACCTGTCCTATGGCACCGACTGTACCACATCACACCTGTCCTATGGCACCGACTGCACTACATCACACCTGTCCTATGGCACCGCCTGCACCACATCGCACCTGTCCTCTGGCACCGCCTGCACCACATCACACCTGTCCTATGGCACCGCCTGCAACAGATCACACCTGTCCTATGACACCGACTGTTTCACATCACACCTGTCTTATGGCACCGACTGTACCACATCACTCGTGTTCTATGGGACCTACTGTACCACATCACACCTGTCCTATGGCACCGACTGTACGACATCACACCTGTCCTATGGCACCGACTGTACCACATCACACCTGTCCTATGGCACCGACTGTACCACATCACACCTGTCCTATGGCACCGACTGCACCACATCACACCTGTCCTATGGCACTGACTGCACCACACCGCACCGCCGGCCTATATAAAAGAGAGGCTCGAAGTGTATAAACCCAAGCGAGCTCTACGATCCTCCAACTCCCTTCTGCTATCATGTCCACGCTTTAAAATGGCGACTAAAGGGGGCAGATCCTTTTCAGTCCAAGCCTTCACCATTTGGAATAAGCTACCGGAGGTGCTTCGTAGAGAATCTAATCTTCTCCGCTTTAGGAAATCCCTGAAGACATTGCTTTTCAGGGACGCATTTACATCCTTGTAAGATAGGCCGGCAATCTGCATCTCATTCACCCTTTCCTTGTTGCTGTACTTGGTCAGAAGCGCCTTGAGACCTGTCGGTGATTTGGCGCGATATAAAACCCAGATACAAATACAAATACAAACCTGTCCTATGTCACCGACTGTGCCATATCACACCTGTCCTACGGGACACACTGCACCACATCACACCTGTTCTATGACACCGAATGTTCCACATCACACCTGTCCTATGGCACCGACTCTACCACATCACACCAGTCCTATGGCACAGACTGTTCCACATCACACCTGTCCTATGGCCCCGACTGCACTACATCACACCTGTCCTATGGCACCGCCTGCACCACATCGCACCTGTCCTCTGGCACCGACAGTACCACATCACACCCGTCCTATGGCGCCAACTGCACCACATCACACCCGTCCTATGGCACCGACTGTACCACATCAGACTTGTCCTATGGCACCGACTTTACCACATCACACCTGTCCTATGGCACCCACTGTACTACATCACACTTGTCCTACGGGACAGACTGCACCACATCACATCTGTCCCATGACACCGACTGTTCCACATCACACCTGTCCTATGGCACCGACTGTACCACATCACACCTATCCTATGGCACCGACTGCACCACATCACACCTGTCCTATGGCACTGACTGCACCACATCAAACCTGTCCTATGTCACCGACTGCACTACATCACACCTGTCCTATGGCACCGCCTGCACCACATCGCACCTCTCCTCTGGCACCGACAGTACCACATCACATCCGTCCTATTGCGCCAACTGCACCACATCACACCCGTCCTATGGCGCCGACTGTACCACATCAGACTTGTCCTATGGCACTGACTGTACCACATCACACCTGTCCTGTGGCACCCACTGTACTACATCACACCTGTCCTACGGGACAGACTGCACCACATCACACCTGTCCTATGACACGGACTGTTCCACATCACACCTCTCCTATGGCACCTACTGTACCACATCAGACCTGTCCTATGGCACCGACTGTACCACATCACACCTGTCCTATGGCGCCGACTGCACTACATCCCACCTGTCCTATGGCACCGCCTGCACCACATCGCACCTGTCCTCTGGCACCGACAGTACCACATCACACCCGTCCTATGGCCCCAACTGCACCACATCACACCCGTCCTATGGCGCCGACTGTACCACATCAGACTTGTCCTATGGCACCGACTGTACCACATCACACCTGTCCTATGGCACCCACTGTACTACATCACACCTGTCCTACGGGACAGACTGCACCACATCACACCTGTCCTATGACACCGACTGTTCCACATCACACCTGTCCTATGGCACCGACTGTACCACTTCACTCCTGTCCTATGAAACCGACTGTCCCACATCACACCTGTCCTATAGCACCGACTGTACCACATCAGAACTGTCCTATGGCACAGACTGTACCACATCAGACCTGTCCTATGGCACCGACTGTGCCACATCACACCTGTCCTATGGCATCAACTGTACCACATCACACCTGTAATATGGCGGCGGCTGAACCATATCACACCTGTTCTATGTCACCAACTGTACCACATCACACCTGTCCTATGGCACCGACTGTACCACATCACACCTGTCCTATGGCACCGACTGTACCACATTACACCTGTCCTAAGGCACCGACTGTACCACATCACACCTGTCCTATGGTGCCGACTGCATCATATCACACCTGTCCTATGGCACCGCCTGCACCACATCACACCTGTTCTATGGCACCGCCTGCACCACATCACACCTGTCCTATGGCACCGACTGAACCACATCACACTTGTCCTATTGCACCGACTGTACTACACCATACCTGTCCTACGGGACAGACTGCACCACACCACACCTGTCCTATGACCCTGACTGTGCCACATCACACCTGTCCTATGGCACCAACTTTACCATATCACACCTGTCCTATGGCTCCAACTGTACCACATCACACCTGGCCTATGGCACCGATTGTACCACATCACAATTGTCCTATGGCCCCGACTGTACCACATCACACCTGTCCTATAACACCGACTGTACCACATCACACCTGTCCTATGGCACCAACTGTACCACATCACACCTGTCCTATGGCGCCGACTGTACCACATCACACCTGTCCTATGGTGCCGACTGTACCATAGCACACCTTTCCTATGGCACGTACAGCACCACATCACACCTGTCCTATGACACCTACTGTACCACATCACACCTGTCCTATGGCACCGACTGTACCACATCACACCTGTCCTATGGCACCTACTGTACCACATCACTCGTGTTCTATGGGACCTACTGTACCCCATCACATCTGTCCTATGGCACCGACTGTACCACATCACACCTGTCCTATGGCACTGACTGTACCATATCACACCTGTCCTATGGCACCGACAGTACCACATCACACCCGTCCTATTGCGCCAACTGCACCACATCACACCCGTCCTATGGCACCGACTGCACCACATCGCACCTCTCCTCTGGCACCGACAGTACCACATCACACCCGTCCTATTGCGCCAACTGCACCACATCACACCCGTCCTATGGCGCCGACTGTACCACATCAGACTTGTCCTATGGCACCGACTGTACCACATCACACCTGTCCTATGGCACCCACTGTACTACATCACACCTGTCCTACGGGACAGACTGCACCACATCACACCTGTCCTATGACACCGACTGTTCCACATCACACCTGTCCTATGGCACCTACTGTACCACATCAGACCTGTCCTATAGCACCGACTGTACCACATCACACCTGTCCTACGGCGCCGACTGCACTACATCACACCTGTCCTATGGCACTGCCTGCACCACATCGCACCTGTCCTCTGGCACCGACAGTACCACATCACACCCGTCCTATGGCCCCAACTGCACCACATCACACCCGTCCTATGGCGCCGACTGTACCACATCAGACTTGTCCTATGGCACCGACTGTACCACATCACACCTGTCCTATGGCACCCACTGTACTACATCACACCTGTCTTACGGGACAGACTGCACCACATCACACCTGTCCTATGACACCGACTGTTCCACATCACACCTGTCCTATGGCACCGACTGTACCACTTCACACCTGTCCTATGAAACCGACTGTCCCACAGCACACCTGTCCTATAGCACCGACTGTACCACATCAGAACTGTCCTATGGCACCAACTGTACCACATCAGACCTGTCCTATGGCACCGACTGTGCCACATCACACCTGTCCTATGGCATCAACTGTACCACATCACACCTGTAATATGGCGGCGGCTGTACCATATCACACCTGTCCTATGTCACCAACTGTACCACATCACACCTGTCCTATGGCACCGACTGTACCACATCACAAATGTCCTACGGCACCGACTGTACCACATCACACCTATCCTATGGCACCGACTGTACCACATTACGCCTGTCCTATCCCACCGACTGTACCACATCACACCTGTCCTATGGTGCCGACTGCATCATATCACACCTGTCCTATGGCACGGCCTGCACCACATCACACCTGTTCTATGGCACCGCCTGCACCACATCACACCCGTCCTATGGCGCCGACTGTACCACATCAGAACTGTCCTATGGCACCAACTGTACCACATCAGACCTGTCCTATGGCACCGACTGTGCCACATCACACCTGTCCTATGGCATCAACTGTACCACATCACACCTGTAATATGGCGGCGGCTGTACCATATCACACCTGTCCTATGTCACCAACTGTACCACATCACACCTGTCCTATGGCACCGACTGTACCACATCACAAATGTCCTACGGCACCGACTGTACCACATCACACCTATCCTATGGCACCGACTGTACCACATTACGCCTGTCCTATCCCACCGACTGTACCACATCACACCTGTCCTATGGTGCCGACTGCATCATATCACACCTGTCCTATGGCACGGCCTGCACCACATCACACCTGTTCTATGGCACCGCCTGCACCACATCACACCTGTCCTATGGCACCGACTGTACCACATCACACTTGTCCTATTGCACCGACTGTACTACACCATACCTGTCCTACGGGACAGACTGCACCACACCACACCTGTCCTATGACCCTGACTGTGCCACATCACACCTGTCCTATGGCACCAACTTTACCATATCACACCTGTCCTATGGCACCAACTGTACCACATCACACCAGGCCTATGGCACCGATTGTACCACATCACAATTGTCCTATGGCACCGACTGTACCACATCACACCTGTCCTATAACACCAACTGTACCACATCACACCTGTCCTATGGCACCAACTGTACCACATCACACCTGTCCTATGGCGCCGACTGTACCACATCACACCTGTCCTATGGTGCCGACTGTACCATAGCACACCTTTCCTATGGCACGTACTGCACCACATCACACCTGTCCTATGACACCTACTGTACCACATCACACCTGTCCTATGGCACCGACTGTACCACATCACACCTGTCCTATGGCACCTACTGTACCACATCACTCGTGTTCTATGGGACCTACTGTACCCCATCACATCTGTCCTATGGCACCGACTGTACCACATCACACCTGTCCTATGGCACCGACTGTACCACATTACACCTGTCCTATGGCACCGACTGTACCATATCACACCTGTCTTATGGCACCGACTGCACCACATCACATCTATCCTATGGCACCAACTGTACCACATCACACCTGTCCTATGGCACCGACTGCACCATATCATACCTGTCCTATGGCACCGACTGTACCATATCACATCTGTCCTATGGCACCGACTGTACCATATCACTCCTGTCCTATGGCACTGACTGCACCACATCACACCTCTCCTATGGCACCGACTGCACCACATCACCCCTGTCCTATGGCACCGACTGTACCACATCACACCTGTCCTATGGCACCGACTGCACCACATCACACCTGTCCTATGGCACTGACTGCACCACATCAAACCTGTCCTATGTCACCGACTGCACTACATCACACCTGTCCTATGGCACCGCCTGCACCACATCGCACCTCTCCTCTGGCACCGACAGTACCACATCACATCCGTCCTTTTGCGCCAACTGCACCACATCACACCCGTCCTATGGCGCCGACTGTACCACATCAGACTTGTCCTATGGCACTGACTGTACCACATCACACCTGTCCTATGGCACCCACTGTACTACATCACACCTGTCCTACAGGACAGACTGCACCACATCACACCTGTCCTATGACACGGACTGTTCCACATCGCACCTCTCCTATGGCACCTACTGTACCACATCAGACCTGTCCTATGGCACCGACTGTACCACATCACACCTGTCCTATGGCGCCGACGGCACTACATCCCACCTGTCCTATGGCACCGCCTGCACCACATCGCACCTGTCCTCTGGCACCGACAGTACCACATCACACCCGTCCTATGGCCCCAACTGCACCACATTACACCTGTCCTATGGCACCGACTGTACCATATCACACCTGTCTTATGGCACCGACTGCACCACATCACATCTATCCTATGGCACCAACTGTACCACATCACACCTGTCCTATGGCACCGACTGCACCATATCATACCTGTCCTATGGCACCGACTGTACCATATCACATCTGTCCTATGGCACCGACTGTACCATATCACTCCTGTCCTATGGCACTGACTGCACCACATCACACCTCTCCTATGGCACCGACTGCACCACATCACCCCTGTCCTATGGCACCGACTGTACCACATCACACCTGTCCTATGGCACCGACTGCACCACATCACACCTGTCCTATGGCACTGACTGCACCACATCAAACCTGTCCTATGTCACCGACTGCACTACATCACACCTGTCCTATGGCACCGCCTGCACCACATCGCACCTCTCCTCTGGCACCGACAGTACCACATCACATCCGTCCTTTTGCGCCAACTGCACCACATCACACCCGTCCTATGGCGCCGACTGTACCACATCAGACTTGTCCTATGGCACTGACTGTACCACATCACACCTGTCCTATGGCACCCACTGTACTACATCACACCTGTCCTACAGGACAGACTGCACCACATCACACCTGTCCTATGACACGGACTGTTCCACATCGCACCTCTCCTATGGCACCTACTGTACCACATCAGACCTGTCCTATGGCACCGACTGTACCACATCACACCTGTCCTATGGCGCCGACGGCACTACATCCCACCTGTCCTATGGCACCGCCTGCACCACATCGCACCTGTCCTCTGGCACCGACAGTACCACATCACACCCGTCCTATGGCCCCAACTGCACCACATCACACCCGTCCTATGGCGCCGACTGTACCACATCAGACTTGTCCTATGGCACCGACTGTACCACATCACACCTGTCCTATGGCACCCACTGTACTACATCACACCTGTCCTACGGGACAGACTGCACCACATCACACCTGTCCTATGACACCGACTGTTCCACATCACACCTGTCCTATGGCACCGACTGTACCACTTCACACCTGTCCTATGAAACCGACTGTCCCACATCACACCTAAACTATAGCACCGACTGTACCACATCAGAACTGTCCTATTGCACCGACTGTACCACATCAGACCTGTCCTATGGCACCGACTGTGCCACATCACACCTGTCCTATGGCATCAACTGTACCACATCACACCTGTAATATGGCGGCGGCTGTACCATATCACACCTGTTCTATGTCACCAACTGTACCACATCACACCTGTCCTATGGCACCGACTGTACCACATCACACCTGTCCTATGGCACCGACTGTACCACATTACACCTGTCCTAAGGCACCGACTGTACCACATCACACCTGTCCTATGGTGCCGACTGCATCATATCACACCTGTCCTATGGCACCGCCTGCACCACATCACACCTGTTCTATGGCACCGCCTGCACCACATCACACCTGTCCTTTTGCGCCAACTGCACCACATCACACCCGTCCTATGGCGCCGACTGTACCACATCAGACTTGTCCTATGGCACTGACTGTACCACATCACACCTGTCCTATGGCACCCACTGTACTACATCACACCTGTCCTACGGGACAGACTGCACCACATCACACCTGTCCTATGACACGGACTGTTCCACATCGCACCTCTCCTATGGCACCTACTGTACCACATCAGACCTGTCCTATGGCACCGACTGTACCACATCACACCTGTCCTATGGCGCCGACTGCACTACATCCCACCTGTCCTATGGCACCGCCTGCACCACATCGCACCTGTCCTCTGGCACCGACAGTACCACATCACACCCGTCCTATGGCCCCAACTGCACCACATCACACCCGTCCTATGGCGCCGACTGTACCACATCAGACTTGTACTATGGCACCGACTGTACCACATCACACCTGTCCTATGGCACCCACTGTACTACATCACACCTGTCCTACGGGACAGACTGCACCACATCACACCTGTCCTATGACACCGACTGTTCCACATCACACCTGTCCTATGGCACCGACTGTACCACTTCACACCTGTCCTATGAAACCGACTGTCCCACATCACACCTGTCCTATAGCACCGACTGTACCACATCAGAACTGTCCTATGGCACCGACTGTACCACATCAGACCTGTCCTATGGCACCGACTGTGCCACATCACACCTGTCCTATGGCATCAACTGTACCACATCACACCTGTAATATGGCGGCGGCTGTACCATATCACACCTGTTCTATGTCACCAACTGTACCACATCACACCTGTCCTATGGCACCGACTGTACCACATCACACCTGTCCTATGGCACCGACGGTACCACATTACACCTGTCCTAAGGCACCGACTGTACCACATCACACCTGTCCTATGGTGCCGACTGCATCATATCACACCTGTCCTATGGCACCGCCTGCACCACATCACACCTGTTCTATGGCACCGCCTGCACCACATCACACCTGTCCTATGGCACCGACTGAACCACATCACACTTGTCCTATTGCACCGACTGTACTACACCATACCTGTCCTACGGGACAGACTGCACCACACCACACCTGTCCTATGACCCTGACTGTGCCACATCACACCTGTCCTATGGCACCAACTTTACCATATCACACCTGTCCTATGGCTCCAACTGTACCACATCACACCTGGCCTATGGCACCGATTGTACCACATCACAATTGTCCTATGGCACCGACTGTACCACATCACACCTGTCCTATAACACCGACTGTACCACATCACACCTGTCCTATGGCACCAACTGTACCACATCACACCTGTCCTATGGCGCCGACTGTACCACATCACACCTGTCCTATGGTGCCGACTGTACCATGGCACACCTTTCCTATGGCACGTACAGCACCACATCACACCTGTCCTATGACACCTACTGTACCACATCACACCTGTCCTATGGCACCGACTGTACCACATCACACCTGTCCTATGGCACCTACTGCACCACATCACTCGTGTTCTATGGGACCTACTGTACCCCATCACATCTGTCCTATGGCACCGACTGTACCACATCACACCTGTCCTATGGCACTGACTGTACCATATCACACCTGTCTTATGGCACCGACAGTACCACATCACACCCGTCCTAATGCGCCAACTGCACCACATCACACCCGTCCTATGGCACCGACTGCACCACATCGCACCTCTCCTCTGGCACCGACAGTACCACATCACACCCGTCCTATTGCGCCAACTGCACCACATCACACCCGTCCTATGGCGCCGACTGCACCACATCAGACTTGTCCTATGGCACCCACTGTACCACATCACACCTGTCCTATGGCACCCACTGTACTACATCACACCTGTCCTACGGGACAGACTGCACCACATCACACCTGTCCTATGACACCGACTGTTCCACATCACACCTGTCCTATGGCACCTACTGTACCACATCAGACCTGTCCTATAGCACCGACTGTACCACATCACACCTGTCCTATGGCGCCGACTGCACTACATCACACCTGTCCTATGGCACTGCCTGCACCACATCGCACCTGTCCTCTGGCACCGACAGTACCACATCACACCCGTCCTATGGCCCCAACTGCACCACATCACACCCGTCCTATGGCGCCGACTGTACCACATCAGACTTGTCCTATGGCACCGACTGTACCACATCACACCTGTCCTATGGCACCCACTGTACTACATCACACCTGTCCTACGGGACAGACTGCACCACATCACACCTGTCCTATGACACCGACTGTTCCACATCACACCTGTCCTATGGCACCGACTGTACCACTTCACACCTGTCCTATGAAACCGACTGTCCCACATCACACCTGTCCTATAGCACCGACTGTACCACATCAGAACTGTCCTATGGCACCGACTGTACCACATCAGACCTGTCCTATGGCACCGACTGTGCCACATCACACCTGTCCTATGGCATCAACTGTACCACATCACACCTGTAATATGGCGGCGGCTGTACCATATCACACCTGTCCTATGTCACCAACTGTACCACATCACACCTGTCCTATGGCACCGACTGTACCACATCACAAATGTCCTACGGCACCGACTGTACCACATCACACCTATCCTATGGCACCGACTGTACCACATTACGCCTGTCCTAAGGCACCGACTGTACCACATCACACCTGTCCTATGGTGCCGACTGCATCATATCACACCTGTCCTATGGCACGGCCTGCACCACATCACACCTGTTCTATGGCGCCGCCTGCACCACATCACACCTGTCCTAATGCACCGACTGTACCACATCACACTTGTCCTATTGCACCGACTGTACTACACCATACCTGTCCTACGGGACAGACTGCACCACACCACACCTGTCCTATGACCCTGACTGTGCCACATCACACCTGTCCTATGGCACCAACTTTACCATATCACACCTGTCCTATGGCACCAACTGTACCACATCACACCAGGCCTATGGCACCGATTGTACCACATCACAATTGTCCTATGGCACCGACTGTACCACATCACACCTGTCCTATAACACCGACTGTACCACATCACACCTGTCCTATGGCACCAACTGTACCACATCACACCTGTCCTATGGCGCCGACTGTACCACATCACACCTGTCCTATGGTGCCGACTGTACCATAACACACCTTTCCTATGGCACGTACTGCACCACATCACACCTGTCCTATGACACCTACTGTACCACATCGCACCTGTCCTATGGCACCGACTGTACCACATCACACCTGTCCTATGGCACCTACTGTACCACATCACTCGTGTTCTATGGGACCTACTGTACCCCATCACATCTGTCCTATGGCACCGACTGTACCACATCACACCTGTCCTATGGCACCGACTGTACCACATCACACCTGTCCTATGGCACCGACTGTACCATATCACACCTGTCTTATGGCACCGACTGCACCACATCACATCTATCCTATGGCACCAACTGTACCACATCACACCTGTCCTATGGCACCGACTGCACCATATCATACCTGTCCTATGGCACCGACTGTACCATATCACATCTGTCCTATGGCACCGACTGTACCATATCACTCCTGTCCTATGGCACTGACTGCACCACATCACACCTGTCCTATGGCACCGACTGCACCACATCACACCTGTCCTATGGCACCGACTGTGCCAAATCACACGTGTCCTATGGCACCAACTGTACCATATCACACCTGTCCTATGGCACCTACTGCACCACATCACACCTGTCCTATGGCACCGACTGCGCCACATCACACCTGTCCTATGGCACCGACTGTACCACATCACACCTGTCCTATGGCACCTACTATACCATATCACACCTGTCCTATGGCCCTGACTGTACCCCATCACACCTGTCCTATGGCAGAGACTGCACCACATTACACCTGTCCTATGGCACTGACTGTACCCCATCACACCTGTCTTATGGCACCGACTGTACCACATCACACCTGTCCTATGGCACCGACTGTACCACATCACACCTGTCCTATAACACCGACTGTACCACATCACACCTGTCCTATGGCACCTACTGTACCACATCACACCTGTCCTATGGCGCCGACTGTACCACATCACACCTGTCCTATGGTGCCGACTGTACCATAGCACACCTTTCCTATGGCACGTACTGCACCACATCACACCTGTCCTATGACACCTACTGTACCACATCACACCTGTCCTATGGCACCGACTGTACCACATCACACCTGTCCTATGGCACCTACTGTACCACATCACTCGTGTTCTAAGGGACCTACTGTACCCCATCACATCTGTCCTATGGCACCGACTGTACCACATCACACCTGTCCTATGGCCGGAGCCGGGGATCGAACCGTGGTCCCCAGATTCCAGCGTCAGTCGCCCTGGCCGCGGCGCCACACCTCTTCCATATCACACCTGTCCTATGGCGCTGACTGCACCATATCACACCTACCCCCAGGTACCAGCAGGACCAGCCTCTAGGAGATAACCAATAGCATACCACAACTACCATAGGGCACAGTCACCATGGGGCACCACCAGCTGTACCACATCACACCAACCGCAGGGGTCCAGCGCGACCAGGTCAGACCTGTCTGTGGGCAAAAAGCTTTATCACACCTGAAGTGCACCTGCATGACCAGGGAAGACATTTGCGTGTGAGTTAGGACGCATCGCAACACCCTTTATCCGGATACCTCTATCACAGCACTTGATCACTAAAAGCGCTAGAAGGCCATGAAAATGATGTGTGCGCGTATCAAGAGAGAGAGACAGGACTAGAAAGCTAGTCCGAGTCCCTGTAGTTTATATGTGTTATCAAAAGAGACTAGCTTAAATATGACCAATATTGTTAGGACTCTGATTAGATTCGTCATGGGCACCTCGTTGGTGAGTTCATGAAGCCCTCACCCACCAACCTGGTTGGTGGCATGCTTCATCTTCGGGCCCACCCAGTGACACCTAATGTGTCCCGGGTGTGCTGCGACGCCTGATTACAGCGGAGCTGGTATTTTACTGAGAGTGCAGTGTGAGGTGTAAAGTGAAGTGTGAGTTAAAACGGCTTGGCGAGGGTCCCAGTACCTGAGGGTAAATTAAATTTTCATAACTGGGCCCCCGTCAGCGGTTAAAATAAGGCTTGGGGATGTTTAAGGGAGGCGAGTTACTACCTCCTACATCCATCAGTTGGTCGACATGTTTTAGCCAGTGCCTTAAACTAAATCTGTCTTTCCTCAGGACCATTTTAAAATAGAGTGTAGTGCCGGATAAAAAGGAGTGTAATCCAGGCTATGTGTTACAATCACCAAGGTGTTTCTCTAAATATGAGAGGGGATTGCCTTCTCATATATGCGCTTAGATTTTGCAGCCATGCTTCCAGGAGTGAAGCGGTAAGGGGTTGACCAGCTTTTCTGGTCAGAGCCTGCCTTGTACCTGTTGCACCGTCCTCGTACTCCGGTAGGTACGAGGACGGTGCAACAGGTACAAGGCAGGCTCTGACCAGAAAAGCTGGTCAACCCCTAACCGCTTCACTCCTGAAAGCATTGGCTGCAAAATCTAAGCTCATATATGAGAAGGGAATCCCCTCTCACACTTAGAGAAACACCTTAGTGAGTGTAACACATAGCCTGGATTACACTCCTTTTTATCCTGCACTACACTCTATGTTAAAAAGGTCCTGAGGAAAGCCAGATTTAGTTTAAGGCACTGGCTGAAACATGTCGACCAACTGATGGATGTAGGAGGTAGTAACTCACCTCCCTTAAACATCCCCAAGCCTTATTTTAACCGCTGACGGGGGCCCAGTTATTAAAATTTAATTTACCCCGTGGGTACTGGGACCCTCGCCAAGCCGTTTTAACTCACACTTCACTTTACACCTCACACTGCACTCTCAGTAAAATACCAGCTCCGCTGTAATCAGGCATCGCAGCACACCCGGGACACATTAGGTGTCACTGGGTGGGCCCGATGATGAAGCATGCCACCAACCAGGTTGGTGGGTGAGGGCTTCATGAACTCACCAACGAGGTGCCCATGACAAATCTAATCAGAGTTCTAACAATATTGGTCATATTTAATCTAGTCTCTTTTGATAACACATGAAAATGATGTGCCATTATATGTACATGGTGAATGTAGCATCACATCAGGTCTAGTGCATTAGTTCCACCGCTTTAGTGTATATCATATCTTGGTAGAGGCAACTGTTATCATGTATGAAGTACATTGTTCCTCTAGTGTGACCCGGAATTGCTATTCCTTGCCTTCAGCGAGGTCCGGGTGCACCCAACTATGGGTGGGAAAGGTTATGGTTGGTGAGTCCTGTATGAGTTGGGTGAGAGCTTTGGATAGTTACGCTCGAAGGGCACCGGGTGCATTTATTGGGGAATGTACCACCATAAGGGGGGAAGATGAACAGGAATCTGCGGGCAGGAAGTGCACTAGGGCTAGATTGAGGGGGTTCGCATGCAATGTGTACGTGCGTGTAGGTGACACTGAATTACAGAGACGACCACCAACTGTAGCACATCGAGACGTTTATACAGCCAAGTGAAGCTGGTACCAGTCAAGGTTGATGAAGTCAGGTGGATTTGTGTGCAAAGCTTTGTGGGGGAAGGGCGCTTTGAGAGCGTGCACGCAAGGGCCGGAGAGGGATGTAACGAAATCTCACGAGGCCCCCTGGAAGGATCTTGGAGAGGGCCCCCACATACTGTCACCCCACACCCACCGCTTTCAAGCACCTCCCCCACTATTTACAGCATCAGCAGAATTTTAATTGACGCGTCATATCAAAAAAACTGTTTCTGGTGTTATTGATTTACACAATGCGGGTTTATGTGCTCCAAAAGTACACATTCCTTGTATCTGGAGGGATCCCAAAGCACCAACGTAGGCGTATGAGCATATCAAAGATGGCAGTGATCAAAAGTGCCGCCTTTGTGCTCCTGAAAAGTCAATTCGCAATGCACCAATGAACCTTGTTACTTATCCTTTAGCTCGCAAACTTCACAGTTCCATCTTTCTGAGTCTGCCTCTCATCTCTAGCTCTCATTCGTTCACCACCTTTTCAGCTTCACCAATCTTTCACTCTTCGATCATTTCTACCGCTCACCAATATATTATGTCCCACTCCCACTTTCACTCTGTAAATGAATAAGTGCTTAATCCTAAAGTTTTCTTCACAATTCTGGTCTGGCCCCATTGAAGGTCAGACTACCAAATACCGAGGCTGCATATTGATTGAACCTCATGCTTGTTTCATCCACCACCAGGCACTCCCTGCTTCTTTATCTCAATCTTACAAATTGTTTTTCATCCCCGCTTTTCCCCTTTTTCACATTTTTTCCATTTTTCCCTTCATCCTCTTTCATCCTTTTGTGTTTGCTTCTCCCTTGGTCTGCATGGAAGTCTGTCAAGGAAACGTATGTGCTTGTCCCCGAAAATGAGTGCCAAACACTGCCTCAACCTCAGTCATTCTCTTTTCTGTCTCATAGTTTTCCTCCTTCCCATATCCTGTTCTCTTCCAATTTCCCCTCTTGACTCCACCTTTGTGCTACTATTAGATCTATATCTGCCAGTTTCTCCTTCTTCAAATGTATGTCTCTTATTTTCAGGACTTTATCATGTTATCTAGCATCTCAAATTATTGTACTCTCATATCCATGAAACACAGTTGTGCACCCTCCTCTATTCCTCCGGAGTTACATTGCACCTCCATCTATCATAAGTTTACTTTACCTGTACCAATTTGCAGCCTACCAACATCTCTACAACTCTCATTCTCTAAACGTTATCTCTCCTTGTCAGATACTTGCCCCTGTCTCTTCCAGTTTCACTTCCACCCCATATTTAATTCTCCCCTCCATCCTTCCATTTGTCTTCATCCTGCACACCTCATGTTCTCTAAGTCTTTTAGCATCCACTCTCCTTTTCACATTCAATCCTTTATTTAACCACTAAATATCTCTATCTTACTTCTAGATATTCCTCTCATTCTCTCAGTAACATCACTCCATGCTACTTTCACCACCTTCTCTACCCCTGTAATCTTCTCGCCTCCTGCAACCCTAGTTTTTTCAAGTACCTCACCTGTACCCTTATTTCACATTTTTAGACAACTATCACATCGTTTTCCTTTACTTCTATCTCTCATCTCTCATATCCACCTTTCAGATTCACAACTTCCTCTTACTTTTATCATTCCTAATTTTCTTTTAAATTCACTCAACGTCCTGCTTCCTCCCTCCTCTAACTTTTAAATTTCATATTTTACTCTTCTGTTCTCTCTTTTCCATTCCATCACACTACTGATCCGGTTACAGCCATGGTTTTCCATCTGAACTCCGTATCCACTTTGCAATGGATAGAACAGCTCTCACAGTGCTGCTGTCAGATTACAAACATGCATCTTTAAAGTAAATAACCACCTACAACTATTGCCACATTCAGATGCTTGCTGTTTCTTCCCCATCTTATATTTTTATGGTTATTTTACTCCTTTCTTATACCTCTTTTGCTCTTGCTACAAAATCTCTTTTTTTATTCAATCACTGTGGGAGGGATGGGCAGAAAAATAAGCGAGGAGGCCGTATAGGTGTAATTGTGATATGAGTTTATTAACAATTCAAACCAGGGTGATCGTTTTAGCAGATTATCTACTGTATGTTCTCCTTTTTTCTGTTTAGGTCGAGCCTAGCGCAGCGGGCATGCGCTGCTCTATGGAAAGCTTATTGTGAGCGCTCAAAACTTCTCCGTGTGGGTCTAACTCCTCCCACACATTTGATTGGCCTTTGCGTGTGTCTTTCAATAATGAAAGCACGCAAATGGCCAAAGGCGGGTGCATGTCCCAACGCTTCTTCAAATGTTCACTCCCACAGCGTTTTGCTCTTGGGAGCGAGCAGGAGCGCAGGGTGCAGCTGCATTCCTCATTGCGTCATGGATCAGGTTACTAATTAAAAACAGCACGGTCGTTTTCACTTTAGCGGCCACGCTTGTTATTTTGTGTAGGTTTGTTTCCTTTAGCAAGGCTTCAAGTGTGCTTTCTGTGTCATTATTATACTCCTTCAGCTCATTAGTCCTTTACTTCACAGTAATCATTTACTTTATTGTGTTTTTCAGCATACTTTTCTTTAAGTGCAATACTGTACTTGGAAAAGCGCTAGCTTTTCAAGTGGCATTGCGGTGCAGGCAGCCACGCTGAGTGACCTGTCGGTAGTGCTAGACGTGTGCGAAGGCAAAAGCCCAAGCGATATATGGCTTAAGATATTAAAAATATAAATCTTTATATGCTTGTGTGGAAATCCCAGCCAATGCTCTCCCGTGAAGGCTTCATGCAAGCCCCCGCAAATAAAGTGTAGTTAACCCTATATGTTCCAGCAGTGCTTCTCCTGTCGCCCCAGTTCCAACCAGCCAGTCTTCCTCCGTGGGACACTTAGAACTCAATTCCTTGTGCACAGTCCGAAATCATAAGCACATTTCACACTGGATAACAAGGTGAATGAGCATTTTATTCTAAGCGATATATGGCCTGAGAGATTAAAAATATTAATATTTATATGCTTTTGCGGAAATCACATCTCGTACTCTCCCGTGAACGCTTCATGCATGCCCCCACAAACAAATTGTAGTTAACCCTATATGTTCCAGCAGTGCGCTTTCTGTTGCCCCAGTTCCTACCTGCCCATCACCTCTCCGTGGGACACTCTGAATTCAATTCCTTGTGCACAGTCCGAAATCATAAGCACAGTTCACACTGGATAACGCGTGAATAAGCATTTTATCCCCAAACAATATATGGCCTGAGAGATTAAAAATATAAATATGTTTATGCTTGTGTAGAAATCATATCTCATACATCTCATACTTTTCCGTGAACCCTTCATGCATGCCCCTGCTAACTAAGTGTAGTTAACCCTATATGCTATATGTTCCAGCAGTGCGTCTCCTGTCACCCCAGTTCCTACCAGCCCATCTTCCTCCGTGGGACACTCAGAACTCAATTCCTGGTGCACAGTCCGAAATCATAAGCACAGTTCACAGTGGATAACACAGTGAATGAGCATTTTATCCCCAATCGATATATGGCCCGAGAGGTTAAAAATAAATATTTCTATGCTTGTGTGGAAATCACGGCCTGTGCTCTCCCATGCATGCTTCATGCATAGTTTATGTGTTCACCATGCCATTTCAGTTTGAACTTCGCCATATGCAAATCTGTCTTCACCCTGTGCCTCGTGGAAAAAGAACAGCACGAACTGCCAAGTCAGGTCCAATCTGGACTGGAAACAAGCATCCAAGGACCGGTTTCGGGGTTTCACCCCTCTTCAGCCAGGATAGCTTGATTCCAGTGGCATAGAGAGCATGGGACCCACGTCTGGGCATACCCGTCCCAATTTGGGGTGACAAATGCAAAAACAACAGTTGATGGACAGAATGCGGAACAATGTCACACATTCACCCCAGTACAGAGATCTGGGCTTAAATCTATCGTTTCTTTGCTCACCATGCCATTCCAGTTTGGACCCAGCCATATGCAAATCAGTCTTGACCCTGTGCCTCATGGGAACAACCCAGCCTGAACTGCCAAGCCAGGTCCTTCCTGGACTGGAAACACGCATCCTAGGACCAGTTTCGGGGTATCACCCCTCTTCAGCCAGGATAGTTTGTTTCCAGTGGCATGGAGAGCACAAAACCTACGTCATCCCACTCGGGGTGACAAATGCAAAAACAACAGTTGATGGACAGTATGCAGAACAATGTCATATATTTATCCGATTACAGATATCTGGGCCTAAATCCATCATTTTTTTGCTCACCATGCCATTCCAGTTTGAACCCAGCCATATGCAAATCAGTCTTGACCCTGTGCCTCATGGGAACAGTCCAGCCCGAACTGCCAAGCCAGGTTCTCCCTGGACTGGAAACAAGCATCCTAGGACCGGTTTCGGGGTTTCACCCAGCTTCAGCCATAATAGCTTGATTCCAGTGGCATGGAGAGCACAGGACCCACGTCTGGGCATACCCATCCCACTTGGGGTGACAAATACAAAAACAGCAGTTGATGGACAGAATACAGAACAATGTCATACATTCACCTCAGCACAGAGATCTGGGCCTAAACCCATGTTTTTTTTGCTCACCATGCCATTCCCGTTTCAACCCAGCCATATGCAAATCAGTCTTGACCCTGTGCCTCATGGGAACAGTCCAGCCCAACTGCCAAGCCAGGTCCTCCCTGGACTGGAAACAAGCTTGCTTTGTTCAACACTCCGTCCATCATACCTTTGGTTTTGCTTTGTTCACCCTAATTAGGCAGGGTATGCCCAGACGTAGGTCCCTTGATTACTTTGCCTCTGGATTCAAGCTAACTTGGCTGATGACGGCTGATTAGCCAGAAACCGGCCCCAGGATGCTTGTTTACGCTCCAGGGAAGACATGGCTTGGCAGTTCGGGCTGGGCTGTTGCCATGAGGCACAGGGTCAGACTGATTTGCATATGGCCATGTCTGAATTGGGGTGGCGGAGTAAGCTTAAGAATGATGATGGATTAAACCCAGATCAGTAAACATGGGGATGAGTGCTTGCATTGTACAACACTCCGTCCATCATGCCCTTTGGTTTTGCTTTATTAACCCTATATGTACCTTTTGGTAGTGGCATCATACATAAAAGAAACATACAAATATATGTATACCTGTGTATTATACGTCTAGCATCTTCACACACATAACACGTGTGAAAATACATGTACTACTAGAGACATACCTCAGTCACAAGACCATGCAGTCCTTTAAACTTGACAGACAACACTTCCCATTTCAAGCAGACACCTAAATATATGCGGCGTGCTACAAGTGCACCTTTCCACAGACTCATACGAAGTAGCCTAATCAGTAATCCCCATGCCAACATGTCAAAAACCTCACTTTTCTCTTGCAGCTTCACTATTCAGCGACTACTCAGAGTGTTCAGACTAGCCAAATATAAAGCAGCAACCCTTTGCATGTCTCTGTTATAAATCTCACCATATTCCCGACAGCATGCATGCATGTGTCTGTACCTTTTACTAGTGGAATCATATATAAAAGAAACATACAAATGTATGTATAACAGTGTTTTATACTTCTAGCATCTTCAGATGCATAAAACGTGTGAAAATACATTTACTAGTAGAGACATACTTCAGTCACAAGACCATGCAGTCCTTTAAACTTGACAGACTGCACTTCCCATTTCAAGCAGACACCTACATTTGGGCAGCATACTTCAACTGTACCTTTCCACAGACTCCTACAAAGTATCCTAATCACTATTCTCTCTGCCAACATGTCAAAAACCTCACTTTTCTCTTGCAGCTTCACTATTCAGCGACTACTCAGAGTGTTGCGCCTAGTCAAATATAAAGCAGCAACCCTTCACATGTCTCTGTTATAAGTCTCACCATATTCCTGAAAGCATGTATGCATGTGTCTGTGGCTTTTGCTAGTTGCATTATATATAAAAGAAACATCCAAATAGGTGTATCCCTGTGTTTTATACATCTAGCATCTTCAGATGCATAACACGTGTGAATATTCATGTACAAGTAGAAAAATACCTCAGTCACAAGACCATGAAGTCCTTTAAACTTGACAGACTATACTTCCCATTTAGAGCAGACACCTAAATTTATGCGGCGTACTTCATGTACAGCTCTCCACACACTCATACGAAGTAGCCTAATCACTAATCCCTCTGCCAACATGTCTTAAACCTCACTTTTGTGACGCAGCTTCACTAATCAACAACTATTCAGAGTTTTGGGCCAAGCCAAATATAAAGCAGCAACCCTTTGCGTGCCTCTGTTGTAAGTCTCACAATATTCCTGAAAGCATGCATACATGTGTCTGTACCTTTTGCTAGTGGCATCATATATAAAAGAAACATACAAATAGATGTATATCAGTGTTTTATACGACTAGCATGTACAGATGCATAACACGTGTGAAAATGTATCTACAAGTAGAGACCTACCTCAGTCACAAGACCATGCAGTCCTTTACACTTGACAGGCTACACTTCCGATTTCAAGCTGACACCTTAATTTATGCGGCGTGCTTCAAGTGCACCTTTCTACAGACTAATATAAAGTAGGCTAATCAGTAATCCCTCTGCCAACATGACAAAAACCTCAATTTTCTCTTGCAACTTCACTATTCAGCGACTACTCAGAGAGTTGCGCCTAGCCAAATAGAATTGAAACAGCACTTGTATAGCGCTAACTACCCGGAGGCCTCGTAGCGCTTATGACAGAAACTTAATTAGCAGGGGCTCAAGGCAGGTCAGCAGAGGGTAGCATACAGGTGTGTTTTTAGAATTTTCCTAAAAGAGAGATGGTTTAAAGTTTCCCGCAAAGGCAGAGGAAGAGTGTTCCAAATATAATCTTGTTAAAAATAAAAACTGTGCGAGGATAGCTCTTGAAGAAAATTATTTTCTGTTTAACACCGAGTTCTTTGGTCAGGTGAAAGGCGTGGCCATGGGCACAATTTTCGCGCCAGATATAGGCAATCTGTTTGTAGCCGCTTTCGAGGAAAGGGTGATTTATAATAATAACCCTTTTAGTTCCAACTTAAATCAATACTTCAGATACATCGATGATGTGTGCATTGTATGGGAGGGATCACAGGAGGAATTGCAAAGTTTCCACCTATGGCTCAATCAACAAGATCAGAACTTACAATTCATATTAGAAAGCAATCCTAGTTTCATCAGCTTCTTGGACCTCACTATTAAAAATGATGAAGGTACCTTATATATGAGTTTATACACCAAACCAACAGCCAGGAATACTTTGTTAAAATATAACAGCCACCACCCACACAACTTACGAGACAATCTCCCTTTTGGTCAGTTTTTACGTATCTGACGTAACTGTACCAAAAGGGAAGATTATTTCAGGGAAGCTAATGTTTTACAGTCAAAACTAGTCATGAGGGCATATCCATATAGACTGGTGAAACATGCCATGAAACGGGCATGGTATTATGATCGGCAGGCATTATTACACAAGGAAGGACAACTACTTGAGAATGAGAAAAAAACACAACCTATAACTTGTGTAATGACATTTGGAACTGAATCCAACCACATAAGAAAAATAAATAAACAGAACTGGCACCTCATTAGGAAGGTAGAGGCACAGTTGGAATTACCACGTTTCGCCTTCAAGAGGGCCAGGAATTTGCGAGATCATTTAGTGAGGGCCTATAACGAACTAGTACCGACCATGATACAGAACCTGTGGGGCTTATCACCAGTCATAGGACACTACCCCTGTGATAATTGTGCCGCCTGTGCTACCACGAGTACAGTCAAAAGTTGTAATCTGAATGGCAGAGAGTTGATTTTACGTCAGCATTCAAATTGTTTAACAAAGAATGTAATATACTGTATACAGTGTCCATGTTCTCTAACTTACATTGGGAAAACTACACAAGAAGTTAGAAAACATATTTTACAACATCAGTCACGTATGCGATGTAATGTAATTACTGCTCCTCTTGTTGAACATTACCAACAAAAGTCTCATATGCCATCACAGATGAAATGGTTTGTATTGGAAGTGGTCAAGAATTCAAAGAGGCGTCTTAACATGGATCGGCTGCTCACACAAAAAGAGAACAAATGGATTTGGTCCTGTAATACAGTAGAAAAAGGACTGAAGTCGATGATTGAGTGGCACACTCTAGCGACACTGTAGGGACCTTTTGTCCTTGTAGATGATACATTGGATGTGTAATTTTCCTAATTCTCTGTGGTACCTGTGTGTGAAGCCAGATGACATTTGGGTAGTTCTGAGGCTTTCTGGATATTAACTAATTTGTAATTAACCTAGAAATCCCAGCAATGAATGACACTCTATAGCATTGGTCAAAATGCCCCTAGGAACCATAAGGTTATTACGCGTAAATATTTTAAAGTTAGGCATGATATGATACATTGTCTTAGTGCAGCCGTGGTGGAGACTTGGATTATAAGCTTTGAAGACAAGTGCATGGAGTGGAAGACGAGTGTGTTGTCCATGGCATTGCCAATAAAGATTCCCGATTCAAAGGAACCATTTCGGCTTTGGGATGTTAGTCAATGACCTGACAACATGTTTTTGAGTTTAATACAGGCTCGGCCTCGTTAGGCTGTTGTGTTAAACAATATATGAGTATTCTGCAGTCGGTATGTACAACTAGTTTTTGAGTGTAATATTTCTTAAAATTTCTTAGTTACTCTTTAGAAGCGTTAGTAGGACGTCGAGATAGGTGACTGGCTTAAGGAGATTCGAGGGTGTTGTCTTTTTGATATCTTCTGCAGGTTTCCATTATCTTTTGAGCCACTTTAAGATGGCCGCCTTAGTTCAACGCGGCATGCTAAGAGCAAATATGAGTATTTTGCCTTTGTTTAAGTTGATTTGTCTGATTTTTCTATTTTAATTTATTCTTGAAAGCTACTTGGGTAATTTTCATGATAAATAGTCGAAAGGTGTTTTTGTGCCAATAAATGTATTTTACAGGATATCGGCATGGCTCATAATAACTGTATAACCACTCTAAGATGGCCACCACAGCTCCACGTAGCGTGACGTCATCACGTCGAAAGCTTTCCTGGTTCCTTTTTGGATCGCGGTCCACTTTTGCGCCGTCTTGTGAGTTGGGCAAAGACGGACCAAGTGAAGCAGGTTCCTAACTCAAGTAAGCGTTTTATAGCTCCCGCATTTTAGTGTTTTGTAGCTCACGTATTTGACTGTGAGCACTGCTGTTTTTCGATGTACGCTAGGCTGATCACGGAAGCATGTATTCATTAAGACACTTCATGTCTCGTTACAGGCTAATAGACGCTTGTGAACAAGTAATTCTGTGAGTACCCCTTTATACCTCGACACATGTGGTGTTAGTGGGTTGATTTAGGATCCTTATCACCTAGTTAGAACGCAGAGTAAATTAATTTTTCTCTGGTTGAATTACGTCTGTAGGTGGTGATATGTCATAAATGTTGAAGACATGTAAGTACTGCCTTTTAGTTTGGTATTCTTGGGTAAAGGGTTTTAGAGTCTTATCTAGAGTTTTGACAGATGGACTCTTTTGATGTATGTTTTCTTGATCAGATTCATCGGATTGACATCTCTAAGAGGATATAACTTCCTTTTGGAAGTATTGTGATTAAGTGAGTATGGTTTTTAAAGATTATGTACAAATTTTGTGTAATTTTAGGTGGTACAGTGTTGTCACAAGGATTTGGCACATGTATGTGTGGTGGCATGTTTTGAGGTTTATGTAGTTTGGGTTTACACTATAGGTGTGTTTCACCATAGTTGTCTTTTTGTGTTGAGCAGACGACACCTTTTTCTGTGTACAGGGATGACAAGTACATATTCTTTTCATATTAGATTCATATGTGCAACAACATCGTCCTGATGATGGTCCCGAGGTTCTATTAGACCAGCGGGGGACCGAAACGTCGACGCCTAACATCGTTTTGCTTATATGTTTATTATTTAGACTGTAAAATCTGATGAAATGTTATGCTTAATTTTCATGTGATATGGTGTTTTGATTGTCCATAACCTCAGCAAAAGTTGTTTTGGACACTACTGGTAATTAACCAAAGAACCTCAGTAGTGTGTCCGTTGCCAGGCATCAATTTGATACTACTAAAAAAAGTGAAGTTGAATAAAAAATTTCTTTTTATATATTCTGGTATATGTCCGTAAACTTCCCTGGATAACTGAATTGATGATCATGAATGTGGCATTAAGTATAAATTGTAATTGATCGGAAATGTTTCCTCGAGGGACAATTGTATTTTGTGGTAGGCAAATATATAGCAGCAATTCTTCACATGTCTCTGTCGTAAGTCTCACCATATTCCTGAAAGCATGCATGCATATGTCAGTACCTTTTGCTAGTGGCACCATATATAAAAGAAACATACAAATAGATCTATAGTGTTTTTTTCATATAGCTTCTTCAGATGCATAACACATGTGAATATACATGTACAAGTAGAGACATACCTCAGTCACAAGATCATGAAGTCCTTCAAACATAACAGACTGGACTTCCCATTTCAAGCACAAACCTACATTTATGCAGCATACTTCAACTGTACCTCTACACAGAGTCTTAAAAAAGTATCCTAATCCCTCTGCCAACATGTCAAAAACCTCACTTTCCTCTTGTAGCTTCACTTTTCAGCAACTACTCAGAGAGTTGCTCTTAGCCAAATATAAAGCAGCAATTCTTCATGTGTCTCTAATGTAAGTCTCACCATATTCCTTAAAGCATGCATGCATATGTCAGTACCTTTTGCTAGTGGCACCATATATAAAAGAAACATGCAAATAGATGTATAACTGTGTTTTATACGTCTAGCATCTTCAGATGCATAACACATGTGAATATACATTTACTAGTAGAGACATACCTCAGTCACAAGACCATGAAGTCCTTCAAACCTAACAGACTGGACTTCCCATTTCAAGCACAAACCTACATTTATGCAGCATACTTCAACTGCACCTTTAAACAGTCATTAAAAAGTACCCTAATTACTAATCCCTCTGCCAACATGTCTTAAACCTCACTTTTGTGCTGCAGCTTCATTATTCAACGACTACTCAGAGTATAGGGCCTAGCCAAATATAAAGCAGCAACTCTTCGCATGTCACTGTTGTAAGTCTTACCATATTTCTGAAAGCATGCATGCATGTTTCTGTAGCTTTTGCTAGTGGCATCATACATAAAAGAAACATATAAATAGATGTATACCTACGTTTTATACGTCGAGCATCTTCAGATGCATAACACGTGTGAAAATACATTTACAAGTAGAGACATAACTTAGTCATAAGACCATACAGTCTTTTAAACTTGACAGACTGCACTTCCCATTTCAAGCAGACACCTACATTTATGCAGCATGCTTCAACTGTACCTTTCCACAGACTCATACGAGTAGCCTAATCACTAATCCCTCTGCCAACATGTCTAAAACGTGACCTGTGTTTTATACGTCTAGCATCTTCAGATGCATATCATGTGAAAATGCATGTACAAGTAGAGACATACCTCAGTCACAAGACCATGCAGTCCTTTAAACTTGACAGACTCCACTTCCCACTTTAAGCAGCCACCTAACTTTATACGGCGTATTTTAAGTGTGCTTTCCCACTGACTCCTACGAAGTAGCCTAATCACTAATCCCTTTGCCCATATGTCTAAAACCTCACTTTTCTCTTGCAGCTCAATGAATACTCAGAGTGTTGTGCCTAGTCAAATATAATTCAGAAAAGTGGGTGGTGATGGACAGAGTATCTGAATTAAGCAGAACACTCCTACCCAGTCAAAAGATCAGGGCTTGATCCATCACCGTTTTTTAGCTCACTGCACCATCCCAGCTCAGAACCTGGCTATATGCAAATTAGTCTGTCCCTGGCCCAGTGCATCATGGGAACAGGGCAGACCAAACTACCAAGCCAATTCTTTACTGGAAAGGAAACAAGCTTCCGGGGACCGGTTTCTGGCATTACAGCCGTCTTCGGCCCGGCTTGCTTGAATCCTGATGGTGCAGTGAGCAAGGGACTCATGTCTGAGCATACCCTTCCACTCCTATAGTGGCCAAAACGATTCAGAAAAGGGGGTGGTGATGGACAGAGTATCTGAATTAAGCAGAACACTCCTACCCAGTCAAAAGATCAGGGCTTGACCCATCACCGTTTTTTAGCTCACTGCACCATCCCAGCTCAGAACCTGGCTATATGCAAATTAGTCTGTCCCTGGCCCAGTGCATCATGGGAACAGGGCAGACCAAACTACCAAGCCAATTCTTTACTGGAAAGGAAACAAGCTTCCGGGGACCGGTTTCTGGCATTACAGCCGTCTTCGGCCCAGCTTGCCTGAATCTTGATGGTGAAGTGAGCAAGGGACTCATGTCTGAGCATACCCTTCCACTCCTATAGTGGCCAAAACGATTCAGAAAAGGGGGTGGTGATGGACAGAGTATCTGAATTAAGCAGAACACTCCTACCCAGTCAAAAGATCAGGGCTTGATCCATCACCGTTTTTTAGCTCACTGCACCATCCCAGCTCAGAACCTGGCTATATGCAAATTAGTCTGTCCCTGGCCCAGTGCATCATGGGAACAGGGCAGACCAAACTACCAAGCCAATTCTTTACTGGAAAGGAAACAAGCTTCCGGGGACCGGTTTCTGGCATTACAGCCGTCTTCGGCCCGGCTTGCTTGAATCCTGATGGTGCAGTGAGCAAGGGACTCATGTCTGAGCATACCCTTCCACTCCTATAGTGGCCAAAACGATTTAGAAAAGGGGGTGGTGATGGACTAATTTGCATGTAGCCGGGTTCTGAACTGGGATGGTGCAGTGAGCTAAAAAACGGTGATGGATCAAGCCCTGATCTGTTGACTGGGTAGGAGTGTTCTGCTTATTTCAGATACTCTGTCCATCACCACCCCCTTTTCTGAATCGTTTTGGCCACCATAAGCGTGGCAGGGTATGCTCAGATGTGAGTCCCTTGCTCACTGCACCATCAGGATTCAAGCAAGCCGGGCCGAGGACGGCTGAAATGCCAGAAACCGGTCCCCGGAAGCTTGTTTCCTTTCCAGTAAAGAATTGGCTTGGTAGTTTGGTCTGCCCTGTTCCCATGATGCACTGGGCCAGGGACAGACTAATTTGCATGTAGCCGGGTTCTGAACTGGGATGGTGCAGTGAGCTAAAAAACGGTGATGGATCAAGCCCTGATCTGTTGACTGGGTAGGAGTGTTCTGCTTAATTCAGATACTCTGTCCATCACCACCCCCTTTTCTGAATCGTTTTGGCCACCATAAGCGTGGCAGGGTATGCTCAGATGTGAGTCCCTTGCTCACAGCACCATCAGGATTCAAGCAAGCCGGGCCGACGACGGCTGAAATGCCAGAAACCGGTCCCCGGAAGCTTGTTTCCTTTCCAGTAAAGAATTGGCTTGGTAGTTTGGTCTGCCCTGTTCCCATGATGCACTGGGCCAGGGACAGACTAATTTGCATGTAGCCGGGTTCTGAACTGGGATGGTGCAGTAAGCTAAAAAAACGGTGATGGATCAAGCCCTGTTCTGTTGACTGGGTTGGAGTGTTCTGCTTAATTCAGATACTCTGTCCATCACCACCCCCTTTTCTGAATCATAGTCAAATATAAAGCAGCAACCCTTCAAATGACTCTGTTGTAAGTCACCATATTCATGAAAGCATGCATGCATGTGTCTGTACCTTTTGCTGCTAGGAGTATCATACATAAAAGAAACATACAAATAGATGTATACCTGTGTTTTATACGTGTAGCATCTCCAGGTACATAATACGTGTGAAAATACATGTACAAGTAGAGACATATCTCCTTAACAAGACTATGAAGTCCTTTAAACGTGACAGATTCCACTACCCATTTCAAGCAGACACCTACATTTATATAGCGTACTTCAAGTGTACCTTTCCACAGACTCATACGAAGTAGCCTAATCGCTAATCTCTCTGCCAACATGTCTTAAACCTCACTTTTGTGCTGCAGCTTCACAATTCAGCAACTACTCAGAGTGTTGGGCGTAGCCGAATATAAAACAGCAACCCTTCGCATATCACTCTTGTAAGTCTCACGATATTCCTGAAAGCTTGTATACATGTGTCTGTACCTTCTACTTGTGGCATCATATATAAAAGAAACATACAAATAGATGTATACCTGTGTTTTTTTACGTCTAGCATCTTCAGATGCATAACATGTGTGAAAATACGTGTAGACGTAGAGACAAACCTCAGTCACAAGACCATGCAGCTCTATAAACTTGACAGACTGCACTTCTCATTTCATACAGACACCTACGTTTATGCAGTGTACTTCAACTATGCTTTTTCAAAGACTCATACAAAGTACCATAATCACTAATCCATCTACCAAAGTACATATATTACTATGCAAAACCTATTTCAATCTTCATTACAGTACAGTAAAACAAACTACAATACGCATTTGTACATTTCATAACATATTTCAAACATCACACTTCTCTAATAATTTCCAAACTTTAAAAATAATGCTTTTCAAATTAAAAAATATCACTACAAAGACTGAAGCACAGCTGCACAATACATAACACACCTTAGAAATGTATAACACACCTTTCAAATAGTAGTGCAGAATATTAAATATCAGAAACCCTTAAAAGATTTTCTTTTTCACATAATAAATGTAATGCGCCACTCTCAACAAGGTAAAGCCAGTAATGGCAAACTCTCAATCAATCAATAAATCAAAACAATTGTAAAACGCACTACTTACCCGTGAGGGTCTCAAGGCACTGGGGGGCGGGGGGTAATGCTGCTACTGCTCGAAAAGCCAGGTCTTGAAGAGTCTTCTGAAGGTCAGCAGGTCTTGGGTCTGCCGGATGGGGAGGGTGTCCAAGGTCTTGGCGGCGAGGTGAGAGAACGATCTGCCACCGGAGGTCACTCTTCATATGCGGGGGACTGTGGCGAGGGCAAGGTCGGTGGAGCGAAGCTGGCGGTTGTTTTAAAAAATTAAATATTAGAATTAATATTTGTTAAAAATGTATTTAAGAAAAAAAATGTAAATTAAAAAAATTAAAATAAATATATATATATATATATTTTTTTTTTTTTAAAGTTTCAAATGTTTTAATTAATATTTGATTTTTTTTTAAAAATTTGGAAAATTTATAAAAAAAATATTTTAAAAATTTAGTAGCGGGATGTTGGGTTTATAGGTGATAAGTGTGGGGATTGTTTAAAGATTTAGAGAAATTGAAGTAATATTTGTAAATAAATAAAAAATAAAAAAAATTAAGTTTAAAAAATTCATATATAATTTGAGGAACGGGATGTTGGGTTTATAGGGGATAAGGGTGGGGAGTGTTTTAAAAAAGTAAATATTAGATTTAATATTTGTAAAAAAATATTTTAAGAAAAGAATTTATCATTTTCAAAAATGAAATACATTTTTTTAGAATTTAATTTTTTTAATTAATATTTGAAAAAATATATAATATTTTTTGAACATTTATATAAAAAACATTTAAAAATTTAGTAGCGGGATGTTGGGTTTATAGGGGATAATTGTGGGGATTGTATAAATAATTAGAGAAATTGAAGTAATATTTGTTAATAAATGTAAAAAATTACAATTTTTTTAAAATTCTAATATTTACATATTTGTAGCGTGATGTTGGGTTTATAGGAGATAAAGTTGTGGAGTGTTTTACAATTTCAAATATTTGAATGAATATTTTTTAAATTTTGTAATAAAATATATAATTTTTTATAAATTTAATTTTTTTTTTTTTAAATAATATAATTTAAAAATTCGGAGTGTGATGTTGGGTTTGTAGGGGATAATGTTGGTTAGTGTTTCTTAAAAATATCTAAATTTATAAATATTGTTTAACATTTTAAAAATGTAATTTTTAAACATAAAATAAATATTTTGATTTAAATAACATTTTTATTTTTTTATTTTTACAAATCATTACATTTTGTATATTTAAATTTTTAAAGTGTGCAGAAACAACCCCAATTCAATGTAGATTGGAGTGGGAATAGTCAATTATAATTAACTAGTGTCTAGCACCTACCCCAATTTAATTTGGACTGGAGTGGGAATAGTAAATTATATTTAATTAGTGTCCAGCACCTACCTCAATTTAATGGAGACTGGAGTGGGAATAGTAAATTATAATCAATTAGTGCCCAGCACCTACCCCAATTTTATGTAGACTGGAGTGGGAATAGTAAATTAAATTTAATTACTGTCCAGCACCTACCCCAATTTAATGTAGACTGGAGTGGGAATAGTAAATTATGTTTAATTGGTGTCCAGCACCTACCCCAATTTAATGTAGACTGGAGTGGGAATAGTAAATTATAATTATTTAGTGTCCAGCACCTACCCCAATTTAATGTAGTCTGGAGTGGGAATAGTAAATTATATTTATTAGTGTCCAGCACCTACCCCAATTTAATGGAGACTGGAGTGGGAATAGTAAATTACATTTATTTAGTGTCCAGCACCTACCCCAATTTAATGTAGACTGGAGTGGGAATAGTAAATTATATTTAATTAGTGTCCAGCACCTATCCCAATTTCATGTAGACTGGAGTGGGAATAGTAAATTAAATGTAATTAGTGTCCAGCACCTACCCCAATTTTTATGTAGACTGGAGTGGGAATAGTTAATTATTTTTAATTAGTGTCCAGCACCTACCCCAATTTAATGTAGACTGGAGTGGGAATAGTAAATTATAATTATTTAGTGTCCAGCACCTACCCCAATTTAATGTAGTCTGGAGTGGGAATAGTAAATTATATTTAATTAGTGTCCAGCACCTTCCCCAATTTAATGGAGACTGGAGTGGGAATAGTAAATTAAATTTATTTAGTGTCCAGCACCTACCCCAATTTAATGTAGACTGGAAGTGGGAATAGTAAATTATATTTAATTAGTGTCCAGCACCTACCCCGATTTAATGTAGACTGGAGTGGGAATAGTAAATTATATTTAATTAGTGTCCAGCACCTACCCCAATTTAACGTAAAGTGGAGTGGGAATAGTAAACTATATTTAATTAGTGTCCAGCACCTACCCCAATTTAATGTAGACTGGAGTGGGAATAGTAAATTAAATTTAATTAGTGTCCAGCACATACCCCAATTTTTATGTAGACTGGAGTGGGAATAGTTAATTATTTTTAATTAGTGTCCAGCACCTACCCCAATTTAATGTAGACTGGAGTGGGAATAGTAAATTATAATTAATTAGTGTCCAGCACCTACCCCAATTTAATGTAGACTGGAGTGGGAATAGTAAATTATGTTTAATTGGTGTCCAGCACCTACCCCAATTTAATGTAGACTGGAGTGGGAATAGTAAATTATAATTATTTAGTGTCCAGCACCTACCCCAATTTAATGTAGTCTGGAGTGGGAATAGTAAATTATATTTATTAGTGTCCAGCACCTACCCCAATTTAATGTAGACTGGAGTGGGACTAGTAAATTAAATTTAATTAGTGTCCAGCACCTACCCCAATTTTTATGTAGACTGGAGTGGGAATAGTTAATTATTTTTAATTAGTGTCCAGCACCTACCCCAATTTAATGTAGACTGGAGTGGGAATAGTAAATTATAATTAATTAGTGTCCAGCACCTACCCCAATTTAATGTAGACTGGAGTGGGAATAGTAAATTATGTTTAATTGGTGTCCAGCACCTACCCCAATTTAATGTAGACTGGAGTGGGAATAGTAAATTATAATTATTTAGTGTCCAGCACCTACCCCAATTTAATGTAGTCTGGAGTGGGAATAGTAAATTATATTTATTAGTGTCCAGCACCTACCCCAATTTAATGGAGACTGGAGTGGGAATAGTACATTACATTTATTTAGTGTCCAGCACCTACCCCAATTTAATGTAGACTGGAGTGGGAATAGTAAATTATATTTAATTAGTGTCCAGCACCTATCCCAATTTCATGTAGACTGGAGTGGGAATAGTAAATTAAATTTAATTAGTGTCCAGCACCTACCCCAATTTTTATGTAGACTGGAGTGGGAATAGTTAATTATTTTTAATTAGTGTCCAGCACCTACCCCAATTTAATGTAGACTGGAGTGGGAATAGTAAATTAGAATTATTTAGTGTCCAGCACCTACCCCAATTTAATGTAGTCTGGAGTGGGAATAGTAAATTATATTTAATTAGTGTCCAGCACTTTCCCCAATTTAATGGAGACTGGAGTGGGAATAGTAAATTAAATGTATTTAGTGTCCAGCACCTACCCCAATTTAATGTAGACTGGAAGTGGGAATAGTAAATTATATTTAATTGGTGTCCAGCACCTACCCCGATTTAATGTAGACTGGAGTGGGAATAGTAAATTATATTTAATTAGTGTCCAGCACCTACGCCAATTTAATGTAGAGTGGAGTGGGAATAGTAAATTATATTTAATTAGTGTCCAGCACCTACCCTAATTTAATGTAGACTGGAGTGGGAATAGTAAATTATAATTACTGAGTGTCCAGCACCTACCCCAATTTTATGTAGACTGGAGTGGGAATAGTAAATTAAAATTAATTAGTGTCCAGCACCTAACTCAATTTAATGTAGACTGGAGTGGGAATAGTAAATTAAAAAAATTTAGGGGTCCATTAGGATGTCGGGCGGTGGCACCACCGCGGTGGTGGCGGGGTGGGAAAACAGCTTTTTCCGCCCGCGAGCAGCGGAACTCACGTCCGCCACATTAGGATAGGTAAACACAGGTCATTTCCCGTCCGCCGCGGAGCACCGCGCACCGCCATCAAAGTGCGCCCGCCACCGCGGCGGAGGGAGCCTATCGAGACCCTCCGCCGCGCCCGATGACATCCGCCCCGCTCGACAAATTAGGATGGCCAAAACAAGCAGACGCACCGCAGCGGAGACACCGCACAGCTGAAGCAGGCGGAAAGTCGACAGCGGAGCACAAACGCCGAGACCCGACATGAACCCCATGGACCCAGCCCTCCACATGCATCCGGTCATGTACCTGCTGCAACACTATCGCCAGATGGGCCGCCGCGGACGCCTCCGCAGGTACGCCACTACACATATGCACCACACAACACACATGCCGACACAGGGCCCAAGCACCACACTGGCATCCTGCTGGGGGGCACAACACATCTACATGGGCACCCACACATCCCCCACCTCACAACAAGGCACCCCACGGCATCAACGTTCCGGCAACGGTCATGTCACCGCCGTGGTCAACACACGCGCACTATGCAGACGGCAATGCCACACCAAGGATGGGCAGGGCACCAACATCACAGGGACACACCACCCCAAACCACACTGCACCCCTCCCGAGCTAGCCACAGGCCAGGTGCTCATCCCGTGCACCCCCAGGCACACCAACAAGCACTGTAACAACAAGCACAATACGCACACACTGCAACACACAACACACAACCAGGGACACAGGCACTTCAGGATTGGCTGACAAGGAACACACAACACCAGTGCACTCCCCACAGCCCACACAATTGCATACAATCATCCACATCGGGCAAGACAAAACAAACAACAGGCATACAACTCCTGGCTGACACATGTGTGTCTCACACCATACAGGGGCACACATACATGCACTACAAACTAACACCCTTCAAACTGCACACCTCTGACACACCCAACACCACACATGCCATGTAAGCCATGCCACCAGGACTAAGGGCCAACACAAGATGACCATACACATACACGCTGGGCACACAGAAAGGAAAACACACACATACCTCATGACATCACAGACAGCTACCAAACCACTGAACAGCTGCACACCCTGTGCTGCCAGTGTCCCCCGAGGTGACCAGTGAACAGTGTATGCAGCAATAGCAAATCACCAACAAGAAAACCGCATGGCCTGTAAAATAGCCATCACAGAGTACAACATCAGCTGGGCCAGAATGGACTGAAGACCCTGTCACCCCTGTCTAAAAATAAGATGGCCACAAAGAGCCTACCAATGGTGAACTGAAAAATAGAGCATGGTACACAGTCTATCAAATGCAAACAAGAAAAGGACTTTAATCAGCAAGGAGACTGATAAAACACACACCAGAAGTATCTGTATTTATTCATATATTGCACAGATGTAGCAATACAACATTAGTAGACAACAGCAAACCACAAAATCATGTACAAATGGAAGAGACTCTGCACAGGTCAAACACAAACAGGAAGGGCAGAGTCCATGGCAGGTGACACAGCAAGTACATGAGAGGCTGCACAGGGGAGAGTACAGCACATCCGAGCAACAGGCCCAGAGTCCTTGGCAGGGGAGACAGCAAGTACACGAGAGGCTGCACAGGGGAGAGTACAGCACATCGGAGCAACAGGCCCAGAGTCCATGGTAGGGGAGACAGCAAGTACATGAGAGGCTGCACAGGGGAGAGTACAGCACATCAGAGCAACAGGCCCAGAGTCCTTGGCAGGGGAGACAGCAAGTACATGAGAGGCTGCACAGGGGAGAGTACAGCACATCAGAGCAACACGCCCAGAGTCCTTGGCAGGGGAGACAACAAGTACATGAGAGGCTGCACAGGGGAGAGTACGAGCAACAGGGTTAGCAACACACCCAGGTCGCAAACAATGGTCTTGACTAGCACACCTGTGTGGGGCACAGGGGAATGAGGGTGTTGACAACTCACTCCTGGCTGTCATGCGGACTGGGACCTGGCTGTGTGTAAGGGACAGCAGGCCCACTTGACTGGTGTGACAGAGGCCCATGTGATGTGGTAATAACAGAGGGCCTGCAAGGTGGAGGGCTGTGTGGCCCAGGCGGCACTGTGGCACATGGAGGTGGAGTCATGCACACTAAGCATGGGCGTAAAATCCGCTCCGCTCGCGGATTTTTCGGATTTTCGGCAAATTCGCAATCCGCGAACGCTCGCGAATTTGTCGAAAATCCGTGAATCCGCTTGCGGCGGATTTTTTGCTTGGTTGCGGCGCGCGGCGTGGTGCACGGCGTTCACTTTCCGTCATTTTAGCGTTTGCCGAGTTGTTTTTCTTTGCGAGTGACGCGCCATTTTAGATCTTGCTGCGTGTTCCCGCGGGAGTTTGTCGCCCGCGAATACGTACTCGCGGCTTGCCACCTTGCACAGCACACCTCGCGAGAGTTCGCAATTGCGAACACGTAGTTGCGGCGGAAAGGAACAATCTCGCACTTGCGAAATAGAGATTTTGCAATTTCGCACAAGAAAATCACCAGCAAACAGGATAAACCTTCAGAAAATTATGATTTTTATCAGAATCACTCCTCAGGTTGACATTTGCATGGCCTTTTTTTTTGCAAGGAGTCCATTTTGGGGGGGGGGGAGTAAGGAAGTGCCCCACAGTCTCCAACTTCCTGTTCCTGTCCAGCAGGCTCCTCCCAGTGCTTTGTCCATCTCCTGGTCACTTTCATTTGGATCTGGAGCTGGAAGGATTACTTTTTGTGGGTGCTGCTGGATATTTGGATTTGAGGCCTTTTTGACTGTCTTTGGATCACTTTTGGATTAGAAATCAACTTTCACAAGTAAGTTTGTTTGGGGCATTACAGTTGCTGCAAGTACAATTTTTGAACTTTTTCAGAAAATTAAATAAATTATATTGTGGGTAGCCACAGTATCCAGTAGGACCAGGGTTGGTTATGGGTGCATGATACAACTGTTTTGTTGAATTTAAACACCATTGAGGCCATGGATGGGCTGGGATTGTGCGGATTTTATTGTTTTTTGTCGTTTTTTTGGGCCTGCTGGTGTGGCCCTTTGCCCAGGGGTGGTGAGTGTTGCATGGGCCTAGTCTTTCTGTGGGGTGTCTTCTTGAATTTAAACATAATTGAGGCCATGGATGGGCTGGGATTGTGCTTATTTTATTGTTTTTTGTCGTTTTTGGGGGGCTGCTGGTGTGGCCTTTTGCTTGCCCAGGGGTGGTGGTGGTGCATGGACTGAGTGTGCCTGTGGTGTGGTCTCACTCTCTTTGATGTAAACATCATGGATGGCATTGGATTGTGGTGATATCTGGCTGTTTTTCTGTTTTTTGGGGGTGTACTGTTGATGTGGACTGGCCATGTGGGTGGTGGTGGTGGCCATCTTGAGTGCTGGCTGGTACAGGCAACATGTGCTTGGGGTGTAAGGGGGCCATTTTGAGGAGAGGCAGTGTCTGAGGCCTGCACTTATTTTGCCTACTTTTCATCCCTTATGCCCAGGGGTAGTGAGTGTTGCATGGGCCTAGTGTTTCTGAGGGGTGTCTTCTTGAATTTAAACACCATTGAGGCCATGGATGGGCTGGGATTGTGCAGATTTTATTGTTTTTTGTCGTTTTTTTGGGCCTGCTGGTGTGGCCCTTTGCCCAGGGGTGGTGAGTGTTGCATGGGCCTAGTCTTTCTGTGGGGTGTCTTCTTGAATTTAAACATAATTGAGGCCATGGATGGGCTGGGATTGTGCTTATTTTATTGTTTTTTGTCGTTTTTGGGGGGCTGCTGGTGTGGCCTTTTGCTTGCCCAGGGGTGGTGGTGGTGCATGGACTGAGTGTGCCTGTGGTGTGGTCTCACTCTCTTTGATGTAAACATCATGGATGGCAGTGGATTGTGGTGATTTCTGGCTGTTTTTCTGTTTTTTGGGGGTGTACTGTTGATGTGGACTGGCCATGTGGGTGGTGGTGGTGGCCATCTTGAGTGCTGGCTGGTACAGGCAACATGTGCTTGGGGTGTAGGGGGCCATTTTGAGGAGAGGCAGTGTCTGAGGCCTGCACTTATTTTGCCTATTTTTCATCCCTTATGCCCAGGGGTAGTGAGTGTTGCATGGGCCTAGTGTTTCTGAGGGGTGTCTTCTTGAATTTAAACTCTATTGAGGCCATGGATGGGCTGGGATTGTGCAGATTTTATTGTTTTTTTGTCGTTTTTTTGGGCCTGCTGGTGTGGCCCTTTGCCCAGGGGTGGTGAGTGTTGCATGGGCCTAGTCTTTCTGTGGGGTGTCTTCTTGAATTTAAACATAATTGAGGCCATGGATGGGCTGGGATTGTGCTTATTTTATTGTTTTTTGTCGTTTTTGGGGGGCTGCTGGTGTGGCCTTTTGCTTGCCCAGGGGTGGTGGTGGTGCATGGACTGAGTGTGCCTGTGGTGTGGTCTCACTCTCTTTGATGTAAACATCATGGATGGCATTGGATTGTGGTGATTTCTGGCTGTTTTTCTGTTTTTTGGGGGTGTACTGTTGACGTGGACTGGCCATGTGGGTGGTGGTGGTGGCCATCTTGAGTGCTGGCTGGTACAGGCAACATGTGCTTGGGGTGTAAGGGGGCCATTTTGAGGAGAGGCAGTGTCTGAGGCCTGCACTTATTTTGCCTACTTTTCATCCCTTATGCCCAGGGGTAGTGAGTGTTGCATGGGCCTAGTGTTTCTGAGGGGTGTCTTCTTGAATTTAAACACCATTGAGGCCATGGATGGGCTGGGATTGTGCAGATTTTATTGTTTTTTGTCGTTTTTTTGGGCCTGCTGGTGTGGCCCTTTGCCCAGGGGTGGTGAGTGTTGCATGGGCCTAGTCTTTCTGTGGGGTGTCTTCTTGAATTTAAACATAATTGAGGCCATGGATGGGCTGGGATTGTGCTTATTTTATTGTTTTTTGTCGTTTTTGGGGGGCTGCTGGTGTGGCCTTTTGCTTGCCCATGGGTGGTGGTGGTGCATGGACTGAGTGTGCCTGTGGTGTGGTCTCACTCTCTTTGATGTAAACATCATGGATGGCATTGGATTGTGGTGATTTCTGGCGGTTTTTCTGTTTTTTGGGGGTGTACTGTTGATGTGGACTGGCCATGTGGGTGGTGGTGGTGGCCATCTTGAGTGCTGGCTGGTACAGGCAACATGTGCTTGGGGTGTAAGGGGGCCATTTTGAGGAGAGGCAGTGTCTGAGGCCTGCACTTATTTTGCCTATTTTTCATCCCTTATGCCCAGGGGTAGTGAGTGTTGCATGGGCCTAGTGTTTCTGAGGGGTGTCTTCTTGAATTTAAACTCTATTGAGGCCATGGATGGGCTGGGATTGTGCAGATTTTATTGTTTTTTGTCGTTTTTTTGGGCCTGCTGGTGTGGCCCTTTGCCCAGGGGTGGTGGTGAGTGTTGCATGGGCCTAGTCTTTCTGTGTGGTGTCTTCTTGAATTTAAACATAATTGAGGCCATGGATGGGCTGGGATTGTGCTTATTTTATTGTTTTTTGTCGTTTTTGGGGGGCTGCTGGTGTGGCCTTTTGCTTGCCCAGGGGTGGTGGTGGTGCATGGACTGAGTGTGCCTGTGGTGTGGTCTCACTCTCTTTGATGTAAACATCATGGATGGCATTGGATTGTGGTGATTTCTGGCTGTTTTTCTGTTTTTTGGGGGTGTACTGTTGATGTGGACTGGCCATGTGGGTGGTGGTGGTGGCCATCTTGAGTGCTGGCTGGTACAGGCAACATGTGCTTGGGGTGTAAGGGGGCCATTTTGAGGAGAGGCAGTGTCTGAGGCCTGCACTTATTTTGCCTACTTTTCATCCATTATGCCCAGGGGTAGTGAGTGTTGCATACTTGCATGTCCGTAGTCTTTCTGTGGGGTGTCTTCAATGTAAACATCAAGGATGGCATGGGATTGTGCTCATTTTTCTGTGTTTTGTCGATTTTTTGGGGTGTATAACTGAACTGATGTTCCTCTGTCTTCCATTGCTTTTAGGTGCACAAGAAGACTCAAGAGAACCACCAGTGCCAGGAAGAAGTCCTGCAGCGGTGTGTGCAGCATAACGTCACGCGACGTCACGTCTGGACACAGAACCCTCTGCAACTCGTGCAACTGCTGCCTGCTGACCTGCTCTGAAGAGGATGGCCCCAAAAAAAGTAACCCGTAGCTCCTCTAGCAAGAAAGGTGCCAGTAAGGAGCAGAAGAAGCAAGTTACCAAGGAGACTGGTGTGCCGCCCGCCCCTTTTTTTGGGAGTAAAAAAAAAAGTATGCCTGCAGCAGCAGCAGCGGGATCTGCTGGGGACCAAGCTGGCAGCAGCACCCCCGCTCCATTGGGCTCAGTGCCACCACCACCACCACGCCAACTTAAGTCCAAGCCCTTGAGTGCTGCAGAGGCAGCCAGTATAGTTCTTCAATCACCATCGACCAGTGATGTTGGCTCATCGCAAGAAAGCAGCAGCAATGTCCCTCAATCAACACAGGTTGTTGTAGCTCATCTGACGAGTGTTGAACAACCACAGCCGCAACAACAATCACATGTGCAAGTACAAGCCCAAGTACATGTGGAAGGAGAGGCAGCGCAAGGAGATGCGCAAGCAGAGGTGCATGGAGGGTCACAAGTGCCCACAATAGTTGTTCCTCCCGAAGTAGGGGCACATCAGGAAATCGACAATCAAGGCGAGGTATCATTTGAGGAAGCCACTCCTCCTGATGATCCTTCATTGTCTTCCACACCCCTAGCAAGGAAGAGATCAAGGGTGGTGTCTACATCCTCTTCAAGCACACCTCCTTCTGATGATACGGATCAAACTTGGGAACCAGCACCACAGCCGTCTGAGAGTGAGGCACACCATGATCCAACAAAGGTAGTTAAGCGTAAAAGGAAGCTCGTCCAAAGTCTCAGAGTTATGGAGTGTGATGAGGCTCAACAAGAAGTGGCGGATACTGCTGCTGATGAAGACTCTGCCAACGACGACCCAGTCATCATAAAGGTCACTGCAGCCCCAGCGGGCATGCAGCAAACAGACATTTTGACCCTAGCCCGAAGAGCTGCTGCGCGTGATGATGATGATGATGTTGTCGATGAGGAGGCAGTGGAAACACCACAATCATTGGAGTTAAGTAGTACACCAACTCGTCCCGCTTCCATATTTCTTTCTGGCAAGAAGAGACCTCCGTCAACCTCGACCTTAATTAGTGGCGGTGAAAGTGCAAAACGTACAAATGTTGGGCAATCCAGATCCTCCACTTCATCTGGCATTAGCTTCATGACCACCACCACCAGTATCGCCGCCTCCTCCAGGTCCCACAGACACTTCAAGTCCCCAGTTTGGGACTTCTTTACTGTTTGTCCCAAAAATCCAAAGTTTGCCATTTGTACCCTTTGTAAGCTTGCAGTTAGTCGTGGTAAGTCAGGTACCAACTATGGTACCGGCGGCCAGAGTGGTCATCTTGAGAGAAAGCACGCTGTCAAAATGTGCAACCATTTCAGCCATTCTTTTAAGGCCCGGAAGCATCTGCGGAGACTGCTACTTCAACGTAGAATGCCAGTGAAAGCACTCATCCAGGAGGTGGCAACACGTTGGAACTCAACCTTCTACATGCTTGAGCGTCTGTATGAGCAGTATACGGTACTCGATCACTATTTCTTCACAGAGGGTACATCTCAGAAGGAGGACCTGCGGATGAGTGCGGCGCAATGGGACATAGTTAAAAGCCTGACAGACATGCTTCGTCCTTTTGAGTTCTTCACGCGTGCAGTCAGCCAGGAGGACTGTAATTTGGGAAAAGCTATCCCATTGTTGTGCATGCTGGAGCACCAACTGATGGCGGTGTCTTCTGAGTTTGAAAAAGAAGATGAAGAAAAAAAAAACCATTTCATTTTGTCAGAGAAATTATTAGAGCGCCTACGTGGTGATGAACGTCTTCAAAAGATCAAGTCAGATCAGCATTACATTTGTGCTACTATTCTGGATCCACGCTACAAAAAGGCGCTGGCAGGCGAAGCATTCTTTCCTTTTGATGATGCAGATGTTCAAAAGTACAAACATTGGTTAGCCTTGTCAGCCAAGAGGTTTGAAAAAGAACAGCAGGTTATTGAAGGAGAAGCCAGTACATCAGCATCAGCATCAGCAGGCCATCCCCAGTCACAAGAATCCACTTCTGCACCTGTGGCTGGGGCACAAGTGACCTCTCAGCCGTTAAAGACACCGGCAACTGGATCATCTGCACCACACACAACAAAAACAGTGGCTGTTGTAGAGGATTGGCTAAGTTTGCTTGGGTATGGTTCTCGAAAAAATGTCACAGCCACAGCAAAAAGTAAGCAAAGTGGAGGAACCGTTGATGACCTTGAGTCGATGGTGCAGGACTATATGAATGACTCAACAGTGGTCTTTCTTAATGAGGAGCCATTGCAGTATTGGCATGGCAAAAAACAATTGTGGCCACAGCTCTACAACCTGGCTATAAACTATTTGTCTTGCCCACTCGCAAGTGTGTCTTCTGAACGTGTTTTCAGTGCTGCTGGTGGCATTGTAACTCCCAAACGGAGCCGCCTCTCGCCCAAAAATGTGGAGCAGCTGACAATGATCAAGATGAATCAGCACCTCATACCACCAGATTACAAAGTACGAGAAAGCACGCCGCATGAAGACGAGGAGGACGGCAACGTAGATGAGGGGATTTTTTCTCTGTTCGGTGGCACTGACCTCATCCAGCCTGAATTCGCAGAGTATGATGACGAAATCTTGTTCTTATTCCCTGACACCGAGCCCTGAAAATGAGACAATCAATCAAGAACTTTCTTTTTCGTCCTTATTCACTTTTATTCCTGTGTGCTTTGTGTCTCTCTTTCTTTGTTTTGCACAGTTAATTAAATTCAAACTTTAATCACCTAATCCCAAAAACAAGACCATCATCAGAACTGTCTTCACTTGTTTGCTTATTGCTTTGAAGGTGCCGCAGTCTACATTCCTCAGGTTCACAAGTTCCGAAGAACATGCTCCTCTATCCTCCTCCTCCAGACTGCGATTTCCCTCCAAGCAGAGTGCTGGATTACGCCCAATGAAGAAAGACTCAGCACTTGTGGGGGTGTTGTACTTCTTTGCGGGTGAGTTGACGGATTTGGGCCCATTGCTGTGAAGCTCTAATAATGGACAAAAGTGTTTTGGACCAAATATGAGGTGGAAATTTCTTGCCGTTTTTGCTGACTTGCTTGCCTTTGAGGTGCTCTTTGGCGGGGTTCCGGGGGTTTGTGGGTAATTTTTGGTGTCTGTCGAAGCACTGCTGCGACAGTCTAATCTTGATTGCATTTGCTTTTCAGGAAATCCGTGGTGGAAAACAGGAGTTATGATGATTGATGATGATGACCTAGCTGAACAGCGCCGCATTTGGACCGAAGGCCGAGAGATATTGTAAGTATGAGATTTAGCTTTTTCGCTGTTTGGGGGTGTTGTCGGGTGGTTTTTTGCGGGTGGGTTGGCGCCGGCGGGTCTTGCCTGGGGCATTCCTGGGAAGGTCTAATACCGGATAGAAGTGTTTTGGACAAAATCCATAAGGAACAGCCTTTTTGTTTGCTATTTCTTCTGACATCTTGCTCAATGTAGCGTTTTGGGGGGCTTCCTGCTGTTCGTGGGTGGGTTGCGGCCGGGGTCTCTGTCGAAGCACTGCTGCGACAGTCTAATCTTGATTGCATTTGCTTTTCAGGAAATCCGTGGTGGAAAACAGGAGTTATGATGATTGATGATGATGACCTAGCTGAACAGCGCCGCATTTGGACCGAAGGCCGAGAGATATTGTAAGTATGAGATTTAGCTTTTTCGCTGTTTGGGGGTGTTGTCGGGTGGTTTTTTGCGGGTGGGTTGGCGCCGGCGGGTCTTGCCTGGGGCATTCCTGGGAAGGTCTAATACCGGATAGAAGTGTTTTGGACAAAATCCATCAGGAACAGCCTTTTTTTTGCTATTTCTTCTGACATCTTGCTCAATGTAGCGTTTTGGGGGGCTTCCTGCTGTTCGTGGGTGGGTTGCGGCCGGGGTCTCTGTCGAAGCACTGCTGCGACAGTCTAATCTTGATTGCATTTGCTTTTCAGGAAATCCGTGGTGGAAAACAGGAGTTATGATGATTGATGATGATGACCTAGCTGAACAGCGCCGCATTTGGACAGAAGGCCGAGAGATATTGTAAGTATGAGATTTAGCTTTTTCGCTGTTTGGGGGTGTTGTCGGGTGGTTTTTTGCGGGTGGGTTGGCGGGTCTTGCCTGGGGCATTCCTGGGAAGGTCTAATACCGGATAGAAGTGTTTTGGACAAAATCCATAAGGAACAGCCTTTTTTTTGCTATTTCTTCTGACATCTTGCTCAATGTAGCGTTTTGGGGGGCTTCCTGCTGTTCGTGGGTGGGTTGCGGCCGGGGTCTCTGTCGAAGCACTGCTGCGACAGTCTAATCTTGATTGCATTTGCTTTTCAGGAAATCCGTGGTGGAAAACAGGAGTTATGATGATTGATGATGATGACCTAGCTGAACAGCGCCGCATTTGGACAGAAGGCCGAGAGATATTGTAAGTATGAGATTTAGCTTTTTCGCTGTTTGGGGGTGTTGTCGGGTGGTTTTTTGCGGGTGGGTTGGCGGGTCTTGCCTGGGGCATTCCTGGGAAGGTCTAATACCGGATAGAAGTGTTTTGGACAAAATCCATAAGGAACAGCCTTTTTTTCAAGGTCAAATTTTGTTCTAAAACACAGTAGTACACCTACCTTGAGGGGAAAGATCCGCTATAATATTTTGGCCATACTTATTGATCCTTAAAAAGGTGACTCAGACAGAGCACGCAATTTCAAAAATATTGTACTGTCTATTAGGGAAATCAAAGTGTGACTTTTTGCACCACACAGCGTACATACCTTTTATTTATTTATCAGTGGTATTGTAATAGCACTTCCTGTTTTCCGTTCAATAATTACAGGCCGTGTTTCAGTCAACATCCGCCAGGCAGGCAGTGGACAGGGTGTCTTCTGTCAGTGGTCACCACATTGATGGACGAAGCGTCAGCTGGAATGGAGGAGTGCCGCCAATAAGAGGAATTGTTTGCTGCATGCTTATTACTTACCAAATTCAACAGGACAACTCCAACAACATACGCAATACAGATACAGTATCCATTGTTGTCTTTTATTCTATGAGTGTGACTGCATGTGCTTACCTTTAGTTTGTAACCAAAGATTGTCTGTATCTTCAATTATTGTTTGTCCATGCTCTGCTTTTTTTTTCTTCTCTCAACAAAACCTACCCAAAAAGAAACCCCCATTCCCATCCATTTTACAAACCCTAACCCTCTTCCCCCGGGCTGTGTTGTTTTGCTTGATGTCTGACTAAAATGACATCAATAATTCCACACACTTGCTGGGGAGGATAAGGTCATAGCAGCAACAGGCTGGTGAAGGAATACGAGGATATCTTCTAGACTTACTCAGCTTCAGTACTATATCTTCTAGTAGTAGTAGCCAATGTCAAATAAATTCAACGCAAGTACTAGTTATACTTGCAAGCAAATACTTTACCATTTGTTAGGCTACATTATGGCACTGTTCTAGTGTACTGTCACCTGCTATTTTCTCGATCGTACCGTAACCGTTGTAATGCTACAGTAAGGAGGACAAACAAGGTTTCGTTTTCTTTTTTTCCATAGGCATGCAACTGCCACTGTGTCACACCACTAGTACCACCGCAATGAGGAAATGTCACCCGCCCAGGATTGACAACGTTAATCCCCATTTCACCTGGAGCCAGCCCTGGGCCTAGCCCTAATTTCTAACACAAATTACAGGTAAGATAAGCGTTTGGTGGGAGGTAGTATAATGGAGTATTATTTCGGAGTCGACAAGAGATTGACGGTTGTACTACTAAAGTCCTACGACTGTTCAGGAAAACAAAGTTACTGTTACACCCCCGCCCCCCACCCACCAGACTGAAAAGCAGTAAAAAACAGGTATGGTCAGATAAAGTTGAAAAATATATTTATTTAGCCCTAACAAAATAATCTCCCTCACCCACCCTAACCCCAACGATTGTCTCTGAAACGTCCCAAAACGATCCCAACTCCCAAATCCCACCCCCCAAAAGTCTATAAAAAAAGGGCAAGGGACACTCCACTACTGGAGGGTGCTGGTGCTGGTGCATGATGCGGCATGGGCATCATACTCCTTGCGGAGGGTGGCAAGCTCGGAGCGGAGGCCCTTAACCAAGTTCTTATACCTCAGGACCTCCTGCTCCAGGTTGGACATGCGGACTCGTAGGCGGCGTTGGCGGTCCTTGCAGCTCCTGTGGGGGGCAGCTGGTATTTCGGTTGCTTGGCGGTGGCGGTCATCTTTCTTAGCCCGGCTCGGTCCCGCTGGCTTAGTCACGGAGGAGGATGCAGTGGTCACAGTCGAGGATGTCGTTGTTGCCCCGCTCGACTGCGTTTCCTCCTCCTCCTCCAGGGCCACCAGCCGCCGATATTCGGCGACTGTGGCCTCCAGCCTCCGTTGCCGGGCCAATCTAGCCTGCTCCCTCCTTGTTGTTGATTTGGAAGGAGCAACTATATGAAGAAAGAAAGACATAGTCTGTAACCAATGCTCCTTATTAATAACACAAAGTGATTGAGCCGAAAGTTGGGTCACAGAGTACAAGTAGCAAATTGAAAGCACAGTACATAACTATTGAGGACAGTATCTATGTAACCTCCCACTTCTGCATCCTTGCTCTAACAGTAGTGGTAGTTTAATGAACTAATTCTACGACCACTATGGACTTCCATTACAGTCGACTATGACAGTACACCAGTCTTATTCTTCTTCTTCTCTCTTGTTTAGGGAAATGGGTACGTTATCTTATGCAAGCCGGCAGAATGACATGGACAGCACAGTGAACTTGCACCCGAGAAAAAAAGTTGCACACCATGATGAGTGAGACAGACTTGCGTTACTGTACCGGTCCAGTACATGCAGGTGGTGAAGCTATTACTTTTCTATTACGGGTGGCACTGAGAATACTCTGTTACAAGGGCTACTGCTTAATTAATTTACCTTTCACCCTACAGTGCAAATGAGTACTAGAAAAGGAAAATGAAGAAGCTAACTAATTTGATTATCTATCACTTCACATGGGACGTATTTAATGACAGATGAGATGACTTTAGGTGCTTTGCTTAATATTGAGTGAACAGTGATACACCCACACATGAATGACGTACTACAAGTAAACTAAAGTTATTAAGAGAGGGACGGAGTGTCCACCGTAATAACCAGATATATGCTGTGAATGCAAACGCAATACAAAGTACTGCTACTATTCATGGTAGTATTGGACACATTTACAATTTCTTTTCCTTGCCTTCCCTGCACTGGAACGGACGTGCGGGTGCGGTGGTACATGCTCTTCAAGGTAACACTTACTTCACCTGGCGACCATCTACTCTCTCTAGATACACATGTGCTATCTAAGAGTCAGAGAATACCATGCTCCAGGCATCCATTCAGTCAAAGTATACGCACACATACAGTTTCTGTTTCACCCACCCAGGCTGCTGTCCTTCCACCCATCCTTGCTTCATCATTGACCCAGCCATGCACCATACCATATTCTTTCCTTCCCAGCCACCTCGGGGGCCAAGCAAACACATATCGTTCTTCTTTGCCAGCCATCATACAAGTTCGCGTCCCACTTACTTTCACCCTTCTTTCGCTTTTCGTTCATCCCATCCATCACGTTCGTCTAAGAACTTATTGGGATTCTTCTCACCAAAAACTTCACAGCTAAGTCGAAGTACATTTCGAGGAGGCTACTACCTGGTTGATTTGTAATTGTAATACACCCGTGCAGAAAGCACACTATGCAGTCTTCAATCTCAATAAGTAAGGAATATATAGCTTACCTGTTTCCGCCACCACCGTTTGATCCCCCACAGGAACGTCCGCCGGCTCTTGTACCGCCTCCTCCCCAGAGGCCTCAGAGTCCTGGTCCAACACAGCCACCTCCGCGCTGGCCCCGTCACCAGATGTTACACCTACAAAGTACATTTAAGAATGTTAGAATACACCACTCACTACTATATCATATTTGGTCTAGGAGAAATGTTAAAAAAACAGAATACAATGTAATAATTTGTGACTGTCTACTCCATAGTAAAAATGTCCCATTTTCCAGGGAAGGCTGTTGTCTTGCTGCACTTTTATGCACAACTGATGAATGCTTGCTTTTTATTTTTAACACGCACCACTTTTTCTCCTAACAGACAGAAGCTTGACTCCTGAGTCCTAAGAACACGACCAGGATCCAGTTCAAACCAGGTGAGAGCTCGGCTCGACCACAAGAAATGTGTCCAATTAATCGTCAGCACTAACCACTTTTCCGTTTTCAGTTAAATAGTTTTATGACAAAGTAGATTTTAATAAATGTGTTTACTTTTAATAAAGCTTTTAAACTTAAATAGACTCTGTGGTTTTTGTTCCTCTAGACTAGAGTGGATGAGCTAAAGGTTTTGGAATTTTTGCAAGCATGAGTGCCTCTGACACTTCTTGACTGTGCTGTGACTCCGTACTACTCTCTTGTCCTGCGTACGATAATCTAGAGATCATTGGGGATCTATAATCGGTGACTTCGGGAGCTGAATGACTCTGCCACTCTATCTAGTCAGTAAGGAGACAGTGCATAGAGGTATTGCTGAATATAATGGGAGTCCAATGGAATTGCCAAATGTCCAATCTTAGTTAGCTACACAGACAGACTAATAAGAATAGTCTAGTAATACCACAGGGAGTCATATTCGAGGCAGGATAAGAATTTATATCCAGTCTACAAGAAGATCAAAGACGATTTAGAAAAAATCGAATGAGGAACGCTAGGAAAAAATAGGTACTGTTTATTAAAATGTAAACTTACTGGGGCCAGCAAAGGAGCCCTCGCCTGCCCGATCCTGGCCTGCATCCTCAGCACCCTCCTCCTGTGTCCTCTTGCCCTTGGGGGGAGCTGATGTACAACATGAAAGAAAGAAAAACCAGAAAACATGGATGAGATTTTTCAACCAAATCAAACATTTCAAAAGAACAATAACAACATATTTTGGAAAAATAGGAAATAGATAGACAACTATTCCACGGGATCTATCTCATGTGGTATACTACGTTATTCGTATTGCCTGATTTGCGGAACGTTGACTTAGAAAGTTCCTATGTAACTCAATAAACAGACTACTAAAGAGGTTTGCCTAGGCCTGGCACTGCAGGCAGCAGTGCGCAACACGTGACAGACAAAGTCCATCCTGCTTGCAGATCAGTGAATACTCAAACTATCAATCCACCCGCCACCACCGCCACTATTTCTTCTTATAGCCATGTGTCTAAAGGAAGGACTGGACTTCAGTCTGTTGGGGCTGATAGAAGTCCCTTGCGGAAGTTGCGGCTCATTTTCCTCCATTGTTGCGTGCCTTTTCTGACGCAGCGGCAGAACAAAAGACTCGCCATGGTGTTGGTGCGGCGTATATATTAAAAAAAAACACATATGGGCGATGCATCACGTTGTAAAGCCCTGCGCCATCAGGGGGCGTTCCGGCACAAGGGAGGGCGTACCTGCGCAGGAACGAATCCTAAAAGTGGCTGAGGGAAATCTACAAGATGTCAATCAGTCACTTTTAGGACAATGATGCATGACTCAAACCCTGCGCGCTTGAAGCCGACGTACGGCTTGATGCAGCATTGGGGAGATAGGGTACCCCAGAGCATTGCTGGAGCTGCGCCATCGTTGGCACGCAACTCCAGCAATGCGCTGCCTTTACGGCACAGATGCGTAAGGCTTCTGTGACGTTTTGGGCCAATGGGTGGTGGTGGCATGGCACACAATTACTGCCGCATCCCTGCTACTTTGCAGGGATGCGCCGGTAATTGAAAATATGACCCTTACTGTCTAGCATTACGCAGTTCTTTTCTTTACACTACACTCATACATAATTTCTCAGGCCAATAAAATGCTTCTGAACACAACATACAAAACAAAGAAGCATAGTAGCAAGCAAGGCTACTGAGAAGGAGAGCAGTGCACCTGAAATGCATAGAAGATTTTGAAATATAATTTACCTCAATGTAATCGGCAGCATTATTGCTCTTGGTAAAGAACAAAGATTTGCAAATAACAGAGCAGGATAAAACAGAGTAGTAAATGTACTACTACTACTACTCACCAAGCCCGGGGACCTCTACGCCGAGCGCGTCCAGCAAGTCCCGCTCCCGGTCCATGACATCGGTCCAGCGGTGGGTGGCCTGGTTATATGTGCGCCGGACCCCAGAGATCTTGTACATGGCCCGGCACACCTTCTCCCACCGCTTGCGACGCTCCCGGATGCCATAGCCGGTCGCGATCTTGCCGCCTCCCAGGATCGTCTTGGGGAGGCGGCGCTGGACATGGAAGATCAGTGCCGCCACTTCCTCCGCGCTGAAGATCTCCCTCGGGACCACTTGCTCCCCCCTTAAACGCCCGCACGGGAGCCGGGCACGGGGTGCGGGACCCTTCCCCTTCTCAGGGTGCTTCCCGGCTCCCTTTACCATGGTCTGGGCAGAAATAGAGTTAAATGATAAACAAGAAATAGAATAGTGAAGAAGAAAAGAAAAGAGTTTAAAAAAGTAGTTTAAAAGTAACTAAAAGCTGCAGAAAACACAAAAATATAGAGCTAGAAAAATAGAGGGATAGATAATAAGTAAAATTAGATCAAAAAAACTTCAAACAAGCAAAGGATGGCAGAGATTGAGAGAGGATAGAGAAAGCATGCCCAGAACCATAGCAATGAATGAGAAACAAGATGGCCGCGCCCGTTCACGACCGCGTGGGTAAGTTCGCGCGAGATTTTCCTTGCGAGTACGCGCGAAATTGTACTAGCGAGCAGCACACTTTGCGAGATTACACATAGCGGGCGGAAACGAAATTACGTCACGCCAACAAGATGGCCGCGCCCGTGTACGACCGATAGGGTAACTTGGCAAACGTATAGCTAGAAGCGCCTCGCGAACACGCGCAAGATCACGCGAACATACACGTCGCAAAAAAAACAATTTTGTATTCGCACGTATTCGCGGCATCCGAAATCGATCTCGCACGGATTCGCGCCCCAAAAAATGCGCGAAATTGCAGAAAAAAACGATTTTAGCTAAACTGAAAGCAATGAGCAGGTGCAAAAGTTCAAACTTAACATTAGTAACATTCAAGGTAGTGCTTCCTGATGGGCCCCTCCAAAGTTTGCAACTATTCTATGACCCTGCTATGACCCAAACAGCAGGCTCATAGAATAGCTACAAGTAGACCATAAAGGTCCTGTGAAAATTTTTTTTCACTGCAACAAAAAGCAAATTACAGATAAGGAAGGAAGCAGGTGCCAGCCAGACTGGAACTTTCTAAATAACTGACACATTAATGAAACACAAATTAATTGATGGCAGTTGAAGAAGGGCAGGTGTGCTTGCTTTTTTCAACCACCATAATCTACAGTGATAAATAAACCTAATGGGTGGCAGTGAGGATGTACCAGAGGGTGGCATGGGTGTCCCAGAGGGTGGCAGTGGTGAAACAGAGGGTGCTGTGAACCTGTGATGATAAACCAGACGTTGAAACAACATAGTCGCGGCCGTTGCGAGCCGAAAAGTAAGTTCGCAATTGCGAACTTGTCCCAAAATCGGCGCGAACGCGCGCCAACACAAAAAACGGGAAAATCCGCAAATCCGCTACAGTTCGCGGATCTTCGCGGATTGCGAATCCGTAAATCCGCAAGTTCGCGTACGCGAGATCCGCTAGATCCGCCCATGCTTAATGCACACCCCTGACACAGTGTGGGTGGGAGAGGTTGGAGGGGTGCCCTTCCACTTTTTGGGAACATGAAATGGCTTCCCTGTCTTGGGGTTGATGGGAAGTGGTGAGGACACAACAGGCACACACACCAACTGTCCCACATCAGGGGCAGACACTGGCACCCCCTCTGGTGATGTGCTTGATCCTGCAGAACGCTTGGGCTGGCTACGCCTCCGGACCACCTTACCCCCTCTGGAAGGTGTACCCCCTACAGTGCCCACCTTCCCACTTCCCCCAGGGGTGGTGTCTACACTGCCCTCCTTTTCCTGAATCACTGGGCTAGTCACAACAGGGCTCTCCTCTGCCTCAATGACTGGGCTGGTCACAACAGGGCTCTCCTCTGCCTCAATGACTGGGCGGTCACAACAGAGCTCCCCTCCACCTCAATGACTGGGCTGGTCACAACAGGGCTCTCCTCCACCTGCCTCGATGTACTTTGTTTTGGGGTTGATGTGGTGGGTGGTTGTGTCCCTGTGCTCTCCCCAGGTGCAGCCATGACATGCCACACATCCTCTGTGGGCATAGGTGAGTCCATTTCTGGTGATGCCTCTGCATCATGTGAGCCTGATGTCTGCCACAATGATCTTCTGGCCTTGCTCTTCTGTGACTTCACCTTGTCTGTGCATATTGGGGGGCCCTGCTCTTCTTTGGGGATGGAGTCTGTGGACGAAATTGTTTGGTTTGGGTCTGACCTGTGCTCCTAGTGTTGTAACGTTTAGTTGACGTAGGTCCCAAGTGGTCACTGTCATCTGATGTGGCCACTGAATGGGTGGTCGTCACAGGCACCTGAGCTGCAATGGGACCATATGCCTGTTGGAGGGCTGACGTGACTGTGGCTGACAATGCCTGGACTGTACGGTGTAGCCCACCCACGTCAGAGTGTATGCCCTCCATGAATGCTAGAACCTGGCCTAATTTGTGCTTGTGGGCACTGAAGGCATTGAGCAGGGCGGTTTGGCCAACGCAAAGTTGTCGCAGGAGCTCCACGCACTCTACACTGAGGGCAGCAGGGGGGACAGGTGCAGGGGCAGCGGTGCCATGTGTGAATGTTACACGTCTCCTTTTAGTAACACGGATACGGCCAGCACCAGAGGAAGTGGATGGTAGGCTGGGCAGTGGCCGCTGGGTGTCAGATGCTGCAGCAGACTCCCCATCCTCTGTGCCTGTCAACAGGGACGCATCCCGGCTGGCATCAGATGAAGTGGTACTCTGTGTCTCAGCCACAGATTCCTCATACACATTCCTGTCACCCTCAGGAGCGCTGGTGTGCTCTGTGTCACTTGGCTCAGTCTCACTCGCCTCCGCCGCCGCTGTCGTGCTGGTCTCGCCACCACTTGTTTCAGGATCATGTACCGCCGTGGCGTCTTGCGAATCTGCATTAGTGAGAGAAACAGGGTTGTGTAAGTGTCATCATCTGGTCACACGATTTCAGATCAATGCAGCACAGTAGAGGCCAAGAGCTACATGGTAACCACCACACCCTCCACTCACTGTGCATCTACACCCTATATAGACCACAACAGTGCCTGTCATGTAGACAAACTGCCATGAGTGAGGCATGTCCATGCCACACAGCACTACACCCTGCCCATGGATGGTGTTCCCCCAGCCCACATTGACCTGCCCCATGGACATGATGTAGCCACAACACACATCACCGCTTACAGCCCTACAGGGAACCAGAGGGGACCACACACAGCTGTATTGACTACACATGCCACAATGCCAACTAGTATCAGTAATGATGACCTGATCTCCTTGTCACTTATATTTCAATTATTTATGAAAGAACCACACTAACTTCTGTTTGTGGTTGGGTTATTTAATCACCCAATTATTTCAGAAAATAATTTTTTGGGGTAAAAAGGACTCCGTTCTCCTCAGAACCACACATAGTTTACTAACATTTATCACAATACTTGACGAATAAATACAATTTACATATACAAAAAATTACATATACACACAATTCAACCCTTCCCACTTAATGGGATTTTCCACTACTATACACAGTACACTTTACTATACATAGTACATTCACATTTAGGAAACAAAAACCAATGTGGAGCAGAGATATATGCTCTTTGTTATTCAATCCAATTGAACAATGCCAACTAGGCCATAGCAATCACCATGTGCCAATCAGGGTTCACATTGTCGTTGGATGTGTGGGCCTCAACCATCATGGTGCATGCAAAGTAGACAGACATGGTGTCCAAGCTAATATTCAAGGTCTTAAAAGACCTCACAAACAAGAGAGCTACTTCGGCAGAGATCTGCACTGACTCACACTGCGAGAAACTGGCAGTATTTTTTCTTGAGAAAGTGCAGAACATATACAGGGGTTTTGATGTGGGCCGGCCGGATCCAGTGTTAGCTGACCCTATTTTCGTGGATCACGAGACTCTGGCTTCCCTACCAGACTTGTCTCTGGAGGGTTTTAACAAACTTAGCCTTAAGATCAAGTCAGGTTCTCCCCTGGACCCGCTGAAGCCAGCCCTCATTAGCTTGCTCTCTCCGCTGTGCCGTGGTCCGATATTGACCCTTATTAATTTGTCTTTGACAACCGGAGTAGTCCCCTCCCTCTGGAAGCAGGCGGTAGTCGCCCCAGTTCTGAAAAAGGCTACCTTAGATCCACTCTTGCCCGAGAACTATCGCCCCATATCTCTCTTGCCCTGGACCGCTAAAGTGACCGAGGCTCATGTCAATTCCATTCTATCTGACCATCTGGCCCGTCATCAGATTCTGGACTCCAGTCAAAATGGCTTTCGCTCTGGACACAGTACAGAGACCGCCCTACTCCACATTATCGAGCATCTACGCCTGGTGCTTGATTCCGGGCGCACGGCAGCGCTCCTTTTACTAGATCTGAGCGCTGCCTTCGATACTGTGTCCCACAGCATTTTGATTCAACGCCTAGAGGAAGCCGGAGTCACGGGAATCGCTCTTCAGTGGTTTCGATCTTTTTTATCTGATCGAACCTTTAAAGTGGCTATACCACCTGGCCAGTCCATTATCCATCCCTTGGATCTGGGAGTCCCACAGGGCTCCTCGTTGAGTCCCACTCTGTTCAACTTGTATGTGAAACCGCTAGCGGGAGTCGTCAAACAGTGGGGTCTGACAATGGCCTCATATGCTGACGACACACAGCTAGCGGTGACACTGAGTGGAGACCCTGAGGTAGAGGCTCCCAGATTCCGAGCTGGACTTGTAGCGGTAGCCAATTGGCTTTGTACCAACTGCCTACAATTGAATGCTACTAAGACTGAAGTGATGGTCTTTGGAAAACATGTTGAGCTTTGGGGTGATCAGTGGTGGCCTCCAGAACTGGGTGTCACTCCCATACCGGTCCCAGAGGTGAAAAATCTAGGGATCTGGTTGGATCCTGCGCTCACCTTCATTGGGCATTCGAAGAGGGTTGCGGGTACATGTTACGGCATATTGCGAGGCATAAGGCCGGTCCTTAAATACTTTGATCCTCCAACCCGGCAGCTCGTAGTCCAAGCCTCTATTCTATCTCGGCTGGACTACGGAAGTGCGCTGATGCTGGGGGCTAACCAGGCTGAGGTAGCCAGACTTCAGAGGGTGCAAAATGCTGCGGCACGGGCCATTGTTGGTCTCCCCAGGCATTGCTCTGTCTCCGGCACTATCTCTTCTCTTCATTGGCTGCCAGTCAGGCAGAGGATTAAGTTTAAAGCACTCTGCCTGGCGTTCAAAATTTTGAAACTTTCTTCTCCACCAGCTCTGGTCAATCTATTGACCCCTTATATCCCTCGGAGATCTCTTAGGTCTGAGGCCTTGCATTTGGCGATCTGCCCTCGATTTAAACTCAGCAGAATGGGTGGACGCTCTTTCCGGGTGCTTGCTGCAGGACTATGGAACTCGCTTCTAGCGCACACCCGTGCTCTGAATGATCTGTTCATTTTTAGGCGTACTATTAAAACGCTCTTGTTCTCTGCTTCTGAATAGCCCTCTTTTATTCTGCCTGTTATGTTACAGTACCTGTCTGAGCGCCTGGACGCCCCTTTGCTGGGGTATCAGTGCGCTTTAAAAATATAAATAACATAACATAACATAACATAACACTCATCAAGTGGACACTGCATTTCGGCACAATATGGACTCCCCACACCATCCGAAAGAAGAGTGACCACGTGTACACAAATAATCTGTCAAGGACTGAGAACTGCATGCATGAGCAGAACAGTAAGGCCATGGTGGCCCAATGCCTCATACAGGCACATATCACAGTCGCCACTCACATCACATATCACAGCATGGCAACACACGCACATCACATGTGTCACCGCTGCCACAGGCCCTGTACACATGCATCCACTCCCAGCCAAACTCTCCCCCCCCCAGATACTCACCATCTCTGTCTTGCTGTTGATGCACCTTCAGATGTGCATCCAGGTCTGGATTGGTCACTGCCAGTATGCGTCCCATCAGCGGAGTCATGGTGCGCCGTACCAAACGCCCTGTGCGTGGTACCATCCCCAAGGTCATCTCTGCCACTTGCTTAGCCAGCCGGCTGATGTCGTCCCACCTCTTGTGACATTGTGTGTGTCATCTGTTTGATACCCCCAGGGCTCGCACCTTTGCTGCTATGGCCCTCCACACGGCCTTACGTTGGTGTACCTTGAGCTGCAGGTATGAGAGTAAAGAAAGGCAAATGAACAATTACACAATGTCAGATGTCAGCATCTATCATTACAGCAGCCAGACACAGACTCAGGACTCACAGTGACCTCCCTCCCTCCAGAACTGGGGGTACCCTCACATGGGCACTCTGCATGGCATAAACATTAGTAAATGCATGCACACATTGTGGTTCCTAGTCCCCATGATATTCACACAAATGCCTGATGCCTCAACACAAATGTATCGACAGCAGTGTGTAATTCAGAAATTGTACAGGGCACTGATGGGGCATATCTACTAATCAGTGTGAAGCAACTGTAGCATGTAAGTTGGCTGATGTTCAACGTTTGGCTGTGCAGCCACTGAACCTACTCTGTGGGTCACACTCACTCTGACTAGAGGGGCACCCTGAAATGTCCTCACAAGCGTTCACTGTCCTGGCATCTAAAAGGCTAACAACCGTTGGTTCTGTATGGCCGGGAATGTAACACACCCCACTCACACATATGAGTACAGGCCTAGGAAAGAGTCACAGTGCAACATACACACTCCCTCGACCTGGATACAGCTTGTCTGTCAGTGTATGTCATCACCCCACATCCACAAGCATATACTTCAGCATCACGACTACACGTCTGACACCACCCTGCCCTACAGCTCCCTTCATGGTGACTTACCACAACATTGGGACCACCAAACAGCCGTGGGTACTGTGCCAGCACCTCGTCCAAAAGGACATCCAGCTCCTCACTCGTGAATGGACTGGCACGGATCTTATCTGTTCTTGACATCCCTGTGGATATGGCAGACCTGTTGCGGAAGTGAGTTGTGAGGGGTCCCAGGCAGCAGGCTCTTGGAGCAGCAGGACAGGGTCCCAGGCAGCAGGACAGGGTCCCAGGTAGCAAGACAGGGTCCCAGGCAGCAGGCTCTTGAAGCAGCAGGACAGGGTCCCAGGCAGCAGGCTCTTGAAGCAGCAGGACAGGGTCCCATGCAGCAGGACAGGGTCCCAGGCAGCAGGCTCTTGAAGCAGCAGCAGCAGGAGATGGTCCCAGGCAGCAGGCTCTGTGAGCAGTGGGAATGGGAGGCTCACTCCCACAGATTTATAGCCCCCTGGGGTCGTTAAGAAGCTTAAAAGCTGCTACAATTGGTTGTCCGGGTCTGCCTTTTTCAAAAGCACCCAATGACCGCCTCCGCGGTAGCGGAGCTCACCTTCCGCGATTTTCAAATATGCATCATGCCACCGCGATCATCGCTGCCATTGGCTGTATGCAATGCTCCACGGCGGTGACGCACCGCGGGTGCCCGGGGTGCGCTACCGCGATGGTGCATCATTTAAAAGCATCCAATGATCGCCTCCGCGGTAGCGGAGCTCACCTTCCGTGATTTTCAAATATGCATCATGCCACCGCGATCATCGCTGCCATTGGCTGTATGCAATGCTCCACGGCGGTGACGCACCGCGGGTGCCCGGGTTGCGCTACCGCGATGGTGCATCATTTAAAAGCATCCAATGACCACCTCCGCGGTAGCGGAGCTCACCTTCCGTGATTTTCAAATATGCATCATGCCACCGCGATCAGCGCTGCTATTGGCTGAATGCAATGCCCCATACCGGTGACGCACCGCCGGGGACCGGCGGTAGGTACCGCGACTCATGCGGCGGAGCATAACCACCGCCATATACACATGTCCATATGCCAATGGCTACCGCACTTGTGAAGGGGGTGGTGCTGGGGTCACACCGCCGGGGACCGGCGGTAGGTACCGCGACTCATGCGGCGGAGCATACCCACCGCCATATACACATGTCCATATGCCAATGGCTACCGCACTTGTGAAGGGGGTAGTGCTGGGGTCACACCGCAGGGGACCGGCGGTAGGTACTGCCATGTCGTACACATTGCTGTGTTTGTCAATCAAGGAAACTGTATCAGCACCCTGCAGCAACATGGTGAAGGGCACATCATTGTACACACTATGCCACACAGCCATGTCATCCACAGGTGGACGCACGTTCAGTGTGAGACACTTTGGCCTGTGGTTCAGCCATTTTAGTAAGACATTTGATGGCTCATGATGATTGACAGACTTCAGCTGGTGTAAATGATGTTCTGACGTTTAATGTGTTGTGGGTCAGTGCAGACCATGACCTGGATGGTGTCACTGCATTGTATCGGACCAGACGTGTGCATTCACAACTGCTCATGCACACAACCGGAAGTGTCCCTGCTACTGTGATCATTGTTTTGATTAATGTGTTCCGACTTTACATGAAGCATTGAGGTGTGGCAGGTACAGCAGATGGGTATGATAGACATGGTAATTCACAATACATTGGCGGCTCTTGCTGCACCTTGTCTGCACATGTGAATTGTTCATCCATTATATCCACATTCACTGTCCCAGATGTGTTTGTGGCACTTGTGTTTTGTCACTGGAGAGGCATGCCCTCTGTGTGTAGCTATTGGACAGCCATGTAACCTGATTTGCCATGCATCTCTCTGGAACTCGTTGTTTTCCCATTACATCATTGATGCTTTGTGCTATGCTCATCTCATGATGCTTGTCACTGACATATTCATTTCACTCCTCAACCAGGAAGAGGCCGAATCTACTCCGTCACCTGACAGTGCTGCAGGACATGGAGAATGAGGCAATCATCAGGAAATTCAGGCTGGACAGACCAACACTCAAGATCCTGTGTGATCTATTGGAGCCACACCTGCAGCCTCACCGTCACTATCCTACGGCATTCACACCCACCTACAAGGTGATGGCAGCACTCCACTTTTTTGCGACTGGTTCCTTCCAGGAGACCGTGGATAGCGCTGGGTGGATGTCGCAGCCCATGTTCAGCATGGTGCTAAGGGATGTTCTTGCGGCCATGATGCTATATCGCAATCGCTACATACATTTCCCCAGGGGACGTGAATTGGCTGCTGTGAAGGGTGACTTCTATCCCCTTGGGTGCATCCCACATGTAGTCGGTGCCATTGATTGCAACCATGTAGGTCTGTTGCCACCGCAGGCGACGGAGCACATTTATCGGAACCGCAAACACTACCACTCCATGAATGTGCAGGTGGTGTGCCTTGCGGACATGACCATATCACATGTGTGTGCAAAGTATCCCGGTTCGGCCCATGATTCGTACATCATGAGGAACAGCATGGTGCCACGGATGATGGAGAATCTGCATCCCGAACGTGCCTGGATTGTGGGTGAGTTTCACTACTGCTATGGCGTGCTGTGTCACTTGCTGCACTCTGGCTGTACAACATTGCAATGTGTGTTTGTCATTCACAGGTGACTCAGCATATCTCAGTCGGCCATGGCTGTTGAGCCCACTCCGGAGTCCCCAGACACCAGCAGACATCCGCTATAATGAGGCCCATGGCAGGACCCGACGGGTAATCGAGCGGACTTTCGGCCTGCTGAAGTCAAGATTCCGGTGCCTTGACAGGATCTGAGGCGCACTGGCATACTCGCCTGGGAAGGTGTGCAACATTGTTATGGCATGCTGTATGCTGCACAACCTGGCCATCCACAAGGGGATCCCCCTGCTCCTGGACGATGGTGAGGAACCAAGGCCACAACCTGCTCAGGGACCTGAATCCAGTGATGAGGACAGTGGAGAGGAGGAAGGATTTGACCTGCACCAGCAGCTCATCGAAAGCTACTTCACTTGAAGGTGGGTGACGAGGTACAACGTGTACATTGTCTGGTGTGTTTGCTTTTGTTGTGTATGGCTATGCCCGGATGTAACGGATAGGCACATGTTTTGTCACATATGTGTGGTATTGTTGAAATTGATGTTCCATATTGGGACGTATGCTGGACCCTATTTGCGCACATCTGCTAGACATTGTGTAGTATGCCTGTGATGTCTTGGATATTTTTTGTGCAGTGATCTGTGTGTTGCCACAATGAGACCAGTGACTGTTGTCCTGTTGTGTCTCCCTAGGTGCTACAGAGTGTTCCTGCCCTGCATACTGTACATCATTTTTACACATCATGGACATTATCAACAATGTAAATACTGCACTAAAGAATTCACTACACAAAATCTGGAGTGTCAGGTATTTTATTTTGGGAGTGGACATGTGAATTGTGCGGGATTATTTACAGGAAGGTGGGGAATGAACAGGGAGTTGACAGTCATGGTCGCTGAGATGCAAGAGTAGACACCACATGGATGTGGTGACCCAGTCCAACAGAGAGAGGTGCCATTGCCAAGGCAATGTGGGGAAGGACAGTCCAAACAGTGAATGCAGTTGGGGAGAGGGTTGTCTTCACGGCTGGCTCCGTGACTGGCGTGTGGCAAGTGCTTTGCCTCCAGAGACTCCCAGGCTCTTCTTTGGACGCCCCCTAGATCTTTTTGGCGGTGGGGATCCTGCTGAATGGCCAGCGGCGTCAGAGGACTCGCCCCTCTCTGTTGGCGCAGGGAAGGATGGTGGACTGTCATCCTGCGGCACAACAGGAGGGGACGGAGGTGGTGGTTGGGACACAGGCCTGTCCCTCTGCAACGCCACTTGCTGGCTCATGAGGTCCACCATCTGTCCCAGGCGGTTATCGATGGACCTCATCAGCAGGATGAGCTCCCTTAACAGTTCATCAGACCGGCCACTTTGTCCCTGGACCTCTTGATAGGCCTGCACAACTCTGGTGAAGTGGTCCAGGGATGGTGTCCACTCCTCCCGAGGTCTGGTGTTGTCCCTGGCCCTCCCACCTGCTCTGCTGCCACGGCCATCTTCCCTCGCCACTGGGGGGCCACGCACTCTCTCCCTGGCCTCCACAGGTGTTGCTGTGGGATGGTCATCCCTAGGGACAGGGAGGGTGCTGCAGGTGGTACTGGTGGTGTTGGTGGCAGTGGCGGTGGTGGCGGTGGTTTTTGTGGTGGAGGCAGAGGCCGTGACAGCAGGGGTCTGCTGCGTTGTTGTTGCAGCTGAGGTGGTGGTGGGGAGGATGGGGGCCTGGGACCTCTGGGTCTGTGGCACACCAGATGGGCCGGGCTGGAGCTCATCATCCAAACTGTCCTGGGGGTCCACATCTGAGAGTCCATGTGCCGGGAGTGGAGACTGGCTCTGCTGGTCGTTAGTGTGGTCCTCAGCAGTGAGTTCTTCATCACCTGTGGAGTAGATGGGGAGTGGTCAGTGTTTGTGTCATCTGCATGTCATCATCTGTCTGTACACTAGTTATATATGCAGTCATCAGTAGTACAATTTATGGCAACACCGTGTAACATTTCATAGTGCAGAGGGACCACATGAAGTCATACATGTTGAATGTCGATGCATTGCGTGCAGTTGTTGTTGGTTTTCTAGATGCAGGTCCCCCACACACACTTCATGAAGATTTACGGTAGGTACGTACCTGTTAGGTGAGTGTGCACAGTGCAATGGCTGACACATGCTCCTGGGTGGGGGAGGCCTCCATGCTGCTGGGGTGTGGGCCAGGGGATATGCTGGGAGTTGTGATACAACCCTCCCACCCCACACAGTGCTCCAATGCAAGATGGCTACCAACCTGTAAGTCTGTTTGTCAAACAGTGCAATGGCTGACACATGCTCCTGGGTGGGGGAGGCCTCCATGCTGCTGGGGTGTGGGCCAGGGGATATGCTGGGAGTTGTGATACAACCCTCCCACCCCCAAACAGTGCTCCAATGCAAGATGGCTACCAACCTGTGAGTCCGTTTGTTAAACAGTGCAATGGCTGACACATGCTCCTGGGTGGGGAGGCCTCCATGCTGCTGGGGTGTGGGCCAGGGGGAATGGTGGGAGCAGTGAGACTGGCCTCCCACCCTAAAACAGTGCTCCAATACAAGATGGCTACCAACATGTGAGTCTGTTTGTTAAACAGTGCAATGGCTGACACATGCTCCTGGGTGGGGGAGGCCACCATACTGCTGGGGTGTGGGCCAGGGGGAATGGTGGGAGCAGTGAGACTGGCCTCCCACCCTAAAACAGTGCTCCAATACAAGATGGCTACCAACCTGTGAGTCGGTTTGTTAAACAGTGCAATGGCTGACACATGCTCCTGGGTGGGGGAGGCCTCCATGCTGCTGGTGTGTGGGCCAGGGGATATGCTGGGAGGTGTGATACAACCCTCCCACCCCCAAACAGTGCTCCAATGCAAGATGGCTACCAACCTGTAAGTCTGTTTGTTAAACAGTGCAATGGCTGACACATGCTCCTGGGTGGGGGAGGCCTCCATGCTGCTGGGGTGTGGGCCAGGGGGAATGGTGGGAGCAGTGAGACTGCCTCCCACCCTAAAACAGTGCTCCAATACAAGATGGCTACCAACCTGTGAGTCTGTTTGTTAAACAGTGCAATGGCTGACACATGCTCCTGGGTGGGGGAGGCCTCCATGCTGCTGGGGTGTGGGCCAGGGGGTATGGTGGTAGTAGTAGTGCAGGCCTCCCTCCCCCACACACCCTCCCTGTGAAGATGGCTACCAACCTGTGAGTCTGTTTGTTAAACAGTGCAGTGGCTGACACATGCTCCTGGGTGGGGGAGGCCTCCATGCTGCTGGGGTGTGGGCCAGGGGGTATGGTGGTAGTAGTAGTGCAGGCCTCCCTCCCCTACACACCCTCCCTGTGAAGATGGCTACCAACCTGTGAGTCTGTTTGTTAAATAGTGCAATGGCTGACACATGCTCCTGGGTGGAGGAGGCCTCCATGCTGCTGGGGTGTGGGCCAGGGGGAATGGTGGTAGTACAGACCTCCCTCCCCCGTACAGGCCTCCTAATCAGGGTGGCTGGCTACATGTTGGGTGGGGATGGACAGTGTAATGGTGTTTGGGTATTGCAAGGAGGTAATTCTCATTGTGGTGTCAGACATTTGTCTGTACTTACCAGCCTCCGCTCCCCTGGCTACTCCTGTGAGACTCTCAGGAAGCAGGATGGCAAGCACCTTCTCCTCCCATGGTGTGAATGTCTTCGGTGGGATGGGAGGGCCACTGCCAGTCATGTTTGTCAGCGTCCAGTTCTTGCTCCTCTTCTCCTTGACAACCCTCTTGAGATCATGCCACCGCTTCATGATCTCCTTCTTGGATCTTGGGGTGGCCCCTACTGCATTCACCCTTTGGACTATCCTTTCCCACATTTGTGTCCTGGTGGCTAATGGTGTCTGTTGGACCAGGCTGCCAAATATTTGTGGCTCTACTCTTACAATCTCGTTGACCATGACTGTCAACTCACTCTCGGTGAATTTGGGCATTTTTTGTGATGTCATGGTGTGTGGGGGTTGAGGTGTTTGTGGGTGCAGGGGTGTGTGGGTGCAGGGGTGTGGTGGGTGATGATGTGTGAGGTATGATGTGTGAGGTATGTTGTGTGGTGGGGGTTTGTTGTTAATGGTGGTGTTGATGGTGGTAGTGGGTGGGTGGGTGTGCTGTGCTCTTTTGCCTCTCCTGTCAGGTGTGGTGTATGGCCTTCTCTTCTGGAGTGATGCAAAGGATTGTGGTCAGTGCAGGGGGTGGCTTTGTACTCAGCTGTGTGGGTGTGTCCAATAGGATTTAGGTTGTCAGGTGTGTTGTGGGAGTGGTTCTGTGGTTCTGTATATTTATTATCGTTATTTATGTTTCTGTGTATGTGTGTTGTATATTTTGTGTGCAGGGCTACTTTGTTTATGCAGTGTTAGGCATCACTGCGGTGTTTTCACATCGACCGCCATGTTTATCATGTTCGTCCGCAGCGGTGGCTTTGCTGCTGCTTGACCGCCATTTCTCCCATTCACTCCTGGGTGCGACCGCGGCGGTCGGTGTCGGCGGTTCCGGCCGCGACACCCTCGGGGATATCGTAATTTCCCGTGCGGTGTCTCCGCTGTACCTGTGGACGCTTATGTCTTTTCCGCTGCTTTTCCGGCCGCCGCGGTCGGAGTTTTGGCATCACCGCACGCGTCGGGCGGTTTTGTTTCGGCCGCTACCGCCGCGGTCGGTTTTTGTGGCGGGTGATCCTAATTCGACCGCCGGTTTTTCCGCGGTCATGGCAGGTGGTTGTTTTCCGCCTCCATGGCGGTCGGGGTGGTTTTCCACACGCTATCCTAATCGGCCCCTTAGTGTCCAGCCCCTACCCCAATTTAATGTAGACTGGAGTGGGAATAGTAAATTATATTTAATTAGTGTATAGCACCTACCACAATTTAATGTAGACTGGAGTGGGAATAGTAAATTAAAATGAATTAATGTCCAGCACCTACCTCAATTTAATGTAGATTGGAGTGGGAATAGTAAATTAAAATTAATTAGTGTCCAGCACCTACCCCATTTTAATGTAGAGTGGAGTGAGAATAGTACATTTTAATTAATGAGTGTCCAGCACCTACCCCAATTTTATGTAGAGTGGTGTGGGAATAGTATATTATTTATTACTATAAATAAATGTATACAATTTTTGTGTAGTTCAGAATTTTTTTTATTTTTTAATAACATGGAAAAAAATTAGGAAACATTAGTATTGCATTTTTATTTCATACTAATTACTTTGTTACATATGTTTGAGAAAAAATGTAATGTTTATTTAACATTGTTATACTTTTTTTAAATTGTACATTTTATTACAATAAAAAAATAAATAGATTTAAGTATGGCCAAAAATAACATAATATATTACATTTTCATATTGTTATACATGTTGGTTGTACATTTAGTTTTAAAATTAATATTAATAATTAAATTATTAATATTAATTTTTTTAATAATATATTGAAATGAAATTTATATTTTAACACAGGTATATATTTATATACAAACATAAAAATTGGCTCACAACATTTTTAACAATTTTTCAACATTTTTATAATTATAATAATAAATATTATGTATTTTATAATCTTTATTTTTATAATTTAACACAATATATACATTTTGTTAAGTATTTTAATACAATTTACAAAAACAGATTTTTTTTAACATTGTATTTATTTCTAATTTAGTGAAGGAATATTTTAGAAAATTATATTATATGTTTGTAAGGTTAATCTCTTTTATTAGTTTTGGGTGTTTTATTTTGTAACCGCTTTAGGTCGTTTTGTGTCATTTGGATGAAGACTAGCTCGCGGTTGGGAGACACTTCACGTCGCTAAAGGTAAGGTTTGTTTTATATGTTTTAAGTGTGTTTTAAAGTAATTTTGATAGTAGTGTGGTACTGATTAGTGTTGTTAGAAGTACATTAGTTATATTAAACTGATTTATAGGTTGTATTTACGTATGGTGGATGTACGTATTTTTAGCTTGTTCTAGGCTTGTTTGTATAGTTAGTATTTCGTTGTTAAAAGTACATTTAGGTGAAATATAATGTTACTAGTGGTGTTTGTATGTGTTTATGTGTTGATTTATGTGGGTGGGAATGTATGTTTTATATATTTTTGTTGCAGGTGTTCGTGATATCGGAAGCAGCGTTTTTTTTTTTTTAAAGAAGTGTTTGTTAGTTTTATTAACTAATGGATTTTGAACACTTCTTTAAATTTTTTGGGTTTCCTGGAGCGTTTGTTTCATATTTTTAACATTTTCGGGATTTTTATGGTTATTCGAAGGATATTCGTTCTATGGATTATTTACTTTTGGGACAGTTGTATTTTTTCATTTTTTTTGGGCACATTTTTTCCGAACTGGATTGTTTTGGTCAAGATGGATTCTACAGTACTTCGAATATGGTTGGTAAGTTTTTTAACTTTTATTTATTGTGGGTGGGTAATGTTATTATTATCATTGTTATGTTTTATTTATTTCATATTTTATTAATGTGTGTATATATTTAAAATTAATTAACATATATTGCACACATTAATTTTGTATGAAATAAAATATAATATTTTGATTGATATTGTATTGGTTTTATTTCTTAGGACTGGTTTGTTCTTTATAGTAATTTAGAGTAGTGTTTTGGCTATTATGTTGAGGTATTCAATGCCTTTTGTGCTAGGGTACAACTTTACTTGTTGTTCTAGGTATTTGTGCCTTTGTTTTGTTTGTTTAGATGTTTTGGGAGTTAGTTCAGTAATGGATTATTCCATTCTAAATTCTTGATAGCTTTGTTCTTTTTGTAGGCATTTTATACATTTTTCTTAACTTGGTTTAGTTCGGCCAGTTGATTGTAGGAAAGCGTTGTGCCAGCCTTCTACAGCGTTGTTTGTTTTTGATTCACCATTTATGGTGCTTCGGTAAACGTTCCACCAGGGTATTAGGAATTTTGGATTTCTTCTGTGGCCAGATCTGTGGAGTCTGCCTACCCAGGTATCTTCGAACTAGTCTAAAAGTGGACTTAATTTAGCTTCATTTTGTTTATAATAGGGGCTATCAATTAAAAGGTTGTAGTGTTCTACTACGTCAGTTTCTTGAACGTAAGCCAGTGCTGTGAGTTTTTTTATTTGATATGCAAAAGATGAGTTTGTTGCATATTCGATACTTAAAGTTGTCTTTTGTAAATGTCTCCATAGACACTGGTTAAAATGATAATAGCAGCCTTGAATACAGGTATGGGGTGTATTTTTAAAATACTTGAAAGCATTGCTTGCTCATAATCAAGTATTATTTTTTCTGGGGAATAGTCATTAGTTTTTTGTTTGATTGTGGTTAATAATTCCATATATGTGGAATTAGTTTTATTTGGTAGTAGTGCATAAAGTAGAGGTATGTTGCAGTTTTGGTATAAGCCATGTATTGTATATAATTGGAAAAAAGGTTTGGGACAGATGTTAAAAGTCCCATCCATCATCCAATATTGGCTTTGATGAAGTTTGATGAGGTTTATATTTGTGCCAAAAATTATGAGTCTTTTATCATTGCTTTCATTGTCGTAAAGAACAAATGGTCGTTTGTTTAAAGTTATAGTTTGATTAGGATTTAAATTTATATTGCTATATGTTCGAGGAGGTGGAGTAGTAGTAGTAGTTGTTCTTTTTGTTCGGGCTATTGTTCTTTTTAGGGAAATAATATTTGGCATTGAGTAGTTGCAGTTTTTGGTATTTTGGGAATTTGTTCTTTGAAGATGGTGGTTGTTCCTTTTTGGGAACCTGTGCTTGTCTCTTTTATGTTTTCTAATGCTGTTCTAACTTCTATTTCTGTTATGTTTGGTGGGTGATTGTGTTCCCTAGTATAAAGTACTGTTGCTTCTCTAGTTGTTGCCCTTCCGTAACATTTGTTGGAGTAATATTTGGTACATTTCCAATTAACTTTCATTCCCAATTTGTTTTTCTTGGGTATAAGTGTAACCCATATAGCAGAGTAATAGTTTTCCTTTCTGGCTGGTAACAAATTCTGCTCCTTCACTCATTTTGTTGTTTGTTGTTCTATAAGAAATATATGTTGTAGTTATTAAAAAAATAGCATTTGTGTTTTAAGTTAATAAAAAAAAATCTATAGTATATACTTACGTTTTTAGAAAATCTGTCTTTGAATTTGATGTACTTGACTATTTAGGTGTGGCCTTTATTTTCTGTGTTTTCTTTATCTGTTTAGAAAAAATGCATTTATTTGTGTTAATTGTTTAGAGATATTTTGTAGGTTGCAATTACATTTTTTGTGAAACATTTAGCTTAAAATCAATTTATGTGTTGCCGAATATGTTAGAATATACTTAGTTAGTTTTATCCTGGTTTTCGGATTTTTGTTCTCTGTTATTTGTCAGTAGAGTATTCTGTAGTGTTAGGAGAAAATAAAAAGTAGATATGTGTTAGTAATTTTAGCACGTTTGTAATTTTGAACATTTAAGCAGTCATTTCAATGTTTGAATATACTTACTTTGTTAGTTGTATGTTGGTTTTTTGGAATTCTGTTCTCTGTTCTTTGTTAGTAGAGTATTCTGCAGTGGTAGGAGAAAATTCTGCAGTGGTAGGAGAAAATAAAAAGTAGATATGTTTTAGTAATTTGAGCATGTTAGTAATTTTAAACATTTTAGCAGTTAGTTTAAGGTTTGAATATACTTACTTTGTTAGTTGTATATTGGTTTTCAGATTTTTGTTGTCTGTTGTTTGTCAGTAGAGTATTCTGTAGTGGTAGGAGAAAGTTAAAAGTAGATATGTTTTAGTAATTTGAACATGTTAGTAATTTTAAACATTTTAGCAGTTAGTTTAAGGTTTGAATATACTTACTTTGTTAGTTGTATTTTGGATTTCAGAATGTTGTTGTCTGTTCTTTGTTAGTAGAGTATTCTGTAGTGGTAGGAGAAAGTTAAAAGTAGATATGTTTTAATAATTTGAGCATGTTTTTAATTTTTAACATTTTAGCAGTTACTTTAATGTTTGAATATACTGACTTCGTTATTTATATCTTGTTTTTCAGATTTTTGTTCTCTGTTCTTTGTTAGTAAAGTATTCTGTACTGGTAGTAGAAAATAAAAAGTAGATATGCATTAGTAATTTTATCATGTTTGGAATTAATCACAATTTAGTAGTTACTTTTATTTAGTTTAATTTAGTTACTTACTTTTAATCAATAGAATTTTCGGTTCAATCTTGGTGTTCTTGTAGGTTTAGTCGAATTTCTCCAATGTGTTTTCTCCTGTTTTTGTTTTCCAGGTGCTTTGTGTTTAGAGTGTAATTGTTTATATAGTGGTTTGGAGTTAGTAATTAGTTTGCCATTGGTTAATTTATATTTTAAGTGTTTTCATTGGTCAGTTTGTATTTTTGAATATCTGTTATTTTTTTTAATATATAATGCAAATGTAAAATAATAATTTAGCATTTTAAATTATTTTAATTTAATTTAAAACATTTAAAGATATTTCTACATTTATTGGATGTTGAATAAATTAGAAATGTTTATATATTTTTATTTTCTTATGAGAGATGTGTATTTCTTGGTTAATTTTATTATAATATGTTGCTAAATAATTATATATATATATATATAAATAATTTCGATATATATAAAATAACGATAATATTGTTGTCGATAAATGTGTTTCTGATATTTTTGACTTAGTGTATATTTTTTAATGTATTCGATATTTAAAACCTTCGATATGTTTGTTGTCGATTTTATTGAGATTGATGTTTTTGTAGCTCGATATTGTGTATCTGATATTTGTTTATGTTTTTAGTTATGTATAGGATGTCGATATTATTGTAATCGATATTTTTGTGCCGATATTTATGTAGGTCGATATTGTGTCTATCGATAATGTCAGTGATTCGTTGAAGCAGGAGGATGAGACGGCGTTGACCTGCTTAGTCATGGAGAGGGTGGAGTCGAGGATGAACCCTAGGTTGCGTGCGTGGTCGGTGAGTGTTGGAGCTGATCCCAGTGTGGTTGGCCACCAGGAGTCGTCCCAGGCCGAGCGGGTGGATCGGAGGATGAGGACATCTGTCTTGTCCGAGTTTAGCTTCAGTCGGCTGTTCATCATCCACTCAGCGACGGCTTTCATTCCTTCGTGGAGGTTGGTTTTGGTGGTCCTTGGTGAGGGAGAGGATCAGCGTAGGAGATGATGTTGAGGTCATGCAGTAGGGCGACGTGGGCGAGCGGTGCCATGTAGAGGTTAAACAGTGTTGAGCTGAGGGAGAAGCCCTGGGGTACGCCGCAGATGATCTCGGTGGCTTTGGAGCAGAAAGGGGGAGGCGGACGCTCTGGGTTCTGCCGGAGAGGAAGGAGGTGGTCCAGTCCAAGGCCTTCTCTTGGATCCCAGTGTCGTGGAGGCATGTGCGTAGGGTGCGGTGGCAGACCGTGTCGAAGGCATCTGACAGGTCCAGGAGGATGAGGGATGAGGGCCGCGTTTCTCCGTTGTCTAGCAGGGCCCTGATGTCATCGTAGTGGCGATGAGGGCACTTTTGGTGCTGTGGTTGTTGTGGCACCCAGACTGGGATGGGTCCAGGATGCTGTTCTCCTCGAGGTAGCGGGTCAGTTGTTTGTTGGCGGTCTTCTCAATGACCTTCGCTGGGTATGGGAGCAGGGAGATGGGCCGGAAGTTCTTGAGGTCCTTGGGGTCGGCCTTGGGTTTTTTGAGTAAGGGGTTGATCTCGGTGTGCTTCCAGCTCTCCGGGAAGGTTGCTGTCTCGAAGGAGATGTTGATGACTTTCCGGAGATGGGGTGCAGTTGTGGTGCTGGCTTTGTTGAAGATGTGGTGTGGGCATGGGTCTGACGGAGATCCGGAGTGGATAGTGTTCATGATTTCGATTGTGTAGTAGTCGTTTATGTTGGCCCAGGAGAGCAGGCGGTCGGTGCAGGTGGTGGTCGTGGGGGTGGAAGTCTCAGAAATTGTCGGGCAGTTTGGCGTTGAAGCCCTCATGGATGTCTCCTATGTTGCAATGGAAGAAGGTGGCATGGGAGTCGCACAGGTCCTGCGAGGGTGGGATTTCGTGGGCATTGGGGTTGGAGAGTTCCTTCACGATGCTGAAGAGCTCTTTGCTGTTGTGTGCGTTGTTGTCTAGGCGGTCTTTGAAGGAGACCCTTTTGGTGGATCTGATGAGGTGATGGTGTCTGCGGGTGACATTCTTGTGGGCTGCGTAGCTGTCCGGTGTCAGTTCACGGTGCCATTTCTTCTCCAGCTTTCGGCAGGATTATTTGGAGGCCTGGAGGTCTTCAGTAAACCATCTGGCTTTCTTGCTGGGGTGTCTGTTGGATGGTTTCTTGATCGGGGCGACGCTGTTGGCACAGTCGTCGATCCACTGTCTGAGGTTGCGGGTGGCAGTATCGGGGTCGGTGGGGTCGGCGGGTGGGCTCCGGGCGAGGGTGGTGGTTAGGTGGTCTTCGATGACTTTGCTCCAGCAGCGGCGGGAATCTGTAGGGTGCGGTGGTGCGTGGTGGGTTTCCAGAAGGTGAAGTGGAAACAGTGATGGTCGGTCCAGTGGAGTTCGGTGGTGTGGTTGAAGTAGGCATGGGAGCTTGCAGAGAAGATGTGGTCAAGCGTGTGGCTGGCAGAGTGGGTGGGTGTTGTGACGAGTTATCTGAGTCCGAGGTTGGTGAGGTAGTCGATCAGGGTGGTGGAGTTGGTGTTGTGTTGTTCTCGAGGTGGAAGTTGAGGTCCCTGAGGAGGATGTAGCCCGTGGAGGCGAGGCCGTATGTGCTGACGAAGTCGGCGATGGAGTCGCTGAACTGTGGTCAGGGTCTGGGGGGTCTGTAGATGAGGGTTCCTCTGAGGGTGGTGTTGGGAATCGTTGTGGATCTGGAAGTGCAGGTGTTCGACGGTGCTGAATGTGTCGTCAGTGTCGATCTAGACTCTGAGCGTGTTCCTGTGGACGATGGCGATTCCTCCTCCTACTCCGTTGGTGCGGTCCCTGCGGGCAATCTTGTAGCCGTCCGGGACGTCTATGGCGATGTCGGGTGCCGAGGAGTGGTTCAGCCAGATCTCCGTCAGGAAGGTAACGTCTGGGGAGGTTGAGTCGAGTAGGTCCCAGAGTTCAACGGCGTGTTTGCGGGCGGAGTGGGTGTTGAGAAGAATGCATCTGAGGTGGTTGGGTTCTTTCCTGGTGGTTGGGTTGGCGGGTCGGCTGCTGGTGAAGCTGCAGTTCCGGCAGGAGAAGGGTCCTTGGGTGCGCTTCGGGGCGGCCAGGAAGCAGGTGTGAGATCGTCCGGTGTTGAGTGCATGGAGGGTGCCGGTATCGTAGCGGAGAGGGGCATCGTGTCATTCACGGGGGCAAGGGGTTCTGGCGCTGGTAGTGGCCCAGGCGTGGACGGACGCAGACGGGCTTGCCTTAAGCATGCCTTTGGCGTGCCAGCGGCGCGGCTGAACAGCGGCCGCACGATATGGGGAGGTGGGAGGGAGGAGCAGCTGGGAGGCGGGAGCGGGTGGCAAATGGGCGAGCAGGGGGGCGGGCCGCAGGGACGCAGTGGCAGGAAAAAACAGGAGAGGATCGGCGAAGGGAAACAGAGGGCAACGGGCACAGAATCACAGGGGGAAAAGAAAATACAGGCAGAAACTAAATACAAGGCACAAAGAACAATTAACAGGGTGCAGAAATCACAGGGGATGAAGGAAAATACAGGTGGCAAAACAACACAAAACAATACAAAACTAAGTGCAGCGAGCGAGCCTCGAGCGAGCCTCGAACTCGCGACCGGCAGCAGTAGCAAGCTTGGGGGCGCTCACACCAGGTGGAGCTGTTGCAGCAGCGAGGGGAGCAACCTGCCTGAGAGCAGGGTCAAAGTCGCTCCTTTCACCGCGCAGCGGCCGGCATATATGGAGAGGTGGGAGGGAGGAGCAGCTGGGAGGCGGGAGGGGGGCAGCGAATGGGCGAGCAGGGGGGCAGGGACGCAGCTGCGTGAAGAAATGGGTGAGGATTGGCAGAGAGAAACAGAGGGCAACGGGGCACAGAATCACAGGGGGGAAAAGAAAATACAGGCAGAAACTAAATATAGGGCACAAAGAACAATATACAGGGCACAGAAATCACAGGGGATGAAGGAAAATACAGGTAGCAAAACAACACAAAACAATACAAAACCAAGTGCAGCGAGCGAGCGCCGAGCGAGCGTCGAACTCGCGACCGGCAGCAGTAGAAAGCTGGGGGGTGCTCACACCAGGTGGGGCTGTTGCAGCGGCGACGGGAGCAACCTGCCTGAGAGCAGGGTCAAAGGTCGCGCTCAAACTCTCCCTCTCTTTCAGCACACAAATAAATGTATTTAACAAATCTAAATGCTTCCTTCATTATTTCAAATTCTGAACCACATTTCTATTGGTTACACATATTAACCCTTTATCACTCTCTTTTAAAAGTACGTAATATTCTTCTGTATTTTATTGGAATCAAGACTCCACCGCGGTGCCACAGTGTAGCGACACAATGGAGCTGCGAACCCTTACGGGAGTTCAAAAACCTATTTCCAATAATACTAGTATTAATTTTTAACATACTGCTTTTAAACATACTACTGATTTTGGAAAACTTAATTTAGTAGCATATCATTTCTATATAACTTACCATTTCACATTTTAAAACCACAGTTAAGTTTCAACCCTTCCCCCATTCTGTTTAATCATAGTTTCCATGGTAACACTTTCTGCAACATTCAACTGCACCAGAAGGTGGCAAGTTCACCACATTTTCTAATTCAGCACACAAGCTTACAAATGCAAATAGCAGGTGTGGTTGACCTTTGTAAAATATTACCTTATCCTATCTACTCTACCTTTCAAACGTTTTTAATAACCAATCAGAAACATGCTTCTTCAGGAAAGTAATATGCATCCTATTTTAGAGTACACAATGTTGATGAACAGCCAATTAGTTATCGGTTTTCTCAAAAGCAGCATGTTCACCACCATCTTAGATACCAACTGACTACCTTACCTACAGACAACTTTTCATTCCTTCCAGACATCCCTTCAAAATGCTTTCAGCATGGATTGTAGGGCACAGCTATGTTTTCTGGTGCAAAAGCTATGCTTAACACAGATGTATTGACAAAGACCTAGGTTTGCAAAATGTGGATATTAAATGGATTGCACAGAGAGGATTAAAGTGGCACCAATTGATGCCTTTGGTTAAAACGTTTTTGCATATCCAACCCTCTGACCTCATGATTATGCACTGTGGTGGCAATGACCTAGGACCCTTGACTGGGATAAGGCTGGAAATCCTAATGAAGGATACCTTTGCACAATTGATGTATGTATTATATACTCTAATATATGCCAAAGACAGAATGGAAGTGGTCAAATCAATTCTGTCCACAGATTGAGAAAGCGAGGAAGAATGTCAATAAAGCTGTTTCTGCTTACCTCAGAGACCATAGTTTGGGCTCCATCTTTAACAACAATCTACGTTTCGATATGCAGGGTTTCTACAGAAGTGATGGAGTTCATTTCACAGATAAAGGAAACAAGAGTGTTTCTCAATAACCTTAAGCTGTGCATCCGCACTTATATGTAGCTCCAACAAAGTTATAATAAAAACAACAGCTCTTTTTAGAGCCACCCTGTAACCCAACAGTGAATCTTATTTATTATTTAACATACATACTCTATTTTAAAAAATCCCAGATTCGCGAACCCGTCGCGAATTTGCAAAAAAAAAGCACAAATTCAATGTATTACAACACAATACACTTTTCAAATGTAACTTTTAGTTTTAATTTTTTATATTATTTCTAACTTGATCAAATTTAATGTAATTATAAACTTCAATCTCACTAGCTCTATAAAAAAAAGGTCACAAATGCAACACTACCTTCTGAATTATATACTATTAAATGTTTTATTTATTATGGATCCGTGAATCCACCGCAATGTTACACTGAGGGAGGGGGACTGTACTGAGAGCCGCGATAGGGTTGCAACTCCTATCAAGAGAGACAAAAATATAATGAATGCCCCCCAGTTCCATTGCCCGATATCGGCCCCAGGGACCCCATCCCCCGGGGCCCAGCCATTTAAAAAACATATTTTAAAAAGTAAGAGGCCGCTTGGCCCCCCTTCCCAGGCTATTTTTGGCCCCGGGGACCCCATCCGTCCAGGGCTTCACCCAATCATTAAAAAAAATAATAATAATAAGAGGAGGGCCTGCGCAGCCCCCCTACCTGGGCCATTTTGGGCCCTGGGGACCCCAACCCCCGGGCAAGGCCATGATGTTGGGGACCGTGGGGGAGCCCCAATGCCTCGGCGGTCCCTGCCAGCACCTCAACTCCTGCGAGAGCCGGCATTGCTTTTGGACAAAGGGAGCTGCTAACATGCAGCTACCTTTGCCCAAAAACAATGCTGCTTCGCTTCATGGAAACGAGAGCACCCCCACACTTCATTTTTTTAAAGTATCCTGGGGAGGTGGCAGTCCCCGGCGCTTGGGGGTCAAGCGTGGCTCCCCGCATATCATTTGAATAGCCCCCAAGGGCCCCCGCATTATGATTAAACATTTCCCCCAAGACCTAGCCCACCCGGTGGCTTCTAGAAAACATTCACAAATGCAACACTACATTTTTTTTTCTCGGTGGGAACAGCAGACCCTAAGCGACTCCAGATGATTTTTTGGCCCTTGGTGTTTCTGTAGGACCCCCCTGAGCAGGTCTAGGGGGTCAGAGTGGTTTTACCCTGCCCTCTTTTCTTGTTTTTCACCTTTTTTCTTGTTGACTCGGTTCAACCGAGTCACAAGATGGCTGCCAACACTTCCTGGTTGGAACTGTTCGCAGCCAATCACAGTCAAGATCGAGATCGGGAGGGTTTGCTGATCCACTGCGGTCTCCAGATATTAATATTTCTAAAAATATTAATGTGTCAGGAACTACTGAATGGATTTACACCATTTACCAAAAGGAGTGCACTCTCGACCAAGAGCTACCTTTCTGGTAAATTTGGTGTCATTACGTTCAGTTCGGGCTGTAGCTGCGACAAACTTTTCCTTTGGAAATTAACATGGAGAAAATGCATTTTGGGACCCCCATTTTTTCTCGGCCACCGCTTGACGCTGAAACTTCTGAGACAGGAGCTGACTGGAGCGCCCCATTAGTTTTGAAAATTTCGCGAAGATACATCAAAGATATTGGCAAATAAAAAAAGCTTATCCTATGGAAACTAGGTCCTAACTATAACTGCCTACTGGCGTCTGCCAGTAGGTAGTTATATATATATAAAGGAATAAAGTTGTTTCCTCTTACTCCCCTGATGTGGCCTCTTCACTCTCGTCGTTGGAGGAGGTGATTTGGATACATATTGCAACGCGGATTCCAGTGCCGCGTATAAGAGGCCCCCGTTTCTTCAAGTGGGCTCTGGTTCGCTGGTTCACATGATTTCACGCTGGGAGAGGTATGAGTCTCATCCTTGCCCCCGCCTAGCTGACACCAGGACTATGGAGGTTGAAACGGTCTGGGGACTGGAGGAGACGGCGCATTCCTATGACATCAGGTTTTTGGGGGTTCCCTAGCAGCACAGCTCTATTCCACCCCGCGCAGTATCCACCAGGCAAGACTGAAAACATTGCATCCTGGAACTGGTAGTCGCCGTGCATCAAGCGACTAGCCAAGGACATCTGCTATTGATATTAACCTGTAGGGGCGGAGCAGAGCTTAATCCAATTAGGTGGGGCATGATATTACATCTATGAGAATTGCCGCCACCTAACTTACACACACCCGTGGCGCTGAGGAAGGCTATACAGAAGCTGAAATGCATTCGCCGAATAACGGATGATGTGGACTTTCCTTACCTGCTGTAAAGGAATAAAGTTGTTTCCTCTTACTCCCCTGATGTGGCCTCTTCACTCTCGTCGTTGGAGGAGGTGATTTGGAGATATATATATATATATATATATATATATATATATATCAACCACAAAAGTTGCCTGCTGATGGAAGATGCCACACCACGGGTAGGTAATCTGCCAAATTCGTTTTATTCAGGAGAGTTGCAGCATGTCAGAAACTCTGTCCACAAATCTATAGTCCAGCCCGACGCGTTTCGTAGTCCACTTCATCGGGGGCATAGGACTCGAGTGAAGTAGCAGAGCAGTTTTGGCGGAAACTACCGTAATTCAAATACCTTGCCTCAGTGGGCGTGGCCCACACTCGATGGCCTCTGGTATTTGCAGCCCCGCTTTCCTTCTCTAGTGAGTTGCATGCTACTCACTCGAACAATTCAAAAATTAAAATCACGGGGGGCGTGGCCAAGATGGCGGCCTGACTGGACGCGTTTTCCGAGGCTCCCCGGCCATAGACCCCTAATCACCTCTTTATAGCAGGCAATACCCTTCCCTCCTTGCCGAAAACAGCGCCTAAAGCACAACATCAACTCCGGCGCTCCAAGCAGGCAAAACTGGAGGACGCCGCTGGCGGGAGCCGAAGGAACGCGGCTTCGGCCTTCCCCAGCGTGGTTTGGCGAGGGGGTGACGAAGTAGTTGCAACGCCCAGAGGAGTTCTTCGGACCACAGGGCCCGGCGCGGCGGGGGTATCGACCCGCAAGCAGAAGCCGAGAGCTGCGACCTGCCAGGGAAGACAACCGGAGCAACGTCCAAGCGGCCGCGACATCACACGGCGGAGCGGTGGGCCAGCTGGTCCGTGGCGACACGCCGCGCAGGCTGCAGCACTAATCTAGCCCCCGGCTTTGGGCCTGGTCCACGAGAGACGGTGATCGGGCCCGGACCTCCACGCCTCACGAGAGCGAGTGCCTGAGTAGCGGAGACCGAGGCTCGCAGTGGAGACACCGGAGGACACCCCCTGCGGCTGGTGCAGAGGCTGAGGTGGGGGCCCGAGGAGAGAGGAGAGCCCGCGACGGGACGACAGAGGGCGCCGGGGTCGGCTGGTGGCTGGCCGACCGTGCTGCTGGGTGCCTACGCCGGATTGAGGCGCAACCGCACTTGGGACCGGGGAAAGGTGCGTGCCCCCCTGCTTACCCCGGGACTCCTATCCAGAGCATAGAGGGCGAGCCGGCTGAGAGGCGGGCGGGCGCCCGAGAGCCGGGGACTGCGCCAGAACCAGATCACGACAGGCCCCCGCGGAGGGCCGGAGTTGCGCTTGGGGCTCTCCTGTGGAGGTCTGCGACGGGGCCCTGCTTCTGCGCCTGGAGTGAGGCCGGCGATTGAGCGCCGGGGACTTTGGCCCTGAGTGAGGGGGACGAGAGGGGACCCCCGGTGGTGAATGCGCTATCTGGTGCAGCGGCAGGAACGAGGCAGTGGACCGCCGGAGAGGCCTCTAGGGGACCGGGACCGGCACGGAAGCTGAGGTGAGCCCAGCCACTGTGTGCCTACACCTGCGGAGCGAAGGGTCACCCCTGGGACCGGAGGGTGAGGAGTGAACCCCCCAGCCTGAGCCGGGCCCTGTGTTGGGACAGTAGAGGTGAGCCGATAACGGAACATTCCGGCGCACAGGGAGGTGGTCAATACCGGCGCTCGCAGTCACCGGGGCGCCGCGTCCTAGAGGACCGGGGACAGAGCCAAAGGCCCCCCCCCCCGCAAAAACGAACGCTCCCTACTGAGAGGACGGGGTTGCTAAGTAAGAGGGGCCCGCACTGCCGTAATCCGTCATCAGGAAGGGACCCGCACTTACGGGCTCCTACATCAGGAACACTGCGCAAAGCGGCCTTTGCTCCTAAACTGGTGAGGGTGCGGACCGCAACCTGGGGAGGAGGCCCCTGGACCATCACAGTCTCCACGGCTTCGACAATATGGCCACTGCGGGACGCAAGGGTAACCGCAACATATCGGACATGCTCCACAAAAATGCTCCAAAAGCGGAGAAAGCCCCAACGCAATCGCCCCCCAAGACGCCGGTTACCGCTGCGAGCCCGGACGACAAATCCGCCCCCATCACAAAGGCCTTTCTGGCCTCCCTCTTCAACACTCTGAGGGACGACTTCCAGGCCTTGAAGCAGGAGTTGGCGGGGGAGCAGCGAGAACTATGCAGGGACATAGACGGACTGGGAGAGCGCGTGGTGGCGGTGGAAGAAGTGGACCAGGCCCGCAGCATGGAAGTGGAGCGGCTCGAACAAGAGATCCTCCGCCTCCAGGACCAGCAACTGGATCTCCAAGCACACTCGGAAGATCTCGAGAATCGTTCCCTGAGGAACAATATACGGGTCCGGGGAGTTCCATTGAAAGCGGAAGGGAATAGCATCGTCACCTACTTGCAAGAGCTCTTCCGGGAGATACTCGGGGAACCAGGTGAATTCGACATCCGTATCGATCGCGCTCACAGGGTCGGCCCGCCGCGCCGAGCACAGGCCCCCCCCCCAGATATCCTGGCCTTTCTCCCGGACTTCCCCCTGAAAGAACGCATCTTGCGGGAGGCCCGAGCGCAGCAACGATCACCTTCCGGGGTGACCCAGTGGCCCTCTTCCAGGACCTCTCGGCCATCACCCTGCAGAAACGAAGAACCTTCAAGGTGGCTACGGACTTCCTCAGGGACAAGGGAGTGCCTTACGCATGGGGCCACCCATTCCGCCTCATCTTCAAATGGAAGGGGACACTTCAACAACTCAGATCCCTTCGAGACACATGCACAGTGCTGGACATTGACCTGCCGGAGGGAGCTGCCTCCAGGAGGACATCCCCACAGCTATCGCCGGGGCCCGCGAGACGGTCCAGAGATGGTTGGCAGACCGTGCGACGGCGACGCTCCCCTAAATCCTTCCGAAAGCCGGACCCCCTTGTGACGGCCCAGGAACGGGAGGCGGCTGTGCAGGAGGTGGCGGACAACACAACGGCTAAACAGTAAGGTGCTCATGCACAAGGGTTTGCCCTCAAGCAACTGCCTCAACGGGGGGATGGGGTCGGGGGGCCGCCGGGTCGGCCGCCACCATGTCCTCATCTATTCTGATAGACTACGGACCTGGACTATGTCCCGATAGGCCCGAGACTATGGGAAAAGTTACACAGGAGAGTTTGGGGGACCTGGGCGGGATGGGCGAGGATGTTGGGGGTTTTGCATTTGCGAATTGGGTGGAGGGTGGGAAGGGTGCGAGTTGGGATGGTTGGACTTGCGGGGGGGCGGGAGAGGGGGGGGGGGGGAAGATGTTCAGAGGGGGTTGGTCACAGGGACGCAGGGACCCTCCCGGTGTGGTTTACTTGAAGCTGGGTTCACAAGACCGAGAGGCCGGCGAACTTATTACGCACAAAACACTCAATCCATGTCCCAAGTATGGCGGACTCCACACTGAAGGTCCTTATCCTGAACGTAAAGGGGCTTAACAACCCAGTCAAACGCAGGGCTGTCCTGTCATACCTAGAAAACTCCGGCGCAGAAGTGTGCCTACTCCAAGAAACTCATTTGCTATCCAAAGACTGGCACAGGATGCGCTCCAAGGCCTTCCCGATCTAATACTATTCCTCAACATTAGAGAAAAAGGCAGACGTGGCTCTGCTGGTGGCACGCCACTTCAGAGGGAAAGTTGGGGATAAAGTGGCTGAAATTAAAGGGAGATTCTTGGCTTACAATATCCGGATTGGCGGGTTGGCAATGGTCGTGGGTTCCCTCTATGTTCCAAACTCTAAACAAGAACCATTCCTCAAAGGGGCCTTGTCGGACGCGCTAAAACCCAATACAAATCTGTACTGGTGGGAGGGGATGCGAATCTAGTGATGGACCCCAACGTGGACAGGTCAGGCCATCGCCATGGGTTCGCGGGGGCGATCTCAGTTGAGGGGAGCCAATGGCTGTCAGACATGGGATACCTCGACCTATGGAGAAACCACCACCCCACCACACCGGGCTACACGTTTTACTCTCACGTACACCACACTTCCGCTCGAATTGACCACTTTTTTGGCAGTACTGACACGGCCCCCCTGGTAACGGACATTGAGGTCCTCCCGGCAGCACTATCGGATCGTGATGCACTTATGATACATCTCCAGGTTCCCAGGGTTGTGCAACGTAAGGGCAGATGGCGCCTCAATGAAGCTATTCTCCAACGTAAGGGTGTAAAACAACAACTCCACGACCGCATTACTGAATATCTACAGGTGAACGATACCCCAGAGGTCGCCCTGACCGCGGTGTGGGGAGCACTTAAGGCGGTAGTGAGAGGGGAATTACTTGCTATAGCCGCCACAGAAGCCAAAGAGAGGAGGGACAAACAGCAGTCCCTGTCCAGCCAAGCGCTTGAATTAGAACGGGCTCACAGCCGAACTGGGGCTCCCCGGGTATGGCGCCAACTAAAAGCAGTTAGGGCCCAGCTCGCGAGTCTAGACTTAGATAGGGCGGAATACGCAGCCTTGCGACTGCGCCACACTTACTATGTAGGCGGCGACGGAACGGGGAGCTTGATGGCGAGCAGCCTCAAAGCTAAAACCCTCCGCGCTAAAATCTCCTCCGTCCAGACTCGAGAGGGGCATGTCACTCAAGAAGATGACCAGATCGCAGAGGCTTTCCGAGCGTTCTATGCCTCTTTATACGCGGAGGAGTCGCCCACTGGACATACAACGGCGGAATCCTATCTCAACGAGACGACAGTCATGCCTCTTGATGAAATCACTAGGGATTCCCTCGATGCGCCCATCAGGCTGGACGAGGTCATCTCCGCGATGGTGCGTCTTAAACCACTATAAGCCCCGGGCCCTGATGGCTTCTCGGCAGGCTTTTATAAAGCTTTCTGCCCCTTGTTAGCGCCAATACTGACCAGGCTATTTAACTCCTTCCAGGGCAGGGGCTCCATCCCCCAGGACATGCTGGACGCTGACATCGTGGTCCTCCCCAAGCCGGGCAAGGACCCATCTCAGTGCAAGGCATACAGACCCATCTCGCTACTCAACCTCGATCTGAAACTATTCACCGGCGTGCTAGCAGCGCGTCTGGGCCCATGTTTGCCGGGCATCATTGAACCGGACCAAGCAGGATTCATCCCGAACAGGCAGTGCGCGGACAACACCAAGCGCCTGCTCCATGTCATTAACAAAACTCACTTTAATGATTCGGATGCAGTCCTCCTGTCGGTGGATGCCGAAAAGGCGTTCGACAGGGTCGATTGGGGATACCTCGACGCAGTCCTGGCGCGGTTCGGGATGGGCGACCGGTTTCGCACGTGGGTCGCCAGCTGCTACGCTACCCCTCGAGCCACGATAAATGTCAATGGGGTGCGCTCCAAACCACTAGATATTCGGAGAGGTACCAGGCAGGGGTGTCCACTCTCGCCCCTCCTATTTGCACTATACATCGAACCGCTAGCGCAACGGGTTCGTGACAACCAGGCCATCGTGGGGGTTCGATTTGGCGGAGAACCACAGATCAAAAGTCTGTACGCGGACGACGTCCTTGAGGCGCTGGAGGACCCCTCTGCATCGGTGTCGGCCTTCCTCACAGAGTTGGAAGACTTCGGGAAAATATCGGGGTCAAAATGAACATCGAGAAGTCAGTGATCCTGCCCCTGGGGCGCAATGCACGTACGAATACACAAAACCGGAGACGATACGGAGGTCTCCTGTCACAGATGTCGCTGCCCTACCTAGGCATCTCCTTGACACCAAGCACGACACAGACAGTCGAGCAAAACTACACGACTCTACTTGCTGACCTACAAGGCGACTTGGCAAGATGGTGCCGGAAACCACTCTCTTGGCTGGAGCGGGTGGCAGCTGTCAAAATGACTCTTTTACCGAAAATCCTATATCTGTTCCAGACCATTCCAGTGACACCCCCTGGGCGTGCTAAAAAAATTGCAAGATAGCATCCGACAATTTGTCTGGGCCGGCAAACGCCCACGACTGCGCAGAGACCTGAACACACGGGTCACATCGGAAGGTGGCCTGGGGGTCCCTGATATACTCCGCTATTTCCAAGCGACACAGCTCCGATACCTATTGGAATGGAGCAGACCCGAATCGGAAAAAAGATGGTTATTTCAAGACCGAGCTATGGGCCAAATGCCACTGTGGAAGGTCCCATTCCTGAAGCGCACGGACAGGCCACCGTACCTTAAAAAATCACCCATCACGAGGACAGTGATGCAGGTGTGGGACAAAGTAGCGGTCCCGAGTGGCCTCACCACCTTCCCATCCCCGATGACACCTCTGTTTGACAATCCGGCCTTTCCACCATGTATGATCCCCGGGTCCTTTCCGCAATGGCGGGAGTCGGAATGCAGGGCAGCAGGCCACCTCTTTGACCCCGAGGGCTTCCTGCAAATGCACACTCTACAAGATTACTATACGCTCCCACAGATTCGTCGCTATCAATACTTTCAGATCAGACATTGGCTTACGGCGAAAGAAATGTTGCCACATGTCAGCAGACGCCTTACAACCTATGAAACGTGGCTGCATACGAAAAAGACAGATAAACAGGCGATCACAGACATCTATAAGATGCTCAGCCCACACCCTCCTGCCACGCGGTCAGCGGGTCAGAACCGATGGGAACGAGAACTGGAACGCTCCTTTACGGACAAAGATTGGCAAGACATATACTTTAGGGCTTACCATACGGCCCGAAATGTAGCCAGCAGGGAATCGGCGGTGAAAATAGCATACTACTGGCACCTTACACCATCCCGATTACATCAGAGCAACCCACGCAAGGACCCGACATGTTGGAGGGGTTGTGGACACACAGTGACACTTACTCATATACTATGGGAATGTACAGAGGTGCGGGAATACTGGGAAAAGGTGCTAAATGACATCGATAAACACTGTGAAACGGAGATCCCCCGTTTCCCGGCGTACACGTTTCTGGGTCTCTCCAATGCCATTACATTTCCTCTCAAATCACTTAGGGGGATACAAATGGGGCTGGCTATGGGGGCAGCCACTCAACATATACTGTCATTATGGGGCACTCAGAGGAAACCCACTCACACGGGATGGCTCCATAGACTCTGGTACATCATGGGCATGGAGAAGATACAAGCTTCCCTCACTCAGACCCAAGACACATTCCTAGATACGTGGCAACCCTTGGTCTCTCTTCTATCAGAAGAATTTGCTGAAATCACGTGCCCGAAATACCTCAGAGTGCTTCGACTGCCAGATGACTTTCGAAAGGACGCAAGGACCCCAACCTAAATCTCATACCTTCTACAAGCCTTACAATGCCCAGCGGTAGCTTTCTTACCACACCGGGCAGGGGGGATGTGGGAGGGAAAAGGGAGGAGGGTGGCGGGAACGGGGAAGGTTGGTTGATGCTGGGATTGTTACGGGACATTGCACATCTAGACGGGACCTCACTCGCAATCAAGGACACATTCTATTAAGCTACGGTGAGATGTGCCCCCCCGGTGAGGGAGGGTTGGACAGCTGAAGATGGGCCCCTCCCCAGACTGCTGTAATGTCCTCTTGTCCTATGTTTTTTTTCTTTGCATCTCAATAAAAAGATTTAAACAAAAAAAAAAAATTAAAATCACAGTGGATCGTGGAATTAAGTTACTGTCCTTGCCACAGCTTGGATTCTGCTCCAAAACAGCACCAGTGCCATAAGTTTCGGCTGGTTGACGGATCAACAGGAATGCTATGAGAGCATCGGAGCCTCTTCCGCGGCTCAGGTCAGCCGCTAATATCAACCCAAAAAGTTGCCTGCTGATGGAAGATGCCACATCACGGGTAGGTAATCTGCCAAATTTGTTTTATTCAGGAGAGTTGCAGCATGTAAGAAACTCTGTCCACAAATCTATAGTCCAGCCCAACGCGTTTCGTAGTCCACTTCATCAGTGGCACAGGACTCGAGTGAAGTAGCAGAGCAGTTTTGGCGGAAACTACCGTAATTCAAATACCTTGCCTCAGTGGGCGTGGCCCACACTCGATGGCCTGCTGGTATTTGCAGTCCCGCTTTCCTTTTCTAGTAAGTTGCCTGCTACTCACTCGAACAATTCAAAAATTTAAATCACAGTGGATTGTGGCATTAAGTTACTGTCCTTGCCACAGCTTGGATTCTCCTCCAAAACAGCACCAGTGCCATAAGTTAATCTGCCGGTTGATGGATCAACAGGAATGCTACGAGAGCATCGGAGCCTCTTCTGCGGCTATATATATATCAACCACTCCTGGCTTCTTTTTCAAAAATCGGACACCGACACAGGAGTAGGCTTTTGCCATCCAGCTTTGGGTTTATTTATCTTTCGCTTGACGCGTTTTGGCACACCTGCCTAGTTCACACATATATATATATATATATATATATATATATATTCTTTCAACCATATGGCTCCCTTTCCTCTCCCGATAGGCGTGCTGTTGTGGCCGCGTTACTCCTGCGGTTGAGCCCAACCGCTATCAATCCCAACAACGTTTCCTCTCCCCGAGGAAGCTTGGAGTCGCACAAACAAAGTCGTAATCCACACTGTAAGAGTTTTTATTTGTTTATTCTTTAGTTCATGTGGTATCAAAGCAAAGCAAAAAACCAACGCGTTTCGACAGCCTTGACCAAGACAGTGGAGGCTGTCGAAACGCGTTGGTTTTTTGCGTTGACTCCAAGCTTCCTCGGGGAGAGGAAACGTTGTTGGGATATATATATAGCTGGCCTGGGTTCTGCTGGCTGCTGCTTCGGCGGACTTTTTTTCATCAGGCTACTGATACTCACCCAGGTCCACCTCCATTTTTCGGGACTATGATGCCGCAGTGTTGCAGCCACGGTGCTGCACTTTGGGTGAAACTGGACTTCCGGACTCGCCCCCGCCATTGGAATCCCGGCATCTTGGGGGTTGATGCGGTCAAGGGGACACAAGGAGACTACTTTGTTGCTGCAAAATTTTGGGACACACCTGTGCGTGGCAGCTTGAAATCCACACGGCCGCACTCACATCCATCTCATCCAGCAGCTTTCACCTAGCCACTACACGGCATGCTGGGTCCTGTAGTCCACTAGGCAGGTTTCCAGTCGTCAGGTGAGCTGCGGGGGCGGAGTTGGATGACACCCTATCGGTGAGCGGCTGGGCACTTCATCACTACAGCTCCCACCCACATATCTCTCTGGGCGCTGAGGAAGGCACAACCTATGCCGAAATGCATCCGCCATTTACAGAGAACCGCTTCAATAAAGATGTTTCCTGAACCTCCCCCTGGGCCTCTGCTCTCTTCTTGCTGTTGGTATATATATATATATATATATATATATATATATATATATATCTCGTTTCACCCAGGCTGTCGAACACGCGGCGGGTGCCTCCGTAGACAGGGGGTGGGTCCCCCTCTGTTCCACAACAACTACACAAATTTTAGGAGCACTCTCTGGAGTATAAGTATGATTTCGATGCAAATGCATTTCGGCATGGGCCTTCTTCAGTGCATAATAATCATTCTGGAGGTAAGCACAGCTTGTGGTCTTTAAATGTCCCAGTGTGTTTTCCATTGGTGGGAATGACACATATCAAAGGGTGGCATTTCCAGTGTAGGAGGTGTTTGCAGCAAACAGGAATGGCATCAATGTCCCACAATGCATTCTGTTCATCAAATTCAATGCTCTCCCAAAATCGATATGTTGTAAATATAACCATTTCCTATTGCCAATCTTGCTTTGCCACCTCTACATTCACTCACTTTAATCTTTGTCAGACTTGATCGCTGTGCTCGTCTCCCTCGCCTGATTCTTGTTTGTATCCACGGTATTCCCGCAGGTGTCCCTCGTATGGCTGGGGACCTTGGACATATATATATCACTCTCTCTCTGTCTCTGGCCGGTCAAACATCTGTCTATAATTCTCAAGAACCCTTTTTCTAGGCATTAAAACTGACCAGAAGACCCCAGACACCATCCCAAATCCCAAGATCCCACCAGCATTAGATCTTTTGTGCCCTCATTTTTCGACCCCCCCCACCCCTTTATACCAATTGAGAGCGCTTTATGGAACTTTTTCATTTCACAAGAAATATTTTTATGCCACGGACATAAGTGTCACACAGCCTTGAGTCCTTATCGTCCACAAGTAAACTGTGACTCAGTGCACACACTTGTACACACATAGAGCACTCTGACCCCCTGAATGTGACCTGCTAAAGAACATTTCTCCATAAACAAAAAGTAACCCCACTCCCCTTTGAAGGTTCTCATGAAACATGGGCCTGTGAAAATGCAGGTCAGGGGGGTGTTGTAGTACAAGATATGGATGTAGAGTGTGCAGTTTGTTATGTTGCGACCTGAGTGGTCGCCTGTGGTCAGGGTTGACCTAAGGCCTTGCGCGGGGGCTGGGTGCGCAGCAGCAAGTCATTCACCCGGACACTGGCTCTGTGCTCGGAAGTGACGTGCTCGAGCGCAACGTCCTTCTTTTATTGACACCGCAGGCCACGCCTGGCCTGCGGATGTGGGGATGCGTGTGCGTGTGTAAGCTAGACCGCTTACAGTCATTACATCCCTATCCAACTATGCAATTTGTTTTTCTTTTAAATCAATGAAATCAAAGTCAGTCTTATAATACTTCACATCAAAAATGCCTGGGTACTTGCGTGTCCCTTGTTGACCGATTCAGGGTCTCAGCAGGCAGGCATAATCTTTTAACTTCTGGCTCGGTGGTGGGTTGGGTCTCAGGTTGTATCTTCGGGCGCTTCCCCTGCCGCCCTCATTATTGTGATGAGCGTCTCTGATTGCTGCCGCCGATGTTTGGGATGATGCTGTGGATTCCTGATCTTCCACTTGGCATCCTGGCGGGATTGTATCTTCTCCTCCAGAAGTCGCCGCCCCACTTGACTGGCTTTCTTCTTCTGCTGTCTCCGATCGTTGTCTACACTCCGGCTGGAGGGCTTTGAACCTTGAGGTGTTTCGTGATACCTCTTCTCCTCCCTTTTGGGCTGTGACCATGGTGCCTTTTGTTGCCGTCACTGTCCACGTGCCCGGCTCGTAGCGGGTTTGGAACTTCCCTCCCGGACGTCTGTTCCTGATGATCACTCGAGTCCCCGGGCTTAGGTCTCTTGGAGTGGCCCTCCTCTGCATGCTGATGCGCTGATTCCCTTGCCGTCTCCGTGCCTGGGCTTCTTCTGTGTCAGCCAGGGGTGGTGTCCAGCCCGGGGCTGTGGGGAGGAGGTCTCTCCGGGGTCCTTGGAACATGAGGGTCCATGGGCTCCTTTGTGTTATGCAGTGGGGGGTGCCCCGATATTCTCGCAGGAACTCGTGCAGTCTTTGTTCAGGGTCGGCATGTTCCACTAAGGCGATTCGGAATACTTTGTTAAGGGTCCGCATAAACCTCTCCACGTCCCCGTTCGCCTGGGGCCACTGAGGTGTGATGCGGCGATGTTGAATTCCTCTTGTTGTGAGGAATGTGGCGAATTCAGCCCCCTGGAACGGTGGCCCGTTGTCGCTCCGTATTTCCACTGGGTAGCCGAACATGGAGAAAATCCTTTCCAATGCCGGTCCTACATGTGTGAAAGCAGTGGAGACTACTCTCTCCACTATCGGGTACTTGGAGTATGAGTCGATGACTACTAGCGTGTGTCCTTCCCCGGGGAAGCTTCCAAAGTCTATGCTCACTTTGGTCCAGGGAGATGTACAGGCGTCTTCCGTGATTATTGGCATAGGTCTCTCCGGGTCGCTCGTCAGTTGGCAACTCATACAATTCCTCACGTATTCTTCTACCCTGGTTTCCAAATCCGGGAACCATACCTTCTCCCTCATGCGTGCCTTCATCTTGGTCGTGCCTTGGTGCCCTCCATGGGCGAGCTGCACCGCCCGGTGTCTTAGGCTTTGTGGTATGACCAGCCGTGTTCTCTTAGCAACACTCCGTCGTCCGTGGCACTCAGCTCGTGTCGTATTCGCCAGAATTTCGTGAGCGATTCTTTGTCTTCCGCGGCCCAGGAAGTGGGTGGACGCAGGTAATCAGCCCATGATCCATCTTGGACAGCCTGAAGCGATCTCCGGTACGTATTGTCGGTGGCTGCTGCTTCCTTTATGTCTTCGATGGTCATGCTGTTCGGGCATGATGTGATGGCCACCCATTGAGCATACTCCTCACAGTCGTCGTCCGCTGGTTCAGGATCTTGTTGTGAGGGATGGCGTGACAAGTAGTCCGCAGGATTTTTGGCCCCTGGGCGGTAGGTGACCTCCATCTCGTATGATTGTAACTGGATCACCCACCGTTCGATGCGAGGTGGCGGATGAGGGGCGGTTCCCTTGAAGAGGGGCACTAGTGGTTGATGGTCAGTGACCATTACAAACGGGTGACCTTGTAGGTATAAGTGAAAGTGGCTGCAGGCCCACTTGATAGCGAGGGCTTCCCACTCGATCTGGGCATACCTCGTCTCAGTCGGGGTTAAGGCCTTACAGGCAAACGCTAATGCCGTCCACTGGCCAGGTTCATGTTCTTGGGTCAGGACCGGGCCGAGACCCACCGGGCTGGCATCAACGACCACCTCCGTGCGTTTCGTGGGGTCGAAGTAGGAGAGTGTGGCTTTCTCCAGGAGTGCATCCTTGATCCCTTGGAATGCTTCGTCTTCTCGCGAGCCCCACTGCCATGGGGCGTCGGTCTTAGTCAGTGCTCGTAGCGGCTCACTCCTGGTGGCCAGGCCCGGTATGAATCGGCCACAATAAGTGGCCATACCGAGGAAGCTTCTCACTTCTGTCGGGGACTTCGGCGCTAAAGCGTCCTTGATGGCCTTCAATTTCCTCGGGTCAATTTGGACGCCCTCCTGGTTGAAGACATAACCAAAGAATTCTATCGAGGGCTGAAAGAACTGACATTTCTCTTTATGGAGGGTTGCTCCGTGGGTGCTCAGTCTCTTCAGGACATCCCTCAGGTGCTTGTGGTGTTTCCGAGGCAGTGGCAGAGTGTATCAGGATGTCGTCGCTGACATTTATGACTCCCGGCAATCCCGAGAGAAGTTCTCGGATGGTGTTTTGGAACACCTCCGCCGCCGAGGAGATGCCGAAGTTCAGCCGTTTGTAGCGTCGGAGCCCCATGTGGGTGCTAAAGGTGGTGATGAAGCGACTTTCCTCCGCTAGGGGCAGCTGATGGTATCCGGCATTTAGGTCTATCTTTGAAAACCACTTCGACCCGTTTACGTCAGCGACGATGTCATCCATGGTAGGGGTCAAATGTCTCTCCCTTCGGATCGCGGTATTTGGAAGCCGCATGTCAATGCATAATCTTATTGCGCCCGGCTGCTTGGGTTTCTCCACGATGACCATGGGCGACACCCATGGGGTGGGCCCTGTGACTTTCTCGATGACGCCCAGTGATTCTAGTTTCTCCAGTTCCTTCTCCACCAACGGGCGTAGGTGGAAGGGTATCCGGCGGTGGCGCAATGCAGTGGGGGTGATCGATCTGTCAATATGCAGTTTGACGGGTTCACATTTGATGCAGCCCAAGCCTTTGAACAGTTCGGGGAAACGTGCCAATAGCTCATCTACTTGATGTGCCCGTATGCGGTTTGCAAAAGCTATAAGTTTCAAGTCCTCTGCTGTGTGGCTGCTTATCAATGTGTCGGCCTCCCGGTTGATGATGTGGATCGTTGCCATCACTTGTGACTCATCGGCCTGGATTGGTATCGTGATTTTTCCTTTGAGGGGTAGCGGTGTGTCCGCTCCGTAGGCGAAGATTCTCGTCTTGGATGGTATTACCTCAGGCCGTGGGCGTAGTTTGTTGAATTGTTGCAGGCCCATCACATTTACCGTGGCGCCAGTATCGATTATGGCCTTGACCTCGTTTCCCACCATCTGTACGATGCATGTGGGCTGTGGCCGTCGTTGTTGTTTAAGCTCTCATGCAAATGAGACGATGTATGCCTCCTCATCCTCCGACTCCGAGTCGTCATACACGGTGGGTAGGAGCTTCTCTGCCCTTGCTGGCGGTGGGTCGTTTAGTGACAGTTGGCGGACAGCTTTTGTGGGCGTCCGTGACTTTCTTAATGTTTTGGCGTGTTTCTCTTGCGACACACTGATGCAAAATGGTTTGGTATTCCACAATTTGCGCATGTCTTCCCTTGGGCCGGGCCGTCCTTGGCCGCGTGGGGTTCATGCCCACAGTATCCACATCGTGTTCGAGTTGGGTCCCTTCGGTATTCCTTTTGAGGTGGTCCACATGGTTGGGACCGTACTACATCCGCCCGTTCCACTTTGATAGTTTCTACCTTGGTTTGTGGCTTGTGTAGTGCCTGTTCCATGGCGGTGGCTCTGACGCTTGAGAGTTCGTGGGATCTAGCGAGAATTAGGATGTCTTCCAGTGAAATACCCGGTTCGCGTAGAATCGTCCCTCTCAGTGTCTTGTCTCGACATCCCTGAATTATCTGCCTTCTTATGGCTTTCGGTTGGTCTTCGTCAGTAGAGCTGGTCAGCTCCCTGACACGGGCATGGAATTGGTCCATCGTCTCGCCTTCCCTTTGACGTGCTTGCCCCAACTTGAAGACCTCGAAGTCCACATTCAGTTGGGGGTCAAAGTGGCCATTCAGAGCGGCGACTGCTGCGTCATAGTCAGTCGGAGGCCCCGTGTTGGGCAGGTGCTTGAACAGTCTAAATATTTCATCGCCGGCGTAGTGCAGCAAGAGCGACCACTTCACTGCATTGTCTGTCTCTCTTGTCACCACAAAGTAGTTCTCCAACCTTTCAAGCCATATTTTCCATCTTGGGGAGGCTGTAGGTGGGTCGGTCGCTTCACTGAACGGCGGTAGTGCTAGAGATCGCGGGTCACCCGACCAATAATTTCGCCACTTCCGGCTTCGGGCCCATATATTTCAAATCACCAGATACATTGATCAGATGACCTCACAATCTACTACCAATAATTGTCGTATTCCTTCGATTATTTCTAGTGTACCCGACTTACCATCCACCGTTACGGGTACCTATGACCACCATGGATCAGGGAGCTAGCTGTAAAAGGAAAGGCAGCAAAATATACTATTCAACATGTGACTTTAATTCTCATGAAATGACCACGGACAACTGAAAAGTTTTAAAAAGCTTTATCTCAGAATTAAATTTCTTTAGAACATACACTCCACTACGAGGAGACAGTCTAAAATCAAATTTGCAAAGAGTACATAGCTGTATAGAAGAACTATAAGGGCAATCATTTATGGAAAGAATGTTAATGCAACAGAAACAAACTAAGAGAGCTACTGGGCTAAATTCAGAGTTTCTTTAGTGATATTTATGGGAGAAAATTAGAGACCATAACAGGAAGTTGCAAACTGCAATGGCGAAAATGATTTCTAAAAGGTAGGGTAACATAGGAACACGCTATGAAAATAAATGCATATGTTTCATGAGATATAACGAGTTACGGAAAGCATGGAAATCTTATCATGTGCAAAGATATGTCTTTATTGAAGCAAAGACAGAAAATAGAAAGGTGCAGTTTCAAGAGTTTCAGAGCTATATTTACCTAGACTGGTGTGGAAACCAACCCTGGCCATGGGTCAGTTTAAGGACAGGAAACCCTCGAGGAAGGATACCCCTCAATGGACAGCAGGTGCAGAATGGACACCCAGGACAGGACAGGAAACCCTCAGATTAGGATCAGGACAGGACCACCAGGACACGACCAGCACCCGCAGTTTGGAAGCAACGCCTGCGCTCCACCCTCTCTGCAGCTATCGATCAGAACCCCGATTGGGTCAGCGAACTCCCAGCAAAGTGCTCCGCCAGCACTTTAAGGTTTAGTAAAACCTTAGTCTATGGTCAAATTCGGACAGAGTGCTCCGCAGCGCTCTGTATCTTCAAGTCACCTATTGAGTGCGTTGGGTCAGTGACAGGTCAGCTATTCAGACAAGTCGGACAATTTCCCTAGGTGAACCCAGGGTAGATATACTCTTTTGGGACAGCGTACCACCCCCCAAATGTTGCAAAGTGTCAGAATCCCCAATTTGGATTGGTCCTAAGGTAGGATTTGGTTAACACACCAATCAGAACAGACTATTGTAAGGCCTAATTTGCAACCTAAGGTGCCGCCTAGCAAGATTGGGGTTCCCATGAGACAAGCCAGTGAAATACAATGGATTATTAACAATTGTTTCAATATGGGTACAGACAACTCCGTCCTGCTGGGTCGCAGGTCACTTTCTCAGGAGCATCTTGTCCGTCTCTGCCAGCTGGCTGAGTTCCACTGCCCAAGGTTGTTTCTGGCCTCGCATCCTGAGCATGCGCGGAAGGGACCTTCAAGATGGCTCGCAACCCATTTGGACCCCCATTTCCCGTGATACATGAAAAGTAAGCGAAAACAAATTAGCACATAGAAATAAATGAATGTATTACAAGTTATGATTTCGTACTTTAGTTTCATCATTATAAAAATATACTATGCAATTTAGATATTAGTGCAATACTTAACGAAACGAGAGCAAAGGCACGAGCTTTACCACATGGTTATGTTTGAGCGGCCTTTCTAGGCTATTACGCATGCGAACCCTTTCCCTCTCAAACTACATTTACGTAAAGTCACGTGAGTGTGACTAACGCATGCGCAGAAGCAAACTTAAAAGCGGCGGCCATATTATGGACACGGGTTATTTGTATTAGTAAAACACATAGGCAAGCTTCACTACTACACACGTATACCCAAAATATAGAGATTAGTAAAACGTACGTTTGTTATGAGGTTATGACAGATTCGAGGTTCATGAATCGAGCAAGTCGCGATGCGAAATCTTGCTCTATCAATCCCCTCTTTGGTGATATTTACTATCATCACAAAATATCGGAACCAGATGCCAACTTTCTTTCACACTTTGTACAACTCTATTTCTTCCAACATGCGATTCAATTTTTCCTTCTTATTTTTGGTAGGGTGAGAATTTTTCACCCTTTTGTAAATCTGATTATTTATTTCCTCCAATTCAAGCTCATCCGCATTCCGTTTCACTCCTCTTGCATTCACCTGATACTTCTTAGTATGTTTTCGGCATTTGCAACAGACGAATATAAGAAATAGGATAAGACCTATAATTCCTATTGGCATCAGTACCTTGAACAATAAGCTTCTACCTAAGTTAGCAAACCAGTGACCTACATTTGAGAGACCATCAACTAGTCTCTTCCAGGCACTGTCAACCTCGAGTGGTTTGAGTTCCCTTTCCAAATTAGTAATGTTTTTCACATATCTTTTTAGCTGCACACTTTTATCCGGAATGTAAGTGCAACAATGTTGCGCCTTCAACATCCGGCAGACTCCGCCCTCTTTTGCTAATAAGGTGTCAAGAGCAAGTCTGTTCTGCAAAACCATTGATCTGACCGCAACCATTTCGGTATTGACCAGCAGAAATCCATGACCTGTGTCAGTAGACAACACATCTACTATTGTGGACAATTTGCAAATTCTGTGAGTGTTCAGAACCACTCCCACTCCAGGTATCAGTGCACTGAAAATACTACCCATTATTTCACCTACGCTTTCTCTTTTGCTACGCACTAAGCCATTAGTGTTTTCATTGCTTCCAGCAATTTCATTCACATGGTATATTTTCGGGAAGACAATGCCAAAGTAGCAGCTTCCATACCAGTGATCCGGCAATTTGAAATAAGCTTTGTCTCCACATATATAATAAATTCCAGGAAACACAGGCTCTGACCCATTTTTGAAACCCCAACCTCCAATTACCTTGTAATTGTGCTCACATTGACTGGAACCAATGAAAATTTTATTATAATAATCAGTCTTCTCGCGGTGAAGACAGAGTTTCCCTTTCTTCTCGAAATCCAGCAACAGAGCAGGTCCCGCCCCGCCAGTTGAGGTGCTTTCCATGTTTTCAGCCCATTTAGGGGTTTTCTGCCCTTTGTCATTTGCCTTTCTTTGGAAACTCTCCCTTCTCTTCTCTGCCATGTTTAAAAATATTTTCTCTTGTTCATGCAATGAACAGGTCAGGTTGTCTCTGTGTGCGTCAGCGATGTCTATATTGCCTATAGTCAGAAAGTAGTCTCCCATATAACGTATTACGTCACTTTTGGTATGTACAGGATTCAGGTTTCCACGTATGGGAAGTTCAGAAAAAATCACGTCATTGTTAGAGTAATAATACTGTAACGGTCCTCTTTTGTAAAATAAGCTTGCTAAAACACTACAGGAAATTCCATATGTCAGGGGCAAGTGATGGTATGTCACGCCTTCAGCTACAGAAGTAGGTAGCTTCATGCAGACATAGCAGTCCTCTATCTCCATAGTCTCTACATAGTGTACTAATAAGTTTGCGAAAACATTTAAGTGTGTCTGATTCTTAACTCCGTGGTAATGTAGTCCTTCCTCATCTGATGCTTCTAAGTCTCGTTGGGTTTGTCTAAGTGCTTTCTCGGGTCTTTCTACACTTCGCGTTGTTAGCTCTTCAGTGTCAGTAATCTGAGTAGGGTCAATATTAGTGTTTTTACTAACCATAAAGGGAATGAAAACTGTTAGTCCTATCCAAACTAATATGACTATAACTATACTACATATACATACTTTACAGCATGTTTTGCAACAACTGCGACTAGGCCTTCCATTCGTTCTTGACTCAGACATTTTGGCTCAGAAGAAATTTTACTCTGTGCAACTTCAGTTGAGCTCGTCTTCCTCTTCTGTAGAGTACTCAGCAACCTGTTCTCCGTCGCTTTCGTCAGTGATATCAAGTTCCTCAAATTTTTCCAAGATTAAGTAGGTCCACTCCGGGTCCTGATATTTTTCGTTTTGTCTTTTTATTCGCTCACTCCTTCTCTTGGAGCTATCTTCAGGTATTTCTGCAATTCGGGGACTTCTTCTTATATCTGCAAGTTTCTCTTGGACTGTTTTTAGTCTTAATTTCAGTCTCTTAACATATCTTGGCTCAATGTGTTTCTTCTTCTTTAGTCTTTTGGCTGGCACTGCGATCGAGCTTTCTTCTAATGCTCTTTTATTTTCACTTGTCTGTGGCGCTTCGTTTTCTGTTTCTTCCCTTCCTGTCTGACTATTCCCAGGTCTTGTATCTATTTCTTCTGCCTGGTTAATAAGCTGGCCTGGTTCAGGTGAATTTTTGTTCTTGCTTTTGAATGTCTCTATTTCTTTGTCCTGAACACGTTCTTCTAATTCTAACTGATCCTGTTCAAGCACTTCGATCCCTTGATTTTCTTCTGCTCGAACTATTACACTATTTCTAGTCTGTCCCTTTTCGATTTCAGGAGTCAGTGGAGGTGTGTCAATCACCTGATCTGTCCCTGTCTGACCTTCTTCTTCGTCCTCAGACTTGATGTGCCTCTCAATGATCTGAGGGTCTTCGCCTGTGCCTTGCTCGACCTCTCTATTCCACTCTCTATCTTCTCTTATTCGCTCTCTTGTTCCGAGTGGGTCTCCAGGGAGATCGACAATGGGTATCCAATCCTCTGGCCAGATTCTCGGCAGCTCGTCATCAGCTACTTCTGGACCAGCATCCGTGGGATGTTCAGCAGCACTGGTGCTTGGCCATGCGTCATCAGCTACCTCCGGACCAACGTCTGTAGGACCCTCAGCTGGGCCGGTGCTCGGTCGTCTGTCGTCAGCTACTTCAGGACCAACATCTGCAGACCCCTCAGCTGGACAACCTTCAGCTCCAGGCTCCTCGTCAGGTATCACCTTCTCGGTGTGGCTGGCATGGATCCACTTGGGAACGCCAGCGCACTTCACAGCGGTCGTCGTTACCAGGATTACTTGCCGCTTTTTCCCCCACCTTGGTGCAAGGCAACTTGAACGAGTATGCTTCTTTATCTTAACCCAGTCACCAGGAACCAATTTGTGAACTGGGGTTGTCGGGTTGACGATGGCGTCTGCCCCAATCTGGCGAGAGATAGAACGCACTTGGTCACCCAGTTGTTTGCAGTATTGAAGTACCAAATCATCAGAAATGCTTAACAGTTTGTATCCTGGTACCCATGCTTGTCTCATCACTCTTCCCATCAAGATCTCATGGGGGCTCAGACCTGTTCTCCGATCTGGAATGCTTCTGAGTCCCATCAGAACAAGAGGCAAGGCAGCTATCCAGTTCATGCCAGTGGAATCACATATTTTTGCCAATCTATTCTTGATAGTGCCATTGATTTGCTCTACTACTCCAGAAGCCTCTGGATGATATGCACAATGCAGCTTTTGTGTGATCCCAAATGCTTGACAGAGTTGAGCCAGTATTTCATTCTGAAAATGTCCGCCTCTATCTGAGTCAATAAAGACTGGAACCCCGAACCTCGGTATCAGTTCTCTTAGCAACATTTTAGCTACTGATATGGCATCACATTGAGAGGTCCGGTAAGCCTCCACCCATTTTGAAAACAGGCAGACAATGACAAGGACATATCTCTTTCCCTCACAACGAGGCATGGTGATAAAATCAATTTGTATCCTCACAAATGGACCCCTGATCTCCCAATTTTCATCAGTTCAACTACTGTTCTCTTGCCAGCGTTGAACTGCTGACATGTCAGGCACCTCTGGCAAAGGGACTCTGCTACCTTCCTGAACTTCTTGTTATACCAAGTCTGTTGAAACACCAGAACCATGGCATCCCTACCAATGTGTGATCCTTCATGTATCAGTCTGGCCATTGGGGCAAGTAGTTGTCTGGGTAACACAGGCATACCATTCGGGCCCACAATGACTCCATCCTCACGTCTTGGTCTACAACCTTGTTCCTTCCACTTCTCTTTCTCTTCCCAGGGCGTCCCATGCTGCCATTCTCTCACTTCATCCCAGGTAGGCACTTCTTCAAACATCCTAAGTTGGCAGCTGTTTCCAGCCCCACCCCGTTTCGGATTTATTCTCATCTGATCCATAGCACATTGTTTTGCCACCCGATCAGCAAAGTCATTTCCCAAAGATACAGGGTCAAGGCCCTTCTTATGAGCAACACATTTGACCACTGCCAATTCTTTCGGTAATTGGATTGCCTCTAAAAGGTCTTGGACAACTTTTCCATTTCGAATGGGGGTACCTGATGAAGTCAGGAATTCTCTTTGTAGCCATAACTGGCCAAAGTCATGCACAACCCCATAACAGTACTGACTGTCAGTATACACTGTTATTCTTTTGTCTTTTCCCAATTTGCAAGCTCTAATCAGAGCGATCAATTCGGCTACTTGTGCAGACTTTACTCCAAATAAATAGGATGCTTCTTCAATTTTGTTCAACGTAACCACAGCATAGGCAGCACTTAGGCCCCCCAGTTCATGCCTCAGGCACGAACCATCCACAAACCATTCCTCATCATGCACAGGCAAAGGAGTTTCTTTAATGTCTGGGCGTGGTTTGGTACCGAATTCTGTCAGGTCAATGCAGTCATGCTCATTCTCTCCCTTATCTTCCATTACCATTGAGTCAGGGAGTAGAGTGGCAGGGTTTAAAATATTGCATCTGGTGATGACAATATTCGCAGCACCCATGAGAATTCTCTCATATTTAGTCAGTCGACTAGGGGTGAGATACTGAGTTTTTGTTCGGGACAATAGAATCACAACTGCATGTGGAACATACACAGTTACAGGATGTCCCATGATAATGGACTCACTCTGTTCTAAACTGGTGCATGTTGCAGCTACTGCTTTCAGACATCCAGGTAATCCAGCAGCCACTGGATCCAAAGTGGCAGAAAAATATGCCACAGGCCTTCTGGTCAGTCCATGCTCCTGAGTCAGGACTGCCAATGCACGATTGTCACGAGTGTCACAGAATAGGCCAAACTCTTTGGAGTAGTCAGGCATCCCTAGAGCAGGGGCTGTACACAGACAATTACACAACTTTGTGAAAGCGGTCAAGCCCTCATCATTCCATTCCACAGGGTCCTTTGCTCCTTTCTTTGTCATTTGAATCAAGGGCTTTGCAAGGACTGCGAATCCCACAATCCATTGTCTGCAGTAACCTACCACTCCGAGGAACATTCTAATTTCTTTCTGGGTACGGGGTAGCTGCATATTTTGAATTATTCTGACTCTCTCTGAAGTGACTTTTCTAATGCCTTTTTCTATCTGATGTCCCAGATATTTCACTGATTTCGAACAGAACTGCAATTTCTCAGGGGCCACTTTATGTCCCTTTTCTCTCAGGTGATTCAACAGGGCAATGGTGTTAATTACACAGTCCCTATGACTTTTGGATGCCACCAATAGGTCGTCAATGTATTGCACCAAAACAGATTTTCCAGGTAAGACTAAAGTTTCAAGACATTTTTTCAAGATCTGATTAAAGATAGAGGGGCTCTCTGTGTACCCCTGGGGGACCCTATTCCAGACATACACGTGACCATTAAAGGCAAATGAGAAAAGAAATTTGCTGTCTGGATGCAAGGGAATCGAGAAGAATGCATGACATAGGTCTATCACTGTGAACCATTCAGCATCCCAGGGGATCTGATACAGAATTACTGCCGGGTTCGGGACAATGGGGCAGCAAGGAACCACTATCTTGTTTACCTTTCTTAGGTCCTGCACTACTCTGTATTTGCCGCTAGGCTTTTTGATGCCCATAATGGGTGAGTTACATTGGCTACTCATTACTTCCTGTATGATGTCTGCCTCAAGCAATTTCTGTATTTCAATGGCAACACCTGCTCTCACTTCTGCACTCATTCTGTAAGGCTTAGTATTGGGGTACACTGCATTTTCTCTCATGGCTATTTGTATGGGGTCTACGTTCTTCAGGTAAGTCCTGTACAGTCATTCGTTTGAATTCTGAGTCAGGTCTAATTAACATTAGCTTGTAAATACCGTCTTCATCTCGGGTTTGAATTTCGACGCCCTTTGGTGTGCAAAAGATAGTACAGTTCATTTTACACAGCAAATCACGTCCCAGTAAGTTTACCGGACTGGTATCACAGACAACAAATCTGTGCATTTGTTTAAAATTTCCAATTGAGATCTCCATGGGCTCGGTAACAGGTGTACTAATCAATTGATTAGATACTCCTACTACTTGGATGGCTTCTCCCGAGAGGGGTAGGTTTGGAACATCCACTGTTCTCACATTAGAACGGGTAGCACCAGTGTCCAACAGAAAGGTGACATCATTTCCATCAACCTTTCCTTCAATGTATGGCCCTGACTGGTCTACCGGCAAGGAGGCGCCAAGTACGCACTCCTCGTCCTCCCCTCTCAGGCCCCGTCAGTACTGGTCGTCACAGAAGAAAGTGTCATTCAGTAGATACAGCGAAGTTGCTGTATTTCTATTCTCATTGCCTCCCCAGATTTCTACATCATCACCCTGCGGTGATTTCCCTTTAAAAATAGGTTTTGGCGCTCAGGGCACTTGGATCGTTTTTACCTGCTGCTGGGTTTTTCTTTGTTTTTCAGTCTGCGTCTGTGGAATTAAATCAGGGGTTTGGGCATTATCAGTTTGTAAATAAGGACACTCGTCTCTCCAGTGTCCAATTTCCCCGCACTGGTGGCAAGGAAATTTCTTTTTGGCTTCCTCTCTGCTCATTTTAGCTCTGGGTTTTCCTCCACTCCCACCCCCAGGGCCTTGGTTCGGTGGATTTTTATTCATTTTGCTTAATTGCTTTTCCTGCTGTTCTGCGAGCTTTACTTGAGCCCACATCACTTTCTCCTTGAGAGCCTTTTTCTTTTCTGCCATCTCGTCCTCGCAGTACTTTGCGTACCGTAGGACCTCATCTATCTTCTTAGTATGCCAACAGATTTTATTATCCTTTATCCATTGACAGATTTCGGGTCTTAAACCGTTTACAAACCTGTAAATGAAGTGTGTCATGTCCTTCATCTCGATGTTATCAATACCACTGTATGTTTTGAACACCTGCAACAGCCTTTCATAAAAGGAATGCACTGTCTCATCTCTTTCTTGCGTAGTTCTATCTATTTTGGTCCAATCAGTTTCCTTTGCGGGCACTTTTAATTTCAAATGCTGAATTACTTGTTCATATTTTCTCATCACCTCCTTCGATGGTTCCCCTGTTTTTTCATCTCTCGGGTATTCCTCACTAGGCCAGGCTATTGCTATCTTACACTCAGTCCACAGATCTACAGGGACCACTATGTCGAAGAACCCATCCAGGTCCTTCCATAGGCATTTCTGCACTTTTACGAATCTTTCTACCTGCCTATACCAATCCACTGGCTTTTCTCGCAATTTCGGGAAATCATTAGTAAAGGATACAATATCCTGTCTGGACCATGGAACGTGCACATATTTTCCACCTGGCACTTCGCGCATGGGGTATAACTGTTCTGGCTTGTTAGCTTCTTTTAAAACGAATTCAGAAGTTACTTGCTTAGATCTGGCCTCATCCTTTTTCTTGGCCCATCTGGCTTTCCATCTTTCCACATCTCCCCATTTTTGTAATACTGTCAATAGTTCTTTGACCTGTGCTTTCTTCCCTGAAACATTCAAGTTTTCCAAATCTTTGTCTGAGAAATCTGCCCCATATGGTTTCTGCAGAGGTTTTGACTTTGAAATATCTATTCCCATGCTAGCAGCAGTGTCTGTCAATTTTTCATGAAGTACTTGAGTATTTCGGGTGAGACTCTTGCAGATAAACAGCATTTCGTCTTCGGAGTAGGTATTTAATCTGTCTAATCCTACGTTTCCTGCCATCAATTCCTCTATTTCTATTCTCAGCTTGTAGAGATCTAAAGGTTTCGTTGGGGACGTTTGTTTTTCAAATTCTTGACTCTATCTTTCGATTTCTTCAGGAGTCACTAACGTGACGCTCTTAGTACCCGAAGTTGATTCCATTTGAATCTCCTCGCATTAAAAGGATTATGTCTTTTCTGCATCCTTTTTCTGGTATTTCTAACGGGCAGATCTAGCAGCGAGACCTCCGACTCGCACTCACTTGTCTGGTCATCTACAATTAAGGGTTCTGGTCTGGTCGGTGCAATGACAGGAGTAATTACTGGAGTTTTCGGAGTCCCTTGACGGTCTCCGTATAACGGAACCACTGGTCCGATAGTTACTGGGATCGTCAAGGCTTCAGGACTTGTATTTAGCTGTGACATTTTCTGAATTATCTCAGTTCTCTGCTTTGCTAGCGCTTCTCGCTCTTTCTCTTCTAATAACCTGTCCAAAGATTTGTCATGTAACAGCTGTGGGGTTAGAGTGGGAGCATAACTCGGGGCAGTGGGATGTGTCTCACTCGGTCCTTCACCATAATTTGGTCTCGGGAATAAACTTCCTGTGCCTAGAGACCTCGGCTCTTCCTCATACTGTGGCTGTAATAACGGCATTCCTGAACTTAAGGATCTCACCTCACCTTCGTAGGGAGGAATAGAACAAAAATCTCCTTCACGTGAATATCCCGTCTCCCCACCAACGGGTCTTCTGGGGTAAATACTTCTTGTTTCTACGGGTCCTAGACCCTCAGGATAAGGAGGAATTAGATAACCCCCTCCTACACTTGCGGACCTGACCTCTTCCTTTGGTAGAGGTCTCCGGGGAATATCCCCTGCACTTGAAGGTCGGTGTCCTTCATTATAAGGAGGCGGACTTCTCATATACATGTCATCTAACAATTCATCATCCGACTCTCCGATGGGCCCCCAGTGTTTGGATTTCTCTGTCCTTCCCCCCCCCCAGGAGGATCATCTGCTGGCATCATGGGAAACAGTCCCTCAACAATCATATTCTGCCTCCACTGTTTCATCTTTTGGGCTCGGACTTCTTGCTTTAGTTTCGGATAAAATTTTGTTAACCCCTTATCCATTCGGGGCTTGTCTCTCTCAAAAGCCTCAATTTCCCATTCCTCTAGTGCTTCGTATTGCGTTAATCTAGGTCTGGGATGCAAATCATTCATTCGGGTTCTCAAATTAAATAGAATCCTGCTGTTAAAGGTACCCTCTAACGGAAAAGCCAATACTCCGTCATCTTTCGTGTATTCCGCCCAATTTTCCAACCATACACAGGTATTGTACCCTTTATCGAACATCATGAAAGATGCGGGAGCATTCGGTGGTGGAATGACAACACCTTCTCTAGTTTTAATCGGCTTATCTTTCTTGAAATAATTCTTTACTTTATTTACAAGGGACAACTTTCGCTTGTTCCCGTACATAATGTCGTGCTTTATGCCTTTAAACTGATCTCTCTGAAATCCCAAATCTCTCGGATCGGGTCTAGTATGCGGTCTGTACGAGTGCCACATACGATTCCTACGCTTAACTTTGTTTACAAAATTACTTCCAATCAGAATGCGTCTTGTAATTCCGTGCGACCAATGAGGTGCACGAGTTCAAATATTTTCGGCCAATGGGTGCGCGGCCCCTTCGTGAGACAGTTCTCACGCTCCGGCGCTCACCCCTCCTTTACAATTCCACCTCCGCTACCAGCCCGCTGCGTCTACCAATCCCAGCGCGGCACGGAGTGACGTCAGAGCGGCTTCGCGACTGACTCCCTCCTTCACAAGGTAACGGAAACTTTCTTACTTTCTAAAGTGCTTAGTGCTTGGTTATTTTACAACGAATACACATTCGCCACCGTGCTCAAGTGTCTAGACAGAAAGAAATTTTTCACTGCAAGTAAACTACTTCCATTTACTTTTCACTCCCTACGGATAGGTCTTCTCTGCCTACCCTTCACTCTAGCATCGGTGAACCTGTTACTCCCCCAGACTCATCCACTTTACCGGGATATATCCGAGACTAAGGTTTCCCCAGCGAACCCCTTTGCTTTCACCCAAGCTCCGATGAACCTGCTACTTTTCCGATGTGACCCTTACTAGGTTACGCCACAATGGGAATTTTGCCAATGAACCTCGTTACTAACATTTATTCAAACATGCATTCGGAAAAACCCCAGTTAGTGCTTCCAGTTCTGCCTAACCTGCACCAACCTTCCTTAGAGCAGGTGACCTCAACACGAATGGATTCTATTCACCATTCGCTATTCAATTCCCAACAAAACATTTAACAATTACGAACGAATGGGTTAACACATATATCAGTACAATAATAAGAAAAACAATTTAAAACATTTCATAATTTTTCAAAGCAAACATTTCAAGTGACTGATCAGATCTCCTGAAGTGCCTACTCTTGTAGCAGCCTTAATACTAGCAGCTTCCGACTTAGCTAGACTAACAACTAATCTTACCTAACCTTTAACTATTCCCTAACCATAACTCTGCTACCAGAAAATTACTGCTAGAGATCGCGGGTCACCCGACCAATAATTTCGCCACTTCCGGCTTCGGGCCCATATATTTCAAATCACCAGATACATTGATCAGATGACCTCACAATCTACTACCAATAATTGTGGGATTCCTTCGATTATTTCTAGTGTACCCGACTTACCATCCACCGTTACGGGTACCTATGACCACCATGGATCAGGGAGCTAGCTGTAAAAGGAAAGGCAGCAAAATATACTATTCAACATGTGACTTTAATTCTCATGAAATGACCACGGACAACTGAAAAGTTTTAAAAAGCTTTTTCTCAGAATTAAATTTCTTTAGAACATACACTCCACTACGAGGAGACAGTCTAAAATCAAATTTGCAAAGAGTACATAGCTGTATAGAAGAACTATAAGGGCAATCATTTATGGAAAGAATGTTAATGCAACAGAAACAAACTAAGAGAGCTACTGGGCTAAATTCAGAGTTTCTTTAGTGATATTTATGGGAGAAAATTAGAGACCATAACAGGAAGTTGCAAACTGCAATGGCGAAAATGATTTCTAAAAGGTAGGGTAACATAGGAACACGCTATGAAAATAAATGCATATGTTTCATGAGATATAACGAGTTGCGGAAAGCATGGAAAACTTATCATGTGCAAAGATATGTCTTTATTGAAGCAAAGACAGAAAATAGAAAGGTGCAGTTTCAAGAGTTTCAGAGCTATATTTACCTAGACTGGTGTGGAAACCAACCCTGGCCATGGGTCAGTTTAAGGACAGGAAACCCTCGAGGAAGGATACCCCTCAATGGACAACAGGTGCAGAATGGACACCCAGGACAGGACAGGAAACCCTCAGATTAGGATCAGGACAGGACCACCAGGACACGACCAGCACCCGCAGTTTGGAAGCAACGCCTGCGCTCCACCCTCTCTGCAGCTATCGATCAGAACCCCGATTGGGTCAGCGAACTCCCAGCAAAGTGCTCCGCCAGCACTTTAAGGTTTAGTAAAACCTTAGTCTATGGTCAAATTCGGACAGAGTGCTCCGCAGCGCTCTGTATCTTCAAGTCACCTATTGAGTGCGTTGGGTCAGTGACAGGTCAGCTATTCAGACAAGTCGGACAATTTCCCTAGGTGAACCCAGGGTAGATATACTGTTTTGGGACAGCGTACCACCCCCCAAATGTTGCAAAGTGTCAGAATCCCCAATTTGGATTGGTCCTAAGGTAGGATTTGGTTAACACACCAATCAGAACAGACTATTGTAAGGCCTAATTTGCATCCTAAGGTGCCGCCTAGCAAGATTGGGGTTCCCATGAGACAAGCCAGTGAAATACAATGGATTATTAACAATTGTTTCAATATGGGTACAGACAACTCCGTCCTGCTGGGTCGCAGGTCACTTTCTCAGGAGCATCTTGTCCGTCTCTGCCAGCTGGCTGAGTTCCACTGCCCAAGGTTGTTTCTGGCCTCACATTCTGAGCATGCGCGGAAGGGACCTTCAAGATGGCTCGCAACCCATTTGGACCCCCATTTCCCGTGATACATGAAAAGTAAGCGAAAACAAATTAGCACATAGAAATAAATGAATGTATTACACGTTATGATTTCGTACTTTAGTTTCATCATTATAAAAATATACTATGCAATTTAGATATTAGTGCAATACTTAACGACACGAGAGCAAAGGCACAAGCTTTACCACATGGTTATGTTTGAGCGGCCTTTCTAGGCTATTACGCATGCGCACCCTTTCCCTCTCAAACTACATTTACGTAAAGTCACGTGAGTGTGACTAACGCATGCGCAGAAGCAAACTTAAAAGCGGCGGCCATATTATGGACACGGGTTATTTGTATTAGTAAAACACATAGGCAAGCTTCGCTACTACGCACGTATACCCAAAATATAGAGATTAGTAAAACGTACGTTTGTTATGAGGTTCTGACAGATTCGAGGTTCATGAATCGAGCAAGTCGCGATGCGAAATCTTGCTCTATCAGTAGCACCCCAGTGGCCGCATGCTGGAATGGGATGGTGATGATAGGTGCGGGCGTGTCTTCGTCCCCCATGGTGACGGTGCGTTGGGGCGGTGTCTGTGGGTCCCTCCTGGCTCTGTCCCCCTCCTGCGCTGGTTCTGCAATGCCACGTGGTTGCTGTGCGGCTCACCTCGATATCCTCGCGATGGTCGTAGACCTCAGGGACGCCTCGTGGTGTTCACGCCGTCGGCCGTGCTCCTCTCTCGGTGACGTCAGTCTTCAGACGACGTGTGTATGCCGCGCGCTGGTCCGGAGGCTTCCCCACCCCTTGACGCGGGCAGAGGGTGCTCTGGGGTGCAGCAGGTACACCCCCCAGCGAGTTCCACGGCTCACCCTCAATGCAGGAGCCTTCAGCGGTGTGATTTCCTATCTCACACGTGATGCGTGAGCAATGGCAGGGTACAGCGTCGTTCCGCGGCGAGATGCGTGGGAAACGGGCGGGTGTCGCAGAAGGTGGGCCGGCTTCGCGCGCTCTGGCGCCGATATCTTCGCCGAGCCTCGTGGGTGTAGTCGAGGCCCCGGATTGAAGGCGGGGGTCCAGGCACGCAGGCCCCAACGTGGCAGGGGTGCCGATCGGGATATCCGCGGTAGGCACCGCGGGACGGAGCAGGACGCTCCGACGAGGCACAGGTGTGCGAGCGAGGGTTGGGCCCCCTCCGCTCGTCGCCAATGTTATGTTGCGACCTGAGTGGTCGCCTGTGGTCAGGGTTGACCTAAGGCCTTGCGCGGGGGCTGGGTGCGCAGCAGCAAGTCATTCACCCGGACACTGGCTCTGTGCTCGGAAGCGACGTGCTTGAGCGCAACGTCCTTCTTTTATTGACGCCGCAGGCCACGCCTGGCCTGCGGATGTGGGGATGCGTGTGCGTTTGTAAGCTAGACCGCTTACAGTCATTACACAGTTGAGTCTGTCAGAACCGGTGGGAATATTTCAGAATCTGTGTGTGGGGGGTCTGTTCAGGGTGGATATGGGAATGTAAAGTTAGAACTGTCCAGCAAGGGCAAAGCCCTTTCCTGGACAATGGCATGGCAAGGGTGCCAGTATTTAAGCAAGGGAAATCAATCCCCCAACTCAGGGTTCGGTAATATGCGACAGTTATAATTCACACCCCTTGAGTGCAACTGTACCTGATGCATTACTGATAGCTACATCCCTGGCAGGCATATGCAGGGCTTGGGGTGTCACACATGCTGCCCAGAGCCCAGACGCCCTGCCATCTCCCTTGGTTAGTTACTCCCGGCAGTAACCTTGATGTTTTCTTTTACTTACCTCTCCAATCCTGCAGCTCATAGTGTTCTGCGTCTACTGCTGCTCCTTTCCTCCAAAGACCTTCTGACTTCACGTGTGGCCAGAATGTGTATTCATATCCTCTCTCTGACTGGTGGTGCTGGGCCTGCATGCCTCACCTGCCCGGTGCTGGTAATCACACAGAGGTAGGGCGAGTCTAGCTGTGCTTTGGAGGCACCATTATAAATTAGGGAGCAAGCCTGCAGATGCAAGGGCGCAGTGTGAGCAGAATGAACTGCACAGCTGCTGGTGGTGTGTTGTTTACATTTATTCCAGAGCAGATAGGCCTCAGCCGGCCTGTCCAGGTATGCAACTTGTAAGTTACTTTTTATATTCCTTTGCTGCATTTTAGCAGGAACTGTGGGAGAACTTAATTTGTGGCTATATTTGCCAGTGCTTGGCACCAGTACTTATTTCTAAACACCTGCATATATTTATGACAGTCCACCACATTGTGGCGCTGTCAGCCTATTTTTAAAAGATCACACAAGCGCAGAGTGTTTAACAATTCAATAGATGATGAAAAGATAATACCAGTGTGCCCAAGCCATTCTTTTACCTGTGGGTCACCTAGTACAGCTGATGTGGACCTTCAAGGAGTGTAATGATAGTAGGTGGCTTTAGTAATGGTATTTGGCTGCACTGGCAGCGACTGTAGGTAGTGCATGGACGTAACCCGAGTGGACAGTGGAATTTCTCTAGATGCGAGCCTGTTGTGTAAAATGGGAAAAGATGTGGTGTAACAGCCAGAGCTGCTGACTTTGGAATTGGGGAGCCTTTTAACTCCCTGTGTCTGCTCAACATCCTGTGAATCTGGGCAAATCACATAATATTCCTGTGCTTAAAAGTACAACAAACAAGCATTAGCAAAGCCAATCGGTCTCACCTATGCAAAATCTATTGGCTTTGTCAACGTTTTTTTTTGCATGTTGCTCAGCAGTGCAAGCTGCTGTGCAACATGGCTTAAAGGGAAAAAAGGGCCTATAACGCAGCCCAAGCTGGCCGCTTATAGCAATTTTAAAAATGTTAATTTTAAGCCATATTCCACAACAACTTCCACTACTGTGCAACATGTAAATGTAAATGTACATTTATATAGGGTTTGGGTGGAGACAACACACATGAGAATGGGAAGAGGGCAGGGGGTGGGTAAAAAACAATGGAAGGTGGCGAATCACAGGTGGGATGAAGGAGAGCAACTTTTGGACATGCTCTCAATAAGAGTGGATGTCCAAAAGTATTAAAAGTGTACCTGCAGGACTATGCAGCCAGTGGAAGGATACTGCCCAGAGGAAGCTGTACTTGGTCTATGCTCAACGGCATGGACAAGGAGAGAAGCCCCAGGGGAAAGAAGAGGTGAGGAGGAGGTGCTGACCTTTAATAAGTAAAGAAACACGAGTAACATGGTAGCCACCCAATAGTAAGTAGAGGTAACTAATGGGCGGCTCTAAGCCCCTTTTATGCTATGTATATATATTTGTTTTAACAGGAACGTTCCCAGACAGCGCATGCGTACTGTAAGTGAAACCTGAAAATGAATGTGTCCTTGAGTAACAATGCAACTAGTGCTCTTCTAAAGACTCCAGTACCTTCAGGTCGATTGCAAGCTATATAAATCTGCAAAAAAACAGCCAAGAATGAACTTTTGTACAGTACACTAATTGGTCTAAACCAGGCGTCTCCAACCAGTAGCTCGGGAGCTACTGGTAGCTCACCAGCACCCTCAAAGTAGCTCTCAAAGGGGAAGCCAAACCAATCTGATCTCAGGGATTCTGTGTATATTAAAGAAGGCAGCACTGCTCTTTTCATTACCCGTAAGAGTTACAGAAATCCAAACCAATGGCAGAACCTCATGATAACACTCAAACACACACTCTGTTGGCCTATCAATCAATCAATCGGGGATTTATAGAGTGCACTACTCACCCATGAGGGTCTCAAAGTGCTGAGGGGGTGTATTTGGGTAGCTCCGGTCATTCAATAAGCCAGGTTTGAGGCTCTTCCTGAATGCTTTCAGTGTGGGGCTTCGACTGATGCTGAGGGGAAGTTTGTTCCAGGTCTTGGCTGCGATGTAGAAGAAGGATCTGCCTCCTGTTCTGGCTCTGTGGATGCAGGTGAATTCGGCGAAGGCCTGGTCAGCAGAGCTGAGGATTCTCTTGGAGGCGTAGAAGAAGATTCTTTCATTGAGGTATTGGGGTCCGGTGTTGTGGAGGGCTTTGGAGGTGTGTTTGTCAGGACTCAATCTGTGGGCTCTGTCATTACCTATCCAACTGCGCTGTTGAGTGAATCAAGAGGTACTACAAACACGTGGGTGGACAAGGTACGATCTTGGAGATGTAAGATGGCCGCCGTCGTTGCCAGCGTGGAAGACAGCAGACGTTCTAGTCTCTCAGACCCCAGCTGCTGAGACTTCTATGTGGAGCGCGAGCGTCATGAAAAACGCGCACTTCACTGAAGACCCTAGCTGAGGAGGTTCGTTTTCCTGAAGCGACGAAGATTCTAGTAATAAGCTTTTCCCAGTTTGCGAAGTCGAGTATCTGAGTGATTCATTTTGTGGAAGACGTCGGACTCAGACTCGGCGCAGAAAGTCAAGCGTGAGTCTCTGAGGGCATTGTGAGCGTCAGAACTGAAAGACTGAGAAATACCGTTGACAGCCGCTAAGAAGCTGAGAAGCGGCCGCCTGTCAAATCCGTCGGAAATTCAAGTCCTAAGGGAACAAGACCGGGCGAGAAGCGCCTACAGCGCCAGTCACTGAAAAAAGCAAGCTAAGTGAACTTCTACCTATCTCCTGTGAATATATATATATATATATATATATAGACAATACAAGAATTGCAATTCAATTAAGCAACTGTTGTTCTTTTAAAAAATAGAACTTATAAGTAAACGTTTTACAAGAAAAAGAAAGACAATATGTAAAATATGTAAATACTTACCTCAACTGCTGAAAACAACTCGAGGAGCTCAGTGAGCCTGCAAAGAAAGAAAAAAGAGCAAGAGTTAGTCATCAGTTAGACACCTAATAAGTAAATAAGGAAGGACAATTCAAAACAGAAACCCACATTTACAGAAAACTCTGATATTAGTGAAGTAAGTGCACCTTCCCTACCCAAAAATAAATAGGTAATATCAAGCAAGAGTTACCAGGAACAAAATTAATTTATGTTTGCTGTTTATTTGTTATACTAGTGACAACTGATAGATGAGCTGAGTTTAATCATTTCATTAAGAAGAGAGGCAAGGTCCAGCAGCACAAGGGTGGGTGAGCAGAAAAAGCACGTATTCAAGAGTAGACAAATGATTAACCGGATGGCAGGAATGTAATGTTGTGCTATTGCTTTTAGGTTCCTCAAAGCTACAGAGCCACCAGAAGGCAGAGACCAGAGGGAACCAGCGCAGGACCATTCTCTTCTCTGTTTGTTATTTTATCCAACACCCCCTTCCCTTAGGGTAATGAAGGGAGGGTTCAGTGACTTGACCCACCGACATTGCTCAGAGGGATTTGGGTTCTAGCATCTCTGTTCCCGTGCAAGACCTTGGTGAGCAAGATAAGTTGCATAGTCCTGACAGAGTGAAGTGCCCAAGTAGCCTTTGCACCTGAACAGAGATGGCAGAAGGAATTGATGTCCAGTCCTTAGGTACAATCCTAGATGCTATACAGAAGGAATTGGGAGCGGTGAGGGAGGAGAATCGAAGCTTGAGACAAGAAGTGATTAGTGCTAGGAAAGAAACTGCCGAATTGGCGTTAAGACTACGCCAACCAAGTAGTTTAGAGAGAGAAGCCATGAACCCAGTCTTAGAGACAACTAACAGGTCCACTACTCAGGTAATACATTCTCTCTCTCCGGTCATTCCACTAGCAGCTCCAGAGAGATTTAATGGGGATCCTCAGAAAGCGCAGATATTTTTATCACAGTGCTCATTACATTTTATGTGCCGCCCTTCGATCTTCCCCGACGCGCAGTCTAGAGTGGCTTTCATACTTTCATATCTTAGTGGAGATGCAGCTTCGTGGTCCATGCCCCTAGTCACAAGAGATGACCCCTTGCTACGGAATTTTGAGGATTTTAAACAAGAATTTTTAAGAATATTCGACCGACGGAGAATTTCTCAGGTGGTGGATAATGAACTCTTAGATCTTCGACAGGGGAATCGAGACTTGATTGCATACCTGGCTCAATTCAATAAGTTGGTTGTAGAGACCAATTGGCCAGAGAGCAAGAGAGCCGCAGTATTTTATCGGGGGCTGAGAGATGAATTAAAAGACACCTTGGCTCAAATTCCTAATCGGCCTACCGAAATTTCAGCACTGATAGATTTAGTGTTAGAGATAGATTTCCGTCAAGGAGAGCGGCGTGGGGAGAAGAAGAAAGATTTTAAGGCAATACCTCAGAGATTTGACCGGGCTCGGTCAGATGGCACTAAAACCTCTGAAAATCATACAGGAATTGAACCGATGCAAATTGGGACAATAAGAGGCCCTTTGACTAAAGAAGAGAAGGAAAGAAGAAGAGCGAACAACCAATGTATGTATTGTGGATCCGGAAGCCATTTCGTCCGAGAGTGTCCGAAGAAACCAAAGGGTCCATTCAAGCCGAAGGAAAACTAATGGCACCACCTGTGGGGGGAGTTGAACAGGTGAGTGCGACTCAAGAAATAACTCCACATGAACACCAAGTCGCGAACACGCTACAGTCAGCGGCGCCGCATCTAGTTTTGACAATGGAAGTGAAATTCAGACAGACTACCTTGACTGAAGTGTCGGTGATGATTGACTCAGGTGCCACAGGGAACTTTTGTGATTTAAAGTTTGCCATGAGGGTTGGAATTCAGGCAATTCGGAAGGCCAAGAGTGAACCAGTACGTGCTGTAGATGGGGCAAATCTTTCTTCAGGGCCCATCGTGTCATACCGAGGCTATCCAGTTGACAACCAGAGAAGGACATCAGGAGGAAGTTCAGTTTAATTTGATAGATGCCCCTCAATTCCAATTAATTCTTGGCCTCCCTTGGCTTACGGAGCATAATCCTACAATTAATTGGAGTTCCAGAACTATAGTGATGGATTCAAGCTACTGTTGTGAAAATTGTTTCGATTCAGAGAATCAACTTGAAAAGAACACCCCAGCGCAGGCCTTGTGTACCATCGAGCATTCCCTGTGTGTGACCAACGTTCAAGAAATTCCAGAAGAATATAAGGAATTCGCAGAAGTATTCAATGAAGTGGAAGCAGAACGCTTACCGCCACATCGAGTTTATGACTGCAAGATAGAATTAGAGCCTGGGTCAAATTTGCCATGCAGTCGTGTCTATGCCTTGACCGAGAAGGAACATCAACATTTGAAGGAGTACTTGGATAAGTATCTTGCCAATGGTTTCATTCGACCGTCCCAATCGCCAGTTATGTCGCCCCTGTTTTTTGTGCCTAAGAAGGAAGGAGAATTGCGGACGTGCATCGACTACAGAGCCATAAATAAAATAACCAAGAAAAACCGATATCCTCTACCACTAATCTCAGTGCTTCTAGACCAAGTTAAAGGGGCTCGAATCTATACGAAGCTCGATCTAAGAGGGGCCTATCATCTAGTCCGGATGCGGGAAGGAGACGAGTGGAAGACGGCATTTCGGACAAGATTTGGGCTTTTTGAATATCAAGTGATGCCCTATGGATTGTGCAATGCCCCGGCCGCCTTCCAGCACTTCATCAACGACGTCTTGAAAGAGTTTATAGATCGGTGTGCAATTGTGTACATAGATGATATCCTAATTTATTCTTCCGATGTGGCAAGACATCACGAGCAAGTGAGAGGAGTGTTACAGAAGCTACAGGAAAATAAATTGTTTGTGAAGTTAGAAAAATGCGCCTTTGATGTAACCAAGGTGGAGTTCTTGGGCTTCGTACTGTCACCTTCCGGAATCGTGATGGACCAACGCAAGGTGGAAGCAGTGACAAACTGGAAATCCCCGAGAAGTGTGAAGGAAGTTCAAGGCTTCATCGGATTCGCTAACTTTTATCGGAGGTTTATTAGCGAGTTCTCCAAGAAGATCCTCCCTCTCACCAAGTTACTGAGAAAAGGAACCAAGTTAGAGTGGTCTGAAGAAGCGGAAGAGGCCTTTCAATCGTTAAAAAAGAATTTCACCACAGCGCCAGTTTTATTGCATGCTGATCCCTCAGAGCCTTTTTACGTAGAAACTGATGCGTCAGATCAGGCGGTGGGAGGAGTGCTGTCACAACGACACAAAACCACGGGCCAATTGCATCCGGTTGCCTACAGATCCAGAAAACTATCTCCTGCTGAAGTGAATTATACCATCACGGAGAAAGAGCTGTTGGCTATCAAGGACGCCTTTAAGGAGTGGCGACATTATTTGATGGGGGCCCGACATCAAGTAACGGTGTTTACGGATCATCGTAATTTAAAATTCTTGAAAACGGCCAGAACACTTACTCCACGACAGCTGAGGTGGTCGCTGTATTTTGCAGATTACGATTTCATAATCACTTTTCGTCCTGGAGCCCAAAATGGGAAAGCAGACGCGTTATCCAGAATTGGTACTGAGTTTCAGAAAACCTCCAAAGACATTCAGCCGATCATTCCCAGTGATAAGATTATCGGAGCCATAACCACCATTCAACTACAAGAGTCAATTGCAGATGTCATGAGCGAAGAGGCCATGCAGAGATGGGTGGAAGAAGACACCAACAGAAGAATATTTCAACAATTGCCCTATCATCAGAATGCCTTGTATCTACCAACAATCGAGTTACGTCAGCAAGTAATGCAAGAGTGTCATGACGACAAACTGGCTGGCCACAAGGGAGAAGCTAAGACAGAGGAATTAGTCAAGAGACATTATTGGTGGCCTAAAATGGCGTCAGATATTGAGACGTATGTGAAGTCTTGTGAAATTTGCGCGCAGGGGAAGTCAGAACGGCAGGCTCCAAAGGGGTTATTGCAACCCCTACCCACACCCCCCCCATCCATGACACACAGTTACATTAGACCTTATAACAGACCTGCCAGTAAGTCGGGGATTCTACACCATTCTAGTGGTAGTGGATGCCTTCTCAAAAATGGCCCATTTCACAGCTCTAAAGGGGGTACCTACAGCCAGACAGTTAGCAGCTCACTTTAGCGCCCAGATTGTTAAAATACATGGAATTCCTAAAATAGTCATTTCAGACAGGGGTTCTCAATTTGTGTCCCGTTTTTGGAAGGCCTTTATGGAAGGGTTGGGAACGGAAGTTAGGTTCTCCACTAGTTACCACCCCGAGACAGATGGGCAGACGGAGAGAGTAAACCAAGAATTGGAACAATATTTACGACTCTTCCTTTTAAAAGAAGAAGGGAATTGGTCGGAATATCTGTGGACAGCAGAATTTGCTCACAATAATGCAAAGAATACCTCGACAGGGTTCTCTCCTTTCTTTGTGAATTATGGCAGACATCCAAACGCAACCATTCGACAAATGGAAACAGCAGTTCCAGCAGTGAAAGAAGTCATGTCACATTTGTTTCGAATCCAACAAGAAGCCATGAACAATCTTCGATCGGCTAAAGCAAAATACAAGGAATATGCTGATCGGAAGAGAAAAGCAGGACCTCTTCTGGTTAAAGGTGACCAGGTTTGGTTAAGTACCAAAAATTTGAGACTCAAAGGAAACAGGAAGTTTCAACCTCGATTTATCGGTCCTTACTCTATAAAGGAACAAATTAATCAGGTCACTTATCGATTGGAACTGCCATCCAAGTTGAAGATACATCCAGTCTTCCATGTTTCACTGTTAAAAAAGGCTTCTACAAGTCTGAGGAGCCAATTACCTCCAAAGCCAATTCAGTTGGAAACTGGAACGGAGTTTGAAGTAAAAGAAATTTTGGATTCCAAGTGCTCCAAAGGCAAACTGTATTATTTGATAGACTGGAAAGGCTATGGCCCAGAGGAACGGTCTTGGGAGCAGGAAGAGGATGTTCATGCACCAAGATTAGTAAAATCCTTTCATCAAAGATTCCCTACTAAGCCAAGAAGGGAAGGATCTACCTTGTTGGGGGGTACTGTCAGGACTCAATCTGTGGGCTCTGTCATTACCTATCCAACTGCGCTGTTGAGTGAATCAAGAGGTACTACAAACACGTGGGTGGACAAGGTGCGATCTTGGAGACGTAAGATGGCCGCCGTCGTTGCCAGCGTGGAAGACAGCAGACGTTCTAGTCTCTCAGACCCCAGCTGCTGAGACTTCTATGTGGAGCGCGAGCGTCATGAAAAACGCGCACTTCACTGAAGACCCTAGCTGAGGAGGTTCGTTTTCCTGAAGCGACGAAGATTCTAGTAATAAGCTTTTCCCAGTTTGCGAAGTCGAGTATCTGAGTGATTCATTTTGTGGAAGACGTCGGACTCAGACTCGGCGCAGAAAGTCAAGCGCGAGTCTCTGAGGGCATTGTGAGCGTCAGAACTGAAAGACTGAGAAATACCGTTGACAGCCGCTAAGAAGCTGAGAAGCGGCCGCCTGTCAAATCCGTCGGAAATTCAAGTCCTAAGGGAACAAGACCGGGCGAGAAGCGCCTACAGCGCCAGTCACTGAAAAAAGCAAGCTAAGTGAACTTCTACCTATCTCCTGTGAATATATATATATATATATATAGACAATACAAGAATTGCAATTCAATTAAGCAACTGTTGTTCTTTTAAAAAATAGAACTTATAAGTAAACGTTTTACAAGAAAAAGAAAGACAATATGTAAAATATGTAAATACTTACCTCAACTGCTGAAAACAACTCGAGGAGCTCAGTGAGCCTGCAAAGAAAGAAAAGAGAGCAAGAGTTAGTCATCAGTTAGACACCTAATAAGTAAATAAGGAAGGACAATTCAAAACAGAAACCCACATTTACAGAAAACTCTGATATTAGTGAAGTAAGTGCACCTTCCCTACCCAAAAATAAATAGGTAATATCAAGCAAGAGTTACCAGGAACAAAATTAATTAATGTTTGCTGTTTATTTGTTATACTAGTGACAACTGATAGATGAGCTGAGTTTAATCATTTCATTAAGAAGAGAGGCAAGGTCCAGCAGCACAAGGGTGGGTGAGCAGAAAAAGCACGTATTCAAGAGTAGACAAATGATTAACCGGATGGCAGGAATGTAATGTTGTGCTATTGCTTTTAGGTTCCTCAAAGCTACAGAGCCACCAGAAGGCAGAGACCACTGGGAACCAGCGCAGGACCATTCTCTTCTCTGTTTGTTATTTTATCCAACACCCCCTTCCCTTAGGGTAATGAAGGGAGGGTTCAGTGACTTGACCCACAGACATTGCTCAGAGGGATTTGGGTTCTAGCATCTCTGTTCCCGTGCAAGACCTTGGTGAGCAAGATAAGTTGCATAGTCCTGACAGAGTGTGAGCAACTTGAAGGTCACTCTTTTTTTCGAAGGGGAGCCAGTGGAGGTCTCGTAGGTGCTAGGTGATGTGGTCTTGTCGTGGGATGCTGTGGACGAGTCTGGCTGCTGTATTCTGGACGGTCTGGAGTTTGTGGAGCAGAGATTGGTTGATTCCGGCATAGAGGGCATTCCGGTAGTCCAGACTGCTGGTGACGAGTGCATGGGTGACAGTCTTCCTGGATTCGGGGGGGATCCGTTTAAAGGTTTTGCGAAGTATGCGGAGGGTGTTGAAGCATGTATAGGCTATGGTGTTGGCCTATGGGTCTGTCACATGAATCCTCTTTATCCACTTTAAATCTACCTAAGAAGGAGATTGGCCATGTTATATGCCCTGCTCTATCAGTCACATGGTGTGTGACATCAAAGAATAGTGGCAGCAGTAACCAGGGCTGACCCACCAAAGTGTGTGACTGCAAGAACTATTGTGAAAATGTGTTAGTTGTGAGCATGATCAACCAAAGAGCTGAGGGAAGAGAGGATGCGTCCAGGATAGAGAAAATTAGAAGCATCATATTCATTTTTGTGTGGATGTGTGACATTGTGTCCTTCCCTAATAAACAGTGTTGGTTCCTTAAAGCTACTCCTAGTGTCAAGGGCTGCCAAATATGTATGCTGTCCTTCATCATAAGAGCATTATCTCTGATGCAATTGTGCCCGTTCGTGGTATAATTGTGCCATTGCCATAATATTACATCCTTGACTATTTTGGGCTAATAAGTCTAGTAATTACATACTTGCTGCCATCACTGGCATATTAAGAGAATTACTGACTTGCTTTTAGCTATTCCTGACAGAGTGGCAACTGCTTCTCCCACAATAATATCCATAACTGATATATGTTGGGCATCCAGCTGTGGCACAGTGGTAGCCCCAGTTTGATGGTGGGCATTATTAGCATAACAGATGCATTAATAGTGTTATGGTGAGCAAGCATGCCCTATGATTCATAGTCCTGGGTATTTGAAGCAGAATTTGTCCATCCCTGGCATTTTTACATGGAGGTACTCAATGAAAACGAAAAGCTGATGTTTAGGGACTGTGTATTTTCTAACAATGAAAATTGATTTGATTTAAGAAAATTGATGCTTTTTCTGAAAAGGTTTTTCTCTTGGAAAATTTAGTTTGACTGCTGGAAAGTGGTTTTGATAGAAAAATATGTGTATTTTTAAAAACGAATATGCTAATGAAGATAACATATTACCATTCTAAAACACATTTAAAGTTGTTAGCTTATTGATAATTCAATTTGAGTTGGGGAGACTTACTGCTGTGGTAGTACCCTTTGTGGCACACAGCATGTGATGATTTGAATTTTACTTGATTACAAGCATTCAATATTGATAAACGTTTTACTAGCATTCTGCTGATAACTTCAACTGGAATGGTTGGGTGGTGACTACTGATAAATCTTTCTTAGGGTGGTCATAGTGTAATGTTAATACATATCATCAGCATTTTACAGTGATAAAATATGCTAGTAGCTCGGCAGGACTTTCCTTGAGCAGAATTAGCTCTGACTACAGAAAAGGTTGGAGACCCCTGCTCTAAACTCTCTATCGAGTACCTGAGGTCATCATGCGACCGTAACATTTAGAGTGTCTTCGCCGTGTAGGTCCAGCTGGGGCCTGCGTCACCGCAGCCCTCCCCTGCCCCTCCCACAAGGCACCCCGTTTATCCCATAACCCCGGCTGATAATAAATATAAAACTAGAGCCTGCCTGTCTCGTGCTCAAATTCCTCAGCACAATGCACGTTATACATACTGCTGTCTTTTTGTAATGTTGTATTCTTCATCTATGGCTTTAATTAACTAAGGCAGGAAATAAATATAAAGCAAATATATATCAAATGGCATATAGAACGATGGCTTTTGTGTCTCCTTCCCTCATTTTAGCTCCCTGCACCAATCGCACAGAATACACAGCGAATTTCCAAAGAAAGCAGTCAGGGCTGCCTGCAAATGGACTTCAGACTGAATGAGAAATTCAGGTGCAGAAAAACCCTGCATCAGCTGGGTGTAAATTCAAAAATACGAGCAACTGGTGGGTGAAATGAGTCAGGGCACTCTTTACAAGCATAGTGTGATAGATGTGGCTGTTCATTTTCAGATTGAATGGCAGTGCCCTGCAGGTGTAAATTACAAGCTCAGAAAATACATATTTCCGGTGATTTTACTGCATCAGTGTTCAGAAACCATATAATATGATGATTAAAACAAACTCGTGACTGCTTGATTTCCCAGCTGTTGCCACCAGAGTTCAGGCCTCAAACTCCCAGTTCCATGTGCTTTTCTGACTGATGTGAATTTTTCTGAGCATTTTAGTCCGGATTGCCTTCCAGTTTTCAGCACGATAAAATCCTAATGTGGCGTGAGAAAAACAAAGGGCTGGAAACTGGCAGGCAGTCAGGATTAAAGTAGTCTCCGTGGTCCATGCCCTGGGAACGGGCTAAACACAAGAAGAGGCATGACACATGCATGTTATGGACAAATGGGGACAAAGGTTATGAGAGTGACGATGGCCCGAGCAAATGCTAAGCCCACAAATTGAACACAACACGTCTCTTCGAGACAGTGCATTCGCTGTCTAGCTGACACCTAAAAACAGTGAGATTCTTAGTGAATTAAAAGCAGTAAAATGCCACGACTTCAAGAGGTTATGACAGCTGTTTAACTCTCAGTGCACAGACTAGTAACTCCCATTCTGTGAACAAATTCCAGACATAGCTGTACATACTGTTAGTCTTTTCTGCCACATAAGACATTTTACCAGGTGCATGTTTAAAATAGGATCATTTGGATGTAATGCTCTAACAGCTTGCAGGCATGTTCGTATGTGCCTTAAATCGAACTATTGCCTAGCAGACTTCACTCAGGAGGCCCAGACAAAGGCAAATTCGATGAATTAAGGAGATATCCACTTTATTGCACAGACTGCACAGTATATTGTCCCTTCAGAGTCGGATTGGTAAGGCGGGCACTCAGGCAATGGCCGAGGGGGCGGTATCGGTGTTCCAGCTGTGGGCTACTTTTTTGGGCAGCCTGGGGGGCCGATTTGGGCAGTGTCTGTGTTGTCCGGATGCCACCATCAGCCTAGTGGGTGCCTGGATGGCCCTTCTGGAGGCAGATTGGCGTCCATTACCTCCCTTTAATCAACAGCGGAGGTGTCACTCCCTTTCTCTCGCTGGGCCGGGCCATTAATGTATGCAGATTGAGCGGGGGCAGAGGGCCGAGCAAAAGTGACCTCACTTGTTTTCAGGTGTTTCTCACCAGTGTGAACTAATTCGTGCATTTTTTTGTTTTATCTAAGTACAGTTAAGAAAACATGAGTCTGTCAGAGACCCCCCCACACCTTTTTTTATAAATTTCACCAAAGCAGAGGTTTTTTTTTAAATTTCAAAGTATTTTATTGAGTTTTACAGACAGGTATTTTTGGTTTACCGTTACAGGGTACTAGCCAAGCTTGGCTGGTCTTGTCATGATTACAGGTAGATGATATACATGTTAGACTGTACCCCTTTCTAATGACTTGCTAGAAGATTAAGGACAGCTGAAAGAGAAGGAAACACAGTAGAGAAGAAAGGGAGAAGATAGCTACAAGAAGACTACTTTAGCAGCAGACTATTCTGGGCTTGTATCGCTGTGTTTTGCAGACAGCCACCCCCCAAGTGATCTCACGGGGGTTCATAGGGGTCCACATACTCATCCAGCAGTTTCCACATTCCCCTAGCAGCTTGCCTACAGGGTGAGTTTTGCAGTACGATGCTATCGGCGCCCCTGAGGTATGTCACCCAATTGAACCAGCCTTTGAATGATATCTTTGCTGTATCTTTCCAGTTGGACAGGACCATTTTCGCTGCCGAGGTCAGTAGGAGGTCTAGCAGATCCCTGTCATGTTGTGAATCAAGTGTTGTGGTCATGAATGCTGTGGTAAGGGTAGAGAACTCTAGTTTCAGTGTGCACCCCAGCACTTTTTTTTTTATGAAAACGAAGATTTTTCTCAGAAGATTTTCATTTTGGGGCAGTAGAAGATGAGGAGGGCTAGGTCCCCCTTTTCGCTGTCGCAGTTCCAGCAAAGGTTGTTTTTCCCTGAGGCCCAGCGTGGCTAGTCGGCCCGGGGTCCAGTAGTTTTACGGAAAAAAGCAATATGCAAATGTGGGCAACCTTTTTTTAGCGTGCCCGGGCCGATTTTTAATCCCAATCCAACCCTGTGTCTCTTCCCTTGGCCCATCTCAGAGCTTGGACAGGAGCCGGCAGATAGGCTAAACGGTATTGCATACATTTGTGTTTAATGTAACATTAGTATCCTGCCGAGAAGTACGGTTGGCCTCTTAGTGATGTATAACTCTTTATGACCATCCATGCATGCGATCGTCTATTGATCTTGATTACGCACCAATGCTCTCATACTCTTATTGATGTGTTTCTTAAAAATGGGTAAAGTGACCGATCCATTCCATTATTGATTTTTTTTGTTGATTACCATTGTTTTTGTTTTAATGATATTGACTTTCACTTTATCCGGGACTGTGCAGTTGTATAACCTGTTAATCTGACACTGAAGACGTATCTGAGTCTATCTGTTCAGCACCACCCCTCTATAAAGTGTCCGTTATTGTTCCCAGGCCGTACCATTTGGAGAAGAGCGAGGGGCAAACAACGACTTGCCAGAAATGTCAAGCATTACTGGGCCCGGGGGCCTCCCACTCAGAAAAATAACTTTGCTATTTTTTCCCCTATGTAAAGGTCGTCTTCGTCCACTACTCTTTTTAAAACAAACAGCGAATACACACACCCCTCTTGAAAGAATTATCTCCTTTACACCAAAGCAAAACAACCCTGTTCACTAGCACAGATTTTAAGGGAGTGGGTGTTTTTCTTTAAGAACTGAAAGGGGCTGTACTCTTGAATGGAGTCTACTCATCACATAATGTAAACCTAATGGTCTGCTGAGAAGCTGGCTGAAGCAAAGGAGTGAGTTTTCTTGCAGGATTATAAGACAGAAGATCACTGCACCTGCTACACATATTTGTGGGAACTGTGCAGCTCACGGTGATCTTTTATGGTTCCGAGGGAAGCTTACACTTTTGCTGGAGCAGGAAGGTGGGACGTTCTGTTCCTGTTGTATTTTATGAATCTCAACAGGCAAAAATAAGCAATAGTTCTTTCAATAAGGTGTCCTTGGGGAAGCCCGCCAGCTATAACCCCGCTAATTCTGAAAGTGTCAGATTGATGCCTATCAGGAATCACTCAATTTCTTGGGGTATGATACATTAGTTTGAAATCTTGTTTCCATCTTTCTTACTTCAATAGCAGTCTGCACCTGTCAGAGCTGTCGGTATTGTTCTTTGGAGTATACACTCCGTTTGTGTATAGGTAAGGTTTTAGATTCATCACCATAATTCGGGTCTCTTGGTGGCACTCTGTCTTCTATGTTAACATTAGCACTTATCACCTTTGAGTTCTTGATTATATAATTATCTTATTACTGATTTCTCTCATCTAATTCCTCCTTATGTGGTCCTTCATTAATTTGGGTATACTATCTTTATTTCCACATCTTTTAGCATTCCCTTCTTTTCCCAGTTTGTGCACCATTGATATGTGAAGTCACTCCATCATTTATCAATTTGTGTTTTTGCACCACTAAATTAATAATAATAGCCTCAATGTACTCAATTGTTATATGGTATGTATGTTTATATGCACATTGTTTTTATATTTAGAATTTCAAGAGGTTCTCCTGAAGAAGGTGTGGTTACGCCAAAACGCGCATAGAGATTACCATCCCATCTACATCATTTTTCGAAAACCCTTGTTCAATTTTCTTCTGGATACAAATGGTTATAATGAATTATTGAAATAATTGTATGGTGGTTGTGTTATGTATGCACTCACGCTCACTGTTTTTAAACAACATTTTATTTTTTGTATTAAAAAAATATATATATTTTTTATATTCTTTTTGCCTGTCAGTATATTGAGGCTGTTTGTTTATCAATTTCCTTTGTTTAACCTGATTTTAGACAGGTATGTTGCTGCCTAGGAATTAATATTATTAAAATACTTGTTGCCCTGTCCTAGGAACTTTATCTAGACTCAGGGGGTACCCTTTTTTAGATGGAATGGGATAGAATTTTTTTTTTGTGGAGACCCACACATTTAAAGCGTTTGTGTGTGGTCCCACACTTTCCAGGTCATCCCCAGGCTTGAAAGCGTATGTGCTGGGAGTAGGATTTACGCATGCGCAATACTACACTATTGTGGGGGGATACTGCACACGAGAAAATTGATGAGCACAAAGTCACCTTTTGTGAATAAATGGCACTGGGAAAATAAGGCATTTGTGTTTATATTCTTACGAGTAAAAAGGACTGTGAATCGGTCCCAGAGAATATTAGGCTGGTGTGATAATTCTCATTAGCAATTATACTTCTCTTAAGTCAACTCATTTTTTAAAATCATGCGTTCTCCTGAGTGCAACATTTTACGGGTTTTACACACAAGAATGGGGAAGATGCGGACCAGGTTTCACTGCCCCTCCCTCACCTCAATCTGAAATCCCTAAAGTTCTTTTCAACTGCCTCTCTCTGCAAAGGACCCTGCTTTACTTTCCTTGAGAATGTATTGAGTTTGTATTTCACACTCTATACCACACCCTGGGAGCTTTAAAGCATCATGAGCAAAGACGGATACCATCTGTTAGAAATGGCGATTTCTGGTTGTCTAAGGCTTGCGCCAAAGCCAGGCAGAAACCACCACTCTAGTCAGGGCAAGGAAGTTGCCAGCCAAGATAACCCCTGCTCACCCCCTTGGTAGCTTGGCACAAGCAGTCTGGCTTATCACCGAGGCAAGGTGTAAAGCGTTTGCACGCACACCCAGCAACAACACCCAAGGCCCACCACAAAAGAAACTCCACATAAGGTTATATATAAAAATAGCCTTTGTATTATACCAAACACATTAGATAATAAACACACAGTTTACACTGTGTCACTGGCACGGGCAGAATTTACAGGGGATTATATACACCGGACAGGGCCACGTGGACCACTGTCAGACATAAGCACTTTTAGAACTAGCACTTGGTAGAAATAGCACTTTGTAGGAATAACGCTTAGCACATAGCACATATAATAACTGTAGCACCAAATAGCAAATGTAGCACACAACCAGTAATCACTGGTAAAAGGTAAGTACCACCTACGCAATCCTAAACACCTTAGGCAAATATCACGCAGGGAACCATGAACTCACTAGCATCACCTATACTAGGAAAACACCCTCCTAAGCATAAAAATACATTTAGGGGTATAGGCATAAAAGCATTGTATATGACATAACAATCACATCAGGCAGGTAATCACATTTGCGCCAAAAAGTACCCAGAACTGACCCCAGGCCAACCTGGGCTGGCTGCGCAGGCAGGGAAATAAGATTGCGCAAAGGGCCTAAACGAAGCAGCTGCCCACTAAGTGCTGGGCAGCTGTGGAAGGGAGCCTGGCACCAGCGTGCCTCCTTGCTTTCCTTCTAGGCTCTGAATAAACAATGGAGCCCAAGAACACGTGGGAGCCTCGTGGGCTCAAGATGCAAAATGCCCCTAACTCAGGTGGAGCCTCGTGGGCTCGAGAAATGCTCCCGAAATCGTTGGAGTCCCTCTCGGGGGACTCGAAATAACCAAATGCCCAGGAGCCGCTCGTGGGCTCTAACAAATGCCCCCAAACGCTGGAGTCCCCCCTCTGGGGACTCGGAAAGACAATGGCCGCTTCGTTGGAGGAGCCTCGTGGGCTTTAAACAAAATGCCCCCTTTAAGCCTCTTGGGCTCGGACTGAAATGTGGCCCCCGATGTTGGAGTCCCTCTCGGGGGACTCGTGAAGCAAAGTTGCGTCCTGGTGGAGCGGCCCGCTGACCAGGCGGGGCCGCTTGACACACAGAAGGACACTGTGCCTCTCTCCTGGCGGCACTCCGGGGATCCCCTTCACTTTTGGGAGCCTCGGGGGAAAAACGCCGGCTTCCTCTTGCCGCGTCGGGTGGAGGCGGGGTGGGCTTCCGTCCTCCCTCGTTCCTTCTCCTTGCGGCAGCCAATAGGAGCGCGGCCCTGGGCGCCGAGCCTCTGGCTCCGGGACGCCTAAGCCAATGGCAGCGCGGCTCTGGAGACGAGCCTCCAGGCTCTGGGGCACGTGAGCCAATGACGGCGCGGCCCTCGTAATGAAGCCCGTGAGCGGCGGCGGTGACTCCCTTGGCAAAATACAGGGTAGGCTCCCGTTAGTGAGCTAAAAAGATTAGCAAAGAGTTCCTGGCGGGGTGGGCACCCGCTAGGGACTTCAGAAATCAGTAAATATGCGGGGTGGCCACCCGCGCCGATCTCGGCAGTTAGATAGCAGGGGAATCTCCACGCTGGGGATCCCCTGCTGCAGATGATCACAGCTCTGCGCTACCGCCCATGAGGACGTTGCTCCTCAGGAAAATTAAAGCGCTCATGGGATAAATATGGAATCCAGCACTTCCCAGGCGCTGTAGGCAAAGGTTTAGAACAAAATCCTTAGGAAGGAAGGGGGGCAAAGGCTGGACCCAGGGGTCAGCTCACAGGGTCCTCCAGGCAGGGAGGCAGTCCCCCAGTGGCGGTCCTCCTGGCGCCCAGCAGCAGCAGGCCCCCCTCAAGATAGGATCCAAGGAAAGAACATTTTGTATGGGGTCACAGCCCCTTTTTATACACAGAAACCCTTTGTCTGTGTCTGTAGGGTGGGGGGGAAAAACAGCCACAGCTTGTTTTGGAGCACTCTGTTGTGCTCAGACCCTCTCACCATTCACTGGCCAGGCTAGGGTCATCAGTCGCACCACAGGGGGCGGAGCCAGCATTGTGTGGGGAAGGCCTAGCCCTATTCAGGTCCCAGGTGCACTCCTCCCACCCATCTGGCTGTAAGTCTCCCTATTCACCACCGGGGCTGACCCATCTGACTCCAGGTGCCAGGCTCACCAGCCAGCTCCAGCCAATCACAAGCCAGACAGTCACGGTACCTTTATTACACAGACATGCCAACTTCTAGAAGTGGCACTTCCACACTAGACACATTAACGCCGCACACATCATCGCGCAGCATTCAATCTCACGAGTCTGCACATACCAAACTCGCCCCTGCACTCCCCACGCATCAGGAACTACCAGGGACACATACATTCCCCATGCATTCCTATGGGAGGGCAGGCCGACCTCACCACACGCACGCACTTTACACTGGGACACAGTGGTACAGTGCGCAGAAGCCAAAAATCACTAGCACCAAGTCACAATTAAAAGCAAAAAGTTCAGGGGTGAACCTGCCAGAAGGGCCAAGTCCAACAACATTGCTGCACCACCGAGGCAAATTGCGGGTGCAAAATGTATATATATATGCAAAAAAGGAGGAGAGAACTCTGGGTAGTTCCCAAGTTTAGGTGGAAGGCAGCTCCTGTATAGAGCACCCTCAACACCATCAACACTCTAAATGTGCTCACCTCAAATGTCTGCTTTTCTATCAAAGTTTTTAAGCATTGGATTAGCACAGTACTATCCACGCCGCGATAGAAATGGACAAAGTCTTTTGCCATATATACAGCAAAGTCTTTAAACATGTACAAATGGCAAAATACTTTGTCCATTTCTATCTTGGCGTGGATAGCACTGTGCTAATCCTATGCTAAAAAACTTTGATAGAAAAGCAGACATTTGAGGTGAGCAAATTTAGAGTGTCGCTGGTGTTGAGGGTGCTCTATACAGGAGCTGCCTTCCACTTAAACCTGGGAACTACCCAGAGTTCTCTCCTTCTTTTTTGCATAATTTATGCGTCACTCTATGCCAGGGTATTGTTTTGACTTATACTGGGTGCTCTATTGTGTCTGGACAAAGCTAAACCTCTCTGAAGAGCTGTAATGACAGCGAAACACGTGTCAGGGGGTGCTTTTATTCATTTCAGGTTGGCTTGGATGGTATTTTATCAATCCAAAGCTGTAATACTGTGCCTGGAGTGGTAAATGGATTTTGTCATTTTACATCTCAGCGTGGACAGCACTGTGCTAATCCTATGCTTAAAGACTTTGCTGTACAAATGGCAAAAGACTTTGTCCATTTCTATCTCGGCGTGGATAGCACTGTGCTCAATAAACAATTAAGAAAGTACTGAAGTACTCTGATACTACAAATGTGCAACGGACTCCTTCTTAATGCATTTGTGTAATTTATTTGTAATGTCAGAATGTGAAAATCCCCCATATAATGCTATTTTCACTTTTTTCAAGTGCAGAAAATAACTCCTTCAGTGTTTACATAGTGCTCACAATCTTGCATATGCCAGCTGTAGGAAGCTGGCTCTGTATATGGTACACCACTAGGTGGTTATACCGTGCACTGAGTCCAGAGATTCCCCCAGAAGTGTACAGGGCTCAATGCAAACCCAAAGTACTCTGTTTGTGGTAGTGTGGGCGAGCAGCCTTAGACCGAACACAGAGGAGTGTTAGACATTTTTTGTGCAAACAATGACCAATAAATGACACAACTCAAAAAGGAGATCCACAACAATTTTATGACAATAAGCTTTGCTCAAGATTTATTTTAAGACCAAGATCTTCGTTAAAAGGGAAGTACATTTTTAAATAGGAATTCTTTTTGATTTCAAAAGTGGACACAGTGAAATTTTCAGTCTTTGCAATGCTAACCTATGGAGGAAAACACAAATGCGGTTTTGAAGGTCAGTAACTAACTTACAGTTCCAGTCTTTGGGTTTCAGGGTCAGCAGAGGGCAAGGTTCGGCTAAGCACAGACTCTGCAGCAGGAGTGACCCTGCAGGTAAGAGCAGTGAGTCGGGGTGGGAGGGATTTGACATACAACAAGGGGAAATTAAATATTACATTTTCCCATGTTGGCGTATGTCAATCCCCAGCCCGCCCACTGCTCTTACCTGCAAAGGCCGCTCCTGCTATGCACCACCAGCGGTACAGGGGCCGCCGGGTGCAAAGGTTAGATTTGAAGATCAGGTCCAATGTTACCCAATGGAGAATGAGGGTGCTTGAAGACCCGCTGCTTGCAGGTAAGTAACTTGGTTGAAGGGTCAAGCTTTGGAGGGAAAAACATGTACAGGGGGCAATAAGGCAGCACCAAACATACACCACCAGCGGCACGAGACAGCCGGGTGCATAGTGCAAACACAGTGTGTCGGACAAACAATTAAATAAATAGTTCCAGATCTGTAATGCGCAACTTATCACCTCAAAGGGTCTCCAGGTGCTGGGGGCCATTGGGGAGATTTAGTGAGCTAAATGCAATTTAATGGAGAAACTCGGTTTGGAAAACAGGATGCAGACAACAAACTGGAGGCTGCAAGAAGGAAACCAGCAACAGCAGAGGTAAGCTGGGATGGTGTAGGTCATAGGGACCTCATTGGTCATGCTCCTCAAGGCCCATAAGCTTTGGGTGCAGAGGTGGCGTTTGATGTCGGGTTTCACTTACCAGAGCCATTCACATTTGGATTCACACTGCCGGCGTAGTCATGGAGCAAAGGAGGGGTTGGCCAACACTGGACTTGGACACAGGATCGCTGGGGAACCTTTTCAGGATTGGTGGGCCACCTGGACACAGGCCAGAGGCGTCCGGTGCAGAGTGGTCAAGAATCGGGGATCGGGGGGGGGGGGCGGACTAGAGTCTTTTGGGTTGGCTTCTTGTGAACAGAGCCACTGTCCTCAGGCGTTCTGGTCTTTCTTGAAAGCAGGCAGTCCTCCCAGGGGTTGTGGAGGTTGCTGGCTGCTGGACAGGCATCGTTCGTTTCGCAGGTGATGGAGCAAGGATTCGCACGTAAAGCGACTTGCTTGTATCAAGAACCTCAAATAACGTTAATAACTGTAATCAAAATGTCCGTATTATTAATATTGCACATTTCTAAATTACACGGGGTGTCCCAGCGAAGCTTGCATATGTGTTTACTAACCGTAATACGCTTGCCTCTAAAATGGCCGCTGCTTAGCGGGAATTTCTTCTGCGCATGCGTTGGTCACACTCACGTGACGTGACGTACTCGCAGTTCTGGTGGGAAATGTTTGCACTTGCGCACTAGCTTTAAATTGGCCGCTTTGTGATCTCACATGCCGATGCTTGCCTTGCAGCTCTTGCAATGCTGTTCGTCTTGCACTAACATTAATGCTATAGTTAGTATAAAGTAAGGGGAGTCATATAGGGATTCCTGGTATACAGTGTACTCATTTATTTCTGTGTTCTAAATTGTTTTCCTTTACTTTTCATGTATCGAATCCTTTGGGCCTGGGAGGCACTAACTACCCCATCTTAGAAGTCCCTACTGCGCATGTCATCCTGGCAGAGGGAAGAAAACCTTGTACCAGTGGAACCCAGCCAGCTGGCAGCCACAGACAAGATGCTCCTGGGAATCGACCTGAAGCCCAGCTAACGGAGCCGAAATGTACTACATTTGCAACAATTGTAATAAAATCTGTGTATCCCATTGTTAGGTGGAGACCTATGTCATGGGAACCCCAAATTCAATAGGCGGTCCCAAAAGATGTAAATTGGGGCTTGAGAAAGTCAAATCCTGGTTGGTGTGTTGACCTGTCCTTTCTTTGGACCAATCGAAATTGGGGATTCTTACACTTGCAACATTTGGGGGGTGGTACACTGACCCGAAAACAGTATAACTAGCCTAGGTTTAGCTAGAGAAATTGTCCGACTTGTCCGAATAGCTGACCTGTCACTGACCCAACGCACTCAATAGCTGATCCTGAAACAGAGGGGCTGCGGAGCACTCTGTCTGACTTTCTCTCACAGACCCATTGGGGTTTTTGAGAACCTTAAGTGCTGGCGGAGCACTTTGCTGGGGAATTCGATAACCCAATCGGGGTTCTGACTGATAGCTGCAGAGAGGGTGGAGCGCAGGCGTTGCTACCGAACTGCGGGTGCTGGTCTTACCTTGGTGATCCTGTCCTGATCTTAATCTGGTCTTCCCGTCCTGTCCTGGGGTTCCATTCTACACCTGGTACCCTACTGGCGACTGTCTTTCCTTGGGGTTTCTCCTGTCCTAAACTGACCCGTGGCCAGGGTTGGTCTCCACACCGTTCTAGGTAAATATAAATCTGAGGGAACCCAATTTGCATTCTCTATTTCTTTGCTTTTAATAAAATCGTACTTGCACATTATCCTTTTTTTCTCACTCTCCTTTACCCTGACAAATGATAAAGTCATACATTATAGTCATTATACTAGCATGTTCCATTTTTTCCCCTCCCATTAGTATGTTCTTATATTTAGTTTGTGAAATATTCAAGTGTGATTTCATAGTATGTTCCTATTTCTCCCGTCCTTTTGACATCATACTGCGTCTAAGCTCTGAAGCCCATGTTAGTATGTTCCCTGTCTTACCTTCCCTTTATAAATCCTAAATGGTTGGTCTTATCTACTTCCTATATGGATATGTGCTCTTTATAATCTTAGTTATTGACAGTTTACTTGCTGTGAACCTTATGCTTTCTGAATCTGATGAATTCTAGATAAAGGTTTTAAAACTTCCTGAGTCTGTGGGTATTATCTCAGTGCAAATAGAGTAAATGGTGTTTTGTATTTTTGGTGTCTGCCTTTATTTTACAGCTAGCTCCCTGATCCATTGTGATCACAGGTACCCGTAACAGTGGATTGGTAAGTCGGGTACATTGGAAATAAATAGGAAGGAACAGGGTTACTGGTAATAGAGTCTGAGGTTACCCGATTAATAAATATGGTGAATTGAATTTATGGGCCCAATTTGCATATGGTAAAATTATAGTCGGGTGACCTGCGCGCTCTATCAGTAATTTTCTGGTAGCAGAATTATGGTTAGGGACTAGTTAAAGGTAGGTAGGACTAGTTAAGATAGGTAGGTAGGTTACTTGCTGCTAACTGTAAAAAAAATTGCTGCTAAAAGTATTGATCGATCAAATGTACCATTGATGTTTTATTGCTTTGATAATTATGAAATGTTTTAAATTGTTTTTCTTGCTGATATATTGATATATGTTTTCTGTATAAATGTATGAATAAATGGTAGCAAAGAGTTCGCTGGCAAAACTTCTATTGTGATATAACCTAGTAAGGGTCACACGGAAGGAGTAGCAGGTTCGTCTAAGCTTGATTGATAGCAAAGGAGTTCACTAGTGAAACTTTTGGCTTAGTATATAATCCAAAGTGAATGAGTCGAAGGAGTAGCAGGTTCACTAATGCTTGCGTGAAGAGTAGGCAGAAGGGATCTACTCGCAGTATTTGAAAAGTAAATAGAAGAGATTTACTTGCAGTAAAACAAATCTTTTCTTTCTAGACACTCGAGTACAGTGGCGAATGTGTTTACGTTGTGAATTTAACAGAGCACTTGCACTTTAAAAGGTAGAAATCGAAGTGTTTCTTACCTTGTGAAGGAGGGAGTCAGTTGCGGAGCTGCGCTGACGTCACTCAGTGCCGCGCTGGTATTGGTTGAGACAGCGGGCGTGTAGCTGAGGCGGAATTGTAAAGGAGGGGTGAGCACAGGAGCGTGAAAACTCGTTTACGAGAAACGCCACGCACCCATTGGTTGAATTATTTTGAAATCGCGTATTTGATTAGTTGCAGAAAAATAAGAGACGCATTTGGATTGGAAGTGATTTTTGTAAAGTAACTTGCGGAAAAGTATATGTGGCATACGTTTAATCCAGAGACTAGACCTGATCCAAGATACCTAGGGTTCGGAAAAGATCACTGGAAAGGTCGTAAAAACATTATGTACGGAAATAAGAGGAAAATGACCTTAGTAAACAAGGTGAGGAATTATTTTAAGAAAGACAAGCCTATCAAAACTAGAGAAGGAGTTGTCATTCCACCACCTAATACTCCCGCGTCATTTATGATGTTTGACAGGGGTTACCATGCTTGTGTGTGGTTGGAAAATTGGGTGGAATATACTAAAGATGACGGGATCTTGGCATTTCCGTTAGATGGTACATTCAATAGCAGGATTCTGTTCAATTTGAGGACCCGAATGAATGATATACATCCCAGACCCAGACTAACGCAATTTGAGGCCTTAGAAGAATGGGAGATAGAGGCTTTTGAGCGAGACAGGCCCAGAATGGACAAGGGGTTGACAAAATGGTACCCTAAGGTAAATAAAGAGACCCGAGAAAACAGATTGTACTCTGTAATAGCCATAGTAGCACCCCTGGGAGAGAAAAAGACAGAGAAAACAAAGCATTTGATGACCTGTGGGGATTGAGATGATGATTATTTGGAGGAATTAATAATGAAGAATCCACCTCCTTATAATGAGGGACCCAGATCCTCAAGTGTAGGAGATACCTGCCTAAGACCAGCTTACCAGGAGGGATCAAGATCCTTAGATGCGAGAGATACCTGTCTACGACCTCCATATCGGGAGGAGGCAAGACCTTTGAGTACAGGAAACCCCTTCCTAAAACCTAATTATGCTGAAGGACCAAGTATGACGCATCCAACTGCCCCGAATTATGTTCCCACCCTAACTCCGCAAATAGTGCATGAAACTCATATGGAAAGAGTTCTGCAGGATAGAGAACGAGAGGCTCTAGTTAAACAAAGAACAGAATTCATTCAGAAGATCTCCCAACTGAATACTAGTCCTGAGGCTCTGACAATTCCAGTAACTATTGGACCAGTTGTTCCCTTGTACGGAGATAAACAGGGGAGTCCAAAGACTCCAATTATTACCCCATCTGTAGTGCAGCCGAGAAGAGAGCCCTTGATTGTAGATGATCAGGCAAGCGAATGTGAATCTGTGATTTCCTTGATGGATTTACCAGTAAGGGAGCCAGAAAGGGGTTCACAGAGAAAGAACACTCCTTTCACTTCGACAGAAGTGCAGATTGAGTCAGCTTCTGGTACTAGAGGTGCCACTGTAGTGACTCCTGATGAAATTGAAAGATGGCGCCGAGAATTAGAGAAACAAAATCCTCAGCCGAGACCATTAGATATTTACAAACTGAGAATAGAAATGGAAGAACTGATAGCTGGAAATGTGGGGTTGGACAGACTGAACACCTTGACGGAGGAAGAATTGTTATTCGTTTGTAAAAGTCTAACCCGAAATACCAGAGTGTACCATGAAAAATTAATGGACACTGCGGCTGGTATGGGAATTGATATTAGCAAATCAAAAGTTTTGCAAAAACCCTACAGAGCAGAATTCTCAGACAAAGATTTGGAAAACATGAATGTGTCAGGGAAAAAGGTACAGATCATAGAATTGCTAAATCTGTTACAAAAAGGGGGATACTTAGAAAAATGGAAAGCCAGGTGGGCCAAGAAAGAAGAAGATAATAGATCAAAGCAAATGACATCTGAATACGTGTTACAAGAAGCAGACAAGGCATACAAATTATATCCTATGAGAGAAGTGCCAGGTGGAAAGTATGTACATGTTCCATGGTCCCGACAGGATATTGTGTCCTTTACCAATGGCTTCCCAAAATTACGAGAAAAACCTGTAGATTGGTACCGACAGGTCGAGAGATTTGTTAAAGTGCAGAAATGCCTCCCGAAAGATTTAGATGGGTTCTTCGACATTGTAGTACCTGTAGATTTGTGGACAGAATGTAAAATTGCTATTGATTGGCCTAGTGAGGAATACCCGAGAGACCCAAACACAGGGGCACCTTCAGCAGATGTAATGAAAAAATACAATCAGGTAATGTTGTATCTGAAAGGAAAGGTGCCTGCAAAAGAAACTGATTGGACTCGAATAGACAGAACTACCCAAAATCGAGACGAAACTGTGCATTCCTATTATGAACGACTGTTACAGGTGTTTAGGACGTACAGTGGTCTGGACAACATCTAAATGAAAGACATGACCCACTTCATTTATAGGTTTGTGCTAGGATTAAGACCTGAGATTTCACAGTGGATCAAAGACAATAAAATCTGTTGGGAGTCTAAACCAATTGATGAAGTCCTGAAGTATGCTAAATATTGCGAGGATGAATTGGCAGAAAAACGAAAAGAGTTAAAAGAAAGAGTCATGTGGGCTCAGGTAAAATTAGCAGAACACCAAGAACAGCAGCTAAATAAATTGACCAGTAATCAGAATCAAGGCCCCGGGGGTGGGGGAAAGCCCAGAGTAAAAATGAGCAGAGAAGAGGCCAAAAAGAAGTTCCCCTGTCACGGGGGCGGACAAATAGGTCACTGGAGAGACGAGTGTCCAGCTGTACAGAATGGTAATGTGCAAATAAATGATTTAAATCCACAGACGCAGAATGAGAAACCACGGAAGACCCAGCAACAGGTAAAGCAGAATCAGTTGCCTCGTGCACCTAGACAAAATTATAGGAGCAAAGCACAACAGGGTGAAGACACCGAAGTGTGGGAAGGAAGGGAGAATAAGAATGCAGCTACTTCACAATTTCTGTTAAATCTCACGTTTCTCTGTGATGACACCTACTGACGGTGCCTGAGGGGGGAGGACGAGGAGTGCGTGCTTGGCGCCCCCTTGCGGTGGACCTTGAAGGAAAGGTTAAAAGAAATGACGTCACCTTTCTGTTGGACACTGGTGCTACCCGTTCTACTGTGAGAACAGCAGACGTCCCAAACCTACCCCTCTCGGGAGAAGCAATCCAGGTAGTTGGCGTTTCTAATCAGCTAATTAGAACCCCAGTTACAAAACCTATGGAAATTAAAATTGGGAATTTTAAGGAAATGCATAGATTTGTTGTCTGTGATTCCAGTCCTGTAAACCTGCTAGGACGAGATTTGTTGTGTAAAATGAATTGTACTATCTTTTGCACACCAAATGGCGTCGAAATTCAGACCCCAGACGAAGATGGAATATACAAATTAATGTTAGCAAGACCTGACTCAGAAATTAAAAGACTGACAATAAAAGACTTACCTGAAGAGCTCCAAGAAACAGTGAAACCAGAAGTGTGGGATTTTACTGGAAAAGATGTAGGATTAATGGAAAATGTTGATCCAATTAAAATAGCCATAAAGGAAAATGCAGTATACCCAAATATCAAACAGTACAAAATGAGTGCAGAAGTAAAAGCAGCGGTTGCCACTAAAATAAAAAGATTATTAGAAGCAAAAATCATACAAGAAGTGATGAGCAGCCCATGTAATTCGCCCATAATTGGAATCAAGAAGCCTAGTGGTAAGTACAGGGTAGTACAGGACCTGCGCAAGGTTAACAAAATTGTGGTTCCTTGTTGTCCTGTCGTGCCAAACCCTGCTGTGATTCTACACCAAATTCCATGGAATGCTGGATGGTTTACCGTCATTGACTTATGTCATGCATTCTTTTCAATTCCATTGCATCCAGACAGCAAATTTCTTTTCTCATTTGAATTTGACAGTCACGTCTACGTCTGGAATCGCATTCCTCAGGGGTACACAGAAAGCCCCTCAATTTTTAATCAGATTCTGAAAAAGTGCCTTGAAACCCTAATATTGCCCGGAAAATCAGTTTTGGTGCAATACGTAGACGACCTCTTGGTGGCGTCTAAAAGTCAAAGAGATTGTGTAACTGTCACAATTGCCTTACTGAACCATTTAGGTGAAGGAGGGCATAAAGTATCACCCGAAAAGCTGCAATTCTGTACCACATCAGTAAAATATCTGGGGCACCAGATAGAGAGAGGTATCAGAAAAGTCACCACCGAAAGAATCAGGATAATTCGAAATATGGAATTGCCAAATACCCAAAAGGAAATCAGAATGTTCCTTGGAGTTGTAGGGTACTGTAGGCAGTGGATTGTGGGATTTGCAGTCCTAGCAAAACCATTGATAAAAATGACAAAGAAAGGAGCAAGTGACCCAGTAGAGTGGGATGACGAAAGCAGGACAGCTTTTACCAAATTACGAGAATGTCTGTGTACTGCTCCTGCATTAGGAATGCCTGACTATTCAAAAGATTTTGCACTGTTCTGTGACACGAGATAATTGTGCACTTTCAGTCCTGACCCAAATTCATGGTTTGACTCGACGTCCAGTGGCATACTTTTCTTCCACATTGGACCCAGTAGCAGCTGGATTACCTGGGTGTTTGAAAGCTGTAGCTGCAACTTGCAGGAGTCTTGAACAGAATGAGTCCATTGTTATGGGACATCCAGTAACTGTGCATGTTCCACATTCTGTTGTAATTTTACTGACAAGAACAAAAACCCAGTATCTCACACCTAGTCGGATAACTAAGTATGAAAGAATCCTTGTAGGTGCAGGAAACGTGACCCTTGAATGATGTAACATTTTGAATCCAGCTACCTTACTACCTAGCTCATTCGCAGCTGAGGTGAGGGAAGAATTTGCACATGATTGCATTGATTTGACTAAGTTCAGTACCAAACCACGCCCAGACATAAAAGAGAACCCCCTGTTCCACTCACCGGTATTAGGATTTGTTGAACTGCATCTTACTCGTGCCTGGCGAGGGATCTTTATCTGTACTTGCTGACTGTATCCCGTTTTGCTGTGCCTGAGCTGACGCTCTCTTTCCTCATTGCTCCGTGGTGCGCCTCCCCTTGACTCGCTGGTGTGAGCTTGAGCTGCAATCCGCACGCTCTGCCCATCGCTCCCAGCTGGAGCCAGAAGGGTTGAGGCCAGGGTCAAAAACTACAGCGCGCCAAGCCTGGGGGACTGCGAGGACCAGAAATCCCAGCTGGGGTCAGCTGGTTCCTCTTCCCCCAGGCGACACGCCCACGGACACGCCCACTGACGAGGCAGGACAAAGCTTCGTGACACCCGCTTCGCGGGCGCCACTCACCGGTATTAGGATTTGTTGAACTGCATCTTACTCGTGCCTGGCGAGGGATCTTTATCTGTACTTGCTGACTGTATCCCGTTTTGCTGTGCCTGAGCTGACGCTCTCTTTCCTCATTGCTCCGTGGTGCGCCTCCCCTTGACTCGCTGGTGTGAGCTTGAGCTGCAATCCGCACGCTCTGCCCATCGCTCCCAGCTGGAGCCAGAAGGGTTGAGGCCAGGGTCAAAAACTACAGCGCGCCAAGCCTGGGGGACTGCGAGGACCAGAAATCCCAGCTGGGGTCAGCTGGTTCCTCTTCCCCCAGGCGACACGCCCACGGACACGCCCACTGACGAAACGTAGAAAAATCAAATCGCCTCCCGCAACGCGGGACGCGAGCGGGACTAAGCCCGGACAAAGGGCGGGCCGTCTGTGGCCGTCCGGGGACGACCGAGGACGGGACGGCCTACCCCTTTTACATCTAAACTAGGGATTCACGAATACTTGAAATAGAAAAAGGATTCGAAACAACACAATCTAGGTAAGCCAGAACTTCATTACATGTTCATGTATAGGAGCTGACGAAAACTGAGGAACTTACATAGCAATACACGGATAATCACCGGAAACCAAAAAGTTTATCCATATTAATTATCCCTTACATCAACATCCGAAATAAATTGATCAAAACATCTGAAAACCAGCTGTGACGACTATAATCAACAGCTGATACCCGGCCCCGATATGAGGGCACTAAAACAATTACGCTCACGTACAATCTACATGAAACGCATGGGTACTGACGCAGCTGTTAGAAAATCAACAGATAAATCAATGAAACCGGGTCAATTATCATATACTCCAGCCATAAATAAATATTTTTCTACCCTTTCCACGAAAAAATATTCATCCTTTTTTACATTAGAAGAACAAGATAAGTTAGACCTCACAATAGATAGGGTACAGCATGAATTGCTACTTTCCTCTGATCAGAGCCTTCACAAACAAGAATCCTTAATTATAGAGAACAGCTTGGCAAAGACTTCTTTTCTTGTAGAGCGCCAAACATCGCTCCTAGATATGTCCCAAATAAAGTCCATAACACCAACAAAACTACAAGATAATGCACTACCTTTGGAGGTATCGGTAAGCAACATCACGAAAGGAGAACACGAAAGATCAGAAATATTACTTAGTCAAAACCAGCCATTAACCAGTTCACCAGAAAAATCACCCAAACTCTTCTTCAATCACGCTAACTCCATTGACCCTACCTTTACAAATTTAAATTTAAACTCTGTAAACACTGTTCCTCCCTTGTCAAAAGCATTATTTTCACTGCAGGAAATCCTAGAATCAGTACTTACCCGTCTTGGTCAAATTCTAGCTAATTCTGATGATACACTAGACGTGCAAATAGGAATCCTAAAATTTTTGGTCGAAGAAAAAAGGAAAAAAGATTTAACCAAAGCAACACCTAACGAACATGAATCAGTCAAAACGCCTCTAAAAGAAGACTGCCATACTAATAGAATAAAAAATCTAAACCAACTGGAAGCAAGCACTCAAACGACTGATGTGGTAATAATCGAGACCAAAACTAAGGATACAAAAAATAAGAAAAAACATCCTATTACCTATTCACTTAAAAAACTGTTTAGAGAAGAACCGGAAAACACCACTGAAAACGATATCAAGTACTATCCCATCTTCTCTAATAAAGTAATCAACACCAATTCAGATTGGATAGCTCGGGATACAAAATTAGAGTCATCAAGAGTTATTACCGATCAGGAATCCAGTCAGATAGAAAAGACCGAAAAAAGTAATGAGTGGGAAAAAGCAAGAGGGAAGAAAAAGAGAAGAAAGCCTTTGAGAAGAATACAGAAGAAAAAAGGGGATAAACTTAAATTTCAAAAATCTACAACACCAAGTCCTGTGAGCTCTCAATTAATTAAAAAAACACCTCAAGCAAAAACACCGCTGGCGAATTCATTGAATCCAAAAGCAGAAGAATATTGTCCGACGATAGAAAACCGATCAACTCCGCAAAAGTCCATGGATACAAATAATTCATATGAAAAGAAATCTCAACAATGGGAAGAAATTACATCTAAACATATAATAATAGAAGAACTCTTTCCAACAGATAAAATGCCGTTCAATCGCAGCAGAATAATTAATCTTTTACACGAAATTCCATCTTTGACCTCTCTCACAAGCAAAGAAATTGACCTAGTACTCTTTCCAAATAAAGAAAATAATAAATTAGTACAGGTATCCTTTTTTTCTCCAGTTCTTCCTAGAATAATAATTAGATAGAAGGAAATTCTTCATAGAAACGGCTACGATGTAATTTCAATACCAGACTTCAAAACCAACATACAAACTAATTGCATAATTGGACAAACTCAAAGAAGAAATGATAACTTTGGCTTAAAAAGGGGAGAAGCTGTATTAAATACCATGAGAAAAGACACACTCAAAATACAAGTAACGTATGGTGAAAGGTCAGTTTGGTCTCGGGAACCAAGATTAAGTGACACAGAGAACCCTATAACATCTTGGGCATGGCTATCAGAGACTCTAAACAGCAAAAAAATGGATAAACCTCAACAACTTCAGGTTTAGCAAAGGTTTGTCGTTATTAACTTGGAACCTGGCTGGGAAATCTGTTAAAAAAATGAAAAATGCAATTAAGGATTTCCCAGATATTATAGCCCTTCAGGAAACATGGTCAACTGATCCCTTTATACAAAAAGGGTACTATGTTTATGAAACTCTGGCCAAAAAATCAAAAAGAGGACATGCCAAGGGAGGTCTGGCCATTTTACTAAAAGAAGAATATTCCTGGTCACAAGAAATAATTAATACTAATACTGATAATTTGCAATGTGTAAAGGTGTCACTTAAAACTCAAACATCAGTTACTTATGAAAAAGTACTACTTTTCAATATTTATGCGCCCCCCAATAGTAATTATGACTTGTTGTTTGACCATCTAATGGAGACTATTACGCACATTATTGAAGATCAACTTTACATGCCATATATCATTATGGGAGATTTAAATGCTAAAATTTCAAATAGTGAACTTAAGAAATGGGCACTCTTATTTAAAGAGGAATCTCTGGAAATATCTCTTCCAGAGTTACCGAAAGGAGTTAAATCAGATAAGAGAGGACGCTCATTATTATCAATTCTTCCGAGTATAAATGGGACAATATTAAATGGTAACGCCAACGGAGACAAACCGGCATCTTACACGAGGCGGGGAAATGGATCTCCCTCTATCCTTGATTATTTTATATGTGGGATTGAAGAGAAATAACAAATTATCCAACTCTCGATTACATTTAACGAGGAAAGTGATCATGCACTATTATATTTAACAACTAAATGGAATGTACAGTCTTCTTTTCAGAACCAGTTAATATTTCACAAACCCAAGACGGAAGTAAACACAAAGAAGTGTCGTATATATTGGAGCACTGAAAAACTAGACCATTTGAATACTCTACTGTCTCATACTCATTTATTGACTACCATCTATTCAGATGACCCTATTGTGAACTTTGAACTTATCATTGACAAGCTTAAGCTTGCCTTACAAAGTAAGTTACACATAGATACACAGATAAAAAGTAAACGTAGCAGTAAAAATAAAAACTGGAATCAACCCAATAAAAAAAAACTTAATTGGTTGATTCAAGCCCAGTATTTGAATTTCTCGTCTGAAACAAAAACGGAAATTAACAGATTAAAAAACCAAATACGACGAGAAAAAATTAAACAGAAAAAACTGAAGCAGGACGCTAACTGGATAGATATCCAACTAGCAGCCAAGCAAAATAACCAACGCAAATACTGGTCCTTGATTGCGAAATTTACTGGAACCAAAAAAAAGCTGGAAGCAATTCCTGTTTCAGAGGAAGACTGGGATACATACCTCAGCGAGCTGTATAAACCAAATCAGATCAATAAGGCAAGAGAGGCAGATGAACGATTTATGGAAATGAATGATTCTAAAATCAACAAAACTTCGGCAGTATCTATCGCCATGAATATAAGAACGGCAAGAAGCACGGGTGCCTCTGGCCCTGATCAGATCCCTGTTAAGATCTACCAACTCGAACAAAAGAAGTGGGGTCTGGTGCTTTCACCACTATTTAATTACATATTCGACACCGGCAAAATACCAAACTCCTGGAAGGGAAGTATAATTATCCCGATTTACAAAAAAGGAAAAAGATCTACACCAGGGAATTATAGACAAATAGCGCTCATGGACGCAGCCGGGAAGATATTTGCAGCAGAAATTCTGGATAGATTGAAAGCTTGGGCATTTACAACCGGACAAATTCCTATGTTTCAGTCTGGATTTCGTCCGAACCATTCTGTTACAGATAACATAGCAATCTTCCAGACAATTCTAGATAAATACGCATCAGGGAAAAAACAACCCATATATGCAGCGTTCATCGATTATTCGACGGCCTTTGACCGTGTCGATAGACCGACACTGTGGTCAAAATTAAGAAGGATGGGCATTCCTGAATCACTATTACAACTTATAGTGAACTTACACAGTAACACCTGGTGCCGGGTTCAAATGGGGCGAGAAAAGGGCCTGACGAAGAAAATATGGACATTTAATGGCCTAAAACAAGGGTGTCTTCTGGCTCCAATTTTATTCTCCCTGTATTTAAGTGATTTACCATCTCAACTTCAATCAGGATTATGTACTCCTCCAAAGATTGCCACCGAATGCATTCATACGCTGCTGTACGCGGACGATATAGTCATGTTTGACCTAACACCGTTCGGACTTCAAAATCTTTTAGATATTTTACATGACTACTCAAGGAAGAACTTTCTTATCCCAAACATAAATAAAACCAAAGTGGTCGTATTTTCAAAAAAGAAGAAACGTGTAAGGTATGAATGGAAGCTGGGAGGTGAGAAATTAGAGCAGGTAAAGGAATATACATACCTTGGCAGAATTTTTTCACATAAAATGAATAATACCAAACAAATTGAACATCTTAAAAAGAAAGGTGATCTACATGCTGGGGCCCTGTCACGCTTATACTCAGCCGCTGGGAACAGACACTTTTCTGCACTAATACAAGTCTATAAAGCCAAGATTCCACCGGTTTTGTCATACGCCTCGGAATATATCCTTTTTAAACAATGGGCATATATGGACCTACAAGAAGGCAAAATACTAAAAAAATTAATGAAAGTTTCTACATCTACACCAGTACAGGCGTTGAGACTAGAATGTTCCATCACGAGCGCATATGCCACAGCGATAACAAGCATCATCAGGTGGGCTTACAATCTTCTTCATTCAAAAGAAGGAACTTTACGAAACTTGTTAAAAGTTGAGACATTTAATAAAGATTCTGTCCATCTCACCTTTTCTGTAAACATGAAAGAGGCATTCCAGCTTGCAAAAATCAGTTTGGAAATTTTGTCAACATGGACACCTGCACAACTAAAACTTTTTTTAAAAAACTTATCCCCCAAACTGAGCTATGATCTCGATCATATTCACTGTAAAAAACTATCTGTGTATAGGACCTATGCAGACCTCCAGGAATACAAAGAAATACAGCCGTACCTAGGATATACTCTGGCACACGGCGCAAGGCGAGTGATCATGATGTTGCGTCTAGGCATACTCCCAGTACTAACCTTTAGTTCTTCCTGGAGTTTAGATAGCTCCGCGCTATGCACCTTCTGTCAGGGGGGCATACAGAACTTGGAACACCTTCTTTTCATATGTCCAAATGAGAAAATTGTAAATGCAAGGTTAACATGTATTGAACCCATCTATCGGTCCTGTAGGATTGTTAACACTAAAGATTTTTTAACATTATGTAAAAATCCACCTAACGAATATGGCTGTTACAGAATTTTTAAGTTCTTGAAAATTTCACTGAAAATGTATTAATTTGTATGGAAACTTAACTGTATTTTTATACTTTATCAAATTTGTGGTCCTCAATAGAGTACCGTAACAAATAAAAACTTTTTGACTTTGACTTTGACTTTGAGAACCCCCTGTTTAGTGAAGATTATGAGTTGTTTGTAGACGGATCATGCCTGAGACATGAGGAAGGTGGCCTAAGCGCTGCCTACTCCGTATGCACTCTAGAGCGTCCAGTGGAAGCATCCTATGTTTATGGAGTCAAGTCTGCACAAATAGCTGAATTGATTGCATTGACAAAAGCTTGTAAATTTGGGAGGAATTTGAAAATAACCATATACACTGATAGCCAGTATGGTTATGGGGTTGTGCATGACTTCGGCCAATTGTGGCTACAGAGGGAGTTCCTGACTTCTTCAGGCACCCCTATCAGAAATGGAAAATACGTGCAGGACTTACTGAAATCAATCCAGTTACCAAAAGAATTGGCTGTGGTCAAGTGTGCTGCTCACAAATCTGGCGAAGACAAAGTGACAGCAGGTAATCGATATGCTGACCAGTTAGCCCAACATTGTGCAAAATACCGAATTTCAATCAATATAAAGGTTGGGGGAAACGGAAACAGCTGCCAACTTTTGATGCTAGAGGGAGTGAATACATGGGAGGAAGTGAGAGACTTACAGGAAGCAGCAGAGCCACAGGAAAAACAAAGATGGAGAAATTTCGGCTGTCGAAGGAGAAGTGCAGATGGTGTCATTGTTTACCTTGATGATATGCCTGTGTTGCCAGACTGTATGCTTGCTCCTATGGCTAGATTAATTCATGGAAACACACATGTAGGCAGAGATGCGATGATTCGCATGTTCCGCCAAACATGGTTCAATTCGAAATTCAGAAGCGTAGCAGAGGCACTCTGCCAGAGGTGTTTGACCTGCCAACAATTTAACCCTGGAAAGAAAACCATAGTGTTACCAGGGAAAATTGGAAAGGCAGAAGGCCCTTTTATTAGATTACAACTTGACTTCATTCAGTTGCCCCCTTGTCGAGGAATGAAATACCTACTTGTGATTGTCTGCCTGTTTTCAAAATGGGTGGAAGCTTTCCCTGCATGTAGAAATGACAGCATCACAGTAGCAAAACTATTGCTTAGGGAACTTATACCTCATTACGGTTTCCCAGTCTTAATTGAATCTGACAGAGGAAGTCATTTCCAGAATGAAATAATAAAGCAAATCTGTGAAGCATTCAAAATCACGCAAAAACTGCACTGTGCATATCGCCCAGAGGCTTCTGGAGTGGTAGAACAAATAAATGGCACAATCAAATCAAGATTGGGAAAGATGTGTGAATACACTCAGCTGGAATGGCCGGATGCTCTGCCTCTTGTATGGATGGGACTCAGAAGTATTCCAGACCGGAACACGGGCTTGAGTCCACATGAAATCCTGATGGGAAGAGCAATGCGGCAAGCATGGGTGCTAGGATACAAAATAATAAGCATATCTGATGATTTGGTACTAGAATACTGTAAAGAGCTGGCTGACCAAGTACGTTCTATCTCTCGCCAGGTTGGGGGAGAAGACGTCGCCAGGCCAACGACTCCAGCACATGCCCTGAATCCAGGTGACTGGGTCGTAATAAAGAAGCACACTCGGAAAAGTTGCCTTAAACCCAGGTGGGGAAAGCCACGACAGATGATTCTGGTAACCACCACAGCTGTAAAGTGTGCAGGAGTACCTAGCTGGATCCATGCCAGCCACACGAAGAAAGTGACTGAACCTGACGAAACTGAGGCTGAAGGTTGCGCAGCTGAAGGATCCCAAGATATCGGTCCTGAAATAGCTGAAGAAGAACAACCGAGCTCCAGTCAAGAAGATTGGGTCCCAATAATTGATCTAACAATCGACCCTATACGAACTAGAAGTCAAGCCCATTTAGATAGACAGTGGGATAGTGAGGACGAGACAGGTGAAGAAGAAGCTACTCAGATCTTCGAAATCCACATTAAATCTGATTCTGAGGAGGACCAGATAGGGAGAGAGCAGGTAATCGACACTTCTCCAAGAACACCTGCACCAGAAGAGGGGCAGATAGAAATTAGGGCAGAAGTTCAAGCGGAAGAATATCAAGAGCTCGAAGAGCTTGAACAGGAACAGGTAGGATTAGACAATTGTGTTCAGGAAGAAGAGATCGAAACAGATCAAAGCCAAAATCAGCATATACCTGAACAAGGCCAGTTTAGGGACCAGGCAGAAGAAACAGATGAAAGACCTGGACCTAGTCAGTTAGGGAACAATACAGAGAACGAACTTGATCCCAATGTGCCACAACTGAACGAAAACAAAAGGGTGTTTGAAGAAGGCCAAGACACAGTGCCAGTTAAAAGTAAGGGTGGGCGTAGTTCGCGAAGTAGCGCTACGCGAAGCTACGCGAAGCTACGCGAAGTGCACTTCGCACTACGCGAACTTCACGTAGCACTACGCGAGCTGCGTAGTAGCATGTTCGCACTGTGCAAGATGCGTTTTCAATGATTGCACAGTGCGGACAAGCATCCGGCACTGTGCAAGCATTGAAAACGGCATCTTGCACAGTGCGAGCTGTAGTTTTCTGCTGCTCAAGTAGATTATTACTCGAGCGGCAGCTTTCTCAACGCGAACAGGTAGTTTCTCATTGAGAGCGGTCGCGAGCATGCGCAACCACTCACAATGAGAAACCTGACCTCCTCGCGTTGAGAATCTCGCCGGGATGTCATTTTGCTTGCTCGCGGTCGCGAACCTGATGTTCAGGACCGCGAACAAGCAAAAAATGACCGCTGCACTACGCTACGCTGCACTACGCATGTTCGCACTGTGCTACGTGCAGCTCGCGTAGTGCGAAGTTGCGAAAACTTCGCAAACTCCGCGAGCGTAGCGTAGTGCTTCGCCCAGGGTTAGTTAAAAGACTAAAAAAGGGTGACTCAGTACCTAGATTTGTGAAAAGGCTGAGATTGCGTCTGAAGGCGATAACCGAGGAGCCTGAACAGATAAATGAGGTCTCGAGTCAAACTGACCCAGTGGTGACAAAGCCAAAGAGAAGAAGTGCTTGCATCAAGAAACTGAATAACAAGTACTCGAACCCTGAATGGACTTACTTTGTATTGGAGGAATTTGAGAATTTGGAAATAAGTGACGAAAGCAATGAAAGTGATGAAGAATTGATTGTTGAACAGACCGAAGAAGAAGCAGAACCACCCTGAAAAATTTACTCGAGTAAGCAAGCTGTGCAGAGTTACAAAGAGGGGTTGAAGCTTCTTTTGAGCCAAAAATGTCTGATTCTTCTGAGAATGGGAGACCGAGACGAAGTTGTTGTAAAACATGCTGCCAAGTATGTTTATGTAGTGTAGCAATAGTACTGATCCTATGGATAGGACTAACAATAACTATTCCTTCTATGATGAGTAAAAACCCGAGTCTATACCCAAATAATAATCTACCTGACGACACTGTAGAATCACACACTAGAATTACACCACGAAGAGTAGACGCATTGGACAAACCGCTTCGCCTGAAACAAACAAGCATAGATTTAGAAGCACCAGATGAGGAAGGATTACACTTTAACAAAATAAAGAACAAGACATTTAAATGTTTTCGCAAACCTGTTAGAACATTATGTAGAAACTATGGAAATAGACGACTGTTATGTCTGCATGAAGCTACCTACTTCTGTGGCTGAAGGTGTGACTTACCACCACTTACCCTTAACCTATGGAATTTCCTGTAGTATACTAACTAGTTTATTTTATAAAAGAGGACCTTTACAGTATTATTATTCAAATTCTGATGTGACATTCTCCGAACTTCCTGTTCGAAGAAACCTGAACCCTGTACATACGACTAGAGATGCAGCTAAATACATGAGTGATTATTTTCTAACAGTAGGTAAAATAAATATAGATGACACACACAAAAATAACTTGACATGTTCTTTACATGAAAAACAGAAAGAATTTCTGGATATGGTAGAAAAGAGAAGAGAAAGTTTCCAAAAGAAAGCCAAAGATAAAAACCACAAAGTTCCTAAGTGGGCAGAGAGTATAGGGAGCACCTCAAATGGTGGAGCTAAAGCTGCGATGCTTCTGGATTTCGAAAAGAAGGGGAAGCTTTGTCTTCATAGAGAAAAGACTAGTTATTATAATAACATTTTCATTGGTTCCAGTGAATGCGAACATAATTACAAGGTAATTGGAGGTTGGGGTTTCAAAGATGGGACAGAGCCTGTGTTTCCTGGAATTTATTTTATTTGTGGGAAAAAGGCTTACTTCAAATTGCCCGACCATTGGTACGGGAGTTGTTATTTTGGTATTGTCTTCTCAAAGATATACCATGTGGGAAAAATCACTGGAAGCACTGAAAAGACTAATCAATTAGTACGCACTAAAAGAGAAAGTGCTGGTGGAATTGTAGGAGATATTTTTAGTGCACTGATACCTACAGTGGGAGTGGTTCTGAACACACACAGAATTTGCAAATTGTCAACAGTAGTGGATCGGTTATCTACTGACATTGCTGGAGGTTTCCTGATGGTCAATACCGAAATGGTTGCAGTCAGATCAATGGTTTTACAGAATAGACTTGCTCTTGATACCCTATTGGCAAAAGAGGGCGGAGTCTGCAGAATGTTGAAAGCGCAACATTGTTGCACTTACATACCTGATAAAAGTGTGGAGATCAAAGGGTATGTGAGGAACATTACAAATTTGGGAAAAGAGCTTAAACCACTTGAGGTTGACAGTGCCTGGAAGAGACTTACTGATGGTCTCTCCGCCGTAGGTCATTGGTTTGCTAACTTAGGTAAAAGTTTTTTGATTAAAGTACTGATGCCAATTGCGGGAATAGGTTTAGTGGTATTCATCATATTCATCTGTTGTAAATGTCGAAAGCACCAAAAGAAATACACTGTGAACAAGAGAGAGGTGAAGAGAAATGTGGATGAACTGGAATTAGAAGAACTGAATAATCAGATTTATAAAAGGGTGAAAAACTCTCACCCTAATAAAGAGACTAAAGAGAAACTGAATCGAATGTTTGAAGAGATTGAGTTGGGGAAAATGTGAAAGGTTGGCATCTGGTTCTATGAATTTGTGATGATATAAAATATCATCAAAGAGGGGATTGATGGAGCAAGGATTCGCACGTAAAGCGACTTGCTTGTATCAAGAACCTCAAATAACGTTAATAACTGTAATCAATATGTCCGTATTATTAATATTGCACATTTCTACATTACACGGGGTGTCCCAGCGAAGCTTGCATATGTGTTTACTAACCGTAATACGCTTGCCTCCAAAATGGCCGGAATTTCTTCTGCGCATGCGTTGGTCACACTCATGTGACGTGACGTACTTGCAGTTCTGGTGGGAAATCTTTGCACTTGCGCACTAGCTTTAAAATGGCCGCTTTGTGTTCTCACATGCCGATGCTTGCCCTGCAGCTCTTGCAATGCTGTTCGTCTTGCACTAACATTAATGCTATAGTTAGTATAAAGTAAGGGGAGTCATATAGGGATTCCTGGTATACAGTGTATTCATTTATTTCTGTGTTCTAAATTGTTTTCCTTTACTTTTCATGTATCGAATCCTTTGGGCCTGGGAGGCACTAACTACCCCATCTTAGAAGTCCCTACTGCGCATGTCATCCTGGCAGAGGGAAAAAAACCTTGTACCAGTGGAACCCAGCCAGCTGGCAGCGACAGTCAAGATGCTCCTGGGAATCGACCTGAAGCCCAGCTAACGGAGCCGAAAATTTACTACATTTGAAACAATTGTAATAAATTCTGTGTATCCCATTGTTAGGTGGAGACCTATGTCATGGGAACCCCAAATTCAATAGGCGGTCCCAAAAGATGTAAATTGGGGCTTGAGAAAGTCAAATCCTGGTTGGTGTGTTGACCTGTCCTTTCTTTGGACCAATCGAAATTGGGGATTCTTACATTTGCAACATTTGGGGGGTGGTACACTGACCCGAAAACAGTATAACTAGCCTAGGTTTAGCTAGAGAAATTGTCCGACTTGTCCTAATAGCTGACCTGTCACTGACCCAACGCACTCAATAGCTGATCCTGAAACAGAGGTGCTGCGGAGCACTCTGTCTGACTTTCTCTCACAGACCCATTGGGGTTTTTGAGAACCTTAAGTGCTGGCGGAGCACTTTGCTGGGGAATTCGATAACCCAATCGGGGTTCTGACTGATAGCTGCAGAGAGGGTGGAGCGCAGGCGATGCTACCGAACTGCGGGTGCTGGTCTTACCTTGTTGATCCTGTCTTGATCCTAATCTGGTCTTCCCGTCCTGTCCTGGGGTTCCATTCTACACCTGTGGCCTACTGGCGACTGTCTTTCCTTGGGGTTTCTCCTGTCCTAAACTGACCCGTGGCCAGGGTTGGTCTCCACACCGTTCTAGGTAAATATAAATCTGAGGGAACCCAATTTGCATTCTCTATTTCTTTGCTTTTAATAAAATCGTACTTGCACATTATCCTTTTTTTCTTACTCTCCTTTACCCTGACAAATGATAAAGTCATACATTATAGTCATTATACTAGCATGTTCCATTTTTTCCCCATCCCATTAGTACGTTCTTATGTTTAGTTTGTGAAATATTCAATTGTGATTTCATAGTATGTTCCTATTTAGCGCCTCCTTTAGACATCATACTGAGTCTAAGCTCTGAAGCCCATGTTAGCATGTTCCCTGTCTTACCTTCCCTTTATAAATCCTAAATGGTTGGTCTTATCTACTTCCTATATGGATATGTGCTCTTTATAATCTTAGTTATTGACAGTTTACTTGCTGTGAACCTTATGCTTTCTGAATCTGATGAATTCTAGGTAAAGATTTTAAAACTTCCTGAGTCTGTGGTTATTATCTGAGTGCAAATAGAGTAAATGGTATTTTGTATTTTTGGTGTCTGCCTTTCTTTTACAGCTAGCTCCCTGATCCATTGTGATCAAAGGTACCCGTAACAGTGGATTGGTAAGTCGGGTACATTGGAAATAAATAGGAAGGAACAGGGTTACTGGTAATAGAGTGTGAGGTTACCCGATTAATAAATATGGTGAATTGAATTTATGGGCCCAATGTGCATATGGTAAAATCATAGTCGGGTGACCTGCGCGCTCTATCACAGGGTCTTAGAAGCTGCAGACAGGTCTGTAGGGCTGGGGCCAAGTCAGTGGGCTTCAACAGTCGTCTCTGCACTGTGTCTTCTTTGTCCTCCTTGTTCTTAGGTCAGCAGGAACTGGTTTCATGGTCTGGGGGAGCCATGTAAATACTAGATTTAGGGGTGTTTTCAGGAAGTGACAGTTATGGCCAATGGGCACCTTACCTGGGGTGTCTACACCCTCAAATATGCCACCCTCCTGTGGGAGCGCGCATAGTCCTAGCCTGGATTGGAGGAGTCCCCCCTCATCTTTGAGATGGTGGGGACTGAAAGTTGTACTTCACCTCGCTTCCTTCACTTTAGGGGTGGAGTTGGCAAAGGCGGGAACACCTCCTATTCTTCCTAGGCTGTTTTTTCACCCAAAGTGGGGGTGTAAACCACAGGCTGTGATCTACTGCTAGCAGCAGAGGCTGGGGGTGCATTACAAAGGCGGCAGGCCTTTGAAGCATCCTTCTCGAGTAATGTGCCCATCCTGGGGAAGTATGTGTGACATCTCCACCCAAGATGTGCTTTGTTTCTGGTCCCAGAAAGCAGAGGCTCTAAACCCAGGGGTCCAGAACCATGTCTTGTGGAGGCAGGCTGCCTAAAGACAGTCTGTGAGCACACCAGGGTTGGTAAATTTTCAGGGGACACCTCTGAGGTGCACTCTGAGTACATGTTTCAATAAATCTCAGACTGGCATTAGTGTGGGTTTATTGAGAGGAGTAGGTTGGTACCAAACACTCATGGATTCAGAGAAGCCATCAGGGGAACTCTAGTTGTCACTTTCCTTTTTTTTTTTTTTCAATTTTTTATTCAGATTTTTACAACATATTTTTTATAGCCCCTGGGTCCCACCCCCCCCCCCCACCCCCCATGAGGACAGGTATTTCTATTATTACATACATAGATATTTACATTACACAAATGCAAATTCCTTAAGGAGGGAATAAAGGAGAGAAGAAAGAAAACAAATTAGCATCAAAACTCAATACACTCTTAATCATACATTTCCTTCTGTGATGATTTAGTATTATCAATACGGTTGAGTTGCGTTATTTGGTGATTAGAAAATTTAGCATTTATCCAAGGCTTTTTCAATTCCTATATTCCATGCGCCTGTATCCAATCTAGCAAAGGTGCCCAAATTTTCATGCCTCTCTGCCGAATACTACGCCCCTTTTGTTTATAAATGGCTACCTCGAGACTACATGTCGCAAGTAATCTACCCTTCCATTCGGAGAAGGATGGTGGAGTGGGATCGAGCCAGGCTGATGCGACACATAGTCGAAAGATTGCCATTGCCACGAAGATTACCCCTTGAACCTGTCTAGGACGTTCTTTATTAGTGATGCCCAGCATAATCTCTTCAGTTGTTATGTTAATCCCAGCACAGGTAATGTCCGAAAGAAACCTAGATATTTCATTTATAACGTTTGTTAGGGTATTACATGTGGCGAACATATGCACACTGTCTGCAGTGGGAAGTGCACATCGCGGGCAAGTAGTGTCCTTACCTGTCCCCCATTTAGCAATTTTTTACGGTGTATAATACAGCGAAAAATATGTTTTATAGAACTGTGCCTGTAGTTTAATGGACATTAAGTAAGTAAGTGACAAATCATATGCAATAAGTGGAATGCTGGGTGGAACTTCTAGTTTAATTTGCCATGCCGCCCCATGTTTGTCCATATCATCTGGGAGTAAGGTGTTAAAGCTTTCATAGATCTCACCAATTCTTGGCGGCATATTGTTGCGTATATTTTCTATGATTTGGCATTTTTGAAATTTAATACGGCCACCCCCCTTTTTTAGTAGGAAGTCTCTCACTTGAAGGTATTTAAAAAAATCCCTGTTGGGGATGTTATAGTCTTTTTTTAATTCATCAAATGATTTCATTCCCTGAGTAGAGAAAAAACAACCGAGTTGCTCTATCCCTAATGTGCACCAGCTCCGTACATAGGAGTCATGAAATATTTCTGGGAGATCTGAATTCTGAAAAACCGGTGTATAATGTGAAAATCGCCCAAGACCAAGTCGTTTTTTAACCTTTCCCCAGACTTTGACAACACTGTTGATGGTTTTGAATTTCACCTTTTTAAGGTGATCATCGTTAGCGTGCCGCCAGAGACAGCCAGTGCTCCTGTTCCCCAGGATGAGTTCCTGCGGTGTGGGAATACTCAGATCATCTGGGTTATATTTTAGCAATCTTGTGCTGTAATTCATAACTGAAGCCAAATAATAAAGCATGAAGTTAGGTAGAGCCCACCCCCCACGTTCTCTAGGTAATGTGATCCATTTGAGTGCTCTCCGTGGTTTACTATACCCCCATAAAAATCGTGAGAACATTGAATCTATATTCCTAAATACATGTGGTGGGAATTCCAAGCAAATTGCCCTAAAAAAATATAAGAACTTAGGAAAAAAAACCATCTTCACTAAATTGGTTCTACCTCCAATAGACAGATGTAGGTTATCTAAACGTGACAATTCTCTCTTTGTATGTAACATAAGTGGCTCCAGATTGTTATTTACAATGTTCCCAACATTGGCACTAATGCTGACACCCAGGTATATCGCTTTGTCAGTTATTCTCGGGTCTCTCATCACAATCTTAGTATTAAGCACAAGCTGTGTCTTCCTGGAGTTTAGCTTGTACCCCGAAACTCTACCGAAATTCTGTGCTTCGTTTTCAATGAGATTCATAGCAATTGTAGGATCCCCTGTGACAATAGCGATATCGTCAGCGTACGCTAAGCATTTTGTTTCTAAACCACGCACACATATAGGGGTAATTAACAAGTTTTTTTCGAGCCTGTGTATGAACCCATCTATATAAATGGCAAAAAGGAGGGGCGAGCAAGGGCACCCCTGTCGTGTCCCCCCGTTAATTTTAAAATTGTCGGTTAACTCCCCGTTAATCAATACCCTAGCACTGGGATCAACATATAACTGTTGGATCGCTGTAATATATTTCTTACCTATGCCACAGTTTCGCATGGCGGCTCACAGGTTGTCACGTTTCCAGCCCATGTAATCTCCATGGCTCCCCTGTCAATTACAATATCTAAGAATGGACTTAAATATTGTAGGGGCATATCTGCTCAGGCAGATATGCCTACAACTGTGACATAGTGCACCCTGCCTTAGAGCTTTAAGGCCTGCTGAAGGGGTGACTTACCCATACCTTAGGCAGTACTAGTTTGCATGATGCAAAAGAAGTGTGCCATGATGACTTTGTCTTTTTTTCTGGACCATGCCATGCATGGTGCAGGGGCAGTCTGAAGGGCCTAAGTGAGGAGTCCCTAGGGCACCCATTCAGTCCCAAAGCCCTAGGTCCCCAGGTATCATTTACTAGGGACCTACAGGGGGCCTGAAGGGCCAATTGTGGAATCATTTTAGGGAAGAAGATATAAACATATACATATGTATTACCTACTGGCGGTCACCAATAGGTAGTTATAGTTAGGACCTAGATTCCATAGGAAAAGCAGAATTCCTGAGCGCTGGTCGGTGGTCCAGCCTCCTTTCTGCACTACTCTGCAAACGCGACTACTATGGTATATTTATAAATTAGCATTTAAAAACCTTAGAAATTCATAGAAAAAAACACAGGTTTCAGGGATGTTATAGTTAGTCTGACATTTCACTCGTACAAAACCAGAGAAATTCGGCTGTTATAGTTAGTTGAGCTAACTATAACTTGCACCCCCGCAATGCACTGCTGATGACGCCACATATTACATCACTGATGACATCTCAAATGACATCACTGATGACATCGTCCACTTAATATCTGATGCAACTCCTGCACTATGCATCATACAGTCCCTCTCAGATGCACTCATGAACCCATACACCCACTGACACATCCATGTGGAGAGTTACACCCCCACCCACACAGACACCTATCATACAACCATTCTGAAATACAAACTACCATTCTCGAAACCATAAACACACCAATACCAGTTGGTACATACCCACTCACTGATTCATAGGTCCACACACATCCACTCACTCACCGATACAGTCACTCGTACACACAGTCACTCATCAATACAGCCTCTGATATATGCACTCATACACCCATACAGTCACTCACATACTGCCACTCATCCAAAGAGATACACACCTAGTTTGTCACTAAAAGACTCAATCACAGTGCCATTCCCTCACCAATACAGTTATACACACACCACCTCAAGTATTCATAGATACTAACACATACTTACTCTCTTATACAATCACTGACACAAGCACACACTCATCCATACAGCCACTCTCACAAAAACTCACTCTCACATATAGTCAGTTATATACTCAAACACTCACATATACTGCCTTTCATATAAGTAGTTACACATATACCACTGAGACATCCATTCACTCTCCAACATAGCCATACACACAGTCACTCACTCATACAGTCCCTCACAGATGCACTCATGAACCCATACACCCACTGAATCACCCACTCACACATCCATGTGGAGAGTTACACCCCCCACCCACACACACACACACTCAGGCACCCATACAGGTACTCACACAACCAATCAATAACCCATATAGACACTCATGTGGCTACTCACCATCCCATGCAGCCACTTACATACCAACTGACAGACTGTTACAGACATTCACACAGATTAGTCATTCACCCATGAATTCACTAATACACGTTTAATCACTCAATTATACGTCAGTCACGCACCCACTAAATCATCCATTCAGACACTCATACACCCACTCATTCTTCAATACACCTTGGCGTGTGTGTGTGTATATATATATATATATATATATATATATATATATATATATATATATATATATATATATATATATATTACCTACTGGCGGTCGCCAGTAGGTATATATAGTTAGGATTTTTTCTCTATGGGATTTTTGAAAATTCTATGTCTAATAACTTTGGCGTTTGTGGACGGAATTGGCTGAAATTTTCAGGAAAATGGCACATTTTGTTTCTGAGTAGCCCTTGAAAATTTGGGGGGGGTTCGTCAAGGGGGGGCCGAGAAAAAAGGGGGGTCCCAAAACGTGTTTTTAACATTGAGTTTTCCATAGGGCGGTTGGCCTCACTTTTAGCCCGAACGGCTGAATGGATTTGCACGAAACTTGGCAAAATTGTAGGGACTGGTAGCCCGATGTGCCTTTTGTAGGTCTCAATATATGTGCTACAGTGGATTTTGAGAAATTAACGTTTAAAAAAAGATATATATCTGTAACAGCGGACCGGGCAGCGCTCCAGGACGCGTACTTTTCGCGCAACGGAGCTTTGTGAAGCGAAGCTGATTGGTTCTCCGGCGTCTGTAAACATTCCAAACAGTCCGTAGCGGCCGCCATCTTGTCTCTCGGTAGGATCGAGAGACAAGCGGAGGCCAAACCGAAGGGGCAAATGACCATAAGGGGGCATAGTAGATCCTCCCTGACCGTTTAGGTTTGATGTGGAGGTTTTAAAAGGGCCCCGCGGGGCAAAAAAAAAAAATAATAATAATAATCGAACAGCTGAATGGATTTGCACGAAACTTGGCAAAATTGTAGGGACTGGTAGCCCGATGTGCCTTTGCTAGATCTCAATATATGTGCTCCAGTGGATTTTGAGAAATTAACGTTCAAAAAAAGATATATATCTGTAACAGCGCACCGCTTCGCGTACTTTTCGCGTTACGGAGCTTTGCGAAGCGAAGCTGATTGGCTCTCCGGTGTCTGTAAACATTCCAAACAGTCCGTAGCGGCCGCCATCTTGTCTCTCGGTAGGATCGAACAGCTGAATGGATTTGCACGAAACTTGGCAAAATTGTAGGGACTGGTAGCCCGATGTGCCTTTGCTAGGTCTCAATATATGTGCTTCAGTGCATTTTGAGAAATTAACGTTCAAAAACAAGATATATATCTGTGACAGCGCTCCGCTTCGCGGAGATAAAATTATATGTGTATTACCTAGCTGTTGCTAACACCAGTTAGCGACGGCTAGTAGAAGATAGCGACCATCTTGGGCCCCACTTTGCATGTGAGTGATATTTATCACTAATGACATGCAAAGTGGGCATGCCAAGATGTTAGCGACTGGAAACAGTCGCTAACATCGCTATCTCCTATTATCAACTTTTGGAAATATTCGAGATAAGCGCGAATATCTCCAAAAGCTACCACCTGCCCTGAGCAGTTCTTAGCCATGTTATCCAATGGGAGGTGGATAACATGGCTAAGAGCATTAGCTCGGTAATGCATGAATATCGCTGAGTTTTCAGCGATATTAATGCATTGCGGTCGTTTTTTATCGTATTTGCGATAAACCTTGATAATAGCAAGGTTTATCTGCGATAATTTCTGACGGTAAAAAAATCGTTGCTAAGCATCGTTAGGGATAAATATCGCTTAACTTTGGTAATATGCCCCAACGTCTGTTAACGTTCGATTCGAAGGAAATCAGGAAGTGTTGAAAAACATTGTCTGCGCCATCTTGTCTTTTTTCAAATGCCACACTTTTGTCGTGCACGGCAGCCATTTTAGATGCCTTGACCAGACCCACTCTGTGCACGCTGTCGATCCTTAGCATGGCTCCCCACCCTCGCAAGCATCTCCCCCAGGCAGTGGTCACCCCCGCTCTCTGTCTTATGCATGGGTAATAAACCTCCCCCCATCTGCGCTGCTCTTCCCTGAGAATCACACCCTGTGCCCGCCCGACACCTCCCTTTCGCCCTATTCACTACCGCACCCTCTGACACTCCTTTTCCTCTGTGTCCGATTGTCCAGGCTGGTCCTAGGGTATCAGCTAGCCCTGCAGATGTAGTTTATGGCCACAGCTGTAAAGAATCACCCCTCTTCAAAGGCCCACACTCGATGAGATCCGTCACAGCAGAAGCGTTGCTATTATCTGAAAAGCATCCTGTATTGTGATTGGGGAGGGGACCGAGCCTGAAGCGGAAGATTCCAGGGATGACTCTTTGTACATCAAAGTTTTTACAATTATGTGTCACATTAAAAATATATAGCACTCCGACAAAGTAGTAAGATTATAAAACTTTAATAATTTATAAATATATACAAGAAAACAAAATTAGTAATAACATATAAACATTTTTAGGGAAAAACAACGAAGTAGCGGTCGGCTGTGCGAATAGTCCCAACGCAGCACAACGTCCAGATTTCCGGCGTGGGGCGTCGCGGGGGGTGGGTCATCAGTAGCAAACTGTTGTGCGAATAGTTCCAAGGCAGCAGAACGCGCTGAAATCTAGATGACACGAAAGTGATGTCTAGTAAGTTGCCACCCAGCAAATAACGGCGTGGGGCGTCGCGGGGGGTGGGTCATCAGTAGCAAACTGTTGTGCCAATAGTTCCAAGGCAGCAGAACGATGGCACCAAGGTGATGTCCAGTAAGTTGCCGCACTGGTTTTGGTATCCTACAATGCTGCTCCGAATAACGGCGTGGGGCGCCCCTGGGGAGGCGGCGTGAACGGGCCTCTCCAGGTGGAGTGTCATCTGTTGTAGTGGGGCGCCCCTTTACCGTTTCAGTTGCCATTCCGTCCGTTTTTGGTCCACTGTGTCAAAAGCCGCAATTCAGCTGAGTTGCGCCCACTCTTGCGGTGCAGCGATAGGCGGCTGTCACAGGACTCTCAAAATGGCGGCAGGCTGTTTCCTTTTTGGGCCTGGTCCACTGAAATGGCCCTGGGACACCTTGGAAATCGGACGCTTGTCTGCTAGGTCTTGGACCCCATTCTCGAAAGCGTCCCCTCCGCCTTGAGAATTCATCAAAAGTTTTGGGGGCCCCGACTCCTGCAGGCTTCTGGTGGGGAGCGGCTGCCATGATTGCTCGCGGAATGACCACGACTGAGCTACGAGATGGTGGTGCTCTCATGCTGACGCCAGCTTCAGTCTGAAACATCCAGAAACAAGGTGGGGCTTTCATCGTTTGGGAAAAAAAAAAGTTTTCATCTAATGAAAAGTGTTGTTTTTAGGTCATATGATCAAGCCTTCCATCATTAGGAAACCAAAAGTAAAATGAACCAATAAAAGTTTTATAAACAAGTCACATGACCTGTTATGCGGCATAGGGTATAAAATGCGGAGAAAATACGTTGGCACGTGAGGCGGCGTCAGTAGCGGACCGATGTGCGAATAGGCCGAAGGCAATACAACGCGCCAAGATCCGGATGGCACCGAGGTGGTGTCATAGTTGAGAGTTCTGAGCAGCGGTTGTAACACTGTCTGAAGCTTATTTGCAGCTGCTGCAGCTTCACTACGCGCCAAGATCCGGATGGCACCGAGGTGGTGTCTAGTAAGGTGCACTGGTGTGGCCATCCTACAATGCTGAAAGTCGGCGTGGGGCACCCCGTTGGCCTGTGAGTTTGCGTCAGTAGCGGACCGATGTGCGAATAGGCCGAAGGCAGCACAACGCGCCAAGATCCGGATGGCACCGAGGTGGTGTCTAGTAAGTTGCTGCACTGGTGTGGCCATCCAACAATGCTGAAAGTCGGCGTGGGGTGCCCCGTTGGCCTGTGAGTTTGCGTCAGTAGCGGACCGATGTGCGAATAGGCCGAAGGCAGCACAACGCGCCAAGATCCGGATGGCACCGAGGTGGTGTCTAGTAAGTTGCCGCACTGGTGTGGCCATCCTACAATGCTGAAAGTCGGCGTGGGGCGCCCCGTTGGCCTGTGAGATGGCGTCAGTAGCGGACCGATGTGGGAATGGGGCCGAAGGCAGCGCAACAATATTTTCGGAATAGAAGACACCACTAGGCGCTGAGATGCCAAGATCCGGATGGCACCGAGGTGGTGTGTAGCAAGTTGCCGCACTGGTGTGGCCATCCTACAATGCTGAAAGTCGGCGTGGGGCGCCCCGTTGGCCTGTGAGTTTGCGTCAGTAGCGGACCGATGTGCGAATAGGCCGAAGGCAGCACAACGCGCCAAGATCCGGATGGCACCGAGGTGGTGTCTAGTAAGTTGTCGCACTTCTGTGGCCATCCTACAATGTTAAAAGTCGGCGTGGGGCGCCCCGTTGGCGTGTGAGATGGCGTCAGTAGCGGACCGATGTGCGAATGGGGCCAAAGGCAGCGAAACAATATTTTCTGATTTGAAGACACCACAAGGCGCTGAGATGCCAAGATCCGGATGGCACCGAGGTGGTGTCTAGCAAGTTGTGGCACTGGTGTGGCCATCCTACAATGGTAAAAGTCGGCGTGGGGCGCCCTTTTGGCCTGTGAGATGGTGTCAGTAGCGGACTGATGTGCGAATGGGGCCAAAGGCAGCGCAACAATATTTTCTACAATATTTTCGGAGTAGAAGACACCACAAGGCGCTGAGATGCCAAGATCCGGATGGCACCGAGGTGATGTCTAAGTTGCGGACCGATGTGCGAATGGGGCCAAAGTCAGCGCAACAATATTTTCTGAAGAGAATACACCACAAGGCGCTGAGATGCCAAGATCCGGATGGCACCGAGGTGATGTCTAAGTTGCGGACCGATGTGCGAATGGGGCCAAAGGCAGCGTAACAATATTTTCTGTATGGAAGATACCAGTAGGCGTTGAGATGCCAAGATTCGGATGGCACCGAGGTGATGTCTAGCAAGTTGCTGTACTGGTGTGGTCATCCTACAATGCTGAAACTCGGCGTGGGTCGCCCCATTAGCCTGTGAGATGGCGTCAGTAGCGGACCGATGTGCGAATAGGCCGAAGGCAGCACAACGCGCCAAGATCCGGATGTCACCGTGGTGGTTTCATAGTTGAGAGGCACTTCATCTGCAGTGGGGCGCCGAGATCCGGATGGCACCGAGGTGATGTCTAGCAAGTTGCTGTACTGGTGTGGCTATCCTACAATGCTGATAGTCGGCGTGGGGCGCCCCGTTGGCCTGTGAGATGGCGTCAGTAGCGGACCGATGTGCGAATGGGGCCAAAGGCAGCGCAACAATATATTCTGAATTGAAGACACCACAAGGCGCTGAGATGCCAAGTTCCAGATGGCACCGAGGTGGTGTCTAGCAAGTTGTGGCACTGGTGTGGCCATCCTACAATGGTAAAAGTCGGCGTGGGGCGCCCTGTTGGTCTGTGAGATGGTGTCAGTAGCGGACTGATGTGCGAATGGGGCCAAAGGCAGCGCAACAATATTTTCTGACTGACACCACAAGGCGCTGAGATGCCAAGATCCGGATGGCACCGAGGTGATGTCTAAGTTGCGGACCGATGTGCGAATGGGGCCAAAGGCAGCGCAACAATATTTTCTGAAGAGAAGACACCAAAAGGCGCTGACATTCCAAGATCCGGATGGCACCGAGGTGGTGTCTAGCAAGCTATGCAGTTGAGTTGTGTGCGCACTTGCGGCGAATAGGTCGAAGGCAGCATAACAATGTTTTCTGAATAGAAGACACCACAAGGCGTTGAGATTCGGTTACCACCGGGGTGATGTCTAGCAAGTTGCCGCACTGGTGTGGCCATCCTACAATACTGCTCCGAATAACGGCGTGGGGATCCACGAAGGGGGGGGGGGTTGGGGGGGGGGAGCCGGCGTGAATGGGCCTTCCTAGGTGGAGGCTCGTCTGCTGTAGTGGGGCGCCCCTTTACCGTTTCAGTTGCCATTCAGCTGAGTTTCGGCTGCTCTTGATGCTACAGCGACAGGCGGCTGCAAGAGGACTCTCAAAATGGCGGCCTGTTCTTTGGATTTGGGCCTGGTCCACTAAAATGGCCCTGGGACACCTTAGAACTCGGACGCTCGATTTTTTTTTCCCTTTCCTGTACATGCAAAAAAAGGTAAATGCCCGGTACGTTACACGCTTCATCTGCCACGATGAACTCTCCAGAGGAACCGAAAAAAAATATAGTTGTGGTAACTATACCATGCATCGTCATATGGAGAGGTGGCACCAATTAATTATAGTGCTGCATAAAAGAGAGATTTGGAGGAGAACCCCTGACCTGCTAGTACATTCATCAAAGAAGTGGCACTGAGAGCTTCAGAGGCAAGGGAAACGGTCCCAAATATTTAGAAGAACTTTGGAAAGATTAAAATGACATGTTTAGATTGTGGTAAATTAATTTCATGTGGACAGATGAGTGTTACTCTAATAAATACAGCATATGAACATCATCATAGTCGATGGTTGGTAGAGACATTTTGACTATATCCTGGACCTGCCCGTCCTCGCCCAAAATGGCGCCGGAATAAATGGGACTCGTAACTCCTTGTTGTGTACTGGTTGCAGAACCTTGAAATCACGAGATACGTATGCAGTTTTGAAGCACATGGCGGGCGGGGACGAGAATTGATTGAATATTTCGACATCCCTATTGATATTAAGTTCTGATGTGTTATTGATTACTGTACTGTTGAAAGTTCGAATTAACGTCACCCATGGTACTTGCCCGCAAATGTATATCTAGATAATTTTATTGTAACTGGCCCTGTCGTATTTTAATTATAAAATGTACGTCCACCGATTCCGTAACTGTTAGACACCTTAGTTCTTGCAACCTAATGGCCCGCCCGTTACGTTCCTCTACAGTGTAAATGTGTATTCATCATATACGATTACAGTTTGCTCCGTGGCAGGCCCACGTGGTTATAGGCTCGTATTTGTATAATGAAATTTTCACAATAAAGGTTTTTAAAAGAAAACATGGTAGTAGTATATACATTGGTAAAGTTTTTAATAATAGTCACTGTTTTAGAATCATTAAAAGGCAAGTGAAATAAAGCAGACCAATTACATGAAGGGTAAAAGGTATAATACGAAGGAACGCAGTAAAGATAAATGGTCAAGGGCTGTTGTGTTTTCTATTCCTGCAACATAAAGTGATTGATAAGAATCTCATATTCAGGCGTATCGGCGACTAAGACAGCAGGTCGACCCTCTTTTGCTCAACGGCTCCGTCATGGGACGAAGAAACGCTCTTTTTCTCGAAAAAAGAATATATTTTACTTGCAGGACAGTTGTAAAATTTCCGGGAAAGTACATTAGCCTGGAACATTATAACATATATTTAAGAAAAAATAATGTTCGGAAGTAATGAAAAGCGTAATTTTTAGGTGATATGACCAAGCCTTTCATCATTACAATAAGAAAAGTAAAATGAACCAATGAAAAGTTTTATTAACAAGTCACATGACTTGTTATGCTTACGTTACGCGCTGCGCGCCCCGGATGACTTCCGGATGCGCTAACGCGGCGCGTCATATGACGCATTACGCGACAACGCAGGTCCAGAATATAGTCAAAATGTCTCCACCAACCAGCGGTCGGAACACAACCCCTTTCAGCAGGCTAAATAGTTCTGTTAAATGAGTGGTTTTTTAATAGCAAATATCATAAGCTGTCGAATATCAAGTACGAGGTAAGTAAAAACATTTTCGTGTTTATGCACACTGATCTGCTTTGAATGGTGCCCCCCCCCCTCATTTCTATTAGGAGTACTCTCTCTTTGCAGATAGTGAAAGGTAGTTAACGCAGGCCTTTGCCCCGGTTGTAATCCGTCGTGCCTGCTTCTCTCTCCATTTGATTGATTGTTATCCAAGTATTTACTGTTTTAGAATTAGTTCTCTTTGGTTCATTCTCTATTTACAAACAAACACAGAGTCGCAATACTCTGTTTAGTCTTTGCAGATAACGAAAAATCGTGTAAAAAAAAAGAAAAGGAATCGAGTAAAATCAGTAGGCCACTAATGGGATCTCTTTTTGACCTCGCTAAAATAGAAACATTAGGAACAACCCCTCATGACAAATACAAAACTAGTGAGATGAACTGAACTTCACACAATGATGGCTGCAAAACAGCTCGGCTCCGCCACCCACCCCGCCCAAAATAACGATAAAGAGCGGCTGCCATGATTGGTTGCGGAATGGCCACAACGGAGCTACGAAATGGTGGTGCTCTCATGCTAAGCCCAGCTTCAGTCTGAAACATCCAGAAACACTGTAGACTACCAATTCGATCAGTTCCGGTAGCGCCCCAATGTAACCCGGTAGAGAAGAACTAGCCCTCCCCTCTTTGACTGATGGTTCTTGTTGCCTGTCCCTTCTGTTGTCATTTAACAGAACTATTTAGCCTGCTGAAAGGGGTTGTGTTTCGACCGCTGGTTGGTGGAGACATTTTGACTATATTCTGGACCTGCGTTGTCGCGTAATGCGTCATATGACGCGCCGCGTTAGCGCATCCGGAAGTCATCCGGGGCGCGCAGCGCGTAACGTAAGCATAACAAGTCATGTGACTTGTTAATAAAACTTTTCATTGGTTCATTTTACTTTTCTTATTCTAATGATGAAAGCCTTGGTCATATCACCTAAAAATTACGCTTTTAATTACTTCCGAACATTATTTTTTCTTAAATATATGTTATAATGTTCCAGGCTAATGTACTTTCCCGGAAATTTTACAACTGTTCTGCAAGTAAAATATATTCTTTTTTCGAGAAAAAGAGCGTTTCTTCGTCCCATGACGGAGCCGTTGAGCAAAAGAGGGTCGACCTGCTGTCTTAGTCGCTGATACGCCTGAATATGAGATTCTTATCGATCACTTTATGTTGCAGGAATAGAAAACACAACAGCCCTTGACCATTTATCTTTACTGCGTTCCTTCGTATTATACCTTTTACCCTTCATGTAATTGGTCTGCTTTATTTCACTTGCCTTTTAATGATTCTAAAACAGTGACTATTATTAAAAACTTTACCAATGTATATACTACTACCATGTTTTCTTTTAAAAACCTTTATTGTGAAAATTTCATTATACAAATACGAGCCTATAACCACGTGGGCCTGCCACGGAGCAAACTGTAATCGTATATGATGAATAGACATTTACACTGTAGAGGAACGTAACGGGCGGGCCATTAGGTTGCAAGAACTAAGGTGTCTAACAGTTACGGAATCGGTGGACGTACATTTTATAATTAAAATACGACAGGGCCAGTTACAATAAAATTATCTAGATATACATTTGCGGGCAAGTACCATGGGTGACGTTAATTCGAATTTTCAACAGTACAGTAATCAATAACACATCAGAACTTAATATCAATAGGGATGTCGAAATATTCAATCAATTCTCGTCCCCGCCCGCCATGTGCTTCAAAACTGCATACGTATCTCGTGATTTCAAGGTTCTGCAACCAGTACACAACAAGGAGTTACGAGTCCCATTTATTCCGGCGCCATTTTGGGCGAGGACGGGCAGGTCTAGGATATAGTCAAAATGTCTCTACCAACCATCGACTATGATGATGTTCATATGCTGTATTTATTAGAGTAACACTCATCTGTCCACATGAAATTAATTTACCACAATCTAAACATGTCATTTTAATCTTTCCAAAGTTCTTCTAAATATTTGGGACCGTTTCCCTTGCCTCTGAAGCTCTCAGTGCCACTTCTTTGATGAATGTACTAGCAGGTCAGGGGTTCTCCTCCACATCTCTCTTTTATGCAGCACTATAATTAATTGGTGCCACCTCTCCATATGACGATGCATGGTATAGTTACCACAACTATATTTTTTTTCGGTTCCTCTGGAGAGTTCATCGTGGCAGAAGAAGCGTGTAACGTACCGGGCATTTACCTTTTTTTGCATGTACAGGAAAGGAAAAAAAAATCGAGCGTCCGAGTTCTAAGGTGTCCCAGGGCCATTTTAGTGGACCAGGCCCAAATCCAAAGAACAGGCCGCCATTTTGAGAGTCCTCTTGCAGCCGCCTGTCGCTGTAGCATCAAGAGCAGCCGAAACTCAGCTGAATGGCAACTGAAACGGTAAATGGGCGCCCCACTACATTTCAGCATTGTAGGATGACCACACCAGTACAGCAACTTGCTAGACATCACCTCGGTGCCATCCGGATCTCGGCGCCCCACTGCAGATGAAGTGCCTCTCAACTATGAAACCACCACGGTGACATCCGGATCTTGGCGCGTTGTGCTGCCTTCGGCCTATTCGCACATCGGTCCGCTACTGACGCCATCTCACAGGCTAATGGGGTGACCCACGCCGAGTTTCAGCATTGTAGGATGACCACACCAACTTGCTAGACATCACCTCGGTGCCATCCGAATCTTGGCATCTCAACGCCTAGTGGTATCTTCCATTCAGAAAATATTGTTACGCTGCCTTTGGCCCCATTCGCACATCAGTCCGCAACTTAGACATCACCTCGGTGCCATCCGGATCTTGGCATCTCAGCGCCTTGTGGTGTCAGTCAGAAAATATTGTTGCGCTGCCTTTGGCCCCATTCGCACATCAGTCCGCTACTGACACCGTCTCACAGGCCAATAGGGCGCCCCACGCCGACTTTTACCACTGTACGATGGCCACACCAGTGGCACAACTTGCTAGACATCACCTCGGTGCCATCCGAATCTTGGCATCTCAACGCCTAGTGGTATCTTCCATACAGAAAATCTTGTTACGCTACCTTTGGCCCCATTCGCACATCGGTCCGCAACTTAGACATCACCTCGGTGCCATCCGGATCTTGGCATCTCAGCGCCTTGTGGTGTATTCTCTTCAGAAAATATTGTTGCGCTGCCTTTGGCCCCATTCGCACATCGGTCCGCAACTTAGACATCACCTCGGTGCCATCCGGATCTTGGCATCTCAGCGCCTTGTGGTGTCTTCTACTCCGAAAATATTGTAGAAAATATTGTTGCGCTGCCTTTGGCCCCATTCACACATCAGTCCGCTACTGACACCATCTCACAGGCCAACAGGGCGCCCCACGCCGACTTTTACCATTGTACGATGGCCACACCAGTGCCACAACTTGCTAGACACCACCTCGGTGCCATCCGGATCTTGGCATCTCAGCGCCTTGTGGTGTCTTCAAATCAGAAAATATTGTTGCGCTGCCTTTGGCCCCATTCGCACATCGGTCCGCTACTGACGCCATCTCACAGGCCAACGGGGCGCCCCACGCCGACTTTCAACATTGTAGGATGGCCACAGAAGTGCGGCAACTTACTAGACACCACCTCGGTGCCATCCTGATCTTGGCGCGTTGTGCTGCCTTCGGCCTATTCGCACATCGGTCCGCTACTGACGCAAACTCACAGGCCAACGGGGTGCCCCACGCCGACTTTCAGCATTGTAGGATGGCCACACCAGTGCGGCAACTTGCTACACACCACCTCGGTGCCATCCGGATCTTGGCATCTCAGCGCCTAGTGGTGTCTTCTATTCCGAAAATATTGTTGCGCTGCCTTCGGCCCCATTCACACATCGGTCCGCTACTGACGCCATCTCACAGGCCAACGGGGCGCCCCACGCCGACTTTCAGCATTGTAGGATGGCCACACCAGTGCGGCAACTTACTAGACACCACCTCGGTGCCATCCGGATCTTGGCGCGTTGTGCTGCCTTCGGCCTATTCGCACATCGGTCCGCTACTGACGCAAACTCACAGGCCAACGGGGCGCCCCACGCCGACTTTCAGCATTGTTGGATGGCCACACCAGTGCGGCAACTTACTAGACACCACCTCGGTGCCATCCGGATCTTGGCGCGTTGTGCTGCCTTCGGCCTATTCGCACATCGGTCCGCTACTGACGCAAACTCACAGGCCAACGGGGCGCCCCACGGCGACTTTCAGCATTGTAGGATGGCCACACCACTGCTGCAACTTGCTGGACACCACCTCGGTGCCATCCGGATCTTGGCGCGTTGTATTGCCTTCGGCCTATTCGCACATCGGTCCGCTAATGACGCCGCCTCACGTGCCAACGTATTTTCTCCGCATTTTACACCCTATGCCGCATAACAGGTCATGTGACTTGTTTATAAAACTTTTCATTGGTTCATTTTACTTTTGGTTTCCTAATGATGGAAGGCTTGATCATGTGACCTAAAAACAACACTTTTCATTGGATGAAAACTTTTTTTTTTTCCCAAACGATGAAAGCCCCACCTTGTTTCTGGATGTTTCAGACTGAAGCTGGCGTCAGCATGAGAGCACCACCATCTCGTAGCTCAGTCGTGGTCATTCCGCGAGCAATCATGGCAGCCGCTCCCCACCAGAAGCCTGCAGGAGTCGGAGCCCCCAAAACTTTTGATGAATTCTCAAGGCGGAGGGGACGCTTTCGAGAATGGGGTCCAAGACCTAGCAGACAAGCGTCCGATTTCCAAGGTGTCCCAGGGCCATTTTAGTGGACCAGGCCCAAAAAGGAAACAGCCTGCCGCCATTTTGAGAGTCCTGTGACAGCCGCCTATCGCTGCACCGCAAGAGTGGGCGCAACTCAGCTGAATTGCGGCTTTTGACACAGTGGACCAAAAACGGACGGAATGCCAACTAAAACGGTAAAGGGGCGCCCCACTACAACAGATGACACTCCACCTGGAGAGGCCCGTTCACACCGCCTCCCCCGGGGCGCCCCACGCCGTTATTCGGAGCAGCATTGTACGATACCAAAACCAGTGCGGCAACTTACTGGACATCACCTTGGTGCCATCGTTCTGCTGCCTTGGAACTATTCGCGCAACAGTTTGCTACTGATGACCCACCCCCCGCGACGCCCCATGCCGTTATTTGCTGGGTGGCAACTTACTAGACATCACTTTCGTGTCATCTAGATTTCAACGTTCTGCTGCCTTGGAACTATTCGCACAACAGTTTGCTACTGATGACCCACCCCCCCGCGACGCCCCACGCCGGAAATCTGGACGTTGTGCTGCGTTGGGACTATTCGCACAGCCGACCGCTACTTCGTTGTTTTTCCCTAAAAATTTTTATATGTTATTACTATTTTTGTTTTCTTGTATATATTTATAAATTATTAAAGTTTTATAATCTTACTACTTTGTCGGAGTGCTATATATTTTTAATGTGACACATAATTGTAAAAACTTTGATGTACAAAGAGTCATCCCTGGAATCTTCCGCTTCAGGCTCGGTCCCCTCCCCAATCACAATACAGGATGGTTTTCAGATAATAGCAACGCTTCTGCTGTGACGGATCTCATCGAGTGTAGGCCTTGATCTACTATAACTCCTTTGAAGAGGGGTGATTCTTTACAGCTGTGGCCATAAACTACATCTGCAGGGCTAGCTGATACCCTAGGACCAGCCTGGACAATCGGACACAGAGGAAAAGGAGTGTCAGAGGGTGCGGTAGTGAATAGGGCGAAAGGGAGGTGTCGGGCGGGCACAGGGTGTGATTCTCAGGGAAGAGCAGCGCAGATGGGGGGAGGTTTATTACCCATGCATAAGACAGAGAGCGGGGGTGACCACTGCCTGGGGGAGATGCTTGCGAGGGTGGGGAGCCATGCTAAGGATCGACAGCGTGCACAGAGTGGGTCTGGTCAAGGCATCTAAAATGGCTGCCGTGCACGACAAAAGTGTGGCATTTGAAAAAAGACAAGATGGCGCAGACAATGTTTTTCAACACTTCCTGATTTCCTTCGAATCGAACGTTAACAGACGTTGGGGCATATTACCAAAGTTAAGCGATATTTATCCATAACGATGCTTAGCAACGATTTTTTTACCGTCAGAAATTATCGCAGATAAACCTTGCTATTATCAAGGTTTATCGGAAATACGATAAAAAACGACCGCAATGCATTAATATCGCTGAAAACTCACCGATATTCATGCATTACCGAGCTAACGCTCTTAGCCATGTTATCCACCTCCCATTGGATAACATGGCTAAGAACTGCTCAGGGCAGGTGGTAGCTTTTGGAGATATTCGCGCTTATCTCGAATATTTCCAAAAGTTGATAATAGGAGATAGCGATGTTAGCGACTGTTTCCAGTCGCTAACATCTTGGCATGCCCACTTTGCATGTCATTAGTGATAAATATCACTCACATGCAAAGTGGGGCCCAAGATGGTCGCTATCTTCTACTAGCCGTCGCTAACTGGTGTTAGCAACAGCTAGGTAATACACATATAATTTTATCTCCGCGAAGCGGAGCGCTGTTACAGATATATATCTTGTTTTTGAACGTTAATTTCTCAAAATGCACTGAAGCACATATATTGAGACCTAGCAAAGGCACATCGGGCTACCAGTCCCTACAATTTTGCCAAGTTTCGTGCAAATCCATTCAGCTGTTCGATCCTACCGAGAGACAAGATGGCGGCCGCTACGGACTGTTAGGAATGTTTACAGACACCGGAGAGCCAATCAGCTTCGCTTCGCAAAGCTCCGTAACGCGAAAAGTACGTGAAGCGGTGCGCTGTTACAGATATATATCTTTTTTTGAACGTTAATTTCTCAAAATCCACTGGAGCACATATATTGAGATCTAGCAAAGGCACATCGGGCTACCAGTCCCTACAATTTTGCCAAGTTTCGTGCAAATCCATTCAGCTGTTCGATTATTATTATTTTTAATTTTTTTTGCCCCGCGGGGCCCTTTTAAAACCTCCACATCAAACCTAGGGGGTCAGCGACAATGTACTATGCCCCCTTATGCTCATTTGCCCCTTCGCTTTGGCCTCCTCTTGTCTCTCGATCCTACCGAGAGACAAGATGGCGGCCGCTACGGACTGTTTGGAATGTTGACAGACGCCGGAGAACCAATCAGCTTCGCTTCACAAAGCTCCGTTGCGCGAAAAGTACGCGTCCTGGGGCGCTGCCCAGTCCGCTGTTACAGATATATATCTTTTTTTAAACGTTAATTTCTCAAAATCCACTGGAGCACATATATTGAGACCTACAAAAGGCACATCGGGCTACCAGTCCCTACAATTTTGCCAAGTTTCGTGCAAATCCATTCAGCCGTTCGGGCTAAAAGTGAGGCCAACCGCCCTATGGAAATTAACATGGGAAAAACGCGTTTTGGGACCCCCCTTTTTTCTCGGCCCCCCCTTGACGAACCCCCCAAAATTTTCAGGGGCTGCTCAGAAACAAAATGTGCCATTTTCCTGAAAATTTCAGCCAATTCCGTCCACAAACGCCAAAGTTATTAGACATAGAATTTTCAAAAATCCCATAGGGAAAAAATCCTAACTATATATACCTACTGGCGACCGCCAGTAGGTAATATATATATATATATATATATATATATATATATATATAACATTCTTACACTTTTTAGAACCACTCAGTCACTGGATGTTGTCATCATTGATGTCATTTGAGATGTCATCAGCGATGTCACTGACCAGGTCATGAATGATGTAATATGTGATGTCATCAGCCTTGCATTGCAGGGGCGTGAGTTATAGTTGGCTTAACTAACTATAATGGTCGAATTTCTCTGATTTTGTACGAGTGAAATATCAGACTAACTATAACGTCCCTGAAACCTGTGTTTTTTTCAGTGAATTTCCAAGGTTTTTAAATGCTAATTTCTAACTATAACGTCCCTGAAACCTATAGTTTTTCAGTGAATATACACACATATATATATATATATAAAAAATAGTTAGAGATATGGTGCGCAATCAGAGTGCCAATGATCGACAGTAAATATAAATTAGGAAAACAAACACACATACTCTAGTCACCTCTTAAATGAAATTCAAAGTGCAAAATGCATGGGTGCAGTATTATTTCTCAGTCCTACAGTTTAGCACACTTACAAACTGTTGTTTCGCAAACGGGGGCATCTTGGACAATAGAGTGAAGCCAATGGACACACTGTGGGACCGAAGTTGTGCTGTTCTTACCTGCACCCAGTATTGGATTGGGAAGATAACAGTTGGGCATTGGGCGATGGACCTGTATCTAAGGGTCACCTGTGGGTGTATTTTTGTTGTTTTTTTAGGACCTCGGATAATGGTCCCTCAGAGCCTTACTGTCTTCCACAGGCCTCTGTAATGGGTTTTATGCAGGCCCGGCCCAGAAGCAGTCCCTTTCGCTTGACACATCCCCCTCCTGGCCTCACATTCAGGTGATGGTGGGCAGGTAGAGTAGGTGGGTATGGAAGGGCCTCACTGAGGGCACAGATGATTTTATGGTTGTTGTGCCTACCTCAGCCCCCCTTGCTAGAGCAATATACGCTGTATGCTTTTCCTGATCCCTCTTCTGTCTGGCCATTGTGCTGAGGCTATGATGGTCTGAGAAGTGGGTTAATAATAGAAGAGGCTTACCTGGGGCCAGGTGTTGTCACCTCAGCTCCAGTTTCCTTCGGGCATTGGTAGAGCAGTAGATTTTCCCACTGGCCTTTCTCTAAGGCCATCTCTTACAAAGAAAAAAAAGAGAGGATGTGGCACGGGCTACTCCTCTGTTATGGCATTAGAGCTTTGCCCCCCTGATGGGAATCCCACACATAACAACGTATTCCTATGTCAATAAAGTGCTTTGCAGTGTCCATCCAGCCCGAACGTCTTTCAGGGTAGGGGCAGGGCTATTCTTAGTATATGAGAAGGGAGAGAGGGGGGACAGGGAGCTAAATGTAGGTCCAGTGGCTTGTGCTCCCAAATAGTAGATAAATCACTGAGGAAAGTCACTGTTTCTGAGAACAGAATGGGGAAGGGGTCATTTTAGGGAGATAGGCAGGAGTCAGAGAGACTCTCACTTGATGCCCTCACACACCCCGAAGGATGTCATGCTTCATCATTTGGCGGTTCTCCTGGTTGGGCTGGCGTTGCAATGCCCTACGGGTCTCCCGAAGGGGCACTTTGTCGGAGATCTTATAGTGATCTAGCCGTATGGTTTGTGTGGGTCCGTGTCCAGTGTTCCGTGAAAAATGGAAATTAAAAATGACTAAAGGGTATCAGTGGTAGATTCATTTCATAAGAAGGATACCTCTGTCATAATCTAAAAACTAAAGGGTGGGTGCTGCTCAAGGGTTATTATGGCCCTCAGTAGCTAGATAAGTGTAAAAGTTAGTTTATGAAATGTGTAGGGTCGACATGTTTCCCAGTTATGCGGTCTCAGGAGGAGATCCTATGTGCTTCTTCAGGACCAAATGAGAGTAATAATGATAATACAGAAAAGTGTAGATATGGTGACCTCATTGGTTGAAGTAGTGCCACTCTGAGGACCCAAGACGTGGTCCAATCTAAAACATCCAAAAAGGGAGCGGGAACAAATGAGAAATAACTACAATAATGAGGTAGATGGGTAGTTTTATCAACTTTGAGCAATGGACCCCTTGTGGTCGACCATAATGTCTGAACGTGCAAATACCCACAGGTACTGATTGTCACATGTGGAGTTAGAAAGACAGATCACAGTGAAGTAAAGGAGTGTTTGACGAACAAATGTGCAACATTTATGAAAAGTTAATCCAATCATAGAAAGCAATCGTGATTGATATCTTGCCGTAGGAACTCTAGCATGCAGGTAGGGTAAGAGAAGAAATATTGGTATGTAGTATTCAATACCCATGCTTCATCCATAAATGCTAGCTGTGCGATATTCATACTATATGTGATTCCCATTAACCCCTCCCATGCTCATGACGAGCTCAGCTCGTCATGAGCCACGGTGGCCGTGTGATCATGACGAGCTGAGCTCGTCATAATGGCCGCAACGCTCGCACGCGGGGCTAATTCCCCTGCTGTGCGGAGTGTTCTAAAGAAACGGGGTGGCCGTGATGAGCTCAGCTCGTCATGAGCACAGCTCCACCGTGCTGCGTGACGAGCTCAGCTCGTCACTAGCACCGGGGCGCTGTGTGCGCCCCCCTCCCCTTCCTCCAGCGCAGCTGGGGAATCAGCCCCACAGGGAAGGGGTTAATGTAAAATCCTTTTATCCACAGAGTGATAACAAAAACACTGAGAATGAAAGGGGTGGGGGGGGAGAAGGTTACGGGCAATTGGTAGTGGGGGCCGCTTACCTATGGAGTCTAGGTAGAGTACTCCATAAGTCAAAATGAGAGTGTGCTGGCCGTCACAATCTACATGGAAGATAAGTGCTATTATCGCATGCCCTAGTGAACCCATGGCACATACACACACAAATGACAAGCGGTGGTACTCACAGTTGTTTGGGAAGGCACAGGCTCTTGCACCTACCAGACCTCTCACAAGCTTGAAAAGAGACTGGCGAGATTGCTCCGGTACTTCAGGTGTTTGGGGAAAGAGGGCGGGGTTGTGAGGGTGTGGCTCTTTGTGCACAGGTGTTGACAGGGTGGTCACGAGGGGAGTATCCTCCGGCAAGGAGAGTAGGCGGTGCCTGTGGAGGTAACTGAAGTCTCCATCTTTGAGAGGTAGCAAAGTGATGTGTAAGAAATGGAAAAGCTCATTTATTATCGGTGGTGGAATTGTATTGTAAAGTATTGACTATGGTGTTTTGAAATGTGTGACCCAGTTGTAAAAAGGTACGTTCCAAATGTGTTGACGGTATGTAGGTGTTTATTAATTCTAAAAAAGGGAATTGTGGTAGTCATGTCCTAACAGTGAATAGAATGTTGGTGTTGTGGTGATGTTATGGCACAGATTCAATTGGGGCTACCATGTGAAGGATGAACCAGAATATCGGGGCGACTGTGATAGTGGGGGCGTAACACGTCTTTCTAGGATGATGCGTGGTTTCTGCGTCCACATGGATCATGATGCATCCACGGAATTAAGTCAGGGATGATGTTGAAATGGTGGGGACATGAAGTGATGTGCGTAAATGCATGTCCCTGATGTGTGTGTAGATATCAAACAACCTCCTCGGTGTCCAGGAACAGGGAGTGTAAGGAGATGCGGATGATAAAATGTTAGTAAACAGATGCCCATAGAATAGAGAAAAGTATGTAAATTAGTTTTGCAGTTCTATCCATGGAATCTCATTATTTAGACCCTTGGTGTTCGTGTGCAAACGGAACACCCAGTGTTGTTCTTTTCAGAATAAGGTGGTAGCATTCCAAAAAGGGGTGGCCTATAAGATAGACCATGTTAGTTGGTCTGTGGTGTGGCGTTTTTCAATGTAGTGGTTGCACATTTAGGGTGTACAGCGGCCACAGCGGATGTTGCACTTGTGTTCACCAATTCTGATTTTTACTGGTCTGGTGGTCATCCCCAAGTAATATAAGTTGCAGGGACATGTGATGATGTGGACACAGTTTTTTTGTGTTGCAGTTAGTGTGTTCTTGTTGGGTCCAGCAAATGTAGCCTATCTGGAGGGTCTTAGTGTGGCTTGTGGAAGTAAAGGTGGTGCAATTACCACAGGGATAGTGACCTTTAACTGTAGGTAACTTCCAAAGTGTCGTTTGTTGTGTTGTCCTCTTATTTTGTAGTCAGATGTGAACCAACATGTATTTCAGATTTTTAATTCTCTTGAAGGCAAATCGAGGGCGTTTCAACTGGAGTTCCACTTTATTGACAATGTTCCAGTGTTTTAGAATAATGTTTTTCATTTTGTTGGATGTGGTGGTGTATGTCATGACACCGGTCATGATATCATCTTGTGCTTTCGGAATAGTTTCTAATAAAGCTTTGCGATGGTTGTTGCAGGCCCGCTTTTTTTGCGGTTTTGATGACCTTGTTAGGGTAATTTTTTTTGTGTAGGTTTCAACTAAGAACATCTTTGCGTCACACATTTCAAAACACCATAGTCAATACTTTACAATATGATTCCACCACCAACAATAAAAATAAGCTTTTCCATCTCTTAAACGTCACTTTGCTACCTCTCAAAGATGGCGACTCCAGTTACCTCCACAGGCACTGCCTATTCTCCTTGTCGGAGAATACTCCTCTCGTGACCACCAGGTCAACACCTGTGCGCCAAGAGCCACACCCCCACCACCCCGCCCTCTTTTCCCAAACACCTGAAGTACCGGAGCAATCTCGCCAGTCTCCTTCCAAGCATGTGAGAAAGTAGGTAGGTGCAAGAGCCTGTGAGAATCTCTCTGACTCCTGCCTATCTCCCTAAAACTACCCCTTCCCCATTCTGTACTCAGGAACAGTGACTCTCCTCAGTGATTTATTCCTACTGATTGCCAGCAGCTTGTGACGTATCACTCGAGAGTGAACCATCCTGCCTGTCGCGAACCAGGATTGAGGGCCAAGGTCGATGGTAGAGATGTGGAGAGTCCTGTTGGGGCTCGAAGTGGACTGAAGAACTTGCAGGTGAAGTAAGCCAGCGTTGCCATTCCACTTCCCCTTTACAACCGAAGAGAAAAAGGGGTAAGTCTTAGCAAGTTGATAAAATGTTTAAAAAATGGTATGTTACATTTTGATCCAAATATTTGCTGATCATTAGAGGTGATTTATTGTATATAACACACCACCTGAGGCTCCCCATTCAGGTTTCAAAGGTCAATAAGAGCTCTAGCGGGTGAGTGGTCGCACTTAATAAATACTAATTGATTTATTTATTGATAGCATGAACTACTAAGGTGGACCAAAGTTTTGCATTAAAAAAGTGCCATGAACATGTAATATATATTATATAGTAATGGGATCGGAAGAGAGGACAGTAAGTTCTCCAGGTGTTCACACCACATTAGCTAACCCTCACACCCTCTCACCCTCACACACCCTCTCAACCTCTCACCCTCACACACCCTCTCACCCTCACACACCCTCTAACCCTCTCAACCCCTCACCCTCACGCCTCACACTGCTGCACACCACACACTGCTGCACGCTGCACACTGCTGCATTACACATACTACTGCATGCTGCACACTGCTGCCCGCCTCACACTGCTGCATGCCTCACACTGCTGCATGCCTCACACTGCTGCACGCCTCACACTGCTGCACACTGCTGCATTACTCACACTGCTGCACGCCTCACACTGCTGCATTACTCACACTGCTGCATTACTCACACTGCTGCATGCTGCACGCCACACACTGCTGCACGCCTCACACTGCTGCATGCCACACACTGCTGCATGCCTCACACTGCTGCATGCCTCACACTGCTGCACGCCTCACACTGCTGCACACTGCTGCATTACTCACACTGCTGCATGCTGTACACTGCTGCACACCTCACACTGCTGCACGCCTCACACTGCTGCATTACTCACACTGCTGCATTACTCACACTGCTGCATTACTCACACTGCTGCACGCCACACGCCACACACTGCTGCACGCCACACACTGCTGCATGCCACACACTGCTGCACGCCTCACACTGCTGCACGCCTCACACTGCTGCACGCCTCACTGCTGCACGCCTCACTGCTGCACGCCTCACTCTGCTGCACGCCTCACACTGCTGCATGCCTCACATTGCTGCATGCCTCACACTGCTGCATGCATCACACTGCTGCACGCATCACACTGCTGCACGCATCACACTGCTGCATGCTGCACACTGCTGCACGACACACTGCTGCATGCCACACTGCTGCATGCCACACACTGCTGCACGCCACACACTGCTGCACGCCACACACTGCTGCACACCACACACTGCTGCATGCCACACACTGCTGCACGCCACACACTGCTGCACGCCTCACACTGCTGCACGCCTAACACTGCTGCAAGCCTCACACTGATGCACGCCTCACACTGCTGCACGCCTCACAGTGCTGCACGCCTCACAATGCTGCTCGTCTCACACTGCTGCATGCCTCACACTGCTGCACACCTCACACTGCTGCACGCCTCACACTGCTGCACTCCACACACTGCTGCACGCCACACACTGCTGCACGCCTAACACTGCTGTACGCATCACACTGCTGCACGCATCACACTGCTGCACACTGCTGCATTACTCATACTACTGCATGCTGCACACTGCCGCACACCTCACACTGCTGCCCCCTCACACTGCTGCATGCCTCACACTGCTGCACACTGCTGCATTACTCAAACTGCTGCATGCTGCACACTGCTGCACGACACACTGCTGCACGCCTCACACTGCTGCACGCCTCACACTGCTGCACACTGCTGCATTACTCAAACTGCTGCATGCTGCACACTGCTGCACGACACACTGCTGCACGCCACACACTGCTACACGCCACACACTTCTGCATGCCTCACACTGCTGCATGCCTCACACTGCTGCACGCCTCACACTGCTGCACACCTCACACTGCTGCACTCTGCACACTGCTGCATTACTCACACTGCTGCACGCCTCACACTGCTGCACACTGCTGCATTACTCACACTGCTGCATGCCGCACACTGCTGCACGCCTCACACTAATGCACGCCTCACACTGCTGCACGCCTCACACTGCTGCACGCCTCACACTGCTGCACGCCTCACACTGCTGCATGCCGCACACTGCTGCGCACCTCACACTGCTGCACGCCTCACACTGCTGCACGCCTCACACTGCTGCACGTCTCACACTGCTGCACGCCTCACAACACACTGCTGCACAACACACTGCTGCATGCCTCACACTGCTGTACGCCACACACTGCTGCACGCCACACACTGCTGCACGCCGCACACTGCTGCACGCTGCACACTGCTGCACGCCTCACACTGCTGCATGGTGCACACAGCTGCATTACTCATACTACTGCATGCGGCACACTGCTGCCCACCTCACACTGCTGCAAGCCTCACACTGCTGCATTACTCACATTGCTGCACGCCGCACACTGCTGCACACCACACACTGCTGCACGCCACACATTGCTGCACGGCACACACTGCTGCACGGCACACACTGCTGCAGGCCACACACTGCTGCACGCCACACACTGCTGTATGCCTCACACTGCTAAACACCTCACACTGCTGCATTACTCACACTGCTGCATGCTGCACACGGCTGCATTACTCACTGCTGCATGCTGCACACTGCTGCATGCCTCACACTGCTGCACGCCTCACACTGCTGCACGCTGCACACTGCTGCACGCCTCACACTGCTGCATGCCTCACACTGCTGCACGCCTCACACTGCTGCACGCGGCACACTGCTGCACGCTGCACACTGCTGCATTACTCACACTGCTGCACGCCGCACACTGCTGCATGCTGCACTGCCACACTCCTCACACTGCTGAATGCCTCACACTGCTGCACGCCTCACACTGCTGCACGCCTCACACTGCTGCACGCATCACACTTCTGCACGCATCACACTTCTGCACGCTGCATACTGCTGCATTACTCACACTGCTTAACGCTGCACACTGCTGCACGCCACACACTGCTGCACGCCACACACTGCTGCACGCCACACACTGCTGCACGCCACACACTGCTGCACGCCACACACTGCTGCATGCCTCACACTGCTGCACGCCTCACACTGCTGCACGCCTCACACTGCTGCACACCTCACAACACCACCACATCACTCAGCGACACCACCATATCTCTATAGGACACCACCACATTGTAGTGTAGTTCCTATATTCCCAATAGGCTCTGCGCATTGGAATAACATAAACAGCAGTTTAGATGTAGGACTGAGATCATCTAGGTCTTTACTGACTATGTTAGACTTAATTAGGTTTGCCAGCTACCTCAGAGGTCACTAGAAACTTTCTCGAATGTTCAGGAAGGAGTCAACTTTCCTGATTAGACAAGAAGGGATTAGTTTCTGACAACCGCATATACATGACAACTTTGCTCCCTCAGAATAAAGAGTATATCTCTAGAGTCGTGTGAAAACAATAGACAGCTATTTCACTCAGTCAATCGTGCATGCTCAATTTCACCAGGAGTGCAGAGAAATAGAGATACAGGCGTTTTCAATAAAAGTTGTTATTTATTGAGCAGTCTTCTTTCTCATGCAAGAGAAATGAGTTGCCACAATTGCAATACTTATCATAAAGTAAAGTGCGTACAGTAAAAGGAGTATTATGAAATAATACTGTAAAAGCATTGATATGGTTTCTTAGCCATATGATACTTTAAAACGGATATAAAATATATACATACATAAAAACATTGACTAACGTACTCAACTGGTGCTTCTAAGATACGCGTACCCCGGTGTACCTGACCTAAGCCTAATAGGTGGGAAGGAGTAAGTAAGTTGCAGTTTAAGTTAAGTTGGTTTTTTGCCAAGAATCTGAATCAAGAATTCTCTTAAGGTTTTAATCAGCTCCGTACCTTAGTTCTAGAATGTAGGAGGTCTTGTATCGCTCTCTCAGGACTCGATCTCCCAGCAACCGGCAAGGGTGACTGGAAACACCGGAGCGTGAATTTCTCGGCAGGAGAAAAGACAGCGTCTCTATCAGTGCGTCAAATGGGAGGGTCGGCTTCCTTCAGCACTCGCATCAGCTGGGCGTCGGGCAAGTAGATAGCCGCTCTGCTCCAAACCACCGTGTGTTTGCTTAAGTCAACTGTTGGTATATTTATACCTGAAAGGTGCCGAGTTTGCCGTAAGGTTGGACATAAGACGTCACTAAGAACTAACAGTTCTTTCTGGACTCCAGGAGTTCTTGTGCAAATCAAAACAAAAGCAGGGGGATTTCCTGGGCTGCTGGAGGCTTGGTTTGTTTAAAGAACACGTTGTACTTTCTAGGAGTCTATGGGAGTAGCCTTGCCGTATTTGGACTGCATGGGCTATGACTAGATTTGGACATGATTCCTATGCCTTTATAAGGATATGTTTTGTTATAACCATATAAGGGCATGAATCGGGGATATCTTGATTAGGGTCCTAGATAGAATCACAACACCCACTCCACGTATTAATGTCCATCATTACTAAATGCTAAGTAATACTAAACATATAACGATGCACATGTGTTTTCCAACCCACCCCAGAATACATAATTGCATTTGAAATGGTATATGGTAAATACACGAAAAATGAGTATTTATACTGTACGCTTTTCAAGCAGTGTTATCATTCAGGAAATGCATATATAAATATCTGCTGAATGAATTGCGAAAATTACATTTATGAAATGGCTCTGAATACAGAAGAGAAGTTCGAGACCATTTCATCACATATTTATACAATACTGTACATGTGCTAGAGGCTGAGGTAAAATATTGTCTCTATTATTTGTTAAAAATAGAAGCTCTGTTCTCTAAGAATAGTTCTAATTTAAGCAGAGTACCATGTGCCAAAAAAAGGTAAATATTTTGGAAGTGGAAAAAAATTATTTCGCTTTCAGGGGAAAAAATTGTTCCAAATGTTTTCAGTAGTTTTGTTTATCAAAAATTGAAGGCCGAATTCAGAGTTCAGGGAACGCTGTGTGCTCGTTTGTTTTAAAAGTTATTCTCGTTGTTGGGAGAGAACATCATATCAGACAGGCTTGCAAAAAATTGGTCTACAACATCAGGTGAAAGTTCAACCAAGTTTCAAAACGCTGAAATTGTGCATATGTGAGAATTATTGCTATCATCGGTGTCTGGATCAGCAATGCTCACAGAAGGTTGTACCTGTGTGGTGCTGCTTTCATCCCGTACTTCACCGCCACCTACTCGTAATGGTGAAGTCTCACCGAATGCCGTCATCAGAATAGGTAGCCGCTGGTGACAACACGTTGCATGAGTCGTTACCGGACCGAGCAAAGTATCGATATCCATTGGTACTGCTGATGGTAGTGTAAGACAGACGTCCAACACGCATTCTTCTCCGCATAGCAGACATCGAAGCACAGGTAAGATGCAATCTTGCCAGATTGGTCTGAATGAAAGAAACCAGGTTGTACTCAGATCTCTTCACCGAGGACTCTAGTGATTCGGTCTCGGTAGCCTATTGCTAGGATCGTCTCTTCCATTGTAGTTGGAGTTTTGTCTGTGGCTTGGCTTGCCATATCGGAGCAGAAGGATCAAAAATAAAATTCCTGCTACGAGTCCCAAAAGAAGAGGCAGGCCGCCTAATTACGAAAGCACAAAATTCGGGAAAATGCCCAGAACTGTTTCAAAGGGTGCTAACAGTCCCGAAAAAATTGTCCTAAATACATGTGCGATGCCACTGGTATCAGACATGTTCAAGATTTGACCTAACATTTCTACGAAATGCACCGGGCAATTTGTCGATAATAGGGAATGTATCTCTGCCGCTGTCCTTGCAACTTGCAGATCATACGTCTCTTTGGACGAGGTTAAAGGCACAGTTGTCTGTAAAAGAATAGACTTCATTCTGCTTAAAGTATCAATTCGAATAGAAGAGATATTCAGACAAGGCCATATTGTTGCCTCCTTGTCTGGATTGCTGTTTGGATACAATACTTGCATACAGCAAATGACCCTGGAAGTAACGGTTACGAGATAGGCTTTTCCTGGCACCATGCCACAACAGCTGTGGTCACTTATTAGAACATAGCTGCCGTTGGAAAGCTGTCTGAAAAATGGTTCTATCTGGTTTGCTGGAGTGCCGTGCAGGTGACATGAAAGGTTATTTGATGAACCCTCGCAGGCTCCATGCAAGTTAATACCTTGACACCGAAGTGTACCGCTCAGTGATTTTTTACAATTGTTACCACTAAGAAATACCTCTTTTTTCCCTTCACTATAACATTTGTGTGTATAAGGTAAATTCCAGGTTCATTTGATGTATCCTTTACCCAACCTTTCACACAGGCCTGCTGGTATATACTTTTGGCAATACTTAAACTGGAAAGTTGTTATCGGAATTGTAATTGTTCCGTGTATTATCCATTCAATGACAGGTCTCTCTGGCATTGTCAATGGTAATCTCTCAAGTTTTTCAATGCTCAGAATCGTATAGTCTGCTCCTTTTTGTGCCAAACTGATTTGTTTATCAGTAAGGTTAAAGATAGAAAATAATCACGTTATGTTGATTAGACGCCATGGCACGTAGCCTGAATGCAGGTTTTGCAAAGTCCAGCCTAGCTGTACAATAGAACGTAATTGGGACTGACCATGTTGTAACATTAGCAAGTCCTGCTCTATTATATCAATAGCAGATGATACAATGCTGTCCAGTGAATATATTCTGGAGGACAGAGTCATTAACCCATTGTCCACTACAGAAAGTGATTTTTCCAAATTAATACGATCAATTTCTCGTATTTTTTCAGCAGTTTCAATTTGCGTTTCTTTCCAAGCCTCGTTGTAAGCAGCGTATATACCGGCGTATATGAAACGTTTTTGGCGGTGTTTGCGAGGTCCCAGTATGAAATCTCGCAAGTCAGCACCGTCTTTAAGTAAAGTCAAGTGTTGCTTAATTTCAGCCAGTGTGGATTTTTGTAGCCACTCAAGGCATTGTTTCCCTACACTGTATGTTGTAACTATCCCTGGATGTTGTCTCTGGGAATATCTTGGGTCTGGCCTGTTCTGTTTGAACCCCTGTATTTTGTTCAGGAATCTATCTTGACAGGTATTTGTGTCTGTTGGCCAGATCAACCATTTTTTCCAATCAGGATTTGTTCTGTTTTGGTGTAAAATATGGGATACGTCTATCTCCACATCTGTAGTGCTATTACTATCAGGTATGGGCTTTGGAATAGACGGTTTATTTAAGTCTTTTATCTTGGCTAGGCCAAGACAGGTTGTTTGTTGAATGGTGTCATTCAGGAATATTATCTGTTCTGGGATCATGCAGGCTCTAAATAATGCTTCTAGACCTTGTACCTGCCAGTCTTTTGAACCCCAGATGGTTTTTGTTTCAATGTTGTTTTTCCAAAATTCAAAACCAAATGTAGTCCTTTTATCATAAAATTTTTCAGTTTTCAGAATAAATCAATTTAGTATTTGTCAACATTGTTTTCATTCCTGTCTTATTTAACATTTTAAAATAAAATGTTTCTGGATCACTGTTGTTAAACCCTGTATGGGAATTTCTCATAAAATGTTTTCGAGCTGCCTTTTGGCGGATTTGGACAATGTTCCCATTGATTATAGTTAAAAACATTTCTAGGTTGACCAGATTTATGCAAATAGTGATGACCAAAATGATTACAGCAATACAATTCTTCATAATTTGATGAACCCTGTAAATAATCATGTTCTGTGAATTTAGCTGACATTACTAAATCTGACATCATATTATTAATATTTTCAAAGTCCCAATCATCAGAGAAAGTACTTGGTGTCACAAAGTCACTTAATGAAACCTTGAACTGATGTGGATATTTCAGGAGCTCAATCGGGCCATAGATTTCATAATCAGTATTGTCCCATGCAACCCCACCGGGTATTGGATTGGCTGTGATGTTTAGTGATGACAGTGCTCTTTTCTCGATGTGTGAGGATCTATGAGGCTTTAGGACCAAGTTGATGTTCTGACTTGCTGTGTCCATTGTACTATATGTTCCATCAATAAATCTACCCAAACATAAAACCATGATGAGCCAAAGCAGGAGGAAAAGTACACCTAACACAATCCAAAATTCAATCCCTGGTGAAATCAGATATGTTTCTTTAAGTTGATGAAAGAGTTCAATCCTTTTTCCTTTAAAAGTTTTTGTTGCTGGCGTTTCTTCATGTTCACTTGGATCATCAGAAAAGTCATCGAAATTGATGAAGTAGCCAGATGCAGTTCTGTCAATTGTTGGAATTGCTTCCGGATTTTCATTTTCCTTTGGATTTTTCTTTGTTTCATGAACATAGTCTGATGCTACATCATTGTAGACTGGTGTTTCTTGACGAACTGCTGCAATTTGGGTTTCAAGAGGCACAAGTTCCATGGCTTTGTTTCATAGTCCTTTTTTATTCACTGCAGGTTTATCAAAAGTGATTAGTCTTTCAGTTTGAACCTCTTGGATTGTAGCAAGATTTGGTCTTCTGCTATTTCTTGGGAGTCCACTGGGCCTACTACTTATTATTGGCCACATGATTGTGGTTTTACTAGGTCGATGGATATAACCGCTGCCGCTGTGGTGTGGTATTGGGTTGCAACAGACCTACATACTCTGCACGAACTCTCGATACCTTAGAACAGAAGTAGGCACGGAAACTGGAAAATGCAAAAGACAAGTTTATTTAGACCCCATGGGGTGGTGGTACAATCCTTCAGCACCCTTCGGTAATGTAAGAAGTATCACACCGAACATCGGTGCATGGCTCCTTTTATACAGTTCACAGGAATGCAGGAAGAAGGTCTTTACAGAATTTTAGGTAGATATAAGGACATTTTTGGAACACAGCCAACATGTGGGAGGAGTTTGGTACCAGTGGTCAGTTTGAAGGACATTCCTAAGCAGTGACCGATCATTAACCTAGAGAGCTTGAATACGCATGTGCAGGCTTGACCACTGCTAAAAATAGCCAGTTGCTGGGCAGATCAAAAATGGTGATCAGAAGAGAGAAAGGACAAAAGGGCATGCTGACCACGAGGCAGCGCATTCACTAAGATGGAAGACAGAAATACAAAATGGCCTCCGGAATATGGTCAAGCTAACAGTGAGAAGTTTGTGTAGCTGAAGCAAATGCTAACTCAATCGCTGTCAAATTACGACAGCCGGCCCTTTTAGCATTTAGCTGAAGCTACCTCATATCTGAAGTAATCTGGGTGCTCATCATCAATATTAATTAGCATTATGTTTGCTATTTCTTTGCTGATCACTTGTTCATTTTTGGCAATAACTTGTTTGGACGGAATGCAAGCAGTAATACATACAGAACATAGTGTAGGGCCACATTGCATACATAGGCAAAGGAAAAAGAGTATTCCAATAAAAACGCCAAGAACAGTCAATAGATTCCAACCCCAGGTACTAAGCAAAGTCCAGAACCAATTTGAGAATGTCCATGTACTATTTTTGGGGTGGATTTCAGCAGCGATTTTGTGTAGTTTAGAAATGGCATCATATACAGAAGGTGAATTGTCTGGAACATATACACAACAACTACTTCCGATAATGCGACATGCACCTCCACGATCAGCTAATACTACGTCTAAAACCATGCGATTCTGGAGCATCACAATTCTGGTAATTTGAAGCTCCTCAGTTAAATTCCCTAGAGCAGAGGCAGTTTGATTAGCTTAAATAATCAACAGAGACCACCTGAAACAAATATACAATACATATTCCGATGGTGTTGGAATACACTGAGTGTGTTAAAATACCCCTCACACACCAAAAGGGCCCTTGGTGTCATGCTTCATCATCGGGGTCTTCCCGCCCCCGCTGCGGGACGGGGCAGTGCTGCGACAAGCGGCTACGCCGGAGCACCTTTTAATTGTGAGTACTATGTGAGTGATGATGGAGTGAGTGTCAGTGAGGTCAGAAGTGATAAACAGTGAAATTAAAATTAAAAGACACCTGGCCTGGTGTTTAGAAAAAATTATTTAATAGGCACTGGCTGGTATCGTTAAAAGGGGTGAGGCGGAGTGCAAGATCGGGTTACTAGTCTTGCTCTCCTGTGTGGGTCAACATGTTTCGGGGCGACATGCCCCTTCGTCAGGACCGGGTTGTATAGATCCCCCTGTCACTCACTAATGCGCTCCCACAGATAGAGAGTGTTGTGTTTGATCAATGTGTATAAATAATTTAAATACACGTGGAAAAAGCTCGGTCAGTAATACTGATGATGTAAGCCTGCAAGGATAAGAACACAGGATTTTAGAAAGAGCGCGGATCCCAATGCGCTTTACTAATGAATACCTGTAAGGAATGAAAATACACATAGGGGAAGAAAACACACTTTAGGCTGTTACATGTCACGCCAAAGATTTCTTGGGAGGACCAGGTTAGCCGAATATGAAAAGACAAAATATGTAGAACTGTGGAGAAAAACATTCATGGGCTTATTGCCTGGCAGGCCAAGGATTTCCCGGAAGGGCCAGGTGACTACACAGGGTGAAAATGGGAAGGAATAAACACACATAAAAATATATATACACACACACACCAATATAAAGCATCAGAAACTAGCAGTGAGATGCTTATTCAATTTTGATACATACTTATTGAATGATGAGACAATGCCCCATGAGCCAAGCTGGGCGAAGGGTATAGAGGGTCCAACTGTGGGGAGAAATGGAGAAATAATGCCAGGACCTAGATTAGCTATTTACACTGAATGGATTAGGGTAGTGTATTCCAGGTCAGGACTGTCGGCTATGCCGTACTTACTCAACCCCCACACCTCAGTGCTTCCTCCTTCGTCAGTGGCTTCCGTGGTAATGGTAAGCCAGGGCGGGGCGGGTCTTTTATAGTGAGGCAGAGGCTTGTTAACAGAGCCTTAATTGATTAACTCGAAACCGATGTGCGTGTTCGGTCGAGTAGTTGGGACGTGTGACCAGAGCGGCCATTGTTAAATGTCCGAGGTCGGCTGGGCTGGGGTAGATATTAGCAAGGATCGGTTGCATTTCTCTTACGGTAGGTAGTAGTAGGCGGAAGGTGTGGATAGGATGCTAGGATACACCCTAAGTCCGCTCTGATGCTTGTATCTGCGTGTAAGTCGACAAATGCGCCTGCGCGGTGAAGTGTATACACTCCGCGCATGCGCAGTAGTGCTGCATTGTGACTATCTTGTCGCGCATGCGCGGGGGAGAGGTGTTCCTCCACGCTGCTCGTCAGGAGCCAGGGGAGATTCTTGGTAATGGACACACGGAGGGACGCATCAGAAGATCCGCATAAATCATTGTTAAAGCGGAACATGTGCAATTTAACAACTGTCTATGCAGGCAAAGTTTGTACACAGGTGAAGACACATATTCTCAAATGATGTTCCTCTTATTAATAGGTAGGAAAATGAAGGGGCTCTTATTAGGTTACAGCTGTTCAGAGGGAATAACTCTTATTTTTTGCACACAGTTTAAGAAAAAATAAATAAAATAAAATAAAAATTCGAGATTATCATACATATTTACACGTCATGTCGGCCAGGACCACCTTGCAGGTTACTGTGATTACTGGTGGGACACGATGGTGTTAAGTTTTATATTGGTACTGTATTAAGGTCCCGAACTGTGAACAGGCATAGGTTTTAATCATGCCTTAAATTGCGACCAAGGAATATCATCATTTAATCCTGTGAGATGCGTGCCCAAGCGATAGACCCATCGTTGCTCTTTCGCAAGAAGGTCCTTATCACTCCCGTAGGCTTCTATGACTGTCCATTGCAGGTCGTCTACACTGTGACCCATTGTGGCATAGTGGGTGGCCATTCTTGTGGTAGTTTTTTTGCAACGTACGTTGCTGCGATGTTCGCCCATTCGTATCTTGACCGGTCGTGTGGTCATGCCAATGTACTCTTTCTTACATGGGCAGGTGATCAAATAGACCAAGTTCCGGCTGTTGCAGTTGGTAAAGGAACGTTGTTCCCATGTAGATTTGTTGGAAAAAGTTATATTACGACTTTTTCTTGTATATTGACAAGATGTGCACGAGCCACATGGGTGGTGCCCTCCAATGGTTGAAATAGCAGAGGGTCTCTCGTTAGTGAGTTGTTTAGGTCTCGTGTGGACCAGCAGATCCTTCAGGTTCTTACCACGCCTGTGTGCAAACATTGGTTTTGGGAAATCTAGTTTCCCGCAATTCAAAATTTTCCAGTGTCTGTTCACAATTTTTGTGATCTGGTTCGAATTGGTGTTGTACGTTGTGACACAAATCGGGCGTTGGTCTTGTTCTTTTTTTGCTGTAGTTTCCAAAAGGGCATCTCGGTTGTTGTTCCGTGCTCTCTTAAAACCCTTGTTGACTACCTTGCTAGGATAGTTCCTGTTACTGAGCTTAGTTTTCAAATCAGCTGCTTGGGTTTTAAAGTCTTGGATAGCGCTGCAATTACGCCTAAGGCGAAGGAACTGGCCATAGGGTAAATTGTCGCGTAGATGTCGTGGATGGAAGCTACTATATAGCAACAGACTGTTTTTAGCCGTGGGCTTGAAATGAGTACATGTCTCTAGTTTGCCATTAGAGGGGTAGATATTCAAATCAAGAAAAACTAGGTTTTCATTAGAGGCTGTGTGGGTGAACTTGAGGAACCGATCTTGTTGGTTCAGCCAAGTCATGAATTGAACCACAGAGTCTTGATCACCCCTCCAGATGACTAACACGTCATCTATGTATCTTTTCCATGCGACCACATGGTTCTTATAGGGGTTCTGGTCGTTCAGGATTCTGGTGGCTTCGAGATGGTGCACATAGAGCCCTGCTAGGCTCGGCGCACAGGTGCTCCCCATACTCGTGCCGTGTTTTTGTAGGTAGTATGTGTTTTCATACATGAAGAAATTCTTTTTTAGGGTCATGGAGATGCATTCAAGGACCACTTGCCTCGGGGTGTGGTACGCCCATGGGGTTGAGAACAGGACTTCCTCAATAATTTCTAGAGTCTCTCGGTGGGGGAGACTCGTGTAGAGACTCTCTACATCCAGTCCCAACAGGAGGTCGTGTTCGGGGTCAAAAGGTATCTCTTTTACCAACTGTAGGACTGCTTTCGTGTCTTTTAGATAAGTACTTGTCTTCTGTACTATTGGTCTAAGGAAAGCATCCGCAAATTTTGATAAGGGTTCAAGGATTGATTGGATTCCCGATACTATAGGGCGCCCAGGTGGATATGGGGCGTCCTTGTGAATCTTGGGGATGGTGTAGAAATAAGGAGTTTTTGGATTCTTTTGAATCAGAAAATCGCTCTCTTGTTTTGTGAGCCAGTCGTGTGCCATTGCTTCCTCAATCATTATGAGGATACAGATCCTGACTTCTTCAGTCGGGTCTTCCCTCAGTATTTGATAATTGCGTCTGTCCTCAAGTAGTTTCCTACACTCCCTATCATAGTTGGTATATGTTTGTATCACCGTCGCTCCGCCCTTGTCGGCAGGCTTAATTACAATAGTTTCATCATTTGCCAGTTCATGCAGGGCCGTTCTCTCAGCTGTGGAGGTGTTGTTAAAGACATCCCCACCGTCAGTGGTTAGCTTCTCCAGATCTGCCATAACTGCCTTTTCGAAGGTTAACAGTTCAACCGGTAACGTAGAGTCTAGAGGTGTGAAAGAGGATTTGTTTTTCAGGCCTGTATCTGTTTGGACATTCGTTTCATTGTTAGAGTCCTGAAAAAAAGCTTTTAGCTTAAGTTTTCGCGTAAACTCTTTCATCTCTTGGCAGAGTTTGAATTTATCCATTTTATGGGTAGGGACGAAGCCCAAGCCCTTACTTAGGACATTCTCCTGAGCTTCCGTTAGTAAGTGGTCAGACAAGTTTACTACTAAGTTCCTCGACTGGTTGACGCTGTTTGACTCCGGGTTGATACCCCTAGGGGTTGGGCTGGCTGTTGATTCCAGTGTACCTGTGTACCTTTCCGGTTGCGGCCCTTTCTTGTTCCTTGGCGCTGGCCTAAAAAAGGCGGTTGGCCATAGTGATTAAAAGGGGGCATTTGTTGGTCCCACGGTGGGAATTGATTCCCCATGAAGACAGGCCCTGGTGGATATTGCATGAAGCCGGGAGGTCCTTGCATGAAGGGAGGTGGTCCTTGATATGGGCCCCAACCTCTTCCACCTCGTGGGTAGCCTCTGCCAGAGAATTGTGTTCCTCCTCGTGTGCTCTGGTTGCTGTTCCTACTGGAGTTTGATCCGTTGGAACTAGTATCCGACATGTCAGTGTCCTGGTCATTGTTCTGATTTTTGGATACATGATCTTTTTTAATGTACGGGTAAATACGTTCATGCGTAAAGTTCTCTGTGTCTTTTTTGTGTTTTTTATACTTATTCTTTTTGAGGGTGCACTCAAATTCTGTCATTTCTTGATTTAGTTCCTCCAGTCTTTTTTTCAGAGCGGCTGGGGATAGGTAACTTTTTATCTTCACTTCTAACTGGGTTATCTCAATCTTGAGTTCTTGTGTTAGTTTGGTTGCAGTTTTTACTATAAGGACTAGCCAGTCCCTAGTACACTTCCAGCTTATAAGAGACCAATCCCTCTTAAATTCTAGATCGTGCGTGAAGATAAATGGTTCATTTTTCACTATTAGGCCAGGAGGGGCCGTTTTTGATTTCAAATATTCGGACATGAGTAGGCCGTGCAGGGCTGTCTTTATTTGCGTTCTCCTCAGGGCTGCCAACTCGTCCCAGTCACCTTCGTTGATGCCCGGTTCAGTGTTGCTCAGCCCTTCGAATGGGCGTAGGTTTGCTAGGATCCTATCGACCTCCTCATCGTCAAATGCGAGGCCTCCAGCTTCCTCCATCGAGGCTGGTAAGAAGTATGTATATTAGGTGTGTGTGCGTGGAAGGTTGAGACTATGTGTGTAGGGAAGGGGTGAACAGGAAAGAAAAAGTAGAAAAAACCGAGTTGGCTGTTCTACTAAGGGCCAGAAGTTCTGGTAGGCTCTAAATGGAGCGGTAAAACTCCCACAGCTGCGCGCTGTCTCAAAACTCAAAACTATCAAAAAAGGGAGTGAAGAGGTGGTGCAACAAGGCACCGCGGTGGGCTAATCCTCCTCTTATGAACGCTTAAATAATCAACAGAGACCACCTGAAACAAATATACAATACATATTCCGATGGTGTTGGAATACACTGAGTGTGTTAAAATACCCCTCACACACCAAAAGGGCCCTTGGTGTCATGCTTCATCATCGGGGTCTTCCCGCCCCCGCTGCGGGACGGGGCAGTGCTGCGACAAGCGGCTACGCCGGAGCACCTTTTAATTGTGAGTACTATGTGAGTGATGATGGAGTGAGTGTCAGTGAGGTCAGAAGTGATAAACAGTGAAATTAAAATTAAAAGACACCTGGCCTGGTGTTTAGAAAAAATTATTTAATAGGCACTGGCTGGTATCGTTAAAAGGGGTGAGGCGGAGTGCAAGATCGGGTTACTAGTCTTGCTCTCCTGTGTGGGTCAACATGTTTCGGGGCGACATGCCCCTTCGTCAGGACCGGGTTGTATAGATCCCCCTGTCACTCACTAATGCGCTCCCACAGATAGAGAGTGTTGTGTTTGATCAATGTGTATAAATAATTTAAATACACGTGGAAAAAGCTCGGTCAGTAATACTGATGATGTAAGCCTGCAAGGATAAGAACACAGGATTTTAGAAAGAGCGCGGATCCCAATGCGCTTTACTAATGAATACCTGTAAGGAATGAAAATACACATAGGGGAAGAAAACACACTTTAGGCTGTTACATGTCACGCCAAAGATTTCTTGGGAGGACCAGGTTAGCCGAATATGAAAAGACAAAATATGTAGAACTGTGGAGAAAAACATTCATGGGCTTATTGCCTGGCAGGCCAAGGATTTCCCGGAAGGGCCAGGTGACTACACAGGGTGAAAATGGGAAGGAATAAACACACATAAAAATATATATACACACACACACCAATATAAAGCATCAGAAACTAGCAGTGAGATGCTTATTCAATTTTGATACATACTTATTGAATGATGAGACAATGCCCCATGAGCCAAGCTGGGCGAAGGGTATAGAGGGTCCAACTGTGGGGAGAAATGGAGAAATAATGCCAGGACCTAGATTAGCTATTTACACTGAATGGATTAGGGTAGTGTATTCCAGGTCAGGACTGTCGGCTATGCCGTACTTACTCAACCCCCACACCTCAGTGCTTCCTCCTTCGTCAGTGGCTTCCGTGGTAATGGTAAGCCAGGGCGGGGCGGGTCTTTTATAGTGAGGCAGAGGCTTGTTAACAGAGCCTTAATTGATTAACTCGAAACCGATGTGCGTGTTCGGTCGAGTAGTTGGGACGTGTGACCAGAGCGGCCATTGTTAAATGTCCGAGGTCGGCTGGGCTGGGGTAGATATTAGCAAGGATCGGTTGCATTTCTCTTACGGTAGGTAGTAGTAGGCGGAAGGTGTGGATAGGATGCTAGGATACACCCTAAGTCCGCTCTGATGCTTGTATCTGCGTGTAAGTCGACAAATGCGCCTGCGCGGTGAAGTGTATACACTCCGCGCATGCGCAGTAGTGCTGCATTGTGACTATCTTGTCGCGCATGCGCGGGGGAGAGGTGTTCCTCCGCGCTGCTCGTCAGGAGCCAGGGGAGATTCTTGGTAATGGACACACGGAGGGACGCATCAGAAGATCCGCATAAATCATTGTTAAAGCGGAACATGTGCAATTTAACAACTGTCTATGCAGGCAAAGTTTGTACACAGGTGAAGACACATATTCTCAAATGATGTTCCTCTTATTAATAGGTAGGAAAATGAAGGGGCTCTTATTAGGTTACAGCTGTTCAGAGGGAATAACTCTTATTTTTTGCACACAGTTTAAGAAAAAATAAATAAAATAAAATAAAAATTCGAGATTATCATACATATTTACACGTCATGTCGGCCAGGACCACCTTGCAGGTTACTGTGATTACTGGTGGGACACGATGGTGTTAAGTTTTATATTGGTACTGTATTAAGGTCCCGAACTGTGAACAGGCATAGGTTTTAATCATGCCTTAAATTGCGACCAAGGAATATCATCATTTAATCCTGTGAGATGCGTGCCCAAGCGATAGACCCATCGTTGCTCTTTCGCAAGAAGGTCCTTATCACTCCCGTAGGCTTCTATGACTGTCCATTGCAGGTCGTCTACACTGTGACCCATTGTGGCATAGTGGGTGGCCATTCTTGTGGTAGTTTTTTTGCAACGTACGTTGCTGCGATGTTCGCCCATTCGTATCTTGACCGGTCGTGTGGTCATGCCAATGTACTCTTTCTTACATGGGCAGGTGATCAAATAGACCAAGTTCCGGCTGTTGCAGTTGGTAAAGGAACGTTGTTCCCATGTAGATTTGTTGGAAAAAGTTATATTACGACTTTTTCTTGTATATTGACAAGATGTGCACGAGCCACATGGGTGGTGCCCTCCAATGGTTGAAATAGCAGAGGGTCTCTCGTTAGTGAGTTGTTTAGGAGTTTGATTAGCAACAGCTTCCACAACACGTGTTAGCCGTCTTATTTTTCTACTGTTTAAGGCTGCTCCTACAAATGAAAACAGGCCTAAATTAAAGTCAACATATAGCTGCAAGGCAGTATCAGTTTGGTCAATGCTTTCTATCTCTAATGTCCTTTTAACTCTATTTAATATAAAATCGTGATATAGCACAAAATCATTATGGTACATCGGCGGGGCGATAAACACAGGGGGTAATACAAAAGATATGTAACAAGTTCCTAACCACCCAATCGGAAGGCGGTGGTAGCCCTATTTCCACAAATAAAATAAGTATTACGTGAAGCTACAAAAGCAATATTATTTGGTGTGTCGAATGCTGGAGTAGTAGTACATTCACTTTTTCCTACTGGGATTGTACCTTTATTTCTTACACAAAGATCCGCGTTTGCTTCAATAACTGTAATCACAAATAAACTAGACATATTCACAGTTCTTAGATTAGTGAAAATACGGGGTGTAGATACATTGTCAGGACGATATTCTTCCCACTCGAGTTTAGTTCCTTCTGCTTGTGGGTAGCCATCTTTATCATTATGACAAACTTTATTAAGCCGGAAAAGAAGTCCACCTTTTGTTGGCCATCTCAAGGTGAAGAGGAGAGTGTACCAAGCGTTGCAAGATCCATTATGAGAAAATGGAAGAGGAATAAGTGGAGTTCCTCCTTTCCTTTGATGTCCAAGTAACATTCCACATACCCAACAGTTCGTAGTGTTCGTCATATTATGGGTGTGATGTAGAATTTGGATGAAACTGTTATTCAAATAAGTTTTTCTATGTCTTTCTTCATGATAAGGCAAAGTAAAATGGAAATGCTCAGATGGAACTGGAGTGGTAGGCAGTAAATAGTCTCTAGCCGGGGCCATTCGTTCTACAACCCAAGCTATTACTGCTATTAGCACTATTGTGAAAACAAAAATCACAGCACCAAAAATCTTCTTACTTCTCATCGTATTAGGTGCCATAGTCTCAAAACAACACAATCAAAAATAAACTAAAAAACAAATGAGGGCTGTGCTCCGAGGGTGCCGCTGGTTTCTTCTCCGAGATTCAAGACGGGTGCCTCTACACTGGACAGAACTGATCCACCCCCCCTTGATATTCTCGGTTCCGTTTCCACAACCCTCAGAGCGGTAACTCAACCAGTCTCGCACAAAACACAGATTATACCTCACTGCACCAGAAACAGTATGGTCCGGGAAGGCTCCTTCAGATTCGCTGGGCGTAGTGGCTGGGCTCTTCTCTGCATCCAAGATATCCCGATAATCAGACAGCACAGCAGGATTCACCAGATCCGGAGAAACACGGCGACAATGAGTAGAATGGATCCACCGCTTCCTGTTCGTGACTCGCACTGCTGTTCGGGTAGCAAGCAACACTTGCTCAGGGCCACGCCATCTCGGCTCTAAACTGCTGAACCTCTCGAATACTCGGACCATCACGTGATCCCCAGGTCGGAGAGTGTGAGCCTCGCCTTCAGATTGATCTGGGAGCGCTTCTCGAACCTGCTGGTGAATAGAAAGTAAATCATTTGTTAATCGTGCCAAATAATCGTTCATCATTATACAAGGCACATCATGGATCAGGCGAGGTTTAGGAACTCCCCAAATATTCATGGGCCTTCCGAACACCACTTCATAGGGTGTAAGGCCTGATCGAGAGTGTGGGACTGATCTAATAGATAGTAATGCTAGGGGCAAGGCATCTGGCCATTTCAAAGACGTGGATGCCACAATCTTCGCTAGCTTCAGCTTCAAAGTAGCATTGTATCTCTCCACCAAACCTGCTGACTGCGGATGGAACACAGCATGGAATTTTTGCTTTATCCCCAATCCTTTCAGGACATACTCCACAATCTTCCCGACAAAATGGGGGCCATTGTCGCTCCACAAAAATTCACAAATTCCATACCTAGTGTCAGGTCCCTGCGGGTGGTGGAGAGTTCGGCACCAAGAGTTCGCTTTAAGATCAAGACAGGTCCCAATCACACGCTTTCTGTCTGTCTTTGGAGGCAACGTGTAGCGCAATTCAGATGCAAAGATACACTTCCTGATTGTGCCACTGACTAGTTGCTTTAACGCTCTAGTCTTTCCGTGGCGGCCATTTTGTGCGCTCGAGCCTTTTTCTCTGCGCACTTCAACGGTCTAATTCCTGAGAGTAAGACGCTTCTGTTTTAGCGCGTCTTTTCTAAATAATCCAGTCCGTTTATTTCTGGTTCTAGTATTCCTTGTCCCTCAGCATTCACGAGCGCTAGACTTGTTAGTCTGTTTAGCGCGTTATCGTTCCTGTTCCAGATTTGTTCCCTCAGCAGTTGCGCAGTACATTGCCTCTCGCTCCTGGTAGGACTCTTCTTCTTGTGTGTCAAAGTCGGGAAACATCCTTTACCATGCGGATTTTACTCCGCATGGCCTTTAGAACGCGTCCGTTACAACGCAAGTCGTAACCACGACTTGCGCTGGAGGGCGCTAGAGGATTAAAAATAGTATATTTACTATTCCAACACCTTCCCTAGTGTCCACGGGGACTGGTGTTAGAATAGTAAATTATACTATTTGAAATCCGCGCCCCCAACGCAAGTCGTGGTAACGACTTGCGTTGTAAGGGACGCGTTGTAAAGGACTGCGTTGTGACGGTACGCGTCGTACTGTCATACATCCGTCAAAGTCTACTAGAGTGAGGTAAGAGTTCTGCGCTGTTCTAGTTCAGAAGCCAGTTTGTACCTGTGAATATTCATAGCGAGTGTTTCCAAGGCACTCCGTCTCTGCAGTTGAATTCTTAATTCGTCTGAACATGATGAACTACTGTGTACTCGAATGGGCTAACAGCCTAAGGCAGACTTTGAACTACTTTTGAGAAAGACTTACCTTCGAGAGCTAGAGACTCATGTGTGGAGTATTCAAGCGGCAATTGTCCTTCATCCTTCCTGTGCCTAGAGGACTTCAAGTATAGTAGAGTATATTCTGATATGCATATTAATTATACAGTATTATACCAACTGTGAATTTGCAGCAGAGGTTAATACTCTAAGCCCTGCCTGAACTCAACTCTAAGACTGGATGAAAAGCTACTTATCTGGACTTCCACGTTCCAGACTTATATAAATATATATATAGAGAGGGGCTTATGTCCACACACATTCAGGTACTTGAAAGTAGAGAATAAGAGAGAGTTAGGAGAAGGTGCCAGAATATAGTGGGGAACTGTAGTAATGTTTTGCTTACTTTTACAGGAGATGATCTTCCTGAACGAAGAATAGAAGATTATATGTGTGGCAGTCTCTCTGTTTGTTATCCACTTCCCCTTTCCCTTTCATTCCTGGGCTCAGAGTTCTCTGGGTACAGGGGTGTAGGGGAGTTGGGAAATTCTCACTATTAGCAAGAACCTTCTGGTCATCTGCTTCCACGGAGTCAAAGGAATTCAGGTACGCTCTCTGACACCTAGGGAAGTACTCGAGTAACACCTTAGCTGTTGTCAACGCTGTATTGTCTTTCGTGGGGTAGGCCTCTATCCATTTACTGAAGGCACACACCACCACTAAGACATACTTTAAATTGTTACAGCGTTCAAGCTGGATGTAATCCATCTGTAGTACTTCAAATGGTGCGGTCGGTGGAGCAAACCCTCCTTTAGGAGTATACGTCCCTTTGGCAGGATTGTACTGTAAGCATATCAAACAGGTCTGCACTACTCTCTTAGCCGTGCTGGCAATCTCAGGATGCTCCCAAACTCGTGTAAGCAATTTGTTAATTGCAAGAGCTCCAACATGTGCCAGCCCATGTGTCATTTGAACCATTGCTTGCAGATAGGCGGCAGGCAATTTCCATCTCTCCATATCTTTGCTACGCCAACAGCCCTCATCATCCAACACTCCCTCTATTGCCCAACTTGCAAGTTCCGCTTCAGAGGCTGATTTTTGTATGTCTAATATCTCCTCTCTGGCGTCATGCCATCGCTCAGCCTGTGATTTCACCACATACATAGAAGAGTCATTCTTTAACATCGCAGTCTCTCTTGCTATACGGTCTGCAAAAGCATTTCCTTGTCCTATTTTATCTGTCACCTTTTTGTGTGCACTGCATTTGACTATCGCTACTTTCTTTGGACATAATAGTGCATTTAGGAGATCACGTACTAACTCTCCATGCATAATTTGTACTCCATGCGAAGTCAAAAATCCTCGCTCCTTCCAGAGTAGGCCAAAGTCATGCGCTACTCCAAAAGCATAGCGACTATCAGTGTAAATATTAACACACAATCCAGCACTTAGCTCACATGCTTTCGTTAGAGCTATCAGTTCAGCTGCTTGAGCCGATTTTTGCGGGATACGAGCTGTCTCTACCACTGTTTTGAGTGTCGTGATTGCATAGGCTGCAGAAGCCGTACCATCTGGCAACTTTAAACACTATCCATCAACCCACAGTTCCCCATCTACATCTGGAAGTAGCGTATCCTATAAGTCGATACGGCCCTTTGTTTGTTCTTCAGTCAGAAAAACACAATCATGTTATTCTTCCACCTGGGACTCGGAAACAGGATATGACAGTAAAGTAACAGGGTTCAAAATGGCGCACCTCTTTAGTGTAATATGTGGCGCCAACAGCGTTAACTCGTATCCTGTTAAACGAGCGCTAGTTAGATGCTGTGTTTTCGTTTGGTTCAATAAGGCGTCTACCGCATGGGGCACTAACACCAACAATTTGTGCGACAAAACTATTCCCTCACTCTGTCGTATAGACACTGCTGTTGCTGCAACCGCTCGAAAACACCCAGGTAATCCCCGTGCTACCGGATCAAGTACTACTGAGAAGTATGCACACAGTCGCTGTTTATCTCCGTGTGTCTGCACTAAAACTGACAATGCACACCCATCCTTCTCGTGTACATATAATGTAAAAATCTTTGTGTAGTCTGGTGTACCTAACACTGGTGCAGAACAAAGGGCCTGTCTCAATTGTTCAAAAGCATTCTGGCATTCATCTGTCCATTCAAGGGGAATCGGTGTACTTTTGGATAACAATGCTAACAAAGGTTTTATAATATGTGAGGACGTTAACCCTATGAAGGCACGAACATCTTTCTGAGTGGAAGGAACTGGTGTGTCTAATATTGCTTGAATTCGATCTGATGTCAATGCACGCCCCTCCTTAGACAGAAGATGACCGAGGTAGGTTACCTTCGGTCTACAATATTGTAATTTCTTCCTTGAAACCTTGTGATTATTCTTGGCAAGAAAAGAAAGCAAGGAGAGGGTACTTTCCTCGCATTGCTCGTGCGGATCTGCTGCTAACAAAATATCATCAACATATTGAATAAGAGCCCCTCCAGACAGTAGCTCAAAAGAATCAAGCTGTCTTTTCAAGGTCTGACTGTAAATACTGGGACTCTCTGTGTAGCCTTGAGGAACTCGACAAAATCTGTATGATCTATTATTCAAGGTAAAGCCAAAGAGGTACCGGCTGTCAGGATGAATGGTAATCGAAAAGAAAGCATTCTTTAAGTCTATTACAGAGAAGGTGGTAGCTGTAGGTGGGACCAAAGTAAGCAAGGTAGTAATATCAGACACTACAGGATATTGAGGCACTACTATCTTATTTACTTCCCTCAAATCAATAAAGAAACAATAGATTCTGGTGTCTGTATCTTTCTTTAGAATCGGAAGAATAGGGCTGTTGCAAACATTATAGGGAACTTCCTCCACTACTCCTACAGCAATCAAGTCACTTATAATTTGTGTCAAGGCGGCTTCACCTTCTCTGGATATTTTGTACTGTGGTACACGTGGCAAAAGCACTCCCTCCTTTACAGTAATGCGTACGGGCGGGATAATCATCTGTCCTACATCAGTATCAGAAGTGGCCCATAAAGTACTTGGAAGGGAGGCTAATGCATCGGCTTCCTGAAGGAGGCACCATCTCTCAAACTCTGCATAATTCTCATTCAAAATGACCCGCACCCCTTCGGGGGCACAGCGTATGGTTGCTCGAAAATACTTGAGCATATAAAGTCCCACAATATTATCCGGCGTATTCGGGGACAACAAAAATGGTCATGGGGCAGTGAACTTATCAATGTGAAATAGAAGGGGCTGAGACAATGGGCTAAGGGAAGGTGTTCCATCGAACCCTATTGATGTAATCGTTTCGCCAGACAGGGGAGCCCTTGGAACCAATTGTTTGGACAGAGCGCTATGAGTAGCTCCTGTATCGACCAGAAACTGATCAGTGGAACCCAAAAAATGCGCTGAAATATATGGACCCCTTTGATCTACTGGTACTTCAACCGATCCTACGCAATCCTATGCATACGCATTATCCTGAAACTCAGAAGACTCACCCTCAGCTATCTGATACTGATTCCGTCGATCAAAATTATTATTGTCAGCCTGACCACGACCTCTACTTTCAAACCTACCACGATCATTCGTTCCACCCCTCAAACCTGAATAACTATTCCGAAACCTACCATTTCCTCGACCACGCTGCATACGCTCTTTTCGAAGCACCGGACAATCTGAAAGCCAATGCCCAAACTGTTTACAGTATGCACATTGGTCTGCAGAGAGATCAGAGCGGGAAGAAGGCGGGCCATTAGACCCACGTCTACCCCTATCATTTCCCCTCGGCTGCGTAGCATAAACCTGAGCCAACATCACCTTCGTCTTCAAATCTTTCACCTTTCTATCACCACTTTCTTTAGCCTCCAATTCCTGTTGTTCATAATACTGAGCCATAGTTAGGAGAGAAGCAGGAGTTGCAGTAGTCCATGAACTTTCACTCGCCTTCAAACATTTTGCAATCTCCGGTAGGAGATTAGCCACGAACTTATCAACAAACAAATGCCTGCCCGTGTCCTCTGTTAATAATTGACCACTGTAATCATGAAACGCTTCCTCGAAGCGTGTAAAGAAATCAGAAACTGATTTATCTAGCTTCTGTTTACAAGAGGCCAACATCGTCCAATCAATCTTTTTAGGGGGAATGAGCGTTTTTAATTTATTCAAAATAGCCGCCGGAAGATCTAAAATTAATTGACATGGCTTACACGTGGGTTCTCTATCCAGATCGGCCTGTGCTAAATCCTTCCAATCTGCACCTAAAATCTGTTGATCATCAAACTTACGAATTGCCCTCCACATATCGGGAGGCAAAATTAGTCCAAAGAAAAGATCAATATCAACTAACGTCATAACACACGAAGAAATAGCTCCGTCCACTCCCTCATAGAAAGCTGCCGGATTTTTACGCGGGTCAGGCAAAGCAGTTTTAAGTGCCATAACATCCGCTCTATTCCAAGGAGTATAAACGCAATTATATATGAAATAGCCCTTCAGGTCCGCAGACAACTTATTATCATCTGTACCTTGACCTTTAGGAGGGACATACAAAGGTGCAGCTTCTCGCATAGGCATAACATGAACTGCGTCATTCTTATCTGCTCCAAAGATAGGGCACTCTCTGGACTCAACCGTTGATCCAGACGCAGTCGAACCTGATGTCTTTTTCAACGCCCGTAGTCGTAATGTCTCGTCCCGTAGCTGAACCAAACGCCCGAAAAACTCATCTGCAAGAACAAAAACACCTTTACGTAAATTTTCACAACCAACTGCTATATCTTTAGATTCTAACTCTGATGAATACTTTCTAAACCGTTCAACAACTTCTTTCCCAAAATGTTCCAGAAAATATAATTTCTCTTTTTCAGACCACGTACGCATACAATCGTAAATCTCTGAAACAGAAATAACAGCAATATTAAGTTTACGAGCCATCCCGCGTAATTCCGCAGATCGAGCAGTAGAAAACATAGAACGGGTATCCCTCCTTTTATCCTGATCATCAGTCGAATCAGAATCCGTAGCTGGAGCCGTACGCATGATATACGGAGGCGGGCAACGATCTAGCAATGAAAAATCATCAGATTCATTAGTAAGGACAGGATAGAGAGGACGTCGAATAGGAAACTGACCATTAACTTGTAAATTACGCTCTCGTATCTCCCTATCTTTTTGGTCCTGTAATTATTTCTCCTGTAACTGTAATGCCTTAACATGGGCAGCCTTTCGCTGCTCCTCGTCCGCCAAGGCTTGTTCACGCTTCATTCGTTCACGCACCGCTTTCCCCCACATACGCACGCAATCAAACATATCCTGTCTAGACCTGCGCTGAAACAAACACTGCTCCACATACTGAACCTTTCGTAAATCAAACGACCCATGTAGTGGCCATTTCAATTCAAGATCGGCCTTCGTATATCTATTCCATAATGTACTATACATAATAGGGGGAAGGCCAAATTTTATGTACATTTCACGATTAGGTGTCCCCTCTGGGGGAGCCGGCTGAGATTCATTTAATCGATAACTGGTACCATTTCCAAGACAGCACATTCCTCGGAGTGTGCTTAAAACAGGCATGTCAAAAATATCACAAAAACGCGATATTACACCAAATGGCGCTTAAAATGTTTTACACATGGTGCGCCGTTCAAACAAATACAAAGTCAGAGAAATATCTCTACACTACCTGCCTATGTGAGGTGCATTCCACATATAGTACAAATCATAGATCCAAATGTTAGCTAACTCAAACAAATCCAAAAAGCCACAGTAAGTGTCAGTAGACTACCTTACCAATCCAAAGCTTACCAAATATTCCAAACGTCCAGATTCCAACTGCCAAGTTCTCGAATCGAATCGACCAAATGGTCACTGCACGACAACCCAACGATCGGGATCTCAGTCGAGGACCGGCGCCACCTGGATGGTCAGATCGGAAGAAAGGGAAAAATGCCGTGGGTGCCAAGACTCGGGTCACTCAGTGGCTGCGGGCGTCCAGGGCGAATTTCTGATCCTTCGTCACGACCAATCCTTCGGGCATCCGAGTCGCCGATGAGTCCCTATACGGGCGCCAATTTGTGGTATTGGGTTGCAACAGACCTACATACTCTGCACGAACTCTCGATACCTTAGAACAGAAGTTGGCACGGAAACTGGAAAATGCAAAAGACAAGTTTATTAAGACCCCATGGGGTGGTGGTACAATCCTTCAGCACCCTTCGGTAATGTAAGGAGTATCACACCGAACATCGGTGCATGGCTCCTTTTATACAGTTTACAGGAATGCAGGAAGAAGGCGATACATCTTTACACAATTTTAGGTACATATAAGGACATTTTTGGAACACAGCCAACATGTGGGAGGAGTTTAGTACCACTGGTCAGTTTGAAGGACATTCCTAAGCAGTGACCGATCATTAACCTAGAGAGCTTGAATACGCATGTGCAGGCTTGACCACTGCTAAAAATAGCCAGTTGCTGGGCAGATCAAAAATGGTCATCAGAAGAGAGAAAAGACAAAAGGGCATGCTGACCACGAGACAGCGCATTCACTAAGATGGAAGCCAGAAATACAAAATGGCCTCCGGAATATGGTCAAGCTAACAGTGAGAAGTTCGTGTAGCTGAAGCAAATGCTAACTCAATCGCTGTCAAATTACGACAGTGGCTCTGTTAGCCAATGAATTCCCTGCAACATGAACGCCATCACGTTGATGACTCAGTGTATGTATCACGTGAGTCTCTCGTAGTTCTTTCTGCAAAAGAACTACTTGTTCCCATAGCTTTTTATGCTTTATTGTGGCACCTGTGTCATCTTTGTAACCGTTTTGAATCCAGGTCTGCATGCTCTTATTGTAAGACTGGACGCAGTAATGCGAATCGCTCACTATTAGTGTGGTCAATTCGCGATCGGCATTTTCAAGCGCCATCTTTAAAGATCTTATTTCAGCTCGCTGAGCTGTACAATTTCTGAGTGATTCGGTTTTGGTGATTATCGGTCTGAATTTACTGAAGCGCCAGCGACCTTTAACAATCGCGCATGCTGCATTGTAGGATTTTTTATCCACATCGTAGTGTTGTGCAAATCTGTCCATGTAGATTACACATGTGTACTGTTCGAGAGGCAGAATTTCGATTGACAGAGGATATTCATGTTCGTATTCTAGATCTTCCAGTTTTTTTCATTTTCGGGTCAAAATAGGGTTTCACATCTTCTGCAGCAAGAGAATTTTCCCATTGTATCCATTTTGGATCTAATGCCACAGCATTTAGATTGCGTGGGCTTGTTAATGACTCTAGAACTGATTCTGCTGTTAAAACAGATATTCTCTTGCCTTGGGCTCGGGCTCTTTCTTTTGCTACAGCAGTTTGAACCGCAGTTAGAATTTTTTCAGTAGAACTGAATTTCATTTCAGCTTGTGTGTACAAGTGTGATTTGTAAGCTATTGGTACCGTTTCTCCCTCATTAGAGGTCAGGTATGTGAATCCACATCTTCCTGGGATGACTCGGATTACAAGGTTGCGTATGTTTTCGCGTGTTTGCAATTTTGTTTTAGTGAACATGTCTGTTTGTAATGATCTTAAAATGTCTGTGTGTTTCTGAGTCCAATTGATTTGTTTGAAATCAGGTTTTATTAATTCATAGAGAGGTATAACCCTCTCTGCATAATTTAGAATGTATGTTCTTCCGAAATTCAGGAAACCTAGTATTGATTGTAAATTCTTCAGCGTTTTTGGTGCTTGGAGTACAGCACACTTCTCTAAGAAGTGGTCTGCTAGGCTTTTGCCTTCACTTGATAATTCATATCCTAAAAACAGGACAGTTAGGTGAGCAATTCATGACTTTTTAAAGTTGAATTTATACCCTTCAGCTGCGAACCCAGGTATTATGGTGTTCACTCTTTTTAAGTGAGTCTCCAGGTCATCATCTGTGAGATAGATGTCATCGACATAAGATAATGCCTCATCATCATATATTTGTAGTAACTCTGTTACCCTTGCTGAGAATAATCCTGGGCTATTCTTGAATCCCTGTGGGAGTCGACAGATATGGTTTATGCGACCCCATTGTTGAGAAAGCGGTCAAATACCTGCTTTCAGGTGCAATGTTTTGACAAAAGAATCCATTAGAGATGTCTAATGTCGTTTTATATTTTTTGCGCACAATGTTATTCATTAGTGCTGCACTGTGTGAGTTTTGTACTGCAAATGTTTTGCAACAGGAGTTTAAGTGTCTGTAGTCCAAAACTAGAAGATATGAATCGTCTGGCTTGGAGACAGGAAACAAAGGATTGTTCATTTGTGAGGTGCATGTTTCAATCACCCCCTGATATTCAAGTTGATCTAAGATCTCCCTGACTTGCTTTTTAGCTTCTTGTTTAACTGGGTACTGCCTTTGTGCAGTAGGTTGACTTTTTAACTGGATTTTGTGGGGAGGAGAATCCTCATCCCATCCTACATGATTTTTATATAATGCAGGAGCTTGGGCCACTGCCCATTATCTTGCCAATGTGTATTTTTTATGAATTAGAATATGATTTGAGAAGGCAGGCATAATCATTTCTTCGCTATGAGGGCACTCTCTGACAAACTCTGGTGGCCAGTCTTTTTCAGCTAGCAGGATATCATAGCCTTTAGATATGTTATCCCAAAAGAGACCCCTTACTTTCCTAGTTTTATCCCCCTCTATACGCAATGTTATTTTGTATAATTTATGGGGTTTGCTAACTCTGGTGTCTGCAGTTTCCACTTGAATGTATTCATTCGTGTCCACTGTCTCCAGAAGATTCATCAGGCTCTTGCGAGCTATGGTTACTTCTGCTGCGCTGTCTAGCATTGTCTGGGCCCACTCTCCGTTTTTCAGTGTGTCCTCAAAATCCTCGGCATGTTTTATTTTAATACTAGCTACCTTCTTCTTTGGAAATTGTAATTTTTTACTTTGATGAGCAGGTTCCTTGTCTTTGGACTTGACGTGTTCTTCCTTGTGTTCTGACCGTCCTCTTCTTTCCGATTTCTGTGAGGAATTCTGAAAAGATCGAGAGGGACGTGTATCAATATCTTGATATCTGTCAGGTTTTCTCAATTTATCCCTAGCTCTAAGGTTGTACCTTTTCTCAGAGGGCTCCCTGTGGGGAGACTTGCTTCCTCGTTCTGGAGATCTATCTCTCCGTTGAGGAGACCTTCCTCTGGACTGAAAACATTTTTCTCTGGGAGTGGATTGTTTATTACCCTCCCAACTCTTTTTTGGAGTGTTCAGATTATTTTTAATAAAAGTTTTTTCAGGATTTTCAATTAGTTGTGGTTTTAGTGGTGTCCCACACAAACTATCTCTTTCTAGTTCTTCATAGGATTTTTCTATGATTCTGGCAAGTTCAAATGGTTGTTCTGCTATATCTGTTTCTTTCAATTTCTGCAGATATGTTATGTCGTCAATTGCCAATTGAACTAATTCTCTATATGCCTTTGTTAATTCTTTTAGTTTAACTAAAAGTTCTTCGCTTGACATTTTGTTAATGTCGGGATCTGGTGTGTAGCTGGCTAGTGCCGGCCACGTGGCTCCTGGTCTACCTAGTGGACCGAGCCTGGTGATGTGATTTTGATGTTTTAGGGCGCCATTAAACCAGAGCAGGTGTTCTTGGTAAGTTAGTGGGATTTCAACGTCCTCGAAAGGAGCGTATTCATCCGGAGGTTCCTCTATTTTGTAATAGTGGAAGTCTTGTGTCACAGCGTGTGCTGCTGGAAAATGTATCCATGAATAGAATACCTCTGTTTGCCAATATTCATGGGCCTCTACCACAAATATGACTGTACCACCTCTTGGTGATAGTCCATTTTCTATACGTTTAAGAGTTATAGTAGTTCTTACATTAACCGGAATGATTATAGCATTCGGGTCTTCATCTCGGAGACTTGTGTCATCCGCTAGGAGTTGAGCTGCTATTCTAGCTCTCTCCCTTTCATCGTCACTTTCCGTCTTTTTTACTAACAGAAAGCTTTTTGTTGCAGATCAAGTTTCAAGGAAACAAAGATTAGGTGCACAATATTTTGGAACACTGTATCCTTCAACGTTGACCGAACCAAAAACTAATACATAGGAATCTCTTCCTACTAAGGTCCGGAGGATATTAACCTTTTACCCACTCCAGCCACCTTTTGGAGTTTTTACGGGAAAAAGGGGTATGTGTGAAAAGCACGACTGAGTTACTCTAGTGTCTTGCGTTAGATTATCGCCTTACCAAACGTTGGGCGCCATGTAGTGTAGTTCCTAGATTCCCAATAGGCTCTGCGCATTGGAATAGCATAAACAGCAGTTTAGACGTAGGACTGAGGTCATCTAGGTCTCTACTGACTATGTTAGACTTAATTAGGTTTTCCAGCTAGCTCAGAGGTCACTAGAAACTTTCTCGAAATGTTCAGGAAGGAGTTAACTTTCCTGATTAGACAAGAAGGGATTAGTTTCTGACAACCGCATAAACATGACAACTTTGCTCCCTCAGAATAAAGAGTATATCTCTAGAGTCGTGTGAAAACAATAGACAGCTATTTCACTCAGTCAATCGTGCATGCTTAATTTCACCAGGAGTGCAGAGAAATAGAGAGACGGACGTTTTCAATAAAAGTTGTTATTTATTGAGCAGTCTTCTTTCTCATGCAAGAGAAATGAGTTGCCACAATTGCAATACTTCTCATAAAGTAAAGTGTGTACAGTAAAAGGAGTATTATGAAATAATACTGTAAAAGCATTGATATGGTTTCTTAGCCATATGATACTTTAAAACGGATAAAATATATACATACATAAAAACATTGACTAACGTACTCAACTGGTGCTTCTAAGATACGCCTAACCCGGTGTACCTGACCTAAGCCTAATACGTGGGAAGGAGTAAGTAAGTTGCAGTTTAAGTTAAGTTGGTTTTTTGCCAAGAATCTGAATCAAGAATTCTCTTAAGGTTTTAATCAGCTCCGTACCTTAGTTCTAGAATGTAGGAGGTCTTGTATCTCTCTCTCAGGACTCGATCTCCCAGCAACCCGCAAGGGTGACTGGAAACACCGGAGCTGAAATTTCTCGGCAGGAGAAAAGACAGCGTCTCTCTCAGTGCGTCAAATGGGAGGGTCGGCTTCCTTCGGCACTCGCATCAGCTGGGCGTTGGGCAAGTAGATAGCCGCTCTGCTCCAAACCCCCGTGTGTTTGCTTAAGGCAACTGTTGGTATATTTATACCTGAAAGGTGCCGAGTTTGACGTAAAGTTGGACATAAGACGTCACTAACTAACAGTTCTTCCTGGACTCCAGGAGTTCTTGTGTAAATCAAAACAAAAGCAGGGGGATTTCCCGGGCTGCTGGAGGCTTGGTTTGTTTAAAGAATGCGTTGTACTTTCTAGGAGTCTATGGGAGTAGCCTTGCCGTATTTGGACTGCATGGGCTATGACTAGATATGGACATGATTCCTATTCCGTTATAAGGATATGTTTTGTTATAACCATATAAGGGCATGAATCGGGGATATCTTGATTAGGTTCCTAGATAGAATCACAACAACATCACTCTGGGACACCACCACATCACTCTGGGGCACCACCACATCACTCTGGGGCACCACCACATCACTCTGGGGCACCACCACATCACTCTGGGGCACCACCACATCACTCTGGGGCACCACCACATCACTCTGGGACACCACCACATCCCTCTAATACACCACCACATCACTCAGCCCAACCACATCATCACTCAGCACCACAACAGCATCACTCAGCACCACAACAGCACTGTCCTTGTTTGTTACCAACAAGCATTGCCCTAGCCAATAGGACTCACATTAGGAAAGTGTAAGCTTCTGGCTTTGTGAATAACAATGCTAATCATTTATATATTTTCAAAGCCAACACATATTAAAAAAATTGTCATTTACAATACCAATAGCTCACACTTTCCTAATGTGAGACCTATTGCATTGCAAATGCTTGTTACTGAGAGGAGGCCATGCAATCTTGCTCCCAGTTGGGCTGCTTTTTCTGGTCAACATTTGACTGAGAAGGGTTTGAAATCTCACTCTAGCGTGGATGAAGGAGTCAATGAGAATTGTACACATAAATATAAAACGACTGAGCGTGAATTTGAGCAGAGTTCCTCAAAACAATTTCATACAGGAGAATGAGTTTAAAAAAAAAAAAGGTTAAGGGAGAATCAAATCTCATATATCCTACTCAAATTGTAAGCATCACACATTCTGCTGTTTTGCATACAAATTATGGATGCTGGAACAAAGGAGCTGTTATAAGTATTAAACCGTTCCAGAAGGAGCCAGCAGAGAAAAAGACGCTTGTTTATGATAGTGCGAGAAGTAGTTGTATTACATGGGATGTAGATATAGAGGTAAAATACTTTACTTCTGGCAGTGTTACCACAAATCCCATGTATCAGCCAGATAGACATATTCCTGAATGTGTCACTGTAAATTATATGAATCCATCTCAAACTCAAAGAGTCAAGTTACCAGGAAGAGAGTGATGAGGTTGAAGGGTCAGTAAACTCAACACTAATGTTTCTGATTCTTCTTCTGATTCCACAGGCAATGGTACAAGAAGGAAAACTATGTTGCCTGTAAAATACAATTATTATATGTATTAAGTGACTATGTATTCTCATTTTTTAGTTTATTGCTTTTGGTTTTACAGCGTGGTTTGCACATTTCTTTATCTCTTGGTGTATGCAATTGTTACTCTCTTGTTTTGTTAAGAAAGGGAGATGTATTGGGGCTTTGTATTATTCATATGCACGTGTTCCTTATGTGCACGCGTCTTCACACATGTTTACTTTTGGCTGTAGATTCTGCTGCCCTGGTTGCTGCTGTTGTCTATCTGACATTCCAACCAGATGATAGGCTTGGACAGCAGCGTTTCGAGAGGCTCCTGTCTGCTCTTCGTGGGCGTTGGTATTGGACAACCCTCGATCACACAAATAAACCTGTCGAGTTGGTTGTTCCAGTTCTGTTGTGTGAGATTATACTTTTTTCTACACTAAACACACCGGCCACTTTCATTTCTCTCTGCTTAACTGGAATTGACGGCAAGATGCTTTCTGTGGGCATGCTGCAGTCATATCACACACGTTTAAAAGGGCTTGTTTAATGTAATCAAAGGGAAAAATAATACAGCAAATGACCCTACACTGCCCTTATTGGACCCAAAAGTAAATATTTCGAATAAAGGGCTCGGAGATCCTTTCATTCACGGTGTGCGCTTTATAAAGTCTCTGTACCCAAAAGATAATATGAACGAGCAGCTGTATGCAAGTGCAAAACGAAACCAGTAAAGATGTGCACATAGATTCAACGCACACGGTGTGCAATTGGAGCTCTCTGTACAGGATAAAATTTGGCTGTCAGAACCCAGAGACTGTCCCACAGACACTAAACACAGAAGGGAGGAGAGTAGGTACACTGGCGTTGATTGGATGATTCAATCGGTTGGTAATCTCAGACGGTTCTGATAGTGAACAATCCACTGTTGGGTTGTAATCTAGCATATACAATAAACAGGGTCAAATGGCCTCGCACAGACATAAAAATACGTCAAGTACAAGCAGTTGTGCATATGCAAATGACCAGTGAATAGTAAGGATTGTTGTGCACACACAAATGTATGTATGGCCTGCACTCTGAAAAACAAGGTGTGCCTGGAGACAGCAGTCGGGAGCACTTGTAGAGGGAGAAGTGAACTGGCCCGGGAAGAGGAAGGGGGGGTTCTGACGTGTGCATCGAACAGGGTGACCTTATCCTGCCAGGCGAGAGGCACACTGATAGAATGAGAGACACAAATGCCGGTAAAAAGGGCGACTATGATGATGGCAGGGGGTGAGGAGCATACGAAATATGATGATGCTTGCTCAGTGAAAGATGCTGTGAATGATACTTCATTGTTGGTAAAACACTCTACCGATGATAACGGCGGTATATTAATCTCGGGTAAGAGTAGTATGCTGATACCAGCATGTTGTACAATGATGCTGGCATAGTGAATACGCTGCTACTTGCCAGAGGTGCACTAGAAATGGCACGGATGGTAATGCTACACCGATATTATGATTCAAGTACATGGGTGCACTGATGTTGGTACAAGGCATGCTAATGTTAGTAAGGGTGGCACAGTGATGCTGGTCGTGGGAAACACGGATGCCGTTGGATAATGTACTGGTAACGCCATGCTGGTAGGGAAGGTTGTAAAACTGCTGCAGGGAGGGGTTTGCCGAAACTGGATGGGTGGCAGCGATTAGGAATGCCCTGAAAAACAAGCGCAGTCCGCGCGCACTGCAAGGAATGTGAGGTATGCAGCTAGCACCCGGACTCACTGCTGCTCACTCCCTAGGCCAGGGAAGAGAGAAGGCAGGACATGCACCCACCTTTGGCCAATTGCATGCTGTCTTTTTTAGAACGACGCACGCAAAGGCCAATAGCGTGTGAGCAAAAAAAAAAAGCACACGCACGAGCGGGTGGTCAGAGTTGAAAGTCCTTACTAGAAACCGCGCGGGGCATGCGTGCTGGCTCAGGCGAGACCTAAAAAGAAAAAACATTTGCTCACAAGGTGTATTCATCCATGATAACCACTTGGGGGTGCTGTTGTCTTCTATTTGCCAGCCATGTAGCCCGGCACAGGGAAGGAAGAGAAGTAGTCCAGCTTTAGTAGATTTTCATTGGAGTGGGTGGTTTGTTTATATACAGTTCCATATACCACGAACTCGACCCAAAGGTATCAGAGTGCTTTAAAAGAGCACCAGTTGCATTACAGATTGATATCTTTTTTTATTAGATAGGTGAGATTAAGTGATATGCCCAGAATCAAGGATGCTTGAACCTCCCGCCAGACATGAACCTCGGTCCCCAGCTTCAAAGTCGAGCACTATGGCCCGGGGCCAACTTACAAACTACGTTTTGTAGTACATAAAATAGTATTATAGTAGTAATTGTCAAGTAATAAAAATGCAGTTCACAACCCTACTGCCAATTACCTCTGCCTCCAACTCTCCTATCTTTTTATGTGCAGAGATTTCCACCACCCTCCGTACACATAGGTATACAACTTAGAAGTAAATGTGAGAGGGACCAGGCAGAGGTATGTAATGTTCACTACGCAGTATTTACCATGTAGAACGTTACTATACAAGTCTTTACCAGGCACTTTACAATGCAAGACTTTTCCTTGCATTTTTGTGTCACTTAAAAAAGGGGGTTATTTAAGGGCCAGGTTAGGTAGTGGTAAAAGGAGATAAGGGGTGTTTAGGGTTTAGGGGCGGAGCGAGGTTAAAATGGTTAAGGGGTTTTAGGAAAAAAGGGGGGTGGTTTGGAGTGGATATCAAAACAGAAAAAAGGGGGGTGTTGGGGTAAAATGCACATATATATATATATAGCAGGGGTATTCAAACTGTGGGGCGCGACCCCCAGGGGGGCCGTGGAGTGATAGGAAGGGGGTCGCGCATTCCCTTCACACTTCTGCCCAGGCCCATAGCTTCAGCCCCCCTCCTCTCCCATCGCGTGTCTCAGCCAGGGCTGCTGGAGTGCAGCTGGAGCTGCTGGGGGCTCGGCAGGGCAGTGTCTGGAATCTTCTCTCCGGCACAGTTTTTCACAGGCCATTAAAGACCATTAGCATATTTACTTACCTTTACTAAGCTGGTTACAGAGGCAGGCTTCGGGTTTTTTCTAGTTCCAGTACCCCCTGGGCCCCCACTCTGCCTATTCCATACATTTGCATTTTATATTTACTGGGGTTGTGTGAGAATGCATTTCATGAAAAGTAATATAAAGTAGGTTTGCAAAAGAAAATGCCAGCCTTGTGTTGTTTAAAGAGCCTGCAAAGACGTCCTCTTGACACTAAATAGACTTCTAAATAAAAAAAATGTATTCATTTATGTGACTTTTCTGTCTTTGTTTCCTTTATCAATCATTGAGGCAGCCCTAGAACACAATTAAAAGTGCTTTCTATTTATATTTGCTGTTCTAAGTATGCACCGATAAGTGCTGAAAATACAGTTTTAGGTGACTGCTTATTTTTGAACAATCTGGGACATCAAAATAATGAGCTGGCAACCCTAATCATAGGACTGGGTGCGGGACAGCAGTGATAGGGGAAGAGAGGGAGTACTGGGGTGGGTGCTGAGCAGTGATTAATTTGTAATAAAACATGTGTCAGGGCCCTCACCAGTAGGCCACTGCAACTTTAACCACCCACTGAATGCCTTGCTTGCCCAGCCAATGACCATACCTATTCAACTACGAACCATAACATTTGTACAAGTGTGACTATTCAGACTATTTCAAGCCTCCAAAGCTATAAGAATGGCATGGGTGTCAGGAGTTTATCATTTTTAATGTACATTGAATATTGAATTAATAAACAGCTGTTCTGCTGATCTCTAAATTACACAGATTAGACAGAGCCACCATGAGGCAGACTCTCATAGTGCAGTGTGCACAATTAGGTGCCAGTGCCAAGCACTGGAAACCACTGCTCAAATTAGGCACTGGTGCTGAGGTAACAGGGGAGAGGGACGTTGGTTCAAGAAGGTGTGGAAGAACAAAGATGTGGAAGGTGAATGGGGGGACTGAATAGGTGTAAGATACAAATAGACAAAAATTTGAATGGAGAGACTTGAGGTGAATGAGAAGTGCTGAGGGGCACGGGAGGTGACGGGGCCAGAGAGGCCATGCGATAAATGCGAGCGACTGTTAGAGATGAGGGCAGTGAAAAGACAGAATGGCAGAAGGTGGTTAAAGGTGAAGTGAGAGGTTGAATGGGGAGAGTTCGGAAATTGAAAAAAGGGGTGATAGAAGTGGACTGCAAATTGAGCGAGGGATCTGGGATTAGGAGAGGAGAGGGGGTTAGAGGAAAGCGGCATAGGTAAACTGCTTAACTCTGCACAAGACCGCCAGGGTCGTAAGGGACACCTGCTGGTCCCGGCCAGGGCCAGGTGAGCTTCTAATGTGGCAGCACGTATTCCTGTGGAGTGGAAGGCCCATCGCAGAGGTTAAATAGACATCTTTCAGACATTAATTACTGAATTTTGGGTATAAACTGGTACTGATATGGTGAAATCGTTTCTCAGTGTTACTGTGTGTAAAAATAATTTAGCAATGCTAACCCAAAATACGCGGCATCACATAACATTATTTACATTTTCTTCCCACACAATTTGGTCAAGCCTGTTGTGTAATTTGGTCCTCACCTGCCTCATAATTCCAGTAGCCCTGCCAACAGGTTTAGAAATTTGGGTCTCGGCATCCTAAAGTTTGAAGACCTCTGATATATATATATATATATATATATATATATATATAACGCTCAGCTTTCCGCCATTAACCCCTTTCACTCGCGGCTGGGTGCTATGGTATATATATATATTCACTGCAAAAACAAAAGGTTTCAGGTACGTTATAGACAGTTTGACATTTCACTTGTACAAAACCAGAGAAACTTGGCCGTTATAGCATCAGTGATGTCATTTGAGAGGTCATCAGTGATGTCACTGACCAGGTCATGAATGATGTAATATGTGACGTCATCAGCAGTGCATTGCGGGGGTACGAGTTATAGTTAGCTCAACTAACTATAACGGCCGAATTTCTCTGGTTTTGTACGAGTGAAATGTCCAACTAACTAGAACGTCCCTGAAACCTGTTTTTTTCAGTGAATTTCTATGGTCTTTTAAATGCTAATTTCTAACTATAACGTCCCTGAAACTTTTGTTTTTTTTCAGTGAATTTCAAAGTTTTTTTAAATGATAATTTCTAACTATAACAACCCTGAAAACCTGCTTTTTCAAGGAATTTCAAAGGTTTTTCTTAAATGATAATTTCGAACTATAACGTCACTGAAACCAATGTTTTTTTCAGTGAATTTCTAAGGTTTTTTTAATGCTAATTTCTAACTATACCTACATACAGTAGGGTACACTATGGGTTGGGGTACCCCTGTGATGGACATGCCCTCCCCTGTAAGGCCCTAGCACATAATAGGGCAGGGGGATTAAAACGACCTCTAACTCAGAGGTGCCGAAAGAGGCAAGAGAGGTGCATAAACAGGCAAGAAAGATGCAGAAATAGGGTGCAGGGGTGCAGAAAGAGGCACGTGAGGTGCAGAAAGAAGCAAAAACAGTGCAGAAATAACAAACAGAGGTGCAAAAAGAGGCAAGAGTGCTGCAGAAAAAGGAAGGAGGGGTGCACAAAGAGGCAGCAGGGGTGAAAAAAGAAAGAAAAGAAATGCATAAAGAGGCCAGATAATTGCTAAAAGAAGCAACAGAGATGTAGAAAGAAGAAAGAGAAGTGCAGAAAGAGACAAGTGAGATGCAGAGAGAAGCAACATAGGTGCTGAAATAGGCAAGAGAGGTGCAGAAAGAAGCAAGTGAAGTACAGAAAGAAGAAACCGAGGAGCAGAAAGAGGCAAGTGAGGTGCAGAAAAAAGCAAGAGCAGTGCAGAAAGAACAAACAGAGGTGCTGAAAGAGGCATGAAGGGTGTAGAAAGAGCAAGTGAAGTGCAGAAAGAGCAAGCGAAGTGCAGAAAGAGCAAGCGAAGTGCAGAAAGAGCAAGCGAAGTGCAGAAAGAGACAACAGAGGTACAGAAAGGGGCAAGAGAGGTACAGAAACAGGCAGGAAAGGTGCAGAAACGGAGACCAGGGGTACCGAAAGAGGCAAGAGAGGTGCAGAAAGAGAAAAGAAGGGTGCAGAAAGAGGCAAGAGATCAGCAGAAAAAAGCAACAGAGGTGCTGAAAGAGGCACGTGAGGTGTAGAAAGAGGCAAGAGATCTGCAGAAAAAAGAAACCGAGGTGCTGAAAGAGGCAACTGAGCTACAGAAAGAAGCAAGAAAGGTGCAGAAAGAAGCAACAGAAGTGCAGAAAGAGGCAAGAATGGTGAAAAAAGAAGGAAGAAATGTGCATAAAGAAGCAACAGGTGCTCAAAGAGGCAAGAGCTATACAGAAAAAGGGAAGATTAGTACAGAAAGAACCAAGAGAAGTGCAGATAGAAGCAACAGAGGTGCAGGAAGAGGCACAAAGGGTGCAGAAAGAGGCAAGAGAAATGCATAAAGAAGCAACAGAGGTGCCGATAGAGGCAAGAGATATGCAGAAAAAAGAAACCGAGGTGCTGAAAGAGGCAACTGAGCTACAGAAAGAAGCAAGAAAGGTACAGAAAGAGGTAACAGAAGTGCAGAAAGTGGCAAGAATGGTGCAAAAAGAAGGAAGAAACTTGCATAAAGAAGCAACAGGTGCTCAAAGAGGCAAAAGGTATACAGAAAAAGGGAAGATTAGTACAGAAAGAACCAAGAGAAGTGCAACAGAGGTGCAGGAAGAGGCACAAAGGGTGCAGAAAGAGGCAAGAGAAATGCAAAAAGAAGCAACAGAGGTACAGAAAGAGACACGAGTGGTGCAGAAAGAAGAAAGATGTGTAGAAAGAGGCAAGAGAGTTGGACAAATAAGAAAGAGGGATGCAGAAAGAGGCAAGAGAGGTGCAGAAAGAAACAAGTGAAGTGCAGAAAGAGGCAACAGAGGTGCAGAAAGACACAAGAGAGGTGCAGAAACAAGCAATAGAAGTGCAGAGAGAGCTAAGAAAATTGCTGAAAGAAGCAACAGAGATTTCTTAAGAAGCAAGAGAAGTGCAGAAAGAGGTAAGTGATGTGCAGAAAGAAGCTAGAGCAATGCAGTAAGAAAAGAGGTGTAAAAAGAAGCAAGAGGGTGCACAGAGGTAGGATAGGTACAGAGAGGCAAGTGAGGTACAGAAAGAGGCAGGAGGGGGCAAAAAGAAGGAAGAGTAGTGCAGAAAGAGGCAAGAGAACTGCTGAAAGAATCAACAGAGGTGTAGAAAGAAGCAAGAAGTGCAGAAAGAGACACGTGAGATGCAGAAAGAAGCACCAGAGGTGCCGAAAGAGGCAAGAGAGGTGTAGAACGAAGCAAGTGAAGTACAGAAAGAGGCAACAGAGGTGCAGTAAGATGCAAGAGAGGTACAGAAACAAGCAAGAGAAGTGCAGAAAGAACCAACAGAGGTGCTGAAAGAGGCAAGTGAGGTGCAGAACCAAGCAAGAGCAGTACAGAAAGAACCAACAGAGGTACTGAACGAGGCAAGAAAGGAGCAGAAAGAAGCAAGTGAAGGGCAGAAAGAGGCAACAGGGGTGCAGAAAGATGCAAGAGATGTGCAGAAACAAGCAAGAGAAGTGCAGAAAGAGGCTAGAGAATTGCTGAAAGGAGCAACATACACTTATAAAGAAGCAAGAGAAGTGCAGAAAGAGGCAAGTGAGGTGCAGAAAGAATCAGGAGCAGTTCAGAAAGAACCAACAGAGGTGCAAAAAGAGGCAAGAGGGGTGCAGAAAGAGGTATGAGAGGTGCACAAAGTGGCAAGAGAGGTGCAGAAAGAGGCACGAAGGGTAGAAACATGTAAGCGAAGTACAGAAAAAAGCAGCAGAGGTAAAGAAAGAGGCAAGATTGGTGCGGGAAGAGAGGTGCAGAAAGAAGCAAGAGAGTTGCACACATAGGGAAGAGGGATACAGAAAGAGGCAGGAGGGGTGCAGAAAGAATTAACAGGGGTGCCGAAAGAGTCAAGAGAGGTACAGAACAAAACAAGTGAAGTGCAGAAAGAGGCACCAGAGGTGCAGAAAGATGCAAGAGAGGTGCAGAAACAAGCAATAAAGTGCAGAAAGAGCGAAGAGAATTGCTGAAAGAAGCAACATAGGGTTTAAAAGGAGTAAGAGAAGTGCAGAAAGGAGTAAGAGAAGTGCAGAAAGAAGCCAGTGAGGTGCAGAAAGAAGCAAGAGCAATGCAGAAAGAACCAACGGAGGTGCAAAAAGAGGTACGAGGGGTGCACAGAGGTACGAGAGGTGCAAAGAGGCAAGTGAGGTACAGAAAGAGGCAGGAGGGTGCAAAAAGAAGGAAGAATAGTGCAGAAAGAGGCAAGAGAATTGCTGAAAGAATCAACAGACGTGTAGAAAGAAGCAAGAAGTGCAGAAAGAGACAAGTGAGGTGCAGAAAGAAGCAACATAGGTGCCGAAAGAGGCAAGAGAGGTGCAGAACGAAGCAAGTGAAGTACAGAAAGAGGCAAGAGAGGTGCAGAAAGATGCAAGAGAGGTACAGAAACAAGCAAGAGAAGTGCAGAAAGAACCAACAGAAGTGCTGAAAGAGGCAAGTGAGGTGCAGAAACAAGCAAGAGCAGTACAGAAAGAACCAACAGAGGTACTGAAAGAGGTAAGAAAGGAGCAGAAAGAAGCAAGTGAAGGGCAGAAAGAGGCAAGAGATGTGCAGAAAGATGAAAGAGATTTGCAGAAACAAGCAAGAGAAGTGCAGAAAGAGGCTAGAGAATTGCTCAAAGAAGCAACATACATTTAGAAAGAAGCAAGAGAAGTGCAGAAAGAGGCAAGTGAGGTGCAGAAAGAATCAGGAGCAGTGCAGAAAGAACCAACAGAGGTGCAAAAAGAGGCACGAGGGGTGCAGAAAGAGGTATGAGAGGTGCACAAAGAGGCAAGAGAAGTACAGAAAGAGGAACGAAGGATAGAAACATGTAAGAGAAGTGCAGAACAAAGCAGCAGAGGTACAGAAAGAGGCAAGATTGGTGCAAAAAGAGGAAAGAGAGGTGCAGAAAGAAGCAAGAGAGTTGCACATATAGGGAAGAGGGATACAGAAAGAGGCAGGAGGGGTGCAGAAAGAATTAACAGGGGTGCCGAACGAGTCAAGAGAGGTGCAGAACACAACAAGTGAAGTGCAGAAAGAGGCACCAGAGGTGCAGAAAGACGCAAGAGAGGTGCAGAAACAAGCAATAAAGTGCAGAAAGAGCTAAGAGAATTGCTGAAAGAAGCAACATAGGGTTTAAAAGGAGTAAGAGAAGTGCAGAAAGAAGCAAGTGAGGTGCAGAAAGAAGCAAGAGCAATGCAGAAAGAACCAAGGGAGGTGCAAAAAGAGGTACGAGGGGTGCACAGAGGTAGGAGAGGTGCAAAGAGGCAAGTGAGGTACAGAAAGAGGCAGGAGGGTGCAAAAAGAAGGAAGAGTAGTGCAGAAAGAGGCAAGAGAACTGCTGAAAGAATCAACAGAGGTGTAGAAAGAAGCAAGAAGTGCAGAAAGAGACACGTGAGGTGCAGAAAGAGTCAAGAGAGGTGCAGAAAGAAGCAAGAGAGGTGCAGAAAGAAGCAAGTGAAGTACAGAAAGAGGCAACAGACGTGCAGAAAGATGCAAGAGAGGTACAGAAACAAGCACGAGAAGTGCAAAAAGAGGCAAGTGAGGTGCAGAAAGAAGCAAGAGCAGTGCAGAAAGAACCAACAGATGTGCTGAAAGAGGCAAGAGAGGTGCATAAAGAAGCAAGAGAACTCCTGAAAGAGGCAATTGAGGTGCAGAAAGAAGCAAGAGCAGTGTAGAAATAACCAACAGAGGTGCAGAAAGAGGCAACAGAGGTGCAGAAACAAGCATGAGATCTGCAGAAACAAGCAAGAGAAGTGCAGAAAGAGGTTAGAGAATTGCTGAAAGAAGCAACAGAAGTTTAGAAAGAAGTAAGAGAAATGCATAAAGAAGCAACAGAGGTACAGAAAGAGGCAAGAGTGGTGCAGAAAGAGGGAAGAGATGTGTAGAAAGAGGCAAGAGAGTTGGATAAATAAGAAAGAGGGATGCAGAAAGAGGCAGGAGGGGTGCAGAAAGAAGCAACAGAGGTGCCGAAAGAGGCGAGAGATATGCAGAAAAAAGAAACAGAGGTGCTGAAAGAGGCAACTGAGGTACCGAAAGAAGCACGAAAGGTACAGAAAGAGGCAACAGAAGTGCAGAAAGTGGCAAGAATGGTGCAAAAAGAAGGACGAAACTTGCATAAAGAAGCAACAGGTGGTCAAAGAGGCAAAAGGTATACAGAAAAAGGGAAGATTAGTACAGAAAGAACCGAGAGAAGTGCAACAGAGGTGCAGGAAGAGGCACACAGGGTGCAGAAAGAGGCAAGAGAAATGCAAAAAGAAGCAACAGAGGAACAGAAAGAGGCACGAGTGGTGCAGAAAGAAGGAAGAGATGTGTAAAAGAGGCAAGAGAGTTGGACAAATAAGAAAGAGGGATGCAGAAAGAGGCAGGAGGGGTTCAGAAAGAAGCAACGGAGGTGCCGAAAGAGGCAAGAGAGGTGCAGAAAGAAACAAGTGAAGTGCAGAAAGAGGCAACAGAGGTGCAGAAAGACGCATGAGAGGTGCAGAAAAAGCAATAGAAGTGCAGAAAAAGCTAAGAGAATTGCTGAAAGAAGCAACAGAGATTTCGTAAGAAGCAAGAGAAGTGCAGAAAGAGGCAAGTGAGGTGCAGAAAGAATCAGGAGCAGTTCAGAAAGAACCAACAGAGGTGCAAAAAGAGGCAAGAGGGGTGCAGAAAGAGGTATGAGAGGTGCACAAAGTGGCAAGAGAGGTGCAGAAAGAGGCACGAAGGGTAGAAACATGTAAGCGAAGTACAGAAAAAAGCAGCAGAGGTACAGAAAGAGGCAAGATTGGTGCGGGAAGAGAGGTGCAGAAAGAAGCAAGAGAGTTGCACACATAGGGAAGAGGGATACAGAAAGAGGCAGGAGGGGTGCAGAAAGAATTAACAGGGGTGCCGAAAGAGTCAAGAGAGGTACAGAACAAAACAAGTGAAGTGCAGAAAGAGGCACCAGAGGTGCAGAAAGATGCAAGAGAGGTGCAGAAACAAGCAATAAAGTGCATAAAGAGCGAAGAGAATTGCTGAAAGAAGCAACATAGGGTTTAAAAGGAGTAAGAGAAGTGCAGAAAGGAGTAAGAGAAGTGCAGAAAGAAGCCAGTGAGGTGCAGAAAGAAGCAAGAGCAATGCAGAAAGAACCAACGGAGGTGCAAAAAGAGGTACGAGGGGTGCACAGAGGTAGGAGAGGTGCAAAGAGGCAAGTGAGGTACAGAAAGAGGCAGGAGGGTGCAAAAAGAAGGAAGAATAGTGCAGAAAGAGGCAAGAGAATTGCTGAAAGAATCAACAAACGTGTAGAAAGAAGCAAGAAGTGCAGAAAGAGACAAGTGAGGTGCAGAAAGAAGCAACATAGGTGCCGAAAGAGGCAAGAGAGGTGCAGAACGAAGCAAGTGAAGTACAGAAAGAGGCAAGAGAGGTGCAGAAAGATGCAAGAGAGGTACAGAAACAAGCAAGAGAAGTGCAGAAAGAACCAACAGAAGTGCTGAAAGAGGCAAGTGAGGTGCAGAAACAAGCAAGAGCAGTACAGAAAGAACCAACAGAGGTACTGAAAGAGGTAAGAAAGGAGCAGAAAGAAGCAAGTGAAGGGCAGAAAGAGGCAAGAGATGTGCAGAAAGATGAAAGAGATTTGCAGAAACAAGCAAGAGAAGTGCAGAAAGAGGCTAGAGAATTGCTCAAAGAAGCAACATACATTTAGAAAGAAGCAAGAGAAGTGCAGAAAGAGGCAAGTGAGGTGCAGAAAGAATCAGGAGCAGTGCAGAAAGAACCAACAGAGGTGCAAAAAGAGGCACGAGGGGTGCAGAAAGAGGTATGAGAGGTGCACAAAGAGGCAAGAGAAGTACAGAAAGAGGAACGAAGGGTAGAAACATGTAAGAGAAGTGCAGAACAAAGCAGCAGAGGTACAGAAAGAGGCAAGATTGGTGCAGAAAGAGGAAAGAGAGGTGCAGAAAGAGGAAAGAGAGGTGCAGAAAGAAGCAAGAGAGTTGCACATATAGGGAAGAGGGCTACAGAAAGAGGCAGGAGGGGTGCAGAAAGAATTAACAGGGGTGCCGAAAGAGTCAAGAGAGGTGCAGAACAAAACAAGTGAAGTGCAGAAAGAGGCACCAGAGGTGCAGAAAGACGCAAGAGAGGTGCAGAAACAAGCAATAAAGTGCAGAAAGAGCTAAGAGAATTGCTGAAAGAAGCAACATAGGGTTTAAAAGGAGTAAGAGAAGTGCAGAAAGAAGCAAGTGAGGTGCAGAAAGAAGCAAGAGCAATGCAGAAAGAACCAAGGGAGGTGCAAAAAGAGGTACGAGGGGTGCACAGAGGCAGGAGAGGTGCAAAGAGGCAAGTGAGGTACAGAAAGAGGCAGGAGGGTGCAAAAAGAAGGAAGAGTAGTGCAGAAAGAGGCAAGAGAACTGCTGAAAGAATCAACAGAGGTGTAGAAAGAAGCAAGAAGTGCAGAAAGAGACACGTGAGGTGCAGAAAGAGGCAAGAGAGGTGCAGAAAGAAGCAAGAGAGGTGCAGAAAGAAGCAAGTGAAGTACAGAAAGAGGCAACAGACGTGCAGAAAGATGCAAGAGAGGTACAGAAACAAGCACGAGAAGTGCAAAAAGAGGCAAGTGAGGTGCAGAAAGAAGCAAGAGCAGTGCAGAAAGAACCAACAGATGTGCTGAAAGAGGCAAGAGAGGTGCATAAAGAAGCAAGAGAACTCCTGAAAGAGGCAATTGAGGTGCAGAAAGAAGCAAGAGCAGTGTAGAAATAACCAACAGAGGTGCAGAAAGAGGCAACAGAGGTGCAGAAACAAGCATGAGATCTGCAGAAACAAGCAAGAGAAGTGCAGAAAGAGGTTAGAGAATTGCTGAAAGAAGCAACAGAAGTTTAGAAAGAAGTAAGAGAAATGCATAAAGAAGCAACAGAGGTACAGAAAGAGGCAAGAGTGGTGCAGAAAGAGGGAAGAGATGTGTAGAAAGAGGCAAGAGAGTTGGATAAATAAGAAAGAGGGATGCAGAAAGAGGCAGGAGGGGTGCAGAAAGAAGCAACAGAGGTGCCGAAAGAGGCGAGAGATATGCAGAAAAAAGAAACAGAGGTGCTGAAAGAGGCAACTGAGGTACCGAAAGAAGCACGAAAGGTACAGAAAGAGGCAACAGAAGTGCAGAAAGTGGCAAGAATGGTGCAAAAAGAAGGACGAAACTTGCATAAAGAAGCAACAGGTGGTCAAAGAGGCAAAAGGTATACAGAAAAAGGGAAGATTAGTACAGAAAGAACCAAGAGAAGTGCAACAGAGGTGCAGGAAGAGGCACACAGGGTGCAGAAAGAGGCAAGAGAAATGCAAAAAGAAGCAACAGAGGAACAGAAAGAGGCACGAGTGGTGCAGAAAGAAGGAAGAGATGTGTAAAAGAGGCAAGAGAGTTGGACAAATAAGAAAGAGGGATGCAGAAAGAGGCAGGAGGGGTTCAGAAAGAAGCAACGGAGGTGCCGAAAGAGGCAAGAGAGGTGCAGAAAGAAACAAGTGAAGTGCAGAAAGAGGCAACAGAGGTGCAGAAAGACGCATGAGAGGTGCAGAAAAAGCAATAGAAGTGCAGAAAAAGCTAAGAGAATTGCTGAAAGAAGCAACAGAGATTTCGTAAGAAGCAAGAGAAGTGCAGAAAGAGGTAAGTGAGGTGCAGAAAGAAGCAAGAGCAATGCAGTAAGAACCAACAGAGGTGTAAAAAGAAGCAAGAGGGTACACAGAGGTAGGAGGGGTGCACAGAGGCAAGTGAGGTACAGAAAGAGGCAGGAGGGGGCAAAAAGAAGGAAGAGTAGTGCAGAAAGAGGCAAGAGAATTGCTGAAAGAAACAGAGGTGTAGAAAGAAGCAAGAAGTGCAGAAAGAGACAAGTGAGGTGCAGAAAGAAGCACCAGGGGTGCCGAAAGAGGAAAGAGAGGTGCAGAACGAAGCAAGTGAAGTACAGAAAGAGGCAACAGAGGTGCAGAAAGATGCAAGAGAGGTACAGAAACAAGCAAGAGAAGTGCAGAAAGAACCAACAGAGGAGATGAAAGAGGCAAGTGAGGTGCAGAAACAAGCAAGAGCAGTACAGAAAGAACCAACAGAGGTACTGAAAGAGGCAAGAAAGGAGCAGAAAGAAGCAAGTGAAGGGCAGAAAGAAGCAAGTGAAGGGCAGAAAGAGGTAACAGAGGTGCAGAAAGATGCAAGAGATGTGCAGAAACAAGCAAGAGAAGTGCAGAAAGAGGCTAGAGAATTGCTGAAAGGAGCAACATACATTTAGAAAGAAGCAAGAGAAGTGCAGAAAGAGGCAAGTGAGGTGCAGAAAGAATCAGGAGCAGTTCAGAAAGAACCAACAGAGGTACAAAAAGAGGCAAGAGGGGTGCAGAAAGAGGTATGAGAGGTGCACAAAGTGGCAAGAGAGGTACAGAAAGAGGCACGAAGGGTAGAAACATGTAAGAGAAGTACAGAAAAAAGCAGCAGAGGTACAGAAAGAGGCAAGATTGGTGCAGAAAGAGGGAAGAGATGTGCAGAAAGAGGGAAGAGATGTGCAGAAAGAAGCAAGAGAGTTGCACACATAGGGAAGAGGGATGCAGAAAGAGGCAGGAGGGGTGCAGAACGAATTAACAGGGGTGCCGAAAGAGTCAAGAGAGGTGCAGAACAAGTGAAGTGCAGAAAGAGGCACCAGAGGTGCAGAAAGACGCAAGAGAGGTGCAGAAACAAGCAATAACGTGCAGAAAGAGCTAAGAGAATTGCTGAAAGAAGCAACATAGGGTTTAAAAGGAGTAAGAGAAGTGCAGAAAGAAGCAAGTGAGGTGCAGAAAGAAGCAAGAACAATGCAGAAAGAACCAACAGACGTGCAAAAAGAGGCAAGATGGGTGCTCAGAGGTAGGAGAGGTGCACAGAGGCAAGTGAGGTACAGAAAAAGGCAGGAGAATTGCTGAAAGAATCAACAGAGGTGTAGAAAGAAGCAAGAAGTGCAGAAAGAGACAAGTGAGGTGCAGAAAGAAGCAACAGAGGTGCCGAAAGAGGCAAGAGAGGTGCATAAAGAAGCAAGTGAAGTGCAGAAAGAGGCAACAGGGGTGCAGAAAGAAGCAAGAGAAGTGCAGAAATTACCAACAGAGGTGCTGAAAGAAGCAACAGAGGTGCATAAAGAAGCAAGAGAAGTTCTGAAAGAGGCAATTGAGGTGCAGAAAGAACCAAGAGCAATGCAGAAATAACCAAGAGAGGTGCAGAAAGAGGCAACAGAGGTGCAGAAAGAAGCATGAGATCTGTAGAAACAAGCAAGAGAAGTGCAGAAAGAGGTTAGAGAATTGCTGAAAGAAGCAACAGATGTTTAGAAAGAAGTAAGAGAATTGCAGAAAGAGGCAATTGAGGTGCAGAAAGAAGCAAGAGCAGTGCAGAAAGAAACAACAGAGGTGCAAAAAGAGGCAAGAGGGGTGCAGAAAGAGGTAGAGAGGTGCACAAAGAGGCAAGAGAGGTACAGAAAGAGGCAAGAGAATTGCTGAAAGAAGCAACAGAGGTGTAGAAAGAAGCAAGAGCATTGCAGAAAGAGGCAAGTGAGGTGCAGAAAGAAGCAAGAGCTGTGCAGAAAGAACCAACAGAGGTGCTGAAAGAGGCAAGTGCGGTGCAGAAAGAAGCAAGAGCTGTGCAGAAAGAACCAACAGAGGTGCTGAAAGAGGCACGTGTGGTGCAGAAAGAGACAAGAGATCTGCGGAAAAAAGCAACAGAGGTGCTGAAAGAGGCAAGTGAGGTGCAGATAGAAGTAACAGGTGCAGAAAGAAGTAACAGAGGTGCAGAAAGAGGCAAAAAGGGTGCATAAAGATGTAAGAGGGTACAGAAAAAGGCAAGAGAAAGAGAGAAGGGTGCATAAAGAGGCAAGAGGGGCACAGAAAGAAGCAACAGATGAGCAGAAAGAGGGAAGAGAGGTGCAGAAAGTAGAAGAGATTTGTAGAATGAGGCAAGAGAAGTGCAGAAAAAGAAAAATGTGCAGAAAGAAGCAACAGAAATGGAGAGAGGCAAGAGAAGCGGAGAAGGAAGCAAGAGTGGCTTGCACCCTATTAGTACCAATGTAACACCCACATTTAGCAATAAGTAACAGGTGACCATTCTAGGTTTGCAAAGGGCCTTCCACCATGCTGTAACACTTGTTGCTGCATTTTTGGTACCGTTTGAGCCGTTTGAGCTAGAAACAAGGCTTTTTTTGTTCAAATCCCCAGATTAGGGAGCAGATGAGGAATTATGTGGCTAATGCAGAAAATGTATAACTGTGCGAAACTCGTTGCATAATTCCAGTGGACCTGCTCATACCTCTGACTAGGTCCACAATTGCTCCTCAGTGATTCCTTCTTTTTTTTGTCTCACTGAAATCATAGTTGAGCTTCTATGGAAACGAGGAAGACTAAACCTGAGGTTACCACTCCACAACACAGACTACCATACCACGTATTTACTCTCCATAACACATAATCCCACTCTATATAAATTCTATACACTAAATACCACATACTGTCTATCCACATAATGTCACTGCACAACATACCACATAATCCCACTACATACAACGTACATCCACTCCAAAAAACATTAGTAAAAAAACTTTTACATTTGCAACACCAATAGCTCTAACTCTCACAACTGCAAACACTTCTTTAACTAGTAGGCGTGTTTGCAGAGTGGTTGAGAAAGGGTGCTGGGCCTCCGACCGGCGCTGAGGAATTCCGCTGCGTAGGATTTACAGGAGGTACAAGGAGGGCTTTTTGGCCCCCAAAGTCCCTCAGTAGTAAATTGGACTTCATCCCCCATCCGGTAGTCTGCCAGGAGGTGCGTTTGTAGAGTGGTGGAGAAAGGAGGGCATGGCCTCCGAAGACGTTTTAGCAATCCCACTGTGTGGGACTTACTGGAGGTAACAAGAGGGGTAGTTGGCCCACAAGGACATCCTTGGGGGCCCACTACCCCTCCTATTACCTCCAGTAAGTCCCAAACAGCAGGATTGCTAAATTCTCATAGCAGGCCATGCCCCCTTTGCCCACCACTCTGCAAACGGCTCCCTGGCGCGACCTTGGATGGGGATTGAAGTCCCCTTCGCTGCTGGGGGTCCTTTAGAGGCCAACTGGCCTACCTCTTACCTCCAGTAAGCCCCACTCAGTGGGATTGCTGATAGGTGGACACAAGCCATGCCCCCTTTCTCCACCACTCTGCAAACGCACCCCCTGGCGTGTTCTAATTTGGGGGATTAAGTCCCCTTGAATACTGAGGGTCCATGGGGGCCAACTAGCCCACCAGGTAGCTCCAGTAAGCGCCACACAGCTGGACGGCAAAGAGGTGGTCCAAGGCCATGCCCCCTTTTTACACCACTCTGCAAACGCACCTCTTGGCGCACTGCTGCTCGGGGGATGAAGTCCACTTGTGTCCTGAGGTCCTCAGGACACAAGAGGACCTCATCGCCCCACCAGCAGTGCACCAAGAGTTGCGTTACAGATATCGAAGCGCAAAAGACCTTGCTTCGTTTTTATGCCTCGCCTAGCGTCGCAGCGCATGCGCTGCTTGCTCTGCGAGATCTATTGTCGTCGGGTTGCTTTCAGAAGTGGAGTCGAAGCTCTGCCCATGCTTTTCATTGGCACGCATCACACTGTGTGAAACGCTTGTTTTTGATTTGGAGAGAGGCTTGTTTGTTCCCTCCCTGTCTCCTTTTCGTCTCGCCCATATGGACTGGATTTTGCACATCGCGGCGCAACATGCTTGGATGTATAGGCTGCTTCAGTACTATTTTAGACACACTTTGTGGGACAATAGTAGCTACGCTGCATTTTCCGGTATGTAGCTACACGCGACGCTTATTATGTGTTGTATAGCGTTGTGTACTGTGTGTTGTCTAACGTTTTCCATCTGCGTTCTGTCCCTTTCCTATGTTTTTCTGTGATTGCTTGAGCTAAGAGCGCTCATGTAGGATTGCGCTTTAATTTTAAATATGGTGGCAGCACCTCTTGTGAAGTTGCTTCATATTCATGCACAAAGTTCTTGCTACATGCAGTGCAATCGCGCTTTAACTTTAAATATTTTTTTTAAATGGTGTATGAGAAGCCATGAAGCAGGGCGCTCGATCATCCAACCAGTTAATCTGTCTTGCAGTGCGTATAGTGGCTCGTAGAAAGCATTCCAGCAGTGTTGGGGGATGGTGACTGCTAGGGAGACACAAGCATGGTGACCGCTTGGGAGACACACGTATTGCAGCAGTGTCGGGGGATAGCAACTGCTAGGGAGACACAAGCATGGTGACCGCTAGGGAGAGACACACATGGCTCCAGAGGGGTGGTGACCACTAGGGAGACACGAACATTGTCCTGGTTTTGACTGTTTTCCAGGAGTTTATTTGAAGGCACAAGCATCACTGCCCGGCTACACATGACAACGTTTTGTGTGCTGAAGGTGGTAGCCTTCACTCTGTAAGTAACAACTTTAATATAGCTCTTCATGCCACATTTCTGCCATTTCTAAGCACTGTGAATAATGTGTGTTACCATATTGATATCGACCTCAGAAAGAGGGAAGGCTGGGTTGGCCCTGCTGAGATTGGTACTTGTGACCTGTGGACGTCAGCCACAAGCTTATGACTCACTGAGATCTTACCAGCTCACACGGTCCACCTGTTGGGTGTATCAATGTCTGAATTTAATTAATCCCCTAGGCCGTGACTACACATTTATTTACTGAAACATACATATTTAAAAAGGTGTTTGGATGGAAAGGATGTGTGGAAATCGAGCGATGTCCTGATTACATGCAGCGCTATCAGTTGTATGCAGCAAGCCTATGTTCAAAGAGTGATGGCAGTGGGAGGGTGCACAGGATAGGCCGGAGGAGAGGTGCGGAGGGGAGAGGGGTAATACTTTCAGTGGCTCACACAATGGCAGGCTTCTTGTTGCCACTGAGGCTGAAGTGGCATTACCCAACCTTTAAGCTTTGACGATGGAAATGAATCTTTCTTGCATACTCCAGGCCACAAAAAGTTCATAACCAGCGGAATGTAACAAACATAAACCAACAGCTAGTAAAATTAGAAAAAAAATATATATATATGCTTGTTTTTAAAAGTTCAGTTCTCAGAGTGCTTAAACCAGATAGTGGTTCTTTTACTTACTGAGCTAAAGAGCGCTGCGTAAAATTCAGTTTCGCAATTACAGTTTTGCAAACAAACTTGCGCAGTGACCCCGAAAGGTTTTGTGGTGAAACATTATTTGGGTGATAATTGTCAGGCTGAATGTGATTTTTTAGGGAATGCTTCGTTAAAATTTATTGTTGTAGGATTTTTTCTGCAAACTTTTCATCTTAAAATGTTGCAAGTTTTGTGAACTTCACGAAACCTGCATTTATGAAACAGCATTTGAGAACATTCGGGAAGGAAACTTTTGCAACTTCTCACACCACTTAAACTAAACTGTGTTCAGTCCCCCACTTAAGCCCTTTCCCAGACGCAAACTCAACAAGCATTTGCAAAGCAATAGGTCTCACATTCATACTAGTTTAAGCTATTGCCATTGTAAATGACAATGCCTTTTATTTATGTTTTAAAAACCAAAATAAAAAGCAAAGCCATTTAGAATGCCAATAGCTCAAACTTGATTAACTGCGAGAACTATTGCATTGCAAATGCTTGTTATTTCTTTCTCGGCAAGATCCATGCACCTAGCGCAAATTTGGCTGATATATTTTTTTAAAATATGCTTTTTTGGGGCCTGGGGGTCCTTGTGGGACCCCCTGAGCATGCCTAGGGGTCGGGGTGTTTCTACCCTGCCCCCTTTTCTTGTTTTTCATCTTCAAACACACACACATCTACACACACACACATGTATATACACACATATATATATATATATATATATATACACACACACATATATATATATATATACTCATATACACACCCATATATATACATATCTGTACACACGTATACACACATATACACACACACACACAAATATACACACACAAATACACACACACACACACATTTATATATACACACATATACACACACACGCACACGCACACACACACACACACACCCCTCCCCCCTTATAGCTGCAAGTGACTTACTCTTCTACAGCGGTACCTGAGTACCAAACTATCCAAGCTCCCCTGTTTGTCCATGCCACTTGGAAGTGCCTGTATTTCATTGCTTCCTTTGAAAATCGCAGGAGAGGCTTATAAATACGCCCTTTCCAGGAAGACGGAGTCCTTGATTATAACCCCAATGCCCCAATGCGCTCCAGGGATTCCCACGGGGCGTACTGTCCATGGAACCAAGTAGGTTTCTAGTCTGAGGAACAGAAGCTGCAAGTGATGCGAGCCTCGCCCTTGGAACCCGGACGCCCATGAAGCGGATCCATACCGCTATATGAGTTTTTCTTCCAGACTGGGGAGAAGATAACATTTTGAAAAGGAACACAAGTTTGTGTTTCCGTCTTTTATTGATCTAGGGCAGGGCGCACCTTAGCGTGTGCGCACCACCCAGGTCTTTTTTTCACTGGTCCAGACGAAGATCCACAATCGTATGATGGTTGAAACATGTAGACCTATATTTTAAACCACATAGCACACGTCGCTATTTTATAACACTACACGTCTTGAACAACGGAGTCTACCTAATTAGGCATAGGTGTCACATTTCTTTTAACAGGGTGTCCAGTCTCTCCGGAATAAAGTCTTGTAGTAGAATTGGCCCCCCTTTTAAACCACTTATCACTTTTTTATCACTGCACATATAAAAGAAAAAATACCCGCTCCACTGTAATCAGGTGTCGCAGCACACCCTGTTGGCACTCGGCCCCGGGGTGGGACCCCGATGATGAAGCATGTCACCAACCAGGTTGGTGAGTGAGGGGTCTTCTTAAAGAACATGCTTTGTCCTGCGTAAAGGTTGGGCACAAGCACTTTATTAAGCCTTAAGCTTTAGGCACAGAGACTTTCTCTGTCACGCCTTCAGGGGGTACTCCTCTCTTTGTTGTGTATAGAGGCTTATAAATATCCTCAAATTATATAGAGGATAATTTTCTATTCTTTCTCTCCTTTGAAAGGGTTTGGGGTTTTTAGGAGTGGTGGGCAGAATGAAGTGGAATGCAGCGAATGGAAGAGAGAGAAAATACATGCACTCCATCCGGCGCGCAACACCCATTGGGCCCAAACGCCTTCGGACCTGCCCCGCCCCGAGACAGCTTCCTGGGCACCCACACAGCCTCACCAGAGTACTTCACAGGTCTTTAAACGACCATTTACTTGCTAATGAGGCTTTGTTGTTTTTCTTGGAGCACCTGCATCTCCACTCTGCCTATTAATGGAAGAATCGCCCCCACCCGAACTTTTTGGAAGCACCCCCCCTGAAATTTGGCTCTAGTTGCGCCTCTGCACTCCATTGAAGTGTTTAAAGGTAAAGAAAAAAGTAGTTCCCTGAATGCAAGCATGTCAGCAGTGGAAGGATGAAGTCAACCAATCAGAGCAATGCAGGACTAGATAGCTCCTGAGCTGGACAAACACAAGAATAGGGAGGAAAGCCATTGAATCAAGAGGATATAAATGAGATACACTGCAAAGCCACCCAATTATAAGAAAGGGGTTGATCCATAGCCCACTCTATTTTTATTGCCACCAACAGATGTGGCTAACAGACTGCTAAAGCGGTCTTTAAGACCTAAAAATGAGGTGCTAATTTTGTGCATACTAGCCATTCACACCATCACACTACATACACAGCAACCTCAAGCAGGGATGTCCAGGCTTCTCACTCTAAATAAAAAGCATTTTATTCAAAAGAAATTAACTGTACATTATACACCGGGCTGTTGGGGGTTGTAGCGTGGTTGCCGGATTCCTACAAAGCACTGGAGGAGTAAATTAATCAGACAAGTCTGTTCTGTTCGAGTTTCAGAAAGCGGAATGTGATCCGATAGTCTTAGGTCTCGGCCCGTTGGTAAGTATGTTGAGGTTCTGGCAGGCACTTGAACATATCGAGGTCTCGGAAGACTGTTGACCAAAAAGAGGTGTGTGGGCCTACAGTGCTCTTAGTAACACAACTTTCCTGTGAGTGACGGGGGCAACTCGGCAAAGGAGGAGGGCTCTAGCTGCCCAGTGAAAATATGTTGCAGAGTGCTGGAAGCGGGTCAGGAAGTAAAGGGCTGCAGCTGCATCTTATACATACTCCACCCAGGAGCAACAGCAATTGATTTTACATGTGCCACAGGGTGGCTCAGCAGGCGTAGGAGCTAGAGAGCTGCAGATGCCTCTTGTACAAGTAATCTGTGGCAGTGTCATAGGTTCAAGAGGTGGTTGGCTGCAGCTGTCCCTTGTACACATACTCCAAGGCGGTGGCAATTGTCCTCATGTCCATCTCAATACTACGTGCCCAGTTCTCCACATCACCGATTTCCTAGGAGAAGAAAAAGAGAAGATAGTTAGAGGACCAACGCACAATGCTTTATCATTATAACAGAGATTGCCAGGCCGCCTGTGGTCAGTGTCGCACGCTACCATGCTAGTCCTTGTGGAATAATTCAGCCCACTGGACGACCCCTCCGGCACTATATAATTATCTCAACATCTAAGGCAAGTGTTTTAAAGATGTACACTTTTCTCCTACCTACATCACATTACTCTGAATTTGCCACTATGCACTGAATGTTCTATTTTCAATGCATACTCCATTTTAGGACTGCAAAGCCATTTCTTTTCTGGGATATCCTCCTGGATTGCCCATTCAAAACTAGACAGCCTATTCAAGCTTTGAAAAAGTCTCGAGGAAGAAATATGTACTGGTTGCTTGTGAATATAAAAACTGACAAAGAAAATATTAAAAGGCTTGCAAGTTTATGATTCTTACCAGTGCTTTACTATTATATGAACTTGCAAACAATCGGCTTATTTTACAGTGTGTTTTTGTACTTCATGCATAAAGTCTGTAACTGATAGTGGTGGGCGAGCCACTAAAAGCTGGAGCGAGATGCCTGGCTCTGGCTCAGATCGAGGTCCCCTTGGACCCTCAAGCCCAAAACACAAGAGTTTTTTGCTTCCTCCCGCACTCACACGTCAGGTCTAATTCCTCCATGCTCACCACTCGGGCATTGCAGAGGGGCTGCATTTTGAATACCCCGTATTGGGAGAGGAGGGAAATCTGCACCTCTTTTTCTGCAAAATCCTCTTTTCCAGAGGAAGTGGAATATCACTTTATCTCTCATTGCACCTCTTTGATGGTTCACAAAAATCAACACATTTTAGTGACCAGTGTGCAAACCACTGACCGTCAACAACCACAACTAAATGCTTTCTCTCCTTTACTTATCAACATATATTGCCCTTTTGCAAAATGCAACCCACCCCTCCATTACTTGCCAGTAAAGCAATAATCTAGCCTCAAAGAGAAATGAAATCCAAGCACTTCTCCTCTCTTTAGCTCGGTTGTCATTTCAAGCATGTATTTAAACAGGCGAAAGACATGCTCTGTCCGAGGTGCATGGTCAGTGTTGCTGCAGGAGAGGACCTCAGGTAATTGACAACATTCTTGTGGGACAGACCAAGTACACATGTTTTTAAGCTGACAAGACACAGCGTGGGCACCTATGTCACATTGTTGATCGCAAATCGGGCACAGTGAAAGGCAAGAATTGAAGCGTCTGATTCTTCTATCAGATCACTGTAGATGTTTCGAGCTATGTTAGAGACAGAGTCTATTAAAAACCAGGCACACTTATTTACCCTCGGCCCTTAGAGTATACCAGAGTCTATCAAAAGCATCCAGACAAGGGTCCCTCCATCTCTCAGAGAAATAAGTAGTGAGTCACAGTGTAAGGCAATGCAGGTGGTACAGAGGCTGGGGGCACACAACAGATGTCTGTAGTCCTAGCAGCACTCACACAGTCGTTGCAGAGCTGAGATCACGTTGCAGAGCTGAGAGATCACGCGGCAGAGCAAAGACTCAAAGACAATACCATACTCTGTGATCATAGAAGCAGATTAACACCATAGCAATATACTTTAACAAGCATTTACAATGCAACGGTTTCGCCTTTGCCAAAGTTAGAGCGATTGGCATTGTAAATGACACATTTTTTATTTATGTGTTGGTTTTGAAAACAGATAAATAAATGGCATTGTCATTTACATTGCCAACAGCTTAATCACTTGCAAATGTAAGACCTATTGTACCCTACTGGATTTCACTGAAGAAATTCAGAGTCTGGTCTGCAGGTGTCACGTGACAGACGGCCAATTGACAGCTGAGGGGGTTAAACCGTGCTGGGGTGGCACATTAAGGCGACGCTTGCTGTCCATGCTTGTGAGGAGGTAGTGCACCTGTTGAGGGAGAGAGAGTGTGTTTGCATATGTGCGTGTGTGTGAATAAGCACTTCCAAGATTTAGTGGGACTAGAGTTTTTATCTACAAATCATTGTTTTCAGCTGTGTTCTAATGGAATCAAAACAACACTACACCCCCCATAATGCATAGTGTGATCACATAAAAGTACAGAACTGGAAAGAGTGTCCATAATGACCAGCTAGACGGTTGTCACCCTAAGAAGGATGTGCTTCAGTCTCCAGTGCCACGGGCGAGTGGAAACACACACTGTGCTGGTGGAGAAGTAGAAGAAGTACAAGTGTCCATAGAAGAGAAGTAGAGGGGATGCACTCTCTATCCACTCTGCACTCCCTATGCACTCTCCACTCTGCACTCCCTATGCACTCTGCACTCCCTATGCACTCTGCACTCTGCACTCCCTATGCACTCTCCACTCTGCACTCCCTATGCACTCTCCACTCCCTATGCACTCTCCACTCCCTATGCACTCTGCACTCCCTATGCACTCTCCACTCTGCACTCCCTATGCACTCTGCACTCCACATGCACTCTCCACTCTGCACTCCCTATGCACTCTGCACTCCCCATGCACTCTCCACTCCCTATGCACTCTCCACTCCCTATGCACTCTCCACTCCCTATGCACTCTCCACTCCCTATGCACTCTCCACTCCCTATGCACTCTCCACTCCCTATCCACTCTCCACTCCCTATCCACTCTCCACTCCCTATGCACTCTCCACTCCCTGTGCACTCCCTATGCACTCTCCACTCTGCACTCTCTATGCACTCTCCACTCCCTATGCACTCTCCACTCTGCACTCTCTATGCACTCTCCACTCCCTATGCACTCTCCACTCCCTATGCACTCTCCACTCCCTATGCACTCTCCACTCCCTATGCACTCCCTATGCACTCTCCACTCCCTATGCACTCTCCACTCTCCACTCCCTATGCACTCTCTCCTCTCCACTCCCTATGCACTCTCCACTCCCTATGCACTCTCCACTCCCTATGCACTCTCCACTCCCTATGCACTCTCCACTCCCTATGCACTCTCCACTCCCTATGCACTCTGCAGTCCCTATGCAGTCCCTATGCACTATGCACTCTCCACTCCCTATGCACTCTGCAGTCCCTATGCACTATGCACTCTCCACTCCCTATGCACTCTCCACTCCCTATGCACTCTCCACTCCCTATGCACTCTCTATGCACTCTCCACTCTCTATGCACTCTCCACTCCCTATGCACTCTGCAGTCCCTATGCACTATGCACTCTCCACTCCCTATGCACTCTCCACTCCCTATGCACTCTCCACTCCCTATGCACTCCCTATGCACTCTGCACTCTGCACTCCCTATGCACTCTGCACTCCCTATGCACTCTCCACTCCCTATCCACTCTCCACTCCCTATGCACTCTCCACTCCCTGTGCACTCTCCACTCCCTATGCACTCTCCACTCCCTATCCACTCTCCACTCCCTATCCACTCTCCACTCCCTATGCACTCTCCACTCCCTATGCACTCTCCACTCCCTATGCACTCTCCACTCCCTATGCACTCCCTATGCACTCTGCACTCTGCACTCCCTATGCACTCTGCACTCCCTATGCACTCTCCACTCCCTATGCACTCTCCACTCCCTATGCACTCTGCAGTCACTATGCACTCTCCACTCCCTATGCACTCTCCACTCCCTATGCACTCTCCACTCTGCACTCTCTATGCACTCTCCACTCTCTATGCACTCTCCACTCTCTATGCACTCTCCACTCCCTATGCACTCTCCACTCCCTATGCACTCTCCACTCCCTATGCACTCTGCACTCTCCACTCTCCACTCCCTATGCACTCTCCACTCCCTATGCACTCTCCACTCCCTATGCACTCTCCACTCCCTATGCACTCTCCACTCCCTATCCACTCTCCACTCCCTATGCACTCTCCACTCCCTATGCACTCTCCACTCCCTATCCACTCTCCACTCCCTATCCACTCTCCACTCCCTATCCACTCTCCACTCCCTGTGCACTCCCTATGCACTCTCCACTCTGCACTCTCTATGCACTCTCCACTCCCTATGCACTCTCCACTCCCTATGCACTCTCCACTCCCTATGCACTCTCCACTCCCTATGCACTCTCCACTCCCTATGCACTCTCCACTCCCTATGCACTCTCCACTCCCTATGCACTCTCCACTCTCCACTCCCTATGCACTCTCCACTCTCTATGCACTCTCCACTCCCTATGCACTCTCCACTCTCCACTCCCTATGCACTCTCCACTCTCCACTCCCTATGCACTCTCCACTCTCCACTCCCTATGCACTCTCCACTCCCTATCCACTCTCCACTCCCTATGCACTCTCCACTCTCCACTCCCTATGCACTCTCCACTCCCTGTGCACTCTCCACTCCCTGTGCACTCTCCACTCCCTGTGAACTCTCCACTCCCTGTGCACTCCCTATGCACTCTCCACTCTGCACTCTCTATGCACTCTGCACTCCCTATGCACTCTCCACTCCCTATGCACTCTCCACTCCCTATGCACTCTCCACTCCCTATGCACTCTCCACTCCCTATGCACTCTCCACTCCCTATGCACTCTCCACTCCCTATGCACTCTCCACTCCCTATGCACTCTCCACTCCCCACTCTGCACTCCCTATGCACTCTGCAGTCCCTATGCACTATGCACTCTCCACTCCCTATGCACTCTGCAGTCCCTATGCACTCTGCAGTCCCTATGCACTCTGCAGTCCCTATGCACTCTGCAGTCCCTATGCACTCTGCAGTCCCTATGCACTCTCCACTCCCTATGCACTCTCCACTCCCTATGCACTCTCCACTCTCCACTCCCTATGCACTCTCCACTCTCCACTCCCTATGCACTCTCCACTCCCTATGCACTCTCCACTCTCCACTCCCTATGCACTCTCCACTCCCTATGCACTCCCTATGCACTCTCCACTCCCTATGCACTCTCCACTCTCCACTCCCTATGCATTCTCCACTCTCCACTCCCTATGCACTCTCCACTCTCCACTCCCTATGCACTCTCCACTCCCTATGCACTCTCCACTCCCTATGCACTCTCTCCTCTCCACTCCCTATGCACTCTCCACTCCCTATGCACTCTCCACTCCCTATGCACTCTCCACTCCCTATGCACTCTCCACTCCCTATGCACTCTCCACTCCCCACTCTGCACTCCCTATGCACTCTGCAGTCCCTATGCACTCTGCAGTCCCTATGCACTATGCACTCTCCACTCCCTATGCACTCTGCAGTCACTATGCACTCTCCACTCCCTATGCACTCTCCACTCCCTATGCACTCTCCACTCTGCACTCTCTATGCACTCTCCACTCTCTATGCACTCTCCACTCTCTATGCACTCTCCACTCCCTATGCACTCTCCACTCCCTATGCACTCTCCACTCCCTATGCACTCCCTATGCACTCTCCACTCCCTATGCACTCTCCACTCCCTATGCACTCTCCACTCCGCACTCCCTATGCACTCTGCAGTCCCTATGCACTCTGCAGTCCCTATGCACTATGCACTCTCCACTCCCTATGCACTCTGCAGTCACTATGCACTCTCCACTCCCTATGCACTCTCCACTCTGCACTCTCTATGCACTCTCCACTCTCTATGCACTCTCCACTCTCTATGCACTCTCCACTCCCTATGCACTCTCCACTCCCTATGCACTCTCCACTCCCTATGCACTCTCCACTCCCTATGCACTCCCTATGCACTCTGCAGTCCCTATGCACTATGCACTCTGCAGTCCCTATGCACTCTGCAGTCCCTATGCACTCTGCAGTCCCTATGCACTCTGCAGTCCCTATGCACTCTCCACTCCCTATGCACTCTCCACTCCCTATGCACTCTCCACTCTCCACTCCCTATGCCCTATGCACTCTCCACTCCCTATGCAATCTCCACTCCCTATGCACTCTCCACTCTCCACTCCCTATGCACTCTCCACTCCCTATGCACTCCCTATGCACTCTCCACTCCCTATGCACTCTCCACTCTCCACTCCCTATGCATTCTCCACTCTCCACTCCCTATGCACTCTCCACTCTCCACTCCCTATGCACTCTCCACTCCCCACTCCCTATGCACTCTCCACTCCCTATGCACTCTCTCCTCTCCACTCCCTATGCACTCTCCACTCCCTATGCACTCTCCACTCCCTATGCACTCTCCACTCCCTATGCACTCTCCACTCCCTATGCACTCTCCACTCCCCACTCTGCACTCCCTATGCACTCTGCAGTCCCTATGCACTCTGCAGTCCCTATGCACTATGCACTCTCCACTCCCTATGCACTCTGCAGTCACTATGCACTCTCCACTCCCTATGCACTCTCCACTCCCTATGCACTCTCCACTCTGCACTCTCTATGCACTCTCCACTCTCTATGCACTCTCCACTCTCTATGCACTCTCCACTCCCTATGCACTCTCCACTCCCTATGCACTCTCCACTCCCTATGCACTCTCCACTCCCTATGCACTCCCTATGCACTCTGCACTCCCTATGCACTCTGCACTCCCTATGCACTCTGCACTCCCTATCCACTCTCCACTCCCTATCCACTCTCCACTCCCTATGCACTCTCCACTCCCTGTGCACTCCCTATGCACTCTGCACTCTCCACTCCCTATGCACTCTCCACTCCCTATGCACTCTCCACTCCCTATGCACTCTCCACTCCCTATCCACTCTCCACTCCCTATGCACTCTCCACTCCCTATGCACTCTCCACTCCCTATGCACTCTCCACTCCCTATGCACTCTCCACTCCCTGTGCACTCCCTATGCACTCTCCACTCTCCACTCCCTATGCACTCTCCACTCTCTATGCACTCTCCACTCCCTATGCACTCTCCACTCCCTATGCACTCTCCACTCCCTATGCACTCTCCACTCCCTATGCACTCTCCACTCCCTATGCACTCTCCACTCCCTATGCACTCTCCACTCTCTATGCACTCTCCACTCTCTATGCACTCTCCACTCTCCACTCCCTATGCACTCTCCACTCCCTATGCACTCTCCACTCTCCACTCCCTATGCACTCTCCACTCTCCACTCCCTATGCACTCTCCACTCCCTATGCACTCTCCACTCTCCACTCCCTATGCACTCTCCACTCCCTGTGCACTCTCCACTCCCTGTGCACTCTCCACTCCCTGTGCACTCTCCACTCCCTGTGCACTCCCTATGCACTCTCCACTCTGCACTCTCTATGCACTCTGCACTCCCTATGCACTCTCCACTCCCTATGCACTCTCCACTCCCTATGCACTCTCCACTCCCTATGCACTCTCCACTCCCTATGCACTCTCTCCTCTCCACTCCCTATGCACTCTCCACTCCCTATGCACTCTCCACTCCCTATGCACTCTCCACTCCCTATGCACTATGCACTCTCCACTCCCTATGCACTATGCACTCTCCACTCCCTATGCACTCTGCAGTCCCTATGCACTCTGCAGTCCCTATGCACTCTGCAGTCCCTATGCACTCTCCACTCCCTATGCACTCTCCACTCCCTATGCACTCTCCACTCTCCACTCCCTATGCACTCTCCACTCCCTATGCACTCTCCACTCCCTATGCACTCTCCACTCCCTATGCACTCCCTATGCACTCTCCACTCCCTATGCACTCTCCACTCTCCACTCCCTATGCACTCTCCACTCTCCACTCCCTATGCACTCTCCACTCTCCACTCCCTATGCACTCTCCACTCTCCACTCCCTATGCACTCTCCACTCCCTATGCACTATCTCCTCTCCACTCCCTATGCACTCTCCACTCCCTATGCACTCTCCACTCCCTATGCACTCTCCACTCCCTATGCACTCTCCACTCCCTATGCACTCTGCAGTCCCTATGCACTATGCACTCTCCACTCCCTATGCACTCTCCACTCCCTATGCACTCTCCACTCCCTATGCACTCTCCACTCCCTATGCACTCTCCACTCCCTATGCACTCTCCACTCCCTATGCACTCTCCACTCCCTATGCACTCTCCACTCTCCACTCCCTATGCACTCTCCACTCTGCACTCCCTATGCACTCTCCACTCCCTATGCACTCTCCACTCCCTATGCACTCTCCACTCCCTATGCACTCCCTATGCACTCTGCACTCCCTATGCACTCTGCACTCCCTATGCACTCTCTATGCACTCTTCACTCCCTATGCACTCCCTACTCCCTATGCACTCTCCACTCTGCACTCCCTATGCACTCTGCACTCCCTATGCACTCTTCACTCCCTATGCACTCCCTATGCACTCTGCACTCCCTATGCACTCTTCACTCCCTATGCACTCCCTATGCACTCTTCACTCCCTATGCACTCTCCACTCTGCACTCCCTATGCACTCTCCACTCTGCACTCCCTATGCACTCTCCACTCCCTATGCACTCTCCACTCCCCACTCTGCACTCCCTATGCACTCTGCAGTCCCTATGCACTATGCACTCTCCACTCCCTATGCACTCTCCACTCCCTATGCACTCTCCACTCCCTATGCACTCTCCACTCCCTATGCACTCTCCACTCCCTATGCACTCTCCACTCCCTATGCACTCTCCATTCCCTATGCACTCTCCACTCCCTATGCACTCTCCACTCCCTATGCACTCTCCACTCTCTATCCACTCTGCACTCCCTATGCACTCTCCACTCTGCACTCCCTATGCACTCTCCACTCTGCACTCCCTATGCACTCTCCACTCCCTATGCACTCTCCACTCCCTATGCACTCTCCACTCCCTATGCACTCTCCAGTCTCCACTCCCTATGCACTCTCCACTCCCTATGCACTCTCCACTCCCTATGCACTCTCCACTCTCCACTCCCTATGCACTCTCCACTCTCCACTCCCTATGCACTCTCCACTGTCCACTCCCTATGCACTCTCCACTCCCTATGCACTCTCCACTCCCTATGCACTCTCCACTCCCTATGCACTCTCCACTCCCTATGCACTCTCCACTCTCCACTCCCTATGCACTCTCCACTCCCTATGCACTCTCCACTCTCCACTCCCTATGCACTCTCCACTCCCTATGCACTCTCCACTCCCTATGCACTCTCCACTCCCTATGCACTCTCCACTCCCTATGCACTCTCCACTCCCTATGCACTCTCCACTCCCTATGCACTCTCCACTCCCCACTCTCTATGCACTCTGCAGTCCCTATGCACTATGCACTCTCCACTCCCTATGCACTCTGCAGTCCCTATGCACTCTGCAGTCCCTATGCACTCTCCACTCCCTATGCACTCTCTATGCACTCTCCACTCCCTATGCACTCTCCACTCCCTATGCACTCTCCACTCTCCACTCCCTATGCACTCTCCACTCCCTATGCACTCTCCACTCCCTATGCACTCTCCACTCTCCACTCCCTATGCACTCTCCACTCCCTGTGCACTCTCCACTCCCTGTGCACTCTCCACTCCCTGTGCACTCTCCACTCCCTGTGAACTCTCCACTCCCTGTGCACTCCCTATGCACTCTCCACTCTGCACTCTCTATGCACTCTCCACTCCCTATGCACTCTCCACTCCCTATGCACTCTCCACTCCCTATGCACTCTCCACTCCCTATGCACTCTGCAGTCCCTATGCACTATCCACTCTCCACCCCCTATGCACTCTCCACTCCCTATGCACTCTCCACTCTCCACTCCCTATGCACTCTCCACTCCCTATGCACTCTCCACTCCCTGTGCACTCTCCACTCCCTGTGCACTCTCCACTCCCTGTGCACTCCCTATGCACTATGCACTCTGCACTCCCTATGCACTCTCCACTCCCTATGCACTCTCCACTCCCTATGCACTCTCCACTCCCTATGCACTCTCCACTCCCTATGCACTCTCCACTCCCTATGCACTCTCCACTCCCTATGCACTCTCCACTCCCTATGCACTCTCCACTCCCTATGCACTCTCCACTCCCTATGCACTCCCTATGCACTCTCCACTCTGCACTCTCTATGATGCTCTTCAGCGCTTTGCAGTGCGGTTAGGATATGAAGCGCTATATAAATTCAACTGTAATGCATTACGAAAAATGCCAAACCATGAAAAAACTCCCTGTTGCAAATCTTATGAGCAGTTTTACAAGTGTCTCACGAGGGGCACGAGATGCTTAGCCCATACGAGTCTATTTAGGCCGTTTGGGTACTGAACACCCGCAGTTTTAAGGACATTATTAAAACGGACTGTAAAGTCGAACTGAAAGAATGAAAAGTTATGCATGCTGCAACAAAGCCGAGCAATTTCACATCAGACAAACCACTGCGTAGTCCTCACTACAAATAAAGGGGCAAAAATTAGTTTTAGCGCCCATGCACTTGATGAACAGCCAGATCGTGGCCTGTGTCTTCATCATGTATTTTTAACTAACGTACACTGAATTCACGTGCTCCACCACTAAAAAACAAGCACTCACCTGGGCTTCCTCGCATGGAATGACCAAAACAAACACAGAAGGAAAAAAAACGAAGCTCCGCCCACCGCCGCGATGACGACATCGCAGAGGCGGAGAGGGAAAAAATCGCGGGAACGCCCCCGAATCTGGTCCGGCCTTGACGGACAGATCCGGCTCCCAATGGCTAGCCTCCATTTATGGAGCTAGCCAATGGGAGGTGGGGGACGTTCCAATAGCCAATATGGTAAACAAAAGATTTCACCTGCGCGAACTGCTTGCGCAGATCGCCAGGTCGAAACCTAAAAACCCGAGGCCGCGAAGCAAAACAATTAAAGACAACCCAGGATGTACATCATGGTTTATAATCACACCCCTCTAAATAGATCACTTTGCGCTGTACTCAAGCAGATTCCTTTATCACGTGTGCCTCAGAGTTCTGTGGTAATTTTTAGGTCTCAGCTAGACAGCGCATGCGCCGTCTTGAAGAGACATGTTTTCAATCTGTGGGCTTCAGCCCGCCATAGGCTTACCGTTTGCTCACTCCATGGTTGCTCTCAGAGCATGGACCAAGTACTTGTGTCCATCCACTGCTCCCGTTTTAGAGCTACTTTTTTCTTTGTTTTTGAGCACTCCACAAGATTGCTTGCGTTTTCACTTACTCTGTCCTCCGTCTCCTGTTGCTTCTTTCCCCCTGCCACCCACTCCATCTCAACCCCAACCACATCGCCCTCGCATCCGGACATTGCTTTATCTGTGCATGAGATACAGGCAGGAAAACTTTAGAAGATATAGGGTATATTTCAGTGCTTTAAATGTGCCGGTACTCACCGGTACTGAGTACCGGCACTTTCTCGCAACGAGTACCGGCACTTTTCCTTGAATAAGGAGAGTACCGGTACTCACGAGGGCCTGGCTTTGATGCAGGTGGCGCTGCAGTCATCAATCACCTAGTACCTGAGCAGCACCTTCTACTCTTAATCACAACGGAAGCCTGGGCTGGGCTCGTTCAAGAGAACAGCTGTTCTTGTCACCAGTGCACAGTGCTGCTCTGGAAGCCATCAGAGCAGAGGTGTGGCTGCAGGGAGGTTCGATTACCCTTTGTTTTTACACTGCGGGGGCAGAGAGGTGGCTATTAAATCTAATGGGCGAGGGTGTGAGAGGCATTGTTCAGGGTAACGCAGTGCTACAATGACGCTTCTGTGGCAGAAAGCGCTATTTGTAAACTGCTGCCATTAGACTTTTATCACAAATTCGCCAGTACATCTATCACAAGACCAGATGTTGAGCACTATGTAAAAGTCTTGATATTGTGCATCTTCAAAACACATACAAGCATTTTTTCCAGTTACTGATGCCTGTGGTGGGCCGAGAATTAAAAGAGTGTCTGATGAATCGCTAGCTTTTTTGCAGCTAAGCATTTACTAATCGTATGACACAGGAAGCCAGTGCCTTTCTCTTAAGTAAGAAAGATTGGGGCACCATAAGTAGCAATAAAGTGGATAACTCTGGTGGTTAATGCGCTTGTTAGAAAGATCTGTGTGCATTCTAATCTAAGCTTCAACTCACCATAAAATTGCATGGAGGGTCATTGAGCCTGCTGGAAAGCATAGTATGCAACGTGGTTCAGAGATTTTTTTAATGTAGATAGCTCAGTAGGATACTGTTTTTGTTGCATAGATCCTGGTCTTCCCTGTAGGTCACACGGTAACATCCTTGGCATATATCTTAGTGAATTATGTCCCTGCAGCAAGGACCTGGATGCAAAAACAAGGCATTTATATATAGAACCTTACTGGTTTTTTCTCAATCTTTTTATTTTTTAAGGTTGCTAATAAGGGGTTACTTTGGGTAGTAATAAGTACTTATTAGTAAGTGCTATATAAATGGTTATAAGTGTTAAAATCTAATGGACAGATACATCTGATGTTCTGACAATGCATGCATATTTCTTGCATAAAAACCTGAAAAAGGTAAAAAATGTAGCCCCCCCCCTTGTTCCGCCTTTAGCACCACCCTTATGCCCGCCCAAGCTCCACCCCCAGTCTATCCCTCCTTTTGATGAGTACCTGCATTTATTTTTGTCCATTTAAAGCAGTGGTATATGTTCGGGTCACTTGTTTAACAACGCTGATTTTATTGAAAGCATCATCAGGTGTGGATATCGTTATATACATTCATTCACATTACATTCATTCATAGTGCACCTTTTCCAACGATTACATGTGAAATTTGAGTTCTGAGTTTAACTTAAACAGAAGATATTTTCTTTGGGCTTATTCTGGAGGCAGTAGAGCCCATAGTACCACAGTGCCATCTTGTGGCCATATACAAGAATGTGTGAATATAATTGCCGAGGACTCCTCGAAGGCTTCAGTTTACAACTTTACATGATTAAAACAAATGCCTTATTCTTTTCCCCTGGCTCAAAGTAGTGGTAAATACAGAAGGTAGAAGTTCAGCATATTCTCTAGGTAACTTAAATAAATATAAGTATTTAAGCAGCACACTTCTCCGAAGGCAAAGGCTATTTTGTTTGGCTCGCTTTGAGGACAGATCGCTTTACACATGTTTAGTCACGTTTGCCTTAGGTCATCGGTGTCAACAGCATTTAAGATCACAGCCCTCTGACAAAATGAGAGGGAAGCTTTTTTCAAAGATGTTATAGAGAGTTACTTCTTGGAAGACCCGCTCAGTTGCATAATTTGATATTTATATGGCGGTTTCATAATACCCATAACGCAAAAATGTATTGAAATACCCTAATATACATGGCTAAAAACATTGACAAAGCCAATAGCTCTTGCATCGTCGAGACCTACTGGCTTTGCTAATGCTTAAGATACTTATTCAAACTCATGGCCTGCTGTATATTTCTGCTCTGAGGGGCATTCTTAAAATAAATTTGACTGCTTGGGTGGAGGTAGGGAGAATATTAATAATCCTAAACAGCTCTGCTTGAGCTAAACAGAATGGAACCCATGTAATCTTAAGTAAGACTTGCCTCGTGAACAGTAAACAAAAGCAGTGGTTTACAGTCTCCCGTGCTGAGTGGTGGCCTTTAACACTTCTGTCATAGGCACAAGCCTAGCCCGACAGAGACATTGGGGGCCGTTGTCACTCCCTCTGCACAGCTGGATTTCTCCTGCCACATTACCCTATCTGATGCCTAGGGGATGGGACATTTGGGCCCGACTATTCACTATTTATTTACACTTCACATAAGTGAATTGCAACCTGTTAAAAGGTCATCCCTAGACCGGACAAAAACAGCAATTCCTAATGTGCACCGGCATGCAAATCGACACGTCATGAACAACACTTTCAGAAAGTCCTTCCTTTTACCTAACTGCATTCTGGGACTTGCAGTTTGGTTATGTCAATATGAATGGCATTACAATTCCCTGCTTGTATACTTGATTGCAATATTTTATTGAATTACCAGTAAAACACAAATTCTGAATGCATTTTCAGCTCTTTACAAGTTGGATTTTTAAAAATATTTTGTGCAAGAGACTAAACCAGGGATCCTATTCACATTCAGCATGTCCTCCTACCACAGTCTGCATCAGCCGAGAGGCAACATGCAGTTAGAGAAATTTGTGTCATAAACTAAATTAGGTTGATATGACTTTTTTTTAATTAACATTATTTGTACGAATTTAGTAGCACATGTAACAGGTGTCCAAACCAGTGTCAGCATTCATTAATAGCATAAACATATGCACTTTAGATATGACCTCAGCAGCTCACGTAACGAGAGCAATCTCATGGGCATCTCGTTAATCATGCATGCCATCTAGTCCATCGCCCCCTCTGAGCTCGCGGGCTGCCCCCTCCTCCCCGGTTGGACTCTATGGGCTTGTATGTGGCCCCTCGTCTAATAGATCGTGACAGTTCCCTCCATGACCTTAAGTCCTCCTCTAACTTCTCACCTTAATGGCACGCTTTCAAATGTACCTCCTCATCTAGTGTCTATTTGCGCACGTCTTTCAGCCATGCTGTCACATCAGGTGCCCGCACTCCCATCCATACGATCGATATTCTTCGCATCGCTAGCACTATTAGTAATTGTAGGAACGTATATGCTGTCTTGCTTTGTTTTCTAGGTTTACGTATCAACCCCAGTAGACATTGGGACGGGGTCAGCCTCACGCGACAGCTAATACTTCTCCTTACCCCCTCTACCACCTCAGTCCAAAAAAGCCTTACTTCTGGGCACTCCCAGGCCCAATGCAGGAAATTTGCCCCTTCCTTATGGCACCTAGGGCAGGAGTCAGATCTCACCGGAGCCATGCGATGGAGCCTTTTCGGAGTCATGTAGGTGTGGTACGCATAGTCATAATGGACAAGCCTAAAGCGGGCATTGCATGAGACCGTGCGTGTGAGCGACCTCACCTTTCTCCATTCCCTGTCCTCCAGGTGCTCCTCCAAGTCTGCTTTCCATGCTGCAAATATCTTTGGGGGAGGACCATCCGCATCAGCCCTCATGGCATTATACAACAGGGAAATAATAAGTCTCCCAGCTCCGCATGTGAGTAACACATCAAAAGTAAAAGTGAATATTGAGATAGGGGTATGTGGGCTATACCCCTCTGAATAGATTCGACAGTCCAGTGTATTGCAAATATTGTCCCCTTCCCAGCCCAAAATCGCCACACGCCTGTTCGTAGGTGATGAAGCTCTCGCCCGGGTATAGGTCTGCTAGCACGCTAAACCCCTCCTCCTACCAAGCCCAGTAGGACATCTTGGACAGCCTTTTCTGAACCAGGGAGAGATCCCACACCGATAAGTCCAGGTGAAATGATTCGCTCCATGAAGTTCTGCCAGGTGCGCGGTCTGTCTCACCGCATATAGCACTGTGTCAGACACTCCCGCCCCCTCCATTAGCAACAGCAGCTTGGAAGCCAGGACCCTCTCCTGGAGCAACCGCTTTTCCCAATCGTCCCCTTCGTCTAGCCAGTGAGAAGCATTCTGCAACTGTGTGGCGTAGTAATAAAGGTCCAGTCATTGTGCCCCAAGCCCACCATCTTCATTCATGCAGTTCAGTGTAGCAAGCGCCACTAAGCTGCGACGACCAGCCCAGTAAAGATCTATTAATATGAAATCCAGTGTCCTGAATATCAGCCTGGGTATGGGACACAATGAGTTTTGCAACATATATAGGCCGCGAGGCTGTGCCACCATTTTCACCATCGCCATTCTGCCCATTAGGGAAAGGGGCAGGGTGTTCCATTAAACCCACCAAGCGCTTCAATGCGTCAATCGTCAAATATACGTTATATTGCAGTATTTGTTATTTGTGCATCCTCAATTGCCACCTGTATGCCCAAGTATCTGAAATGCTCCGTCTCCCATCATAGTTCAAGCAGTTGGAGTTCGTCCCGGGGAAGACCGGCCAGGCAAGCCAGAGGAAAGATCAGTGATTTATGCTTATTGAGCCGCAGCCCCGAGCACAAGCCAGACTCCTCCAATACCTGAGGGAGCTCCGGGATAGCCTCTCGGGGCGAGGAGACATAAAACATAGCATCATCAGCATATAAGGATATGATATGTGGAGTTCCACCCATGCTAATGTCCCAACGCCCCAGGTCTCTGCGTGACCAGATCGCCAGCGACTCAATTGCCAGGGCGAATAATAGTGGTGATAGGGGGCAGCCCTGCGCATGCCCCTCCGTAGTTGCTACTCCCCCGACCTACTGTGTCCCACCCGGATCCTGGCATTTGGCGCTGTATATAATATCTGCACCAAGCAGCAGAACCGAGGGCCAAAGCCGGCAACCCTCAGTACCTCCAGAAGATAATCACAGTCCACCGAGTCAAATGCCTTCTCTAGGTCTATAAACATCAGAGCTAGCTCCTCATCGCTATGTTGAACTTCGTGCATAATATGCGACAGTCTTCTAATGTTCATACCAGTATTGCCGGGTGGTATGAACCCGCACTGGTCTTCTTGAAACAGGTGAGCCATGTGTGGGGCCAGTCTGGCTGCCAAGACCTTGCACAGAACTTTGATATCTGAGTTGATCATTGTGAGAGGTCGGTACGCCGCAGGATCCCAGTCGTTCCCTCCAGGCTTTAATAGCATAACCATCTCCACCCCCGGATAGTCAGGGGCAGCAGACCCGTCTCAAAGGCCTCCTCCTACACCTGCAACAATTGGTGGGCCAACTGGCCCGAGAACGCCTGCAGGAAGGCCAACGGGAAACCATCAGTCCCGGGGCCTTGGTCCCTGGCATGGCACACAGTGCCTCTTGAATTTGTTCGATAGTTATTTTGGCGCCCAATTCCTCTGCTCCCGAGGTGATATGACTATTTTTGCGGGCTTGGCTGGTGCTTTGGCTCATAGAGCTGAGTCAGACCGATGGCTTGGCTAATCTCATGAATTCTCTGGCTTGCCCACATCCAGTGACCATCTCCTAGGGTTGTCCTGATACACTGCTCAAAGCTGTGCTGATAGTTCACCGCAGCCATATGGTACATATTGATGCGTTTCTCAAAAATAAAGATATAATGAAGCACTTAGCAGCTATAAAGGACAGCCTCCATGTATTCTTGAGTCCCTGGATGCTAAGTACAGGAAAGCACAGCGGGAATAATTGCTCTGGAAGTCAAATAGGTCGAGGGGTGCTAGCACAGTTACTGGGCAGATACCAGATCCATCTCTCCCATGGAAGTAACCTCCATATCCCGTGGAGTTCTATCTGGGTGGGTTCTCTGTGTTGAATTTATGCTGAGAGCCCTTGCAGTCAATCCTCTGGTGCTCCCTGATAAGACTAGCATGTCTAGAAAACAGGAGTCTTGTTGTGCCTCTCCAGTTAGCACACATATAAAACCTCATCATAAAGCAGTGGACATCAAAGGCAAGGGAAATCATAGGCTCTTGTATGCTCCAATCAGAGGACTCCTCTCTTGAGGGTCAAGGATCTTAATGTGGAGTGAAGAAATGTCACACTCCAATAAACTAACTGGTGGAGTAAGCCACCTTCAGGATACCTGTATCCATTCCACCTCAAAAGAATGTGCTGGATCCTGAAAATACTCAACATCAGCTGTCCCACCACAGGTCAACTAACAAAAGTTCAAACAATGGACCGGTTCCAACCTTTCCGAGCTCAGAAGGTTCTCCACACAAGGAGGCGTTTCTGCGTTTCTTTGATTTTTATATGCTTGCAGTCCATAAGGTGTCCCGGTCAAGCCACCCCCAGAGCTAGTGAGGGGAGGGATGGCATTTAAGAGCTCTGCGGAAGTACCACTTCCTTTTTTCTACGCATATCTGTTTGGATAAAACTTGGGACGCAGTGTTTAGACGGGACATACACTTTGTTCAACATCAGTTACAACATCTTCGCTGTTTTGAGCTCTTCCCTCGCTTGTCCAGTAGTCATCGCAGCTGGGGCGCTGCATGCCAAGTCAACACCCATGTGGTAATATGGGTCCCAGTGTTGCAGAACTCGCTTTGAGCCAAATAGGGAAATAGTCATAGTACAAATGCACGGAGTGTCTCCCTCCCAGAGAACACAAAAGGCTGCCTGCTACTCCTAAAAGTGTAGCTTTAGCCTGCTGTTGAATCACAATTCCATCATCCATGGCTTGGGCTCGGAAAAGCATCTTGAATAACGTTTTTTGGGGTCGATCGTTGGCGGGCTATGCATGACTCAGGATGTTAACCCAAATCCCACAACATATCCGACACAGTAGCGTAACAAAACTTGAGTGGGCCCACCTGCAAGGTACATGGAGGGGCCCCGCCCCGGATTAATTCAGGAGCTCTCGGGCCAGAGTCCAAAGCTGAGGGGGGCCCCCTGCAGTTCGGCCCCCTCACTGCAGGGGCCTGTGTTACACCACTGATCCGACATCTTCAGACTGTCTTTTCAGTGACAGGTCACTGAGTAAAAAAGTAAGGTTGCCTGAGCTGAGAAAATAAGTATTATAAAATATGCAACGTTGTTCACTACGGAGGCGAAAGAGTGTCATGTGAACATATAGTCTCGTGCCTCAGAAGCATTATTGCAAAGCAGTGCTCCTCCAAGGGCAGTGGTGCTAAAGTGAGAGTCGTTTTAATAGTGTCTGCTCAACTGTGGTTTCTAGAGCTGCTTGAATGTTCACACTGTAATGTTTAGATAATGTGACGATGTGCGGTCTTTGGGCAAGTTAAGCCTCAGTGAAATTTTGCATAATTTTGCATTACACTTGTTACAGGAAATTCAGAAATGTCTCCATCATTCCATGTGGAGTAAAAATTTGGGAACAGGAACAATATGAAGGACCAGATCACGAGCAGTGTTGTTCCCAGCGCTTGTATTTGTTGTGCTATTTTTCAGTGTACGTGTCCTTACTTACGAAGAGGATGCATATCACACTAAAATATAATATCAAATGCAGGTTTTTGCATTTCACGTAATTTTTGTGGCCTATTGCTCAACTAAGCAAAAGCAAATCACGCAAATTCCACACATCCCTCGTTTACATCTCATAATGACCCATTTCCAACAAAAGTAAAGGAAGCTGCTTCCCTCCTAGATAAATGTGCTTGAGGTGGAAAACATAATGTTTTGTTAGGTAAAGGGTAACACAACTAGATAGACTGAATATTCCATCTTGTAACTCATGGCTTTAAGTAGGCCGGGTGCTGCCGGTGCTCAGCACAGGCAGTGCAGTTCTAAAAAGGAGGTGCGGAGACAGGCCTCTATCGGTCTCTCCTTTTTTGCCCTCACCCTCAGGTTGGAAGCAAAATCTTAACTCTGCAGAAGTTCCACACTTCACTGCCTTTCATATAACTTCGAAGAGACTCGTTCTAGGTCTTTCACAGTCTCGTCATTTCAGAACTGAAGCATTTTCAATATTATAAACAACGAAGCCATAGTTGTTGCTTATTTATGCAACTACCAACCATTGACAAAGCCAATTGTCCTTTCATGTTGTAGGTGTAAAGCTATTTGCTATATAACATATCTGGATGAACTGACAGAAACAGCAAAATACCAGGGGGCGGCACACTATGCTAAGCACAGGCTTTTGGTTTTAGCTTAGGTGTTTTTTTAAGACCCACCGTTAATTACATAGGCCACGCCCCTTTGAGAAAACCTCTAGTTTTTTCATCCCACCTTAAGCCCTGTTGTAACTGTTCTCTTTTTAACCGGCTAGTCTAACACCCCCAGAGCATACGACAAGCAGGTTGGCAAGTCTTTGGTATGGGTTTTTAGATCATATTAATTATTTAGGAGAGCCCATCTGCCTGATATACTGTTTAAAGAATTTTCCTCCACAGAGTGCGAGTTAGGAAAGAACAAAAGTTTGATTAATGTGAAAGGATTAAATGACTGGTGGTAAAAATCTTGAGGTGTCCGTAACACAAATCTATCTGAAATGTACAGATAAGTATGGGTGCAGTATTTAAGGTATGTTACTAGGTATTGGCGCAGTATCATCAGGAGGATTATTAAGAACGCCATGTTCGACGTAAAGTGTTGAAAAGAGGAATTATAGAAAGGTTTAAAGGGCCCTGAATTAACATAGTTAGGACCTTATGTAGGTTCCAACTGGGTGGACAATGCACAGTGCTGGATAAATTGGTTGTACACCTTCAAAAAAAGGTGCACTACGACCGGAAAATAAAAAGTAATGTAAAATCAGCACTTTTCATATAAGCACATAGTGGCAATAAATGAATTCACATGTAAGCATGACCCACACTAGTATCCAAGTAATGTAGTAACTATGGCAGGAACAGTATCAAGTGCTGTCCTGGGCATGGAGGAGTGAACCTTCCTATTTTGCAGTATATTACGTCAGTGGAGCTTGCCTTCCCCTGTCTCAGTGAGCAGCTCATCCAGCTCTACGGCCACCAGATTTCACGACTCGGTGAGCAGCTCATCCAGACTGTATGAACCACATAGGTAACTGGATGACAGACAATTCTCTGAAACCCAACTTAAAATTGAGGAATTCGAAATAAATATCAGAGGAAATACAGCTCGAGGAAGCAAAAAATAAACTGGAAGAACTAAATCAGGAGGTTTATGGTTATAAAGAATATTTCATTAACAAGAAAACAAATAAACTAAAGAAGGATATCAGCAAGTTTAGTGCAGGACTGGCATATCCTTACCTGAATACGGAACATTATGAGAGGAGGAGAGAACAAAGTTGGGATAGACCATATAACCAAAGACCTGTGTACTCAAGAGGAGGCAACAAACAAGTAACTTTCTCTGAATCCTCTGGATCCAGTAGCGAGGAGGAAGATCAGACTAAGGAGAGGCAGGGAAGACCTTTATCCAATCCCAACCATAGATCTTTTTTAGATCAACGCCAAAGGAGAGGACAGAGGAATCACAGAACTTATGGCAGGGCAGAAAAGACGAGGAATTATCCTCTGCAAGATTTCTTAAAGACAAGGAATCAGAGATATTGGAGATAGAAAAATTTGCAATCATTAACGTATCATAAACGATTCCAACGGACGAAGATAAAGAGGTGTTAGAGAAGGGTTTTAGGTGTGCCCCTACAGCAGGTATCAATACATTTGAACTGGAGGAGGATCTTAAATCATTCTTCAGAAAAATTGGATTGACTACGTTTTTTAAGTGTAGAGAGCGACTGACAGAGATCAATATCTCAGGTTTAAAACCTAAATCCACCTTCACACCCTCCCTGAGCCAGGTGAGTAAGAATATAGAGGTATTTGAGAGGGCAGTTGAATTTAATGTGAAAAAGAATTGGCGAATCAATTTAAACATCCTAATAATCTTTCTGGTGCACATAGAGTATCTTTACGATCACTCCAGAATTACTTGAACACTACCATAAACCCGGCCGATAAGGGCGTGGGTGATACTGTTTGACACAGTGGATTACAATCTGAGAATGGAGGGACTTCTAGGGGTACAAGAACACTACCAAAAATTACACCCCAGAAAATTATCCACATTGAAGATGGAAGTATACCATCTTTTAAAAAGAGTTAAAACAGATAATTGGATTTTTGAGGAGGAATTTAAGTTCCTGAACAATACTAATCCCATTAGTCCAGCCATATATGGACCCCCTAAACTTCACAAGGACCAGACAAATCCCCCCCTGAGATCCATGGTGAGCAGTTTAGATTTGCTGCAAGAGCCCTCGAGTAAATATGCCAACTGTTTTTTAAAACCTTTAGTCCATAAACAGAGATCTTATATACGGGACTCAGCTCATGTTATATCCATCCTCGTAGGTACAGGTTTTAATGAGAGGACACAATTGTTGGTGACCCTTGACATTGAAGCCCTCTACACAAATATTCCCCAAGATGACACCATCCGATGCTCGATTTCGGATGCTTGATTCCGGTCTGGGAAAGACATGGCTTGGTAGTTCGGACTGGACTGTTCCCATGAGGCATAGGGTCATAGCTGATTTGCATATAGCCAGTGTCTAATCCAGGGTGGTGTGGAGTGCAAAAAAACGATGGCTTTAGGCCCAGATCCTTGTACTGGAGTGAATGTATGACATTGTTCTACATTCTGTCCATCAACTGTGTTTTTTGCAACCATCCGAGTTGTAGCAGACATTTTGGAACAAGAGGATGTAAGAGGTGGAACTTAAGAATAACATCTTTTTATTTATAGTGGACCCAGCATGGGGGCCACTTGTGCCCCCAGTTTGGCTTGTCTATATGTGAGCAACTTTGAGGCTCGTCAAATTTTTTATGAAATGGCCCCATTTTTTTTTAAATATAGAAGACTGGTACAGTTTTATTGACTATATCATTTTAATTGGGAAGGGACGAGCGACACCCTGAGTGAATTTTTAGATTGGTTAAACCTGGGAGATCCAAACCTTAGATTTACAGCCACGTGGAGCAATACTAGGATTAATTTTGTAGACCTCTCCATAAAGAATAATGAGGGCTGTTTAGGAGTAGAGTTGTATACAAAACCAACCAATAAGAATACCCTCCTCCACTACGATAGCTATCACCTTAGAGCCCATCTGGAAAATATCCAGTTTGGGCAATTTCTTAGACTTTGTAGGAATTGCTCCACATTAGATGATTTTAACAAACACTCTGAGGTGTTGAAACGGAAACTTAAAGAAAGGGGATATCCTACAAAATTAATGAACCATTCTTTTAAACGTGCAAGGTGTTATGACCGAGACTATATGTTGGAAATGGATCGAGAAAGGTCCAAAAATGAGAACAACAATAGGATAGTATTTGTCAGTCAGTTTTCAGGTGCTAGTAACCAAATCAGGAACATTGCTAACAGAAATTGGAACATTCTGAATGAGGTGGAGGAAACACGTTTGGTGAAACCACCTTTTGCCTTCAGAAGGAACAAAAACATACGCAATACCCTAGTTAAGACATATAGGGCAGTAGAACCGACTGTACAAACTACGTTGGGCAAAAGTAGAGCTGTGGGAAACCACACATGTCGCAATTGCTCTGTGGCCACTGTATTGTGGGGAAATCACTTGAATTCAATGATATTGTGATTACGGCCAAGGCTTTGAACAATTGTTGCAGCAAAAACATTGTATATCTCCTCATATGCCCGTGTGGGCTTGGTTATGTGGGTGGGACAGGCCGTGAACTAAGACTGAGATTATTGGAACATAAATCGGCACTAAAAACAGGAAAAGAGAATGCTCCCCTTATTGATCATTTCACACAGACAAAACATACTTTCCTTAATTTTTGTTGGTGCATTTTAGAAAAGATCACTGGGAGCTTGCGATGTGGGTGCATAGACAAAAAGATAAAAATAAGAGCACAGTGGTACATCTCGAAATTAGGTACTGTAAATAAGGGACTGAACACTAGAGAGGATTGGATGGCGTTAATTTCGTGACGCCCACCAACCCATTCTAAGCTTTTCTCTGTTAGCTTATGTTAAGATAAACGAGGCATATAGGTATAGGGGAGATCAGAAACTCTCATCGCCTTTGTTTTAAAATGCAACACTACATGTCTTTCCATCTGCATGCAGCGTGAGCTCTCAGAGATGATACGAGTGCGCATGTTCAATTAGAATAGCATGATTACAATGCAGTGTATAATTAGATTATATAGATGAGATGTATGCTATATGGCACTAGGAGGATCAAATTCTGGGGTATTAAAGATCCTTTTTTCAATATTTACCCAACACATTTATCAACAATTTTAGGATTAGTATCAATTATTATATTTTTTCAACTTTTATATATCTTTATCTTTTATATATGGCCAGTTAGCATTAGTTAATGAATGGTATCCCATGAAAATATCTGTAGAAATAACATAATTGGTCTGTGGGAGATGTTACCTATTCTAAGATGGCAGGACTGTTCAGATAGTTAATCGGACAGCTGGTTTTTGTTAATGTAGGCACCACTCCATTATGGCGGGTGGTAAGTGTAAGGAAGTGACCGTGCATGCGTACATGTGCTCCTCTGAATATTCAGGAAGCAGGTAGGGTGCCCTGGAAATGATAAATAGCGAACCATTGGGACACCGTTAGACTCGGTAAGATGTTTAGCAGTATTGAAACGCACCACGGCACCAACTAGAAATATAAAGTTAAGAGGGGCAATTCTTATTGTGTTTTCTATTAAATAATGAGGCTTTGTGCTATTCCGTAGTCCTAACTGTATTAGAATTAGGTAGATATAGATACAATCTACGTGTGGCGCGACACAGGGTTTTAGATGATTTTAATGAGGGATCAACATGTAGTGGTTTAAAGCTGGGTCGTGCATTAGCAGGCTTATCCCGTTTTTAACCATAACGTTTTTTCAATTGTCTTTTCCTTGTACATGGAAAATTAGAGCACCTTGATAGACCCATGTACATTTTAGCTGGGGTCTAGGAGCTACTATTCAATAAGTCCCCTAATAGCCCCCGTTGAGGGAATTGGATTCTTAGAAGTCATTTTTTAGATTAATAGTTAAAATTGTATATAAGTTTAGGGTTTCTTTCAGGCCTCAAGACTGTAGGTGTTTCCACAGTCAATGGATTAAATATTGAAACGTGTGCAATATTTCAGACGACATGGCAGAGACTAGGAAGCCTGTCTGTGAGGTATGTTAGTGATGTCCCCTAATACATTGAACGGTATTAAATAAACAATAGGGGCGTTTTAAAAAAGCAATAAGTAAAAAGGAATTATGCTTTTTCATAAAACTTTTTTTTAAGTCCCTATATCTTTCTCATTCTTTAAGGGTTATCCCACACTTGTGACGAGATATTTTTAAGGGTTATTGTATTCTTTAATAGATCCTCATCTAAGACATAACACAAGGACTACAGGTACGATTTAAGAGTTTGACTCGATAGGTAAGTCCTTATAAAAATCTTTTGATTACTATAATCTCAGATTGACCCTTGATGAAGTAGACTTTACATGGGCCATTTCCATATAGGGAAGAAACGCAATGGTGCTTCTTTAAAGGATTAGAATGGATTGTTGTGGTTATGAGCGTATGTATTTGATTAGTATGGCTTCAGGACAATGCCACTGCGCAAAATAGCGACTCTTTCTACAGCTTGTGTTTTATCAATATTTTTTATTTATTGTTTTATAGTATGATATTTCATTAAAGTGTTTTTAAATAACATTACACTGTTTTGCTTTTAGACTAAAGAAAGTATTTTTTTGTGATTTCTGAAATTGTGTTTTTTCTATATACAGGTGTTTGACATCGATGCTAATATAAAACGTACAATGAGAGTTTAATTGATGGGCTTTATAAAGATGGTGTGGACCAGGACGATACCATTGAAACACGTCGATGCTCGTGGTCCCTAATCTGTGACGTGGGCTGGCACAACAGATGAAATATTTATTTACCTTCGTGTTGCAACCCTAACTTAACTTTGTTACAGATAGGTTTTGTAAATGACAAAGTGTACTGTCTAATATATGCTCTCAACTATTCTTTATTTCTTTTCTTATCTTTTTCTCCTAGTTAGGATAAGTGTATTTATATACCTTTTTAATTTACTGTATAGACCTTTATACAATATCTGGATGATTGATATACACCTGTATTTGGTTTTTAATGCTGTGAATTTAAAAAAAATATATAATTGTTTTTAATAGAACATTTTGTATGATTGCAAGTCTATATTTGCATAGTGGCATACTATTTTTGAAAGTATATTTTTCATTCTGTCTGCAGTTGAGTGAAGGTGATTGTTGGGTGTGATTAATGGGGATGTATGACGTTACAACGCAGGCTATTACAATGCCTGCCTTTAAAACGCGGTTTTTACATCGCAAACCTTTACAACGCATAGCGCTTAGAGGTGCTGGGTAGTGGTAAGTATAATTTTCTATTCCAACTCCAGTCCCCGTGGACACTAGGGAAGGTGTTGGATAGAAAATTAAACGTATTCCCTATCCTAGAGCGCCCCCCAGCGCAATGCGTTGTAATGGTTTGCGTTGTAATGACCGCATTGTAATGGTAGTGCGTTGTAATAGTTTCGTTGTAAAGGTTGTTCACCGATTAATGAGAATGGAGAATGGTGTGATAACCTAGTGACTATTGGTTACCAAAGAAAAAACTCACACTTTCTTTGTTGAAACTTAACTCCTCCAAAACCGAGGTCCTTATATTTGGTAACAACCCCTCCATCTGGACAGACAGCTTGTGGCCTGTCCAACTTGGCTCTTTACCCATGCACTGCCTAAAGCCAAAAATCAAGGAGGAGTCGTAGATACCGAACTTTCTTTTGAAGCACAGATCACTTCCTGCCTTTCTGTCTGGTTCTTTATTCCTAAAATTCTGAGGAAAACCTTCCCCTTGATTCCTTTGAAGCTAAGGAAAACCTTGGTGTCCATATTGATATCATTGAGGTTGGCTTACTGAAATGCTCTATTTACCAGTGCCTCTAAACGCAGTATCCAAAGACTGCAGACTGTTCAAAGTGCTGCAGCAAGAGTTCTTCGAGGAATCTCGAAATGTAACTCTGCGACCAAAGCCTTATTTCGTCTCCACTGGTTGCTGGTAGCAAAACGGATCTAGTTCAAATCTCTCTGCATTGCTTTCAAATCATTGAACAATCTAGGGCCAATGCTATGGCTATCCAGTTTAAACTTTACTTCCCAGCAAGATCCCTCAAATCAGCGGAGCTCGGGAATCTAGTTGTCCCTAGAATAAGAAGGGCCAGGTGGGGTGGTAAGAGCTTCACCAATACAACAGCTAAACTGTGAAACTCTTTACCAACGTCACACAAAAAAGAGATTGATCTGCTAAAATTTAGAAATGGTCTAAAAACTTGGCTGTATGAGCATAACGCTTAATCTACTCGAGCCAAAACTGTTTGTTCTAACACTAGTGCCTAGACACCTATGGGTATTATTGCACTCTTTACATACATCATCATCACCACCCCCCATATGATGGGCATGAATCTTCGAGGGAAGTTAAAACATCCACATTGTAAGTCAGGGGACCGACTATTAAGTGACTAGCGGGTCTCTTGTCTTAGAATATTGTTGGTAAATGTGGCAGAGGTGGACACTATGTTGTGTCACAGAAATGCACTAAGATTAAGAACTACAGCTGACATATGAAAATAGGGTTCCGGGACATTTAGGCTGACTTACTCTTGATGACTACCTGGGGCCTTATGATGAAAAGTTTTGCGGGTGCACAACAGGCATGTGCCACCTGAAGACACTATAGTATTACAGAAGGGTCAGCAGAAGCTTGTGCAGCCCTTTCTGTAATATTGATAGCATTAGCGCACATGTAGCGCCAGAGTTATCTTGAGAGGGCATTACCTCATTTGCTTGAGGGCGTGGCCACAAGCAATTTAGGTAAAACCTTTGCCTCTGCACCCACACCCTATTGTGAATGCAGGCACAGAAGCAAACAGGCCTTTGCAAACTGCACGAAGAGTGTGGCACAAAAATGTAGTACACGGTTAGTGTTCCTCATGACGACAGCCCTCTGGAAGGGGAAAGGGGTCCCCATGGACAACTCCCAGACATCCACCTGCAGGTGGGTGCATTCACTCATTGAAGCAACCTGCAAGAGGCTCTCTGTCTCCTCCTTAGTGTGCAGGCGGCTCTTACCTGCACTATGAAACAACTTCTAAGCAGCTACTCCAAACACATCCCCCTGCAGGCGGTGCAGTCATTCACGGCATTAGTCAGCAGGGTGATCTCTGTCCTCTCTTTAAAGTGCAGGTGGCTGCCATCCGCACTGTGAAACACAGAGCAACTTGAAACCAACTGCTCTGTATTTCACTGAAAGCGCTGGCCCCAGGCAGCCGCAAGTTTGTGTATGCCCTGGGGCGGTGCATTCATGATAATAGGGAGAACTGTCCCGGTCTGCGCCGGGGACATCACTGGAAAGGTCTGCCTGACCCAGACCAGAACATTGCACTAGTTCGGTAATCCAGGCCCAGATTTGAGTGGAACTGAATGACAGCATGCATAAAGGTACAGTACTTAATTGGTTATAAAGTTGGTGCCACTGCCCTATTCAGAAGGTCACAGCAGCTTGCACCACCCATTGGCCCTGCCAGCGTTGCCAATGACAGTACCAACACAGCTACTAACCATCACACTCCAACAAGTGTGACAATTAAGACTACTCCAAATCCCTAAAGCTTTAAGAGTGGCTTGGTTGGCAGGTATTGGTCATTGTAATGTATTACCAAGCAATATTCCCTCATGACCCAAGTGATTCTGAAGATTTACAACTTTTATACTTTCAACATAGTCCTTCAACACAAGGTGACAACATGTACTTTTTTCACATTTGTGATTTTTTTTTTTTTTTAAAGATAAGATTCTTATTTTTTTCAATATTACTTTAAATTCATTACAGTCATTTTACAAAAAAACATATTCATCATTTGAGCAATAAAAAATATAGATACAGATACCATACAGAGAAAAGAATCTAATCCACTCTCACAAAAACCTCATGCATACTATCTCATATGTTCTACATTCATTCCTTATTCTGTGTCTGAGGGGTCGCAAGTTGTTGCGCGATCTATTACATTGTAATGTATTTTAAATTAATAATCAACAGTTGTGCTTATCTCCAAATTAGACAAACAGTGCCACCATATGTTAGACTGTCATAAGTTTCGGTGTTGACAATTAAGTCCCGCGCTGAGCACCGGAAACTACCAGCTCAAATTTAGCACTGCAAAGGTCACTGACCCACTGATCAATGATGAGGTGAAGTTTAATCTTGTGTTTGTTTTCTTCGGTTGCATACAAATCTATTGGAGGTAAACGACCCTGGAGCAAATATGCTGTCCACCGCCGATTGGTCTAGTTCCAATCGGCGTGTTTTTATGGACTGCCTCGTGAGCATGCCTGCAAGGACTTTGTTCTGAACAGCCTAGGGGCCATAGTTTGAGCAAGCCTTGGGAGTGGAATGGACTTCATCTCAAGCAGTTTGTCAACATAAACCAGTGCTATGGTGTTGTCTGACAATCATAATAATCGACCCCTGCATGAGAAGCTGGAACGCCAGGCAGGCATGTCCACCTGTCTGCAGTTGTAGGACATGGATCTATTGTAGCGCCTCTGCGGGACTCCACAGAACCTTGAAATCAAATTCCCCTCATGAGTGCCCCAACATTTTTGGTGTATACTGCAATACCTGAGGAGGAACTGGATTTGCAAATTATCCGATTATACACTTTTTATAGTGATCACCATAGCAGACCTTTTACCACCCTCTGAAGCAGAGCCGCTAGATTCCTTCTGCCTGCTTGAGAACAACCGTCTTCTCCTGAAGCTGCATTTGTACAGCGGTCCATGTGTTATTATGTGAGTTTAGGGTGCTATCATGTTGAATAATCTCATGTCTGTCAGAGACTGAGGCATCTTATAAAGGGGAAGTATGCTCTAAAAATGCCTCCTGTGATTTGGCCACTTTCAGAGAGGTGACTTCTGTTTCCAGAAAGTTCTCTTGTTGCATCAGGAATGTCACTTCCTTATGAGTGCGGACAGTGAAGCCGAAAGTGTGCAGGAGCTGCATGACTCCCAGTTTGTGCAGTTTTGTCAGTGCTAAACCAAACTCTTCCTTACCAAACAATCAACCAGGTATGGCTGCATGGCTTCACGCTACAGATGTGCTGCCATGATCAACCACAGGAACACCGTAGAGCTGACTGGATTGTGAGCGGAAGTACAAAGAATGGATAATGTTTGCCGACTCTCACAAAGGTTTGGATTCACAGGGATATGGGCTACATTATTCCGTGTGATGGTCGCCAGGAAATCTTTCCTCGTAGTATGAGGTCTTGCAAAACTGTCATCTAAAATGTGTCTATGTGTAGAGATTCCGTGGACGCACGCCTATTGGTGACAGGTTGTGATCTTTCGAATTTGGAAGTACGCAAAGTACACTTCCTGACCTCCTTTGTTAGGTGGCACCTCCTCGATGGACCCCACTTGTAAGTGTGACTCGACCTCGTCTAGCAGGAGAGGCATCTGACTGCAAACTAAGAAGAAATTTCTCTTTTTTGCGGTTGCACGGTTTGTGGAACAATCAGGCAGTAACTGTTGTGAACTACCAACAGAAGCTATTGCTTTGAGATTATATCTTCATGGCACCTAGCGAAGAACCTCAGTCATCCCCGATTGATATGGTATGTTCTCCCATGCTCTTACCTGGACAGCTGCCTTGTAAATCTTGCCAAAACCTCTCTTCCTCACCTGTTGAATCCTCTTCAAGTGGTACATAAAAAGTATGTATATGCTCACTTGCATCGTGCGGTGGTAAAGTAGGAACTGAATGATAGTTCTCACTCTTTTCTTGTGGCCTCTTAGGACAAGGATATTTCACGCGGGTCATATGAACTTAATGGCTTAAAAGATTTTATGTTAGCAGATGAAACTTTTTTTAGTGCGGACTGCTTTGAAAAGTTTCTGCACTAAACCGTTGCGAACATTTTCAATGTCTGCTTGAAGAAGGTAGCCAAGGACTTGTAGGTGTACACGTGTTTCTTTTTCAAAGGTGAGTTTGATCACCCTGCCTGGAAGCCGAGCAACTTGGTTGTCTATGACTGTTTTGACACTCTGAGGGCTGTCCTGTTTCTTCACCTAACTAAGGTACTCTAGAATGTTTAGGCATTGAGGACCCAGGATTGGTGAACTTGGTCTTTTGATGTCATTTTTTATTGTAATATATATATTCTGGGGTTTCTTGTGTTCCCATGGCCTATATGTCTGGGCATTGCAGGGTTTCAACTTTTTGGCATATCTAAGTCGGAATAGAGTTGCGTCGATCCACACCACAAGACCATGTAGCATGTTCTTTTCACAATCTGAAAATTGCTCTGTCTGTGCTAGTTCAGAGAACTCTATGCCTGTTTCATTCTCAGTGTTGACATCCAAATGCTGGCTCTGAAAGCAGAGCATCGCTGTTAGCCATGCTAGATGATATGGAATAAAATGCTCAGCTTTTACTTTTTCTATTTTAGGGTTTTGAGCTTGAAAACAGCACGAGCCTAACTCAGAGTAGGTGTGTGATCCCATGATAAACACAGGTTAAGCAGCAAGTGTAAATCTACAGACAAAGAAACTTTAGACAGAACTTATACGGTGCTCTCTTCGCAAACAAAATCGAAAATCTATGTAAAGAGAACACCAACAAACAACTTCAAGCTATACAACTGGTATCACTAATGTTCAATGTCTGCAGCTCTGGAATCATGATGAAACCTCAAATCAAGAGTTAAGTCTTCCAGTCGTGTTCAGTGTTTTCTTTGTCTTCTGTGCTGAACACAATGACGTTTAATGACTATTCCTGCAGCTTGAAGAGCAATTTCTATCCTAACCCTTACATGACTCATGGGACAACCATGTACGATAGTCTCCAGTACTGAATCCCTTGGGCCACATATGAACTTCTAGGTCCATTCTGCACTATGAGCTTTTTACAGGATTAGGCAGGGCACAACAGAATCACCTGGCACCATAATGTATAAAAATAACAATAGGGGAGAGAGAGAGAAGTTGTGGATTCCTTCTCCCTGGTCTGAATGTCAAAAACAAATGGAATTCACTGGAGGGTGGATGTGGTCCCTACAATGGTGGGGAGCACTGAGTGTTTTTAAAAAATACCCCTCACACACCAAAAGGACCCTTGGTGTCATGCTTCATCATCAGGGTCTTCGCACCCCTCTACGGGATGCGGTGTGCTGCTACCTACGACTATGCAGGAGCACTTCTACACAGACTATGTGTGGTATGTGTGTAGGGTTGTGATGATCAGTGAGTGGTGGGGTTTGGAGTGTTATTAGTGATGGTTAAAAAGTAACTGGCTCGTGGGGTAGCTCAAAAAAGTTTTAATGGGCCCCCGAGCTGGTACTGCTAAAAAGTGTGTTGCAAGGTTCTTATGTATTGCAATGTACATCACCTCATGTGTGCGTCAACATGCTTGCTGTTGCAGTTTGTTGCAGTCAACTACGCTGACCCGAGTTGGGCCCTGCTCAGTAGTACATACAGACAGCCAGATTTATTTGGTCCAAAACCCCTTTGCTATCTCACCTTGCACTTGAATATAGGTAGTGTAGATGGGGACCCATATCATGAGATCTTACACCGACCTAATACACCAGGTACTCTCATAAATACTTCTGATCTCCCCACGAGGAACAATCACTGCACGTGCTGCATCCAGCAGCACCACGTGATATGTACCATTTTCACTAGTATTGACAGGGATAGCTAAGGCACCTGAAAAGAGCAATATCTCACCTCACTATACGGATACCTACACTAATTTTTACTCGGCTCTGCACTTTACAGCAGGACTCTCAGCAGAAATGAGTGAATGCAGATCTCGAAAGTCAGTGCCAGTCGCTACGCATGCGCCATCACTTAGCGCTTCAGCGAACGGGGCTTAAGAGTGTCAGACCAGCGAAACCGGCTAATGCACCAGGTCACTCTCATTAATACACCTGATCTCCCCATGTGGAACAATAACTGCACGTGCTGCATCTTGCAGCACTACGTGTTAAGTATTGACCAGTAGACAGCTGAGGCACCTGATAAAGAGCAATATCTCACCCAACCATGCGAATACCGACACTCAGTTTTACTCTGAATTGCACCTGTAGCAGGACTCGAAGCAGAATTGAGTGTACACATAAATCGGAACAGAAAAAGATTCCCTCGTGGCCTCACTTACTTTACTCATAACATATAATTCCTACTTTCAAGCAAAGTCCTTCAAAACATGGCAAACACAATTATTTATTTCATTTTTATTTTTTATTTAGTATTCATCTTATGCTTTTAGAAAAATTATTTTATATATTTACTTTTTATTTTGAATTCATATCTCAAAAAAGATTTTAGATCAGTACATATATATCATTTACATTACACATATAAACAATTAAAAAAGTTTTTTATACACAAGATACCCTACAAAGAGCACACCATAACATTCTCACAAACTCAACACACATCCTCAAACATTCACGCAAAATAGACTCTTTATTCCGTGTCTAAGGAGTCACAGATCTTTACGTGAACTGTCACGCTAGGTCGACGCGTTTCGGTGGGCTTAGACCACCTTCCTCAGGACCTTTGACAGAACAAAGTTCTTCACAACAATTTGTGCAGTCTGTATGGATATCCTAACACAAGTAGAAGTACAAGGCAATGGCTTCTATGGAGACTCACATTCGTCGATAAAAGTAGGCAGTACGTCCTTATTAAAAATTCTACTGCGTCTTGTCTTTTATAACTTGTGATTCCTTATTAGCTGCTCCCTTCATTCAGTTTGCATCTATTACCACAGGAATCTCGTATAAAATGTTGTTACGGTATCCCTTTTAGAGTCGGAGACCAAATTTTCTCTGTTTTTCACAAAATTATATACGTCCATTGGTGCTGAGTTTACATCTCGTTTTTCCAGGATACCAACATCTCCCGATAGCTGTGTACACATAAATCGGAAACCAGTGCCCGTCACTACGCATGCGCTATCACTAAGCGCTTCCACGAAAGGAGCTCGAAAGATTGCCAAACCACCGACGCATGCGTTGGAACACAGACGCTTCCTATAATGAGGAGCACACGCGCGCAGATATCGCGCTACGGATACCCGCCAAGTAAACGCAAAAAAACTGGTGTACCCATGTTTGGGCATAACTTGTCCTTCCGATTCCAATCAGGCAATCAGCACCTAATTAAAACGTATTAGGAGCAGTATATAAGCGCGCAGCCCGCTGGAGACCTCAGTTCCCGCGGAGCCGCGTCGGGGGCAACAAGGCAGAAACTCTTCCTCGTAATCGTGAGTAATAGTCCAGGTAGCAAAGCAACAGCGACTGAAACCTGTAAGTAGACTTGTCTGAGCCACCCTCTATTTTTACAGGATGCATACTGGCTCGATTGGTCCTTAACGTTAGGAGGTTCACGAGGTACAACATACAATGGGAATAAGTATGTACTGGATAAATAACTTCACTATTCTACATTATGCTTCCATTAGTGCCAGATCACCAGAACCAAGTAGATGATAGCAAATAGAAGCGTCTGTTTTAGGTTTTGTGTGATGTATGTCATGTCTCTGTCATTTTTTTGGCGCACGATCACGATTAGCATGACAATATTTATCTAGAAACGGCTGCCCACACCACTCTTTTTAGGTCACTGAACCAGGAGAAATGCAATTAGCTATGACCATAGTGATTGAAATATACTGTTTCTTTCCATGTTGTTTTTTTTCAGGTTCGCTATTCGCGGAAACCTCCTCTCATGAAGTGAATTAGGTACAATATAGCCTTAATTTGTAAATCATAAATCTTCACTTTTCTGTAGAATACAGATAGTTTGTAGTATACGTGAGTAAGGTGGGGATTTGTGCACCCCGTCCTGAAGAAGGAGTTGTTACTCCGAAACATGTTGACGCACACATGAGGTGATGTACATTGCAATACATAAGAACCTCGCAACACACTTTTTAGCAGTACCAGCTCGGGGGCCCATTAAATTTTTTTTGAGCTACCCCAAAAGCCAGGTACTTTTTAACCATCACCAATAACACTCCAAACCCCACCACTCACTGATCATCACAACCCTACACACACACCAGACATAGTCTGTGTATAAGTGCTCCCGCGTAGTCGTAGGTAGCAGCACGCCGCATCCCGTAGAGGGGTGCGAAGACCCCGATGATGAAGCATGACACCAAAGGTCCTTTTGGTGTGTGAGGGGTATTTTTTTTAAAACACTCAGTGCTCCCCACCATTGTAGTGACCACACCCACCATAATGTATACTCATAACTCCAGCTGAGCATAACGTGCCCGGGTGAAGACCGGGTCAAGACGGACCCGTCTGAGTCTAGAGAGGCTGGGCTCTTCCACTTGGCTTTAGTTATTAAAAACTTTGATCACTTTCGTTGAATATGGGCAGACTGAAATCAGTTATGCCCCCTGGTGGGAAGGAATGCTATCTACGTTACTCTATCATCAATTTACTGACAATTAACAAAAAAATTAGTAATATGAAGGAGAGGTTGGTGGTTACACAGCGACCTGTATCCAATGTTTTGATTTCACCGCCTGTCCAAGAGCCAACAGTACCTGGTCTCGAAGAGAACTGACAATTCAAGCATGTTTTCAAATAATCCCTGTGTTTCTTACGAGTCGCCGTCAATCAATCTCACCTCGTCTACCCTTCAGGCTCTGCGCCAGCAAGAAAAAAACAAATTAGCAGTCCCCCCCCCCTGCTCAGCAAAGAACAAAACCAGTGATAAATATGGCCCAGGCAAAGATACTTCTCCGCTGGGGCCAAATCGGGGCCACTGATAGAGAGGATCTCCTGTTAGTACGAAGTGTGCTGTCAGAGAAGGTGGATAGATGTACATCTGCTTTGGAGGGCTCCATTACGGGATTGCTTGATGCAGAATACGGAAGGCGGAGGTCTGTTGAATCTATCCTGAATCATTGCTTCGAACTTGTCAATGATATAAAATGTACTACACTCAGACAGCTAATGCATCTTACAGCCAATAGATCAAGGTGGAAGAGTCAATTAAAGAAAAAGTAAGGTCTGAGTGTATAGTAGAGGAAGGAGGGCTTAGAGAACAAATGACGCAGGTTTGTATGGTTACGAAAGGGAACACACCACCTACAAGAAACTCGTCCATGTTTACCACACTGGGATCAAACAAAAGCCATTGGAAGAATATTACACTTGTCAGGCTTTCAATTGTTTTCGCCCCTTAACTCAGTGGAAGATTTAGAATGACTCGTAAATAGCTCAAATGCAACAGTAAAAAGATTACTGGGTGTTGATGTTCATTCCCTCTGTACCACTGCCACTTCTCTTCCATCAATGGTAATAGAGGAGGTGAATAATAAGGTGATTTAAGAGTATGAGAGACAGGTTGTAATCCCAGTGAGAAAATTAATGTAGTCTTATAGGATGTGGCAGGGATCAGATCTAAACTAAACCATCAAGACTGTACGGGTTTTGTGAAGGGGGTTGTCATTCTTTGGTTTAAAACAACCTGGGCCACTAACACTTTACTTAGATGGCTATACAACACTCGATTCCCTCAAGAACAGGGAAAGAAAGGGGAGGGTTGTCAATTATGATTTCAACATTGATCTGAGGTCTCAAATCAAGCACTATACTAAATTCTCCTTTTGGTCACTTGCTGGGTCTGGAGAGGATTGGAGAATTGGATATTTAAGTTATTAATCTTTATAACAATCTGTTTGATCATCAGTATGAGAAACTATGGGGTGTGGGTGTGCAACCTCACTGTGAAATACACTCACAAAACTAACTTGGCACCAGTCAGGCTCATTTGCTAAACCCAAGCTCAATCCAAGGTAGCTGTGGCTTCGAGAAGTCAGGCTTAAACAAAAGAACACATGCTAAGCATTTAGAAGTACCAAAACACAAGAACTATACAACACCATTTAATAGCAAAAGCGTATATTTTTGAATTTTTAGGCACCAAAATATACCGGGAGATTTCCATAGATAGTTTTTTTTTTTAAGTAAAACGTAAACCGCAGCTTTTTACTGAAAAACCCAAGCAAACATTGGTAACTACAAAGTTTGGAAACTTTGTACATTTTTTAGAGTTGGATTTGACTAGAAGGCGCATGGCAACCAACTCCGACAGGGGGACTAGCGTGGAGTAGTAGGACAGTTACCTTGGCACCAAAGCAGTCTCCAGTCGAGGTTCTATGGGTAAACCACCATAGGCTTCAATGAAGTGGTCCTGATGCAAGGGATACAGGATGCTGAGAATAATGTGAGGTCAACAGGTGTCTTCTTGGGCTACTCCTCGGTCTATGGTCCAGGTGGGCGACGTTGGCCACGGGGTCGATGGCCCTCAAAGTCCTCTTTGGTCCAGCAAAAGTCCATTTGCCCTTGACTACTGGTATTTGATCACAGCAAAACCAGCAGTTCCCTTTGGGGAAGGCTAGTGTCCACCTTGGTAGACCAAACTGCACTTCGACGACTCTACTGGTCCCATAAGACTCAGGTACAACTTTTCAGTGTGAGGACTTGGTCCACCAGACTGCAAGTAGGCGGTCAAGAGATTTTGGATACCGACTGGCCAGAAAAGTTACCTCGGCATTTGCGGCCCTGGTGCTGTAACAGGAAGTCAGCCAACTGACTCTTGGAGTTCACCTTTTCTGCCTGGGGCTCAGGCGACTTTTCCATGAGCCAGGCACCACACTCACAGAGTCCTCTCTTTGCTAGCCCAAGGATCTTTAGGTGCAGTCCAGCAGTTGGTGCAGCCTCTCTTGCCACGTGCAGAGAACAGCAGGGCAGTCTTTGTTCCGGCCTCTTACCAGTCCAGATTTGATTTGCGGTGTAGGTGTCAGGGTTACCATATTTACGCCCAGTAAATGCCCTCAGGGGATGGGGCAGGCACTAGACAATGGGCTACTAGGAACTTGACGCGAAGTGTGCCACTTAGCTATCCCAGAGTGCACTATTCCGCCCACACCCAAGATGGCAGGACCCTTTTCTTGGTGTGTGGAGCTTGGTAGCCCACCCCAGGGGTGTGGTTACCGGTGGGCTACAAACCCACAAAAACAATTGTTTGGCAACTGTTTTCCCCTCTTTATCCCCGATGCCAACCCGTCTAACTCAATAAAAGAGCAGCTCCTCTTGTGTATATCCACCATTTGCCTTTGAATGGCAGCTTCCCCGTTGAAGCTGGGCTTTTGGGATCACATCGTGTATGGCTTCCCGCCAAGGAGAGGTGACACCTCTTTCAACAGCAGGCCTCTATTGTGCTCACTCCTGGAAGTCACTGTCACTTCTCCTCAGGCGGGCAGAAAGTGATCTTGTGACCAGCAGCTGTGTGTGGCCACTGGAAAACATGTGCAACAGAGTGGCAACTTTCTAAAAGTTTCCTTTAATCAAAAGTTACATTAAATTTGACATGGGTATCAAGTCACGTTTAATGTGACGATTAATTTGATACCTTGAAGTACCAACTTTAATATTCCCATAGAGGAGTCACCACAGCCGAGTTGTCAGCCAGTAACCCTTTACTCGTCAACGGGCCTTTCAACAGTAAAAACAACAATTAGGGTTTTTTACTTTTAGAACACGTAAAAATACATGTCCTACTTTTAATATACAGCCCTCTGCCTTAGGACTTGATAGGTGTGCTGTAGGGAGGACATGCATATTTAAAAAGCTGAGGTTTGAGCTTTGCCATTAGTTTAAATGGCAACATTGAGTTAGCATTTTGAAACTAACTGCTCTACCAGTCTGCAGTGGCAGGCCGGAAGTATTGTTTTCACGTTGTCACAGCCGGGGTGGCAAGAGCCGCGCTGCAGCCCTGTGGAGACACGTTAACTAACAGGCCCTGGGTACCTCTGGTACCATATACTAGGGACTTCTAAGTAAGAAACGTTACGCCATTTGGGTTGAACCAATTTAACATTATAATTTTAAGGTGTAAGAACACTGGCACTAAGGTCTAGTTAGCAGGCCTCAGAGCAGAGTTGTAAAACAAGAAGAATCAGTCCAAACCTTAGGGGGTGATGATGCAAAAAAGAGGCATTTCCTTACAAGAAGTGATGACTGCTCTTGAAAGGGAATTGATTTCATATAAGCAGACAACAAAGAAGGAGTAATATATTATTTAGGTGGGGGATTTTACTGCCTTCATTTATACCCTGCCACTGAAATATGTTTGTGGGGTGGTTGATTGAGTGTGTGATGACCAGCCACATTTTATGCACAATTTATGTGGGGAGGCTCTATAAAATTATTTTATTAAATATAAGTATGTGTCTTCTGGTGAAATTTGTGCTTCTTTAACTTCTCTCTTACCCGCGTTAACTCGGAGAGGTGCGTGTGTAGCACTATTTACTTCATAATATTTACTGAGAAATTAGACTCCTTAGCTTTAATTTTTAGTTTATACAAATTGTGCAAGTGGCCATAATCCAATAACACTGAATAATAAATTGGGAAATGGTATGATTAAACCTCCAGAAACTATAGTTCATATTGGGGTGGTGAGTTGTAATGGTGTTCTGAGTAAAGGAAGCAGAGCGAACCCTAGGCCTCTACCATTGGAATTAGTAAGTGAGAATATGAAATGTTTTGATGTTTGCTTGAGGACGCCTCTAAAGAGAAGGCAATCAAGCATGCTTTTGATGTAATTTCCAGAGAAATTAAGATCGTGTTAACCAAGTTCTGCAACAAGAAACAAGTTGCACAGCTGGTTTGAATCTGCGTGTACTAGGACCCATAAAAAATGTGAGTGGCCCCAAGTAAGAAACCAAGAATATAAGAAATAAGAAGTGCAAATATGTAGATGCAGGTGCAAGACTGCACTGCAGACAGGGGAGCCGTGAAATAAGAAGGGTGGGCGTTTCTTGTGGCAGCTAGGGGGACCAAAGATAAAACAGCCTTTTAGAAAGTCAATCAATATGCCATAATTTAGGGAATCTTCCTTTCCCGCCAATGAAGTCCTGATTAGATATATGGTGACATTCAATAATTTTCAAAAAAGCAGATAAAGCTGAAACAACTGATACCAAACTATTTCCATACTAAATTTGTTAGCCGAGGTGGTTAGGTGGAATTTGCTGGCAAACCTTGAAAGTTAGGTGGAGGATAAAGTAATTTTTTCTGAAGTACAGTATGGTTTCTGCAAAGGGTTAGGTACTGTTGAACGATGCCTAAATTAAACTCTTCTGATAAACAAAATATAGAGGCAAAAAAGGGAGCTATTCATCTGGCCTTTATGGATCTTTCCAGTACTTTTGATTGTGGAAATCACTTGAAGTGGTGGTCTACTATGTCGGTTATGGGAGTGGCAGATGAGGTAGAACAATTCTTTGGACAATTATATGAAAGCACTGCAGCTATGATCCGTTTTGGACGAATGGGGAGATTTACAAATCTTTTAGAATTAGTTGAAGCGTAAGGCTGGGTTGCATCTTCGCCCCATTTCTGTTTACTCTGAACATAAATACACTAGAATATTTGTTAGTATTCCAAGGCAGGGACATGCGCCATACTGGCTCACACCACATTGCGGTTTTCCTTACGAGAAGGAATGTTTGCATTGCACGCGCAGTAAATGATTCACATAAATTATTGGATTCTTCGTCATTTTTATGGATGAATTGGATCTTAAAATTGCAATTGCAACTGGATTTCCTTGGTAACTGGGGACATTTGCTGAATCTCAGGAAGCAACAATCTGAAAAATCTATTGCAGCTGTTATCATTTCTGTGACTACTTTGGGATTGAAACCCCTTAAGTAGATGGTTACGGTTTACAGGAATAAATATGTTTCAGTGGGTACATAAGGAGTAGCTGTTGGGGGTCAGTAGAGAATTTACAAATGTCTAAAAATGCTGGTCTTAAAGTTGCTCGACTTATATTTGCCATATGGCACTGGGCTGGATATATTTGGAGGATCTCATTAGACTCCCCCCCACTCACATTATGGCATTCAATTTTGTCAAAAACTGGAGGCATCTTCCAAGAGAGCGGTTTTATGTGACTGACTTTCTCTTGACTTCACTCTCCACATTCCCTACCTACGGTATTTTAAAAAGCTGTGGAAGAATCTTGGTTTACCTGCTATTGATGACTCTGAAACCATGAAGGATATGACCAAAGGGGGGTAACAAACTTATTTGCCTAGTTTTGTGAACAGGGTAGAGCATAGGAGTGTCACAAACCAACTATTACTTTACATTCACTTTTAGTAATGAAGGATGGTATACATCCGTATCGTGAAAACGGTGATGACTGCCCAACACAGGTTTGTGTTTACCAGCTCTCACTCAATTTGGTCCACTTTTTTTTGGTCGCTTTACCCAAGAAGCATAACTGGTCTAGGCATCTTTCCAGACGTCCCTGTGGTAGTCATTCTATTCACTGCACTTTACATTTTATTTTTTTACAGCATTACAGGTCTCTAAGAGTCCGCTATGTTAAACCTCTACTTAAAAAGTTACATTTTACTCAGTGTAGACCAGCTCTTATGTTCTTAAAGTAGTTACATACTCCCGAAACCTGTCTACCTGTTGCTAGTTATATCTGGCAGGCCCGGAAATTTGGAAAAATGTAAGTAGAGAATTAACTAGTAGTTTTATCACATTGTTGATGAAATATTAGATATGAATTTGACTGATCTATCCTGGTATTGCATATAATGTAATGTTGGATAACTGGATGTGAAGATCTCTTTTATGATTGTAGTGTAAACCGAATAAAGAATTAACTGACTGGCGTGCACTAGAATCCTATGTTGTGTGGCACTGAGCGCTATGAATCAACGTCATCACGAGGCATAGTCAGAGCCCATGGTCGATATCCCCAAAAAAAACAGCACTGGCATAGCCAATAGGTCTCGCTTTTGGGACCTTATAAGTGTTTAGTTATGCAGCACAATATCCTTGGTGCTACAACATAATCTGTTGCATGGCTAAACACTTAAAAAGGTCCCAAAGGCGAGACCTATTGGCTATGCCAATGCTTGTTCTGTAAGGCTCCCAAATCCGATGTATGCCTGGCGTAGCTAAGGTCTTTCGATTTTACTAAAATTATGCATCTGATACACTTGCTTATAGGGGCTTTCAGCCAGCACTCTTTTATGCATCATCTGTTGTGTCATTCCCATGCCCTTCTGCCTATAACACCATAGAGCATGGGGCAGTAGGTCGACCACTGCAGTCACTAGCTAACTTCACTGTGAGTGACCGTATACTGCTCTTTCACAAGGAGCACATCCGCAAAGAAAGTAATTCCATTCAGTGCAGGGACTAGTACGGCAATAAGAGTTTTTTAATACTCCAATATATTTGTGCCTTCAGCCAATGTATTTTTTTTTATTGGTTATTGCCTGGCAGGTCCCCCAATACTAAAGTTTTTTTCAAACCATGAAATAAAAAGCTAAATGCCAAAGTCAATAGGCTGATTTAAGTTCGAATTTAGCCAAGACCTTTTCGTCTAATTTCATATATGCAAATATTGTACTTACTTATAAGGCCTTTAAGCCAACTGTTCAAATACACCAGTTAATTCCCCGCAGTACCCTTTTACATTCCCACTTGTCTTCCACCCACTACGCCATACAGCAGCGGGCATCCCTCTTCAGCCATTAGCTAACTTCACAGTGAGCATGTTATGCAAGCCTTACACAGTGAGCAATGCATGCCTCACACAATGAGCACATCCACACAAAAGCAGCCCTAATCAGAGTCAGGGGCTACAGTGGCAAGGTGTGCTATTTGAAAAAACAAAAAGAAAGTGGTGAAAACGTGTAGCAGCCAATGTAACTTTTTTTGAAAAACTTTATTGTAAAAACAGTTTTAGATGGTCGCCTATGCTTGCGCATAAATTAGCACAGATGCACAACCATGTTGATGGTTTTATAAGGTCTCGGCAGTGTTGCAATACTTTCATTCCTGCTGCTGGACACAGCACAGACTTGGCACTCTCTCCGACTGACATATTTATAACAAAAAGGTAGTTTTCAGGTTGGCTTGAGATAAAAAATCTGGGGTTACATCATTGCAGCTTTGATATCTCAGTGCTCGATCAGACATACAAGGGGCATGAGGGAAGACAGAAATAACAAATGCGTCAGAGCAGACACTGATGTTCGCCAACGCGGCATCAATGCAGGGGGGTGGGGCGCAGAGATCGCCCGTGTAAAGGGAACCGACGGGCCATACTGAGAAGTTTTAGTTAAAAGTAAATGAAAAAAAAACCAAAATGAGATAAGAGGGGAAGATGAGAAACGGAGGAGACCTGATGGAAGATCAACTGAACGTTGCCGATAGGGAGCAGTGATAGACGAGAGATAAAGGAAGGAGCCACGGGGGGATTAAAAAAAGCTAAGCAGGACAGGTAAGGGTGGTGGCTGGAGTAAATAAACCTGGGGCAATACACAGAGCAAGGGAAAGGGATGCGAAGGAGACGAGGCAAACAAGGGAGAGAGGCTGAGTGCTGAAAGCAAAAGAAAAAAAAACAAGCCAAGCCACGAAAGTGAAAGTGATCGGACGGAGGCAGAGGGGAAAGCACGGGAAATAAAAACAAGCAACAATGACCCTTGACGGAGGAGACAGATGGCGACTATGCGCATTTGCACGCTAGCTTGAGGCCAGCAAAAGCCTCTGGTAGCACTTTTTTTTTACCCCTTTACTAAAAGTCGAGAAAGCAGGGCATGCGCTGCTCTAGGCTAGACCTAAAAACAGATTTTGAGTGGCAAGTCTGAGCTGGACCAATAGATAGTGGAATAATGCACCACATGTGAATCTGGAACAGATTGTACTACAAAACAACCAACCCCACTGAATCCCACGCCAAGCGTCCATGAACACCTCCATGCTGTGAGCAGCCTCCTCCATGACCCACATGCATATATATTATTATATTGCATTCTGTTAGACCTGGCATCTTTGGTGTGGTTTCCCCTGTCTTTTTGCCTCTACCTCCTGTATTTTTGATGCTATGCTGGATTTCGTTTTTGCTGGTTTAGATGCTTTGGGCACTTTGCCACTGCTGATCAGTGTCAAAGTGCAAGTGCTCCCTGAGTAAATTGTAAGTGTAATTGGTTATCCATGATTGGCATATTTTTATCACCAAGAAGTCCCTAGTAAAGTGCACTGAGTGTGCCAGGGCTGGTGATTCAAATACTACTAGTGGGCCTGCAGCACTGATTGTGCCACCCACATGAGTAGCCCTAAAATGATGTCAACCTGGCCAGTGTCACCACTGACCAGGCCTAACCTTCCCTTTCTGTACACATTAGACACCCCTATGGAAGGCCCAAGGTACCCCCCCTGGGCAGGGTACAGTGTAGGTGAAAGGTAGAGCATATACTAGTGCAGGTGACGTGCTTTGGTAGTGAATTACAGCCGTTTTTGTTTTTCACTATTGTAAGGCTATCTTGCCCATAGGCTATAATGGGGAATGCTGTGTACAGTGGTTACCTGCATATCTTCCCATAGGAGCAAGATAGGACATAAACGTTTGGTATCCCTGACCTCAGTATTTAATAACACATCTTTTAGGAAAGGTGGTTTTTAAATCCTGTGTTTGAGAACAGCACTTTTAGAAAGTGGCTGTTCTCTTGTCTGACCTTTCTGTGTGCCTTGGCCTGTTTGGGAATTGACTGTCTGGTTTGTGAGTGACAGGGGCTGGGTGGCTCCCAGAGGCTGAGTGGGCCATCCCTGGGCTGAATAGCTCTATCTGCATCTAGAGCTGCGGAACGGGGTAGCACCTGAGCCTGAATAGGGCTGTGCCTGCCTCCCACAATGCTGAATCCACCTCCTGCTGGGTGGCTAACGACCCTGCCCCTCTCTCTGAAAGGAAAGGAGAAGCCAGGAAAACAAAGTGCTCAAGGAACATCCAGAACTGGTTCAGACCGGGCACAAAGCCCTCCTGCACAAAGGGAACAAATACTTTTAGGGGTATAAGTATAGGACCCCAGACTACAGAAAATTGGATCATTCTGGAATCAAGAAGGAACCTCTGCCAAGGAGAAAGCTGGAAGACTGAAGAGGAAGGACTGTCCTGCTGTGTGTTTGTGCACTGACCTGCAATTGCTTTGCTGCCAAGGAGAGGGAAAGGACTTTGATTTGTGCTGTGTCCCCTTGCTTGAAGAGATCTCCAAGGGCCTGAGTAGAGCTAGCTCCCTGTTAAGAAGTCACAGGAACAAAAGGACTTCACCCCCAGCTTCCCCCCTGAACTCTCCTGAGAGAGTTCTGTAATTCCTAAACTGCTTGGGCCAGTTGTGGCGCCTCTGGAAGTTGTACCTGTTGTTTGGGAAGCTGGAAAAGAAGAAACTTTCTGCAAAGTTTCACGCATCGCTCGTTTGCGGAGCGCATCCCCGTCAATGCGAGGAAATTCCCGCTGCCGCGAAGATAGAGATCGTCGCAGCGCCTGTTGCCGAAAGAACCGACGCATCCTTCGCTTGCGGAACGCATCGCTCCGGTGCAGGAAAAGTACCATCGCTGCGAGTATCGTCGCAGAGCCTGTCACTGGGTGAGATCGTCGCACCGCTTGCTTGCGGACCGCATCACAGCGCTGCGAGAGTCGTCACAGAGCCATCGCATCGAGGGGCCGCGAGAGGAGAAAATCGAGGCTTTGCTTCGCCGCCGAACCTGAGATCGTCGCCGTGCCGAAGATTGTCGCATCATACCTTTGCGAGACGCTTCCTACAAAACCTGCGCACCCGAATCCATACAAGATATCGCATCCCCCCCATACAGACCAGAGTCACCGCAACACGCCCCCTGCGGCCGGCGGGGTTGTCGCATCACCTCCCCAGGGTCTCAGGAGGACGCATCACTTGTTTTTCAACGCTGCAGCTTTCACTTGGAACTTTTGTTGCATCTAAAGGTACTTTTGGCTAAAACGTGACGCAACTGTGGATTATTTTAACGCAACCTGAAGAACTCTTTTGAAACCATATTCTTGAACTGTGTACATTGGATTTTTGTCGTTTTGGTCTTGTTTAGTTTAGATTAAATAACTCTTTTTCTAAACTGGTGTGGAGTCCATTTGTGGTGTTTTCACTGTGTTACTGTGAGTGTTGGTACAAATACTTTACACATTGCCTTTGATAAGCCTGTCTGCTCGTGCCAAGCTACCAAGGGGGTGAGAGCAGGGGTTATCTAAAGAGTGTATCCCCCTTACCCTGACTAGAGGCCAGGGTCCCTATTAGTCACAAGTACCTACCTGTGCCAACAAGAGACCCCGAAATCTAACATTGGTGGTCAACGGTGAGGATTTGAACTTGTATTTGTACTTGACTCACAGTGATTGGTGTACATCACTAGTTTAGTGCAGACCACTACGCAGTCGCATACTGTGTTTGGGATTTTTTTGGTTCTATTTTTGAGTAACTCTTGAAAGCATCATGTCTCAGAATGGAAAAGCGCAAGTGTGGAGGCAGAATTGGAGTTTGTCATTGGGGATTTGTATTCATACAAAGTTGAGGAGCTTAAGCAATTCTGCAAACAGTTTGAGTGCCCCATAAAGAGCAGATTCAGATAGGATGAGCTGCAGAGAATCTTGAAGGCCTGATGGGCGGCCCAAGAGGGAAGTGATGCAAGTGCAAGAGAGGGGTTTCAACCCCAAGATTTGCCAGTGGCACTCGTGGCTCAAGGGCTGGCAGTAACCATTCCAGCAGGGGTCTTACCCCAGAAGAGTTAGAGGAGAATCAGAGAGTGAGAGATTATGACCTGGAAGTCATGAGGTTAAAGATGAAGCAATTAGAAATGGAGAAAGAGCGAGACAGGGCGACGGAGGAGAGCAAGAATGCCCGTGCCCTGGAAGAAAATAAACTGCTTCTGGCTCAGTTGAGCATGAGAGAACGGGACATCAAGGCTAAGGAGCTGGAGTCCAGTTCAAATGGTGGTAGCGCACAGCCAGTGCAAGGGGGTACAGTATATATTCCCAAGGATATAGTACAGAATTACAATAGGAGTGAGGATATCTATGTCTGGTTTACTTCTTATGAGATTGCATTAAGAATGAATGGTGTGCCTGAAGAGCATTGGGGGCCGGGCCTGTGGAAACATTTTGAGGATTCTGGGAAGTGCTCTAGAGCCCTTAGAATTAGCAGGTACCATGACCTACCCCAATATGAAGGAGGCCCTATGTCTCGGGTATGGACTTACTCCAGAGCAGTACAGACTTAAGCTTAGGAACTCCAAGAAGAAAGAGACTGAGACTTAGATGGAGTGTGTGAATCTGTACTTGCGTGCACTGGAAGGTTGGATGAAGGGCAGCAAAATAACTGATTATAAGGGGTTGTTGCATTTAATTAGTTGGGAACACTTGAGCAGTCTTTGTGTTCCAGAGCTGGGCCAGCATCTTTTAGACAGCAAGCTGACAGACCCCATTGAGCTTGCTAAGGAGGCGGGCCGCTGAACCAGTACCAGGGTCCACAGTGAAATTGTGGGTACCACAGCCAAAGGTGGACAGGGTCCCCAGCAGAAGTGTGGGGGGGGCAAGGATAACCAAAAGGAATTCTCTCAAGGGCCCCAAAATAGTTCCATGGGAAGGGAGTCCCAACCCCCCAAACCCAAACCACCATGGCCCCATAGGGGCAGAAGGGACAACAGGGGTCTTCCTACCTGCTATCACTGCAATGAGGTGGGACATGTTATCAATAGGTGCCCCTAGAAAACTCCAGCACCCACTGGTGCTCCAGCTCAGAGTTTAGCAAGTGTAGCTTTGGGAGGGGGGTTAATTTCCAGTGGGGAGGAGGGGTTAAAAGTCATGACCTTTGTCTCTTTAGAAGACCAAGAGATGGCCCAGGATACCTATCTGCCCCCTAACACTAAGAAATACGGGCAGAAGGTGACCATCAATGGGAGGGAGATAGAGGCTCAGAGAGACAGGAGCCAGCGTGACTTCCGTGAGGTGTCAGTGGGTGTCTGAAGAGCAGGTCATTCCCAATGTACTTCACCCAGTAGTTGCACCTGACAACTCGGTGCACCTCTGCAAAGTGGTGCAGGTTCCCTTTGAGTGGAGGGGGTCTCAGGTCTCTTGAAGGTTGTTGCAAGTCCATCCATGCCTGTTGACTGTCTGCTAGGTATTGACCTGGAAAGTTCCCTGTGGAAGGAAGTGGAAGACCAGGCTCATATGGAGATGTTGGGTCTGCCTGAGTGGGTCTGTGTGACCACTCGGTCTATGGCAGCCAGTAGGGGCGATACAGCAGAACTGGAGCCTGAATCAGTGGCCCAGAAACCTGCCAGGAGAGGAAGAGGCAGGGGGCGCAGGAAACCCGCCCCAGCCATTCCCACAGCCCAGGAAGGAGCAGAACCTGAGGGAGATGCCCTGGAGCCTACCGGGGAACAGGTGGCCGAACTGGGAGACCTACCTGAGCTGACCCATTGGCAGCAAGAGGGTGGTCCCTCCAAGGAGGAGTTCTGCAAGGCGCAGAAGGAATGCCCTTCCCTCTTTGGTGTGCAGCAGCAGGCTGCAGACCAGGCAGCAGGTGGAGAGTCCAAGGATCATCTCATTTACTGGGAAGAGGAGTTGCTTTATAGTGAGCCTAAGTTCGCTGTGCCCGGTGCAGCCCGTGTGCTGGTGGTACCCAAGCGCTTCAGGAACTTCCTAATGGGTCTGGCTCATGATGTGCCTCTCGCAGGACATCTGGGGCAAGATAAGACCTTCCAAAGGTTTTTCAACCAATTCTTCTGGCCCCAGATGAAGAAGCATGTCGGGACATGTCAGGCAAGTGGCAAGAGCGGAGGGAAGTACAAGGCACCGCTCCAACCCTTTCCTGTGGTGAGCACCCCTTTCGAGCGGGTGGGCATCAACATTGTGGGGCCACTAGACCCCAAGACAGCCTTAGGCAACAGGTTCATCCTGGACTTGGTAGACCATGCCACCCGGTACCCGGAAGGTGTCCCTCTCAGGGCAATCATAGCCCACGTGCTGGGCCGTGCATTGATGGGGATATTTTCCAGTGTGGGATTCCCCAGAGAGGTGGTCTCTGACCGGGGTACCAACTTCATCTCTAGGTACATGAAGTCTCTGTGGGAGGAGTGTGGGGTAACTTACAAGCAAAGGGGTTGGTTGAAAGGTTCAATCGCACCCATAAAGGTATGATTATGGGCCTAGCGGAGCCCATGAGACGGAAGTGGGACGTCTTTCTACCATGCCTGTTGTTTGCCTTCAGGGAGGTGCATCAGAAGTCCTCAGGGTTCAGTCCCTTTGAACTTCTGTATGGCCACCCTGTTAGAGGACCTCTCACACTGGTGAAAGAGGGGTAGGAGAAATCCCGCGGGAAAACCCCCCAGGATGTGTTCAGCTATGTGCTGGCCTTCCGCAACCAGACACAACGCTTCAGGCAACTCGCTCAGGAGAACCTGGAAGCTAGCCAGGAAGAAATGAAAAGATGGTACGACCAGAATACCACTCTGGTCGAATTTCAACCTGGGCAGAAAGTGTGGCTGATGGCGCCAGTGGAGCCTTGTGCGCTCCAAGACAAGTGGACTGGGCCACATGAGGTGGTGAAGCGCAAGAGCGAAGTAACCTACCTGGTTAACTTGAAGACTCCCAGGCAGCCCCTGAGGGTCTTGCATGTTAACCGCCTCAAACCCCACTTTGAGAGGTCTGATGTGACAATGCTCCTGGCTACAGATGCTGGGATGGAAGAGGAAAGTGACCCTCTTCCTGACTTCCTGTCAGCCAAGGAGCAAGACGGGTCAGTGGATGGTGTGGTCCTCTCGCCCACCCTGACCCCAGAACAGCAGAGGGACTGTCGCCAGGTGTTGCCTCCCTGTTCTCCCTGACCCCAGGTGTCACCAACTGGTGCATCCATGATGTGGACACTGGAGATAATCTATCTGTGAAAAATAAATTTTACAGGGTAGCTGACAAGGTCGGGCCAGCATCAAGGAAGAGGTTTCCAAGATGTTGGCGCTAGGGGTAATTGAGCCCTCCAGCAGCTCCTGGGCTAACCCAGTGGTCTTAGTGCTAAAAGCTGCTGCGCCCGGTGCCACTCCAGAACTCCGGTTTTGTGTGGACTACCGTGGGCTCAATGCGGTCACCAAGACTGACGCACACCCCATCCCCAGAGCTGATGAGCTCGTGGATCGATTGGGAGCTGCCCAGTACCTCAGTATGTTTGACTTAACATCTGGGTACTGAATGAGGAGCAGCTTTGCGCGCATCCGAGATGGCCGCGTGAGCACAGGGCTCCCGAGGACCCTCGCCGCCTCCCGCATTTATCCTGGATAATATCCTGATTTGATGGAAGGTCATTGAAGACACAGCCCGGCTGATGTACTAGCAGGTTTCTGGGTCGGAACTGGACCCGGGGTCCCCGAGTTACGCCATCCTGAAGTTTGCGGCCTTCTCCATGGGACCGCCTGGGCTTTGAGTTGTGGCTTTACCCAGGTCGTAATTCAACAACAACGGCTGGCGGGGATCAGTTCACAGCCTCACTTCACTTTCGGTTTCGTTTCTCCTTCACTCCGTATCCCCTCTGCGGGGTGACGGCTGATCGGGCTGGCTCCTATGCCAGTCCACTGGGCTTGGAGCTAGCGACAGTTTGGCTGTGGACTCAAATTGACTCATCTCTGCCTCTGGTATTCTTGTGGGTGAATTCTAAGGAGCCATTTGGACCAGATCCCAAGCTTCCCTTCGGGGCACCCGGCACGCCATGACGGGCAAGCACGAGGGTGAAAAACGGAAAGTCAAGACCACCTTCCGAGGAGGCTCAACCCAGACGAATGTCATGGACCGCTACACACTTTCTAAAGGATCCCCCAGTGGCATACCTAAGACCCGGGAGGAGGCTGTCGACGATCCTGCTGTATCGGCGGACTTAACGCTACAGGACGTGATGGGCGCCATTGCTGGTATCAAGTCCTCTATTGGCCAACAATATGAAGCCCTGGCTCTGAAGCTGGCCACGGTGGCCATTGATGTCAACCTCATTCGAACTGATTTGGCCAAAACGAACGAGAGGGTGAAGTCACTTGACCTAAAGACATCCAGCCTCACAACGGATGTGTCCGACTTGCAAACAGAAGTGCGCAACCTTAGAACTGCCAATGACTTTTTTGCTCGTCGCTTGGAAGATTTTGAGGGACGTGCACGGCGCAACAACGTGCGTATTATTGGGGTCCCGGAAGACTCTAGTTCACTTTCCACTGATCTTCGAGTGGAGGACCTTATCCTCAATCATCTTGCACCCAAGGGCCTGAGCAAATTCTTTGCTATTGAACGTGCACACAGGGTGCCGGGGGGGACAGGCGAAGCCCGGTTTCCCCCTCCGTCCGATTATCGCACGGATCTTCAACTTCAGAGACTGCGACGCCATCTTGCAGGCGGTGCGGACAAGCGGTCCTACGCAGTTCGAGAACGCTGCTGTGAACTTTTATCCGGACTTTTCCCCAATCGGTCCAGAAGCAACGAATGGGATTTCAAGGGGTGAAACGGCGGCTTAGAGACATGGAGTTGAAATACGCGATGTTGTTCCCGGCCCGACTGCGGGTTGAATACGACAATCGGACATTCTTTTTTGTCCAGCCGGAGGAAGCAAGTGATTGGTTGGACACTTTACCTGCTCGCCGTGCTGGCCAAGACCATACTGGTGGCGCTGAGGGGGGCCTAATGGACCAAGAATGACTATGGCGTCTGTGTCCGGAATATTATTCACCGTGGACAGCTGAGGCTCACTGACTTCTTTGATCATTCCCTGCGTATCCTGGGAGGTAGCGGGGATGGCGGGACCCTTTCCTCCTCTGGGGTTCCTTTGTGTAGATTAGTTTTTTGTTTGTAATTGTTAGGGCGACAGGCACACTGCAAATTGGGGTGGCTTCCGAGTCTGTGCAGGGGTGGGGGGGGGGAGTTGTGTTGGGATCATTGGAGGGAGGGAGGGGAATGTGTTGGGGTTGTTCGTTTTTTCTTTTTCAAGGCAAATAACTTTTACTATTTCTGACATTGGTGTGGTGCTCGTTTTGAGATGAGAGTTCATTGTGGATTTGGATGGGGGGTAGGGGGTTGAGGGTACTGTGATGGAATGTGAATGGGTTGGGTGATCGGATAAAGAGAGGGGTGGTTATGCAGCTTTTGCAGCGCCTCTCACCTGACGTTGTTCTGCTACAAGAGACGCACTTGATTGGGAATACTTGTTATGCTCTTAATAGACGGGGTTATCGTCTTGTTGCCTATTCTGGATTTACATCTAGTTCTAGAGGGGTGGGTATATTGCTTAGGACTTCCCTCCCCCTCGAGGTTGATGATGTGGTCCTTGATGCCAGAGGTCGATATGTTGCACTTGTAGGGCGGTGGGAGGGAAGAACAGTTTCGTTGGTGTCGGTGTATGTTCCTCCTGGCCTACAATCCACAACATTTGCTGACTTGGGGCGGATGGTTTTGGGTCTCCCGGAGGGTGTTTTGATATTGGGTGGCGATTTTAACTCCGTCGTTTCCGGCAGAGCGGATCACTATCCACCCAGAGACCTTCGTGCTGCGCAATCCTGGTTGGGTGACTTTCTGGAGACATTGGGGCTTGTAGATTGTTGGAGGCTAATGCATCCAGAACAGACTCAGTTTACTTTCCACTCGGGAGCACATGGTAGTCTTTCTAGATTGGATTATGTCCTGATACCGGCTGCCCTGTCCCCTTCGATTGGAGAGATTAGACACCTGGCTCGGGGTATATCAGACCATTCCCCTATCTGGTTTCATTTTAATCTTAACACAGGCGCTGAAGGGAGGATAGCCCCGATTAACCCCTGGTATCTTCTAAACCCCAAAACTCGCACTGAATTGATTAAATCATTTGATCTGTATTTTGCTGAAAATGTGGGTTCTGTGTCCTCACCTGTTTCGCTGTGGGAAGCCTTCAAGCCTTATCAGGGGACAGGCATTATCTTTGATTGGATGTGCCAAGAAATGTAAGAATGAGGCAATTGTTCATCTCGAGACAGAACTTACAGAATTAGAGACTGCTTTGGAGCGAGATGTGACTCGAGACGCATTGCATATTCTCCACCTTAAATAATTGGAATATAAAACTTTGTTACTGATGCGGCCAAGATGATGAGTAGGGAACAACAGGGACGGTTGTATGATGTGGGTGATAAAGCAGGAAAATTGATTGCCTGGCTGGACAGAAGGGAGAGAGCGAGTCGTATGGTTCCTGTGATTGAGAAATTGGACGGTGTGCGTGTAACAGACCCTGTTGAAATTGTTGAATGCTTTTCTGATTATTTCCGAGAGGTGTATACCTCGCTGTCCGACAGGCCCGAGGAGGATTCTCAGTCGTTACTTAAAGATATCGCACTGCTGTGTTTGTCAGAATCAGATCGGGATTGTTTGGATGCCGCACCGTCGGTGGAAGATGTGGCTCTCGCGCTGCGCTCCATTCGTTCCGGCAAGGCTTTGGGTCCCAATGGCCTTCCTATATAATTGTATAAACTACGCCCTGATACCCTGGCTCCCTATCTTCGAGATATGTTTTTGGCTGCGCGAGAAAATGGCTCCCTCCCTAGGGATCAGCGTCTTGCGACCATTGTGGTGTTCCACAAGGAGGGCAAGCCACGGGATCGCTGCGCGTCTTATAGACCTATTTCGCTCTTAAATGCGGAGCCCAAGATTCTCGCCAAGCTGCTCGCTAATCGTCTGATTACGGTGATCAGCGACCTGATTCATCCGGATCAGTCGGGTTTTATCCCTCATCGTAACACGGCATTAAATTTGCGACGTTTGTATGGTGTTCTTGCGAGGGCCCCGACGTTGCGTGAACCGGCCATCTTGGCGTCCTTGGACGCCACGATGGCCTTTGATACAATTGAATGGTCGTATCTCTGGGCCGCACTCGCCAAGTTTGATTCGGCACTGGCTTTATTGGTTGGGTCAAACTCCTGTATGAAACGCCACTGGCGCAGGTAGTGGTTAATGGTCGGGTCTCCATGCCTTTTGCTCTTGGGAGGGGCACGCGGCAGGGTTGTCCGTTATCCCCGCTTCTCTTTGCTCTTGCGTTGGAGTAACTCGCCGCTTGGCTACGGTGGGAACCTTCAATAAAGGGCATACGTTGGACTCCGGAATTTGAAGATAGTATCTCCTTATACGCGGATGATATTTTATTGCACCTCACATCTCCCCAAAAATCGCTTAACGCATTGTTCGACGTGCTTAACTCCTTCGGGAAGAACTCTGGCCTTGTTATTAACTGGTCAAAATCCTATATCTACGTGCTCGCGGGTGGCGTCCCTCGTTTACCGCGGGGATGCCCCATCCAGTTGTCGCAGTCTGGTTTTAAATACTTGGGTGTGTTTATCTCGCTGGACCCGACGGTTCGCTACGAACGCAATCTACTCCCCCCACTCCAGAGGTTGCACTCGGATGTATTGCGCTGGCGTAGATTACCGTTGTCTCCCTTGGGGCGTGCGGCCCTTTTTAAAATGATGTCCTTGCCGCGATTTCTATATGCACTTCAGAACAGTTTTGATGTGATCCGAACTAAATATTTTCGGGAGGTAGAATCGTTGCAGAGGCAATTGATATGGGACGGACGTTCGCGCATCGCTCTTCCAAAATTAACACTTCCCTGGTATGATGGCGGCATAACACTCCCTGATATTCGTAGGTATTATTGGGCTTCCCAACTTGCTGCCATTAACCATGGGATGTATGGTCCGGCACTGACTCCAGCTTTTGAAATGGATAGGTGGCTGCTCCCGGGTGGTGACTACTACAGGGCGCTTTACTCGGGATCCTCCCGTTCACAACTTTCGGGACCTACCGCTATAGCCGTGCGTGTATGGCATAGCGCGACTGCGGCTATGGGCTGGAGCGATAGACTGACCGGCGCAACTCCGCTTTATGCCTCCGCAAAATTGGGTTGTCTATGGAAGACAAAGGGGTTTGATAAATGGGACACGATCAGTATTAGTAAAGTGTGTGATCTCTGGGTTAAAGGAGGGGTGAATTTGTGAATTTGTGAGGGTATTTGTAGAGCGCAACGGTCGCTCCGGAAAGAGCATCGTGGCGCTGACATTCCAGGTAGAGGATCAGATCATTTCTTAGTGGGTGAGGGGATTATATGGCGGCCTTGGTGTAATCGTCCATAAGGTTGAAGATCCAGGTTTTTAGCAATTTTCTGAATTGTTTTTCATGGGTTTGGAATCTCAGATTTTTGGGCATGAGGTTCCAGGCTTTTGTGGCCAAGTGGTGTAGGGTTTTGCCACCTTTTGTCTTCATGTTGGACCTGGCCGGAAGGATGAGATTGTCATGGGAGGAACGAAGAGATCTGGTCGGGTTGTAGTGGGGGAAGCGTTTGGTAAGGTATAATGGGCCGGAGTTATTGAAAGCCCGGAAGGCGACAATCAGCATCTTGAAGAATATTCTCTTGTGAAGTGGGAGCCAGTGTAGGGATCTTAAAGCTGCGGAGATAGATGATTTCCTGGGCAGCTTTAGGACAAGTCGGGCTGCGGTGTGAAGAACACTTTGGAGCTTGTTAAGTGTGGCCTTTTTAGCTCCAGCAAGGAGACCATTACAATAGTCCAAGGGTGAAATTATTAGGGCCACTGTTACCGTTTTCCTAGAATCTAATGGTAAAAAGTCGAAGAATTTTTTAAGGGATTTTATAATTCCGAAGCATCGGCCCGCTACAGTCCTGACGTGATGGTCAAAGGATAAATCGGTGTCAAACAGGACACCGAGGTTCCTTGCAGTAGTTACGGTCTGGGGGGGGCAGCAGAGTTTTCTGGCCACCAAAGGGCTGGGCAGAAGATGGTATTTTTTCCCATGGGGAGGATCTCCGTTTTGCTGGAGTTGCATTTAAGATGGTTTATGTCCATCCATTGGAAGACAGCTTTCAGGCAGTTTTTGAGGTTTAGCTCTGCCTTGGTTGAGTTTTCCTCTAAGGGTACGATGAGTTGTGTGTCATCGGCATACGATGTTACAAGTATGCCGAATGACTCAATCAGGGATATGAGAGGGATAAGGTATACGTTAAAGAGGAGGGGGCTCAGGATAGAGCCCTGGGGAACCCCAGAGGAAACTCTCTTCTCTTTGGAGTGGAAGGGACCAAGAGCGATAGTTTGGGATCTGTCGGTTAGAAAGGATTTTATCCAAGATAGGGCCACATCGGAGATACCTATATCTACCAGTCTGCTAATTAGGATGGCATGAGAGATAGTGTTGAACGCCGCGGTGAGGTCTAGAAGAATGAGGACGACGTTCTTCTTCTGGTCTTGAAGCATTTTTATCGAGTCAGTAAGTTCGATCAGTGCCGTTTCGGTAGAATGATTAGGACGAAAACCAGATTGTTGCGGATGGAGTATATTGTGCGCTTCAAGATATTTTTTGAGTTCTCTGTATACCATTTGTTCTGTAATTTTTCCCAAGGCTGGGAGGAGCGAGATAGGCCGAAGATTGGTGAGGTCGGACGGGGGTTTGTTGGCTTTCTTCATCAGGGGTTTAACTATTCCCTGTTTCCACAGGCGAGGGACAGAACCCGTGCAAAGAGAAGAATTAACAATGTTGTTAATTATAGGATTCACCACATCGATGAGTTGGTGGAGAATTTTGGGGGGACAGGGGTCGGAGGGCGACCCAGATTTGCACGCCAAGATAACTTCTCTGGTTTGGTCTAAGCTAACCGGAGAGAAACTTTTCAGACTTCCCCCTGGGGTTACTTTTTGCGGCAAATCGCTTGAGATTTGGGTTACTTGAGGAGGGGGAAAGTTTTTTTGAATGGCGTTGATTTTTTCCTCAAAATGGTCAGCTATTTTGTTACATAGGTCTTGGGATGGGGGTATTTCAGATTGTAATGCTTTGGGCTGGGTGAACGATTTCACTATTGAGAATAGTGTTTTTTGTTTCTGATTGGAATCTTTAATAGCGTTGATGTAAAAGATTTTTTTAGCTGATTTTATGTTGGAGTGGTAACTTTTCCTTAGTTGAATATATGATAGTCGGTCAGCATTGTTGTAAGTTCTGCGCCACTTACGTTCGGCTTTTCTACAAGATAGATGGGATGTGGCTACGTCGGATGTAAACCAGGGGGCATTAATTTTGGGTTTTTTGTCTGTTCTTCTGGGGCGATTTGGAGGGTCCCGTGCTCTGATTTCCTGAGAGATCCATCTGTGGAAAAGATGTGCGTCGTATTTAACGTCTCCAGTAAAAGTGGGGACCTGAGATTGAGAGATAGGGTTAAGTACGAAAGCTTCTTGCATCTTTTTCCAGTTGACGGAATTGTCAAAGTGCAAGTTGGATTTACTGGAAGTTTGTGAGCGTAAAGTTTTAATGTGGAACGAGATCAGACTATGATCCGTCCATATTTGAGGGACAGGGGGTAGGGTAGTGAGAGAGGGAAAGTTGGAGCATACCCCGTCGAGTGTATGTCCAAGTGCGTGAGTGGGCAAGGTAACACTCTGCTGAAGGTTGAATATTTCTAGGGTCTGTAGAAAGTTGTTAGCCTGTTGGTCGGATTTGGACTCAAGGTGAAGGTTAAAATCCCCAAGTAGAGTGAAATGAGGGTATCTAAGTAAGAGATGACCCAGAGTGTCGCTCAGTGTATCTAGGAACCTGGAGGAATTGCCGGGTGGGCGATAAATAAGTCCACCTGAGAAGGACAAGGATTCGTTGAGTTTGATTGAGAAACCAAGACCTTCGGTGTCTTTTAAGGGGTCTAAGTTAAAAGTATGACAGGTAAAACTGTTTTTCAGTATTAATGCAACTCCTCCGCCTCTCCCTTTCGGTCTGTCTTGTCTAAAGATGGAAAATCCCTGGGGGAGGGCAATAGCTAAGTCCGGATTACTATCTTCTGTTAGCCAGGTTTCGGTTATCAAGAGGCAGTCGAGGTCTGAATCGAGGATGAGGTCTCTTATGTCTTGGCTATGCTTACACATGGAGCGGGCATTGATCAGCCCTCCTTTAAAGTGTGGCAGGCTAGCCCTGGGGAGGGAAGAGGTGGGGGGTGAATGGACTGGGGTTGTGATGGGAGACCAATGGCAGAGTTTACAGCGGAACGAGCCGGTGAAGTTTGACATATCCAGTTTGCAGGGGCAGTTGTTCTTACCGCGTAGCAGGTGGAGGTCGCTGGGAAGATACCGGATATACGTGGTGTGTTGGGCAGAGTTTCCTGCGCCTGTCGCGGTCTTGGCGCGGACGGGCGCAGACGGGCTTGCCTTAGGCGCTCCCGCTGCGCTCGTCCGCTGCGCTTCCTGTGCATGCACATGTCTAACTGAGGGGGGCGTGGCCTAAAGGGGGCATGGTCAGCGCGCACGCCTGGGCTGATGGCGGCCGCTCAAGTGGATGAAGAGCGCGACAGCGTTCAAGTTGGCTGTGCGCTGGAAGAGGTTTTGTTCCTGACAGTGGCGATTTAAAACAACAGAGTAAGTGACACCACACAAAGATTAAAAATTGTAGATATATGTAGAAATGCAAAGAAAACTCGTACCACCAGCTCCCGGCTTTCCGCCTCAGGACTGGGTGTGGAAATGATGGAAGGCGCTAGATCTCAGCGCTTTTCTAGGCAGGTCGGGAGGGCGTGGCCTAAAGGGGGCGTGGTCAGCGCGCACGCCTGGGCTGATGGCGGCCGCTCAAGTGGATGAAGAGCGCGACAGCGTTCAAGTCGGCTGTGCGCTGGAAGAGGTTTTGTTCCTGACAGTGGCGATTTAAAACAACAGAGTAAGTGACACCACACAAAGATTAAAAATTGTAGATAAATGTAGAAATGCAAAGGAAACTCGTACCACCAGCTCCCGGCTTTCCGCCTCAGGACTGGGTGTGGAAATTATGGAAGGCGCTAGATCTCAGCGCTTTTCTAGGCAGGTCGGGGGGCGTGGCCTAAAGGGGGCGTGGTCAGCGCGCACGCCTGGGCTGATGGCGGCCGCTCAAGTGGATGAAGAGCGCGACAGCGTTCAAGTCGGCTGTGCGCTGGAAGAGGTTTTGTTCCTGACAGTGGCGATTTAAAACAACAGAGTAAGTGACACCACACAAAGATTAAAAATTGTAGATAAATGTAGAAATGCAAAGGAAACTCGTACCACCAGCTCCCGGCTTTCCGCCTCAGGACTGGGTGTGGAAATTATGGAAGGCGCTAGATCTCAGCGCTTTTCTAGGCAGGTCGGGGGCGTGGCCTAAAGGGGGCGTGGTCAGCGCGCACGCCTGGGCTGATGGCGGCCGCTCAAGTGGATGAAGAGCGCAACAGCGTTCAAGTCGGCTGTGCGCTGGAAGAGGTTTTGTTCCTGACAGTGGCGATTTAAAACAACAGAGTAAGTGACACCACACAAAGATTAAGATAAATGTAGATTGTAGATAAATGTAGAAATGCAAAGAAAACTCGTACCACCAGCTCCCGGCTTTCCGCCTCAGGACTGGGTGTGGAAATACTTTTTCGGACTTACAAGCGGAATATAAGCTGGGTGACAGGGAATTTTTTCGTTATGTTCAAGTACGCCATGCCTTGAATTCTGTGTTTCCTGTGGGTAGTGATATTCCGGAATCCTCCCCCATGGAAGATCGTGTATTAGATGGTCATGTGCCGGATAGTACCATCTCATTGCTTTATAAAAAGATGATTAATGACCGATCGAGTTTGCTTGATCGCCTTCGTGAAGCCTGGATTGCTGATGGTATTGAACTAGATGATGAGGACTGGCAATCCGCGATCTCCTCTCCCAGAGAGGTTGCGATTCCGGCCCGCCTCCGTCTGGTCCAACTCAAGATCCTCCACATAATCTATGTCACCGGCCCCAGTCTGATCCATATGGGCTACTCCACGGATGGCTTGTGTAGGCGTGGTTGTGGTCTCCTTGGCACCTATCTTCATATAATATGGGAATGCCCTGAGGTGGTGCGTTTTTGGAATCGTATACATGATGTGATGAGTGAAGTAACAGGTGTTGTGATGATGCCAGAAGCCCGGCAATGTCTGTTGAATGTATGGGGTCCGAATGATTATGACGTGTCGCAGCTTCGGTGGGTGACTCTTGCCAATGTGGTTGCCAAATGAGATATTGCACAATTGTGGGGGTCCCCGAGGCCGCCTACAGTGACTGCTTGGAAAGAGAATATGGACTGGTGCATGTTCATAGAAAAGACAGTGTATATAGCTAGAGGCAGACCCAGAAAATGGGGAAAGATTTGGAACCAGTGGAACTCATATCGGGGAGATATCTGTACGCCCCCACTCGCAGAAATTTCTAGTCCTTCTCAAACGCCCTGACCTGCATTCCTGCTATGCTGTGGTACATTGTACTGTTTATATGCAATTCTGCCTTTGCCCCCCCACGCCCCCCCCTATCTGTATTCGACGAATTTTGTCTCCTGTTGTCATGTATCTCCCGTCCTCCTTGAGCACAGGCCTACTGGATGTACCATTGCCATATTGCCTTGATTGTTTGTTGATGTGTTTCTTATGTTTTATGTAATAAAAAGTTAAAACAAAAAAAAAAACATCTTGGTACTGGCAGATTCCCTTAACTGAGGAGGCCAAAGAGAGGTCTGCGTTCTCAATGCCGGAGGGGCACTTCCAGTTCCGTGTCAAGCCCTTTGGGTTGAAGAACGCCCCTGCCACATTCCAGAGACTGGTCACCCAGGTACTGACCGGGCTGGAGGAATTTAGCACCGCAAACCTAGATGACATTGCTGTGTTCAGCTCCACGTGGGAAGAAGACTTGCAACACCACTGTGAAGTGTTGAAGGCTCTGCAAAGGGCAGGCCTCACTATCAATCCCAGTAATTGCCAGATATGGTAGGGATCTGTGGTGTATTTGAAACACCAGGTAGGGAGCGGCCAGGTGGCGCCCCTACAGGCAAAGATTGATACCATTCTGGCTTGGGAGCCTCCCCAAGCCCCAGACTGATGTCAGAGTCTTTTTAGGTCTCACCCGGTATTACCGAAGGTTTGTCAAGGGATATGGCACCATTGTTGCCCCCTTGACAGAGATGACTTCAAGGAAGCAACCCAGGAAAGTGAATTGGACTGATGCCTGTCAAACTGCTTTTGATGCCCTGAAGACTTCCATGTGCACCGCGCTTTTGCTCAAGGCACCTGACTTCTCCAGTGAGTTCATAGTGCAGACAGATGCTTCAGAGCATGGTGTGGGAGCAGTACTCTCACAGATCAACGACAAGGGCTTGGACCAACCTGTAGCTTTCATTAGTAGGAGGCTACTTCCCAGGGAACAGAGAAGGAGTGCAATTGAAAGGGAAGCTTTTGCTGTGGTCTGGGCTCTGAAGAAGCGGAGGCCCTACTTGTTTCGGACTCACTTCTGGGTTCAGACAGACCACAGGCCCCTCAGATGGTTAATGCAGATGAGGGGTGAGAACCCAAAACTGTTGAGGTGGTCCATCTCCCTACAGGGAATGGACTTTATGGTGGAACACCGCCCTGGTACAGAACACACCAACGCTAATGGTCTGTCCAGATTCTTCCGCCTTAGTGAAGAGAACTCCCAAGAGGGTGGGCAGTTCTCCTCACTTTCAGCTGGAGGGGACACGTGTTAGACCTGGCATCTTTGGCGTAGTTTCACCTGTCTTTTTGCCTCTAGCTCCTGTATTTTTGATGCTGTGCTGCATTTCGTTTTTGCTGGTTTAGATGCTTTGGGCACTTTGCCACTGCTGATCAGTGTCAAAGTGCAAGTGCTCCCTGAGTAAATTGTAAGTGTAATTGGTTATCCATGATTGGCATATTTTTTATCACCAAGAAGTCCCTAGTAAAGTGGACTGAGTGTGCCAGGGCTGGTGATTCAAATACTACTAGTGAGCCTGCAGCACAGATTGTGCCACCCACATGAGTAGCCCTAAAATTGTGTCTCAGGCCTGCCACCGCAGTGCCTGTGTGCTGTCCGTGGACTGCCATGTCAACCTGGCCAGTGTCCCCACTGACCAGGCCTAACCCTTCCCTTTCTGTACACATTACACACTACTATGGAAGGCCCAAGGTACCCACCTGGGCAGGGTGCAGTGTAGGTGAAAGGTGGAGCATGTACTAGTGCAAGTGACATGCTCTGGTAGTGAATTACAGCAGTTTTCGTTTTTCACTATTGTGAGGCTATCTTGCCCATAGGCTATAATGGGGAATGCTGTGTACAGTGGTTACCTGCATATATTCCCATAGGAGCAAGATAGGACATAAAGGTCTGGTATCCCTAAACTCAGAATTTAATAACACATCTTTTAGTAAAGGTGGTTTTTAAATCCTGTGCTTGGGAACAGCACTTTTAGAAAGTGGCTGTTCTCTTGTCTGACCTTTCTGTGTGCCTTGGCCTGTTTGGAATTGACCTTCTGGTTTGTGAGTGACAGGGGCTGGGTGGCTCCCAGAGGCTAAGTGGGCCATCCCTGGGCTGAATAGCTCCATCTGCATCTAGAGTGGTGGGAAGGGGTAGCACCTGGGCCTGAATAGGGCTGTGCCTGCCTTCCACAATGCTGGCTCCACCTCCTGCTGGGCGGCAGACAACCCTGCCCCTCTCTCCGAAAGGAATGGAGAAGCCATGAAAACAAAGTGCTCAAGGAACACCGAGAACTAGTTCAGACCGGGCTCAGAGCCCTCCTGCACAAAGGGAACAAATACTTTTAGGGGTATAAGTATAGGACCCCAGACTACAGAAAATTAGATCATCCTGGAATCAAGAAGGAACCTCTGCCAAGGAGAAAGCTGGAAGACTGAAGAGGAAGGACTGTCCTGCAGTGTGTTTGTGGGCTGACCTGCAGTTGCTTTGCTGTCAAGGAGAGGGGAAGGACTTTGCTTTGTGCTGTGTCACCTTGTTTGAAGAGCTCTCCAAGGGCTTGAGTAGAGTTGGCGCCCTGTTAAAAAGTCCAAGGAACAAAAGGACTTCACCCCCAGCTTCCCCCTGAACTCTCCTGAGAGAGTTCTGTCCTCCCTAAAGTGCTTGGGCCAGTTGTGGTGCCTCTGGAAGTTGTACCTGTTGTTTGGGAAGCTGGAAAAGAATAAACTAAGTCTTTCTGCATAGTTTCATGCATCGCTCGTTTGCGGAGCGCATCCCCGTCAATGCGAGGAAATTCCCGCTGCCACGAAGATCGAGATCGTCGCAGCGCCTGTTGCCGCCTCAAGAACTGACGCATCCTTCGCTTGCGGAACCATTGCTCCGGTGCGGGAAAAGTTCCATAGTCGCAGAGCCTTTTGTCACTGAGTGAGATTGACGCACTGCTTGCTTGCGGACTGCATCACGGCACTGCGAGAGTCGTCGCAGAGCCATCGCATCGAGGGGCTGCGAGAGGAGAAGATTGACGCTGCACATCGCCGCCGCACCTGAGACAGTCGCCGTCCCGAAGATCATCGCATCGTACCTTTGCGAGACGCTTCCTACGAAACCTGCGTAACGGAATCCATACAAGGTTTCGCATCCCTCCCCATACAGACCGGAGTCACCGCAACATGCCCGCTGCGTTCAGCCGGGTTGCCGCATCGCCTCCCCAGGGTCTCAGGTGTGACGCATCGCTTGTTTTTCAACGCTGCAGCTTTCACTTGGAACTTTTTTCGCATTAAAGGTACTTTTGGCTAAAACGTGACGCAACTGTGGATTATTTTAACACAACCTTAAGAACTCTTTTGAAACCATATTCTTGAACTGTGTATGTTAGATTTTTGTCGTTTTGGTCTTGTTTAGTTTAGATTAAATAACTATTTTTCTAAACTGGAGTGGTGTCCATTTGTGGTGTTTTCACTGTGTTACTGAGAGTGTTGGTAGAAATACTTTATACATTACCTTTGATAAACCTGTCTGCTCGTGCCAAGCTACTAAGAGGGGTGAGCAAGGGTTATCTAAAGAGAGAGTGTATCCCCCTTACCCTGACTGGAGGCCAGGGTCCCTATCTGGAGGCCAGGGTCCCTATTTGTAAAGTACCTACCTGTGCCAACAAGAGACCCCGAAATCTAACACATTCCAACGGCGGATGGACTCCGAGGCTTGTGGAATGTGAGGACTAGTCATAGCAGAGTGAATGTGATGAGGGACTAGCTGCTGAGAGTCAATAAGAGCCAGGCTTCAGTGGGCCAGCCTTAGGACAGTGACCAGGATTAGGAACTAGCCTCGGGGCAGGGACGGCGGCGAGCTTCAGGACAGTGAATGTGAGATAGGCTAGCTGCTTGGACAGGGAAAGTGAGAAGGGCTTCAGGACAGTGACTGTGAGTTGGGCTAGCCGCTGGACAGAGAAAGTTAGACGGCTTCAGGACAGTGAATGTGAGCTGGGCTAGCCGCTGGACAGAGAAAGTGAGACGGGCTTCAGGACAGTGACTGTGAGTTGGGCTAGCCGCTGGACAGAGAAAGTGAGACGGCTTCAGGACAGTGAATGTGAGCTGTGCTAGCCGCTGGACAGAGAAAGTGAGACCGGCTTTAGGACAGTAAAAGTGAGCTGGGCTAGCCACGGCCAGAGAAAGTGAGACGGGCTTCAGGACAGTGAATGTAAGCAGGAAGGGGGGGGGGGACAGATAAACAATGAACATCAGCAAGAATAAATAGTGCGACAGGATCACACTCCAGCCACAAGAAGACCTGGACCGGTGAGGAGTAGGGCGGTAGCACGGACCGCCCCTAGCACAGCTTCTGTCAGCAGGGTCGTAAAGGCCGGTCTTTTAATAGCGAATGAGAAGTGAAGAGGAAAACACAGATTGACCTGGGACAGTGAACGTGAGGAGGAACGGGAATGGGCTTACGGTGGGGAGAATGTGAAGGCAGTATGTAAGCAGCGGCAGCCTATAGGACAGTGACTGAGCAGGGAAGCCACGGGGGCGGTACTGGGGAGGGAGGAGGTAAATAAAGTCAGCAAGAGCTACGAATGCCTTGGGAGCAGGAGGCCACTAAATGTCAGCAAAGGCCGCCCTCATGAAGGTGGACGTTCCGGGGCCTGGCAGTAGGACAGTGAATGTGAGCGAGGTCTCAAGGAGCGAGTTTAGAGCAGTGAAGAGGGTCCAGACACAGGCTTTGTACAGTGCACGTGGGCAGGGTCACAGGGACTAGCTTTGCAAGAAGGAAATGGCCACATATCTCATGTTAGGACAGTGACCGAGCAGTAACACCAGACCCAGATTTAGAGACGTGATTGGGAGACGGGGCCTGTCCTTGGGAAGGTGAAAAGGGTCCAGGGACGGGCCTTAGTACAGTGAATGTGGGAAGGGTTTCGGACACAAGGATTTGCTTTAAACGTAAACTGGGCAGGGGACTGCCCTAAAATATAAAAAAAAAATACGCACTGGGACTGGTCTAAGGACAGTGAATGTGAATTGGGCCGCAAGGAAGGGATTTTAGAGAAGTGATTTCAGCAGGAGCTGGCCTTAGGGCAGTAGTTGTGAGTAGGGCTGGGTCTAGCCTAGAGTCTCTCCTAGACCTGACATTCCTCGGACGGAGGGCGGCAGGTGCAGCTGCTTCACATAACTTCGGGCCCACACACATCTCGGCGGCTTCCTCGTGGCCCCGCCGGGGTCACTTTAAGTACTGGGCCTGTCCTGCCCTGGTGCTGTGTGTGGTCCGGGCTCCAGAGTGGGTATTTAAAGCTTTTGCAACCCGGTGGGAGACACAACCCCGGGAGGGAACCGCTGATAACACTATCGCCTGCACTCACTTGATCGCTTTCAGAAGGAAGAAAGGCTGAGTCAGCCCGGCCGGCTTTCGAGGAGGTGACCTACAAGGTTAATGACAGATCTCTGCGGCAAAACATTAACCGCCCGAGCTACCTTACCCTCTCAGTTTATCACTACTACAGACACCAGCCGGGTATGCCAGAGTTGAAGGGCAGAACGGTGCTTCAGACAGCCCCCTAGGGGGCTGGCGGCGCCTCTTTACGTCTCCAGGGCTGGGCGAAGCCTTGTTCTGCCAGGGGCGAGGCGGGACTCCTGGGAGGCACAAAGGCCCTTTCACAGCTCCAGCAAAGCTCGGTGCAGAGGGGTGAACCCCCGCGTGACTCACAAAGCCGCACTATCTCGCGGCTCCCACTTGTAGGAGGGTGCAGGAACAAACGGTTCAGTGCAGGCTTGGCATGGGGGCGCAGGAGGCATTCCTGGCACACCCACACCGCAGCTCGGTGGTGCCTGCCAGGGTGAGCTCATGCAATCCTAGGCCCGCAGGACTGGCAGACACAGCTGCGTCGAAGTTACCAGGCCAAGGGGTGCTTCACGGCATTCCGCCTGCCGCCAGTCTAGGATGCTGGAAAGAAGGGAGCCTGTCGGGGCCGGGGCGAGGGTGGCAGACTCACCTTCAGCGCCTGGTTGAAGTTCTCCACCATGCCAATCCACTGGCCCGTCTGTTTGGCGAACTGCGCGGCCTGAATCTGCAGCGTCTTCACCTCGTGGTCCAGCTTCCTCTGGTTCACGTAGGCCTGGGCCACCCTGGGGCAGGAAGAGCAGAACAGACAGGTGACGTCAGGCACCGATTCACTCACACAGAGAACAGGACGAGCTGAGCAATCCTCTCCATTAGAGAACAAGTGTCACCATACTGTGCAGCACGTATAGGACAGGCAAGACAAGCTTCCGCTCACAGAGCACCTACAGCAGGGACAAAGCAAGCTACCTCACACAGAGCACCTACAGCAGGGACTAAGCAAGCTTCCTCACACAGAGCACCTACAGCAGGGACAAAGCAAGCTTCCTCACACAGAGCACCTACAGCATGGACAAAGCAAGCTTCCTCACAAAGAGCACCTACAGCAAGGACAAAGCAAGCTTCCTCACACAGAGCACCTACAGCATGGACAAAGCAAGCTTCCTCACAAAGAGCACCTACAGCAAGGACAAAGCAAGCTTCCTCACAGAGCACCTACAGCATGGACAAAGCAAGCTTCCTCACACAGAGCACCTACAGCAAGGACAAAGCAAGCTTCCTCACACAGAGCACCTACAGCATGGACAAAGCAAGCTTCCTCACAAAGAGCACCTACAGCAAGGACAAAGCAAGCTTCCTCACAGAGCACCTACAGCATGGACAAAGCAAGCTTCCTCACACAGAGCACCTACAGCAGGGACAAAGCAAGCTTCCTCACACAGAGCACCTACAGCAAGGACAAAGCAAGCTTCCTCACACAGCACCTACAGCAGGGACAAAGCAAGCTTCCTCATACAGGGCACCTACAGCAGGGACAAAGCAAGCTTCCTCACACAGAGCACCTACAGCAGGGACAAAGCAAGCTTCCTCACACAGAGCACCTACAGCATGGACAAAGCAAGCTTCCTCACAGAGCACCTACAGCATGGACAAAGCAAGCTTCCTCACACAGAGCACCTACAGCAAGGACAAAGCAAGCTTCCTCACACAGAGCACCTACAGCATGGACAAAGCAAGCTTCCTCACAAAGAGCACCTACAGCAAGGACAAAGCAAGCTTCCTCACAGAGCACCTACAGCATGGACAAAGCAAGCTTCCTCACACAGAGCACCTACAGCAGGGACAAAGCAAGCTTCCTCACACAGAGCACCTACAGCAAGGACAAAGCAAGCTTCCTCACACAGCACCTACAGCAGGGACAAAGCAAGCTTCCTCATACAGGGCACCTACAGCAGGGACAAAGCAAGCTTCCTCACACAGAGCACCTACAGCAGGGACAAAGCAAGCTTCCTCACACAGAGCACCTACAGCATGGACAAAGCAAGCTTCCTCACACAGAGCACCTACAGCACGGACAAAGCAAGCTTCCTCACACAGAACACCTACAGCACGGACAAAGCAAGCTTCCTCACACAGAACACCTACAGCACGGACAAAGCAAGCTTCCTCACACAGAGCACCTACAGCAGGGACAAAGCAAGCTTCCTCACACAGAACACCTACAGCACGGACAAAGCAAGCTTCCTCACACAGCACCTACAAGCAGGGACAAAGCAAGCTTCCTCATACAGAACACCTACAGCACGGACAAAGCAAGCTTCCTCACACAGAGCACCTACAGCAGGGACAAAGCAAGCTTCCGCTCACAGAGCACCTACAGCAGGGACAAAGCAAGCTTCCTCATACAGGGAACCTACAGCATGGACAAAGCAAGCTTCCTCACACAGAGCACCTACAGCATGGACAAAGCAAGCTTCCTCATACAGGGCACCTACAGCAGGGACAAAGCAAGCTTCCGCTCACAGAACACCTACAGCACGGACAAAGCAAGCTTCCTCACACAGAGCACCTACAGCATGGACAAAGCAAGCTTCCTCATACAGGGCACCTACAGCATGGACAAAGCAAGCTTCCTCACACAGAGCACCTACAGCATGGACAAAGCAAGCTTCCTCATACAGGGCACCTACAGCAGGGACAAAGCAAGCTTCCTCACACAGAACACCTACAGCACGGACAAAGCAAGCTTCCTCACACAGAGCACCTACAGCAGGGACAAAGCAAGCTTCCTCACACAGAACACCTACAGCACGGACAAAGCAAGCTTCCTCACACAGAGAACCTACAGCAGGGACAAAGCAAGCTTCCTCACACAGAACACCTACAGCACGGACAAAGCAAGCTTCCTCACACAGAGCACCTACAGCAGGGACAAAGCAAGCTTCCGCTCACAGAGCACCTACAGCAGGGACAAAGCAAGCTTCCTCACACAGAGCACCTACAGCATGGACAAAGCAAGCTTCCTCACACAGGGCACCTACAGCATGGACAAAGCAAGCATCCTCACACAGAGCACCTACAGCATGGACAAAGCAAGCTTCCTCATACAGGGCACCTACAGCAGGGACAAAGCAAGCTTCCTCATACAGAGCACCTACAGCATGGACAAAGCAAGCTTCCTCACACAGCACCTACAGCAGGGACAAAGCAAGCTTCCTCACACAGAGCACCTACAGCAGGGACAAAGCAAGCTTCCTCACACAGCACCTACAGCAGGGACAAAGCAAGCTTCCTCATACAGGGCACCTACAGCAGGGACAAAGCAAGCTTCCTCACACAGAGCACCTACAGCAGGGACAAAGCAAGCTTCCTCACACAGCACCTACAGCAGGGACAAAGCAAGCTTCCTCACACAGAGCACCTACAGCATGGACAAAGCAAGCTTCCTCATACAGAGCACCTACAGCATGGACAAAGCAAGCTTCCTCACACAGCACCTACAGCAGGGACAAAGCAAGCTTCCTCACACAGAGCACCTACAGCAGGGACAAAGCAAGCTTCCTCACACAGCACCTACAGCAGGGACAAAGCAAGCTTCCTCATACAGGGCACCTACAGCAGGGACAAAGCAAGCTTCCTCACACAGCACCCACAGCAGGGACAAAGCAAGCTTCCTCATACAGGGCACCTACAGCATGGACAAAGCAAGCTTCCTCACACAAAGCACCTACAGCAGGGACAAAGCAAGCTTCCTCACACAGAGCACCTACAGCAGGGACAAAGCAAGCTTCCTCACACAGCACCTACAGCAGGGACAAAGCAAGCTTCCTCACACAGCACCTACAGCAGGGACAAAGCAAGCTTCCACGTACAGGGCACCTACAGCATGGACAAAGCAAGCTTCCTCACACAGAGCACCTACAGCAGGGACAAAGCAAGCTTTCTCACACAGCACCTACAGCAGGGACAAAGCAAGCTTCCTCACACAGCACCTACAGCAGGGACAAAGCAAGCTTCCTCACACAGCACCTACAGCAGGGACAAAGCAAGCTTCCTCACACAGAGCACCTACAGCAGGGACAAAGCAAGCTTCCTCACACAGCACCTACAGCAGGGACAAAGCAAGCTTCCTCACACAGCACCTACAGCAGGGACAAAGCAAGCTTCCTCATACAGGGCACCTACAGCATGGACAAAGCAAGCTTCCTCACACACAGCACCTACAGCAGGGACAAAGCAAGCTTCCTCACACAGAGCAGTCACGATGGACAAGCCACGTGTACAGGTGACGTCAGGCATCGATTCACTCACAGAGAACAGGACAAGCTGGACAAGACTCACCATGCAAGCTGGACAAGACTCACCATGCTAGAGCAAGCGGCACAATACAGAGCAGCACGTATACGACAGGCAAGATAAGCGTCCTCATACAGGGCACCTACAGCATGGACAAAGCAAGCTTCCTCATACAGAGCAGATAAAGGATGGACAGACCATGTGTACAGGCGACGACAGACATCGATTAATTCATACAGACAACAGGAAAAGCAGGGCAAGCACCCCATAGGAGAGCAAGGGCAGGACATGCTTCCTCACACAGGCCATGTCACGACAGAAGACCAGCTTCCTCCCACAGAGCACGGCCAGGACAGACCGGCCACATGTACAGGTGATGATGAACATTGATTACCTCATACAGAGAATACTATAGACGGGGCACGCTTCCTCTTACAGCGCACATACAAGGCAGGCAGACCACATGTACAGGTACTGGTAGACATCAACACGTTCATACAGCAAACAGGGCTAGCCTGGCAACCTTCCTCATAGGAGAGCAGAGCAAAGCAAGCTGCTTCCTACTATGCATGGGCAGAGTAAGCGTCCTCAAACAGAACGTACAGGAAAGGTAGGGCAAACATCTCCATACAGAACATGTACAAGATGGCAGTTAATAGTACTGAGTACAAGCCCAAGCGATAGTGTCAATGGGAGACTTGGTCAACTTGCATAGAAGGGACACTGGTTCACTTCTGCGCTACAAGGAATTATTAGCAAATCAATAGCAACTAACGCCTGATGTTGAGCATGAAAACATGAACATGAGAACAGTGACAGGCCCTTGCACGAGAAAGAATCTTATTTCTTTTAAACCACCTTTTTATTAAGTTTACAATCCAAATGTAAAAAAAACATGGAATTGGACACGTGCTGTGGTTTCCTTTACAAGCATCAGGTATTAATACATTGCTAGATCATCATGCCATATTAGACACTAGCCTCTCGGGTCGCATTCTCCAAGGGAATATATCCACACTCCAGGGATGTTAGTCATCAATGGAACTTGCACCATTTCCCCCAAATATTTCTGGGCATCCTCTATTTTGATAGATTATTTTTTCTGGCGCCACACAACACTCCATGTTGCAGCACCACCCTTTAAGGCTTTTGGTTGTACACAACGCCACGCTGAAGAAACATCTCAACTGGCTGCCAGTCCCATATCCCACCACAGCTTCGGGTATACTGGCATGGTGAATTTACCCCAGACACCCAAAAGCATCATCTCAGCATCCAGGCTGGTCTCAATGTTAGATGCCCTCTCCAAGCAAGTCTTTAGGTTTTGCTGGAATTACTGGGCAGCCCTAACTTATATGCGGCAAGCCCCCTCTTTTCCCGCACCTTCAAGACTTTGGGTAGACCTACTGAGCCCATAAGCCTTAAATTGTGACTATGAATAATACACACTGTGCAACAGTTTACTTTGGAGCAGTCGAAAACCTGAACTTATTGCGGTTGTGTTTGGTGACCACACGGCCTCGTCTCATTAAGTGGCTGCTAAGATCTTGTTAAGAATTGTACTTTAATTGAGAAAGGAATGCAACACAATAGCAGGATTTAAAACACAAACGACAAAAGAACAACAATTGTAAATGCGTGTGTATCCAATTAGAAAAAAATTACTGGGGCAAAATAATGGAGCTACATGTAACACATTGAAACTATTCACAGCCCAGTCCATCAAATGGCATATACAAATCTAATCTAAATGTCGTGGTGTGGAAATTATTTCAACCTTAAATATCAGTTTGTAAGGTCAGCATTAGAACACACACCGTTGTGGGACACCTATTTGTAAATAAAAACAAACAGCAATGGTCACCATAGTATAAATAAAGAGGCTAATGTTGAACAAAAAAAGAATGAATACGAGAATATGCTAAAAAGAAAGACAGCCTTATAAGGAGAAAGCCTGTCTGCATAAATCAACAAGCATTTGCAATGATGCAGTAGGTCTTGCATGTGTTAACGTTAGGGCTGTTGGCGTTGAAAATGGCAATCTTTAAACTTTTTTTTACAGCCGAGAAACGATATATGCATAGCGCTGTTGCTATAAAAAAAAAAAGCAAAAGTAAAAAAGTCATTTTCAAAGTCAACAGCTCTAATTTTATCAAATGCAAGACCTACTGTATTGCAAATGCCTGTTCACCTAGCAATGTTCCATGGTGCAGTACCATATGTGGCCAAAAGAGGTCCCATAGGACCTCTTTTGATCATACATGGTACTGCACTCTGCGAAGTTGGAGCTATTGGCATTTTAAATGGCAATATTCTTTTACCTAGCCATGTCGCAGGGTGCGGTACCATACGTGGCCAAAAGAGATCCAATCTTTTGGCCACATATGATGCTGCACCCTGTTGCAACTAGGCTAGGTAAAAAAACACTGGGATTTATAATACCAATAACTCCAACAAACGCGAGACCTTTTGCATTTGCAAGGCTTGTTATCGATCTGTTGAATGACTAAGCCCCAGTCATTTAACAGATCAATAAAATCAGTCTGGGAGCTTCGAAGAGCTGACTACATTGAAAAAGACACAGGATTTAGAACTCCCACGTATCCCATTTGCATGTGGGTGTAGCTTATACAATTCATGGGGTTTTACCATTGCCATCTGGGACTTTATAATGAAATAAAGGGGACAAGCCCAAGACTGAAAAAAAAAACGAACAAAATGTTTTGTTAAGTTGCTACTGGGGTAAACCATCAATAAAAATAGTGTTTCTTGTTTTCCAGGATGTCTTTTTATATTCCCTTCTATATTTAGCCAATTACATTTGAACTCATGTCATATGTTTGATGGGTTGAGGCACAATAAGTAGCTGTCCTTAACATAATGAAAACAATTCCTAGCAAAACATTAGCATTTTAATACAAATCCCATTGAGGGGAGACAGAGGTCAGAAAACAGAGGACTAGGCCTCTTGTGCTTACTGTAACAAACAAATAGAGTCCACGTGCGCTGTTTGGACTATCTTTCCATTCCTCTTTATAGTTTGAAAACAAAGTTTTCTTAAAATAACCCTCACCCACAAAGATTTTCCTTGGTGGCATGCTTCATCATAGGGTGCTTCCCACCCACTGCGGAACAAGGCGTGCTGTGACGAACGGGACATGGGAGCACTTTTAGTCAAATACTATGAAGAGTTGGGTGGTATAAGAGTGGGAGGGTCTTATCTAGAGTTAAAAATACATTGCTAAGTGGGAACGTAAGTTTTATGCGGACTTCTTGCTGGTATGGTTTAACAAGCATTTGCAATGCAATAGGTCTCGCATTTGCTATATTTGGAGCTATTGGCATTGTAAATGACAATGCCTTTTATTCATTTGTTTTGAAAACCTGCAAGTGGTGCATAAACACGCACTTTGTACGTATAGTCCTTGCTTACAAGAAGCAAGGCTGTCAGTAAAAGAGACTGCCAGCTTTGCTTCTCATAAGCAAGAGCTAGAAGTACAAAGTGCTTGTTTACGCACACCTTGCAGGTTATCAAACGCATAAATAAAAGACATTGTCATTTACAATGCCAACAGCTCAAACTCTCGCAAATGCGAGACCTATTGCATTGCCTGGAAGCTGCCATCTTGCTCGAAAGCACGTCCCCTTCCACCCAGTATGCTGATCAGGGTCCCGAGCATCTCCCCGCTGCAATGTGTGGTGAAGGATGCAATGATGTTTGCTATTGGTTAAGGATGGCAGAGGATGTTCGTGGGAGCCAGCCTAAAACACTGCTCAAGCCACGCCCCAGTATTAAACCTATCTGAACTGCAGTGTATGACCCACAAACCAACGGTCTTGTAGAACAGGTCAACCGTTACCTCAAGGATAATGCCCACATGGACTTGCAAAATGCATTGCCTGTTTATAATTTAATCAGGGAAAGGTTGCACGTCTTCATTCTACCACGAGAATTAGTCCCTTTAAGTTATCAAGGAGCAGAATTCCATCCTCTGATGTGTGTCCATGGTGGTTACTCAAGAGATGCTCCCAAGGCTAATGTGATGGTGAAATTGTGAATTACAGTGGCAGCCAGCTGTGTGGGCCTGCTAAGGAGCCTCAATCCAATACTCGGATTCTTCGAATCCAAGGTTCGTCAACTAATCGTCCAAGCCACAATTCTCTCCCGCCTGGACTACGCCAATGTCCTACTACTGGGTGCCAACAAAGCGGAGAAAGCACGACTGCAGCGCGTGCAGAACACCGCCGCAAGAGCCTTGGTTGGCCTCCCCCGCAGGTGTTCGGCCAGAGCTACAATTCGAAAACTGCATTGGCTACCTATCGAAGCACGAATTCAGTTCAAAACACTCATCTTGACATTTAAAATCCTTAAAACTGGACGCCCAGATCTACTCTGCCCACTCCTAACGCCATATGTGCCACAACGCAACCTCCGCTCACTAGGTCAACACCTACTGACGGTACCCCGGATAAAGCTTGCCCGCACTGGTGGACGCTCCTTTAAGGTGCTGGGAGCTAAACTATGGAACTCTCCCCCACTGAACATTCGCTCACTAGAAAATGTGTCTGTCTTCCGGAAAGCCATTAAAACCCACCTTTTCCCCTCTCCCTAGGTCTCTTAGCAGGTCTCCTCTCTCCTCTGTTAGAGCTCTATGTGGTTCTCAGCGCCGGGACGCCTCTTTGCTGGGGCAGCTGTTGCGCTTTACCAATTGATAACATAACATAACATTAGAAAAAGGGTGGAGAGGAAGCAATGTGTGGCTAAGCAGATGTACAATGCTGCAAATAATCTTATGTGTCATGATCTGCGTGTAAGAGATACTCATGTGCGCATCAAGCTACCAGTAAAAAGGCAATTCTAAATTCTTTAAATCTCTAAAAATCAGAAAATTGGATAAATTAAGTGTCATTACGCCAGATGGTAGATGCTGGAGCAAGCCAAATGTTAGGTAGGAATGAAGCACTCAGATATGGGAGAGGAGAAATATGGGGGTGGTGTTGGATACTCATAATTTTATCCGGATATTGTACCCAGTACAGCCAGGAGTAATACTGGCAAAAAACAAAGTCTCCAAGCACGCCTAAGTAGGGACGAAGGGGTCGGACAAGAGTCCAACTCTCCACATCCTATTACTGAGGAAAGCGCCATAGCAGACAGTCAGCATTGAGGTGAAGAACCCCCTCCTGGAAGATTTGTGAAGGATAATTCTACTGTAAGGGGAAGGATGGGTTGCATCTGTGACTGTTATTCAATATAGATTATAACTTGCATGTATTACTGTTCCTTGTATATTTTATTATGTTTTATCTTCATTCACATTTCCCCCCTCCGCACCTTTACAGTGGAGTTCTCCATGGAATGTTGAGGGGAAATATATCTGAGGGTTGCGGCCAGCGCCATTTAATGTAATTTCACCTCTCTGACTAAAGAATATAATAAAGGGGTCCATGACCTACAGTTTCCATCCATAAAAGGGGAGAGGATGTCGGTTAAAGGCCAGAGATGCCCACTTTGGAACTCGGGAAGTAGGTTCTTTTCTAGGCGGGGGCTCAACATCCTGTGATTCTGGCCAAATCACTTAAATGTACCATGCCCAATAATAGAAAAAAATGTGTCCTTGTTTAATGTAACTGGTGGTCACCTAAAGCGCTCAAGTACCTTCGGGTCGAGTTCAGGCTACACGAAACTGGACAAAATTCGAAGGCAGTGTTCTACCGTTGCTCGGGTGCAGTTTCCACCCCCACTTTCTCAGGAAAATAAACATTAATGACCTGCATGGTCTGGTTTCCACTTTTGAAGCCACGTCCTGCATAGTTTTATCCCTTTTCCTTAACAATTAAATTGCAACTGTGTATTTTACTCGGTGACGTCTTAAATTGTTTTTCTGGGGTGGAGTTTTTAAATTAAAACGTGACTTAGCTTTTCAAGGTCCAAGATCATCTGACATCACTCCCTAAAGCGGACATCAGATCGCTCACAAAACTGAGGTCACATGATGGCATCGCTCAAGGAATAACTAACTGTGCTATCACTCCAAGAAACTAACACGATACTGTAATATCGCTAAAGAAAGCTGAACTCCCTCTGACTGATGTCACTGCAGGGTCCCGAGAGCAGGCCATGCTTTCATTGTAGAAATATGAGGTCAATCTGCGAAGGCACTACAGGGACAATGTGTGTCCCTCCTTCCCCACCAGTCTCGAGTGATGTCATACTTTCCCAGATAGCGCGGCGCACACTGGAAGACTCCGTCCAAACGTAATAGACACGAAGAGGGACTCCAATACATCCAAACACGTATTTATCAACAATTATCAACAGACATTGTAGAATGAGCTTTTGATGATGTCTGCGTGGCTTTGATGACTGACTCTGATGTCATTGACTCGATGGCCACTTAAATAAGCGATGTTCGAGAACATTATTTGTCAATTCACGAACAGACGTTTCCAATTATTGATTGGTCCTGTCCACCTTTTTAACCAGCATAAAATGTAAAAAAAAAATGTTTAATTCTCCCACCCGGACCTCCATGTACCCCCCTCCCCGCACCCTGCGTTCCCACCACTAATAACATAGCCGTATTACCTGTTCCACCGCACTCAGCACTGCAGCCCCATGTCGTCACGCGCAACTCGGCCGGGAGTTGGTTGTGTGCGCACGCACAAAAAAAAAAAAGACGGAAGAGGTCGGCGTGAGCTATGCTGCGGGGCTCCCATGCTTGACGGAGAGCCCCGCGTGGCGGCCAAATGGAGGAGAGCCCTGGATTGCAAGAGGGGGCCGGGTGAATGAAGGAAGGTGGCCGAGGTCGCCAACGGCAGTGCGGGCTCCGAGGAGTCCAGGGATGCCCCGCAGGAGAAGTGCTGCCGTCACAGAGGGAGTCCCCCGGAGAGCAGCCCGGTAAGGTCAGAGGGGCTGGGGGGCTCCATAGGCACTGCCGATAGCAGGCAAGAAAGTAATTAACATGTACTATAGCCTAGCACATATGCGGAAGCGCGCCAACAGCTATTGCCTCTAGCAGAGCGACGGCGACGAGCAGAATCTGCACACGTGATGCAAGCCCGCCAGCAGAAGCGCGTCCACGAGGTGAAATCGCCGAGGGCTTGCGCGTGCCCACCCCCTGTCCAACATTCCCAGCAAGAGAACAACTCAAGGTCTTTCGCTGGATGCAGCGCTTCGCGCTGCTAACACCAGATCGACCTAAAAAGGGAAATTGAGAGACATACATTTGTGTGTGCGTATATAACATCGCAGACGGACTCTATTTGTTACATTTTAATATAAAGACACGTGGATGTGAGAACCTGTTTAAGCTTCTTTAGAAAAACACCATGCTTTCTTTCACTCCCCCACAAGCCAACTTTCAAAGCAAGCATTGAGAATAATAATAAAAAAATACATATTTAAAATTCTTTTTTATATTTTAACATACACATCGACTGGGAATTAACTCTGTTTCCACCCGTTAAAATCAAGTAAAACAGAAAAGCTTTCATTACTGTGTTTTGAGTGACTGAACAGCCTGGAAAGCCGCATAGGAACAGAAAAATATTCTAAGGACTCATGCACATTATTATTGAAAGAATAACTGAACCTTATTCACATGAGCAACATACAAGCCATGGCTGGATTTTCAACCAAAAAAATCACGAGCAATGTACACCTCTGTTTCGATAAACACAATTGCGAATTTGAGAGAGACAAGTGATAAAAAAAAAAATAAAAAAAAAACTTACGAAGGGATCTGTATTGCCAAGGGTGAACAAATCTCACCTAAAAAGATAAGTCTGTTGGCCAACGAACCTGCTGCACAGAATATTCTCAACCGAAGGCGAAAGGTTGCATATCTAGTAAGGGAGGTCCGTGTGTTAACGCGCGAGATACAGATTGTTTGTGAATTGCAGGTGGCTAGCTCACATGACAGGGAGACTTCTCAGGTGGTCAATGTACCTGCAGCAGAGATCTGAGGGCCAGCTGCATGGTACAAACAATAATTATAGTAAGGAAGCATATAAGCTTAATGAACCTGCCGCAAAGATTTGAATTCTGTAGGTCACAGGTTCTAACTCGAATAAACCAGGTCAGTAGGCACCAGTCAAAGAGAACTGTATGTAGCCTGTAGGCCACAGGTTAGAAATGCAGTATGACAACTCAGAAGACTAATGCAAATGTTGCAGACATACGTATATCATCTTCAAACCTCTGGTTAAAACTGAAAGAGACAACTGAGAGGGTGCACCAACCTGCCACAGAGATGTGTGTGTGTGTGTAACCTGCAGGCTCCAGGACGGAATTCTAGGAAGAAGACGCTGAAGGCTCATGCACTTGTACCTGAAAGTGCAGGGTTTTACTTTCAGTAAGACAACTCAGAGGGTTAATGCACCTTCAGCAGAGATCTCTTTGTCATCTGCAGGTTAGAAGTCTAGTAAGAAAACTCCGTGGGTTAATGAACCTGCCATAAAGATCTGTATGTAACCTGCAAGTGACAGCATCCAGTTCAATAATACAAACATGAACGCCATGCCTTTGGCGAAAGAGAGCACGCACACATTGAGGGGCAAGAGATCATTCGGTTTGTGGCTTGCACAATTTTACTAGTCGATTATGTATAATGCTGGACATCTAAATGCATAGTAATATAGAACTGCCGTGTTGACAAATAAAGGTCACTTCTTTACAGTTGATGCACAAATTAATTTTTATGAAGGCTATCGCTGTGAGCAGATTATGCAGTGACGGATGTTTTTTTGAGCTGGCTGGCAACAGATCTGAAAGCAACTGTTACCCAGAAACTAAAAATTGGAAAATCAGTTGCCACTAGTTGTGGCGTGTCACGTGTGGGTATACACAGCGGCACGTCAGCCACTTCCAAGCTCTGTACACACACATGAATCATAACCCAGAATTATGGAGCTTACGTTATCAAGGCCTTCTAAGAGACAAGAGAGGTTCCCTGAATTTGGCCCGGTGGCCTGCAGATGTCCCCCGCAGTGCGCAACCCGCTGAGCTAAGCAATAGTGTAATAGAGGTATCTGCCAAAGCACCTTGCTCGCTGGCTGCCACTGACCCAAAACCCCTGCTCGCGTCCTTACATGCTATAGGACACTTCTTGTTATTGCACTGCACATTGCACGAACTACACTTTTTATGCACCGCACTGTTGTCTTGTTAACCTATGTTGACAAATATGCCCTGTTGCCAGCAATCAAAGAGCATGAAGAGAAGTTTAGGAAGTGTGACTGAGTAGACCGTATTGCATGCAGCTGCCATTGCTCAAGGGCAGATTCCCGCAAATGGAGTGTGAGGCGGGCGCCGCAATTGTGAAACAAAAATAAAAAGGTGAAAGGTACGCAGAAAATAAAAATGAGAAGCGAACACCATCGCTCAAGGGCAGCGTCCAGCGAGTGGTGTGTGTGGCAGCTGTCGCCATTTTGAAACAAAGGAAAATGAAACAAAGTGCGCATGACGCACTAAAAATAAAAACAAGAAGTGGGTGCCATTATTTCGTGGGGTGCCAGGCTGCTTGGAAAAAACACATGATTTAAAATACATTGGGGGGGGGGTTAACGCCATGCTAAAGTCTGCCTTACAGAGGCAGTGCTGTGACGAGATGGATATAAAAGAAGCAGCCGCCATTGCTATGCTCAGCACAGCATGTCTGCCTGCTTCTTCAAGACATTAAGTAAATAGTTCTCCCTAACTGCAAATGAAAGCTACAGAGTAAGGACACATATAGGAGGCGATGTCTTTATGGGAGGTAACAATAGGACTAAGCAGGGAGTACTAAGCCTATTGACAAATCAAAAGCCATGATTTGTAAAGGACAGGAAGATGAGCCAATTGTAAAGATGGCACACCTTAATGCCCATATCCTGGATAAAGTACGTCTCAAAGAGACAGTGCAAGCGCTGCCTAGGCGAGACCTAAAATGGAGGGGTGTCTATAAACAAGCATTGAAAATGCAACGGTCTCGCCTTTGGTTAAGTTAAAGCCATTTGCTTTGCTAATGGCATTGTATAGCAAAGCAGATGGCTTTAACTTAATAAAAGGCGAGACCTATAGCATTTTTAATGCTTGTTTCTGTTGAGATGGGTTCCTCTAGTACAGTGATACTCAGATTGCAAGTCCTTCGTTAAATAAGAACTGTATCCAGCACTTCAAACCGCACATCGGCTATTTCTAAGCGCTCCAGATATAGATGTTACAGCGCTCTGTTTAATGTGCCTCTGTGATAACATGCGCCTTAGCTGCTTCTGGGAAATGAACCTTAGATGGTGGCGAGTTTAACTGGCAGATACGTGCATTACACATACCTGTTTGTAACAGGTACACAGATGTACACAACCGACTAGTGTAACAAGTTGACGCGCTAATGAATGATGTCGTATTGAAGCAATAGCAAAAAGCAAGTAGAGAACTCACAGCTCTGGGTAAAGACAACATTGCAGGAGCCACTACATTGCCCACAGGAGGGAGGGAACTACTTGTGCAGGACAGAATGCCCTTACAACCTCAATGGAACTGGTGCTCAGAAGCAGCCTCTCCCCTGAGACGCCTGGCGCACTACACACACACACAACCCGAAGATGGGCAGACGCATTGACAAATCCACAAAAAGACGACCATCCCAGAGCCGCACAAAGGAGCAGGCACGCACCAATACTATTGAAGGGGGCAGAAACTCTAACAGTCCCTCAGATGAAGTGCCACGCACCAAAACCCGAAGTCAACATACGGCCCACAGCCACTGAGAGCAGCGTGCACATAGTAATCCTACGGGCAGGTGCAACTACAAAGAGTTACACAGACAAACTGCACACAGAGAGGACAGACGCTCATCAGAAGGAGACATATGCGGCCGGGTACAGGCAGTCCATGGCCACGGATATCAGCAGGTAGACAATAATGGCCGGACCAAACAACCACAGCCACAAACTGGAAGGAGCAGACACAGCGGCCACGGAGGGAGGGAGGGAGGCAGACAAACACCGGAAATAGGCCCGGGTGGTTGGAGTCCCGAGGTAGGGACAGCAGCAGGCACGTTATAATCACAGGTGTAAACAACAACTCATAACCACAACTCAGGCGCACATAAGATCCACTGATTGTGGCAGACACAAAAGGAGCAGGCATGAACCACAGTCACGGATAAGGTGAGGCACAATGCACGGAGCAGTCCCTGGAAGCAGAGACCCCGCTCGTCACCTAGAGGCGCAGAAAGACTCCAGAGACAGTGAGTGGAGCAGAAACACACACAGACACACAAGAGGGGGTCCGAAGGCCCCCTGGTGCAACAACAAGCAAACTCACATTTAATCTGTCTATACATCCCAGTAGCAAACATAAAAAGTGGCATCACTTGCGCAGTGCACAAATGGCAGCCCTGCTGCAATGCAGATGCATTAGATGTAAAAAGAAAGGTCAAACGGGGGAACGTCCGGCCTAGAGGCCTCGTATTGTGAATGAATATGCTACTTACCCGTATGCATCTGTTCTTGGCATGTAGGGCTGCTGACATTCATATCTATAGCATAGATCGCCGCCTAGTGTTGGGTCCGGATGATGGCACATTGTTGTCATGGAAGAGTCTTCGAAGTATCACGAGATAGGTGGCTCCTACCCTGGACTACAGTGCGCATGGGCATCGACTCCATCCCCAGATTGTTTTTAGCCATTGTGGCGAAGATGGAGTGTAACAGTGTGAGCGATGACCATGCTAAGAGTAAGTGTGAATTCTGCAGCCGCTACAGGCGCCGGGGAGGAGGGCGGGCGATATGAATGTCAGCAGCCCTACATGCCAAGAACAGATGCATACTGGTAAGTAGCATATTCAGTTCGAGGCATGTGGGCTGCTGAATTCATATCTATAGCATAGAATAAATAGCAGTCCCTCCATTAACGGCGGCCGCCTGTGCCAGCTGCAGACGTCTGAAAAAGTGTCTTAAGAACAGCCTGCCCTACAGCTGCTTGCTGCTTGGAGTGCACATCTACACAGTAGTGTTTAGTAAATGTGTGTGGGGTAGACCATGTGGCTGCTCTACAAATGTCTTCCAAAGGGATATTACCAAGGAAAGCCATGGAGGCCCCCAACTTGCGGGTGGAGTGGGCTCTGGGGGGGACCGTTAAAGTGCGCTTAGCCTTTTGATAGCAAATTTGAATACACTTAACGATCCACCTGGCTATCCCTGCTTTGGAAATGGGGTTGCCTTTGTGTTGTGCAGAAAAGGCAACAAAGAGTTGTTTTGTCTTCCTAAAATCTTTGGTCCTATCGATGTAGTACATCAAAGCACGTTTGACGTCAAGAGTGTCTCTGGGTTTTGAAAGAACACAGGCAGTTCAATAGTCTGATTGACATGGAACTGCGAAACCACTTTAGGAAGAAATTTAGGGTTAGTGCGCAGCACCACCCTGTTCGAGTGAATTTGTATGAATGGCTCTTGTACGGTGAGCGCCTGGAGCTCACTAACACGTCGTAGAGACGTAATGGCTATTAGGAAAGCCACTTTCCATGTTAAGAACTGAACCTCGCATGAATGCAGAGGCTCAAAAGGTGGGCCCATCAGCCTGGTGAGGACCACATTTAGGTTCCATACAGGAGCTGGCGGGGTCCTGGGGGGGAATGACCCGTTTCAGTCCTCCTAGAAAAGCTTTAATGGCAGGCACTCTGAAAACCGAGAGATGCTGCCTGTTTTGGAGATAAGCCGCTATGGCGGATAAGTGTATCCGAATGGAAGCATATGCTAGATTGCATTTGTAAAGATGTAACAAATAACAAATGATGTTTTGAGTAGATGCATCTAGCGGGTTGATGTTGTGTTCTGTACAGTAAATGACAAACCGCTTCCATTTTGCTGCATAGCAAGCTCTGGTAGTGGGCTTCCTCGCCTCCCGTATGATATCCATGCAGTCGGGAGGCAAGTTAAGGTAGCCAAATTCTAAGACTTCAGGAGCCAGATCGCCAGGTTGAGCTGTTGCGGATCTGGGTGCTGAATGTCGCCATGGCTCTGCGTCAAAAGTCTGGTTGTGAGGTGCAGCCTTTGATGCGGTACCACGGAGAATTCTAGAAACGTGGTGTACCATGGTTGGCGTGCCCACGTTGGAGCAACCAGGATGAGTGTCATCGAGTGTTGCTTTAGCTTTCGTGCCACCAGCGGTATGAGAGGTGCTGGGGGAAAAGCGTACGCAAATCTGCTGGACCAGTTCATCCATATCGCATTGCCCTGCGACTGTGGGTGAGGGAACCTGGCGGCAAAGCTTTGGCATTTTGCGTTTTCCCTTGTGGCGAACAGGTCTATCTCTGGATGACCCCACTGCTGGAAGTACGGGCGGAGTACTGACGGGTGTATCTCCCACTCGTGCATTTGGTGGCTGTACCTGCTGAGCAGATCTGCCATCTGATTGTCCTTGCCCGGGAGGTGTTCCGCCATGAGGAAAATGTCCCTCTGAATGGCCCACTTGCACATGCTCTGAGCCAGATGAGACAACTGTGGAGAGTGTGTACCTCCCTGCTTTTGAATATAGTACATGGCTGTCATGTTGTCCGTCCGGATCAACACGACTTTGTTGCACAGATGTAACTTGAATGCCTTCATCGCCATGAAGATTGCCATCAGCTCTAGGTAGTTGATGTGCATCTTCTGTTGCTGCGTTGTCCATAGTCCCTGCACTGTGTAGTGGAGTACATGAGCTCCCCATCCCTGGAGAGATGCGTCCGTCGTCAGGATAATCTGTGGCACAGGCTCCTGGAACGGTCGGCCTTTGCAAAGGTTGTGTGGATTCCACCAATGCAGAGAGTTGTATGCCCGACCGGTCACCAACACTAGGTCGTTTAACTGTCCTTGAGCCTGAGTCCACTGGTGCGCCAAGCACTCTTGAAGCGGACGCATATGTAGTCTCGCGTGCGGGACTATGAAGATGCAGGAGGCCATCATGCCTATCAACTGCATGAACACTCTTGCTGGAAGCGAGTGTTGCGGTTTGAACTTCTGGATCAGCGACTGAATGCTGTCGATCCTTACAGAATTACAGGAAACCGAACACGGGAGGATGTAGAGGAAAAGATATATACACTTACAAGACTTTGGAAAGAGATACGAGTTAACACGTTGAAAACAGAAATACACGAGCCAAGGATATATGATACACAGGACTTTGCGGTTTGAATGAACCTGCAAGAAAATATAATATAAAAATAAAAAAGACGTCGAAAGACTACATTACTGAATGACCAACGTGAATATTAGAGAGAGACCTTAACTAATGAGAAAAATACTTTTTTCATGAAAAAACTACAGATTGGAAATAACGGAAGACAAATTGTTTAACCTAGCCCTGATGAAGTTGTTTTTACAACGAAACACGTGTTGGCTGATTTGACTACAAAGAATGTTGTGAATCTGACGACAGACAAATTTGAATCTTGTGAAGCTGAGAATAAACACGGATCGACTTATATCAGGACTCTGGTGTCTAACTGGTTAATGGACAATATACGGACTTTGTGACCATAGTGTATGAAAGTGTAAATATTATATACACTTTTTGATTGCTCGGCAGGAATTTTGAATCCTTACAGAATTGGGCTGAGCTGTGGCTGCCAGAGTATCTATAGTCGCGCCCAGATACTGCCGCACATGGGCTGGCTGAAGGTGCGACTTCGGATAATTGAGTGAGAATCCCAGATCGTGAAGAAGGTGAATGGTGTGGGACATGTTGGCAGCGCACTGCTGGGCCGACTTTGCTTGGACAAGCCAGTCGTCCAGATAAGGGTATACGTGAACGTTCTGCCTCCTGAGGTGCGCAGCCACCGTCGCCAGGCACTTTGTGAAGACCCTGGGCACTGTGGTCACCCCGAAAGGGAGGACTTTGAATTGATAATGCTGATTCTGAATGGTGAATCCGAGGTATTTTCTGTGTGACGGATGTAGCAGAATGTGAAAATATGCATCTTTGAGATCCAGGGTTGCGAGGAAGTCTCCCTGATTGAGTAACGGAAGAACCTGCTGCAGCATTAGCATGTGAAAGTGTTCTGATAGAATGTACTGGTTTAGGGGTCTGAGGTCCAGTATGGGTCTGAAGGACCCGTCCTTTTTCGGGATTAAGAAGTACAGGGAGTACACTCCTGTGCCTTCTTCCTCCACCGGTATGAGCTTGATTGCCCCTTTTTGCAGCATGACGAGTACCTCCTGCTGCAATAAGTGCAAATGCTCTGTGGACATAGGACGGTGTTTTGGTGGTATGTTGGGTGGAGTGGATGTTAACTCCAGACAATAACCGTACTGGATAAGTTTTCTGACCCACCGGTCTGTGGTGATGGATTTCCAGACTGGCAGGAACTGCTGGAGTCTCCCCCCGACAGGTGTTGTATGGTCGGGGGTAGTGACAAGGCGTCACTGTTTGTTGGTGGCGGAGGATCGTGAGTTGTTGTTGCCACGGCCTCTGCCCTTGGTGCTGTTGCCCCGATAGCCTCCTCTACTCTGCTTGTTGTAAGAGGTTTGCGCCCCACCTTTAGTGTACTGTGTTTGCTGGGACATCTGGCCTCTGGAAACCCCTCTATTACTTGAGCGACGAAAAGTACTGCCCCTGAACTGCTGGGACTGGAGAGCCCCCATGGACTGCAGTCTCAGTATCTTTCTTTATTTTTTCCAGGGTGGTATCCACCTCAGGGCCAAATAATCAACCAGGGTTCACAGGCTGATTGAGGATGGTGGTTTGTATCTCCGGTTTGAACCCGGAGATCCTGAGCCAGGCCTGACGTCGCAACATCACACTTGTGTTAATGGCTCTGGCTGCGGTGTCCGCTACGTCCAGTGCACATTTGATAGAAGCGTATGAAATGAGCTTCCCTTCCTGAATGAGCATCTCCGCTGCCTCTTTATACTGATCTGGCAAATGTTGTAACAGGGTCTCTAGTGTATCATAGTGTGCCCTGTCATATCTGGCCAAGAGTGCCTGAGTGTTTGAAATACGCCAGATATTGGCCGCCACCCTCTTCCCTGATGCTTCTAGCACTTTAGATTCCTTGTCACGGGGAGGAACATCACCAGTGGTTTGTGAATTCGCCCTCTTCCGGGCATTAGAAACAACCAGAGAGTCTAACGGCAACTGGCCCTTGATGTATGTAGGGTCGCCAGGTGCCGGCTTATACTTCTTTTCAATCCTAGGGTTAATAACCCTGGCACATGTGGGTTCTTTAAAAATGTCTGCAGCATGTTTCAGAACCCCCTTTAGCATTGGGAGAGTCTTGACAGTCTTTTCTGAGGTGGAAAAGGTATCAAACAGGAAGTCCACTTCAATAGGGTCAGCATGCAGCTGTACGTCATGGTTTTTAGCCGCTCTCTCAATTAGAGCATTAAATGCTGCCGAATCCTCAGTAGGAGAGGTTTTGACATTGTACACCTGAGTGTCCGGGGCAGTTTGCTGATCCCCTGGGTCTCCTGCATCTGCCCATGAGCCCTGGTTATCCTCTGGATCAGTGTCGGCAGGGAAGTTGTACTCCTCATCGTCCCCTTCCCCAGCCTCCACGTCTGAATAAGTGGGTGAGGGTGGAGCAATGGTTCGAGTCCGAGGATTAATTGGCTCAACCAGACCTGGGGAATCCGTAGAAGGCTTTTTGCGCTTCAAAGCAATCGTGTAGGACTCCATAGGCTGTGCCGGTGTGAACTTCCTCTTATAGAGGGTAAGTTTACCGGTGTCGGCGTCGATAAAGTGTTCCGACTGCTCCTCCATCAGGGGTTGTCGATGCTTCGAGCTCACAAGCGGCTGGGAAGGCTTCAACCCTGTAGACACCTTCTTGGGCGCTTCGTCGACCGATTTGGGTGCGAACGCTTTTGGCGCCACCTTCGGCGGCAGCGTGAACAGGAGTGGCGCCGAGGATTTTGGCGTTTTTGCAGGTGGCTTTGGGATGGAAGTATCCTTCGGATCGACCGCGGAAGCCTTGTCCCTGATGCGTTGCAATGAGTCCGACACCTGCTTTGTGAAGGATGCGGACGGTTTCATCGACCCGACAGACGTTCTCGGTCCACCAGTAAGTGCAGGCTCGAGCGCCGACGTCTTGGCTTTCTCTGGCCGATTGCTGCGCCGTGTCCTTCTTCGGTGACGACGGCCTTCGGTGCCGACGGTTTCGGGTCGGCAGCCTTGACAATTGTTTTTGGTGCCCCAGTCTTCGACTCGACGCCCTTCATTGATTTGGGCTCGACGCCCTTGAGCGACTTCGGCTCGACGCCCTTGAGCGACTTCACCAGGTCGACACCTTTCTTCGGCTTCGGCTGCCCCGACATGTCGGAAGACGAGGAGGCGACCAGAGCAACAGACGTCTTCTGTTTCGACGGCGTCTCTATCACTTTCGTTTTCGTCGACACCGAAGCTTTCGGTTTGACCAACGGCGGCTCCGTAGAAGTGTCCGTAGCCGGGCCCGGAGGCGAGGCCGTGGATCTAGGTGGAAGATCTTGGGTAAGGCCATGTGGCGATCCCTCGACCTGAGCCTTAGTGATTGTTCGAACGGGCCATAGCTCTTCTCCTGAGCTATCTTCCGTGGCCCCATAGGCCTCATTGTCGTCTCCTACCTAGTCGACGACTCCTTCTGTATCGAGCACTTCGACGTCTGCGTCGTAGTTATAGTCGATCTCCACCGCAGGAGGTGAAATCGGTTCTTGATCTTCTTGCTCGTCTGCTTCTTCCCCTTCGAAAATGTCCACCGGTGCCGGTGCCGTCTGCTGGGCCTCCTGGCGCGCCACGCGCCGAAGTCGAATCGTCTTCTTGGAACGAAAACGGGAACAAGCCATACAGTTGGCTTCATCGTGATCCGGCGACAGGCACTTGTTGCACATGGGGTGTACGTCGATATGGGGATACTTTGAGTTGCACACGGGACATCTCTTGAACGGGCTCCATTCCATGATGTCGTCGAAAGTCTGGTTGCGTTGACTGGGCCTCGAGCACCGAAGAGCCACGCGACTCCTCTGGATGTCCGACTCGGGAACTGAGCCGGAACAGAGCTGGGCACCGAACGCAAGACAATACCGACGCTATAGGGAAAAGGCCTTCTGGCCTTAAAGAAAGTTTATATCGATTCCGAACTGGAGATATCGAATATGCATCCGAACCCAATGGCGGAAAAAAACAATCTGGGGATGGAGTCGATGCCCATGCTCGATGCCCATGCGTACTGTAGTCCAGGGGAGGAGCCACCTATCTCGTGATACTTCGAAGACTCTTCCAGGACAATAATGTGCAATCATCCGGACCCAACACTAGGCGGCGATCTATGCTATAGATATGAATTCAGCAGCCCACATGCCTCGAACATGTGTGTTTACTTAGCTGACGACGGGCGGGGCGCGGTGACGCGAGGTCACACATGGCTGTTTGTAAATGTATTGTTTATAAACACGAGGAGGAAGGGATGATGAGATCTCTGAAGCCCACAACAGACTCCACACAGCACCATGGCGGCATCAGTGATGGGCGGCAGAGACGAGGTAATAATCACTGTAAGGACGCACATGCCGACAACGCACTATAATGAAATTACAAAACGTACAATTCTGTACCCCATAACATAAAGTGCTCTGAACAAAACAAAAGCAGTGGCATTCTTCTGAGTCTACAAATGGTTGCCCCACAGCACACACATGGGGGTCAAGAGGAACGCTGTCGGAAGGGAACGCTGTCGATAGGCACCCATCAGTTACATGCAGCCTAGTAAATTCAAGGGCTGAAACACAGTTGTGTACATTACAGTCCAGCACCATCTATTAAAAGCATGAGCCACACTTAAAGATAGCTACTGTCGCATGCATGTAAGTGTTTGGCATCGTGTGCGTGTTTATAGGTTGTGCGTTTTCTCGGTTGAATTTTCTGCATGGTGTTTGTATTTGTGTGCATTGTGTGTGTAATAGGTTATAGGGATGTGTGCGTGTTTAGTAAAGGCTGGGCCTGGTGTGTTCATTTGTTGTGCACCTTTGTGAGAATGTGTGTGTCATGTTTATGTGGTTTGCCTTGTGTCTGTACAATGTGCGTGTTCTTGCGCATGTGTTTAGTGTGGTGTTTGTGTTCTTGTTCCTGGCGTGTGTCTGTGATGGTCTTTATGCACGTGTAGTTAATGTGTGTGTTATATGGGTGCATGGTGTTTGAGCGTGTTTGCATGTGTCTGTCTGCATGTATGAGTCTGTAGATTGCGACTACGTGTGTTATCATCACTAATTGAAACTAATTTCAATCGGACGATAGTTCCCCGCCTCGCGCTCCGTGGCGTTTTATTTGAGCTCAGGGCGTGGGTTATTTTTCTGTATCCAATAAATATAACTGTGCCGCTGATAACGCAGGTGAAGCGTGGAGGCAAACACACGTCACAGCAATTTGCATTCAGAGTATTTGCGTACGGGCGTGAAGGGGACATGTTCTAGCTTTTATGTAATCTCTTTACATAATTTACAACCGTAGAGTTTCAACGAGATCGCTGTTCCCGCTATACATTTACTGATAGAATTAAAAATATAGTTGAAGTTTGAAAAAGTTGTACGATTAATGTGGACACGAAACTCGACTCGTTTAGAGTGTTTCCGGGAGATAGACCTAGAGACTGGGGGTCTAATGTTCAATCAATGCGTTCCAGTGTGATTCGTGGGATGTGGGGGGGAGGGAGGGGGGGGGAAGCACGGGAGCTGCAGAGGCGGGACATCGTAATGTTTTTAGTCTCGGCTCATATTCATAACACAGCGGGATTAGTCTTTGAGACATACGAAATAAAAGACGGGGAGGCCGAGCATTTGAAGAGGACGATAGATTTCATAACCCCCAGGTACAGTCCGTAATAAATCTCTCCTGATAGGCTGCTCTGGAAACCTGAACTCCAGCATCACAATTTCTACAAGCAGTTCAGTCTCTTTTAGCCCCGTCCTTTTCAGAAGGGCTCGGCATGACTTACTGCTGCGGTAAAAGGTTAACTATCTTCTTTATAGGGCGAAACAGATGGCCCCATAAAGAAGATAAGAAACCTTTTACCACAGCAGTAAGTCAAGCAGCCCAGTCTGAAAAGGACAGGGCTAAAAGAGAAAGAAGAACGTCACTAGGACCTCTTCTCCAATGGCTGGCCACGGTTTAGGACGCCAGCCAATGGAGAAGAGGGGCGGGTCTTAAGCCTCGCTAGTGAAGTACTCTCTAAAACATAAAATCTTGCAAGCTTGACTGCGCATGTGCGCAGTACGCCACGCGAGACCTAAAAATAAAGGCCACTACTTGTTGGAGGATAAAGGTATTCACACAATGAGCATATAATGCGAAATTCAGGGTAACAGCTTTCCAAAATGCTGAAAAACCCCCATAAACAAGCAAGTGTATAAGGATTATGTTACTTACCCTATAAGCATCTGTTTATGGCATGTAGTGCTGTAGATTCACATGCTCTGCATACTGCTGCCAACTAGTGCTGGGTTCGGAGCTGTGGAAGTTGTTTTTCTTCGAAGAAGTGTTTAGAGTCATGAGGGTAGAGTGACTCCTCCTCTCTGTGATATTGCGCATGGGAATCAATTCCTTTGTTAGACTGTTTTCCCCACAAGCAGGTGGGAAAGAACTATGTGAGAAGAGAGTAATAAAGATGACCATGCTAAATGTAAATGTATCAGAGAGGTGTGAAATGAAACTGCAACAGCCACAGGCGTCCGGGGAGGAGGGAGGGCACATGTGAATCTACAGCACTAAATGCCACGTACTGATGCTTACAGGGTAACATAATCCATTTGATGACATATGTGAATGAAGATACACATGCTCTGCATAGACTGTAAAGCAGTCCCGCTATTGAAGTGGCGGCTAGCGTGTGGGAGTTGCAGTCGTCTGAAAAAGGGTACGTAGCATTGTCTGACCTACATTGGCTTGTTTACTTGCTAAAACCTCCACACAACAGTGTTTAGTAAATGTGTGTGGTGTAGACCATGTAGCTGCTTTACAAATGTCGGCTATGGGAATATTTCCTAAAAAAATAGCCATGCTTGATCCTTTTCTTTATTTTTTTCAACAAGTGGTATGTGTTTTGGGAGTTACCGGTAAAGGTCTTTTGGCTTTGATGTAGCAGGTTAATATGAATTTAACTATTCATCTGGCTAGGTCTGATTTGGATATAGGACTACCTTTATGAGGTGGAGAAAAGGCTACTAACAGTTGTTATGTTTTCTTTCATCTAGGGTATGAAGAGCTCTTTCTGCTACAGTGTCAGGGTTGGGGAAAAAACTGGAAGATCAGTGGAATGAAAATGACAACCTACTTTATGTAGGAATTTAGGATTAGTACAGAGAACCAGTTTATCTTAATGTATTTGAAAGAAATGTTTTTCGAAAGTTAATGCCTGGAGTTCACCAACATGCCGAGCGAGATATGGCAAATAAAAATGCCACATTCCATGAAAGACATTAAAGGGGGCATGAGTTAAGAGGGAGGACCCATGAGTCTGGTAAGTACAATATTGAGGTTCCAAGATGGTTCCGGAGGAATGCTTTAATCACTGGTATTTTGAAGAGGGATAGATGCTGTCTATTTTGGATACAGGCAGGTATTACAGTAAGATGCAATCTAATAGAATTGTAGGCAAAATAGATTTTTGTAAGTGAAGCAGGTAGAAAATAATGTCCTGCACTGTGGCCTTCATAGGATTAATTTGCTTAGGTTGGCAGTAGCAAATAAAACATTTTCATTTTGCAGCATAACAGGCTCTGGTTGTGGGTCGGCATGCTTGCTTAAGAAAGTCCATACATTCTGGTGGCAAGTTTAAGTAACCAAACTCTAGGACTTCAGGAGCCAGATCACTAGGTTGGGCATTTTGAGGTCCAGATGTCATATTTGTCCGTGATTCTTTGTGAGAAGGTCCGGCCTGTTGGGGAGCTGCTCATTTGGGACTACCGAGAGATCTAGTAGTATTGTGAACCAGGGTTGGCATGCCCAGGTGGGTGCTACAAGGATCATGGTCAGAGATGTTTGCTTGAGTTTCCAAACCAGAAATGGAATGGGGGGAGAGGTGAAAAAATGTAGGCAAATGTCCCTGACCAACCCATCCGTAGTGCATTGCCTTTGGATAGTAGGAGGGATACCTGGAGGCGAAGTCTGGAAATGATGCGTTTTCAACAGTGGCGAACAGGTCAATTTGTGGAAACCCCGTTTCTAAAAGTAGGGAACGAGGACATGTGGATGGAGTTTTCACTAGTGGGCCTGTTGATGCGTCCTGCTGAGCAGGTCTACGAGAATGTTGTTTATCCCCGGCAGATATTCCGCCAGCAGATGAATGTGATGGTGAAGAGCCCAGTTCCATATGGTCTGAACAAGGTGTGACAGCTGAGCGGACCGAGCACCTTAAAAAGCCTTGGTGTAAGTGTATAGGCCCACCTTTGTTGAGAAGTGAAAGCATCTGCGTTGGAGCCTCAAGGTATAGTAGTGTTTAAGGCACCCATCGCTTTAGCAGTATCTGTGTCCTCCTTCATTTTATCTAAGGTGGTGTCCATCTGAGGGCCAACAAGATGCTCCTTATCAAAGGGTGAATTAAAACTGCCTGTTGTGCCTCTGGCTTGAAGCCAGAAAACCTGAGCCAAGCATCTCTCCTGGGGAGCACGCTGGTATGAATACCTTTAGCGGTTGTATCCGCTACATCCAGGGCACATCTGATGGAAATATTAGTGATGGCCTGACCCTCTGCAACAATCTGTTCCCTCTTTTATGGTGTTTTTCAGGGAGATGTTGTGGTAGCTCTTCCATCTCACCCCAATGAACCCTATCATAATGTGTCAGAAGAGCCTGGACATTTGTCATTCACCAGTGGTTGGCTGCCTGCACTGCTATTCTTTTCCCTTTTACGTGAATATACTCACTCTTTTTTTAGGAGGTGACGTATCCCCAGTTTCCTGTCTGTTAGCTCTTTTATGAGGAGTAACGGCAACTATAGAGTCTGATGGTACCTGACTTTGTATAAATAGGGGTCTGATGGAGCCAGTTTATATTTTTTATCTACCCATGGGGTAATAACCCTGGCACGAACAGGCTCATTGAAGATGATGTCAGCATGCCGTAACATACCAGGAAGCATAAGCAAAAACTATGTCTCTTTGTGAGTGGATGACAGGGTATCAAAGAGGAAGTCTTGTTCTAAAGCCTTTTTATGTATTTATTTATTTATTTATTTATTTTGAGCAATTTTTAGAGCGCGCAAATACCCGAGGGTGTCTCGGCGCTATAGTTTGCAGAACTTCCAGTGGATCGGGGAGTGTTCAGGCTGGGAACAACCAAGTTTTTAGTTTTTTCCTAAAATTAAGCAGTGTAGGCGCAGATTTAATGTGGAGGGGGAGCGTGTTCCACAGCTTGGCTGTAGCAACAGAGAAGCGTTTGTCTCCCCAGTTAGCTCTTAGTGTTCGAGGGACTCTTAGTAGGTGGGCTGTGGACGAGCGTAAAGTTCTAAGGTGTTCAAGTGGCTGGAAGGCTTGTGTTAAGAATAGAGGGCCATGGTTGTGGATAGCTTTGTATGATATGCATAGAGCCTTGAATTTAATCCGGCTTCTCACCGGCAGCCAGTGTAGCTGTTTGATATAAGGAGAAATAGATGCAAACTATGTACTGCAACACCATGGTAAGTAGCTGCTCTAGCAATCACCTGTTGGTAAGCACTAGCATCTTCAGGAGGGGAAAGGCGAGCTGGATAAAGATCAGGATGATTGGGCGTTATGGGATCTTTATTGTATATGTCCCATGGGTCTGGATCTCCAAAGTGGCCCACTGCACCTCCAGTGTTTGACCTAGTTGAGGTGTAGCAACTAGAGGGTCATGATGTGGAGATGCAAGAATAGAAGGAAGGGTTGGTGAAGGTGGTGATGATGGTGGTGGAGGTGGTGATGATGGTGGGGGAGGTGGAGTAGGAGGATGAGGATAAGGAGTAGTGCTGGTAGCCCAGTCTTTTGTCCTCTTTTTGAGAGAAACAGGAGTGTCCAGTTAATCCTCAAAAGTGAATTGACTCTTTGGTGGAGGAGAGAAGATTATTCGCCCAGTGCCTTGGATCACTCGTTGTCGAATGTCCATTGTTTCAAGGATAGGCTCGACAGGAGACATGGAAACTGAGGGGTCCTTTGAAGTTTTGGACTCAGATGGTTTCTGAACCGGAGAATTCTTAGAGATTTTGGTGTCTGGTGGTTTCGGAACCGAGGATTTCGAAGCAAAGGAGTGTTTTTTGATCAGCACTGAGGCAGAAGCGGTCAGTTGCCGAGTCGGTTCTGAACAGTGGGATTAGACTGACAAATGTGCTTGATCCGAAGAGGGCGACACCGAAGACTTAACCTTGGTGGTAATTTTCGGTGCCGGGCCCGAAGGAGGGTTATTCAAAGCCTCTTTTTGGATCTAACCATGGCCAGATAGCAGTAGCGGTCCGGCGACCTCTATTATTGGGAAGGGTTAGTGCTTAAAGCTATGCTTGGGTTGTGGAGCAAGGTCTGGGCTGGTAGTACTCACGGGCTGCCCGGGTGGCAGGGTGTACTCTAATTCCTCCTCCATATGGGAACCGGAGATTTCTTCCATAGATAAATCCTGTTCTTCATCAGCAGGCTCTTCCTGGGCATGGTCCTCCCTGAAAATTTCTGGAGGGTTGTCTTTGCTTCAATGAGACATCTCTATCCGAAGAGCCTTTTGATCTCAGAGAGCCTTTTTAGAAGGGAAAGACTTGCAGGTGTCGCAGTATGCCACACAGTAGGCGAGCGAAGGGCAGAACTTGCCCACTACGTGTTGGTCAGTGAGGGGATATTTGGAGTGGCAATGCGGGCAAAGCCGAAAAGGTGTTCATTCCATCGGGAACACATCTTCGACCGACTTTGCATGTAAGATACGAGGCCCAAGATTGGCGGCTCCCCAAAGGCCTATCGGTGGGTACCAGAAGGGATTACGTTTTAAAGCGGAGCAGTGATAGAAAAGCGTGAACGAAAAACAATACCATCGTAGACAGGATAGGACTGAAAACTTGCGCTGAATGGAGTTCAACACAGAGGAGAGGCACATATGTCCGAACCAGACAGCAGAGAGAAAACTCTTTTACAAAGAAGTCTATGCTCATTCTCAATACCACCGAGAGGAGTCACTCTACCTTGTGACTTGAAACACTTCTTAGAAGAAAAACAAATTGCATAACTCCGAACCCAACTCTAGGTGGCAGGAGTATGCAGAGCATGTGTATCTACAGCCACACATGCCATCAAACAATATATATTATTTTGCTGTATTACAGAAAAAAGTGCCACCAAGGTGAGAAAACAGGAGAATTAAGCACTGAGAACGGTCATCAATGATTTGGAGCTAAAGATAAAATTGGTACAGTTTTGGTTACTATATTATCACAAGCATTTACAATGCAACGGTTTCGCCTTTGTAAAAGTAAGAGCTATTGGCATTGTAAATGACAAATTTTTTATTTATGTGTTGGTTTTGAAAACAGATAAATAAATGGCAGTCATTTACAATGCCAATAGCTTAATCTCTCGCAAATGCGAGACCTATTGCATTTGCACCCACACGCACACACACAGAGAGCCACCCACACACACACACAGAGCCACCCACACACAGAGCCACCAACACACAGAGCCACCTACAAAAAAGGCGAAACCTAAAAACAGTTAAGGGGGGCTTCTAAGCGCTGAGAAAAGGATCAAAAGGGAACTCAAAGGCCTGGCTCTACCTGCGGAGTGATGACGCGCTGCTGTTCTGCCTTCTGATTGGTGGGTTTTCTCTCAGCCTTAAAGTTCTGGGATGGGCTGAGCTCAGACTTGTTCAGTTCACATCAGAGGTTCCCCCCCCCCCCGCTCTGCATCAAATCCTCCGTTTCTGGGAAATCAGCTCCTCTCCTGTCATCGAGGCGCTATCCGTCCGCTGGAGGCGCTAGAGCACCGCAGGGGAAGCCAAAGCATTCATCCTCCCAGAGCAGCAGGGGGTTTCCAGATCCTTAAGTCCGTCACCTCAGAGGCTTCTAAGCACTAACAGAGCTGCCGCAAGAGAAGGCGGAAAATCAGTTTTGTTTGCAGTTTTATTGGGCGCAAAAATCGACCCCAGGAAGCGCTTTCCACGAGCGCCGGTCACATTACACAAGCCACGAGGACACATGCATATATCGGACACGGGGAGGTGAAGTGATCTGCGCAGAATCACAGGGTGCAGAGCGGACGCTGGGACTCGAACCTGGCCCCCAGTTCCAAGGTCGGCAGCTCTGGCCATTACGACACATCCTCTCCTCAACCAATAATACAGCGAGGGCTTCTAAGCGCTTTTAAAGTCAGACTACAGGCAGCGCCCATCAAAGCAACAGAAACACAGGGAGCGAAACAAACAAATAAAGAGGGGGTGACACCCCTGGACAGACGCTTCACTGATCTTCACCAGGACGGGCACCGAGGGCTTCGAAGCACAGTGGATCAGGACAGGAAACGACACTGCGGGCTCCTCTTTGCTTTCACTTTCACTTTGTCTACAGGTGTGATAAAAGAGAGGCGGCACATCAGTCATATAGCGCCAACCCGACCAGAGGGCGCTTGACGCTGGCACCAGTCACATTCATACCGGGACATTGAGTGATCTGCCCAGGGTCACAGAGTGCGGAGCCGACGCTGGGACTCCGACCTCGGTCCAAAGTCGGCAGCTCTGGTCGCAAAGACACATCCTCCCCATCCAATGATGACATCGGGGGCTTCGAGGCACTTTAGAGTCTGAGCCCAGGCAGCGCCCATCACAGCAACAGAAACAAAGGGAGCGAAACAAATGCAGAGAGAGAGAGGGGGTGGGGGGTCAAAACTGGAGGGAGGAAAAAACAGAAGGATAAAGTTTGTGTGGGGGAGGGGGGGTTATAGCGCTGTGCAGACTTCACTGTGGTCTGCAAGAAGGATAGGCAAGGGGGCTTCCAAGCACTATAAAAACGAACTCAAATGAAGGGAAGAAAACGAAACTTCGGACTTTACTTTAACTGTCACTTGCCTCATCTTTAGCTCCTCGCAGCGAGGCTCTACCTGGTGAGTGATGACGCGCGGCTCTTCTGCCTTCTGATTGGTGAGTTACCCTCTCTCTCCGAGCCCTGGGGGGGGCTGGGCTCAGATCTTGTGAAGTTCTCACCGGAGCTCGGACTCAGTTAAGGCTGTGGGCATTGCCCCCTCGGTGACGCCACTGCTGCCCCCTCATCATGGCCTGGGGTGCCCCCCCTCCTCCTGCTCCTGGGGGGGCTCTGGCTGCAGCCTGCCCGGGCAGGTAAGTGACCTTAGGGGGGGACACATCGGTGTGGGGGAGGGGGGGGTAGGCAGGTTGACTCTACTGGGCAGCGGGAGGGGGGGGCGGGAAAGGCACGGACAGCGGGAGGGGGGTGCTCACCTGGACCTGGACTTCCTCCGGCGGCGGTCGGCCGCGGAATGACCAAAATAAACATGGACGACCTAAAAAATAAACCCCGCCCACCGCCGCACTGACGTCCTAAAAGGGGCTGGATGAGAAAAACATCCCCGGAACGCCCACGAATCGCCTCGGACCATGATTGACAGATCTCACTTCCAATGGCTAGCCTCCATTTATGGAGCTAGCCAATGGAAGTGAGAGGCGGTGAGAGGCGGGACTTTTGTCCATAATGGTAAACAAAAGTTTTCGCCTTGCGCGAAAGTCTGCTTGCGCAGCTTTCAGCGAGGCGAAACCTAAAAATGGCATAAGTAATAAATCACAGGGAATATATCCTTAACTTAACCAGCTAGTAAGAAGTTTAAAAAGAAACAAAATCTGTGCTGGTCCTTTGTGGAGCAATTAAATATAAAGTCCTCAAAGCCAGAGGAGGTGGTCAGGACCAAAAATATATTCAAAACACTGGCAGTGCAGACTGTCGTTGTCAGGTGGGAAACTAATGCAGAAGAGCTCGCTACGGTTTATAAATGATAGATGGTCTCTTTCAGAAACCCTTTCAGATGGCCAACAAGTAAGTAAGAGCTATTGGACCCAAACTTGGGAGCTGAGTGTGGTAAATAAATAAATAATACCCTATTTTTGACTAGGCATATATCATAACAGATAGCTCAATAAATAAGAGTCAAGATTCGAGGTAGTAGGAGTTTGCAGGTTTATTACAGCATAAGGACAGGATCAGGACGACCTGCATAGGAACAGGATGACAGGGCCCGGCAGGATAACCGGGGCCCAGCAGCTGCCGGGGCTCGGGTCTGGGATGAGCGCGCTAACGTTTAATAACAATACATGAACTTATATACATAACGTAAACACATAGCATTACATTGCAGTAGGCGTAGCAGTGGGTGGAGCAGAAGGCGTGACGCGTAGCAGTCGCGAAAGATAAGAGTAAAAAGAGGTGTAACTGGGCGTATACATAGACATGTGGTGCAGACGTAACAGAATATGTCATGAATGGGGCGGAAACATTGGAGGGGCTACCTAAGGAGCCGGGACCTCTAACCTGGTGGTGCGCGCAAACTGGCAATGACGTATCACTAGGAGAAGCTGGGGGCTATGAACTCTGTGCTAGGAGCAGAGACTAAAGTCTGGAGGGTCGGAGCGACATGTACCTAAACCCTATCTTGTATCTGATGTTTAGGGAACATGTTGATATAAACTAGAAGTCAGGAGGGGAAAGGCTAACTCGATTCTAAGACTGGACCATGCATTATTCTACATGTAGTGCGTGATGAAGAATATTAAATGACCATTAAATACAGTATTTCTCTAACGTGGAGACGAGAAGGCTAGACAATGACGGAAACTATTGATGCAGTTCAGTAGCTTAGGAATGCAGAGAAGGAGGACTGAACTGATAACTGGAACTATAACATACTTTTGGCAGACTCAGAGGCAGAGCCAAGCTGCACCGGGCACTGCGAGGCAGGAAATAAGTGAAAGGTCGAGGATACAGGTGGGGGCTGTATCGCTCCTCAGCGAGGCTTCAGGAGACAGGAGCTGAATCTGATGTCCAGGCCCTTTTGAGGCCTAGAAACGGGGACTTTATAATGAAATAACGTGCACACTGAGAAACGTGGCAACGTAGCTTTACATAGGCCTGATATCCGTAGTATTCACGAGGCCTGGAAACTGGCATACTAGAGGTGGACACAACTGTAATTGCGTCATTAATCAGACATGGGGAATACATATGCATATTGGTCATGCACACATAACATATGATGGATGAGGCGTAGGGACACAGAACATGGCAAAATTTACTTTTCCACATTCCCTCCTTGTCACTACGTTTCCATCAGGAAACATCAATATTCATGATACCATCTATCATTTCATACAGTATCATTTGCTCGTCTCGAATTATCTTGGAACGAGATTTAGAACGGGGCTTGGGACTAGGAATACAAGAGGTAGCACAAATGCCGCAAATCGCAGGGCCACATTGTATACAGAGGCAGCAGCTGAATATGATCGCTACTGCAATACCTAGAAAGGACAGGACTTTCCATCCCCATGCAGAAATTATATTCCAGAACCAACCGGACCATGTCCAGGTGCCTGGATCTTGGTGTAACAGATGGGCAATTTTATGGAGTCTGGTTATAGCTGAATAAACAGAGGGCGCGTTATTTGGAATGAAAATGCAGCAACTAGATCCGATGACTCTACAGGCCCCGCCCCTATCGGCCAGTATGACGTCAAGGACGAGACGATTCTGTAAAACGACAATTCTCATAAAGGATTGCTCTTCGGTTAAGTTACCTAGAGCGGAGGCAGTCTCATCTACTACAGCTTCAAGAGTTCTTGTTAATCTACGAATTAGCTTACTATTTACAACTGTGCCTAAATAAGGGAACACACCTTTATCAATATCAATGAATTGCTCTGCAGCGGTTTCAGTATAATCAACAATCGGGAGGTTTCTCTTGTGTCTAGTATGTACTAGGAAGGAATTCCTATGGTAGTCAGGTGGGGCTAGAAAAACTGGTGGCAGTAGGAAAGCAATGTAACAGGTTCCCTCCCAATCGAGGGGCAGACGAACATATGCAGTTTGACCACAAACAAAATAAGAATGACGTGAGGCTTTGAGAATAGATTTCCCACTGTCACTATACTGGATAATAGTAGTACATTCACTATGTCCTACGTGTACGGAACCCTTATTTCGGGCACATAATTCGCCTTTGACTGGTAGTACTGCAATAGCAGGTAAGTCTGGAGTAGTATCAGACTGAACATTCAGGACCATGAAATTCGACGAATAATTACCTAAATTATATACTTCATTTTCTAGATCTAAACCTGTTCTGTGGGGAAAACCTTGCTTGTCTGGAAAACATGTACTGTTAAGAAAAGACATATCTGTTGAGGATGACGTTAACATGGACCATGCTCCACACGAACCATTATGTGAAAATGGATAAGGAAAGAGTGGCAGAACTCCCTTCGGTGTCTGGAAAGGGGGGAGTCGACCACACACCCAACAATTAGTGGCATTGCTGGTCTGGTGTGAGTAATGTAACATACGGATAAATGAATTGTTACGCATAGCGAGGCGATATGAATATTCGTGAGGAGGCAGATCACTAAACGTGTGTTCTGCTGTAGCATTAGCAGACCTATTTACATGAAGAACTGGAAAATATAGGAAAAATGCGTAACTGGTGCAGGAAATCAAAATGCTGATGAATAATATGAAACTTAGAAAAACGATACATTGAATTGAGTTTTGACTGACTCTCTCACTATGGGGGTCTATTTTATACATGTCAGAAACAGTCTAACCGTTTCACCTAGGGGAGGACTTATACAATCAAACTGACTGACTTATTCTACTAGACCGGAGCTTTAACTTATACTCCTGCTGCGGAGTTTTCTCTACCAAGGGAGGGGTTGTAGCAATGTCTTTTGCGGGACAGTCCTTAAGAGCAATGTTTTGGCAGTCCTTCGAATCCTGGGAAATATTTTTAAAGACGGGTTTCAGTCCTTTAAAAAGTTTAACGTGAGAAAGGTGTATCCATCCTTTTCGGCCTTCCAACTTCACGGCTGTACGGGTGGTGAGGAGGACCTGACGGGGCTCCTTCCAACGTGGCTCCAGCGGACTTGATCTGTCAAAATTTCGGACCATCACCATAGAACCTGGAACGATCTCGTGCGGTGCCACCTCGGTATTGTCTGGAAATGCGGCGGCAACCTGTGAACGACATGAGTTGAGGGCAGACATCAAGGAAGCTAGGTAATCTGTCAGCATATTACATGAAACATCGGTAATACTTCGGGGTCTAGGAGTACCCCACATGTTAGGGGGGCGGCCGAATACGACCTCATACGGGGACAGACCTGATCTGGAATGTGCGACCATGCGCATATAAAACAAAGCAACTGGCAGAGCTACTAGCCAGTCCACACCCTTATCTTTACATACTTTGGCGATTCGGATTTTCAGAGTCTGATTATGTCTCTCGACTAGACCGGCTGCTTCAGGATGGCGTACACAATGGAACTTCCACTGGTACCCTAACAACAGGGAAACGTGCTTCATTAATTCTGAGGAGAATGGCTGACCGTTATCAGAATATACGACTCTAGGGAGTCCATATCGAGGGAAGAATTCACGAACCAACTGCTTGGCAGTGGTCGCGGCTGTGTAATCTGGGACTGGATAGGCTTCTGTCCACCTGGACAAAGCGCATACAATTACAAGGACATACTTGAAACCTCGACATCGCTCCATCTGAATATAATCCATCTGGAGGACTTCAAAAGGGTGGTCAGGGGGCTGGAAACCACCTTGTTCCACCGGGACACTTTTACCTGGGTTAAACTGACAACATATCATACAGGTACGGACTTTCTGCTTGGCTGCAGCTCGTAAATGCTTGTTGAACCAAATGTTCTGGATACTGTCTAACATAGCTTTTTCTCCTAAATGTGCTGGACTATGTGCGGTATTAATAATGACTTGAACCATAGAGTCGGGGAGAAACCATGTGGCTCTACCCTTTGTTAACCATCCTTGATCTGTCTGGACCCCTCCTTGTTCAGACCATTTCTTGATTTCATCGGGAGTAGCATGTAACTGGATATCTATGACATCTTGTGTAGGGTCCTTAACTGTCATGCATATAATCGGATCTGGAGTATGTGTCATGTTAACTGGAATGTCTGGAGTCTGTGCTGTAAGCTTGGCTGTGCGATCTGCTAGATCGTTACCTTGGGAAATAATGTCAGTAACTTTCGTATGTGCTTTGCACTTCATGATAGCAATAGATGTCGGTAAATGTATGGCATCTAACAGAGCTTGAATAAGGAGACCATGCTGAATCTTGGTTCCATGAGAAGTCATAAAACCTCTCTCCTGCCAGAGCACTCCGAAGTCGTGTACAACTCCAAATGCATAACGTGAATCTGTATAAACATTAACTTTCAGGTTCTTGGCGTGAATACAGGCTTGTGTCAGAGCAACTAGCTCTGCTGCTTGAGCGGACAGGGTATCAATACGGTGTGTTTCAATAACTTCGGTGTCAGTAGTCACTGCATACGCGGCGACTAGTTCTCCTGTACTAGTTCTCATACATGAACCATCCACATAAAGTGTCAGGTCAGGATCTGGTAACGGAATGTCTGTCAGGTCTTGTCTTGGCTTTGTCGTAATGTTAACTACTTCCACACAGTCATGTGGGTCAGAATTTGAACTAACTGACGGTAACAGTGTAGCAGGATTTAGGACGTTGCAGCGTCTGATTTCTATGTGTGGCTGAAACAGTGTCAATTCATAACCTGTTAAACGTGCAATTGTCAAGTGCTGAGTTTGTGTTCGGTTTAAAAGAACTTCTACTGAATGTGGGACTTGTACTGTCAAGGAGTGTCCTAAGACTATGGAATCACTTTGTCTGATAGCTAGTGCTGTGGCTGCAACTGACTTGAGGCACGCAGGCAACGCCTGGGCGACTGGATCTAGTGTGCTAGAAAAATAAGCACAGGGCTTGTATTGTCCTGCTTGATCTTGTGTGAGAACAGATAATGCTGTACCTTCGCGTTCAGTAACGAAAAGTGTAAAAGGCTTACTGTAGTTCGGTGTAGCTAGAACTGGAGCTTGGCATAGGGCTTTCTTTAACTCGTTGAAACTAAGTGTATGTTCAGATGTCCAAGGGAGAACAGTCGATACGGCTGCCTCCTGTGTCGTTAACTGTATCAGTGGCTTGGCTAGAAATGCATACTGGGGAATCCATTGTCTACAATAAGAAGTAAGGCCGATAAAGGCACGTACCTCCTTCTGGGTTCTGGGCTGGGGAAGACTCGCTATTAACTGGATACGGTCTGGTGTCAACTGCCTACCCCTCTTGGACAGCAAGTGTCCTAAGTATACCACTTGCTGGACACAGAATTGAAGCTTCGAAGGGGACACCTTGTGCCCCATCTCGGCTAGGAAATACAGAACCGTGAGTGACGCTCGCTCGCAGTCACGTTCAGAACGGGCTGTGATCAGTAGATCATCGACATACTGGAGCAGGGCAGTGTCAGTTGGCATGTGAATATTGTCTAGTTGTCTCTTAAGTGCTTGACTGTAAATACTAGGGCTTTCTGTGAAACCTTGAGGAGCGCGTGTGAACATATAGCTCCTTCCATTTAAACAAAATCCGAAAAGAAACTGGCTGTCTGGATGAATTGGAACACTAAAAAATGCATTCTTTAGGTCTATGACAGTGAAAAACGTGGCTTCGGAATCAATAGCTGTCAATAGGGAAGAGATGTCTGGGACAACTGGGTTCTGCGGAATAATACATTTATTAAGCTCTCGTAAGTCAATCACTAATCGATATACTGGGGGTGCATTTGGATCAGTACGTTTCATGACTGGAATGATCGGAGAATTACATACATTGGAGTCAGTTTCTACAACTACTCCTTGAGCGATGAGCTCGTCAATAATTTTGGATAAGGCTGCTACAGCCTCGGGTGGCAATCTGTACTGTCTGATTCGTGGTAACACTACACCTGGTTTGAGAGTCACACGATAGGGTGTGATTTGCATGTAACCTACATCAGTTGGACCTTGCGCCCATAAATGCTGCGGAACTTTAGACAGTCTGGAATCAAAATCTCGTAATACATAGTGACCCTTAAAGTCACGTAGGAACAGACGTATTCCCTCTGGGGAACAGCATATAACTGCACCTAATTCTTTCAGTGTCTTAATACCTAACAGATTTTCTGGACATGACTTAGTAAGTAACAGATCAGTAGTACGGGACAATGGACCTACTTCTAGAGTAACTGGCTTTGATATCTCGTTAACGATAGGCTTTCCTGAAAATCCAAGGGAAACATTTCTTGAGCCTGAGAGCGGAGCCCCTGGAACTTCAGCATGACTAATTGTGGTCCTACTTGCCCCTGTATCGATCAAAAACTTTCTGTCTTTCCCTAATACTTGACTGTGAACATAGGGACCTTCTTGATCTACAGGTATCTCGATGAGAGGCAAGCCTACCTCCCTCTCTAGGCTGTTTCATGAATATGGCTGGTACTCTGGATACTCAGACTGTGCATACTGGTACATCTGCGATGTGACGTGCTGTGTTGCAGCAATAGGCTGCGGTACTGTAACTGTCTGGGGTGCATTCTGTGACTGAGGAGTCTGTGAAACTTGTTCTTGTCTAGGCGGACGTGGTCTTTCTTTTGTCTTACCAGTAGCTATGTTGTGTTTCAGAACTGCACACTCATTTATAAAATGGCCTGGCTGTTTACAATAATTGCAGTTCCCTTTAACGGGTGCTGCAGGATGACTGGCTTGATTCGGACCCCTCTACTGACTGTCTTGAGGAACAGATTGTGCAACTAGCACTTTCATTTTCGTGTCTTTCATACGTTTTCTTTCGTGTTCTTGCTCTTCCCTGATTCTATTCTGGTGGTACTGGAGCATCTGGAGCATCTGGGACGGAGTATTAGCTTGCCAGGTGCTTTCGACTTTCAAAACTCGATTTTTAATTTGTGGGCTTGAATTCTCGACCAATTTAGTAACAAAAAGGTGAGGGTATGACTCACTACTTGTCTTGAGACCACTGTTGATACTGAAACATTTTTCAAATCTAGAATAAAAATCACTAATATCTTCGTCTTGTTTCTGTTTACAGGCTGAGATTGCATCCCAGTCTTCCTTTCTAGTTGTCAATAATCTGGGTAAAACTTGAATCAATAATTCTGGTAATTCTTTACATTTATCTCCAAGACCGGTACCTGGTACTCGTGCCTTGTCTTCAGTTTCTAGAGCTGTCCAATCGATCTTTTTCTCTCCCACCTCCCATTCTTTTTCCTTTAACTTTTCATACACCCCTGCGGGTAGCAGAACCTTTAACATTTTAATGATATCTGGGTAAGTGTATTCTCCCATACGGAGCATGTCTTTTAATTCTCTATGGAACCCTGCTGGATCTTTGTCATGACAGGGAATTAATTTCTTCATTTCAAGGAGTTCCATCTTTGTGATTGGAGTGTATACAAACACTCGCTGCATTTCGCCACCCGTTCCTTTAACTGGGTGGACTTCTCGTAACGGATTCTGTCTGTTTATGTAGAATGATTTACTTTCTGGGGGTGAGACATGAACAAAATGCGGGTTCAAAAATGTTCTATATTTATGGCGCTGTTCTAAAATGACACTAATTAAATCGGTACCTAGACCTCTCCATTTGTACTGGAGTAACTCGTTCAGGATATCATGTAACGGACCTGGATCAGAGTGCTGACCCTCATACAAAGTAATGAGGTGCTGGATCATATACATACCCACCAGTCGTTGCTCGGCTGGGGGCATTTTCAGAAACATTTGTGCCACTATTTCGTCTGGAAAAGTGGTAGAATCAGTAATCCATCGGACTGCTGATCGGGCTAGTTCTTGTTCATGCATGGTACTTAATTCGCTATAACCGATTCGTGATTTCAGAATGTGATCGGTAGCTTGAAATACTTGTTCCAGGGAACCTTGTTCTGGTGCTGGATGATGGAAAATAGACTTGTGTTCTAGACGTAAATGGCGATCTGGAAATCTAGGTTTCCCTACATACGCTATTCTGGCAGTATTCTCGTCGTCTTCCTCTTCAGGATCAGAGGTACTTTCTTTCTCACTTACTTGTGCTGCTTTACGCTGTTCGTGTATCTTTATTATTTCTCTACGGATTTTCTTGTACATACTTTCCATGGCACCAATAGTATTGTGCTTTCCTTCGGCTATATTATCACTCCATTTTGTCAGGATTTTCATTTCGGCTGGATCTTTAGACGGGTTATCTTGTTCTCTTATTAGACAATTAATTAAGAACTTTAATATCATGCGCTGAATCTCGGCTTTCCTTTGAGACATGGCATCACTAATACTTTCTGGATCATCCCCTGTACGGATGAAACGGTATATTCTGTCTAGATCTTCTTTCATATTGGGTAGGGTGACTAGATACTCGGTCACCCTCCTTACGCGTACTGAGCATAAAACCATATTAAACTCGCCTGGAACTGGGTCATAGGCACATTCGCCAAGGGTTTGCCTGATCTCTGTAACAGACTTATTACTTTTAGGAGTACGCTGTGATGCTTGAGCATGTAATTCGAGTGCTGATAAACGCTTGTGTGGCGGCGGGGTTTGAGGAAGACCTCCCCTGCGGCCCCTAAACTAGAATCACCAACTGATGCTTTCCGACCTGACAGGGTCGGTAATTGTAACGTGGGCTGGACTTGTATGGCGGGCTGACCCGGGGGAGCTGTTAAGGGCACCCCGGTATCTGGAGGAGCAGGAATTACCTGATTTACAGGGACTGGCGGAACGTGAACAGGATTTGCATATTCGGGGACTGTGTCGTCCAGATAGGACGAAATAAAAATATCAGCTGCGGTCGGTTTGTGACGTAGCTTGGTCGGAACTAATGGTGGCGGGAAATTACTGGATGCCTCTGGGGTCGCTTTTGGCAAGCCTTCGGCAAGAAGAGGATACATACCCTTAATGAGGGCATGCCTCTGTCTATCTGACTGTTCGGCTTTTACTTGTTCACCTATCTCGATTAATTCTCTTTCTTGGGCTCGTTCTTGGGATTCTCTACTTAACTCTGACTTTCTGATTTCTTTCTCGGTTCTTTTATGAGCTTCTTTGCGCCATAACTCGATGGCGTCTTTCTGTGACTGTCTGGCTTTCTTTTTCCATAATGCTTCTTCTACTCGCATGATGCATTCGGGATCCCATGTACCCGATACGGGCCATCTATACTTTTCTTCTAACTGTTTGGTATAATCTACCCATAAATCTAGATACAATATGGCGCTTATGCCATGTTTCTGATACATAAAATGACCTGGACTGTCCCTAGGCGGAACGGGGACTGCTGCTTCCAGCAGACCCTTTCTAGTTTTTAACTGACGTAACTTGGAAAATATGGGCATGACTGAACTGTAATCTAGACACAATACAATACACAATGAAAACACGAAATCACGTCGCACTCATACCACAACATTAAAATACATGAAAAACATTATGAATAACAGTTCGAACAGAATACTACCTGAAAATACTGAGAACAGAAACAGAACAGAATTTCTCGAGAACGGAACAGACTAGAATTACTGGATGCACTGCTGAAACAGTACGGAACATACCGGTCCCATAAAGGGACGCATCAAGACCCGTATCCACCTAGGTGAACACTTCGTTAGTGGGCCTGGGTACCACCAGCCCACGGACCAGGAGTCAATTTAGACTGACCCTGTCTAGATACTACCCCAGTAATGGTACTCACCGGGCAGCAAGAACGGGAGGCCTCGGACTGGACTGGACGGACGACGAACTTCGGACTTCAGTTACGGGTGGGCCTCCGGATACCTCGGACCTTGGACTCTTGGCTTGGGCTCTGGTCGGGACTCGCCGCGTTCCTCCACCGTCTCGTTTGGATGCTGGACCGCCTCCTCCGTCTCCTCCGTGGGCCTGAGGGATACTTGAAGCAGAAATGTCTGCACGTGGCCGGTATGGTTCCGTCACGGCTGCAGGGGGTCAGGGGGTCGGCGTGGCTTCACCGACGCGTGGGGAAAGGGCAAGTCCCTGTTCGGGCGCCATTATGTGGTAAATAAATAAATAATACCCTATTTTTGACTAGGCATATATCATAACAGATAGCTCAATAAATAAGAGTCAAGATTCGAGGTAGTAGGAGTTTGCAGGTTTATTACAGCATAAGGACAGGATCAGGACGACCTGCATAGGAACAGGATGACAGGGCCCGGCAGGATAACCGGGGCCCAGCAGCTGCCGGGGCTCGGGTCTGGGATGAGCGCGCTAACGTTTAATAACAATACATGAACTTATATACATAACGCAAACACATAGCATTACATTGCAGTAGGCGTAGCAGTGGGTGGAGCAGAAGGCGTGACGCGTAGCAGTCGCGAAAGATAAGAGTAAAAAGAGGTGTAACTGGGCGTATACATAGACATGTGGTGCAGACGTAACAGAATATGTCATGAATGGGGCGGAAACATTGGAGGGGCTACCTAAGGAGCCGGGACCTCTAACCTGGTGGTGCGCGCAAACTGGCAATGACGTATCACTAGGAGAAGCTGGGGGCTATGAACTCTGTGCTAGGAGCAGAGACTAAAGTCTGGAGGGTCGGAGCGACATGTACCTAAACCCTATCTTGTATCTGATGTTTAGGGAACATGTTGATATAAACTAGAAGTCAGGAGGGGAAAGGCTAACTCGATTCTAAGACTGGACCATGCATTATTCTACATGTAGTGCGTGATGAAGAATATTAAATGACCATTAAATACAGTATTTCTCTAACGTGGAGACGAGAAGGCTAGACAATGACGGAAACTATTGATGCAGTTCAGTAGCTTAGGAATGCAGAGAAGGAGGACTGAACTGATAACTGGAACTATAACATACTTTTGGCAGACTCAGAGGCAGAGCCAAGCTGCACCGGGCACTGCGAGGCAGGAAATAAGTGAAAGGTCGAGGATACAGGTGGGGGCTGTATCGCTCCTCAGCGAGGCTTCAGGAGACAGGAGCTGAATCTGATGTCCAGGCCCTTTTGAGGCCTAGAAACGGGGACTTTATAATGAAATAACGTGCACACTGAGAAACGTGGCAACGTAGCTTTACATAGGCCTGATATCCGTAGTATTCACGAGGCCTGGAAACTGGCATACTAGAGGTGGACACAACTGTAATTGCGTCATTAATCAGACATGGGGAATACATATGCATATTGGTCATGCACACATAACATATGATGGATGAGGCGTAGGGACACAGAACATGGCAAAATTTACTTTTCCACATGAGGACTTTTACTCCTGATGTCCCTGGGCCTGACCTACTATGGGTTCTGAGTAACTGGGCCAAGTACTACCCCTTCATAACTTGACACTCTGTGGTAGCACGAATCGAACAGTCCAAGGCTTCTCTGGGAGAGGTAGGTACAAGGTTTACATGCTCACAAGATGCAAAATACACTCATCATCCCAAATAAATGAACACCCAGCCAGATTATTGCCGTTATGAAAAAAGTAGTATTCATATATGAATACAGACTGAAATATGGCACACCACATGTAATAACAGTTTTCGTAAGGCCGGCACTCCAGCGTTGTTCAGGTAAGATCCTGAGTCCAACTCTCTAAAGACTGTGGTTATTCTTCATTTACATAAGGCAACATTCAGGCTAGACTCCGCTAGGAAATATGAGTCTTAAAAGTTCCCCTAATGTCTTTTTAAAAGTCAAAGTTCCTGAGTGCTATAGCACTACAGAGCAAATTCCCCCAGTTGCTCTTCTACCAGTGATCTATCTTATTTGCTCCCGCTGCTGGTCCAGGTGCATTTCAGTGGTCCAATGATAAGCAGTAGTCTGAACGGTGAGGGCGAGATGTCAGATGTCTCTGGCACGCCTCAGGTCATGCAGTAAGTCTGCCTGATTCCAGTGACAGATCTCAGGTGACTTCTGGAGTCTGTTGGTCGGATAAATTATTTGCTTACACAGGCTGCAACCCAATAAGCTTCACTTTTGCATGCGGCTACAGGGCGACAACACTTTTTCTCTTCATTACATCCCCCACCTGGATTAATGGGACGCGGACAGCGGCAAATGGCCAGACAGTCCGGAAATCTCACACTGCACTTCAGGAATCCACCTGACAGGGTCCAAGTGGTCCTTGTTCCCTCCAGGCACTTTTATCACCAAGTCCTCTGTCTCAGTGGCTGGCAGACATTGGTGCTCAAGGCTCAAGGGCAAGTGATATTGATTCTCCTAAGTGATGTCCCCTCACACAGCAGTGAGGCTAGCAGACCTTTGTCCACAGTCCTGAGCACAATAGGCAGAAATTGTGCTGAGCAAACACTTCGACAAGTTGACCATTTGACAATTTTGGGAGGCTCAATCTCCCCTTTTTACATTTTGAGACACAAATGTGATCTAGTGTCCCAGTCTTTGAAGTTTGTTCTGTGGTGTTGCTCAATTTGAAGTGCACTCTGTTCTGTCCGGTTCTTTGTCCAGAAAGTAGTCTGTCACAGCCGGAGCAACTTCAACATTGATAGCCCCTTAATACATGCCGTGGGGGAGACTGGAGGATCACACCTGGATGTCAGCTCACTGATATAGGTTTATCCATAGGTTACAAAGGCCCCAGCCCTACTCTTTATGATTCCCTGTCTCTGCAGTGTTTCCCTTATCAGCCCATCATCTCTCACACAATGTTCCCAGGCCACACTGATTAGTGATCTTTCCAGAATCAAAGAGCCATTTTGAAGTGCACAAGAGATCCGGTCTCTCCCCACCTCTAGAGTGGGTTTCCAAACCAGTTCTCATGAATGCAGGCAATTCACAAATCTGTTTGAGGCAGTTCTTCCACCTCTTTCCAAGGCCTGGGGTTTCCAACCTGGATTGCACAATCCAAACACACAGCTACATACTAACATTATGTAGGTGATGGGCAAGTTAAAAACATAGCAGGTGAACTTTACACGACGGTATGCTCCACTTCAGTGACACCGGTAAAAAGGTCAGTTCACTCTACTGATCACTAATACTAAAACAATATGCCGCCACCACTTTGCTTGAGCCGATTAACTGTTGATGAGGGCAGTAGTCCTTTACCACTAGCAGGGTCTACAAAGACTACAATCAGTGAGACAGGCTTAAGTCATGGCACACTCACATGACCCATGCTTGCCCATGAGCAAAAATCAGTACCAAGGATCTTGGCATCATTGCAGCGGGACACTTAGGGCAGGGGCGAACGTCCATCCCCAATGAGAGGATTTTTCCATCCCAATGCAGCTGTGCACATTTTGTTTCCTAAACACTCACAAGGAAAATTGCTTAAACAAGTTCTAAACGACCCTAAGGATGTTCAGTGGTTGGAGTTACCAACATGTGCGCAAGATCTTTCAAAGGCTCATCATCCTCAGCTGTGGAAAGGGACTGGTCTATGATCAAGTAGCCCCTGTCAGAGTTCAATGGGGGCACATACAGCACCGTCAGGGCAGACTACCCCACACACAAAGACAGCATTGGCACAGCAAAATTCACCTGGTTCCAAAAGGCCTACTCCACCCTGGGGGCAGGACGAGGAGTATGGACAGGTGATGGCAGTCATCAATTTATTCACACACAGAAGAGCACGGGTAGGGCAAGCTTCTTCCTACACAGCATATGCAGTACAGAGAGAGCAAGCTTCCTCTGGCCATGTAAGCCTGGGTCACATTGTAGCAGTTCGAAGGACATGTTGTTTGGGGTCAAGGATAACAAGTTTTAATATTTAAACTGTTCTCAGGATAAGTAGGCCTAATCCCCTACAGCACAGACCCTTGAGCTAACAGTTTACAGTTCCAGCATATGAATCTATGAAAGAGGATTGTCTGCCACTTTTAAAGGTTTACACCCCGACATGTTGTTCAAACTTGTAAATCTGACTTATAACTCTAAGAAAAAAGGAGTAAGCACAGCATTTGGTTCCAGTATAAAAACACATACGCATTTGCAAAATGTAATAATTTGAGGCAATTTATAATGCTCTCTGATTATATGCAAATGCATGAACTTGCAGACTGGCGATTGTTTGCTTCAAAAATAAAATGTACTTACTGAATGAAGCTTGAAACAAAATGTTTTGCTAAACTACTGCGCAACTACATATTTTACTGGGGTATTATTTAGTAAAATGTATTTGTGTGAGCCAATATTAAAAAAAAAAAGAATACAAATGGACAGTCAGTGTAATAACCTTATTGAATTCGCAACACTTTGCAGAATAAGGCCAGGAAAACATACTCCTATCAATGTTTTTGTGAATTTCATTGTCGCATGAACAGATGTACATGTATATTTGCTCATGTGAAACTCTGCTTAATGATTGTAAACTCACTTTCAAGACACCACATTTTTCCCACCCTCAGAAATGTTTTATTGCTGCCCTAGCCAGGACTAAATTTCCATCCTTTTTCAATGTCAGAAGACATTGGAGAAGAGTTGGTGGATACTCTTATACAGTTGGGGATAGTTCACTTCTGGGCAGACCCTGAGTGCCTCACTTTGAGCTGCAAAAAGCTGTTAAAAAAAAGATACTGGGAATTTGCCCTAAACTCAAAACTTCAAAATCCGGAATTAGGGACCTTGTCTCTCAGATATCTTGGCATGAAGTCAGTGAGCAGATTCGAATCCTTTATGGATGAGATCTTACCAACTCTAGCCAAAACACTGTATTTAAAATTTCGCTTTGGCATACTACAAGTTAAAGTAAATTCTGAAAAATGGGTGTGCAATGATGATGATGATGATGATAATGTAAGAAAGGACGATTTGGTTAAATGCGAATTGTGTAGTATCGGCGCCAAAGAAAACGAGGCGCCTGTATTATTCTTTTGCTCTGCTTACACACATCTCAGGAAAAAGTGGATAAAACCTATTTGCCGCCTCTTGAGTTTCAGACGGTTCAGTGAGGGGGAAAGAATTTTAAGAACTGGAACAACCCAATCCATTGTCTTCAGCGTAAGCAGATATCTCTTCTCCGTGGAAATAGTAAGAAGGAGAAGGGGTTTTAAGTTTTAATGATAGAATAGCTGGGGATGGGACGGGGAGCTTTGAGTTTGTGTCAGTACTGCCCAAAACTTTTAAATAGTAATTTTTCTTATTGGGGAAAAGTAGCAATACCACCAATATTAAATCACTGTTTAATGAAATATCACTTGTATTGTATTGGTTGCACTTTTCTTTCCATCGATTGGAATATGCTTTTAAATTTGCTATTGTATTTGTTTTAAAATCGCAATTGCCCCTGATTGATCTTCAATTGACAATAATGAATTATGGAAGTATGGGTAATGTAATGGAATTTGATTCATGGGACCTCATTGTTTCTTAATTGTATGTACATCTTTTATGGTTCTTGGTTTAACCGAAAAAAAGATATTTTGACTTATAAACATTAGTTTACAGGTGTGCACAAACTCCAATGGCATTCCAACCCTGGAACCACCGCTTCGTATACTTAGGGCACCTGTATAAAGATTTGCGAAAAAGGGAACAAAATCGGATCCATGCTAGAATCGGAAATCTGATATAAATTGCGCCCTACCATAATAGAAGACAGTATTAAGTATCATCATAGTTCTGTTATGAGATGAATACTGCCCCAATTTGTCACCTGACTGTATGGCACTAAAAGGAATCAGCAGATTTTTTTAACCGGACAGGTAGATTTCTGAAGCATACCATCCCTTGGTCAAGCAGATGGTTTATGCAATTCTACACTGCTGAAGACGCGTCGATTGTGTGAAAACCCAATTTTGCCCCCCCCCCATCCCCTCTCCACAGTTTGATGGGGCCAATTTGACAAAAGTATAAATAATAGTGTAATGGATATTTCACAGCAAGACCTCTAAGTCTCTAGATATGAAGGTGTACAGCATGGACCGGTCAATCTACCATTTGCAAGACAAGCAACAGAACAGGTACAGAACAGCAGGGCAGGCTTCACTCGCAAGGTAAAAGCTGCGCAGGGCAGGTATAGCAGAGCATCAAGCTTTTTCTCCAGATTTTGTTGCGGGTAGGTCATATGTTCTCTGGTGAAAGAGACCTTTAAGTAGTCCAGAAGAAGAAGTAGCTCTTCTTTGAACGCAAAGGACAGGGAGGAGCAGTTCCGAGCCTAGTAGAGTGTCATTCCATCATCTCGGGAGAAGTGGCTGCTCTGCGCCTGTGGTAGCGTGCGAATCCTCCAGCACTGTGAAGAGAACCTCTGAGCTCAGGGGTACTCTGTAGCTTATCCCATATAGGGAGGAGCATCCCGACCTCAGAGGTAGAATGTACTCTCCTAGAACTGGAAAGGGAAGCTCCTCTCCCCTGAGCTCAGGAGGCACTGGGCGAGTCCTCTAGCACTGGTCAGACAAGCTCTCGGAACTCAGGGCTATGATGCAGCCTCGCAACACAAAGCAGAGGCTCACCTTAACTCAGGGGTACTGTATACCAAATTACAGCCTATATGGGTGGGGGTCCACCTAAGAGTGATAGATACAGTTCTGGAAAAGAGACCGCCCTACTGAATGTTCATGTGGGTTACTGAGGAGCGTCCCCGCACCATGCAATCGTTACAGATAGCCATGTAGAATGCAAGTTCACCAGTGCTGGGAGGAAAGGTTCCTTTAGCCTCAAGAGTAGAGTGCACAATCCCAGCATGGGAAAAGGCAGATCCTCTAAGGTCACACTCAATAAAAGGCTTTGAAGTGCAATGCTTCTCCCTAGGTGAAAAAAGGAGTCTTTCTCCGGAGGGTCCAATGTGAAGCTCTGTAGCACATGGACTGAAAAGATTTGAAGCATCAAGGAGCCTTTAAAGTTCAGAAGAGAGGTGGAAAAATGTTTGCTCCCAAGATAAGATCAGCCACAGACCATGGGATAGAAGCCATAATAACACTTCTACTATTATAAGCACGGCCAAGAGCTAAAGAACAGTCCTAGAGGACAGCACAGGTACTAAACCCAAATTTTGGAGCTCCACCCAACATAATATCGCAATGGCCTCAACATACGAATGTAAGATAACTTCAATTTACAATTAATACTAGAACTACCCGCTGCTACTCTGCACCTGAAGACCTATAACCCGCCTAATCAAGTATGGGACTTTAAGCATAGGCTCTACCTCCTAAGTTAAACATAATAAACTATGCCTACCCTATCTTCTATATCTAACTACAATATGAAGGACAGTTGCTCTGATCTTTATGACGACCCTCCCGCGGTCAATTTGATAAAATCCTTATAACCATATGAAGTCATATACCATTTCATAACCTGGTCCTTCATTGTCAACTGTCAGGCACATAAGGTAAGGAAAGCCCTGTGGTGCTTTGACGGCAACTGGATGGCACTGATATAGTCTACAACAGCATGTTTAATCTCTAACAATAAGCAAACATAGTTGTCAAGACCAAAGATCTGCAACAATTTGCTGCCCATCAGTGCACTCCAACACAGTCGACCCAGCAGGGCACAGCCAATGGCATACTTAGAGCACCGACATCCTAGAGGGAAAAAAATGGACAATAACACAGTCCATCTTCGCAAATCTCTTCCATTGACATCTAATTGCAATCATATAATGGGGGACTGTAATAAGCTATCTGTGCAGATTTTCGACCCCCTAACTCCTTATTAACACCGGTTACCTCTCATAGATCATAAGATCACACACAGCTCCTTGAGTCCCTCGCGGTGAGTAGTTGCGCTTTACCAACCCCTATTGATTGATTGATATTGGACTGCCTCCTGTCACAGACAGAATAGAAAAGCAGATTACGAACATAAAAGATACACTACCAATACGATAAGGGGCATGCAGAGCTAATTGGATCTGCCAGCATAGCACATTATAAAAACACAGGTCTATCTCTCATGGTTCCTCACACTGCCAAGCGCTGCATCTCATAACACGATAAATACAAATCCGTCCATCACCATGAAGGGGACTTTTCCATCCCAATGCATCTGTGCACATTTAGTTTCCTAAACACTCACAAGTAAAAGGGCTTAGACAAGTTCAATATGACCACAAAGATGTTCAGTGATTGGAGTTACCAACTTGTGGCCCAGATCTTTCAAAGGCTCCTCATCCTCAACTATGGAAAGGGACTGGACTACGATCAAGTGGACCCTGTCAGAGTTTAATGGGGGCACATACAGCACCATCAGGGCAGACTACCTCATACACAAAGACAGCATTGGCACAACAAAATTCACCTGGTTCCAAATGGCCTTCTCCACCCTGGGGGTAGACCGAGGAGTATGGGGAGCTGATGGCAGTCATCAATTCATTCACACACAGAAGAGCACGAGTGGGGCAAGCTTCTTCCTACACAGCATATGCAGTACAGAGAGAGCAAGCTTCCTCTGGCCATGTAGGCCTGGGTCACATTGTAGCAGTTCGCAGGACATGTTGTTTGGGGTCAAGGATAGCACGTTTTAATATTGAAACTGTTCTCTGGATAAGTAGGCCTAATCCCTTACAGCACAAACCCTTGAGCTACCAGTTTACAGTAACAGAATATGAAATCTATGAAAACGGATTGTCTGACTCCATACCGCTTCTGAGGCAGGGATCCCAAAATCTTCAGTTTTTAATAAGTGGTTATACCAGATCGACATTTCAATCCCCCATGGAAATGCAGGCCGAGAACCTCTTTGAACCATCTTTAAAGACACTATATAAGTTTATAAAACCCGCCTGCTTAAAAAAGAACCACCTTTTTTTCATCAATAGACTTTACTATACGCCCTATAAAATAGCAACATTTGCTCCAACGCCTCCACCCAAATGTCCAAGATGTCATACCCCATTAGCAAATGATATACAAATTTTTTTTGATTGTACAGTGCTGGACTTCTTTTGGGAAGGGGTTGGGGACACCCTGTTGGGAATATTCAAGACTAGAGTGGAGGTAAATCTCCCCTTGATCCTATTCGGGGATGACGGCCCATTCTGTCAGACTGCCTCATGGCAGGATAAAGGTCTGCTGCTATATATGATCCTATAGGACCACGCACGCAACCTGGGCTTCATCCTGGACTCCTCCCTCTCCATGACCAGGCAAGTCAACAACGTCTCCTCGGCGTGCTTCAACATCCTACGCATGCTACGGAAGATCTTCTGGTGGATCCCCACCGAGACCAGGAAGACCGTCACCCAGGCCCTCGTCACCAGCCGGCTGGACTACGGCAACGCCCTCTACGCCGGGACCACCGCCAAGCTCCAGAAGAGACTCCAGCGGATCCAGAACGCCTCAGCCAGACTCATCCTCGACCTCCCACGAACCAGCCACATCTCCGGACATCTGAGAGACCTTCACTGGCTCCCCGTCAACAAAAGAATCACGTTCCGCCTCCTCACCCACGCACACAAAGCCCTACACGACCAAGGCCCGAGCTACCTCAACAGCCGAGTCAACTTCTACGCTCCCAAACGCCACCTCCGATCAGCCAACCACGCCCTCGCCGCCGTCCCCCGCATCCGAAGAGCGACATCAGGAGGAAGGTCCTTCTCCTACCTGGCCGCCAAGACCTGGAACTCCCTCCCGACCGACCTGCGCCTGACCCAAGACCACCTCTCCTTCAGGAAGAAGCTGAAGACCTGGCTGTTCGAGCAGTAGCGGCACCCCCCCCCCCCCCCAGCGCCTTGAGACCCTTCGGGTAGGTAGCGCGCTTTATAAGTGTCACTGATTGATTGATTGATTATTGGCAAGGAGAGAAATCTGTAGGAGGTGGAAAGACCCTCTTCCCCCGAAAAGAGAGGAATGGCTTAAAGAAGCTTTCGCCATGGCCCGGTTGGAGTATGAGGCCGTAGAGGATAAGCTATCTAACATCTGGCATCCTCTAATGAGTTGGGGACGAAATCTAAGACTTATTTAGTCGGTCCAATGATTACACCATATCCCCGTACTAAAAGGGGAAGGTCAGGTGACCCAAGTGAATGTGGGAAGCCTTGTGGTGCCCAGATAGAGTTACAGGCTGCAAAAAGATCCACAACGACTTGACAAGGTGAGATGAGGACTAAAAAAAGAAAAAAAAAAGAAAACGGATTGTCTGCCACTTTTAAAGGTTTACACCCAGACATGTTGAAAATCGGACTGATTATGAAAAGACTTTACTCAAAGAAAAAAAGGAGTAAGCATAGCATTTGGTTCCAGTATAAAAACACATACTCGTTTCCAAAATGTAATAATTTGAGGCAATTTATAATGCTCTCTTATTATATGCAAATGCATGAACTTGCAGACTGGATAATGTTTGCTTCAAAAATAAAATGTACATAAAAAATTAAGCTTGAAACAAAATGTTATGCTAAACTACAGCACAACTACATATTTTACTGGGGTAATAGTTTATTGATTTGTGGACCCCAAAGCTTTTTTTTTTCAAAAAAGTACCGTTCGCTAACTGGAAACCAGCGCAATTTACGCCAAATTTAACAATGTACTCAAATATACTCAAAAGCTAATTTTATAGCTATATTCTGGATCGGTTGATGCCTGAACAACTTTTTTCAGACAGGCCGAGATATCCGTCATTGACATACCTATGCTGGGAATGGATGGGGCAACTAGAATTGCCCGAAGTTCTGACAGGACAGCTCAACCTTTTCTAGAGGAGTATAATTTGGTAGAACATGAAGACACCACAGCAGTAATTTGTTTCGCCAAGAGGAAGCTTTTGTCAATTTTAAGGCCTACGTTTTTTACCACATTGACCGGATTAGGTGGAGACCCCGTTTTGACTATGCTCGATTTTAACACATTTTAACTCATTCACGTTTCGATAGCAGCAAGACAGGGCTTAAGAAATTGCTGAAGTTGTTCAGTTGGACACTTGAAGTGAAACAGAAGAGTGTCAGCAGCATATGCCAAACATTCCAGGGAAAAGGAACGAATAGAAGATACAAAAGTTGAACATAAATATTAAACAAAATTGGGGCCAATAGGGGGCGTGGCCAGGCGCCAGTGAAAATGGCCGCCTAACTCCGGAGCTCCGTGAAGCCGAGCCTTCACTCGTAAAATCCGGGGCAAAATCCGAAAACTGTTCAGCTTCTTCAACGGCCCCTGCCTGGTGCTGCACAGAGCTACCTAGCGCTCTAGACCCAGCGGCGAGGCTCGGCTCCTGGCCTGAGATCCACCCCCCGAGTGCTGGCCTGCTTTGAGGTGGCGTAGCTGTGGAGGCGGGGGCGGACCGGCGGTTCATGCGAGAGCCCGGCTGGCTGACCTTTACTGCGGGGACGGAGGTGAGAAGAGGCCGACGCCTGAGCGGCGACAGTGGGTGCCTGGTTGGGGTGCCTTCGAGGGAGCGCTACCCCCCACTCGCTGGAGGCCTGAGGCGCTTACGGACTTCTGCTGTGTGGGGGGCGAGGCCGGATTGCTGTGGCGGTGCTGCGGGGCCTAGAGAGTGCAAGGGCCCAACTGGTGGATTGACCCAGAACAATTTGCGCTGTGGGGCCGGAGGCCTCCAAGTGTGTGCTACGGTGAGGAGGAGCCGGGTTTGAGCGGAGGCTGTGGGTCCCTGCCGGAGGTGCCTTCCGGTGAAAGTTGATGAACGCGATCCGGCTGCTGCGTTGTGGAGCCCGCGTGTGATCTGCCGTGGGGATGCTGCAGGGGCCTGAGGAGTGCGGGGGGCCCAGCTGGTGGGCCTGGCCCAGGACTATTGGAGCTGCAGGGGCCGGGGTCGGAGGCCTCTGCGGGCGCAATACCCATCAACCCCTACAACAACTAGGAGGGGCCGGTCGTTGCGCGGCCCTCCAGACGGTGCTGAGCAGGTGGCCTGCTTGGGGAGGCCTCATCAGCTGGCTGGCCTGGCTGGGTGGGGCAGCGACGGCAACTAGAGTGGCGCCAGCACTTGAGGCCCGGCGTGGGTCGCGACGGAGGGTCCCCGGGCCGGTGCAGGCCCCGGAATACACTAGCATCAGCTATCCGGAAGGGTGAGACACGAGGGGACACCCCCCCTACTGAAGAAGATCAGCAGGAGATTGTGGATGGGTGCGTGCTGTACCAAGTGAGGGGTCGCAGGTGGCGGTGGTTGGTCGCTTCCTACCTTGGCCCGGGTCGGGGCCAGTGGTGTGCTGCTTCTGGGGGCTGCGGACTGTGATGCCCAGCGGGGCCGGGGCGCTTGGGCCTTCCATCAACGATCCTCTGGGCTAGCTGCGGAGGGCCTGCACCAGTATCCCTCTCACGCGCGCCTTGGACTGCCTGGTGACCGCGACGTGACGGGGTCATGTCCCGCCGTAATGAGGCCCAAATCTACTGTCCCCACACAATCCAACAAACTGGACAAATATGCCGCCCACAAAGGGACCCCTCAGGCGGGTGGTGCGACGGGCGATGTGGCTGCCCCCCAGGAACCGTCGCTGGCCTCCATCATGGCGGCAATAAAGACCCTGGGCACGAATCTGGAGACGAAGATTGATAGAGTCTCCATTGAGGTTAATCTCCTCCGAGCGGACCTCAGCAAGACCACTGACAAGGCCCGGGCTAACGAGGATGGAATCAGGGAGCTTCAGACGTCTACAAAAACATTGGAGAACCGCGTCAATGAGCTAGTCCACCAACACCGTCAGAAGGCCCTCAAGCTCGAGGACCAGGAAGGGCGGGCTCGGAGGAGCAATATACGCGTTGTTGGCGTTCCGGAGGAAACAGAGGGGCCTAGTATGGAACTGTTCCTGGAAGACTTGATACTCAACCATTTGAAACCCAAGCGTCTGTCGCGTATCTTTACCATCGAACGCACCCACCGGGCGCCCATCCCGAAGCCAAAACCAGGGGCGCCGCCTATAACAATCATAGCAAAGGTCCTGAACTATCGAGATAGGGACGCCATCCTACAAGCGGGAAGACAAACAGGAGACCTCCAATATGAAAACGCCACTATCCGGTTCTTCCCGGACTTCACGCTACAGGTGCAGAGGGAGCGCCGTACCTTTACAGGTGTCAAAGCAGCATTGCGTGATAAGGGAATAAAATATATGATGTTTTTCCCGGCTAAACTCAAGGTCATTGCCGGGGGCAGAGCCCTCTATTTTACCAACCCGTCAGATGTACAGAGCTGGCTGGAGGAGGAGGCGTCCAAGAACCCAGATAGCCGAGAAGGCGGCAGCTGGAGAGACACGTAGGTTGTCTCACCGGGATCGACGACTGGACAGTCGGAGGCAGGAGGACGAAGTCAGCGCTCCTGGAGGTCGAGGTCGGCCAGCCCTCGCTGGGACGTTCTCCGTGAAACTGGGGAGCAGTAGCGATGGCAGACCGGCAGGAGTGAAATTCTACGAACTGTAACGTATTGCAAAGTCTGCACATAAGGGTCATGCCCTCTCTTTTTTTCTTTAGACAAACTCTCTTTGGGGGGAGCACACGGGTGGCAGGCCACGGGCCGTCTGGAAGTAACGGATTGGGATGTGGTTGGAGATGATGTATGTATTGCTCCCCTGAGGTAACTTAATGTAGGGTGCAGATCTTCCTGGGGCAGGCGGAGACGTTGTTGAACTGTGTTCGGGCCGGACTCTGCCTAATTCACGAACGTGACCTTTGCTAGGAAGCTGGAATGGTACACAATAATGTTTGAGGGTGGAAGTGAGTGGCGGCTGGAGCTGGAGCCGGCGCACGTTCCTCTTAGCATAAAGCTTTATTAGGAGAGGGGAGCTTTCTCCACTCTAGGTTGGGGTTCTGGGCGAAAGGCGCTCTGCTAATTGGGGATGTGGGTAGTTGTAAGCCTACGGAGCAGGGATGCAGGGAGGGGGGCTTGTTTGGGGGGGAACCTGGTGGGTGTTTGGATTGGGCGGTTGAGATGGGGGGGGGGGGGGAGGGGGAGTGGAGGGGGTGGGGGTCGGGCTTGTTTGATGTTGTCACACAAGGTGGAAATGATTGTATTACAGTGTGGTGCCAGGAGTATCGAGGCCTTACGCGCATTTCAACATATCTACAAACATGGGGTGGGATAAAAGCCTTAAAATTCAGAGTTGGAACGTCAACGGGCTGGGGGACAAGCTTAAGAGAACAATAGTCCTGCAATTCCTTAAACGACACACGCCGGACGTGGTTCTCCTACAGGAGACCCATCTCCTGGGCAATACTTGTCACGCACTTAACAGATTTGGTTACTCCCTTGCTCTTCATGCGGGCTTCACCTCTGGCTCCCGAGGGGTTGGTATTATGGTACGCTGGGGCCTGCCCTTGATCATTGACCATACCGAGATAGATTCACTGGGTAGATATGCTGCTCTATCAGGCCAATGGGAGGGTTGCACAATAAACCTGGTGACTGGCTATATCCCGCCAGGGCTACGGACCCAATCTTTCCAGGCTCTGGGGAGGCTGCTCCTCTCCCTTCCGGAGGGACAGCTCTTTGTCGGGGGCGATTTCAATGCGGTTGTCTCAGGTCATTGTGATAGACATCCCCCGAGGGACCTTCCCCCTGGCCAGCTGTGGCTAGCGGATTTTATGGATCCGTCATGCCTTACAGACCTCTGCCGCTTCAAACACCCTGCCGACAGGCAGTACACCTTCTTATCGGGTCCGCATCGCTCCTTCTCCCGTCTGGATTACGTTCTTGCACCTCTACAGTGTGGCATGGTTGTGCGGGAGGCCACTCCTCTGGCGCGCGGAATATCAGACCACTCCCCTCTACTGGTCCACCTCACGATCGGAGACAAGCGAGAGGGCAGAGAAGCTCCGATTAGTGCCTGGCATCTCCGAAATCCTGACACACGTAAGGTCCTTGCTACGGCGATATACCGCTATTTTGAGGAAAACGAGGGCACTGTGGGGTCCTCAGCCATATTATGGGGGGCGTTTAAGACGGTAATGAGAGGGGAGGCCCTGTCGGCAATTGCTGGCCATCGACGGGAGCGGGAGGCACAGGCCCTTGAGGCGGCGGTGCTAGCTGGGAATGACCCTGAAGAGACTCACCAGTTGCACCTTTAAAGAGCTGAATACAAGGCGCTGGCCGCAGATGCTGCGCGTACCACCCTTAGAGATAAGGAGGGTAGGATTTATGATCAGGGAGACAAAGCCGGCAAACTTAATGCATGGCTGGACAAGAAACAGCAGTCTCAGATGGTAGTAGCCGAAATTTTGACCGACTCTTGAACGGTTGTAACGGAACCCCGGGAGGTGGTTAGAGAGTTTGAGAAACACTACCGACGGGTTTACAGAAGAGGGTCTGACCGGCCTGAGGAGGACTCTGTTGACTTGTTGACCGACATCCGAATGCCAGCCCTTACGGATGTGGAGAGAGAGCTATTGGAGGCCCCACTATCGGTGGAGGAGCTCAGCAAGGCCATATGTGATCTACGTCCTGGTAAGGCTATGGGACCCAACGGGCTCCCTATCTAGCTCTATAAGATCAAAGCGGATGGCCTCAGTCCATACCTTAAGCGGATGTTCGAGGAAAGTAAAGATCCGGGCCTACTACCTAGGGATCGACGGATAGCTACCATAGTTGCCATCCCAAAGGACGGTAAACCCAGAAACCTGTGTGCCTCCTATAGGCCCATCTCCCTACTAAATTCGGAACCCAAGATCCTGGCCAAGGTCCTGGCCAACAGGCTCCGACCTGTCCTATCGACCCTGGTCCACCCAGATTAGTCGGGTTTTATGCCGCACCGTAACACCGCTCTTAACCTCCGCCGAGTGCAGGGGGTGTTGGGGCGCTGCCACACTCTCCGGAAGGACGCTGTGCTAGTATCCCTGGACGCGGCTATGGCTCTTGATGCTCTAGAATGGCCATACATGATAGCGGTCCTCCGTAAATTGGGTTTTGGACCTGAATTTATTGGCTGGATCCGCCTCCTTTACTCTGAGCCACTTGCCCAGGTTACTGTTAACAAATTATCTGGGGTGTTTGCTTTGGAGAGGGGAACACGGCAGGGGTGCCCACTCTCACCCTTGCGCTCTGCCCTGTCCATGGAGCCCTTAGCTGCCTGGATTCGACAAGACCTCTCTATAAAGGGAATCCGCTGGACAGACGGCTGGGAGGACAGAATCTCGTTATACGCGGACGACATCCTTTTGTATTTGACTAGCCCTCGTAAATCCCTCATTGTGGCCATGGACATTTTCACGAGCTTTGGGCGTACCTCGGGATACAGTATAAATTGGAACAAGTCGGTCCTCTATGTCCTTTGGGGAGGCCCACCGGCGGTACCCCGCGATTGCCCAATTACAATAGCTGAGGATGGGTTCAAGTACCTGGGGGTGTATGTCTCTAAGATTGCGAGCACTCGTTATGAGAGGAACCTCCTCCCCCCTTTGCAGCGATTTCGGAGGGACTCGGCCGCATGGCGCAAACTCCCACTGTCCCTGTTAGGCAGGGCGTCGCTGTTTAAAATGATGGCACTACCTAGATTCTTATATGCGTTACAGAACCATCCCGATCTGGTACCACAGTCCTACTTTGCGACACTTGAAGCTTCACTCCGTGAGCTTCTGTGGACCGGAGCGCCTCGCATCTCCCTTCAGAAGTTGACGCTTGGTTGGTTCGAAGGGGGTATTGCGTTGCCTGATATCCGCAAATATTATTGGGCTGCACACCTCTCTGCCATCAACCAAGGCACATACTGTGACGGTAATGAACCCGGGTACGGGATGGACCGTTGGTTGCTACCGGGAGGGAACTATGAGAGAGCGCTATACTCTAGGCCAGGTAGGTTCCCGCTCACAGGGCCCACCGAGCACTCTGTGCAAATCTGGCATGTGGTGCAAAAGAAACTGGGCTGGGCAGATACATCACTATGTCCACTTTGTTGTGGGCTTCGGAGCGTCTGGGCAACCTACACCGCACTAAGGGGTTCCACAACTGGGACTTGATTGGGATCTCGCACAACCGAGACTTATGGGGCTCCAAAGGGGTTGTATCGTTCGCGCAACTTCAGCAGACGTATGAGCTTGCCCCTATTGAATTTTACCGCTACTTGCAGGTTCGGCACTCCCTTCAATCCATCATTACCCCTGGGACCCTTCCCCCAGCATCCTCCCCCCTGGAAGACAGACTGCTAGACGGTCACCTTCCTGACCACGCCATCTCCCTTACATATAAAAAGATTGTTAATAACTCCCGAAGCTGCTACATACTCTCAAGAGAAAATGGGAGGCGGATGGGTTGGAAATTGATGAAGAGGAATGGACTGGAGCGCTGGCATCCCCTAAGGAGGTGGCCATATCATCTAGACTCCGTCTGATTCAACTGAAAATATTACACCGTGTGTACATCTCAGGCACAAGGTTGCGGCACATGGGCCGTGGCTCTGACGGGCTCTGTTGGAGGGGTTGCGGGGAGGCGGGACGTTTTTTCACATACTGTGGGAATGCCCGCTTATACAGGTCTATTGGCAACACATACACCAGTGCATGCGCGAGGTATGGGGGGTGGAGGCGAAACGATGCCTGTTGAATATATGGGAACCCACCGATTTATCTACACAGGGTAGAACATGGGCTACACTTGGATTTGTTATTGCAAAGCGTAATGTAGCTAGACTCTGGGGGGCTGGTATGCCTCCAAACATTGGTGCGTGGAACATGGACATGGACTGGTGCATGCTCCACGAAATGACAGTCTACGTGTCGAGGGGCTGCCCGCAGAAGTGGGTTGATATTTGGTCCAACTGAAATGAGTACAGGGGCCATATCTGCGAACCCCCAGTTACAGCCAGAGTTGACAAACCATTCGCAGGGTTGCATATATGATGTAATGTTCCTCAGTGTAAGGCTTGTATTTGTGATTTTATGCGCTATGCCATGATCTTGTGTGGTACGATGATGCGTAATATGCTGAAACTGTGATGTACACCACTGTCTTCTTTTCTATGAAGTTAATAAAAAGATTTAATTAAAAAAAAAATTGGGGCCAATGAGGCTCCCGGGGTACTCATTCACGCAGGACATGGAAACACTTCCTCACATTGGCTGAAAGCAAAGACAACATTCTTTCAACCACATGCCCACACAGTGTAGTGGGCTACCTGCCTAGTCAAGCACTTCAGCATCCCACACAGGAGTAGTCCTTTAGACTTAATAAAATACAGTACAAAGTAGACCCTTTACATGGATCCTCCAACTGCGCTCCAAAGCTTATTCAGGCCAGGCACAGGTTATCAGAGAAGGCACGTTTGTCAGAGTCACAGCCTAGCCACTGATCTTTAGAAGACTGTCTTAGCTACTCCCACTCATGTCCTGCAACAACTTTCCTTGTCCATATTTTGTTTTTTTTAACCCCTTCCGTGCTCATGACGAGCTGAGCTCGTCATGAGTTGCGCCGCTCGCATGCTCATGACGAGCTCAGCTCGTCATGTAACGCGGTAAATCGAAAAAAGCCGCACAGCGCAAAAATGAACGCAGCACGCATGCGGTTAAGACCGGCTCCTGCATTTAGGAGCCAAGTGCCCCTTCCTTGGGCAGCTCAAATTGCGCTTACTCTGGTGTGATCTTGATAAAAGAGCAAAATCACGACCCGCTGTTCATAACATCATTTTAAAAACATGCGTTATCAACATCCTCATAATGACAGCCATTTTGGGAATACTTTAGCAAAAGCTAAGCAGGTTGCAACATAGCAGAGACTACTACTTCCTGCTGGGTGGCTGGTAAGTACAGAAATCCGTGGTGATAGTCAAAATCTCAACCAAGCAAATAAAGTAGCTGTGCCTTCTGTATGCACGATTACTTCGCTTCTGGTTGGCATGCCTGCTTTCTCCCCCCTTGCTTAGAGTTTGCTCTTACAGCAGATGCCTTGTTGCCTGAGAAGGATTTCCAATAGGAAAACCAGTACAAGATTTGGACAAAAAAGCAGTTATGGAAAATGTGTCCTCCTCGCACCAGATAAGTGTGTGACACTACCGGATATCTACAAGAGTCGGGCTACAGGAGGACGTCCCAAGCCTAGGGCGGAAATAATGACAAGCTCGGGACCGACAAAGGGGATGTTACTCCAGCTCCAAACACAATGACAGCTGGAACACTGAAGGTTACGCAGGCAGCCAAGAATAGCCCAAGCAGCAAGAAATGCTCTATTTTTTTTTTTAAAAAGCCATTGTGACAAATATAAACAATCCAACGAGCAAGGCCCAGTGACAAGGCTTTGGCACTGTGAGGATCTTGGACCATCACAAACCTAAGGGCAGGAAATTCCTGCTCCGGTTCCTGTTCCACTAGAGCTCAAGAAGTAGGGTGCACCCATAGAAATGATCAAATGCCGAAGAGGGACGAACTGCACCTGGGAAAGATGCAGGCCTGTATGGTGCTGGTGGCCCTCCCTCCACCAGGGAGCCATTTCAACAAGTATTGATAAAGCCATTAGGTCTTGCCAAATCCCTGAAGCTCTGCAGCATGGCTAAAGAATATATTGAATAAAAAACTTTAAAAAACTTAGACAGACGCAGCATTTTGGAAGCGTGTGCGCCAACAAAATGACACGGATGCTTTAGTTACTGATAAGCGTTAGATAGGAAACTAAAAAGAAGAAAAAAACGCCAGGGAGGGGCACTGAAGCAAAATGGGGGGGTGCTGGTTTGAAGGGAAGAAAAACCGAGGACATGGGTGAGCAGGAAGTAACAGCGGTAGAGCAGGAAGTAACAGCGGTAGAGCAGGAAGTAACAGCGGTAGAGAAACATGAGGGGGTGGGGTTAGAGAATCACCCAGCAAGACAAAGCTACACGGGAATGGGAGCACAGAAGCAAGACAGCGCAACACAGAGATGGGGAGGTACGGGGGTGTTGATGCTCTCAACGTCATTACCTAGTCCTGGACTTTTCACCTGCAAATGATTGCAGGCAGGTGTGCTTGCGTAATTGGGTTAGTGGAAGCAAAACAAGACTAAAACACACGGACACCTTACGTTGCCACACCAAAGCCCAGGACTGGAAACAGTGCCCTTAATGACATGGAGTGAATTGGTTGCCCTAGAATAGGATCTAGTGGATCAACCTGCAGCCTGCATGAAGTGATAATTGTAAAAAATGAAGAGGTTCTATGAATCAGCAGAGAGGACGTTTTGGATTGGGGTAGGACTTTATGTCACTGCCATTCTTTAAATACCGGGGTGGGATCTATGTTTAAGAAAGAAGCCTGTTCCTGAAAATCATAATACTTTTTAGAGGCTCTCTTGGAAAGTCAATTTGGAAAAACTGGCTTTGGCTAGCAAGAGGTGAATTCAATCTTGAAGAGATTCCTCACCAACTCCTTAAATGGTAAAACAGGATGCTGCTAGGGTCTGCAGGGCAAAAGAGATCATGGCCACTGGACTGTCCCTCTACAGGAGAGTCACAATATTTTAAACACTCAGCCCTTGAGGAAGAGGGCCATTCAAACGAAAGAAATACTTACTAAACGCAAACATATACCCAGTAGGCATTTTGGCTCTAGGAGAGGGAGAGAAGAAAAGAAACGAAATAATAGTAGTGTCTTACAGACTATTCAGAACTGATCTTAACAGGTAAGACAGAGTTGTCCTAAAATTTAGTCAAAAGATACATTTTTATTTTCTTACAAAAGGTTCCATAATCCACAATTGGTTGGAGGGCAGTTGGTTGCCGGTTCCAAGCCTTAGGCTTAGAGGCTTGAACTGGGAAAGAAAAAAACCAACAAAACTTTCCTTCGAGGCGGATTTTAAAAAATAAAAACAAAAAGGGGAACAGTGGCCCTGACCTCCATGCCAAATTGCAAAGCATGCCCAGGAGTATATTTGATAACGTAAGATATGAGAGCAGGGGCACCAGAATAGTTTATTGATTTATGGACCATAAAGCTTTTTTTTTTTTTAAAGTACCCTTCGCTAACTATAAACCAGTGCAATTTACGCCAAATTTAACAATGTACTCAAATATACTCAAAAGCTAATTTTATAGCTATATTCTGGCTTGGTTGATGCCTGAACAACTTTTTTCAGACTGGCCGAGATATCCGTCATTGACATAACCTATGCTGGGAATGGATGGGGCAACTAGAAATGCCCAAAGTTCTGACAGGACAACTCAACCTTTTCTAGAGGAGTATAATTTGGTAGGAACATGAAGTCACCACAGCATTAATTTGTTTCGCCATGAGTAAGTTTTTGTCAATTTTAAGGCCTACGTTTTTTACCACATTGACCGGATTAGGTGGAGACCCCACATGGTCAGCGACTAGCTGCCGCCTCCCCCCCAATCCGGCACCCAACACCCAGGAACGTGGACACGAGACGTGTTTTACTTTTTGGAAGGCGGGCGCTAGTCGCCCGGCCGTATTTATTAAAGTATGAAATTAAAAAAGGTTTTAATTGCATAATCAACAATGAATACAAAAATCAGCAGGACATTCAGTTATACAATTGTTATCAACAAGTTTGAGAGCCTGACCTTAACAAAACTCTAATACATGTTGTTCCTAGCTAAAGAAGCCCCGAACGCGGGGCACAACGTTCAGCGAGGGAGCGTCCAGGGACAAGGGGGTCTCCTGGGCGCTCCCTACCTCTTATTCCCGAGGGGCCGGGTGGCCCCTCCTATCGCCCGCCCCCCCCGACCCGGAACCACTCCATTGAATCCGGGTCAGGAGGGGCGCCGGCCAATCGGCGGTGGGTCGCGCCCCCAGGGCACGCCCCCACCGTCGAATGACACGAGGGGAAAGGTGGGGAGACGGTCGCCGCGCCGCCATGCGTGCGGGGGGGCCGAGGGCCCCCCCTTTTCATTTTGACTACGTTCGATTTTAACACATTTTTATTCATTCACGTTTCGATAGCAGCAAGACAGGGATTAAGAAATTGCTGAATTTGTTCAGTAGAACACTTGAAGTGAAACAGAAGAGGAGTATCAGCAGCATATGCCAAACACTCCAGGGAAAAGGAACGAATAGAAGATACAAAAGTTGAACACAAATATTAAACAAAATTGGGGCCAATGAGGCTCCCGGGGTACTCTGAATTTTACCAGAGTGACTTTACAACAGAGTAATTTCGACTTGTGAAAAATGAAGAGAACCAAGCAAGGGCAGACACTCATAGGGCTATCTCTGCCACATGTTGATCATGATAGCATGATCGAGTATAGCAAACTCTGTGGGGAGATCCAAGTGGATGTCCACCAACCAGACTACACCTTAACTTTTTCAATATACAGACCAGAGCAGTTTTGGTCTCCTTCAGTTCGAGCCACATCCAGTACACTAATTTGTTGTAAGTGGTGTTGAAATGCACTTAGCAAGACACTTCTTCCCTTTTTCTTTAACATCAAAGGGAGGAAAGATATAGGCCTGTAACTGGACTCCAACAATTGGTCCAAATTGGATTGGCTTGACTACACTTTCTTTCAATTTTTGTGGAACCTGGACAGATGCAAAAAAAATGGTTCAGGAAGACTGTTTGCAAAATTCTGACACAGAAAATATAAGAAGATCCAAACTTAAGACTTCAGTAGTTGGATTGTGTTGTCCTCCTGAATGGCAGAAATAAGGTCTACTTTAAAGGTCTCTTGCCTGTCGAGTTTGCTGCTTTATTAAGAACACATCTTACTATTCATATATTATTACAATCTTACCACACACCTAAGGGGGGACAAGATTGATTGATGGGAAACTGTGAATTTTTAGAAATCGTCAGATCACAATCCTACAACACACTTTAACTGTCACCAACTGGAGAACCGATGGCATGCCACCAATAACCCCGCCAACAAAGCAGCTCACAAAATAGCCCTCAGCAACAATCACTGGCACATCAAGGAAGCCAAAAAAGCCACCATCACCAGCCGCATCGACTCCGTGGCCAACCACACAAAGGAACTCTTCAGAAAAATCAGAGAATTATCCAACCCAGCAGCCATAGAGAGCACCATCCACCCCTCCCAAGATCTCTGCAACACACCCTCAGACTACTTCCACAGAAAGATCACCTACAATTTCAACCTCCAACCTACCATCCTCTACACCAACAACCTTAACCAACCAGCGAACGTCAGTCAAAGTCATTACCACCTGGTACCCGCCCACCACCCTGACCACCTCCGACATCATGTCCTCCATCCACTCCGGGGTGCCCACCATCCCCTGCCCCCACCCACTCTACAACCTTGCAACAAACCCAACCAGCATGCAACTCAAAAGCATCCTCAACACCTGCATCTCAACAGCAACCTTCTAGGACAGATGGAAATACGCAGACGTCTGACTACTCCTCCGTCTACCCCAGTGAACTCAAAAATTATTATCCAATCACCCTGCTCCCCTACCTGGCCGAAGTACTAGAGAAAGTCATCAACTAGCAGCTCATCAAACCATCTACTGGATGCCTCACAATCAGGATTCCGTGCCAACCACAGCACTGAGACCATGCTGATTGACACCACAGATGACATCAAAATCACTCCTCAAATGCAGGGGAAAACTGTGTCTGTGTTTCTCCTTGACCTCTCTGTGGCGGTCAACACAGTCTCCCACAACACCCTCATCAGACTCTACAACAGAGGCATACAACAAGATGCCCTCAAGTGGATTGCCACCTTCCTTACAGGACGCAAAGGGCATCCAACACCCTCCCTTCACCTCCACACTCAAAGATGACATATGTGGTCCCGTCAATGAGAGTGCTAAGAGAGGCAGGAATTACTCACCTTAAAGATATTTACCCGGACGGCACCTTCCTAGATCAAGGTGACCTCGGACATGTCGTGAATCAGACACTCATGTTCCGCTTCGCGGTCCATCGACTGAGAGGTGCGGCTAGGGAGCACTACACCACCTTCCCGGATGAGCCCCCAGTTCTGAGGTTGCTGCAGATGGGTCTCACCGTGTCTAATAACAAACACCTATTGTCCAAATTGTATGCGCTGATTAAAGCTGAATCAGAAGTAAGTGTGGATGACAGCTGGACAAAATGGAATGATTGTCTTGACGATGATATTTCGGAAGCCAACTGGAGGCATGTTTGTGGGTTGACTGGCACGCTAAGTATGAATGGTAATCTTAGAATTATCCACTTCAAGAATATACATCAAGTGTACTACACGCCGGCACGACTGTACAAATATGGCCTACGAGACACGGCAAGGTGTGAGAGATGTAGTCAAGACGACGCAGATTTTATACATCTGGCGTGGAACTGCCGGCCGGTGGCTGCCTTCTGGGAGGCAGTAGTGAGTAGCGTGAGTGAAATGGTGAGTGTTGATATCCCCTGTACGCCACTGGTGTGCCTCCTATGCTGAGTTCCAAACATTAAAGGCGCGAGTTGCAGACTGGTGAGGTTGGCGCTGCTCATGGCGGCTAGAAGGGTGGCGATGGCGTGGGGGAAAGGCAGATGTCCAGGTCTGAAAGATTGGCTGGCTGACATGGTGTACTGCAGAGATAGCCTAGGTGTGTATGCTGAGGAGTTGCCCGCCAGGTCCAGGCCAAGAGACATCTGGGAGCCGCTGCGCTTATATCTGCTAGCACACGCTGATGGGAGCACAGATTGATCCAGAAAGGGAAGCAATGGAGTATGTGAGGGAGAGACCGGGATTGGCTCCCCTTTTGAGACACTGAAGTGGTACAGGTCTATATTTCAACACTGAGAGAGCACATGGAACATTCTATCTGCTACTAATGAACCGAGATGCAATCGCGGATTGTTTTATGTTTTTCTTTTCTTATTATTTTTTCTTCTTATTGTTCAGAGAGAGTTTGTTGCTAATACCTCAGGCGAGGTTTGCATCTGCATAGCCTACTAGTAAGTCGTGTTATACTTTCTTTGCATAATCTGGACTATACCTGGGTTGTAGATGGAAACAACATGTGCGACTTACCGCATGTTTTACACTATGCTGCTTATGTGGTTGTGTACTGATTGTTGCTTCTATGTATGGCGATTACCTGTGCAAACTCAATAAAGAAAATTTTGAGAGAAAAAAAAAAAAGATGACATATGTGGTGTACCACGAGCATCATCACTCAGCCCCACCCTGTTCAACATCTACATGACCCCCCCCAGCAGACGTCATCAGATCCCACAGACTCAATGTAATCTCCTATGCAGACAATACCAAACTGATCCTCTCGCTCACCGATGACCCCTCCAACGCCAAAACCAACTTCTGCTACAACATGACCAACGTAGCCAAATGGATGAGAGACAACTGCCTCCAACTCAACTCAGACAAAACTGAAGTACTGATCTTCAGGAAGAACACCTCTGCATGACCACAACTGGTGGGCTGTAGAACTCGGACCAACACCCACACCGACCGACCATGCACGCAACCTCGGCATCATCCTCGACAGCCAACTGACCATGACAAGACAACGCAGTCACCTCCTTCTGCTTCCACACATTTTGCATGCTCTGCAGGATCCTCAGATGGATCCTAACCAACACCAGATATACCCTCACTCAGGCCCTCATCTACTACTACTACTAGGACTACATCTGCAGGCCACATCTAGAGTCTTGTGCCAGATTCTCAAGGTCACATAGTGAGTATCGTGTCTAGTTCTTGGGTCCTCTTCTGGAATGCGATGCTCAATTCTGGAGGTCACATATGAAAAAGGATGTGTTGTGCTGCAGGCCACATCTGAAGAACTATTTCCATCTCTAGAAGAGTAAAGAGAAACTACAGACAGTCCAGAGACAGGTGACAAGAACAGTGGTTTGAACCGCAAGACCTGTGAGGCAAGACCCAAGAAATTTTAAAATTGTGTTTGGTCATATCACACTGAATGCGCCCAATCGCAGAAGTTAATCAGGGTCAGGTTTAGTTAGTACTTGGATGGGAAACATTTTAAATAGGTTTTACACTTATGCACGGAGATTAGAGATGATAAAGTGCAACAATTTCTGCACTAGAGCCACAGTTCACAAGAGGAGATCTTGCAGTGAGGCTGAGGAGTAAGGTGTCCCAATAAGAGACTGGGAATAATTATAATTACCATTTGTAGCATGCTTTCATTGAAGCACTTTACACAGAACAGTCCGAGCTGAGGGAGAGCCAGAACATGCTCAAATGTTTGTGATCGTTTATGCCCAATGTGGACACCCCGGCAGGAATTATTTTTCCCCCCTTAACTAACACGTCACACTGCTGCCATTTTGTTCTGTTGGCTGATAACGAAACAAAATAGGGCCCCTGGGAATATTTGAAGATGACACTTACCTGCCTTTTGTGGCAGGTAGCATTGCCGCGCCTCTGGTTAGAATTTTTGCTGAATCTCTACCCGATGTCCGACTTTCCAAAATGCTACAGTCCAAGGCAGCGGCAGAGGGGAAGAGAGAAAAAGAGAAAGAAGGAAGTTTGAAAAAATGGCCACATACTGTACAGGAGACTACAACCCCACTACCTGACTATGCCCACTGTGACAGCAGAACCCTAAAATGCAACTGCTGCCACTCACCACCGATACCCTAGGAAGCCTACTCCGCCACAAAGTACAGAAACGCATAACCAAGGAACCAAACGGTGCCACTGAAACACGTAAAGTAATATTAAAGTTGGAAGGAGGAAGCTAAAAGTGAAGGAGTGGGGTCTCTGCCATCTTGGCTCTGCACCCACACCCATGACCCCTGCAAAGATATCTCAGGGGAGCACCAAATTATGCAGCAGTGTTGACTAAATGGTGCTGCAAGAAATGGCAAACGTTTTCATAGCATTACTTCATTATTTTGTCATTTTTACACATGGTAATACCGTCCGGGCAAAGATTTCACCTTATTACTTCCACTTTAGCAATCAAAAACAGAAATAAGCAACTGAAAGAGGACTATGTGACTACTGCAAAGGCCCTTCCAGTGCACGCGAACCAATGTTGCCACGTTTTTAGTTACTTTTGATCCGTTTGAGCTGAAAACAATTTTTTGTTTTTAAAATCTGCAAATTAGGAGCACTGTGTGGCAAATCCATAATGTGGGAAGAAGCTACAGCCACAGAATCGCATTGGTCCAGTAACCCTGCCCATACCTTACCAGAGGTACCACACATGACATCAGTGATGCCCTCAGAAGGAAACTCATTGACCGAAAGACCTAACTGCACCCACACACCTCCCACACCCCTGGGAATACCTACTATCTTAGAGAAGCTCTGCACCAAAGCATTAAGTGTCCACAGCATTAGTGAGGATGCACTTTAGAAGAACCACTTGTAACTAGAAAAGGATATTCTCAGACTTCAGTAACACAATCTGCACCTTCTGCGTTGTATAAATTCAAGTATGCACTAGACATTGGAAGCCCTGGACAAACACCTTGAGCTTAAACCGGGATTAGTGCCTACTACCCGTCAAGCGTGCATAGGCAAGCAAAGGAAGCTGTGAAGGAGCAGAAACAAGGCCATGCTTTAGAGTAGTGTGACATCATCAATATATGGGGAGACAAACTAGGCACAGCCCCCTCTCAAAGGGTTTAGTGCTTGTCTATATGCACTAGAACTGACCAGCAGACTAAGTAAATTCTGACAGGGGTGGCCTTGCCACCGTAGGAACTCTAAGCAGGCTGTGCCAGAGCCGGTATAGTCCAGAATAAGAAGTGATTAATATCATTGCAGACAATTCTTCAAAAACTTGGACTGCGCTGGCGCAACTGACTCCCCACCCGGAAGGAATCCCCTCTGCACGTTCATATGCATAACCGATGTCGCCGGTGACTAGCAAGATATAACCACTAGCATAGCAAGGAGGCCCTGGTGCAAAGCAAGGAAATGACCCCTTTGACTGCTTTTGGGGTAGTAAATCACATCAATCATCATCAGGGCTGGCCCGAAAACGGATTGAGTGGGACAGCGCCTTGGGCAGAAATAAAATGTGACGTTTGTTGTGGGTGAGGTCAAGGGGAGCATTGGGGTGTGACAGCAGGAAGTGGTAGGAAGATAGGCCGAGGGCAGGGGATTGATGTGGTGCGAACAATTAAGCTGAGGTACATTAAGGGCTGCTTACAAAGTTTTTAACGGGACCACTTTTGAGACCAGGTGGGATGGACAAGTTGCTGTTTGCATGACATTAAGTCAGGCAGCTCTCTGCAGCGCCCCTTGGAATACTGGCGCTCCAGGCATGGGCTCAGCTCGCCTACGCCCAAGGCCAGCCCTGATTATCATGGTTCAACTGGCCCCTGTGCCGCTGCAACTGGAGCACCAGTGTTCGCTATGACTCCTGATACAAGAGCCCACAGTATGCTCGGGTTCAGGGCGTCAAGGATGGATGCACTCACCATCCTTTATACGCCTATCCTCACCCCACACCCACCTGGTAGCAGATGCTACTTATTCTTTAAAGACTACCTAAGAGTGTAACATAAACCCCCGGACGCCCCCTCCGTCCGTGCACGGATGGCACATACCAAATCCCTGTATGCGGAAATTATGATGCCCCCGCCACCTCCATCTGCTAAGTAAGGTAGGTACGGGCCCAGGCAAATAGGAAAGTGATTCAACAACACCCCATCCCCCAAAGGGCATTATCTCCTAGCAGCCAACTGTCGCCAGCTCCAAAAGCAAGGTACAATTTGTGCGGATCAAGTGTGACCATCTGTTGTAACTACGATGACCCTACGCCTTCTACTGTCTTTACTGTGGCAAGATAAAAAACCTATAAGGAATGTGATACAGCGGCTCCCTCAAGAGGCTTGAGAAGCACTGAATATTCTTTTGAAGAGAACATTGTTCTAGGTCAGTGGTCTTCAAACATTGTAAAGCCAGACCACCCAGTTAAAAATCGTGCCCCTTCCCCAGAATTTATTACAATAGTTCTATTAAATGTGCAATGTTTAAATATGTCTACACAAATGTAAACATTGCAGTGAAGTGCTGTTACCCTTTTTAAAAATGCATTCAAATACACGATTGCTACAAATACTAGTCTGATCAGCCAGGCCTTACTAAAGTGTAAAAGCATTCACAGTGTGATTATCAGTAATGGTGGGAATGGGAGGTTTAAGGAATATTTGGAGCCCCTTCTCTTTTGACACCTACTCCCAGTCAATATAAACAAGCATTTACAATGCAATGGTCTCGGCATTATTAAAGGTAGAGCTATTGGCATTGCTCGTGACTTTTTTTTTTTTTTAAATCATACATAAATGGCATTGTCATTTACATTGCCAATAGCTTAATCGTTAAATAAATGGTATTGTCATTTACAATGCCAATAGCTTAAATCGCACGCAAATGCATGACCTATTGCAATTACACCCACACAGAGACACACACACAAAGCCACCCACACACACATACAGAGCTACCCACACAGAGTCATTCACATAGAGCCACCCTCACGCAGACAGTGCCACCCACACATAGAGCCACCTACAAAAAAAAAGCTATCCACACAGAGCCACACAGCCACACACACAGAGCCCCCCCACACACACACAGAACCCCCCCATACACACACATAGAGCCCCCCCACCACACACACAGTGGGGAAAGAAGTGGCCTTTTTTTGCTGTGCTAGAGATGGGATCAGCCCCGGGTTTCTTGAGGGGGCTACCGAATTGCAGAGACAGCGGAATTTCGACAGTCAGAGTGGGAGAGGCATTTAGAAACAGAAATCTGTTCATACGTGGAAAGTCACGGAGTCTGCAAGTGTGTGCAAGAGAGAGCACTAGACAGAGAATGGGTGCAGGCACCGATAGATAGAGGTGACAAGGGAATTGACAGCGAGAGAATAGAGAGTGTGAGAGAGAGGATGTGAGAGAGCCAGAGGGAACTGAGTGAGAAAAACTGACATACAGAGGTGAGAGAGAGAGTAAGAAAGACAGATTGGAGAGCGGGGTTGCGTAACAATGCGCGCAAACGGTAGGAGGGGTGAAGAGGAAAGAAAGAAGAAGGAAAGAAAGAAAGAGAGAAGCAATAGAGAGAAAAGGCAGTTACTGTTGATAGTTCTATGGGGCATTTGATTTTGAGGAGCCCATTTTGCCGTATTGTTCTTCCCCTGAAATTTGAGCAATTTAAGATGTTACTTTCTACTGGGGGTGGGGCTGTGTGCGAAGGATGACATTTCCTCACAGAAACCCTCCTTAAGAATTTCTTTGCCGTGGTGTGCTGAAGAAAGCCTCAGGCGAAATAATGATATCTATAAAAAGAGCCCCTTTCGACAGGCAGCTCGTTATTAGTCACGCCGGGGAATCCCTCTTGGAAGGACGATTGCAGCCCCGGGCTGCAGATAAATGTAGGAGTGCTGGTGCCCCCTTCCTGGAAACACTTATTAAAACAAGCACTCGCTGGAAGACTCGGCGGCGGGCGGGCAACAATGGCGGCCGCAAACATCCGAAAATTTCGGATTCTGGGGGCGTGTTTTGGCGGATGACGTCACAGTCGAAAGAACGCAAAAAAAAAAAAACACCCCCGAATCCGAAAGAGACGGGGCTTTATTGGAGTGACTCCCTTCTCCTCCAATGGCTGGCCTCCGTTTAGGAAGCCAGCCAATGGCCAATGGAGGAGAATGGAGGAGAGAGGCGGGTTCCAAGCCCCCTAACTCCAAAACATAAAATCTTCGGGACTCCGCCCTCACTGCTTCGCAGTGCAACGGTCCCTCTACCTAAAAATGACAAAAGGTGTTAATGATGGCCCATTACAGAGTGGCTTCTTTCACTCATGTTTTCCACTTAAAACAAAGCACTTTTATCAGCATGACACTACTCTTGGTCAGATCCTTGCGCCCACGCCTCACCACCAGGCCCATTAAGCTTCATTTTGAAGACCTCTTCCAAAGTTATTCTAATCATAGCCACAGACTCCTGGTTCCAGACCAATGGGCTTCAAAATAGTTCTGCTACCCGTGGGTTTTCCCCAACACCAACACCCCCCCCCCCCGATGTGGCAAACATATTTTCTCATAATTATTCTATAGAACTGGAAGCTGAGAATATACTTAATAAGCCAAGTACTGCAGTTCTGTTCAGTAATACAATTTCAAACTACAAATACACGATTGCCAGCCTTCTATCAGCAAACAGGGTTCCCTAATTTGTTAAAGTATCCACGGTGTGATACTTTATCAGAAATAGGGGGAAGGGACTTTGTGGCTTATTCATTCTTCCCCAACCTCTCCCACTTTGGCTAACCACTGACATTACTGATGGCCCATTCCAGGCTGGCACACTGCCATTTTCTTTACTGTCACTAAAAACACAGCGTTGAGTTCAGCTTGGTGTTTTTCTCGGACCCCAAGGGTATAATAAATGCTCCTCTTGGCCACAGTCTGGCGCCCCTTCCTCCCCAGAGATAATTAAAGCTCCACACCCAACGGCCCATCCCACGGTTTGAAGACCTCTGTTCTAGATGGATACAGCAAGGGAACATGCAGAACTGCTGGCAGCATTTATATCCCTGAGGAAATGTAATCGTTGTCTGCTACAGACGTCACGTGTAATGTGCAAGTTATTGTATCCCTCCACACCACCCTTATGATAAAAACAATGCACCTTCTCTGATTTTTCCTAATAACTGTGGAAATGGGACCTCCTGAACAAAATGCTCCAGGATATGAATCGATCTACCCATCAGAACTGAATCCAACACTCCAGAGGCTGCCTCCAGAGCTATAAACAGTACTGCAATGAGACTTTAGAACTGCAGTGCTCCAGATGTAGCTTCCTGAGTTGAAGACAATGCTCCAGATGTAACTAACTGAACACAACACTCCAGATGGGAACTCCCGAGTTAAAAACAACACTACTGGTGAGGCCTCCAGAACTGGCCACAATACCACAGAAGAGGTTTCTAGAGCTGGATATACCACGCCATATATAACCAACTTAATCCTCCAGACAGGGCATCCACAGACCGACACAGTACATAGATGTGATCTCCAGAGCTAGACAGTACTTGAGATGCGGCCTGCAGATCTGGATACAACGTGAGGTCTCACTTGTGATGGACGGTGGAAGCATAACCTACCTTTCACAGAGGCTTTTACCTTCCCTATGTACACCTTCTGCCTTTCAACGCCTGTGTCCCACTGCATACCTTCTAAACTTACTAGCCGGTATTGCCAGTCTGCCTGTTCTTTACTTTCTTAAAGCTTTTTAAAACACTTTTTCAAAACAGTTGGCAGCCTGTGTCCGATTAATCATGGGGTTTGCCAGAAACACCAGCATTGTACACAAGAACCACGCCTTGCTGCTAACCTAAGCAATGACCAAACCAATTAGACTGGCTTTGGAAAGTTGGTGCAATGCAAATTTTACAAACCAATGCCACAAAAATAAAAAATAAAAAAAAGAACCTTCACTGTCTAAATGTAGACGCTTCGAAAAAATGTTTTTTTCTTTTTTTTTTATAAAAACAATAACTGAATAGAATTAGAATAGGAACGTCCGAATGGTTCCTGGCATGTAGGTGTGCTTAAAATAGATACAGAAAACCTTTTTGTTTTAAAGCACACTACCGCAAATAAGATAGTTATTGGCTCAAACAAAATGTACTTTTGGCTTTGAATTACTATAATCTGAACACAAGGTTTTAACACACATGGATGACTTAATAAAAGCAAAAAAAAAAGATAAAGAATAAAAACAAAAAAAAGGTTAATAAAAACTAAAGTACTGGCCCACCAGGCCAGACACTGAAGTGTACCTTTTTGGCAAGAATAAGGGCAAATCTCTATGGCATTAATGTGGTCACTCAGTGCAGGACAGTCAACAAAAAACAGGCTGACCCCTTTCCCTATGCTGTGATAGCTACTCTACATATGTGCATTTTATTTATGGATAATAATTACATAAGACTGGAAACAGCTAAAGCAGACTTAAAAACCAGTACCAATGACATCAAGACCGCTGACTGCTGACATTCTGGGAAAAAGCCCTAAATGCAGGACTCCAAGTAAACGTTTTCAAAATCAATATAAGCAAGGTAGTATGCTTTACTGAGTACATAAAAATGCATTTTCATTGGCGAGTTAAACATGGAGGACAAACTATGAAAAGACACAAAATTCAAATATGTATCTGTTATTAGTAGATAAGCCTACAGAAGTTTGCAAAAGGTCTAGTAGCAAGGTCCAGAAGAAAGGAAACTTTTTTTAGGAAAAAAAACAGAGCTCCTTGCTTTTGAACACATGCAAACAGCAAAGCCCCATACTACTCATTTTTAGGCTCTAAAATACACAATTCGATAGAGGCTACCCTCTCTCTACCCATAGATAGGGCCGCAACCTTTTTTTTTATTACGAAAAAGTACACCATCTTTATATTTTGCAATTTTACAACAGCCGGTGAAAAACTATTTGTGTAAAATTGTCAGAATTATTGTCTAGCATGGAGATTATTTCTCTGTGTGCTCTAATAATCATTCTGAAACGATTTGGACACCCCTCACACACTTCTTAATGAGATATGTTCTGACCAGGCCATACAAATACAGGCCAGGGGGGTAACAAATAGCTAGGTTGCAACCCTACCCATGGGGGGTGTGTGTGTGTGTGTGTATATAAATATATCCCCAAAGTTTACTCAAAAAAGGCTCTGGACGAAACGCGCCGTCTTTGTGCACTATAAAGTATTGTACTGTCCGGAGATGTGCCGCTTGGTTTTTTTTTTCTTGGATTTCCAGGAAGTACGTGGGGAGTAAAGACACATGACAGCTGGAAGGTGAAACAAATATTTAGTAATATATATATATATACATACGTGTACACACACACACACACACACACACACACACACATACATACATACCCAAAGTTTATGTATTTTAGCATTATCCTCCAACTGACACTTAAAAAGCGAGCATGCTGGTCAGTTGAAAGGACAAGGGTCTTTTATTCTTTTAATGTGCTGCTTGCTATTTTGCATTTAACGCTAGCTGGACTTCCTTTAGTGTTGTGTTCTGCTTTTTTATGTTTCAATAGTGTCTATTAAAGTTTTCGCAGAGATCAAAAACAACACAGTAAACACAACGGTAAAAGACCCAACAGAACTGTCCAAACGCAAACTCGTTCCTCCCAATCCCACACCCAAACATTCTCATAAGAAATCTTCATGGATCCCACGCCAGAGATCACAATGGAAAGAGTACCAAAGCGAGGCGTTAGCGTTGGGCCGAGTAAGCCCAGTGCACAAAGTTTCTGCGGGCATATGGCTAGCCCGGCCTCGAAGTCAGAGTTCAAGCAGGTAAGAACTGGGTCCTACAATTTGTCAAACAGCTGTGTTTTATCTACTAAATCGTATTCGATCTTTTTGTGCCCCAACAGTTGCCACACTTTCTGAAGCCAGAGTTCACAGACTGGGTGATGGGTTTCGCCCATAGCGAAATTATTTTGTGTTTGGCAGCAAGAAACAGGTGGAAGATGCACTTGTTCGCTGTGGAGTGGAGTGCGTAGAGGTCCCCAGCAAGTGTGCCCAGGATAGCAAGATCAGGAAATTTGTAGATCACAGCCGTGAATCTGGGAGAATGCTGAAAAGATTGCATATGGGGGCATGAACTAACACGTGTATAAGGGTTCTTTCTGGTGCCCCCACATCCATGATAGTACACCTTGGAGTGGGTGGGATTGATAATTTGTAGACAGTGGGGGTGAGGTGCCAGCGGTATATGAATTTCTATAGAATCTCCCTGTCCTGAGCATGGCGAGCAAAGTTAGTGGTGCGGTGAAACAGCACTTGCCATGGTTTAGTGTCCAGGGTGATCTGGAGGTCTGCCCCCCCAGAGCAGCCATATCGAGGTTTTGGCTGTTGCAGTCAAGACATTATGGAGGATGTAGAATTTCTCTCACAATACTATTCCAACTTTTCACCGAGTCCCAAATGCATTTCAAGCTTGGAATATTTTGACTTCTTTATTTTGAAGAATTTTGGGTGAGACAGAAGAACGGCATCACTCTCCTTACATGTAAAAGGTTAATGCAGAAGGCGCAGAGTTGGAGTTCACTGTTTAAGTTACTAGAGACACACTTGATGGCGTGGCTTGATCTATACAGACAAGGTCTGTTGTGGCCTCCATCTGGTTAGGCTACAGTGTAGCTTAGAGAGCACACACATCACTGTTTAGATCACTCGGCACTGATGTGCCTTGGTTTTCCGAGATAAGGATGGCTGCCTAAGCCTGGCAACACTGTGCTGTTCTGAGGAGTGCTGAGTGCACAATTAACTGTTGAGGTTCTGGGTTCCCACAAGCAGAGCTGGGCCGGTCCTCGTTTAAGGGAGCTGTGATTTTCAATGAAGATCAGAGTACATGTACAGCACAGTTTGACTCCATAACCTTCGATATCTGTGTATAGAAAAACCTATCCGCCTATGTCTGGAGAGAAACTAGTCTTCCATGCACACACACAAACCTGTCTCCCCCCCCCCCATTTAGAGGGGGTGCTGTCTGCTGCTTACCCCACATTCAGGTGATCCACCAGTGCTTCTGTCAAACATGTCGCTGCAGCAATCGCCTCCTTTCGTCTCTTTTCTGAAGAAAGAAAAAAAATTCAGCACAGTTGACACTTTAGAACAGGAGAAAAAACAGTTACAATAAGCAGTGGACTAAAGACAGCGATAGATGTTTAGCTTCTCAGTCTGCCCGCTAGACACAGCCACATTGACGCCTTGCCCACTTACCTACTCCTGGCCTTCTATCACCACCTAACATGCAACCTGTTCTACTACTTAAACCCCTCGAACTGCAGAATACCCCATCACCAGAACTGTGCCCTTACACCACCCCGTGAGTCCTTTACGAGCACCCTGCTCTAGAGTCGTACAGTGTCCTCCGACCTGCATTGAGTCTCTTCTCTGGTCTATTTTACTTGCACAGTTCCCCCAGGCAGACCCCCCCAGGATATAGTGGCATGGATTAGCAAATTTAGCGGCACAAATATGGAAATTTAGCGGCACAAATATGGAAATTTTGCGGCATTTTTATGGCACTTTATTTTACTCCTAATCATTCATTTTCAGCCTTATATCAATGGAAACTGTTTTAGCAGAGTATTCCGCTTTGAAATAGGCAACCTGGGATATGGAACAGAGGAAGCAGCCCACGGGTAAAGGCTGTTAACCCTTGGAAATGCAATCCTCCTTTTGCTTTAGTATAGGTTCTGAGAAGCCCATCAAAGATGGCCTGGTAGCATCCCATAGGAAATGGCATTCCAGAACCTACCTCAGTGAAATTAAATATTTGCCTAAGATCACACAATTTCGGCATGGAAGCCACGATTTTATCTAAATTTTCTGGTTTCACTCTGTACAAATCAGCAAGTAAGTGGGTATCCATGTGTCTTTCCTTATGTTAAGACTTTGTTTTTAGTTTTAACCTCCTAGTGCATTCTTCTGCATTCTTCTGTAGTTTTTTTAATTATAGCTCCAACTTGACCCAAAGGTATTGAAGCTCTTCACATGTGCACCAGTCACACTACACAATTACAACACAAATACATGCATTGTTTATAGGCATAGGGAGATTAAGTGACTTGCCCAGAATCACAGGATGACGAGCCACAATTTCCAAGTGTTTTAAAGCAAATCTAACTCAGCAACTGTCTAAACTGGTTAACATTCTGGAAGATATGCTCTCTGCCCTGTCTGCCACACAGGGAGGTCTAATACCTCCTCTGACACAAGTGCTTCCAGCACATCTGCCCCTATTCCTCCTTGTACCTCCATTCAAACCTATGACCTCATTCCGCCACCTGACCCCACTCAAAGCACTCACACTGTCCCAAGTCCACCCGATGTCTTCAACTATTCCACATCTCCCTAAATTATCCCAAACCCCTAAACCTCACCATTCCTATAAACATTCCTAAGTGTATATAATGCCCTAAGAGGGGGGCATTAATACAAAGGTGTGTACAACGGAATGGGCTCTGTTCCCCTTATTCCTACATCAACTGTATGCAAGTAGTTCATGGCACACATGCCACAAACTGAATCACCTCCAGATTAGCAAGTGACAATAATGCCCCTAACAGACGGTTAGATTCTACGTTTCCATGTACCTGGTCCCTTGATCGGATTGTGTTTGCACTACTTGCAGCTGCATGATATATGCTTACACACACACACACACACACACATACACCCCCCTCCCCCCACACACTTTCTCTCTCTTTCTTCCTCTTTGTACTAAATCTCGGCTCCCACCTTTTGGGGGTTTGAGGCTTAGAAGTCCCTACTTGTAAACATTCTTCACAAGGCAGGGCAAGCGGGGGACCTGGTAACTTTTCAAAACAGTTTTAAGGTAACAATCCCAAAACTTTCAGTTTCCTTTGTCAAAAGCTTTTCAGTTGATTTTTAAAACTTTGTTCAAGGAAGTATGTGTGTTTTAATTAGGAATGTTTATATTAACCCGTCTCTAGAACGGAGAGGCATAGGTTGATTAAATGTCCAGTCTGGTTGTCTACCTATTTCAACAATTTGCCTCTTCAGATTTTATCATAATGGGCAATTTTAATTTAAATCTTTAACAAAATACGCCCTTGCCCATGGATGTTAACTTACTCTGTGGCAGGTCGTTTGTCATGTGTACCATATATGTGGGCTTGCTTCCGATTACAGCTGGAGCAACATGTTATAAAATCAAACACGAGACAGGTTTTTGTTCAGCGCACATCGTGAACAATTTGAAGGTCCTCATATGTGACAATGCAATGTATCCCCGTAGATGGTTTTTAATTGGTAGCGGCAAGACTGTTGCTAGTGCTCTGCTGTGACTTTCTCATGTAGTCATCTACGTTACGGGGTTCCCCAGGGCTCTTGCAGCCTACCATGCCAAAATGGTTCACACACATTTTATCAAAACCGCTGTAATGATTATTCACAGGAAACACACTGGCTGAGTCAGTGTGAGAGACTTGCTAGCACGTTGTGCACCTATGATATCTGCATTATCGGTTCTAGACAGGGAAACAGCATTAGTGCAGCAGGTAGAGTGGAACAGTGTACCTGGTGCGTTGGTGTGTAAACATCCCTCTGGACAGAAGCATGGCAATCTTTCATTTGCAAACCATATGGTGTGATTCATTTCCTGCTTCCATTGGGGCCCATGGATTGGCCTCTGGTTTGACCTCCTTGCAGGTGGATTAACCAAAACAATGTTTTTTTTTTAACTTTATTAAAATTTTAAATCAACTGTACAGCGAATGATGACTTGGAATTCACTGGCATGACATACAGCAAGCAAATACAAGGAGTATAGACACATTTACGACAAGAATGCGAACAAGGAATACTACAGCATCAACTGCACATGCATTCTCCAATTACATCGTCCGTAGTGATATTACTCCCCAAAGGTGAGTAGAGACACTGTTTTCAACCCCAGTAGAATTCTGCAACAGACAAGGTCACACATATTGAGCACTACATGAGATCACACGGGTCATAAAGCAACTCACACGCTGAGCAAGTATAACAGTCTTCCCTGCCTGCAAAAAACCCACTCAAAGAAGCAACATCTTCCTCTTCCATTCCATTGTTTCACCCCTTCTAAGCGCCCCTGTAGCTCCACTGTGCCTATTCCTTAAAGATTCCGCCCCCCCAAAATGTTTCCTTAGCCCCCCCCTCCAAATGTGGCTCTAGTTGCGCCTCTGCTCCCTAAAGACCCCTCATAAACCTTTTCCCTGCATTCCTTCAGTTCAATTACATGGGCAATTTTGTAAAATTCGCTGACTTTTTACAAAAGTGCCGATTTCGCGGGCACTTTTGTAAAAATTGCACCATTTTTACAAAAGTACTGATTTCGCGGTTTGCCGCGAAATCCTGGAGGGTCTGCCCAGGGCAGTGCCATGCCCTATTATCTTCGTCCAATCAGCACGGTGCCCTCCTATCTGTACTCTGTGCACCCGCGATCCTCCATAGTTTTGTTTCATTTGTTGCTCTTTGCGTCCAGACCTGCACTGTGCCAACAGTGCCTCACCTGATCTGCACCAGGCCCAATGTACTTTTATCAGTGCCTCCAATCTGGACATGTCTCTGTAAATGTTATCTATCCGCACTGTACCAAGTGTACCTTCCTCTCTGAGCCCCCCTGAACACCTGTACGATTCTCCCTTACCAACTGACTTGCAGGAGGTCCTTATAGTATTCCCCAACATGAACTTTACCATCTAGTATACCCATGGCCATCTAAGCTAACGCATGCCCCCCTAACCACCTCACCAAGCTCTGCAGCAACTTATAGGGCGTCTATCATGTTGTGATCCGTCCCATGTCCTCTAAGCTCCCCCTAATCTTCGCCAGGTCCTCATCTACACCCATCCCTTGGATCACCACAATAAGCAGTGCATCCTTGGATCTGAATAAAAAACCTTATCTGCCACCATGCTTTCCAAGACTACCAGTAATGTTAAAGTGATATAAACCATGCCCTCTAGTACCAAATAAATAATCTGAAGGGTGCCCTTTACCTGCACCTCCCTTCAGAGATGCATCGTATCCTCTGGTCACATGGTTATCTCTACGGTTCCATCTTACTGTGATACCAAGAGGGGGGAATGAGAGGTGGTGTAGGGAATACAGTACATCCTCCTTGATCAAACCGAAAAGACCAAAAACACTGTTGTAACCCTTCCTTCAGTCTTGTATATGTTCAAGAACTGAAGGGGCTCGATACACTGACAACCGTTTTTTCTATACCCATGTCTGTGGAAAGAATGTTCCTTGGTGTGACCAATATGTGAGTAGAATGTTAGTGTTGGTCCGGTCAGCCTTACTGTAGTCTTCTCCCGAACATTATGCCTTACACCTCCCTTTTTGCTGATCTCAATTTTGTTGGCCTTAAGACTCTGCACTTTACCACTGCTAACCAGTGCTAAAGTGCGTGTGCTCACTCCCTAAAACGTGGTACCATTGGCTTACATCCAATTGGCACATTTAATTTAGTTACAAGACCCTAGTAAAGTAGTACTACATGTACCCAGAGCCTGTAAATTAAATGCTACTAGAGGGCCTGCAGAAATAATTGCGACACCCACTTAAGTATTCTATCAAACACAGCTCAGGCCTGCCATTGCAGGTTGTGTATGCAGTTTTTAACTGAAATTCAATATCCCAAAGTGAACCTTTTGGCACGATTAAACCTTTCTTTTAATACATATAAGTCACCCCTAAAGGAAGCCCTAAACAGTCAGTAGGGCAGGGTGCAGTATATTAAAAAAGTTGGACATGTACTTTTAAGTTTTAAATGTCCCGGTAGTAAAAAACTCTTACATTTGTTTTTCACTACTGTAAGGCCTACCTCTCCCATAGGATAACATTGGGTTACCTTATTACAATTAATAAGAGATCACTTTCAATTGTGGCAGCAGGTAGGAATGTTGAATTTGGTGTTTAAATAATGTAATTTTAAACCCTCTTCAATGGATTTTAATTCACAAAATGTTACATTTAGAAAGTGAGCATTGTCTTGTCCCAACCATCTGGATACCCTCACGGGTGACTGGTGCACTGTACAAGTAGACATAACATAACAAAACTAAAATATCATGAACTGAGTGCACCCTTATGTTCAGTGTTTAGATCACAGAATTCTAGGATGTCATTGAGTTCCTGCAACCCAAACTTCCGCCTAGTCTACTAATAAAAATTTGTATAGAGAGACTTCGGAGAATGCTGGCTTGTGGGTAAATTGGGCCTCTCCACAGGTTCCAGAGGTTCTCCATGCAGAGGTGTGAGGACTAGGTGTGCTTTTGGTTGAGATTTGCAAGGCTTCTGAGTAAAGAATCCTGCCCCTTTCCCTGGCGGATTGCCTTGCACACACACCCAAGTCAGGAGAGGTCCAGAGAATACGCCTCTCCACAGTAGCACGGGGTGGGGACCTTCGGAACAAAGAGGAAACAACCCAAGCATTTTCAGTTGGCAAACCAGACATGTGGCAATATTTCTGCTCTATCCACCCACTTGGTAGGAATCTGATCTACTGCTCATCTCCAAAGGATAAGGCACCTGCTGCAGAGATTGCTGCTTGCCCAGCATGCATGGGGTGCCAACCTAAAAGCAATGGACAGTGCACCTGCTGATGTAATCAGCAGGTGCACCCCTCACCAGACAGGATAGCTTTACTCCAGTGGCATGGAGTGCACGGGACCCACAGCTGGGCAAACCCCGTCCCACTCAGGGTGACCGATGCAAAAAAGAACAATTGATGGACAGAATGCAGAACAATGTCATACATTCACCTTAGTACAGAGATCTGGGCCTAAATCCATCCTTTTTTGCTCACCATGCCATTCCAGTTTGGACCCAACCATATGCAACCCCGACACCGGTCCTAGGATTCTTGTTTCCAGTCCAGGGAGGACCTGCCTGGCAGTTCCGGCTGGACTATTCCCCTTGGGCGCAGGGTCAAGACTGTTTTGAATATGGTTGGGTCCAAAATGGAATGGCATGGTGAGCAAAAAAACTATTGATTTAGGCCCAGATCTCTGTACGGGGTGAGTGTATGACATTGTTCTGCATTCAGTTCACCAATTGTTTTTTTTGCATTTGCCACCCCGATCAGGACAGGTATGCCCAGACGTGGGACCTGTGCTCTCCATGCCACTGGAGTCAAGCTATCCTGGCTGAAGAGGGGTGAAACCCTGAAACCAGTCCTAGGATGCTTGTTTCCAGTCCAGGGGGGACCTGGACTGGCAGTTCGGGCTAGACTGTTCCCATTGGGCGCAGAGTCAAGACAGATTTGCATATAGTGGGTCCAAACTGGAATGGAATGGTGAGCAAAAAACCGATGGATTTAGGCCCAGATCTCTGTACGGGGTGAGTGTATGACATTGTTCTGCATTCTGTCAATCAATTTTTCTTTCTATATTTGTCTCATCGCCAGGCAGATGCAGATGGAATTGCCACTAGAGTTGGGCCTCACTCTGCATGAAGAACTTTACAGGGAGACACCGTAGCCTGGAATTTTATAAGCAATGCTCTTTTTATTGGTGGGAATAAATGGTCAATGTAATTCTCAAACCCAAATACAGGTTTGATTTCCCGTAACGTGAGAAACAATTTGCCATGGTGCTGGTCAGAGTACCATGACCAATAATTTCCTTTTAATCTTTCTAGGCTTGAGGGTCCCATGGTTTCCGAACAAGTAACGCCACAATAGGTTTTCGGTTTACCGGATGCCTTGTTAGCCCTCCAAATCTTGGCAACATACAGGCCAGAAGCGTTTGCTTTGGCTTTATAGGGCCGTAGTTCTGGTTTAATCGTTCTACGTCCAACACAACTGCTGAAGCAGATTATGGCATTTGACTGCTGGAGAATACTCGTTCAACTCTTCTTCTGCTCTTTGGCCCAGTTTAAATTGGCGTCATTCCTGATCAGTAGGTAATCGTAGGAGTCAACCTGATCTACCTTTTGATGGCATACTTTAAATTCAAACCGTGCCATGAATTGACTAACATTTTATTTTGGATACATTCATTTAAAGATTGTCAGGACAATACATTTTGAGATAATTGAGAAGTTTGTTCATGGAAAGCTCAGTAAGGAAAATAAAACTGAGTCATCGGCAAAAAGCAGAATGAGTGCTTTAATCCCTCTAATCGTGGGGACACTCAGGTTTAAGGTTAGCAGTTGACCGCCCACATCATTAATAAATTAGTAAAATACTCACAATGCAATCACGCACCCTAGCCTTACGCCCAATTCTATGTCAAAACTTGGAGTGCACTCGCCCTTGGGGCCAAATCTCACCACAGCTGTGTTATTCTGATGAAGCAACTTTATGACGCGCAAGAGCTTGTTGTTAATACCCTGTTTTTCCAGGGCATGCCAATTAGCTGGCCTGTTCACAGAGCCAAAACCTGTACTGAGATTGATAAATGTTATACAAAATAAAATAAAAAAAAGAGCAGACTGTAGTCCACCTGCCTGAAGTTTACTTTTTAAAAACAATATGATTACTTGATTAATAGTGTCTTGCGACTTGCAGAAGCCAGCTTAAAATGGAGATCACATGTTATGTCCCTCAGTCCAGGCCTCTAGCCAAATCAGAAGTAATTTAGCATCAATTTTTCCACACTGTCCAGGAGTGAGATTGGACGATAGTTTCCTGGTACCTTCTGGTTACCTTTTGTTGTGCAGAGGGAAAATAACTGCTGCTGTTCAAGAAGGTGGGACTTCCCCGAATTACCAGATTGCATTATATGCAGCCATTAGAATTGGGACGCAAATAGGTAAATTGTTGCAATAGATGTCGGAATAAATTTGATCAGGACTGGGCCCTTTCATACATTTTGGATCAAAATAGTGGCTTAAACTTCTCTTTCCACAAATTCAGGAGTTGTGATACCAGATACCGCCAAGAGTGGAAATGTAATGTTACTCAGTACTAAATTATTAGCAACATTCAGAGACAGAGCCCTCTCTTCGTTCAGCTGGCTGCACCTTGTTGGATGGTGAAATGGTTGATCCAAGACTGGGCCATGATGCTAAACTCGAGATTTCTAGGGGCGCTTTCACAGTCTCATCTGATCAGGTTCCAAAACAATCTAGGATTATTCCCTTGAACTGCTTCCGTGAGTTTAGACCAGGTTTTAACGTGTAGATTCCATTCTTTTTAATTTCATCAGTTGCTCATCTTCTTTCCTCAACAACAAGAAACGTAGTTTGCCAGAGTTTCTTGAGCATAAAGCCGAACTCCTAACAGTTTTTGATTTACGGCACTCAACATGAACCATGTGAGGATACTCGTGCTGTCTTTAGGAGCCAGCTGGCAATGCGTGGTTGATCCACAAAGCTAACTTTACGCCTCAATCTCTAAGCGACTCCTAGATAGGCTCCAGAACGCTGCTGCGAAACCATAGTATGATTCCCGTGCTCCACCAACATCTCGCCCCATCTCAGAGACCTACAGTGGCTCCCCGTTTACAAACACAGCCAATTAAAACTCCTCACGCAAACAAACAAAGGCTTACACAACACTCATCCATCCACCATAGCTCAGCAACCGTATACACTCATCATCCTAACAGACATGTACGCTCAGCCTCATGCGCAAATGTCCCAGACATTCAAAAGAGCAAAACCAGAGATCGTTAGTTCTCATGCATAACACCAAAAACATGAACAGTCTCGCAAAACACATCAGAGCCTCTTCCTCCCTTCTTGAGTTTCACAAGGAGACTCTTCGAATTACTCTCAAGAGGACACCCACCTACGCAGCTGCTCAAACTCCTTTATACCCTCATGGGAGATTAGTGCGCAATTGCAAATAGACATAACATTTTGAGAGCGCAGTGTATACTAGGTCACACGACTTGGTGCAGTTGGACTTTGTGTATTGCTTCCTGACAGTAAGACAAAAGGGGGAATAGTATTTGCAGGACAGGCCATCTCGGAGTTGATAGGTAGAGGAGCTGTTACCTATCACACTTGCACATCACAAAATCTCTGCCTCGGCACACTGACAATGAGTTTCACAATAGTCTTTTGTGTCCCCAGACAAACTGGGGACAGGGCAGGGAGACAGAAGATTTCAAACACCTATGGGGGTGGAAACCTCCAGAACCTCCTACTTCAAAACTGGCACCAGGTATAAATAGTAGACCCTTTGACCCAGGTCCTTAGTACACATCTGGACCTGTGAAAGACTAAAGAGAAGAACTGCTACTCTGTTGCCCTGGTGCCTGAGTGAGAAGGACTGGATCTGTACTTTGAACACAGGACCATCAGAGTGACTGGAAAGGCTAGTTGGCTGGACTCCTGATCAGAGTCTCAGGGGCAGAAAAGGCTCCAACTACCTAGCACCCAGCACTGGGACTCTGCCTACAGTGAGTCTTGCCCACCCCCCTCACCCCTCCCCCACCCCACCACTGTGGTGTCACCCCCGTCCTGGGCCCTTGGAAATGGATTTGAAGGTGCTCTGCCAGCTCAGCTGTGATCTCTTGGGCAAACCGACACAGCAGGACATATCTCTGCATCAGAACCACAACTGCGCAACACTTCCCCGACACACAACTTTGCATTGGTGCTCCTCAGAACTGCCCCATCACAGGACTTTACATTGCAAGCCTTCGTTGACGGCATCCTCGACGACGACCTCGAATCACAAGCTCTGTCGACAGCATCATCAGAACCGCCACAGTGCGAAGCATCACAGGACCTCACATTGCAGCGTAGTGGGAACCGCCGCTGTGCGACGCATCCTCGAGGCAGGATCTCGAAACACTCTGCAACCAGGGTGTAAGCTACTTTGTTCAGCGGGCCTAACTTGGCCCCTGTATCTGACTTGCGCTCAATCGTGGTTGGCCTGAACTTGTGACTTTGTCCAGGTCCGGCATGACAAAATAACTACAGTTGTCACTTTGTGCTTCTAATCACTGTTTTCACTTAAATCTACAGAATTGCGCAATTTGATTTTTGTCATTTTGGTGTCAAATAATTTATTACATTTTTCTAAATTGGTGTGGAATTTTTATTGCATTGCGCTTTCCCTTTCTTACTGTTTGAATTGCATACTCCATAAATACTACATAAATACTTTACACATTACCTCCAAGTTAAGACGGACTGCTTTTATGCCAAGCTACCACAGTGTTAATCACAGGTTAATTTGGGGTTGTGCGCGTTTCATCCTGACAAGAATAGTGGTTGCTGCTTGAGTAGGGTTTCAATCCCCCTAAGAAGTAACCCAATGTCCTACAGTTGATACCTGAGAGAATCGGAAAAGTGCTCTGAATGAGACGTGTGGTGGCATGTTGGAATCAGTGTGGAGTGTGTCCTCATCCAGGTACAAGAGTACATTTGACTGAATAGCAGTTCTGAAGCTGCTTTCTGGAAAAAAACTGTCTCATTTTCTTTAGTGGAGAGAGCTGGTTATCAGGTTGTTTTTGTTTTCTGGAGTATGTGTTCCTTGAAGATGAGGTTGGTATCCAGAGAAAATCCAATTGGCCTTGCGCTGGGTGCAAGTTGGAGTTTGACTCAGTCTGAGTTCATGTCAGACAACCAGTTTTGGGATACTTGTTGCTCTTTGTTCTTGGCATACAACAGAAATTCAGTCTTGAGGAGATGAACTTCAGGTAAGTACAGAGTATCCGAGTCAGGGCGAGGTGCAGCAAATGTTTGAGACACAGGATGTCAGGAATGGTGGAGACTTTCAAGTAGAGTTGTGAATGGGCAACATATTGGTGAATTATAATGCCTTTATGTAAGTAGAGTTTGACAGGCTCCATGACAGAGACAAGTTGGGAGACTCTGGAGGTCATAAGGAACTTTTAGGACCTGGAGGGTCTCATTTCAACAAACGGGTGTCAGCTGGATAAGTAGGAGGAGAACTAATGAAGGATGCTACCTGAGAACCTCAATTGAAACTTTAGGGTGTGGATGAAGCTGGGACAGTAGACTTTGTTGAGGGTGACCGAGTGATGCAGCCATATTTAGGAGGCAGTGGTCATCTTTACCTGTGGTCAGGAGGGTGTGTGGTCTACAATTTCTATGGTAGCAGTGTCTATTCTGCTGCACCTGAAGCCAGATTGGTACTCATGCAGGAAAATGGTTGGTACTGATGATGTGATGTTGGAGTTGAGCAGACATTGCTTTTTCAATGAGCTTGTTGATAAAGAGGGAGTAATTGGTGAGGTCATCGGGGTCTAGTGTACATATGTTCAGGAGTGGGAGAATCTGCCCAGTCTCGACAGTATCTGGGAATATTACATAAGTGAGGAAGGCACTGACAAATGTGAGTAGAAGGAGTGATAGTTCTTCTAAAGAGAGTGCTTTCATGAAGGAGGCGGGAAGACACTATTATATGAAACATCTTTTAAGGATTGAAACATGCCGGTAAGTTCCAGAAGATATATAACTTTGAAGGATGGCCACTGCAGGATGCTGCAAGATGACGTGGGTCTAAGAGGAGATGGCTTGGTGTTGGTGTGCTATTAGAGCTTCTTTCTTTTTTCAATGAAAAATACTTTGTTGGCATTCAATCTGACTGTGTAGCGTTAATCAGGAGGGGGTTGATGCAGTGCTTCATTTACTTGAAGAGTGTTCTGCTTCTGCTGGCAGTTTCACTAAGACAGATAGTTGAAAACATTGATTTACATCTGTGGCAGATTTCAGAAGGGACGTCTTTAAGCTTTCTTTAATTATACGCCTGGAGTAAGATTAAGGAGGTGGCTTATTTAAGTATAATTGATTGCATCTGGAAAAAATCACAGTTTAGGGTGCAACTGGCAGCATATCAATATCAATCCTCAGCTGAATCTGGGAACTGTGCTTTGATTTTGATTTTTTATTTATTCATTTACTAAGAAACAGGCTACTCGCAATGTTGGTAGTTGCAGGGACTGCAAGGTCCTTATGGCCTTGCAGACAGCAAAACGCCAGGAACATTCCTGATGAAGGCCAGAAAAGAGTGCCAGAGTTTTTCAGTTTGAACGTGCAACAGCGAGTGTGCTAAAGTTTGGGACTCGCATCTGAAACTAGAGCCTGGTACGACCTATGCCATATTTGCAGGAATGTAGGTACACAACTGTGTAGGATACTACTGGTGATACAAAGCCCCATTAAGGAGATTCTCCTGTTTGCAGAGGTAAATTTAAGAATGCACCAGACTGGTGGGTGTGATAAGGGATTTAAGGTGCACAATACGTCTCATTTTTTTCTGTTCTGTAACCCATGTTACTTTCTCACGTTTTTGGGCCAGCATTCCTCATCTCCTTTTAGCTAAGATGTTTTGTGTTTGTGATTAACTGAAGCATTCGTTTTGCAGCTCAGTTATTACAGTCAATCTGGGGCAAGCCACAGTATAGTTTCCCATAGCGGCCATTGCAGAAAGCCGACCAGCTGTTGCTGGGAACATCTGCTGCTAAAGCGGCCTTCAAAGATAACTCCTCCTGCACTGGAGCATGGTGGAGCTAAAACCAATGCAAAGTCCTGCATAATGTGGGAGCAAAAACTTCGAGAGAATGAACAACTTGAACCAGGAGCTGCTACGTGCTAAGGCATCAGAATCCTAATAACTGCATGTATAATTGGCGATAAAAGTATTTAGTTACCCCCTGCTTCCTCCAGAATTTAGAAAGATGGCTACAATGGCGGTAATTTATTCATTTCTAGGCTATTGCAATGATGGGGGGAATTTTTTTTCTCATGGATCACTTATTGATAGTGTACCCAAGAACAGGTTATACAGGCATTTCCCAAACTGTGGATCAGGACCCACTGGTGGGCCAGTGGCGGTTTTTGGTGAGTCGCGAAAGGCCTGGCCTGTATGCAAGTTATATTTTAAATGATTAGTCCAATTTGCGCACCAGTGCAAAAGCGCTGAACAATGTCCTCAAGTCCAGGTTTAAAACAAACCTTTGCAAGTACTCCAAACAACACTCAGGGTGAACCTTCCAGTATTTGTTGCTGGCGTTTTGTTACTTCACAAAGTCATTCCAACGGTAAATGTGATCACTACACGTGATTATACACAACCATACCACTTGTGTATGACTCTTACGCATAAATTGATAAATATGGATGTGGTCTAACAGCCAGAGGTGCCAACAGTGGATCAGGGGACCCAGGCTCAAGCCTGGACGTTGGCTCAACATCCTATGATTCTGGGCAAATCACGTAATCTCCGGTGCATGAAATAAAAAATTAATCTGATTTTGTGTAATGTAATCTGGTGATTATGTATAGTACTCCAATTCCCTTGGGCTGTGTTCATGATATATTGCACCGCAGGGCCTCGCTTTAACACTAAAATGGATACCAACCACTTCTGCATACTCTGCTGCAGAAGGGATTTTTTTCAAATTTGCTAAATTTATTGTTATCAAAATCATTTTTTTCAGAAGCCTTTTGATTTTAGTGAATGGATGCCACAGGCCAGCACTCCACTCTGAAAGTGTTCCTGCTCCAGACTCCAGTGCAGTTCACCATAGGCCACTTTTATGGGCACATCAATATTCAATACAAGTTGTTCTTGTATAGCAAATAGCTACCCGAGCGGCCTACCAGCGATTATTCCAACAGCCTTTCCGGATTACCTACATGACCTATGATTGATTGATTGACCCATAACGCTAGTGCCCCTACTTCAGAAAAGGTGAGTTGTAAGAATTTTTCTGAAGCAGACTTCTGACTTCAGAGGGGAGCAAACTCAAGAGTACAAGATACTTAAAGGAGCGATCACTACTTCTCTCTCTTTTAATCTTGGGTACCGACATGAGTCCTTGACGGAAGGAACCTCCCTGGTTCCGGATGATAAGCAGGCCTTTTCCATAGAAGGCCCGATGTGCGATGCAGAGAGCTTTAAAAAGAATTTGCTTTTAAACTGGAAGCCAGTGAAAGGCTATTATAGATGGTTTGGCGGGATGATGTTTAGGTATTTTGTGAAGAACTCTAGCTGCTGCACTCTGGACAACTTGGAGACTTTTTATGAAGTGGTCCAAAACGCAGCAGCCAGAGTCCTACACAAAATACCTAGGCATCAATCAGCCACACCGGCCTTAATAGCCACAGTCTGATATCAGGGTTGTGACATTTACATACAGTTCCTGTTAATACATAAAAAAAATTAATAACTGCTCTGCCCTATGTCCTTTAAAGCTAATTGGGTTCTGGTCCTAAAACGTTTGGAAAGCGCTGGGTCATACTTACTTACTTACATACATACATACATATATATATTTTTATAAGAGGAGTGTGTTCTGCTTTACAAGATCAACAACAATTCAATACCAACAGGCAGATTGAATCAGTTTAAAATACTCATGAACACACATGGAAATTAATTTTGAAAATATCAGGAACAATCCTTAAACTTGTAACTTGGTCTGGTCAAATTTCATAGATGCTGTGCAATAAATAAATAAAGTGCTACTGGCACAGTGCACAATCTTAGTGTGAGAATTAGTGAGCTTGTGTATAAAGTACAGTGAAAAGCTGAATCAAGTCATAAGACTGCATAAAGCATTAGGAAAGCTAATAGGTCTTGCCCTTTTGACCTATCAGTCTTGACAATGCCTTTGTCATAGGCAAAAAAAAGGGCAAAGATGTGAACAAATTATTGCGCCATAAAGCTACAGCAACGCAGCATGATGCTGTGCACATGCATCATCATGCAAGCGAGCACATGCATTAGAACACAGACGTCATTTTTTATTTTTTTATTTACCATTCCAAGATGGCGGATTCCATTCTTGGCGCAGTAAATAACAAAATTAAAGGGTCTCAAAAGCGCACATTAGAAAAAGGGGGCAGTCCAGCAGCAATTAGTCGCTGCGGGCCCTCTAAAAAACCTTTAAAAAATAAAAAGAACATTTATTTATTTCATGTACCACGTCAAAATAGGCAGGGGAACAACAGAGGAGCGGTTGAAAAGAAGTCAATGTGTGGGAAATATTAATTTAAGGGAAAAAAAACAGCAGGTTGGAGAAGCAACGGACGAGTGGATGGAGTGCAGCAACACGGAGAGCATGGGGGCAGGTATTTGGAGGGGGAAGCAGTCACGAGAGCAGGAAAACACATGCACTCCTGTAAAGAGCAGAAAGAAATAAGTAGTAGTAGAGGGACACGAGTCATCCAATCAAATAGATGGTAAAGAAGCTATGCACCAGGGAGTAAGCCAAAATGGAGAGAAAGCCATCAAATAAGAAGCAAGGCACTCAAGATTGACAAGAAAGCCATGAACGATAAGCAATGGGAGGGCCCAAGCCCACTACAAGTTTTGGTATGGTCAACAACAGGTCATTCAAAAACAGTGAGATCTAAAAATCCGTTCCATAACGTTGTAGTGGTCTACGGGATTAGTTCAGTGGGGTATAAGTTGACATGTCAAACCTCATAGCAATGCTCTTTAAGCTCATGAGGACAAGAAAATCTGGTCAATCTAACATCCTCTAATTCTATATGAATACAATGATCCCCTGTCAGATAAATTGTAGGTGTTGGTGTATTACAGAATGGCGGGTAAAATAGCATCTGTGCTTGATTTTAAAGATATCACTGAACTCAGAATGAGGCGAAATGCATTGAAACAAGACATATAGATAATTCACCATTAGAAAAGCATGTGCATCAAATGACTTCAAGGGAGGGACAATCCAAGAGTATGTCAATGGAAGGTGGACTGTGGAATTAGAAGCCTTGGGTTATAGTATCTGGTCACTAACCCAACTGCAGACTATAGAGCCGAAACGCTTCAAGCTTCTCTACGTAGCTGCAGCAGACAGGAAAGGAGCTACCCGAGGGAAAACACTTCCAGTAACTAACAAGTACTTACTAAATTATCACAGCACAGAAGGCATACTGAGCTGTAAACATTCAACGATCAATAATATTTCTGCAGTGGTGCTCATCAATCATAATTCTGACAGATGATTCCACAACAGGTAACACATGAAAAAAGAGTAAAGTCAAAAAAGTTACGAAGCTAAAAATGGTACACAGCTAGGAATATTAATGTGAACTGACTGTATCCAACTTGAATTGTTGTAGATTATCGGAACATGTCCTGACTCAGGAATGTGGTCCATTAACATCACTGCATTTAACCCCTTTGATGCGTGCGTCGGCCAACGGCCGTCGCAAGCACTACCTCGGTAGTGCTGCGCACGTCCGTTGGTCGACAGCCCCGCCCACCTAATAGAACGCCCGCACTGCGGCAGAATTTGCGCCGCAGTAAAGGGGTTAAGGGATTATGCAATTTGTAAAGAGCAGGTATGGAGCTAACTGTCTTAAACTGTCTGCTCAAAGCATGAATAGAAGTAGATGACTAGGCGAGCAATACAATGGGGATTGCCCAAAAATAGACTGTTCTCAAACAGAATTTAAAACCTCAAAATATTTGGGAAAAATACAAACAGAAAAAGGTTGTTCCATAGTAGTGACCGCCACTCCCCCGTTCCAGATTCTCTGTTTTCCTACAGTTGACATTCTTCTAAATCGTTACTTGCAATAGGGCTAGATAACTGGAGCCCAAGTTCCAAGAAACTAGATGTTTTTTCTTTAATAATCCAAACTGGAAAGTATGGTTTTGTTGTATCTTTTCCTTTAAGAGTGAGCATTCCTTATGAGGAATGCGTCTTGTCATTAAAAGAATGTTGTTGGTCAAGCAAAGGGCAGTTGAAGCCTGGACTTTGCTGAGACCACTTGCCTCCCTGTTGGGTGTCATTAAAGCTGTTCAAGAACCTTTCCTGTGGCTGAAGGATTCTTTTATCACTGGCGACGGAGGAAATCACCCAGCAGGAAATAAAGAGCCCAGCGTGCGCGAGATTCCACATTTTGGATTTTTTTGGAATGATTTACTGACTGCCGTGTGCATTTCAAGACGTGCGCATTATTTTGAAGGGTTGCTGTGCATGGCGTTGTGACGAGATTGGCACACAGTTTGACGATTTTTTTTGTGTTTAAAACTGTTTAAAGATATCTGGAAGTACTTAACTTTCTAGTCGCGGCGTCATTTGAATATCTGGAACGATCTGTGCACGAACTCCCGGCACGTTCTGTCTCCGTGTCTGTGGTGAGCGGAGAGCTGGATTTGTGATGTCATCACATGACGTAGCGTGACACGCTTAGATACCGGAGTGCAACCGGTTGCCAGGAAACGCTCTATTGCCGAATGAGAGCGTCGCGCTCCGTGTTCAGGAAGCGCGCTCGGTTGCCGAGTGAAGACGAAGTAAACAGCGACGGAGTTTCATATAAAGCGTGTCACTCTAATATTTAGTGGCTTAGTGTGATACTGTTGGAGGTGTTTTGTGAAGAAAGAGGCAAGTCAAATGAAGTGGATTAATAAGTACCAGGTATAAAGAAGTAAGGAAGGAACCATCATTTTGGATTTTGTCTAGTTTTTTTAAAATTTATTTTGTTTCCATTGACTTTGAAGTAGGCGCATTTTCAGCTATTCATCTTCGATTTAGCTTGTTGTTTTAATAATTCTTTTGGATTCTTATTTTAGATTGTTGTTTTAGCTTGTCCGGTTATTTATTTTTTTCGGAATGTCATCATCAACAAGTGGGATGAACCAGCCGCCTCAATTTTTGAGTGAGCAGGGTGAACCAATTTTGCCCTGGAAGAAATGGAAACCGATTTTTGACTCGTATTTGCTCGCTATTGGTGGTGAAAAGTTTTCTGCGGTCAGGAAACAGGCAGTTTTGCTGAACAACTTGGGAATAGAAGGGAGGAACATATATGACAGTTTGGATCCTATACCCATTGGCAGAGGAGCAGGTGAACCCAGTGATGTGTACGAGATGAGTGTTCTCCTTTTGAAAAATCATTTTGGGGCGCGCATCAATGTAGTCATGGAGAGACATACATTTTTCATGCGTACGCAAGGGAAATGTGAGAGTGGGAAATTATGTAGCCGCACTTAAATCTCTGGCGCAGACCTGTGATTTTGACCAATTGACTGACTCACTCATTCGTGATCAACTTGTACGTTGCACAAATGATCAGAAGATCCAAGAAAAATTACTGTCAAAGAATCCCAGCTTGAAAGAGGCCATACTTATAGTGGAGAGTGTTGAGCATACATCTACTTCGGTGAAAGAGATAAGGAAGGGTCCTAGCCAATTAGACCCTGACTCTAGTATTAGCAGTGAGAATCGAGAAATGTTTCATCCTGAAGCGAATGTTGCGGCAGTGGGTAAAATTCCTATGAAACAAGAGAAAATTTCTTTAAGACCTGAGAGGCCTAGACAGACTTTTAGTCATAATAAAGACAGTAAGATTAGATGCCCCAGATGTGGAAGTGAAAGGCATGGGCCGAACTACCCGAACTGTTTTGCCAAAAGCACTGTTTGCAGGAGTTGTGGCAAGAAGGGTCATGACGCAAGGATGTGTAACAACAGCAAAGTGAATTTTGTTGATGAAGAAGAGGAATGGGTTCAACATGCTGTTCATTGTGTCATTGAACCATCATCTGAAGTTGTGAATGATGTAAAAACAATTGATACTGATGTTGTTGAGGTTGTGGAAGTTGTGGAACCAAATAATGCAAATATGGTTGAAGTTGTGAATGATGTAAAGCCGATAGATATTGATGTTGTAACCATGCCCATTTGTGACATTTGTATTGCAGATAAGGTGGTTCCAGTACTAGCTGATTCTGGTTCACTGTTTACGCTTATTAGTGACAAGTTTTGGTTTTCAAATTTTGGGACTGACAGGATCAAGCTGTTGGCTCCTGATATCAATCCAGTTGGGTATGGGAGACAAAAGATTGATCTAGTTGGTTATTCTATCCAGACCATTTTGTTCAAGGGGAGAGAAACCGTGGGCAAGGTTTATGTTGCTAAAAGGGGGGATAATCTTCTTGGTTGGCGTCATCAGAGGGACCTAGGGATTATCTTAAATCCGAATGCTCCTGAACAAGTTATGTTGGTTTCTCAACAAAATGATATTCTGGATATTCTTGAGAAATTTCCAGAAGTTTTCACTGAGAGGTTAGGTCTTTTGAAGGGTTTTAAACATAGGATAATTCTAAAAAGTAATGCAAAACCTGTGGTACGCAAAGTAAGGAAAGTACCTAATCTTATGTTGAAACCACTCCAGGATGAAATTGATAGGTTGCTAGAGCTTGGGGTGATTGAGGAGATAGAATCCTCTGAATGGCTTGCGCCCATTGTTTTGGCCTCAAAGGACAAGGGTAGCAAAATTAGGATGTGTGTGGACCTGAGGAGTCTGAACAGCTCAATTTGGGTTGACAGGCAGCCTTTGCCGAATATAAATGAGATTTTGACGAGAGTGGGTGGTGCCACTGTGTTTAGTGTTATGGATTTATCGGCGTCGTATCATCAGATTTTGCTTCATGAGGATTCTAGACACCTGACATCCTTTGTAACACCGGTTGGTGCTTACAGGTTTGTTAGAATGCCGTTCGGTTTGGCGAGCGCAGCTGCTTGTTTTCAGAGGGTGATGAAAAATGTTTTATCAGGTATCAATTCTGTATTGTTCTTCCAGGATGATATTTTAGTGTATGGGAGTGATATGGGCAAACATGATGACATTTTATTTGGAGTTCTGTCCAGGCTGAAAGAATGTGGGCTGACGTTGAAATGTGAAAAATGCAAATTTAGAGTGAGTTCTGTATCCTATCTGGGACACTCCATTTCGGGGGAGGGTATTAGTCCCAAAATTGATTTGGCTGAGGCCATATTGCAAGCTCAGCCTCCTTCGGATAAGGATCAGGTGAAATCTTTTAATGAACTGTCTGAGTATTACTCAAAATGTATTCGCAATTTTGCTAGTGTGATGCAGCCCATTAGACTTCTATTGAAGAAAGGTGCTGTTTTTAATTGGGACAGGGAATGTTCTGAGGCTTTTGAAACGGTGAAATCTGAAATTGCGAAAATGCCAACCTTGGGACATTTTGATGTGTACAAGAAAACTATTTTGACTACTGATGCAAGTTTACGTGGGTTAGGAGCTGTGCTTTCACAGATTGTTGATGGCACAGAGAAGGTCATTGGATTTGCTTCTCGCTCACTTAAAGGTGCTGAGGAACCTTATTCTGTTATCGAGCGTGAGGCTCTAGCTTGTTTTTGGGCCATCAAGCATTTTAGATTTTATTTATGGGGCATACCTTTCATTGTTAGGTCGGACCACAAACCCCTTATACGGTTGTTTTCTTGTAGGAATGTTGAATGCACGACGCCTAGGATCAAGAGGTGGGTTGAAGGACTTATGGAGTAAAATTTTCTGGTAGAATATTTGCCAGGTTTTAAGAATATACCTGCCGATTTTCTTTCTAGATCGCCTCTGGAAAAATGTGTGGTGTGCGATCCTGAGGTCCAAAGTGTTGCATGGGTGAAGGAGTCAGCTTTGAATGAGGTGGAATGGAAAGATTGTTTTACAAGTGATCCAGCTAGAGATATTGTCATGAGATTTACAGTGGATGGTTGGCCAGCTTTAAAGGAGGTTCCTGATTCAGCTAAAGGTTACTGGAATGTTAGAGATGAAGTAAACATTGTACAGGGCGAATTATTTAGGGGTGACAGGTTAATTCCTCCTCTGATGATCAGGGAGAAAATCATAAATTTAGCGCATGAAGGTCATCTTGGACGTAGCCTCACGAAGGCAGGGGTTAGGGAGTCCTATTGGTGGCCTGAATTGGACCGTGAAGTGGAGTCTGTTGTTAGAGATTGCATCATTTGTGCTAGTAATGATAAGTCAAAGAAGGTGAGGATCACCCCTCTCTCGCCTGTTGCTATTCCGGAGCGTCCAAGGTCCAAACTGGCTGTGGATATTGTTGGTCCTTTTGAGCATTTAGCTCCTTCTGAGAGGTTTGTTGTTGTTCTGGTGGACTATACGTCGAAGTGGTTATCTGCTTCTTGTATGGGTTCAGTGTTGAGCAGAAACGTTATTGAGTTTCTTAAGGATGCTTTCACTTGTGAGGGGTCCCTGATGTTCTTGATGCTGATAATGGGGTGCAATTTACTTCGCAAGAAATGATTGACTTTTTGAAGGACTTATCCATCACCCATCAAAGAACTGCTCTTTATGCTCCTCAGGCAAATGGTTTGGTGGAGAGCATGAATAGAATAATTAGAGCTTGTGCCCAGACTGCTTTGGAAATGAGGGTTCCACTCAAGCCCATTCTCCGGGAAAAATTGTGGGCCCACAGGAACACTCCTAATAGTGTAACTGGTTTGTCACCTTTTAAAAAATTGAAAGGGAGAGTGGCTGGCTCTAAATTAAATCCTTTATGGTTATGTGTGAAAGAAAGAGGTTGTGTGGTGAGTGATTGGAGGGTAAAGAATTATCAGGACAACTATGAGTGGAGGTTTGATGTCAGAAAAGGAGCAACGAAGATTTCATGGAATGTAGATCACCTTGTTTACGTTAAGAAGGTGGTTGGTCACCAAAAGGTGAATCTAAGTACTTTGGTCCCAGGCGCATTGTTAAGGTTATGAAAAATGTTGTGATGCTTGCAGGGGGAGATGTATGGAGTATGTCTCGGTTATCCAAGTGTGCAAGGGAGGGTGGCATTGGGGAACGTTCTGAAGTTTCTGTTAAGCCAAATTCTGATTGTTTTGTAAAATCTAAATGTTTCAATCGTTTGGCGCAGAACATTCCTCTCCGCAGCACTAGAGTTAGGAGACCTCCTCAGTATTTACAAGATTATTGTTCCAAGTGATTTACTGTATTCGTATCCTGTATTATTTCCTTGTTATATTATTGGTTGTTTTAGTTCATTCTTCTTTTTTATTATCTTCATATTTTTCTGTTATCTTTATTATATTTTGCATTGTAATGAGGGAGATGTGTTGTATCTTTTCCTTTAAGAGTGAGCATTCCTTATAAGGAATGCGTCTTGTCATTAAAAGAATGTTGTTGGTCAAGCAAAGGGCAGTTGAAGCCTGGACTTTGCTGAGACCACTTGCCTCCCTGTTGGGTGTCATTAAAGCTGTTCAAGAACCTTTCCTGTGGCTGAAGGATTCTTTTATCAGGTGTGATGGGTGAATATCTGATATTTAAGTCAATCGTAACTATCACTATTAGAATGAAAGGTGCATTCTCTTTTTTTTTTTTTTTTTTTAAACCTTCCAACAAACTTTGCAACTGAATCTGATCCTGGAATTTTTTACGGAGCCATATTAGCCTCTACAAAGGTTTATTGTTTGTTGAAAAAAGCCTGTCATGATTATATTGTAATTGTATTTGTATAGCGCTTACTACCCCTGATGAGGTTTCAAAGCACCTTACGGCGAGTAACATGCTACTCCAGACCCAAAAATGATTAGTGGTGGATTAGTAAAGTGAAAATGTAGTTAATTTGAGCGGTGGACATGCGAGTTTGTTAGATGGACTTAAAAGAATAATGGGGGAGAGAAAAATCTAGAAAGAGTTTGAGAGATCATAGTAGTAAGATGAGGTTTGGGATGAGAAAGGAGGAATAGAGGAGGGAAGAGTCTAGAAAGTCTAGCGTGGATGAGGAGGATATATTGAGAGGTATAGGGTGAAACATAGGGTAGTGCATTGGAGAGAGTAAACTTTTTTACAGTAGGAGTAAAGTGATAATTATATTGATACCTATGCATATTTATATCAAGAAATACACATACATATAATCAAATTAAATGTTTATATACACAGGGATGTGCTGTATATTGTGTTTGAGTATGGTGGTTAGGTAGGAACGAGCCAACTCTTGAGTAGTCTGCTGAAAATAAGATAGTTATCTGTGGATCTTATGTTCAGGGGTAGTGCTACATTGGGAATTAACTATGTAATAATGGCAGAGGGTCTAATACATCACATAAAATCATCATCAAATTACACAAGCACAATTCAAAAGAGCTGCCACCACTGCAGTGCCCCCTATGAAAGATTACTCAAACCTCAGCACCTCTCAGGTTCAGGGCATGAGAAAAAAAGGCTATTTGCTAGATCACACAGATAGACTAACACCAATTCATAATACATTGGCTTACACCGGAACCCTATGCAATGCGTCTATTTTAACCATAAGATATATGCAAACAGATCATTGGTGAAACATAACAACCTAGCTCTCTCAAACTAGTGTTTTTGCATAATTTTTTGCTAACTAAACACTGTAATTGGCTCATGCTTACCTAAAGATTGGGTGCTGTTGGAAGCCTAAAAATAATTTTATTTAACGAATTCTTTTTCACTGTTTTCTTACAATTCAGTTTCCATAAACGCATCAAGGTGCCGAAAATAAGCTACATGAGAATATTGTTGCAGTTGTCACACTTTCATAACACTAAACTGGTCTGCTGATTAAGTCATTATAATATTTATATTTTTGCTTATGTTTTGAATATGGGTGGCATGCCACAAAATTCAATTATAAAAACAAGTTCCCAATTAGAAAAAAAAGTATCCCCCATTTAACCCCCTGACAAAATAGGCCTTCCTGCAAACATATCAAAAGTTTAACTACTATAAAGGGAGGGAGGGTCAACCTAGAACGAAAAAGACAACGTTGGGGGTGGACAGAGAGATGTTCTCCTGATCAGATATTTTGTTTATGACAGGGGTGTTAAAACCTCAGAAAACGCCAATTCTGTGTGGGGAGGAGAAGCCAAGTACCCTACCCTACCCCTCTGCTCCCCAACGGAAATATACTTCAGCTCAGTGTAGCTTTTATTGATTTTTATCATTTTTTCAATGCGGTCATTCAACCACAATAAACAACACGGGGAGAACAGAAGACAAATAAGGGACGAAAATGACCAGAATAGATCAAAACAACTCTGGCCAGTCTCGCAATACAGTTGTTACTTAGTGGATACGCAGTTAAGGTCCTCAATGCACAGATCAGGTCACAGGATCTGCCCCCCGTGACAGGCCTCGGCGAAGGAGGCAAACCACATACGCTGCCGAGAATAGTGCCACACGGAACCGAGCGACGCGGCTACTCGAGGCCGGGGATGCTGTGGACATACTAGGCCGCGCGCCGGTGGACCTACCCTGGAGATCCCGGCGTTCGCTCTGCTTGGCCTGGTGCTCCTTTAGGAGGCGGGAGAGCATGGCTGGCTGTGCCGGAGTCGGCTGGGGATCCTACAGTCCTGGGGGCCGCTGTCTGCCGCGGAGACGCCGAAGGATGCGGGAAGAGGGCGGCGGCCTCTGCAAGAGAGGGCTGGGCCAAGCACCGTTCAGCGCGAAATACGAACAGTCGCCGTTTGCAGAGAGAAAACTGTGTTTGGTTGTTATTGCATCTATGTAATGTTAATTGAATGGGTAGCTGCGTGATTTAACATTGCTTACATGTATATGGTTTAATGGGCAAAATATTTACAACTAAAGTTAATTTTGGCTATTTTCACTACATAGCCTGTGATTTGTCCAATCTACCTCGGAAAGGCGCAGCTCCGGGTTACGTCACGCGTTGCCGGGATTTGCAAAGCAGACGAGCTGGGAATAATTTTCATAATTCTGGAGGCGGGGAGGGGGTGCACAGCCGCATCACTCTGTGACATTCGGAAACGTTTTAGTAATCTGATGCTCGTTGTTGCTGATGTCTCTGGGTGTGTAGGGCAGAAGTCAAATTCTATTTTGGGGAAGGAGACTAATTCTATGTCAGGACCGGAGGCGACGATTATGCGTAACGTTCTTCACTCTTTATTGTACTGCAAGTGCAAAGTTAAGAAAAAATAAAAAGATATAACACTACACTTCCAATGAGTCCCAGGGAGAGTATCTATAGCAGAGGCACAACTAGAGCCAAATTCCGAGATCGGCTAATAAACAATAAGGGGGGTGTGAGGGGAGGGGGGATAATTCTTCCAGCAAAGCCTCCTTAACAAGTAAATGGTATTTTAAAGACCTGGGAAGTAGTCGGGTGCATCTGCAATACTCCAGACTCCAGGACTCCAGACCAGCCAGCCCACAGCAGCTCAACAACTGTCTGTGTGTGTGCCAGGGAAGTTGTCTCAGCCAGGGCTGACACCCACGAGTGGGGGGGGGGGGGGCTGAAGCCCTTTGAGCCCTATAGGCGTTGCATGCCTGGTCTATAGCAACCATTATCCAATAGCAAAACAGTCCGAATGTCCATATATATCCGTGTGTCGCCATGGGATTCCGCGGGGGGGGGCAAGGAGGGGCGCTCCCCCCCCCCCCCGGGAGCACCCCTCCTTGCCCCCACCTGCGGACACCCATGCTTTTACGGACGCCTTTTGTCGTAATTCTGGGCCCTACAGGGAGCAAAGCTGTTCCCTGCCAGAGGCCTCAACTCCCTTATGGGGTGCCTTGCACGCCTCCTCGCAGCCCCTCCCGCCCATTGTCATTCTGTCTGTGGCTGATTATCACATACAGAATGACAATGGCCAGTTTGAGCTGCAAAAGCATACATCCCACCCTGAACAAATGAGGCAGCTCAGCGGGTTGGGTATGCGCTGCCGAGACCAGCGGACACAGAGCAGTTTTGTGTGTCCCATGATCAGGTTTTTCTCCCTAAGGCCATGAAACGGAACAGGCTCTGCCTCGAGTACCACTTGACATCACCACTGCTAGAGGTGGTGCGGAAATACTCTGTTGTGATTCTCACCTGTGTTTCCGCAGGAACGTCATGGAACTGAAGACTGGTCCACAACTTCTCCCTATCACCTATGCCATCAGACTTTGTCTAGACAACAGAGGTAACATGGGGAAGAAAGGAGACAAAACAAGGAAAAAAAGGAAGAAATCCTTCAACGTGTTCAGCATTCGGAGGACCTCATCAAGCAACGTAAAAGCTGTCATCAGGGACTAACTTAAAGCTGTAGGGAAAAGGGAATATTATTTAGAATTTAACCAATTCTACTAGGATTCTAATGTCTCTGTAAACACCTTCAGTACCTTAAATACTCCCTTTTTCTTCTATGAAGAATTAGGAAATATTGATTGAGGCGGTATGAATTGTAAGGCTGAAAGGTAAAGGAAAAATTCTTAAAACAAAGTCTGATTGAGAATATTCTGCTTAACATAGGAATATAGTACTTGCTTACCTATACAATTCTTGAAATGCACATAACTTTGTGAGAAGGCGAATAAACAAATGTAACATAAATTCTTCTTTCTCTATTGAAAGTCCTCTGAAGGTAGTCTTCGCAATGTTGAAGGAGAGGACTAAAACAAAACCCCAAGTGCCTTCTCTACTTCAGGTAGGTTCATAGCCATTATTGAATAAACATAAATATACAGCGGTAGGAGCGCTTAGCACCGTAACCACGGTATCAATCAATATAAATTATAACTGAAGGCAGCGCAAGTGCGCTGTTACCAGTTCCAGAGCCTGAGTCCAAATAAACTGTCTCTCCACGCCAGCTGGAAGGCACAAAGCACGGAGGTGCAGGCACAGGAGATGAGTTGCCGAAGAACAGGACGCCGAAGATCAGGACGCCGAAGATCAGGACGCCAAAGAAAAGAGAAAACAGCCAACGCGGGTGTGAGGGGGCGCGATGGACCGGGAAAGGCGAATGAGCGGAAACTAGAACGCATAGCGTCTTCGCGCGCAGGGTGGCCGGTCTTTCAATCGCCTGACTTCCTCCTGCACATGCGCATCTGTGAGCGGTGGCAGCCATCTTCGTAGTTCCTTCTCTCTCCGCCGGCGCTGCAGTCCTGACAGTACCCCCCCTACTGGCTTAGTTTTCTCAGAATGTCTTCTGTGGAATGTTCGTAACAGATGAGGGGTGTGTACTTGGCTAGCTGATTCCCATGTATGTTCCTCTACTCCATAACCCTTCCAGTGTATGAGATACTAAAGTCTACCTCTCACTCTACGTGAATCAATAATTGCTTCAACTTCATATTCTGCTTCGTCTACAATTATCACTGGGTCAGGGGTTTTAGGTAGCAGTGTGCCAGGTGTTACAGGCTTTAGAAGGGAAACATGAAACACTGGATGAACCTTAAGGGAGGCAGGCAAGCATAGTTTCATCGCTACAGGGTTCACTACCTTACTTATCTTATAGGGGCTTATGTATTTAGGTTTGAACTTACAAATTCCCTTCAATGATAAATATCTAGTTGACAACCTTACCTTGTCTCCCTGTTTATAATCGGGTTCAGTGCGTCTATGAGCATCAGCCCTTTCCTTGTATTCTTTCTTGGTCTTGTTTAAATGAATAGTTGTGTTTTTGTGTATCCTGTGTAGGTCTTGTACCAATTCCACTACTGCTGGCACAGAACAGGAAGAAAAGTGTGGAATTGGCAAGGCCCTAGGGTGATAACCGTATGTGCAATAGAAAGGTATATGATCAGTGGAGGAATGATGACTATTGTTATACGATATCTCTGCTATCCAGACCAGCTCATCCCAATCCCTCTGTGAATGTAAAGCCTGGCATCTAATGTATTGTTCAAAACTCTGATTCACCCTCTCTGTTTGTCCATCTGTCTGTGGATGGTGACTGGAAGATAGGCGGACATCTATGTGCAATAAGGCACATAAGGCTTTCCAAAATTTGGAAATGAATTGAGGTTCCCTATCGGATACTAACACTGATGGGAGTCCGTGTAAACATACTATTTGTTGAAGGAATACAGAGGCTAGTACTCGTGATGTAGGGAGACTGGTTAAGGGAATGAAATGAGCCAGTTTAATGAACATATCCACTACTACCAAAAGAGTGGTGTTTCCCTTAGCGGTGCGAGGCAACTCCACTATAAAGTCGATGAATACCATAAGCCAGGGACAAGGAGGCGTGGGGAATGGCTGTAACAATCCTGCAGGTTTTTGATGAGACGCTTTCCCTTGGGCGCATAAGTGACATGTTTGGACAAAGTGTTTTGTGTCTATTCCCATAGTGGGCCACCAGAAATATCTCAGGAGGGATGCCAAGGTTTTCTTGTATCCTGGATGCCCAGCTAGAGGATGGGTATGACATCTTTCTAAGGCCTGTAATCTCAGCTCTTGAGTGGGGAGTACTAAACCACCCTGTACATACTGTAAGCCATGTTCTATGGTACAAACTTGGGAACCTACTATTTCTTTCATAACTGGTGATTCTTGAGCTTCTTTGGTTTGTCTTAGGAAGTCTTCGTCAGAAACACAAAACTCAGATTATCTTGTCTCTGGCTATGATAGGAGGTGGATTCTCTAAAACTTCCATAGGTTCATAACCCAAACGGGATAAAGCGTCTGCTTTCCCATTCTTTTTTCCTGACTGAAACTGGATTACGAAGTCGTAATCACAAAAAAACCGTCTCCATCTTAATTGTCTCATAGAAAGAGCCCTTGTAGATTTCAGGAATTGGAGGTTGCGAAGGTCGGTTAGAACTGTCACTTTATGATTAGCTCCCAATAAATACTGCCTCCACTCCTCAAAATCTTCTTCATGGCTAGTAATTCCTTGTCCCCTATTGGGTAATTTAATTCAGCTGGCGTCAGTTTCTTGGAGTGATAAGCTACTGGGTGTAGTATTCCTGTGTTGCGGTCTACTTGGGAAAGGACACCCCCAACTGCCACTTGGGACGCATCCACCTCAACCACGAAAGGACAAGAAGGATCAGGATGTCGTAGTATGGGTGCTTGTGTGAAGGCATGTTTTAACTTGATAGATGTCAGTGCACGCTCCACAGAAGGCAGTAGCCGAGAGGCTGCAAGTCCCTGGGGAGAAATAGACAGACACACATGTGCGCTCCCCAGACACCCCGTGCCCTAGGCTCCACATACAAGTTACCCCAGTCCCCTGTAAGGTACCTGACTCTGTCCCACTCTTTCCTCCTCAGCTGATCATCTCTCTCCAACACGTGCAGGACCTTGTTCGCTTCTTCTTCGTTCAGGAAGCTCAGGTCCAGCCCACTCGTGTCTTTTGTCATGTTGTCCTTGCACGATTTCAAAAGGCAGCACCAAGGGCTTGGTGTAATTACACTGGCATGGTACAGGTATTACAGCGTGTCAGCGTCAAATAATTGCACCCAATCTGATTTGTGGCTCAGATAACATTTTCCCAAACAATTTCAGAACTCATAATCTCAAAATCAAAAAACTCAAAATCTGCTCTAACAGATCAAAATATTAAGACTCCATCCACTACCAGCTAGGCCCTCTTACCAAGCCAAAATTTCACGAAGTATGCTGAATATAGCACATAACAAATGAGCGTGTCCAGCAGAGACTAAGCACTATCATCTGTACATCTGTGACCCTAGAGGCTGTTCAAGTTTCTAGATCTAGAGAGAGCACTGAGATGGAACAGCTACATGCTCTGATGAAACGCTTGGAATGACTTAATACGCCTGAAATATTGGAAAGGAATAAATGACAACGACAGACTGTCAACAGCACAATAAGGGCGTGCCCATTATAGGAGACTGGAGAGCAGAGGCATAAGTAATTAAATGTGAAGAGAGTTGGAGATAAAGGAGGTAAAGTTGTTATTCAGATTTCGTAAACACCACATAGAAAATTAAATGGCAAACTAGGTGGAAGATGTGGACCCAAATGGGATTTGCATTTTTGAGTGGGATCTTGCAAAATTGGGCAGACTCGCTGGGTCAAGCAGGAACCTGTGCAAGAGTAGCCCATCAATGTACTACGTTCTTTTTCCAATGATTACCGCCTCCCTTTTGCTCTGGGAATCATTAATTTTAAACCAGTTTATTATGCTGCCCTATTATAGTGTAATTCCTATTCAAAACCCGCTGCATCCCGATGTAATCTGATAATTACAGACAGTTTACTAATTAAATCCCAGCCCCATTCAAATTCAATTAAATGTAAACAAGCTGCCCCTCGGCAGAGAAGCTTCCCGGTGTTTGAACTCTGAGGCACCAGTTGACCCTGGCTCGATAATCCCTGCTCGGCCAGCCAGGTGAGTTGTGTGCATCTATCTACTGATACGAAACAATAAGCTGTTACACAGACATGAGTGAAGAAAACCCTCTGTGCTTCGGGGAGAAAGGCAACGGGATACCTGCACGATGGATTCGAATTTTACACAGGGCAACCAGCGGCACACGTTGCTAATGTTATCGCGGCAGAGAGACTGTATATGATCGTAGATAAAACAATCTAATAATGGCGCACCACGTTATCAAACTGAACATATTTCCATGTGGCATGTTCTTGGTACCCTTTGACAATAATGCTTTCCTGGACTACCTAACTAATCCCCATCAAAGGCAATTGTGGCCGGCATGACTGGTGGGTAGGAGGAAATGGGGTTGTCGCGGGGGATGGGGGTAGTCATTTAATTAAAGACATCTGGATGGGTCCCGACTCACGATTCCGACTACCGCCGTCCACCATCTTCAAATTCCGCCCTGCAGTCCACGTCACCTAAGAAAGGCAGCCTCCCTCCCTCCCCTCCGCCAATCAGAACGTTGTGAGGCGCAGCAGAGCACGCCCCACCCGGGCCATTTTGCAGCCTCCATAGAGAAGAAGGGAGCGTGGGGGGTCCTGCTCGAGGGCAGGGGGAGTGGCTTGCTCACTGTTGTTCATACTGACTGTTTGGGCAGCCTCAGTCAGTATGAACAACAGTGAGCAAGCCACTCCCCCCTGCCCTCAAGCAGGAGCGCCCACCCCAACCAGGCACTTGCACTTCTGCTTTCTCGCCATGCGAGAAGACAGAAACATACAATGGTAGTTATTACCTTTTATGTTTCTGCCTTCTCGCACGTCCAGAAAGCAGTGGGGCGACGCCCCCACGCTCCAATGGAGGAGCCGCCACTGTCAGAGTCTTTGACTCCCTTTCTCATGTTATAATGATTTGTAGCAACCCTTTGTTGTTTCACCACACTATCCTCCACTGCAGCACGGTCCACCCACACACATTCTTTGTTTTTTATCCATCCAGGAATTTCTTTTATACCTGGTTCACGCCCTTTAAGAGAGACGAATGGAGAAACTCCGGTTACTGAATGTGGCGTGACTCTATACGGTCATACCAATTTTTAAGTTTCTCAGACCACGATAATCCATTGGCTGTTGACAGTTGGATATTGTCCATCAATAGCCGGTTAATCCTTTCGACTAAACCATTGGCCTGAGGCCTGAACAAAGCCACTTACTCATGACCAATTCCCATTTTACACAAAACTCCTTCATTCTTCTAGAAACCAACTGAACTCCATTATCCAACACCTATGTTTTTGGTATTTCCTCATTCATGAAAATTCTTTCCATAAAACCAATTACTTTTTCGGTATCAATGGACTCAGTAGATTCAACAACAAACCATTTGTAATGGTAGTCCACAAGGATCATTAAAAACTTGCTACGAGATCCCAACTTGGAAAATAGGTCCAAGAAAATCAATCGCTAGCTTCTCCCATGGACGTTTGGGAAACTCCAAACAAGCAAGAGGAGGTTGCCTGACAATTTTTATCTTGTCACTCTTGGCACATGCATAACACTCCTTGACAAGCTCTTCAATGTCATTATCCATCCCTGGCCACCAGAATGATTGTCGGATAGGCCTCTTAGTCATATTTCTGCCTAAGTGCCCTTCATGAGCTATGTTCATTATCTTACTCCTTAACTTAGCCGGTGGTACCAATTTATTCCTTCTCCATAACTTCCCTTCACTTACACTCAATTATGCTTCAACATGGTAATAACTCTTGAAACAAACATCTTCTCAATAATTTTTACTCCACCCTCCTGAAACACAACTCATGACTTGTAGCAATAACTCATCATTAGACATACCATTATCCAATTCTTCCTTATCAAAGCCGTGGTCCTCGTTACATCTGATCATATCCACTCCTTCATCCAGATCTTCCTTAACAACATCCACTGGCATCCTAGACAAATAATCTGCTACAACATTCTTCAAACCCTTCATATATTCCATTTAAAAATTGTATTCAAGCACGGATAATATCCACCTAGAAATTCTGGGAGTCACGTTACCTTCCAATCCTCTGCCTCCTTTGAACAGATGTACAAGAGGTTTGTGATCAGTGCGAACTCTAAAAGGCAAACCCCACACGAAATATCGGAAGTGTTTAATGCTCCAGCAACACGCTAGAGCTTCCCACTCAATCACAGAGTACGAGACTTCTGCTCCCTGAAGCCTTCTTGACGCAAATCCAATAATTTGTTCAACTTCATCATGCACTTGAGATAAAACTGCCCCAATACCTACAGCACTGGCATCGGTAGTAATGAAAGTCCTAGCATTAACATTGAAATGGCCAAGAGTAGGTACATGGAGAATACCACTTTTTACACACTGGAACTCTTTCTCGCACATCTCATTCCATTCAAAAGCAACCCCATTCTTCATTAACAATCTCAATGGTTCCACTATCTCTGAAAACCCACATATGAATTTGGAACAGTACTCGGCTAATCCCAGGAAAGATTTCAACTGGTCTTTGTTGAGAGGAGTAGGAACATCATTGTTAGCAGAAACAATACTTTTTTTGGCTTTATCCCTGATTCGGATATTTCGTGTCCTAAATAAGTTACACAATTTCTCTTCAACTGGCACTTTTCTTTTTTTGTAGTCAATCCATGACTTTCCATGCGTTTCAAGACCTCAAACAATAATTCATCATGATGATCACTATTTTTCCCTACTATCAACACATCATCCTGAAAGCATAAAACATTGTTCATATCACCAAAAATCTCCTGCATAATTCTTTGAAACACCGCTGAGGCAGACGCCAACCCAAATGGCATCCTGCAGTAGCGGAATGCACCCAGCGGTGTCACAAACGAAGTAAGGTGTCTGGATTCCTCGTCAAGATCAATTTGGTGATATGCTGCAGACATATCAATAACGCTGAAAAGCGCTCCTCCACCCATACCCGTCAGCATTTCAGAGATATTGGGCAGTGGCTGCCTGTCAACCCAAATATTTCTGTTAAGATCGCAGAGGTCCACACATAGACAAATCTTATTGTCACCATCCTTGGGTGCGACTACAATTGGTGCGAGCCATTCTGTAGGCTCAATAATGTTTTGCTTCAACAACTTATTGAGTTCATCTTGAAGAGGACCTCTCATTAAATAAGGTATATTTCTTACCTTATGAACCACAGGCACTGCATTTCTTTTGAGAATAATCTTATGTGAAAAATGTACAAGTTTTCCCAATTTATCAGAGAAAACATTTGAAAACTTCTCCATAACACCTGCTCCATAATTCTTAACATTCCTGACATGTGAGGATATAACTGGTTCAGAAGCATTGGGGTTATGTATAATCCTATAACCTTTCTGGTGTCAACAACCTAACAAGTTGGAACCCTGCTTTGTTAGATATACCCGTCCATATTCTTTTTTACCTGAAAAAGTTAATATCATCCACTTAAGTCCTAAAATGTCTATGGTCTTTCCACCATACCCTACGGCTTTGATGTCAGGTACATCTCAGGAATTTACATCACTCTCATCACCCCATGTTTTAACATACATGTCTTTGGACAACAACTTATACAGGCTACCTGACTCAACTAGCATTCTAACATCCTTATTATAAAAATGTATGATGCAATGTGGTTTTTCAAGCTTATCAGTGCTTTCAGTAGCAACATCAATGTCACAAACAGATCGAGAACATGCTCCTCCTTGAGTAGGACAACCCTCAACACATAACATGAGTTCCTGAATATTTTCACACGTGTCATCAATTTCATGTACATATTGAGTTTTGGAATTACAAGCTTTAGCAATATGTCCTCTCTTCCAACACACCCTACAAATTGCATTTCTAGCCATACATTTGGTGCTTGAGGCAATATGTGCTGGAGCACCACACCTGTAACACTTAAAAAATACGTGAATTCGTTTGTGGAGGCATATTATTAGGACGATAAGTTTCGACAGGCTTAGTGAAAGACTTATTTTGAAACTTCCCCACATTTTTTGCAACTTTAGTTTCGTCAACACATGCATGAATTTGAGATCCTTTTGAGCTCAAATATTAGATCCTAAATCTTTTTACAATACATCTTTTGACACTATGGAGTTGGTGCATTTATCCATCTCTTTAATCCATAAATCGGTATTTTCTAAACCCTTAGCAATCTGTATTGCTTCTTCTAATGTAGAATCCTTAATAAGCAATTTTTCGCGCACTCTTTTGTTATTAGTACACCTAACAATTTGATCACGTATAAGTGAATCTCCCAAATGTTCAAATTGACAAGTCAAGGAAAGTCCCCTTAACGCAGCACCATAGGTTGTGATATCTTCGTCAACCTTTTGTGTGCGGCAGAAAAACGTGTGCCTCTCCAATACTGTATCGATCTCTGCAATAAACCTCTTTTCTAACATCTGCATGATCATATAAACGTTACATGGTTGTCCATCCCCCATACCCAGAGTAATTTCTGGTAAATTTTCATACAATCGACGTCCCTGTACGCCTAAATGATGAAGCAAAATAGCTTGTTTGCGAACAGGTCCATATTTGTCTGAGCCTGTTGCTAAAATATAGGTTAAGAATAATTTCTTCCATTCTTTCCAAGGAATGAAAGGTTCACCAGGGGTAGGGAGAAAAGAGGGAGGAGCTGCCAAACCTTGATCACCCATAAGGTAAGTGTAACTTAAATATCACCTGGAGAGAAAGTAATGTTATTAGGGTGGCAGTTTAAAATCATAAAATTACTGACAATAAATTGTCCACAATTCAAAATAACAAGTTAAAATAAGAAATTACTGTTACTTTTGTCCATGTTGCTGACAAATTTCTTTGTAGATTGTACTCTCTTCTAAATTTCCATTGATGTAAGTCTCTCTTCTGTAAATTAGATCGCTAGAAATTCCCACCGTGAAGAAATGAAGTAGCGTGAGGAAAAGAAAAACGAGATTTGAACTCGGGATGCACGCGTTGCGTGTAATTTTTGAAGGAAGTTGCTGTAGTTGTGAAAAGAAGTTTTCCCAACTTCTCAAAATGGCCGCTTAGAATAATGCACGTCGCTTTCTAGAGGAGGTTGGGCTCAGCGTAATGTACGTCGCTCTCTGGGGGAGATTGGGCACACACAAGTGTTCAGCTGTTGCTATGACACCTGCGCACTGTTCCCTCTAACGTGCGCTCGTGCGCTGGCGCGCATCTATATCGCCTGGAGCGCGCACTGTAAAATACAAAGCGCGCACAGTCAACTGAGGACTGTGGCGCCACCACTTTTAAAATACGTGCGGCGCGAAAACGGTCCGATTGAGTGCCTTTGTTAAAGTAATCATGTAAATCTCTGCGCCCACCATGCGCTGCAGTTAATATGATTACTTTAACAAAGGCACTCAACTGCCCTGCAGCTGTGCACTATCAGCAAATGAAAGGCAGCAAGTCATGCATGACGTATGTGTCACACACGTTGTGCTTGTAGACTTCCTGCCTTTCATTTGTTGCTAGAGAAATGCTGGTAATTGCTAGGGCTATCATTGGTGCCCCCTGACCTGTGTTTAAATGTTCAAAATATTCCTAATGGACACAAGACAAAACAACTAAAATTAAGAATGCGGAACTACCCAGAGAAATATACCGCGGGTGGTTCGTTTAAGTTAACAATGCTCAATAAAAAAAATAAGAACACACCACGCTGTCCGGCTGTTCCCCATCTTTCAAGGCACCAGGCATTCTTCAGTTCAATTCACGGGACAGACTTCATCAGTAGATTGCAACACACTTAATTATGCAAAAGTTGATATTAGGATTCAGCTTCTATCCTACATTAGCTTTCCTAGGCAACAAACAAACAAATAAACCTGATCTAAGGAAGACGAGCTTTTATTCCAAGCATTAGTCTCGCTTCAGTATACACATGTACTGGGGCAGGAATTCCCCTGCATGGTGAATGTAAGTGTACCTCTGCCGAGTGCCACTGCCTGTTTGCATGTGACTTTATTTGGCTCCGACATTAAACGAATCTAGCAGGCGCGTGGAGGTGGGCGATGTCCTCCTGGAACCTCGAGCCCTTAACAAGCCAAGCCTTAATCTGCCTGCCACTCCTCCCTCTACTCAGGATGCGGCGTTGCAGCTAGAGCTGCCCACTTCGGAACTGGGGAACCAGGTAAAGCCTCGACATCAGTACAACAACCTGTGATTCGGGCAAATCACTTCGTCTCACCGAGTATATACAAAATAGAGGTGACCTTGTGTAATGTAATTGGTGTTCATGTGAAGCTCTCCAAAACCGTCAGGTTGAATTTGTGGTCTATTTAAAAATACACAAAGAGATCAAAACACAGCTCAACATATGGGAAAGTCAACTAGATACTCATTTAAGGGCTGATGTGTGTAAAGTGAAACCAGAAAACCTGGATTCATGGTGGATTTACAGCTTAAAATGTGTGCATTACCTTGCACATATGTGGTGTCTGGGGAACTGCCAAAAAACGACGCTTGACTGAGAACCATCTGAAACTAGCTTTGAAACCTTAGTCAAAGAATCCACAACCTGTGTGTCAAATGTGGATCAAAGTGAGATCTAAATAACCCCACTTTGCTATAGTTCTTCATCACTAAGGAAGGGAATACTCTGCTGTGCGCTGCTACATGATTAGAGCTAGTGTCCACATGACATCCCATCTCCCAGAGGTCAGGTGACATCACCTGAAATCCGGCAATTTGTGCAGTAGGAGCAGAGGGTGTTCTCAGAAGTCTTCCTGCGGAGAAAATAAATGAGTGTGCCGGGCTCTGCAGGAGGACAAGAGCAGAACGGTAATTAGCCAGAGAGCATGAGCGACTGCAATGAAGCAAGATCAGGAACAATCACTTTGTGGAAGTCTCTCCACCCCACTGATCTGTTCAGGTCGTGAACTACATCAAGAATTTCTACCAATACCAATCAGCAGTACACCATACATGAGAGACTTATGCAACCACTGCCAACGTTCGAACACTTCATTCAATGCAGGTGTGGGGGAACAGATGGGCTGGAACTGCTAAAGGCCTCCACAAGACCAAGGTCAGCATGGAGGCAGCACCAGCAGTGTCAAAATCTGTTTATACAGATCTGTAAACGCACAGTAGGTTTGTGTAAGAAAGCCTTGAAGGCTAGTGTTGGGTGGTGAATGTGCCCTACATGGTATACAGGCGTGTTCCTCTGCCCACGTACCCAACTGCATATTTATTTGGTATCCTGATCCTGCTGTCATGCTAGTCTAAGTGTGTGACAGATGTCTCAGCATGTCCCAGACTATGTGAGGTTATGTACCTATTCTTTGACCCAGACAGGCGCATCAAGCATGCTCTCATTTTGGAAAGAGGACTACTGTCCAGGTCCTGGGTATAGCACATGAAGCAGGGGTGGAAGTATATCATTTTTTAGAAAAGATCAGTGGTGGGACTAGATCTTTAATTGGTCTCATGGGAAACAACATACAGGCCCACATGAGTATTGTTCTTCTAATGTGTATCCCCAGAACCCTGCATTGGCATCCTCTGACTAGGTCATGGGTATGTGCATGCTTATTGCATGTAACGTGTGGTCATAACCTCTGTGTGAGTGAACCGGAGCAGCCAAGGCCAGCAGGATAAATTCTGGATCTTCTGGCCGGCATAGCACAAGATGAGGGGGGGGGGGGTACTGTTCTGCCACACAGTAAAGTGCATTGTCTGCATTCGTGTAACAGGAGGGAGGTGAACTAGGCACTGAAATGAAGAGGAAGAAGACAGGGCTTCCTTTAAAAACACCATTTCAGGCCTCGAAAAATAATAGAATTGTTACTAGACCTGCAGGGGTTAAAAATAACATCCAATTTGACAGGGGACTGGACCTCACCTTGACCGTGCTTAGGTATTCGAGGCCCCGCTCTATCCGTCGGTGCCACAAAGCTGTACCCGAGTCTTTGGGGTACAGCTTTGTGGCACCGACGGATAGAGCGGGGCCTCGAATACCTGAGCACGATCCAGGTGAGGTGAGGTCCAGTCCCCTGTCAAATTGGATGTTATTTTGCATCCACTGACATGGAGGATTAGCATGTGACAGGGTGTATTTACTCCAACCTATTATCATTATCATTATTACTGTATCAATTGTTTCACCACTTTTTTGTAGCAGTAGCAATATTTTGAGAGCAGAGGCCCTGACGAAAGCCGAGGGACAGCCCGATAGGCAGAAACATGTTGGCCTTTTTTTCCGACAGATATGTTTTCACTGTCGCTTGCACTTTTCTGTTTTTAATTAGGGGATGTGCCCTTATTTCAATTAAAATAGCGGTCTTTTTTTGGACACATCACTCTATTTTAATTCACCACGTATTTTTTTGTGCACTGCTTGTTTATCACTATTTGAGCCATCATTGATCAGCGGCTCTATGGTAGTCCATAAGTGCTTGTGGACATGATCCAGTCCAATTAGTTATTGATTGGTAACTGGTCCAGAGGATCATGGGACTTACCATTTCATTTGCTGGATAGCCATATGATATGACTGATCACTGAGTCCATTTGATGGTAATCCACGCACCAGTGGTTTGGATCTTTTCGACCTGTTTTGTGTTTATTTGTTCCCTTACATTAGTTTCTCTTTTACCTTTTTAGGCTTTTCAGGGTGACTTGGGCACTAATTGATGTAATGGAATCATGGATAGTTAGCCAGAGTGTTGGCCTTTAGACCCCCTGAGTTCTTTATGTTGGTCATATGTTGTATTTGGGGATTTGAACCAGGAGAGGTCTCTAAATAATGTTTCCCTATGACCCCCCCTCCTCTGTTTGTTGTGGTCATTTATATTATGGCCAGGAATCCCTGTTTTGGGGAGGCCTGGAGCATTACCTCCTTTCGTCTGTGCCTATCACGCAGACCCCATATCTCTTGGCTAAGGACCTGAGAGTGGCATTGAACCTGATTATGACAACCACTGCCTGGCTCGAGGCACATCATCTCCTGGGAATATCCCCCTACCTGCACCAGAAGGCTCCATTGTGAGATAAATCCTGCTCTCCTCTACAGAAAAGGTATCTTCTATTTCAATACTTAATAAGGTATAGGTGGTTTCGATTTAACCATGATTCATTATAATGAGTTCAGATAATAGAGTTTGAATATGTCACTCTCACTGATGAGCTGCCAAGGCACTCTATTAGATTTAAGTGTTTGGAACACCCAGTTTAAATGTGTGATAGCTTGCAACTGAGCCTGTCCATGCTGTAGGAGATTTAAATCTTCTTTTAGAAGATCAAGCGTCAATGACATGATAGTGCTTATAGAAAACATGGATTTGGCAACTGTTTTCATGCCATTGTCAACAACCTTAAATATAGATTTCCTTATTTCCCAGTCAATTGTTCAATTATTTTGGCTGCTTCTTGTTCTGAGTAGTTTTGCATTTAATTGTAAACTGCATAGTCTGCTGCAAATAGAAAACATAACGTTTGCTGTGTATGGACTGAAGGAGGGTGTCATTGAAATCCATTGTTTCACTAATTATGGATAGATGTTCATTCATAGGCATAATGGTGAACTGTGCAAAATATTTGTGGCGCAGCTTACCTCATCTGTATCATGTGACAGTTACAGCTTTGTATGCTCTATGCATAGGGTCTGGGCAATTAGCTGAAGGACCAGGAGCACTGTTCCCATTAAGGTGCGAGAGAGATTGTGGGCTTTTGTTTAAGTATTCATGTTAATCACAGCTCGTGAAGGGGCTGTGATTAACATGAATACTTTAACAAAAGCCCACAATCTCATAGCTGCCGAGGTTTCAGATTGCTTATGTGTGACATTTTCATAATGTTAGTGTTATTATGAGTGACATTGATTGACTATGAGTGACACTTTCTCTTGAGCAAAAATGAAGCAATGAAGACGAGGGAAACTCATAAATATCAGAAATTACACCCATGTGAGCAACAAAAAAACGATGTGCCGCACCATTCTATTAAAAGCCTCAAAAACCATCCATTTATTGCTATCTTTAGTAGCACACCAAATATCAAGCCACATCCAATACCCTTATCCCTCTCCCTCACACTAAAAGCACGCATTCATTTTGGGCCAGGCGAATAAACAAATTTGCATGTAACGTGTCCTGCCCTGCCTTTAATCTCATTTTTAATCTCATTAACGTTTGTTGGCCGCTTTGCCCACGCATTGCGTGAAATCCAGGACCCGTGGTCATCATTAATCTATTGGTATTTATATAGCACAAGCCTAGACAAAAAGGCATAGGTGAGGTAGTTGGATTCTAGGAGCAGAAGTATACTATTATTTCATTGAGATGTAGTGTTCTTAAAGAGGCAGGCCTTCAACTATTTCCTACATTTGAGTAGTTTTGGGGAAGTCTTGATGGATATGGGGATGTTGTTCCAGATCCTGAGTACATAGATGGAAAAGGCGTGCTGGCATTTTTCTTCTTTTTTTTACTCTTCTTAGCATCCAGCCTGATGGTGTTCTGGCTTTAGATAAGCCAAGAGTGATCAGGCATGGTGAGTTTTTCTGCTAGATAAGCCGTCATGATGCCATTGTAAATGGTGCAGCTGCTTTTGAAAGTGGTGTGGACCGGCAAAGGGGGCCGAAGAAGTTCCATAAGGATGGGCGGTGATATGATAATATTTCTTTAAGCACTGGATGGGACAGGCTGTGGTGTGTAGAATGCCCTTAAGAGGAGTCTACGTGGAGTCTGGGGGGGCAGAAGTAGTGAAATATGTCAAATTCAAGCAAGGATTTTATGAATGGACATTAAGAGAATCATATTTTATTTGTGTGTTACTAAAAAAGGCTTTTTGAATAGAAAGGATGAATCAATAAAATAAGTAGCTTTATGTAATGTTCCTAGCTCCCAACTGAAATGCATTGTATGTTGTAAAGAGTATGCCAGAAGGGTTTTTGGATTAGTAGGTTTGGTGCTGCACACAAGGGCGGTCTCGTTCCTGGCGCACATAGCCATGGTTGCAGCGCACTGAGACCCTCCACTGCCGCACACAGAGGAAAAAAATTAGAGGGAACATTGCACCTGCGCACGCGTAGAGCAGAGGAGAAAACGTCAGGCGCTGCAAACGAACTTTGATGATTTAGAAGATGCAGTTTCTAACGAACTTCCCCTTTCTGAAAAACAAGGCTCCAAACCAAGTTTTTTGTGTACTTGAAATACAAATGGTAATTTTGAACAATATGCAATCCTCACAGTTATGCGTTAATGTAGATCTTGCATACTTTCTTCAAATGAAAAAGGTGATTTCAAACAATCGGTAATGGCACAGCCACGCATTAACTCAGCGCGCAAAATAAACTTGGCAGCAATTGATGAATTCTTAGCAACAATAGTAATCCAATCGTAGAAAGTTGACAAGTTGGAAAGTTGACGAAAATTGGTGTGTTATAAATAAAGAGGGAAAGTAAATGCAGAATTTTTAAGTAGAAGATGGCGAAAGTCAATGCAGATAGAAATGCTGGTAATAAGTAGTAGAATAAAGATATTGTTCAGATACAGAGTACATACCAGTTACAAAATATCTTGAATCATCTTGCAAAGTTCTTGTAGAAATGAAATGTATTCCCAATCCAGGTATCTTCCAGGGGTGGAGGTACTTGATGTCTGTCCCCTGCACAGACTGGTTCCCTCGTCGCCAATGTAAAGGTGTCTCCAACAACAAAAGTAGGTTGGTAATTTCTTTTATTGGTACACGGGTAACAAGACCTCCAGCTTCTTCTCCAGCTCCAGAGTGCCTCTCTGCATTCAAGAAATAACATTCCATTCACCTGGCAACAAGCCTAACATTTTACAATGAGTAAATCCCCACAGTTCTGTTTGGCTTTTTCAGTCCCATTATAGGTGAATTACATGGACTACTCAGTAGTTCTCTCAAAATTCCTTTCTCAATCATTTGATCCAGTGGTTCCCAAACTTTTTTGACCCGTGGCTCACTTGACCTAATTGGCAGTTGGCCATGGGTCCCCACCATTTTTTTACCGGCGCACCAGGGTTCCGCGGCGCACACTTTGGGAACCACTGGTCTACATGAAGAATCAAGCCTAGATGTGATGAAGGATTCAGAGAGTAGCCATCATAAAACTTTATGTGCAATCACAAAGATCTTATAAAGTACATCTCAATGCATAAAACACCATCATAGAGTAGCATAAAGCACTCCAACTAAAAGTAACCAGGCTAGAGAAAGGCTCAAGGAGCTCTGTGGCTTAACAAGAAGTTTACATGGGGTGGGCTCTGATGAACCCAAGATGGCTGACCAGATCCCATCTACGCAGTGTTTTAAGTGGGGGGGTCCTGCCGGTGCAGTTCTAAAAAGCAGGTGTCAAGATGGGTGCCTATCGGGCTCTCCATTTTTGCCTTCAGCCTCAGGATGAAAAGAAAATTCTTAACTCTGTAGCAGTCACTTCACTGCCTTTGAGGTAACTCCAAAAAGACTTGGTATAGTTCTTTCACAGTCTCATCATAAACTTTTCTAATGAAAAAAAATAATATTAGTTGTAAAGTTTTTAAGTAAATCGTCGTGGAAGATTAAACGAAACACCCATCTCTGAAAGAGTTATTTGTCTTCAAGGAAAAATGTCACTTGCTGATTCCCGTTTCACCACGAATAAAGGACGTGTCTCTCAGTAAATGTATTTCTGTCAGAGAATAAAAGGATGGTTGCTCGGTGATTATTCTTATCAGAAAACAAAGTTCTTTCAATCACAGAATAAGATACGGCTTTCTTGAAGTTATTCGTGTGAGAGATGAGTATACTGATTTCTCAGTGCTGTTCCAGTCAGACAATAAAATGCTCACCTCTGGCAGTTAGTTATTCGTGCCAGGGAATAAAAGATTCATTTCTCGGTTGAGTTGTCCCTCTCCTTCAAGAAAGGACTCGTCTGCCGGTTGGTCCATGGAAGTTATTATCTGCATTTCTGAAGGATGCCTCTTTAACTCTACGCTGCTCTGAAGCCGGAGATGTTTCTATCTAGCCAAGCCCCCCCTGGGGGTCCGATTAAAGAGACGTCCTTGATCTGGGGAGTGACCACTTATCTGGCCCATTAGCTGTAATCAGAGAGCCCCCGTGCACGGGTGGCCCCGCCCTGGCCGGCCTTATTTGCAAGGACAATGCGAGTCCAGGAAAGAGCAGCTTGCCACTGGGGCAGCAGGAGCAGGTAAGGCGCTGGGGCTGATGAGCGCAGCCTTTAATGGAGCCATTGAAATGCAGAGGGCGAGGGCTGAAATCACGTGACCTGGCAGACCAAAGGAAGGAGAGGAATCACGGCTGCAATTTCCACAACCCACATCCTGCGCGGCATCGCGGTGCCCCTGGCTTCCCATCACGGCGCACCAGGGTGCCGCGGCGCACACTTTAGGAACCACTGATTTGATCAATAACAGGGGTTATTCCTTTAATTATTTCTGTTGTCAATTTATACTGGGGTGTATTTGGATAGTTTACTCCTTCTTTTACAGAAATCTTCACAGGACTCACACCTCTCATTAATCCAATCTCTTCTCCTGTAAAGTCCCACACCTCTTCTCTGACTGTTTCTTTTAGTTCACCAGGTATCTTTTCATTGTCAAACATAGGAAACATTCCATTTTGCTCTGAATCGATCATGGACATAGCCATTTTATACAATCTATCTTCATCTGCAGTTTGGAATTCAATGTCATCTGGTGAACAATAAATGGCACAGTTCATCTTGCACAGTATGTCCCTTCCAAGTAGGTTAACAAGACTACTGTCACAGACCACGAATCTATGCATTTCCCTAAAATCGCCAATTTCAACCTCAACTGGTTCAGTAAGGGGTGTTTTAATCTGCCTATTCGCTACTACTTCGATAAACTAACCGGTGAGAGGACGGTTCTGAACTTCTACTGATCTAACGGTAGAACGGGAAGCACCTGTGTCCACTTGGAAGGTAACATTTATACCATTCACCTTTCCATTCACAAAATGACCAGATTGATCTACCTCTAGAGTTGCGCCAAGCACACACACCTCTTCCTTTCCTAGGGACCGTCAACAACTTTCATCTGATTCATTTCCATCTGACTTCGGCCTGTACTATGGAATCGCATTCACACGGGGTGGTCTTGTTACCTGTTCTCCTCCGTAGAATCCTGTCTCTGCACTGTATTTCTGCAGATTTACACTGTGTGGGAGTGGTGGTTGTGGCACCTGAATTGTGGCGACAATTGTTGATTTACCTCATGCTGCACCTGTGGATTCAATTATGTATTTTCGGGGTTAACCTTTGGAGGTAACTTACACTTGTTGTTCCAATGCCCTAACTTGCCGCAGTTGTGAAATGGCCACTTTTTCTTTGCCTCTTCTAAATTTGCTAGTGCTTTTCCTTTATTTGAGTTTCTTTTCGCTTTGGCCTGACCTCCATCATTACTTTGGTTCCCTAACTGAGCTACTTGTTGTTCTGCCACTTTCACTTGTGCCCACATAGCTTTTTCTTTATGCTTTCTTTGTTTAGCCTCAAGCCCATCACTACAAGATTTTGCATGTCTCAAAACCTTGTTCACCGAACAGGACTGCCAACATATCCGATTGTGCTTTATCATATCACCTATCTCCGGTCTTAAACCGAACACAAATTGATATACAAAATGGCTCCGATTCTTTTCACTCAGTTCTTCATACCACTATACTGTTTAAACGCTAAGAGCAGTCTCTCATAATATGCATGCACTGATTTTTTTGGCTCCTGCAATGTCCTGTCAATCTTTACCCAATCTGTTTCTTTTGGAGGAATTTTATTCTTCAAGAATGTTATTACCTGATCATATTTGCGCATTACCTCAGGTCCTGGAGCACTTGTTTTAGTATCCCTCGGATACTCTGCTTTTGGCCAGTCCACTGTTATTTTACATTCAGACCACAGATCTGCTGGTACTACTATGTCAAACAATCCATCCAAATCTTCCCACAATACTTTTGAGACTTTCACAAATCGATCTACTTGTCTTTACCATTCTACTGGTTTTTCTCATAATCTCGGGAAATCATTTGTAAATGACAATATATCCTGCCTAGTCCATGGAACATGCACATAACCTCCTCCTGGTATTTCTCTCATAGGAAATTCACTCACTACAGGTTCCTTTTCTTTAACTGGAAATGCCAATGATGTTTTATGGCTGCTTTCTTCCCTTTTCTTTACCCATTTGCTTCTCCATCGTTCCACATATCCCCACTTTCTCAGCAATACAATCAATTCTTTTATCTGAGTTAACCTTCCTGCAGTATTCAAATTGTTTATATCTTTCTCAGTAAAATCTGCTCTATAAGGCTTTTGCAGCATTTTAATTTTTGCAATTCTATTCCAAGCTCATTTGTTGTTTCTTCAAATCGGTCATGTAGGTTTTTAGCCCTCCATGTAATGCTTTTACACATAAACATTAGTTCATCATCTTGGTAGGTGTTTAGTCTTTCAGTTCCAATTGTTCCAATGATTAATTCTTCCATATCTATTTTTAATCTGACCACATCTAATATTTTAGGTTTCTGATCTATTAATTGTAACGTTTTAACCCAATCACTTAACTCTTCTGCAGTTGGTACTACTGGGGTTCTTGTTAAATCAATTTTATCTACACTCCTTCCGGATGTTACTGATTCCGATTCCGCACCCATGGGAAACTTGTAAGGAGGACTTTGATTTATGGTTAATTCGGGTGGTGTCATACAACTAGTATTCGTAACTTCAGACAAATCTGGGTAGACCTTTTCTCTTACTTTTTTTAAACTTTGGTTCAAAGGGATTGTTAACAATGGTTCTTTTATCCTCTGATGTTCAAATACAGGGCCTATTGTTGCAGGCACAGTTACAGCTTCTATGTTTTTAGTGAGTTCTTGTATCTTATCAGTCAATTCATTTGTAGATCGCATAAATTCAGAGGTACTTGGGTTTTCTTCAGGTTTCTTCTCTTCTTTATCAGAACTACTCCTAATTTCAGAAAATCATCTCGGAGTACCAGTAAATCTAGTCTCCATAGGTGGTGCATTTGGGGTCAATATTACAGAACTCGGTTGATATGGAGGGGGTCTTCTATGTAAAATCTCCCCCAACACCTCATCCTCTGTATCACTGATCCATTAACTCTTTCTCTCTCGCTCCACATTATTCCTCTTTTCCGTACATTTCCCTCCCACCATTTTATCAACTGTTCTCCTCGGATACATTCCATCCCACATATCAGCATTTCTCCATCTTCTCATTCTACTCTCATGAGTTGTTCCCATAACCCTCTCAGCCTACACCTTGGTTCTCCGAACTCTTCAAATCTTTCTCGCTCCAATTCATGCATCTCATCTTCCCATTCTGTCAATGCCTCAAATTGAGTCGCTCTAGGTTTTGGTTCAAGCTTTGTAATCTTCTCTCTCAGATTTTGCAACACCCCAGTACTAAATAAACCTACTTCTGGAAATGCCAATTCTCCATCATTCTTAGTATATCTTGCCCAATTTTCTAACCAAAAACAGGTATGATAGCCATATTTCATCATCATGTATGATGCAGGCGTTTTGGGCAGAGGAAGCAATTTTCCCTCTCTGGTAACTATTTCCTTGTTCTTTTTAAACATGTTCTTAAGTTTCTTAAACCAAATAGGTTTCTCTCTCTCTTCTCCGTGATAAAACTCCATTCTCCAGCCGATTTCTTATTTACAAACAACCGTACGCTCTTCCTCAAACAGTTTCGCTGCACCAACCTATCACAGCGCGATTCACACTAATGCACCAATCAGAACAGAATATGTCACAATTGCTTCAACCTATGCTTGTACAGCTCTTGCAAATGCACCAATCAGCGCTCAAAAAATTTTTAGTCACGGGGACTATCCCAGCGCGACACTTCTGACGTCAGCCCTGCTCCGGCTTCTGCAGCTTCTACTGACCCCTCCTTTACAAAATTTATTGGCACACTGTATTTACACTTTTATACAACTAAAACCAGTTAGTAACCACATAAAACATTTCCATTCGTCTGTTTCGCTAAAACCAAAGTGATAGTTTCCTCAAACTCACAAGAATTCTGTATTTCCAGTCAACAGCGCTTACATCTTCTCTACTACAGAATTTTAGTTTTGCCGATAAAGTAGCACTTCCCTCTACCTTACCCTTCTCTCAAGCTTAGGGCAGAACTCTATTACTTTCTCAGGGATAAGTTTTAATCGGAATACTTAATTGATTCCTGTGCTTAAGCCCAAGATTTTATAGGTTGCCTTCTCTATACATTCACCAATTTCACACGTAAAATGTCCCTAACTTGTAATACAAGACGATATTACCACTTGAAACGGACTATGTAATGTGTGACTTCACTTGCCACATGTTTCCCTCTGCCTGCAGACAGAGTAGCCAGCTTCCTACTTCCCAGAAGCCTCATATTCCGATTACACATAACATGATACAGACTCAACATATAATGTTAGTCATAATTTCTGTACATCAGAACTCTATATACATCAACCATGTCGGGCGTGGCCGAGCCAGCCAAGATGGCAGACGCACTCCTCTAGTGCTCCGGTCGGCTGCCCGTAATATGAATATGTACAACAGCTAAAACAGCCATGGCAAGCATACCGCTCTGGTGAGAGACTCCTGGGGACACCTCCGATGCCTCGGACCGCGACCGCGCTTCAGATACGGGCCCGAGGTGCCGGACGGCGGCCGCCGCCGGGGTCAGCCTAAAATGGCGCGCCCAGCAACTGAGCCCGGAGGACCCGTGATCCCGATGCCTGCCTCCCGGCGCTGCTGCCCGTGACTTCGGCAGCGCTCCGAGAGCTCCCCAGAGGGTCCGGTGAGTGCTGCCGCCCCGGGGGCCGGAGCTGCGAGGCCTTGAGGGGTGGGCAAACGGACGTGAGGAACTCTCGGCGGCAAAACTGATCCCCGGGAGCAGAGCTCCTCAGTGCTCCCCCACGAGCATCCCTGAACGCGCCCCTGCCACCCCCGAGGTCACGGAATTGCGAATGGGGACCCGCGAGATCGCACGCTAACGGGCATACACGACCCTTCAAAATGGCGCCATCCAGCTTGCCCTGTCGGGGGGCCAGAAGGTGAGGCATCGGACATCCGAGGTGTGGGGGGGGTCACTCTCAGGGACCACAGGAGACACCCCGAGAACATCACAGCCACCAGCGGCAGCACTGGCGAGGACGTACCCGCGCCCTCAGTGCTGGTGGTCCCTGAATGCATATAGCCCGTCTGCACGGCCCCGCAAACTGCTGTCAACACTACAGCCCCCGGCGGCCCCCAGTGGAAATTGGGGAAGCAGAGGAGCATTGGTGTTGTCCCCCCCGGAGAGGCATGGAGTCGCGGGGAGTGCGTCGCTGAGGGGCTGCACATCGGACGGAGGCGACCCCCCGACCAATCCGGAGGACACCGGGCACCCCACGCGCGGGAACTTGGACTCAGTACTGGGCCCTTGAGAGAGTCCCCCCGAGACGTCCAGTGTTGGAGCTTAGCTGCCGCGGGCCCACGAAAGAGCGCAGCGACTAGCCTCCCGGCCCATCTGAGTTGCCGATATCTGGTCAGTCCTGTGGGGGAGCCTGGCAAGGAGAATTCTACTGAACGGAGGCACGAGTCTGGAGCCGGGTGACTCCACGGGCGGCACTGCCACAACAGGCACGACCCACGAGGGGAGCAGGGACCCACGAGGGGAGCGAAGACAGACCGCGACGTCGCTGGCGAACCCCAATGAGCTACCAAGCCACCCGAATCACCAATGGGGAGACCTCAGCGGACAGTGACCATGACGCCGGCCCCGGCCCAGAGGCGTTCGCCCTCCCCGGGCCCCTCGGGTAAACCGAGCACCGGGGGGCCGCCACAGGAGACAGACATGTCAACCAAGCTGGACAAAGTGTTGGCTGCCATTGAACATTCCCGGTTGTCCATGGAGAGCAAGTTCGGGGAGCTCGCCTCGGACATCACTCTCCTGCGAGATGACCACAGAAAGCTGGCAGACAGGGTACATCAAGAGGGTCAAACACTGCAGGAATTAGAACCATAGGTCCACTCAAACCAGAAAGCCATTAAGGAACTGCAGGACAAAGTCAGCTTCCTAGAACGCAAGGCAGACGATTTGGAGGGTCGCTCCCGCCGGAGCAAAATACGCTTGCTCAACTTACCGGAAGGAGTGGAAGGGACAGACCCCATCCAATATATCGAAACATGGATAAAAACGTTCACCCGAACCGAAGACCTCACGCCGTTTTTCTCAGAGGAGAGAGCGCATAGAGTTCCGGCCCGACGTCCGCCCGCGGGCTCCCCACCCAGGCCGTTTCTAATAAAACTGTTACACTACCAAGATAGAGACACTATCCTGCGGGCGGCCAGACAATCAAAGACACTCAGGGTGGAAGACAAATGCGTGATGGTGTTCCTGGACTACTCCCAAGCAGTGCAACGCCAACACGCCACCTTCCAGGCGGTGAAGCAAACCCTGAGACATCACCATATACAGTATGCCCTCCTAATACCGGCTCGCCTCAAAATCATCCATGAAGGCTCCACACACTTCTTTTCAGACCTAGCGGAAGCAAGACATTGGCTGGACCTCCGCGGCCAGGACCTGCCAGAGCGGGGATCTACTCCATCACGCACCTCATCCAACAGGCGCAGGCTGCGTTCCAAGAAAGTCACCCTCAAGCAGCTGGATCACCCGGGGACACCCACAACCAGACATTCCCCAGACCTAGAACAGATTATAGCGGATCGACGGAAGGCCCTGCAGGCGGCAGCGGAGGTCCGGCAGACAGACGTCGAGCTGGAGGGGAGCGGTGGCCGCCACATCTTCACATCTGACGACGAGGATCAGAGCGACACCCGCACCTCCAGAGAAGGATCAGCTTCTCCGCCACTGGTGACCCCGCAGACGACGGACACGCTTATCTGATCGGCGATCAACACAGAAGGTGGTAAGACCAAGGCAATCCCACGGGATGGCCAATGGAGGACATCGTGACTCTCCAATACAGGTAATAGCAGCTGCGAGCACACTCACGGAGACACAATGCTGCGGGCAGCCTGACCCCGAGCCTAGGACAGTGACGCCACCCCACATCCCAAACCAAACGAACTAGAGACAGTACAAGATGTACGGTTTGGACTTATTGTGCCAAGCAATAGGTCCCCTTAGTTGGGACTGTTTCCCGAACAATGTTCTTCCTTTACCCCCTCTTCCATTCACCCCTAATACCTCGGCGGGAGCATGTGACGAATCTTCAAATACAACTATGTGGAGGGAGTGTGCGGGCGGGTATGGCTTTGATCATAGACCACGAGGTGGGGAAGCATCGACTTCCACGACATATTACCGCATATGACTCAAATCCCTAACTCAGACATCACATTCATCACGCTAAATGTCAGAGGTCTACACACGGCGAGTAAGCGCTATGCTGTCTATGCTTATCTAAAAAGACAGAAGGCACATATCGCCCTCTTACAAGAGACCCACTTGACGACGACGGAGGTTGGCTGCCTACAAAAAAAGTGGAGGGGCATAGTATGCGCCACAGGGTACTCTGCATTTGCTAGAGGGACATTGATATGGGTTAGGCCAGGCGTCCCATTCAGAGAGCAGACCAGGGCGGTGGATAAGGAGGGGCGCTATGTCCTACTGGAGGGGCTGTTGGACGGACAATCGGTTTTGATAGGCAGCATTTACGCCCCTAATGCAGAGCAGAATATTTTTTGGAACCGCCTCACGACAATACTGGCACACCACACCCTTGCCCCTGGATACTAGAAGGGGATTACAACTGTGTCCTGGACACGACCCTCGATCGCTCCCGCCCCCCGTCAGCACGCTCACTGCTTTACAAGCAAACGGAATTTTTTAATACCTGGGTGAAACACTGGGCATTGACTGACACATGGAGAGCACTGCACCCTACCACGAAACTGTATTCATTCCATTCCATTCCACATGACCTCCGAGTACGTCTAGATAGATTCCTTTGTTCGGCAACTCTGCATACTAAAGCACAACACGCAGACTATCTTGGGAGGGTACTTTCCGACCATGACGCCCACGTACTGACACTTAGATGGAAGGCACCCCACCCCCCAGTGCCAACATGGAAACTCCCTTGGGAATGCCTCACAGACCAGGCATTCACACACGATCACGGGACATACCTGCAGGAACATTTCACCATAAACGCAGGGATGGCATCCTCCAGGCTTATAGAATGGGACACACATAAAGTGGCGGCAAGGGGCCACTGTATACAACAGGTGGTGGGAGTGCATAAGATCCTAGAGCGTGCGCTCCAAGACGCAGAATGCGCGTTAGCAACCCTGCTAAAAGCGAACGACCGCGGTGAGGCGGCCCAGGAACGAGTGGCCGAGGCCAAAACAAAGTACGCGGAAACACAAATATAACTTCAGGGCCTATGCAGCCAGGGTACACCGAGAGGGCAATAGGGGGGGAACACTTCTAGCATGGTTAGCCCGGCAGGACCCAGACCTAAAACCCATCACAGAAATCAAAGATCAGGATGGTCGGCTCCAAACCTCCCAACTCGAAATCATGAAAGTATTCCACACATACTATACTCACATATATCAAGCACCGAGACAGGAAGACCTCCACGCGATAGACAATTTCTTCCTCACCCTGCCACTCCCCAAGATCTCGCCAGACGTTCAGAAGGACCTGGACCACAAAATAAGACCTGCCGAGATTAAAACAGCGATAGGAACACTAGCCAGAAACAAGGCCCCGGGAATGGACGGCTTCCCTCTCGAATATTATCATACATTCTCGACCCACCTAACTCTATGATTAGCCATTATGTTTGAGGATGCGCTCAAAACAGGGATCTTGCCAAGATCCCTCAGGGAGTCAGTAATCGTTACATTTCTGAAACCACACAGGAACCCCAAGCTTCCGTCGTCCTACAGACCGATCACGTTACTTAATGCGGACTGCAAACTCTTCTGCAAAATGCTAGCAGACAGATATGCCCAGGTAACACCCCAACTGTACCATCCTGACCAGAGTGGGTTCGTGCCAAACCGAAACACATCTCACAACCTTCGCAGACTATTCCATATCCAGGATACGACACGCGATTGGTTTCCGAACGCGGCCTGCCTCATATTAGACCTTGAAAAGGCGTTCGACACTCTCCTATGGCCATACCTGTTCGAGGTCCTCAGGAAGAACAACTTCGGCCCGCGCCTGTCAGCATACACCAGGCTCCTGTATACTCAACTCACATCTAGGGTCCGGATGGGGAGTTACATTTCCCCGAAGTTTGCGGTGGAAAGAGGAACCAGACAGGGGTGCCCGCTGTCACCCCTCCTGTTCGCCCTTGCGGTTGAACCACTGGCGGTTCGCCTGCGCCAGGAGGGCGAAGACTGGGGAATTCCCCTGGCACACACGTGGCACTGCGTGTCCCTATATGCGGATGACCTTCTAATATACGTTAGGGATGCTACAAGTGACCTGACCCGCATCTGGACGACGCTGGAGGAATTTGCGAACATTTTGGGCCTTAAGGTCAACTGGGGGAAATCCTCGCTGTACCTGTTGAGCTCCCGCATGGCCCCCTTCGAAGCCCAGGTAGGCGCCCGGTCACTTGTATGGAACGCAGAGGCTCCACGCTATCTGGGAGTGCACCACACCCCTGAGGACCTATACGAGGGAAATCATCGTAAAGTCCTAGCCGGACTACGGTTAGCAGTGACCTTTTGGAAAACGCTGCCGCTGGCACCTATCGGCGGAGTGGCCCTAGCAAAGATGGTTATGGTCCCCAGACTACTATACCATTTCGCGAATCTCCCAGTGGTTCCACCACGATCGTTCTTCAAAGAACTGAACAGTCTCCTTACGGAGCTGGTATGGGGGGGGGGGGGGACGGCGGCGAGTAGCATTGTCTACCCTTTACCTACCCACCACAGAGGGGGGACTGGGAGCACCAGATTTCGAGGCATACTTACTGGCGGCCCAACTCCAATGGCTCTCCTACTGGACGGCGGGGCATCATATGGGAGAAACCATTACTGCCGACGGTCTTATGTCACAAGCAGCGCTCTATCGAATGCTGCTACCGGGCACTAAACCTATACAGACGCGCCCCCTGCAGATGTCGATCGCCCGCACCTGCATGATGCACATCCACCGTATGTCCAAAACACAACCGCCATACTCGCCCCTGCTCCCACTGGTAGGCTTCCTACGAGGAGACACATATTACAAACAGGGAGCACTTCGAGTCTGGACAGAACTATCAGTCACAGAGGTGGAGGCATTGTTTGAAGAGGGACAGCTCAAAACATTCAATCAGATGATGGAACAATATGACCTCCCCCCAGGGCAATTCTTACTCCATAGACAGTTAAAAGATAGGAGTCGTAGGCACTGGAATCCGGACACAGGGGAGCCCGCGATGCACCCAGTGATACACGCGTTCTTACACATGGGAGTGGGACGACACCTGATAACTTGGCTCTATAAGGCGATACGTACTCTGCTTCTCCCTTCCCTCCAACCCTTACGCCAGAGGTGGGAGACGGATATCGGCAGGGTGGTCCACGACAAAGAATGGAGCACCGCCCTGGAATACCCCAAAAAAGTATCCAGAAACGCCAGATTCCGTAACATACAATTCAACGTCCTCCATCGAGCCTACCTCACGCCGCACCGACTACAGCGCTTCTTTCCCGATACACACTTCGAGTGCCCCCGATGTCACCTCCCGGGAGCGGACTTCAGACACATGTTCTGGGACTGCCCCAGACTCCAAGGATTCTGGAGTACAGTCCATCGAGTCCTTGAAGAGGTTACTGCCATCACAACCATGTCCACATGGTAAGCATGCGCGCTCGGGATTTTCCGCAGGCGGAAGACCAAGAAAGTACAGTATCGCTTCCTCTCACTAGCCATTCTTTTGGCAAAACGGGGGATAGCTATGCATTGGAGGTCCCCCACGGGACCACCAGAAGCAGCGTGGGTAGGCGCGGTACACAAGTGGGGCAAGGCAGAGGAGGAGATACTCCGGGAGGAGGAGGTGAGGGGCCACCGCAAACACCCCATATCCCTAGAATGGACCCAGCTAATGTACAAATTTACACAGGCAACACGCCCACCAGAGTCGCCTATGGCCTCCCAGACCCAGACACGAATAGCCACACCAGTAGCCGCACCTCAATGATACAGCCACGAATGCTACCCGCACATCGACAGACACCGTGCCCCGCAACCCTAGCGACCTGAATCGCGACACCCACTCCACGCACAATTTTATATCACGTGCCCCGGGAGCGCCGACACACCGCTCCAGCGCAGCGACTCGCCACCCGCTCCCCCCCTAGCCTTCCCCCCTCACCTCACCAAGTTTACCCCCAAAGGTTATTTTTTTCTTGTTGAAAGAGTTAGAAAGTTCAGTGTGGAGGGAGTATCCCCCCACCATCACAGATGGATTGGGAAGACCTATAGATGACGATGTCACGTTAACACATGAGGCTGTGGACCGCGTCGACTCTGTCGGCGCTCCCTGTGACGACCACATACCAGTTGCTACACCATGAGGTCACTACCATCCCGTGAATAGCAGACCACTAACCATGGGCAGTCTTAGCTTTGCTCAGGGGAGAACAGCCGACCCTGTAGGGGACCATGAGGTAAACGCTAATAGATCACGCGGTTAGGTGTGATCGATGGACACAAGACCGCTGAAGGGGGCCGGACACTGAACACTCTCCTTGGAACAATGTACCTATGGTCCTGTATTACTGTACGGTATATTCATTGCTATGTTGGTTGTCAAAGGCAATTAAAACCCAATAAACATATTTAATTTAAAAAAAATACATCAACCTTGTCAAATCTATACATTGCTTATCCAAGCCAACCTATAGCAACCAGACTCCTGCTACCAAGAAAACTGATCCAGCGCTGCTCTTAAACAAACCTCAAAACGATCACCGGAAACCCCACGAACTATCACACTTCACTCGTCGGTGGGGCCTATAGTACCGCAAGTCACTCATTCACAAAAATCACACTGTTCCCAAGATCAGCGAAGCAGGATGAGTTGCTGGATAGCGGAGTACCCTACTTCATCTATTAGTTTTAATTCTATATATTATATACATATGCATTTCATTGATTTCACCATGGTATTTAAATCTCATAAACAGCATTTAAGGCACCTCACTGTTTGGCCAATGGATCAGTTAGTAAAAGTTAGTTATAGACAACAAGACCAGCTTAATTCTCCATTTATTTAATTTTTATTTCTCTTTAAGTCTTCTAGCATGACCTTACGCTTAGGAATTTAATCTTTATTCAGAAATATTAGTTTAAGCATTTCTCTGATCGCTTCAAGTAAAAGGATAAAATAAGTTCAATTAGTTTACATTTATTAGCAGAATAGTTTAGAAATGAGAAAATTCAAAGACATATTACCCATCTTCTTGGTCATAGAGGAAAGAACAGGATTAAACGACAAAGTTCCCAAAAACAGCCTCTCTATCTTCTCGATGTTCACCTCCCATCAGGACTCCAACCCCATCAAAAGTTTAAGTCAGAAAAAATGTCAAAGTCTTTGCACCCAGAAAATCAATCAGTCCGACAGAGTGTCGTCGTGCAAAAATAATTCAAAAGCAAGCTTTTTCTCTCTTCCAAACGGCCTCTTTTATACTCTTTTTCCCTAACTATCTAACTAAAATTTGAAACTTTAGGGTCCACACTCATTCCTCATTGGTCCATTCGAGGGGTGGTGAAGATCACCTCATCTCTTCATTGTCCGAATTTTGCAAAGTCACTTCCATAATTCTCATACGGTCATAATTGTTCATGTTTGCAACATTTCATTTCTGTCCTTATATCGACACTCCGGTCAGCTTTCCCAGGCTCACAACTCGAGCATTCCATTTTGACACCATTCTGCTTTTCAGGCCGCGCTGACCTTGACGTCAGTAGCCCAAGCAGAGGCTGCTCGTACATCTCTCGTGCACAGTCGTGCATGCGTAGAATTACACTTTCTCGGAGTCTCGCAAACCCTCCATGTTTTGCTAGGCCGCATGGGCCATAACGTGAACTACTATAGAAACAAACACAATTAAACTTAAGATTTTGAAGTAAACCCCTTCTGTTTACCTCCCACCATTCTAAGTTTACCCTGTTAGTGGTTACCTAGCCTTAAGCCACAAAGAGGCATTGTTTTCTTACCATTCTCCTTCGTTTTTGCCACAATTAATATTTATAATAAGCATACATGCATAGCTTTGATAAATCAAAAGCGTTATTGCACTATATTAGTATAACAAATTCACATGATTAATGTATTAAGATTTGCAACACAAGCAAATTAGTATCCCACGTGTACTTTTCTGTAAGCGTTTTCTTTTTTCTGTTGGTTAGTACAAAAATCCACTTGATTAATACATATTATAGTTATGAGAAACTAACTTCACGAGGGGTATACAAAATTTTTTGTTACAGCCTCGCTCCATCAATTCAAAATAAGAATCTGGGGTTACCTATCATTAGCTATCAGTGGGCCAGTAGACTATTAGGAGTGTAGTCATGAGTGCTAAGAAATGTTCAATGTGTGAGGGCGAGTCCCAAGCTTTAAAATACGGATTGCTTGTGTGCACCTTACTCAAGTAGGGGAACAATGTATTCAACAGTTACTTTTGAAAAGACATATGCGTACTATGGTATTATGCAGTCTTCTATGAGCTAACAGTGTTGATCATTTAAGCGATTTAAGTTTTTTTTATATTATGATATGTTTTAATACTCTAAAAATGTTTGTTAGTATAATGCAATTACACTTCAATAGAAGTGTTTGCTGATCTAGTATAAATGCAACGAGCCGCCTTGACTACGGCAACGCCCTCTACGCCAGCATCTCTACCCAGCTCCTCCAAAGACTTCATACCATACCGAATGCTACAGCCAGACTCATCCTGAACCTCCCTAAACGAACCCACATCGCCCCTCTCCTGAGAGACCTCCACTGGCTCCCCATCCAGAAGAGATGCCACTTCAAGATCCCCACACAAACCTACACAGCCCTCCATGACCTAGGATCTGCCTATATCAACCATAGACTGAACTTCCACCTACCCTCTAGACACATGCGCTCCTCCGCACTCACCCTCGCATACACACCCAGCATTCGTCACAGCTGCAGTGGTGGCTGCTCCTTCTCCTACGTCGCTGCCAAGACCAGGAACGATCTTCCTCCCCAGCTCCATACAGCCCCCTCTCTGGCAGACTTCAGAAAGAGACTCAAGACCTGGCTCTTCGATAGAGACACAGCACCCAGATACCCCTAGGGGTGACAGTGTTGTGCTTTACAAATGCTGATTGATTGATACATAATACTTAGGAAAAGGAGCAATGGCAGAAAAGACTACAGAGATTCGCCCAACCACTGTACATCCATGCAAGAGTTATCCCAACTTATTCTGTACATCTCTGCTGCCTGTCCAGCACAGGACACTCATACCTCACACACTTTGCAGCCTTCCTGTCCAGAGCAATCACCAGCGCAACTGCCTACACTCACAACTAGCACTCTACACTTCATCACTCACCTGATGCTAGCAACAGTGCTTTAAATGAGCAGGTACTGTCCGGTACGGAGTACCAGCACTTTTTTATTTTGAGCGGGAGAATACATGCACTTCTCAAGAGTGACGTAATACATTTAATTGGAGAGTACCGGCACTTCTCAAAAACAAGAAGGTACTCTGGTACAGGGTGCCTGCCCTTCTATTTTTCCATTTAAAGCGCTGGTTAGCAATCACAAAAGTAACAACTGGTACAATCAACGAAACACCTCTCATCTCATACCACTTTGCAGTCACACTTGATAATGCACCAGACCGGGGAGTTACAAGAGAGGACAGCTGTATTTTGGCTAGGCGAGCCTTCAAAACTCAATTACACGAGATCATCCTCCCAAATATCTTCTACCTCACCCACAGGAATCCCTAAAGCCACCCAATCCACCAGGGAATGTGCTGGCCTGGGATCTTCATCATAAACACCTTTGGTACATTCTGACCAGTGCAAGATTCTTAAAGCAAAAGACAGAATATACATATATGATCTACAATTGATTCCGTAATGGAGCTCCTGTTTATCACAGAAACCTGGCTGGAAAAAAGATGGCATGACGATTCTAAACGAGGTGATACCTAATGATTATCTAGTGTCCTACTGATTATCTAATCCTGTTCAAAAATTGCCTCTTCAAGGTTAGCAGGGAAGGAATATTGGTAGCTTGTATTTAAAATTCCTTACTGATCACCAGCAAAAAAGGTTACGCAATAGTGGAATGGAATTCTTACTTCGACACTTTTCAGCTCCCTCTTTCCTGCTCACTCATCGACCAACCTCTCACAATAATGCCTTTCCAAATACTCTCCTTGATTCGAATTCAGGTTGTGTTGGTCACTCAAAATTTAGCATCCTTGGTGACATCAGCATCTGAATCGACATGATGGATGTGCATCAAATCTCATCAGTCATGTCTGACCTTGAGGCCACTGGCCTTTACTAGTTGGTTACTGAACCATCACTGAACCGTCTCATTGTGCTGGCCAGACCCTCAATGTAATTATAGTGCCAACATGACCGACAGAAAACATATCTATTACTTGGAGGGATCACTGATTTAAACCTTCCCATTAAACCTCCCATCCCACCAGCACCCTACACAAACACAGTGTACCTATCTTCTATGCAAGAATCTAAATGTAAATGTGTATTCAGAAGAAACTGTCTCCCAGGCTTCCGCTGGATCCACAGTTAATATCACTCTACTCCACCAATAGCACGTGATGACCTTCAACAAAGTGAGTGCCTTGAAAGCCTCACAAAATAGAAAATACAACTGAAGGTGGGCTGGCTTGTTCTGGATATAAAGCTACAAAAAAACCTTGAAAGACATTAGAGAAAACTCACATTTGCTTTAAAAATCATCAACAGAGCTTACAGAATATTTAAAGCAACCTCCAAAAAAGCCAAAAGATCCTACTAGATAGAGTGCACTCCGATGTTACTGCGGGTTTGGTTTTTTAGAACCCTCACTGCTACCATTGGACTAGGGGATTCCCCCACCTCTCCTCCCTGATTTGCCCCTTTGAAATGCCCTTTTTCATATTCCCTATAATCATTTTCCTTATATGAAAACACCGTTCTCCTTTCTTTTTCTCATTTGGAAGACCTACCATGAGTTTTTCCTCTAAAGAAGTCCCAAAGGTTCCCCGCCTGGATCTCAGCACTGGGAGATAATTCTAGGAAAGGGAATTTTACAAGAGAAAAACATCTAATTGCAGTTTGTTTTCAGCCTGGGATCTGCTGAGCAGAGCATTTGTTTGGAGCCAGAGACGCTGTGGCTATTACCGAGCTGCCTCTGAACATGGCAGCCCAAATAGGACTGGTTACTGCTGCCCTAGGCCGGGAAGCCAACTCAGGAAGCAGCGGCTCCGATGGCTTTCCTTTGTGGAAGTGGCTCCAGGAGAATTTGTTTCTGGCCACTGGGGATGAGGTTCGGTTGAAAGAAGCGGACTCTGCAGAACAGTAACCAAGTCACTAACTCCAACCACTAGAGCTACTCCCACAATTTATTTGGCTTGCTGGATGACCATTTTCATTTATAAAGTTAACAATCCACATTTTTACTCGTAATCAGGGACGTTTGGTTATATCTCATTCATGCATATTCCAAGTTTAAAAAACTCAACAAAAACTCTGCATGTTAAAGGCTACTAAGCTAATCAAGTCCACATCTCAAGTCCATCTACCTGACCCATGGTTCCCAAATAAATGCAAAAGAATTTTTCTTTCATTGCCTTCCATCTTTCTACCGATAGCTATCATTAAGTCTTCTCTCTCAACCGGAGATTTCTCCAACAAACCAAAAACCCTTTTCGTTAATACAATACCTAAGAAGCAGAGACTTGATGGCTCACACCCAGCAAACTAGACTAGCAGAAAATGGACCAGTAGGAAATAAGCTAATTGCAAAGGCAGGTTTCTTACAAATCTCTGATTTTCTCAAATAAAACAACTTCCTTTCTGACAAACAGGACCGGACTGGCCATAGCAGGCATCATGCATTTCCCCAGGAGGCTGGAAGGGAGGAGGCCGATTTTGCAGTGGTGGGAGCCATTTTTCTGTTACTGGGGACTGGTTTTGCAGCGGGGCTGCTATATCGCACCCAGTAACAAAAGCAGCAGGGGGGGCGGTCTGTCAACATTGCCAGGGCTGCCTTGGTTTCACAGTCTGCCCTTTTCTGGCAAACAGGCTGCTATCTGCCCAGGAACAGGCACCAAATTGGTATTATTTGCAGTCTTGGGGGGGCCTCAAGAACACTGTAGACTTCCCAGCTTATTTCCTCCTTCTTGACCTTGCTTACTGCATTTGAAACCGGCAATCATCAGCTGGTACTCCAAAGGTTGTGTGACACTGGAATCCAAGGCACAGCTCTTTCACCAACCGACCAGGGGTTGTTCAAGGATCATCGCTCACTTATTTGTTTTTATATGTACTAGCGTTAGAAGATAAGAGGGGCCCCTTACTTAACCCGTGGGACTAGGGCACTTAAGCAGTGAAATGAAAGAAATCCCGTAGGGTGAACTTTGTCTTAACCTAACTCAATACCATACATCAGAAATTCTCACTCTCATTCCACTCCACCGATTTACTCCCCATCCACACCAGTAGATTGTGCCATATATATCATAGGGACTCCCACAAAAATTAAAATTATACAAAGTTATTTATTGCACATGACAAAAATGTAATAAAAGTACATAGACTGACAGTCTAAACAATAATAAAAGCCACACTGGGGTGGCGGAACAACAGCATGATAATCTCGGAATTCACCTCCTGATCCCCGAGAATTTTAAAAGATTTGTCAAGAATATGGTTGTTTTCCTTATATCTTTCATTTCATTATGGCTGCTCTGTGGTATTCAATTTGCGAGTCAGGCCAAAAGTTCAGGTTTCAGATGAAAGAAGCGGCAGCGTCCTCTCCCAGTTGTTGGCGTCTCATATAAATAAGAACCCTCAACTATATTGAAGAATACGCGTACAAGATTACTAAATCAGCTGCCTGAAATGCTAAGCCAACTCAGGGTATTTTCTGTGAAAACCCATGAAGTGATTTAGAGACAGGCGGAATAAGAATAGGATTTCTGCGACAGTTACTAAGGTGTTTATTTGTGATGTACTGTGCTTCAAACTCAAGAGAGATATGAACTTGTCTTGATAAAGATGGAAAAAATGTTTTAATGATCCATCGAAACGCGTCGACGCCACATGAATACGCACAATCTACTAACTTAGCACTGTGAGAATATTGACAACAATGGAATCTATCTAACAGTGCAAGTACAACGGTGCAGGAGTAGATGTGCCAATTGTAAAAGACTGACTATAGCAGTCTGACTTTAGAACTTTCTTGACTGTGTGTTTTTAAACAATTTGTTGCTGTTGTTCCGCCACCCCAGTGTGGCTTTTATTATTGTTTAGACTGTCAGTATATGTACTTTTATGAAATTGTTGTCATGTGCAATAAATAACTTTGTATAATTTAAATTTTTGTGGGAGTCCCTGTGATATATATGACACAATCTACTGGTGTGGATGGGGAGTAAATCGGTGGAGTGGAATGAGAGTGAGAATTTCTGATGTATGGTATTGAGTTAGGTAAAGACAAAGTTCACCCTACGGGATTTCTTTTATTTCACTGTTTATATGTACTAGTCCATTCTTCCAGAAATCATTGACACCGTCAAGCTTGCTTGCCATCAGTAGGTGGACAATAGGGAAATCATACCAAAGTTGGAAAAAACATCACAACTGGTTATGGCTGAACCTCATTTCAGAGAAAAATAAAATACCAGCCTGTCGACTCCGGGCTTGTGAAACTCAGTTTTCGTGAAGTTCCAAAATAAGGAAAACTAATTTCCGCAAAACCTGAGGAATTTACCAAATAAAACACAAGGAAATGAGAAATGCAAAAAGAAAATAGAGGAGCAGGAGAGATGCTGGAGTTTTGTGTAGAGGTTAAGACACTGGATATAATAGGCATGAGTAGAGAGGTGTGTGGGTCTAGGCAGATGTAAGTGATAGGGTATAAATTGGGAAGGGTTTATACTGGTATCTAGGCCGGTTGGAACTACCAGTATAAAGGTAGTATGGCACAGGTATGGTTAAGGGTAGAGGTAACAGGATAGGCCTCGGGCACATAGTGTTAGGTTTTGGTGACTTCTCTGGAATAGCGCTTCTTAACAGCGAGTGCAGCTCAAGGTGGCAATCCAGTGTACCATGACAACTCTGGGTTGGTTTTTACAGTGAACGAATGCGTGAATGAATGAACAGTGCACCTTAATATGACCCTAGCTTGTTTTGGGTGTTAATCTTCCTATGAGCTGTAGTTTCAGGTGAACGTATGAGGTAAAAGCGATGTGTACTTCGAACTCTTTACAAGACTGCAAGGTGTGTCCTTTAAAGGCGCTTGGACTGCGGTACCTCACGTCATCTCCCGTGCGTGTTTCCACCCCCAGCCCCATAGGAATATGGACGGTGGTTTAGGCTACGTCACTGGTCTTTTTAAAGCCTGAGGTGAGGGAGTCATAGAAGAGCGCTGCCGGGCGCTGGTATTAATAGTCCTCCGGCGGTAAACCAACAGTCGAAGGTACTGTTGTACAGGGCAGAACCCACAGCAAGTCTGAACAGCCGAGGCAGGACTGGAAACCAAAATCGGCCCTAACAAAGTATTAACTGCTCCCTCTCAGCGTGAGTCCTCGAGTAGAACTGACTTATAGTGCCCCCACCCACGTGAGCGTAGCCCTTTTACCTCCAGCCCACGAAGAAACCCCCAAAAGGACGGATTGGTCTTTGAAGAGCCCAGGGCTTTAAGTGGGCCGGGCCCTGCCGGTGCTCAGCGGGCTCTTCATTTTTGCCCTTAGGGTGAAAAAAAAACACCTCACCGCTACAGCAGTATCACCCGTTACTGCTTTTGAGGTAAGGTTAAAGAGACTCGTAATAGTTCTTTCAGTCTCATCATTTTAGAACGGAAGCATTTCAATGTTGTATAGAAGGAAGCCGAAGTTGCTGATTCATCTTACACAAACAACAACCATTGGCAAAGTCAATTGCCCTGGCTTGCTGTAGGCGTAATGTTACTTGTTGTTTTAATATCTGTGTGCAATGACAGGAGCAGCAAAATAAAATACCAGCTGGCACACTTGGGTATATTTAAGCTACACCCTCAATTAAATCGGCTACGCCCCTTTGAGAGACTTTCTAGTTGTTTCATCCCGCTTAAAGCCCTGCGTCGCCTGCCTGTGAAAAGCGAGCTCCACACAGCGGCCGGAAGCCGTTCATTGCTGAAGAAACGCGCTCACTCGATGTCAGTGTGGCACCCTCGCCCCTTCCTTGCAGGATGTAACCATCCGGGGAGGAAGGCCGCGTCAGCACCGACATGGCGTCACATTTCTGGTTTAGCCGGGCGCGCATCCGCCTCCTGGAAGCCTCTCGGTTGCTGTACAAATTAATCTCGCGAGTGCCGTTTCCCGCAGCGCTCTCCTCACCTAACTCCTTTAATGCGGCACCGAGCTGACTCAGCCGGGCCGCAGGGTGATGGAGTGGATTCCCGCCGCCCAGTCAGCAGGGCGCGAAGGAAGCCAAGAAGGTATAAATATGTATGTACCCAGCAGATAGCCTGATGATGGTGGGATCTGTAGACTCTTGGCTACCTGCTTGTATGCATGCACCCAGTATATAACCTATAGGCGATGGAATCTTTAAAGGGAGCCTTACCAACCTGCATGTACCCAGCACATAGTGCCAATATAGGCAACTCACCCCAACATGGAGACATAGCATGCATAGCAGTAAATAACCACATGAGACTTGTTTGTGGGAAAACATGTTGCTGCAGGTTTATTTCATTCAAGAATTATGCCAACGTGGTGGGTTAACCGCGTAACCTAGACATATTGCATTCTGGGACTTGTGAGCTACATAGGTCTGAGCCTGTATATAATATACCAAAGTTATCACATTTCTTTCAGGAGACAAATCCCTTCATAATGATTGTGAGCTAATAAAAGGTGGCTTATTTTCGTTATCTGCTTTTTAATCTGGTACAGATAGGGCCAGCACAGAACTTTACATTTCCCTGTCACTTTTCGTGCTTCAACAGCACCTTTCTCAAACTCATTCACACCTTGATAGAATTTGGCGTCAGACCAGGCCTGAACCTCTTCCTTTCTCTACGCCTGCATCAAACCCCAGATACGAAAAGGCCTCCAGATGTACCAACTGCTTTCTCACCTCATGTTTTTGAACCGTTTGCCGAATCGCAATGGATGTGATCAGTCCGATCGGCAGCATTACCTCCTGCATACATATATAAACCACCTTTGAATACAGGAATCTACTTATTATAATTAGGCACAAGTCTCAACTAAGCTCTCAAGAAATAATGGGGTTTCGCAGAAATTAAGAGCCCATTCTGGATTGCAGGAGTGATATTTCTGGGGTGTCCGAGATGAAACCGTCCAATGTGATTGTAATTTGCTTCTAGCGCCAATCCATCACAGGTACTGTTTCTTAGGATACAACCACCAAATATGGTTATGAATTTTCCTCTGGCAAACCGATTTCGGACACCTCCTCTTTGAGACCGTCTTTCGTAATCACTTTTGCTGGCCAGTGGCCACATTCCACAGCTCGCAAAGGAATTTAAGGGAATATCAACGTGCACACTTGCAAGCACAGATTCTGGGTGCAAGTTGCCTTCTCTGAGGCTCCTTGAAGGAGTACCAGTTTCACGAGGCCCCTCCATATGGGCTGGCAGTGCAGAATCTTCCCTGGGCTACATCGGGTCAACATTCTTTCTCCCTACACAGCTTCTCATGGCCGTAGTCTTCTACGCAGCCTTTCCTTCATACAAGAGCACCTCTAGTCAGTGGGCTCCTTCCCTCCAGATCTTTTCAATTCAAATCTTCCTATCAAGATGCACTTGTTCAAGGTTGAGGTTCTCAAACCTGGCACAGGGAGTTGGCAGTCAGTGACCCCTAACTTGGAGCTCAGAAGTCTTTCTCAGTCTCCTCTGGTGTGAAACCCCCTGGCAATGGTCAATGAGCAATCGTAGCACACTGACCGGTTTCTGCCCAACAGTTAAACTTAGATTACCTGCAGGGATTGGTGATTCCACAGGCCCATCTGGGACAGGTTTCAGGAAGCTCCTTTCTTTCGTGTATTCCTTCTATACTGGCTAAGTCAGAGAATTTGTCATCTAGTGTCCCTAAGAAGTATGGGCGGAGCTGGGAGCTCCGTGTCAGAGACGTCCAAGTTAAAGGCACAAAAGATGTAGCAGCTACCTCACAACCTGTTGGGGATTACGCCTCTAATGAAGAATGGAGTCTGAAAGAGGCATGGGTAGTCTGTGAACTTCAAATTGGCCCTCTTTCTCCTCCACTGTATAGAGTCAGGTGCACTTCAAAGAACCTCAGGAATGCTTGGCAAAATTCCTAAAATTGATATTGCTGTTTTGAAGGCACTCTCGAACTCGTGTACCAACCACACATAGAAAACCCAACATGGATGCCTGGTCTGTAACAGTCAAACCACACTATCTCTCTATACCCATCCATCTACACATACATAGTATACATATGCATGCAACATTCTTGTTTCACATGGCTGGAGTGAATAACCAGGATGCAGGGACTGGCAGACCATTTTAAACACGAGTGGCAACACTACCCATGCAGGCAGCAGGTAAAAAGCCTATTCTTTATGAATAATCAGTTGCTGCCACCATTGTCAGTCCTCCATGGGGTGTTCCACGTCAGACGAGAGAGGCCCGAGCTGAATCTCGGTCCATTTCTACACTGGCCTTATGTGTACATATGTGATTGTCAAATCTAATAAATACTACCTACAATTAACAGGTACAGCGATGGGAAATTCGGCAGCTCCTGTGTATGCAAATCTTTACATGGAACGGTTCGAAGAACAACATATCCTAACTCAGGAACCATGGTTGTCACAGGCTAAAGTGATACTGAGGTAAATAGATGACATGTTCATAATATGGACTGGATCAGAGGAATCACTTACAAAAGCTATTGTAGAATTAAACACAAGGGATGAAAGAATCCAGTTCACATCTGAAATCAATGATAGCAGAATTACTTTCTTGGATGTAGAAATACACAGAATGGGTGCTTCATTTGGAACGTACATTTATCGGAAATCTACAGACCGGAATAATTTGCTCCATCACAACAGTTTTCATCAAGCTTCCCTAAAGAAGCATCCCCCATTTTCCCAGATGATACGAGTAAAAAGGATAGTTTCATCATCTGAACAAGCAGAAATCAGAATAAGCGAAATGGCAAATAGGTTCAAAGAAAGGGGTTATCCACAAGAGGTTTTGAATGATGCCAGAACACGTTGTGCATTGAAAAACAGGAGAGAATTACTCACGAAAAACGTGAAAAAGGAGAACACAAGAGTAGTGGTGGTGTCAAAATATTCCACCAAGAGTAGAGCATTCAAGAACATCATCAAAAGACACTGGATGATACTATCACAAGAGGCAGAATTCAATAACATATTTAGTGAAATGCCACTGTTCGCATATCAAAGTGCGAAGAATCTGGGAAGCTTGTTGAAACCAAAGGAACACAATTCTACAGAAACATTTCATGGAACATTACCTTGTCATAATTGCAGTCATTGCAATAGCATCATAAAAGGAAATTTCATAACACATCCCAGCAAAGGACACAAAATAAAGTTACGTGTATCAGCTACATGTGACACAATGAACGTCATCTATTCACTGAAATGTCCCTGCGGACAAGGTTATGTGGGGAAAACTGAGAGAAAAATAAAAACAAGATTGAACGAACATAAATCCAACATTTGAAATAAACTGATGAAATCAACGGTTGGAACGTATTTTAGTGAGGCATCCCATAACGCAAGCCAATTGAGATACACCATTTTGGAAGTCGTAGCAAAAAGAGATGGTTTGGATAACAACAAGTGTTTGTTACAACGTGAAAACTTCTGGATATATAAATTGGAAACATTAAAGCCAATTGGAATGAATGAATGGACGGAATACAGCTGTTACCTATAGAGACTTTAAGAATCTGAATGAAATTTGATATTGCCTGCTAAATCTTATTTTTCGCCCTCACTATGTCTACACTGCTTGTATCATATATACTATATTAGGTTCAATCATACAACTGCTACACACACTTGGTGGGTTACATACACATTGCTTTGGACAATACTGGACACAGGTTTTGAAGTGTTATTAAAATAATTGTGGTTACATTGTGTAGAGTATTCATCGTAATTCCTCTTTTTTTTAAAAAATCGTTTTCTATTTTCGTTTTCCCTTTATTGCCTACTGTATTTATTCTTATTTGAATCACAGGCGCATTATCACAGGCGCATTAACACAGGCGCGTACATGCCCACGTTATCTGCACATATACCTCAGAAGTATCATGTTATAAACAGAGGATGATCTCCCGTTTTAAGATGGCCGCCGTAATTTAAGATTAATTGTAATTACTCTACTGTTTATTACTCTGACACCAGTTGTACACGTTACTGTGTCCCTGGTGATTGGACCTCATATATATATGTTTTCCTTGATATTCACCTTGAATGTCATAACCCCAAATCATTGACATTTGGAGATAGCATTTACCGTTCACTCCACTACAAGATGGCCGCTGATAGATGGTCTCAGTCCTACTTTGATGTCAAAGTTAGAAGAGATAATGCGGCTGTGCACGTAGCCGGGACCTTTGGAATAACGGAGCACTTTTGAGATGACCGGAGTGTTTTTGACATGTGAGTTAATTATATTTTTGTGACACGCGGGAGGGGAGCACGGATTCGATCGCCTCAAATAACTGTCTCCAAGAGCACACGTTGAATTATACCGCTTTGACTAAAATACATTAGATCTTCCTTTTGGGATGAGCCCGGCTTAATATATTTCAGTAACTTCTATCTCACCATACCGTTTATTCTTACCACGTTTTTTTCTTATTACGGATGTTAATATTGAACAGAGTAGACCTGTGGGGACTTTACACAACTTGGGCATTATATACACATCTTTTCCACTTTTCACATCTTAACCCTGGTACTATTCAAACAAACTACTCTATTCTATTGGTTGTAGACACAATGATTAGAACCATGATGACTATTCATTTACTTAATCATGATTATATGTATTTTCCTATGTACCCTCATGCATGATTTATTTATCTTGAATGTAGAACTTATGTCCCTGATGAAGGCTAGAGCATAGCCGAAATGCATTGAATATGAAAATGTTTTGGATACACGGCTGGACGCCCATAACTTTGCTTTGAAAATGCAAAGTATAAATCACAAAGATATATTGAACAAAATTGATGAATAAAAAAGTTTCAGAACTTTGAATAAATGAACTTTATTGTTTTGAATTTTACAACCCAGTGTGGGATTGTGCTGTGACTAGGGGACGTCACCCAATCAGGGCCACGCAATATTTGATATATATCCGTACTCTGCAACGGAGAGTACACCCTAGGCACGCAACAACTTTGAACTGTTGACTTACCCCGAGTGCAAGTGTGGCAAAATATTTATGATTGTTAAATCTAAAACATCCAGGCTCTCTACATGGGAAACCCAGTGCCGGGATGCATACTCTCCGGGGTCATGCCAGGGACATTTCCTTCCTATTGTAGCTGCTGATCTGCTGAAATGACTGATGTCTGAAACTGATTTACTCAGGGGAGTAAGGGACCATAGCGGGTCATCTGCCCTCTGGAGCTGCTTGGAATGAATGTAGGTTTAGTGTGAAGAATGTGCAAACACTGTTTCTAGCGAGGGCATGACATGTGATCCCACAAAATTCACACAAATCTTTTATTGATTTTTTATTTCTTTCTAGTTTTTATCATATACTTCAATAGCCAAACCACCCTGCAGCTCGCAAGATGCAGAAGAAGACAAAACGCAGAGGTTGAAAGAGTTATTAAATCCTTTGCGGAAGAAGGGCCTCTTCCATTGTTGGTGAAATGTCCTAAAGATTCAAGGGAGGAGGCTTGATGGTGCTGAGATTTACCTCTGAACTCTTTTGATCTAGCTGGGAACATTGAGCGACATTATTGAGAAGCAGTCCCTACGCGTCATATCAAATTATGTTTCTAATATGAGGCCGAGATAGGCGTCTCAAAAGTCTAGAGCGGCAACACGCAACTCCTTCACGCTAGCCATCCATTGCCGTAAGCACTACTTGCACCTCATCCAGTCATGGATGTCCAGCACCTATATGAAACGTAACTCCATCAAAAACAAATTCCTCCTATTCATTAAATGGAACAAGTTACAACTAGTTCAAAACTGCTGCCAAGCCCTTTTAATTGGTATGTTGATTGTGTCAATGGTCTGCTCAGTCACCTGCCAGATTTCTCACTGGCTCTCTTTAGCAGAATTCTGCATGCAGCAGCGTGCCTAATAAAGGCCCGAAGAATATGGCCACATCACCTCCACTTAATGGAACTCCTTGAGCTTTCCTTACCGGCCCGCCCCACCTTCAAGGTGAGCAACATCATGATCAAATCCTTGCCCACCGCCACCTAATCAATTGACAAGATCAGCTTCTTCAGTGGTGCTCGACACACCTGTAGACAGGACATCATGAGAATCAATCAATCAATCAGGATTCTTACAAAACGTGTGACTGCTCACCCTTGAGGGTCTCCAGGCGCTGAGTATGGGGGAGGGGGTAGATCTGCAGCTCAGCCGAAGAGCTAGGTCTTGAAGCCCTTTCTGAATTGATGCCTTCCTGAATGGAGAATAAGAAGCTCAAGAGATTCAAAAAACGAGATAGCACGCCTTCTGCATCTGATCTTGAATGACATCCCCGTATCCATGACAGCCCCTGCCCTTCTTCGATTTAAGCAAAAGCTGAAGACAAACCTTTTTAAAAAGCACTAGTCTGCAACACAGCTAAGTATAGTTGAAATTTGCGAATTCGCAGTACGCGAATTCGTGCGAAAGTGAATTTGCGGTGCGCAAAATCCGCGAATTTGTGCAAATTTGCGGATTTTTTAATTTTTGCGTGTTTGCGGGGATTTTTTTCAGCGTGGCTACCATGAAGTTACCCATCCGGTCGTACATGGGTGCGGCCATCTTGTTTTCAGTGTTCGCGTTGCGTATTTCCGTTTCCAGGCGCTAGTTGCATGCTCGCGGTATGCATTTACTACGTGCGGGGCGCAATAGCACATTCGCGTTCGCGTCCGTTTTTGCGTGCTCGCGGGGGAAATATCGCGTGAACTTACCCACGTGGTCGCAATGAGCACGGCCATCTTGTTTTTCATTCATTGCTATGGTTCTGGGCATGCTTTTTCAATCCTCCTTTAATCTTTGTAATCCTTTGTTTGTTTGAGCTTTAAAAAAATCTTTTTTACTCATTATCTAACTCTCTATTTTTGTACATCTATATTTTGTGGGTTTTTTCTACTTTTGGTTACTTTAAAACTACTTTTTTAAACTCTTATTTCTTTTACTTACTTTCCCTATTCTTTCCTATTTTATTATCCTTTAACTGTCCAGGACCATGGCATAGGGAGCCGGCAAAAACCTTAAGGGGAAGCGTCCCGCACCCCGTAGCCGGCTCCCTTGCGGGCGCTCAAGGGGGGAGGCAGTAACTGCCCGGGAGATCTTCAGGGTGGTGGAGGTGGCCGCACTGGTTTTCTTTGTCCAGCGCCACCTCCCCAAGACCGTCGCGGCAGGCGGCAGGCCCGGTACGGGCTCCGGGAGCGTCGCCAGCTATGGGGGAAGGTGTGCCGGGCCATGTATCGGGAGTCTGGTGTCCGGCACACCTACAACCAGGCGACGCACCGGTGGTCCGACATCCTGGACCGGGAACATGACCTGCTCGACCTGCTTGGCTTTGAGATCCCTGGGCTTGGTGAGTACTAGTAGCTATTTAATCACTACTTTGTTTTCTCCTGCTCTGTGTTATGATATTGCAAATATTTGTTTTTTCCGAAGTGCAAGAATGCTGCCGATTACATTGCAGGTAAATTATGTTTCAAAAGCTTTTGTGATTGCAGGTGCTCGCCTGCTCACTGGCAGTGCTACTATGCTTACTTGTTTTCAATTTTGTGCTCATTTGGCCGGAGTGATTATGTATGGGTGTACTTTATAGAACTGCATAATGCTAGACACTAGAGATTACATTGCAGGTAAATTATGTTTCAAAAGCTTCTGTGATTGCAGGTGCTCGCCTGCTCATTGGCGGTGCTACTATGCTTACTTGTTTTCAATTTTGTGCTCATTTGGCCTGGGTGATTATGTATGAGTGTACTTTACAGAACTGCGTAATGCTAGACAGTAGAGACTCAAGTCCAGTCCTTCCTTTGTACTCCTGCTGCCACTAAGAAGAGATAGTGGTTGTGGATTGATAGTTTGAGTATATTATGTCTGGTTATGTAGTAGGAAACTTTTTACTGGTCTGCAATCATGACAGACTGTGTCAGTCACTTCGCGTGCTGCGGAGTGCTGCCTGCCAGTCCTAGTAGAAACTTTTTGTAGTTGGTTTAGTGGGATGTATGACATTACAACGCATGCTTTTACATCGCATGCTTTTACAACGCGAGTTTTACAACACATACCATTACAACGCATAGTGCTTTTGGGCGCTGGTTAGTGAATAGTTTAATTTACTATTCCAACTCCAGTCCCCGTGGATAGTAGGGAAGGTGTTGGATAGTAAATTAAACCTATTCCCTATTCTAGAGCGCCCCCCAGCACAATGCGTTGTAATGGTTTGCGTTGTAAAAGTTGCGTCGTAAAGGCACTGCGTGGTAAAAGTTGCGTTGTAAAGGATGTTTCCCGGTTTAGTGAGTTACATAACTTTCCAAGTAGATGGTCCGCGAATCCAGCAATACTAATATCCTAGTAGACCACATCAGATAGGTCAATAAATTTAGTGCAATTGTTGTCTATTTCCCCGAAATAATTTGTTATTGTGTTTTTGAAATGTTTGATTTGGCTGACAACAATCATTCATGTTTGTGTCTTTCTTTCATGTTGTACATCAGCTCCCCCCAGGGGCAAGAGGACAGAGGAGGAGGTAGCAGCGCCGGAGGAGCAGGAAGGCCAGGATCGGTCCGCCAAGGGCTCCTCTGCTGGCCCCAGTAAGTTTTCCTGTTAATATTAATAATTATACTTCCCTATCTTTTACAGCACCTATTTATTCCAAACGTTCCTCATAATTCTATTTTTTCCTAAATCGTCTTTGATCTTCCTGTAGACTTTTTCTAAATTCTTATTCTGCCTCTACTATGACTCTCTGTGCTACTACTAGATTATTATTATTAGTCTGTCTGTGTATCTAGCTAAGCTTGCACAGTTGGCAAAAGGTGTTAAACAAAACTCCTATTCAGCAATAGCACTACGCACTGAGTAAAGTCCTCTGGGTTGTCCATAATGTCTATTGAAGTCTTCTTAATGTTTATGCTTTGACAATTCCCAACAATAAAATGTCAGTGGCCACCAAGAATAAGATACTAGTTTACTTTTTGATTTGATATGAGGACATACTACTACTTTTGCAGGGACTATTCTGCACATACAGAACTATGGACAAGAAATAGGGCATTGGTGATAATAGGCGCAGTTAGACTTTCCAGTTTCCACATACCTCAGTCATAACAGAAGTTGAACCCCCAATCTCCTTAACTGAGACTAGCTAGTGTGTCAGAGTCATTATTTAGCTCCCGAATGCAGCGATGATCCCCAATGATTATACAACCCAGAACATAAGACTACTGAGTCAGAGTCCACTCCCGACCGCTCAGAGTCACGGAATCATGCTTACAAATTGCAAACCCTTTCGCTCACTCACTCATGACCAAAAACCACAGAGTCTACGTAAGTTTTAAAGCTTTATTAAAAGTAAAACAATTAGCTCTGTGTGTACTCAGTAGTCAGTACATTACATTTCCATTGTGCATTATATAAAAACATGTATTACAATCAAATTCATTCATATAAGGTAAACGGTGAAGTCTTTCAAACTGAACAGTGGCTGATTTTACACATTAATTGTGGGAGACCCCTCACCTGGTTGGAACTTAAAGTACTGGTGGTGATGATGATGATTAACAGAACATATAGCTCTTGTTCGTAGAAGGGAAGCTTCTGTCTGTAATGAGAAAAATGGTGCATGTTAAAAAGCAAGCATTCATCAGTTGTGCCAAAAAGTGTAGCTTCTTATCATGGCTAAGCATAAAAAAAAACACCCTCCCCTTCCGAAAGGGGAAATTTTAGTTTAGACTAGAGAGTCACTAATAATTACATTTGTTTATGTAGTAAGTAACATCTTTTTTCATTCCTAGACAAAATAGGGAGTGGTGTTTGGCATCTAAAAATGTCACATGTATTTTCTAGGCGTAACACCATCGGCACAGCCAACCATCAGTGCCAGGGCCAGGGCGGAGGCGGTCACTCTAGGGGCAGATGCGGTGCCAGCAGGAACTGCTGTGGGGGATGCCACGGTGTTGGCGGACAGTGGTAAGCTATTATATTATTCCTTACTTATTGAGATTGCAGAGTAGGCTCGCTGCAGGGGTGTAGTATATGTTGTACAGTAGCAGTAAGTACACTTGACTGTTAAGAAGACTTACAATTTTAGAACTAAGTTTTTGTCAACCAGGTAGAACATAGAACTGAAGACAGTCACCCTTGACTTCGTATTAGCAATAGCATTAGCAGCAGGAGTTCACGAGTAACCAATGGCCTTCTCTAAATTTGACTTCAACTCAACTGTGAAAGTTTTATCGAGAAGCCAAGTCAGATCAGAGATGAACTTGATGGATGGGATGAACGAAAAGGGAAAGAAGGGTGTAAAGAAGGACGGGCGTGTTAAATTAATGATTGGCAAAGAATGATACGTGTTTTTGAAACCAGGCACAGTTGGCTGGGAATCTGATGCATGGCCGGTTGAAGGCTGAAAAAAGGATGAGTGGAAGGAGAAAGAAAAGAGGACTGCCTGGGTGGGTGAAACAGAAAATGTATGTGTGCGCAATATATCCTTTGGTGCAAATTCAAATGCAAGTCAAGCACGGATGCATGGCTGGCGGCATTCAAAAAACAAATAAAAAGGGTGTTTTTTGGTGAGAAAAAGTAAGGGTTGTCCATTAAGAAGAATGATTGACATTTACTTTGAATGGATGGATGCCTGAATGGTATCTTCCTCATAGATAGCATAGGTGTATGTAGAGTAGACAGAGTAGACGGTCACTGGATGAAGACTAAGAGTGTTACTTTGAAGAGCAGGTAACACCGCACGTCTGTGCCAGAGTAGCAAAGCCGAGGAAATTAGAAGTTGTAATTCTTCAGAATACTCCCTTGACTAACAGTAGTTTTTAAGCACAGCATATACTGTGTATCTATTGTATAGTTCACATTATCAAGTCAAGTCACAACTCAGTGCCTTCCTCCGGCGATTACGGGGACCACTCACTACCTCTGTTAATAATTTTTTTTCAACTCTGTCATTCATGTGTGGCCTATCGGTGTTCACTCAATCAATAAAAACAAAGCACGTGAAGTCATCCCTTATATAAGCAAATATCCTGTGAAGGGATAGATGATCATATTATCTTCTTCATTTTCCATTTGTAGTAGTCAGGGGCAGGGCAGGGTGAAAGTTAAATTAATTGAGCAGTAGCCCTTGTAACAGAGTATGGCCAGTGCCACCCTTAATAGAAAAGTAAGAGCCTTACCACCTGCATGTACTGGACTGGAAACAGTAACGCAAGTCTGCGTCATCATGGCTTGCGTCTGTTTTTCTTGGGTGCAAGCTGACTGCCCTGGCATTATGCCGACTTCCACAAGTTTACATACTAATTTCGCTAAACAAAAGAGAAGAAGACTGGTGTACTGTCTGAGCCTAATGTAGTGAGTCCATATAGTGCTAGTAGAATTCCTGAAACTCCCACTAATGTTAGAGCAGAGGCCGACGAAGTTGGAGGTTCGATAGATACATGCCACACAAATGTTATGTACTGTGCTTGCAATTTGCTAGTGCTACTGTGACACAACTTTCTGTTGAATTATTTTGTGTTAATCTTAAAGAGTATTGGACTTGGTTACAGTATTTTTCTTTTTCTTCATCTAGATACTCCTTCTTCTAAACTATCTCGGAAGGAGTTGGCTATCCGGGCCAGGCGCCGGAAGCTGGAGGCAATTGTCGCTGAATATCGGCAGCTGGTGGCCCAGGAGGAGGAGGAATCGCAGTCGACATCGACAACAGCTGCATCCTCCTCCACTGCCCCTGGGTCATACGGTCAGCGCAATGCTCCAGCGGTACGGCGCCGTGGTCTGGCAGCCACCTGCCGCCGCCGAGCAGCGACAACAACAGCTGCCCCCCACAGTGCCTGCAAGGCAAGGATGCACCGTTTATGCCTGCGAGTGGCCTACATTGAGCAGCAGGTGGCCGAACTGTAGAGGCAGAAAGCACTGCTCAAGGCCCTCCGTCGAGAGTTCCGCGACTACCTGGCCACAGGACACCACCAGCGGAAGTAGATCATAGAGAGAGACTGTCCCTTGCCCCTTTTTTAAAGACTTTTGGGGGGGTGGGACTTGGGCATTCGGGTTTTTGGACTTTTGATTCATGGACATTGATTGGGGTTAGGGAAGGGGGTGGGTTGGGTCTTGCGGGATAGTTTATTTTTGTTAGGGACAAAATAATTATTTATTTTCTACTTAAACATAGCATACGCGTTTTATGTTTTGTGGGGGAGGCAGGGTGGGGTTAACTCAATTGTACGTTTGGTTTCCTGAAACTTAACTGGCTGCCGAATTCTAATTGTCTAAGTAATCGCCCAAATGCCTACAAAAGTGCCACCGACAGAGTTAGTGAATTCAATTATCCTACTTCTTTACTAGTACTACTGTCAGTCTCTCCTCTCCTCCTACTCCATTATTCTTCCTCCCACAAAATGCTTATCTTACCTGTTATTAGTGTTTGAGAATAGGGCTAGGGACAGGGCTGGCTGCTTGGCAAATGGCGATTAAGGTTGGCAATGGAATCCTGGATGGATGAAATGGCATCGTTGTGGTGGTAGTAGTAGTGGTACACACTGGCAGTAGCAGCATTTGAAAAAAAAGGAAATGAGACATTGAGTGGCCTGAGAGGAGTGTTAGAACAGTACGATAGTACAGTACACAAGAACAGTGCCATAAATTAAATTGTAAAGAACAACACAAATGCCAATACTGGACTAAACTCACCAACTTTTATCAACGACCTTTATGAATAAAACATACTGGTCCGTTTTTTGAATTACGTCACTCAATGGTTTATTCACTTTTTTTCGCAATCATATCACTTTTTTTACGAAAATTAAAGTTTTTTTGTGCATAAAGATACAATTAAATACAAATAACCACAGATTCTATACAAAAAATTCTCTTATATACAAGTTTACAACACACCCACTCGCAACTTTGACCATCACATACATATCTCACTTATCCTCATACTTCTTCCACTCATACCCAAACCCCTTAGGGGACAAACACACAAGGGCCCAATGTCAAAAATTCATTAAACACAGGATGAGGCACTTTTTCATAGTACACTCTAATCCTTAGATTATATGGCTTTCTAATACAATCTAAAGTTCATCACAAACTTTGTACATAATTTATACATGACATAGGGCCAGGTCAACAAAATACACAAGATTGTAGACACCTCATCAATTGGGTCATGAAGCACCGAACTATCCGCCAACCGGATCAAACAATCCTACCTTTAGTCGTCAGGAAATGAAAGCTCTTTTTTATGTCTGGTGTGTGTTCACGAAAATAACTAATAGGGGACACAAAACAGGACAACAAACCGAAACATGACTTAACTCTTTACTCTTCCCAGTTGGCCATAAACTATTTCATTTAGTGGTCCAACCTACTTACCCATCCTCAATTTGAAAAGCCAAAGATGGCGCCAGTGATGCCTAAAACAAATGAAGAACGAGTGTGTCATTATTGCCACTCTCTCTGCTGTAAAATATCAAGCCCTACACTACCAACGGATTGTCTATTTGTAAAGTGTGTTCTGAGCCGGAGCTCTTCTTACCTATTTAAATCACTGGCGCCGCAGGGAGTTTCTGCAGTTTACCGCGGTTGCTCCAAGTCACCTGGTAGCGGATCCTGCGGAAACAAGTACATCCTTTAGAATACTGTGCCACCTCGCTGTTCCCTTTTCAGCAACTTTGAATTACAGAGGCGCTGGAGCTCACCTTTTCGCGTGTAACGTTTCCTTCTTCCAACTCACATCAGTGGTTTGCAGAATTGCAGGACATGGAATGGCTGCGTCTATTTCAACCAATCCGCATTCTTCTAGGGGGTTAATCACATGGTCGGGAGACGCCGCTAGTGTGCTTGGGACATGTAGTATTTTCAATCGCACAAAACGTTGTTATTCGTTTCCTTTTTAGAAGGCACGGTTTCTAGTTGTGATGCATCCTTCCAATTTTTACAAAGATAGATATATTAATACTTTCGCACACGGCATAAACACAATGTTGCCATGCTTGTTGATATGTCAGTCACACGTTTGGAAATGAGGAAAATGCCGCTAGTGCGCTTTGGGAAGTGTAGTTTTTTCAATTTCACAAAACGTTATTATTCGTTTCCTTTTTAGAAGGCAAGGTTTCTAGTTGTCATTCATCCGTTCAATCTTTTCAAAGATGAATATGTTTTTAACTTTAAATATAAAAGTTGGTTGAAAAAAGTGTCTCTGTATGCTGACGACATGATGTTATATACTTCAGACCCAATTAATGCAATCCCCCTTATTTATAATGCTGCCGTTCAGTTTGGGCAAATTTCTGGATATCAGATCAATCAGTCTAAATCTGAATGTATGACCTGGAATATTACCACTTCTATTCCAATTCCAATTTTAAAACATGAAATAAGCTATCTGGGGGTACAAATTACGCAGGATATAGAACAACTGGCTGATAGAAATTTGGTGAAAATCGAGAGAGAGGCTGCTGAATCTCTGAGAAGTTGGTCGCTTCTTCCTTTGACTTTAATTGGGAGGGTCAATATTATTAAGAAGATGCTGCTCCCCAAATTAATTTTCCTCTTCCAGAATATTCCGTTAGCTTTTAAAGAAGCCAAGCTAAGTAAAATCCAAGCTAAATGGAATTCTTTTTTATGGGCTTCAAAGGGCATAAGGATTGCATGGAAGAAGCTCCGTAGAAAGAAAAGCAAAGGAGGGCTCTGTGCTCCAGATTTGAAAGTGTATGCCTGGATGTTGCTAATGAAGGTGGGGGTAACGCTATTCGATACTCCAGAGAGAACAGAAACAGGCAATTTGTTCCAGACAATGTTATCGGGGGTTCAAGGAGGCGCTCAGGGTTTCCTGCTGAAATTTGGTGACCCGCGCTTCTTCAAGAAGGTTCGATTAAAGGTGCTGAGAGATATGGCATACGTCTGGGCTAGAGTAAGAAGATCGCTCAGTATTCCATATTACTCTGCTCTGGCTCCAATTTGGGATTCACCTGGTTCTCCAGAGTGGACTAAAGATTTATTGATCACCCCTCTCCTGGTGGCCAATTTAACAACTTGGGGTCAGCTAATGCCGGAAGGGGTCTTGTTAACTTGGAAAGAGATCTCCAGTCTCACGGACAATAACTTATCCAAGTTTAAATATCTACAAATCAAGAGTTGGAGTCAGGCTACAGCAGTTGAAATTGGCACTAAGACAGCATTGGAGGAACTTTTACTGAGGAAGCCCGGGCGGATAAAAACATCAATTCTGTATTGGACCATTTTGGAAGAAGAAGATGGGGATTTCTCTATGCCGGCTCAACTATGGGGAGACCTAGTTCCGGATGTCGACTTGCAGGCTATATGGCAAGTATCTTTTGATCTACTTTATATTACAGTCTCTCCCGCCAATTTAAAGCGCAACCATCTTTTTTCTCTTCACAGAGTATACTGGTCTCCGGCCAGGCTGGCAACATTTTCTAAGGGTCCCATTCCCTTTTATCCAAAGTGTAAGCAGGAAAAATCTGACGACCTTCATATGTTTTTAACTTGTTCAGCTCTAAGAGAGTTTTGGGCCACGGTAGAAGAAGGTATGAAAGAGCTGTTTAATTTTGATGTACAGGTTAATATATCACTTGGTTTTTTTGGAATTCTTTCAAATTACGAGGAACTCCCTCAAGATATAAATAAGTTATCCTTATATTTAATTATTTTGGCACGCGGAGAGATATGCAAACTTTGGGTTAAGGATATTGCACCTTCATACCTAGATTGGATTAGGGCAATTAGACACACACTTAAGTTAGATAAGATAGGGTGGAAGAGAAGGAAGCATTTTTGTATCCCCTGTATCGAATGGCTTGATAGGATGTAAATGATCTTGTCCAATGATTATACCTTTTTGCAGAATGAGTTACCCTAAGATCAGTTCAAGGGCCTGGAAAGATAGATGAACTGAATTGAATTTATTCTCCTTGGGACCGTCTGGTACTCTGTGGGTATCTGCAGAAAGAGCATCTATCAAGATCTTCAGGGTTTAAGGTGGGGCCTTTCCGCTGCGTAGTGGGTGGCACAAACCTCTTACTCTGAGAATATCCTTTTGGCGGACAAAAAAAAAAAAAAAACTTGTATATAAGAGAATTTTTTGTATAGAACCTGTGGTTATTTGTATTTAATTGTATCTTTATGCACAAAAAAACTTTAATTTTCGTAAAAAAAAGGTATAAAATTGCTAAAAAAAGTGAATGAACCATTGAGTGACGTAATTCAAAAAACGTTGTTGTATATTTAACAAGGACCCCCTGAATACATAGATACAAAAGTTCATAGGTCAGGGAAAGGAGCACTTGACAGAAAACAACCTAGGCAGCTTATGATTTAAGTGAACACATATAATAATATGAAGGAACAATAGACTGAAAAGTTACTAAAAAATTGGGTAATTTTTATTCATAATTAAAAATTAAAAACCTTCAGACATAATTCACAAGTTTCAGTTCATATACATCAAAGTATTGACAAGAATAACAGAATTAGCAAAATGAAAAGCATGTGTGGTGTAATCACCAATAAAAATATATAACAGAATCCTACATAAACATAATTTTTTTTTTACAAAATAAGTGGCACAATAAATCTCTACGCGCGTTTCGGCGGCCAGCACCTTCTTCTGGAGCAGCCACGTGATTTCTAAAAAAAATGAAATACATATAAAAGAAATACATAATTACAACCTGATAATATACTGTAATATCACGAGTTTCAGTCTAGTTTCAGTCTAGTAGTCATTTGGTTCCTTATGCAAACATGAAGATCACAATAATTAATTGAGGAGCGTTATTTTATAAACAATAGATTTTTATCATTTTCATTTCCTTGCAATATTGGGCTCCTCCATTGTCGACAAGGGGTCAATGGTTAGAAAGGGGCTTCAACTGGAGGATGAAACTGGGAGTTGAGGTCAATGGTCGGCACAAATCAAAGAAAAGGTAGAATATAGTGGTATACTCAGCTCTAATTTACCTTATAGGGATTACTACCTTCCAGTCACGAATTGGTGATAATAATGTATGGTTTCTTCGTGAAATCTATTATAAATAGTCTAGATCATATGGATCAAGTACAAGTAACTCACGGTACTTACAAATAGCGATAAACTTGCAGTCACTGTAGTGTAGTATCTATTTCTTATTTCTGATGAATAAATGTCACTTGGGCTTTTGAAAAAAATAGATGGTATACATTATTTAACTAGTGTTGAACACAGTCATTTATAAGTTTTTCTATCTTTACTTGTATGGAGATGAAAATTCTACATATAGATTTTTACCTGATAAAAAGAGCTTCTATGGTTTTATTTCCCGCCAACCGGAACCATTAAGATAGAATGTGGTCAATTATGTAGATTGGGCTGATGTAACCTTCCGTAGTCCACTAGATTCTTTTTTTGTATCAAGGTCTTGTATCCTGGATTTTCTGTTTAAATTCAATAAATAAATTGAAAATATTATTCTCATATCTGATTGAAAGCTAATTGCCTCAGCTAGGTCTTTCCGTTAGAAGTTCCCCATATCTGGTCGAAAGCTCTTCTATCTATTTGGTCAAATTGCCTCAGCTAGATCTTTCTATTAGAGGTTCCCCATATTTTATCTCCACGAGTGTAAATTATATTCTAGTACTCTATCTTCTAGTACTCTTGTTTAGCTAGTGATTATTAAGCTGCTATTTGTTCTCTATCATTAGACTCTAGCAGCTTTGATGTTATTATTTTTTCCGTTTTATCTTCTTACCTAATGGTCTTTAGAGAAGGAAATACAGCGCATATATTCTTGAGAATGTTGATATCACAATGTAGACGCAGAGTGTTTTCCTTGAGTACCGATATAATTACCGGGCAACACCCTATTTGTGGGAGAAGATTATATTGAATCAGATATATGACATTATTTCTATATATTTTTTTCAAAAAGAAATTTTCAGCCATCAGAACCGCTATTTTGCATGGATAATGTTACAGGGGTCCATACGCAAAAGACTATGGACTTAATTTCAGGTTACACTATACAATTTCATGCTAGCTTACTGTCTGTTATTAAACGGTATTGAGTATGCATATTTCTCTACCCTCTTCCTTATCTGCAATTCTTTAAGAGGCAAGCAGGATTATTTACGATTCTTACCCAAAATTGAGGGGTCCGATTTCCAAATGTTTACGATAGTCGAAGTTTAGAGATAATCAAGGTTTAAAGATTTTGTGGCGTAAGATGATTAAAAGATCTCCCTGCCTCTAAAATGACAAAAAAACGATATTTCAGTTTGTAGTAAGTTACGGTTTAACAAAAGCTAATTAGAGGGAGCGGATGGCTTCTCTTCTCGACTCACCCGAAGATATTCGGCAAGGCTCCTTCTTTCCGGCGGCGGGATTTTCGGAATGGCGATTAGGACGCGATACTCTTTGGTTAACTGAGTGTTTGTTAGGTCGCATTTTTATATCGTCACTACTTCGGAAAATACGTTACACCTGGCGGTTTTCTCATTTGTTGCTAGTCGTGAAAATAGGACTACCGTTGTTATATTGAGGAGTCGAGAAAGGACTTTAACGTGAGAGGATTCTCGAAGCCCTGATTATCTGTTTCTGGTATTATATCAGAAAAACGACATTAAAAAAATACAATGCTATTATTATTTACATGTAGGCGAGTCGAGAAATTGACCGCAACATGAATGTTTAAAAAGGTCGTTTTTCCTCATTAAGTCATTGAAAAAGAGAGAAGACTCTCATGTTGTAGTTATATATTTACATCATAACTCTTCTTTGAGTCATTGTCTCTAGACTGCAGATAAGACTCTAGTTTTTCTATAGAATGATTCCAGTAAATTCCAAAAATTAGGGCAAATTATTTTTGGGAAAGAGAAAAAAGAAAAATTTATTTTTTTCTATCACTCTAAAATATGAAGGTGCTAGGTGTAAAATTTAAAGGCGCTAAGAGTATTCACAGACGCCTGCATAAACGATTAAGACGGACACTACGTGAGGAAGTGCCACAACTATTTAATGTATTGAGGAGTTCATGTAAGTAGATATTTAAATATACAGTATAAATCTAGATCATTGTACACAGCATGAAGGTATGATCTATCTGAATTTTCTAACAATTCAAGGAACTATTATATACATATCTCATTTCCCATATATATCTAAGCAAGAAGGTCTTTTTGTCAGATTATTAGCATATCGCATGTTCCCAAGGAATTTCGCTATTAAGACCCTGACGGAATGTATTAAAAACAAAAATCCAAAATACCTCTCTTTTCTTACGGATGGCTGTCCCTCCTTTCGAGTCGGGGGTATGGATCTTTTCTAGGATTCTCCATTTGAAGACATCCGCACAGTGTCCTTTCTCTAAGAAGTGTTTCACCATGGGTGATGCAACTTTCTTGGTTCTTATGGCTGAGCGGTGCTCGCTCAGTCGTGTCTGGATCATGCGTGAGGTTTCTCCTATATAACCTAGTAGGCAAGGACACTGTATGAAGTAAACCACATTGGTTGATCTACAGTTCCACATCTCTTTCGCTGTTGTGAGGTGGCCATTATGGACAAACTCCTCCCCTCTTAGGATGTTTCCACATGAGGTACATGAGGAGCATGGAAATGTCCCTTTAATTGGATTATTTGTAAGAATGGACCTTTGGGCCAAATTCTCTTCATTCGCAGTTGGCTTGAAACGAGAGTGGACAATGTAATCTTTAATATTTTTATTTTTCTTATGTGCAAACAGGGGTTTGATTAGTTTCTGTTCATTTGGGCAGTTGCTATTTAAAATGTGCCAATTTGAATTTATGACTTGTTTTATTTTAGCATTGATGGTTGAATGTTTTGTTATGCATACTATTTGATTGTTAGGTTTTGGGGATTTGGGTCTTAACAGATAGTCTCGATCGTAGTATCGTGCACGTTTATATGCATTTCTCACCAATCGATGGGGATACCCCCTTTCAATAAATTTGGATCTCATTTTTGACGCTTGTTTATCGAAGTCGGTCAAGTTCGTGCAGTTACGCCTAACACGTAAAAACTGGGAGAAGGGGATGCTATCTTTCTGTGTTCTTGGGTGGAAGCTACGGTAGTGCAGCAAAGTGTTTCTTGTAATTCAAAAAACGGTCCAGTATGTTTTATTCATAAAGGTCGTTGATAAAAGATGGTGAGTTTAGTCCAGTATTGGCATTTGTGTTGTTCTTTGCTATATTGACTCAGCCTTACTGGGTCCGAGTCAAGGCCCTTTGGTGTTTTCTTGATAAATTAAATTGTAGCCTAAGCAATGCTAAAGTATTCAATCAAAAGTTTAGTTAACTAGTAGTTGCGTGGATTATGGCTACTACAAGAACTAGTACTGAAGGACACAGCAGTGTAAACTTTCGTCACATGTAGGAGGAGGTTGTTCTTGATGAATCCACTCGACGGCGGACATGAAATTCTGAAATGATTTGCAAATACTCATGGGTGTGTGTCAAGCAGAATAGGAATATATCCTCGGATTCCTTCACCTGCCTTTAAATTGATTTTCTGTTGCTTTGAGCTTATCCTCCCTAGCAAGCGTATGGAATTATTGCTGTCATTTACTCACACACCTCAATGAAAACCACACAGCCCGGGGGAAGAGGGTTAGGGTTTGAAAAACTGGATGGGAATGGGGGTTTTTGGGAACGTTTTTTGGAGAGAGAAAATGAAAACACACCATTGAGAAAGAACAACTGAAGAAAACAAATCTACGATACGACCATCTCCATAAATCTTTTAAGGGACTTAAAGGAAGTGCATGCATGAAGTTGTTTGCTAAGTGGACGGTTAGGTGTAATGAAAAGTAGTACTACTTATACTACAACTTACTAACTAGAACTAAACAATTAGACAGTACAGGGCTGAAAGAATTACGCGATTTCACTTGCATATCTGTCCTCAGAGAGAATAAACACTTAGTAGTACTTTTTTTTTTTTTTTTGCAGAGTTTTATATAGCGCGAACTAGACCCGGACCGAATCAGGTATCAGAGCGCTTTACATAGCACCAGTTACGTTACATGAGGACGGACACACATTCATTTTAGGCACGGGGAGATTAAGTGATTTTCCCAGAATCACAGGAGGTTTTTGGCGTCGTTACCGAGACTCGAACCCAGATCCCCAGGTCCGAGGTCAAGCGCCCTAGCCGTTAGGCCAACTCCTCTCCCCTTTAGAATAGTTTTACAAATAGCAAAGAAACTTATCAAATAGCTGTAGGGATGAATTTGAAGCAGAGAGCAAAGGCACAGAGTCGCACACTCATAGAAGTTCACAAGCAACAATAACATTATTTAAAAGATAAGGACAAGTGAAGTGGATACTGTAACTGTATGTTGTAGTTGTCCTGGTCAAATTGGAAAGTTGCATGCATCCTCCATTCCATCGGGCGCTCCGTCGATCAATCTTGGTGACCACACTGTCCACTGCCTGCCTGGCGGATGCGGAATTGCGGATTGCTATGGAAAGTAATGTGTTTCTCATCGCACAGGGTAAGTGCCGGCCTGTAATTGTCGATGGAAAAACAGAAAGGGAAGGGATATTAAGACACCCCGGAGGAAAAATATAAGGTAAGTGTGTAGTTCAAAAATAACACTTTCACTTTCAGAGGCGACAGTATTACATACATGCATCATTTCTAAAGTGCCTACTCTGAGTCTCTGTTTCCAGGATATGAATTAGCACACAGCAGGCCAGGGCCATGCAGACTGTCAAGGCTGGCACCACTGAGTGAACCAACCTCCATGTAGCATACCTCTTTGACACAGACAAACAAAGCAGATCTAATTTTATACAGCAAGCCACATAGCCGCAATTTTACATGAACCGCTGTCTGGACTCTGGCATAACACTAAACTGGCTCGACCACTCCATACCACGACTAGACAGACATGTAGTTCTGCTGTGGTTGTTGTTGACTTGTTTACCTGTTTGCCACTCACGAAATGGCCATAGTTCTTCCGTAAACCGACGATGATGATCCATCCATCCCAGTGAGTGACTGTAAAGATATTATGTAACTTTGATCATCAAGACTCATCATCATCATCATGGTATTGACAAACTCAATGTTGTTCATGTAGTCACGGTCTACACACAGTGAGTCCAAGGACATTTTCCATATTAAAAAATACAAAGTAGTTGCCCCTGCAGTACAAGTACAATTTGCACTAAACAAGGTAAAAACAGAGTAGACTTGAGTTACATTTAGTGTGTAAAAGATTAAATAATAACAGAACACATAGGATTCATTTCATGCACAACAAACAGCAATTGCTTTCATCCGAGCGAGACAGCCAGTATTGTCCAGTGTATTCCATCTCACCATTCATTCATACATTACCTGTTCCACTTTTTGTCAGCATCTGAAGGGCCACAGGGCAGCCTCTAGTGTGTCAATTTCAGAAGTAACAGTCAGCATAGTCAGTAACTCCAGTCCCACTTCTTTTGACGGGACTTGTCTACGAAGCAACAGTTTCTTGATTCTGCGTAATCCAGCCATCTGCCTTGAGGGATAGGGGGAGTCTGGAGGAGGAGGATAGAGGAGCATGACTGAGTTGTGTGAACTTGAAGAATGCAGACAGCGGCACCTTCAATAAGGAAATAAGACGAAGACAGTGCTGCTGATGGATTTGTTGTGATTAGAGTTTTGTTATGGTAAAAGTTGCAAAACAAAGAAATACACACAGGAATAAAAGTGAATACAAGATGAAAAAAAAGAAAGTCAGTATTTCAGGCCTAGGTGTCAGGGAAGTAGAGCTCGTCCTCAAACTCTGTGAATTGAAATGGGAGTAGGTCAGCTAACAGAGAAGAACTTCCGTCACCTAAGTCGGTGTCCTCTTCTTCCTGCGTGGATTCACGTATATTGTAATCTGGTGGTATGAAGTGCAGATTCATCTTGATCATTGTTAACCTCTCCACATTTTTGGGCGAGAGGCGGGTCCTTTTTGAAGCTATAATGGCACCAGCAGCACTGAAAACACGTTCAGAAGACACGCTTACGAGTGGGCAAGAAAAATAATTTAGAGCCAGCTTGCTGATCAGTGGCCATTGACCCCTTTTCCCATACCAATACAGTAATGGGTTATGATCAATGAAGACCTCTGCTGGGTCATCCAGATAGGCCTTCACCATCCACTCAAGGTCATGCAGGGGTGCTCCACTTTGCGTACCATCTGTGGCCTTTGCATCAACACTGGAATGAGCAAACCCTTGATGAGTTATCCAATCCGCTTCCGACAATATTATGGCTGGGCCTGTGGCAGGTGATGATGATGATACAGTTGCTGGTGTCGGTAACGGCTCTGAGGGAAAGTGACTGCCTTCGGCCACAGAAGTGGACCTTGACGCCGGATGGCCTGCTGATTCAGTAGTACTTGTAGTGGTTCCTTCAATTTCCTGCCGCTCTTTTTCTAACCGAGTGGCTGGCAGAGCTAGCCAATGTTTGTACTTTGAAACATCTGCTTCATTAAAAGGAATGAATGTATTGCTGGCCAGTGCCTTTTTGTACTGTGGATCCAGAATAGTGGCACAAACGTAATGTTGTTCACAATGTATTCCTTTAAGCCTTGCATTGTCAAGTAGGCGGGTTAATAAGCTCTCCACCAACTGATATGCGTCTTGCTTATCAGCATCATCTTGGAACGTTGAAGACACCGACTTCAGTTGGTGCTCTTGCATGCGCAACAATGGGATAGCTTTGCCCAAAGTACAGTCCTCCCTGCTGACTTCACGCGTGAAGACCTCAAAAGGACGAAGCATGTCTGTCAGGCTTTTAACTAGGTCCCATTCCTCCACCTCTAGCCTCATGTCTTTCATAGAAGCACCCCATGCGTTAAAGACATACTCATTGATTACCAAGCACTGCTTAAACAGATGCTCAAGCATGTAGAAGGTTGAGTTCCAATGTGTTACCACCTCCTGGATGAGTCCTCTGACTGGCACTCTACGGACACGTTGAATGATCCTCAGCTGTTTCCGGGCCTTAAAAGAATGGCTGAAATGTGTGCTGATTCTTCGTCTGGTGGTCAGTGACTTGCTGAGAGTGTCTGTTCTTTTTACAAGAAATCTTGAACAACAATGTTAATACTGTGCGCCAAACACGGCACCCTGAAATAGCCACCATCTGACATGGCCCTAACTATATTACTGCCATTATCCGTGGAAATATAACCAATCATGCCCTTTTTTGTTGGATGCAGCCATTCAAAGACCTTACTGTTAAACTCTTCCAAAATGTTTACTGCAGTATGAGATTTCACCATGGCAAACATGGCTACTGTTGCATGTTTCCGAGTAGCTTGAAAAATTGTGGCACTGTGACCACCTGCAGCTATCTTGTCTCTAACCCCAGCAAAATAGACCCAGTGTGCAGTGATGCACATGTAATCAACGGCTTGGCAACTGGTTCACATGTCTGTTGTCATGTGGATAGTGTGAACAGCACTCTTCTGCAAAGCTGCCCCAATCACCTCCAGCAAATCTTGATGTAATGCTGGAACCGCAACTCTGGCAAAATAGGACCGGCTAGGAACCTTCCATTTAGGGCAGACTGTTGCCACAAATTCTAGAAAACCCACCCCTTCCACGAAAGAAAAAGGGAGAAGGTCCAGCGCTAACATTTTAGCCAGCATTGCATTATAAAGACGTGCCGTTGGGTGGTTGCGTTCCAATGGCGCCTCCGACCAAAACATGCCGTTAATGGTGGTCTGGACCGTTTTCATATGTGATGAGGATGCAGACCTCTTCAACCCAGTTAGGCTCATTGATGTACTTTTTCGCATTGGTGTCTCTACCAGACTACTGTGCCTCCTTGATGTTGCTGGGGTAGAGGAGGTTGTGGGCGCTGCCACTGCAGTGCTGCTGCCAGGGGTACTGTGTGTACCAGAAAAAATGTCTCAAGGTTGTTCACCCCCCCCCCCCCATTGCACGATCAGCTCCTCCTCGTCATCAGATGCAATATCAATGTCTACATTTGGATTTGTACTTTTGGCTTTCCGGATGTTACTTAGGTGCGCCTCCCACTGGATAATGTGATTTTTTTTTAGATGACCTCTCTGGCCTCCGGTACCATAGTTGGTGTCAAGCTTACCCCGAGTAACTACTTGTTTACAAATCGAACAAATGACTAGGTTTTCCGCCTTTTTGCTAATACTAAAGAAGTCCCAAACTTGGGACTGGAGATTTCTGGTGGTGGTGGAGGTGCTACTTTCAATGCCAGATGAAGTGGGGGATGGGCATGCTGAATTTGACTCTGTTGTGCACTTACAGCACCACTAATTGAGGTAATGGAGGTCGAGCTGGATGGAGGTCCCTGCCGGCCCTTCTGACGAGAAAATATGGAAGCTGTAGGTCGTGTTGGTGTAGTAGTTACCTGTGTTGGTGGTGGTACCACCAGTGGTGCCACGCCACACACATCCTGCATAGCAGCATTTTTGGATAGGGTAAAAATGTCTGTCTGCTGCATGTCCGCTGGGGCTGGATTGACGACTGTGATGACTGGGTCGTCATTGTCAGACTGTTCATCAGCAGCAGAATACACCACTTCTACTTCTTCTTCGTCATCACCCATAAGTAAAAGTCTTGCGGGAACCTTCCTTTTAGCTAGCTTTGTCGGTTCATGGCGTGCCTCCCTCTCAGACTGCATTGGTGGGTGCCAATCAAGATCTAGATCATCAGAAGGAAGGGGGCTTGAAGAAGAACTTGTACTAGCCCTCCTTGACCTTTTTCTTGGTGGGGATCTGGAAGACAATGGATCATCAGGAGGAGTGGCTTGCTCAGATGATACCTCCGCTTGAATCTCGATTTCCTGATGTGCCCCTACTTCTGGAGGAACAAGCATTGTGGACAGTTGTGCCTCTCCATGCGCCTCTACTTGCGCCTCTACTTGTGCCACTCCTTGCGCTACTCCTTGCGCCACTCCTTGCGCCACTCCTTGCGCCTCTCCTTGTGCCACTCCTTGCACCACTCCTTGCACCTCTCCTAGTGCCACTCCTTGCGCCTCTCCTAGTGCCACTCCTTGCTCCTCCCCTTGCGCCCTACCTTGCGCCTCTCCTTGCGCCTCTCCTTGTTGCACCTGTGGCTGTGGTTGAACACTCGTCAGATGAGTTACACCCTGCATTGATTGGATGCTACTTTGCGATAAATCAACGCCAACATCACTGGTCGATGGTGAAAGAGCAATTAAAGAGGCTGCCTCTGCGGCACTCATGGACTAGGGCCTAACTTTTCTTAATGGCACTGAGACCAATGAAGCGGAGGTGCTGCTTCCCGCTTGGTCCCCGGCGGACACCGCTGCTGCAGGCGTAGTTTTTTCCCCCAAAAAAAGTGTCTGTCTGCACACCAGTCTCCTTGGATGCGTCTTCTGCTCCTTCTTACTGGCAGTGGCACTGCAACTTTCTTGGTAGAGGAGCTACTGCCTCCTTTCTTTGGGCCCATCTTCTTCAGATGTCAGAACAGCAGGACGCAGTTGCACGAGTTGCAGAGTTGTCTGTGGCCACCACACGTAACGTCACGTGACATTGTGCACACACCGCAGCAGGACTTCTTTCTGGCACTACAACAAGTGATGATGATGAGGATGATTCCTGGTTGTCAGTCTTTGTGCACCTAAAGCATAGGAAGCCAGACGAACATCAGTTAAATAAATGTTGCATATGTCGTGCTTCAATTAATATTTGCAACTAGGTATTTATTATAACACAACACACCCAAAAACAGAAAGACACTAAATAAAAATTGCAATTCTAATCCAAAATGGATGTTTGAATTAATAGCAGTGAGACCACACAGAGAGAGTTGTTTCATGCAACACTGAGTACCCATGGGCATAATGGATGAAAGCAAGGCAGACTGGGTGCAGGCCTATGGCACAACAAAGCACACTGCCTGGCTTCAAAATGGTCCCTAGACCCCTACCCACATGGCCAGGCCCTGGACCAGGCCTCAAAATGCCCCCTCCCACATGGCCAGGCCCTGGACCAGGCCCCAACAACAACCAAAAATCGAAATACATAAAAAAATCACCCCAATCCAATGACATCCATGCCCTAAATGATGTTTAAAATCAAGAGAACACACAGACAGACTTGGCACATGAACCACTGACTGCCCCTGGGCATAATGGATGAAAGCAAGGCAGACTGGGTGCAGGCCTATGGCACAACAAAGCACACTGCCTGGCTTCAAAATGGCCCCTAGACCCCCACCCACATGGCCAGGCCCTGGACCAGGCCTCAATATGGCCCCCACCCACATGGCCAGGCCCTGGACCAGGCCCCAACAACACCCCAAAAATCGAAATTCACACAAAAATCACCCCAATCCAATGGCATCCATGCCCTAAATGATGTTTAAAATCAAGAGAACACACTGAAAGACTTGGCACATGCACCACTGACTGCCCCTGGGCATAATGGATGAAAGCAAGGCAGACTGGGTGCAGGCCTATGGCACAACAACGCACACTGCCTGGCTTCAAAATGGCCCCTAGACCCCCACCCACATGGCCAGGCCCTGGAATAGGCCTCAAAATGACCCCCACCCACATGGCCAGGCCCTGGACCAGGCCCCAACAACACCCAAAAAATCGAAATACACACAAAAATCACCCCAATCCAATGGCATACATGCCCTAAATGATGTTTAAAATCAAGAGAACACACAGAAAGACTTGGCACATGCACCACTGACTGCCCCTGTGCATAATGGATGAAAGCAAGGCAGACTGGGTGCAGGCCTATGGCACAACAAAGCACACTGCCTGGCTTCAAAATGGCCGGTAGACCCCCACCCACATGGCCAGGCCCTGGACCAGGCCTTAAAATGGCCCCCACCCACATGGCCAGGCCCTGGACCAGGCCCCAACAACACCCAAAAAATCGAAACACACACAAAAATCACCCCAATCCAATGGAACCATGCCCTAAATGATGTTTAAAATCAAGAGAACACACAGAAAGACTTGGCACATGTGCCACTGACTGCCCCTGGGCATCATGGATGAAAGCAAGGCAGACTGGGTGCAGGCCTATGGCACAACAACGCACACTGCCTGGCTTCAATATGGCCCCTAGACCCCCACCCACATGGCCAGGCCCTGGACCAGGCTTCAAAATGGCCCCCACCCACATGGCCAGGTCCTTGACCAGGCCCCAACAACACCCAAAAAATCGAAATACACACAAAAATCTCCCCAATCCAATGCCATCTATGCCCTAAATGATGTTTAAATTCAAGAGACCCCATAGAAAGACATGGCCCATGCACCACTGACTACCCCTGGGTCTACTGGCTAGTGTGGCTTTAACACGCACCCCAAAATTACAAAATACATCCACATAGATATAACAGTGAGCTATTCAATTCCATGCCATAAATGATATTTAAGTTAAAAAAAACTCACAGAAACAGTTGTATCGTGCACCCATGACTAACCCTGGGCCTACTAGATACTGTGGCTAGTGGCTACACACAATATATTTGATAACATTTGTGAAAAAGTTTATAAATTGTAGTTGCAGCAACTGCAATGCCCCAAACAAACAACACAAACTTACTTGTAAAATCTCAACTCCAAAAGTGATCCAAACAAAAAGTCCTTAAATACAAATATCCAGCAGCAGCCCAAATGAAAAGTGACCAGGACATGGACAAAGCACTGGGCGGAGCCTGCTGGACAGGAACAGGAAGTTGGAGACTCTGGGGCACTTCTTTCCTCCCAACCCCCCAAAAATGCACTCCTTGCACAAAAAAGTGCAGCCAAATGTTAATCTGAGGAGTTATTCTGATCCAAATCATCAATTTCAGAAGGTTAATGCTGCCAGCGATATATTTCTTGTGCAGAATTGCAATTTTTGCTATTTCGGGAAAGCGAGCTGTTCAAATCTCCCGCCGGATGTCAGCTGCGCGGCGCATCTACGTGTTCGCAATTGTTTACTCTCGGGATGCGTGATCGCGGGCCCTTATGACGTATTTGCGTTCTGAAAGTCTCCCAGTGCAAGATGGCGGGATGCTATGACGTACTCGCGGTCAAAAAGTCTTGCGCGATCACGCCATAATGTATTCGCGGTCGAAAAGTCTTGCGCAATCATGCAGCAAGATCGAAAATGGCGCAGTGCATGCAAACCGGGAGGAAAACAACTCGGCGAACTCAGAATCACGGTAAATCAGCGCCGCGCGCGCAAGATTGTATTTTTGAAGCTCGACCACGCAAACAAAATCCGCCAACTCGCGAATTGCGAATTCTTTGACAATTTCGCGTGATTCGCGGACCGCGAAATTGCCAAAAATCCACAAATTCCGCGAGCGGAACAGATTTTCAGCCCACACTTAAACACAGTAAGCAGTTCACCTCCCCTCTCAGAACCTAGGTCTCGTTGCCTAAATTTAATCTGGGTTTGTATATTTTCCTTCATCCCTGGCCTCCTCTGTCTTTAGCTAGATTCAGGTTCTACCCACACCGCATACATACATACCTACTTACAATCCTCCATTAATTCATAGTCTTACCCTCTTTAGAAAATTTTAATTGAAGTACCACACATATTTATGCTTCTGCCACTGTCTAGCATGAATAGAGAGGGCACACGCCGGGTTTTTATAGCTTCACGTTTTCAGTAGTTCCTTTTTTAGAAAAAACCTCCCATATTTAAATACATAATCTTTTCCTTTTTGTGAATAGCCCTCATGATTTCTTAAACAGTTGGGTTTGCCCAGCTAAAAGCAGAGCAGTAACATATGGCTTCCTTTGGGAGGGGTGCAAAATGTACAAATTAATCATTTTTTCCATCCAAGGAGAGGACAGCTGGAAACTGTAGGCATCCACTGGAAAGGCGGCAAATTTAGTGAGGTAAAATATGGAGTTTGTTTTTCTATTTTTGGCAGAAGGGTTGGTCCATAACGTGGGAGTCTCCCTTTGGTATGAGGCAGATATATTAGGGCTCACTTAGTTTGGTCACCCTGCATTCTTGACATCTCTCCAGGGAGACGCCCTCTGCTTTTAGCCAAGGACCCGCTGGTTTGCCCACTTTCCTTTGGCTCAGACTCATCTCTCGGCTGCTATTGGAAATTTAAAAGTAATTCCTTTGTTTGGCACAGGAGGGACCTCTTTCACCTGTGGAGGAAGACCGTTGCCTTTCGAAGATAGGCTCGCTTTTCTGTTTTTAAGAGATCAGGGCTTTTAGCATTTTCTTGATCGACTCCTACATTTTGTACCATGTAAGTAAATCCTATTATACATAAAAAAATCTAAAGTGTATGTTCTCTTGTAAGCATCTCTTGGTGTCTACATGATCCCGACAATGCCTTAAAATAACTACATGACTTCGCAGGTAACCAGTGAAGAGTCTGAAAAAAGAACATGCAGGATGACATTTCTGCGAACAAATAATATGAAAAAGCAGCATTTTGAACCTGTTACAGTTGTTCATTGGGAGTAATACAAGGTAAATGCCACATTGGAAATAGATTCGAAATTGATGTTTGGTGAACAAATAAAAAAGGTATTGGAAAAGCCAATAGGATTTGCCCTGGTGACTTTGTCGATGCCCTCACCCACCGCACCATTTATGGCTACTACAGGTGTGATAGCTATCTTGTATCAATTTTCTTAGAGGTAGAAAAATAATTACAAGAGGAACGCTATGCGTGTGCATGCAAACGTGGAAGCCATCTTGGAATGGGTTTTTTTAAGCAAAAGAAAAAAAGCTTCAGAGATGGCTAATTTGCATACTGCTTATGGGCATTTAAAAAAATAAAGATTTTGGGCTTGCTGGGTGGCATATCGGGGTATAGTTCTTTCCCCTTTGCCACAATCCGACCCCTCATAAACTCCTACGTAATATGCATGATGCATCTTTAAGCTACAGACAAGTTACCTTAACTGCTGAAGCATACGTATCTAGTACTATGTGGTGGTGGGTTTTCAGTGAGGTTCGGTACTACCTTTAAGTTGTTAGGTCGGATGGTCAACAGGCCAGTTGGGTATAGTTTTCAAAGTATGGTACTATCTACTTCAATTATTTTTTTTAATATTTGCATTGGGCGTGGCCCACCCTGTACCTTTAAAAATAAATAAGATTTGTTGTGTAAAAAAAAAAATATTGCACAGGATGCCAGAAATAGGAAGGACGCGAGTGGCCTAGAAATAGTGTGCTGCTCTCGACACCTTGCACAAATATTAGTTGCAAGAACGTTAAAAAAAATTAAAAGTGAAGGGTTGAAGAAGGGTGGTGGGCACAATGGTTAAGTTCACAACAGTGAGGCAGGTTGTGGGAGAAGTTGACGGCCTGGAGTGGAAACAAATGGCAAAAAGCGAGTGCCATGTAGCAGTATGCAGCTACATAGTGCCAATATTGGCGCGCACACCATCCCCCCAAACTACAAGAACCCCATCAAAATAATTGGACAAGACAACTTGTTGTTGGGAAAAAGTAGTCGCAGGTTTATTAGCATATCATTGCTAAGACATGGTGGGTTAACTTACAGATGATCCAAGGCAAGCCGCCCCTCGCAGCTTGCCACCTGATAGGCCAAGTAGCCCGCGGCCTTGGCCATACGGTGCTTAGCGGTTGATGGTGAGAGGGTAGCCCCTCACCTGTCCGGTGAACCATTGGTCCACCCTCTAGCTCACGCCCCCCCCTACGAGGGGCGGAGCGTTCAAGCAACCCCCGGTTGTCCAGGTAACCAACCGCCCGTAGGATAACGGGGCGCCGTCGCACCCCCAGGGTCCACCGCACGGATCTCCCAGGGATAATAGGCCTCAGCACCCTTTGTGCTTCTGCATAGGGTACTCCTAAGTACCTTTCGCCTCTGGATCATCATGTAACTCCTCCTGCAACACAAATAACAATTCATTAAATCATAGCAACCCCCCCCGCCACCCGACATGTAGGGCAAGCGGCAGGGAGGGCAACATCGAGGGCAGCGCGAACAAAAGAGACTGCTCGGAGGCGTGGAGGAGACATAAATACCTTGTCCCCCCACGCCCCCCAATAAAGCGCGATGACGTCGCGTCCATGGCAGCGGCCTCCGGCCGCTGGACCCCTGAGGGCTGGTGCGCCGGCCCTCCTGTGGCACTACGGTGCCCGCCCTCTTATGAGGGTCACCTGCGGCTCCGTGTCGGGCGGCCTGCATAGTGCCAATATCGGCGCGCACACCATCCCCCAAACTACAAGAACCCCATCAAAATAATTGGACAAGACAACTTGTTGTTGGGAAAAAGTAGTTGCAGGTTTATTAGCATATCATTGCTAAGACATGGTGGGTTAACTTACAGATGATCCAAGGCAATCCGCCCCTCGCAGCTTGCCACCTGATAGGCCAAGTAGCCCGCGGCCTTGGCCATACTGTGCTTAGCGGTTGATGGTGAGAGGGTAGCCCCTCACCTGTCCGGTGAACCATTGGTCCACCCTCTAGCTCACGCCCCCCCCCTACGAGGGGCGGAGCGTTCAAGCAACCCCCGGTTGTCCAGGTAACCAACCGCCCGTAGGATAACGGGGCGCCGTCGCACCCCCAGGGTCCACCGCACGGATCTCCCAGGGATAATAGGCCTCAGCACCCTTTGTGCTTCTGCATAGGGTACTCCTAAGTACCTTTCGCCTCTGGATCATCATGTAACTCCTCCACAGCCCTGTATGTGGCGACCGTCACAGGCAGGGCCCCCCACCATATCTACCTCCTATATGCAGCCTGAAGAGCTTAGTGCCTCCCGAATGTCCAGAAGAAATAAGTCCATGCCTAGATTTGACAGGTGGACGCCTTCTTTGTCAATGCAACCAGGGGCTTTGGCATGGAGTCCCCATGGCGAATAAAACCAAAGCCCATCAGCTCCGCGAATTTACGCATAACGCAGTTTACTTTTCTTCGCGCCCCTTCCACTGCTTGCCCAGAGCGAGCACCTAACCAACACCGGCGTGGTGTGCTTTCTGACCACCAAATATCACAAGGACCCAATAGATTGCTGATTTTGATGATGTTTACTTTCATGTCCCTTAAGAGAAATCTTTTCCCCAGGCAAGGTAGGTCGCTCCCTCCCACGTGCAGGATGAGCACGTCTGGGGGCTGAGCGTTCCCTTGTAATTCACGTGTTAGCAAACCAAGCACCCCGCTCCAGCGTAAGCCAGTGACTCCATGCCAAGGAAACAGAGTTCCGTTAAACCCATGCTTCCCCTTTCTCATTTCTGCCCACTGGGCCAACCTGGAAACCCCCTCGTGTCCCAGCACCCAGACCGTTGTTCCTGGTACATAAAGAGAAGTTTTGTATGTAACTATTTATTAAACACACACCAAATCCAATCTCAGCCCAAGATATTCACTCATGGCGCAGCAACCCTCCTGCGAGCCAGCTGCCTTAGTGGTCCATCCGGGCAAAATGCCACTGGAGCTCGGGATAAGAAATCGGACCACAGAGCTCATCTGTCACTAACGTGTGGGCAATTCCCCTAGTGTTCTTCGAAAGTGCCTGCTAGCCCCAGAGCTTAGACAAATTACCAATACTTCTCCAACGCTGCACGGCGACACAGCCTGGTGTCACAACAAGGTGGAGGGAAAGAGTCCTGACAACTTCCATGAAGGGCCCACAAGTGCAGGCACCCTGCTTGCTGACCCAGCGACCGGACACAGTAGACCCGTTGCCTGCTAACCACCCAGCAACACCAAGGGAGTTTGGCTCGTGGCCCACATGCAGAAGGCCCGATCTCTGCCCAAAATATTTACCCATGGCGCATCAAACCTCGTGCGAGCCAGCTGCCTCACTGTCCCAGACAGGTCATCATGCCACTGGAGCTCGGGATAAGAATCAGACCACAGAGCTCATCCGACACCAACGCGTGGCCAATTCCCCTTGTCTTCTTCCTCTAATGTGCCTGCTAGCCCCAGAGCCCAGACAAATTACCTATACTTATCCGAAGCTCCCCGGCGACACAGCCTGGTGGAGGGAAAGAGGGTGTGTTGCCTGTGGATAGGTACTGAAAACCTCCATGAAGGGCCAACTAGTGCAGTCTACCCTGCTAGCTGACCCTATGACCGGACCCAGAATCCCGTTCCCTGTTAACCACCCGCGTGACTCTAGATGCATACACCAGAACGGTGTCGGGCTATCAGGTTTTGTGTCACCTGCTTCACTGAGATCCCTTTGGGGGCTCCGCCGGGACCCATATATGTCCCTGCAAATACTGCGTCCTGCACTAGGCCCCTAATGCCCCTCTCCGTCCCATGAGGACATTTGACAGCCCGATGCCCCCTCGCAGCGTATGTTAATGGCATAGGGCCCCGCACCCCCAGTCAGAGTATGTTACCTGCATTACTTGAAGGTGACCAGAAAAGAGAGTGGCTGGTCCGGTCCTGTTAAGGCCTGTAACTGGCCGTTCACACCTAGTAGTGACTGTCGTGCCATGGGAAGAGTGACATGAGCACGGGTGTCCCAGAGTACCAGCCCGGTAGGAGGGGGAACTACCAGAATGCAACCTCACCCTGACTTCGGCCGTGGGAACGCCATTGAGTCAAAAGACTGACCAGACAGATCCCGAGGATCAATTCTTTGTCCCTGCCTGCCCCTTCACATAATACCTTAGTCGAGCAGCCCACCGCTGGACGCAAGCCTCTCCATCAAGCGTATGAGGCCAGTGCGAGATTCGCGCAGGCCACATCCCTTATAACACTGTGTAGGGAATCCCTTCGTGGTAGACGCATGCCAAGGCGTCCCCCTGTGCCTGGCCTAAGTTGTACCCTATGAAGCTTCACCAGCAGCCTATCCAACAGTATATTCCTCCTGTGGAAATCAGGGAACTAAAACTTCCTCCTCTTACTACCTGGTAAGTGAACACTGCCAACGGAAGCCCGACTATCTTACCAGAATAACAACTAAATTGATGCTGTCTGGTTTAAAAGCTTACCCAAGCACCTAGCCATGGGCCCTCCCTGCGAGTCAACCCCTGATGAGGGACGTAGACTGAGGAAATTCCTGTCCCTTGCGGACCCTTCACCAACCGACAGCTAAAGCAATCGCCTACCTGGGCTACCCAGCTTGCTCGGGCACCAAGTGCTGAGAAGTGCTTGGTGATAGGCCGCTAAGACAACGCCTCCCTATCCTTACGTGGAAATGGAGGGATAACATACAAACCCGGCCGTCTCATAGTAGAGTCAAACTAAGCCACAGTAATAGCTTCCTTGCAGCAAAACAAGAAAAGTCGCCCCCCTCCATAGCTACCTAGGTGTCAACTGCTATGTGCGACCTTTCCATCAATACCGTGTACTAAGAGTGACATCAAAGGACAAGAATAACACTTTCGTGCCAGCAATGGAACATGCAGCTGAGTCCGACCCAAATCAGTAAGTACACCAAATGACTAACAAAAGACTCTAAAATGTCAAGGATAAGGCTGCATATGTCAGAAATTCCCGTGCAAGACGTATGCCTGTGTGAAACACTGCCGTATATACGCTACTTTGGGAGTCAAAGTGCCAGTCAATGCTGCCTGGTTGCACAAGAATAGCGGCCACAATAGAACTTCCTTGCCTGGTTCCGCACGAACTAGCCCCCCTTAATCAGGCTACCCGGGATCAACCGCTATGTGTGACCTGTCCAAGGTACAGAGCACAAAGAGTGACATTGGTTCTTCCACTGCAGTTTGCATGACGACTGTTATACCTGTCCCCTCTGGGCCCTACAAGTAAAACCTAGCCAAAACCATTGCAGGCCTACCTGCTAAGACACAACCCAACTGGGTGACGCGTGCCAATAAATGTCAAACTAATCTGTGGATGGGAAATTAAACAAACCGATATTACCGATGTAACCGTAACAAATTACGATAAGCACTCCTACTATCCCTATCCAGAGGAGGCATGCACGTTGCCTGCTAGAAACATGTGTATGAGAAAATTTGTCCCAATAATACATGCACCTACCTTTCCTACCTGTTATAAAAGCAAGCCCCATCAACTAACGGTGAAAGATTTACCCTGCCACATTTCGAGGCTTCCTGGTGCATCCTGTCGAAAGCAATAAAGTATTTTGCTTTCCAGGGAGCTGGAACAAAATAGCATGTTACAAAGAACCGAAATGTGTATAGTGGCTCCGCACCCCAGAGGGACTCCAAACTAGGATAAAGGCCTACTCCGGACGACCAAACTCACTAGGTCAATCGGGCCACATTCCTGCTGTTCCACGAACAATCAAGTTCAACACTCCACAACTCGCAACTTTATCGCTGTGTTACACGAGAAAGGGCAACCTGTCAACGTATCCAAACGCCACTAATAATTAGAACCTTACCCTTAAGCGTCACCATCCTAGCACCGGGACGAGCAACAATCTCAGGCAACTCAGCAGCTTCCCTCAAACTTTGCCTGCTGGTTAAAGGCTCAAAACACTGGAAGCTAATAGCTAGGTACCCTGAGTGACCCCTGCTAGCCCTCCTTGCGAGGGTTGGTCCTCATGGACTCCTTCTCTTGCACCATATTGTAGCTGTGCCCTTAGAAGACCTTTGCCGCACTGCAGTCACCTAATGAGTCTGGCCCTGCGCCCGCAGCTCACTTCGGCTTTGGACCAGAACAAAATCACCAAGATCCTCCTCAGAGATCGCATACAGTATGTGACCAACACGCCTTATTCCAGTTACCGCAAGCAAGACTATAGCCTCCAAATACAATCGGGAGTCACAGCCATTAATCAGGACAGGGTCGGGCACACTACAAATCTACTGATGCCCAACTGCTAATTACAGCCCTGACACATGTACGCGTGCAATTCAGTTTGTTCCGTGCCCAAGTAGCTAGGAACGGCTTCCTCAGCAGGCCACATAATTCTAATGCAACTAGAAACCAGTGAAGTCTTCACACAATGCAATAGATCGGAACCACTTAGTTTACTACACATGCCCTCCTAGGCACCACAACGGGCCAAGCTGAGGTTTGTACAGAGTATCCCAACTTCCAGGGAAAGCACCCACCAGCCAATCCACTGCGCCGATCTCCCACACATGCACCTGACCCGCCCGCCATATCCTGGTACTCTACCTGTTCTGCACTATCTAGTGCCTGGAAAACCAGTAACTTAATGACTGCATGAGAGAGAACATGCAAATGACACGCGAGTGGCCATCTGGCAAGTGGGCACAAGTTCTTAAGAAAATTGCTCCCAGTACATCCAAATGATGTGCCTGCACCTAGGGGGGGGGTGCACTAGTGCCGCTGCACCTAGGGGGCGCTACACAGATCACGCCCGACCCCGTAGTCTCCTGCTGCGGTTAGTCCCACTAGGATCACTAAGCTCCAGCCTGGGAAGCGGATGACACGTTCGCAAGCCATGGGAAAGTGCCTTTCGGTGATACCGAAACCCCCTCGAGGAAAGGGGCTTACTCCTCCCAGTGCAAAACAACACTGTACAATATAAGTAAAAGGTAGAAAAGGGAGTGCACACTGCTACGTGTTAGGCCATCCAAGCGTTCTCCTCATGCCCCTATAAAAGCCACTTGCGATACCTACGAAGGATTACTACCACTGACATGGCGCCATACTGTAACCACTTGAAATATCCCAGTGATGCAACAAGCGGAAAGAAAGATTCGAGCGGCACGGAGGACTCGGAGAGTGAGCGTGAGAAGGGGCTATGGAGGGAAAAGGCGGACGTTAGTAGGAGTACTTGTAATAGACAATTTCTATAGGCCACAACTGACCAGCTCTCCTTTCCCCTATTGCCTCCCCGGCAACCCCCAGCAGCTTGTTCTACCGGTGTACCTGTCACTGGACCCACGCGCATCCACCTGTCCCCTTTCGTTTGATCGTCCGCTGATGATTTTTTACTTGCAGTCTGAAAAATAAACAACAGTGTTACAAAGTCCCTTCCCTGTCAACTCTAGGTCTCCTTGGTTTGTTGCGCGCATTCCAGCTTTTAAGTGCCTTGACGCCGTGTTTCTGCTCCTTCCACACCGGCTTCCCCAGCCGTGTGCATTTCATCCTGCAAGATATGGATGTTAGTGCCACATACATGAATTCAATATCACCCCTTGTAAGTTTCTTCGCATACCTCAAAAACCATAAACCCTCCATAGCTTTCCCATGACTACGCGCCCCGGGGGAAACCCGTTCCCAGTGCCTGATGGTACGGGCGCCGAAGTAGCCGTGGGGGGGGGGGCGAGGGCGGAGCAACACCGATGCCTGGCAAGTCGCAGCTGACCCGCTAGACCTCCTTGCTGACCGCTGCACTCCTCGCTGCGCGCCAAGTGCCAGCGGGATAGGGATCAAACGTGAAATGACTCAGCCTCCTCTAACTGCCGGCTGAACAACCCATGTAACACCCCTTGCACGCTCAACCTAGCTCGGCACGTGCCAGTGCATGCTCAGCTGCTTCCCCGTGCCGTGCCCATAACCGCCACCCTCGCACAGGAACGCGATCCCAATAAATATTTGTAATTATATTATGATTTATCATAGTAAATGAAGTGCCGCTGCTGTTGTGCAAATGTAGCAATCTTGATCCTTCACTTCGAATACACAGGTGATGCATGATCATGATTGTACACGGTGTGGTATTCATTAAATAATATTTAGTTTTCTTTGCCTGCGCCATTTAACGTTGCTGCATCATTCTATTAGGTGGTATGTACGTTGCTGCATCATTCTCTTAGGTGGTATGTACAGCGTAACATTGCGTTGCCGCGCTCAGTGTCGTCATAAGATTGAGGATAATATCGTTAACGTGAGCCAATTACAATTGCAGCCCCGAAACTCCTGAACCGTGAGGAGACCGGCAGGGGGAATCCAGGGCAGGCTGAAGAGCGGCTCGTGCGCCCCGGGAGGGGGTAGCCTGGAACCCTGGAAGTGCCCCGCCTGGTCAGAGGTGAACAATCTGGGGCCTCTAGTTCGGCCGAGCAAACAACAGCAGCGGCTTCGCGGAAGCCCTACCACAGAACGGACAGATCGCTGCTGCAGATGGGGGTAACCGAGACCCGGCGGTAGGAAAACCTCGGCACTTTTAACGAGGATCCGCGCGTCAATCCAGGTGTTGCGCGGTGGTACTAACGCTGCAGGGGATAAGTAGCCGCTCCGATAGATATATATTTATGCATTTTTATATAGCGCGGACTTTACCTGAAGGTGTCAGAGCGCTTCACAATAGGAACAGAACTGATACATGATATACACTATCAGATCTACAATATGCAGACTTCGACCCACACTGCTAGCTACACAGCCGCCGCCCTTCCAATGACGGCCAGAAGTGGTAGTAAAGCATCGGTACTTCAAAAAGAGGTGGGTGGGGGGTTCCATGCGTAAATCATGATGTTGCCCCGTGCTACTACCGCTGCCGGGGAAGTCGCCGCCCGGCCATCGTCCGGGTGCCCGAACATACACATCGATGAATACAACATTGCCTCATTCGCCCCCTAACATCGCGAAACCGCTGCCACACCCCTTGCAGCTGCAGGCCAGAGGTGGAGGTGACCAAAATGGCCGCCCCTCCCCCCTTGGCCAGGCAGGTCGCGACCATCGCAATGTCGCAATGGCCGCCGTGCAACTGACCCTCGTGGACAAAATGGTGGCCGGACCCGCTTGCGTGGCAGCTGACCCTCGTGGTCAAAATGGCGGCCGGACCCGCTTGCGTGGCAGCTGACCCTCGTGGTCAAAATGGCGGCCGGACCCGCTGGCCACTCTCCGATCATGGAGTACTGGGGGCAGCCCATGCAGCCCCACCTGCAGAAGCTGTGCCGAACGATGTCCCCGGTACAGAAAAGGCCGCCGCCCCATGGCGCACATGGCCATCCGTCGGAGGGTATAGGAGGTCTAAGGCTGGACCCCTCCGACCTGAGTGCAGGCCGCAAGGCACCACTCGCGCCTAAATGCGCACTCCCTCCCGAGGTCCCCCGAATGGGAGGCCCCTCAGCGCTGCAACCCTTCATCCCCGGGCGCATAAGATGTTCAAAACACTGGTTGACCTCAGAATGCCCATGCGTGCAACTGATAAGGCTCAATCTCCCGCCACAGACCTACTGTGCATCTCAGCCCCGCTACCGTCATTATAATCTAATCAGCAACGCGAGACATAGCGGCATGGCCATAAAATTGCTACGTTTTCGTGCCTAACAACTCCACTTGTACAACGAACTAGATTGACTACAGTATGTTGGTGTTGCAAGACACGGCCGTGTTCCGTTGATGTACATGACACCCCCACAACCAAAACTCAGCGATGAATATTGCCCCGTTGTCCATTATGCAAGCCGGTCCATAACATTCCCTTAAGCGACCCGCCCCACAATACTACCAGTATCACACACCTCCAGCTACCCCCGCGTCCCACACAATTGTATTAAGCGGCTCCTAATAACAACAGAAACTTGCCCAAAACGATGCAGTACCGCCCTTATTCAGAAAGAGAGAAACCACGTAACCTTGCTGCCCCCCCCACCCAAAAACCCATCCCAGGCAGGCCTCCGCACTACATACGAGAAAACCCCCGTAGAGCAAAGCCCCGCAATGGGTAAAGGAACACAAAATTCCCCGCGTTACCCCCCGCCCCCACCCCCCCGCCCCGTCATCAGGAAAATCCATCACAGCACAACAAACGCAGCGCATCCCCCGCAGGCCTAACCAACGCTCCGGAAATACCCCCACAGAGAAAACGCCTCGCAACCCCTACCTCCCCTGGGACAAAGCCGGCAACCCTCTACCCCCCACCCCCCGCCCCGCCGATCGGGGAATCCCTCCCAGTGCGACAGATGCCGCAGCAGGTCCCGGGGGAAAGGCGACCGCTGTGTAACCCCAGTGACCGCCCCGCCACCTGCCTAAGGGAAAACATACCCGTAACATCTATAAACTGACTAAAGCTCACAGCAGCGGTCCCAATAGCAGGCCGAGGCCCAGAGGAGACCCCAGGCGGTGCGCGCATGCAAATAGGGGGGGGGGGGACGGGGGGGAAGCGGCAAGGTAACTCACCTTAAGACCTGGGCAGCAACAACATCGAGGGCAGCGCGAACAAAAGAGACTGCTCGGAGGCGTGGAGGAGACATAAATACCTTGTCCCCCCACGCCCCCCAATAAAGCGCGATGACGTCGCGTCCATGGCAGCGGCCTCCGGCCGCTGGACCCCTGAGGGCTGGTGCGCCGGCCCTCCTGTGGCACTACGGTGCCCGCCCTCTTATGAGGGTCACCTGCGGCTCCGTGTCGGGCGGCCTGCAGTACCCTTGTAGAAAGAAAAAAAACAAATAAAAGCTAAAGCGAGGGGCATGGGACAGAAACGAGAAGAAGGGAAAGCCATGCACTAACGGAAAATGATATGATAATCTGCTCAAGTCAGCAGTGGAAGGATATAAGTCAGTCAATCAGAATGATGGTAAAGAAGCTATGCATTAGGGGCAGTACAAAACAAGAATATGAAGGAAAGCCATTGAAAAGGCAATAAAAAGCAAGTATCTTAGCAGCCGCGGCACATGCAGGTAAGTGCGGTGGGGCCGACTTGGAGGGGGATTCGAAACACGACCACGAGGGAAAATTAAATAAATTAGTAATTTCTCCTTGTGGTCATCTGTCGAAACCCCCCCCTCCCCTCCCACCCAGCCCACCGCTATTACCTGCACAGGCCACTGCTGTATCTTAGCTAGATAAAAAAAGCCATCCAATCATGAGCAAGGGGTTGACCCAACACCCTCTACACGTATATTATATGGCACACAGTAGGGATTTGAAATAAAAAATGTCTGTTGGTGAAGACCTAAAAAGGCAGTATTCGACCTGGGCATTCAAATAAAAAAAGCTAGTGCAAACTACTAAAGTCAGTGCCAGCATAGAAATCACAGTTCACCAAAATTCCTATACTCCTCAACATAGCAGAAAGGCCAGCACAAGATCCCATTGGCATCAGCCGCATTCTTGAATCCCACAATGGTGAATCTTGCAAAGTGAGGGAAGTCGTTGCCTTTGTGAGGTTTAGTTTCAGAAGGTTGCCCAAGATCCACCATCTAACGACTGAGTGAATGGATGAGTTGTTTGGAGATTTACTCCTGGCCTTAATTTCATCAGCACCCATAAAAAAGATCCCTTCCATAGAAAGGTAATGGAACGGTCAGCATTACAAATAGAAATAAAAAAGAGGGACTAAAGTGTTGACCCTTAAGGGACTTTCCATACCACCAACTTCACCAATGATTCTTGACGAGACCGCACCTACGCTGACGGCAGCAAGATCTGGGGGAGCACAGCGCCCTGAGTTTCAGCACTGAAGACACCGGAAAAGTAGAGTATTGACATCAGTTCCAAAAGCAGCAGAAACAGCCCCCAAAAACAGTGCCTCGCCTTCACTAAGAAAAGGAATAGCGATGACCTAATTGCCATGAGCAGAAAACCGCAATCAGGTCATCGCTATTTCCAAAATTTATACATGTGGCCCATAGTGTAGAGGATGTGATGGTTTGTTTTCAGGCCATCACCTTCCTGTCCCATTGCCTGTAGACCCTTACATACAGCAACATCACAAAATACATACAGGCATAGGGCCTGATTTCAAGTTTCAAAGGTGAGCTACATATATTTGTCTGCCGTATTGCAAGTACCGTAGGAAATAATGCACTTCTAATGCGGCGGATGTTTGTGATGGAGTAGCCTGTCCTCTAAAGTCTAAATCGATCTCTCAGTCTGCTATCTGGGGCCAGTGCACCGGCAGGCTGCAGATCCCTATCAGTGGGGTCTTTTGCACAGTGCCAGAGCAGGTCTTGATCCTTTTGAACAGGTAAACTGTTCTGGTTGCTCTTGAACAGTTCACAGGAAGGCCATGGATCCCTGTGTATGGAAAGTGCTCTCCTGAGGATAGTTTCTGAGCAGGTCACAGATCCCCTTGTGCCAATAGTGTCCTGTTCATGGCTGGTTCCAGAACAGATCCCTCTGTACAGATGGAGGGGGCTGTTCGCTACAATGTTGATCAAGGCCATAGATAAAGTGTGCTGTTAAGGACAGTGAGGTGCAAGGCCACAGATATCTGCATACAGAAGGAATGTGCTGTTCGCGGTATTGCTGACTTGGCCACTAATCTCCACATACAGATGTGGTGTGCTGTTCAAGGGACAGTGCCAGAGCATACCACAGACTCCTCCTGGGAAGGGTGGCACTTCCACTGCTGCATTTCTGCTTCCTACACATCCTGACCTGTGCACACTCAGTCTGTGCCATCGTGCTGCTGTTTCCCTTCACCTGCATCATATCCGGTACTTTCAGCCAAGTGGGTGCCTAGGAAGGAAATGAATATAAAAATAATACAAAAGCCAAGGATCCGCAGTTGGCCACTTGTCTTGCAATGCTGGGGAGACATGAAATCGGAAGAAGTAACTGTTCCTGTGCCACCTATTTTGTTCAGACAAATGATTATCCTCGCTTCAGGGCCACATCTTCGCAAAAGGCTCGGTGCGCAGTATGCGTTTGATTTTCACAGGGTGCTACTTTGTCTGCCCTGTAGAGCCCTTGATTGGCTGGCTTCATGTACTGGGATTTTTATTTTGCGAAGCAAACACAAGGAGATGATGGACATTCACAGGGTGCTACCTTGTCTGCCATGTAGAGCCCTCGATTGGTTGGCTTCATGTGTTGGGATTTGTATTTTGCGAAGCAAGCACAAGGAGATGATGGACGGAGCGCTGAAACTTTTCGAACACTCACCCCTAGTCACAGATCTGGGTTGAACCCATCATCATTCTTTAGCTCACTTCACCACCTCAGTTCAGACCCAGCCAATATGCAAATCAGTCTTGACCCTGTGCCTCATGGGAACAGTCCAGCCCGAACTGCCAAGCCAGGTCTTCCCTGAACCGGAAACAAGCATCCTGTGGCCGATTTCTGGGTAACATCCTTCATCAGCCAGGATTCAACCCAGATCTGTGACAGGAGAGTGTCTGAAAAGTTTCAGCGCTCCAGGTACCAACTACTCTGGTGCCATGCTATATTTATTTATTTATTTATTTTATTTTTGACATTTATAGAGCGCAACGAATACCCGCAGGCGTCTCGGCGCTAACAATTCACATACTTGAAATTAGTGTAGAAACTAGTGAGGGAATAGATAAGTCTTATTGGTCAAACAGCCATGTCTTTAAAAGTTTGCGGAACTGAAAAAGTGAAGGGCTATACAGAGAAGACCGGAGACGCCCATGTCGGTCTTAGTAGGGTCCCACTTAGACTGAGCAGGACCATCTGGCCTGCAGTCCCACTTCTAGAGGAAGGTAGTATTTCCCCTTCCTGTTTGTGTAGCACTTTTTTATTTTATATTGTAGGTCCTGATGAATTGCTCTCAAAGCACGAAACATGTCCATGTCGACCTTTAGTTAAGATAGACGGATGTACGTCATTACGACACACACTTTTACAACGCGTTCCATTACAACGCGGTTGTAACAACGCAAGTCGTTACAGCGACTTGCGTTGGGGGGCGCAAATTAAAAAATTTTAATTTACTATTCCAACACCAGTCCCTGTGGATAGTAGGGAAGGTGTTGGGATAGTAAATTAAATGATTTACTATCCTTGAGCGCCCCCTAGTGCAATTCGTTGTAACAACTTTCGTTGTTATGACCGCGTCGTAATGGAACGGCGTTGTAATGGTTGCGTCGTAAACGTCGCATACCAAGATAGACACTACTGGATCTTTGCACCAGCGTGTGCTGTCGCCTCACTGTTTTTAAGAAGGTGGTGTACCATACCAATAAAGATTGCCGTGGATTCACTAACCTTTTTTAATCTTCACCACTCTCACTCACGTCTACACTTTTCCTGCAGCCCTCATACCCACATGCACCAACTGGCAGGAACAAAAGATCTCGGATAAAGAGCCCCTTTATGAGTGCCCATCAGACATTGCAGCACCAGTCTGACGAGGAGCAAAACCCATATGATGAAGCATGACACCTAGCTTGCTGGGTGTGTGAGGGTTTCAGTTCGAAAGGGGAATTTCCCCCTTTTTTCTCTTCCCCCTGCACGCTGCATTTTTTCCGCTTGGTTACGCCATTTCAGTACCTCCTCCTGGGGAACAGTGTATTTCTTATGTTTGTTGTTATGGTTCAAGGGCATATACACTGGGCCCCGTCAAATATTGCCCATCTAACTCCCTCCTTTGTTGATACATTCCCTTGCTCACTTTGCCACTGGATTCAAACTAGCCTGGCTGATGATGGATGTTACCCAGAAACCGGTCCCAGGATGCTTGTTTCTGGTTCAGGGAAGACCTGGCTTGGCAATTCGGACTGGACTGTTCCCATGAGGCACAGGGTCAAGACTGATTTGCATATAGCTGGGTCTGAACTGAGGTGGCAAAGTGAGCTAAAGAATGATAATGAATTCAACCCAGATCTGTGACTGAGGGGGAGGGGGGAGTGTCTGAAATGTTTCAGCACTCTGTCCATCATGTCCTTGTGTTTAATTTGTATTTTGCTGCCTGCTATACTCGGCAGGAAGCAGGTGAGTTGCAACCCTGAGGTCTGTAAAGGCACAAATTGAATATCCTTACAACAATACAATTTTCAACAATTTCAATCTTTATTCGATTTAAAAAACCTTGTAAGATACAACATACATCATAAAACATCATATTGCAATATAATACATAAAAGAAAAATAGCAGCGGGTAAAGTGTCAACACATTTCCTTTACATAAAATACCTAAAATTCAATTCATTTTTCAGACCGTCTACTTAAATGACTAGATCGTGATTGGCCCCTCTAGTATACAGAACACTAAATGTTCACATTATAATAAAAAATAAATTAACTGTTTTGTTAAAAAGAGAAATACATATCAGGCAGTAAGCAACAACATTTAGCAGCTAACCAATAACGTAAAAACATGGTAGAGTAGCCTATTTCATTAGGTTTTTAGGTTTTTCATCCTCCTAATCAAGGCTACACATAGGAGAAAACGACTTAGGCTGAACACAATCGTTTGTGCCGTGTCACCCTTAAAAATTCTAAGTCCAACCTTAATTTGTCTGAAGCCTAGCCTTTTACAGATTGGCTTGAGCCATTTTTTCCTGGCTCCTAGGTAAGCTGGGCATATAAATAAAACATGGGACTCATCCTCTTTCAACCTCATCTCGCATAGCTCACATATATCAGAGCCAGCGACCCCGGCCAACCCCTTATTACAGGTCCAGCTGGTTGTCCTTTCTTTTAGTTGTAAGATACCATACCGGAACTTCAAATATAGGCTTTTGGCCAGTGGGGGATGAATTTCATCCATGAGGGGCTCTAGATACATAGTCATTTTAATTTTGAAGAATTTCGAAGTTAGGGTCCCTAATTTGGGGTTTAATAACACTGAGTCTCTAATGTAATCCCAGTACCTTTGCTTCAGAATCTTTTTTGAACTATTTGTGAGGGAATCAGGATCATGCCAAAAGTCATTTAGCCCTAATTTTTCAAACCATTTCTTGACGTACTCTAACCAAGGCAAATGCGTACTATTCCTTATGGCCAGTATCTCTTTCAATGCTTCTCTATAATCTGTCAGCTCCTCAACGGACCATAAACGGATCCAATAAAGGAGCGGACGAAGAGAAGCATAGTCATCTGTACGTCTAAAATTAAGGTCCCATAATACTGGTGTCAATGGGGTTGACCCTGGTATCCCTAAGAGTTGCCTAATAAAGGAGTTTTCCCTCACTCGAAAAGTATCCTTTGAGGCATAAGCCCAAAGGTCCGCACCATAAAGTGAGGATGATTGTGCTTTATATTTGAATAATTCAATGGCTGGTGAGACTGCTTTAAAATGGCTATTCTTATGCCTCTTTAAAATTGGACACTGGTTTTGGGTCAGCCTTAGTTTAGAGTTCTCCAATTGCGTCTTCCATGTGACGTGACTGTCTAAAATAATACCCAGGTATTTAAAATTGGGGACTTCTTCAATGGGTTCATTATTTATCTTAAAAACCTTATTAAAACCTTTATGAGGGTTGATTGTCATGACTTTTGTCTTAGAGGAATTAATTTCTAGTCCCTTGTCATGACAATACAGACTAAAAGTATTTAAAAGGTTTTGGAGTCCCCTAGGTGTCTGAGAAATTAAAATCGTGTCGTCTGCAAACAACAGTGCCGGAAAGGCTTGCCCGCTCAATTTGGGAGAGTCATGCTCGCAGCCCAAAAGAGTCTCGGGAATGTCATTAACGTACAAGGAGAATAAGGTAGGTGCCATTACACACCCCTGCCTTACCCCTTTTGCTATTTTTATTTTCTCGCTAACTTCACCATTAGGTCCCTATCTAACTCGTGCGTAATTATTTTCGTGGAGTCTAATTAGAATTTGAAGGATATTTGCAGGAACACCCATCTTACTTAGTGTCTTCCACAGGGCTTTCCTTGGAACCATGTCAAAAGCTGCCTTCAAATCTACGAATGCCACGTATATATGGGAACTTCTTATAATCGTGTATTTCCAGACTAAACATAAAAATCTAAAAACCTGGTCTATAGTGCTTATCTTTGATCTAAACCCTGCCTGGTATTTTGTGTAAATAAAGTGTTCTTCAATCCAAGAGGTAAGCCGACCAAGAACTTGTCGGGCAAAAATTTTTTGCAACACGTCAATTAGGCTGATAGGCCGATAGTGTGAAGGATTTGACCTGTCCCCCTTTTTGAACAGTGTTACAATCTCCGCCCCCTTCCAGGTTTCTGGAACAGGAGCTCCACGAACAATTTCATTGGATAGTAAATTGATGTAAGGAGCCCAGATGTTATTTTCGCGTTTCCAAAGATCACCTGGTATTTTATCAGGGCCTGGGGCTTTCCCTGTCTTGACTGCCTTGATTGCTAAAATTGTTTCTGTTAAAGAGAAGACAAGAGGTGTGTCATGGGCTACAATGGAAGCCTGTAAACTATCCCAGCTTTCAGTTTCACTATGACTTTCACAAGAATAAAGCAAGGTAAAATGCTCGACCCATGTTTTCTCCTCTAGAAATTTATCTTTGCATTCCGTGGCCCCCCTGGTACCTCTAGCAATGAGGCTCCAGAAGGAGGTCTGGTCTCTGCACTTGCATGCATCCAGCAGATCTGACCAAACCCTTTCATCCCACTCTTTTTTGGCCATTTGCAAGGTTCTTTTGTACTGAGCTCTCTTAGTTCTCACAATATTTGCTGAATCCCCCCTAACCGCTGTGATTAGATCTGTTTTTGCTTTCCGGCATTTCTGGTTATACCAAGTAATCCCAGCTTGTTTACTTTTTCGGGCATTTTGTGATATCTTTACCGCCCTGCTCAAGATCTCACCAAGTTGGTTAATTAGATGTTCATGGGAATTTACCAAAAGCGGACTTTGGATGGCAGTACTGTTCCCCAAGAGAGCAGACATGTGCCTCACAAATACATTATAAATTTGACTAATAATTTTTGTATTATCTAATACCATAGGCCACTTCAGGGATCTACGATTGTTTGCCACTAGAGGGTCCTGCGGCAAAGATACTGTGCTACCAACACTTTTGTCAAGAGGTATGAAAATCTCGGTCTGGACAGATAGAATCAGGGGATAATGGTCACTCTCTATACGGTCATCCACCATTAAATCAATGGTCATAGGCCATAGATTTAAGGAAACCAACAAATAATCTAAATGACTATGAGTCGCCCCTCTGGTAAAAGTTGGTTTACTGGGGGAATCTGATGGCAACCGCCCATTGCAGGCACGTAGGCCTGATTCTAGAGTTAAGCTCAATAGTTGTAAACCACTCACTGTACAGGGTGCTTTATAATTTGTATCAACTAAAGGAATATTGTTAGCACCATCCTCATCCTGATAGATGTCTTCTAAACCTATAATAGGTTCAAAACCTCTGTTGAAGTCACCTCCTATAATTATTTTAGCATTTTGATCAAACCCTGTCACAATATTACTCAAGTGGGTTACAACTGATGATTCTCTACTTGATCTATGTGGTCTACTATAGATATTGATCACGTAGATGCTGCAGCCCATAGTGTTTTTTAACTCAAGTAGTAACAGGTCGGGATTATTTGTATCAATTTGCTTAAAGGACAGGCCTCTTGTAATTTTTACCCAAATTGTTAGGCCACCAGAAGGTCTTCCCCCATTAGTATTTACTGCGGGGATGAAGAAGGATCTGTAGTTAACTTTGAAGAAGTTCTCAAGCCCCCAAGTTTCCTGGAACATAATCAAGTCCCCACTAGCCAGATAATCATGCCAGGCCGGATCTGAAAGATTTTTTTTCAGACCTGCGATATTCCAGCAAATGATTTTTGTTAATTCGGGAACCCCTGATTCTTTTGTTACCAGCTGCGGAATCATTGGTCCATTTACATCTAGATGTGATATTTGCATCATTGTGTCTACGGAATGCATTAACTGGTGAGGGCTTTCGGCAAGTGCAATCTGTTTTGGTGCAACTGCAAAGGGCAGACCAGAGTGTATAAGATTTGCACCACATGACTTTGTCAAAGCCCCTCCATCAAGTCAATCACAATCGGATAGACCAGCTAGGGCATCAAACCTATTTGAGGTACTAACTCCCCAATTGTGAGATGGAACCCCAAAGCCCCAACCATTTGTGGGCGCATTCCATTTGGGTGTAGGTGTAATAGGAAACGGTGGAATCAGGTAAGTACCCGGCCATCCTCCATTGTAATTACCATTACCTATAGGTGCAGGGGTGTTAGGGTGCAATAAACGCTGCTGCATGCCTGGCCATCCTCCATTGTAACCAACAGTGCCTAAAATCCCACAGTTATTTGGTGGTATACCAAGCCCTCGTCTACCCATTAGATTCAGATTTTGTCCTGGGGTAGTATGGCGAGGAATATTGTGTTGGTTAACTTGCCATGGGCCGGTCCTATCTTTGGAGACATGGTTTATATCACACATTGTAGGTCCCCCACCCCATCCATTTTCTCTCGCTATCCAAGCTGGCTTCAGGGGCTTATGGTTATTGGCTTTTTGCAAGTCATTATAAAAGAATTCCAATGTGAGGGGAATTATGGAACTACTTCTTCTTTGTGGTGGTAGTATGTTGGATAGAATATCAGGGAGAGTAGATGGAGTTGCGAAGGTTAATATCACACAGTCGCCCTTCCATTTCTTTTGTTTATTCCCTATCCATCCAACCCTCCTTGCCATTTTAATTTCATCAGCCAACCGTTGTTCCCCCCCCTGGGCTATCCGTAGATTATTTGACAGCCAGTATAATGCCTTGCTTGTTAGCGATGAGGATGACTCAATTTGACCCGGTGATAGGGTGGGTGTGTTGGCTAACACTAGCACTAGTGGTGAAGCTTCAACTACAAATTGTGTAGAGTTATCTTCTCTCGCCGGGGGCACTGTGTCTTTTGGTGGATCAACTAATTGAACAAAAGGGGCTTCTATTGGCAAGTCATGAACGATGTGGCCAGTTTGTGGGCATTCTGGAAGAGTATGCCCTGGTGGCGTAATATCTGATGTTGACCCAGGTTCATTATCTTCCTTTGAGCAATCATGGCCGTTATTAACATTGCTTAAAACATTTCCTATGGCATCTGTTAATACATTTTGAGTACCCCCCAATTTCTTTATTTCTGCAGAAAGTTTATCAATCTTGCTAATAAGTGGTTTGATGATTGTCTGAATTTTAATTTCTAACAGCTCCGCTATTCGTGACATTAGGTCCTCATTCAATGTGTCCCTCGAATTGTTCTCCTCATTGTTCTGGAGGGTACTTTTTGGATTTTGCAGTGGTGTAACTTTACTTTTTCCTGAGCGTGACCCTCCACGTTTATTTTGTAATCTGCGACAGGCTCTAACTGCCCTTGCAGACTGCTTTGCAGGAACTTCATCCACCACTTCCTCTTTTTCATCATTGTCTATATCCTCGATGACAACCTGTGCATCTAACTCGTTGTCCGCATGTTGTTCAAGATCCATCACATTTGTTGTACTGATGTCAATGTTGACGTTTACTGAGGGAGCTATTTCAAGGACATCACTATTAAAATCTAATAGCAAGGACTCGTTTGATTGTGAGGAAGTAGGTGGACTCAAAGAGTGGAGAACAGGTGACTGGGACAACCCCAATGATTGTCTACGCTTGCTGTTTATCTGGGTAACCACTTGGACAAGATAGTTTTCCATAGTGTTCTTAGGAGTATCAGATACCAAACAATGATTTTTTTTAGGCATTTTTATGCAAGATGTGTAATAGTCTTATACCCACGTACCAGTTAAAAATCACAAGGTATTAATTGCAATATTTTTAAAACAAAAGTCTTACGTCAATGCCTTGTGCAGATCTCCAATGGACTTGTTTTCCTGTTTCGTAGAGATGTTTCGTCTGCTGTCCGCTTAGCAGAGATAGCCTCTTCCTTATCCAAGCTCCAAGGTGAATCGATGTCAGCTATATGGCCAGTATATCGAACCCTGTCACAATAGCAAGGATTTTGGAGCCGGTCAGCGAAAAGGCTTTTACGCCCCCACAGACTATGGGGTAACAGGAACAACTCCCTGGTGCACAAGGAAAAACAAATTTAGATGGGTGGCCTAGCCTGGCCTCCTCGTGCCGTAGAGGGCCCGCCCTTTGCCCGGGCTTAGCCCCGGGCGTCCCGCTCGCGTCCCGCGGAGCGGACCTCTGCACCGATTTAAGCGCCTCCGGGCGCTGGTGCGAGGTCACAGGTGCGCGCCGCCGCTGAGGCTTCCGGGAACTGTGGTCCCGGGGCGGCGGCGCGGTGAAATGCTTGGATTGACTCTTTGGCGGTGGCAACGGCGTTCGTGGACCCCCTCGCAGCACTCAGGTAGGTTTGTCGTGGTCCCCAGGCTCCGCCGACCTCTGCACCGATTTAAGCGCCTCCGGGCGCTGGTGCGAGGTCACAGGTGCGCGCCGCCGCTGAGGCTTCCGGGAACTGTGGTCCCGGGGCGGCGGCGCGGTGAAATGCTTGGATTGACTCTTTGGCGGTGGCAACGGCGTTCGTGGACCCCCTCGCAGCACTCAGGTAGGTTTGTCGTGGTCCCCAGGCTCCGCCGACCTCTGCACCGATTTAAGCGCCTCCGGGCGCTGGTGCGAGGTCACAGGTGCGCGCCGCCGCTGAGGCTTCCGGGAACTGTGGTCCCGGGGCGGCGGCGCGGTGAAATGCTTGGATTGACTCTTTGGCGGTGGCAACGGCGTTCGTGGACCCCCTCGCAGCACTCAGGTAGGTTTGTCGTGGTCCCCAGGCTCCGCCGACCTCTGCACCGATTTAAGCGCCTCCAGGCGCTGGTGCGAGGTCACAGGTGCGCGCCGCCGCTGAGGCTTCCGGGAACTGTGGTCCCGGGGCGGCGGCGCGGTGAAATGCTTGGATTGACTCTTTGGCGGTGGCAACGGCGTTCGTGGACCCCCTCGCAGCACTCAGGTAGGTTTGTCGTGGTCCCCAGGCTCCGCCGACCTCTGCACCGATTTAAGCGCCTCCGGGCGCTGGTGCGAGGTCACAGGTGCGCGCCGCCGCTGAGGCTTCCGGGAACTGTGGTCCCGGGGCGGCGGCGCGGTGAAATGCTTGGATTGACTCTTTGGCGGTGGCAACGGCGTTCGTGGACCCCCTCGCAGCACTCAGGTAGGTTTGTCGTGGTCCCCAGGCTCCGCCGACCTCTGCACCGATTTAAGCGCCTCCGGGCGCTGGTGCGAGGTCACAGGTGCGCGCCGCCGCTGAGGCTTCCCGGAACTGTGGTCCCGGGGCGGCGGCGCGGTGAAATGCTTGGATTGACTCTTTGGCGGTGGCAACGGCGTTCGTGGACCCCCTCGCAGCACTCAGGTAGGTTTGTCGTGGTCCCCCACGAATATCCTTACTCTCTAAGGCCAGCAGAGTTTGGCCTTCTGCAGTGGGTGGGCTGTGGAACTGAGACCTTTAAAGTCTTGGATTGGGTGACCCGGCCCCAAGGCTAAGGTTTGTGCATGCAGGTCTCAGACAATGAGGTCTGTGGATTCTCGGATTGACGCATCTCCTGCTCTGACACCAGTAGGGCTTGGGCCCCTGCACCCTGGCCGGTAGAAGCTGGTCTCAAGTACTGAGACCTAAATGTCTTGGAATGACTGGCCTGCTGTGCTGAACCAGGTGTGCTCCAACAATGAGGTCTGTGGATTCTTGGATTGACGCATCTCCTGCTCTGAGACCAGTAGGACTTGGCACCTGCACCCTGGCCTGTAGAAGCTGGTCTCAAGTAATGAGGCTTAAATGTCTTAGAATGAATGTCCTGCTATTCTGAAACTGTAGATGCGATGCTCCAACTATGAGGTATGTGGATTCTTGGATTGGTGCGTCTCCTGCTCTGAAAACAGCAGGGCCTGGGGTTCTGTACCGTGGCCTATATAAGGTGGTCTCCAGTACTGAGACCTATATAGTCTTGGATTGACTGTCCTGCTATGCTGAACTCAAAGAGAGGGTGCTCCAATAATGAAGTCTGTAGAGTCTAGACCCATAGGGTTGGCCTCCTAAACTGCTGAGACCAGTAGATGTGGGGCTCCTACAATGAAGTCCGTGGAGTCTTGGATTAACTGACTTCCTAAGCCGATACCTGTAGAGAAGGAGCTCCAACAGTGAGGCTTGTAGCGTCTTGGGCTGACTGACCTCCAGTGCTGAGTCCTTTGGAGGCTTGGCTCCAAAAATGAGCTCTGTGGAGTCTTGGATCGGTTGACCTCCTATGCTGAGGCCTGTAGAGGCGGGACTCCAACAATGAAGCCAGTGGAGTCTCTGACTGACTGACCTCCAGGACAGAGACTTCCAGGTCCCGGGGTTGAATAGTCTCCTGTGCGGAGGTCTGTTGAGGCTGTTGTTATACAGCCAGGTTGGTAGCGGCTGTGCACGTGGACTGAAGCCTAGACAATGCGCTCCTTCTCTGATGCCCTTAGAGGCTTGGTTCCTGCACCTAGGCTTGAAGATACTGAGAGCCTTTAACTTGCCCTGTAGAGTCTGGGCTGTGGCATCCTAGCCTGTAGAGTACTCGGAGAACTGGCCTCCTGCGTTGTGGCCTGTAGGGTCAAGGCTACTTCTTGCTGGCATCTGGAAACTGGACTCATAATCTGTGCCCTATAGAGGCCGGGTGTCTGGGCACATCACATGCCTCTTAAGTCTAGAAAGGCATTGCCCCTGTCCTATGGCCTACAGAGGTGGGATGCCTGGAGTTCGAGTCACGGATTGTTCTGCGGCTTGTTGACTGTTCATCTGGCCTGTAGAAGACGGGCTCCCTTCCCCTGGCCTCTAAGGGCTGGGGTCCCGCACCAAGGCTTACAGGTGCCAGGCTTCTGCCTACAGGCCAGCAGAGGATGCGCTTCTGCATGCCAGGATACATACTGCTGTGACGTCGGCTCGGATCGCTCTTCTCATTGGCTCGTTTCCAGTGGCACGGAAGGTCTTGGCAGCATCTCCATATCTTTGAGTCCGTGGAGAGCGGAGCGGGGTAAAAATACACAGCGAGAGAAATATTACAGGACATTTAATCCCTGTGAGTGAGACTCACCCCCCCCCCCCCCGCCCCCCCCCCCCCCCTCTCCCTGACGACCCTGAGAGCGAGCCCCAGGCCTTGCTCTCTCTGTCCCCTGTGAGTGAGCGTCAGTCCTCCTCTTTGGAACGGTCTCTGGGAGCGTCAGGCCGGCTCTCCCGGAACTTCAAGTCAGGAAGCATCAAGGGCCTGTTTCTGAGGCTCGAGCCCCGGCCATATGTTCATTGTAGCCTTCAGCCTCATTTCAGATCACCCTGGCCTCACTCTCCGAGGGGATCCCGTGAGTGCCAGTGGAAGGTTTTCTGGTTCGAGGCGCCCAGACTGAGGGAGTCGGCAGATCCCACACTGAAGCTCTTGTGACAATGGCGAACCCCTGCTTTCTCATCCCCAATCGCTCATGGATTTGCAGACTGACAAACACAAGGCAACCCAAACAAAAGGAGATGGGTCTATGAGTCAATTCAATGCTGTTCAACAGCAGTTAAAAGCAACTTATTGTTCAGATACGGAAATTATAAAAATATGGAATGTACTACTAAACAGCAAAAATACACAGTAAAGTACAAATTGATTACAAATGTGAATCATGGGTAGCGTTGTGTCTGTTGGGATTGTAAATCATTGTTTTTATGTATTTTTTTCAGACTGTAGCGTCCACTCCTGGTTTTGTTTAAGCATAAAATACATTTTCAATCTTTCTGAGGTCTCGGACAAATGTTAAGTTTAGTAATAACAGAAATGTTGGTGGGTACTTCAATTTGCTCACTTTAAAATATCCCTCAGGACACCAGACTGAATCTGGAGAATTTTGTAACAGCCTTCCACATTTACCACGATTCCTTTTCCATGCAAGATATTACAACGTGGTTGTTACAACGACCGCGTTGTAACAAAGCATACCATTACCCTGCAATTCATAATAACGACTTGCGGAGGCATTAGAAGGTGTTGGATTTAAAATCCAACACGTTCCCTACTGTTGCACGGACTGGAGTTTTAATAGTAATTTATACTATTCCAACATCCAGCAACCCCCATAGTGCAAGTCGTTGTTATGACTTGCGGGGAAATGGTATGCGTTGTAATAGCCTGCAGGGGAAAGGAATGCGTTGTGAGGAGGCATATTCCCCTACCATCTCAGATGTGAGAGATCTGAGCCATATATAGGCACCTCCACTGCCGGCTGAAGCCAGTTCCTTATTTTCCATGCCTTCCAACCTGGATCCAGAGTTTCGGTCTCTGCATTGTCAGTTTTCTGATGTTCCTAAACTTTTTCTCCACAGTGTGGTAGGGAATGATGTCCCCACAGAAAACAAGAGGTTTTAAGCTATGCCTTTAATGCAGGAAGCAAATATTAGCCATAGACTTTCACAAGGTATGCCTTTGGTGCTTGGGCTCAAGATACAACTCGAAGTTGAGTGGCATGTGAATGCTCTTGCACCCAAAGACAATCTGAGACCACAAGGCGAAGTTGTATGTCCCCAAACACAAGAAGAGGTTTGGGGCTTTTGCAAAAGTTCTGCTTCAAGTCGTGGACTCGGTCCCGGACATACACCTCTCGCTCCTGGTCCTCCGGCAAGTGAAAGTTTAATTCCAAATGCAAACATAAGAAAGCAATGTGAGTCTCTACTCCATCCAGCCACTCTGATTCCAAAGAGAAGGTGCAAAACAGTGGTGTAACACAGGCCCCCGTAGCCACTGAGATGCCGGGGTGGGGGGGTCTGCAAGCTGCCGGGGGCCCCCTCAGCACATTTCTCTGGTCCGATTGCTTAAGATAAAATCCAGAGGGTGGGCCCCTCCATGCACCCTGCAGGGGGCCCCCCTCAAGTTTTGTTATGCCACTGGCGCGAGAGTGTCATGATGTAATTGCAATCGCTTGAGGTCTCCTGCCATGGAGTCAATCCCTCAGTTGAGTCCAGCACACCTCAAATTCTCCGTGCCATCATCAACACAGCAGCAGGTAGAGGCCTTCAAGGAGAACATGCTGCAGAGTTTCAGTGTACTTTCAGCTCCCTCTGGTGTGGCTTTTGGCCCCACAGAACTGCCTGTCTCACCTGATGCTGCACTTCAAAATTACAAAAGTGCAACTGGTTGTCTTACAGCCTGACTCCAACCCTGTGTCTTTGCTGCCTCACATTTACCAACAGAGGCTTCCTTTTGTCGTTGGTTCTAAGTCTGATTTTGTGCCGGAGATGGGTGCATACCAAGATACTGATGATGATGATGGTGAGGGGATGGCCTGCTCCCCCCTTATTATACTGATGATGCCTCATATCACGACTTACAAAACGCCAATGGGTTTTATTCCTTCCCTGAAATCAGAACGTGACAGATATGGGCTACCAATGGAAAAAAGTGCCTCATTTGCTGTGGTGGTTCTGAGGGTCTGAAGTACCATAATGACAGTTGTGCTCCATTGAGGGTAGGATAAATGTGTTGACAGAAAGGCTGTAGCCAGAGCCGGCCACATCGTTGCCCTTTCTCCCATTTCACAGAGACTATGAAGTGTACCTGTTCGAAACCATGTGCTTGCCTTCCTGTGAATAGACAGCTGACCAGAATCGTAGACCAGCTTCTGGTAACCCGATTTTTTCGCCAAGCATCCCACTCCAAAGAACCTTACTGTGCAGGCCTCACCTAGTGAGGTGAAACCTAACTTATTTCCAAATACTCCTCTAGACAGAGAATCAAAACGGATGAATAACTTTGGCAAACACATGTTTTCCTCTGCCAGTTTGGCACTGTGTTGGTAAACACAGTTGGTCTGCTGTGCCGATACACACACATCCGTTGAGCACGGCCCGCGACATCTTCCTGGCAGTTCTAGAGGATCTTGGGCCTTCTCTAGCTCAGACAGTACGTTATGGACATGACACAGCAGAATATGCCATACATGCCCACCTGACCACCACAGACAATATTGGCAGGGCTTGCCCACAGTGGGCAGCTGCGTCAAAGTTATTTAATCCTCCATTGAGTTTCTGATTTTTCCAGAACCTAGCCACCAAAGGTACCTCTGTATCAAATGTTTGCAGAAAAATCCAGATTTTACAATGGGAAGTTAGGATCATTTGTGCTTTACTGAAGTGGAGCTTCAACTGGGGCACCTGTTATGTTTATATTTGTAAGTGCTTTCAGTTGAGGTTTAATTTTCATGAAATCAGTATCAGGGCCAGAATCGAACCTCATTTTTTTCCAAGAAGAGTCCCCAGTTTTGCCAAAAACATCTACCCAACTGGAGGGCTTTCATTTGTTTAGTTAGTAAGTGCTACCTGCTGGGTAAATGTCTTGTGCGTATTCTACACTACAGCTGGGTAGAGGACCACAAGGTGTGCATGTAATTTCAGCAATGTGATTCTTCCTTGAGTGTTTTCATCTACAAATCTGTGATAATGGGAATCCTCGTCATGAGAAGACGACGAGACTACAAATAGGTGAATCTCCAACAAACAGGGGTACTTCGCCTTAACTAAATGAAGTGCATCTTTGTTTTGTGGATATGTCTTCATATTCCTCTGCTTCAATAACCCGTCACCAAAATTGAGGGCTTTTTGCTAAGCTGTCCAATGTCCATCAATGTGGGAAAAGTCGGGAAGACCTTTACATACTACTAAGGAAAACAGGGCATGGCCAAACAGGCAAAGCTTGCAGATGATTTTGGGCCTTTGCATGCTCAGGGCAGTTAAAAGGGAGAATAATGGACTCTGCTCTCTCCAGGAGACGATAAAAAAGACTTGTCACAGTCACCCTAAATCTGATTACGCTCCAATAGATCAACGATAGATTCACCTCCATTAAGGATTTCATATCGTTTTTCTATGTGGAATACAAAAAGAAACACACTTGCATTGCCTTCACTAATGCCCAAGAAGTTAGGATAGTTTGTGCTTTACTGACATGGAGCTTCAACTGGGGCACCTGCTATGAATATATGTGTATGTGCTGACCACTAGCACCCAGATGCCCTGACCCCTTCCAAGGCATCCAGGGTGTATTGTTGGGGACCGTCTGGTAAGACTCATGGTGCCCATGGTCCGAGGCAGATCCCCTCCTTCTGCAGGAGCAGGCATTGCTCTCGTATGCAGGGGTCTGCTAGAAATGCAGCTCTGCGTGTGCAATAGCAGCATTTCATCTGCTTCCCTGAACAGATGAAAACTCTGCTTCCAGCAAGCGGTAGCAGTTTGACAACTCCAGCGTGCTTGAAGCAGAGTTATATTTGCTCTCGCTCTCACTCCAAGCGAAAGCAAACAGCTATCTCCTGAAGGTGGGCTCCTCAGAAGATAGCAGGAGCTGGCCATGTGGGGTGGTGGTCCCCAAGGCCATTAGTAGCTCCAGAAGGGGAGGAAGCATGGCCCCTGTCCTTTAATTGGCATAGTCCGGCCCTGAGGAGGGGGTGTCCCCGGGGTCATAAATGACCTGGAAGGGGGGGCCACACAGCCCCCTCCCATTCTTAATTATGTATTTGGCCTGAGAGGTGGTGGTCCCCGGGAGGTGGTGGTCCCCTGGCCCCAGGCTGGTCCACGGGCCCCCCCATTATTATTTATTTATCCCCACTAAGTTGATGGTCATATGTAAGCTTCAGGAGGGGAGGTCCGTGCAGCCCGCTTCTTTCATTTTAATATTTTTATTTTTATTGAAGCCTCGCGGAGGTCACGGTCCCCGGGGCTCTTAGAGCCCAATGGAGGGGGTCCATGCGGCATGTCGCCTTAATTTCAATAAATTCCCAGGAAAATTGCTGTCCCCGAGGCTCATAATGTATAGGCATGCCCCCAGTATGTGGCCCACCCAGAGGCTATTTTAAAAACCAGCACGGGAACCCATGCTTGTAGTTTTATTTAAATGATGCTGCGCTTCTGTCAAAATTTTTGCCGCACAATGTAAAAAAAATGATTTTTAAGCTTGGCGGTATTCCTATGGGACATCAGCACCAAGCTAAGGGGGTCAGAGCATTCCTACTCCGCCTTTCTCTTTTTTTGGTTTTGTGTGGGACTCAGCTGAGGCTGAGTCCCAAGAAGGCAGCAAACACTGCCTGGTTGAAGTAGGTGTTGAGTAGGTGTATCAAATGTTATATTAGGGTGTGAGTAGGTGCATCAGATTATCACATGGATGATGTCATCAGTGATGTCATTTGAGATGTCATGAGTGATGTCACTGACCATGTCATGAGTGATGTAATATGTGATGTCATTAGCAGTGCATTGCGGGGGTGCGAGTTATAGTTAGCTCAACTAACTATAACGGCCGAATTTCTCTGGTTTTGTATGAGCGAAATGTCCAACTAACTATAACGTCCCTGAAACCTGTGTTTTTTTTCAGTGAATATATATATATATACATACAAATATATATATCAAAACAAAAATGCGGTCTTCCTATCGAAACTCTGACCTGGCTATAACTACACAGAGATGGAAGCCACTTTGCCATATATTCAATATGTGGCTCCCACCACTGTGTAGTTATAGCTAGGTCAGAATTTCCATAGGAAAACTACATTTTTGTTTTGCTATTAAATTGGTGCAGTTTAACAAATCTGAAGAAAATAATTAATAAAATAAGCTCATCCACATTAACCCCTTCTTGTAAAGTTTTGGGGTGATCTGTCAAGTGGGGAGTGGTGGCTCAGAAAAAGGGTGGTAAGGAGAGTGCCAAAACATTTGTTTTGACATACTATTACCATATGAGGATTTGGAAGGGGTGCACATAATACAGAATTACACCAAATTTGACAGAAAGCTTGAACTTTACCCAGAAAGTGTGTTATTTGTTATTTAGTGTAAATGAGTACAGGTGTTTGAGAAACTTTCATTTAAGGCGGTGCTCGAGAGGTCAGGAAAGGGTTAAAATTATAGTGAATGTGGATGCTTAGTCCCACTGTACCGTAATTTAAAAAAATAGAGCTATCTGAATGTCCAAGATGGTTTTTTCCACCTTGGTCAAGGAACTGGTACCAGTTTAGCTGGACTAAGTGATCTTCTGATTGGTTGGCCGCAACATGAAGAGAAATGTTGTGGTTGTTATTACGGGATTCGATCTCTACAGAAGTAACTATGATTTGCACACTTGCCATGCATAGTGATGTCAATAATGATGTCATTTCAGATGTCGTCAGTGATGTTATCAATGATATCATTGAACATGTCATGAGTGATGTACTGTGTGAGATCAAAGCAGTACCTGGCAAGTGTGCAAGTTATAATTACGTCAGTTAACTATACCTGGTGAATGTCGGTGTTTATTTATCATTCAAATGTCATTTTTTAACTGACATTTTAACCTGACCATAATGTCTCCATAACCTTTGTGTTTTTTAAAGGTAATTCTACTTTTTTTATGTAAAGTACAGAATTATCATGTGTGATATACCCACTTCGAGGACACTAGATTCAAGCCCGTTCCCTTTCAATCAATGGGAAGATACACAATATTGGCTGCAGACTAAGCAATAATAATAAAGACTTTTTTCAAATAAGAGGGGGGTGAGTGCACACTGCCTCACACTCCAGCACTCAGTTTGCCCCAACGCATCATAATAAATGCAGTGCATGATAACACTTTCTTCGGTGTCAGGCTTTAATTTTTCACCCTTGTTGGTGCAGCCAGTGCTGTGTATCTCTAGACACGTGTTTCAGGATAATTGTCCTTCTTTAGTAGAGAGCAACACTTTGTTTGGGGGTGCTGGAGATGCTGCCCAAAGTCTTGCACCTGCACCCAGCGACTGGTACAGAGACCGAGAAGACTTTGGGCAGCATATCCAGCACACCCCAAAAAAGTGTTTTTCTCTACTGAAGGACAATTATCCTGAAACTCGTGTCTAGAGATACACAGCACTGGCTGCACCAACAAGGGTGAAAAACTAAAGCCTGACACCGAAGAAAGTGTTATCATGCACTGCATTTATTATGATGCATCGGGGAAACTGAGTGCTGGAGTGTGAGTTAGTATGCGCCCACCCCCTTCCTAATAATAAAGACCCATTTATATGACATTCTCAACAACAACCCTACATCAGCAAGCAAATAATCACCCTTTTATTTCCCCTTACCGATCTTACCTCCCCCTGCACCTGGGTGCGGGTGATAGCATGCCTTGGTTACGGTTGTTCTAATGAAGACAGCTGAGTTCATGACTCTTTATGTACGCAATGTTCAGAATGTGAGCTCTATGATCTATATATAGTCCTTGAGAACATTTACACATTGCCACTTGTATTGCTCACTTACGATTGCTTCAGCACCTGTGAGTGCATCTCTGTAAACACAATTGATAGATCCTACTAATATACTGCTTGATATTGCTTCTGTTCTTTTAGTTCAACATAATAAATAAATATTTTTTTTATACAACCTCAATTTAACCTTTGATTTTTTTCAGTGATTTTGTTTGTATTTCCATAAAGTAATATGTTATTACCATACCTAACTATCCCAATCCCCGCAGCACACAATATATTAGAGTACTTACTTTTTCGTCTTTTTCCCTCTGTATTCCCTTTGTAGTTCCACATTGCTAGATATCTATAAATGTTGAGGTTCAATTTCTTTTAAACAGCTGAATGGATTTTCACCAAATCACAAAAGCACACTTTCTGGGTAAAGATCTAGCTTTCTGCCAACTTTTGTATAATTCAGTTTAACCATTTTGGCCGTAGCATTGTCTAAAAATAATATCGGAAATTGCACAACAAAAATTTGTTGTGGTCCTCCACCTTTTTCTCAACCCCCCTTGACGGATCACCTCAAAACTTTCCATAAAGGAGCTCAGGTAGATGGACTTTTTAGGAAAGTTTTGTGAAGATTCATCAGACAGTGTATGAAAGTTAAATTATTCCTTGGTTGCTTATATCAACTCATACATACAATAGTGCATCCAATCTCCAGCAAATTGCATATAAGTAAGAGCATGCAATAAAAAAGACAAGCAAAGGAATACAGCCCAAACAGTAAACCAAAAATCAAAGTCAAAGATCAAAGTAAATATGAAAAGATTTATTAAAAAGTTTTTTACAAAACATTTTAAAAATACATATTAAAAACATTAAAAACCAAATACAGTCAAAATTATTTACGACAAGGGGTGGTGATGGACAGAGTCTCTGAATTAAGCAGAGTACTCTCACCCAGTCAAGAGATCAGGGCTAGATCCAACACCGTTTTTTAGCTCATTGCACCATCCCAGTTTCAGAACCTGGCTGTATGCAAATTAGTCTGTCCCTGGCCCAGTGCATCATGGGAACAGGGCAGACCAGACTACAAAAGCCAATTCTTACACTGGGAAGGAAACAAGCTTCCGGGGACCGGTTTCTGGCATTACAGCCGTCTTCGGCCCGGCTTGCTTGAATCCTGATGGTGCAATGAGCAAGGGACTCACATCTGAGTATACCCTTCCACGCTTAGGGTGGACAAAATTATTTACAACAAGGGGTGGTGATGGACAGAGTCTCCGAATTAAGCAGAGTACTCTCACCCAGTCAAGAGATCAGGGCTAGATCCAACACCGTTTTTTAGCTCATTGCACCATCCCAGTTTCAGAACCTGGCTGTATGCAAATTAGTCTGTCCCTGGACCAGTGCATCATGGGAACAGGGCAGACCAGACTACAAAAGCCAATTCTTACACTGGGAAGGAAACAAGCTTCCGGGGACCGGTTTCTGGCATTACAGCCTTCTTCGGCCCGGCTTGCTTGAATCATGATGGTGCAATGAGCAAGGGACTCACATCTGAGTATACCCTTCCACGCTTAGGGTGGACAAAATTATTTACAACAAGGGGTGGTGATGGACAGAGTCTCTGAATTAAGCAGAGTACTCTCACCCAGTCAAGAGATCAGGGCTAGATCCAACACCGTTTTTTAGCTCATTGCACCATCCCAGTTTCATAACCTGGCTGTATGCAAATTAGTCTGTCCCTGGCCCAGTGCACCATGGGAACAGGGCAGACCAGACTACAAAAGCCAATTCTTACACTGGGAAGGAAACAAGCTTCCGGGGACCGGTTTCTGGCATTACAGCCGTCTTCGGCCCGGCTTGCTTGAATCCTGATGGTGCAATGAGCAAGGGACTCACATCTGAGCAGACCCTCCAGCTTATCGCGATTTCGCGATTTGCAAAAAAATCGCGAAATCGGCCGATCGCGGGAAATGCCGCGATATTTGCAAAAAGCCCGCGAAATTTGGCGTTTCCGTCCGTTCGCCGTCTTTCCGCCCGTTTCCGCATAAAAGGAGGAGCGAGCGAGGCACCCATTTGTTCTCATTGCGGCGAAGAAGAGGATTGTGATATTGCGGGCGAGTGCGGCGAGGAGGTCAGGAGGTCGGCGGCCGAGCGAGGGAGAAGACGAAGACCAGAGACACACGAAGATTCCAGGGCTCGGCGGAGCAGAACACAGGTACGTCCGTCCCGCTGGTGGGGGCCCGCACATAGGGGAGAGGGAGAGTGCTGCCCGGGCGGGAGGGTGCTGCCCGGGCGGGAGGGTAGCAGTGGAGATGTGGCCGACCGGCCCCCGGCCAGGGCTGCGTGTAAATCGCCTCACAACTAATGCCTCGTTTTCCAACAGCGACCCTCTGCAATTTCTCGGTATATAGCATGTGAACGTTATTTTTGGTTTGATCATTTCATTTTATTTACTAGCACGGTGTTCATCTTTTCCCACTAAGCAAATATTGGTATATTATTTTATTACCTAAACAACTGGTGTGTCTTATACTAGCAATACATACATACTTTATGACCATCTCTACATACACAGTCCTAATATGAAAGTTTCTGCATCACAGATTGCATTTTGTTGTATATAGAGTATACTTTGCCCTGCTGCTTTTCTTTCATGAATGATAACTTTATGGGCATTGTTGCTCTAATTTTAGCAGTACCCACCTAACTCCCTGGTCGCACTCCTGTGGTTGATGTGCCCTCCAACATAAGCAGATTGGCATTACGTTCCAATTTGCGGCAGCTCTGAAGGTAGTTCATTTATTGCTGCCTTTCTTGGGCAGATGCCCCACTCTTAAGAGAGATCTTGTAGTTTATGGACCCGTGACGCAGATGTTGGGCTTCCATGGGTAGTGTTGGAGATCTGCTGTCGAAGTGTTTGTTGATGTAATAGATAAACGTGCTGTCTGTTCGAAGTAAAACAGCCAAATTATGCTAACTCTGAAGGAAGTATTGAAGATGTCACCTGACACCTCTTATCTGGGACATATTGATGAGCATTTTCGCTTCCTTTGCCGACCACCACCTCTTGTCTGATAATTCCTGTAAATGGGTTGCCATCCCTCCATCCTCTCAGAACCAAACCCATAGCTACCCTAGACCGGCTTTAGCCTATTTGGGCCTCTTCAGTCCGGTGAAACTTTAAGGGATATGGTGTGAAGGTTCAGAGAACACCTGACTCGGCAGTTTGGCCAAGACTAACATGCCTTTTAACTAAAACAAATGGGCTGAATTGTAAATAAACAAAATGTACATAGCTCCATGTTGTCAAATAACTCAAACAGTAAGATATCTGTGTTTGGTGTTGCAAAAACCACAAAATAAAATGCCGCTAAATGCCGCAAAATTTCCATTTTTGTGCCGCTAAATTTTCATTTTTGTGCCGCTAAATTTGCCAATCCATGCCGCTATATCCTGGGGGGTCTGTCTGAGTATACCCTTCCACGCTTAGGGTGGACAAAATTATTTACAACAAGGGGTGGTGATGGACAGAGTCTCTGAATTAAGCAGAGTACTCTCACCCAGTCAAGAGATCAGGGCTAGATCCAACACCGTTTTTTAGCTCATTGCACCATCCCAGTTTCAGAACCTGGCTGTATGCAAATTAGTCTGTCCCTGGCCCAGTGCATCATGGGAACAGGGCAGACCAGACTACAAAAGCCAATTCTTACACTGGGAAGGAAACAAGCTTCCGGGGACCGGTTTCTGGCATTACAGCCGTCTTCGGCCCGGCTTGCTTGAATCCTGATGGTGCAATGAGCAAGGGACTCACATCTGAGTATACCCTTCCACGCTTAGGGTGGACAAAATTATTTACAACAAGGGGTGGTGATGGACAGAGTCTCTGAATTAAGCAGAGTACTCTCACCCAGTCAAGAGATCAGGGCTAGATCCAACACCGTTTTTTAGCTCATTGCACCATCCCAGTTTCAGAACCTGGCTGTATGCAAATTAGTCTGTCCCTGGCCCAGTGCATCATGGGAACAGGGCAGACCAGACTACAAAAGCCAATTCTTACACTGGGAAGGAAACAAGCTTCCGGGGACCGGTTTCTGGCATTACAGCCGTCTTCGGCCCGGCTTGCTTGAATCCTGATGGTGCAATGAGCAAGGGACTCACATCTGAGTATACCCTTCCACGCTTAGGGTGGACAAAATTATTTACAACAAGGGGTGGTGATGGACAGAGTCTCTGAATTAAGCAGAGTACTCTCACCCAGTCAAGAGATCAGGGCTAGATACAACCCCGTTTTTTAGCTCATTGCACCATCCCAGTTTCAGAACCTGAATCAAATACAGTCAAAAGCATACTGTGTAAGACGTGTTCAAGAAGGCAAATTCATACACTGTCCCTTGCAAAATGATAAGGAATTAATCCTCACAATCCCCCCGAGAGAAAAACAATTGACAGTATAATTTGTCATAGACTGTGACACATCCGTAAAACAGACTATTGACTAGAACCCGATACAGGCTTGTCTGGACGTATCTGTGGGCACCAGTCAACTACCAGATTGTGCCTAATAGCTGCGTCGACGCGTTTTGATGGCTCTCACTTATTTACACCATCCTTATCAAGACTATCTTATCAATCTCACAATTGAAAAATTTCTTTAAATCAAGACCTGTATAGAAAGGGACAAAGTTGTTTTGGTCCAAGACTAATATTGTTATTACACAACTGTGGTCGTGGTAGTGTGGCGGACCGGAATAACAGGCGTGGAGGCCGGATATAGTGGGCGATAGTTCCCCTGGTATTATTTTATTAGCTTTGTACAACAGTTCGTATATGGTTCAAGAATGAAACAGAAGGGTGAACACGCAGGGATGGGGTCCGGGTCTTCTCCTTCACTTGGAAGCAGGATGTCAGGGTCTTCGGTTGGTGGTCCCGGGGAGTCCTCAGAGGTTATAGAGAAACAGAAGAGAGAAGGGCTGTTAGTCCAACAGGACCGGAAAGGTCACCTTGATACCGACACCGGGTTGTGGGGGATGAATAGAGACTGTGAGGAGGGGGGGGTATTCCGTAGATAGGTAGAGAAGGTTGGGAAAGGCAAAGAAAGTGCTAGGTGAGGGGTAGGTGAGGGGTCTAATTACAACGGTGTCCGTGTGAGCTCCGGTGCTATCTGTATATACACGTTTATTTACACTATCTACACGACTCTACTGGGGCCACAAATAGTAGATAGGGGATGATGGTACTCACATGCCCCGCCGCAACTCTTCCGAGAGTTGCGGCCGCTCTCCAGCCACCTCCTGTGGACTCCACCAGTCTTCACTGTTAAAACCTGAGGCGGGTCGGGGACAATCGATATTTGCCCGGCGGTATTGCCTCTGTGACCCTCTAGTTATTTAATCAATGAAGAGGCAGGCGCTGGAGACTGGAAAGCAGGAAACAAGGTTTTTTATTCTCTCCGGAGGAGAACACAACGAAACGGACAGAAGGTATCGTTCTGAGGTGCTCTAGATACATTTCTGAGGCCTGGCCTCTTATACCCTGGTTTATGACTTTATTGTAAATTACACATTCATGTTAAAGCTTTGATGTATGGGAAAGACATTCCCGGAAATCCCCTTTGGGCCCGTTCCCACACACATTTACAGTTGAAGTCCCCACCCTAGTCATAACAGGTGATGAGTATCACGCAGCTGGATATTCCGCCGATTCACGGGATGTGGGGGGTTTGATCGGATCTCATGGAGTGGGGGCTTTGATCAACCCGGGGATCCTTTGATGGGGGAAGCTTTCTATTGTACGGGGAGGGGCAAGGAATGGTATCGGCAGAGCTGGGTGTCGGCCTGGGAACGGGGAAGACAAAACGGGCACACGGGGAAAAAGGGGGTTTGCATCTAAGGGCCGGAGATCATGAAAGGGAAGCAGGGAGGTGTCGCGCTGGGAACAGGATGAGGGCCTGGGGCAGAGCAGCGCCGAAGAGGGGTTTATGACTCAAGGCAGGTGCAAGCAGGGGGGTTTGCAGCGTGCAGGCTTAGTGAAGGCGAAGGGCTATGTCAGGGGCCAGCGGCATGCAAAAAGGGTTCGCTCTGATCGGGGCATCTTAAAAAAAATGGCGGGCGCGCACGACAAAAGCGTGGCATCAGGGGAAGAGGCAAGATGGCGCAGATAATGTTCACCAAAACGTACTAATTTTCAACAGTCCTCCCTTTAACATATTCAAGACATCTTGCTGGTTCACTTTCTACTCGGTTCTATTGCGGTAGGCATGAGAAAGGAAACGGTAGGAACCCCAGATGAGAAGAGTTGTAAACAATACGTTTTAACATTTCTAGTTTCTAGGAGGTGGGCCTATTTGATAAACTTTGATAAACTTGTTCAGCAGGAAAGTCATAGGAATGCAATACAAAAACGATTCTGTAGCGAGAGCGGCAAGTATATTCCATACTGGCAGGTTATTACATATATATCAGGTTCGGATTGGAGCATGATCAATACAATGGCGGCTGGGAGAGAAATGAGGTCTAGCAGAAACGGCGATTGGGGATGTCAAATGTTCGAAGTTTAACGAGTTCTCATCATTCTTTGTTGCCTTTCGTTGGCGCTGTTGAGCACCGGCGGTGGAGCTACAAGTCCAGCTCTGTTCTAAGTTCTGCGTTGCAGGGCACGACCCTTTCCTCGCGTTTCTGGTCGGAAAGGTCCTTTTCGCCCTGTGTCCTTTGAGGTGATTGTCAGAAAGTTCAGATGGAAGAAGAGCGTACAAAACGGTCCATAGGGTAGGTCAGAGGAAAAGGGGGATGGAGCAAGGCCAAATTAGGAACAAACTAGGGGAACGAGAGACTTCAAACAGGCGGGCGTGTGACCGAATTCAGAGAGCGGGGACTTGTCGACAGACACTGGACATCGAGCAGGGGCATCAGGTCGACCCTTTCTTCTCATGTTGTCGAAAACAGTGCCTCGTCCTGCAGCTCTTTTCTGTCGTGGTCTCGCCTTGGCTAATGTCGCAGGTGTTCCTTAGTCTGCAGTCAGGCCTCGTGCTCCCACATCCGGTCCTTCTCTCCTCCAACAGCAGTACCCTTAAACAAGTTTGAAAAGACAGTTCTTTAGAGAATTTGCAGATGAAGATAATCAAAAAGTCTATTTCTCTCCCAGCTCCAGGCAAAGAATGAAAATGCCCGTTATATTAGTGTTCACAACTGGCATATGAATGACCGGTGACGGGCTTGTTGTATTTACTATGACTTTCCTTTACAATTATTTACTACACAGGTATTTTGCTGAGAGACGAACATGGCTAAACATTTCCTTTCTATTGATGCATCCTGCTTTTCAACTACTACGGGGTTCATTTTGATGATTTCTTTACCTTGGATTAGTCTGTTAACCTTGTAAAACATCATTCTGGATCCTACGTAACCTTTTACAGCCCGATTACTTAATTAGGAGGGACAGGGGTTTTATGGGAAACAATCAGGGACATAGGAAACTTGTGGTAAGGGCATAAATCGACCCATCTCTCGCAACCGGAAATGAGGGGTAGTTTCATAATTCCAGTTTTGGGCGGCTGATACAGGGGAGGTAACCGGGGTAATCATTTTTCCGGTTTTGGGTATTGCGACAATTCGGGGAGGGGAGGGTCGCGTATTCTGAGGTCCTTGTTTTATACCATAGGAGCCGTCGACATGTAGTTCCCTTATTTCGGGTCAGATTAGGGAACCTCTGTCGTCTTACCTGTCCTTTCCCTTACGGCCCAACCTCGGTTCATTGGCTTCTAGCGGAAAAGGAGAGGTAATGACGCGGCCTCAGGGTGATTGTATTAAAGACAAGTTTTTGTGCAAATACTGACGGTATTTGAAGCCAATTAGGTGGTGTGCTAGGGGTGGCAGTCTGCCAATTTCGGGGCTAATCACTCGGAAGAGTGGGAGTGCAAAAATAAAGGGAGAGAGAGAGAGAGAGAGAGAGAGAGAGAGAGAGGGAGAGAGAGAGAGAGAGAGAGAGAGAGAGAGAGAGAGAGCGCAACGGCAGGCTAAATAGTACACGTGCAACAGAGAGGGTGGCAGTGTATTCAAGAAAGGCTATTTAGTGCATTACACAGTAAAAGGGCATTCACGGGTCTGCGTTAGAATCTTGTAATCATGCAGTTTGAGCATTAGACAGGGTAGAGGGGACGTGCCTTGAGAAAAAGGAAAGAAGAAAGGAGGTACCATTTTGTCGCACTTTCTCGCATTCTCGGTCCTTCGACCAGTTGGGCCAACGCCTCAGTCACACACACACACATTCCCTCATAGTTTCGCATCATACGTGACATGGGTTCATTCGTCCGGTCTGGTTTAAGGGTGATCACTTCTTATCAGGTTGTGCTAATTTTTCGGGTTTGTTCGATACGTGAGTAGTTTGCAGGCGTGCTTAGACACCACCTTGCGGCGTTAGTCCGCTTCGTGTATCAGACATGGCAAGGCTTCAGATCTTCGCCACACCTCGGCTGTAATCTCTGATGTAACCTGCAGAGGGAGGAAAAAAAGGGGGTGGGGGAGACAGCATTCGCGCATATTCAAATACATGGATTCATAAGTCCTTTACTTACCTCTTACTCGTCTTTCCTCCTCGGGGCAGGGTCCCCGGGGATATGGTTTCTGGAGTCGGGGGGGTAGTGTGTCCATATAGGTCGTGTGCGGGGAAACGTAAAAAGGAAACCAGAGGTGCTTAGTGCGAGGTATCTGGTCAAGGGATGTATCTCACTATCGGGATCCTTAAACCTCTTTCAACGCTGTGGCGTTCTAAGGTTCTTCGGTTCTTGGGTCAGCTCCGTTCCCTGATACTTTGGAACGTTGTACTTTATCACATTTACATTATTTCATTTCACCCTCCTTTTGCATTCCCTCATTTACACCGTTCGTTTTACCCATCCTTGGAAGTCAAGGTCTTCCTCTACGCGAGAGTTCATGAGTCAGTCGCGTACTTTGAAGGCGGAGTGTCGTGTTGTCGATCCGATCCGTCCTCCAGGGCTGGGCAACCATCTTCTTTTAACCTTAAAGAGAGAGCAGAGTAGGGTGCACAGAAAAGAACTTTCCCACCGATCCCACATTTTTAAAATAAAGCATGCAATACCCGTCCATAGTTTCAAAAATTTTATTTTGCAAAATCATTTCAGCATGAGGATTATGAGGGTGCGGTCGTATTTGGCCTGTCGTGGCAATGGCTAAAGTGCGTACAGTGGGGTGTCGTTTGCAGCAATAAAAACATCGGAAAGTTTTACTCATTCATTTGTAAGAGACTAAAACGTCTATTAATTGGCTGGGGGTTCGGGGGCATTTATTTTCATAATTTAGAAGCATAATCATAATAGTGGTAATCAGATTTCCTATATGCATACCGTACGTGAGCGTCGTAAATGAAGTTTACATCAGTTATAAAAATATAATACATTGTACATTTGTAATCAACATTTGTAACGGGGATCCTTTCATACTGTTCGTCGAGTGAGTTCTCCTTGTCTTTTCTAGCCAAGTGTACAAAGGATCATATAAAATCTCAGAACATCAAGTTTATATTAGTGCGAAGGAACACCACGAGGTGTTCGTAAGTTCCGATTGATACCAGCGCCATTTTGGGCGGGGCCGGTTCAGTCCGGAAGCAGCATCAGGGGGAAATGTTTCCCATTACTGGCAGTTTGGACCAGAGTCCTTTTCGGCAGTTCTAGAATTCATGCTAACAGAAGGAGTGGCAATGTCATGTTTGTTTCGTTGGCGATCAAGGCAGCCGTCCCTTACCGGAAGCCTGCAAAGGCCGAAGGTTCCGCCGGGGACCTTTTTAGGATCTTCAAGGCTGCGGAGATGCTGTCGGAGATGGGGGCTCGTGTTCCAGGGGGCAAATGTTCGAGTTATATTGCTGGTCAAAGTTACTCTAGTGGCCGGGGCCCGCCTTCCAGCGGACCCAGGCGCCATTTTGAGGCCCTACAGGGGCCACTCTCGTCGAGTTTGCAAGAGTGGAAGAGATCCTTCGGAGTGAAAGGAAGAGGGCTCTGTTTTGTGAAAGCGGGACGTTCGGCTGGGGTGCAGCTGTGATGCCCCCACCTGGGGGGCGAGGGAGACTCGTCCGCATCGTCTCCTTCTCCCGGTGCACTCCATGCCGCTCCTTTTCATCGCCCCGCAGGAAGGTCTCTCCACATCCGGTGTTCCCCAAGTCCTGTGCTCGGTGCTGTGGGAGTATGGCCACCTGTGGCGCGCATTCGGCGCGGCACGAGTATCAGTGCAGTCATTGCAGGTTCGGTGTTCCGAGAATATGGCCACCATTGTACGTTCGGTGCTGCGCAAGTACTGGGGTGCCACCATGGTGTGTTCGGTGCTGTGGAAGTATTGGCACCATCGCCTGACTGGGGGTGTTCGGCGTCGGGCCGGGGGCTGGGAAACCTCCTATCGGTGGAGGTGGGAGAGGCTCGTCCGCGTCGCCTCTCCCTCCCAGCCCAACTTGGACAAATTGTTGTGGAGGTACGTGCAGGACATCCCGCCGTCCAGAGCTGCTGCGGCTGTTACGGAAGAGAAAAGGAAAAAAGGTGCCTCGTTCTCCTCTGGACATGTGGCGGGACTACTTAAGTCTATCCAGGCCCGTTGCGGCTGGCTGAGGAGACATGTGGCGGGACTACCTACAACTGCCCCGGCTGCTGGCTCCTGCCTCTCCTCCGGCTCCCCCATACGTTAAGATTTCCTGACCAAGAGTTGGCGGCCGGGCCCGCCTTATATGGGTTGCCGTTGGTTGGGCGTAGCCATAACCCTGCCCTACTTTGGAAGGTTCCAGAATGAGGGGGGGGGGGGGGCGAATGTTCTGTTTGACTTTCATTTTCTACAGTTTACCGTTATTATTCCTTGTTTGTTGTGTTAAATTAAAAGTTCAAGTTCATTAATGGTCTACGGATTTTGTTTTACCATTTCTTTCTTTTCAGGTTGCTTTTATGCTAAGTTTCTGCTAACAGAGGTTGAGTAACACGGAAACACGTGTAGAGGGATGACGCAGATTTGTACATTACATACACACAAACTCAGACGGGGGACAAAGACCCAAGACGAATATAAAACAGTTATTGGTCATAATTATCTCTTTCCGTCTGTGAATTTGAAACGAGGCTGGGTTCCCGTCTTGACGTTGCCCGACCTAGGAGAACTTGAGCATGCCGCTGAAATTGTCCTGGCAAAATCTGTGCCATCGGGCATAATCAAACGTGGTGGTTCTGTCTGGTCTGTCTATGTAAGTCGGGTTCTTCTTTGTCTCGCGCTTTTTCTTGTACTGCCGGTCTGTCGTTCCTGTCGGCCCTTTGCCTTTACTCACGCTCAGTAGAGTCGGGCATTGGGCTTTCCAGTGTCCGACATACCTACAAAAAGCGCATTGGGCTGGCCCTAAGTCTGGTCGTCTTTTGCATAGTGTCGGGGGATAAGTTGTGGGTAGCGATGTCCTGGGGTTGTCCTGTCGGTATATTTCTCTACTTGGTTTGTCCTCGTCTTTTCTCTGTCGTTGCATAGCCTCTCTGCGCCACATACCGAGACTGTCGAGCATAATTGGCGTTGTCTTATTATTTCGAAGGGCTATTTCTAACGTTTCTATTTTATCAAGGTCAAAGGATCCTGCCAGTGGCCACTGTTTGTCTTGACTATCTTCGGTATACCTGTGCCACAATTTATTATAGGCTATGGTGACTAATCCATAGTTTATGAACATGTCCTTATTAGGGGTGCCTTCTAGTGGAGCTATATGGTCCACCTCTAATACACGGTCCGGGCTAAACAGGCTATTTATCAGTGGGGAGAAGACAGACATGACGGCTCGTAACGAGGGACTAAAAAGTCAGCACTGCCTATCTTATCACTAGGTGCAAAGACTGGACAGAATATTTCTATTCAACGTTGTTTGCAGGCAGTGAATACCTCATGGATCAAAAATAATAAAAAGACCAATAAATAACAATGGGGAGAATGAGTAGGTCCGCAAAGATCTGCGTTACCTACCCTTTTCACTATCTGCAAAAAGGGTGGTCTCTTCCCTGTTTGCAGACAGGGAATCTCCAGGAAACAATAGTTTTGCGAACAACAGTTCAGTTTCAAGTAATTATTGAGTGGGGGAGAAAAAATAAGCACGGCTGTTGCCCTACCTATCCTCCACTGCTTGCAAAGGGAGAGCCCGTTGTTTCTCCGTTTGTAGACAGTAAATCTCCAAATAAATAAAAAGAGCAATACTAGTATTTTTAAACAATCAAGCAATCAAGCAATTTTTTCGCAACTTGTCGTGGTAACACGACCTTACCCGGACCATGTGGACAGTTTCTTGTCTTCCGAATCCAGCGCCCGATCGTCCTCTTTTTCTCGTATTTCTCACGGCACTCCTGATGGTCCCCAGTCAGGACCGTAGATCACTCGAGAGAGGTCTGTTCGGAACTAGTGAAGTTCGGATGATCGGCTGCCAGACGAGGGTCTATTGGGCAAGAGCTCTCCCGATCGTTGCAGTCGTTCACTCTGTCGTCGGGACCTCTCCCACTGGATCCACGAGTCGCTGATGGGCCCCACGCTTGGGACGCCAATTGTTAAAACCTGAGGCGGGTCGGGGACAATCGATATTTGCCCGGCGGTATTGCCTCTGTGACCCTCTAGTTATTTAATCAATGAAGAGGCAGGCGCTGGAGACTGGAAAGCAGGAAACAAGGTTTTTTATTCTCTCCGGAGGAGAACACAACGAAACGGACAGAAGGTATCGTTCTGAGGTGCTCTAGATACATTTCTGAGGCCTGGCCTCTTATACCCTGGTTTATGACTTTATTGTAAATTACACATTCATGTTAAAGCTTTGATGTATGGGAAAGACATTCCCGGAAATCCCCTTTGGGCCCGTTCCCACACACATTTACAGTTGAAGTCCCCACCCTAGTCATAACAGGTGATGAGTATCACGCAGCTGGATATTCCGCCGATTCACGGGATGTGGGGCGTTTGATCGGATCTCATGGAGTGGGGGCTTTGATCAACCCGGGGATCCTTTGATGGGGGAAGCTTTCTATTGTACGGGGAGGGGCAAGGAATGGTATCGGCAGAGCTGGGTGTCGGCCTGGGAACGGGGAAGACAAAACGGGCACATGGGGAAAAAGGGGGTTTGCATCTAAGGGCCGGAGATCATGAAAGGGAAGCAGGGAGGTGTCGCGCTGGGAACAGGATGAGGGCCTGGGGCAGAGCAGCGCCGAAGAGGGGTTTATGACTCAAGGCAGGTGCAAGCAGGGGGGTTTGCAGCGTGCAGGCTTAGTGAAGGCGAAGGGCTATGTCAGGGGCCAGCGGCATGCAAAAAGGGTTCGCTCTGATCGGGGCATCTTAAAAAAAATGGCGGGCGCGCACGACAAAAGCGTGGCATCAGGGGAAGAGGCAAGATGGCGCAGATAATGTTCACCAAAACGTACTAATTTTCAACATCACTCCACACGTCCTCTTCTTCTTCCGATGTCGCTTTCTCCGGTTCTCCGTACGCTCGACTCTCCTGCCACGAGTTCGCCGACTTGCACACTCTTCTCTCCTGGGCTCTGTCTTTTCCGTGTTCCGGTTCGTGGACTTGGGAGGGACTTCCGGGGTCACGGGGTGGTGCTTCCGGTTTGTCCCCGGCTCCGATAGGCTCCTGCAAAGAAGGACAGAGGGGTGGAGTGCTAGTCATCAGGGACGCTTCTGGGTTGGTGTCTGAAGCGGGGGATCGCTCGGGAAGGGACCCCATCAGCGAGAGGGAGGCGGCCCTGGAGGTCGCCGCATCAGTGAGGTAGGGGACGGTCCCGTATCACATCCCCTTCCCCTAGCAGTCCTTCTTGTATGGGTCGGAGGGGGAGGGTGTCTGGAGAGATAATCAGCGTTTCCTTGGTCCACCCCCTTACGGTGTAGGGTCCTGATTCTATAGGGCTGCAAGGTCAGGAACCACCTGAGGACATGGTCGTTGTGTCCTTTGTTCCGGGCCATCCACTCGAGTGGGGCATGGTCTGTATGCAGTACGAAGTCTTGTCCGTCCAGATAATATCGGAGACTTTCAATAGCCCATTTGATGGCAAGAGCCTCTTTTTCCACTACTGCATAATTAATTTCCCTGGGGAAGAGCTTCCTACTCAGGTAAAGAATGGGCCTTTCTTTCCCGTTTTTGTCTCTTTGGGAGAGAACGGCCCCTAATCCTTGGTCTGAGGCATCGGTTTGGAGGATGAATGGTTGCGAATAGTCGGGGCTAATGAGTACAGGATCAGACATAAGGGAAAGCTTGAGTTCGCTAAAAGCCTGTACCAAGTGGGGCGAGGGGTTTCGCAGGGTCTTTTCTGGGTTAGCGGATTTTTTTTAGCAAATTCGTTAAGGGTACAGCTGTTTGGGAGAAATTAGGGATGAATCTTCGATAGTATCCCAATAGCCCTAAGAACGCTCTAAGTTCTTTCCGGGTTTGTGGAAAGGGAATGGACTGAATGGCGGTTATCTTGTTGTTTTGGGGTCGAATAACACCCTCACCCAAGAGGTAACCGAGATACTTTACAGTTTGCGCGGCCAGGGTGGTTTTGGCGGGATTGATGGTAAACCCAAAGGAACCCAGGGAAGAGACCACCTGTCGCAAGTGGTGTAGGTGTTGATCCCAGTCGTCACTATAGACAATGATATCATCTAAGTACGCACCTGCGTATCGGGAATGGGGTAGCAATACCTGGTTCATGGCTCTCTGAAAAGTGGTGGGGGCGCCATGAAGGCCAAAGGGAAGGACGGTAAATTGAAACAGCCCGTCTGGTGTGGAAATGGCTGTGTTCTTTTTGTCTTCTTTTTTTAACGGTATTTGCCAGTACCCCTTGCAGAGGTGAAGTGTGCTTATATATTTAGCTCTCCCGATGCTTTCTACCATCTCGTCTACACGTGGGAGCGGGTAGGTGTCGAAGCTGGAGATTTTGTTTACTGCACGGAAGTCAATACAAAATCTTATCGACCCGTCCGGTTTAGAGACTAGTACAATGGGTGAATTCCAACTGCTGATGGAAGGCTCAATGATTCCCATGCGGAGTATTTGGTCAGTCTAGTTTTTGATGACAGCCCTCGGGCTTCTGGGACTTGGTAGGGTCTTTGGCGTACGATCTTCCCCGATCAGTCTAAAGAGCATGTTCAATGATGGTGGTATGACCGGGATTGGAAGAGAATACCTTTTGTAGGGGCGATAGGACCTCCCGAATGTCTCGTTTCTGGCTTTCAATCAAGTCGGGGTCTAAACAGGTCTCATAAGAGAGATCCGGAGAGAGACCCAAGCCAGCTAGTACCGAGCGGGGTCCCTCCCACCGTTTGAGCAGGTTAATGTGATAGATCTGGGTCGTACCTCGAACAGGATCTAACTTAATCTCATAGGTAACTGGGGTTACTTGTCTCAGAACAGAGAAGGGACCCTGCCATTGACCCAACAATTTTTGGTCAGAAGACGGCATTAGCAGGAGTACCAGGTCTCCTACCGCAAGGGTTCGGGTTTTGGTGCCTTTGTTGTATTGATTTTTCTGGGACGTTTGGGCTTTTCCCATGTTTTGTCTAACGATGTCCCTAATCTGCCCCAGATGGGTCTTGAGATTCTCTACGTATTCATGGAGGGGTCTTGTCCTATCTGGTTCAGTCTCCCAGGCCTCTTGAGCCATATCCAGAAGGGTTCGGGGAGGCCTCCCATAAAGGAGCTCGTAGGGTGAGAATCCGGTGCTGCTCTGTACTTTGCACCGGATAGCGAACAGGGCTAGGGGTAACATTTCCTCCCACCTTTTGGTCTCTAGTGCTAACAGTTTTTTCAGGGTGGATTTCAGTGTGGCGTTGTATCGCTCGACCAACCCGTCGATCTGGGGGTGGTAAGCGGAGGTTCTAATCTGCTTGATACCCAATTAGGAACACACCTGCTGCATAAGGGCGGAAACAAACGGGGTCCCCTGATCCGTTAGGATCTCTCTAGGGAAACCAACCCTAAAGAAGATCGAAATCAATGCCTTAGCTATGATTTGAGTGGTGGGTTGTCTTAGGGGCACGGCCTCGGGAAAACGGGTGGCATAATCAACCAGGACAAGGGCGTACCGGCAACCGCTTTGGGAAGGTAGCAGAGGGCCTATAATGTCCATGCCCACTCTGCTGAAGGGAATGTCGATGAGGGGTAGGGGTTGGAGAGGTACCTTGGGGGCCGATATCTGCTGTTTCTCTGACATACTGGGCATTCGCGACAATATAATATTTAAATTTGTTGGTAAACTCCTGGCCAGTAGAACTTCTCGAGAATGGATTGGCTCGTTTTCTCGTCACTGAATTGACCTCCCAGTAAATGGCTGTGGGCAAGAAACAACACCTTGTCGCGAAAGGGCGCTGGGATTATTAGTTGGGGTGACTGGTGGGGCCCGTCTTTTCTGTACAGGAGACCGTTCTTTTTGAAGAAGTAAGGACCTACTTGTAGGGGGTCCTCATTGTCCAGGGCTCTTCCCCATGCATCCTGCAAGACAGGATCCTCTTGCTGAGCGGCACGGAATTCTCTGTCCATCTCCCAGGGATGTTCCTCAAGGTGAAACGGATAAGCCGTAACGTAACTTCTTTTCTCCTTTCTTTTTTGGGTTTTTGTTTTCCTTAGCTTAGCGGGGGATCCCGGGGATCTTGGGACATGGGAAAAGGGACCACCATTTCTCCAAGGAGGTCGTTGTATCCAGGAGGAGGGGTGGAAGGCCAGACTAGTCGCTCCCCAGGATAGCTTGTTCTGGCAGGTTGGGTATGAGGCCAACTGTGAGTAGGCTTCCTGGATCCATGGAATGCTGAACTTGCACTTGTGCAGTGGGATAGCTTTTTGTGTTGCCATTTACACATTGAATCGCTACAGACCCGGTGGTAGGACCCACCGGTATTGGTAACTCTTGAGGCCGGATGACGCTCTGCCTGCAACCAGTATCTGCAAGAGCCAGGACAGGGTGCCCATTGATCCTTACTGGGCAATGGAATCGTGGAGGTGTAGAAGTCGGGGTTATGCAAACAAGGTTCTTGGCCAGTCCCACCTCCATTGGCTCCTCCTTCTGGGGGCACTCTCTGGCAATGTGGCCGAAACCCCCGCAGTGGTAACACTGTGGTCCGGAAGGGGGTGGCCTGGGCATCACAGGATAAGGCAAAAGAGAGACGGGCTCCTGTTTCCTGGGTAGGGGGGGCCTGTGAGGTAGAGATCCGTCAGGGTGTTGAAACCATGTGGGGTGGTCGTCTTTTCCTTTCTGGAAGTCTTGCGCGCGACTGTAAGCGGTTGCAATCTCCACAGCAGTCTTCAACGTGAGATTTGGGTGTTGACAGACCCACCTCTGGGTGGCTGGATGTAAAGAGGCCAGAAACTGTTCTAGATAGATTTTGGAGAGGATTTCCTCTTTTGATGCGGTTGCAGGTTTTAGCCACCGGTTAGCCAGGTCTCTAATATGGAAGGACAGAGCCCCGGGAGTTTCTTAGGGACGTACCTTGGCCTGACGGAGCTTCACTCTATAAGTCTCATCGTTGATGCCCAAACGCTCTAAAATGCATCTCTTGATATCTTCATAAGGGGTCTGTCCCTGGATGTTGGCTTGTTGATAGGCTGACTGTAGGTCTCCTGTCAGCAGGGGTCCCAAATATTGTCCCCAATGATCAGGGGGCCAAGAAGCCGCTTGGGCCAGACGCTCAAAGTTTGTGAAAAAATAGTCCGGGTCTTCCCCCGGTACGTATTTCTGTAGCACAACCGAAGGGAGAGAAGCCACTGGTCTTTGTTGTCCTAGGACGTCAGTGAGTCTTCCCATCACTTGGTCTTGGGCGGTTCCTTGTCCCTTAAGAACATCATGTAGTTGCCCCCTATCGTCTTCGGCTGTTTTGAGGAACTGCTCCATCATCTTCCCCAACTGTTCCTGGGTCTCTGCCAACTTCTGTACTGCCGCCTCCATGCTTCCGGTGTATCCCACTTCTGACACCAACTGTGGTTGTGGGGGTGTGGCGGACCGGAATAACAGGCGTGGAGGCCGGATATAGTGGGCGATAGTTCCCCTGGTATTTTTTTATTAGCTTTGTACAACAGTTCGTATATGGTTCAAGAATGAAACAGAAGGATGAACACGCAGGGATGGGGTCCGGGTCTTCTCCTTCACTTGGAAGCGGGATGTCAGGGTCTTCGGTTGGTGGTCCCGGGGAGTCCTCGGAGGTTATAGAGAAACAGAAGAGAGAAGGGCTGTTAGTCCAACAGGACCGGAAAGGTCGCCTTGATACCGACACCGGGTTGTGGGGGATGAATAGAGACTGTGAGGAAGGGGGGGGGGGGTATTCCGTAGATAGGTAGAGAAGGTTGGGAAAGGCAAAGAAAGTGCTAGGTGAGGGGTAGGTGAGGGGTCTAATTACAACGGTGTCCGTGTGAGCTCCGGTGCTATCTGTATATACACGTTTATTTACACTATCTACACGACTCTACTGGGGCCACAAATAGTAGATAGGGGATGATGGTACTCACATGCCCCGCCGCAACTCTTCCGAGAGTTGCGGCCGCTCTCCAGCCACCTCCTGTGGACTCCACCAGTCTTCACTCCACACGTCCTCTTCTTCTTCCGATGTCGCTTTCTCCGGTTCTCCGTACGCTCGACTCTCCTGCCACGAGTTCGCCGACTTGCACACTCTTCTCTCCTGGGCTCTGTATTTTCCGTGTTCCGGTTCGTGGACTTGGGAGGGACTTCCGGGGTCACGGGGTGGTCACGGGGTGGTGCTTCCGGTTTGTCCCGGCTCCGATAGGCTCCTGCAAAGAAGGACAGAGGGGTGGAGTCCTAGTCGTCAGCCCCCATCCCCTGCCTAACTGTGAAAGCAAAGACCATGGTTTTCCTTTTTAATTACCCTGAGTCTGTAAGTGCCCAAAATCATCTGCAAGCTCCGCTCATTTGGCCTGCCCCTTTTTCCTTAGTAGTACGCACATTTTTGTCAGCCTTTTCCCATGTTGATGAACAGTCTACCAAAAGGCCCCAAGCGCTTTTCCCACCAATTTTGGTGACATGTTCGCGATGCAGAGGAATACGAGGACATCTGAACCAAACAAACAAGCAATGACTTAATATAGCTAAAAGGAAGTACCTCTGTTTGGTGGAGATTCACCTCTTTGTAGTCTAGTTGTCTTCTCTTGATGAGGATATATGTTATCACAGATATGTGGCTTAAGATGTTCCAGGAACAATCACATTGCCGAAATTCCATGCACGCAAAGTCACTGTAAACATTTCCTTGAGGTCCATTGCGCAGCTGTGGTGTAGAATATGCACTAGTTATTACTTAACGAGGTACCACTGACTAATTAAGTAGTGGAAAGTACTCCTGAAGGTAGATATTTTGCACACAACTATGGATTCTGGTTGGATAAAGGAACAGGTGAGGTTTCGTTCTGGCACAGTCACTCACACAGCTACTGACACACCTACACAGACACCCACTCACATGCTCATTGAGCCACTCTCACATACACTCAGAGACCCACACAGACACTCACACAACCATAATGCCACTCACACACCCACAAAACCACTAACACACCACTCATAGACCCATACAGCCACTCACACACCCACTTAAACACCTACATAACCACTCATACATCCACTCAGAGACCCATACAGCCATTCACACACCCAGAAAACTACTCACACCCACTTACAGACCCATCCAACCACTCACACACCCATCACAGACCCATACAGCAAATTACACACCCATACAGCCACTCACAAACCAGTCATACACCCACACAGCTACTAACACAACCACCCAAGACACATACAGCCACTCACACACCTATTCACCAACCATGCAGCTACTTACACACTTACTCACTGACCCATAGAGCCACTCACTCACACACTCACTCACACACCCATACAGCCACTCACACACCCACTTACACACCCATTTTGCCATTTACACCCCCACTCACACAGCGTGGGTGTGTGAGTGGTTCTCTGGATGATGTCATCAGTGATGTCATTTGAAATATCATCAGTGATGTCACTGACCATATCATGAGTGATGTAAAATGTGAGGTTATAGGCAGTGTATTGCAGGGTATAAGGTATAGTTAGCTCAGGTATCTATAACTGCTGAATTTCAATGGTTTTGCAAGAGTGAAATCTGAGCCTATCTATAACGTCCTGTTTACCTTAGTTTTTTCAGTGAATAAATCACCAGTAGGTAGTTATAGTTAGGACCATAGGAAAAGCATTTTTCGACTTGCCTATATCTTTGGCACCAGTTGACAAATCTTCAGGAAATTATCCAAAAAAGTGCACCAGTGATTTCAGTTGTGCATTTAAAGTTTCTGGAATTCAGTCAAGTGGGGGCCGAGAAAAAGGGGGGGGGCAAAAACTGTTAATTCCCATAGGAATTTTAGACATAACTACAGCCTGAACCACAGGACGGAATTACACCAAATTCAGTCCTGAGGTCCTCAGGACAGAAGAGGACCTCATCGCCCCACCAGCAGTGCGCCAAGAGGCGCATTTGCAGAGTGGTGTAAAAAGGGGTGTGGCCTCGGACCACCTCTCAGCAATCCCACTGTGTACGGCTTACTGGAGGTACCTTGTGGGCTAGTTGGCCCCTAATGACCCTTAGGATTTAAGGGGACTTAATCCCCAATCCACAACATGCCAGGAGGAGTGTTTTCATAGTGGTGCAGGGAAGGGTCGGGGCCCCCGGCGAGATGCTGGCTTCTGCTTTCTAATTTTTTTTATTAGAAGGGGCTGTGTGGCCCCCTTCTCTTAATATTTTGTGTGCCCTGAGGACCTCATCCCGCAGGGCATGAGCCATTTAAAAAATATATATTAAAAAACAGGAAGGGGGCAGCGTGGCCCCCTCCCGAGGCATTCTTCGGCCCAGGTACATCCCTCATGGCTGTGCCTCATTAAAAAATGTTTTAAAACATTTTATTACGGGAGTGGGGGCGCATGGCCCCCCTTCCCTGGGCTGCTTTTGGCCCCGGAGACCCCATCCTCCGGGGCCTAGCCTCATTTATTTTATTTTCTTACTATTTCTTGGCGGGAGGGGGACCGTGTGGCCCCCCTTTCCTGGGCCTCTTTTGGCCTCAGGGACCCTATCCCCCAAAGCCTGCCCTGCTTTAAAAAAATAGTTTTGGAGGGGGGCTGCGCGGCCCCCATCCTGTGGCCCATTTTGGCCCCGGGTACCCTATCCCCCAGGGTCCAGGCTTAAAAAAAAAAAAAAAAATGAAACAGGGAGGGAGGCAAGTGGCCCTCCTCCCGGGCCACTTTTGTCCCTGGGGTCCTATCCCCTGGGGCCTGCCCCCCCCCCACTCCTGAGGCCAATTATGACCCCGGGGACCCCAACCCCCGGGACCTGGCCTTACATTGGGGACGCCTCAATGCCCCCACGGTCCCAGCTAGCTCCCCGCCTCCTGCGGGAGTAGGCATTGCTTTTGGACAAGAGCAGCTGCAAACATGCAGCTCCCCGTGTCCAAAAGCAATACTGCTTTGCTTCGTGGAAGCGAGAGTAGGTTTCCTGCTCTCGCTTGCACTTGCACTTGCACTTGCTGCATTTCTTTTCTTAATGGAGCGCGGCTGCAAACTGTTTGTGGGCCTTTGTGAAAGTATTCCTGTTAATCGCAGCACAGTCCTGCGCTGTGATTAACAGGATTATTTTCACAAAGGCCCACAAACAGCCCGCAGCCGCGCTCCATTAAGAAAATAAATGCAGAAAGTGCCAGGGCAACTTACTGCTGAACGCCTGCAGAGGCTGCCAATCTGCGTACAATACACTTACCTGCCGTGACCTTGAGTTTTTTGTGATTATATATATTGGTGCCCTGAATAACTAGTTTCTACTACGTGACTATTATTACTGAAATGAGATTTACGATTATTAAGGCACACTCACTGAGAGATTATGAATGAACTATGCATGTCAAAATGACGGACTGAGAAAATAGATAGCTTTGAGCATAATGCAGTCTGTTTTCTCTTACATCACCTTTTCCTGTCCAATGAAAAGGAGACAGGAGTACTTTAAATGTGGTCAAATGGTTAATGGCACTATGGCATTGAGAAAGGCATAATTGCTGAAATGTGTCTGCCAAATTAAAGTGAAGACTGTGAAATGCAAAGTGAAACACCAGATCCTGTAACGAGTATGGAGGAAATCGCCATGTGAATGGGTACTATTGGGGAGTGATCTGAGTAGGTGTGTGCGAGTGGCTCGCATCTCCTAACTCGTGGTGCTAAGTCTCTTCATAGGAACCAGTAATCTATTCTGGTGTATATATTGTGTGCTGCTGAGTAGGGAGTGTAACCGGTGCCCCTCCGGTTCCTCTGCTGCGAAATGTCTACCAGATCTAGTGCATCTAACATGTTGCTGATGGCACGGGCAGCAGCGGATGGCCGACGGGAGGGGCCTTTGGACCTATTCAGGGCTAGATCCAAAGTTCAATTGAAATCTCCACCCCATATTTGCGGAATCGCTCTCCAACATGCTAAGCACAATCCTAATGCCTCATAGAACTGTGGATCATCAAAATTCGGTCCTTATACCCCAACCACGACCGCTTCCCATTTCGATCTTCTGCAGCGAGCTATAACAAATCTTCCCCTCGGGCTATGTTCACTTCTTGAAGGTGGATTTTTGGTCTACTGACTACCCAGACCAACACTCCCTGCGCATGTGACGTGATACCTGCAGTACAGTACTGGCCATGTCGTTTCTGTGGGACTAACGAGTCGCTATTGCTTGCCAAATGTGTCTCCTGTAAAAACGCGACTTGCACCGAATACCTCTTGAGGTATGCAACCACTTTGCAAACCTTACGCTGATCATGAAGCCCCCTAATGTTCCATGTGAGGAACCGTATCTGTATGCAGTTCGTTTTTGTGTTAGGTGACATATGTCAATGTGTGATGTCTCTTAACCTGAGCGCCAGTCTTAGTCAATTAAATATTGGTTTCACATTTTTTGACGCCACCTGGACGTTACCCGCCACCTGGACGTGGCGGTGTCAGCTGAAAAATGGGTGGCCCATTACTCGCAAATATTTGGTGATTCCTCCGTCGAAGCTTTAAACACACAACCCTACGAAGAAGATCCCATTTTGGATAACCCTTATCCAATTGACCTCTCCTTCGATCTTAAAGAGGTCTTAGCTGCATTATCTTCCTCAAAAACTGGCAAAGCGCCCGGCCCCGACGGAGTTCCACTTGATATTTTTGTGAGTAATCTTGATCTTTGGTCTCCAATAGTTACTCAGGTCATGTCTGCAGTTTTGCAGGCCGGCCTAATAGAATCCTGGTCTTCGTCAGTATTGCTGCCAATTTTTAAAAAGGGTGAAAGGGACAACCCAGCCTGCTACAGGCCCATTTCACTCTTGGACTCATTGGGGAAGGTTGCTGGCTGGCTAATCCTGGAGCGCCTCCAGGATTGGGCTACGGAGAATAACATTCTAACCGACCTACAGTATGGGTTCCAGGAGGGATTGGGCACTGTAGAACAGGCTCTCAACCTGACTCTACTAATGGGCAAGTATGTAGGGGCAAAAGGAGGCAACTTGTATTTAGTTTACGTTGACCTCAGTGCCGCATTCGATTGCGTGATTCACTCAAAATTGTGGGAAACCCTGAGGGACATGGGGGTTGATGCCCCTCTTTTAAAATTCCTTAGAGAGCTTTATACCGACGCCAACGCGTGCGTGAGGTACGGCATAAATGGCGAATTATCCCAGTCATTCAGCGTAACCAAAGGTGTTAGACAGGGATGCATCCTTGCCCCGTTTTTATTCAATATTTACACGAATGGGTTGGAACGGGCGATGCTGGAAGGTAGCCAGGACCTTCCTTGTATAAATACCCGGCCTATTCCTGCCCTACTGTACGCCGACGATTCTGTTATCTTGGCGAGAACACTAAAACAGCTCCAATTACAACTGGACAAGTACTGCCTGTTTATGCTCTCGTTAGGGTTAAAAGTTAACAAGACCAAGACCTTTGTGATGCATACCGGCCCGAAAGTGAAGAAACCGAAACCCCTTTTTGTCGAAAAGGTTAGGCTGGACCGTGTCAGAGAATATCCCTACCTGGGTATTCTCATTGATGACCAAGTAACCTGGAAATCTGCCGTGGCGAGCAAAAAGTTATTATTTCAACGAACAACTGCGGCGCTGGTTTCTTTTTCTATGAAACTGGGCAAACCAGCCCCCGCCGAGTTGCTTAAAATCTACAACGCCAAATGTCATAGCGTTGCAACTTACGGCGCAGGAGTTTGGGGCTACGTTTCCACCGATGAACTCCAAAAAACTCAAAATAGGTTCTTAAAATACATTCTTGCCCTCCCTCAAAGCGCCCCAATTTACGGTTGCCATATCGAGTTAGGCATTGATTATTTATCGGATACCATCAGCTATCAGCGGATTCTCTTATGGCACCGCATTTGGACCAAACAGCAATGTCATCTTACTCGCTTATTAATTACCGATTGCTTATCCTTGGCCCACTGGAAAAAGATTCCTTGGTTATTGTATGTTTTCAACTTTTTGAAAGGCTTAAATTGTTTAGCATTCTTCACAGACCCTCCATCACTTACAGATATCTCCAGGAAGGCTTTGAAAAACCTGTGTGTAGCCCATCTTAGAGATCTGCGTTTATGCACAGAGGTAGGCAAACGAACAAATACCCACCTACTGATGGTACAAACCTCTCCTGGTATTCAGTTGTATTTATCTTTCTTTTTGTCTAATTATGAAAAGTTTGTTTTAACTAGGTTTCGTTTTGATTCCTTCTTCCGACTTGTTTCTTTTCCCGGGGTTTCAAACTGGTCTCTCGCATACCAGTCAACTTTGCATGTAACACTGTTTTGCAATTACTATGTGATTCCCCGTAAACGCTGGATTATCCCTCTCCTCCGACAAATGGGCTTGAGAAGATGTAGACCTGCGCTCTTGGCGTTACAGTCACTAGAAACCCAATTTGCTGCTAAAAGCATAGCTTGTTTTCTAAAAGCGTGTTTGAAAATTCGCTCACAAATAGTATAGTTCCTCACCAGTGATATTCCTCGATTTTTGCTAGCAGGCATCAATTGTCTTTTTAACCTGAAATGTTATCAACTTATTTGAATGAAATTTGTATGTGATAACCTTTTTGAAGTTTGATGCGTTTTTAATATGTACTTTTTATGATTGTAAAAATTTCAATCGAAATAAAGATTTTTGAATTGAATTGAATTGAATAACATTAAACTAAAAAAAAAAGAAATACATCCCTCCCAGACCAGAAGCAATAACCTCTTGATTGGCTGAACTTTGACCCCCCTTTCCTTCACCTCGTGTCCTTAGGGGGACTTCTACCAACCCAAGGTATTACTTGTGGTAAACACTCAGGGGTGGAAGTCCTCGTGCCCCATTCAGCTTGCACCAAATAATTGCATTAATGTTAACTATTCTAAACACTTCTGCCTGTCTTTACTCTCAGGGGTCACCACATCAATCTTATTGAGGGGCAGCCCTTTTGCATGGAACAAAAGGTTCACAGGAGTCCTTATTGAGAGTTCTTAGGGCACATCTTCATTGCACTTTATCCTAGCTCAGCGACAGGACCAGTGGTTAAGCAGGCACAGTCTTACCATATGTCAGGAATCGAGTTCCAAGACCCCCCGCAGACGCCCATGGATTCTGGCATCACAATCTGCACTCTTACCACAGTCTCTGCATTTAGGTAGTCCATTATTGTGTGTAGCACCCTGGACTCCACAGGGAATCCACTCTCTGCCACAACCGTGGATCACTGCTCCTCATCCTCCTGAAGTGCCTTTTCAGCCGCAGCGTTGTGTCGTGTGGACATCTGTCTCACCCCTGCTTTCCCCCTTTGTTTGATGAAATGTGTCACTTGCTTGGGGTCCCGTGAAATAGTAGGTCTTTCCATCCACTAGAATACGTAGTTTGGCGGGGTATAACATGCTGTATTTTTGTTGTAGTTCTCGTAATTGTCTTATAGCTGTTTGGAAGAGTCAGAGGGTGTCCTGGACTTGTTGTGTAAAGTCTGGGTATAGCGAGATTTCGGAGCCTTCATATTGGAGGGATTTTAGTTTGTGTGCCTTGCTCAATGCAGCATCACGGTCCCTGTAGTTCAGAAGGCATGCAATTATTTGGTCTTGGGTTAGCTCCAGGGACCAGGTGCGGGGCCAGGGACCTGTGCGCATGCTCCACTACAAATATTTCAGAGAAAGTGTCCCTACCCAATGTGGTACAGAGCAGGGTCTCCACGAATCTCTCCAAGTTGTCGATGTTTGAGGTCTCGGCTACTCCTATAATTCAGATATTGTTCCTTCCTGGATCAGGATTCTACGTTCTCCGTTTTGAGCTGCAGCACTTGAATTATTTTCTCTGCCTTTTTACACTCATTGCTTCAGTCAATACCATGTCTTCCACCTTGGGGACTCTTTGCTCCATTGTGTTGAGCCTTCCCATATGCTTGTCTAGGTGCTCTGTCATCCGATCGGTAAAGTTAATGCGTCAATCTTCCCGTCGATTTTAGTTAAGCTTTTTCTGCATGGTGGAGAGTATTTGTTTCAGGTCGGGATCTAGTGCAGTCTCTGCGTATTCCGGCTCCGAGTCCGCCAACTGCACCTCCAGGTCCCTCTGCCTCGGAGTCTTGCGAGAACCAAATTGCAATTTGCTTTGTACCTTGCCTGCTTTGCTCATAGTTGGTTACTTTCCCGAGTGGCTTCCTTGTAGTCAGGTTGCTCTCACTGTGCCCGCCTCCAGGAGCTAAACCACTCACCAGGAGAAAACAAAACCACGGAGAATCAATGCCCCCGGTGGACTCACCACGTCAGCTCTGCTCCAGGTCCCATCATAGAATTATGGGGGAGTATGTCTATGTGGTGGCCTTAATGGGGTACTTGTAATGAGGGGCCCTTACGCAGGGGCCAGCACCGATCAGGTCTCTGCAAGAATGTTGTGCTATCTCTGTGTGGGCTGAGCTCATATTATTGGAGACGACATATCCTGTAAAAAAAAAGAGGGCCCCGGCTGCATCTATCCTCCATTCCTCATGGCTTGCCGGTGTAGCCAGCACATTGCATCCAAGGGCAGGCCGCAGTGCGCGTCAACTATGAGCAGAGGGCCAGCCATTTCATGCGTCTGCAGAGTCCCCACAGCTCTGTCTGGGATCACCTGAAGGCTCTCTTCCTTGTCAGTGGGGCTGCACCCACCACCAGGCCGCATGTCCCCAACCGCACTAGGATCACTCCGTCACTACAGGGGGTGGGGGGCAGTCAGCTCGACATGTGCCGCAGCACACCACAGACCAGCAAGGAGTGGCCGCATGTTGCACCCCGGCCGAGAGACGGCAGACTGGACAACCCCCAGCTGGCAGCACGGGCCGGAAGGCAGTCAGAGGGAACTCAAGGCACAGGAGCAGTCCTGGCTCTCCCCCCACCACGGAGGTCTCAAAACAGATGAACGAAGCAACCGTTCCCGAACCAGGGCAGAGTTCCCGAACCCCAGCATGCAGCCATAGTCTCTATGGTCCGTCTCCCTTGACCAGGTTCACACACGCTAATGAAGAGCACACGTGTCCCTCCGGCTCCGAGCTACGTTGTTCCAGCTTATAGCCCCACCAGCCCATGGACCCGCGGCTGCCAGTAAATAATTAAAGTACATGTTCCGAACTTCCTGACTCCTTTTCTCTTCATGCGCCGCCGGGCAGCACTAGCCGCGGTGCGTCCATTGGGGCGTAGGGGCGTAGCCCCACCAGCCCATGGACCCGCGGCTGACAGTAAATAATTAAAATACATGTTCCGAACTTCCTGACTCCTTTTCTCTTCATGCGCCGCTGGGCAGCACCCGACTGAAACGGGAGTGCACAGGGGGGCGGGCTGCGGGGCTGGTGTGAGTGTCAGTGTCACTGTCAGTGTAGTGATTGACAGGCGCCGTCGAGACGTCACGAGACAGACGAGTCAGAAAGCGCATCACAGCTTGGGGCAGAAACTTGCCGAGCATGCGCATATTAAGCTGCCCCACATAGTGACTAGGGGGGTGCATGATTATTTGCATGCGGCGCAGCCCTGGCGTGAAAAGGGCGACAGGGCGAGCATTTCGTGTGTCCTCCAAGCCAATCCTGGCGCTGCATGCAGCGCCAGGATTGGCTGGTCACCGTTCCGCAGAGCAGGGGCAATCCATATTGGATGCCGCACGTGGGTGGCTCAGCCGCAGTGGACAATGACCAATCACTGTATCTGACTTCTTGTAGTCATGCAGTGATTGGCCATTGGCGGTTCTTCAATCAAATCACTACAGTCACTCCACTACTAGTCCGACACGCCTCGTGGTTGCCGTTGTGACTGTGTGGACTGGAGTGAGTCGACTCGTGTCTCGTCGTGTCCTGCTCGTGTGGAGTGGAGACAGACAGTACTGTCTGTGTGGTGAGTGAGACGAGTATTGTAAACATACCATACGATACGCCGTAAATTAATCGTTTTTGCCCTCTCTGCATTCCGTTTGTGTCTTAGGCAATTTGCACTCTGCAATGCATAGATATTGCAACCCTTCGCGGCCTCCTGCCTGACAGTTGTCCTCCGGGGTATCTCTGACAGCATCACTGCTGAACGTGTGATCTGCCCGTGTGGGAATTGTGCACCTTTTTCTAAATAAAAAAACAAGTGCACACAAAATGTTGTCGTCCGCAGGCACAATGGTTCGGAAAGTTGGAAGGTTCATTCTAAACGAAACACTTTGTATGTTGTTAGTTATACCCTTAAGGGTATAAATTATTCTATCATTAAATTAAATTAATGCTGAAGTTTTATCCCTAGTCATGTCAAGAATCGAGCTCATGCAGAGAAAACACTTTTTTCAGTAATTAGCTTCCTTTGAATAGAAGCATCTGTCATTAAAAAAAAAAATCAGTCCCATGTCTCTATATTTGGGTAGATTTCATGTGATGACGTAATCCTTGCTTCTTTTACTCCTGTGTGATTTCCTTTAGGTGTTTTTTTAAAATATCCAGGCATGGACTTTGATATAATGATGTGCCAGGAGTTTCAGAAGTGACATCACGCTCTCTTTGATACCTCAATGGTATATCAGGAAGTGACATCACATTAACTCTGACTCTGGTGACATCACAAAAAGAGGCGTTACATGACTGTTGGAAGATAAAGTTGCGCTGCTGTCCCAGAATATTGCAGAAGTGATATCACGATCCCTTTGATACCTCATGGAGATCTCAAGTGTACTCTCCTTTTTGTAGTCGTGCGTGCATACCATTACAACAAGGGAGTTTTATTTAAGGTATTTTGGGGGGTTTGGCGGAGCGCATGATACTGCCACTACGCTCTAACTGTGCTTGTCTAAAGTTTGGCTTTATAGGAGAGTTTGTTTCTCATCACATGGTATTTGTTTTTCTGTGTGTCATCTTCAAAGTCAATCTTCGTTCCACTAGACTTCACTCGTGTTCCACTTCCACAATGTATGAACCTGCATGCTACCGTCCAACGAAAACTCTTAAGCTCTTGTCAGAAGTCTGAAGCTCAATATAAATTCAATTGCATAGCTGTGTAAAAACTTTGTGGCACGGTTGTGGGCGTCCCAACCATCCTTCATGCCCTGACAAAATGCTGGCATTTATTTGCATGTAAATACACAAACATGGCATGATGGAACCCTCTTCAGCTGAATGCTGTCCTGGCATTATGGTGACGATTCTTTGCATAACATTGATAATACTGGACGCAATGTAGCCTTCCATTGCATGTTCATGCCCACCACAAGCACAATGCTGATCATGGTATAATGGTGCTTGTTCTTGACCTACTGTTGACATCCATGGCATTATAGTGCCATTTCTGTGTAATGCTTGCCGTGAAATACTGGTGGCAGTTATTTACATTTCATGGACATTGTTTGCACAATATGAGCAGCCCCAATGTAATGCTTGAACTGGCATTGTAGTGTTTATTTTTAGTTTTTTAATAGCATTCTTGCTTGTGATGAGGCTTGTACTCACTTGCCCAGTCAACCAACCATCCTGCTATGGCACATAGATACAAAATGTGCCTTTCCATGTTCATTCTGCCCCGGCTCCTTCGCACTGTGACATTGATGGTAGCACTCATACAGAAAACAAACCCTTAGGGCAGGCGTGGGCTGGCCGAGGTATAGTCCAAGCATAAAATGCCAGAAAAGAGAATTTAGTGCTCTGCAACTATCACCGACTCTAGAGAACCTTAGTCATACCACATGTACTTGAGCACCTTGACTTCTGACACACTGTAGAGGCCATCTTTATGACCCTAATTGCAACGTGCTACATGTATGACGCAACTGAAAAACGAAATTCATGAAGCCATGCAAGGCCAATTTGTGTGGCCCTGAGTGGCTTCATAAATCTCTAGTGAAGTAACGCAGCGCAAATCTCTGCATTGCCTTAGTGTCTGAGCTAGCTAGGGAGCCGTTCCATGAGCGTTGCACGGGTGTTGCCACACTACGGCGCATTGCTACACGTTCCTTGTCCCACAGGGGAAAGTGTCATAATCATAAATATGGTATTAGCATGACTTGCCATCCTTCGTGGTATCACTTTTCTTTTTTTTATACTCCGTTGATGTTGTTCCTCTCTTTTAATTCACTACTATTAACATGACTTTCCGCATGGTTATCCTCTGACTCTTCAGTCCCTTATTCGTAATATGGTCCACCAGTCCTAGCTATTCATCTATATTGTTTCTGTTTTGTTTTATTACCTGTCTGATACCGCAGCTGGAAAAAGCACTGGGGAAATATAGTACCAAGGACGCTAAATAAAGTAGGGAAAAATGATGTATTGCTATTCCAAAGTATCCCAAGTATTTTCTGTTTTCCTTGTTTCTCTCTCACCTCCTGGTGTTGGTGGTGTGTGTTTTCCTTCTCCTGACCGGGACCCTGATGTTATCTTCACAATTGAGGCAAATGCAGAGACCTCCATCACCTTCCGATCCCCCCCGAGCTAGTGAAGGGCTTCTTCATAACCCCCCCCCCCCTCGATCCTGGCTTCCAATCTTCTAGTAGTGGACACATCCATCCAAGCATTCACTCCTTCAACCATCAATACCTGCAGTCCCTCCACTGAATGTAGAATCAATTTCACTTATCAAATAGCGAGATCTATTTTATCTGCTAATGTTTGCCTTTTTTACGATGGGTTAAGACAAAGCTCTTATCAGCTGTTGGCTATTCTGTTCCTTGACTAAAGGGGCACGTTGCCAGAGTGTCCGTGATCTGTATCATTAGAGCGCTAGATAACATGTCTTTAATTCATTCATTGTTTCACTCATTCGCAACGAAGCTACCAAATAATAACGCAGGCAATGGTACAGAAAAAGAGAAAACTAGGCATTTTGTTCCAGTCAGAAGTCACCCAGTGTGTAGCAGCCTATAATAAGCTTATGTACACAGCCCTCAGTGAATCTTTACTGCTCTCTGCTAGAGAACATTGCACCTTTCCACCTTCTGTCCACTCACACATCTCTCTAAAGTACCACAATACGCTTATCGTAGAAGGCTGCACATCATGCTCCTAGCCTATTTAGTCAATTTGTAGTAAGTTGCACAATACACCTCGAACGTGCACTTTGCCCATCTACTTATTTCTCACTTAAAACATATCATTTGAACCTATCTTTCTCCCAATAGCTAAATTATTATTATTTGCAGTAGGTCACTGCACTTGGACAAAGCAGTATTTTGAACATTATCGATCCAGATTTCCCTTCATAATCATGTTAGGGGGTGAATATTATCTGCTACTTAGGCCCACATGTAGTGTGTATGCTGCCACCTTGCTATTTTTTAGTATGTGTTCAGAGTAGACGCATAGTATATGTCATTGAACGCATGTCATGTGATACTTTTTTTTTTAATCAACTCCACAGTTTGTACCTTTTGAACGTTTAAAGTCGCACTTGCGAGTTGTGGTAGATCCGTGGCGTTTGCTGTGAGATTAGTACAAATGAAATGGTGAAGGGATTAGTGCATCGCCAGGCAAAGTAGGCCAGGAGACCTCTGCATTGAGCAGGGAAGGCCTGGGGGCTGGGAGTTGTGCAGGAATTACCGGAAACGGAAAGCTCGTTAGATGAAGCAGTCCCGCTTGGGACTGCTTTCATTCGTCGACTGTACCATATTTAAAACAGTTATGTGTCCACAGTAGATCATTTCAGCAGTCAAATGTTTTCGACAACTCATTCGAAAACATGGCAGTCAAATTAATTGAAAGGCATTGTCAGCGAGAACGCTGAATAGCCTGGGAACATTTTTACTAGCCTTGAATGCGTCACTTCGCTCAAGGCTGCTTTTATTAAAGCTTGCATGGAGACGCTGTTGAGAGAACATTTGGCTTCATGCTTGAAAAAGTATTGAAATTGTAAATTTTTGTGGCTGCCTATGCGAATATCAAGTTGTGTGGTGTCCCGTGTGATGCTTTTCGTTGTATTCCTACTTGTAGCAATGCTGTATTTTCCTATTGTATATGTAGGTAGGCCTAATAAGTATCAGAAGGCAAAGAAAAAAAATAGGGTTCGGTGAGCGCCTCGCGATCTGATTGATGCAATAGCACACATTGAGAGATATCTTGCATAGTTTGGGCCTGGTCCAGAAAGTGCGCTGCTGCTTCCTGTGCACTGCAGTGCAGGAGTCGAGAGGCAATAATTTACATTAAAACAAGCACAGCGACCTCACCTCACCTGAGATAGTCACAGACTAGACAGGGTCAGTCAGCACAGGCAGCATCATGGCAGCGCGGCGGCATGATCACAGGCGCGGCATGATGACCGGGCGCTGCGGGGAGACTGTATTTTATTATATGCATTCCATGCCTTCTTTAGACTCAGACTACAGACTGTATGACAGAGTCAGAGAGTGCGCTGCTGCTGCCTGTGCACTGCAGTGCAGGAGTCGAGAAGCAATAATTTACTCAAAAATAAAATGTACTTTAAGCCTGCCTAGCTGTTATCTAAATGAGTGCCTCCCACTTTCAGCTCTCCAATGCAGCCGTGCTTACGGCTCATGTTGCTCACGGAAGTCCAGTAAAGTTGCAAGTCACTCTGCTGATTATAATTAAATTATGAACGTCTTCCAGACCGTTTTATGTATTTTCTGGAATTTTGGCTAGCGTCTGTTAAATAAAAGCTGTTTAACAATTATTTCCTACACTTTTCTGCAGTTAACTTAGAGTTTCTCGTTGCTCAAAGGAGTGCAATTTCTGATTTTTATGTTTCCCTCATCTTCATAGCTTGATTTTGCTCGTGAGAAAGTGTCCCTCATAGTCGTTGAAATGTCACTCATAATTACACTGAAATTACGACAATGTCACACATGGCAATCTAAAACCTTGGCAGCTATGCTTGCATTGTGCAAGCATTTGGGGGGGGGGTGGAGCTAGTCACAGATGTAACAGCACTTTAAGGTGATTACACCACTCTGGGAATAGAGTGGTGAGCCATACATACCTTTTCATTGTATATACTGACATTGTGTTGGACCATACTGCTCATAATCTTATCCTTCTGTTGCACAGGGGTACAACCTATGTTAACCATTTGTCTACTAGAACCAAGACTGAAAGCTGTGTAGGTTGTATATACAAGTGTGTGATGGTTCATACTCTCTCTGGTATAGATAAGAATAGAGTGTAACATCTTCCTTTACAGCCTGCCAGTGCCTATTCTTCAAGAATTCACGAAGAGGTTCCCACGCTCAAGACCTGTTTTTCTTCCCCCGCCTTTCCTTGTTTTGTTTCCCTGTTTTCCCCTTGCGTGCCATTCGTTACTCTAGAGTCTAATAGAGTCGGAAGGCCGTAGGGGAAGACTGTGGACATTTCTTCAAGTTCCTGACGCTCCTGCGGAACTATCCTGGCAACCATTACACTGCTGTGCAACTTCTTCTACTCTTCGAGCTGAGATTCCCATGAAAGTCTTATAGTCTGAATTCAGCACCTGAGCATAATAGGACGGAATGTACGAAGCTCTGAGGTTATACTGAATAAGCAGCTACCTATGTTATGCCATCTATTAATGTAATACCTGCACTTTCACAATTGCTTTATTAACCTTCCTGCTTTCTCAAATTTGCTTGAAAATGCACGATTTTTCTTTTTTTTTTTCAAAATTTTCTCGGGGGGAGTAACCTCCCCCAACCCCCCTTTTGGGGTTCGGGATCGATCGCTGCGCTCGCTCGCTACGGTGCGGTATGACAATCACTTTACACCCCCACCACTTGAAAATCTCACCCACCGCCCCTGCCCACGAGATCGGCAGTGGTTGTACCGGTAACTATTTATGCAGGATCATGGTGAATTGTTGGCTAGGTTGAGCAGAGCCCCGGTACTATGCAGCCATCTCGGATTCAGGCAAGCTCCACCCCCGCACCTACAATAATTCTTGCCTGTTGTTGGTCAGAGCACTGTAAGACTTTGTACTAAGTTGCAACAACGAGAAATCCCACCTAGTCTCTGCTATGTGGCAGCATATGAGTAAAGAGACCTTATGTCTCAGAGTTTGTGATAATTAACACAAGAACCATTTAGTCATGCTGGAGGCAGTACAATATCATATCAATGCACACACATATATATTTTTCGTGAGGGGAGTTCTATGTCAAGCAAATATGACCAAATGTGGATTTTTTGTAAAAATTGTGTTATTTTTATTTATTAAAAACATAAGAGGGATAACCTCAATTAGAGACACAAAATACAATATACACTGTTACAGAATGAGTAAAAACATGTTAAAATTTTATAATGACATCATAGAAAAACCAAAAAAGTCGACGCGGCGTTTCGGTGCTTGCATGAAGATATGACACCTTCTTCAGGACGGTTAATCTTGTTAAAAAACAAATGTTGTTCAAATAAGAGATCACTCCATTTGGTTTCAGGGAAAGTGCTCTTATGGGTTCCACTTTATATGAGTAAAAATGGCACCTGTTGTTAAAAATCAGGGCTTGTGATGAAGCTGTATGGAGAATGGCCACCGTATCTTTTTCTTAAAAAGGTTTCCCAGTAAGATTACCTCTTTAGTCGCCGTATTTAAAACATGGGGACTTCTATCTTCAGAGGGTCGGCAAGTAGTATTGTATCCTTTTACTTTTTTGCCTGGGATTGTCTTTTATAATTAGAAGTATTCTTTTGTGTGAGTGTCGGCCTCCCTGCCGCATCCGTCATACAGCTTCCGGGTTGTACTAAGTCTTCAATGTGCCACATTGATGAGTGAAATATCGGACATGCAATTGGATATATTGGTGCCCTGAATAACTTGTTTCTACTAAGTGCCTATAATTACTGAAATTAGATTTACGAGTGTTAAAGCACCCTCACTAACAGATCGTGAATGAACTATGCATGTCAAAATGGGGGACTGAGAAAATAGATAACATTGAGCATAAAGCTTTCCGTTTTCTCTTACAGCACCTTTTCCTGTTCAATGGAGAGGAGACAGGAGTGTTTTAAATGTGGTAAAATGGTTAATGGGAACATTATGGCATTGAGAAAGGCATAATTGCAGAAACGCGTCTGCCAAATTAAAATGAAGACTGTGAACCGCAGAGTGCTTTGTGATTTACTGGTATGGGAATTTGCTGTTTAATATATATATATATATATATATATATATATATATATATATATATATATATATATATATATATATGTGTGTGTTCAGAATTCCTCCAGTCTTCTGTTCTGCTGCTGGATTCGGTGAAGGATCACAGCACCACGTCCAGAAAGGTATTCAAACGTGCTTTTTATTAAACCATAGGGCAAGTACAATGGTTGAGGACGGTCTGCGCGTTTCGGAACTCAGCTGACTACTGGATATATATATATATCAAGCTCCAAGGGAATGTCCAACAGTTAGGCAGCACACAAACACAGAGTAGCTTTTCCCCATCAGCTTTTAATCTGGTAAAAACAATTGCGCTGGTCCGTTAATTAATGCAGCAAACTGCAACCCTGACGCATTTCGAGAGTTTTCTCTTTTTCAAAGGGAGACTGCAGTTAAAGGCACACTCACGGCCACACCTACTTTTTATTCCTCATATATATATATATATATATATATATATATATATATATATATATATATATATCATGTGATCAAGCCTCGTTGGAGGTGAAACGCGTTATGGCGGATGGCTGGTGGAATATTTAAATAAATCACCGAAAATATCAGCACTAAATCTGGGCTCACTCTCGTTATTCTGTTCGACTGTGGAAAAGAATGGCGTTTCGTTCATATATATATATATATATATATATATATATATATACAAAAAAATATGGTGATGATTTCCTGTGAGCAAGGTCTCCGTAGAGACCTAAACGCGTAAGGTGTTGCTGGCTTGCTGTGACATTAAAAGAATTTACGATGAAAAACGTGTGAAAGAACATTTTCTGTGAAGCTTGGGAGTGCACAAGGGAAAAACTTCCCTTTTGGGAAAGCCGGAAAAGAAATACAAACGTGGCTGGGTCCTGCCGCACCTTGAGTGCACCGCCGAAGAGCACCCGGATGCTTGAAACTTGGATCGAAATTGGATTTATATATATATATATATATATATATATATATATGTCCAGCTCCAAACACCAGCTAGCTGCACACATGAGCGGGTGCACGCCAAAACGGGGGTGTGCCCGTTATATAAATCAAAGCTCCAAACATCCACAAACGATAAGTCTGTATAGAAAGCAGCACACGCAGGGGGTGATTCCTCAGAAGATTTTAATGAGGAACCTCACAGCATACGACGCGTTTCGCCAAAGGGCTTCGTCAAGTAATGCAAAGAGCCAAGGCGCTCAACTCATTTTTAAACAAACAATCGTGCATCCACATGGTTGTTGAAAAGCAAAGAAGGACAATAATTGTGGCATCAAATGGATCGGCCATCTTTAGATGGTAAACTCAGGCATGTGCGCATATATAAACACACAAAGAAAACCATCGTTACTAGATATATATACATTATTTACATGAGATCCAACATAAATATGCTCGGAGTTACATGAAACATCTCGCCCAAGAATGGGCATGAACATTCATTCCATAAGCCTTCAATGCACAATGATATTCATGGGAATGCATAGAAGGACTATAAGTATATGCTAGGAAAACCTGAGATATCTAGCCCACAAATGGGCATGAACATTAGTCCCATAAGCCTTCAATGCACAATACCGCCCTGAATGGGCAAAACACAGGAAAGCAGTGATAAAGGTACCATTGATCAGAGTACCTAACAATGTAAAGGGGCAACATTAACTTCTGCTGGTATACAAATATAACCCCAATTTTATGCTAGCAGTGTTGAAATGATCGTAAAGCTAATCTTAGAGATATATTCATACTGCAATAACATGCCATCTGGCAGATTCGTGAATTGGGGCTTATGGAATGAATGTTCATGCCCATTCTTGGGCGAGATGTTTCATGTAACTCCGAGCATATTTATGTTGGATCTCATGTAAATAATGTATATATATCTAGTAACGATGGTTTTCTTTGTGTGTTTATATATGCGCACATGCCTGAGTTTACCATCTAAAGATGGCCGATCCATTTGATGCCACAATTATTGTCCTTCTTTGCTTTTCAACAACCATGTGGATGCACGATTGTTTGTTTAAAAATGAGTTGAGCGCCTTGGCTCTTTGCATTACTTGACGAAGCCCTTTGGCGAAACGCGTCGTATGCTGTGAGGTTCCTCATTAAAATCTTCTGAGGAATCACCCCCTGCGTGTGCTGCTTTCTATACAGACTTATCTTTGTGGATGTTTGGAGCTTTGATTTATATAACGGGCACACCCCCGTTTTGGCGTGCACCCGCTCATGTGTGCAGCTAGCTGGTGTTTGGAGCTGGACATTTGATTTACTGGCTGCACCGAGTTTGCCATCAACGTGTACCGCATTTACCGGATCCTAAAGACATTGCTGCGAGGTACTGTAATACTCACATGAATTCGGCGTGTCAGTTGTATTCGGGGAATAAGCGGAATTTGCGCAATCGACGATTGGACTTCTGTTGCGCATTGGCATTTAACTTCGAGCGAGGGGGGGAGGCAGCTTGTTTGATACAGGTAGTTGCGGCTGCACTACCTTTCATCATGTTTAGCGAGGCAGAGAGGCGAGAGGCGGAACTTGGAATGTTCAAAAATAAGAAAAAACCAGACGGGACACACAAGGCGGGCACTAGTAATGCTGGAGGGGGCAACACCACTTTAAACTCTAAATTGGCCACGTTAGAACGGCTTTATGAGAGAGAAATCCGCAAGTGGTGGGAGGCAACATCATTGCAAAACTATATTGATGTTGACCGAGTCCCTCGGGGTTTGAGAATATACACGATCCCAGCATATGAGAATCCGGACCCCAAATTATTGGATGCTTGGGCAGAACACACCGCAGCATCCTGTAGGGGTAGTTTGCAAATACTAGTTCGCTTTGCCTGGAGTGACCGAGATAAAGCTCTGACTCAGATCAAGGAGTTGGAGGATGAACTACTGAAGGAAGAGGATCAGACCGGCTTGGAAGATAAGCGTGAACAAATTAAAAAACGTCTGAAAAAATATGAACAAAAAATAAAACAACGAAAGGAAGAAAAATTCGAAAGGGACGAAAATGATTACAAAATGGGAAGAGTATTAACTTTTGCCAAAAAATACGATCATACCAGGAAACAACTGAGGAAAAAGGCAAGTGGTCCTAGCATTGAGGAACCTCCAACCTCTGAATCCGATGCCAATGCGGATGACGCCATGAGTGAAGAAGGGAGTGAAGAGGCTTCTTCTTTTCAGGTGGAATATCAAGTCATGCGCAACAATTTGCTGGAAGGCAGCAGGGGCAAACCCCCGGACAATCAAGGACCAAGAGGAAGACGAGGAGGGGCGGCTGCGGGAAGAAAACCTCCAGGTTCACCACCAGTAACACGCAGCAATAAGATCTATGCAAAGAAAAAGAATTAAGTTGGGATTCTGAAGATTCTAATACATCTGACAAACTAACTATCATTAACCTAACTAATAAAGTACTCACCACTGAAGAACATTCCATCCTTCAACTGGGTTTATCCTTTTGTCCCCAAAGAAATTTCGAATTTGCTCAGACGCGGATAGACCTTTTTAAGTTCACGCGCAAGCTAAAACTATATAAATTTTTCAAATTGAAGCCGCACACAGAGAGCACAGTGCGTAGCAGTGAAAACACGGATGTTAGTCTTGGTTGCCGAGAATTGAGGGGTCTGCAGGCCATGGAGAGCCTTGATCGAGAGATTAACTTGGATCAGGGAGTGGAAATTACGAACACCCAGATACTGGCGGCCTCCAACATTCGACAGGAAGGTGGTTGTAGTGATTTTAAACCCCAATCTACCTTTATGCCGATCATGAGCACTGATGCTATTGATATATTCTCAGATGCTGTTTTGAGAGACCTCACCAGACTACGTAAGGTGAAACAATATGCTTTGCCAAACGACAATTTCACCAACAAACAGAAGATCGCTCTCAACAAATTGTGCTCAGACTCAGGCTTGGTCTGTAAACCCTCTGATAAGGGGGGTAACATTGTGCTTTTGACCGCCGAACAATATGAGAAAGAGGCCAAACGACTTCTTGGTGACATTGATACCTACATCAAGGTGGGTGAGACTGATTACAACAGAAGTGTGGGTGAGTACCATGATATGATAACTAAATGGTACAACAACAATATGCTCAGCACAGATGAATATTTGTTTCTGCGTTGCCTTAGCCCTGTCATCCCCACCTTTTACTACCTGCCCAAGGTACACAAAGACTTATGTAACCCACCAGGAAGGCCCATAGTTGCCTCTAACGGCAGTCTCACGGAAAACCTCTCAATTTTTGTGGATTCATTCCTCTCCCCCTTGGTCACGTCATTGCCTTCGTATCTTAGAGATACTAAACATTTTTTGACTCTCATCAATACTATTGTTTGGAAAGAGACTTACTGCATGATGGTACTGGACATTGCCAGTTTATACACATGTATATCACATGAGGATGGTTTAAGATCTATGGCGAGCTTTCTAGACAAACGTCCTATTTGTTATTATGAACACAATAAGATGTTGCTTGACTTTATGAGTTTCAGCTTGAAAAATAACATCTTTCTTTTCAGCAACCAGCTTTACAGGCAGATCTCAGGAGTCGCCATGGGAGCTTGCTCGGCTCCCAGCTTTGCCAACCTGTTTGTAGGGAGATGGGAAGAACAGGCCACCTGGAAAGTAATTGATCCGGAGTGGGATAACAGAATCATAGGCTGGCATCGTTATATTGACGACTTATTCATTATTCTTGATAGTCCTGTGGAATCTGCTAATGTGTTCATAGATATGCTTAACAACAATGATATGAATTTAAAATTCACAGGGCATATCAGTAGGAGCTCCGTCAACTATTTAGATCTGACAGTGTATATTGATGACAAGGGTATGGTGCAAACCAAATTATTCAGAAAAGAGACGGCAGGTAATTCCACCCTGTTTGCCACCAGTAGCCATCCACGCCAATTGGTCGAAAGTATACCGTATGGGGAACTTTTGAGGCTAAGGCGTAATAATTCAAATCCTGATGATTTCAAGAAGGCAGCGGCTGCTAGTCTTCAGAGATTCAGGGTAAGGGGTTATAGTGATAAAGTGCTTAGTAGTGCTTTCGATCGAGCAAATAAGATGCAGAGGAAATCACTGTTGGAGACGAAAAAAACTGTCAAAACCAATAACGGTGCATTTCGTTTAATCACCACTTTTTCCAGTAATGCCGGGCAAATTAAAAAGATACTCAAAAAGAATTGGAGTATTCTTATGTCAGACAATATCATCAAAGCTGAGTTACCCAGTAATCCCCTTGTAACGTTCAGGAAGGCGAGATCTCTCAGAGACCAGTTGGTCTCGAGTCATTACATTGCTCCTGAGAAGAAATCGAAACTCCCTGTCCTGAATGGCTTCTATCCATGTGGCCGGTGTAAGGCCTGCAAATATAGCAAGCGGACGCTTGCTTATAATGTGCCAGGTCTTTCTACACCTAAAAAGATAATGAAGTTCCTGACGTGCTCTACTGCATATGTAATCTACTGTCTCACCTGCCCTTGCGGTTTAAACTACATTGGCAGTACCACCAATGCTGTGAAACTAAGGATACTAGAGCACATGCGTGCAATAGCTAAAAAGGATGTCACTTACCCCGTAGCGAGGCACTTCGAGAAAAAACACAAGAGTAACAGGGATCTGTTAACTTACATCTGTCTCGATAGTGTAGCAGCTAGCATTAGGGGGGGTGATCGTTTACAAAAACTGCGGAGACTGGAGTCCCGATATATTATTGATCTGCAGAGCAAACACCCGAACGGCCTTAATATGCATGAAGAACTTTCGGTTCATTTGGGTTAATCATGTCTGTTCTGCTTGTGATTCTTTTGTATCGGGACATTCTCTCATATGTAAATAGTTTCTCATTAGGTCTCTTTTCATGTCAGTAATTCTGGTTTTAGATATTTGTAAATAGATAATATTCGATTTGATATTTGTGGGTGCATCCACTTGATACTTTCTTTCCTACAGGAGTAGCAGTTGATACATAGCCCAGTGTGGGCACTGATATTCACGAATCTGCCAGATGGCATGTTATTGCAGTATGAATATATCTCTAAGATTAGCTTTACGATCATTTCAACACTGCTAGCATAAAATTGGGGTTATATTTGTATACCAGAAGAAGTTAATGTTGCCCCTTTACATTGTTAGGTACTCTGATCAATGGTACCTTTATCACTGCTTTCCTGTGTTTTGCCCATTCAGGGCGGTATTGTGCATTGAAGGCTTATGGGACTAATGTCAAAAACAAGAGGGGGAGGTAGAGCTAATCGTTGGATTTATGCTCCACTGGGTATTCAAATAAACAAGAGAAATCCAACATTTAGTGGGAAAAGGAGAGTGATCAATGGATATTGAAGCACTCAGTGTTTGTGAAAATACCCCTCACACACCAAAAGGCCCCTTGGTGTCATGCTTCATCATCGGGGTCTTCGCACCCCTCTATCGGGATGCGGCGTGCTGCGACCGACGACTACGAGGGAGCACTTACAAAGTTGGCTATGTGTGGTGTACAGTGTGTGGGTTGTGTTACAAGTGAGTAGGGAGTGTTGTGAAAAGTTTTAAAAGGTACCTGGCACTAGAGCGGAAAAGAAAAAAGGTTTTATTCTGTGCTCTGGCTGGTACCGTTAAAAAGAAAGTGCAGGGCGAGGTCAATCTGTTGTATTAATGAACAGGACCTCTGATGTGCTTATGTGTCGACATGTTTCGGAGACAGGCTCCTTCTTCAGGACAGGGGCACAAACTCCCTTCCCTACTCACGTCTTTTGTTACGTAAAACTGTGTATTTACAGAAAAGTGAATTTTACTTTAAATAGGCTAAGTGTGCCTACAGCGGTCTGCTACAAGCACAATGACCTGTAGAAAGACAAAAAAAGAGAGATTTGCCTAATGGTTACCCATGTAACGGGTAGTTCATGCAGGTGCAGTCACCTGGAACCTCACCATTTGCTTAGCGATAAGCTTCCATAAAAAAGACTCACTACACATACAACATAAAACATATAGAGCACTAGGATTTTTTGTAAACCTGAAATTCGTACTTGTGAAGCTTGGTTGTGGGCTTCATGAGCAAGATAGGAGCGTCGGGGTGTTGCTCCAATGGCAATCTGCAGTAGAGGATGAAGTGGCCATTACTAATCATTCTTTAACACTTACTTCCGTGGATGGTTAGAGATGATCGTGGCAGAATGGTACTCCTTTGGTGTTATACTCACATAGTAAGGACGCTCAGATCGCCGCCTTACCCCGTCCGCTGCTCCGCTGGTTGTGGAGTTGCTAGCGGTTTAGGCTATTTATAGGCTTTTTCGTTAATTGGGCGGAAAGGAAACTCATCCCATGTTTGGGTATTCCGCTGTGTGGCCATACAGGGCGCCTGTATGTTCCAGATGCGCTGACATGGGATAAGTGTCTGCAGGCGCTGGAGGTATTTCGCTGCGCATGCGCGTTAGCCTGCCACTGTTCAGCGGCGCATGCGCTGTTGGGAGTGTCTCGTTTTGTGCGCACGCGCATTTGACACACGCATCGGATGATACCAGCATCGTCATCAAGCCAGCGGACAAGGGAGGTGCCATAGTGTTGCAATCCACCGAATACTATGACACCGAATGTCTACGACTCTTGTCAGACAGACGCAACTATATGGTCTTACATCAAGATCCAACAGAGAACCTCAGGATCAGAATTGGAGCAATGATCGAGGAAGGCTTAGCGCATGATTGGCTGAGCAAAAAGGAAGGAGAGTTTCTGGAACAGAAAAAACCTCGTATCCCGTATTTTTACAGCATTCCCAAGATCCACAAGAATCTTATCCAACCACCAGGCCGCCCAATAGTCTCGGGTATTGGCTCCATTCTAGAGCCACTGTCCAAATTCGCGGACGCTTTCCTGAGACCGTTAGTACAATCTACCAACACCTATCTAAAGGACACCAAGGCCGTGTTACAACTACTTCAAGAAACTACATTTGACCCCAAAACCCAACTACTGATATCGTTGGATGTGGAGAGCCTCTACACCAGCCTCCCCCACGATGAAACGTTGATAATCATTGAAGAAGTGCTTTTTTCAACACAATGGAGGTACCAAACACCACGTGGTTTGGTATTGGAGTGCATCTCTCTGGCTCTGCAGAAAAACTTTTTCCAGTATAAAAATACGATCTACCAACAGTGCCATGGGACCAGCATGGGAAGCACATTTGCTCCAAGCCTGGCTGGTCTCTATGTGCACCACCTCGAGACAAGTAAGATTCTCCATGACCAAAACCCATTCAGATCGAAAATAAAATGCTGGAAAAGGTACATCGATGACATCCTGGTCGTCTGGGAAGGCGACAGCCTGTCCGCTGAGAATTTTTTGGAATGGCTCAACAATCAAAACCCCTTCCTGAAATTCACGATCACCATTTCAAATCAAACATTGGTGTTTCTGGATCTCAATATCTACGCGGAGGCAGGGGTGTTAAAAACAACTACTCACTTTAAACCCACCTCGAGAAACTGTCTACTAAGGTATGACAGTTTTCACCCTCGACACCTACGAGAAAACCTACCTTATGGACAGTTTTTACGCCTCAGGCGCAACTGTACAGACCTGTCCGAATTCAAGAGACAAGCTGGTGAACTCAAGGAGAAACTCAAACTACGAGAATATCCAAATAGGATTGTCAGCAAAGCTTTCAAAAGGGCAAGAAACAACAATAGAGAGTCGCTGTTGGAAGACCGATCAAAGGACCCCACTGAAAATAAACGACCAATATGTGTTACGACTTTTAACACAGTATCCAATGAGGTGTCGAAACTGGTTAATAAACACTGGCGGATACTAACATGTGGAGGATTGAACTTAGAAAAACCGATGTTTGCACACCGAAGGGGGCGCAACCTCAAAGACATGTTGGTACACACCCGACCAAAACCAGTGACTGCGTCCACACAACCAACCATAAGTGTTAAGGGACACTTTCCATGTGGTAACTGCAGTAGCTGCCATCTGACTGACAAAAGCACGAGACTCAGCTTCAGCAACGGCACCACATGGGAACAAAGAAGGTTCACAAATTGTAACTCCAAAAACGTGATCTACCTCATCACGTGCCCGTGCAACCTCGAATATGTAGGCATGACCACACGAGCCGTAAAGACAAGAATGAACGAACACAAGAGTAATGTACGGTGTAAAAAAAGCACCACAAAAATGGCCACACATTACTTGACATCCGAACACTGTGTGAATGATTTAAAATGGACTATCATCGAACAATTACCCTCTGAGGTGGGCCTTTTTCAGAAAGAACAGCGATGGGTGTTCCGTCTGGGGACCCATCTGAACGGGCTCAACGACGATGTCCCGTGGAGTCAATTATCCACGTAAAAGACCACCCAATGAACGAACCCAGCGAAAAACCGAACTACAACTGGTTCCCAGTCCACACAACTGTGTCCGCCGAATTACAACTACAAATGAAGAAATGGACATTGACTCTTAATTTAATTTAATTTATTTCATTCATGTATTTATATCTGCCACCGTTGTCCGTGTGTGATACCCAGACAATGAGAACGTCTGTGACTTCATCACATCTGACAGTCACTGGATACCGGGCTCATGTTCACAAGCGCACTGGAGACAGCGCACAAGAGATGCGTGTGTCAAATGCGCGTGCGCACAAAACGAGACACTCCCAACAGCGCATGCGCCGCTGAACAGTGGCAGGCTAACGCGCATGCGCAGCGAAATACCTCCAGCGCCTGCAGACACTTATCCCATGTCAGCGCATCTGGAACATACAGGCGCCCTGTATGGCCACACAGCGGAATACCCAAACATGGGATGAGTTTCCTTTCCGCCCAATTAACGAAAAAGCCTATAAATAGCCTAAACCGCTAGCAACTCCACAACCAGCGGAGCAGCGGACGGGGTAAGGCGGCGATCTGAGCGTCCTTACTATGTGAGTATAACACCAAAGGAGTACCATTCTGCCACGATCATCTCTAACCATCCACGGAAGTAAGTGTTAAAGAATGATTAGTAATGGCCACTTCATCCTCTACTGCAGATTGCCATTGGAGCAACACCCCGACGCTCCTATCTTGCTCATGAAGCCCACAACCAAGCTTCACAAGTACGAATTTCAGGTTTACAAAAAATCCTAGTGCTCTATATGTTTTATGTTGTATGTGTAGTGAGTCTTTTTTATGGAAGCTTATCGCTAAGCAAATGGTGAGGTTCCAGGTGACTGCACCTGCATGAACTACCCGTTACATGGGTAACCATTAGGCAAATCTCTCTTTTTTTGTCTTTCTACAGGTCATTGTGCTTGTAGCAGACCGCTGTAGGCACACTTAGCCTATTTAAAGTAAAATTCACTTTTCTGTAAATACACAGTTTTACGTAACAAAAGACGTGAGTAGGGAAGGGAGTTTGTGCCCCTGTCCTGAAGAAGGAGCCTGTCTCCGAAACATGTCGACACATAAGCACATCAGAGGTCCTGTTCATTAATACAACAGATTGACCTCGCCCTGCACTTTCTTTTTAACGGTACCAGCCAGAGCACAGAATAAAACCTTTTTTCTTTTCCGCTCTAGTGCCAGGTACCTTTTAAAACTTTTCACAACACTCCCTACTCACTTGTAACACAACCCACACACTGTACACCACACATAGCCAACTTTGTAAGTGCTCCCTCGTAGTCGTCGGTCGCAGCACGCCGCATCCCGATAGAGGGGTGCGAAGACCCCGATGATGAAGCATGACACCAAGGGGCCTTTTGGTGTGTGAGGGGTATTTTCACAAACACTGAGTGCTTCAATATCCATTGATCACTCTCCTTTTCCCACTAAATGTTGGATTTCTCTTATGGGACTAATGTTCATGCCCATTTGTGGGCTAGATATCTCAGGTTTTCCTAGCATATACTTATAGTCCTTCTATGCATTCCCATGAATATCATTGTGCATTGAAGGCTTATGGAATGAATGTTCATGCCCATTCTTGGGCGAGATGTTTCATGTAACTCCGAGCATATTTATGTTGGATCTCATGTAAATAATGTATATATATCTAGTAACGATGGTTTTCTTTGTGTGTTTATATATGCGCACATGCCTGAGTTTACCATCTAAAGATGGCCGATCCATTTGATGCCACAATTATTGTCCTTCTTTGCTTTTCAACAACCATGTGGATGCACGATTGTTTGTTTAAAAATGAGTTGAGCGCCTTGGCTCTTTGCATTACTTGACGAAGCCCTTTGGCGAAACGCGTCGTATGCTGTGAGGTTCCTCATTAAAATCTTCTGAGGAATCACCCCCTGCGTGTGCTGCTTTCTATACAGACTTATCGTTTGTGGATGTTTGGAGCTTTGATATATATATATATATATATATATATATATATATATATATATATATATATATATATATATATATATATATATATATATATATATATCCTACTGGCATTCACTAGTATATAGTTATAGTTAGGACTCATTTCTTTGACCTGCTTATAACTTCGGCGCAATTTGATGAATCTTTATGAAATTTTTGAAACTAAGTGCCATGGCATGTCTAGTTCTGCATGATACGTTTTGCAGTCATCCATCAAGCAGGGGCAGACAAAAGGAGGTTAGAAAAATGTGCATTTCTCTTGCAATTTCCCTTAGGGATTTTGAATGCGACTACAGCCTGGACTACTGGACGGAGAGGTAAGCAATAGGTCCAGAAAAGGCCATTTTTGTAATTTGGTGTGAATCCGTTCAGTAGTTGTAGAGTTGTTAAAGGAAAAACAAAACTGTATAGCTAGTGACGAGGACCCCCTGTGGATCCTGCATGGTGGATCCACTAATTTACCCGCCACCAACAATGCCATGATTGGATGACCACGACCTGATCTGGATGTTGCGGCTGCCATTTTAAGTATTGCGGAACGGTCCCGGGGGACTAAAATTGTTTCTTGTAAATGATTAAAGAATTCAGGGTAGAGGTTCCCTGATTCCATGGCTGTGTTAGAGGAGGGTGAAAGGGACCTATGTTGGGTACAAAATCGAGTTATGTCGTTTTTTTCCACTTTGGGAATCTGCAGATCCCTTGTAAGCTTTAGCATGGCCCCCATTTAAATTTGCAACGGATATGCAAATCTTGATGCACTTTGGGGGAAAAAAATACTTTCAGACCCACTCAGACAACCATACAGGTACTCTCGCACCCATTTCCTGACCTGCACAGGAAGTTCCACACCCACTCACAGACCAAAGCAGGCATGCACACTCCCACTCACAGAATCATGCAGGCACTCTCAGACCCTCTCACATAGGCACTCACAACCCACTCAGAGACCTACGTAAACATTGACACACCCATTCACAGACCCATGCAGGCACCCACAGGCCCACTCACATACCCACATAGGCACGTACACTTACAGACCCACACAGGTGCACATAGACCCACTCACAGACCCATGCTGGCACTCACACAGCTACTCACAGACCCACTAAGACACACACACCGACTCACAGGCCTACACAGGTCTTCACACATCCACTCACGGACCCATACAGACATTCACACACCCACTTGTAGACCCATAGTGCCACTGACACACCTACTTACAGACCCACACAGGCCCTCACACACTTCTCACAAACCTACACAGACACTCACAACCCAGTCAGTGACCCATACAACCACTCACGCGCCCACTCACAGACTCACACAGGCAGTCTCACACCCACTCACAGACTTACACAGCCACTCACACACCAATGCAGGCACTGACAGACCCATTCACAGACCAATACATGCACTCACAGGCCCAGTCATATACCCACATAGGAACTTACACACCCACTTACAGACCCACACAACCACTCACACGCTCACTCACAGACCCACACATGCACTCTCATATCCACGGACAGAACCACACAGGCACTCACAGACCTTCTGACATAGCGATGCAGGCACTCACACACCGAGTTAGAAATCTATGCAGGCACTGATAGACCTACTCACACACCCACACAGGTACTCACAGACCAACTCACAGACCTATGCAGGTTCTCACACACCCATTCAGACCCCTGCACCCACTTATGCATCCATTGCAGACCTACAGAGGCACACTCACAGCCACTCACAGACCCACACAGGTACTCACACACTCACTAACAATTCTGTGCTGGCACTTTCCTACCAACTCAGAGTCCCAAACAGTCAGCCACAGGCCCACTCTTCCACTCACACACTCACTCATAGACCTATGCAGGCACTCATAGAGACACTCATATACCCATGATGAACTCATATTCCTACACACCGACCTATGCATCCACTTACACACCCACTTGCAGTCCTACGCGGTCACTCGCTCTCCCACTCACAGAGCTATTCAGGCACTAAGACTAACTCACAGAGCCACAGTGAAACTCACACACCCACAAATCTACTCACACACCCATTGACCAACCTACTCACATACTCTCACACCCAATAATAGACTCGTTCAGACACTCACACACCCACTCATAGATCCCCTCACTCACATACTCACTCACAGACACACACACACACTCACTCACAGACCCACTCAGACACTCCTATAGCCACTCACAACTACTCAACAACATATACAGCCACTCTCACACCCATCCTCTAAGGTTACAGTTACAACAATAAAACAAAGGTTACAGGGACATTAGGAAATAACATCTATAAATCATAGAAGTTAACTAAAAAACAAAGGTTTCAGAGATGTTGTAGTTAGGAAATAGAATTAAAAAAATCTTAGAAATTCTCTGAAAAAAACAAAGGTTACAGGGACATTATAGTGAGACTCAGATTTCACGCACGAAAGCATAGAAATTCAGCAGTTATAGTTACCTGAGCAAACTATAACCTACACCCCCGCAATGCACTGCTTATGACCTCACATATTACATCACTCATGAAATGGTCAGTGACATCAGTGATTTCTATGGTTTTATTTATAAAGCTAAAATAAGGTGACTTTATATTTTTTTAAACAGGATCAAAGTTATTAGCAAAACAATAAATGGTTTTCCTATGGAATCTCGACCCTACAATGGCAGCCGCCACTCTGTAATATATTCAACATATGTATATTGATGACGTTAAAATTAGGTGACTTTAAACTTTAAAAAATAAATTACATTTGAATTAAAAGCATGTGAAGTAAATGTGTTAAAACTTAACTTCAATGTAATGACTCCCTATGTAAAGCGTGCGAGGTAATGGTAACATACCTTTGTTATACCTTCTTCAATTAAACACTATTTAAAAAATGTTCATGCACAAAGGAAGCAACAGCATCTCCATTCTCATAGAGACTTCTAGCCGCAGATTCCTCACCTTTTGATTATTCCCCAGATGTCAGGCTGGATCCATAAACCTTTCAGCAAAGGATCTGCACACTGGAAGGTGACATGTTACGACTCCGCACCAATGTCTTTCCACTCCAGAAATGACATGCTGGGCTTATATCTGCTCCAGTCCCGTGTGCTGACATCAGTTCTTTTCTTTCTGTGTCACCATACATTGATCCAGAGCTTCCTCTTGTCTTTGAGAGACACCTTTGCCTCGCTTTTTCCACAGAATGTTCCCCATGTTAAAGGCATGTCACCGCCTAAAATGACAGATTTTAAGCCCCGTAGGAACTGTCACAAGCAGATGTCTCTGACAAATCCCACCAGGAGCACCTGTTGTGTCTAGGGTTGAGCCATGACTCCAAGGCCTGTGGGGAGTGCGTGTTTGATGAACCAGAAGGTCATTAGGGAGAACAATGGGAAACTTTGTGTAGCCAAGCACAAGAAGACATAGCATTGGGACTGCTCCAAGTCCTGTATCAAGTCCAAGGCACTATTCCATAGCCGCTCTCATTCCTGGAACTGATGGAGCCGCTCTTGAGGCCGACCTTGGTCATGCTCCAAATCATCAGGTAAGCACAAGAAACATAAGAAGTTGAAGCGGAGTTGCCCCACTTGTCGTTTCCAAGACCGGTCTGATTTCAACCGATGTTGCAACTGAATCAACCCAAGGTTTGCGCTGTAGCTTGACCACAAGTTAGACATCATTCTCTACACTCCCTTTTTTAACAGATTCTGATAATGATGGTGACCAGGGTAATGAGTTTGTTCAGCTCTATACAGATGACAGTTGATAAGAGGACTTGCAAGACGCTAGTGGGCTTAATATATCCCTAGAAAAAGCCCTTTTTTCCCAACCAGGACCAGCCAACCAGCCATGGAAGAATCAGCCTCCTATGCCCTGGTTAGGCGCAGGGTGGCAGAAGTTCTTGAATTCCAACTTCCCACTATGGCGGTGAAAACAAATGTACTGACTGAAGTATTGCAGCCTGGCTGACTGCTTCTGAGTCTCTCCTCCCATTCAATGAGATCTTTGCACATACCCTCCAAGGGGCTTGAGCTAAGCCTTGTACTGGTCCTCTGGTTAACCAACAGATTGCCAGGTGCAACCGTCCTGCTCTGGGCATTCTGGCCTTTTTGTCTCAGAACCCCTTTCCAGAGAGTCTTGTGGTGTAAGTTTCCACTAGCAGGACCAAACCCAACAATTTCCCAACCACTGCCCCTGATAAGGAACCTAAGAGAGTGGAGATGTTTGGGAGGCGATTATTCTACTCAGCTAGGTTGCCCCTCTGATCGATTATGCCTCCTGTTTGCTAGGCAGCTATACCCAAGCCTTTTAGGACTAAATGGCACAATTACTCCCTGGTGTCCAAAAACTCATGCCCTGTCCTTTCACAAGTGATTTAGGTTGATTAATGCAGCCAAGTTCACAATTTGCTATGGTTTGGACACCACTGTCTCCGTTGGGCGGGTCACAGGCACAAGTGTTGCCATTCGCTGTCATATGTTGCTACGATCCACTGGGTACTCGGGTGTCATCTAGTTCTCACTGATGGGCTTGCCATTCAATGACATGCAATTCAATCCGCTCTTTTCGATGTTGATGTGTTCGACCGGCTCAGTGCAGGTTTGCGTTTGGTTCATAAGGCGTGTTCTGCCTTGAGTGGAACTTGGAACTACAGTATGCCTTCCCGTCGATAGCACTCCTGCCCTGAGTTCTCAATAAGATTTGGACAGACTAGGCCCAAGTCATCTTCATGGCTCCGAACTGGGCAGTTGATGTAATGGTATCCAAAAGTCCTGGCTTGAGCTTTTGTCCTCCGATCAGACTGCTCCTCTGGTAGGAACTGCTGTTGCAGAAGAGTGGTCAGGTTCTCCACCCTGGCCTCCACAACTACCACCTTCCTCCATGGAGATTGAGCGGCGACAGCTGAACAAATTTGACTTTCGTCTAGAGGTGGTTGATGCAATCTTGGCAGTCAGACATCCTTTTATGAAAACAGTATAGGCATATAGTTGGGAGAAATTTTTGGTTTGGTGCTGCACTCACCAGGTTGGTCCTGTACAGGCTAAGTTGTCTAATGCTTTATTATTCTATTTGTCTCTCGTCTGGCAAGGCCTTGCTCTGGGCAGAGTTAAAGGATATCTTTCGGCACTCTGCATAATCATATCTCTTTATTTAAATCACATGTTGTGATGTTGTTTTTAAGGCCTGCAAAATATGTTTCCCCCTTCTCCTTCTCCTTTTGTGAAGCCCCAATGGGACCTCAACCTAGTACTTACTTATCTCATGTGTGCTCCATTTGAGCCGCTCCACAGTTGTCCGTTACAGCTCCTCACCATCAAAACTTTGTTCCTCATTGTCATCCCCGTAGCACAGCATATAAATGAGCTTCATGCTCTGTATGTTCACCTACCTGGACGGTTCTCATGGGGAGCAGGTTCAAGAATGATTTGCATATGGCTGGGTCATAGTCATAGTCAGATTAGCTTTATTCGATTTTAGTTTAAATCATAAAAGCAGCAACAATACAAAAATACATACCTTAACATTTCATTACAAAATTAATATCAACTATTAAAACCGAATTAAATAGATACGACGGATCAGCTAATCAATAACAGCTCTAAAAGAAACAAGAAGGGTCATGCATATAAAGCAACAAAATAGCTAATGTACAGGGGAAGAGCATAATTGCAATTTGGTTATCAGAAAATAAAATTTTTAAGCCATGGTTCAAATCTGTTAAAGGCTAGATGGTTAGTGGCACTAGATGCACGGGGTCCCCTACCCCAGGGGTTGTATTTCTTAGCCATTAATCTGGGTAACGGAATGTGTGGGATACTTGGGTAGAAGTCATGCAAGTCACAAATACAAATGGGGCCATCTCCTTCGTTGGGCAGGCAGGATCGTAAGTATGGGGTGGTGTTCTTATTCTTAAATTTAATTAACACCAGGTCCCCAGAGGTGTTTTTGGGCAGCGTACCTAACCACCCCACCCTCCTGACGCACAGGATACCACCGTCTAGGTCAGGTGGCAAAGGTCTATTGTTCTGTAACCAAAAAATAGCCTTATTTAGCAGGTCCTGGTATGTTTCGTGTTTTACCTTGCTAAGTGAGGGAACCCCAGAGAGGACAGTCACATATGGGGCGGCTTCAGGAGGTAAGCTAATATGTGGCATTTTTACTGGAACGGCTCTGGCCACTGTGTAATTAGTTAACAGAGGTTTCAGTGCCACTTTGGGACCTGTTGCGGTTGGTAAATTAAGAGGTAGTATGTTGGTTTGGGCGTTCTTACGTGTAATTGGCTTAAACTTTACAGGGGTAATGGGAGGATTAGGATACGCGGGTGTTACCAACATATTGGTTGGTGAGGAATTCCTTTTGATTTGTTTCTCAATGCTAGTCAGCCTGTCCCCCAAGTCATTAAGTTTTGTTACCAAAGGTGATAAGACAGATAAAAACAGTTGCTCAAACTGAGCCAGCAAAGTCAGTTGGGAGGACGGTACAGGATCAACAATTTTGTCCACATCCATATCCGCCATTGGTGTGGTTGGATTAGAGGGGGAAGATGTGGGGCTGGTGCATAGCTTTAGAGTTTTTGGTTGTTTCTCATTGACATTTGCCCCATCATGCTTCCTTTTAATATTGGGACCCCGAGACAGAGCAAAGGACTCAATTTTGTCGTTGTTTAAAGGTAAAGGTAGCTCCCGCGAAGTGCCATTTAAATAATCAGTTTTATTGCTTATAGTTGTGGGGGGTGCTGCATTCAGAACATAGTTGGTGCCACACAGGGCATTGAGCTCCTCCCAAACGGACATGTTTAATATACAAACCCCCGAAAAAGCGACAATAAGCAGTACAGAGCAAGTCAGTACAAAAAGTGCGCCTCTATACCTCGTCCAACGAGAAGGTCAGGTGGAGTAGCCCGTCCCGGCCTCTTCTGGCCTCTGAGGGCCTTAGAGGGCCCGCCCTTTGCCCGGGCTTCGCCCGGCGCCACCCGCGCGCGTCCCGCGATGCGGTAAAAGGGCGATGGATAAATACACAAAGTGGGAGGGGTGGGATGTCAGGAGCTGCCCCCTCAGGCTTCTGGGCTCCGTAGTCTTTACCAGCGCGGATGCGCTGCCCCAGCTGCCAGCACACAACACCGGCGATGCGTCTCACACGAAACAGGAGGCGCGAGAGGTAATTATCTTCCTGGTGGGAGGGCGGGATGTCAGGAGCTGCCCCCTCAGGCTTCTGGGCTCCGTAGTCTTTACCAGCGCGGATGCGCTGCCCCAGCTGCCAGCACACAACACCGGCGATGCGTCTCCCGCGAAGCGGGAGGCGCGAGAGGTAATTATCTTCCTGGTGGGAGGGCGGGATGTCAGGAGCTGCCCCCTCAGGCTTCTGGGCTCCGTAGTCTTTACCAGCGCGGATGCGCTGCCCCAGCTGCCAGCACACAACACCGGCGATGCGTCTCCTGCGAAGCGGGAGGCGCGAGAGGTAATTATCTTCCTGGTGGGAGGGCGGGATGTCAGGAGCTGCCCCCTCAGGCTTCTGGGCTCCGTAGTCTTTACCAGCGCGGAATCGCTCCCCAACTGCCAGCACACAACACCGGCGATGGATCTCCCGCGAAGCGGGAGGCGCGAGAGGTAATTATCTTCCTGGTGGGAGGGCGGGATGTCAGGAGCTGCCCCCTCAGGCTTCTGGGCTCCGTAGTCTTTACCAGTGCGGATGCGCTGCCCCAGCTGCCAGCACACAACACCGGCGATGCGTTTGGATGGCTGGGTCCAAACTGGGGTGGCATGGTGAGCAAAAGAACAATGGATTTAACCCAGATCTGTGACTGTGGGTGAAAGTCTGACAAAGTTCAGCATTCCGTCCATGATCTTTTTGTGCTGCTATAGTCACCCACCATAAATCACCTTCCTCCTCGACAAGCTATTAATACGTACTAGGGCATCCTGTCTTCCAAAAGTTGTGACACTGTTTAACATCGATCAATTCATCACCCTGCCCGTCTTCTATGCTCCACCTAATCCCTCCAAAGCTCCATTGCTTGGACCATAAGAGAGCACTCAGCTTTTACATCAGTTGCACCAAATACCACCAGGTGGACAATCAGGACTTCAGGGGGTTTGCCTGAGTGAAAAAAGACAAGGCTGTGCAGAAGTGTACCAACTCATGCTGGATTGTACTCTGCATTAAGACCTGCTACACACTGGCAGAGAAGAATCCTCCAGAAGGACTGCCTGCCTATTCCACCAGGGTCAAAGCTACTACCACTGTGATAGCATTCGGAGTCTCTGTCATAAACATATTCAAAGCAACTACATGGGCGTCCCACCATGCATTCACGAAACACTATTGTCTGGACTTTCTGGTTTGAATCCATCCACAGCCCTCCTTCTATTAGGTACTACTTTGGTATCTGCATCTAGACGTCTTTATCAAAAGATCAAGTTATTTACCTTTGGTAACACTCTTTCTGGTACAGCCTCTATCTAGCCACGGATTCCTCACCATCCACCCCATCCTCCCCATTCTGTGCTTGGACTCACACAATAAAAAGATCCTAAGTCTAGGAATCTGCACATTGTCTACCAATTTGCTTTTGGGGATCCTTGTCTAGAGCGACAGGCAGTCTCGAAAGCAACTGACGTCAGTGTGCAGGAGTTGTCAGATCCACGTCCGCTTCCTGGATTCGGTATGATGCACAAAGGGGTCCACCTCCCGACGTCCCCAACTCTGGACACATCACACAGAGTAATGAGGCAATCAGGTGAGGGGAAAAAGGGTGTAGGGAAGGAACAGTGGGGAGAGGGATACCTGTAACAAAAGAACACAGTGTAAATACAAGGCGCTATATCCTTCTACTCTCGTATGGTCTCACTAGAGCTGGCTAATACCTGTGATTTAGCTGCTGAAGACCTTGATCTCCAGGATACCAACGTTTGGTCATCAACAGAGATACTTCTCTCCAATAAGATGGTGTATCTACAACAAAAAGGCAGGAGAGATTATTCTCCCTATCAAACCAACTATCAGCCAAAACTCCCTTGTGTTGCACTCATACATACCCAAATAGGTTACTGTCATAGAAGCAAGGAATGGCCCACACCAACTCAGGAAACCTCCCCACAGCAGGATAGGGACAGCAAAGGAATATAATCCGGTATGGAACTCAGCACCCAATTGAAATGAATGAATCAGTTCCTTGCAGGTTTCATAGCATTCAAAAATAATAAACCCATAGTCATTTGGAAGGGTAAATCCTAAAACAACTAACACGAAAGTCAACAGGCTCTATGAGTGTCAGCGCTTACCTCAGCGCGAGGTTTGATTATCCTCAGCGCTTAACTCAGCACAGTGTTTGAAATATCCCCAGCGCTTACGTCAGCGCGGTGATCGAAATATCCTCAGGGCTTTCCTCAGCGCGGTGTTTGAAATATCCTCAGCGCTTACGGCAGCGCGGTACAACAGCAGAGCAATCCGGGTGGCGGCGCAACAACAGCGCGGCGCCCGGCAATCCAAGTGCTTACGTCAGCGCACACAACAGCTGGGCAAACCGGGATGCGGCGTTTCCGGCAGCGCGGCCCCCGGCAATCCAAAGCGCATCAGTGCGGGTACTATGGAAAAGAATCACTGGAAGGCGCCCAAGCAACTAGAGTCTTACTCCAAAAGAAAAACAGAAGTCGATCAAGCCTGACCAACACCAAGTCAAAGACAGAATTACGTGCACTTCCTGTGCACTCTTGCTGACCTTTATAGATTATGCTCCTCCCACTTCACACAAGCAGGCTGGGAGATGTAGTCCGAATAGTGACAGCATAGTGGGCGCATCTGTTTAACTCCTGACAGTACGCCCACCTCCCAAGCGCCTCCTAGACCCAGGCTTATCCGGGTGCCTGGCGTGAAACTCCCGCACAGCCCTGGGAGCATGGACGTTCGAGGAAGGTTCCCAGGAGTCGTCTTCTGCCGCATATCCTTTCCATGCGATGAGATACCACAACCGCCCACGACGATATCTGGAGTCCAACACCTTCGGCACCTCATACTCCAGCTGACCATCCCGGACCACTGGCGGAACCGCCTTTCTCCTGGCCCTCCCTGCAGGTTTTAACAAGCTACAGTGAAACACCGGATGAATGCGCAGGGAAGCTGGCAACTTTAACTTGTAGGCCACAGATCCAACAGGACGAATCACCACATAGGAACCAATGAACCGAGGATGAAAGATGCTGCGGTAGCGGAAATGGATGTTCCTGGTGGACAACCACACACGATCTCCCGCTGCATAAGTGAGACCATCCTGACGATGACGATCCGCCTAGGCCTTATACTGGGTCTTAGCCTTTACCAGATTACGCCGTATCTTACGATGCATCTCCTGAAGAACCACCATCTGAGAGGCTACGGTAGGCTGATCAACTACATCACAAGGTACTGATAAAGGAAGGATCTTTGCATGGAATCCATGATTGGCCCTGAAAGGCGATTCATTAATAGAACTGTGCCAGGCATTGTTATACGACAGCTCCACCAGCCATAACAAGGAGACCCAAGAATCACTTGCTTCCTTCGCATAACATCGTACATAGGTTTTCAGAGTCTGATTCAGCATTTCCGTCTGTCCATCCGTCTGAGGATAGAAACTGGTTGATGTAGCCACCTCAATCCTAAGAGTCTTACACCAAATCTTCCAGAACCGCGCGATGAACTGCGGCCCCCGGTCTGAAATGATAACTCTTGGGAGTCCATGTAGTTTGATTACATGGGTCAACAGCAATTGGGCGGTCTGACCTGCAGTGGGGAGGTTCTTACAAGGAATGAAATGGCCCATCTTTGTGAGACTGTCAACCACGACCATGATGGCATCACAACCCTGATCCAAAGGTAAACCCAGAACAAAGTCCATGCTTATGGTGTGCCACGGCTGAGAGGGATTCGGCGTTGGTAACCAACTTGCCTTTTGCTTTAGAATGCTCGTTCTTTGCTCGTGCACAAATGTCACATTGTTTCACCCAAAGACAGACATCCGTATTCATGTGTTCCCACCAGAACTGTCTTTGCATCAAACGGAGCGTCTTGTTACATCCTGAATGACCAGCTAGTACAGAGTCATGCCACCAATTGAGTGCTTTTAGCCGAAGACCAAAGGAAGGCAGATACAGGCGATTTTGATAGAAAGGGACTCCATGCTTGAGGGTTCTGTGAGGGACCTGACTCGCCCATTTCCTCCATCACTCTGACTCCTTATGTGCCTGTACCTCCTCCAAAAAGTTCTCTATCGTAATGGTACACAATACCTTCTCAGGTGAAATTATGGCTTCAGATATGACTTTCCGGGTCTCAAGAACATATTCCTGCCTTGACAAGGAATCGGCCTTCCTGTTCTCAGACCCTGGCCTGAACGTGACTACAAACTCAAACTCTGCAAAAAATAGCATTCACCTCATTTGTCGTTGGGTGAGGTGCCTAGCCGTTTTCATGTATTGCAGATTCCGGTGGTCGGTGTATACGGTGATTGGATTTTTTGCTCCCCTTAGGTAATGCCTCCACTCCTGGAAAGCCTTCTTGATGGCCAACAGCTCTTTTTCTGCCACTGTATAATTGAGTTCGGCAGGACTCAATTTCCTGGATAAGAAGGCTATGGGATGTAACTGCCCAGTATGTCGGTCCCGTTGAGACAGAACAGCCCCCACTGCTATGTCGGATGCATCTGCCTTCACTATGTAAGGCACTTCACTCTGTGGATGTTGCAGAATAGGTGCTGAGGTAAAGGCTCTTTTCAGGTATGTAAAGGCGTTCATGGCCTCTGTAGTCCAACAAAGGGACTCCCCTTCCTCAAAAGACGAGTTAAAGGAGAAACCAGCTGGGAAAAGTGAGAGATGAATCTCCTGTAATAATTGGAGAACCCCAGAAAACATTGCACATCTCTCACAGTTTTTGGAGTAGGCCATTCCTGCACCGCCAACACCTTTCTTTCTGGCATGCTCAACCCTGATGGACTTAAGATCACTCCCAGAAATTCCACCTCATGCACATGAAACTCGCAAACTGAACACCTCTCTGAACTGGGCGTTCTCAGGCGGGACTTTCATCTCTTTTTCTGCGGCAGTTGCTACTTGATAACTGTGAGACAGAGCCAGTACATGAGTACTAGACGAGTGATTGCATGACTTTCGACACAGCTCTGATTCAAAGACCACTACTTTCTTAGTCCAATCTACCGTGGGGTTATGGTACCACAACCAAGGCATACCTAGGATTATCTCATATTGCGGTTGTAGGAGAGTAGGGTCTGCTATCCTATGGTCACCGCAGATTTTTGCTTTTTGCTTTACTGGTTTATGACTTAATGTGGCTGTGGGCCTGCTAATCAGACCCACTGCCTGCTGTTCTCTCTCTAAATTAATGCCAATGCACTTTAGGTGCATTACGAAATTGGAACTGGTTCACCTTATTGGCCCCTGTAACAGTGTACCCCAGGTACCCAGGGCATAGGTGCTTCCAAGGCCTACCAGGGGCTGCAGCACGTATTGTGCCACCCCTGGCCTGGCCTCCATATTTGACACAACTGGCTGATCACTCAGCTTGGGTAAGTCGGTGTAACCACCCCTTACTTAGGTGTAGTATGCCTATACCTAACCTAAAATGGACACATATGCTCCTATCAGCCACTCCTATGGAAGGCCTCATCAATCCTGGAGGCAGAGTGCTTGGAAATATGTGAGATGGTGCTCTGGCATGAGCTGAGCCTGTCTGCAGCTTTCGGAACCATGTCCTTTAGCTGTTTCATGATACTGCCATACCATATACTCTTAAGTGCATTATGAACCTTGCGGTTAAATGCTATCTTTGGTCTGGCTTTATCAAAACATGTTGAGTAAGGTGTCATACGAATTGGAATACTACCCCCTCGCCAGTTCTGGCGACGGGGGTAGCATTCCACCCTTCTAGAGGGACACGACATGTACATAACCTGAAACCCGGGTAAAGTTAAACATGAGCCTCAGCATAACAAAATGGATGCTGCCACCACAGACACAAGTCTGACCTCCTGCTGCTGGGAGTCCTTCTAGCGAGGGTGGCTTGGACAAAGGGTTTCCTGCCTTGGGAGGTGCTAGCACCACCCCAGACAGGGTTTTGTGTATTGGGTAGGACAGGGCTGAATAGAATCAGACATACCTGGGGCACACAAGGTGTCCCTGTGCATTTGCCAGTTCAAACCAGTGCTGGGGCTCTCTAGCCCCAGCCGTGGCGCGAAACTGCACAAAGGAAAGGGGGTGTAACCGCCCCCCTTCCTGGTCCCACCCAGAGGAGGGACCTAGTAGGTGATCCGGCCCCTAGAATTCGAATAAGAGTAGGAGCTGTGTCCCAGGACTTCAGATCATCCTGAACTCGACTTAAAAATAAGAAGAAGACTGGACTTCGACATTCTGCTGCACAGAAGACGGAAGAGAATCTCCCTTGTGGCCAAGGAGTGACCACCCTGTGAATACAGGCACCAACCAGCAACTCGACGTCTGCTTTGCCGCCGCCTCCCGCCGGAGCTCGAGCCCAGAGCCTGACAAGACCCAGACTCCCAGACATCTCAGAGCCCGATCCACAGTCCCTGAAAAGAAGAGACCCGTGGAGGCACCGAGAGACGTGGGACTGGACATCTTGGAAGACCCCCGAGAAGCTGATTGCGCAGCACCCGAGGCACCCTCGATGCTGTGCTTTGGGGTTTGAGAAGCCCCAACACCGAGCAGCATTTGCACCGAAGATCATCCCCCCAGCATCTCCACGATCTCCGTGGGGCCCTTTTGCACTTTGCCACTCGACGTGGCTGCAGAGACAATCTTCACTTCATCACCTGTTTGTACCCGACATCGCCTGGTTCCATCCTGGTTACACAGTAGTCACTGGCTAGTGACTTTGAACATTGTCCCCTCTGCTTTCAGGTCTTCAACTCTTCAGATCCATCCTTGGATCCACCGGAACTCTCTTCGACGACCCGCCTGCAGCATCTTCAGCTCCAAGCACCATCGACCTGCGTGACGAAACCCGACACTAATTCGCACCTGTGCACCCGCTTCCTGTGGGTGAGGTAACTCAGCAACGCCGGTGTTCCCACACTGGTATACACCTCTAGTGCCTGTGTCTAAAGTTTTATCCTTGTAGATCCATCGGAAGGTTCCTTAAACACTAACTTTGTAACTTTTACGCACCATTGACATTGCATTGGTGCATGCGTGCGCTTTAAGCGCTGCACCCGAGTCCCGCAGGCCTTTCCCGACTTCATCACTGCTAGTCCCGAACAGCTCCAGCGATTCCCCAGGCCCTAGGCCTCCTTCCTTTCCCCATAGTGGTCATTATACCACTATTTTAGTATATGGTTTAGGTGGCCCCTAGGGCTCATCCATATTCGTGCAACTTTTATATATTTAAACTGTGTTTTGTTTTAACGCATTTGCTTCTGTGCTCATAAAGAGTATAGGGGATATTTGTAGAAATAAATCTATATATATTTTCAATGTATATCTGTGTGGTGTCCTTTCATTTGGTATTCAAGGGGATTGTGTATGGTAAAACAGCTTGCTTCACATGCCTTTACAGAGTTTAGCCTAAGATTGCTTAGTCCATGCTACCCCTAGGATAGCTTGTCTATAAGGTTGACTTTACAACCAATCATCATAAGGGTTGCTTGGCATGGTACAAGGTGATCACTAGAACTAGTGAAACTAGTGAGCATCATATACCAGGCCAACTTCTCACATTGGTGAGCAGTGGATTGGGATTTGAGCTTGCTGTTGTTTTACCATTACAATCTTTGAGAGTATCATTTGAAAGATCATACAGGTACCTGATAAGTACACTAAAACAAGACTAGTATACTTAAGTTCTACTGAACTTAGTTGTTGTAGAGGATAGGGAGTAGCACACCCTGACTACAAATACTAGATAGGTTTAGTAGGTAAACACCAGTGTAGGTAGATTGCATCATATCCACCCACACTAGAGCAATGTCTGGAGCAGAGGGATCCACTGGACCTATCTCTGTTGAGAGTGACCCTCCAAGGGCACCATCCAAATTTGCTATCTTTAATTTTAAAGAATTGAGGCAGCTGTGTTCCTTAAGAGGAATCAAAACGGGTCCTACCCCTACAGCAGATCACCTCAGAGAGCTTTTAGAAAAGTCTGAAGCTCTAAAGACCTCTAAACCAGGCCCCTCAGGGACTGGAGATGGAGGCTCTCCCACTGAAGATGATAACACTGATGCCCCTGTCCCTGTCATCCAGATAGATGAGGAAAACCAGACCTCTGGGGATACTCAGCCTGAGGATGAGGAAGAAGAGGAGGAGGAAGAAAGTGGGTCTGATGATGAGAGAAATAGTCACGTGTTAGTCAGCAGGCTTAACCAGGCTAACTTAAGCCTATTTGGGACTGAAGGTGGGCCCAACCCATTCAGACCCCCAAGTGGACTTAACCAGGAGCAAAGGAGGGGGAGGAATCACTCAGGTGAATCCAACACCTCCCAAGCTTCTAGAGGTTCTCATGGTCACTCCAGAAGGGGGTTGACTAGCCCTCAGAGAAGGGAACATGAGGCCAAAATGAGAGAGGCTGAACTTAGGATCCAGAAGCAAGAATTAGAAGTTGCCCTGGTGAAAGAGAAACTTGCTAGAGCAAGCCAGCCTAGAGAGGGTGGATTAGGATCCACTGGTGGCAGCACTATCCCTAAGGATAAAGACAGGTCTTTTGATAACAGAAACCTGAGTAAGATTGTGCCCCCCTACAAAGCTGGGGATGATATCCACAAATGGATGACTGCACTTGAGAGAGCCTGCATAGTACAGCAGATCCCTCAGGAGCAGTGGGCAGCAATCTTGTGGCTCTCCCTTGAAGGTAGAGGCCGAGACAGACTCCTCACAGTTAGTGATGGGGATTCTAGAAACTACCTGGTCTTGAAGAGTGCTCTGATTGATGGGTTCGGCTTAACCACTGAACAGTACAGGTTAATGTTCAGAGACACCCAGAAGACACAGACTCAGGACTGGTCTGAATTTGTTGAATGTGCCACTAAGGCTCTGGAGGGCTGGTTGCTGGGAAGTAAGGTTACAGACTATGAAGGATTGTAAACTTTGCTTATGAGAGAACAGATTTTAAATAACTGTCAGAACCAGCAGTTGCATCAACATTTGGTTGACTCAGATCTAACCTCTCCCCAAGAATTGGGAAAGAGGGCAGACAAATGGGTTAGAACCAGAGTTAAGCAAAAGAACCAGAACCAGGGTGGTGACCAAAAGAAAACAGACCAGAAGGGTGGGGAGCAGAAAGCTAAAGACCAGAAGTCTTCAACAGGGCCCCAAACTAATACTGAGGGTGGGTCCCAAACTTCCAAGAAGAAGAAGAAAGAAGGTCAAAGAAAACCCTGGTGTAGTACTTGCAAAAACACCTCTCACTGGACCAGTGAGTGTAAAAAGGGTGGAGCCCCCAACACTGCAGCCCCTGAGGCACCTGCACCCAATAGTACAATTAGCAGTGTTGGTCCACAAACTAAGGGGGTAGTAGGTATCACCTTGGGAACTGAGGGAGAGTCTGGCCTAGTCAGAACCCCTACACAGGCTGTTCTGATCTGTGATGTGAAAATTGATTTTTCCACTACTGTCAGTCCCAGAAATCTGGGCAAGAACAGGCAGACGCCTTTGATTAATGAAAAAGTGGCTCAAGCATACAGGGACACATGTGCCAGTGTCACCATGGTGACACCTAGCTTTGTGGACCCTGGACAATACATACCAGGTGATAATTACCTGGTGACCAATGCCAGCAATGTCACTACTACACATAGTGTGGCAATTGTTAACTTTTCCTGGGGAGGGGTAACTGGCCTAAAAAGAGTTGTGGTTAGTGCTGATCTCCCAGTAGAATGTTTGTTGGGCAATGACCTGGAGAGCTCTCTATGGTCAGAAGTTGAGTACAGGACTCATGCAGAGATGTTAGGGATATCATCACATGTCCTTGCTGTGACCAGGTCACAGGCCAAAAAGTGCCTCTCTGAACCTCAGGTCTTGGATCCTGGCCCAATGGACCAAGCACCTTCCAAGAAGAAGACCAGGAGGGTAAAGGCTGTGCCTTCCCAACTGCCTACAAGTGAGGATCAGCCTTCACAGGAAGATGATCTTGAGACCCCTGAAGGAACTGTCCTTGAAGAGCTTGAACCTGATCAGGTTGAGTTTCTGGGGACAGGGGGACCTTCTAGGGCAGACTTGGGGCAGGCTCAGTTAACCTGTCCTTCTCTTGAACCCCTCAGACAGCAGGCTGCTGCTGAGGCTGCTGGGAATGCTCAAGGTACCCATAAAGTATATTGGGATGATGGGCTCCTTTATTCAGAGGGTAGAGACCCCAAGCCTGGTACAACCAGGAGGTTGGTCATACCTCTGCAATTTAGGGGCTTCCTTCTTACCTTGGCCCATGATATTCCCGTAGCAGGACACCTAGGCCAGAATGAGACGTGGGACAGGCTTGTCTCTCACTTTCACTGGCCTCACATGTCTGAAGATACCAAGGAGTTTTGTCGCTCCTGTGTAACCTGCCAAGCCAGTGGCAAAGCAGGTGGTACCACAAAGGCCCCCCTGATACCACTACCTGTGGTGGGGGTGCCCTTTGAAAGAGTGGGGATTGACATTGTAGGACCAATGGATCCCCCTACAGCATCTGGGCACAGATTCATACTGGTGGTGGTGGACCATGCCACCAGGTACCCAGAGGCAATTCCACTTAGGACCACAACAGCTCCTGTTGTGGCCAGGGCCTTACTTGGAGTTTTCTCCAGAGTGGAGTTTCCTAAGGAGGTAGTATCTGATAGAGGTGCCATCTTCATGTCAGGATACTTAACAGCTATGTGGAAGGAATGTGGTGTCAACTACAAGTTCACCACTCCCTATCATCCACAATGCAATGGGCTTGTTGAAAGATTTAACAAGACCCTAAAGGGTATGATCAAAGGATTACCAGAAAAGCTCAGGCGAAGATGGGACATCCTTCTACCCTGCCTTCTGTTTGCTTACAGGGAGGTCCAACAAAAGGGGGTTGGCTTCAGCCCCTTTGAATTGTTGTTTGGGCACCCTGTAAGAGGACCCCTGTGTTTGGTGAGGGAAGGATGGGAGTTACCTCTCAAAAAGCCCAAGCAAGACATAGTGGACTATGTACTTGGTCTCCGCTCCCGGATGGCTGAGTACACGGAGAAGGCGTCCAAAAACCTTGAGGCTAGCCAAGAATTACAAAAAGCTTGGCATGACCAAAAGGCTGTCTTGACTGAGTACCAGCCTGGACAGAAAGTATGGGTGTTGGAGCCAGTGGCCCCAGCAGCACTCCAAGACAAATGGTCTGGACCCCATACTATCATTGAAAAGAAGGGAGAGGTCACCTACTTGGTGGACCTAGGAACTCCCAGGAGCCCCCACAGGGTGCTCCGTGTTAACAGGCTGAAAGCATATGTTGAAAGGGCAGACATGGGCTTGCTCATGGCTACAGATGAGGGGCAGGAGGAAGAGAGTGACCCTCTCCCAGACCTGCTGACTCAGAACCCTGAGGATGGCTCAGTTGATGGTGTGGCCTTAGATGGCAGCCTCACTGAACATCAGCAAAATGACTGTAGACAAGTTTTGCAGTCATATCGACATATGTTCTCCCTGACACCCAGTCAGACTAACTGGTGTACCCATGTGGTGGACACTGGTGATAGTCTTCCTGTGAAAAACAAGATTTACAGGAAACCTGACCATGTCAGAGATTGTATCAAGACTGAGGTGCAAAAGATGCTGGAATTAGGTGTCATTGAGCCTTCAGAGAGCCCCTGGGCTAGCCCAGTGGTTCTGGTCCCCAAACCTCACACCAAAGATGGAAAGAGAGAGATGAGGTTCTGTGTGGCTTACAGAGGACTCAATGCTGTCACCAGGATAGATGCACACCCTATTCCAAGGGCAGATGAGCTCATAGACAAAATGGCTTCTGCCAAGTATTTGAGCACATTTGACTTGACAGCTGGCTACTGGCAAATCAGGTTAGCTGAGGAGTCTAAAGCCAAGACAGCATTTTCTACCCCAGGTGGGCATTATCAATTTGTGGTGATGCCCTTTGGTTTGAAAAATGCACCTGCCACCTTCCAAAGATTGGTGAATCAAGTCCTTACTGGGTTGGATGACTTTTGCGCAGCATATCTGGATGATATTGCTGTCTTTAGTTCCACCTGGGAGGATCACCTGGTCCACCTGAAGGAAGTGCTAGAGGCTCTGCAAAAGGCAGGCCTCACTATCAAGGCAACCAAGTGCCAGATAGGGCAGAGTAAAGTTGTATACTTGGGCCACCTTGTGGGTGGAGGCCAAGGTCAACCACTGGAGAGTAAGATCCAGACCATAAAGGACTGGTCTCCTCCAACTACCCAGACTCAGGTCAGAGCTTTCTTGGGCCTGACTGGGTACTACAGGAAGTTTGTTAAGAACTATGGGTCCATTGCTACTCCTCTTAATGATCTGACATCCAAGAAGATGCCCAAAAAGGTTCAGTGGACAGTAAACTGTCAAAAGGCATTTGATGACCTGAAGAAGGCCATGTGCTCTGCACCTATCCTGAAGAGTCCTGACTACTCAAGAGAGTTCATTGTCCAAACAGATGCTTCTGAGTTGGGAGTGGGAGCTGTGCTTTCACAACTTAATGTAGATGGTCAAGACCAGCCCATTGCTTTTATTAGCAGAAGGCTGACCCCCAGAGAGAAACGTTGGTCAGCCATTGAGAGGGAGGCCTTTGCTGTGGTGTGGGCCCTGAAGAAGTTGAGACCATACTTGTTGGGCACTCACTTCAAGATTCAGACCGACCATAAGCCCCTCTTATGGCTTAATCAGATGAAGGGTGAAAACCCCAAACTGCTCAGGTGGTCCATTTCCCTACAGGGGATGGACTTTACAGTGGAGCACCGCCCAGAGTCTGACCATGGTAATGCAGATGGTCTCTCCAGGTACTTCCACTTAGAACATGAAGACACAACTGGTCAAGGTTAGTCTAATGTCCCTGCGTTTGGGGGGGGGTTGTGTAGGAGAGTAGGGTCTGCTATCCTATGGTCACCCCAAATTTTTGCTTTTTGCTTCACTGGTTTATGACTTAATGTGGCTGTGGGCCTGCTAATCAGACCCACAGCCTGCTGTTCTCTCTCTAAATTAATGCCAATGCACTTTAGGTGCATTACGAAATTGGAACTGGTTCACCTTATTGGCCCCTGTAACAGTGTACCCCAGGTACCCAGGGCATAGGTGCTTCCAAGGCCTACATGGGGCTGCAGCACGTATTGTGCCACCCCTGGCCTGGCCTCCATATTTGACACAACTGGCTGATCACTCAGCTGGGGTAAGTCGGTGTAACCACCCCTTACTTAGGTGTAGTATGCCTATACCTAACCTAAAATGGACACATATGCTCCTATCAGCCACTCCTATGGAAGGCCTCATCAATCCTGGAGGCAGAGTGCTTGGAAATATGTGAGATGGTGCTCTGGGATGAGCTGAGCCTGTCTGCAGCTTTCAGAACCATGTCCTTTAGCTGTTTCATGATACTGCCATACCATATACTCTTAAGTGCATTATGAACCTCGCGGTTAAATGCTATCTTTGATTTGTATTTATCAAAAAACGTCGAGTAAGGTGTCATACGAATTGGAATACTACCCCCTCGCCAGTTCTGGCGACGGGGGTAGCATTCCACCCTTCTAGAGGGACACGCCATGTACATAACCTGAAACCTGGGTAAAGTTAAACATGAGCCTCAGCATCACAAAATGGATGCTGCCACCACAAACACAAGTCTGACCTCCTGCTGCTGGGAGTCTTTCCAGCGAGGGTGTCTTGGACAAAGGGTTTCCTGCCTTGGGAGGTGCTAGCACCACCCCAGACAGGGTTTTGTGTATTGGGTAGGACAGGGCTGAATTGAATCAGACATGCCTGGGGCACACAAGGTGTCCTTGTGCATTTGCCAGTTCAAACCGGTGCTGGGGCTCTCCAGCCCCAGCCTTGGTGCGAAACTGCACAAAGGAAAGGGGGTGTAACCGCCCCCCTTCCGGGTCCCACCCAGAGGAGGGACCTAGTAGGTGATCCGGCCCCTAGAATTCGAATAAGAGTAGGAGCTGTGTCCCAGGACTTCAGATCATCCTGAACTCGACTTAAAAATAAGAAGGAAACTGGACTTTGACATTCTGCTGCACAGAAGACGGAAGAGAATCTCCCTTGTGGCCAAGGAGTGACCACCCTGTGAATACAGGCACCAACCAGCAACTCGACATCTGCTTTGCCGCCGCCTCCCGCCGGAGCCCGAGCCCGAGCCCAGAGCCTGACAAGACCCAGACTCCCAGACATCTCAGAGCCCGATCCACAGTCCCTGAAAAGAAGAGACCCGTGGAGGCACAGAGAGACGTGGGACCGGACATCTTGGAACTGCGCAGCACCCAAGGCACCCTCGATGCTGTGCTTTGGGGTTTGAGAAGCCCCAACACCGAGCAGCATTTGCACTGAAGATCAGCCCCCCAGCATCTCCACGATCTGAGTGGGGCCCTTTTGCACTTTGCCACTCGACGTGCCATCCCGGCCACTTGCCACGTGGCTAGCGGCCATCTTGGCGACAAAAACGACAAACTACACTGCTGGTCTGGTTGCTCCAGACTGGCCCTTGCTCCCCTGAAAAGGAGCACCCGCTCCGACCTTGCTGGTCCGAGTGAGAAGCTTGCATCGATTCCTGCGTGGCTTGCATTAGCCAAGGCCTGTTTGCGCCGATCAAGAAGCCGACACCGCCAACAGCGAGAGCCTTTGTGGGACAGCTCGTGACCAACGCCTGGACATCCTTGACCTCTTCGTGTCCACGTGGCTGCAGAGACAATCTTCACTTCATCACCTGTTTGTACCCGACATCACCTGGTTCCACGGTAGTCACTGGCTAGTGACTTTGAACACTGTCCCCTCTGCTTTCAGGTCTTCAACTCTTCATATCCATCCTTGGATCCACCGTAACTCTCCTCGACGACCCGCCTGCAGCATCTTCAGCTCCAAGCACCATCGACCTGCGTGACGAAACCCGACACTACTTCGCACCTGTGCACCCGCTTCTTGTGGGTGAGGTAACTCAGCAACGCCGGTGTTCCCACACTGGTATACACCTCTAGTGCCTGTGTATAAAGTTTTATCCTTGTAGGTCCATCGGAAGGTTCCTTAAACACTAACTTTGTAACTTTTACGCACCATTGACATTGCATTGGTGCATGCGTGCGCTTTAAGCGCTGCACCCGAGTCCCGCGGGCCTTTCCCGACTTCATCACTGCTAGTCCCGAACAGCTCCAGCGATTCCCCAGGCCCTAGGCCTCCTTCCTTTCCCCATAGTGGTCATTATACCACTATTTTAGTATATGGTTTAGGTGGCCCCTAGGGCTCATCCATATTCGTGCAACTTTTGTATATTTAAACTGTGTTTTGTTTTAACGCATTTGCTTCTGTGCTCATAAAGAGTATAGGGGATATTTGTAGAAATAAATCCATATATATTTTCAATATATATCTGTGTGGTGTCCTTTCATTTGGTATTCAAGGGGATTGTGTATGGTAAAACAGCTTGCTTCACATGCCTTTACAGAGTTTAGCCTAAGACTGCTTAGTCCATGCTACCCCTAGGATAGCTTGTCTATAAGGTTGACTTTACAACCAATCATCATAAGGGTTGCTTGGCATGGTACAAGGTGATCACTAGAACTAGTGAGCATCATATACCAGGCCAACTTCTCACAGCGGTGCCTCAATAATGTTTAAAGAGATCCTCTCAACATGATTCATGAGTTCCCCATGCCTGACCAACTCCAAATCCTCTGTCACTTCCGTGATAGGACCAGACTTTAGCGGTTTCCCATCTACTGCCAATACCTGCTCAGGTGTATCTCTCGGGATGCGCTTCAGTTCCAAACGTTGAACTAGACCGCTATCTATAAAATTCCCGGTGGCACCCGAATCCACCATAACCCCTACTTGATGTGTCTGCCTGTGATCTGTTAGAAACATGGGGAGCACAATGTGCGTCACTGAAGTTACTTCATTAGCTCCTGCCAAGGAAGGCAACTGCAACCCATGAGAAAGGGTTTGATCTTCGTTCTCTACCGTCTCCGTAGTGCTGTGACTAGAGATGGGAACGGTAGTAACTGCCACCTTTTTAGTAAAGCCAAACTTGCCTGTTCTCTTAGGCTTAATGGGACAGTCCTTCACAAAATGACCCTTCTTCCCACAATACATACAAAGACCCAACATCCTGCGATTTTCCCTCTCTGTCCTGGACAAAGGAACACGTATTGCTCCCACCTCCATGGGCTCTGAATGTTGTTCTGAGGAAGAGGAGGCATTTCTGTTTCCTCGCTCAGTCTTTTCCGTAGGGGCGTAAGACCTTTCACGCCTTCTTTCGGCTAACCTATGGTCCAAACGTAACGTAAGGTTCATTAAGTCAGTATACGTTGTGGGCTGTGGATCTATCTGAGCAAGTACGTCTTTCATGTCGTCTCTTAAACCCTGGTAATACAGAGACATCCTCTTGTCTTCCGGCCGAGCAGTCTCAGCAATCAAACGGTTAAATTTAGTCAGATAGGAAACTAAATCCTGTTTCCCCTGCCTAAGCTCCAACAACTCACAATCAGCAGACAAGGTAGTAGCTCTCCGGTCGAAAACCCTTTCGAATTCCCTACGAAAAGAGTCCCAATCGGTAAGAAGAGAATCATCGTATTTGACTCATGGAACAGCCCAATTGGCTGCATCACCAGTCATATAGGATATAGCGAACGCAACCCTGGAATGATTGGTTGGGAAAGAGGCAGGTTTACAAGAGAAGTGAAGCATGATTTGTGTTAAAAACTTTGGATTTTTAAGGGATCCCCTGAAAACCTCTCAGGACTAGCCAACGGAATGGGAGGAGGTATGTTCACTTGAATTTGGGATGTTGCCTGTGAGGCATCGAACGGGTTCCTAGTTTGACGGTCTACTCTTTCTCTAAGAGCGGCTGTTTCTGCCTTAGAGGCAACCAATTCCTGTTGCACTAACACTAATGCTTGTAAAACATCATCTACGGCCGCCATGTTTACGCCTCATACAGAACGGAGGAAGCGGTATATCGTGGGCTCGTAATTCTGTCAGATCCACGTCCACTTCCTGGATTCGGTATGATGCACAAAGGGGTCCACCTCCCGACGTCCCCAACTCTGGACACGTCACACAGAGTAATGAGGCAATCAGCTGAGGGAAAAAAGGGTGTAGGGAAGGAACAGCGGGGAGAGGGATACCTGTAACAAAAGAGCACAGTGTAAATACAAGGGGCTATATCCTTCTACTCTCGTATGGTCTCACTAGAGCTGGCTAATACCTGTGATTTAGCTGCTGAAGACCTTGCTCTCCAGGATACCAACGTTTGGTCATCAACAGATATACTTCTCTCCAATAAGATGGTGTATCTACAACAAAAAGGCAGGAGAGATTATTCTCCCTATCACACCAACTATCAGCCAAAACTCCCTTGTGTTGCACTCATACATACCCAAATAGGTTACTGTCATAGAAGCAAGGAATGGCCCACACCAACTCAGGAAACCTCCCCACAGCAGGATAGGGAGAGCAAAGAAATATAATCCGGTATGGAACTCAGCACCCAATTGAAATGAATGAATCAGTTCCCTTGCAGGTTTCATAGCATTCAAAAATAATAAACCCATAGTCATTTGGAAGGGTAAATCCTAAAACAACTAACACGAAAGTCAACAGGCTCTATGAGTGTCAGCGCTTACCTCAGCGCGATGTTTGATTATCCTCAGCGCTTAACTCAGCACAGTGTTCGAAATATTCCCAGCGCTTACGTCAGCGCGGTGATCGAAATATCCTCAGCGCGGTGTTTGACATATCCTCAGCGCTTACGTCAGCGCGGTACAACAGCAGAGCAATCCGGGTGGCGGCGCAACAACAGCGCGGTCCCCAGCAATCCAAGCACTTACGTCAGCACACACAACAGCTGGGAAAACCGGGAGGCGGCGTTTCCGGCAGTGCGGCCCCCGGCAATCCAAAGCGCATCAGCGCGGGTACTATGGAAAAGAATCACTGGAAGGCGCCCAAGCAACTAGAGTCTTACTCCGACAGAAAAACAGAAGTCGATCTAGCCTGACCAACACCAAGGCAAAGACAGAATTACGCGCACTTCCTGTGCACTCTTGCTGACCTTTATAGATTATGCTCCTCCCACTTCACACAAGCAGGCTGGGAAATGTAGTCCGAATAGTGACAGCAAAGTAGGCGCATCTGTTCAACTCCTGACAGGAGTGGCGCCTATATAGGCTCTGCACGTCATTTCCAGAGTGGAATGGTGTAAGTCCAAAGCCGTAAGGCACCTCCTGGCGTACAGTAGGACTGCTTAAAAGTTTACCTATCTAATCTGATGCCTGGGGAATTTTCAAAGTCTGCAGCTAGATAGTGTCTCTGCCAGAAAGAGCATTGTTGACTGTAAGGAACTTGTTTGTCTTCAAGATGAACATTCTTAAATGTGTTTTTTAAACTTTCTGTTCTTTCTTCATTGTAACTACAAGCTTGTTTGTTCAGTCATTGATGATGTTTTCCCTTTAGAACCCAAAACCTATGGTATCACCCACTAAGTCTCTGATGTTAAAACAGAGAGAGGTCTTTCAAACTCAACAGCCACAATATTGTACAATTGTTTTATATTGTGACTGTGAAGATGTAGAAAGTTTATACAGAACCCACAACAGTGCCAGACTGGCAGGATCTGGAGCAATGCTGTGACTGGCAGAGTCAGACGCTTGACTGAACTCCAGAATCCCAAAGCTAACATTCTTTAACAGAATCCTCCAGGTAGGTACTTTAATGCCAATCCTACAGAGACCAGTTATCTCTTTCATTTTCCATTGCCTGAATGGTCCTTCTTCAGTGACATTTCCTACTTCCTTTAACTACTGTCCAATAAGGTCCCAACTTATTACTCTGACAGCTGTATCTTCTTTCCTAATAAAACAGTTTCCCCATTAATATTTCCCTTTCACAAGGTTATTTTCTTCTGACCTCAGAGCTAGCCAAGTAAGGCCACATCTCATATGCCCCCCATCCAGATCACTGTTGCCATATTATTCCCTGTAGTGCCTAACTGTCTCAGGTTAGCAAGACAGGGTTACTCAGAGTGTAAAGTGCTTATTCAAGGAGGTGATGCTGTTGAACACTCAGAACACCTTAAAACTCAGCCATAGCACTTAATAGTTGAAGGTTGACTCAGACATTTACTTTAGAAAAATATTACTTATTATACAGATAAATCCAAATATTACACATGAAATAATCATAAACAAGGAAAACCGGAACTCTCTGGCTCCTTCCTAGCCACGGATCTGACCGAAACCCTATTAAAGCACTTAGGCGCTAAGTGCCATAGTTCCTGTTATCCTTGGATTTCTATGGGCAATAGTAGCTATGGGGCATGTTTACCAGCCCAGTTTCACAGCCATGGAACCCAGACTCATGCACAAATGACCTATGACTTCAATTGGTAAGAAATTGCAAGTATAACTGTGAGTTATGATCTTTAGAATCAGCTGCTGGTTTAACAGTCATTGTTAGACCAGGCACCATTGGCGTGGGTCTCCCTTCCATTTTTTTGCTGTTGCCTCCTGTGTTTTTGCTATGTGTTTTGCTGGTCTAGATGCTTTGGGCACTTTGCCACTGCTATTCAGTGCCATAGTGCAAGTGCTCCCTATTGTAAAGTGCTGTATTGAATTAGTGACTCCATGATTGCTTTATTTGATTTACTTGTCAGACCCTAGTACCATGCACCGTGTGTGCCCAGGGCCTATAAATCAAATGCTGCTGGTGGGCTTGCAGCCCTGGTTGTGCCACCCACAGAAGCAGCTTGTAAAATGTGACTCAGGCCTGCCATTGCAGAGCCTGTGTGCAGCCTGGGGCAGCCATGTCAACTTGGCAAGTGCACCTACTTGCCAGTCCATAAACCTTACCTTTTCTACATATTAGTCATCCCCAAGGTAGGCCCAAGGGCAGGGTGCATTGTATGTAAAAGGTAGGACATGCCCTGATGTGTGTAGCATGTCCTGATAGTAAATTACAGCTAATTTTGTTTTTCACTATTGCAAGGCTACCTGTTCCCATAGGCCAGAATGGGCAGTTTGATTATAACATCTTATAATCCTAACTGACTCAGGGAACTAGGTAGAGATTCGAGTTTAGTATGCCTGAACTCAGAATGTTAAAATACATCTTTTAGTGAAGTTGGTTTTAACATTCTGTGTTTGAAAATACCACATTTAGAAAGTAGGTATTTTCTTGCCTAACCATCCACGCCTGCCTCCGCTAGGTTCTGTATTCCATGTCTGGTTTGTGAGTGACAGGGGCTGGGGTGGCTCCAGAAGACAGGGTGAGTCAGCACAAGGCTGAATAGACCTATCTACATGTAGAGAAGTGGGAGATATAGCACCTGGGCCTGAATAGGGCTGTGCCTGCCTTCCAAAATGCTGGCTCCACCTCCTGTGGTATGTATGAGGACCCTGGCCCACCCTGACAAATGAAATAAGAAGTCCTGTAAACAAAGTGCTCCAGGACTGCACAGAACTGGTTTGGACTAGGTACAGGACCCTCTGCCTTCAGAGGACAAAGGATTTTGGTGTATAAAAAGGGGGACCCAGACCCCAGAACCTTAGATCACTTCTGGGAATCAAGACGACCTTTTGCCAATGAGAAGAACCAAGGAAGCTGAAGGAGGAGACTGCCCCTGTGTTGTGCTGTTGGGGTTGGCCTGCAGTGGTTACTTTATTGTCAAGGAAATGAGAAAGGGAACTTTGGGTGTACTTGTGCAATCTTGAAGAAAAATCTCCAAGGACCTGAACTGTGTTTGCCTCCTGCCTGAAGTCTCAGGGATACAAGACTTCACCACCAGCTCCCCTGAATTTCCTTGCTGAGGAATTCTGCCTGCAGATGGGTACCTACTGTTGTTTAGGCCCTCTGAGAAGACTGCGAGTCGCTGGAAGTGCGAAGCAACGAGGAAAAGCGTGTCGCCACCGCAGCAGTTGCATCGCTGAAGAAGTGTGCCGCCGCTGCAGCTGTTCGCCGTCGCATCATTAATGAAGCGTGTCGCATCACCGGAGAAGCCTATCGCCACTGCAGAGGTCGCCATCGCATCACCGAGAAGCGCGTCACAGGGCCTGTGGTGGCTCAGAAGTTAACAAGTTCGCCGAACGGCCGTAGGGCGTGCATGCATCCCAACAAACGTTGTCGCATTGCATCAAAACGCCATTTCTCGCATCGCACCGGGTCGCCGCATCGAGGCGCCATCTTGTCGCATCGCACCGGATCACAGTAAGAAACCGACGCATCACCTCCCTCCGGTAAGGAACCGACGCATCACCTCCCTTTTGCTGCAGTAAGGAACCGACGCATCACCTCCCCTGAAGCAAGGAACCGACGCATCACCTTCCCTGAGACCCTTTTGTTTGTATTGCGTGATGCACCCAAGGTACTTTGAGAGTAAAGTGTTGCATTTACCATCTACATTGAACTAAGCTATTTCTACCATTTTAAAGTCTATTTTTGGTTACAGTAGTGTGGATTTTTGTCGTTTGGTCTTGTGCTAAGTCTAGTAAAGATTACTTATTTTTCTAAACTGGTGTGGTGTCCATTTGTAGTGTTTTCACTGTATTACTGTATGTGTTCACAAATGCTTTACACACTGCCTCTGAGATAAGCCTGTCTGCTCGTGCCAAGCTACCAAGGGGGTGAGCAGGTACTTTGAGAGTAAAGTGTTGCATTTACCATCTACATTGAACTAATCTATTTCTACCATTTTAAAGTCTATTTTTGGTTACAGTAGTGTGGATTTTTGTTGTTTGGTCTTGTGCTAAGTCTAGTAAAGATTACTTATTTTTCTAAACTGGTATGGTGTCCATTTGTAGTGTTTTCACTGTATTACTGTATGTGTTCACAAATGCTTCACACACTGCCTCTGAGATAAGCCTGTCGGCTCGTGCCAAGCTACCAAGGGGGTGAGCAGGGGTTATTTTAGAAGTGTATCCCCTTACCCTGACTAGAACCAAGGGTCCCTATTTGGTCAAAGGTGTCTACCTCTGCCAACTAGAGACCCCCAGTTCTAACAGTCATTTACAACAGTGTTTCTCAAACTGTGTACCGTTACCCACTGATGGGCTCTGAACCAGTTTTTGGTTGGTGGGAAATTCGGAGCAATAAAGATGCCTTTAAAAACTGGATTTATCTTGTCCCATTTGCCGGTGCTTCAAAGACAACGGCTGGATGTCATGGTATAACTTCTGACAAATTGTTGGTTGGTCTTTCAACATGGGGATTGGTGTTTACTTTTCTGTCTCTGGCTGAAAAGTGAGAGGATGTTTCAAAGTGAATTATGTGACAAGCTTGCTGGAGTACAGGGAGTGTGAAAGGAAAGGTTTAGGAAGTCGTTTTTTACAACACACAACAAAATGTAAATACCTGTAAATTAAATGTATGTATTCAATTGCTAGGAAAGCAAAAGGAAGCAAATTTGTTTCGATGTTCACACATTATTGTGTGCTAAATAGTTTTAGCAGTAAAACTGTATGTTTGCAAATTTAGTGCCCATTTCAATGGAAAATGTGCTATCTGTAAATGACAATGCGCCACCACACTGAGCTTTAGTTACATTCAAAAATCACCCCATCTCATGTCCATTAAAGGTAGGTGGGACGCAAAAGTTGGGTCATGGTTTGAAAAAGTTTGAAAAGAACCGATATAAAAGATACGCTTCTAATAAGTGCTGCTTCACATTGCTACACTTCTAAGGGAAATGTATCTTCTCCATGTGTACAGCACTGATTTAGGTTTCAGGTGCGGCTGTAGCAATGTTTGAGGTTTCTATGCACCTTTCTCAAAATCTCTTAGGCATCTGGGCAGATTTACAATAACTGGCGCATCCCTGCATATCAGCAGGGATGCGCCAGTTATTGTGCGCCACGGCAGACACCTTGCGCCATCATGGATGCGCCGCATTTACAATGTGACGCACCATGGGGCAAGAATAGAGAGATGCATGACGCATTGCTGGAGTTGCGTCACAAGCGCGACGCAGCTCTAGCAAGGCTCGGGTGCCCCTACGCCTAACATGCTGCATCAATCCTCACGCCTGCTTCAAGCAGGCGCAGGGTTTTGACGCAGCATGGCCGTAAAAGTGACTGAGTGAAATCTTGTAGATTTCACTCGACCACTTTTAGGAGGCGCTCCTGTGCCAGAACGCCCCCCCTTGCCGGAAAGCCCACATGTGGCGCAGGGCTTTACAACGTGACGCATCTCCCTAGATGCATCACGTTGTAAATACCCCGCAGAATGGCGCTGGCTTTGCGCTGCCGCTGCGTCACAAAAGTGACGCAAAGGCAGCGCAAATGTGGCATACGGGGCTTGTAAATCTGACCCTAAGAGCTTCCTACCCCCTGCTGAAAGTGGCAAGAAAACCAACCCAAAACTAGCAACCTGCAACAGTCACTTAAAGAGATGCTGCCGGTGCTGGGACAACATCTAGTGCCTGGTTCCTGGGGAGCCAACTAGCCAACAGGGTAATCACAGCACGAGGATCGATGGTTCTGGTGTTTGTGCTCCAGAATCCCTGCCTGCACTGTGGCAAAGGATGTTTTCAAATTACTACTATCTTGTGACTTGCTAGTTCGAGTTGGAAGTTTATGGTGCCAAGGGTGTCCTGTAGATCAGGGCAACGACTCTAAGAACATCTCCAGCAAAGCCAAAGCCAGAAATAATGGATTGGAGGTTCAAATGTAGATATCCCTGGTGAATGGATATCGATGAGGTTAATGCTTCTGGACCTCACCTAGACACCTTTCTGAAATACCAGGCCAGGGGTGCCTTAATGCTCTTGGAGACAACTGAAAAACACACACAGGTTAGTCTGCAGGATGGACAGGGACGAAGGAGACTTGAACTCAGCAGCAGATGGTGAAAACTCTTCCTGGGGGCTTCAGCAGCCAGATGGTGTTTCATGATGTACTCAACGAGCTGGGTGAGACGGTCTTGTGCTCTCAAGTTGGAGCAATTCCCCGAAGGCTCATACAGGTCTTATCGGTACACCTAGTCTCTCGACTTCCCGAGAGACGTCACCTCTCCTAAAAAGATGCAGTGCAGCATCTTTTCCCTCAGGCAGCAGCCTTCCTTGCTGAAGACATGCACAACAGCTATTGGGTTTTAGGGTCCAAGCTTATGCCCAGCTTGGAAAGGAAGGTAATCACCATCAGAGTGCCTCTCCTGGAACACGTCTCTGATACAATGGTGTGCGGCTCTATCGAGGAATGTAGAGAAATCCGGGCACAATTTACTGACCCAGAGGGGCAGATTTATTATCAAAGTTGACCAATCAGCCCTCCTGAAATGTTCAAATTCTGGAGGACGCCTCCAATCACAAAAGGCATGGCCCCCTCATGATCAGCTACTGCCATAAGCAGCAGGAACCTCTTCTCAGCTGGTTGAAACTGGCATGAGTTTATGGTATACTGGGTGCCAGGCAGCATGCCACATCATGCCTTCTAACAGGTTTGTTAAGGAAGGATTCGAGGTGGGGTGGGGGGCCGGCAGCACCATGGCTGAAGTGGTGCAGCAAGTACAAAGGATGAAAGCCTGATTCCCCACCCACACGCTCACTGTATCACTTTAAAGGAGGTAGGAGGTAAAGGAGTTCAACACATCAGGCGCCTCACACAAAGCCTTTCAGAATTCTAGGTTGTCACACACACAAGCACACCCTCCCCAAACTCAACCCTCCCTCACTAACATAGATGCCCACCTACTTTCTATTTGTGTTCCATGCATATGGAAGCAAATAACCCTAATCAAAGGAGACTTGCAGATCATTTCAGATTATGGAGTACATTCGGCATGTGCCCCTGAGGGGAATAGGGAAAAAAGGTTTGGCTGTTTTCTGTAGATCAGACTTCCATCACGCCAGTCCCATGAAGTCCTTATAGAGAGGGCGCTCACTGAAACCTCGACTTCAGAACACATCTCCAGGCTTTCAATCCATACTTGGTTTTCTTGCAGTAATGTTGAGTTCACTTGGTCTAAACAACAAGAATGTCATGAAACACACAGGAGACGACTAAAAGCAGGGCGGCATGGCTCTCCAGAGCTGTGAAAGGTATTTTTCATCCCGACAGCTTGTTCATCACCAACAAAACCACATTGGGTCATAATGCTTGAAAATAGTCTACTATTACTTATTCTAATGTATGCATCAGCTGCCTTTTCCACTATGTCCTGTCATTCCTCACTAGATATCGCTCTGTTTGTAACAACAGAACCTTCTACATCCACTCCTTGGTTCATGGGCTGCTTTACATCTCCGTTTTGTCCTAGTCACTATTCATCATCCATGTGTAACTGCAAGGTGGCCACTTGGATGTGACTGGAGCTTGAGTTTGTCACTATGCGACAATACCAGGGGCACCATCACAGCAGCGAGCACAAGCAGGCAAACCAGTACTACAAGCAGGTCACTTTGCCCGCCGATCCCCTGAGGGTGTCAAAATTTGGAAATATTGAGTTATAGGTACTAATGACCTGTCTCAAATAAAAAGAAGGGTGAGTTACTTATCTACCCTAAAAGAGTGCTTTAGATTATCACTCAGTATATAGGTCCTGAAGAAAGCCCGAAAGCCCTCCGACCCTATGGGCTGAAATGTCGACCTCACACACGGACAACAAGGTGCTATAGAACAGTGACTTTTCTATATGAGCCGCGCCACAGTTTTTAACCTTGCCTCCTCCTACTGAATAAAAGTTCTGTTGGGAAGTAATAGGAAGCAATTTTAATTCACCTCAATTATTGTTATCTCTGATAACTACTGTTATCACCAGTTGGTCTACCTCCAGGTGGAGGAAAGCATTTTGTCGAAAAGACCCAATGATGATGCTTTCACGTTAGGAGACAAGCGGAGAATCAAGATATACCCCTTTACCATCTTTGTACGTGAATGAGAGTTTTTAAGTTGGTCAATACTCCTGACTCTAGTAATACAGGTACAAGTGATCCATTCTCCTCTTGATTACTTACTATGCGACAATAGCCACTTCAACCTCATGGTGTGTTCTGGAAGAATTGCCCTCCTTTTGATTTCCATTGCTGCCATGCAGAAACTGTAGCCTTCTACCGTCTTTAAACTAAATTCACACCTCTTCCCAAAATCTCTCCTTCTCAACATTAGACCAAAAACGACAGGCTCTTCCTTTCCCCCCAAAATGATCGCTCTCTCTTGATCTTCCATAAATGTGGATCTCATCTTCAAAACTCATAAACGCCAAACCTTTGTGACAAATTCTATGTCTTGTTCTTTAAACTTCAGATTGTACAAAGGATTTCTCAGGATTATCCCTTGAAGTCCGTTTTTCGACCCCCTGCTCACTTCATTGCCAGTCTGAAGAAACTTGACTAAATGTCTGAAACCCTGTCAAGCCATGAAGCCAGCTGCTTTCATTTTCAACATCTTTCACATGACTTTCTGGTCCATTAAATACCAGAAGCTGACTTGCCAAGCCCCTAAACCTTGTATTTCGTGTGATCCTCTTCAAAACCGCACTAAAGGTGTCCTTATGATCGCTTACCATAAAAATGTAAAACTTCTTCATAAGCAGTCCTTGCTGTAGCTCCAAATACCTAGAACATTCTGTCAAAAGGTCCGTCTAGCAGCAACTTACTTTCCTGAAGACTTCTGGTGAAACCTCAACTTTTCCTGCAGGTCATACACTCACCCCTCTCAGTAGCCTTTCAGCATCTTAGCTTGTCATATCGGCCCTCTGTTCCCCAGCAGTGCCTGTTGTCTGTAGTTTTTCATAGTCTCTTCCTCTTGGTGTCTGTCTTTCCCTCATTTTTCTATCTCATTTGCACTTACTTTCCACTCTGTTAATGTTCTGTTCATCGTAAAGCACTCCGGTGCTTTCAGGAGTAGTTGTGTGAGCATATTGATACCCGCATGGGTCATGTTTGCGCTATATAAAACGTTTAAATAAATAAATAAATATTAAGTAAATAGTGTTGCCCTGCGTGCTAGCGACTGTGGACACTGCAGTTTTTCCATGGGAACTTAATGTCCCTTCAACAGATGTATTTCACTACTGGCTCGCAGCCTATACAGATTGACTTTCAATCTGGCTTCTTCAAACATGCTCATTTAAAGCAATAGGGTAATGACAGGCAGGGGTGTGGCTTGGTCAGTAAGTTTGGGGGGAGGAGTGAGCTTCAGATTTTCCTAACAATCACACTGGTATATCATTTTGTAATACATTAAAGGACAAGCAGGGTGCATGAGAGGGGCCCCAGGGGCAGTGGAAGGGGAGAGAAATGCAGACTGATAGGTGTACTAGGTGAGAGAAAACACAATACCTTGTAAAATAACCGACATTTTCAGGGACTTTCAAAACATGGAGTTATAGAGAGCGCATTATGCATTTTTGTCTGAATGAATGTAAAACTTCCTGGTGAAATCCGACAGACAGCTCTCCATACCCTACTAAAAGCATCTGTGCCTAACTATGTATCAGCACATTGATTTATTGGAGGTTGTAACACCCCAAACGCCCCCCACTGAAGCTACGCCCATGATGACAGTAAACGTTAGGGAATCTGACCAGCACATATTTTGACAAAGCGAATTTAGATACGTCTAATATCACAATCTATCACATATTTACTGTTAATGGAATTTCGAAAGTGTGATTGGGAAGGAAATGCAAACAAGGGTGGAAAAGTGAGTAGTGATGTTTATTTCACGAGTTAATCCCCTACTGTTTGCACGAAATACAAATTAACAATAATAAACCCCAGCGGTAACACCTCTGAATCACGTTTCACCTTAATTTCTGCTTCACCTATCACCATATCATGTTAAATGCATTCCAGAGACAATACCGTCAGGTAAAATTTTTACTACGTTATTCACATTTATTTGCACATGACGATAAATCCGTGATTAGTACAGTGCATTGACCTTTTACTGTTAGCTATTCGCAAGAAACGCAAAATGCACGTGTATTATAGGATAGTAATATTTGTATCCTAAATCGTTGTCCATTTTTTGCACAAAACCCTAAATACATTGGTAACTTGGTGCTGGTCCGTATTACCACATCATGGTATTATCATCCCAGGGTTTAGCGCGCCCCCATAATATATGCAGCAGTGCTTAATTTGAGCCGGTGCTTTCCGGTGCTCAGCACTGGCACTTAATTGGTTTCCGGTGCTCGGCACTAGAGATGAGCAGAACTATGGTAGTTTAGGACTACAATATACATTAAGATTGCTAATACCTGCCTCCCCAACCATTCCTTTAACTTTGAGCACCTGGAATAATCTGAACTGTCTCATTTAAATGCGAGAAAGATGTTAAATAGTTGTTTTGGCAGCAATGACAAGGGCGATGGGTGGTGCAAGCTATAGTGGCCTCTTGTTCAGAGCCCTGGCACTTAATAGTTTACAAATTAAGCACTGATATGCAGTTGCGCCGGTATTGAGGGCTCGGTATTTCCCATATGGCCGTCCTGTTGCACTTCTTCTGTTTACAAGGCCTCTTAAGAGTGACTTTTCCAGGCCTAACTTTTCAATCCGCGCATGACCCTCTCTCTGGGCACCCAGGATGCCGGGGCGGTAGAGACAACCGAGCTTGATGAATTTTAAACAAAGACATGTTGAATCATGGACAGCACAGGGGCACTTGGAATTGCTTATTTGAAAAATAAACGGAAATGACTGGCGCTAGAAATCATCTCAGATGCAGCACGTACGTCTACTTTGTTTGCGCAGATGCGTAATCGCGGTGTTCTGGGGGTGGGAGTCTGTCCTGTGCCGTCAACGCCGAATTGTGCGTGCTATTTTGCTTGCTCAGATCTAAATAGCCGTTGGAATGTGCTGGAAGCCGAAGCTGGTGACTGTCCGGGCAGGAATAGCTCCTCGTGGTGTTAAGAGATTGTGAGTCACCTCCACCCTTTAGGGACCCCAGGTCTGGAGGTGACAGGAAAGTATGTCATTGAGCCAGCTCAGACCTTGGCATCCTGGCCGCCACCTCGTGTTACGCGATGGATAGGCGCCTGGGCGAGGATAGGCTGGCATGGGTAGCAGGCTTAGTGTTAGTGGGTTGGGACAGATAGCGGAGTGGAACCGTGCCGCTGTCTCATGGGTTATTTTAGGCCTTGTTATCTGCTTGTCGTCATGTTTCCTCATGCAGATCCAGTAACTCCCCTGAGCTGCAGTGATACAAGTGCCTGTTAATAAACTGGTAGCACTACACAGGTGGCTAGCCCAATTAATAAGAAGAACAACACAAATGCCAATACTGATGTCTTTTCACATGATCATTCACTCATGAGATCACAGACACGTTATGATCCACAGCAATATATTTCTATTTTCATATATTTCTTTTTTTAGATCAACACTTTCTTCAAGAAAATCATTTCAAAGCTCAGTTTTCAGAAATCATTTAGAAAAACATATCAATACGCAAGGAAGACAACAAATGAGAAATCACAAACGAATTACTTAGTACAAAAATCACACCACAATCACAATTATACACAAAACACTATTGAAACAGCATAGGTTCTGTTGTTACGAGTTATACACAAAACACTTTTGAAACAGCCTAGGTTCTGTTGTTACGAGTTATACACAAACCACTTTTGAAACAGCCTAGGTTCTGTTGTTACGAGTTATACACAAAACACTTTTGAAACAGCCTAGGTTCTGTTGTTGGTTATTTTTTGAACTGCCCACATGGGCAATTAAAAACGTAACTTGCAACAACAGAACCTAGGCTGTTTCAATAGTGTTTTGTGTATAGTTGTGATTGTGGTGTGATCTTTGTAAAAACAAAGTGATTAACTGAGCTTTGAAATGATTTTCTTGAAGAAAGTGTTGATCTAAAAAAGAAATATATGAACAAATATATGTTGCTGTGGATCATAACGTGTGTGTGATCTCATGTGTGAATAATCATAAGAAAAGACATCAGTATTGGCATTTATGTTCCACTTGTTAATAAACTGGGGCATTGACACTACTATCACGTGGAGCCTTCATCCATATGGAGCCATTTTATTTACTTATTAGACGAGGAGTCTCCAACCCTTTCTATAGTGATAGTTACTTCTGGGGTCTGGTCGACCACCCCACTATGACTAGTAATCGATTTGACCTCCTATCCACTCTAGAAGACAATGACTGACTGAGGGAAGGCAATGATTTCTCTCGGCTAGCGGTACCAGGGGTTTCGGCACTCACAGGTTGGGAGCACTCGGACCATGTTGCAATGTGGGGCTCAGGAGAATACCCTATACAGGTTACTGCCTCTAAGAATGCAGGCTCCCCTAGCGTGCCTCCAGCTCAGCCTCTTAACCACTTGGATGCTAAGGTGTTTTATGGCTTCCCATGTAATTTCCATTGAAGTCAATGGAAACTCCATGACGAGCTGGGCTCGTCATGAGCGTCAAAGGGGTTAATACTGCCAGTAATGTGACTTGTTTGGCGGCAAGTCCATGTATGAGCAGTTCCTCCACAAAGGTTTCCTCATGGAATATAGCGGGGTTAGAGTCAAAGCTACATCTACCAGACTGAGCTATTTTTATTGATCAAACAGATATATGGACTTTTCAAGAAACATGGGCGGTGGAAGGTATGTTCCGCTCGGGTTACTTGAATTTTTTCAAACCTGCAGTTAAGGGCCCAAGGGAAAGACGAGTTGGTGGCTTGACCATCTGGGTACGCCAGTGTGAGGGGGTCTCTGTGGTTGAGGTTCCCATCGACTGCCCTGATATTATGGCTATTAGGGTCAGTTCCTCGAAGGGCCTCAACATCCTCATAGTTAATATTTATGCGAGCGGGTCTTCCGGGAGGGAGGTGCTCTCCTATAACCTCACTTCTGGAGGGCCTTCTCAGCACAGTGGAGAATGTTGGCTACCGTGTTGTGGCAGGTGACTTTAATACTTGCTTTGAGCCCCGCCCCCTGGACGAGGACGATGGTAGGCTTACTGAAGTTGAGGATGCCTTGTGGGGTGTCCCGCAGTTGTACCTAAAACCTATAAGGAAATGGATTCAGACGGCCCTGCAACTGAAGGGGCTATGCCTAGATAAGGGCATGAGGGCGGTTAACGGTAGATCGAAGTCCGACAGACTTGGTGAAATAACCTTTAATAATGGTAGAGCAGGGAGTAGAATAGATTATATTCTAGCTAATGTGGAAATGTGGTCGGCCATCATAGATATGGTGGTAGTGAATAGACCGGAAAGCCACCATAATCCTCTGATCCTGACAATAGCTGACAATAGCTTCATCAGCTCCCCCATAGGTGAAGAAGCCCTTATAAAGGAGAAAGCAATCCTTACCAACGACCAGAGAAGGGTTCGGTGGCCAAAGATAGCTACAAATGATAGAACACAGGCCGTCATAAGAGATATGGTTAGACGCACTATGGATAAATTAACCAACTGTGAGTCCCAGGAGGTGCTTAACGATAGACAGTTGGGCATCCATAGTGAATTATTTCTGGGGCTTAAAACGCTTTTTATCAAAAACCTCCCTAATACCAACAAAAATAAAGTGCAGAGGCCTTGCTCTTGGTATGACAAAAGTTGTAGACAGGCCCAACGAGCCCTGGTAATAGCTATCAAAACTAGATTACCTGACGCCATCAAAAGTTGCAGGGCCACATACAAAGCTGCACAGGCCAAAGCCAAGAAAAATTGGGATGAGGACCGTTGGACGGAGTTACTTCAGGCATGTGGAGGTCGAAACATTTCTCAATACTGGCACCTACTTAAGTGGGGAAAGTGACCACACAAATGACACCTACTACTTATGTTGAAGCCACAAAAGGGGGTAAGTTACTTTGAAAACCAGTTTAAGATCAGGGATAGGAATGCTGCGGTTACACCGCCCCTCAGTTATGAAGCGCTCCTGATATTTCTCCCAAGTGAGGTGGAGTCAGTTTTGAAAATGATTCCGTGTGCTAAAGCCCCAGGGCCAGACTGCATCCCCGCAGATCTATGTAAGCAAGAACAAGCTCTGTGGGTCCCTTATTTAACAACTCTAGCCAATGCCCTTGCTAGTGGAGCACCAGTTCCTGTTTCTTGGTTTGGGGCAGAGATATTGCCAATCTAAAAGAAAGGCGATCGCTCTGCCCCAGCCAATTATCGGCTGATAAGTCTTATTGACGCAGTACAAAAAATTATAGCACTTTTAGTACTGGGTCGTATTCAGTGTTGGATGTCCAAAACCGACATTTTAACGCCCTTCCAGACGGGCTTTCGGTCACACATAGGGACCCTGGACCAAGCTTTTAGATTTGTGCTTCTGTACTGGAAGGAAGTATTTCTTGGGGAGGCATGTTCTTTGCGGCCTTTGTGGACCTAAGATCCGCATTTGATCTTGTGCCTAGGGCTAAATTATGGGACGTTCTCTTGGAGATGGATATGCCAAAGGAATTGGTGGCGATTTTGGTCAACCTCCATGAACACTCCTATGCTCAGGTTCGCTGGGGCAAACCAGGGGAGGTAACTGCAAGATTTGAGGTGTCCAAAGGTGTTAAACAAGGGTGTGTGTTGGCCCCCACCCTGTTTTCCTTGTTTATCAACGGGGTGGTTAAGTATTTTTTTAACCACCCGACAGATGCACCAACTCTAGCTGGTATGAAAGTCCCCCTGCTCATGTTCGCGGACGACACCCTTCTAGTTTCCAAGATGAGACAGGGATTACAACTGGCACTGTCTCGTTTTGAGTTGTTCTGCCGCGAACATGAGCTGGAAGTAAATGTAGGGAAGAGCAAGTTCATGGTTCTAGATAAGTTGGTCTCTAATTAAAGAGAGGGACCCTGAACGCCAAAGGGGTAGGGTTCCAAAAGACAGTATGTCACAAAATAACGTCCCCTCTGGACCAATTCTAAGCAGACAGAAAAGCTTGCATCTATACCACACACGGGTCAGTTCATACTTTCATTTTAGGCAGCAAACAAGATGATGTAAAAATAGTCAGAAAATTATAAAGAGTATACAATTTATTATACCATTAAAAATTCACAATAAAAAAGGATAAGCAATATATCCTAACATCATACATGCAGATAATAGTCACAAGGTGGGAACAAAACAACACATTGGTTAAAAAATAGAACGGGATACTGTAGTCCGACTTATATAAATCATACTCCAATTTTGTAAGAATATCTTTGAATTGGAGACGTTGTCTAGTCCAATGATTTGGTGTATCCCAATACACAAGGGCATCGACGCGTTTTGGTTTTGCCAATTTGGTTTATCAGCCAACACCTTCATCAGGATAAAAATTAAAACATTCCCACAATATAAGGAAAATCTGCAAGAATATAAAATATACAATATCAAACAATTTGTCATTAATATATTGTCACTAACTACTTATTACAGCATCAACAGTTTGCTACTCCCTTAAGAAACATACATACAATTATACATTTAACACAGTCATCTTCACAAATAATCTGAAAATTCAACATTGTTGTTCAAATGGAAAAAGCATACAGAATCATATACAATGGCTAAGACTGCAAGATGATTTAATAATACTGTTCAGTCTAAAGCCTAGCTTAATAAGCAGAGTTATGATAAGCTCATGCACATTTGTAAGTGAAAATGCAATTTATAAGTGAAAATGCAATTTATAAGATAAGTCGTCTTAAAAATAAGATCGGCTTAAAAGTACAATTACTTCTCTCTTGAGGACCATAAGCAAGTATTTGATATTTTACCTCGTTATTATGGTATCAGGCCTTTTTAGGTCCTTCCAATATTTGATCTCGAGTTAGGTGAGCAAATGACCCACCTCCTACTGCTGCCGCCTATAAAGTTCATATACAATTTTAGTTGACCAAAAGTGATGGAAGACACTACAGTCATGAGTATTCTCACACTTTTAATAAACGCTCACCCGATTGGACTTTAGTATAATTTCCGTCTCTTAGGGCTTTGTCAGGCTTTGTCTTGTGGATACTTTTTCGGAGGTCTGAAAATAAATCACGAGATGAAATACTCGAGTTCAATGTTGAAAATAAATCGAACAGCGTCTAGCTAATACCTAAGATAGCTTATAATAAGCATGACGCAAATACTGATCTGAAATTGAAGGGCCTATTGTACAATTTATTAAGTCCCAAAATTTGGCATCTCAAATAAATGTGCTATCCCTGGATAAAATCGACACTAAAACACACAAAAGCCATAGATAACATACTCAGAAAGTTTGCGTGGACTCTAGGGGGCACTGCTACAGAGATCTTCCTAAATTTAAGGGGGCAATGCCCTAGTTGGGACACCCATATTTAAGATGGTATTTAAACTCCATTTTTAGGATGGTCTTAAGACTCAAGATAACGTGATATTTTATGCAAAGATAGATACGTTGGTTCAAGGGTACACATGGGAGGAACTACTCTGGAGCAGACATCTGTCAGTTCCTAATTTTGTGATGTATATGACATTATAGGTTGTTCCTAGTGGGAGCTGGTACCCCTCATGGGTAATGGGTTTTGATTGGAGTTTTTAGCTAGTCAACAACTAGCCGTCTTAAGTCTTTTGCTATTTGCACATTTAATATCCTTTTAGTATCTATTTTAGCATTTTCACCTATTTATATATTTTATGTACTTATATACATGGAATAATCAATTTCATTTTGTATAAGATGGATGATTTGCATGGACTTTGTATTGTATAGTATGTCTTTTATGATGAAAATTCACAATAAAGACTTATTGACTTGATAGTTACTTGTGATCAAGGAAAATCCTCCCGAGCTACCAGCACATTTTACTGCAGCAAAATAGTGACCACATTTGTTAGCATTACACGTGTGACCACTCTAAGCAGGATTATCAGTACTGATCACCCAGTTCTTTCAGGCAACCAACAGCTTTAAATGTGTTTTGAAATTAACCTTTAGTCTCCATCAGACTATCAGTTTCTGTAAATACACATATTTTTCTATTAAATTCCACTTTCTATTTTGCCAAGCAAACTCAATTTTACATATGGGAAATCTTTTCTGAGATAATATACTTTTTTCTTTCCATGTGTCAGTTTTAACATTTCGCAAGCACACAAAACCTGCCTTAGCATCCTCATCACATACTGACATACAAATCCCTCACATGGACAGATGATGCTACAGATTCCTAGGTGTTACAAACTTAGGCCATGGACGCAAAAAGAGATGTAGTTATGACCATCCAGGAAGTGGTACAAATTGTACTGCTGTGGCCAATGGATGTAATCATATTTGTGTTGAGAAAGGACCAAATTTCCTTAGCAACTGTCACCTAATAGGAGAAGAGGTCCGTATTAATGATGAAAGCTCTCTTCACAGTCAATTGATTGGCCACTTGACAGCGCGCATAAGTAGTGCAGTGCCAGGTAGCATGATACTAGATGTGATCAATCAATCTTAAGGTAAGCTGTAGCGACCTGCATCTATGGATCGAATCTGTGCAAAGTGATACGTCTAAGAACAAATTAAAGGCACTAGGTGTTAAAGTTAGATGCTATTTTGAGTTCCCTGTATACGGATGTATGACGTTATAACGCATACTTTTACTCCGCAGACCATTACAACGCGACTTTTACTCCGCATACCGTTACAACGCATAGCGCCTTGGGGCGCTGGATAGTGGTAAGTATAATTTACTATTCTAACTCCAGTCCCCGTGGACCCTAGGGAAGGTGTTGGATAGTAAATTATACTTATCCCCTATCCTAGAGCGCCCCCCAGCGCAATGCGTTGTAATGGTATGCGGAGTAATGGTCGCGTTGTAATGGGTCTGCGGAGTAAAAGATCCGTTGTAACGGGTGTATACCCCTGTATACAAGTAAGTCAGGTCCATTACAGAGTGCGGAAAGCGAGTTACATGTTAGCAGTCATAATAGGTGAAGCGTAAATATAGCTAATGCAGACCGTAAAATGTGTTAGAATCAGTATAAACTGCAGTTCCCACTACAAAATTACAGAATTCGAGGGTGTGGTAATTAAGGGGTTGCCACCATTAAGAGCAACCCATGACAGAAAAACAAATCTGTGACAGATGAATGCAATATATAAATCTTAATTGATAACTATAACTACCCATACATCAACACCATGATACTCAGTGTTGGAGTGATGCAGGGGTGGCAAGCATGGAGACCTGTTTGGAGAGGGGACGTTCTTGACCTTTCAGGATTTCAGGGCCACTTCCTGATGTACAATGCAGTGTATCTGGCGAATACTCAGCACTTAGGACAGGGCTGCTCCAAGGAACATCTGGCGGGTCCGCTGCATGTGGCTCTATCATACGGGGATGCGCGCAGGCTCATTACGGTCCTTTACAATACACTGATGCCTGCTCATTTCAAGTTGGACACTAGGGTGCATGAGCGCTAGACTTTGGATCTCCAGTCACCACTGACAGACAGGAAATGGGTTGCAACAGGCCAATGGGGTGTCACATAACTAGCACTTCTGCTTCACCCAGTTCAACTACCTGCATCAGGCGTACCTCATGCCAGGGCATATGACGCGCACGTAGCCCGCTGCCCAGGGTTGGATTGGGATCAAAAATAGGCCCGGGCTCTGACAGAGGCATGTTTTCTTAACTTCACTTAGAAAAAAATAAATGCAGGGATTAGTTCACACTGGTGAAACACACCTGAAAACAAGTGAGACCACTTCTGCTCAGGCCCCTACCCCGCTCAATCTGCATACACTAATGGGCCGGCCCAGCGAGACAAAGGGAGTGACTCCTTTACCCCATCGGTAGAGGGGAGGTAAAGGAGGCCGTTCTGTCTCTGTAAAGGCCACTCAGGCACCCACTGGGCTGCTAGCAGCATCCGAACAATGCAGACACCATCCAATTCGGACCTCCAGGCTGCCCAACAAAGCAGCCCTCAGCAGGAACTGAGATACCGCCCCTCTGCCTTTGCCCGAGTGCCCGCCTCCCCAATCCGACCCTGACACTACCTCTTCGGCGTCTCCCCAGTGTGAATACTTGAAGGCAGGGTTTCTCTACATGGTGTGGGAATGTCCAGTGATTGGGCTGGCATGAGAGGCGATCACAGAAGCCACCTCTGCAGGGATCGATGGGGAGATTAGACTACCAGCAATGTCACCCTTTCCACGGGAAAGGGTCTATTCCCATAGACTCTCGAAGCGATAGATGCGCTTTTACACCTTGTATTGTTAGGGAAACTTTTTATTCATTCATCCAAATATGTATTTTTCTTAACTTGAATTTACAGTATCACATCTTTGTTCATCAACGTTCCATCAATGTTCATCAATGTTCCATGAAATATTTGTATTTCATATTTCAACGTTATGTTAAGTTTTTTTCATTTCAAAATTGCATTTTTCACAGGGTTATTGGTCACCCCTATGCATTTTGGGACCTGCCCTTCATCAGGGGGTTATCCCTAGAAACAATAATAATACCTCACTTAGGCTGAAACCAGAATGTGTTTGACATAATCACGTCAACATTATTAGGTGCCCTCTAAAGTGCATATGTTTCTGCTGGATTTTTCGAATCACAAAGCTGGTGCCATGAGAAATAAAAGCGGTAAATGTATCTTAGTCCTGCATTATTGCTGTGTAATTACGAATATACTGTCAAATAAAAAGATTTTGACTACACCTGCTAGTCGGGCATTTGCACATGGGCTAAGGGATAGAAATACCTGAACAGATTATTTGATCTGCCGTTTGTGCTATTTAAGCGCCAAACTGCAATGCTGTGGAAGTCATTGGTGGCCCCGGAGATACTGTGCTAGCTTAGCACCTTACGGAAAGGACATGTGCAGAGGCGGATGTGCTGGCAGAGGCGAGGAGATGTGGGGTGATGGGTCCAGGGTAATGATCTGAGGTATAAATCTTGGGAAACTGGAGGCGTAGGTCGACTTGTGACCACCATGAAATCCCCGTGCTTCCCCCCCCCCCCTTGTTGGACATGTTTTTCACGGTGAGGGTCCTAATGAAGTTGGAGCGATGGCCCTTGAGATGGACCCTGGTGGGGACGCTGGGGGCTCCCGTCATGCTCAGGTGAGGAGTGAAAGGCAATAGCCCTAGCATATGAGGCGTGGCATGGCGGGGCCTTGGCCGTCCTGCATGCATTGACTGCTGGCGCCGCTGCTTGGGCACGCATGAACTTGCATCCAGACACGATGCCTCTAGGGCCTTGCACTGCTGGCTGCCAGGTGCCAACTCGACAGAAGAAATGTGACTCTATCCCCCCAAAGTAGATTCCCAGGATGGCCTGCGTGCCATTGCTCTGAACCTTGATGTTGGGTCTCCTACTGCATAATGACTGTGTATTCATTCTCCACTACTGTAGCTCCACTGTATTTGCTCCTGGGGCTGGACTGGGTCCGGGTCGGTTGACTGATATGGGTGTCTGTTTGATGGTTTTGAAAGCAATAAAGATATGGGGGGAAAAACGAAAACAACCCATGATAAGTTTCAGGTAAGTATTTGAATCAGTGTCTGCAACATATAACGTCACAAAGCACAGTGTGTCATCAGAAAGCCTATCTAAAAGAACAGTGTTAGTAAGTCAGGTACTTAACTATGCATTAAAGCAGCTGTCATTATTATAATATTGTATATCTATCTATCTATCTATCTATCTAGATAGAGGGCAATAGATAGATAGATAGATAGATAGATAGAGTGAGTGAGTGAGGAGTGAGTGAGTGAGTGAGGGCGATAGGTAGATAGAGTGAGGGCGATAGATAGAGTGAGGGCGATTGATAGATAGATAGATAGATAGATAGATAGATAGATAGATAGATAGATAGATAGATAGATAGATATTAATGTGCAGTAATAGGAAAAAAACAAGGTGCAAATGAGACAAGGCAGTATAAGGGGAACCTTAAAAATCCAGTTATATGACTGCATATCTGGGGAGTGAGGGCCTGCTATAGTAGTGTGTTGTCCTGTTCTGTCGTTCATGTCTATAGCATTCGCATTCGCTGTAAATGCCATGACGAGTAACAGTGTGGTATGGTCCTATATTGCCACTGAACGGTTTTGGTGACATCATAAATAATGAGACTGAAGGCCAAATGCTTTTTAAATGACTGGGGACCTTTAAAAAGCACTCGGCCTTCAGTCTCATTATTTATTTATTTCAGTCACCCTCAGTGATAATAGCAGACCAAATTACAAATGTTATCCATGTATTTCTATATTGCATGGTTATTTTGCTGTTATCTTGAAAATGGAAATCTTTGTTGAAGTCAGTTCGCATAGTCCTCGACTAATACAGATTGATTGTTGGGGGGAAAAAAACAAAAATACTTAACTGTAGTTAATGTAGAACTTTTGCAAAAATGCTCTGCTTTCCCAAAAAATAGTGTGGGCCCAATTCACAACGATTTTGCTGTGACGTACTCTAGGAATATGCCACGAGTACTCTTTAAAATATGGGTGTAAGTAATTGAAGTTATAGTGTGGGTGTGTGGTGAGAACCCACCTCAAATAACAAAAATAATAATCACAATTGTTGTCAGAGTGAACCACTAAAGTCACTAAATGAACCTAAGCTCAACCTCCTGGTAGCTATGACACAGAGCAGCCAACTTAACTTGGAGGCAATGTTTAAAGTATTCATGTAGTACACAAACAGTAATAAAAAAATCCAAAAACAATCTAGAAAGATAGAGAATATTTTGATAAATAAAATGACATCAAATCAACAAAAATCAAATTAGTCAAACCAGAGTTATTATTTTTAAAGTTTGTGTTTAAAAATAGCAGCAAAAAGCATTGTGTCATCTGTGGACAACCGGTAGCAATGGACCAGGACAGAGGTAAGATTTGAGGTCGACTGAGATGGAGTGCGGGTCGGATTCAAGAATCAGGTTTGCCCCGGTCATAAAGCTGCATTATCAAACATTTTGGGAGGTAGAAAGTCTTCAGCGGGGCTAGGCAGTCAACTGGATCCGAGGAAGGGCTCGATGACAAAGAGGAGCTGCTGTGCAAGGTTCCCGAGTCGATCAGAGGCTGCTGTGCATTGGTTCAAGTAAAGCCATTGATCGGGTGCTGCTCAGCCTCGAGTACCAGGAAGTGCTTAGCTTCGAATCCGGTGAAGCCTTCGATCGGGTGCTGTGCGTTGTTGAATCTGGTAAAAAGGTCGACGAAGGTTGTTTATCGCCGAATCTGGTGCAGCTTTCAGTTAGGCACACAGCCGCAGCCAAGGGTTCAGGACCTAGGGGACAGTATTTGGTGGTCAGGCTTACTCCCACTAAGGGCAGCAGAGAGGGCCAGGTCAGGTCCCGTTGGGTATGGTCAGCTGGGAACCAGGAATTGGCCTCTTGGAGCTTGTTGTGTTCCTGTTTCTAAAACAGGAGGTCAGCCTTCTCACCCTTGGAGTCACTTTTGGGGTCCTGGGTACAAGTGAAGCAGGTCCAGTCCTCTCAGGTTTTCAGACAGCAAGGCAGTCCTCTTTTGAAACTTCCACAGGTCCAATGGTGTTCTGAGGAGGCTCCTAGGGATGCCACATGTATGCTCAGTGCCAGCTTGTAGGTGGGTGAAAGGCCTGGGCATTCCCTGATCAAGAGTAATAGTAAATGTCCTTACCCACCTTTGCAGCACTTCCTGTAGGTTTTACTGCAAACAATTCCACAGAGCCTCTCTCTTTCCAAACCCAACATGCAGAACCTTTCTCCCAAGAGGTGTGGCCAGGGAAATGAGCGACCTCTCATCTCAGCTCATTTCATTGCCACTTCAGAGAAGCAGTGGTCACTCAAAACTGGTTTCGGGGGCAAGCTCCTCTCCCACTGGGCCTGGTACCTGACAGGCTACGGGGGCAAAGGAAGGACCAGACCCATGTGTTAGCTACACCTGTCTATGACAGAGTAGGTCCCTTTGAAGGTAATCAAGTTACTGCACAGCCCCCCAGGCCCTCCTGTCAAGGGAATTTCAACCCTCTGACCCCAACACTCAGGACAATTTGTCACTGTCCTGGGAGTTCACACCTCACCACAGGGAAGCCATCATTTGCCAGGTAACAGTTGGACTACTTACAAAAAGGCATTTAAAAGCTTTTGCATGATAGATAAACCCGATTTCACCATCATGTTGGATTTTGAATAACTGTTAAAATGAGTCATTGCGTTTTATTTTTAGCTGTTTCCAACCTGAAATTATCATTATAAGGTATTATAATGTAATCCATTGTTTTCCTATGGGGCAGCTAACTTTGCCACAGTGAAAAGTGTACATTAATTTGACATGTCCATCTTTCAAATACCATACACCCTGAACTGTTGGGCAATGAGGTCTAACTTAGGGGTGACTTATACACATGTAAAAGAAAGGCAAAAGGGTGATTTTGACAGGCCGAATTGGCAGCTTAACAACTGCACAGCCAGACTGCAGTGCCAGGATTGGAGACATGCTTTACAGTGCTACTGTAGTGGGTGTCACAGTGAGTGCTGCAGCTCACTAGTAACATTTAATTTACTGGCCCTGGGGACACGGAGTACCAAATACTAGGGACTTAGAAGTAAATTAACTATGACAGTCAGGTGTATGTTAATTTCAACATGTTTCAAGAGAGAGCACAGCACTTTACTTTTGGTTGACTGGCGTAAAATACGCAGAGTCTTAAAGCCAACAAAAACAATTCAGGCAAAAGTCTGGGGAAATACCAAGCAAAATATGGTCATTTCTAACAGAGACTTTTTTATACCACTGCATGTTGTTCGATAAAAATGCCCACGCTGGCACTTACGCCAAACCAAACAGCACACTTGTTTAGTAACGTTCTACTTTCATGCCAACTTTGGTGTAACACCATTCAACCGTAGCTGAGAACAGGGAGCTAAAATTGGAAATCACACATTTACTTAGTCCTTGTGGACGTATCTTTACTAAACTAGGCAGATGAAACTTGACTGACTAAGTGCACTGATTGCCATGTTTCGTGCAAAACTGTCCACAGGGGGATCAAAAGTTATAAGCAAAGCATTTAAATAAATAAAAAAATTCAATGGGAAGCGCAGCTGGGCCACAACTGGCACTATGTTATCTGTCTGTCTGTCCAGGTGTTCATATAAAGATGAACAGATTCATAGAGTGTAGTGTGCTATTTACTACCACTGTTGAGCGTGGGAATGGCTCAGGCAAGACAAAGCCTTTAGTGGATTTGATTCCCTCAACAGTGTATTAAATAGCATCTCGCAGTAATTCTGTGCTAAAGTAATAACATGTGAATAGACCTTTGCACTGGAGTAATAAATAGGTGAGTGGTAATTTATGAATACACTTTGTTTAAATTACATGTTATTGGGCCACACCATGGCCAGTGTCATGTCATAAATATATATAAAAAGCGTGAAAAACTAAAGGGGAAGGGATGTATTAGTATAAGTTTACTAAAGTTAAACGTTTACAGGGATGCAGAAATGCCAGACCACAAAAAACAAAAAGGCAGGAAATCTCTACGTTATTGTGGTACCATATGCTTAGCTTCTGCCTCCAATACACATGTAACCTTAACACTACCCCTCACCATCATATGTGGAAAATGAAGTCAAAGTGAGACTCAATAAAAATTTGGAAGAGTTTGGATGATGTTATTACTAAGTATCTGTAGTGAGATTGGAATGGTGATTGTGAAGTTGTATTTTCGCGTATGAAGGTATTGGTACTTTGGGTTTGAGCCTAAGAAGATACGTGTTGGTGTCTAGAACCGGGAGTCTTCAAAATTCTTTCAACTCTATAAGTTTATGGTCATAAGCTATAATCATATGTTTAGTAAGGTACTTATATAGGGTTATAGAACAGTATTTTTTATGTTCTGTGTTTAAAGGTGTTTTTCTCGGAAATGTGATGTGCATATTTTTCTTATATTTTTTATGTAATGTGTTATTCCGGTTCCGGTTCAGTGATTGAATGCACATCCTGTGTCCACGGCTGCTGCTGCTGTTGCTAGTTCTAGCCCTTTCTGCGGAGGCGGCTTGTTGCAGTGAGGTGGAGACCGGGTGGGGCTTGTGGAGGGCCTGCACGGCAGCTGCGCTGTTCTGTTTATTAGGTCTCGCCTGAGCCAGCGCATCTCCTACTTTGGCGAGACATGTAGTTACCGGGTTTAAAAGTGCTACCCACAGCCACCAGCTTGCTGTCACGTGCACAGCTATGCCTCTCCTTCTTTCGCGCACACCACTTGCGTTTCTATTAGCGGCGCGCGCACATACACAACTCCTGGGCTCTGTTCCTCACGCACGGCCAATGCTTGTTTCCCCTCCACTCTCTCTATCTGCCTTTCGCCGCAAAAAAACACTTCCCTTCTGACCGAGCCTTCGCCCTGCTCCACAGCGCCACCTTGAGGCATATTAACTAACAAGCAAACAAGGAAAAAAATACAAAAGTTTCACTTTTATTTCTGCTTCTTCCTGCAACTGAATAGAGAGAGAGCAGAGCAGAGGAGCCGGGCGCTGTGGAAGGCAGGCTCCAGTCAATGCGAACTACTGCCTGAGGTCAGGGTCAGGCCCATTTGTGCTTTATTTTCTCCTCGTGGACGGGGTCTCGCTGTTTAAGGAGGTGAGCTTAAAAAGGAAATAATGTTCGCAGAGAGGCGGGAGGGCACCGTGGGATTAATGTGTGACATCGTATCACGTATTTCATACCCTGTCTCATTGCAAGACATTGCTGATGTGTGGCCCTGTCTGTTGACACCCTCAACCTGCCTTGTCTTCAACACCTCAGCAAAGCTGACTATGTAATGCGATAAAGAGAACTACAAATCCCTGAATGCCCTGCAATAATACGAGCTTCCTACGCGAGGACCTCGGAAAATTAAGCCCTCTGCGTTCCACCTTGCACTCAAAGGCAGCAGGGACCCCATATTCCAGCCACTGGCCTTCTTTTAATAGCTGGACGTTGAAGTACTGGTTTATCCCAGTTGATCCATTTGGACGGCCACCCTCAACTACAGCAATTTGTAGAAAGAAAACCCGGAAGGGGATCATGGTAGCCATTGTACAGTAGAGCCTGGTGAAACTTATTTATTTTGACATATGTCCGTGTAAATCAATCCATTAGCCTTGATATTGTGTTATTGTAAATTTGTAATATTGTCTTGTTCATTCCCCACCCTTGATTGCTGTGTTTGGTATAGTGTTATTGCCTATATCGTTTTACCCTACCTCTCCTGTTTATTTTGTAACGTTCTATTTTGTACCTTTTCTCTCATGTAATGTAACTGGTTCTATTGTACAGCGCTCTGACACCTTCGGGTAAAGTCTGCTCTATATAAAAATGCATTAAATAAATAAATTAAATAAATGAATTAGAAGCTCTATTGGCTAAAATGCAAAAATGTACTTGATGACACACCCACCCTAGGCAGTTTTGGAAAAGCCTCATTTAGGTGGTATTGCCTGAGTGCAAATAAGACCTCTCACACATTGAACAATAAGCTGGACACCCAAAAATATATTTTGCTACAGATTAGCGACATGTAGGGCAGGAAACACGAATTGCCTGCCTTCTGCTAGCAGGCTCCACTGGTTGCGATTTCGGAGCCCTCCCTGCCTTCTCACTCAGCTGCCTGCTGCAGGTAGATCCTGGTTCCACTGCACCGACTTGCTCACTGTCGGGTGCAGTTGGACCTACGGTGAGCTGCCCCAGTACACCACTAGCATGAATGCCTTCCCTGCACCTACAGCCCCCACCGGTTACCCATGTGCAACCTATTGTCGTCAAAAGACCCGGGAGGTCTGATTTTTGTGATTGCATGCCCACTGTATCTGGGGTGGCACTGTGGACATTAGTCCCAAACAAAACAACGTCATTGCCAAGGAAGCCCACCTACGATTGGTAAAAAATATGCACAGAAAATAAAATAATTTTGTATTTTAGCTGTAAAAGTAGCAGCGACACACCACTTATCTAAAAGGCTAGGTCCCAGTGAAAGCTAAAGTTGCAGATTTCTGTGTGTAGAAGGTACCATCACTTTGTGTCTTTACCGTTTGCAAGTTACATAGCTTAATGAATACAGGTAATGATCATCGTGCAATTCCCGCCTTGGTGCCAAAACAAGAAGAGCACATAGTGTGCCCTATTGACTCTGGCAAAATTCAAATGTATTATGTTTAAATTCTACATAACCATATTTCAAAGAATTTAACAAGCCATTAACACCAAAAGTAATTAAGTTTTGTAGGGTCGCATTTATAGGACTTTATGGGAATGCCCATACACATAAAGTTGCAATATAATGTAACCAGGCATTAACCATGGCCCCTTACAAGAATGCTCTGGGCCTTTATGCTTTACACGTCACAGTTTATATAATAAATTTCCGAGCCACGACTCTACAGGTAAGGTCCTTACCTAACTCCATAGAGTTCCGTTTAGCACAGTGGCGGGGCATTCCATGGTGCTTCTGTGCGGACCTCTCCCGCTCGAGAGTTGGTGCTCCAAAATTTACAGGGTTGCCCCTAATCCTACCACATCTGGGCAAAGGTATAAGCTTGTATAAACAAAAGAATGTGTGGGAATTAGTTTATAAAAACACATTATCATAGAGATGACTTTAATTAATTTCTGTTGCTAGGTATCATTATCCCAACCACCTGTATTGGTTTAATTCGAAACTCCCGAGCAGACACCAATTCCAAGTCTCCATTATTGTATATTTATTTATTTATGGCAAACAAACATTAAGATACATCAACAAAACAACACAACATGTATAATAATCATAATGTGGCACATGCATCAAAGCCTTTTGCGATCGCAAACGGTGAGAGTCGCAAAAATTGGCCGTTTGCGATCGCAAAATCTTAATTGATACCGAGTCTATGTTTTTGTTTTGTGCAATAAATTGCTTATTGATGCAGTACTATCAAAAGTACTTTGAGGATTTTCTCTAGAGCAGAGAGCTACTAAAGGACCTTTTGTGCCCACCCAGGTGAAGTGAGGTATCTCAGCCATCATTTAACAGAAATAACTAGCACATACCCTCCCCAACTAGTACACAGGTAAAAACGACTTATGCCCTATGACTTTGCACCAGCTGCCAGCAGGCATCAGTACTGGCAACGACTGGGCATGCAAAATGAGTGCCACTTTGGGTAAACCCTCAAGTCCTATACTCTGATGGGTAAATAAATATCCCATTTAGTAAGCTAATGCCAGAAGACTAGGGAATCGAGTTTCTTGAGCAGGGAAATGAAATGCACTCCTTCAGTCAGAAACTGTGAAATCGGGAGGAGGGCTGCACAGAGTTTCTGCATCGGGCACTTTCAACCCTAGAACTGGTCTCAGGTCCAGGGACCAAACTTTATGGTCCTGAGTCTTATTCTTAGCACTTTTGTTCTGAATGCCCCAGAATGTACGGAACTGTGTTGTGGGTCTTCAGCTCTAAAGTTCTGTGTCTTGTTTTCCAAGTTCTCAGTCTGGTGTTCTCCGTTCCCACTCCAGGGATCGAAGCGTTGGGTCTTTAGTTTCATGGTCCTGGGTCTGGGATCCTATGGTAAAAAAGTCTGGCACTGCACTTCCTGGTGTTGAGTCCAGGATCTACGTTTTGGCTCAGAGTTAGGTCTTCATGAGTCTTACTATCTCAGTTTTGGGTGAGCAGATTTCAATTCTTGGGCCTAAACGCGAGAATTTGAGTTCTGGTTTCGCAGTTGCCTGGTCCTACGTCCCTTTTTCTGGGTCTGTAGGTTCCAGAACCCATTTCCCGGGCTCTACGTCTACAGTTCTCATGACAGAAGTATTCTTTCTTCAGTTCCCTGGTCTGGAATCTCAAATTAAGTTCTGAGTTTGCAGTTCTCTGCTATTATTAGCCTCGTGCTTGCAGCACTGTTTACGATCCGTTCTTAAAGTGATACAGCCAAATAAACATGTCAGTATTTCAACAGCAGAAAAATGTGGAAAAGACGCAGATGTCGCTACTTGTGATGAGGCGCACCCCCTGCTGGGCCTGCTTGCTTGTCCTCCATCTTGCTGGAGATGTCTCTCTTTAGGTGCAAGTATGAAGGCGGTGACGTAGCGTGTCACGTGTCTCTGTGGTGTGAAGACTCAGCACATTGCTCTTTTCACGCACCACCTGAAGGGGAGAAAGACGTCTTTTATAGCTAGATTTGGCAGGGAGCCGGGCAAGGCGCCTGTTAACCCCTGGTCACCGCTCTCTGTACTTTAAGGCTTACTTTAAAGGTCACAGATTTCACCAAGGTGTAGACTAGGGTGGCGATGCACCACAAAGGTGGAAGTACAGCTCATGACACCCAGAATCAGCCGCGAAAGCGTTTCAAAGGCCAGAGGTAGAGGAAAGTTGTTCTTCGGGTTCCAGATATAGCCAGGGCAGGAGGTGGCATCCGAGGAGACCCTGAACGGGACAAGGGCAGCTGCAGCGAGGGTTAGGGCCTATGACTGTACCGCTAGCCCTCCATGACACCCATATGTGCTCAGTCGCACATAGTAAAGAAATAACATAGCATGACCAGCCATTATAATTACCCAAAAATATAATTACACTATATATATATATATTTATATATATCTCGGAAACAAGAAGAAGCAAAACTGCCGTCCCGGGTCCCCAGGAAAACAGACAACTCCACGAATCCAGTATCAGGCAAGGTTTTTTATTAAGCAACGCTTAACAGAGAGAGAAAACTGACGCGTTTCGGGCGGGTGCCCTTGATCACAGTCAATTAGAAACCCCTCACACCTGAACTTTTAAGCTGCATGTGCATACCATGTGACACCTATAAACACGGAAGACATACTATCATTACGTATACTTTGGCATAAGTTCGGGAAAAGGGGAGAAGACACATGATGTTTACGTGGCTTAAGCTTCCCTGACACAAAAAAAGTTAATAACTGAATAAATTCAAATACAATGGTGGCACGAATTCTAACCGCATGAATGCTTAGTGCCACATATTTATAACTGTTTACAAGGGCAAGAAAAAAATCTTCACTTATGTATATCGTCAGTAAAGAAGTAAATTGGATAAAGTAAATACCATTGTTCCATCACATACTGACCAAACTTATACTGAATATATTGACACAATTAATAATCATTATCTATACAGGAATATACATATAACTATAAATATAAATGTCACTCATATATGTACATATTATTGTCGTCTATTTACTATATATACAAACGACCATGTATCATATGTACATCTGTGTTGGAAATACTATGTTCAGTGGATATTATCTTGATACTCAATAAATACTGTACAAATATATACAAATATACATAAAAATCAAACAATTCATGCCCTGTTTGTAAGTAGGTGGGGACATCGTTATATAGTGATGGCAACCCCACCTAAATGTACTTAATGAGGGGACATCAGAATAATGATGGCAGCCCCTGATTTCCCAAACAAGTCTCCTACGTCTAATAGTATGTTTACCCCCAAAAAAATAATGGGATTGTGTGCCCAACATCTAGTGAGTAACATTATGCAAAAGGAAACATAAATGAACAAAATCATTAAATCTTGTTTCACTTTAAATATGGTAGTTGTGCATGTATCATACACCAACATACAGTAATGGTAGGTTTAATTCAAAGTTCAAACGTGAAATATATACATGGGGCGAAGTGAAGGAAAAATAAATCAACTTACTAATAAACAGAAAAGGGGGTGTGCAAAATGACTAGTTTTATTCAATGAGTCAGTATAGTGACCTAAGAGGGGAGGCGGGCTACACAGATAAACCTCTAGGCAAAAAATATAGTGCCAAATAACACTAGATGTCACGTCAAGGCTAATGTATACAGAGTATAGTGACTTATAAAAAATGATATAGATCCTCAGTGGTGTTGAGACCATTCGGGACCTTGGTGTCTAGCTCTAATATCATTCTAGATTCCAGTTGGCGAAGTAACTTATCTCTGTCTCCTCCTCTACAAGGACGGGGCACAGAGGTAAGAACATAGTAGCTGAGACATTCCAAATTGTTACTGTGCACATTTTTAAAATGTCTCGCCACCGGGTAGGCATTGTCGTTGTTTACAATTGCTCGGAGATGCTGCAAAATCCTGACGTGCACCGCAAGCCGAGTACTCCCAACGTACCTCAGGCCGCAAGTGCACGTCAGGACATAAACAGCAAACTCCGTTCTGCAATCGTATTTGCCTTTAATTTTGACAGGCGTAGGGCTGAAAGGAGTCATGTAAGTACTGGTGTTTACACCAAACTTACATGCCCGGCAACTGGAGCATTTGAAAAAGCCCTGACGTTGCGAGAACCAAGTTTTCTGTTTGAGGATTTCGGGAAATGCATTGGTGACATGATTACGGAGAGTCGGCCCTCTCCTGAAGGTGATTCTAGGATTGTCAGGGAGGTCAGATGCTATAACATTGTCTGTTTGTAAGATTGGCCAACTTTTGGTAAGGATTGATCTAATTTTCCTATTCTGGCAACTGTATGGTGTAATGAATCTTAATTCAGACTGTTCAGGGCTTGTTTCGGTGGTTGGACTGCCACTATTCTGCTGTAGAAGGCATTCCCTAGATTTTTTGTTGACCTTTTGAACTGCCCTCTTTAAAATGTCAGCATGATACCCTCTCCTTCTGAATCTACTTAATGCTTCAGTGGTGCATCTCTCCAATTCATCCTCACTGCTGCAGATTCTTTTTAGACGGAGCAGTTCTCCATAGGGGATGTTTTCTATTGTGTGCTGCGGATGGGCACTGCTGGCATGCAAAGTTGCATTGCCAGCAGTGGTCTTTCTATGAAGGGTAGTTGCAATTTTGCCAGATTTGTGATATACCCTCACATCTAGAAAATCAACTGATTGTTCACTGATATGATGAGTGAATTTCAAATTATAATCATTGTCATTAAGTTGATCAATAAACGCAAGTGCACTAGAAGCATCTCCTCTCCAAATTAAAAACACATCATCTATAAATCTTACCCACATCTGGACATGTTCCTTAAAAATCTCTTGATGCGTTCCCATGAGGACCTGCCTCTCCCAAAACCCCACGTGAAGACACGCGTAGCTTGGGGAGAAGCAGGCCCCCATTGCCACCCCTCTCTGCTGCAGATATATATCCTTGCCAAACATAAAGAAATTATGATTGAGACTCCATGCTGTCAATGAGATGAGCATTTTGCTATGGTTGTAACAATCAACCGGCCTTGTCCCTAGAAAGAACTCCAGGGCCTTCAAACCTTTCTGATGTTCAATGCTCGTATACAGAGCCTCAATGTCTAGCGTAATTAGCAGAGAGTTATCTGTCCAGGTGGTATTATGGATTTTATTCAAAAAGTGTCCCGTATCTTTGATATATGTAGGTAATTTGACCACCAAAGGTTGCAGAAAGTGGTCTATATACTGAGCAAGGTGTTCACCCATACTGTCTATAGCTGATATAATCGGCCGTCCTGGTACGGGTGTTACTTCCTTGTGGACTTTAGGTATTAGATAAAAACGTGCCATGCTGGGTAATTCGACATGCAGGAATTTAAATTCTTGAATGGAGATTAAACCCTCCCTTTTGTACTGGAGGAGGAGTTTTCTCAATTTATCCCTTGCCTTGTCGTACATTTTGACATCTGTTTTTGTATAGCATGATGAATCCGATAACTGTTTGGTAGCTTCAGCAATATATTGTTCTTGTGGCCATATGACAATATTGCCGCCCTTATCGGAGCTACACACTATATTGCGATAGTCGTTTTTTAATCTAGATACCAAGTCCCAGTATTGTTTTTCTTTATCTTGTTTGATCCTGCCACGGTGTTTGACCTGGTGGTGTAACTTCTTCAAATCTGATATTACCACATCATGAAATGAATCTATTGCATCCTTAGGCATGATGGGCATAAATGAAGATGATGGTTTAAATGGGCTTGATCCTGCTCCCATCTGTGGGATTTCAGCAGTTCTTAGTTCTTCCTGAGTCGATATGTTGCCATCCATGTCATTCGTGCCTTGATCCAACTGGCAAAGAGTGAGTAAACCTCTTACGTCACTGGCTTGGAGATTAGAAGTGGATGGTGTAGCTGAGTTCGATTCCGATGTACATGGATTCTGCTTGATTTTAAAGAATTTAGATAGCTTAAGTTTTCGGATATAGCGGAATATGTCTATTCTTGTGGTTGAATAATTAAAGTCCGTGAGAGGACAATAAGTTAAACCAAGACTGAGTAATTGCTGTTCCGCTATTGTTAAAGTTTGGGATGAGAGATTAATTATTGTTTTCTCGTTTGATTTTTCTTCTTGTGCCAGAATTTTTTCTTTTTGTTGTTGTTTCTTGCATCTGTTTTTTCGGCGTCGCTCTTTCCTGCGGCGGTTGATTCTGGCCCTTTTTTCTGCTGCTTTTGTGGCTGCTTGTGTGGACGCAAGGTTTGCAGTCGGGCGTTGACTAAAAAATCAATTTCTTCGCCCAAATCAAGCACCATTAATGGCTCATCCCCATCTTCACCGGTTGTTGAATTATCACTGTAGATACTGCTCAAATTGGAGTAAGAGTCACTTGTACTGGGTGAGTGCTCTCTTGGTTGCTCTCTTGTATTGGATTGGCTCGAGGACGCTCCCCCATCAATTGGCGGCAGTGCCTTGTTTTGATTGATTTTCAAGCGTTTTGCATCCTCGAACTTGCGTGCAAACGTGTAAATTTTACCATGCTCGTAATGGTCTTTATCACGGGCAAATTTCCACGCTTTGCGAGTTTTTATTTTTTCCTCATGTCCATTGACTCTCTCCTGAATTTCCTTTCTTAATGTGGTAATTAAATCATTTGGTTCAAACTTGAGCAGTTCCTCATTGATTGTCGCTAATTCTTTTAGCAAAATATCACGGTCTATCTCAGCATATTCTATTAAAATGAGGATTAGGTTTTTTGAGGCCTCCAAATTGCTTTTCCCCCATTTTTTCAGCATTTCTGGGTGGGGTTTCTCGTAATTAGGTGCCAATAATATGCGTAAGCCTCGTGGAACACGTTCTTCCGCTATGTACATTGTCAATGATTTGTGTTCCCACCATTTGGTGACCTCACTTTTCATCACTTTTTCCAAGCGTTTCATGAGTGCCTTTATTTTCGTTTCATCCGATGGGGGTTGTGATTGTATAACCCCCGATGTACCAGCTGTATTAGAAGCTCCTCTTTGAGGAATTTTCGGCAGGTTGGTAAATAGTAAAAGCGAAGCCGCCTCCCGCCCCTTAACTGTGTCTTCCGACATCTCGAGTTCAGTCTCTGTTAACAAGCGTGTATGCTTCAGTTTCTGGAATGCAGTGGGGACGATATAATTACATATAATATATTTATATATATATCAACATCAACTCCTCCTCACTTCAGATTGTAGCTGCCGCCTGCCAGAACAGCGGGTGTCTCGTCCAATAAAAGGACCTCCGAAGTCAGGTCCTTACAACACTGCACCTCTCAAGTAGTAAAACCACAAGGTGACGAGACTATGTGCTGGCCAAAGAATTTTATTTTCAGACAGCCCTCGGACGCGTTTCGCCTGACCAGCAGGCTTGTTCACCGAAGCTTCAATTCATTTCAATCACCATTTTAAACAGTGTGCAACACATACAATCATGTGACCGAAACTACTGAGAGAAAGATAGTGAAGATTTCGCATGCAGTGACTTTTGTTGCAAAACGACTGGAAACACGGCATGATTACAAATCATTTCAAAGGCGTACAAGAGCATAGAATGTTCCTGTTTCTGATTATCGACATTTTTAAATATGTAAGGTGGCGTGCATGCGTCGAGGAAACTTCCACCCAAGCAACCTAGTTAGAAGCATACCGTATGGTGAAAGCCTAAGGGCTATTCGGAATTGAAGCGATCGAGAGAACCTGGAGAAAGAATTAGTAACCCTTAGCACACGGTTTAAAGTCAGAGGGTACACTCAAGAAAACATCAGTAGTTGTATTAAAAAGGCAAAAAAACGCAGCAGAGAAGACATCCTATTCAACAAAAATAAACCCCAAGGCAGAAAGAAAACTGAGTCCACTGAGGTCAGAATGATCACTTTGTACAATAAAAAGCACAAAGAAGCGAGGAAGATCTTAAATAGACACTGGCATTTGATTGCCAATGATCCCATTCTCCAAGATGTAGTCCAAAAGAGACCAGCTATCACCTTTAGGAAAGCGAGGTCTTTCAAACAGATGCTTGTCTCCAATATGCTTCCACCCAAACAGAAATCAAAGGTAGGCGGGGTGGATTGGCTAAAAAAGAAACCAGGGTTCTTAAAATGTACATAGTGCAAAGCCTGTAAGTTAGGGGTTAATACGCAATCATAGGCCTGTCTAAAAGAATAAAACAAATCAGAGGCTTTTTTAATTGTAAAACAGACTATGCCGTCTACGTACTCCAGTGCCCATGTGGTCTGAGGTACGTGGGCAGCACGATACATCCGGTGCATATCAGAATCTTGCAGCACATGAGAGCAATCCGCAACGCTGACAAAACATATCCGGTGGCTCGCCACTTCGAAGTAAAACACAACAAAAATGAGGCAGGGCTCTGCTATTTTGTAATTGACTGTGTGCCAAAAAATGTAAGAGGCGGAGATAGATTAAAGAAATTAAGACGTCTCGAATCAGGGTACATTTTGGAACTTAATTCGAGGGCCCCGGGAGGTCTGAATTTAGAAGAAGATCTTAGTACACATTTGTAGGAAGAAATAGAGGACCCTGGTCCCAATAGACTTCTGTATTCATAGATCAGAAAACGTAGAAAATGTTGAGAGAGCAGCAGTAACCTCATTTTAATTAAATTTTGTTTAAATGTTGCACAAACATGTCTGAGCACTATGTCTACACAACTTATGGTTATTCTACTGGGAGTAGTTTTGATTAAACAATTGCCCACTTGGGCAAAATGTAAAGTACGATAAACTGGACTGGCAAGTTGGTTTAGTACCAACCTGGGGGCATGCAGAGAAGAGTTGCCCACTTGGGCTAATTTATCAGCTAATTTGGAGGCGCGCTAGTTACTTAACAGAGTTGGATTGTATTGGACTGGAGCTATACTTCCACTTGTTGATTCGAGACTTGTCACGTAATTTAGTGCGAGGTCCTCGACGCATGCACGCCACCTTACATATTTAAAAATGTCGATAATCAGAAACAGGAACATTCTATGCTCTTGTATGCCTTTGAAATGATTTGTAATCATGCCGTGTTTCCAGTCGTTTTGCAACAAAAGTCACTGCATGCGAAATCTACCTGTAAAACTACGAGTCTTTCTTCACTATCTTTCTCTCAGTAGTTTCGGTCACATGATTGTATGTGTTGCACACTGTTTAAAATGGCGATTGAAATGAATTGAAGCTTCGGTGAACAAGCCTGCTGGTCAGGCGAAACGCGTCCGAGGGCTGTCTGAAAATAAAATTCTTTGGCCAGCACATAGTCTCGTCACCTTGTGGTCTTACTACTTGAGAGGTGATATATATATATATATATATATATATATATATATATATATATATATTTAAGAAAGCTAAACCCCAAAAGCATATAAACAGAACCGGAATATAAAGGGACACCTAAAAGGTATATGAATTTACTTTTCTTATATTTCTACCTGCGGTGTCCAAAATTTATTGTTAAGTTTAAAAGCTTTTAACCCCTCCCCAGCTACCTTAAATTGTCCACACCGTTCTTGTTAAGTGTAAACAGTAAAAGTAACCTTTAATCTGTACTTTAAGAAGTTAACATTATAGCCAGGCACCTTAGAATGAATCTTGGTTATCACCTAGTTTAAGCTGGCTAACGCGTGCCTAAGTCAGAAGAAGAACAAAGTGGGAGCCCAAAAAGACTTTTCTGTGATGGAACTGTGTCACAAAGACAGCTAGGCAACTAAAGAAAAAGTGGTTTGTTCCATGCTACACCTTGGGTAGCTACAGACCTTTTCCGCCTGTTTCTCCAGCATTGAATCTTTTGTCGTTTCACATGCTTGAATTTTCCTCATCGCCAGGCTGGAAAACATCAGTAGCCAGTGTTAACACAGCAGTGTAGGCATGCACTCAAATAACATCGAAACAGTCATAGACTATCCGTAGTCTATCTAACTTGTTTTAGGACCTGAATGCTGGCTAGTGAGTAGGAGAGACTCAAAGCTCCAAATCCCCAAAGAGTTGCCAAATGTCAGAGTTTCAAACCATAATTCAACTACAGGGAGAATTCGGAGCTTTGCTCTATCTTCTAAAGGCTGTGCTTTTTTAGGTCTTGCGCTAGCATTGTAGTGCGCAACACTGTCATGCAGCATGAGACCTCTTGTAAGGGGATTGAAAGCTAACCACACGCTCGTGCGTGTGGTTTTGCTCTCGCTGACTGCCATTGGGTTGCGTGTTTTTTTAAATAAAAAACGGCACGCGATTGGGCAAAGGCGGGCGCATGTCCTGCCTTTGCCCTGCCCATTCCGACTGGTGGCCAGCAGCGCGCGTTTGCATCGCTGCCGCTGCCACGCTCCCTCCGCCCGCTCCTCTGTGGTGCGCGCGCACCACTACTTTCGATTCCCAGGCCCTGCTTCTCTGTGGTGCGGGCGCACCACTGTTTTCATTTGATATTGTACGCATATTTTTTAAAGGTACTCAACAAAACTCAGGGTGCAAAGTCCCCATTACCTTCGTAACCTAAGAAGAGTCCCCCGCCCCACCCCTGTCCTATGACCCCAATACTAGCCCTCTCCTGCTCTCCCAGTCCCAGGGATACATCGCTCTGGGGTACTCCCTGTCCCTCCCAAATTTCTCTGACGTTTTTTGTCTGACCTTTCCACCCCTAGAGTACCCCGCTTCTCCCTCCCATACCCGGGGGGCCAAGATCTTGCCCACGCTTTCCCATCTCAAGTGTACTTCTACCTCGCACCCCTGCTCTAGGTGTCACCGTCTCACTTAAACCCTATTCCAACTTTAGTCCCTGCACCTGCTCGCTCTCCCCTCCATTCCATAATTACCCCTCCCTCAATTGAAGATGGTTCCCCGGCATCGGTGCCCGGCGCAAGGCCAGCTGACGGGTGCAGTGGTTGGAGTTCCAAGGGATTTGCCCCCGGGACTGCGTTGCCCGCTGGCGCTGCTTTTACGGTCTGGGACACCTCTCCTTCTAATGCTGCTGTTGTCCTGTGTGGGCGGGGCCAAGACCCCCAGCTGCCATGAGGTCAGGACATCCTTCCAAATCCGGCAGATCGGGCCACTCAAGCTGGTGCCAGAGGTGCCGGCAGCAGGTGAGTGCCCCTCTTGCATCGATGTCCCCAGCCCTCGACCACAGTTTGTTGCTAATTGATTGCCTCCTCTCTGGTGACTGCCTTGTCAATAGTAAACAGTGTGCCCTACCCCCTTGTCTGGTGCTGGAAGTTTCATGGTCTTTAAGTTTCTTCTTGATGTAGTTTGTCCTGGTACTTCCGGTGGTGGAGGGGCTTTTGTTTCACATAATTGGACAGGCCATACTATTTACATGTGCATTGAGTTTGTGGGCCGCCATATTGACAGATCTTGCCACTTACATAACCCATGTGTTTTTGGGCCTCCATATCACAAGCTGCACTGTGCTGCTTACATGTGCAATTTGTCCGCCTTTTTGACAGGCAGTGTTGTGATACAGGCGCTAAGGGTCTCTAAGCCACCATCATATAGACGATGCTACTTACAGGTGTCATGTGTTTTATGCCACCAGTCTGACAGGCCATGCTCCTTGCATGCGGAAGGTGTTTTTTGTGTGCTGACTTGCTTACAGTTCGTGCTACTTAAATGCGCCATGTGTTTTTGGGTCAACATATTGTGAGGCCATGCTACCTACATGAGTTAGCTGTTTTTGTGCTGCCAGGCTGACAGGCACGCTCTTTACATGGATCATGGGTTTTGTGTCCTGTGTACTGACAAGATAATGCTATTTAGATAAACCATGTGTTTTTGTGCTGCAATACTTAGAGGCCATGTTACTTTCATGAACCACGTGTTTTGGGCTGGCATGAAACAAAACAGTTTGCTTGCCCCGTTTGTTTTTGTGCTGCCTTATTGACAAGGCGTGTTACTTACATGTACCATGTATTTTTGGGCCGCCATACCGGCAGGTCGTGCTACTTACATAGGTCATGTTATTTCGGGCTGCCATACTGACAGGCCTCATACGCTATGTGGTTTATGGCCACTGTATTTTCACGGTATGTTTCTGAGGCGAAATGCAAGGTGGATATCTATCTACTTGTTAACTTATGTCTCTGTAGCACTACAAACGGTTGGAAGCAACTTGAGAGGAATTATTGGTGTGAGGCTGAATTTGCTAGACAAAGGACCAATGGTGGGCACTTGTGCAGTGGTCAGGATAGGTAGAAGTAGGTGGTAAGTGGGCAGTGGCAGTGTCCCTACCGCTTTTAAAGACGCGCTACTGGCGTATTGGTGATTAGCAACTTATATGCGGTCATAGCGCGTGAGCTATTTTTAAACTCTTTTAAATCATTTGGGCACTGGTGTGAGATAGAGCGTGCTCGTTATATGCGCGCTGTCTATATCTGCGCTGCTGTGCATTTATTTACCTGAGGACTATCTGCATTCTGCACCCTGCTCTGCCGAGGTATTTTGGTAGCAGACAGGCAGTTGCAGCAACCAATCACAGAAGGGCTGGACTCGTCCCTCCCTCCCGCCTCGTTCTGACGCCGGTGGCTAGCACCGTTCGAGCAGAGGGCGTGGAGGGTCCGAGCCAGCTACTTCCGGTATCCATCTGCAGCGCTCTAGTTGTTGGGACGCTGGGGGGATATAAGGCGGATGTGCCACAGGCAGCGCAGTGGACGAGCGCAGCGGGCGCGACGAAGGCGCGCCGAAGTTGCGCCTAAGTTAAGCCCGTCTGCGCCCGTCCGCGGCCGGGCGCGGGCCAGGGCCATACCCCCTATCTCTTCACCCGAGCATTTGTTCTGGAGTCGTGATGACTTGGTGGCCCTCCGTGGTAAGCATTTCGGCCCATGCATGCATAGTATGAAGGCTGAGGACACTGTAGGTTGTAGCTACTGTAACTTTGCCTTCTATCCGGGGTGCGTGACAACCATGGGCCAACATGCCTTGGTCTGTGGCTTATTGAATGTCCGCTCCCTGCGTAGGCACAGTCTTGACATGCATCATCTCCTCAGCAAAAAACAATGGGACCTGGTCTTTCTCACGGAAACGTGGCTAGATCAGGACTCCATGCCTGAGATCATCGATGCCATTCCTGTGGGCTACTCGCTACTGAGGCAAGATAGGGAGATAGGAAGAGGTGGCGGGATAGCCATCATAGCTAGACAGGGTCTCCAATGTCAGCTGGAGCAGGCCAAGATCGTGGATGGTGAAGTCGGCGCTTTCTCCATCTCGGTTAATGGCAACTGCACTCTAAAGGGCCTACTGGTCTATAGGCCACCTGGCACGGCAGCGAGATTCAGTGAGAGCCTACTCGAAGGCATCACTGAGGCTGCAGTGCGAGTTGACAAATATCTGGTACTGGGTGATCTCAATTTCCATTTAGATGATCCCGCAGATAAGGTAGCCAGGGAATTCCGTCAAGCTATGAAAATACTCCACTTTGAGCAGAAAGTTAAAAATCCCACTCACCAACTTGGTCACTTATTGGACCCCATTTTCGCTAATTGGGAACAGGTAGAAGTTCTTGAGCCTGTACACATCCCCTGGTCGGATCACCACTTGATACCCTTTCTGATTCATATTCAGGGAGCCCGACCGGTGGTACCGTCTGTCTTTAAACACCATAGACGGAGGTGGATGAACTTCTCTCAAACCAAATTCAATCAGGTGCTTACTGAGAAGGGTCACCCAGGGGGAGTGGGAGTGGAGGACATGAACACCAATCTTGATCAACGTATCACGGAGGCCCTGAACCTGGTGGCCCCACTCGGTATAACAAGAGTGGGTGGCCGGGTGCAGAGTACGGCACCATGGTATGATGAGGAGGTGCGAGCAGCCAAAGTAGTATGTAAGCATGCAGAAAGACAATGGAGGAAAGCCCTCACTGTGCATGCAAAAGCAGAGTATACAGCTAAAAGGCGTATTTATCATAGATTGATTAGGAAAGCCAAAACTCTGTATTTTGGCAGTAGGATCAAGGAAGCCAAAAATTCCACTTAAGAACTATTCCTAATCTACAAAACACTCTCGGTAGGGAAGCCTGCAGCGGTGCCTGAAGAACTCTGTACGGTGGAGGGCTGCGACCGTATAGCAGAATTCTTTGCTAATAAGGTAGCAACAATCTACGCCGCCTGTCCTCAGCAGGAAATTCAGAGTCCTAAGCCTTCTGTAACAACTAAGGCAATGGGGAAACAGCGGCTGACCAGCTTTTCCACCCCCCCGACTGAGGATCTCATCCGCATCTGCGGGTCTATAAAATCTGGCTCACCTAGGGACCCTACTACGCCCAGACGATTGATGGGAAGTCTGCATGTTCTTGAACCCTACATACGCCATCTATTAAACACCTCTTACGAGATGCAGACTGTTCCCACTGCTTGGAAACAAGCAATTGTACTTCCTTTGCAGAAGAAAGCTAATGTCAGTTTTGAAAAACTTGATAACTTACGCCCGATCTCCCTCCTACCATATATGGCGAAGGTAGCGGAAAAAATAGCGAACCTTCAACTGATGAAATTCGTGGATGAAGCCTCCTTGCTCCACGATTCTCAGTTTGGCTTCCACCCCCGGCATTCGACGGAGTCAGCTCTTCTTATGGCGGTAGAGGCTTTGCGACAGGGTGTGGATGAAGGCCAGACTATGGCCTTGATCCTATTGGACCTAAGCGCAGCATTCGACACTGTGGCACATTCCATCTTGCTACAGTGTCTGAATGAAGGAGGAGTTTCAGGAGCGGCGCTTGGATGGATAAGATCTTTCCTGACTGACAGATGCTTCCAAGTTCGTCTGGGTGACTGTTACTCGAGGGAGATTGGGCTGGGCCAGGGCGTGCCTCAGGGCTCGTCCCTGAGCCCAACCTTGTTCAATCAATATGTCTCCCCTCTGGCAACTATCGTAGAAAGATACGGTCTGCGTTTAGTGTCCTATGCCGACGACACGCAGCTGGCTATCTCCCTCTCGCGTACCCCTGGTCTCGCGGCGGACAATTTCAGAGATTGCATGAAAGAACTGGCAACCTGGATGTCCGCCAACTGTTTGAAACTTAACGGTAGCAAGACCGAGGTACTAGTAGTGGGAGGGGTGCCTGCTGCTTGGTCGTCGGCCTGGTGGCCTCTTTGCTTGGGGGAAACTCCAGTTCCATGTCAGGAGGCGAGGAATCTTGGAGTGTGGCTGGATGCTGGCCTGACCTCTGACACCCAGATTGGCCGAGTGGCTGGGGTATGCTTCGGCGTTCTGAAAATCTTAAAAAAGGTGCTAGATCTCCTCCCTATTACAGCTCGCCGAACGCTGGTGCATGCCCTGGTGACATCCCGCCTTGATTACGGCAATTTGCTGTATCTGGGTGCCACGGCAAAGGTCATCAGACGCCTTCAGGTGCTGCAGAATGCAGCTGCCCGATTGGTACTGAGGCTCCCTAGGAGATCTCCCTCTAAAGCAGCGCTTCAGGCACTGCACTGGCTTCCTGTTGGAAGCAGGGTGGAATTTAAAACTCTTTCCACATGTCACCGCATTCTGAACGGTAAAGCTCCTGCTTTGCTACGGAGCTTGGTGACTTGGTATGAGCCCACGCGTAATCTCCGCTCCTCCTGCACGGGACTTCTGATGGTACCAAGAGTAAGAAAAGCCCGAATGGGAGGGAGGTCTTTCAGATACCTGGCTGCCAAGTACTGGAACGCCTTACCCCTGAATCTGCGATTGGAACCGCCTGAAACCATTTTCAGGAAAAAACTTAAAACTCTCTTGTTCAGCAGGTAGGCGTCTCAGGAGGGTGGTTGGACTGTAGCTCTCACTTATCATAGCGCGGGGACACGCCGGTGGGCGTATTTTTCCAGGCGCTCTATAAATGTCCAAAATAAATAAATAAATAGAAATGCGGTTAATTTGTTGGCCTCTGGGAATGTCTGTAATCAACAACAGCCAATCCGGGAATTCCTCTCATTTGCATGTTCTTTCTCAGCTGCAGGTGTCTTCTTGTGGTCTATCCTAAAAGCGGGGTGGGACGCATCATGTAACCCCGTGCAGCAGTTTGCTGTGGTCTATCCCAAAGTTCCGGTGGGCCGCATCATGTCCCCTCCATGCATCAGTTTGCTGTGGTCTATCCTAAAGGCCCGGGGGGCCGGGGTCGCATCATGTACCCCCCCCCCCATGCAGCAGTTTGGTGTGGTATACTTAACAGGTCTTTAAAAGACCATTTACTTGCAAATTAGGCGTTTGTTGTGTGTATTAGGCGTGTGTTGTGTGTTGACCCCTTCTTCCAGCCACTATGTCTGTGGTTGGAAGAGTTAGACCCCCCCCCCGAAATATTTTTCAGCCCCCCCCCCGAAATTTGGCTCTAGTTGCCCGCCTGTCCCAAAGGCCCGGTGGGCCACATTTGTACGCCCCCCCTCCCCCCATGCAGCAGTCTGCTGTGGTCTCTCCCAAAGGCTCGGTGGGCCACATTTGTACCCCCCCATGCAGCAGTCTGCTGTGGTCTCTCCCAAAGGCCCGGTGGGCCGCATCATGTACCCCCTCGTGCGGGAGTTAGCATTTTGCCTGTTTATGCTGCCCAGTAGTGCTGTGGGGGTAATTTCTTATGATTAGTAGCTCAGGTGGTTTCATCACAGACACAGCACGAGCTATTTTATAGTTTTTTCTCTCGGCAGTAAAGGTATGTGATAATGCACTCCTCGATGGCGTGTAGGGTTTGAATATTTCCAGCACACATTTAACCTAAGATGATTAAAAAAAACTCTTCCCAGACAACAGAGAGGGGCATTCACTTGCAGCGTTTCGGGATAGTGCAGGGTGATAACATCACATATTTACCACTTCTCACAGTGATCAAAGACAAAGATGCTTGTACAGAAGTTATCCTACAAGTACAAGCAGTGAAAATCGCTCATCGAAAGCTGAAACACTTTGGCAGGACTGTTCTGTGACTTTGAATCGCGGGATTTTGACAGCAAATTATTTTGCAAGTTTTCTTTACTGGCCCAACACGAGACAACTTGTGTAACGTTTGCTGGTGCATTCCTTGATTGAACTGGGGGAGAACATTTGACTTTAATTGTGCCAATTATTTAATGTTTTGTGAGAGCACTTGTTTTTTTAGCTAGCACACTCTATTATGGTGTATTTTTAGGTCGAAGCACGACCTGCATTCAATGCGTAAGCATTGATTGCAGTGCTTCGACAACTATTGCTACCCGTTTTTGGGAATGTGGACACGAGAGGGTGCACGAGCGCAGATTTGCTCAGTTTTGACCTCGTGAGCGCGCACGGCGCCGTGCCCCTCTCGTGCCTCATTCCCTTGCGCAAACACTCTACACTCACGCATGCGCACATACACACACACAGACCCACGCGCACACACACAGACACACGCACAGACACATTCAAACAGACACAGACACACGAGCGTACACCACCACACCCCCCCTCCCCACTCCCCACTTACCGGGCTCTTTCGGCGTGTTCCGTGGGCACTCACCGGGCTGTTGCTGGGGATCGGGCTCCTCTCTGCGGCAGTCTCGTCTCGTCGCGGCACCAGGGGGCAGGACTTCACTTCTGGGGCTCCCTCCAACACCTGGGAGCCCCGGGCTGCACAGAGTCCATCAGTCGTCCGGCTTCACTTCTTCCTCGGCGGCGGCGGCGGGCGGGACTTCATGCCGGATTGCAGGCCCCGCCCCCGTCTCAGCCAAAAGTGCCTGACTTCCGGTTTTCACGCAGCCTGCGGCGGTGTTTTCTTTTTTCTATTTCCAGTACTGCGTGGACGGCCATGCAACACTGGGTTGTGACTGAGATGTGTGTTTGTCTACTTCCTGCCTACATCAAAAACTACTGTTTTTACTTCCGCTGACTTTCTCCAGCCCCCCCCCCCCCCCACCGGCAGCTTCGTAAGTGTCCGCGTTTCAACTGCAATCGTTGTCAAGTGTTAATTTGGAGGCACAACATCTCACGGATCTTCTTCCTTTTCCTTCCATCATTCCGTTACAATTCTCATCTTTGAGTCCACTAAACGTGTCGAGGGGGGCGGAATGAAATGCCAAGTGCTCACATTGATGTACCCCTGTACTGTTTGCTCGCTGCTTTTGTATGCCATCAAATCTGCCTGCTCGTTGCCATTGTCCGCCTCCTGTGCTTGATTGCGCTATTTATTTATGAAATGCAATAGTCTAACAACAGTCCCAGAGGCATCGTGGTGCTTTGATTGAACTGTCCAGGCCTGGTACTATGTGAGGGGGGTGCAGCCTGGGGTGGCGTACAGTATCTGCATGGTCCACCAGATTTAGGTGCATTGATCTAAGATGCATTGGTGATCGAAAAGATGGTTAGCGTGTCGGAGAGCTGACCGAGGCGGAGTCCTTATATGATGGTCCCGCTGTTAGGATGCTCGAGGCGAGTCCGGGGGATAGATCGAGATTCTGCCCGACAGAGAGGACGGTGCCAGGCTCAGACAGAGGTAAGGATGTCGCTGAGAGATCGTGGGGGCGGAGGTAACTAGGCCGCTCTGATGAAGGAGCAACCCCAAAGATGCAGCGCTTCCCCACCTCCTCTTCCTTGCAGTGACCAGACCACTCCAATGTCCTCGCAATATCGTAACTGACTCACAAGCCCGGGCGGGTCCCTGAATACAGCAGCCCCCACCTCCCCACCGATTTAAGCGACCTTGATGTAGACCCCAGCCCTCGCTTCCGGTGTGCCAGCTTTTCAGTGTGGATGACTGTCCCTCCCCTCCCCATGGAGCCCCCAACCTACACTGACTTTTTCACAGAATCGAGGAGCGAGCCCCTCCAAACCGTGTGACAAAGCTGCATTATTAGCAGGTGCGCGGTTGCTGCATACCCGTAGATGAGCTCCGGCTCTGGTCACTGTGCCCCAGCGCGCAGCAAGTTGGGTGACTGGGAACAGTAGGTAGAGCAGGGGAGCTGCACTGGGGAGAAGAGGGATCGTGCACCAGGCGCAGTGTGGGGCTTGCAGGGATAAAGGGGACAGCCTGCTCAAGGGACAGGAGAGACTTCATGGAACAAGCATTTGCAATGCAATAGGTCTCGCATTTGCAACAGTTTGAGCTCTTTGCATTGTAAATGACAACGCCTTTGATTTATGTAATGGTTTTTAAAACATAAATAAAAGGCATTATCATTTACAATGCCAATAGCTTAAACTCTCGCAAATGCGAGACCTATTGCATTGCAAATGCTTGTTTTGTATGTGTTGTCTCTTTGGCCTACTTCGTAATCACATAACTTTTGTTTTTGTGTGCAGTTTGTGCCGTAGTGGCATACTTAGGCTCGCATTACTGAAAATTAGAGCTATTGGTGTTGCATTATTATTTGCAACCCCAAAAGCTCAAACGTTTACTAATGCGAGACCTATTGCATTGCAAATGCTTGTTTTACTTCTATCTGAGGCATGTTTTTTCTCCACTATTGAATCTTTCATGGATTCTGCTTGCTACTCTGATTCAAGCATGCAAATCTATATAAGAGCCAAAACTGTAGAAAGTGAAAGTTACTCACCTGTAGTTCTTCAGTATTGGCATCTTTCATAGATGCACACCACCCTCCTGCCCATTAGAGGAGGGTGAGCCACTAAAAGGTCAAGTCTTGCTCTGGCTCAGCTCGAGGTTCTCTTAAGCTCATAATGAGCCGAGAGCTTTCATGTGATTTCTGCCTGCTGTACCCAGGATGTTGCATCAGGGTCAGAATTGCCGACTTTGGAACTGGGAAACCAGGTTCAACTCTTGGTGTCGGTCCAACATACCAAAAAAAAAAAAGTGATGTTGTGAAATGTAACTGGTTCTTCTGTAAAGCCCTCCGATACCTTTGGGTCGAGTTTGCGCTTTGTTTTGCGCTATATAAAAAAGCTGCAGAAAAATGCACAAAGAAGTAAAGACAAAGGATTAACATTAAAGGGAGAGACAAATATATACCCATATAGTTGCAGATTTTTTCAAAGTGAAGCCGGAAGACTTGGAAAAATCACGGCTTTCCAGCTTAAATTGTGTGATATTAGGCACATGTTTTATTTAATCAAAATGCCTTTTTCTTCATAATCACATAAGAAATCAGTTTCAAACATAGTTGCATTGTCAAGACAGGCAGTCAGGCACCGGGCGATGGGCTAGTGTTGGAAAACTATCAATTTGTTCATTTTTTGGGGCAGTGAGGTGGGGTCTGTTTCTTTCCTTTCAGCAATCTGTAGCGGCACGGTGGAGCCTGATCTGTCTGTCAGGAGCCTGCAGCAAGTGGCAGGTGGGCTTCGGTCATCCCCTTCATTCCCCTCTCAGGAGATGTCAGTGTATTTTACCGCCCCTTGCTGGGCCGTCCCATTGTCATGTGGGGCGGGTTTGGGTGGGAAGATGTGGTGAGGGGTGTACTGACTGAAGAGGGGGCCTCCTTTCTTGGAAAATAGGCTTGGGTTGTAGTCTGTTTGCAGCCCACTCAACTCCCATTAGGGCTGATATTATGCCTCCTTAGACCCCCTCCCTGCCAGACCAAAGCGCAGAGGGCACAGTGAGGGATCAGTGGGAGCCCAAGGGGGGCTGAAGCAAGAAGCTGTGCTGGTGAGCAGGGCCATCTTAACAGCATTATAGCCCCCTGGGCAAAGCAGTGCACTGGGCCCTGCCTACACAACCACTCACAGGAATAAAAATATTGAACTGAAAATGACTGTTCAACTCTGGTCTTCATGGGGCCCCTATGGTCGTGGGGCTCCTGGGCAACTGCCCAACATGCCCATGCTTTAAGAGGGCACTGCTGGTGGGGGTCACCTGAACTGGCAGCCAATGCCAAGTTGCAGAACAACTGTCGGCAATCTCACACGTTTCCCGGATTCACCCCTTGAATAATTTTATCAAGTCTCTCTACTCTAGCCGGTGGCAGTCTCATTTCAGTGTCATCTTTCCAACGTTTAGGTCGAGCCTGGGCAGCACATGCGCTGCGAGCCATGTTTATTGGAGTATGACCATGAGGCCCTGCCCACTCTCCGCCCATATTTGTCATTGGCTTGTGTCATTGTGCTTCATAAATGCTGGCTTCTGATTCGCCATTAGGCTTGTTAGTCCCTTGTTAGTGTTCTTTTGTAACCTCCCTTTTACTTCGGTTGATAGCGGTGCGTCTTCTTTAGTCTGTAAGCACTATTTTCGTTAATGAGTTTCTCTTACTTCAGGAGGCAGGAGGGTCTCTCGTGCGCAGTTGCGACCACTGGCTTGTTTATTTAACTCGTAGCAAACGGGAACTTTTCAGGGGCCATGGGAGACATGAAGAACCGGGTTTTCCTAGAACCCAGCGGTGCCAGGGACACACCCGAAGTCTTCGGATTCACCTGTCTTGGACTACAGAGACACGGAATACTTCTAGGTGGCGTCAGAGATCAAATTTATTAGCTGCAGCTAGTAACAGTAATCCCAGCAATACAACACGGTGTACAACTCAGGAAACTGCTCAACTTTCGTAGAGCAAGACATCATCTTTTATCTAGAATTTCAGTTCATTACGAATGCACACCCACTGCGGCAAATTCTGACGAATCAAATACATTTTACACACATTATTACATTCCAAGAAGCTCACTTTACATTGTACCAACCCACAAGTTTATTATTAGGACTGTCCCAACTTCGATTACCACAAGCCGGACAAACCCATAATTGAAAGCACTACCCATGTAATGAAAAAACATAAGAAAAGGAGCAATTCAGATGTTGAGTAGGATAAGATATGTGCAAGCGACTAAAAGTTAACGATATCCTGAACATTGATTGGTATTTTCAGACAACGATCAGCTAGAGAAATTGGCTTCGTGAAAGGGTCAGTTTCAGGTGACGGGGTCAGCATCTTGCAGTTCACTCGCAAGTCGAAAAGGCCAAGTTAAAACGTACATGAACAACGAAGCCCATTGTAGGAGAGTAGGGTCTGCTATCCTATGGTCACCCCAAATTTTTGCTTCTTGCTTCACTGGTTTTCGACTACTGAGGCTGTGGGCCTGCTAATCAGACCCCCAGCCTGCTGTTCTCTCACTAAATTAATGACACATCATGTGCTATAGGCACATACCAATTGGAAATGGACTCCTTGTCAGCCCCTGTAGAATGCACTATAGGTGCACAGGGCATAGGGGCCACCAAGGCCTACCAGGGGCTGCAGCATATCTTTTGCCACCCCTGGCTGGTTCTTAAATTGACACAACTGGCTGATCACTCAGCTGGGGTAAGGTGGTGTAAACACCCCTTGCTTAGGTATAGTATATCTATATCTAAACCTATATCTGGACACATGTAAACCTGTGAGCCACTCCTATAGTAGGCCTCATCAATCCTGGAGGCTGAGTGCGTGGTTTTATGTGAGATGGAGCTCTAGCATGAGCTGAGCCTGTCTGCAGCTGTCGGGAACAAATCCCTAAGCTGTTTCAGGATAATGCCATACCATATACTATTAAGTGCCTTATAATCCTCGCGGTTATTTAGCAACTTTGGTTTGGCTTTATCAAAACATGTCGTGTAAGGTGTCATACGATTTGGAATACCATCCCCTCGCCAGTTCTGGCGACGGGGATGGCATTCCACCCCTCTAGAGGGGTAAGACATGTTCCTTTACTAAATGCGGTTAATTTCTCCAAAGACCTTAAGATCCACAAAATGGATGCCTCTGCCACAGACAAATGTCTGGACCCCTGCAGTTGACCGAAACTCAGCAGATGGGGTCTGGACAAAGGGTTTCCTGTCACAGGAGGGTGTCACCACCCTCCAGACAGGAGATAGTGTATTGTAGCAGGGAGGTTTGAAAGAAACCAGACACTGCCTGGGGCGCACAAGGCTGCCCCTTGCATAATCCGGCCAAACCGGTTCTGGGGCACTCCAGCCCTCGTGCCAGGGCGGCCTGGATCAAAGGAAGGGGGTGTATCCACCCACTTCCTGGGTCCCACCCATAGGAGGGGACCTAGCAGGTAATCACGCCCCCCAGATTGGAATAAGAGTGGGAGCAGTGCCAATGCACATCAGATTTCCTGGAAGAAACATTTGAAACGCAATTCTGGACCCTTCGCCCTCCATCTCATCGTGGAAGCCCGAAGAATCTCCCTTGTGGTCAAGGAGTGACCACCCTGCAGCAGCAGGCACCATCCAGCCCTCGACGCCTACTTAGTTGCAGTTCCCGCCGGAACTCGAGCGACTGAGATCGACGAGATCAAGCTTGCCTGCCTTCCAACAGCCCGATCCACAGTCCCTGCAAAGCTGAGACCCGTGGAGGCGACCGGAAGCGTGGGGCACGCCATCTTGAATTGACCACGAGACGCTGACCGTGCAGCCCACGAGTGACCCTCGAAGCTGTGCACCGGGGTTTGAGAAGCCCCCACCCTGAGCTGCCCCTGAGCCGAAGTTCAGCCCTCCACACTCGACGAGTGCTGCGTGGGGCCCTTTGGCTCTATTTGGCTCAACGCGTTGGCCCGGTCACTTGCCAGCTGGCTAGTGGTCCCTGTGCCGACGAAACTACAAAGAAGACTCGTGAATCTGGTTGCTCCAGATCCACACCAGCTCCCCTGAAAAGGAGCCCCGACTCTGACCTTCCTGGTCCGAGTGAGAAGCAATCTTCCGATCCTGCGTGGATTGCTCTTACCAAGGCTTGTTTGCTCCAAACTTGAAGCCGACTGCACCGACGGTGAGAGCCTGCGTGGGACAGATCGTGACCTGCTCCTGGACGTCGCAGATGCCCCAGAGCCCACGTGACAGCGGAGAGAAGCTCCTCGACGACCACCTGATTGCGCCCGACATTGCCTGGTTCCGTCCTGGTTCCACCCTGGTCACTGCTGAGTGACCCAGACTCTGTCCCCTCTGCTTTCAGGTACTCTACAACTTGAGTCCACCCTTGGACTCCACCGGACACTTCATCTTTAACCCGCCTGCAGCCCTTTCAGCTTCAAGCACCAAGAGCCTGCGTGTCAAAACCCGACGCCACTTCGACCCTGTGCACCCACTTCCTGTGGGTGAGGTAACTTTGCTCCGCCGGTGTTCCCACACTGGTGCACACCTCTAGGGTCTGTGTGTTAAGTTTTGTTCCTCTAGGTTCAGCGGAAGTGTCCTTAAACTTTAACTCTATGACTTTTACGCACCATTGGTTAACATTGGTGCATGCGTGCGCTTTCCGCACATCTCCCGAATCCCGAGGGCCATTCCCGACTTCAGCATTGCTTGTCCTGACTGCTCCCAGCGATTCCCTAGGCCCTAGGCCTAACCACTGTTCGAGTGGCCTCTCTTATACCACTTGTTTAGTATATGGTTTGAGTGGCCACCCGCCCTCATCCATAATTGTGCAACTTGTATGTTTAAACAGTGCTTTTGATTTAACGCTTGTGCCCCTTTATTCATAAAGAATACTGGGGATTGTTTTTAGTAATAAACACATATATTTTTATAATATATACTTGTGTGGTGTCCTTTCATTTGGTATTACAGGATTGTATGTGGTAAAACAGCTCGCTTAACACGACCTCTTAAGTTAAGCCTTTAGGCTGCTTAGTCCATGCTACCCCTAGGATAGCTTGTCTAATAAGGTTGACTTACAACCAGACACCATAAGGGATTGTTTGGTCAGGTAGTAGGTGGTTCCAGAATTGGAAACATCCCCTACCAGGCCAACTTCTCACATTGGTGAGCAGCGGTGCGGATTTGAGCTTGCTGTTGTTTTACCATTGCAATATTTATATCAAATTGAAAGATCACATCAAGTACCTCTAGGTACATATAAATCAAAAGCTTAGCATATTAAGTTCTACTGAACTTAGTAGTTGTAGGTTGAAGGGATTAGCACACCCTGACTACAACTAACTAGCAAGGTACAGTAGGAAAACACTTAGTGTAGGTAAGTGCACCACTTACACCTCACTAGTAACCATGTCTGACACAGGAAAAGCCTCAGGGTCTAATCCTGTGACAGTTGACCCTACCCAGGCAACTTTTGGATATGACAAACTAACCCGCAGAGACTTGATTGCCTTGTGCAAAGCAAGAGGGTTAAAAAGGGGCAGAAGCCCCACCTGCCTAATCCTGGTAGAAATCCTAGAACAGGATGACTTAGAGAAGGCAAAGGCAGCTTCCCTAGACACAGGAAGTGGAGGGAACCCCCCTGTTACTGATCCCCCTGAAGAGGAGGATGATGATGACTTAGATGAGGACTCAGATGTTGAGGACTTAGAAGTTCAGGAACAGGGTAGCCAGGTTCCAGTTGCCAGGCTTAGCCAGGCCAACTTGGACCTACTGGGGAATGGAGAGGGCCAGCACCTCCCCAGAACCCAACATGTTATTCTCCCAGGCAACAGAAGAGTGAGATCTCCCTCAGGGGACTCTCATGTTTCTAGTGCCTCCAGAGAATCACAGAGAGGCATGAGTGCTTCTCAAAAGTTAGAGCATAGGGCCAGAATGAGGGCTGTCAAACTCCAGATAGAGAGGGAGGAGGTAGCCTTGGCTCAAGCTAGACTTGCCTTGGCAAGAGAGCAGAAATTAAGTGGCTTAGATGTCACTGGTGGCAGCAATTTTCCAAGAGAAAAAGACAGGGCCTATGATAATAGAAACCTGACCAAAATTGTGCCCCCCTTTAAAGAAGGGGATGACATCCACAAATGGATGACTGCTCTTGAGAGAGCCTGCATGGTACAGCAGGTTCCTGAGAATCAGTGGGCTGCAATTTTGTGGTACTCCTTTTCTGAGAAAGGGAGAGACAGGCTCCTCACAGTTAGACCTGAGGATGCCAAAAACTACTCTGTTTTGAAGAGTGCTCTTATTGAAGGGTTTGGCCTAACCACTGAGCAATACAGGTTGTTGTTCAGAGACACCCAAAAAGCACAGACTCAAGACTGGACTGATTTCGTTGAGTGTGCCACTAAGGCTTTGGAGGGTTGGTTGCAGGGAAGTAAAGTTTCAGACTATACAGGATTGTACAATCTTATAATGAGAGAACAGATCCTTAATAACTGTACAAACCAGCTGTTGCATCAATACCTTATTGACTCTGATCTGACCTCTCCCCAAGAATTGGGAAAGAAGGCAGACAAATGGGTCAGAACAAGGATTAAGCAGAAACCCCAGAACCAAGGTGGTGACCAGAAGAAAACAGACCAGAAGGGTGGTAACCAGAATCAGAAAGATAAAGAAAAAGACCAGAAGTCTTCAGGCCCCCAAACTAATAGTAAGGAGGGTGGTTCCCAAAATGGTAACAAGAAGAAGAAAAACAAAGGTCCAAAGACACCTTGGTGTAATACCTGCAAATCAGTTTCACACTGGGGCAGTGAGTGCACCAAGGCAAATCCAGTTCCCACCACTACAGCTCCTAAAGCAACTGCAACCCCAAGTACAGTAAGCAGTGGTGGAACACAGTCCAAGGGTGTAGCTGGGTTGACCCTGGGTATTGAAGTAGGATCTGGCCTAGTCAGAATCCCTACACAGGCAGTTCTCCTGTATGATGTGGACATTGAGTTGCCCACTGCAGTAAGCCCCACTAACCTGGGCAAATACAGGCAGACTCCCTTAATTAATGAGAAACTGGCTCAAGCATACAGGGACACATGTGCCAGTGTCACAATGGTGACACCTGACTTTGTGGACCCTGGACAGATTGTGCTAGGTGAGAGCTACCTAGTGACCAACGCCAGCAACTCCACTACCTCCCATAGTGTGGCAGTTGTGAACTTCTCCTGGGGAGGGGTTGATGGCCTAAAGAAAGTTGTGGTGAGTGCAGACCTACCAGTAGACTGTCTGTTAGGCAATGACCTTGAAAGCTCAGCATGGTCAGAAGTGGAGTACAGGACTCATGCAGAAATGCTAGGGATTTCAGAGCATGTCCTTGCCATGACAAGGGCTCAGGCTAAGAAGTGCCTTCCTGAACCAGTGGTGGATCTTGAAACAATAGACCATCCACAACCCAAGAGAAGGAGCAAGAGAGGAAAGGCCCAGCCTTCCACCTTGCCCCAGGTTGAGGATCAAGTTTCAGAGGAAACTGATTCTGCAGTCCAAGAGGAGACTGTCTCTGAGGAGCTTGAACCTGACCAGGTTGAGTTCCTGGGGACAGGGGGACCCTCAAGGGCAGACCTGAGGCAGGCTCAATTAGATTGCCCTTCCCTTGAACCCCTCAGACAGCAGGCTGCTGCTGAGGCTGCTGGGGATGCCCAAGGTACCCATGCTGTGTATTGGGATGATGGACTCCTTTACTCAGAGGCTAGAGACCCCAAGCCTGGCATGACCAGGAGGTTGGTCATACCTCTGCAGTTTAGGGGGTTCCTTCTTACCTTGGCCCATGATATTCCCCTTGCAGGACACTTAGGCCAGAACAAGACGTGGGACAGGCTTGTTTCACACTTTCACTGGCCTCACATGTCAGAGGATGTCAAGGAGTTTTGTCGCTCCTGTGTCACTTGCCAAGCCAGTGGTAAGTCAGGTGACACAACAAAGGCCCCCCTAATACCACTACCTGTGGTGGGGGTCCCCTTTGAAAGAGTTGGAATTGATATTGTGGGTCCAATGGACCCCCAAACAGCATCTGGGAACAGATTCATACTGGTGGTAGTGGATCATGCCACCAGGTATCCAGAGGCTATTCCCCTGAGGACCACCACAGCACCTGTGGTGGCAAAAGCCCTCATTGCAGTTTTCTCAAGAGTGGGCTTTCCAAAGGAGGTGTTATCAGATAGGGGCACCAATTTTATGTCCAGCTATCTGAAAGCAATGTGGAAGGAATGTGGAGTAAACTATAAGTTTACCACCCCATATCATCCACAATGCAATGGGCTTGTGGAGAGATTTAACAAGACCCTTAAAGGCATGATAAAAGGATTACCAGAGAAGCTCAGGCGGAAATGGGACATTCTTTTACCCTGCCTGCTCTTTGCTTACAGAGAGGTCCCACAGAAGGGGGTTGGCTACAGCCCTTTTGAACTTTTGTTTGGCCACCCTGTGAGAGGTCCATTGTGTTTGGTGAAGGAAGGATGGGAGTTACCTCTCAAAAAGCCCAAACTAGACATAGTGGACTATGTACTTGGTCTCCGCTCCAGGATGGCTGAGTACATGGAAAGAGCATCCAAAAACCTGGAGGCCAGCCAAGAATTACAGAAAGCTTGGCATGACCAAAAGGCTGTGCTGGTAGAGTTCCAACCAGGACAGAAGGTATGGGTACTGGAGCCAGTGGCTCCAGCAGCACTCCAAGACAAATGGAGTGGACCCTATCCTATTATTGAGAAGAAGGGGGAAGTCACCTACTTGGTAGACTTTGGAACACCCAGGAGCCCTCACAGGGTAATACATGTGAATCGCTTGAAAGCATTTGTGGACAGGGAGGACATGAGCTTGCTCATGGCCACAGATGGGGAACAGGAGGAAGAGAGTGACCCTCTCCCAGACCTGCTTTCTCAGAACCCTGATGATGGTTCAGTTGATGGAGTAGCCTTGGCAGGCAGCCTCACTGACCAGCAACAGAGGGACTGCAGACAAGTTTTGCAGGCTCACAGGCAAATGTTTTCACTCACACCCAGCCAGACTGACTGGTGTACCCATGTTGTGGACACTGGTGACAGTTTGCCTGTCAAGAATAAGATCTACAGGCAGCCTGATCATGTCAGGGATTGCATCAAGGCTGAGGTGCAAAAGATGTTGGAGCTTGGAGTGATTGAGCCATCAGAGAGCCCATGGGCCAGCCCAGTAGTCCTGGTGCCAAAACCTCATACCCAAGATGGAAAGAGAGAAATGAGGTTTTGCGTGGATTACAGGGGTCTCAATGCTGTCACTAGGACAGATGCTCACCCCATTCCAAGAGCAGATGAGCTCATTGACAGATTGGCTTCTGCCAAGTTTCTGAGCACATTTGATCTGACAGCTGGCTACTGGCAAATCAGACTAGCTGAGGAGTCAAAAGCCAAAACAGCATTCTCTACCCCTAGTGGACATTATCAGTTTGTGGTAATGCCCTTTGGTTTGAAGAATGCACCTGCCACTTTCCAAAGGTTGGTGAACCAAGTCCTTACTGGGTTGGATGACTTTTGTGCAGCTTATCTAGATGATATTGCTGTCTTTAGCTCCACCTGGGAGGCTCACCTGATCCACCTGAAGAAAGTTTTGGAGGCCCTGCAAAAGGCAGGCCTAACTATCAAGGCCACAAAGTGCCAGATAGGGCAGAGTAAGGTTGTATACCTGGGCCACCTAGTAGGTGGAGGCCAGGTTCAGCCACTGGAAAGCAAAATCCAGGCCATACAGGACTGGGCTCCTCCAGTTACCCAGACACAAGTCAGAGCCTTCTTGGGCCTGACTGGGTATTACAGAAAGTTTGTGAAAAACTATGGGTCTATAGTGACACCATTAAATGACTTGACATCCAAGAAGATGCCAAAAAAGGTTCAGTGGACAGTTAGCTGTCAGAAGGCATTTGATGACCTGAAGAAGGCCATGTGCTCTGCACCTATCCTAAAGAGTCCTGACTACTCCAAACAGTTCATTGTTCAGACAGATGCTTCTGAGTTGGGGGTGGGAGCTGTGCTCTCACAACTTAATCAAGATGGTCAAGACCAGCCTATTGCTTTCATTAGCAGGAGGCTGACTCCCAGAGAGAAACGTTGGTCAGCCATTGAGAGGGAGGCCTTTGCTGTGGTTTGGGCATTAAAGAAGTTGAGGTCCTACTTGTTTGGAACTCACTTCCTGGTGCAGACAGACCATAAGCCCCTCTTATGGCTTAATCAGATGAAGGGTGAAAATCCCAAACTGCTCAGGTGGTCCATTTCCCTACAGGGGATGGACTTTACAGTGGAGCACCGCCCAGGGACTGACCATGGTAATGCAGATGGTCTCTCCAGGTACTTCCACTTAGAACATGAAGACTTATCTGGTCAAGGTTAGTTTAATGTCCCTGCGTTTGGGGGGGGGGGTTGTGTAGGAGAGTAGGGTCTGCTATCCTATGGTCACCCCAAATTTTTGCTTCTTGCTTCACTGGTTTTCGACTACTGAGGCTGTGGGCCTGCTAATCAGACCCCCAGCCTGCTGTTCTCTCACTAAATTAATGACACATGTGCTATAGGCACATACCAATTGGAAATGGACTCCTTGTCAGCCCCTGTAGAATGCACTATAGGTGCACAGGGCATAGGGGCCACCAAGGCCTACCAGGGGCTGCAGCATATCTTTTGCCACCCCTGGCTGGTTCTTAAATTGACACAACTGGCTGATCACTCAGCTGGGGTAAGGTGGTGTAAACACCCCTTGCTTAGGTATAGTATATCTATATCTAAACCTATATCTGGACACATGTAAACCTGTGAGCCACTCCTATAGTAGGCCTCATCAATCCTGGAGGCTGAGTGCGTGGTTTTATGTGAGATGGAGCTCTAGCATGAGCTGAGCCTGTCTGCAGCTGTCGGGAACAAATCCCTAAGCTGTTTCAGGATAATGCCATACCATATACTATTAAGTGCCTTATAATCCTCGCGGTTATTTAGCAACTTTGGTTTGGCTTTATCAAAACATGTCGTGTAAGGTGTCATACGATTTGGAATACCATCCCCTCGCCAGTTCTGGCGACGGGGATGGCATTCCACCCCTCTAGAGGGGTAAGACATGTTCCTTTACTAAATGCGGTTAATTTCTCCAAAGACCTTAAGATCCACAAAATGGATGCCTCTGCCACAGACAAATGTCTGGACTCCTGCAGTTGACCGAAACTCAGCAGATGGGGTCTGGACAAAGGGTTTCCTGTCACAGGAGGGTGTCACCACCCTCCAGACAGGAGATAGTGTATTGTAGCAGGGAGGTTTGAAAGAAACCAGACACTGCCTGGGGCGCACAAGGCTGCCCCTTGCATAATCCGGCCAAACCGGTTCTGGGGCACTCCAGCCCTCGTGCCAGGGCGGCCTGGATCAAAGGAAGGGGGTGTATCCACCCACTTCCTGGGTCCCACCCATAGGAGGGGACCTAGCAGGTAATCACGCCCCCCAGATTGGAATAAGAGTGGGAGCAGTGCCAATGCACATCAGATTTCCTGGAAGAAACATTTGAAACGCAATTCTGGACCCTTCGCCCTCCATCTCATCGTGGAAGCCCGAAGAATCTCCCTTGTGGTCAAGGAGTGACCACCCTGCAGCAGCAGGCACCATCCAGCCCTCGACGCCTACTTAGTTGCAGTTCCCGCCGGAACTCGAGCGACTGAGATCGACAAGATCAAGCTTGCCTGCCTTCCAACAGCCCGATCCACAGTCCCTGCAAAGCTGAGACCCGTGGAGGCGACCGGAAGCGTGGGGCACGCCATCTTGAATTGACCACGAGACGCTGACCGTGCAGCCCACGAGTGACCCTCGAAGCTGTGCACCGGGGTTTGAGAAGCCCCCACCCTGAGCTGCTCCTGAGCCGAAGTTCAGCCCTCCACACTCGACGAGTGCTGCGTGGGGCCCTTTGGCTCTATTTGGCTCAACGCGTTGGCCCGGTCACTTGCCAGCTGGCTAGTGGTCCCTGTGCCGACGAAACTACAAAGAAGACTCGTGAATCTGGTTGCTCCAGATCCACACCAGCTCCCCTGAAAAGGAGCCCCGACTCTGACCTTCCTGGTCCGAGTGAGAAGCAATCTTCCGATCCTGCGTGGATTGCTCTTACCAAGGCTTGTTTGCTCCAAACTTGAAGCCGACTGCACCGACGGTGAGAGCCTGCGTGGGACAGATCGTGACCTGCTCCTGGACGTCGCAGATGCCCCAGAGCCCACGTGACAGCGGAGAGAAGCTCCTCGACGACCACCTGATTGCGCCCGACATTGCCTGGTTCCGTCCTGGTTCCACCCTGGTCACTGCTGAGTGACCCAGACTCTGTCCCCTCTGCTTTCAGGTACTCTACAACTTGAGTCCACCCTTGGACTCCACCGGACACTTCATCTTTAACCCGCCTGCAGCCCTTTCAGCTTCAAGCACCAAGAGCCTGCGTGTCAAAACCCGACGCCACTTCGACCCTGTGCACCCACTTCCTGTGGGTGAGGTAACTTTGCTCCGCCGGTGTTCCCACACTGGTGCACACCTCTAGGGTCTGTGTGTTAAGTTTTGTTCCTCTAGGTTCAGCGGAAGTGTCCTTAAACTTTAACTCTATGACTTTTACGCACCATTGGTTAACATTGGTGCATGCGTGCGCTTTCCGCACATCTCCCGAATCCCGAGGGCCATTCCCGACTTCAGCATTGCTTGTCCTGACTGCTCCCAGCGATTCCCTAGGCCCTAGGCCTAACCACTGTTCGAGTGGCCTCTCTTATACCACTTGTTTAGTATATGGTTTGAGTGGCCACCCGCCCTCATCCATAATTGTGCAACTTGTATGTTTAAACAGTGCTTTTGATTTAACGCTTGTGCCCCTTTATTCATAAAGAATACTGGGGATTGTTTTTAGTAATAAACACATATATTTTTATAATATATACTTGTGTGGTGTCCTTTCATTTGGTATTACAGGATTGTATGTGGTAAAACAGCTCGCTTAACACGACCTCTTAAGTTAAGCCTTTAGGCTGCTTAGTCCATGCTACCCCTAGGATAGCTTGTCTAATAAGGTTGACTTACAACCAGACACCATAAGGGATTGTTTGGTCAGGTAGTAGGTGGTTCCAGAATTGGAAACATCCCCTACCAGGCCAACTTCTCACACCCATGCAACTTTGTTCGTTCGGTTACCTCCATGGCCTACGTGAGGGCAACACAAAATGGCATCTCGAACAACGCAAACAAAAGGTAGTCCGGTCCCGAAAACCACGGAACCTCAGAAAGAAGTCAACACAGCGATACCTTCAAGCATTTGGAATGCAAAACTCTCGCATTTGCGAGAGTTTAAGCTATTGGCATTGTAAATGGCAATGCCTTTTATTTATGTTTCAAAAATCAAAACATAAATAAAAGGCATTGTCATTTGCAATGCTAGTAGCACAAGCTTGCGTAAATGCGAGACCGTTTGCATTGCAGATGCTTGTTTTAAATGTGAGAGGTAAGCTCCCACCACCCTTTTTTTCAGACCATCCTCTAAGAAGCTACAGCATCATCCATGTCACAGTTTTATAAGTACATGAAAGTAGAAACTGTAGTTGCTGCCTGGTCCTGTTTTAATGTTTTGTTTTTTAACAAGCAGAGCTACTATTTTCCGTGTTTAGGCACATGATGGTAAGTGAGGAAGAGATCATTTGGTTGAAGCAGAATTTCAAATAGACTGCACTTCCAGTCCTTGCACACTATTTGGGCAGGCGGCCACTGCCTTGCTGGCTCTAGTCTCAAAACCCACCATATCCCCCAGACATGGAGACCCCAAGAGCTCTCAATGTGAACTGAAAAGGCGCACTGCAATACATGGGCTTTCTCATTTTTTTTGTTTGTTTGAATATCTTTATTTGTTTTCATTATGTACTCATAATAGATGTCAGATTCAATAATCAGGGAAATGCAACCTGTCATCTCTTAGTCATACAACAGCCGTCAGAGGAAAACCCACTTCTCTGTAAAACATCAATCCCACATCATTCCACCCAATGCAAAGAGGAAGTGAGGAAGAGAAAAATAAGGGAGGGGAAAAATAAATAAATAAACAGAGGTTAACTCTCAAGGGTATGCTGTTCACAATGGTAAATCACATGCCTAAGGAACAAGGGGACCGTGCCGGAGAAATATAATGTGTCGGGCAACTGAAAATCTGAATAAGCCCCAGGTCGTGATCTGAATAGTTGTGGGCAGTGTGTGTGTTGGAAGTGACATTTAGAGAGTGTTTAGCCATGTGTTATAGAGTGCAACGCGCCGTAGGGCATGCGGGTGTGTTTCAACGAGGCTTGATCTTCCAAGTATGTGTCACTGTCAGCTCTACAGGGGCTTTCTCATGACAGCGCACTGTACTAGCTGCACCATTCACGGATATACTGCTGCTCCTTTGTGACCAGGAGGGTGGCAGAGATGGCCTGGATGCACACTGCTGGTTTATACACTAAGGAGCCAATCCACAGGCAAATCCCTTGGCTCAGCTCTGGCTCATCTCTCCCTGTTAATTTGTTGGCTTTCCCTCCCCCGACTCAGGCCTACATTGGACCCTTAATGCTGCTCAATGCAACTTTATTTGCAGCTGTACCTGCTTCATCCAATCAGTGCATGGAATACAAATACACCTAGGATAGCAAGCCACTGTTGGGCACAATACCAGTACACTGATGATAGAGAGTCCCTGGTTGGCTCAATAGCAGACAACTGATGATAGTAAGCCACGGAGGAGCACAGCATCAATCCACTGAGGACACTGAGTCACTGCTGGGCACTAAACGAACCCCCTGTTGGTAACGAGCCACTGGTGGGCACAATGGCCATGCTGATGACCGTAAACTTTTGCAGACACTGTATCTGTGATGGATACAGTACTAATTCTCCTTAGATACAGAGACACTGGGCTCCTCAATACCAATCCACTGATGATAGAGTCACTAGTGGGCACACGGCTAATCCACTGTTGTTACAGCAGGAACTACCAACCTAAAATCATCTTACCCGAAGAAGAGAATGGCCACCATCAACATTAAACTAATACATTTATTGCTCCATGTTGTTTTTTACTTCCAAGCTGGGACTGTAAGCAGCTGACTTCTTCCCAGCATTCCTGTCTACTGCTCGCGGAACCCGCTGCGCGGGTCCCGCTTCGTGTGGGCTGTTCGTGCTGGCTGAGGAGCCAGTTATTCTACGCTGGGACTTTGTGTTGGGAGGTTAATTGAGCAGGGCTGCAAGCGTGTTGTAGGCGCAGGACTACCAGTCCCAGGAGTGCCTGCAACTCCCAATTGCCACCACCTGGGACGCTCTCCCTGCAGGCTCCTCCCCGCCATCCTCACGGTAAAAGCCGTCACCGCTGGTTCTCCTGTGGATTGCTCCATGTTGTTTTTTACTTCCAAGCTGGGACTGTAAGCAGCTGATTTCTTCCCCGCATTCCTGTCTACTGCTCGCGGAACCCGCTGCGCGGGTCCCGCTTCGTGTTGGCTGTTCGTGCTGGCTGAGGAGCCAGTTATTCTACGCTGGGACTTTGTGTTGGGAGGTTAATTGAGCAGGGCTGCGAGCGTGTTGTAGGTGCAGGACTACCAGTCCCAGGAGCGCCTGCAACTCCCAATTGCCACCACCTGGGACGCTCTCCCTGCAGGCTCCTCCCCGCCATCCTCACGGTAAAAGCCGTCACCGCTGGTTCTCCTGTGGATTGCTCCATGTTGTTTTTTACATCCAAGCTGGGACTGTAAGCAGCTGATTTCTTCCCCGCATTCCTGTCTACTGCTCGCGGAACCCGCTGCGCGGGTCCCGCTTCGTGTGGGCTGTTCGTGCTGGCTGAGGAGCCAGTTATTCTACGCTGGGACTTTGTGTTGGGAGGTTAATTGAGCAGGGCTGCGAGCGTGTTGTAGGTGCAGGACTACCAGTCCCAGGAGCGCCTGCAACTCCCAATTGCCACCACCTGGGACGCTCTCCCTGCAGGCTCCTCCCCGCCATCCTCACGGTAAAAGCCGTCACCGCTGGTTCTCCTGTGGATTGCTCCATGTTGTTTTTTACATCCAAGCTGGGACTGTAAGCAGCTGATTTCTTCCCCGCATTCCTGTCTACTGCTCGCGGAACCCGCTGCGCGGGTCCCGCTTCGTGTGGGCTGTTCGTGCTGGCTGAGGAGCCAGTTATTCTACGCTGGGACTTTGTGTTGGGAGGTTAATTGAGCAGGGCTGCGAGCGTGTTGTAGGCGCAGGACTACCAGTCCCAGGAGCGCCTGCAACTCCCAATTGCCACCACCTGGGACGCTCTCCCTGCAGGCTCCTCCCCGCCATCCTCACGGTAAAAGCCGTCACCGCTGGTTCTCCTGTGGATTGCTCCATGTTGTTTTTTACTTCCAAGCTGGGACTGTAAGCAGCTGATTTCTTCCCCGCATTCCTGTCTACTGCTCGCGGAACCGGCTGCGCGGGTCCCGCTTCGTGTGGGCTGTTCGTGCTGGCTGAGGAGCCAGTTATTCTACGCTGGGACTTTGTGGTGGGAGGTTAATTGAGCAGGGCTGCGAGCGTGTTGTAGGCGCAGGACTACCAGTCCCAGGAGCGCCTGCAACTCCCAATTGCCACCACCTGGGACGCTCTCCCTGCAGGCTCCTCCCCGCCATCCTCACGGTAAAAGCCGTCACCGCTGGTTCTCCTGTGGATTGCTCCATGTTGTTTTTTACTTCCAAGCTGGGACTGTAAGCAGCTGATTTCTTCCCCGCATTCCTGTCTACTGCTCGCGGAACCCGCTGCGCGGGTCCCGCTTCGTGTGGGCTGTTCGTGCTGGCTGAGGAGCCAGTTATTCTACGCTGGGACTTTGTGTTGGGAGGTTAATTGAGCAGGGCTGCGAGCGTGTTGTAGGCGCAGGACTACCAGTCCCAGGAGCGCCTGCAACTCCCAATTGCCACCACCTGGGACGCTCTCCCTGCAGGCTCCTCCCCGCCATCCTCACGGTAAAAGCCGTCACCGCTGGTTCTCCTGTGGATTGCTCCATGTTGTTTTTTACTTCCAAGCTGGGACTGTAAGCAGCTGATTTCTTCCCCGCATTCCTGTCTACTGCTCGCGGAACCCGCTGCGCGGGTCCCGCTTCGTGTGGGCTGTTCGTGCTGGCTGAGGAGCCAGTTATTCTACGCTGGGACTTTGTGTTGGGAGGTTAATTGAGCAGGGCTGCGAGCGTGTTGTAGGCGCAGGACTACCAGTCCCAGGAGCGCCTGCAACTCCCAATTGCCACCACCTGGGACGCTCTCCCTGCAGGTTCCTCCTCCTTCTCATTCTAATCGTATATCTTCATCAGCTGTGTCCCGCAGCGCGGGAGCGCGCGGGAGAGCGCCCGGGAGAAGCCCGGGAGAAGCCCGGGACAAGGGCGGGACCGTCTGTGGCCGTCCGGGGCCGAAAGAGGCCGGGCTGGGCCACCTTACTGAAATTTTCCTGCTCTGGTATTTAGGATATTTAGCTTATTAACCGTGTGTATTGTAAGTCATTTTAATATTTATAGTGTTCTTAGCTTCTTAGGAAGCGTAGGAGGCCCCTCAGTATGTCCTCTTCTATTAGTATTCCCACATTGTTGCCCCCCTTGAACGAAGCGGGGACTGCCACCACCGGTCCTTTGGACACATATTTTAAACGAATATTTTCAGACATTGATAAAGAAATTGCTCTGGCGGAAAGACGTGCAGAGCGGAGATTATCCATCGAACTCTTGAAAACCCCTGTTGACAAACGCCCTGTACAAAGTTTTCCGGCATTGGTTACCCCCCTATCATCTATAACTTTACCAGCTGTATCGGAAACATCATACCCCTTTCCTCCAACTATTGAGCCATTGGCAGTTTTGTCCTTGGAATCTGATATTCCTATTTTGCCTGTAATCCCTTCTAGTAATTTTAATAATCCACCTATTGTACAGCCATGCATGGCCCAATCTAGTGTTTTACCCCAAGTTGTACAACCAAAACCTTGTCCTAAAAGGAAGAGGAGTGCTGCTTCAAAGAAATGTTATGTTCCAAAACCCCCGATAAAAGTTAGAAAAGTGGGAATATCTACACGCCCACAGGACCCCCCTGATAATAGTTCTAGTGGGGTACTGATGGGAGAGGGGGAAGCTGTCATACTAAGTCCAGATCCTATAGTGATTCCGTCACCTGATACACCACTGTTTACTCCGCAATTGCTCCTCGAGTTGGAGAGACTAATGCGGTCCCTTCTGACTCCTATAGAGGAACGTGTTAAAAAATTAGCGGATAGATTAGATCACCTTGAACAGGCCACTCTGGATAATTTCTTCTCCACAAAATCACTAATCAAGCCCCATATTAGGAGGGGGGAGTGTAGGAACCCCCAGCAACCGGTTGGGCAGGATGAAAGTGCCCCCACGGTCGATCTCAATTCGCCCGTGGTGAGCACTGTAATCGGGACACATGGAACGGGACAAAGCCGTAAGACTAACATCGAACTGCCAGCCACTCTAGGTAGTAAGAATGGTGGGAAAACCAAGCCCCCTGACACTATGGCTAAAGGTAGTAAGGAGTGTCCCAAAAATGTTATCCCTTTGAACAACAGTACCCTGAAACCTTGTCCTGGTCATGTAGACGGTGGTAGCAACAGCTCCAGAAAAAGTAAGGCTGTAATGAACAATTCTAAGGCTTCCCAGGTATTAGTAAATGTCCCAATATCCCGCAGTGTGGCTCAAGACAATAGCCGCCCCATACTCCCTGTGATGAAGTCCCCACCTAGGATACCCCCTATAAATCTCACCCCAGATTCTTACCCTTATGTGGCTGTCCTTACCAATGCTCCAGCTCTATTGGTAGGCCAGAGAGAAAGCTTCCAAATGTTAAAAAACAAAGTCATGCATTGGCTAAGGGTTAATAGACCATTGCCTGGGGAAGTTGATGGTCTGATCATCGGGGTAAGAAGGGTCAATTGGATAGGTTGCACTCCCAAAAATTTGGGGGGGAATGTATTATTATTAACTTCCAAGACCCAAGGGTTGTAGGTTGGATAACGAGGCCGGGTTGGGGCACTAGAAGTGGTGGGATTAGTATTGTGGATCTCACCTTTTTCTACCCAAGACCAATTGGTGCCCAATTTGGCGTGAATAACGAATAGGGTAGTTTAAGTCGTTTATCACTGACGGGGTTTGTTCCCCACACTGTGCCCTTGTTAAGACCAAACCTTTACAGCGGTCCAACCTACAATTCCCATGATGGGGCAAAAAACTTGGGTTGGGGTTGTTGACGAAGGTCGAATGATTCCCTGGACATTGGGGGAAATGTGACAGGGGGGGACTTATATGGGAACTTTATCGTGCCAACCTTGGATACAAAGGTGTACCCCAAAGAAGTGATTATTGGTAGAGAGATTGTGAACTTGAAGGGAAGCAGTGAGGTGTGTATGCAAAGTACGGAGGGAGAAGTCCCGCTCACAATAAGTACGATTGATATCCAGGAAACTGACGCTAATTTTGTAGACATTGCAAGTGATCAGGAAAGGAATACTGAAAGCCCGATTAATGTTTCTTCCATGTTGGCTCTGGAGGCGGGAAATAGAGACGACCCTATTCCAGGGAAGTTTTTCTCGTGGAATATTGCGGGGTTAGGCAGTAGGCTATTGTCCCAAAATTGGATAGATTTTGTTAAGGGGTTTGAAGTCTGTCTATTCCAGGAGACATGGGCCTGCGATCCTATTTTTCTCCCAGGCTACTTAAATTTTTCCATTCCAGCTAACAAAGGTGCTAGAGGTCGACCCATGGGAGGTTTAACAGTTTGGGTAAAGCAAGGTCTACAAATCAAAGTGAAAGTGTTGGACCTGGGTTGTAGGGATATTCAATTGTTAAGAATAGAATCGGATAAGCAGGGAGTGGTAGATATATATAACATTTATGCTAGGGGTACTAATAATGGGAGTTCCCCCACCCTAGAGGCCCTGTCCACTTACCTTGAATCAAAGTCTCTGGGAAACAGAGTGGTAGTGGCTGGTGATCTCAATAGGACCTTCGAACCGTTGGATAATACGGAAAACCCTCTAGGGCAAGAGGAAGACATCCTATGGGGTGTTCCGTCTCTAAACTTGGCTCCGGTTAAACGGTGGACGAAGGATATATTGCTTTTGAATGCTATGTGCTTGGAATATGGGATGAGGGCCCTAAATGGAAGGACTAGGGGTGACCAGGAAGGTGTTTGTACATTTGACAACGGCCATAACAAAAGTAGAATAGACTATGTTATCTGTAGCCTCTATTTATGGCAGGGGGTATGCGATATGGTAATTGAGGGTAGATTGGAAAGTGACCACAATCCCCTCTGTGTCACCCACGATTGGTGGACGCCAACGTTAGGCAACCCGCAACCTCGAGATGAAGTTCTACCGGTTATGACCAACGATATGCGTAGGCTTAAATGGCCAAGTGTGTTGGCGAATGCAGAATCTATGGCCTACATAAATTTAGAGCTGGATGCTGCAATCGCCGCCATGGAGACAGCAAGCCCCGTAATTCCTGGGTCTAGTGTAACTACAGACATACACGATAAGTTTTTTTCCCTTTTAAAACCACATTTTATGAGACCTTCTAAAACAAACAGGAAAGTCCTACCTAAACCGGCTAGGTGGTTCAATAAGCAGTGTAGGGTAGCAAGATTGGCCTTGGGTAGAGCAATTAGAAGTAGGGATAGGGTTGAGATTGGTCTAGCCAGGAAGCACTACAATGTTAGTGTTTGCCAGGCCAAAAAAAAATGGGACGAAGAGTACTGGGATGAATTGTTGGTGGCCGCAGGAGCTAAGGATTCCAGGCAATTCTGGAAAATTGTGAAGTGGGGTAGAGGTGGCAACCCAAATAAACCAGATAACAATGTTGATGAGGCGGCCTGGGTTGAGTATTTCAAACCCCAGTATGCAGAAAATAAGGAATTTTTGGCTGCGGAGGTAATTCCAGTTGTGTTTTCTATGGAAAGTTTGTTTTCCCCTAAAGAAGTAGAATTAGTAATCTGTTCTTTACAAGGGGCTAGGGCACCGGGTTTAGACGGAATACCATCAGATGTATTCAAAAATGATAAAGCACGGTGGGTCAGGTATGTGACCCTATTGGGAAATGCTATTGCAATGGGGGCTGCAATACCTGAAGCATGGAAGGGAGCGATAATAATACCCATCTACAAGAAAGGAGATCGGTCCCTCCCGGTTAATTATAGGCCGATAAGTTTGATTGCCACCGTCCAAAAGGTGGTGGGGAAGATGGTGGTAAACAAACTGATGGACTGGGTAGAGGATAATAATGCTCTGTCCCCCTACCAGGCAGGTTTCCGACGGGCGACCAGCACGGTAGATCAAATATTTCGTTTCACCATGCTGAGGTGGGGGACGGTGTTGCTTGGCGAGGGCAGCCTATATGTCGCCTTTGTCGACTTGCGGGCTGCCTTCGACCTGGTCCCACGAAGCAGGCTATGGATAGTCTTGAGCAGAATGGGGGTCCCGCCCGAGTTGCTCACCTTGATCATGCGGTTGCACGAGTGCAACTTTGCCAAAGTCCGGTGGGGGTTGAATGGGGAATCTTCTGTCGACTTCCCGGTCGAACGGGGGGTACGACAGGGATGTGCAATGGCGCCTTTGCTCTTTTCCCTATTCATTAATGGAATTGTGGGTAGGATGCTGGGCGCAAGTGTAGATGCACCTTCGTTAGCGGGCCTCAGGGTCCCGATCCTGATGTTCGCTGACGACACTTTAATATTGTCGAAAACCCCGGCTGGATTGCAGTGCGCCCTAAATATATTTGATGTTTTTTGTGGGGAGCATGGCCTTGAAGTTAATGTTGGCAAGACCAAGCTGATAGCTTTTTCCCAAAGGCGTAGATCCCGCCCAAGGATATCTCTGAACAATAGTGAGCTCGAGGTAGTCAGTGTTTTTACCTATCTAGGGGTCGAGATATCTAGTAAGCCAGATTGGTCTCACCATATAGGAAAGGCGGTACTAAGGCACCAGCAGGTCTCAGGGGCTCTACGGGTAGAGCAAACAAAATCAAAGACCAAGCCCATAAAACCGGTTCTTCTTGTATATGATGCCAAAGCTAATGGGTCAGCCCTATATGGGGCAGAAGTGTGGGGTTTCGGGAGGCTTCTTCCTCTGCAAACATCAGAGAATAGGTTCTTAAGGGGAATAACGGGGCTTCCCCAGAGCGCACCATTAATTCCGCTCGTCCTCGATCTAGGGAGGAGATCTGTTAGTGACCAAGCTCGTCTACGACCTATTCTCTATTGGAGATGCCTCTGGACTACCCCAGAGATTCGGCACTATGCCGACGGGTTTCTAGCCCTAATTAAAGCTGACACCTTTCACAAAATACCATGGCTGAAGAAACTCAGGGCTGCTTTGGGTGAGCTTGGCCTCCCTAATCTCTGGGATAATCCATCTGGGGAAGTATTCCCAAGTAAAAACACTATTAAAACTTTATATTGGGACTACATAGATGGAAGACTCTGGAGAAGTACAACATTTAATACAATGGGGGGGAGGTTTCTGGAAATTAAAATGAGTCCTATATTAGAACTTTATTGGGACAGTATTACTGTCCCAATGGATAGGAAGTTATTTTTCCAGCTAAGGTCTGGTTCACTCCCCCTGAGATCTCTGACGGGTAGATGGCGGAGCTCGAATACCTCATGCTGCCCGGTGTGTGGTGCAACCAATGAAAGTATAGGCCACTTTTTATTTTTGTGTGAGGCATATGTTATCCCGAGAAGAGTATGGCTGGCCCCAGTTTGCCGAAACCTTGGGGTATCTAGTGGGGTTGAGGGCCTACGAATCATTTGTACCACCACTGATATGCCTATTGTACTGGGAACATCTAAGTATTTGGGGTGGGCATGGTCCATTAGGCGGAGGGCAATATGTGCTAATCCAAATTTATATTTGTTTTAAAGACCAAACAACCTTTTATTGTTAAAGCTTGCACAATTGTTTTAAATACATTGTATGAATGAAATATTGATTTTAACAAATATGTATTTTTAAATGTACATTTGTGCTTTTATGAGTATATATCTTGAATAAAGCTTTACAACAACTAATACAGAACCTCAGAGTGATCATGGACCCTGACCATCCCTTGATTTCTCGAGAACATTGTATCAAGAAGTGCCTTTTACGTCTTACAAGCTCTTCTACAACTCTTCCCTCCTCTCTAGTCTTACCTCAGGCACTATAGGCCATGCTCACCCTTGGCAGACCTCAAGTGGATGATGCAAATTGTCGTTTATCTTGGGCCTCTCCCTTTTTACTCCAAAAAGTGCAAATGATCCAGAACTCGACAGGAAAATATTTCCTTCACCGTCCAACCACTATGGAACCCATTACACTAGTACTTACAACATTTTGATGACTGCCTGTGGTCAGACTGTCTGCCTTCAAAGCACTTTGTATTGCCCACAACGCCACCCACAGCCAAGGCCACTGCTGCAAAAATTAAGGATGGTAGACATGAATGCAACAATCTCATTCTACTCCAGAAAACAAGTTCAACTATGCAAACATGGATTCAGGTTGTCTGCATTCAGCTATGCATCACGAAGGATACCAAAACACCTGCCACTTAGGCCTCATGCACACTCACAGCCCATGCCTTCTCAACCAGGCACAAGCATAAACTAATGTAAAGCCCATGTTCTATCCCTCACTCAGCTCCTCTCCATTACTTACCTAGGCGCTGCAATTTAACTTGACAAGTTGCATGGGGAATGCCTATTATCCCAAATGTCCCAGAGTAAGGGAGATGTACAGTGGGGTGAGGGCAGCTGATGTTAAGAAAGTCCCCTGATAATGACCAAGCAGTGTCTCGTGAAAGGAGGCAACACCCAAATGTGGGACACTATTTTTTGGCGTGCCTATACCTATTTCTCATCCCAATCTGACTCTGCTTTCAAACATGTGAGTTCAGATTGCCAGCTGTACAAAAACCTATTGTGTTTGATTTAGTAGACATATTGCTGCTTATTAATAATCAGGAAAACACACAAGATGATGGACGGAATGTTGCACAATGGCAAAACATTCACCCCGAGTCACAGATCTGGGTTTAATCCATCGTTATTTTGCCCACTCTGCCACCCCAGTTCAGACATGGCCATATGCAAATCAGTCTGACCCTGTGCCTCATGGGAACAGTCCAGCCCGAACTGCCAAGCCATATCTTCCCTGGACCGGAATCAAGCATCCTAGGACTGGTTTCTGGCTATCAACCCCTTTGGAATCGCTTAATAATCAGGGCAGGACTGGGATTGCAAACCAGCCCTGGCAATAACATCGGGGAGGGGGAGAGGGGGTTGTGGCAGGTACACTGTTGCTGTACTTTTGTTACGAGGGGCCGGGCCCACAGTAACAAAAACAGCCCCCACCCTTCCGGCACACCGGGGAAACACCCAATGCCCGCTCTGGACAGTCCGTCCCTGTTAATAATCTGAGCCACTTACAGAGTTTACATAACAAATGTCTTATCTCTTAGTTCACTAACAGTACAGTCACCAGTATGGGGACGGGGCAGGAATGGTTCTAAGTTCATGGTTAAAAACTATCCCTTTGGGGGGGCGTGGCTAGCAGCCAAGCATGGCGGACGCCTAGAGTGAGAGCTCCCGAGGGCACTGTAGCATTCAGATAAATCCGTCGTACTAATCCGACACCTAGCACGCCTGAAGCGGCTGCGTTCGGGTCCGGGACCCAAGCGGTGTCACCGGTCCAATTTGTGAGGGAATCGGCGCACCGGAACCTGATCTACGTCGTGTGACAAGTCAGGGCCTAGGACCGGAGGAACAGCACCGGTCTCGAGTGTCATCCAGGCCCCGGCGGAAGTGAGGCCGGGCCGGCTGGGGACGGTGGAAGCACCCCGGTACCTGCCCAGACACCCGAAGCAAGCCTGACACCCCCGGCGTCATCCAGTGGCGCGAGGACTACCGCGACCACCAAGCGGGACCGGAGCAGCGCCAAGGTCAGTGAGACCCCAATCTCGGCCGCGTGAAGCGGTACCGACACCCCCCCCCGCGCGAGAACCTAGCGGACGGCGGGACACCACGGGGCACCATCGGTGAGGACAATCCTACCGTCCCAGTCTTGAGGAGGACGGTGTTGGTGCCCTGGGGGGTAGGCGCCTTACCAGCAGCATTTATAGACCTCAGAGGGGACCCTTAAGACCCGCATACTACCGCCAACACCGACACAGAGGCAGAGGCTCGGTGAGCGGGGGAGCGGCTGCCCGGACCCAGGACCGACGCTGTCGGCTGTAGACGGGGGGGTGAGGAGCACAGGAGCCATTCCAGCCCTGGGAGAGTGCATCGGGGGCAGCGACTCGAAGTGTCCCAGTGACTCACCGACACCCGCACTGACGCATAGGGAGGCTTCCGCGGACACCGGAGGGGGCCACTCCGTCCACCGCCTATCAAGCTACGCTTCTCTGGCTAACACCCACTAACGGCGACTTTGAACGGAGCACAGGTCGCGGTCCCGCGGGGCCTATCACTGGATTTCGTAGACCCCAGCACCATGGCGGGCAAAGGCCTCAGGAGTGGGTCCACGCAAGCGAAATTGGACAAATTCGCCTATGGACACCAGGGTCAACAACAGAATGCTGGGCGATCCTCCACGGGGACTGCCCAAGAAACAGAAAAAACGACAAAAATAACGCTGGAAGACATCATGAGAACGCTCTCGGAAGTGAAAACGACGGTGGGCGCCATCTCCTCGGATGTCTCCCTGCTGCGAGCGGACTTTCACAAAATGGCGGAGAGGGTCTCGCAGGTAGAAGTGGTCACAAAATCGCTCGTGGAGGACACCTCGGAGCTACAAGTAGCAATGGAAAGGATGCAGAAAGTGACCAAGCTCCTCCACCACAAGCTGGACGACCAGGAAGGGCGTTCAAGACGCAACAACGTACGTATCCTTGGACTTCCTGAGACGGAGGGGAAAGGGGCCATGGACCTCTATGTAGAAGACCTCATCAAAAGCAAACTTCAGCCCAAAGGCCTATCTCATTTCTTCTCGGTAGAGAGAGCACACAGAGTCCCGGGGGGTCCGCCCAAGACCGGGGCAGCGCCACGACCGGTACTGGCTCGGCTCTTTAATTTCAGAGACAGAGACGCAATTTTACAAGCGGCAAGAAACTCGCCACCAGTGCGGATTCAAAATGCGACTTTAGCGTTTTTTCCAGACTACACGGCGGAGGTGGCCAGGCGACGCAAGTCCTTCACGGAGGTTAAAAAGGCACTACGAGACAGAGAATTGCCGTACTCCATGATGTTCCCTGCTAAATTACGAATAGTGGCCGAGGGAAGGACTTGGTTCTTTGACACACCAGAAGTGGCTCAGGAATGGCTGGAGGGCTGGAGACCGACGGGACAGCGACACCGCTCACAGCGAGACCGACCACGACACCGTGCTGAAAGACCAACACCCAGTCAGTCCTCCCTTCCGCCGCGTCAGGGAGGCGAGGAAGAAATAGAATCGGACCTTGAGAGAGACCCGCTAGATTCTGGACAAGTGGATCCGGTGTGAAACTGGACAATATTGTTTTCGGGACTGTGTGGGCCGCGGATGCCGTGATTCGGACGCGGCTGAGTAGGGTGGGCACAGGCGGTGCCCCAAGGAGACTCACCAACCCCACGAGCAAGTGAGATGTTTAGGGGAGGGTTAAAGCACTCTGCACAGTTGGGGAAGCGGGCGGGAGTTTGTCCGTGGAGCAGGGTAGCAGGGAGGGGGGATGGGATTGAAGTTTACATGTTGGGATGTTTCAATTTGTTTGTAGTCATCGTTTCACACCTACATTGCACTATCGCCCCGACGTCTATATATCTCCGACGCAGGGCGGCACAGATCGGCACATGGGTTACGCCACTGCACGCGTCGTGTGCACAACTCCCTCTTCAGCTTAATGGCCAGGCCACCTAATCAAGCGCCCAATGAGGGCTCCTCCACAGCCGGGGGGGTTCCCCCACTTCGCATGCTAACATGGAATGTCCGGGGCCTGGGTGACAAAATCAAGAGGGGACTAGTTCTGCAGGCCATAAAACGACAGAACCCAGATATAGTCCTCCTGCAAGAAACCCACCTCGCGGGGTCCACCTGCAAAGCTTTAGATAGACGTGGCTACACAATGGCGGTGCACGCAGACTTCACTACCGGCTCCAGGGGAACAGGCATACTGGTGAGAAAGTCTTCCCCCTTTATTGTAACCCGCAGTATGGCAGATGACCAGGGTCGCTTTGCTGCGATCCATGGACAATGGGAGGGCAAGGCTCTTAATGTAATATCAGTGTATGTTCCCCCAGCCCTACACTCTGTGGCCCTGCCAGCACTGGGCAGGTTCCTTCTTGATCTCCCCGATGGCGACACGATTGTTGGGGGGGACTTTAACGCAATTATGGATCCACTTAAGGATACCTTTCCCTCAAGGTCCCGGCCCCGAGATGCTGCACCGCTGTCGGACTTTGTGGAAGCACTAGGCCTCATAGACATCTGGCGTCACTTGCACACTGAGACCACACAATACACTTATTACTCAGCGGTCCATAATAGCCTTTCGCGTATAGATTACTTCTTGGCATTGGGTCTGGGACTGGATATGGTAGACAAAGTAGATACACTACCCAGGGGGATCTCAGACCATTCTCCTATTCTCCTATCGCTTACCACCGGGGGGAAAAGAACGGCCCGAATTTACCCGATCTACCCCAATTTTTTTAAAATCCCCAAGATACGGAAAAAACTAAAACTGGTGACAACGCAGTATTTTGCGGAGAACACTGGCACAGTGGTGTCACCTTCCACCCTATGGGAGGCATACAAACCGGTCCTCAGGGGGGCGGCCATTTCCACGATTACGGGACACAGACGGGACTCACGGAAGGACCTCACAGACTTGGAACTGGCACTCGACACAGCGAATAATGCACACATGGCAGACCCCTCCCCGTCCACGACACACACCCTCACGATTCGGCAACAACAATACCTAGCACACCTCAAAACGACTGAGAAGGGATATATAGCAAACACTCGCCATAGGGTGTACGATGTGGGTGATAAAGCGGGTCGTATGCTGGCCTGGTTGGATAGGAGAGGGAGCGGAACGAGAGGTATTCAAAGGCTTCACACAGAGGAGGGGCGAATACTGGTACACCCAGAAGAAATAGTTTGCGAATTAGCACGACACTATCGGGCAATATACACACCAGAACGAAGGGTCACACGACAGATGGCAACGGCAACTCTCGCAGACATTACTATCCCCAGCATTGCACAAGAGGATAGGGACGTCCTAGAACTAGACCCGACGGAGGAAGAGATCCAGTTAGCGATCCAGGCGCTGCAGTCCGGTAAAGCACTGGGCCCTAACGGGATACCGGTGGAGTGGTACAAGTCCATGGCCCCGGACCTCAGTGCTCCACTACTGGCCATGTACTTAGAGAGCAGGGACAGACTAGAGCTGCCGCTCGATCAACGCACAGCAACGATTGTAGCGATTCCCAAACCGGGGAAACCCCCGACAGAATGTACCTCGTATCGCCAGATATCATTATTGAACATCGAGGCCAAGATACTTGCTAAACTTCTGGCTACCCGCCTACTGCCCCACCTCCATACCTTGATCCACCCTGATCAGTCGGGCTTTATGCCCCATAGAAGCACTGCGATGAACCTAAGGCGAGTACACGGAGTGTTGGCCCGAGCGCACCTCCTCACGGAGCAGGCTGTGATTCTCTCTCTCGACGCCAAAATGGCGTTCGACTTGGTAGAGTGGGAATATCTTTTCATGGTACTGGAGCGTATGGGATTTGGGCCAAAAAACATAGCATGGGTACGACTACTTTATACAAAACCCGTCGCACAGGTGGTAGCCAACGGCCACATTTCGCCGAGTTTCCCACTGGGCAGAGGGACTAGACAGGGCTGCCCCCTGTCCCCCCTACTCTTCGCGCTGGTGCTTGAACCTCTGGCCATACAGATCAGGTCCACACCCCTATTCACGGGAATCAAATGGGAGGAGGGATGGGAAGACAAAGTCTCGCTATACGCGGACGACATGCTCATCTACATGACCACACCTGATACCGGCATCCCAGCCCTTCTTGACTTATGCGACACGCACGGGCGAACATCGGGATACACTCTAAATTGGTCGAAATCCACCTTATATACGTTAAAAGGCCCGGCGCCGAGAATACAGGGAAACTGTCCGCTGCTTACGACATCGACTTCTTTCAAATACTTAGGTATTGTTATCACAAGCGGGGAAGCAGACTTTTTTGTTCACAACCTGAAGCCACCCATAGATCGCCTGCGAGCTGATGTTAAACATTGGGCGGCCCTGCCCCTGACCCTACTGGGAAGGGCGGCATTATACAAGATGATGGCCCTCCCGAGGCTCCTTTATGTCCTCGAAAATACTCCCCACCTGGTGCCACCGCTCTACTTTCAACAGCTTGTGGCACTGGTTACTGTCCTGCTCTGGAATACGGGTCCGGCACGTATAGCGTACGACAAGCTTGTAAAAAGCTGGTACGAGGGAGGCATAGCGCTCCCCAACATTCAGCTGTATTATTGGGCTGCCCAACTCAAAATTATAAACTACTGGATTCACGCCCCGAAAGACGACCCGGCCTACCGGGCGGATTGGTCGCAACTTGGGACGGACTGTATGCTGTCTGTGCTCTACAACAAGTCACAACTGAAGACCCTGACTGGCCCGACCAAACACACGGCAACCCTCTGGCACATGGCACAGGCCCGTCTAGGATGGGCAGGTCGAATCACAAAAATGACCCCCTTGTGGGACACGAAGACACTGGGAAACCTGAGGGGCTGTAAGGGGTTTGAGCGATGGGATTCCATTGGCATTTCTACAGTAGGAGACCTCTGGGACAATGACACAGTAATACCGTTTCCGCACCTACAACAACAGTACAATCTTGGCCCCACCGAGACATTTCGATATGTCCAAATTAGACATGCACTACTGCAGGCAATCCCTTCAGGTACCACTCTACCGGAGTCCTCCCCGTTGGAGGACAGACTGCTAACGGAATTCATGCTCCAAAGCGCCACCTCCCTCACTTATAAAAAATTGCTTAACAATCTCAAAGACCCAACGCTAAAACTTAAAGAAAAATGGGAAAGGGAACTAGGTGAGACAGACGAATTCGAATGGAATGAGGCGCTGGCCTCCCCGAAGGAGGTCGGAATTTCTAGTAGGCTCAGATTGGTACAACTTAAAATCCTACACCGCATATACTACACCAGGACACTGCTGCACACAATACAGAGAGCACCACACCCCTTTTGTTTGAGAGGCTGTGGGGAGGAGGGTACACTAATACACACACTATGGGAATGCCCGCGAATACGCGAATTCTGGAGGCAGATACTACGCTCAATCTCCCAGGCCCTTAAACGCTCCATATTACCTGAACCGCGCAAATGCCTTTTAAACATCTGGGACCCCAACGACTTGGGTAGATACGAACTGATTTGGGCATCATTGGCTATGACAGTGGCTAAGCGGGATATAGCGCAGAAATGGGGAGCGCCAGACGTACCCACGGCCGGTAGATGGGCCAAAAACATGGACGTCCTAATGGTGACGGAAAGGGCAGTTTACGTGCTTCGAGCAGCGCCACGTAAGTGGAACAAGGTCTGGGCGGCATGGAACAGCTACAGAGGGGAGATATGTGAACCCCTACCAGAGGGAGAGGACTCAGACTCGGAGGGGGAGGAGGAGTGACTGAATGGAGGCGTGGCAGGTGCCTCAATAGCGGGACAATGAAACATGAGTGGCACTAACCTGGCAGTATTCCAAAGTGCGAGTGGAGACACAGGAAACTAGAAGATGTGAGTGAACTAGGGGCGACGATGACTTGGGGGGGGGGGGGGTTAGTTGGGAAGTTTGTTGATACTGTTTTGCAGACAAAGAGATGCTGACATCACTGATACATGAGGGAAGGGTTATCAGAAAGCTGTGATTGCACACTGTAACGAACAATAAATGTGGATGTAGAACTCGAGAGGCCATGGGCAGCGCAGTCCGGGCTACCGGAAGGCCGATCGTCAATTGTAGGACTAATGATTTACACATTATGTAACGATTGCCGGACGACTGTATGCAACTGTATGACCACTATTCCTTCCTGTCAATAAAGTTTAAAAAAAAAAAAAAACTATCCCTTTTAATATGTACTTCTCAGTGCAGTGCAACAATGTGATGTGTTAATGTAAAAACTTCCATATGTCAGAGAAATACACCTTTTTTAATTTTGAAGAGACATTAACATATTTTATGCAATGTTTGTTGTTAGATTTACATAGTGAACATTTTCAGGGCTTGGCTCATGCACGGGGCCTAAGAGCTAAGCAAATCCCTTGCCTCAGCTCTGGCTCATCTCTCCCTGTTAATTTGTTGGCTTTCCCTCCCCCGACTCCCCATCTCACATTATCCTATGTTTTAAACTTCTTCAACGCTTGTTCTATGAAGTCTGCACAATGGTGAGCTGGATGAAAAGGGTGAAGATGATGCTGTATGCTGTTTGGCTGAAGTTTGGAACTTTTTTTAAATGAGGTGAATAGACTACGTCTATGATGTCTGTCTATGCTTAACATTGCACTGCTCTCTATGGTTTATGTGCGACTTCCAGGTCAATGACAGCGATGATTCAAAGCAAGTCAATCCATGAAAGATACCAATATTGGAGAACTACAGTTGTAGGTGGGTAATTTTCCTTTCTCGGGGATCCACCTCACCCCGCTACAGAGGTAAGTCTGTGTGGCCCTCTCATACCTGGTTGGCTGAGCCCTAATAACCCCCGGAAAGCTGACACAATTTCAAGATTACTCTTCTGGCCATGTGTCTCATGTGGACAAAGAAGAACTACATGGAAAACACTCAACAAATGTATTTATTGCCTTAATAAATCTAACTTTTGAGCAACGTACTGTGAAATGTGTCAACTGTTCAGCTCTAAAACACTCAATGACAAAGGATAGTCTTCTTGAAGCCTTGAAAGATGCTTATCCTAATAATTGACCTGTGAACGGTGCACCTGGGCCAACATATGTCAAGGCATAAAAGTGAAAATTGAAGTTAGTCATAGCCTCATCCACTGAGACACGCGCGTCTCTGACCTCAAAAACCTCTGTGCTTTCTTCTAAGATGCAGAGCTCTGTTCAATGGCAGGTCCTTGGAGAAGACCGAGATTCTTAGGCATCTTGGCTGCATTTCTTTAGCTGTGCCCTCAACCTCTTCAGCGCTTCCCTAAGGGTCAAATACTAAATGGGATGCACTTGGTTTTGGGGCCCGCAGTCAGCGAAAGCCCCAGAACCCCACTGGGGAAAGATTCTTATTGATGCCGTCTGATCCAGGTAAGCCCAGACTTCCTTAGGACTCTTGAGAAGTTCCCACACATCAGAGCCCTCACCAAAGATCTTGGACGACCCTTCCTCTCAAGAGGAATAAGAGTTCAGCAATAACTAGAATAGTGAAGTTTACTTGGACAATGACTATGGCCATGAAAACATTCCCACATTTCGTTCTCAGACATATGACATTTACTTTGTCGCCAGGCATCAAAGATGAAAATGATTCCTCACACTCCGTCAGGACTTATCCAAACCAACCGTTTTTCCACAACCAACATTGGTTCAAGCACTTTCCCATCTCCTGAACACTTTAAGCATTTAATGCAGGAGCTCCAGAAACGTTTGCCTCCATCTCAATATTTATTTACATCCCTTTCAAGTGCCACGCATCTAGGGTTACACTAACGCATTTGATCATTTTGTTTGCATTACTGTATTGCCCCAAATTTGCCAAACTAGCACAGCTACTTGTAAGCTTCGAGTGGACACTCTCTCAGTGCCCTTTTGTGACATCAGGCTTTCTCCAGCAAGTAGCAGGTATTCACAACTGGAGCCAGTGATCGAGGTGCTGTCATGGTTATATGTGAATTTAGTGCTACTGACTTGAACAGAGCCCTAGCCATTCTGGGGCTGCAGCCGCTCACTTCTGCCACATAGCATTGTTCCCTGCAGGGCCCCAGAGGCTGCCTACAAATTGGAAAAGCAGCTGCATTAAGTAAAAATACTTTTCACTCAGAAAGCCAGCGGTTAGGAGGTGACAAGGGGAGGTATGGTGAGGTTGAAATGGAGGCTGGTTGAGGCAAGGTGGCGGCTGTCAAGAAAGAATGGTTCAGATTTTGTATTTGCATCAGGTCACAAGAACTTCAGAAAGGGTAATGCTTCCAAATGGCAAATGCATAGTGTTAACCTGCTCAAATTAAAAACGTCCAGTTACCAGTCCAGTTACTCATGATTGGATGCATATCCAACAAACTTGTCGGAATTGTAGTGTGATATATGGTGTGGCTCATTTGTAAAACCTCTAGCTCAACCCTGGGTAGCTGTGGCTTCCATCAACAATGCTTAAACAAACAAACTAGTGTAAAGCATTTAGCCACCCTAAACAACAAAATAAGAAAGTTACACAACATGAAAAAAATCAGACACCAATTTGCAAAGATAGATTATATTTATGTGCATTTTCAGACACCAAGATGAGCAAAATCCACTGGAGGACTCTAGAGATATAGATTTTAAAGAAAAACGTAACTGTCCACTTTTTAGTCCATATCGCAAACAAGCAACGGTAGCAGTAATATTTTGGATCTTTCTAAACTTTTTAAAAGTTGCTTTTGACTACTCCAGCCCAAACTGGACGACTAATTCCACCGGGGAGAAGGTCGGTGTACAACAAGTAGTATTAGGACAGTTAAACCAACAAAGAGTAGCAAGAAGTCAGAAAAGCAACTAACTATGTAAAAGTAGAGGAAAGGATAAATTAAACTCAACTAATAATGTGTGCCATTAGAGTCACGCTTAGGGCATCCATTCATTGTGGCAAGATTCCCAACAGTCACCAACCATGAAGGTAGGGTAGTGTACCCGCAGCAGACTGGCAGATGTAAACGCCTTATCTTAACCTGTGGGACCCAGTGATTTAAATGTCATATGGGGGTGTCCGATAGTGGCTGTAAAGCAGTGCAAAGAATGTGAGAAAAAAGTGAGTGAACAAGTGGAAAACTGAGAATAATAAAATTGAATAGTAAAGGGGTAGAGGAACTTTAATATGCACCCCTACACTCCCAAATTGATAATAAGTGCGAAGTGGCATAAACAAATAACCACTAAGAAGAATGGAAGGTCGACATGTTTCTGCAGACTATTCGGATCCAACAGGTATCCTGCTGCTTCTTCAGGACCATTAACGCTACTGCTACAAAAATTGTAAAAAATAGATTTTCGCCTGTATATTAGTGATTTCATCCTTCTCCTGACTTCATGGTTTCAAAGGAATGCCGGAGCAACCCCGGAAACATGACAACAAATACATAGAAAGAGAACACACAACAAATAGTCATGGCTAGAATGCTGTATTTAGAAAACGTTAAAGACAGTCATCCTATTGAAGGCACATACATGTGTATCTTCACTCGATAGACAATCATGCAGGCTGCCTATCGAGTGAAGATACACATGTTGAATAGGGTGGGAAGTAATTTAATTATATAAAATTAATTGATTAATTAATGTGTTAATTTATTAATTAATAATACTTTCATAATTAGTTGTTAATTCATTTTAATTAGTCAATTGATAATTAATTATGTTAATTGCTTAATTAATTTTAGGTGTGTGTTGTGGTGTTTATATGTGTAATTGGTGTGAAGGGTGGTGAGTAATTAATTTTTTATTGATTAATAAATATTTAAAAATGAATTACCATTAATTAATTAGTAATTATTAATTGTAATTGTGTAATTAATTTTAGGTGTGTTGTGATGTTTATATGTGTAAATGGTGTGAAAGTTGGTAAGTAATTAATGTTTTATTGATTAATTAATAAATAAATAAATTAATTCTCATTAATTAATTAGTAAATATTAAATGTAATTGTGTAATTAATTTTAGGTGTGTGTTGTGGATATTATAGTGCTAAATAATGTGTAATTAATTATTTTTTATTATCTTTAATAATAATATATTTACATTTATATATTAATAATGTTAAAATTGGAAATTAAATGTAATAAAAATGTTGATAGTTTTGTTTTTTATTGTTTTGGGATCCCGCGCTTTTCCTACTGTTACACTCACTGGAGTGGGAATAGTAATTTTTACCCCTACGCTATCCAGCGCTTTCCCTACTGTTGCACTCACTGGAGTGGGAATAGTAATTTTTACCCCTCCGCTGTCCAGCGCTTTCCCTACTGTTGCACTCACTGGAGTGGGAATAGTAATTTTTACCCCTACGCTATCCAATGCTTTCCCTACTGTTGCACTCTCTGGAGTGGGAATAGTACATTTTACCCCTCTGCTCTCCAGCGCTTTCCCTACTGTTGCACTCACTGGAGTGGGAATAGTAATTTTTACCCCTATGCTATCCAGTGCTTTCCCTACTGTTGCACTCACTGGAGTGGGAATAGTAATTTTTACCCCTACGCTATCCAGCGCTTTCCCTACTGTTGCACTCACTGGAGTGGGAATAGTAATTTTTACCCCTCCGCTGTCCAGCGCTTTCCCTACTGTTGCACTCACTGGAGTGGGAATAGTAATTTTTACCCCTACGCTATCCAGCGCTTTCCCTACTGTTGCACTCACTGGAGTAGGAATAGTACATTTTACCCCTCTGCTATCCAGCGCTTTCCCTACTGTTGCACTCACTGGAGTGGGAATAGTAATTTTTACCCCTATGCTATCCAGCGCTTTCCCTACTGTTGCACTCACTGGAGTGGGAATAGCAAATTTTACCCCTCCGCTATCCAGCGCTTTCCCTACTGTTGCACCCACTGGAGTGGGAATGTAATTTTTACCCCTACGCTATCCAGCTCTTTCCCTACTGTTGCACTCACTGGTGTGGGAATAGTACATTTTACCCCTCTGCTATCCAGCGCTTTCCCTACTGTTGCACTCACTGGAGTGGGAATAGTAATTTTTACCCCTACGCTATCCAGCGCTTTCCCTACTGTTGCACTCACTGGAGTGGGAATAGTAATTTTTACCCCTACGCTATCCAGCGCTTTCCCTACTGTTGTACTCACTGGAGTGTGAATAGTAAATTTTACCCCTACGCTATGCAGAGCTTTCCCTACTGTTGCACTCACTGGAGTGGGATTAGTAATTTTTACCCTCCTGCTATCCAATGTTTTAACTCCTAATGTTTTTATTTTGTTATTAAATGTATGTTTTTTTATAGTTTCATGTGTTAATTAAATATAGAATATTTTAATTCATTTTAAATTATTTATATATGTTTTTATTTTATTTTTATATATTTAATAAAGTTTATAAATTAAATAAAGATAATAGTTAATCAAATGTATTTAAGTACATATATGTATATGTACACTTTTTGTGTTTATATTTATTAAATACACGTATTTGTTATTAGTTAAAATATATATTACATTTAATTTAATTTGTTAATAATAATACTATTATTTAATTAATTTAATTTAAGTTATGTTATTTTTTAAAGTCGATATTTTTTACATCTATATTTTTTACATCGATATTTTTGAGTCGATATTATTGTACTTACCTGTTTAAGTATAAGGGAGTCGATATTTTTGTAATCGATATTTTTACATCAATATTTTTGTTGGCTATATTTTTGTTTTCGATATTTAAACATGGAACCTGAGATGTCAGCATGTAACTTTGTAGTTGCCAATTGTGCTATTAGCCTGTCCACAGTCAAAACGACAATTTGAGGCTTTTACTATTAGTACATAAGAAAATATATGTCCTACGTAATAATATACAGCACACTGCCTTAGTGCTTGATAGTCATTTCTTAAGGGTGACTTATATACATTATTAAGTGACGTTTGGACTTTGCGAATTCGACTTCCTCATTTAAATTTATGGCAGTTTTAAAACTGCTCTTCCCGTCTGCAGTGGCATGCAGAATACATGTTGTGCTTTGTCGTGCTCAGGGTGGCACAACCAGTTGCAGCCCTGTGTGAACACTTTAACATACATGCCCTAGGTACCCCCGTATCATATATTAGGGACTTATAGGTAAGTTACCTTATGCCTATTGGAGATAGCCAATTCAACATATACTTTGTAAAGGGTTAGAACACTGGCACTGAGGTCTGGTTAGCAGGCCTCAGTGCTCTCTCAGTCGAAAACCAAGCAGCATCAGTCCAATACGTTGGGGGGTGATCATACAAAAAGAGGCATTTCCTTACATACGTACAAGACCCTGAAGGGTAACAGTAGCAGGTTATGGCTCCATCTCTCTTTCCCACTGTGAATTGCCACTATGACTGTTTCATGTGCAGGCAGTATTACATTTCAGTTGAAGAATTACAGTGAGACACGCAGGTTATGTCATGTGGATAGTGAATAAATCACACATCCTGCTGAATAGTGCAAAAAGAACAGTGATTTTTGGTTTACTGCACCTTGGCCGTATGTATGTGGCCCTTCGATGTGGCCCAGTGTTTGAATGGGATTTACAGAGAACACAAACAGGTTGACACCAGAAAATACTTCTCATATTTCCAGGTCAATCTTCTACTAGGTTAATCAGCTAAGATAGCAAAAGGGCACCTACGCGACATGTTTCCTGGGGTCCCCTTTAACAAATGATCGTGTTGTGTAAAATGTAGCGTTGAATTACTGCAGCGGTGTCAATTGAACTAAACGAACAGATGACAATGGTTATTGCTGACACTGTGGTTTGGTGAGCTGAAATCTCCCTGCTGACAAATGCTGTATTACTGATGTTATAATTTTGTATTCCAGCAGGGCAGACTCAGCATTCCATCTTTCCAAAGTTTGCAAAGTCTGTACCATGAATTTGGCAATATTAGCATGTGTTATTTTCAGCACTTAGCAAAGACATATGTATGCGTTATGGTTATTACTGTTTATAAAACAAAATGAAAGGGTTTGAGATATCTCAGTTTCTTGAAGATGTGCTGTCACATTTATTTTAATAATAGCTACACTTTATGCTTCTGCTGGGAGTTTGAAACCACGTTCTGGCTCAGATGAAACAGGTAGGGATCCAAGCAGTGAATGTGTGTGTTTCTGCCTTCACCCCTCACCCAGGCCCTAATTTAGAGCAACATGCTGTTTTGTTAAGGCTATAAATATAAAGCATTATCTCATTGAGGTTATTGGTGTACACATTCACTTCCAGTGCCGGAGTTGGAAAGGTAACATTCTCTCTCTGTCCCCTTCTCTCCCTCCTGCCCTCTTTCACCCTATCCCCAGGAAGTTTCTGGGGCATGGTTCACAACAGCAGGAAGTCACTAATGGCTGATGGTCACCTAACATCACACTGGGTCTGAAATAATGTATTATCATTGGACCCAGAGGTACACAGTGGGAAGAAATGGCAAATGAACTGGGTTGTATTCGAAAAGGGATCGATCACTGACTTTGCATAAGCGGTTAATGCGTGTTGCAGTTGTTTGATGGACGTCTATATACTACCCCATGCCAAAAGGGAGGAATTTGTAATATTCATCCCACTATATGAATATAACTTTTTTCTCACTGCATGTATGTGCAAGACAAGGTAATTTTGGAACGGTTTGTGAATTTCGACTTTGCTCGTAGACCGCAAGCTTTAAATGAAGTGCCCAAGGTAGCCACTTTAATAAGTTACTTGTCCTTAAAGGGACAACAGTCATTGGGAGAATGCCTGTTGCTGGTCAAAAGAATTATGAGCTCATGCAAGGAGCTCTGATCCGAACGCTTGGGCTGAGGCCCGATCTATACTTACAGAGATTAAAAGAAAGCAAGAGAGCGGAGGGTGTACCATATGAAAACATTGATTCATGGTGTTCTCAGTGATTGGAATGAGTGGGTGAGAGGAATGGAGGCCAAGGATTTTCATCCCCTTACCCAGTTGAAGGTGACAGAGCGAGTCATCATCATCATCAATCAAGCTTTATTCGATTATAAAATTATTATAAAAGGACGTTAAAAATTGTAAAACCACATGTTACAAGGAAAAGTAAGAGACCACAAGGATATGGAATAATGTATACGATACAGATTCTCACATGAGGATAGTCTTTCTATAGGTTTAAAAACAACGTAACAGATAATATTATGAGTTCCTCCCCAAGGGATTGCATTGCTATGAACGCAGGACGGCATTGTCTCAGACCTGGTGTTCTAAGCACCGGAAGTATCCACCTTTTCCTCTGGAATGTATAAAATTTGCAAAAGAATAAAACATGCATGGTGGATTGTGCTGACAAATCATCACATGGGCAATTGGACAGCTGCCTGGACCAATCATTATTTACTGGAAAACTAAGTGACCTATGGACAATGCCCATCCTGAAGCGTGTAAGTAAAAATCTTTCATAGTCAGAGGTTACAACAAAAGTTAAATACAGCTGCATCTTAAAAGTAGTCAAAGTGTTTTGGTGGGCAAGGACTGAGATTTTTATGGTCTCTGTATTTAATTTAATATTTTCAAGGTATTGCAGGCAACTAAGTTTAAAATCCTTCCTATTTACTTTAGTCATGGTGATGGGGTTATCAAAATATTCTTGGTGGCCTAATTTACACAGAAATTCTTTAACATACTTGAGCCAACCCGATATGAGATACCCCGTCTAACCCACAAGAATCGCTGATCATTTGACGATTTAAAATGGTCTTCTCTGAAGTCCAAATGTGATACCAGAGGAGAATTGGTTGAATGCCGATAACATCCGCTAAGTAAGGTATGCCTAATTCTGAGTGGCAGTTAAAAGTAGAGACACTAACCGGGAAAGCAAGCAGGTGTCTAAGAAATCTGTTTTCAGCACTCTGCAAAGATGTCACATCTGCATGTCCCCAGATACCCGCTCCATAGGTCCCTATAGCGACGCATTTAGCTTTATAAATTTGAAGTAATTCTGAGGGGGGCGTCTGCCCAATTTCCTGCTAAAATTAGCCAAGGCTGCCAGTGCCTTTGATAATAACAATCTCCTTAGGTTAACAGCCTGTGCCCATGTGCCAGTGCGTTCAAATAAGACCCCAAGTATGAGAAAGTGTTAGAGCAATTTAGACGATTCTTCTCTAAAAAGAACGGGCAACACTTTATGCTCCCCAGCCCACATTTTAAAATAAATGTTTTGGAAGTATCAACTGTGAGACCCAAGTTAGACATAACATTTGCAAAACTGGATAATACCTTCTGAAGACTATTCGGAGTGCGGGCCATAAGCACTGCGTCATCCGCATACAAAAGCACAGGGAGTGAGCGCTACTAGGTTATTGATATACAAGTTGAAAAGAAAGGGAGCCAGGACACAACCCTGCCTTACTCCTCTTCCGACGGAGCGAGCCAAGAAGGAATACTCTACCCTACTTAAGCAATACCAGTCAGACTTGACAGAAAGTGATCCAGAGAGGCTTGCAATGTTGGCTGACAAGTGGTTAGCTAACAGGGTCAATAAAGGGCTGGAGCTGCATGTCCCTGAGCCAAACTGACGAAGGAACTCTCAACAGACTTATCACAAACGAGAGGGTGAGGGCCAGGGCTCCAAGCAGAAAGGGAATTGGGTTCCAAGTCAGTAACGCAAAGAGAAGGAAGGAAAGGAAGATTCTTCCAAACCCAAAGTGATAACTTGTTACAGGTGTCACAGGGAGAGGCTTTAAAAGAAAGACTGTCCGACTAAAGACCCCTGTGCCAGCTGCCACATCATAACAGGTGTGTTGGATGTGGGTAAAGTGACACGAGGGGGCCCTGTTGAACTCAACCTAGTAGCAATGGACATTTGCAAAAGGGACCAAGATGCCCTTAAACACATCTTTCCACATGCAGCTGGGTTTGTGTTAGAAGCTAGTATCAGTGGGAAGAAGGACCCTGCCCTGAGGAATATAGGAGCTAGTGGAACTGTGGTAGAGAGGGAGTATCTCAAATTCAAAGTGATTTTCCCAGGTGCCAATAGCACAGGCTTAGTAGCCCGGGGGTGACATGGAGTACCTCTACTTTACAAAGCTCAGGCAGAATTCAATGGTAAATTGGCCATGCTTAATGTAATAGTGAGAGAGAAACAAGTTGTTAGATGTCTCTTGGGCATTGATCTGATTGCCCCTGGCTTGGTACCAGGGCAAGAAGCCTACATGGCTTCGGCTACATCAATGTGTAGACTAGAGCACAGGCTCCATGTTGCAAGGGTACACTTTCTCCCCTTTGTGGTTCACTTACCACCTCCTTTGAGATGGCGGTAACTGGTCAGTGGTTTGTGACTGCAATTAGCGATCGCAGTCGCAAATCACTGATACATCCTTACCGAAACGCACTTAAGAGGAGAGGGCCCTTTTAATTCCCTTCGGTATGGTACTTAAACCCATTTTGCAAGTAAAGACTTGACTGGGGTGCAAAATAGCCTTTATATATACACAAAATCCATTTTGTAGTAGCAAACACTGTGAATTTGAAATTTGCAGGGTTTGCATTCGTAAAATAGCTTTGTAAATCTGGCCCTAGGCCTCCAAGGCAGGAGAAGGCAGGATGCCCAGGCAAAATGTTTGAGCTGACTGCTGGGGCCTGTCTTTTGTCAAGGCTCATGAGCAGAGGCCGCCTGTAAGTGTTGCATGATACAGAAGGGTCTTTTGGCAGATAGTGCACAAAAGGGTGTACAGTGATTCAAAAGGCTGTGGGCCTTCCTTTTGTATTATGGCCTGGAAGCCTAACTTTTGTATGTGAAAAGCCAGAGAAACGGGCTATATGGTTAGGGGGTATCCACCTCTTTAATGAAGCCTTAGGGTATGATTTTGACTCTGGTTTTATTAGTAAGGTCCCCTTTTAGGATGACTTTTAAATTGTTATTCCCACCTGCAGCTCGTTTACTATCTTGTATACTATTGTGCCAACTGTACATTTTGTATGCATATATAATTCTACACCTGGACATTAAGCTTTGTATGCAAAAAAGTATTTTTTTCTTTATAACAACATATGCACTGCCTTGCAATATTTTATCGAATGTTAGTTATTTAATGTTATGCTGAGCTGCGAGGTTCCAACCCACATTACCTCCCATTAGGAACCCCACAGACCCTCCCGGCCTCTCTAGCTTCCCCCAGTCTGCAGCACGCCTCATGAAGGGCCTTCAGACCCATGCTCAAAGCCCTTCAGTGTCGCCCCCTACCCGTCACTGGAGGCACCCCAGGAAACCTGGCCGCCAAGATCAAGGCACTGGGCTGGCTCCATGCCACCCACAGCAACAACATAAGCAAACTATAGATCACAAGATGCAGAAAGGAAAAAAAAACACAAATGAGCCAGCCTTTCTCCTGCTAGGCCCCGAGGGCCCAGAGCTGCGTCCTGTTGGGAATTCGCCAGGCTCCCGCTTACCTTCGCTTCAAAATGAGGCTCAGGTCCTTGATACTCAACGGCAGCTGATCAACTGCGAACTACAAATGAAGTTTCATATTTATTTATTTAATACAATTTCTTTATAGTGTGGACTTTACCCAAAGGTGTCAGAGTGATTCACAATAGAACCAAGTATGTTACATGAGGAAAATGTACATATTTACATGTTACAGATACAAACGAGATAGATGAAAAAGTCAAATAAAACAATAGGTGGCAGTCACACGAAAAACAAAAGCACATTCGGATACATAGTAAAGGCTTAGCCTGTGTCCGGGGTAGGCATGGATGCGAGCCAGGAAGACCCGAGTACTCAAGGTCAGGCTGGAACCGTGCAGACAGGGGTCAGACCTGTACAGGCATACTTTGACCCCCTCCCACCTCTCCATTGTTTCCCTCTCTGACTCATTATCTTTTCTCCCTGACAGATACTTGTATGGGGCATATTAACAAGGGCTTTATCTGCATGTTAGCACCCTGTTGTTGATAGGGCGATATTTTTATCTCCGCTTCTTTGGCTTTTAAAGCCAAAAAAGCAGAGATAAAAATATCGCCCTATCGACAACAGGGTGCTAACATGCAAAATCGCATGTTAGCACCCTTTTTCACTACGCTTCCCTTTGCATCTCTAATGAGATGCAAAGTGGGCGTTCCAGAGCAAAATAATAGGAGAAATGTTGCTAAGCGACATTTCTCCTATTATCAAGCTTCACGCTAACCCTGATAGAGACAAAAAAAGCTGCACTAACCACGGTTAACGCTGCTTTTTTTACGTCTTCTAATTTTCAGATTTAGCCATGTAATCCAATGGGAGGTGGATTACATGGTTATCCTGTCAACAAGGATATCCCTATCCTTGTAGTTTCATCGCTGCATTACCAGCAATAACCTCCCAAAATGCCGTTATCACTGGATTTGTTATCACCTATCGATAACCAGGCGATATTATCCAGCGATGGCGGGCGTTAACAGAATGAACGCTAAACGCCCTTAGCGTTAATTTTCCCTGTTCCTTGTTAATATGCCCCTATGTCTCTCTGCTCTTATCGCAGCCTCTCTTCCGCTACCTATCCGCTCTCTTCTCATCTTTATTTACTCATCCCCACTTCTGTGTCCCTTGTCTATATTTACTCTTGCCCACATCTGTGTCCCTTTCTCTCGCTTCGCCCTTAATCTGGTGTAATCTCGACAGTTTTTTGCTACTCTTGTCACGTCTCTTAGTTGCCGGCCAAATAGTAGAACTAATTAAGTGATAAGATGTGTGTGAGTTGTGGGTTTAATTCCCGCTGGTGTTGACTCAGCTCCAGTCAGAGGTCACTAAAATCAGTATTGACTTCGAGTGAGGGAAAATTATTGTATATAAAAATAGTACTTTGGTGGACTGCGTTTTGTATTAAATCTATTTATAAAAACATAATTTTTCGGCCAGTCACCATCAGACCCCCGACCTCTTTAGTCTCCCTTCTCTTTACCCCCTGTACTTCTGCCCCCCCCCCCCCCCACCCCCCCCCCACCACCACCTCCGTTTTCTCTTTTTCCACCTTCCTTTTGCCTCCTCTCATCCTCGTGTCTCGCCCCTCTCTCTCTCTCCGTGTCCTCTCCCACCCTCTGCCCTCCCCCCGTCCTTCCACCTGCTCCCTCCCCCCCTCGCTGTCTTCTGTGGTGGGCGTGGGATTCCGGTGGCAGTGTGCGCTCCCTCTGCTCTCTGAGCTCCAGTGTGTGCCAGACCCAGCCTGGCAGAGGAACCGGCCGGGGGCTCCCCTTCTGCCCGAAGCGTGCCACCGCCTGCCGGAGGGCAGCCCGGACCTCCGCTGGGTCTGAGCACAAGCAGCGCCACCGCCACTCGCCGGACGGACAGACGGACGGACGCAAGCCGGGCAAGCACTGGGCGGAGACCGCCGCTGTCACTGCAAGCAGGAGCGCCGGGTCCCCAGGAGCGAGCGCCACTGGGAGCAGAGGGGCCGGTGTCACCAAGGAGGGTGTCTCAAGAAAGAGAGTTATCAGGAGCCATTGGGAACATAGAGGCGCCGCTGTCACCAGGACGAGAGGGGCTGGTGTCACCAGGAACAGAGGGGCCGGTGTCACCAGGAACAGAGGGGCCGGTGTCACCAGGAACAGAGGGGCCGGTGTCACCAGGAACAGCATTACCGGTATTCCCAGGATAGAGGCGCCACTGTCACCGGGTACAGAGGGGCCGGTGTCACCAGGATCACACGTACCGGTCTCCTCAGGATAGAGGCGCCGCTGTCACCAGGAACAGAGTCACCGGGAGCAGCAACCGTGGTTCTCTCAGGAAGGGAGCCGTCTCTATTCCAAGTAAGAAAGGCGCGGACTGGGGGAAATACTTGAATTACACGAGGGAGTGATTATTTGAGGAACAGACGAATCGGGTTCACGGGGAAAGGTACCCGTTGTTTTCACGAGGAATACGAAACGACGGTTTCACGGGAAATTGATAAAACTATTTTCGGAGACTTTTGGTCCCAAAAGGACATAGCTGCACTGGTTTCACAAGGGAAAATACACTGGTTTTACGAGGAATATTCACTGGGATTTTAAAAGAGGACTAGAAGACCCGACTTCACGAGGATAACTACGCACTGAAACCACGAGGAAATAGACGCACGGATTTTCACTTAGAAATAGAAGCACCATTTTCACAAGGGAATGGGCACACTGATTCCACGTGGAAGGAAAGGAGTTGGTTTTCACTTGTAAAACAGACTGATAGTTCTCGGTAACGGTTAGACGCACTGGATTTCAAGAGGAAATAAACGCACTGGTTTCACTTGGAAATGAAAGCGCAAGGAAACATATGCACTGGTTCCAGGAAGAATCGAGTCACTGGTTCAAATCACTTGCTCAGGTCCTGAAACACTTGCTTTCCTGGTTTTAGCCAGAGGTGCTCCATTTCCAAGCCTCAGGCACCGGTATTTCTCTCTTTTCTGCAGGGGAGTGTTCACTGTTTTCCGCTGGAGTTCAGTCCAGGATTGGAGGCACTGCGTACAGCGGGAGACCAAGTATAGCGCCTACACTGGTTTCTGCAGGAGCTGCGTTCTTTTCACTGTTTCTGAAGAAGGACCGATCCTTCTCACAGAACTTCTGAAGCATGCCTGCCTCCCTACTGCATCCCCGGGCCTGGCTCCTAGTTTCATGTCTCTGCCTGCAACAGCTGTCTCTGCTTGGAGCCTTCAACCTGGACACCACTGGGACTATCTCCAAGGATGGGCCTCCGGGCAGTCTCTTCGGATTCTCCGTCGCCCTGCACCGGCAGCTCCGCCCGGACCCCTTCAGCTGGTGAGTGCACTACACCCTGCCTGCCTGCCTTCCTTGTCTGCGCCGCATTGACCTGGCGCATGCGCAGCCCGAGGGGCCCCTATACTGTGCACATGATGGGCCTGCCCTAGTCTCTGACACACGTGCAATCCGAGGGGCTCTCCCTTTACTGTGCACATGATGGGCCTGCCCTAGTCTCTGACACACGTGCAATCCGAGGGGCTCTCCCTTTACTGTGCGCATGATGGGCCTGCCCTAGTTTCTGACACACGTGCAATCCGAGGGGCTCTCCCTATACTGTGCGCATGATGGGCCTGCCCTAGTCTCTGACACACGTGCAATCCGAGGGTCTCTCACTATACTGTGCGCACGATAGGCCTGCCCTAGGCTCTGACACACGTGCAATCCGAGGGGCTCTCCCTATACTGTGCGCATGATGGGCCTGCCCTAGTCTCTGACACACGTGCAATCCGAGGGGCTCTCCCTTTACTGTGCGCATGATGGGCCTGCCCTAGTTTCTGACACACGTGCAATCCGAGGGGCTCTCCCTATACTGTGCGCACGATAGGCCTGCCCTAGTCTCTGACACACGTGCAAACCGAGGGGCTCTCCCTATACTGTGCGCATGATGGGCCTGCCCTAGGCTCTGACACACGTGCAATCCGAGAGGCTCTCCCTATACTGTGCGCATGATGGGCCTGCCCTAGGCTCTGACACACGTGCAATCCGAGGGGCTCTCCCTATACTGTGCGCATGATGGGCCTGCCCTAGTTTCTGGCCCTAGTTTCTGACACACGTGCAATCCGAGGGTCTCTCACTATACTGTGCGCACGATAGGCCTGCCCTAGTCTCTGACACACGTGCAAACCGAGGGGCTCTCCCTATACTGTGCGCATGATGGGCCTGCCCTGGTCTCTGACACACGTGCAATCCGAGGGTCTCTCACTATACTGTGCGCATGATGAGCCTGCCCTAGTCTCTGACACACGTGCAATCCGAGGGGCTCTCCCTATACTGTGCGCATGATGGGCCTGCCCTAGTCTCTGACACACGTGCAATCCGAGGGTCTCTCACTATACTGTGCGCATGATGGGCCTGCCCTGGTCTCTGACACACGTGCAATCCGAGGGTCTCTCACTATACTGTGCGCATGATGGGCCTGCCCTGGTCTCTGACACACGTGTAATCCATGGGGTCCTCCCTATACTGTGCGCATGATGAGCCTGCCCTAGTCTCTGCCACACGTGCAATCCGAGGGGCTCTCCCTATACTGTGCGCATGATGGGCCTGCCCTGGTCTCTGACACACGTGCAATCCGAGGGGCTCTCCCTATACTGTGCGCATGATGAGCCTGCCCTAGTCTCTGCCACACGTGCAATCCGAGGGGCTCTCCCTATACTGTGCGCATGATGGGCCTGCCCTGGTCTCTGACACACGTGCAATCCGAGGAGCTCTTCCTATACTGTGCGCATGATGGGTCTGCCCTGGTCTCTGACACGTGCAAACCGAAGGGCTCTTCCTATACTGTGCGCATGATACTGTGCGCATGATGGGCCTGCCCTAGTCTCTGACACACGTGCAATCCGAGGGGCTCTCCCTATACTGTGCACATGATGGGCCTGCCCTATTGACACACGTGCAATCCGAGGGGCTCTCCCTATACTGTGCGCATGATGGGCCTGCCCTGGTCTCTGACACACGTGCAATCCGAGGGTCCCCCCTATACTGTGCGCATGATGAGCCTGCCCTAGTCTCTGCCACACGTGCAATCCGAGGGGCCCCCCTATACTGTGCGCATGATGGGCCTGCCCTAGTCTCTGACACACGTGCAATCCGAGGGGCTCTCCCTATACTGTGCGCATGATGGGCCTGCCCTAGTCTCTGACACACGTGCAATCCGAAGGGCTCTCCCTATACTGTGCGCATGATGGGCCTGCCCTAGTCTCTGACACACGTGCAATCCGAGGGGCTCTCCTCTATACTGTGCGCACGATAGGCCTGCCCTAGTCTCTGACACACGTGCAAACCGAGGGGCTCTCCCTATACTGTGCGCACGATGGGCCTGCCCTGGTCTCTGACACACGTGAAATCCGAGGGGGCCCCCCTATACTGTGCGCATGATGGGCCTGCCCTGGTCTCTGACGCACGTGAAATCCGAGGGGGCCCCCCTATACTGTGCGCATTATGGGCCTGCCCTGGTCTCTGACACACGTACAATCCGAGGGGCTCTACCTATACTGTGCAAATGATGGGCCTGCCCTGGTCTCTGACACACGTGCAATCCGAGGGTCTCTCCCTATACTGTGCACATGATGGGCCTGCCCTAGTCTCTGACACACGTGCAATCCGAGGGGCTCTCCCTATACTGTGCGCATGATGGGCCTGCCCTAGTCTCTGACACACGTGCAATCCGAGGGACTCTCCCTATACTGTGCACATGATGGGCCTTCCCTATTGACACACGTGCAATCCGAGGGGCTCTCCCTATACTGTGCGCATGATGGGCCTGCCCTGGTCTCTGACACACGTGCAATCCGAGGGGGCCCCCCTATACTGTGCGCATGATGGGCCTGCCCTAGTCTCTGACACACGTGCAATCCGAGGGACTCTCCCTATACTGTGCACATGATGGGCCTGCCCTATTGACACACGTGCAATCCGAGGGGCTCTCCCTATACTGTGCGCATGATGGGCCTGCCCTAGTCTCTGACACACGTGCAATCCGAGGGTCTCTCACTATACTGTGCGCATGATGGGCCTGCCCTGGTCTCTGACACAGGTGCAAACCGAGGGGCTCTCCCTATACTGTGCGCATTATGGGCCTGCCCTGGTCTCTGACACACATGCAATCTGAGGGGCTCTCCCTATACTGTGCGCATGATGGGCCTGCCCTGGTCTCTGACGCACGTGAAATCCGAGGGGGCCCCCCTATACTGTGCGCATTATGGGCCTGCCCTGGTCTCTGACACACGTACAATCCGAGGGGCTCTACCTATACTGTGCAAATGATGGGCCTGCCCTGGTCTCTGACACACGTGCAATCCGAGGGGCTCTCCCTTTACTGTGCGCATGATGGGCCTGCCCTAGTCTCTGACACACGTGCAATGCGAGGGACTCTCCCTATACTGTGCACATGATGGGCCTGCCCTATTGACACACGTGCAATCCGAGGGGCTCTCCCTATACTGTGCGCATGATGGGCCTGCCCTGGTCTCTGACACACGTGCAATCCGAGGGGGCCCCCCTATACTGTGCGCATGATGGGGCTGCCCTAGTCTCTGACACACGTGCAATCCGAGGGACTCTCCCTATACTGTGCACATGATGGGCCTGCCCTATTGACACACGTGCAATCCGAGGGGCTCTCCCTATACTGTGCGCACGATGGGCCTGCCCTGGTCTCTGACACAGGTGCAAACCGAGGGGCTCTCCCTATACTGTGCGCATTATGGGCCTGCCCTGGTCTCTGACACACATGCAATCTGAGGGGCTCTCCCTATACTGTGCGCATGATGGGCCTGCCCTGGTCTCTGACACACGTGCAATCCGAGGGGCTCTCCCTATACTGTGCGCATGATGGGCCTGCCCTAGTCTCTGACACACGTGCAATCCGAGGGACTCTCCCTATACTGTGCACATGATGGGCCTGCCCTATTGACACACGTGCAATCCGAGGGGCTCTCCCTATACTGTGCGCATGATGGGCCTGCCCTGCTCTCTGACACACGTGTAATCCGAGGGGCCCCCCTATACTGTGCGCATGATGGGCCTGCCCTAGTTTCTGACACACGTGCAATCCGAAGGGCTCTCCCTATACTGTGCGCATGATGGGCCTGCCCTAGTCTCTGACACACGTGCAATCCGAGGGGCTCTCCCTATACTGTGCGCACGATAGGCCTGCCCTAGTCTCTGACACACGTGCAAACCGAGGGGCTCTCCCTATACTGTGCGCATTATGGGCCTGCCCTGGTCTCTGACACACATGCAATCTGAGGGGCTCTCCCTATACTGTGCGCATGATGGGCCTGCCCTGGTCTCTGACAAACGTGAAATCCGAGGGGGCCCCCCTATGGCCCCCCTATACTGTGCGCATGATGGGCCTGCCCTGGTCTCTGACACACGTGCAATCCGAGGGGCTCTCCCTATACTGTGCAAATGATGGGTCAGCCCTATTGACACACGTGCAATCCGAGGGGCTCTCCCTATACTGTGTGCATGATGGGCCTGCCCTGGTCTCTGACACACGTGCACTCCGAGGGGCTCTCCCTATACTGTGTGCATGATGGGCCTGCCCTGGTCTCTGACACACGTGCAATCCGAGGGGCTCTCCCTATTATCTGAAGGAAGACCTCCCATCACTGAAAACTATTCTCCATGACTATGGAAGTGCCTTCCCAGTGTGTTCTGGTAGTTTGAGTGTTTGCCATTTATTGCAGTACTATCCTTGTACCTGTGTATGGTACCCTTTTGTAATTGTAACCTGCACACGTCACTTTTCTCTTGTAACACACTGTTTGCTACCGCTCACATTTTGTTTGCTTTTGATACTTGCACAAGTGCCACCGTTGCCTACGTAACGTTTGTTCTTGTGCCTGAGTGTCTAGCATATATTGCAGTATTATACCTCTACCTGTACTTTGTTTCTCTTGTACCCTGCACACGTCACTTTTTCCTCCTGTAATGCACCGTTTGCTACCTCATGTATTTTGTTTGCTCACAATTGTCACTTTTACCTCATGCAACTTAATGTCTGCTTTTGTAATTTTGGTTCATTTGTAATTTTCTGTTCCTATTGTGAAGCGCTCTGACGCCTTCGGGTAAAGTCCGCGATATATAAAAACGCATAAATAAAAATAAAATAAAAATAAAAATATACTGTGCGCATGATGGACCTGCCCTAGTTAACGCCGGCCCGGGGCGGTGGGGGGCTCAAGAGTCCCCCAACCCTTCAGAGGGGCCCAATTCAGTATGAGGCCAATGAATATAAGTCAAAAAGGAGAGGTAGCGAGGCACACTTTTTAAATCCGGGGTAAATCTTGTATCTTTAAAGTTAAACTTCTCGGGTGCACGCGACGTATCCCCCTCTGGCCTGGAGGGGGTAGGTACACAATGCCAATGAATATAAATCAGGCAGGCACGCGCACACCGAACCGCGTCTTTTTCCCACTTGCTTTAACCGTTCCAGCCGCGCGCACGTTCAGCCCTAGAGCTCGCCCCGCCCCACCGCGCTGTCACAGGTGCAAGTAATCTGTCCCAGTGAGCCAGGCACAAGTGCACCCGGAGAGGCCCACCCTGTTCAGTGTGCATGAACCAGTCCCAGTGAGCGAGGCACAAGTACATCCAGAGAGGCTCCCCCTGGTCAGCACTCATGAACCTGCCCTAGTCCCAGAATGCATCCCAAGTAGCCTACCCAGTCCAGGTTGCATTAACCTCTCCTGGTACCAGTGAGCCCGGCACAAGTGCACCCCGAGGGACCCACAATGTTCAGTGTGCATGAGCTTGTCCTAGTCTCAGTCAGCCCGGCACAAGTGCACCCGGAGAAGCCCACCCTGCCCAGTGTGTGCATGCACCTGTCCTAGTCCTAGTGAGCCAGGCACAAGTGCACCTCGAGAGGCTCACCCTGTCCAGTGTGCATGAAACTGTCCTAGTGAGCCAGACACAAGGGCACCCCGAAAGGCCCACCCTGTCCAGTGTGCATGAAACTGTCCTAGTCCTAGTGAGCCCGGCACAAGTGCACCCTGAGAAGCCCACCCTGCCCAGTGTGTGCATGCACCTGTCCTAGTCCTAGTGAGCCAGGCACAAGTGCACCTCGAGAGGCTCACCCTGTCCAGTGTGCATGAAACTGTCCTAGTGAGCCAGGCACAAGGGCACCCCGAAAGGCCCACCCTGTCCAGTGTGCATGAAACTGTCCTAGTCCTAGTGAGCCCGGCACAAGTGCACCCTGAGAAGCCCACCCTGTCCAGTGTGCATGAACCAGCCCTAGTCACAGTGAGCCCGGCACAAGTGCAACCGGAGAAGCCCACCCTATCCAGTGTGCATGAAACTGTCCTAGTGTGCCAGGCACAAGGGCACCCCGAAAGGCCCACCCTGTCCAGTGCGCATGAAACTGTCCTAGTCCTAGAGACCCCGGCACAAGTGCACCCTGAGAAGCCCACCCTGTCCAGTGTGCATGAACCAGCCCTAGTCACAGTGAGCCCGGCACAATTGCAACCGGAGAAGCCCACCCTATCCAGTGTGCATGAAACTGTCCTAGTGTGCCAGGCACAAGGGCACCCCGAAAGGCCCACCCTGTCCAGTGCGCATGAAACTGTCCTAGTCCTAGAGACCCCGGCACAAGTGCACCCTGAGAAGCCCACCCTGTCCAGTGCGCATTAAGCTGTCCTAGTTCCAGTGAGCAAGGCACCAGTGCACCCGGAGAAGCCCACCCTGTCCAGTGTGCATGAAACTGTCCTAGTGAGCCAGGCACAAGTGCACCTCGAGAGGCTCACCCTGTCCAGTGTGCATGAACCAGTCCTAGTTCCAGTGAGCAAGGCACCAGTGCACCCCGAAAGGCCCACCCTGTCCAGTGTGCATTAAGCTGTTCTGGTACCAGTGAGCCCGGCACACCTGCACCCCGGAAATCCCACCCTGTCCAGTGTGCATGAACCAGCCCTAGTTACAGTGAGCCAGGCACAAGTGCACCCGAGAGACCTACCCTGTTCAGTGTGCATGAACCAGCCCTAGTCCCAGAAAGCCCGACACAAGTGCACCCCGAGAGGCCCACCCTGTCCAGTGTGCATGAGCCTGTCCTAGTCCCGGCCAGGCGGGACTCGGCAGTGCAGCCAGCGCAGACCCATCCCCGCCCAGCCCCTTTGCTGCCGCATGACAGGCAGGCTGCCAGAGCTCCTGGGTACGGTGCGTGGTGTGGGGCGTGTGCTGCGCGTGCGGCAAGGGAGAGGGGTTCGGCGCCGGCGGATCTGCTTTAGTTACAGGGCCTATGCGGGTACAGCGAGCTGCAGGGACTCCAGCCAGCCGCTCTCAAGGTGACACGGAGACCGAGGCTTATGCAGGGTCCAATGGTGCGAAGGGGACTGTGCCCCCCACCGTGGTTTGGGAGTATTTAGGAACCATACCCTGATTGGGCCCGTCACACAGCGGGCCCTGTGCCACTGCACTTGCTGCACTAGTAGCTGCGCCCCCTGCATGGAGTGGAGGTGAGAGTAGAGTCGAGGCTGTCAGTGGGGTAAAAAGGTCCGGCTGCGGCGGAGGGAGCTTGGCGCCTTGCAGTGTGGTGGGGAGAGGGCGCAGGGCATGCCAGATGTCTGTGAGGGTGGAATCAGGCCCCGGCGGGAGCGGGTGACCAGAGAGGATTCAAGCCCTGACAGGAAAGCAGAGCCGGGCAGAGAAGGAAATAGACACCGACCAGGGCCTAAAGGGAGACCAACTGTCATGGGTGCAAATTCAGGACGGTGAGTGTAAAAATTCAGGACAAAGGGTCAAAATTCAGGACAAAAATTCAGGACAGGGGGTCAAAATTCAGGACAAAACTTTGGGACAAAAGGTAGGTTTTACAGACACAGGAGGTTGTGCAATAGTATATAAAGTAATCCCATTTATATCCAAACATATTCATACATTTGCAAACCTATCCATTGTGTATCCTTCCAGCCACACTTTCACTCATCCATCTCTCCATCCACACTGTCACTCATCCATCCATCCACCTTTTCACCCTATCTATCCGTACACTTATCCATCCATTCTTCCATCCAGCCATTTACCCTTTCACCCATCCAGCTATCCTTTCACTTACTCATCCAGTCACTCATCCTTCCACCCATGCACCTTTTCAGTCATCCACCCATCCTCCCTTTCTTTCTCCATTGACCCTTTCACTTAGCCATCCTTCCTTCCATCATCCATCCTTCTACTCATCCACTCCTGAATCCATCCATTGACTCTATCACTCATCCATCCTTTCACTCATCCATACACCCATTCACTCACCGATCATCCACCCTTTCACTCATCTATCCATCCTTTTGCTCATTATCCATCTATTCACCCTTTCATTCATCCATTCAGCAATCCATCCATCCATCCCTTCACTTACTCACTCGCCCACCTTTTCATATTAATTATGAGCTGAGGCTTTGTCTGCAGAATACCAGACAGAAGAGGCCCATCAAGAATGTCACCCTCCCTGTAGTTCCTAAAGCAAGGGGTGGGGTGGGGGAGTGTTCACTATGCCCCTGCACATAGGCAATCTGAAAAAGTGAAAGTCATGAGTCATGCGTGATGCACAGTGCCTGGACGTGGGGCGACTGTGACATGGTGTTGTTTCCAGGGCTTTAAGCAGGATGAAAAAAAAAGGGGGGGGGTCTCTCAAAAGGGGGTGTTTGATGTAATTAAGGGCGGGGCTTAAAACACCTAAGCTAGAAATCTGTGTTTAGCATAGTGTGCCACCGGACTGGTATTTTGCCTCTTCTGTCATTGTATCCAGATAAATTACAAGTAACGTTACACCTAAAAAATTGGAATGAAGAGGGAAGACGCTTCTGGGATCCAGCAACCAGTCCGGTGTCGTGGAGGAAGAAGAGACCGGGGTCCCTGACCCATGAACCTAAATAGGTCCCCAGTCTCCGCCCTCCACACCACCGGAAGTGCGTCACCTATGCCCCGGAAGTACTAGGCGGCCGGTTGCCCATTAGGGCTGACCGGCCGCCCCTGAGATCAGCTGAGGAAAGGGGGGGCGGGGGCCGGGGGGCCAGGTCCTAAGTGCGCGCTTCACTATGCTCGCGCTTGGCATCTGAAAAAGTGAAAGTCATGAGTCATGCGTGATGCACAGTGCCTGGACGTGGGGCGACTGTGACATGGTGTTGTTTCCAGGGCTTTAAGCAGGATGAAAAAAAAGGGGGGGGTCTCTCAAAAGGGGGTGTTTGATGTAATTAAGGGCGGGGCTTAAAACACCTAAGCTAGAAATCTGTGTTTAGCATAGTGTGCCACCGGACTGGTATTTTGCCTCTTCTGTCATTGTATCCAGATAAATTACAAGTAACGTTACACCTACAACAAGCCAGAACTATTGGCTTTGTCAATGGTTGTTAGATGCATAAAATTATAATGCAGCAACCATGGCTTTGTTGAAAATAATATTGAAACTGTACTTTTCAAAAATGATGAGACTGAAAGAACTCCAGCTCGAGTCCCTTCTTTTCAACTTGTGTCACCAGCTTCTTGGAATGAATTGGATTCTGTAGCAGCGTTTGAGTGTTTGCACATTCCTTCCATCTAACAAAATGCGCTGCCCTAGACCGAGGCAGGAGGAGGCCCACCGCAAGCAGTAACACTCCAGACAGGCCTATTGTCATTCTGTATGTGGCAATCATCAGCCCATACAGAATGACAATGGGCGGGAGGGGCTGCTCTTGTGCTCGGCAGCCCCATCAAAGGGTTGAGGCTTCATGCTGCTCCCTGTGATGGCCAAAATTACGGACAATAGGCGTCCGTAAAAGGGATCCTCACGGACAACGGACATGAGGTCCAAATTACGGAGGGTCCGTGAAATTTACGGATGGTTGGTCACCCTAGCCTAGCCTAACACTGGGGCTGGGAGGTACAGGGGAACAAGGACCCGAGGGGTCCTTCAGAGACAGGGTGCGTGGAGCCGGGCCCTGGCAAGCTGAGAGAATCTGGCCCTGACACAAAGACAGAGCGGCGGGCCTGGCATGGGGAGAGCGGCGGAGCCTGGCGGGGTGGGATGGTGGTCGGGGGGGGGGGGGGGGGGGGTGCTTAGGGACCTCGCAGCGGCAGAGGATGCAGGCCTGACTGGCGGAGGGAGGCGAGGGGCTGGCCAGACAGAATCTAGACAAGATGCAGGGGTGGACAAGGCCCTGCCAGGTAGAATGGGATCTAAATAGAAAGCTAGGGCCCTCTCAGTGGGAGAGGGTGGAGGCCTGACTGGTAGACGCGGGGTGTGATCCGACACACAGGGATGACGGCCTAACAGAGGATGAGACATGATAGACAGTCTGACACAAGGTGTGGTCACACACAGTGATAGGGGCAAGGGTCCAGGGTCTCACAAAAGGAGAGGCTGGGAGCTGTCAGTGGGGTGTGGGTGTAGGGCGTAGCTAATATATAGAAGAACCGGGCCTGGCAGGAGGAGAACCATCACGGGGTGCCAGGATTTACGGCAGATGCTGCTGGCTGTGGGGAACCCGTTGCAGTTTCAATTTTACCGATGGACCAGGATTTTGGGTTCGGGGTCTGGAACTGCTCGGTAGGACTTCTGTACTTTTATCAACTCTCAAGTGGCAACTGGGGTCGAAGCGTCAAGTCCTAACCCATAGGTTGTGGTGACAAGGTTGGCTCTAGGCACCAAAGTAAAGCTATCTCATCTAAAAGGCCTCTGTCCAGCCAGAGGTGTGGTTCAGAAAGCGAATGTGCCAATTGTGCTCAGGGTAATACACCGATATAAATGACGCTTTATAGTGAAAGGATTCAAGATGTGGCCCAGACAGATGTCCGATAAGACGGCATAAGTCAAAGATGCAATTCATTGTTTTCCCTACAGTGATTGGTTGGGACAGTGTTAGCCTACAGCCATGCTTCAAGAAGGTTGCATCTCTGAGCCTTTCCATAAATCAGAGCTACTTCTGATGTCGCAAGGCAAGGACAAAAACACACTGTCAATGTAGCGAGATATATATAAGGCCCTTTTTAGGTTTTGCCTAGCGAAAGCTGCGCTCTGCGCAGCTTTTCGCGCAGGCGAAATCCTGTTGAGAACTGTAGGGTGCTTTGGGTCGGCCCTCGTCATTGATTGGCTGGCTCGGTAAACGGAGCCTTGCCATTGGACGAGGGGCCTGTCCGTCAATGCCGGACCAGACACGGGGGCGTTCCCGACATTCTTTGCCTTTTGCCGACGTCACGGGACGCCGGGAACGCCCCCGATTCTGTTCCGGCATTGCCGGCACCTCCCTTGCTCTACTGTCATCACCACAACACTGCGCCCATTTTATCCCAAGCTAAACACTCGGAGAGGCGCAGTGACCGGGTCTTTGAAGGCCGCTCTCCCAATGAAAACAAGTTTTCTCTCCGAGTCAGCACGAGCAGGAAGACGAGCAGCGCGCCTCCCAGCTGGCCTCTCGCATCAGCATCCAGAGCTGCCCTGCGCGGTGTGTAGCTTCAGTGGAGCTTCAGAGTGCAGAGTGGAGCTTCAGAGTGGAGCTTCAGAGTGGAGCTTCAGAGTGGAGCTTCAGAGTGGAGCTTCAGAGTGGAGCTTCAGAGTGGAGAGTGGAGCTTCAGAGTGGAGCTTCAGAGTGGAGCTTCAGAGTGGAGCTTCAGGAGTGGAGCTTCAGGAGTGGAGCTTCAGGAGTGGAGCTTCAGGAGTGGAGCTTCAGGAGTGGAGCTTCAGGAGTGGAGCTTCAGGAGTGGAGCTTCAGAGTGGAGCTTCAGAGTGGAGCTTCAGAGTGCAGAGTGGAGCTTCAGAGTGCAGATTCAGAGTGGAGCTTCAGAGTGCAGATTCAGAGTGGAGCTTCAGAGTGGAGCTTCAGAGTGGAGCTTCAGAGTGGAGCTTCAGAGTGCAGAGTCAGAGTGGAGCTTCAGAGTGCAGAGTGGAGCTTCAGAGTGCAGATTCAGAGTGGAGCTTCAGAGTGCAGAGTGGAGCTTCAGAGTGGAGCTTCAGAGTGCAGAGTGGAGCTTCAGAGTGGAGCTTCAGAGTGCAGAGTGGAGCTTCAGAGTGGAGCTTCAGATTGGAGCTTCAGATTGGAGCTTCAGAGTGGAGCTTCAGAGTGGAGCTTCAGAGTGGAGCTTCAGAGTGGAGCTTCAGAGTGGAGCTTCAGAGTGGAGCTTCAGAGTGCAGAGTGGAGCTTCAGAGTGCAGAGTGGAGCTTCAGAGTGCAGATTCAGAGTGGAGCTTCAGAGTGCAGAGTGGAGCTTCAGAGTGCAGATTCAGAGTGCAGATTCAGAGTGGAGCTTCAGAGTGGAGCTTCAGAGTGGAGCTTCAGAGTGGAGCTTCAGAGTGGAGCTTCAGAGTGGAGCTTCAGAGTGGAGCTTCAGAGTGGAGCTTCAGAGTGGAGCTTCAGAGTGGAGAGTGGAGCTTCAGAGTGGAGAGTGGAGAGTGGAGCTTCAGAGTGGAGCTTCAGAGTGGAGCTTCAGAGTGGAGCTTCAGAGTGGAGCTTCAGAGTGGAGCTTCAGAGTGGAGCTTCAGAGTGGAGCTTCAGAGTGGAGCTTCAGAGTGGAGCTTCAGAGTTCAGAGTGGAGCTTCAGAGTGCAGATTCAGAGTGGAGCTTCAGAGTGCAGAGTGGAGCTTCAGAGTGCAGATTCAGAGTGGAGCTTCAGAGTGCAGAGTGGAGCTTCAGAGTGCAGAGTGGAGCTTCAGAGTGCAGATTCAGAGTGGAGCTTCAGAGTGCAGATTCAGAGTGGAGCTTCAGAGTGCAGAGTCAGAGTGGAGCTTCAGAGTGGAGCTTCAGAGTGGAGCTTCAGAGTGCAGAGTGGAGCTTCAGAGTGGAGCTTCAGAGTGCAGAGTGGAGCTTCAGATTGGAGCTTCAGAGTGGAGCTTCAGAGTGGAGCTTCAGAGTGGAGCTTCAGAGTGGAGCTTCAGAGTGGAGCTTCAGAGTGGAGCTTCAGAGTGGAGCTTCAGAGTGCAGATTCAGAGTGGAGCTTCAGAGTGCAGATTCAGAGTGGAGCTTCAGAGTGCAGATTCAGAGTGGAGCTTCAGAGTGCAGAGTGGAGCTTCAGAGTGCAGATTCAGAGTGGAGCTTCAGAGTGCAGATTCAGAGTGGAGCTTCAGAGTGCAGATTCAGAGTGCAGCTTCAGAGTGCAGCTTCAGAGTGCAGCTTCAGAGTGGAGCTTCAGAGTGGAGCTTCAGAGTGGAGCTTCAGAGTGGAGCTTCAGAGTGGAGCTTCAGAGTGGAGCTTCAGAGTGGAGCTTCAGAGTGGAGCTTCAGAGTGGAGCTTCAGAGTGGAGCTTCAGAGTGGAGCTTCAGAGTGGAGCTTCAGAGTGGAGCTTCAGAGTGGAGCTTCAGAGTGGAGCTTCAGAGTGGAGCTTCAGAGTGGAGCTTCAGAGTGGAGCTTCAGAGTGGAGCTTCAGAGTGAGCTTCAGAGTGCAGCTTCAGAGTGCAGCTTCAGAGTGCAGCTTCAGAGTGCAGCTTCAGAGTGGAGCTTCAGAGTGGAGCTTCAGAGTGGAGCTTCAGAGTGGAGCTTCAGAGTGGAGATTCAGAGTGGAGCTGCAGATTCAGAGTGGAGCTGCAGATTCAGAGTGGAGCTGCAGATTCAGAGTGGAGCTGCAGATTCAGAGTGGAGCATCAGAGTGCAGATTCAGAGTGGAGCTTCAGAGTGCAGAGTGGAGCTTCAGAGTGCAGATTCAGAGTGGAGCTTCAGAGTGCAGAGTGGAGCTTCAGAGTGCAGATTCAGAGTGGAGCTTCAGAGTGCAGAGTGGAGCTTCAGAGTGCAGATTCAGAGTGGAGCTTCAGAGTGCAGAGTGGAGCTTCAGAGTGCAGATTCAGAGTGGAGCTTCAGAGTGCAGAGTGGAGCTTCAGAGTGCAGATTCAGAGTGCAGAGTGGAGCTTCAGAGTGCAGAGTGGAGCTTCAGAGTGGAGCTTCAGAGTGGAGCTTCAGAGTGGAGCTTCAGAGTGGAGCTTCAGAGTGGAGCTTCAGAGTGGAGCTTCAGAGTGGAGCTTCAGAGTGGAGAGTGGAGCTTCAGAGTGGAGAGTGGAGCTTCAGAGTGGAGCTTCAGAGTGGAGCTTCAGAGTGGAGCTTCAGAGTGGAGCTTCAGAGTGGAGCTTCAGAGTGGAGCTTCAGAGTGGAGCTTCAGAGTGGAGCTTCAGAGTGGAGCTTCAGAGTGCAGAGTGGAGCTTCAGAGTGGAGCTTCAGAGTGGAGCTTCAGAGTGGAGCTTCAGAGTGGAGCTTCAGAGTGGAGCTTCAGAGTGGAGCTTCAGAGTGGAGCTTCAGAGTGGAGAGTGGAGCTTCAGAGTGGAGCTTCAGAGTGGAGCTTCAGAGTGCAGAGTGGAGCTTCAGAGTGGAGCTTCAGAGTGCAGAGTGGAGCTTCAGAGTGCAGATTCAGAGTGGAGCTGCAGAGTGCAGATTCAGAGTGGAGCTGCAGAGTGCAGATTCAGAGTGCAGAGTGGAGCTTCAGAGTGCAGATTCAGAGTGCAGAGTGGAGCTGCAGAGTGCAGATTCAGAGTGGAGCTTCAGAGTGGAGATTCAGAGTGCAGAGTGGAGCTTCAGAGTGCAGAGTGGAGCTTCAGAGTGGAGCTTCAGAGTGGAGCTTCAGAGTGGAGCTTCAGAGTGGAGCTTCAGAGTGGAGCTTCAGAGTGGAGCTTCAGAGTGGAGCTTCAGAGTGGAGCTTCAGAGTGGAGCTTCAGAGTGGAGCTTCAGAGTGGAGCTTCAGAGTGGAGATTCAGAGTGCAGATTCAGAGTGCAGATTCAGAGTGCAGATTCAGAGTGCAGATTCAGAGTGCAGATTCAGAGTGCAGATTCAGAGTGGAGCTTCAGAGTGCAGATTCAGAGTGGAGCTTCAGAGTGGAGCTTCAGAGTGCAGATTCAGAGTGCAGATTCAGAGTGGAGCTTCAGAGTGCAGATTCAGAGTGCAGATTCAGAGTGCAGATTCAGAGTGCAGATTCAGAGTGCAGATTCAGAGTGGAGCTTCAGAGTGCAGAGTGGAGCTTCAGAGTGCAGAGTGGAGCTTCAGAGTGCAGATTCAGAGTGGAGCTTCAGAGTGCAGAGTGGAGCTTCAGAGTGGAGCTTCAGAGTGCAGAGTGGAGCTTCAGATTGGAGCTTCAGAGTGCAGAGTGGAGCTTCAGAGTGGAGCTTCAGAGTGGAGCTTCAGAGTGGAGCTTCAGAGTGGAGCTTCAGAGTGGAGCTTCAGAGTGGAGCTTCAGAGTGCAGAGTGGAGCTTCAGAGTGCAGATTCAGAGTGGAGCTTCAGAGTGCAGATTCAGAGTGGAGCTTCAGAGTGGAGCTTCAGAGTGGAGCTTCAGAGTGGAGCTTCAGAGTGGAGCTTCAGAGTGGAGCTTCAGAGTGGAGCTTCAGAGTGGAGCTTCAGAGTGGAGCTTCAGAGTGGAGCTTGTGCAGATTCAGAGTGGAGCTTCAGAGTGGAGCTTCAGAGTGGAGCTTCAGAGTGGAGCTTCAGAGTGGAGCTTCAGAGTGGAGCTTCAGAGTGGAGCTTCAGAGTGGAGCTGCAGAGTGGAGCTTCAGAGTGCAGAGTGGAGCTTCAGAGTGGAGCTTCAGAGTGGAGCTTCAGAGTGGAGCTTCAGAGTGGAGCTTCAGAGTGGAGCTTCAGAGTGGAGCTTCAGAGTGGAGCTTCAGAGTGGAGCTTCAGAGTGGAGCTTCAGAGTGGAGCTTCAGAGTGGAGCTTCAGAGTGGAGCTTCAGAGTGGAGCTTCAGAGTGGAGCTTCAGAGTGGAGCTTCAGAGTGGAGCTTCAGAGTGGAGATTCAGAGTGCAGATTCAGAGTGCAGATTCAGAGTGCAGATTCAGAGTGCAGATTCAGAGTGGAGCTTCAGAGTGCAGAGTGGAGCTTCAGAGTGCAGATTCAGAGTGGAGCTTCAGAGTGGAGCTTCAGAGTGCAGAGTGGAGCTTCAGAGTGCAGATTCAGAGTGGAGCTTCAGAGTGCAGAGTGGAGCTTCAGAGTGCAGAGTGGAGCTTCAGAGTGCAGAGTGGAGCTTCAGAGTGCAGAGTGGAGCTTCAGAGTGGAGCTTCAGAGTGGAGCTTCAGAGTGGAGCTTCAGAGTGGAGCTTCAGAGTGGAGCTTCAGAGTGGAGCTTCAGAGTGGAGCTTCAGAGTGGAGCTTCAGAGTGGAGCTTCAGAGTGGAGCTTCAGAGTGGAGCTTCAGAGTGGAGCTTCAGAGTGGAGCTTCAGAGTGGAGCTTCAGAGTGGAGCTTCAGAGTGCAGCTTCAGAGTGCAGCTTCAGAGTGCAGAGTGGAGCTTCAGAGTGCAGCTTCAGAGTGCAGCTTCAGAGTGCAGCTTCAGAGTGCAGCTTCAGAGTGCAGAGTGGAGCTTCAGAGTGCAGATTCAGAGTGGAGCTTCAGAGTGCAGAGTGGAGCTTCAGAGTGCAGAGTGGAGCTTCAGAGTGCAGAGTGGAGCTTCAGAGTGGAGCTTCAGAGTGGAGCTTCAGAGTGGAGCTTCAGAGTGGAGAGTGGAGCTTCAGAGTGGAGCTTCAGAGTGGAGAGTGGAGCTTCAGAGTGGAGAGTGGAGCTTCAGAGTGGAGAGTGGAGCTTCAGAGTGGAGAGTGGAGCTTCAGAGTGGAGCTTCAGAGTGGAGAGTGGAGCTTCAGAGTGGAGCTTCAGAGTGGAGCTTCAGAGTGGAGCTTCAGAGTGGAGCTTCAGAGTGGAGCTTCAGAGTGGAGCTTCAGAGTGCAGAGTGGAGCTTCAGAGTGCAGAGTGGAGCTTCAGAGTGCAGAGTGGAGCTTCAGAGTGGAGCTTCAGAGTGCAGAGTGGAGCTTCAGAGTGGAGCTTCAGAGTGCAGAGTGGAGCTTCAGAGTGGAGCTTCAGAGTGGAGCTTCAGAGTGGAGCTTCAGAGTGCAGAGTGGAGCTTCAGAGTGGAGCTTCAGAGTGCAGAGTGGAGCTTCAGAGTGCAGAGTGGAGCTTCAGAGTGGAGCTTCAGAGTGGAGAGTGGAGCTTCAGAGTGGAGCTTCAGAGTGGAGAGTGGAGCTTCAGAGTGGAGCTTCAGAGTGGAGCTTCAGAGTGGAGCTTCAGAGTGGAGCTTCAGAGTGGAGCTTCAGAGTGGAGCTTCAGAGTGCAGCTTCAGAGTGCAGCTTCAGAGTGCAGCTTCAGAGTGCAGCTTCAGAGTGCAGCTTCAGAGTGCAGCTTCAGAGTGCAGAGTGGAGCTTCAGAGTGCAGATTCAGAGTGGAGCTTCAGAGTGCAGAGTGGAGCTTCAGAGTGCAGATTCAGAGTGGAGCTTCAGAGTGCAGAGTGGAGCTTCAGAGTGCAGATTCAGAGTGGAGCTTCAGAGTGCAGAGTGGAGCTTCAGAGTGCAGATTCAGAGTGGAGCTTCAGAGTGCAGAGTGGAGCTTCAGAGTGGAGCTTCAGAGTGCAGAGTGGAGCTTCAGAGTGGAGCTTCAGAGTGCAGAGTGGAGCTTCAGAGTGGAGCTTCAGAGTGCAGAGTGGAGCTTCAGAGTGGAGCTTCAGAGTGGAGCTTCAGAGTGGAGCTTCAGAGTGGAGCTTCAGAGTGGAGCTTCAGAGTGCAGAGTGGAGCTTCAGAGTGCAGAGTGGAGCTTCAGAGTGGAGCTTCAGAGTGGAGCTTCAGAGTGGAGCTTCAGAGTGGAGCTTCAGAGTGGAGCTTCAGAGTGGAGCTTCAGAGTGGAGCTTCAGAGTGGAGCTTCAGAGTGGAGCTTCAGAGTGCAGCTTCAGAGTGCAGCTTCAGAGTGCAGAGTGGAGCTTCAGAGTGGAGCTTCAGAGTGCAGCTTCAGAGTGCAGAGTGGAGCTTCAGAGTGCAGATTCAGAGTGGAGCTTCAGAGTGCAGAGTGGAGCTTCAGAGTGGAGCTTCAGAGTGCAGAGTGGAGCTTCAGAGTCCAGAGTGGAGCTTCAGAGTGGAGCTTCAGAGTGGAGCTTCAGAGTGGAGCTTCAGAGTGGAGCTTCAGAGTGGAGCTTCAGAGTGGAGAGTGGAGCTTCAGAGTGGAGAGTGGAGCTTCAGAGTGGAGAGTGGAGCTTCAGAGTGGAGCTTCAGAGTGGAGAGTGGAGCTTCAGAGTGGAGCTTCAGAGTGGAGCTTCAGAGTGGAGCTTCAGAGTGCAGAGTGGAGCTTCAGAGTGCAGAGTGGAGCTTCAGAGTGCAGAGTGGAGCTTCAGAGTGCAGAGTGGAGCTTCAGAGTGCAGAGTGGAGCTTCAGAGTGCAGAGTGGAGCTTCAGAGTGGAGCTTCAGAGTGCAGAGTGGAGCTTCAGAGTGGAGCTTCAGAGTGCAGAGTGGAGCTTCAGAGTGCAGAGTGGAGCTTCAGAGTGCAGAGTGGAGCTTCAGAGTGGAGCTTCAGAGTGCAGAGTGGAGCTTCAGAGTGGAGCTTCAGAGTGCAGAGTGGAGCTTCAGAGTGCAGAGTGGAGCTTCAGAGTGCAGAGTGGAGCTTCAGAGTGGAGCTTCAGAGTGGAGCTTCAGAGTGGAGCGTGGAGCTTCAGAGTGGAGAGTGGAGCTTCAGAGTGGAGCTTCAGAGTGGAGCTTCAGAGTGGAGCTTCAGAGTGGAGCTTCAGAGTGGAGCTTCAGAGTGGAGCTTCAGAGTGGAGCTTCAGAGTGGAGCTTCAGAGTGGAGCTTCAGAGTGGAGCTTCAGAGTGGAGCTTCAGAGTGGAGCTTCAGAGTGCAGCTTCAGAGTGGAGCTTCAGAGTGCAGCTTCAGAGTGCAGCTTCAGAGTGCAGCTTCAGAGTGCAGCTTCAGAGTGGAGCTTCAGAGTGGAGCTTCAGAGTGGAGCTTCAGAGTGGAGCTTCAGAGTGCAGAGTGGAGCTTCAGAGTGCAGATTCAGAGTGGAGCTTCAGAGTGCAGAGTGGAGCTTCAGAGTGCAGATTCAGAGTGGAGCTTCAGAGTGCAGAGTGGAGCTTCAGAGTGCAGATTCAGAGTGGAGCTTCAGAGTGCAGAGTGGAGCTTCAGAGTGCAGATTCAGAGTGGAGCTTCAGAGTGCGGAGTGGAGCTTCAGAGTGGAGCTTCAGAGTGCAGAGTGGAGCTTCAGAGTGGAGCTTCAGAGTGCAGAGTGGAGCTTCAGAGTGGAGCTTCAGAGTGCAGAGTGGAGCTTCAGAGTGGAGCTTCAGAGTGCAGAGTGGAGCTTCAGAGTGGAGCTTCAGAGTGCAGAGTGGAGCTTCAGAGTGGAGCTTCAGAGTGGAGCTTCAGAGTGGAGCTTCAGAGTGCAGATTCAGAGTGCAGATTCAGAGTGGAGATTCAGAGTGGAGATTCAGAGTGCAGATTCAGAGTGCAGATTCAGAGTGCAGATTCAGAGTGCAGATTCAGAGTGCAGATTCAGAGTGCAGATTCAGAGTGCAGATTCAGAGTGCAGATTCAGAGTGCAGAGTGGAGCTTCAGAGTGGAGCTTCAGAGTGGAGCTTCAGAGTGGAGCTTCAGAGTGGAGCTTCAGAGTGGAGCTTCAGAGTGGAGCTTCAGAGTGGAGCTTCAGAGTGGAGCTTCAGAGTGCAGATTCAGAGTGCAGATTCAGAGTGCAGATTCAGAGTGCAGATTCAGAGTGCAGATTCAGAGTGCAGATTCAGAGTGCAGAGTGGAGCTTCAGAGTGCAGAGTGGAGCTTCAGAGTGCAGATTCAGAGTGGAGCTTCAGAGTGGAGCTTCAGAGTGGAGCTTCAGAGTGGAGCTTCAGAGTGGAGCTTCAGAGTGGAGCTTCAGAGTGGAGCTTCAGAGTGGAGCTTCAGAGTGGAGCTTCAGAGTGGAGCTTCAGAGTGGAGCTTCAGAGTGGAGCTTCAGAGTGGAGCTTCAGAGTGGAGCTTCAGAGTGGAGCTTCAGAGTGGAGCTTCAGAGTGGAGCTTCAGAGTGGAGCTTCAGAGTGGAGCTTCAGAGTGGAGCTTCAGAGTGCAGATTCAGAGTGCAGATTCAGAGTGCAGATTCAGAGTGCAGATTCAGAGTGCAGATTCAGAGTGCAGATTCAGAGTGCAGATTCAGAGTGCAGATTCAGAGTGCAGATTCAGAGTGCAGATTCAGAGTGGAGATTCAGAGTGGAGATTCAGAGTGGAGATTCAGAGTGGAGATTCAGAGTGGAGCTTCAGAGTGCAGAGTGGAGCTGCAGATTCAGAGTGGAGCTGCAGAGTGCAGATTCAGAGTGCAGAGTGGAGCTTCAGAGTGCAGATTCAGAGTGGAGCATCAGAGTGCAGATTCAGAGTGGAGCTTCAGAGTGCAGAGTGGAGCTTCAGAGTGCAGATTCAGAGTGGAGCTTCAGAGTGCAGAGTGGAGCTTCAGAGTGCAGATTCAGAGTGGAGCTTCAGAGTGCAGAGTGGAGCTTCAGAGTGCAGATTCAGAGTGGAGCTTCAGAGTGCAGAGTGGAGCTTCAGAGTGCAGATTCAGAGTGGAGCTTCAGAGTGCAGAGTGGAGCTTCAGAGTGCAGATTCAGAGTGGAGCTTCAGAGTGCAGATTCAGAGTGCAGAGTGGAGCTTCAGAGTGCAGAGTGGAGCTTCAGAGTGGAGCTTCAGAGTGCAGAGTGGAGCTTCAGAGTGCAGAGTGGAGCTTCAGAGTGCAGAGTGGAGCTTCAGAGTGCAGAGTGGAGCTTCAGAGTGGAGCTTCAGAGTGCAGAGTGGAGCTTCAGAGTGCAGAGTGGAGCTTCAGAGTGCAGAGTGGAGCTTCAGAGTGGAGCTTCAGAGTGCAGAGTGGAGCTTCAGAGTGGAGCTTCAGAGTGGAGCTTCAGAGTGGAGCTTCAGAGTGGAGCTTCAGAGTGGAGCTTCAGAGTGGAGCTTCAGAGTGGAGCATCAGAGTGGAGCATCAGAGTGGAGCATCAGAGTGGAGCATCAGAGTGGAGCATCAGAGTGGAGCTTCAGAGTGGAGCTTCAGAGTGGAGCTTCAGAGTGGAGCTTCAGAGTGGAGCTTCAGAGTGGAGCTTCAGAGTGGAGCTTCAGAGTGGAGCTTCAGAGTGGAGCTTCAGAGTGGAGCTTCAGAGTGGAGCTTCAGAGTGGAGCTTCAGAGTGGAGCTTCAGAGTGGAGCTTCAGAGTGGAGATTCAGAGTGGAGATTCAGAGTGGAGATTCAGAGTGGAGCTTCAGAGTGCAGAGTGGAGCTGCAGATTCAGAGTGGAGCTGCAGAGTGCAGATTCAGAGTGCAGAGTGGAGCTTCAGAGTGCAGATTCAGAGTGGAGCATCAGAGTGCAGATTCAGAGTGGAGCTTCAGAGTGCAGATTCAGAGTGGAGCTTCAGAGTGCAGAGTGGAGCTTCAGAGTGCAGATTCAGAGTGGAGCTTCAGAGTGCAGAGTGGAGCTTCAGAGTGCAGATTCAGAGTGGAGCTTCAGAGTGCAGAGTGGAGCTTCAGAGTGCAGATTCAGAGTGGAGCTTCAGAGTGCAGAGTGGAGCTTCAGAGTGCAGATTCAGAGTGGAGCTTCAGAGTGCAGAGTGGAGCTTCAGAGTGGAGCTTCAGAGTGCAGATTCAGAGTGGAGCTTCAGAGTACAGAGTGGAGCTTCAGAGTACAGAGTGGAGCTTCAGAGTACAGAGTGGAGCTTCAGAGTGCAGAGTGGAGCTTCAGAGTGGAGCTTCAGAGTGGAGCTTCAGAGTGGAGCTTCAGAGTGGAGCTTCAGAGTGGAGCTTCAGAGTGGAGCTTCAGAGTGGAGCTTCAGAGTGGAGCTTCAGAGTGGAGCTTCAGAGTGGAGCTTCAGAGTGGAGCTTCAGAGTGCAGCTTCAGAGTGGAGCTTCAGAGTGCAGATTCAGAGTGGAGCTTCAGAGTGGAGCTTCAGAGTGCAGAGTGGAGCTTCAGAGTGCAGATTCAGAGTGGAGCTTCAGAGTGGAGCTTCAGAGTGCAGAGTGGAGCTTCAGAGTGCAGAGTGGAGCTTCAGAGTGCAGAGTGGAGCTTCAGAGTGGAGCTTCAGAGTGCAGAGTGGAGCTTCAGAGTGGAGCTTCAGAGTGCAGATTCAGAGTGGAGCTTCAGAGTGCAGAGTGCAGATTCAGAGTGGAGCTTCAGAGTGCAGAGTGGAGCTTCAGAGTGCAGATTCAGAGTGGAGCTTCAGAGTGCAGAGTGGAGCTTCAGAGTGCAGATTCAGAGTGGAGCTTCAGAGTGGAGCTTCAGAGTGCAGAGTGGAGCTTCAGAGTGCAGAGTGGAGCTTCAGAGTGCAGAGTGGAGCTTCAGAGTGGAGCTTCAGAGTGCAGAGTGGAGCTTCAGAGTGGAGCTTCAGAGTGCAGATTCAGAGTGGAGCTTCAGAGTGCAGAGTGCAGATTCAGAGTGGAGCTTCAGAGTGCAGAGTGGAGCTTCAGAGTGCAGAGTGGAGCTTCAGAGTGGAGCTTCAGAGTGCAGAGTGGAGCTTCAGAGTGGAGCTTCAGAGTGGAGCTTCAGAGTGGAGCTTCAGAGTGGAGCTTCAGAGTGGAGCTTCAGAGTGGAGCTTCAGAGTGGAGCTTCAGAGTGGAGCTTCAGAGTGGAGCTTCAGAGTGGAGCTTCAGAGTGGAGCTTCAGAGTGGAGCTTCAGAGTGGAGCTTCAGAGTGGAGCTTCAGAGTGGAGCTTCAGAGTGGAGCTTCAGAGTGGAGCTTCAGAGTGGAGCTTCAGAGTGGAGCTTCAGAGTGGAGCTTCAGAGTGGAGCATCAGAGTGGAGCATCAGAGTGGAGCATCAGAGTGGAGCATCAGAGTGGAGCATCAGAGTGGAGCATCAGAGTGCAGATTCAGAGTGGAGCTTCAGAGTGCAGATTCAGAGTGGAGCTTCAGAGTGCAGAGTGGAGCTTCAGAGTGCAGATTCAGAGTGGAGCTTCAGAGTGCAGAGTGGAGCTTCAGAGTGCAGATTCAGAGTGGAGCTTCAGAGTGCAGAGTGGAGCTTCAGAGTGCAGATTCAGAGTGGAGCTTCAGAGTGCAGAGTGGAGCTTCAGAGTGGAGCTTCAGAGTGCAGAGTGGAGCTTCAGAGTGGAGCTTCAGAGTGCAGAGTGGAGCTTCAGAGTGGAGCTTCAGAGTGCAGAGTGGAGCTTCAGAGTGGAGCTTCAGAGTGGAGCTTCAGAGAGGAGCTTCAGAGAGGAGCTTCAGAGAGGAGCTTCAGAGAGCAGAGTGGAGCTTCAGAGTGGAGCTTCAGAGTGGAGCTTCAGAGTGGAGCTTCAGAGTGGAGCTTCAGAGTGGAGCTTCAGAGTGGAGCTTCAGAGTGGAGCTTCAGAGTGCAGATTCAGAGTGCAGATTCAGAGTGCAGATTCAGAGTGCAGATTCAGAGTGCAGAGTGGAGCTTCAGAGTGCAGAGTGGAGCTTCAGAGTGGAGCTTCAGAGTGGAGCTTCAGAGTGGAGCTTCAGAGTGGAGCTTCAGAGTGGAGCTTCAGAGTGGAGCTTCAGAGTGGAGCTTCAGAGTGGAGCTTCAGAGTGCAGATTCAGAGTGCAGATTCAGAGTGCAGATTCAGAGTGCAGATTCAGAGTGCAGATTCAGAGTGCAGATTCAGAGTGGAGCTTCAGAGTGGAGCTTCAGAGTGGAGCTTCAGAGTGGAGCTTCAGAGTGCAGAGTGGAGCTTCAGAGTGCAGATTCAGAGTGGAGCTTCAGAGTGCAGAGTGGAGCTTCAGAGTGCAGATTCAGAGTGGAGCTTCAGAGTGCAGAGTGGAGCTTCAGAGTGGAGCTTCAGAGTGCAGAGTGGAGCTTCAGAGTGGAGCTTCAGAGTGCAGAGTGGAGCTTCAGAGTGGAGCTTCAGAGTGCAGAGTGGAGCTTCAGAGTGGAGCTTCAGAGTGCAGAGTGGAGCTTCAGAGTGGAGCTTCAGAGTGGAGCTTCAGAGAGGAGCTTCAGAGAGGAGCTTCAGAGAGCAGAGTGGAGCTTCAGAGTGGAGCTTCAGAGTGGAGCTTCAGAGTGGAGCTTCAGAGTGGAGCTTCAGAGTGGAGCTTCAGAGTGGAGCTTCAGAGTGGAGCTTCAGAGTGCAGATTCAGAGTGCAGATTCAGAGTGCAGATTCAGAGTGCAGATTCAGAGTGCAGAGTGGAGCTTCAGAGTGCAGAGTGGAGCTTCAGAGTGGAGCTTCAGAGTGGAGCTTCAGAGTGGAGCTTCAGAGTGGAGCTTCAGAGTGGAGCTTCAGAGTGCAGATTCAGAGTGCAGATTCAGAGTGCAGATTCAGAGTGCAGATTCAGAGTGCAGATTCAGAGTGCAGATTCAGAGTGCAGATTCAGAGTGGAGCTTCAGAGTGGAGCTTCAGAGTGGAGCTTCAGAGTGGAGCTTCAGAGTGGAGCTTCAGAGTGGAGCTTCAGAGTGGAGCTTCAGAGTGGAGCTTCAGAGTGGAGCTTCAGAGTGGAGCTTCAGAGTGCAGATTCAGAGTGCAGATTCAGAGTGCAGATTCAGAGTGCAGATTCAGAGTGCAGATTCAGAGTGCAGATTCAGAGTGGAGCTTCAGAGTGCAGATTCAGAGTGGAGCATCAGAGTGCAGATTCAGAGTGGAGCTTCAGAGTGCAGAGTGGAGCTTCAGAGTGCAGATTCAGAGTGGAGCTTCAGAGTGCAGAGTGGAGCTTCAGAGTGCAGATTCAGAGTGGAGCTTCAGAGTGCAGAGTGGAGCTTCAGAGTGCAGATTCAGAGTGGAGCTTCAGAGTGCAGAGTGGAGCTTCAGAGTGGAGATTCAGAGTGCAGAGTGGAGCTTCAGAGTGCAGCTTCAGAGTGCAGAGTGGAGCTTCAGAGTGCAGAGTGGAGCTTCAGAGTGCAGAGTGGAGCTTCAGAGTGCAGAGTGGAGCTTCAGAGTGCAGAGTGGAGCTTCAGAGTGGAGCTTCAGAGTGTCAAGAGCAATGCCAATAGCTCTAACTTTAACAAAGGCAAAACCATTGCATTGTAAATGCTTGTTACCATAGACATAGAATGGGGAAAACCTTTTCTGACATAAGTCCCTCAGTACCTTGACATGTAGTACTGGTTGCATCAGAGTAGGAACGGAGGATGGTTTGAGCTAACTGCAGTGGTTGCAGTCTAGTTTTTCTCCTGCCCAGAATTAGGCATACATCGCAGCCAAGGGGCGGGGCCAAGGAAAAGCAAATATTTACAATTTCTCTTATTCTTCATACCCAGGGGTGGTGGTCCTCCAAGGGTATTGTAACACAGTGAAATCTAAGGTAACTGGGTACCAAAAATGGCTTCTTAGTAGGCCGAGCGAGCTTTTTGCTACGCCGGCTTAATCTGGTGCAAATTCTGCATTATGCTTGTTATACGTAATTTCTGAGATTACAACATTACGCTATGTCATGTTGCCCGCTTCCCGATTGGAGACCTATATAGCTCAGTACTTCACACTCAACCAAATTCGTAATCTATTTGAGAACCTTGCATCTAGTTTTAAGCAGGTGTGTGAGTCTATATAGGATTTTTGCTTTATTACCATTTAGTCCATTTGTGGGACAAGTAGGAGCTGCACAATTGTTTTTGAATATGATGGGGCCCACGCTATAGGAAACATGAAACAAAGACATAGCTTTCCCATTTGCAGAAAAGGTTTTGGGGCACTCTGGTCCCTTTGGCCACCTTTGCCTGTGAATCCCCCACGGCCAGGGACAGAGGGCATGAGTAGGCGGGTCACTCCCGGTCAGGGCATTCTTGCACCCAAGGGTCTCCCATGTCACTGCGGCCTCCCAGGCTGCAGGTGCAGGGAACCTGTATGTGCATAGTGTGGTCTGCTTACTGTCTCACTACAAGGACCTATGGTTGCTGGTCCCTAGCGCCTCAGGTCACAGGTTGCAGACACAACCTTCAGAAGAGGAGTGTGTTTCCTTGGAGACTGGAGGAGGGTGGTTATGGGGTAGTTTGCTCAGGGCAGTTGTGCCTGTCCAGCAGAGCACCTATAGTTACCATGGTGAGCTTTGTCAGCCCTTGACGGGCATTTTCTTCAGGTTTTGGCGTGCGGGGGGGGGGGGGTACTTGGTAGTAGTGTACATGTGTGGTACTGTTGCTTCTCCTCACTATCCCAATGTGCCAGATCTTGTTACAGGCACATGTTAGCCAAGACTCCCTTAGTTTCCTTGACTCACCGCTGTTGAATGTGATCACAAACCTGCAGGATGTGCTAAGAGGCGCCCCTGTTACGCATATGTTGGTATAAAACAGGGTTTGGTTATTAGGGAACAACATAGATTTTATGCTTCCGGGGCACTGATCAGGGATAATAATAATAATAATAATAATAATAATAATCCACATTTGTAAAGCGTGAAAAATCACCCGTTAGGGTCTCTAGGCACTGGGGGCCGTCGGGAATATTAAGCAAGCTATTGCCCAAAGTCACATGGTGCGGGGCTAATCTGCCGCCGGCGCCGGGGATCGAATCGTGATCCCCAGATTCCAGCGTCAGTCGTCCTGGCCACGGCGCCACACCTCTCCTGTGTCCTGTGTTACAAAATGCAGGAAAGGCTGCCACCAGCCCTGCAGACACCCACCAGGTAGCCGAGGACTGATACTTGCAGAGAATCAGGATTTTGTTAAAGGCACATATGCCAGCGTCAGGCACTACTCATTCTAATGCCGCTTCACTGCAGTGCTGCCCTGGAAGACCCTGGAAGACCATCAGAGCCTAGACCAGACTTCCCATCTCCACATAGGCACTCTACTGTCCTCAATCGAACTTCTGAATTTTCTGAAGATACTTTCATTCTTCAACTGAGAGGAACTTGCAACACTTCCTAATCTCAGAATAACCTCGTTTTCATTGACCACATGACTTCCCTGGCAACAAGGCTATGCGCCCAAACATTAAACAAAATCACTCAATGCACAGCAGAAAAACCTCCCACCATCTTTGCCAACCAAATAATGAAAGTAGCATTTTACATCTATCCCTTATGCTTTGAATGTAAAAGCTATTGCCTCCTAACAATCCACTCACTGAAAACAAACGACTCATTCGCTGCACAGGTAGACTAATGTGAGAGGTAATGTTCCCCCTGTCTTAACAATAAAGCTCAGATTCTCTGAAGCCACCCTTCATAAAGTTGAAATGCTTGGCACATTCCACCACCCAGCCGCTTTGATGATTTCACGTGACCAGGCGCAAAACTCTTACTGCTGATTGGCTCACGAGTCAAGTGAAAATCAAAGCCCACATCTGCCCCTGCTTTCTGCGCCTTTGTATTCAGCTACCTCTCCACTGTTGATGAAAAACAGTTTTAGAAGGATGCTTAAAATAGAAGAAATGCTGCTCCTCCCTTGGAAGATGAAAAACTTCTGTTATCTGCTCATACTTCTTTAAACAACTTTGCAGTTAACTTCGGATGGTGTTGAAAAATATTGAAAATAGATCTTCGATATGTTGAATTCCTTTTAACCACAAATGTGCCCAAACCCGCGTATATTAGAAAACCTGGACTATTCATCCAGCGCCCTTGTCTGAGAATATTTCAAAAACACATTGAAGTGGGTCAAGAGGACCTCCAGCTTCATGGAAAGTTGTTTAAAGCAGAGTACAGCATTTGCTACCCAGGTCAATACCAAGGCATCAATTTCTTGTCATCCCACAATGTAGCAAACAATGTTTCTGTGATATCTGTGGAGGAATTACTTTCATAATTCACTGTGCCGATAGATCGTTGTCCGTCAAGTGATGTTCGGCTGCAACTGCAGATCAATAGCAATTGATTAGTCTGTAACCAGACCTTGTTGCTTACAAATCAAAGGAAAAATGGCCACACGTATGGATCTTGCCTCCATGAGAACCGAAGTCCTTTTCCAGTCATCAACATGTCCCGGTTTACCAAGCTACGGAGTGTTGTTTCAAGCCCTCCAAAGCCAAGGCTGCTTGTGTAGGCCTTGCGCTTCACACAGAAGGTCTCTGAACGAGTTAGATCTCCAGGGCAGATGGCTCAGCGCCCCTCGATTACCAGAAGATGCACCCTTCCTCCGGGACCAAGGAAGTAAATCTGGAAGGTCCGGAAGTAATATGTGTTCAGTACACTACCTATATGACTTATGAGTTGGGTGCAATAGCACATTACGTACATGATTTGTGTGCATTTTACACATGTAAACCGTTGTTGTGATTTGAAAGGTTTTTTGTTTGTAAATGAGTGATCTGGAAAGCATTGTTTCTTCGTTGTACTTTATTCCTCACGCACGTCATGGTGCCTCTGGTTCCACACATCAGATTGTGACCTTCCAGGTTTCACACAAGATGATGGACGGAATGTTGCACAATGGCAAAACACTTACCCCCAAGTTACAGATCTGCGTTTAATCCATCGTTATTTTGCTCACGAAGCCGCCCCAGTTCAGACATGGCCATATGCAAATCAGTCTGCCCCTGTGCCTCATGGGAACAGTCCAGCCCGAACTGCCAAGCCATCTCTTCCCTGGACCGGAATCAGGCATCCTAGGACCGGTTTCTGGCTATCAGCCATTTTCAGCCAGGATAGCTTGACTCCAGTGGCGTAGTGAGCACGGGACCCACGTCTGGGCATACCCTTCCCACATAGGGTGAACAGCAAAACACACAAGATGATGGACGGAAAGTTGCATAATGGCAAAACATTCACCCCCAGTCACAGATCTGGGTTTAATCCATCGTTATTTTGCTAACCAAGCCACCCCAGTTGAGACATGGCCATATGCAAATCAGTCTGACCTTGTGCCTCATGGGAACAGTCCAGCCCGAATTGCCAAGCCACGTCTTCCCTGGACCGGAATCAAGCATCCTAGGACCGGTTTCTGGCTATCAGCCATTTTCAGCCAGGATAGCTTGACTCCAGTGGCGTAGTGAGCACGGGACCCACTTCTGGGCACACCCTTCCCACATAGGGTGACCAGCAAAACACACAAGATGATGGATGGAATGTTGCACAATGGCAACACATTCACCTCCAGGCTGGGTTCAAACTGGAATGGCATGTTGAGCAAAAAAAACGATGGATTTAGGCCCAGATCTCTGTACTGGGGTGAATGTATGACATTGTTCTGCATTCTGTCCATCACTGTTGTTTTTGCATTTGTCACCCCGAGTGGGACGGGTATGCTCAGACGTGAGTCCCGTGCTCTCCATGCCACTGGAATCAAGCTATCCAGGCTGATGAGGGCTGAAAGCCCGTAACTGGTCCTTGGATGCTTGTTTCCAGTCCCGGAAGGACCTGGCTTGACAGTTCAGGCCGGACTGTTCCCATGGGGCACAGGGTCAAGACTGATTTGCATATGGCTGGGTTTAAACTGGAATGGCATGGTGAGCAAAAAAACGATGGATTTAGGCCCAGATCTCTGTACTGGGGTGAATGTATGACATTGTTCTGCATTCTGTCCATCACTGTTGTTTTTGCACCTACCAGGTTTCTCCAGTGCTGTTCTGCCCGATCCAAAATTTGCACATCTCATGAGTGTGAATGCACAAGTACAGCCTTTTTATCCAGGTGCACCAAGATCTGTTGTACCTCTTGAACTTGTGCTGAACACTGGCGGGGGAGCTATTCTACTTCCGTGATTCATGACGCATTACACGGGCAAGTTCACGAATAACGTGCTGAAAGCCGAATATGATTATGCAACATCTCAATATTTTTTAAACAGTACTTTGATTTAATAAACTTACTTACCTCCAACAAACACTAACCTGACATTTCTGCTAAATGAAATGAACATGAAATCCTGATTAATATTGTAGCAATACACCAATAACACTCATTAAATACTCATAAACCACCCATAAAATTCCAAACCGAACGTAAACAATTCCGTAAGGTATCGAGACTGCAAGAGTACGTATCGGTCCAATCCAATCCAATAAGCTTCATTCGATTTCTACAAAGGAAATCACAAAAGGAAACGCAAATAAATAATCTTTACAGACTAAAACAGTTATGTATTAAAAACAATAAAATAAGCATTTGACATGAAAGTTAAAAAACTTCAGCTGCAGCTGATTAAAAATCATCATAGTGTACATTTGAAATTACATCAATAACATTTTATAAACTAATAGGTTTTGTGCATCTGATTACATTCTTTAAAAAAAATTACCACAGACCACATAACGTATTCATTATCTCAAAGCTTACGGGATGTAAACAGCTTTAAAATCAGCAAAATCCACATCTTTCTCTGTACTTCATAAAATTTACAAAAAAGCACTACATGAAATGTTGTTTGCTGCGACACTTCCTCACATGGACATTTAAAAAGTGAGGTTGACCAGTCGTTGGTTACCGGAAATCTTGTTAATCGATGGAAAATACCAAGCCTAAAACAAGTTAGAAAAAATCTAAAACCTATCTGTCTAAGGTGAAGCGTTAAAATGAGGGAGTTGAGGAGAGTGGTGTGATAATGTGTTGATGAACACTAGTTCCTCGCTCTACCCGTTCTTTGAATGCTGTGCCTTTCTGGAGGGATACTGAAGTGGCTGACTGTGTCATTCTAGCCTCTGGTCTAACAAAATGGCTGACTGGTGAAGAGGCATTTGCGGCCAACAGTGAAAGGGGACCCAGGCTAGGGAATAAGGCTCTTGTGGGAAGTGTATAATGGAACAGGGATTATATTATATTTTATCATTTCTTTAGCTCTTTAGATCTTTCCTACTGAGGCTTCACATGATGTTATTGTTGGTCAAGTGATTAGAATTTTATTTTTTGCTCTCCTGCTTTTATGTTAAATTGTTTTTATATTTTACACTGCTGGCTTGTCTTTTTATCTTTAAAAAATGATCATATGAATTGTATTTTAATCTTGTTGTATTTTATGGTTTTTTTTCTCCAAAAATCGAAATAAAGACTTGACTTGATTAGCTACTCTGTGTGCAGGAGTGAAGGAGTGTGGGTTGAGGTGCTGTCTATGAGTGTGGTGTTTTGGTGTCACACATGAGGCTCCGAGGTGTGCTGCAGACTTGCTGCCAGGGTATGTAGCTGCGCCTCATTCATGATGCGCAATGCAAAAAGAGTGTGAGGAATAGGTTTGCAGTTTGTATTTGCAAATCAGTATGGCTTACCAAATCAAGTCCTCGGAATCATGATTTGGAAAACAGTCAGGTCTTTACTATCTTTCCAAATTCTTGGTCAGTGCTTATGATTTTCATCTTGTTCCAGAGCTAGCATGTCTGTAGAGAGAAAGAGCTCCTAGTCGTGTGCGTCTGTGTAAAAATGGAGCAGTGTTGGCAGTGGAGGCATTCTGGATCTGAGGTTTACCCATCGGACTGTACAATTTGCAAACAAAGGTGTGCCCTGTCCCCTGGATTGCCTGCTGAGCATCGCAGAGGACTTTGGAGAAGTTTCTTTTTATGGTTGGTGATCAGTGTAGGGCCTTTAGCCTGAGGTGATGTGGTAGTCTATATATGTTCAGGATGTTTGATTTGGTGTCTAAACAGTTCAGTGAGGATCCTTTTAGCATATTTAAGACGTAGCGGCACTCAAGCATTTGAAGCCTTTATCTTCCTGGAAAGCCCTAAATAAGGAAAGAAACACTGTCACATAGAAAGAGTGTCTGATCACTTCGTTGGCTTAGCTTTGGAGTGAGAAGTTAGTGTGCTAACCAAAGAAATACCTACGACTGGAGGATTAAAAAAAGGGTGCGTCTTTGCCCCACTGCTTTTTACTTTATTTTTAGCAGATCTCTCTACCGCACTAAATGAAGTAAATGCATATCCGCCTAGGTTAGCAGACAAGCAAATATTCAATTTGTTGTAAGAAGACGACGTTGTACTTATAAGTCAAACTAAAGTTGGGTGGCAACGGTTAATTGATCGTATATCAACGTACGCAAAAGAAAATGATATGGTAATAAATTAAGCAAAGACCAAAGTAATGGTAGTTACAAAAAATACAAGACTTCAAAATAAATATAAATGGATGTTGGAAGAAACTCAATTAGAACAAGTTGATTCCTATAGGTATCTTGGTGTTATATTCAATGACAATGGAAATTTCCTTCCACAAAAAAAGGATATTACCAAAAAAGCAAATACTTTAGTTGCAGCATTTAGGATTATACAGAAAGCAATAAGTGACTTGTCTTATCGTCCTTTACTAAAGGTTATTACGGCAAAATTATTACCTACCCTGACATAGGGTTGTGAAGTACTAAATGGGAAAGATGCGGAGATCTTCAATAATGCGGTTGCAAAATCTTATACAATTTTATTTTGCCTGCCGAATAATGCCTTGCAAGCGCAGGTGAGGCTGGAATTTGAGTTAACTAACCACCTATATGCAAGAAAAGGGCAAGCTCTTAAAGTGTGGAACTGAATAAAAAATGATCAAGAAAACCAAATATCTCAGCTATTATGGCAAGAAGTCAAAGATAATAGGAAATTGCAGGCCTGGTCTTATTTAAATAAAGCGATAGAAGAATTTGGTGTAATACCGATTTGGGAGAATACAGTTACCCAGGAAAGCTTTAAAAAACAATCAAGAAACGTACTAATCATCTGTCGCTGATAAATGATAAAGATATACTTGTAAAAAAAAAACATGCATGGCCAATCATAAATGGATTTATGAAAAAAAAGGTACAAGAATATCTTGAAACATCATGGTCGCAGAAAAACAAACATATTTTTATCAAAGCACGTTTTGGCTTATTGCCGGGCTCATATCATTTACCGCCATGGAAGAAAACAGAAGAGAATACTCAATGTAGGTTATTTAAATCCGGACAAGAGAACATTATACATTTATTATGTCTTTGTCTTGAATTAGAAACTGAAAGGAAAATTACTCTTATGAGACAATTTAATGACCGTGGAGTAAGGACATGTAGGCAAGCTTTAATAGCATGCCTAAACTCTGAAGATATATTTATGAATTCTGCCTTTGTAAAATTTGTGTGTGCGGTTGGAAAAAAATTAGAGGTGTAACATTTGAATTATTTATCCATTTTTTCTTAAAATGTACTGTGTATTGTATTTTAGCAAGTATAAGATATGATAACAATCATAGGTCTAGTTATTTTAAAACTTTTGTGTTTGATGACATTTTTAGCAATTTTTGTGAGATTTTAATTAATCAAACAAATAAATAAACTTGAACTTGAGAAGTTAGTGTGATCACAACAAGGTTCATCACTGCCGTCAAAGTGGCTGAAGGCAATTCTATCTTGTGAGGCTGCGAGGATTTATGGGCTCAATTTTGACAGGACACATTTGTGAGTATTTTTGTTTTGGAGGAGTTATGTTTAAGATGGTTCTCTGGCACCCAGTGGTCTTCTTCCATGATGCATTCAATGAAGTCATACGTCTTAAAGTCAGAGAGTATTTCCATTTTTGAGATGAGATATGGCGCACACATGCCCTTTGGTGGCCAAACCCAGGCCCCAGCTGCTAGGCCTGGCCTACGGGCAGATTCAGGCCTCGCCCAGCTTGCTCAGGCAGCACATCAAGGAGCCTTAATTGGCTTTCTTCACTCTTTGGATGCCAAAATATGTGCTTGGATTGCACAGACTTCCTAGCAGTGAGCATACATCCCAAACACTGTATGGATGTGGCCTCTCCTTACTAGCAGCTGGTTGCAGCCTGCAAAATGCGACGGGTGTGAGTGAAAAGAGCCCTTTTGGAAATGGAGGGCATCAAGACAAATGGGACTTTTGTAGGCCTTGGTTCTTCCAAGGCGAGGGCTAGACCTGCTGTTATTGTTAATTATCATTTGTATAGTGCGAATCTGCCAATAGTAAGGCATCACAACACTTTTCAGTAGCCCAGGAGATGGTTTTTCAAATGTTCCCATCATAGACCTGAGTCAGATTTGGTTTTATGGAGGGGTGCAGTCAGAAGGCTGAGAAAATCCGGGTAATTGAGATATAATGCTTTTCCTTTGTTTGTGACCACGCAGGGTAGGACCAAACTTCTTTCACATTTCTTTGATTGGCATGGCTGTTCTTTGTGTGGTAAGCAGTTGATGGCAATCAGTACAGCTGGATGCCCTACCAGACAGTTCATTGCATACTTGAGGTTTGCTAGGTGTACTTTCAGAGTTCTACTGTTTTAGGGTGATCTGCGGTATCTCTTGTACATGTTTATAAGGTACATAGTCTGCCGTCGGGACTTGTGAACTGCATGGCTTCACCGCCCTTTGACCATACTGTCTGACAGTGGCAAAGGAGATCTTCCGTAGCAGATATATGTCTCCATTGCGCATAATACAAGCCCAGTGAAACCTGGAACCAGTCTCCTTTCTCTCGCTGTATCACCGCCGGCGTGCATGTCTCAATGGGACTTACAAGTTTCCTAGGGCCATGTATGAGCAGCTCCTCCATTGCAGGCTTTCTCTTTCCATTCTGAGACTTGTCGTCCTGTTTTTATGATGGAATTAAAAGAACTAAAAGTCTCAGACCTAACAAAAAACCTAGAATAGCTAAGCATGTGGAACACAGAATTAGGAGACGTGTGGGGTTTGTCTCAAAGCCTCTCGCAGGGTTGTGTTCCAGTGTGTATGCAGGGACCAGGGATCCTGCCCTGCAACCTCCTCTGCTTGATGTGGCTGAGCTCTCTGAGGATGAAAGCCTGAGTGGGTGAGGCCTGAGTATGGCAGGTGCGTGGGCTGTAAAGGATTTGCTCAGGATTCTGAAACTCTGCTTCGGGAGAGCCCAGCGTGCTTTAAAGCACTTACTGAGGTTGCCACAAACACCCACATGTCCTAAGGCTTTTGTTCTTTCAAAGAAAGAGTCAGAGATGTGTTAATGGTGCATAGCTGCCCCAACCCAGTCTTTGTTCTTATGCCAGGCCCCTGCTTCAAAGTGACTGGGCCTCGCCTGTCCTGGCACAAATAATGTAGACACTACTAATGAATTAATTGATAGGATTTGACTTGGAAATTCTAATAGTCCTCGTCAATGCCTCCATCGACTCAATCACATTCTTGGGCACTTGGAATCATGCCACCGTCATGTCCTGGTCAAGAAACCATCCACTGACCCAGCCACGCTCTCGAACTACAGACCCATCTCCCTCCTACCATACCCGTCCAAGGTCTTTGCGAAAATATTCAACTGATGCCTAACCGACCACCTCATCAACCTCCAGCTACTCAACAAAGTATGGATTCAGGCCCAGCCAGAGCAAAGAAACTGCACTCATCACCTCAGAGACAACATCCACGTGATCCGTGACAGAAGAGACTTGGCAGCCTTCATTCTCCAGGACTCTCTGCAGCATTTGACACGGTCTTACACCTCATTCTCATCAGCACATACACGTGACTGGCATCCAAGGACCAGCTCTATGCTGGAGCTGCTACTTCTTAAAGGATAGAACACATACTGCCAGCCAGGCACCTTATTGCTTGGAAACCCTCAAACTCATCTGCGAATGTCTCAAGGTTTGTTGCTCAGCTCCACTCTCTTCAACACATACCTGATCCCTCTGGCTAACATCATCCTCACATATGACAGCAACACCCTCTCCTACGCCGACAACATGCAACTCATGCTCTTCTTCTTGGTCAAAACACCAAACACAAGAAACAAGTACACCACTTCCATGACGGAAGTCACTAACTTTATGAAAGCCATCTGTCTGAAGCTCAACATCTACAAGACAGGAATGTATGACTTTATAACGCATACATTTACAACGCATGCACTTACAACGCAGTTTTTACATCGCAACATCCACTACAACGCATTCCATCACATTGCATGACACTACTTTCGCATATTAAAAAACTACCTTTACAACGCATTCCATTACACCACAAACTACCTTTGCAATGCATACCATTACAACGCATACCATTACATTGCATTTAAGGTAAGTATTGGATAGTATAGGGGTAAAAATTATTATTCTAATTCTAGGGGGTGCAACCGTAGGGTAAGTGTTGGATAGTGTAGGGGTAAAAATTAATATTCTAACTCCAGGGGGTGCAACACTAGGGGAAGTGTTGGATAGTGTAGGGGTACTATGAGTTGTAATGGTATGCATTGTAATGCCTGCGTTGTAGTGACATGCAATGTAGTGTCATGCGTTGTAATGGTATACATTGTAATGCCTGCGTTGTAGTGACATGCTTTGAAAGGGATGTTGCGATGTAATGACTGCATTGTTAGTGTAGTGCGATGTATTGACTGTGTTGTAAAGGTTGTTTCCCACAAGACAGAAATAGTGATCTTCTGCAAGAACATCTCACCATGGGATTCCAACTGGTGGCCGGCCTACTGAACCTGGACCCACACCCAGCACCCATGCTAATAACCTTGAAATCATCATCAACAGCAAACTGGACAAGACCGCACAAGTCAACGCCGTCACTGCATCCTGCTTTGACACTCTAAAGATGCTGAGGAAGATCTTCAAATGGCTCCCAAGCAACACCAGAAAAATGTCACTCACTCCCTAGTCAACGGCAAATTGGACTATGGGAACGCCCTCTATGTCAGGATAACCAAGCAACTCATCAGATGGTTATAAACATCCAGAACACATCAGCCAGACTCTTCTTCAACCTCCCACACAGAACTGAACTAACATCACACCACACTGACTCCCGATACACAAACATGCTCATTTCAAACTCATAGACACACATTCAAGGCACTACTCAACTTAAACCCCATCTACCTGAACCGTTGCTTCTCCTTCCACCAACTACCCAGACACCTACACATCGTAGGACTCATACTCGCCTACACATAAACAGAAACAGTTCAGGAGGACGGACTTTCTCTTACATCACTCCTATACCATGGAGCAAACAACCTCTCCTCGCGTTGTAAAGCCCTGCGTCACATTATACCTGCGCCAGGTATAATGTATGCAGGGTGGGTGTTCCCATGCAAAAAGCCATGTAGAACTGATGCAGTGAAATTTACAACATTTCACGGTGTCACTCTACGCCTTCACTGCGTCAAAATCCCTACGCCTGCTCAGACCAGGCGTAAGGAATGACGCTGGGCTTTTTGTATGGGACTCACATATCTGTTGTGGCACATTGCTGTAGTTGCGTCACTTTCATGAGCATCTCCGACAATGCGTCACTTTTGTGCCAACAGATGCGCCAGAATGTCTGACTCATCTGTTAATCCTTGCTCCATGGAGCACTGTATTGTAAATACAGCGCATCCATGGTGGCAAAAGGACATTTGGCACTGGCGCAAGGAAACTGATGCATCTATGCAGATGCGTCAGTTCCTTGTAAATTTGCCCCTTTTGTGTTTTGATTTATTTATCGTGTAAAAGAATTGCCAAATTTTCCGGCTTTATCTTGTCAGTCGCTATTTAATTAACGCCTTAACCGCGGCGGCAAATCCGCTGTGGTGCAGGCGTTCTAAAGGGTGGGCAGGGCTGCGACGGCTGGCGGTTGTTCGCAGCACCAAGGAGGGAGTGCTCCCGTCGGCCATTGGATCTGCTCAACGGTGAGAGGGGAGCCTTCATATTGAGGTAACAGCAGGAAGCCAGGACTTGTATAATCTGCGATCTGGAAGCAGTGCTTTAAGTGGGATGAAAAAAAACTGGAGGGGTCCCTCTCAAAGGGACGTGACCTATGTAACTATGAGCGTGGTTTAAAAACACTTAAGCTAAACCTGTGCTTAGCATAGTGTGCCGCCCGACTGGTATTTTGCTGTTTCTGTCATTGCATCCAGATATATAATAGAGCAAGTAACATTATACCAACAACAAGCCAGGACAATTGGCTTTGTCAGTGATTGTTAGTTGCATAAGATAAATAAGCAACAACTATGGCTGTGTTGTATATAATATTGAAAAATCTTCAATTCTGAAATGATGAGAATATGAAAGACCTACAACGAGTCTCTTCGAAGTTACATAAAAGGCCATTAATGTTAGGTAAATTTGTAAAGCGCACAGTTACCAGAAGGTGTCCTGGCACTTGCTCAAATAATTGGGCAGAAAGACGGAAAAGAGAGAGGGCCTAGTTATTAAACAGCCAAGTTTTCAATATTTCCTGAAGGTGAGCAGATTGAGGGCAGAGCAAATGAAATAAGGAAGCTCGTTCCAAGCCTTGGCCGTGCAATTGATGAAGTTCAGTTCGTTTTCTTACATTTGGAAATGTCCAGGGTTAGAGCTCCCAAGGAGCAGAGTTTCCTGTTGGGTGCACACCAAGTAAACGTCTGCGTAAGGTGAAAAGGACCAGTATTGTGTAAAGCCTTGAAGACTGTACATAGAGCTTTGAATTTGTTACCTGGTCACCAAAGGTGAGCCTGTTATCCATTTCGACACCCAAGTGTTGGCAGTGAAGAGTGGTGCTGCTGCAAGGGGGTTTGATTTGTTTACACCTTGAGGGCAAGGGCAAGAATGGATAGCCCGATAGGGACCCGTCTCAGCACCTCTTTTTTAGAACTGCTGGTGCTGATCACCTACAGGACCAGACCCACGTAAAGCCGTGCGTGGAAGTCCTTCAGCAAAATCAGCATTTAATTCACCAAGACTCTACATTGTTTAATTAAATAAGCAGGACACGATTCCTAAAAAAAGAAGTGGGGGGACGCTGACGTCCGAGACAGGAAGTGACGTCACGAAAGGTGGCTTGCACCATCAGACTCATTGCCTCCCCTCTCTCACCCCTTAAATGCGATTGCATCAGAGAAGCCAGCGTGTGAGCAGAGGTCTGAATGAGAGCCGATCTCGCACCAGAGAGGCCAAAGAGTGAATGTGTGGCTCCATTTGCTCCAGTTATCGAGCTCCCGGTAAAATAAGTGGGGGGGCACGCCATCCAACCGCGTGGTACCCCAATTCGAGCCCTGTAACAAAGTCTCCTCCAACACACAGGCTCAGGTCCATAGTAAACAAGAAAGTGGCCATCTTGGGGTGGGCTTTTACATATAATCTTTGAACTATACCAGTTTGATATGGCTTCAGGATTGTACGTTCAGCCAGTGCTTTAAATGGAAGGTAAAAGGTAGCATGGCCGTAAAAGGGGTATGGCTTGTGAAGCCTTTACTGGGGGTTTGGCTTATTTAATTAATACATGTTAAATAACATCCTGTGTTTGACAGATGCACGAAAAGTCTCTCGTTGGACAAAGCATCATCAAAACCATCAGGATATTTTGCTTAACAGTTTTTTATAAAACTTTTAACCAGGGCCAAGCGCGATGAAAAACTTGAGACAGTAAGTTTAGAAGCAGGTGGCAATATATACAAGTTATTCGGTTGAAATCGAATAATGCTTCGGGCCCTGGATTACCAGGGACTTTGGTTAACAGCGCATTGCAGCAGCAGCATGTGACAGGCAGGAAGGCAGGCTTTTTCCCCCTAGGCCGGTGAATGACAGAAATGTAGAGGCCCAATGTCCACGTGTTTGGCTTTGCCGGGGCTTCGGCAGGCCCTGCCCCACTTTGAGCACTGCCTTCCCCAGCATTGCTGCAGGGATTACCAGGCCATGGGCGGTCCCTTCCCAGCTCCGTAGAGTAAACAAGTGGCTGGAACACAGTAAAGCTTTGAAACGAGCCCTCCTGCAAACACGGCCCTCTCTCGCACGAAACAACACTGTACAAGTGGCCCTTGTAACTGGCTCGAAGCCCCAGCCTCATTGGATAATTAACCTTTGGGGAAAAGAGGTGTTTCTGGGCTTTGCTCTTTCTTCCTGATAGGCCCCTGGGCACGGGCTCCCGAACGCGGCTTGTTCCGCTTTTTCAAAGCAAGTACTGTACATTGTGGGCCTTATTTATGAAGGCCTTGCGCCGCCGGTGCGTCACTTCTAACATGGGGAAAAGCGACGCACCAGTGGCGCAAGGCTTTCATAAATGAGGCCCTGTATGTTTTAGAACGTAGCATACTTCTTAAAGACGCGCAGTATTTAATGCAAGAAACGAGGAATGTCTGTCTAGGCAGTTGTGTGATGTCCCCTCTCCTGGGGAATCAGAACGCGCCCGGATCTATTCATTTCTGCGTGCACAGCAGGGAGGGTCCCAGGTGGTCCCGGCACGGTGCAGCCATGAACACAATTATTCATTGGAAGGGCAAAGGTCACAGTGGGCTCCCTACAGTTGTATGCGCATGTGCGTAGTGCTGTCTGTTTGCCATATGCACACACAACGTCACGCAAAAATCACATATTACAATCTGTTTGGTGCCTGTGGCGTCCCTGTGGGATCACAGCCTGGCATGGGCCTGTCAGTGTAGTATGTCTCTGGTTTCGGTGTGTCTGTGCGCGCTTGTGTTTGTGAGTGGTGGTGGGATTGTAGATCTCTGCAGGATCCTAGTGTGACGTGTGCCTTGGAGCGGGTGGTGTCTGGATCTTTGTGTGTATAGTGTCTGTGGTGAGCCCTATAGGATACTTGTAAGTGTAATACCTCATTACCTGTGAGTAGAGTTTGGCCATGTGTAGTATCCCTGGTGGTGCCCGGCGGTTGTTAGTTTTTTTCTATATAGTGTCTTTGCCCCCCCCCCCCATGTGTCGTATTTCTGTGACTCTGTATGGTTATGTGTGTGCCTCTCGTCTGCCTTTGTGTAGTGTTGTTTACAGTGTACGGTGTATATCTGTGTGAGCACATTCATGACTGGTTGTTGTTTACGGCGGGCCTTCAACTACGCATGAACGTGTCCCAACGTTTTTTGTTACTAGACCTAGAAACACTTTCTTTTGTCGAAATCTGCAGATTATTCAGCCGATGATGGATTATGTGGCAGAGGCGGCAAATCCATAATTATGCGATAAATGCTGTGGCCGCAGAATTTCATAATTCCAGTGGTCCTGACTATAGTACTTCGTCTTGTTGTGTCAGTGTGCATTCTGTTTGTTGACCCCCTGTGTGATCTTCATGTGGTGTGTGTCTCTGCCTGCAGTCAATGTGTTGGTGTGCTTTCCCCTGTGTCCTTGTGTAGAGGCTTTGCTGACAACGTGTAAGCAACAGGGCACAAGTCCTAACAAAAGAAGTGGGGGGAAGCTGACGTCACAACAGGAAGTGACGTCACAAAAGGTGGCTTGCACCATCAGACTCATTGCCTCGCCTCACTCACCCCTTAGATGCGATTGCATCAGATGAGCCAGTGCGTTAGCAGCGTTCTGAATTACCTCCGATCTCTCCCCAGAGAGGCCAAAGAGTGAATGTGTGGCTCCATTTGGTCCAGTAATCGAGCTCCTGGTAAAATAAGTGGGAGGACGCCGTCCACCCGCGTGGTACCCCGACTCGAGCCCTGGTAAGCAAGGTGTGGGATGTGTCTATAGTTTGTGTCTTTTTAGGTTGTGTCAACTTGTAGTGTTGTTGTCAATCAACTGTGTTATCAACGTGCTTGGTATGTTTGTGACTCGAGTCTCTTTTTGTGTTTGTGTGTATGGTGTGTGTTTGCCTGGTTGTGTGTCTGCATGTAGTGCCGTTGTCGACCCCCTGTGCAATCAATGTGTGGTGTATATTTTTGACTTGAGACTCGGGCACATTTACTAAGAAGTGGCAGAGAGCGGCATTAGCCACCTTGGCTTAACGCCGCGCTCTGCCACTTCCAAAACGCAGGGTTGCACCGTATTTACAAGGATATGATGCAGCCCTGCGTTTCCCCCTGCACTGGCACTAATTTTAGCTGCCTAGCACCAACACAGACACCCTTGCACCATAGGGCATGGGTGCCTGCGTTGTAGGGGAAGATTGTTTATGTGCAGGAAGGTGTCCCGTCCTACCCATAAACAATCAATGGCCTTTTGCTGTTTCTATGTGTACCGCATAACGCAGCACACATAGAAACAGCAAAAACGAGGAGAAATGAAAATTTTCTCCTTGTTGCGCCTGTTTAAGCCCAGCTTTTCCCTGGTCTTAATTTTGGCGCTGCCCCATATTTACGCTGTCTTTGTAAATATGGAGCAGCATCAAAATCAATGGGTGTTGCTGTGGAACGCCCACCACAACACCCATTTCCCCGCCCTTTCATGCTAAGTATAGCGTGAAAGGGGGCCTTATTTACAAGGCAGCGTTAAGTCACGTTAAGTGGCTTAATGCTGCCCTGCAAAAAAGGCGAAGCCCTGTAAATATGTCCCCTTGTGTGTGTGAATGAGTGTGCGCGTGGGGCTATTTAACACGTGGTGGGCACAGTGCTGGCCCTCCCGGTGTTGTGCACCCTGAGGAAACCAGACAAACACCATCTCTGCGAGGATCATCATGCTACGTGAGGGCTGGTCTAGCCTGCTTGTTTTTTGTGTATTGTGTTTATTGAACCCCTCCCTGTGTGATTAAAGTGTGCCTGTAGCGTTTTATATATGTATTTGTTTATTTTATGCATTTTTATATAGTGCGGACTTTACCCGAAGGTGTCAGAGCGCCTCACAATAGGAACGTTAATGATACATGAGGAGAAAATTACAAGTGAACAAATTACAAAAGCAAACGTTAAGTTACATGAGGTAAAAGTGACAATTGTGAGCAAACAAAATACAAGGGGTAGCAAACGGTGCATTACAGGAGGAAAAAAGTGACATGTGTGCAAGTTACAAAGGCGTACAAAGTACAAGTGTCTCTTGCCTGGTTGTGTGTCAGTGTGTGGAATCTCTCCCCCCTAATGGAGTTGTAATTTGTGTGGGGGTGCCCCAATGCAGCGTCGTGCCTATCTCCCTCGCCTCTGTGCCCTGTATGTGCACGTGGGCAGAGCATTCGTTGGGCGGTCTTGACACCCACGCCTAGGCCTGCACGCGCCTCACGCTGCCGTTATTGGGTAAATAAAGCCCCAGTGTTCTGACTGGGACTTCTCTTTCTTTTCCTGCCGTAGGGTGACGTTCTTACACTTGGCACCGGGCCTGTGTTTCCTACACTTGGCACACGGCCCCTGGTTTCCTTTCGGGATGGGCTGCTCCACACTAAATATTTGTGCTCAAATGAGTTTTAGAAAACATCGTCCTTGGTGGCGTCTGGAAGGAATCCTTGGCCCTTGCACTCCACTGCTAGCCTTTTAGGATTTTTGGGCCCTTCTTTCTGATATTAGAGTGACCCTCAGTGGCCTCACCCAATAGGGTTGTATGTCTGCCCTTGATCACTGACAGACATTTCCCAGGCTTTTGGTTTTACTTAAGCCTCTCAGTTGACTCCCACGAGCGCCTCTGGCAGAGAGAAAGCTGGACCAGTTCTAGATGGAAGCAGGAATGGCGGCAGATTCGAAATACTACCCTTCACTCCCTCATGTCTCCTGCAGTTTTCTCTTCCACTAGAATTGAAACCCACAGGACTGAAGGCAAAGTCCACCCGATGAGTAAAAGTCCAGTGCCTCAGCAGTGACTGCGATTCCAAGCCCACCACATAGAAGGCCCAGAACACATCCTACATGTCTGAAGTCAAGTGCCTGGATTTCTGTCTGGATAGGAGGCTGTCCCTAAAGCCACAAGTCATCACAGATCTCCAGGCTTCAAACTCTATCACCTAAGCCTCTTTCTCAGCTCAGGAAAATGCTACCAAAATCTCATCTAGTGGTTGTCGAAAGCAGGATTACAGAAACATAGCTCATGTAGGCCTCCCAGAAGACCTCCCCCTAGGCAAACTTTAAAAATATTCAGCATGGCACACCTTATCTCTGGGCAGGAAATACATCTTGCTCAGAAAACTTTAGGAGTGTCTAGTTGCCATATGATAGAATACTTGATTACAATCCCACAAATCTAAGAAATAAGCCAGATGCATCTCCTACTCAGAGCTACCAAGAGTAGAGTGACCAGAATTTTGAAGAGAAAAAAACGGAGACTTTTCACAAACATAGAAGAGTCACTTACATTTTGTATCGACCTTGAGGCACACAATGACTTACATGACAGCCCACATTCGATCCTTTTCTGATTTCAAAGTTTTTAAACAATATTTGAAAACTTGGCTATTTTGACCTGCTGCTTTGTCCTGACTTTGCTGAGTGCCAAGATACACCCTTCGGGAGCGAGTCATCATGCTATATCAAATGCCTCTAACATAACATAACACTACTATTGAAAAACAGACTAACAGCACTGAGGTATTAAGTGGAATTTGACTCCACCCTTACACACACAGTATTGTCTGTGTTCAATTGCTTTATGCTAAAGCGGCAGAATAATTATGCACTGGAACACATAAAAACTTGGCTCCCTCTGTGTCTATTTGATCCTCTTTGAAAACCAGGCTATGTGCTAAATGGTTTGAAATTGGCCGGGATAGATGGTAAAACAAACAGCACCGTCCTGGCAAATGCAGGATGTCCGGTCGCCCTAATAGCTGCTCCAGTCACTGCCGATAAATACACTGAGCGTCACACAAGCGACTTCACACAAGATGTATGTAAATAACGTTTGTATCCAACACACATAATCATTATAAATACTAATTCCATCCTTCAGCAAGGGGTGAGACACGCTAGTGGGGACGCTGGACTGGAGAAATCAGACTGCGTGGTGTACACTGCCAGAGGTATCTGTTGTGCATATGGAGGACTGGGCACACGTGTGCTAGTGCACACACATACCTGCAATGGAAAGTTGGACACATAGTCCTCAGCACCAGGGCTGCAAGTGCACCTGTCTGAGTCTGCAACTGCAGACTGGACAAGGGTTTACTAATACAGGTGACAGTGCGCACGCACAAGTTGGCTGCACACACAATCAGAGGCACCATAGGTGCAGTTGCGCATATACAGCTGCCTGCAATGGCCGGCTGCTCATGGGTTTAATCATGATAGATTCCAGTACGCACACACCAGTCTTCGATGACATGCCGGGCACATGGGCTTACCCAGGCCCTAGCACATTAGGTGTGAGTGTGTGCACACCACGCTGCCTGGGCCAGTCGGACATGGGTTGAACACCTTACAGGTGCAATTAGATACACCCCACCTGTGACAGCAGACCGGGCACCTTGAAACTGGGACCATGGGTGCAAGAGCACAGACACAGACCTGCACCCTGGTGTTAGAACACCGGATATACAAGTAGGCACTCACGGGCCCAAGATGGTAGGCTGGGCACCTATCCAAAATGCCATAGGTGCCAGGGCGCATCCTCAAGCCTGCGAAGGCAGGCTGGACATTTATTCAAATCTGCATAAGGGCCGGTGCACACATCCAGGCCTGTAATAGCAGAATGGGTGCATAGTTAACACTCCACAGGTGCAAGTACACACTCCAAGGTCTGGATTGGTAGACTGGCCCTTGTTTCAGAACACAGTGTCTGCGCCTCTTCCTAGCCTGTGTAGGAAGGCGTACGCACTTCCACACTGGCTTGACGGTTAGGACGTGCTCCGAGCCCTGAGGCCTCACAAGAGAATCAGCGACACTCCGGGAGTATCCCATTGAAAGAGCCGAAATCCAATGCAGGAGAAGCCCCAATGTGGGAGGTTCCTCACTACCTGGGCAGGGAATATCCATAAGAACCCATTTGGCTTTCAGCCTACCACTCCCCTGCACTCGTCAGAGCTTCCCTGGGGGGCGCCCACATGGTGTGGACAACCCTCAGGGTTTGCTGAGGCGTAAGTGATGCCAACCTAGACAGTGGTGCAATGGAACCCCATAGGCCTGAAGTGGCTGGTCTGATACATGGTTGACAGGCTATCCAGAGAGTGGCACACTCAGTCCAACATCACACTACTAGCCGGTGCTGTACCTACCCTGGGTATGGGAGTGTACCTGTTTACAGGGTGCACGGAGGTATGATACCTAAGCCCATCAAGTATGCACCCCCTGCCTAATGTGGGCGAGACGGGCGCACGCACCTTCTCTCTGCAGTACAGATCCCTAAGGTCATGTGGAGAGAGTCAGAAAAGACTATGAGGAAAAAGCGAAAAGTTTTGGGGTAGATTCCCCTAAGAAGGGCCAAGTCCAACAAACCTTTACTGGAGAGGATTTGTTTTTCTTCTGACAGCTGCAGGTAGGTAAAATACCCTGTAAACCCCGTTAATACAGAGGACGCCTAGAGGTAGGAACAAGTAGCCGCTTGTGTGCTGGCGAAGGAAGTGTGAGGGGCAAGGGAGGAGATCTGCGGGTTCTGGCAGGACTGGGGAATTTCAAACTGTCTATACATTCATTAGAGACAACAGAAGACAAAGCTCATTGTCTCCTTCAGAGGAAGGAGCGAGCCAGGATGGTTATGCGTGATGAAGACAGTGCAGCATCCTCACCACACTAGCCCCAGAACTCGGCTGCCCACTGATGGTTCTGCTGGCCCCATGCCTACTTTGCATGTTCAAGGCACTGCCTTCGTGTACCGAGAAGAATGAGAGAGGGGGCAGCCGAGACTCCCAAGCAGGGAAATGGTCACAGGTTTGGTGCTGATTTACCTTTAAGATGATTTTGGCATGGGCGCACTGGGCCCAGGGAGCTAAACTTCAGAGGGGCTAGGAAACTGTCTGCATTAATGTCATGCAAAGAGCAGAACCCTTGAATTTGGCTCCAGTGATTCACAATAAACTGTTTATATAATTTTATAATTCGCCTCCGGTGCTGTTTAACCCGCTTCCTTTCCCTCCCATCTACCCTTCACTCCATGCTTCGAGGCACCAATAGCCCGCCAGCCTTACAAACAACCTGGCACCACAGCGTGATGGAGTTAAGCTGTCAGTGAAGCAGATGAGTTAGGGCCGGTGTCGAGATATACACGTTCAGAAGCCACAAACTATTTTGTTGTAATAATCAACCAGTGACTGACTTGTGAAGACAAAATGGCCCCCTACTACGTCAATTCATTGCTATGCAGCAGCGATGGCGCCAACTATTTTTCCCGCCCAGGGCGGTATCCAAGCAAGGGCCGTTCTTGGACGGGTGCACTGTAGAGGTGCATGGAGGCCAGGTGCCGCAGTCCGCTTCTGAGAGGGATGTTGGAATGTGGCTTGACCTCCGACAGCACAGCAAGGTTGTGTACGGCCCTCCAGTTGACAGCCATCTACACACGTCTTTGTAGATGTCAAGGGGTTAAAAATGATTCGATAAATGGAAGCGTTGGGGGTGATGACATGGCCACCAGATCAATCTCCCAGAAGATGGGGTCTGAAGGGTTTATAAGGGAATTTAAAAGAGGGGTATTTAGGCTGTTCATATAGAGGAATGGGCCTGTGCCATTAGGACTGTGTTCGGAAATATTAAGTTAATGTGAGCGCATCTGAAGGAGGAGGAATTGGTTAGGGTCCCGAAGACTAAGGAGGGGTGCACGAGGAGACAAGCCTTGAGGAATCCTCGGAAAAGGGATTGGCCAGAGTAGTGACGACTTTGGGAGCAGCACCAGAAGGCAGAGTGTGCGGCATATAAGTGCCAGAAAATTATAACAAAAAGAACGTGTGGAGGGATTGGAAAGAGTAAAAGAGGGTTGGGTCGTGTTACGGGGTGGGGAGTGGCGTATAGGAAGAGAAGTCCCCAGAAACTGCCCTTCTCGCTCCTCTCTTCACTCCCCTCTCAGGCCTGTGCTTAAAATCTGGGATTTTTTGACACAGCCGAAGGCCTCGCGGCCAAGCCCTGCAGGAGCTATTATCGCGCCCCGGGATAGGCTTAGAGCAGGCCTCACAACCGAGGATATAGGTCACGTGGAAGGCCTCAGACCTCGTCAATAAACACTGTTGGAACAGGTGCAGAGGCCGCCCTGGGAACAGAGGAGGCGGGGCGGAAGCCGGAAGTCGATCCTCTCGCGTGGGCCACATGCCTATGAGAGAGAAGACTGCAGTGTCAGGCAGACTATGTGTGGGCATCCAAACTCTTGTGTCCGCGCGCGCTCCACCCATAACATAGCATGTACAACACATACATAAAAAACATTATAAACAACCATTAGCAAAGCCACCAGGTCTGTCTTGCATTTTGAGTCTTGACTAAAATATTTTAAACTAGCAGCCCGCCCTGATGTTGCCCGGGGGAGAAGGGGGCTTGGGGCAGCATTTTAAGGCTCTGTGCACGCCCGCACCGACATTGCCCAGACCGCATCCCTCCCGCCTCCCGCCGCCCGCCCCGACATAGCCCAGCCCGCCTCCCTCCTCGACATTGCCCAGCCCGCCTCCCGCCTCGATCCTCCCGCCTCCCGCCGCCCGCCTCCAGCCTGCCTTTGCCTTACAGAGCTGCCCGCAACGGACTTCACCGCCACTCCTCGCCGCCGCTTACCTGAGCCGCCGCCCACTCCGCACTCTACCGCCTCTCCTTGCCGCACGTCACCGCTCCTTCCCGCATCTCGTCATTACGTCTAGGTCGCGGTCAGCGCTACGTCGCGGCCGGCGCTTGTTTTTAGCGGACTACTTTGTTTTCAAAATTAAATTTTTTGATTTCGTTTTTTTTTTTATTCAATGTCGCCTATGTCCATCTACACACCCTGAGGATTCCAACAATGTATTGGGTGTGTGGATTGGCGCTGTGGTTCCCGAGTTTACCTGGCCAAAAGGTGCAAGTTCTCTCTTTATAATAGTAGTATAGATAAAAATAGTCCGCTGCAGTGAAAAAAAAGCATAACAAAAAAATTGCTTTCTGTATACAATGCATCAATGAGATAAAGAATTGAATGTGTGATGATTCCGGGTACTTTTGAGATGTAAAATAGACCTTCATGCATTGCAGTGTAAGCTCTCCATCAGAGAAGAAATGATACAACTAAAAGCCAGGAGCACGCAGTGAGTGGTTCATTTTCTCGTGGATTGGAGAAAAAGCCCTTTCTATGTATATGTTAAATAATTGGTAATAATAGCCATTGCACATAACTGCACTGACTAGCCAGGCTAAAAATATCCTGCCAGCTATATTTTTTAACAAACACTGACAAAGCCAATAAATAAATCTCACTTTTGGGACTTATTGGCTTTATCAATGTTTAAGCCATGCTTTGCAGCTTCCTTGAGGCTGTGAAGTTTGGCTAAAGAATTTGAAAAATAAGCCTTTGACACTGCCAGCCATGTCATTTTGTAGACAAGTGCACCGTGCATGTGCGGACCAACAAAATTCCAAATTGGATCTGTAATCAAAAAGAAACAAAAATGTGGAAGAACATTTTGTTTTTTATAGAGTGGGTGGAGGAAGGGGAGGTACACGGGTGAGGCAGAAGCAATGGGTGGAAGCAGCACGGGGTGGAAGGGGAAGAATCAACATTTGAAGGGCCTGGGTGGGGGCTGAAGCAACACAGGGGCACCGGTGGGAGAAAGCAACATGGAGGGCATGGGTGGGGGAACCAACACAGATGGAGTAGGCTGAGACAAGAGAAGACACAGAGAGCAAAGTGAAGCGCGGGGAAAGCAAACAGGCGAAAAAGCAATGTGGAGCAGGTGGGGAGAAGTACACGGGTGAGAAAGCAACGGAGGGGGGAAGCACACAAGAGCGAGCGCAACAAGGAGGTGATGAGGGGTGAACCACATAGTTCACAGAGCAACATGGATTGAAAGGAGGAGGAGTATATGATGGAGTCAGCTAGAAAATACATGCACTCCCACTTGACCCAAAAGAAAAAAGTAGTGTTTGAAAAGCAAGCAGCGGAAGCATAGAAGTCAGCCAGTCAAAAAAGAGATAAAAGAAGCTATGCCCTATGGCTCAGACAAACACACCTTTGACAAGCTAGGATACCGCTAAGAAAACCGGCAAATGAGAGTGACAGGAAAGCCAATCAATGGTAAGAAAGGGCTGGCTCCAAGCCCCTCTATGTTCATGATAAGCCTACAAAATGTTTTGCAACAGACATCACATGTGCTGTCTAGTAGGTGAGACTTAAAAAGTAGGAGGCGAAGTAGGTTGGAGTAAAAGTTGCTTAATAGTAACCTGGAATTCAGCAAGTATGTTGGCCTGGAGGTTGATCCTAAGCTCCTGCTGAAATGGTTCAGAGTTGCACCAACACATCCCAAATATTCCTTAATGCTGCATATATGCCCAACTTGAACATGGAGCTAGGGATTGCCCTTAAACTTTTACCACTGAACTTTTCCGATGTGGCTCCTATAACTGCCAACTTCATAATTGTTAATTAGTGCAGCAGGTAATTCCTGCTGCCAGCAAAGTCATGAAACACACAAAAGGTGATGGGAAGAATGTTTCGAATTTGTCTAACCACTGGCAATCGCTTGGGGTAACATCCCAACCCATCATTCATTGGCTCACCATGCCATCTCAGTTTGGACCCAGCCATATGCAAATCAGCCTTGATCCTGCTCCTCATGGGAACAGTCCAGCCCGAACTGCCAAGCCAGGACCTCCCTGAACCAGAACACAAGTAACCCAGGACAATGGATTTAGGCCCGACCTCTGTACTTGGGGTGAATGATTGCCATTGTTTAGCATTCCCTCCATCAATTGTTCTTTTTGCATTTGTCGCCAAGAAAGTCAGACAGCAAGACGGGATACATTATGAGTAGCTGTGTAATATGGTGCAATCTGCTGTTGAAGGAATCTGATGATATCGAGTAGGTTTGTGAATGTTACCAGAATTCTGAGATGGCAACTAGAACCATATTACACATGTTACTCCTTCACGGCTTCGCACCAATGCAATGATACAAAAAGTGACGAAACCCCATGCAAAACCTTGATTTGGGATTTACTTTAAAGTGCAAATCTTGAATTGAGCTGGAAAGTAGCACCAAAGTAATGCAAAGCAGTGATTTGTGCTATTTGTTTCAAGGGTGAATTCCCATTCAACCACTGATGGATTTTGACTCAAATCCTATCTACTGAAAAGGTAGACAGAGGTTTGTGCAAAAAAGTTATGCCATCTTGAGGCATGCGTAACATCTGAGAACATTTTTATTTTTGAAGATCTATCTAAAAGTGCTCTGCACCATACACACCTTCAAAGTTGGAAAAGTTTTAAACCATGTCTAAGCAGACTATTTTGTATTGGAAGGGCACCCAAACATATGAGGGAGAGAGCTAAAGAAACAAACATATGCTAATACACATTGCAGTGTGATGCTCTAAGTTAGACGGTGTCCTGTGCTCGCTGTGCCAGAGGATTAAGCTGCACTTTGCTGGTGAAACCCAAACTGGTCAGGGGTTATTCGTGTTCCCATTCTGGGAAGGCCTGACAGATCAAACTGGACAGTTCCTACTAGGGAATGAGCAACTTTGATTTGCTTGTGGCTATTCCTTGTCTGGAATGGCAGACACCAAAAAACTGTAAACTTTAATACATCATGAGCATTGCAACTGGCTCATACTTCTGCAAGAATTTCACCCATTCACTTTGTTTTTCAGTGTGACATGTATACAAAAAAATATCACTCACAGAAAAGCTTGCATTGCTCTTCTATGACTGTCTTCAATCCCACAAGCTTCACCACCTTTGGGGAGAAAGTCAGGTTGTTTGAGCTCCTAACTGCCATTGGCCTCTCCCACCCTCCCTGCACTGGTGGTCAGGTGTTGTGCCAGTCAGGAGCAAACACATGTGTGTAAACTCCCTACTCTCAGCGCAGGGGTTGTGGGGAGGACGTGGTGACTTCACTATGCTGCCAGTGTCAACCGTGCAGAGTAGATATGGCCATCCGTGCATGAATATGTGCACGGTCCATCTCACCTTCAGAAGTCTCCCAATGTCCCTCCTCCCCAGAGAAGTGTTGTTGGTTGGGTGTTTATGAGAGGCCCAGTCCTGGAATAGCAAGGAATGCTGCATGCCAAGCTGAGTTTCACTGGCAGAGCTCTGTGTGAGTCACTGTACTGGTTTAGCATGGGGACTGAACATCAAGAGTGAGGTGCACAGACAGAGCTGTTGCTGAATGCCAGTACTTGGGTGCGAGGGGGTACTGCAAGTCAGAGGTGAGTTGCTTTGATACAGTGATGTGTGAGTCCCCGTGGAGTTGGGCAAGCCACTGAAAGCTGGAGCCAAGCTCGAGCCAGATGCCGGTCTCTGGCTCAACTCAAGGTAGTACTCGACCCTCGAGCTCCAAACGAGCCGAGCTTCTATTGAAGGCATGAGACTTAGTGGTTACAAAGTCCGCCCATGTAAGAAGGGGAATCAAGCTTGAATCCTGGCCTTGGCTGTACCTTCTATGAATCCTAGGCAAATCGTCATAACAAAAAGGTATAACGTAGTCTGTGTGTGTTGTGAAGCACATGAGTGCCCTTTACAAGGTTCGCACTATGATAAACTCACAAATATAAAATGTGGATTCTGCCTGTCACCCGTTGTCCAATCTCTTCTTCTAAAAATTAAGGTCAAAGCAATACTTTGAGTCTAAATGAGATGCCCATCTAGAATCTGAATTACAGAGTGTGAAACTGGAAAATCTGAGATCAACCCCAGCTTCTATGCTTGAACAAATTGTGTGATCCTAAGCAAATACTTTGTCACTGAGGCCCTCTTCTGCTCATTATCATGCCAGAAGACCTTCAAATATATGAGTTCAGGATGTACGCTGTACAAAAACCACTCTTGTGTTTGATTTAATAAAAAATGATGTTGCTCTGTGTATAATAAGAATCTAGGCCACACGTAGGCTACACAAAACAACTGAATTGTCTCTTGGTTCACCAATAGCATTATCATCACAGATAGGGGCGGGAATGTTTCCCAGGTTCCGTTAAAAAACTTTTCAAAAACACTTCTCAATGCAGAGCTATAATCTTATTTAGTAAGGTGAAACGCTTCTGACTGTTTGAGAGATATCTCTTTTTGAATTTTGAAGACACATTATTGTAGCAAACAAAATAGACCTGGCCTGGCAGTTCGGGCTGGACTGTTCCCATGAGGAGCAGGTTCATGGCTGATTTGCATTTGGCTGGGTCCAAACTTGGGTGGCATGGTGAGCAAAAAGAACAATGGATTAAACCCAGATCTGTGACTGGGTCATCTTGTTGTGTTTGACACATTATTGTATTCTAACATGATGTTTGTTGTATGATTTACTTGCCAAATATTTCCAGGGCTCGGCTCGTGCATGTCTTCTTAGAGCCAGTGCTGACCCCTGGCTTGGCTGTGGCTCAGCTTTCCCTGTTATTTTGTTGGCTCACCCACCTCTATGTATGAGTGCATTGGAGGCGAGCAGTACTGCAGGTCAGGGTAGAGATGCATTGGCTGAACATTGCGAGTAGCCATAATGGAGCACCTGGGAGTACTAACATCAGGGAACAAAGACGCAGCTCTTTGAACAACATGACATCACAGTGCATTAACAATTCTTCAATCATCAGCATTAAGCTGTGCTTTATCTGGCCGGTAGTGCTCCCTGCTGCCTTATGGTTAGGTTGGCGCTATAGAAACACCACATAAATGCTTACATGCAGGAGAGTGCCGGGAAACCCTATTGGGTAGCTGCGTGCTAAAGAAATCCTTTAAAGAAATAAAAAAATAAATTGACAAAGCTGTGTGTCTTTTTAAGATTACAGATGCATGAGAAGCAGTACAGGATTCGTTAATCACCACCCGGTACCCACCCAGTTTACAATCCCCCCCCCCCCCCCCCCCTTCCCAATGCACCCCATTCTCAGCAGGGTCAACCTTTGTCAGGGAAGCGCCCTGGGCAGAAAGAAATGTGGCGCCCTCATTGCTGCTGGGGAATACAATAAGACATCACGGAGCCCCTTTTGTGTTCAGAGGTCCGACCCTGTCTAATTACATCAGAGCTGCGGCTGGCCTCTGATCGCAAACATCTCTGCCCCCATCTCATTGAGTCACTCAGGCTACCACCTCATTCTGGTGCCAAGCTGTTTGTTTGGGGATTTTAATAGTGAGTGGGTGGCAGCAGGGGGTGAGAGGGAGATGGAAGGACATAGGGTATTAAAAACAGCTCCTGCAGAACCAGAGCAAGGTGAAAGGGGCTCTGCTGTTTCAGTTTGCATGACCTTATTGCAGACAGCTCCTAACGCCCCTCTGAAAATTGGCGCCCTGGGCCCAGCTCGCCCCTGCCAAAAGCCGGCCCTTATTTTCAGGCTCCTGGGGAGGGGACTCTCTCTCCCACGGCCGCGAAGAGGTTAATGAAGAGCATTTCTATTTATAGGGCCCGCGGCCCTCTCCGTGCTCGGAATCCCTAATAGCCGTTTAGCCTCGGGCTGGAGAGGATAGCTGCAGCCCATGAAATATTAATATCTTGTTATCGCTGCCTCTGTGCCCCGTCCCGGGCCACGCCCGCGGCAGCCGCGCGCCGAGCTCAAGGGCTCGCGAGATTAAATGCTGCAGAGCTCCGGGATATGGATTTCACCTTCACTGGCTCGTGCCTCTATTTTTAAGACGCGACGTGCCTGTCAGGGACGTGCTGTGGAAACGTTCTGCGTGCTGACGCACTGCGCCGCACAGCAGCGCTTACTTTGTTGAAAGGCCACTGCAGCCTGCACCATGCATTGCCCCTGCCAGCGCTGCCACTGACAGTACCAGCATAGCACCTAACCGTCTTTCAGGCCACAGAAAGCTATAAGAATGGTGTGAGACGCTGATATTATTCATTTTCAATGCGATTTGATTTGAGAAACATGGGGGCATATTAGCAAGAACCTCGTTAAAATTATCGCAGTTTTAGCGGCAGGAAAGGGCCGCTAAAACGGCAATAATGGGCTTGTTTATATGTGTTATAGAATTCCAATAGAAGCCCAGGTTAGATGTCCTGCACGTCTAACCTGGGCTTCTATTGGAATTCTATAACGCATATTAGCAAGCCCATTAACGCCGTTTTAGCGGAAGTTTCCCGCCGCTAAAAGGGCGATCATTTTAACGAGGTTCTTGCTAATATGCCCCATGGTTTGTTGTACTGATCTCAACATTAAACACACAGTGGCGCTGTCACTAGAGCCGGTGTTGACAATTAAGTGCCAGTGCCAAGCCCCGGAAACCACGAGCTCAAACTGAGCATCAGAGAATTTCACCCAAGAATAAATACTGGTAGTGTACATTTTAAGCACAGAATTATTATTTTTTTAATAGTTTTATATAGCGGAACGCAACCCGAAGGTATGAGAAGCAGTTACTTTTCACAAGACTGCATTCAAGTGTTTTTTGTTGGCACGGGGCGATTAAGTGATTTGTCCAGAATCACAGAATGTGAGCCAACGCCAAGACTCAAAGCTGTAAAGTCGACAGCTCAGGCTGTTACGCCACATTACCCCCCTTTGCTGTGAGCCACATCCTAAAGACCTGTTGTGTTAAAGTTGACATTGCCAGGCGCTATAGTACTTTTCCCAAAGATGCTCACCAATCATGGACTCATTGATCTGGTGAGATCAATTTGCAATCTGCCTTTCATCATTTCTTCCATCATTACATGGCTTGTCTTGCTCAGTTTTGGAATCTACTGCTGCACTACCTCGTGCTTTGAAATCCAAAAGCATTTTCTTTTTTTTTAAAGCTTTGAGGGTCTGTCCTTTCACTGGGATCTTTGGTTTCCGAGACTGGAAAATGTTGTTCCTGTGCCAAAGCAATTGATCCTTTTGTGTAGCAGGCAGCAGATACAGGCCTTTTGCAGAAATGTAATCTCTACAGCCTTTCTCCAGAAATGATCAGGCACAAACGCAGCATCGCTAACGTAATGGTTAAATACATTCATAGCATCATCAATATATTGATGAAGGAAGGCCCATTCGCTCATCGACTGTTCTTAGTCCTGTATCTATCGCCATGACAATAAGATCGACGTGGCCTGTGGCATAATTTAGAACAATAGGGTCCTACTGCTGAAAGTAATGAGGGCTCCTCATATCTCAAAAATAATCATGTGCTTTGGTTTGAATGGGGGCCCACTCATGAGGCTGATGCCCCCGAAGGCTTTGGGCCCCATTGTGCTGCAGGAGCTGCAGGGACCTGTGTTGCGCCCTTGGATCTGACCAACCCGCCGCATTAAGCAAACGTCGTGGTGTATAGTCATCGCAGTGATCAAGGCATTAATCTCCACCTCTTGCTCCTTCTATCACCAGGTGGCGTTGAGAAAATCCCTCATCATGTCTCGCTCTGACTACTGTAATATCACCAACACTGGTCTCCAGAAGAAACTCATTGCCACAGTGCAGAAGTTACAGGCAAGACCACCAGAATGTGCGTTAACTTCTGGAAACCTCAAGCCATCCTGAAACCCCTCTGCTGGCTTCAGTAGAAGCCTCAATTAAAGTCAAGGCTCTCTGCACCTTGTACAAAGGCGAATGTTGCTAAGACCCAGAGTACAGGCAGAAACTGTTGCGCTGCGGGCCATTGCTCAACCCGTGGATCTACCCTTTTCATCATCATGGGCCACGGTGCAACCTGTCACACCCCCTGCAGCATCTCCTCGGACGCGTTGCAGTGCTGCACGCCTGCCCACCATTCCAACACCGCGGTTACACTCCCCGACACTTATGTCTAGTCGGGCATGCCACAGCACCACGCTGCAGCCCGCAAATGCTCATTAATCCACAGTAGGAACACTGCAGCTCCAATTTTGGAGCTGCTGCTTCCAGTACTTCTATGGGGCATAATTTCACTCACGTTTTGGGCACATTTCACTGCGGCTTCCAGTATAATCTCCTGGTAACATCTTGTTACTTCTTCTGCCCATGAGTCCTCAGTCTCGTCTCCCGGATGGCCTTGGGAAAGTTCTTTGTTTAACCCTTTCCAAGATGGCGACCTTTCCTATTCCTTACATTTCCTTTTCCCTATCCAAGATGGCAACTGCGTATTTTCTGTTACCTCAGTTCCTGTTACCTCACTTCCTCTTCCATCACTACCTGCCTATGGGTATTTAAGGGGCTGAATCCTTCATTGCCTTGCGTTGCAACACTTCTTGCTCCTGCTGGTGCGTCCTTGCTCCTGCTGGTGACCTTTGCTCCTGCTTGGTGTATTTTTGCTTCCTGTTGGTGCACTTTTGTTTCCAGTTGGCACTTCCTGTTCCAGTTAGGATTCCTTTAAACCTTCCACTCCGAATTGGAACTCTTGCTTTCTATTCTCCACTCCTTGTTGGTGTTTGCGCTTATTTGTGGGTTCTTTCCTTCCTTTCCATTCCTGGAGTCTCTGCCTTCATCAGAGGTTTTTACCTACAGGGTTTTTTCCTCTTCTGACTCTTTTGGAAGGCACAGTCGGCTCTGGCTTTTCATTGTCGGCAACACTGTGGCTGCCAGAAAGGGTTGCGCTTTCCTCGGACAGACCAGAACCCTCAAGAGCCGAAGTTGGGGACCTCGCCAACACGCCAGAACTGGTAAGAACCTCACAAGTCGTGACAGAAATAGGCTCTGCACTGCTAACCAACCAGAAATCACCATGCAGTGTCCGTCAACAAACACTGAAGCCGGTGATACAGAGAAGCACAGCCCTCGGAGCACAAGGCCCAACACTGGGATGCACTCAACTCTTACATGATATCTGAACAAACTGCAATCCATCGTGTAAACTCCTGAACACAGAAATATCTAGAATCACTTTCCAATCAAGCACCATAGAGTTCAGGGCTTGCAATTGAAGATATCAGACACAGTTTCATATCTTTGATGTTGGACTCTAACTTCTCTTCTCTCTTTCTTCAAGCTTTATATGTTTGATACCTCATAGTGCTCTGAAGTAACTGGAAGGTAACACGCGGCGCTTTGTATAAACTTCTAAATCATTAATGCACGGCTCATTGTCGTCTGGCTCATTTTTATAGTGCCAATATGCTGTCTTTCAGCCACTTTGCAGCTCTCTAGACGCTGCACGTGCACAGCTGCCATTGCTGATGCCTCCTACTTCTCTGAAGGGCTTGCATGACAGAGCTGGTGTGAGCTAGTGGAGTGCACACACGTCAGACATGCTCCACATGGGAAGCATTTGCTGTTGTGGATGAAGGCAGGAGGTGTTCCCTGATAGTGCCAGGGTGAACTTGCCACTCCAGCTTAAGAGTAATGTCCAAAGAAGAGGGTAGAACAGTGGTCGAGGAGAGGTGCAGGGCTGCAGCTGTCCTCAGCAGTGTAACCCACAGTGTATGGTTTGTCTTTCATACATCCAAATTTTGCCATCACCGTCCCCCAGCTCTTCCGTCCTCCCAAGTTCTGCAGGTGCACCTAGGCCTATAACCGTCTTATTCCTTCTCTCTCACCCCATTTCTCAAGTTTTTATCCCCCTCATCCCTCTCCAATTTCCTCTCTGCCCTAATTACCTCCATCATCTTCTGTGCAAAGCAATCTAGAGTCTGGTCCCCGTTCCATGCCCCTCAGATCCCAGTTTGGAGCACCCCGATGTACATTCAGGAGATGTCTCGGAGTCTGTCAGGCCTGCTGGGAGCAAACCCAAGTGTGGCTTGTGGAGTGGGGGTTGCTATGGGCATAACATAGGCCCAGGCAGCCCTGTGGCACTAGGGGGGCCCTACCCTTCAAGGAGCCTCCATTCAGCCCAAGGCCAGTGAATATTTGTGAGATATAGGAGGCTCAACGGGGCCCTCATCACATTCTGAGAGGGGGCCTCATTGTTTTACGGTTTGTCACTGGGTGTCACATTTTAAGTTAGCATGGGTGAAATGTTAAATTGGCCAGAACCACCACGTTCCAAATCAACTCTGTCTGTGTCTAACTTCTGTCTAAATCTCTGCCTCAACCTTTAACGTATAAATCATTATTGTTTGACATTGTGGGCTTGAATAGTAGACAATGGGTAATACAATTAGAAAGTTGTTTCAAGCCGGGGCACCCAGAATATTTCTTGCCTGAGGCCCCCAAGAAGTTGGAGATCACAATGGAGTGTCAGGCTTTTTGCACTGCAAAAAGGTTTCAGCACTCTTATGCATACGTATTGCTTTGACGTATTACAGTCCACAAAATATTAGCACAATGAAGAATTGTCCAACTCCTGTGATGTGTGTTTTCAAATGCAGTTTTCACTTTATTATTTCATCAAAGGATTCACTCCACAGTTCCAAAAAGCATAGCCAAGCGTTTCGTCTACTTTGAGACTTATTTGCACATTACATTTTGATGAGAGTGAGAAGCAGTTATCAGGCTGCTAAGGAATTGTGAAACAATAAAGAATTAATCTTTTCGGGGATAGAAACACTACAGGATGTGATGCAACACTTTTGTCGCCATACTGTCAAGCCCTGAAGAAGTCTCAAAGTAGACGAAACGCGTTGTCTATGTTTTTTAGAACTGTGGAGTGAATCCTTTGATGAAATAATAAAGTGAAAACTGCATTTGAAAACACACATCCCAGGAGTTGGACAATTCTTCATTGTGCTAATAATTTGTGGACTGTAATACGTCAAAGCAATATGTATGCAGAAGAGTGCTGAAACCTTTTTGCAGTCCAATTTGTTGTGGGACTTAGTTCCATATTGTGGGGAGTAGAGAGAGAAGTACTCCTTGGTTTCTTGCACCTTTTTGTTACTTTAGGACATAATTCAATCTGTTGGGTGCTGTCTCAGTAGCCCCTGCCCTTTTCCAGTGTGTTTTGGAGTGTCAGCCTTTCACTAATCTGTAAGTGCCAGGGAAACCCAGCCATGTTCGGAGAGGGCACCTCTCGAGCTGCCTGTCAATGCGCCAGCTCACCTACTGCTGAGTCTAAACAGCACCTGTCAGTCCCCCCAAAAACGATTCCTAATTCACCTCCTGGAGCCGGTTCTCTGCAGGCGTAGTTTGGTCAGCCTTTGATTAGTTATTACGCATCTGCAGGGTTTAAGAGTGGAATGAAAAAACAGGGGGGGGGTCTATCAAAGGGGCATGGCTGATGTAATTAAGGGGGTGGCTTAAAAAACTCCTAAACTAAAAATCTGTGCTTAGCATATTGTGCCACCCGACTGCTATTTTGCTGCTTCTGTCTTGCATCCAGATATATAATACAATAAGTAACATTACACCTACAACAAGGCAGGGCTATTGGCTTTGGCAGAGGTTGTTAGTTGTGTACGAATAATAAGCCACAACTATGGCTTAGTTGTATAGACTGTTGAAAATGGTTCAGTTCTGAAATGATGAGACTATGAAAGAACTATAGCGAGCCTCTTCCAAGTTACATCTAAGGCAGTGAGGGGGTGGTTCTGCTGCAGCATTACGAAAAAACATTCGTCCTTAGGGCAAAAATGGAGAGCCCGGTAGGGACCCGTCTCAGCACCTGCTGTTTAGAACTGCCGGTGCTGATCACCGCCAGGACCCGGCCCACTTAAAGTCCTGCACACATGTATGTACAGTTAATACAGCTAAAATGCCTAGCTGCAGACTATTCCTTGGAAAAAAATAACCGTTTAATTATTTACTCTTATGGGGGCGCCAGCGAGCTAAAGAGGCGGTCTTGCAGACATGTAACTTTGGGGTCTCTAGAAGCCTCCTCAATTGGACTTCTCTACCGGGTCCACACACAGGGACAGACAAGATGAAAGGAGCACTTGTGGAGGCAAATTTGGGCTTAAGGTTTTTTGTGGACTTCTTGAATAGGCCCAGAAAGTGCACGGCAGAGCCAAGCTCTCACCTGGCATTGGTTCCCTGCAGTGCTTACTTTGTAAAATAATACATGCGAGGGCCCTGACCAGCAGGCCACTGCAACTTGCACCACCCATTGCCCCATCATCGCTGCCAATGACGGTGCCAAAACAACTACTAACCATCTCTCTCGCCTGCAAGTGCGACAGTTCAGATTATTCTAGGTCCCCAAAGCTAAAGGAATGGCTGGGGAGACAGATATAGTATTTCTTAATGTATATTGTATTCATAAACAACAATTGTTCTGCTCGTCTCTAAATTAGATGAGCAACGCCACCATGTGGCAGAGTGCCATAAGTGTGGTGATGAAAATTAAGTGCAGGTGCCGAGCACCAGAAACCACCGGCTCAAATTAAGCACTGGCTGTGATTGAGGGGGTGGAGTGTATACCTGGACAGAACTTGGAGGCGTTACTATGGAATGTGCTTCATGCAGAAATACTTGGGCACCCTGGACAGGGTCATGAAGTCCATCTGCTGAATGGATGGATGTTTAAATTACTGCACAAGATAGCAGTGGTCTTCATTGTTGCCACAGGGTCTCCCTATTATTAACTATTTCGGATTAGCAACTTTTGCACTGCAGGTGAGATGTAGATCCGGGTTTATACTTCTACGTCTTTGTTTTTTTTATTTACTGTGTCGTATTTGTAAATAATTAAAGAGCCTTTTCCTTGCTGCTTCTGGGTTGCACAGCTGGATCCCAGGAGAACTGGATATATGACAGATTTTCAGACTATCCACATTAAATATATTTTCATAATATGGATCTATCCTGTGTTTACCCTTACAGCGTGGCGTGGATCTGCATGCATGCTGGACACTTCTGTTACAGTGAATTCTCTTTTGACAGCTGGTGCTGTATTTAGTGTTGCTCTGCTTCTAGCCCCACCCACCTTTTCCTGCAGCGCTGTGTGACCTTGCGGCCACTGCTATCAGAGGTGAACCGAAGACGCTTAGGAACCTGATTTCTCATGATACATGGATCCTGCCTGCGGCCTGACCCCAACCCCCCTCCCACCCCTCCCACACACACACACACACAAAGTAATCAAGATGCAAGGATTACTGTAAAGACTGTGATTAACGATCAGTCGCCCTGCTCGATAGCCCAGGTTAATGGCGAGCCATCGGCCTAATGGCGGCAGAGCCGCGCCAAGCCAGCCCTTGTACAGGGCCCGAAGAGTCCCCTCGACTCCCAGGTCTGTTTTTTATTTATTTATTTATGCGATTTTATCTAGCGCGAACTTTACCCGAAGGTGTCAGAGCGCTTTACATAGGACCCAGTTTCAAACATAAGGACTGACGGTACAAAAAGAATTTGCAAATTGTTGACTTTCATAAGAACCAGTTGAAAACATACGGATTGAGGATTACATGCGTTATAGAAAGATTTAGGATTACATGCGTTATAAAAAGTTACAAACAGAAAAAATTGCAAATGTACAAGAGATAAAGTCACACAAGGAGGAGATACAAATGGATAAAATCTAGGCCTATACTAGTGATATCTCTATCTACTTAGGGAGGGGATACACATGGATATACTCTAAAAGTCACATAGGAATGGTAGAAAGCACTGCGGACTCCTGCATAAACTAGTGATTAGAGTTATCTCTATATACATAGGGAAGGGGTAAGACTGGATATACTCTAAAAGTCACATAGGAAGGGTAGAGAGCAACGCGGACTACTACATATTCTAGTGATTAGAGCTATCTCTATATACATAGGGAAGGGATACACATGGATAAATTCTAACAGACACATAGGCGACTAGTCGTTAGAGTTATCTCTATATACATAGGGAGGGGATACACATGGATATACTCTAAAAGTCACATAGGAGACTAGTCATTAGAGTTATCTCTATATACATAGGGAGGGATATGACTGGATATACTTTAAGGGTCATATAGGAATGGTAGAGAGTACAAAGGTCTACTGCATATACTAGTGATTGGAGTTATCCCTATATACATAGGGAGGGGAAATGAATGGATATACTCTATGAGTCTACTGCATTTACCAGTGATTAGAGTTATTTCAATGAATCACAGAGCAGAGTTCCAAAAGTGTGAATGCAGTCACAGCACAAAGGGAGGGTGGGAGGGATGCAAGGGTCTGCCGCCACCTGCCGACGGCTCGAGGGTCGACCTCTAACGGGGGAAGCGGGTTCGAGTCTCGGCAGGGACGCTCAACATCCTGTGATTCTGGGCAAACCACATAATCTCCCCATGCCTAACAACAAGCATTGGAAATGCAATAGGTCTCGCATTAGAAAAGTTGTAGTTATTGGTCTTGTAAATGACATATTTTATTTATTTGTTGGTTTTTAAAATTGCTAAATTGATGGCTTTGTCATTTACAATGCCAATAGTTATAACTTTCGCGAATGTGACACCTATAGCATTTGGAATGCAACATGTTTTGTATTTACGTCACGTAGATGGCAGCTCTGGTCGTTAGGCCACATCTCTAGAGAGCAGGAGAGTGCAGCAGGGGAGAGAAGCACAGCAATGCAATAGGTCTCGCATTAGGAAAGTTTGAGCTATTGGTATTGTAAAGGACACATTTTTTATTTATGTGCTTGTTTTGAAAATAGCGAAATTAATAGCTTTGTTATTTACAATGCCAATAGTTTTATCTTTCGCAAATGTGACACCTATTGTAACACAATATGTGTTGTGAGGGTGAGTGAGGGTGAGGGGTTGAGGGTGAGTGAGGGTGAGGGGTTGAGGGTGAGTGAGGGTGAGGGTGAGTGAGGGTGAGGGGTTGAGGGTGAGGGGTTGAGGGTGAGTGAGGGTGAGGGTGAGTGAGGGTGAGGGGTTGAGGGTGAGTGAGGGTGAGGGGTTGAGGGTGAGTGAGGGTGAGGGTGAGTGAGGGTGAGGGGTTGAGGGTGAGTGAGGGTGAGTGAGGGTGAGGGGTTGAGGGTGAGTGAGGGTGAGGGTGAGTGAGGGTGAGGGTGAGGGGTTGAGGGTGAGTGAGGGTGAGTGAGAGTGAGGGTGAGTGAGGGGTTGAGGGTGAGTGGTTGAGGGTGAGTGAGGGTGAGGGTGAGGGGTTGAGGGTGAGTGAGGGTGAGGGGTTGAGGGTGAGTGAGGGTGAGGGTGAGGGGTTGAGGGTGAGTGAGGGTGAGGGTGAGTGAGGGTGAGGGTGAGTGAGGGTGAGGGTGAGTGAGGGTGAGGGTGAGTGAGGGTGGGTGAGGGTGAGTGAGGGTGAGGGTGAGTGAGGGTGAGTGAGGGTGAGGGTGAGGGTGAGTGAGGGTGAGTGAGGGTGAGGGTGAGTGAGGGTGAGTGAGGGTGAGGGTATGTGAGGGGGGTGAGGGTGAGGGTGAGTGAGGGTGAGGGTGAGTGAGGGTGAGTGTGGGTGAGGGTGAGTGAAGGTGAGTGAGGGTGAGGTGAGTGAGGGTGAGTGAGGAGAGGGTTGGGGTGAGGGGTGAGGTTGAGGGGTTGAGGGTGAGTGAGGGTGAGGGTGAGTGAGGGTGAGGGTTGAGGGTGAGGGGTTGAGGGTGTGAGGGTGAGGGTGAGTGAGGGTGAGGGTGAGGGGTTGAGGGTGAGTGAGGGTGAGGGGTTGAGGGTGGTGAGGGTGAGGGGTGAGGGTGGAGGGTGAGGGGAGTGAGGGTGAGGGGGGGGTGAGTGAGGGTGAGGGTGAGGGTGAGTGGGGTGAGGGTGAGTGAGGGTGAGTGAGCGTGAGTGTGAGTGAGGGTGAGTGAGGGGTGAGGGTGAGTGAGGGAGGGGTGAGGGTTGAGGTGAGGAGGGTGAGGGGTTGAGGGTGAGAGTGAGGGTGAGGGGTTGAAGGGTGAGTGAGGGTGAGTGAGGGTGAGGGTGAGGGGTTGGAGGGAGGTGAGGGAGTGAGGGTGTGAGTGGGGTGAGGGTGAGTGAGGGTGAGGGTGAGTGAGTGAGTGAGGGTGAGTGAGGAGTGAGGGGTGAGGGGTTGAGGGTGAGTGAGGGTGAGGGTGAGGAGGGGTGAGTAGGGTGAGGGTGAGTGAGGGTGGGTGGGGTGAGTGAGGGTGAGGGTGAGTGAGGGTGAGTGAGGGTGAGTGAGGGTGAGGGTGAGGGTGAGTGAGGGTGAGGGTGAGTGAGGGTGAGTGAGGGTGGGTGAGGGTGAGTGAGGATGAGGGTGAGTGAGGGTGAGTGAGGGTGAGGTGAGTGAGGGTGAGGGTGAGTGAGGGAGAGTGAGGGTGAGTGTGGGAGAGTGAGGGTGAGTGAGGGTGAGGGGTTGAGGGTGAGTGAGGGTGAGGGGTTGGTGAGTGAGGGTTAGGGTGAGTGAGGGTGAGGGGTTGAGGGTGAGTGAGGGTGAGTGAGGGGTTGAGGGTGAGGGGTTGAGGGTGAGTGAGGGTGAGGGGTTGAGGGTGAGTGAGGGTGAGGGGTTGAGGGTGAGTGAGGGTGAGTGAGGGTGATGGTGAGGGGTTGAGGGTGAGTGAGGGTGAGTGAGGGTGAGGGTGAGTGAGGGTGAGGGTGAGTGAGGGTGAGTGAGGGTGAGTGAGGGTGAGGGTGAGGGTGAGGGGTTGAGGGTGAGTGAGGGTGAGTGAGGGTGAGTGAGGGTGAGGGTGAGTGAGGGTGAGTGAGGGTGAGTGAGGGTGAGTGAGGGTGGGGAGGGTGAGTGAGGGAGAGGGTGAGTAAGGGTGGTGAGGGTGAGGGTGAGTGAGGGTGAGTGAGGGTGAGTGAGGGTGAGGGTGGGGGTGAGTGAGGGTGAGGGTGAGTGAGGTGAGTGAGGGTGGGTGAGGGTGAGTGAGGGTGAGGTTGAGTTGGGTGGTGAGTGAGGGTGAGGGTGAGTGAGGGTGAGTGAGTGAGGGTGAGGGTGAGGGTGAGTGAGAGAGTGAGGGTGAGTGAGGGTGAGGGGTTGAGGGTGAGTGAGGGTGAGGGGTTGAGGGTGAGTGAGGGTGAGGGTGAGTGAGGGTGAGGGGTTGAGGGGGAGGGTGAGGGTGAGGGTGAGGGTGAGTGAGGGTGAGGGTGAGTGAGGGTGAGGGTGAGGGTGAGTGAGGGTGAGGGTGAGGGGTTGAGGGTGAGTGAGGGTGGGGGTTGAGGGTGAGAGTGAGGGTGAGTGAGGGTGAGTGAGGGTGAGTGAGGGTGAGGGGTTGAGGGTGAGTGAGGGTGAGTGATAGTGAGGGTGAGTGAGGGGTTGAGGGTGAGGGGTTGAGGGTGAGTGAGGGTGAGGGTGAGGGGGTGAGGGTGAGTGAGGGTGAGGGGTTGAGGGTGAGTGAGGGTGAGTGAGGGTGAGGGGTTGAGGGTGAGTGAGGGTGAGGGGTTGAGGGTGAGTGAGGGTGAGTGAGGGTGAGGGGTTGAGGGTGAGTGAGGGTGAGGGTGAGTGAGGGTGAGGGTGGGTGAGGGTGAGTGAGGGTGAGTGAGTGAGGGTGAGGGTGGGTGAGTGAGGGTGAGTGAGGGTGGTGAGGGTGAGTGAGGGTGAGGGTTGAGGGTGAGTGAGGGTGAGGGGTTGAGGGTGGAGTGAGGGTGAGGGGTTGAGGGTGAGTGAGGGTGAGGGTGGGTGAGGGTGAGGGGTTGAAGGGTGAGTGAGGGTGAAGGGTGAGGTGAGTGGTGAGGGGTTGAGGGTGAGTGGGGTGGGGGAGTGAGGGTGAGGGTGAGTGAGGGTGAGGGTGAGTGAGGGTGAGGGTGAGGGGGTTGAGGGTGAGTGAGGGTGAGTGAGGGTGAGGGTGAGGGGTTGAGGGTGAGTGAGGGTGAGTGAGGGTGAGGGGGTGAGGGTGAGTGAGGGTGAGGGTGAGTGAGGGTGAGTGAGGGTGAATGAGGGTGAGGGTGAGTGAGGGTGAGGGGTTGAGGGTGAGTGAGGGTGAGGGTGAGTGAGGTTGAGGGGTTGAGGGTGAGTGAGGGTGGGAGTGAGTGAGGGTGAGGGGTTGAGGGTGAGGGGTTGAGGGTGAGTGAGGGCGAGGGTGAGTGAGGGTGAGGGTGAGTGAGGGTGAGGGGTTGAGGGTGAGTGAGGGTGAGGGTGAGTGAGGTTGAGGGGTTGAGGGTGAGTGAGGGTGGGAGTGAGTGAGGGTGAGGGGTTGAGGGTGAGGGGTTGAGGGTGAGTGAGGGTGAGGGTGTGAGGGTGAGGGTGAGGGTGAGTGGGGTGAGGGGTGAGGGTGAGGGTGAGTGAGGGTGAGGGGTTGAGGGTGAGTGAGGGTGAGGGTGAGTGAGGGTGAGGGGTTGAGGGTGAGGGTGAGTGAGGGTGAGGGGTTGAGGGTGAGTGAGGGTGAGGGTGAGTGAGGGTGAGGGTGAGTGAGGGTGAGGGGTGATGGGTGAGTGAGGGTGAGTGAGAGTGAGGGTGAGTGAGGGGTTGAGGGTGAGTGGTTGAGGGTGAGTGAGGGTGAGGGTGAGGGGTTGAGGGTGAGTGAGGGTGAGGGGTTGAGGGTGGTGAGGGTGAGGGTGAGGGGTTGAGGGTGAGTGAGGGTGAGGGTGAGTGAGGGTGAGGGTGAGTGAGGGTGAGTGAGGGTGAGGGAGGGTGAGGGTGAGTGGGGTGAGTGATGGTGAGTGAGGGTGAGGGTGAGTGAGGGTGAGTGAGGGTGAGGGGTTGAGGGTGAGTGAGGGTGAGGGGTTGAGGGTGAGTGAGGGTGAGGGTGAGTGAGGGTGAGGGGTTGAGGGTGAGTGAGGGTGAGGGGTTGAGGGTGAGTGAGGGTGAGGGGTTGAGGGTGAGTGAGGGTGAGGGTGAGTGAGGGTGAGGGGTTGAGGGTGAGTGAGGGTGAGGGTGAGTGAGGGTGAGGGTGAGGGGTTGAGGGTGAGTGAGGGTGAGGGTGAGGGGTTGAGGGTGAGTGAGGGTGAGGGTGAGTGAGGGTGAGGGGTTGAGGGTGAGTGAGGGTGAGGGGTTGAGGGTGAGTGAGGGTGAGGGTAGGGTGAGTGAGGATGAGGGGTTGAGGGTGAGGGGTTGAGGGTGAGTGAGGGTGAGTGAGGGTGAGGGGTTGAGGGTGAGTGAGGGTGAGGGGTTGAGGGTGAGTGAGGTAACCTGGCATGGTAACCTGAAAAAAATGTGGGTGTGAGCCATGTGAAGGGGTCTGCGGTGAGTGTGAGACCCGAAAAGGCAGAAGTCGGGAAGGAGAGGCTGCGGGTAAGGGTGTGCACGAAAGTGAATGTGCACAAATGGGGCCATGTGGTGGGCGACCAAAGCAGAAGCGGCTGGCAGAATAAGCGGGCCAAGGCCGAGAGTCCACTGGGTGCACGCGTCCTACCCGGAAATGACTGGGGGATAGGTGGGGAATGGCATGGTAACCTGAAAAAAAGGTGGGTGTGAGCCATCTGAAGGGGTCTGCGGTGAGCGCGAGACCCGAAAAGGCAGAAGTGGGGAAGGAGAGGCTGCGGGTAAGGGTATGCACGAAAGTAAAATGTGCACAAATAGGGCCATGCGGTGGGCGAACAAAGCAGAAGCGTCTGGCAGGATGGTGGTGCCGGAATAAGCTGTGCACATGTCAGGCCATGCTTCAAGTAACTTATAGAGATGCGGCTGACAGGATAGTAGGGTTGAGAGCAAAAGCGCCGAAGGGGCGCCTGTGTATATGCTGCTAATAATTAAAAAATGCATATGAGAACTGTATTATCGCAAATGATGGAAAAGATATCTCACCTGAAAGAAAAACAAGAAAGGAAACAAGACGGAGGGCATTGCTGTGGGGAGGGGGGGGAGGAGAAATGCACACGGCGGGCAGGGGAGGGGGCGGAGCGGGGAGAGTGGCATGAGGGTGTGAAGCAGCCGGGGCCTTTGAAGTGAAGCTAAGCTTCACTTCAAAGGTGTGGGAGGAGTGCGGCTGAGGGAACAGACGGCGATTTGGTGATGTGCACGCGCATTTTAGGTCAATGCGCAAGCGCATTGACCTAAAAGCCACGGGCACAGCACCAAATCGCCGCAGTTAGGTAAACTTTGTTTAAAGCCCTATAGTCTCGCTCTGCTCAATGCGCATGCGCATTGACAGGCGAGACCTAAAAACTGAATGTGCCCATGTAAAGCGCTCTGATACCTTCGGGTCGGCTTCGCGCTATTTAAAATGAAAGTGTAAAAAAAGAAGAGGCATGCTCTGTTTTCTTCGGGGGTGTTTTCCTTGGCGGTGCTGTCGAATAGGAAGTCCTGTTTTCTCAGAAACTATTTTGGAGCCGGGTGTTTGCTCTGACCGCTTGTGTGCCTAGCACTACATTGCCTGTCTGAAATAACTGATGCATTTATAACTGATGAACTTCAAAGAGATTGTCCCATTACAAGGATTTATTGCAGGAGACCCTGCCGGTCTGGAAGGAAATATAAACACATGGCGATGAAAATATGTGTGAGACCGTCCAAGTAAAAGGCAGCTTTTTGTCACCACTGTTGTTGCAAAATACCTAAAGTGTGGCAGTAAGGGGTGTGTGGCACAGTCTGCCTGTGGGTAGGGAAACAACCTTTACAACGCAACTTTTACAACGCACTACCATTACAATGCAGTCATTACAACGCAACATCCCTTACAACGCATGCCATTACAATGCAAACATTACCACGCATGACACTACAACGCATACAATTACAACTCATGTCATTACAACGCAGTCCATTACAACGCATACCATTACAACGCATAGTACCCTTACACTATCCAACACTTACCCTATTGTTGCACCCCCTGGAGATAGAATAGTAATTTTTACCCCTACACTATCCAACACTTACCCTACTGTTGCACCCCCTGGAGTTAGAATAGTAAATGTTACCCCTACACTATCCAATACTTACCATACATGCAATGTTGTGGTATGCGTTGTAATGGTATGCGTTGTAAAGGTAGTATGTGTTGTAATGGAATGCGTTGTACAGGTAGTTTTCAGAACATTCGTTGTAATGGCATGCGTTGTAATGGCATGCGTTGTAAAGGATGTTGCATTGTAAAAAATGCGTTGTAAAGGTATGTGTTGTAAAAGTATGCGTTGTAACGTCATACATCCCTGTGGATATGTCTGTGGGAATGTGTGATGCGTGTTATGTCTCTGATTGGATGCATCTGCACAAGTTATACCTATTGTATTGGCTTGTTTACTATGAACTCAGGGGATTGTCTGTCTATTCCACGCATAGCTATGTGATGCAGGAAGTGCGTTCAAATATATACCTACCAAATGTTTGTGCCACCCTTTCTAGCCCTGGCAATCAAGTGTGGCACCTGTGCGTGAGACCTCCCTGACGCCTATGCCGCATAAACTAGATGCCTGTCACCTGCGACACATTCATTAGGCTGTTAGTGACGGTGCCATATTCTCTAGATCTTCCAGCTTTTTTCCACACTAACTATACAAGCCTGTTGACTCTGCCATCCTGACTGGATCTGCCTTCCATCCCTGCTGTACCATACATGGCAGACATCTTTGTATATGTCTTTATGCCTAGGCTAGCAGTGGGCTGCTATCTTGGCACGATTCTTGGGTGTCTGCTCCGTGTGGCACTCAAGTGGTCTGCAAAACCCACAAGCCAAGCTCCTTAGGCTAGCTGGCCCTTTCACAGCCATTAGGCCTGTCTGCTCTAGGTACTTTTTCTTGTAGGCCTGGCTTCAAGCGGCTCCACTCTCATGGGGTCTGTCTTCCCACTGTGCTACACTCACTAGGTGGGCCCCTCTTAAGTGTGCCATGCTCACTGTTCCTCACCTTGGCACATTCAATATACCTGCCCAGTGAACGAGCCCCGCTCCCTAGGTTTGCCTGCTTTGCTACTCTCGCAGGTTCTGCTTTTCTACTGGGCAACATTTATAGGCCCTAAGAGACACTCGTGCCACGCTTGCTCGGCCTCCACTCTCGCGAGATTTGCGGACTGGGTCAACTCCATAGGCGTGACTGCTGGCTGGGTCCCTCTTCTACCCAGGCCTGTTTCCTGTGGCGCTTTATCTGACCCACAGTGGCAGGCTCCACCGCATCCACTGAGCTTCGCAACTCCCTGCGCCACTCTCGCTCCCCCCCCCCCACTCCCCCCCCCCCCCCACACACACTTCGCTCGTGCCATGCCTGCCGCCCTCTTTGCCGTTTCCACACCATGTCTCCTGGCAGGAAGACTGGAATCCAGGGTTGGTGCCAGGCTTTTGTGGCACTGCCGGGGCCTGGCATGCACAGGGGCGGAAGAGAATAGGGCTTTTGTTCTCGGAGGTGCCTCTGCACCGCTGGTGGGTTTTGGGGGGCAGGTGTGCTCTTGTGCTCGCCATCCTGTCTTCCTTTAATTATCAGACACAGATGACAATGGGCTGTTGTTGTCTGCAAAAGTGCTGGCGCAACTCACGTGCCACATCCGGGCCAATTCCATGCGTCCGGGGGGTGGCAGCGCGTACAATATAGACAGCCACGGGCTATCGTGCCTGGCAGGTCGTCCTGTGCTGTGCCTGCTGGGCCGCAGGGAAGGGGCAGGGTGTTCGCTGCACTTGGCACAGGCTTCTCTATTCAGGTTTCCACACATCATACCAACTGTGAATGTATGAAAGAGGGCACTGCTGGGGAGCCAGTGTTACAGGAAGAAGCTTACCTAGGCAAGTCACGCCTAACTCGTGCTCGCTTTCTCAGTGGGCAGTCCCACTTGCCCTGGGCACATCAATCGTCGGGGATGAGTGGCATTGAACGCGATCTCTGGGCAGTTCTGCTGTGTGGGATGGCGGACACTGCGGGCACCAGTGCTTAATTTGAGCTTCTAGTGCTCAGCACAGACACCTAATTGTCAACAGTGGTGCTTGTGACAGCCTGCCACAAGGTGGCTCTGTATGGCTAATTAAAGGTCATTATTAACTCAATTTAACTTCGAAATGACTATTACTTTCTGCCACGGTAAGGACCCTCCATCTTTTCACGCCTGGGGGTTAGGGAGGGGAGGGCTGTGGCTTTGCGCACCCTCTCCTTGGCCGGCATGGACGCATCCATCTTTTCACGCCTGGGGGGATGGAGGGTGTTGCGCACCCTCTCCTTGGCCAGTATGGACGCATCCATCTTTTCACGCCTGGGGGGAGGGAGGGTGTTGCGCACCCTCTCCTTGGCCGGCATGGACGCCTCCATCTTCTCGCGCCTAGGGAGGGAGTGGAGGTCGCACTGGGATTTCTACCCCCAGCTGATGTGGAGGTCCTTTGTGTTACACAGGACCGCTAACCATTACACTTTGCTCCTCTGACCCCTGCACCGAGGAGCAGAGAGACATTTTGCTGGCTTGCTGCGCCAGATGCGCATGCCCTCGGGGTCTCAGACCCCTGAAGGGAGGGTGGGACCGCACACCTGTGCAGTCAGCGGTGCCCCGGCCTCCGCGGGCCACTGTCATAAAGGTGAGGTGGCCACTGTGCTCCCTCGCTCTCTCTCTGGCAGGTCGGATGCCCTCATTGCCCTGGGGCCTCGGACCCTTGGTGTAAAGAAAGGAGTCTTGGCGCCTCCCCTTCTTCGCGCGCGCAACATTCCTTGAACCCTTCAGCTTTCAGCTCGGCCCCGAGACCTCTCGGCCTCCGCCCTGCAGGTGTGTGTGTGGGTGTAGGGGGGCGTCAGGGATACTCAAGCCCCTGAAGCGCGGCGAGTGGACAGAACATTCTTTCTCCTTCCATGGGATGGCCCGAGATGGCCCGTGGTCCTGCGGAGAAGATGTCAGAGGCGCATGTTTGCCACGACTCCTTTTTAGGACATGCACGACCCGCGGAGGCATTTCCAGTGAATTCCTGTTTATTTTTACCATCTCGAAGTGCGTCTCGAAGCTTATCCCTCCATAATGCAGTCCCCAAGTACAATCCTTTGGAGCACAACCCCTCCGCAGCACAGACGCGCACAGCACAGCTCAGTACCACGGGGAGTGCCGCTCCTTCACACCCACACAGCAGGGCGTGCTTGAACACAACCCTTCACAGCACAGCCCCAGAGCACGCTTGGATCAGCATAGCCCCATGAGGCCCAGCCCCACACCACTGGCACCACCCATAACAGAGCGTGGCTTCAAAAAACACTGCCCTTCACAGTAGCACAATCCCATAGCAGTCAGTAGCCGGGCTCAGTTTAGCATTCTCCCGCCCAGCCTTCAACACAGGAACGCCACAGAGCGAGGCTACCGCGAGCGCAGCCCCCACAGCATCGCTCCATTGACCAGACCTCCACAGCACAGCCCCACCGCACTGTCCCTGACAGCAGAGCCCTCACAGCCCAACATCAATCTCCACAGCCTACGCCTCCAGCTTCACAGCACGGCTTTGCAACTTTACAGCACAACAGCAGCGCAGAAGTGCACATCTCTGCAACGCATTGTATTGTAGTTGTAGATGTTTGGCACTTTATACCACTCACATAGAGCATTAGCAGAAAGGGTGCTTTATGCTTCTTGGCAAGGGTATTGGTTTTTAGTTTGAAGCCTACCACTCAGCGGAAATACTTTTTGGGGATAATCAGAAAGCTTCCTTGGGATTACGTTCTGCCCTTTGCTTACCATTGACATTGTGTTGTGTACCTCACAGTTGCTTGCTTTCTATTTGCTGGCTTTATTTGTTTTAGGCTGTTGACCTTCTGTTATTCTCTCCCATGAAGCATAGCCTGCTTACCTGGCTCCTTGTATTCTTCCACGAGTACTCGCTTTCTAGAAACATTCCTATACATTTTTTTCTTATCTTGTCACGTTCACTGTCCATTCAAAGACGGAGCTCTGTCTTTCAAGGGAGCTTGGTGTTTACTTTTCTTTCCGGGACTTCAGAGTGAGAGGGAGGGCTTATGTAACAATCTTCCTTGGGTTATAAAAGGAAAGATTTTTTATCTAGTATGCAACAAAATGTAGATGTCTATAATGAACTGTGCAGATTTTTCAGTATATATCTGAATTAGAGAAGCACGAATGAAGCACTTTTTTTGTAATTTTGCAATGTGGTGATACAAAGAAATCAATACACTAGGTGATGCCAATTCCACGCATTATCGTTTGTGCGCTGTATAGTTTTATAACTAAATCTTTATATCTTTACAAATGTAATGGTCATTTCAATTGAAAATGTGTTGTCTGTATTGGCAGTGCGTTACCACACCATGCATACTCCACACTACACCACTACACTCTACAGCACTCTACTCCACTCTTTGTCCCTCTATGCTCCTCCACTCTATGCCTCTCTAATCCATTCTATGACGCTCCACGCCACTTTCCTCTATGCCACTCCACTCCCCTCAGCACCACTCTATGACACACCTTTCTACTCTACAATAATCTACTCTACAATATGCCACTCCAGTCCACTTTATGACACGCCAGACCACTCTACGTTACTCCACTCAACAACATACACCTCCACTTTATGACTTGCAACTCTATGACATGCCACTCCACTCTACTCTACGGCACTCTACTCCATACTATACATACCACTCTACTCTATGACACGCCACTCTACTTCCCTCCACTCTAAGACATGACACTCTGACACTCTACTCTGCACCACTCCACTCCAATATAGCTATGCCATTCCACTCTACGACACTTCATTCCACTCTACTCCACTCCGCTCTACTCTACTCTACTCCATTATATGACACTGTACTCCACTCTTCGCTGCTCCACTCGACAACACTCTACTCCTATCTATGCCACTCCACTCACCAACACTCTATTCCACTCTACACAACTCCCTCCATGCCACTACATTACATCTTACTCCACTCTACTCTACAACACACTACTCCACTCTGCTCCACTCTAAGCCACTCCACGACACTCTACTCTACGTCACTCCACGTTGCTCTACAACATTCTACACCACTCTATGGCACGCCACAACACTACTCCACTCAATGCCGCTCCACTGTATGAAACTCTACTCCATTCTAAGCCATTCCACGCTTAAGACAATCTACTCCATTCTAAGCAACCACCACTATGCCACTCCAGTTCACTTTAGTCCACTGTACACCACTCTACTCCACACTTTACTACACGCTATGCCACTCCACTCCATTCTACAGCACTCTATGCCATTCCACTATGTGACACTCTTCGCCACTCCATGACACTCTGCTCCAATCTATGCCACTCCACTCTAAGACCTTCCACTCTACTTCACACTGACGCTCTACTTCCTCCACGACACTCTAGTCCTCTCTATTCCACTCCACTCTGTGACATTCTACTCCACCTTGCGCCACTCTATTCTGTGCCACTCTACTCCACTCTACACCTATCTGCTCTACGCCCCTCCATTCTACCCCACTCTAAGAACCTCTACTCCATGCCATGTCATTTTACGACACTCTATCCCGGTCTATGGCACTCCACTCTATGCCACTCTACTCCACTCTAATCCACTATACACAACTCCCTCTATGCTACACCACAAAACTTAACTCCACTGTACACCACTCTACTCTACGAAACTCCACTTGACTCGATGCCATCCACTCTACAATACTCTACTCCAATCTACGCCCTTCCACTCTAAACCCCCTCCACTCTACTTCACTCTGACACTCTACTCCCTCCACAAGACTCTACTACACTATATTCCACACCCTCTACTTCACTCTATGCCCCTCCACTCTCCACCTCTCCACTCTACTATACTTACTCCACAACACTCTATTTCACTTTTTGCCACTCCACTCTACAACACTCTTCTCCACTCTATGCCACGCCACTGTACAACAATCTACGCCACTATACGTCACTCTACTCTATGCCATTACTCCACTGTACACAACTTACTCTATGGCACTCCACTCGACACCCTTCCACTCTATGACACCCTACTCCCACCATGCCATTGCACATCATTCCACAACACTTTATGCCACTCCACTCTATGACACTCCACTCTAAGCCACTGCACTGTATGCCACTCCACTCTACACCACTCCACTCTATGACACTCTGCGCCACTCCGCTCTATGACATTCAAGGCTACTCTACTCAGCTAATGTTTAGCCATGCTGAACAGCAGCCACGCTGGTGTACAACATGGCTAAAACACAGTGGCAAAGCCAGTAGTCTTCCATAGGCGAGACCCATTTGCTTTGCCAATGCTTTTTACTGTAGCCGCTGTGCTGTAGCGCATAGGGTGGTACTGAGATGAGGGATAGAATGTTTGAGTTTTTTCATTATTGCTGTATCTGGTTGGACGGCTGTGGGTTCTGAATGTGTCCGGAATGGGAATTGCTTGGTGTTGTGTGTGATGAGGATTGGATTGCACTTCATGCATCACTGTGATTGTTTAGCTGTGCTTGTGTCTGGAGTAGAGTGAGAGCTAGTGTGCTAGTGAACGTACCTGCCATTCTTGTGGGGGCGAATAGTTGAGGTCCTTAGTGTGAAGTCATCTGATGTCTCCAGGCTTGGGAGATTGGACTTCTTTATTGGTCCGATTATTCCAGCACTATTCAATGGAAAGAGCCTGGCCCTTCTGTACTGAAGTTGAAGTGATCTGGGATAGTTTGTGTCCGTCTCAGTAGGAGATTCTATGATTTTGCTGCTCGGAGGATGAGGTCCTACCATTACATTCCTTCTTCTACGAGGGTAACCATGAGCTGTGGTTGGCGTTTAGGGCAGAGGTTGCTGTTCTGTGAGTATTTTAGGAGCTTATCTTGCATGAATGGGGCTGGCAGTGGGCAATGAGAGCCTTTCCACCTAGAAATACAGGCTTTTATTGGCAGCGCCTTCCCTAGGGTATTATTCTGAAACCAAAAATCCAGAATTTTTTAGTGAGACTTCAGTTTAAGCTTTTTGTCCTCAGCGGTGGCAGCTCCTCCTCTGGAGTGAAGGAGCGTCACCTCCACCTGCTGTGAGCACAGCAGGCAAACTCAAGCAAAAAAATTGGAATGTCAATGCCATTTTATTTATTTGCCACCAAACTGGCTCGTGCTGCGTACAGCGCGAGGGTGGGCGAGGGGCTGAATCCTGCAAATGCAGGATGACAGCACTGGTCTACAGTGTGCGTGTGATTGGCCAGCCGTCTTGTGACAGACAGGCCGACATGCGCACTGTAGACCCAGCAATCCAAATGCTCTGAAATAGCCTGGGATTGCTGGCACAGGCCGGGTGAGCCTGCTCCCACCAATCCTGGAGCTGCTTTCATAGCATGAGAGCAGCTCCTGGAGGGGTTTGAGGTGCGTTCTACAAGCAGGAAGGAAGTCCTTCCTTTTCCTGTTGATGGAGAGCAAAGAGGAGTTCCGCACCAGTTGTATTCCTGCTCCTGAATTTATGGTAAGTCGTGCACCTTCGGGCCCTACCATTTTTAGGTCTCGGCTAGAAGCGAGCGAAGCTCGCTCTCGCCAAAGACCTATAGTTAGCGTGTCAGCTTTCCAGGAGGACAGCACTGGCCGCGCGCGGCGATTTGTTAAGGTCACGCGCACGAGCACGCGCTCGCGGCCAGGTGCTGTCCTCCTCGAAAGCTGCCTCCCTTCCCCGTGCAGGGCTGGCCGCCGCGCTGCCTGCGGCGACCCGGAAGCATTGCCGGCCAAACCGGAAGTCGGAGCCAGATTACCCTGCGCTGCAGTCCGACACAGACTGGGGCTTCACACCGCCCTCAGAGTCTCTGAGGCTGACAGGCAAGGCGAGGATGAGGTGCTGCTGCCGCCACTTTTCTCTGCCATGGGGGAAAGTGTCCGTTCCATGCTGCCCAGGGGTGTCGGGTGTGCCGCCGACAGTACGGGCGGCTGGACATGGCACTACCTGGCAGAAACACGTCACAAGATGTAATGGCGGCTGGAAAGGTAAGAGGGTTAAACGAGCCTCCAATCTTCCTCCAGGAGGCCGGTGGCCAGACTGATACCCGGGTTACAAAAAATGATATTTCGTTACATAAAATGTGGGCTGGAGCACTTTAACACTGAGCCATTATTACGAGGTAATTAGACTTTTATAATGGCCAATTAAATTTGGAACTTGCACGTTTGAACAAATTCATAGACGGCTGCCAAACAGTGAAAACTGACGTCTAACAGGCAACGAACGACCTCTGACTCAGAGTTCCATCAGATGTACCAAATGAAAACCTTCTAGATTCTTTAGGGCCAGCACCATACCTTTTCACTCCACCTACTGGGCACACTCTTCACTCGGAGTCTGTTATATGCGTGAGGAGAGCGCCCCACCTTCTCGTTGACTTTGGTATGCGAGGGTCCCTGGTGGATGAGAAGCTTGACAATCTGGGCGTCTCCCTTCCAGGCAGCGAGGTGAAGCGGGTAGCAGCCCTTGCAGTCCCCCACGTTCGTTATTGCATCGTTCCTCAGCAGCGCTTCCACCACGTCCCTGCAAGAGAGAAGAAGCAGGCAATCTGAGAAGAGGGGGGCGTCTGTGAAGAGGAAGTGAACGGCCAACACTCCAAAAGTGGCAGCTGAGAGCATCAACTAGGTCGGTACAATGGCTTTTCCTCAATGCAAGCTTCCCATCATGTGCTCCTATACTGTATGCAGAACATTTCGGATGCACCAGTTGCACCCCACACAAAGACCCTGATTAGGAGTTACTGATCACATCAGATACTCTAGTCTAGAGATTGTTTATTGGATTCGACAAGTAACTCCAGTAACAATCTGCATCCAGGAAATCTGGGCATAACATCCTGGTTTTGAATCTTACTGCACGAAAATAAGCACGTTCCGTTAGTTTCTGGGCCTTTTCCCATGGTAGATATCGGCAAGATTGACATGCCAACATTATGCACGGGGAAAATTGTGCTTTTTGACAACCTTTCAAGTGCTGTCATTGGCGTTGGCGCACACATTGCAAGGAGGTACAGCAGGAGCAGTGGCACCGGGCCGACAGGCGTACTGGTGCACTGCACCACATTTATGGGTGCCTTTTTCTACCCAGCCATAGGGAATGGGTCTGTTTTCAGTACTTGCATTAGGACCAATGACACACTTGTTATGCCACTGTGAACAGGTCGGATTTCATACAGGGATGCAGAGAGGATGAAAAGCTCTGTGGTCCCATTCAGTGTATAGCTTTGATCGACGGGAACATTGACAGGCTGGTCTCGCGATGTTTTTACTGCTGGCGGAACTCTGCTCCGGTGAATGAATGTAATCGGTTCAGAGCCGTGAAGAAATCCATTCCATTCCACGTTTATTTACCATTGTAATGCCATGAGTAAAATTGCACCATGAGACTGGCAGAAACACAAATAGTTTTTAAATAGAAAAATGTGACAAATCCAGGTTTTGACAGCTCAGTTGGCAATCTCGAGAGAACAAAGTGACACTCTTTGATAGAGTCTATCTTTCAGCTTCAACATTCCTCACGGCGCTGTGACTGCCCGCCCTTCTGAGACGCCGTAGCCCCCCGCCATTACACAGCGGAGCTCTGAACCCGCCCGCGCACGGGCACTAAATTGAAAGCAAGAGGCCAAGTTAATACAGGAACATTTTAAAAGCAGTAAGGCGTCTTTAAAGCGAAACCCTAGCCTGGGTGTCACTTAACCTTTCTTCGCCAGTCCCGGGCGGATGGGAGCCTATGACTGGGGCTGTCAAAAGCAGATTTGTGAGAGTAGATGTACTCACTCAGGATGGGGTGGCATCTGAGGCAGGGGTAATAGCAACTTTGACATATGGCACTTGTGTTGGGCTGTTTCTCTGCTTTTAGCAGTTGTGTGCCCAGCAGCAGTAGTGCCTGCAATGGTAAATGACAGAAGTCGATAGCACAAGTGGTTGATGTGATGATTACAAGTGTTGAAGCAGAGGGGGTGGATGTGGTGACCACAGGTGTTGCAGCAGCGATGGTGGTCATGGTGGCTATACGAGTGTCAGCAGATGTGGTGCTTCCTGCCATGTTTGCGGTCCATCTAATGGACATGTAGGTAGGTGACTTTGAGCGGCTTGTGGCTCATTTTCATCGTCCAAACTCGCCTCGAGCCCCCAAACAATGGGACAGTCTCGCCCCACACTCCATCCCTCGCCCCACACTCCATCCCTCGCCCCACACTCCATCCCTCGCCCACACTCCATCCCTCGCCCCACACGCCATCCCTCGCCCCACACGCACACCCTCTATCACACGCCATCCCTCGCCCCACACTCCATCCCTTCGCCCCACACTCCATCCCTCGCTCACACTCCATCCCTCGCCCCACACTCCATCCCTCGCCCCACACTCCATCCCTCGCCCCACACTCCATCCCTCGCCCCACACTCCATCCCTCGCCACACACTCCATCCCTCGCCCCACACTCCATCCCTCGCCCACACTCCATCCCTCGCCCCACACGCCATCCCTCGCCCCACACGCACACCCTCTATCACACGCCATCCCTCGCTCCACACTCCATCCCTCGCCCCACACTCCATCCATCGCCCACACTCCATCCCTCGCCCCACACTCCATCCCTCGCCCACACTCCATCCCTCGCCCCACACGCCATCCCTCGCCCCACACGCACACCCTCTATCACACGCCATCCCTCGCTCCACACTCCATCCCTCGCCCCACACTCCATCCCTCGCTCACACTCCATCCCTCGCCCCACACTCCATCCCTCGCCCCACACTCCATCCCTCGCCCCACACTCCATCCCTCGCCCCACACTCCATCCCTCGCCACACACTCCATCCCTCGCCCCACACTCCATCCCTCGCCCACACTCCATCCCTCGCCCCACACGCCATCCCTCGCCCCACACGCACACCCTCTATCACACGCCATCCCTCGCTCCACACTCCATCCCTCGCCCCACACTCCATCCATCGCCCACACTCCATCCCTCGCCCCACACTCCATCCCTCGCCCACACTCCATCCCTCGCCCCACACGCCATCCCTCGCCCCACACGCACACCCTCTATCACACGCCATCCCTCGCTCCACACTCCATCCCTCGCCCCACACTCCATCCATCGCCCACACTCCATCCCTCGCCCCACACTCCATCCCTCGCCCCACACTCCATCCATCGCCCACACTCCATCCCTCGCACACCCTCTATCTCTCTCTCGCCCTCCCTCTATCTCGCCCTCCCTCTATCTCTCTCTCGGCCTCCCTCTATCTATCTGTCGCCCTCGCTATCTATCCTATCACTACAGCATCACTCAGGGGCACCACAACATCACTATGCGCTACCAAAATGCTTATAAGTACAACAGTAACTTACAATATTATTATAATATAATATTATTGCCAACATTGCTTAATATTTTGCAACAGCTATCATCTTGCAAATCATCTTTATACACCAATACAGACTTTGCTAAAAATTTAATGCAACACATTGTCATATACAATGCCAATAACTCAAACTTTAATGCTGCGAGACCTATTGCATTGCAAATGCTTGTTTATTTAAGCTAGCCGTCACTGGTTCTCAGACCTCCTCAGCACAAAGTTCATTGCATAAGCCCAGTGCACTACTCTCCACAACACACCCCAACTCCTTAGAACCCTATAGAATGTACTACCGAGTAAGAATTGGCTGAGAATTTGCTGTTTAGCCTTGATCCTAGACAAAGCAGAACCTTTTATGTGCTCAGCTTGGATGGTTTTCCCATTCCATAAAGTGCCCTTGTCCCAGTGCATGTTTTGCACATCACTATCCCAAGGAATATCTTATCCATCTCTTGGTCTCACAAGTATCAGTGGTTACTACCTGCTTATTCTTAAGGCCTCACTCCAATCAGTGTACATGACTTCATCATCGCATGGCGTCACATTCACCCCTTCGTGCCCATCCACAATTTGCTGACACGGCACTCACTCCTCAAGAAGGTTTGTCTTTTCAGTAGACTTTTACTTCTATCGCATGCAGCCACTATCGGCATAACTTACCTATGCCTTGTCCCATAACTTATTCTTTGGAATGCCTAGTGCTTGCAGGAACCTCGCATTCATCATTAGGCATGACATGCTTTGCCTGCCCTTAGCTATTCACACGTCCCTGGGTATGCCTTGCCAATCCATTGGCCCTGCACCCACCCCTGAGCATGCCTTGCCCTGCTTAGGTCTCATGCCCACCCATTAATACCGCTTGTCATTCCACATTGTGCCCATCAGTGGCCATGGTATAACCACCCTGTATACTTGCACTTACCGCTGGACTCAGCTACTCGTTTAAAGGCCCCTCAATAATCCTTTAAATTGGCGCATTTATCCTCACCCACACCCATGGCTCATCCTTTGACTCTAAACCCACTGCTGGGATAGTTTGCCCATCAAGTAACTTCCTACCCACCCTTGACAAGGCTGTTCATCTTATGGGCCAGGAGTCACCATCAGTCACAGCTTGCCCTTCCCTTAGATTCCCCCCACCCCCCAGTGGGCATACTTTGCCCACCTCATAGCCTCAGTCCCATCTCTCAGCATGGCTTATACACCCCATGGGTCTCCACCCACACCATTGGAATGGCATGTGTATTCCACATCCTCACACCCATCTGCGAGCACACCATGCCCATCCCATGCCCTCCTCCCACGCCTCAGTTTGGCTTGTCTGTCCCATGTCCTTCCTCACACACCTGACTTGTCGGGCCCGGCCCATGGCCATAGCCCTTCATGTGCACCCCCCTACAGCCCTGCTGATGCTTCCTTCCATTCATATTAGTGTTTCCGTGTGAGTGATGGATCCATAATTGAGTACTGATGATTTGCGCCCAGATTTCAGCTGCTGGCAATGGCCGGTACTTTGCGCCATTTTCTAGGTTTCGTCTTGCAAAATCTCTTGTAACGGAAAAAAAAATCTTTAAAAAGGGTTAGAGCTTGCCCATTACTTACCTTTACTCACCATTGGTTGGCTCCTATATCACTTTTGTTTCCTTTCTTTCTTCCTGTGGATCAGCGCCTCCTTCTGCCTCCAGCTTCCTGTCTTCGTCCTTGCTGTGGCGCTTGTACTTCTGGTGGCCAGTGTCCTTCCACTGGCCACACACTTGTAACATATATATATATATATATATATTTATTTTTTTTACTTTCCAGCGTCTGCATTCTGTTAATTGCTTGCCGGCCCCTACCACCACCTCACTTCCATCACTGCTGGCCCCTCCCCCACCCCATCGGTAGTTGCCTCCCTTCTACCTCATTTTATAGAGCAAAGTTGACTGGAAGGACTTGGAGCACTTTACATGCGTGCCAGTTACATTACACAAAGACCAGGACTCGAGTCGGGGTACCACGCAGGTGGTCGACGTCCCCCCAGTTATTACCAGGAGCCCGATTACTGGGGCAAATGGAGCGACACATTCACTCTTTGGCCTCTCTGGGGCGAGATCGGATCTCATTCAGAACGCTGCTCACGCGCTGGCTTCTCTGATGCAATTGCATCTAAGGGGTGAGCAAGGGGAGGCAGTGAGTGGTGGTGCAAGCCACCTTTTGTGACGTCACTTCCTGTTGTGGCATCAGCGTCCCCCCACTTCTTTTTTTAGGACTTGTGCCCTGACAAGGATACATTAATTTTTACAGGCACAGGTATATTAAGTGATTTACCCAGAATCACATGATGCTGAGCCTGCGAAGAGACTCGAACCCAGCTTCCCAGCTGAAAAGTCAGCAGCTCTGGCAGTAAGTCTATATCCTCCCTATGCTCAGTGTCTCAGCTAGCTTCTCTTTCATACGCTGGTAACTGCAATGGGCATTTGTTAAAGAATACAAATGGCACATTATGCATAGAGCAGGGCTTGAAATGGAAAAATAGAAGTGCAGGTACATGTTTAACTTGTTTGTATGTGCATAGCTTAAAGATTAAAAAAAGCGCTATGAAGCGGTCAGGCCATATCACTTTTTTTTTTACTTTTAGCTATGTCGCATCGCTTTGCAACATTAAAAAAAAATATCAACGCCAATAGATCTCGCATAGGCGAAACCTATTGGCTTTGCCGGTGCTTATCTTGTTTCCGCACTTGACTTAAGGTCAGGATGCCGTTCACTTCCCCGCCCCGAGTCCTTCACAGCTGCTAGGAAACTGGGAAGGCGTGTGAACTGCCAAGAAGCTGTGAGGTGAAGACACAGCCATTCCACCCCACCCCCCCCCTCCCCCCCACACACACGCACATCCACACCCCAGCGGCCATTGGCTCAGAGCGCGTGGACCCGCGTGGGCTAGCACCACTTTTGAGAGGGAGGGGCGGCAGTTGCGTTACGAAACTAGAGGAGGGGGGGGGGGCTGCAAAATACATGCAGGGCCTCCCCCCGCCCCCCAAGCTCCTGACTCAATTTGGAGCTCTCAGGACAGGGCCTGCCAGTACCTGAGGGGTCCCCCGGAGCTCGCCCACCCCCCCCCCCCCCCGGACCATTGGGGGCCTTTTGATGCGTCACTGAGGCGCGACTGCCTAAGGCTGCTTTACCCGCTTGTGCGAAGACTCACTTCTGAGGAAAAGACATCTAGAAACTCACTGCCATCTGGAATTCCATGTTCTGGAAGAGTTGTTCCGCTAAAGAGGCAGCTCGACACCATTCACTATTGCAGAAGCAGGCTTCTGCACTAGGGGACAGGGCTATCAATTAAGCTGGTTATCTTTGCCCACCTCTACCCATCACTTGGTCCTACAAACTGCAGGCAACAAGTGTTTGTGATGTATCAACCGTGCAATGGACCCTAATGCAAGCAAAAACATACCTCATTGTTCCCAGTTGGGTAGTAGAAACAGCAATTATTCTGGTGAAATGGGCCCCTCACAACCATGGGCTCCAGTGCACTGCACCTACTGCACTATTGATTGATACGTCTCTGGTTCAGTGGGTGACCTTCGACGTAGTGGTTCCACTAAACAACCCACACGCTCTGGAAAAGTGAGTCTGGGGTACCACTGTGTATCCTCCTACGGGAGTACACACGTTGACGAAGCGTGCCTCTACTTGGCATAGGGTTTGACTTCCCTTTCTACACGCTATCACATTGTTGGGAGACTCTCCTTTATTAACCCGGCCACAAGGTGTTGCAGCATTTTTGTGTTGTTAGACGTTGGCTATCTGGAAGTGTATGTCGTGTATTGTTGTGTATGCTTCTCAGGGAACACACAAGACACCCGATATAGTTTCAATGCTCTTTATTTGGCATGCATGCTCGGAGTGCCTCAGCACGTCTGTCCTCGTCCTCGTCCTACTTTGTAAACCCCTCCCTGTCCGTCCACAGGAAGTCCTGTCCAGTGACCTGGTCACTGCCCTGTGACCCACAGGGTCCTAGTGCCCTGCGTTGGTGGTCAGGTCACTACATCTCCCCCTTTGTCACAAACAGAACGTCTTTGTCACATGTACAAATTCTTGGTACATTATCCTCAGAGACATCCTCAATGATAGATCGATGGGGATAGAGAGAGAGAGAGAGAGAGAGTCTCTACATTTCTTCTAGTAGTCTTCTTGTCTTCTTGCACTCCCTTCTTGGTCTTTGTTCTCTGCTCTGTTCTTGTCCTTCGTTTTCCTCTTTTAGTGGTGTTGTCTCTCTGTTTGTTCCTTGCTCTCTTTCTTCTGTTGTGGTCACTCGTTCTTCCTCTTCCACTTTGAACTCCTTGAAATGGGAACTGTTTCTTGTTATTCTTTGATGGTCAGAAGCTGCAGTCACCATTGACCCTTTTACGTCAGTCACAACCAGCAGGTCTCTTGAGAATGGGCTGTCTGACTTCCTTTGTTGTTTCTGTCGCACTACCACCAGATATCCTTCAGTCAGCTGGTGTTCAGATGCATTTCTCCTTTTGTCAGCATATTCTTTCATTGTCTTTTTTGCTTGGTGATCTCTTTCTGCAATGTCACTTCTATTCGTACTTTTAGTTACATCTATCTGAGGTATCCTTGTTTTGCTTGATCTCCCTAGCACCAGCTCTGCTGGGCACCTGCCAGTGGAGCTGTGAGGGGTATTCCTATAGTCTCTGAGCACTTGACAAAGTGCTTGTCCAATTGATATCTGTGTCAATTTTGCTCGCTAGATGGCTTTCTTGATAGTCCCCATGAATCGTTCTGCCATTCCGTTAGCCTGTGGCCACAAGGGAGTTATTTTCCGATGCTTGATCCCCAGGTACTCCATGAATCTACGGAATTCCTCTCCAGAAAATGGAGGACCATTATCGGTTTTCAGTGTCTGTGGTGAACCCCAGGCGGCAAATACGTCGTCTAGCACTGGTAGGGTGGCACTTGCCGATGTCGACGATACTTCTCTCACTATTGGAAACCTTGAAAATTCGTCGATGACCACTAGCAGGTATTTTCCACTCTCCAATGGCCCATAAAAGTCTGCTGCCAACTCGGTCCATACTGCAGGTGGCAGTTCCGACATTTTCAATGGTGTCGGCTTGGCAGGAGGTCCTGTTATTTGACAGGTGTGACAGTGCGATACCTCTTCCTCCACCATGTTGTCCAGTCCCGGGAACCACACTTTTTCTCTCAACATCTTCTTTGTCGCTACGATGCCTCGATGCGACTCGTGTGCTAGCTCAACTGTTCTCTTTCTCAGTCGACGTGGTATTACAATTCTTGAGCCCCTCATCAGGACTCCGTTTTCTGTTTCCGACAGCTCTTCACTTATCTTTTTGAATGCCAGTAGTTCCTCTTTATTGACTCCTTCCTCTGTGATAGTGTTGCTGTTGATATGTCTCCATCTCTGCTGCCGTACCACCATTCCGATGGCCTTCATTGTCGGGTCTCCTTTTGTTTCTCGCTCTAGTTCTTCATTTGTTATTGATGCCGGAGTGTTCTGTCTCACGATGAAGTTTAGATATTCTTCTGCCATTGTGGAGCCACCTTTTTGATAGGGAAGCGGGTGTCGTGAAATGTAGTCCGCTGGATTTTGATCTTTTCCTGGTTTGTGGACAATCGTGAAGTTGTAGTCCATCAGCCTGATCCCCCATCGTTCAATTCTTGGTGGTATTTTGGCGTTTGGGTTTCCGTAGATGGTCACTAGTGCTTGATGATCTGTTACTATCGTGAATGGTTTTCCGTATATGAACATGTGATAGTGCTCACATGCCCATACTACCGCCAAACTCTCCTTTTCTGGTTGAGAGTATGCCCTCTCAATGTCCGACAGGCTCTTGCTTCCGTAGGCCACTATCTGTCGAGGTGAGTCTTTTCCGGGCTTGTGTTGTGCTAATATTGCGCCAAGGCCTACCGGGCTGGCGTCTACTGTCAATTCGGTGCATAGGCTCGGGTCAAAATATGCTAGGTGGTCCACTGCCGTTACTGACGCCCTTATTTCTTCGAACGCCCTTTGGCACTCTGTGGTCCATTCGAATGTTTGGCCCTGCTTCGTTAATTCTCTCAGTGGCGTGCTCACTGTCGCGAAGTCCTTTATATATCGCGCGCAATAGCTGGCAAGGCCGAGGAATGAGCGCACGTCAGCGACATCTTTTGGTTCTTTTGTTTTTTCAAGGGTGTCTATTTTGCTGCGATCTGGTCTCATCCCTCTCTTCGAAAAGATGTGTCCGAAGAACACTAGTTCTTCTCTGCCCAGTTCACATTTCTTCTCATTTACTGTTAGGCCCACCTCTACTAGCTGTGAACACACTTCTCTCAGGGCCTTATCGTGCTCCTCATCAGATTTTCCAAACACCAGGATATCATCACTATAGTTCAAACAGTTTTTGATCGGTCTGATGATCTGCCTGATCGTTTCCTGGAATATTTCTGCTGCTGACGATATTCCGAAGCTTAATCTTTTGTAGCGAAATAATCCGAGGTGCGTTGAGAAGGTCGTTATGTATCTGGACTGCTGGTCCAGCTCCAGTTGGTGGTACCCTTTGCATAAGTCGAGCTTGGAGAATTTTCTCATTCCCGTCAGGCAACTTATCATGTCATCTAGATGCGGCCCTGGGTGTCGTTCTCGTTCGATGGCTGTGTTGGGTATTCTCATGTCCACACAGATTCTAATTTGTGCGGCGTCCTTTTTTGGTACCGCCACTATTGGGGACACCCATGGCATTGGCCCCTCTGCTGGCTCAATGATGTCCTGTTCTAGTAGTGCCTTTATTTCCTCCTCCACCTGAGGTTGTAGATGGATGGGCACCCTTCGGTGATGCTGGGCCACTGGCCTGACTGATTCGTTTATGTGCAGAGTTATTTGTCTTCCTTTCAGCTTTCCAAGTCCGTTCGTTAGCTTTGGGTACTCTTGTAATATGTTCTCTCTGTCCGACACGTGATACATCATCTTTAGTAGGCCCATGATCTTCGCCGTTACATTGCTCAGTAGACATGGTGCGGGAATGTCTCCTCGTAGCACATGTATTTCTTCTGTGACAGTCTTGCCCTTGTGCGTCATGGTGTCCGTGAATTTTCCCATGTTTGTTACCGGATTCTGTGCACCCCAGGTGAATACTCTGATATTTTACGGTTTTAGTGGTGGTTTCCTCTTCATCTTATCATATTCCGTAGCACATATGATGTTACACGTGGCCCCACTGTCCAGCACAAATTCTGTTTGATGGGGCCCTACGTCGATGGTCACCCAATCCGTCTTCTTTATTGACTTCCTATCCACTACTCTGATGTGCTCCTCTTCATACCCTTCGTCCGTGGACATGAGGTATAGGCGTTCTACCTTTCCAGCTGCTCTTTCTTCTTCTTCCTCTTCTCCCGACTCCAACGACGAGCTCCTGGTGGTCGCTTCCATGTGCCATACATGTCTGTTTGTTGTCGCTCTTGGTCTCCCTGGTCTTCCTCGTTCATTTTTGAACTGTGCCCCTTGGCACATGGTGGCAAAATGGCTGCTTCTTTTGCATTTCCTGCATGTCTGACCGAATGCCGGGCATGTTCCTCGGTGTGGAAACTCCAGACCGCATCTGTAGCATTGGGAACCTTGTTTCCTTGTCACTTGTTCCTTTGATCCTTTCTTCCAGTTGCCCGTCTTGCTTGTATCTGTCATTCGGTGTACCTGTTCTCCTCTCCGGTCCATCTGCCTGGCTTGTACCATTGCCCTTGCTTCCGCTCTCGCTAGATCTAGAATCTTTTCTAGAGTGATAGGTTCTTTAAGTAGTCTTGTGCAAAATTCTGTGTCGCGACAGCCTTCTATCAGTCTTAGGCGAAGGGCCTGTTCATTGTCATATTTTTCAAATTCGCAGTGGGCCACTAGCTTTCTCAGCCTTGTTGCAAAATCGTCCATTGACTCGTCCGGCTGTTGAAATGCTCTGTTGAAGTTATATCTTTCAAAATCGACGTTTCTTTGGGGGTCGAACTTGGTCGTTAGACATTTTATCAGTTTTTCGTATGTTTTTATTTCGCTCGGGGGCAGTGTTATGAGGAGGTCATCCACCTCATCCCCCACTAGGTTTAGGAATAGTCCTAGTTTCTTTCCTTCCACTACATCGGTCGCCTCCATGTATCGCTCAAATTTCACAATCCACTTCTCCCATCGTATTCTCACTTGTGGCTCTGATACACTGAAAGGCATTGGTGTGCGATATTGCGCACTTTGCTTTGTTTCTGGCATTTTCTTTCTTTTCTTGTTCCTTTTGTTGCCTTTGTACTTATTTGTTTCTGATCTCTTGTTACTTTATTCTTGTTTTGTCTTTTATGTCTTATTCTTTCTTGGTGTGGCAGTTTTTCTCCTTCTTTCCTGCTCCTTTCACCTCTTTTTATATCCTTTGTACTTCTATTTATTTTCCTTGCCTTTCTTCTGGCTGCCCTTTGTTCCCTCTTGTAATTTCCTTTGTGGGACACTTGCCCTTTTTGCTTTCCTTCTTATTTGCCCTTTTTCCACGTTTTCGGTGCTTTTATCCCTTATTTATTCCTTTCTCGAGTGTTTGCCTGTTTCCAAGATGGCCGCTCGTTTTTCTGCTCTTCCTATTGGTCGGTTCGCCTGACCTTAAAATGGCCGCCAAATCTCGCGATGTTTCAGACCCAATCCTCTTATGCCTGACTTCAAGATGGCCTCTCCTTTTTGCTGCTCTCTTATTGGTCCAAACCGCCTGACCCCAAAATGGCCGCCGAGACTCTCGCGAGAGCTCGCGCCGATTTCTTCTCTTTCGCGCGCTTCTCCCCAGCGCTTACCGGATCAGATGGGGAATCAGGTGGCGATCTTGCTGCCAGTCGGCTGTCAGTCGGGGTGGGCTCCCGCGTCGCTGCACTTTATCGAGGGGCCGCTCTTCCTTCTTTTTCGGCTCCTGGTTTTTCCGGTTATTCTTCCACGAGGGACACACACGTGTGGAGTCTTCAGGTACCTTCGTCGCCAGTTGTCGTGTATTGTTGTGTATGTTTCTCAGGGAACACACAGGACACCAGATATAGTTTCAATGCTCTTTATTTGGCATGCATGCTCGGAGTGCCTCAGCACGTCTGTCCTCGTCCTCGTCCTACTTTGTAAACCCCTCCCTGTCCGTCCACAGGAAGTCCTGTCTAGGGACCTGGTCACTGCCCTGTGACCCACAGGGTCCTAGTGACCTGCGTTGGTGGTCAGGTCACTACATCGTAGACTACACCACCCAAAATGCATTCGCTCTTCCCTCTCAACCGCTGTTTAAAACTAACTTTATCGATCTTCACTTATTGCAATTGACTCACTTTTGAAGTTGACCAACTTTTCAGTTGTGCTGTCGTCAGCACAATTTTGCGAAAGTATGTATCTCACGTCGGCTGAAAGCTCACTACTGGTGAACACTCACTTCTGGATAAGACCTTCCAACGTAAGGCTAGTTTTTGTGCTTGACTCACATCAAAGTGAGAATTTGCATCAGCAGAAGTCTCTGTTCTATACGCGACACTCTTTTCCTTAAGACTCAATTCTGACGATGACTCACTTCTAAGTAGTACTCACATCACCCGGAGACTCACTTGTGTGGCAGCATCATCTCTTCAGAAGGTTCATTTCTGTCGAACAGGTGTGCCTGTCACTGACTTTTGCTTGACTCCAGAGGAAGACTCACTTCTGACGATGACTCACTTCTAATTAGGACTCACATCACCCAGAGACTCACTTGTGTGGCAGCATCATCTCTTCAGAAGGTTCATTTCTGTCTAACAGGTGTGCCTGTCACTGACTTTTGTTGACTTAAGAGAAAGACTCACTTCTGTCGATGACTCACTTCTAAGTAGGACTCACATCAGCCAGAGACTCACTTGTGTGGCCTTCACCATCTCTTTAGATGATTCATTTCTGCCAAACACTTGTGCCCACCACTCAGCTCTGCATCCGTCTGTCTGCACAGATAGACTCACTCCTGACGATGACTCACTTCCAAGTATTAATCACTTCGGTCAGAGACGCGCTTGGTGGCAGGGTCACTTCTACGAGTGACTCAGTTCCGCACAAACACTTACTGTGTGAGGCTTACTTCAGCCTGACACTCGCTGTCAAGATATTGGTGGCTTCTCCAGCCATCTGTACTCTGGGAGCTGCCCCGGGCAGCCAATAACACGTACTGGACCCTGAAACTGAGATAGGTCTATCCCAGGTGGTTTCCAAAGACATACCAAAGTAGCCTCCATTTTTGTTGGCACAGCGATGAGAGATGGCTCTGTTTGCTTCCAAGGTGCAACGACATATTGTGCAATATAGTGCGAATGCAATAAAGATCCCGCTGGGCGGTTTTAGAAAATTGTCATGCATGACAGTAAAATATGGTGTATGTTTGGTATGTACTCCATAATTGTTGGGCTTTCGGCTCCTGCAAGGGCCGCAAAGCTTTTATGGCTCAAAGCGCACAGGCTAAAAAAGCTTTTGTATCAAAGGAAGAAAGTGGTTGAAACGCATCTCCATTGCTGGATTAAGCTTTCTGTTGGTGCTTTTAGAAAAGAGCTGTGAGAAAATGGCTTGATGGGCTTCAAAAAACAGCAAGAGGATGGAACGGATGCCAGAAATAATCTCAGCCACTGGCAACTGCCCTGGGCCGCACTCCAGACAATATATTTTGACTCACTGCGCCATTCTAGACGAAGACCTACGGTATGCAAATCAGTATTGTGCCTGCTCCAATAGGAACAGCTCAGCCCAAACCAGCAGGTTAGGTCCCCTTTAGATGGGAAGAACTCACAGGTCAGTTTCGACCTGATTAGGTCTCATCAGTGATATATAAGCATAGCTTGGGTCCTATGGCACAGCATGCATGGTACGGGTACCCACATCTGTGCATACCAGACGCTCTTAGGACGTATACTGCAGAAACAACTAGATGATGAAGGAAATATTTGAATTAAGCTCTGCCACTGGCTATCACTCTGGACAGCATTCCAGTCCATCGTTTTTTGCACACTGTGCCATTCTAGACAGGTGGAGGGCTTCTTCGCCTTGGAGGCAGCCTCTACAGAGGGGCTTTAGAACGGTCCGAGATTGATTGCTGGTATGTCTTGGCCGTAAAGAGAGCATTCAGTTCAGGGGGAGAGAGCTAGAAGAGAGCAGCACAGCAGCAGTGTGTAGCTGACGGGCCCCCACCAAAAGTATGTTAAAAAAAATATACAAAGAATATACCAATAGAAAACGTTTGAGGGGCCGGGGGATCAACGGTTGAGCAGGGATGCAGTGTGAAAGCAAAAAACAAGAAGCCAAACAACAGGGAGTAACTGTCGAGCCGTATCCAAAAAAGTGTTAATCTAAATAAATAATTACATTAGCAAATAAAAAATAATAATGCAGAAGTGAGGGAGTAATGGGGACGAGAGGAAGGAAAGACATGCACTCCCATGGAGTGCTAAACTTCGAAGAAAAAATAGTTCCCTAATGTCAACAGTGGAAGGACACAAGTCATCCAATGAAAACACAGTAAAGAAGTTTTAATCCAGAAGTGGAGCAAACAAAGAATGGGGAGCAAAACCATTGAATAAAAAAAGCAGGAAATGAGATAGATAAAAAGGCATTCAGTCAAGAGTAAAGAGCTGATACAAAGCCCACTATATATTTATATAATTGAATGTATTAGAAATAATAGGTCTTTGACAACATACAGCTAAAGATGCCTGTAGCTAGACATACCAACCCTAGTTTTAAACTGTTTGGCTGCAGGGCAGAAGAGGCTGGGAGAGGGGGGCTGCATTCCAGTACTTATGTGTTAGGTATGACAAAGAACCACTGTCAATTCATACATGGTGGATTTTAGGCCCAACCAACAAGGAAGTGTGAGGAACGCATAAGACGAGGGCAAGGAAGTAATGTTTGGATATGGACTGTAGGGCTGGCAAGTGATACATTTGACTAAACCTTGAAAATACTCGCCAATATTAACAGTTGCAACTTTCAAAGGTGGCGCTGAAGTCCTGGGTCGACTCAAATAGCAGCTTTTTGTAACAGTTTGTTGGTGAGATAACAGTTGGGAGACCAAGCTAGAAAGGCAGGTTGTGTGAGGGTGTACAGGGTGGGTATGATGCCACCCCCTGCATTTTAGATAAGGAGCCTGCCGCCTATGGATGGTTGCAACCACAGAAGGGATAAAGCACCAGACTCATCTGGGTGGCAGTGAACAAAGGCTGGGTGGAAGGCCGGCCGCCTCTGGGTGACAGTGGACAAAGGCTGGGTAGGAGGCCGGCCTCCTCTGGGTGGGTTTACAAAGGCTGGTTAGGAGGCCGGCCTCCTCTGGGTGGCAGTGAAAAAGGGCTGGGTAGGAGGCCGGCCTCGTCTGGGTGGGTTTACAAAGGCTGGGTGGAAGGCCGTCTGCCTCTCGGTGGTAGTGAACAAAGGCTGGGTAGGAGGCCGGCCTCCTCTGGGTGGGTTTGCAAAGGCTGGGTAGGAGGCCGGCCTCCTCTGGGTGGGTTTACAAAGGCTGGGCAGGAGGCCGGCCGCCTCTGGGTGGCAGGGAACAAAGGCTGGGTAGGAGGCCGGCCTCCTCTGGGTGGGTTTACAAAGGCTGGGTAGGAGGCCGGCCTCCTCTGGGTGGGTTTACAAAGGCTGGGTAGGAGGCCGGCCTCCTCTGGGTGGGTTTACAAAGGCTGGGTAGGAGGCCGGCCTCCTCTGGGTGGCAGTGCACGTGGCCTGGATAAGGGCCCCCTCCTCTGTATGGTAGCAGACACAGACTGGTTGATGGGTGTGCCTTCCCTTGTGGTAGTGGCCACGAGCTGTGTAAGGGGCCTGTCTCCTCTGGGTGGCAGCGGGCACAGGCTTGGGAAAGGGCCACTCACCTCTTTGTGGTGACAGGCACAGGCTGGTTCCCCCCTCCCTCTTTATAAATATTGATCAGCTCTCTCGCGGCATTATCCGTCTTCCCCTGATCTGCCTCAGCTGGGAGCCCATGCATATTGATGAGTCCCTCGAGGCGCACGGTGGGTCCGGGGGGGGGCTGCACTTAAATAAGGCTGTGCTGGGGGGGGGGGGCTGCTGATATTGGGTGAGGGTTTGATGTGCCAAGGATATTAGGACTCAGCCCCCTCCTGATGCATTGTTTAGGGCAGTGCACATGAAGGCCACGTTCAGGCCACTCGCACTGCCCCTCCCGGCCTCACTGTCGCTACCACATATCTCGCCTGTCTCTGCCCTCCTGTCACTGCCCAGCTCTCTCTGCCTCCTGCCTCACTGCCCGCGTCCGTTTATATCCGCCTCTCTAACTGGCTCCTTATCTTTGCCCACGTCTGTGCTGCCTACCTCTGTCCCTGCTTGTCCCTGTCACTGCCTGCCTCTGTCACTGCCACTCCCCTGTCACTGCCTGCCCTTGTCACTGCCACTCCTCTGTCACTGCCTGCCTCTGTCACTGCCTTGTCACTGCCTGCCTCTGTCACTGCCTTGTCACTGCCTGCCCTTGTCACTGCCACTCCTCTGTCACTGCCTGCCTCTGTCACTGCCTTGTCACTGCCTGCCTCTGTCACTGCCTTGTCACTGCCTGACTCTGTCACTGCCACTCTTCTGTCACTGCCTGCCTCTGTCACTGCCACTCCCCTGTCAGTGCCTGCCCTTGTCACTGCCACTCCTCTGTCACTGCCTGCCTCTGTCACTGCCTTGTCACTGCCTGCCTCTGTCACTGCCACTCCCCTGTCACTGCCTGCCCCTGTCACTGCCACTCCTCTGTCACTGCCTGCCAGTGTTACTGCCACTCCTCTGTCACTGCCTGCCCCTGTCACTGCCACTCCTCTGTCACTGACTGCCTCTGTCACTGCCTTGTCACTGCCTGCCTCTTTCACTGCCACTCCCCTGTCACTGTCTGCCCCTGTCACTGCCACTCCTCTGTCACTGATGCCTCTGTCACTGCCTTGTCACTGCCTGGCTCTATCCCTGCCTGCCTCTGTCCCTGCCTGCCTCTGTCACTGCCTTGTCACTGCCTGACTCTGTCACTGCCACTCTTCTGTCACTACCTGCCCCTGTCACTGCCACTCCTCTGTCACAGCCTGCCAGTGTTACTGCCACTCCTCTGTCACTGCCTGCCCCTGTCCCTGTCTACCTCTGTCCCTGCTTGTCCCTGTCACTGCCTGCCTCTGTCACTGCCTTGTCACTGCCTGCCTCTGTCACTGCCACTCCCCTGTCACTGCCTGCCCTTGTCACTGCCACTCCTCTGTCACTGCCTGCCTCTGTCACTGCCTTGTCACTGCCTGCCTCTGTCACTGCCACTCCCCTGTCACTGCCTGCCCCTGTCACTGCCACTCCTCTGTCACTGCCTGCCAGTGTTACTGCCACTCCTCTGTCACTGCCTGCCCCTGTCACTGCCACTCCTCTGTCACTGACTGCCTCTGTCACTGCCTTGTCACTGCCTGGCTCTGTTCCTGCCTGCCTCTGTCCCTGCCTGCCTCTGTCACTGCCTTGTCACTGACTGCCTCTGTCATTGCCACTCCCCTGTCACTGCCTGCCCCTGTCACTGCCACTCCTCTGTCACCGCCTGCCAGTGTTACTGCCACTCCTCTGTCACTGCCTGCCCCTGTCACTGCCACTCCTCTGTCACTGACTGCCTCTGTCACTGCCTGGTTCTGTCCCTGCCTGCTTCTGTCCCTGCCTGCCTCTGTCTCTGCCTGCCTCTTTCACTGCCACTCCTCTGTCACTGCCTGCCCCTGTCACTGCCAATCCTCTGTCACTGCCTGGCTCTGTCCCTGCCTGCCTCTGTCCCTGCCTGCCCCTGTCACTGCCTTGTCACTGCCACTCCTCTGTCACTGCCTGCCCCTGTCACTGCCACTCCTCTGTCACTGCCTGCCCCTGTCACTGCCACTCCTCCGTCACTGACTGCCTCTGTCACTGCCTTGTCACTGCCTGGCTCTGTCCCTGCCTGCTTCTGTCCCTGCCTGCCTCTGTCCCTGCCTGCCTCTTTCACCGCCTGCCTCTGTCACTGCCACTCCTCAGTCACTGCCTGCCCCTATCACTGCCACTCTGTCACTGACTGCCTCTGTCACTGCCTTGTCACTGTCTGGCTCTGTCCCTGACTGCCTCTGTCCCTGCCTGCCTCTGTCACTGCCTTGTCACTGACTGCCTCTGTCACTGCCACTCCCCTGTCACTGCCTGCCCCTGTCACTGCCACTCCTCTGTCACCGCCTGCCAGTGTTACTGCCACTCCTCTGTCACTGCCTGCCCCTGTCACTGCCACTCCTCTGTCACTGACTGCCTCTGTCACTGCCTTGTCACTGCCTGGTTCTGTCCCTGCCTGCTTCTGTCCCTGCCTGCCTCTGTCTCTGCCTGCCTCTTTCACTGCCACTCCTCTGTCACTGCCTGCCCCTGTATTTCGATTTATATAGCGCACTAATCACCCAGGGGTCTCAAGGCGCTTGCTTAGGGAACCCGTCCTGGTATTCCCCTGTGAGATACCCCGGCAGGGTATTCACAAGGTGAAAGCCAGGCATCCCGCCGCGAGGGGCCGTAGTGGAGATTAAGCAAGCTATTGCCCAGAGTCGCAGAGTGTGACCCCGTGAGTCGAGTAGGCACCAGAGCGAGAATTGTCGAGTCCATGGAATTTTTTGAGCCCGAGACCCACCGAGGCGGGGAATCGAACCCTGGTCCACGGCTGATCTCAGCTTCCGGGTCTGCCGCCTCTAACCACTGAGCCACGCTTCTCCCTGTCACTGCCACTCCTCTGTCACTGACTGCCTCTGTCACTGCTTTGTCACTGCCTGGCTCTGTCCCTTCCTGCCTCTGTCCCTGCCTGCCTCTGTCACTGCCTTGTCACTGCCACTCCTCTGTCACTGCCTGCCCCTGTCACTGCCACTCCTCTGTCACTGCCTGCCCCTGTCACTGCCACTCCTCTGTCACTGACTGCCTCTGTCACTGCCTGGCTCTGTCCCTGCCTGCCTCTGTCCCTGCCTGCCTCTGTCACTGCCTTGTCACTGCCTGACTCTGTCACTGACACTCTTCTGTCACTGCCTGCCCCTGTCACTGCCACTCCTCTGTCACTGACTGCCTTGTCACTGCCTGGCTCTGTCCATGCCTGCCTCTGTCCCTGCCTTGTCACTGCCTGACTCTGTCACTGCCACTCTTCTGTCACTGCCTGCCCCTGTCACTGCCACTCCTCTGTCACTGACTGCCTTGTCACTACCTGGCTCTGTCCCTGCCTGCCTCTGTCACTGCCACTACTCGTGTTTGTCTCTGTCGCCTCAGTCACTGGCCTGACTGTCAGTGCATACCCCATCTCTCTCTCTCTCTCTCTCTCTCTCTCTCTCAATCTCTCTCTCTCTCTCCCCTCCCCCGCCCTGTCATGGGCATATTTTCCTGGCAATTGTGTATTTTTTCATAGCATTTATATGCTACCAATCTTACTAAGGGAGTGGCCAGAAAAAGGAAATGCCCCCCTTGACCCATGTCCCGAATAGCACTGAGCAATCGGGTGAGGCAAAGGAACCTGCAGTTGTTGCTCCCAGAGGGGATTCTGAAAGGGTTAAATGTTCTTCTTTCTTTTTCTCTAGCCTTCTTTCAGTCTTTGTTCCTTCTTCCCCAACCTTTCTCTGCGTTTCCATCTATCTATCCATCTATCCTTCACTTTTCACCATCATGCATCCTTCTTTCTTGCCTTTCATTCGTCCATCTAAATCTCCCTACAGCCATGGCCCCTTCCCTCAGTTAACAATGGTAAGAAAGAGCATATTGCATCCAGTGCATCTGCAGAATTAATATTTACAATCCTTCGGGGACCCCCCTCCCTTCAGGTCATTACGGAAACTGTTTCCAGTCCTGTGGGTTCCCCCACTGCATTGTGGGCTTTGTAGTCTTGCTTGGCGTACATCGAAGAAATTAGACAACACTGGAAAATAATGATGTGTTGGTGAAAAGTTCAGGAATATAGACAGTGTCCTTTTAGACCAGAGGTGGTGACTTTAAACAGCACTGCCCTTATGGCCTTTTTGGTGTAAACAATGTACTTTTCTTTTAAATGGAGTTGTTTTTAATTCTGTGGAATGGACTTGGGTCGTAGGTGTGTGCGTTTGTGTGTGTGTGTGTGTGTGTGTGTGTGTGTGGGTGTGTGGGTGTGTGTGTGTTTCTCCTTTTGTAAAGGCGCGAGAGTGGGGTTTGAGGCACATCAACCCACAATGAGCTGACCCCTCCTCCAGAAGGCTGCTTGGCTGGGACAGATGACACCTGACGACAGATGGGCTCGGATACGGATATCACATGCACTGACCAGACTGGTGAATCATCACCCAGCCCCCTGGTGACTCAACCCCCCCATCCCAAGTGCCCCCCGTCCCCCCACCAGCCCAGTGGCTGGGGCTTGCAGCAGCTGCTACTCCATATGCTTGGCATGTCTCACCCTAGAGAGGGACATGCCTGGCACTCAACGGAAATGCGCTTTATGTCCAGTTATTCACCCTTTAACAAGCCGTCTCGGGCCGTGGTGAATGGGGAAACCGCAGAGAGGCCAGGTAAAGAAAGGGCGGCCCAGCACTGCCCTCCTAGCACAAAGGGACAGTAAATCAGTGGGCCTCTGGGGTGATGGCACCGCCAGCTGCGTCCCGCTCTACACACATGGAAGGGCATCTGAGGGGGCCTGGTTTGCAGCTGACTGACGGTACAGAAGGAAGCGCTGAATCTTGGGGAGGATCCGCCGGGGTGGCTTTAGTCAACACTGGGTAGGCTGCAGGAGGACAGGCCACCAGCGGGCCTGATGAGCAGGCCGCTTTTAATGGGACGTTGTCCAGTATCAAGAGAGAGCCCAACAAGTCAGTTTCCTGAACCAGAGGCATTATGCAGCGGGGGAAGGTCCACTGATAAGTTCTCTTCTGGATTTAGCTCTTTCTCTGGAAATCTTCGGATTGTCCATTACCACCCAAGCCTCAATCCCGCCTCTCGTCCCACGATGACACGTCTTTGAGTCCAGCAGTCTAGGCCTTCACTGTGCGGAAGAGCCTCCCGGCTCCTTACCTCTGCCCGGCAGGTGTCGGTGAGGCAGTGTGAGATGCAGGGGTAGCCCCAGTAGCATCATTCAGAACACTCAAGCAGGCCCACCTCTGAGTTGCTTGCAAACATTGTACTTTAAGGCGAAAACCCCTGTAGCAGGCAGCTTTGACCCCCAAGGACTTCCACGAGCCCAATGCCTCAGACACTTTCCCAAGCCAATCCGAATTTAAGGCTACACCCAAGGCCTGCACTGCCCGCCCACTAGGCGTCTCCTATGGCAGTGCTCGCCTGTGCTTCTAACCTCTGCGTCTGTTGTCTGGGGTGGCTTTTAAATTGTGAACTGTGGACAGTCGTACCTGGGTTGTCCTGCATACCGACTCAGTTGGGGCATGGTTTCACCTGCACCACCCCCTTCCCAATACTCTACCTCCTGAGTCCTAAACCACTCTACCAGCATCAAACGCTGAAGGCTAATGTGCACCTGTATAGCAGAAACCCTTGCTGTGCTTCCTACTTTCCAACTGGCTCCCCTCCCCCAAATAAAAATAAGAATGGCCAGCACCAATCGGTCTGATATTTGTATCAACCGTGCCCATGTACAGACATCAAACCTGTCTACTGCGCAAATTGTTGTTTGAGGAGCGAGCGCTGACAAAACCACCTGAAAAGTAGATGCCACAGAAAACAAAGCAATTCAATTTTTCTGTAGCATTCATTTTCGGATGCCTTTTTAATGCTCACTCCCCAGTGCAACCAGGCTGCTCACTGATAGTTTCTGGTACAAAATAGTTCACTGTGCAGTTTAACAGAGAATGGAAAGACACAGCCAATAATATAGCAGTGAGACTAAAATACTCCGGAGGGATGATCCTAAGTGCGATTAACATTGTCTTAATTTAATATCTGAAGGATCTGGAGCAAAGGAGGCTTTGGATGAACAAGTCTGACCCAAAGTCCCTTGAAGTAAGTACTGAATACAATATGGTCACCATGAATGGTGCAAGCATCATACATGTCAAACCTAAATAAAAGCACAGGGATAACAGTGAAGATGAAGAGAGGGACAAAAAAACTCTAATTCCACATTCTGCAAAAACCCACATTTGGTGAGAAAAGACAGGCCCTTGCAGCAATCCTTTTTAGCCATATGGCTATCATTCACTCTTATACTCTTCACTGAAGACAGTAGAGATGAGCCTACGCGGGGCAAAACCTTCTCTGCCTAAGAACACTTGCCGGCTGAGAGACTTGTGGGCAATTCTTTTGGGATCTTCTACTGGCAGCCAAGGGCTCCCAAGCTCATCCTCGGATGTGTCTGCCATCAGCTGGGAGGCGGCCCTTCAGGAAGACTTTACAACCTATCACACTTGGAATGGCACCGCCCTCCCGCCCTGCAGCTGCTGCTCTAGATGCAGCTTATATCCTTAAAGTACATGTTTTTTGGCCCACAGTGGGCATTTCTTCATGACTCCTCTGAGATGAAAGGCAGCATACTGGGCAACACTTCGTAACCTCTCCCCACCCAAAAAATATTCACACCACTCTTAGAGAAGACATTCATGAGGTTGTATTTATTTTGAGTCAATTTGAACATTATGTGCAATTTAAGTCCAAGGCTAGCATTAACACTTCTCAGAATGTTGCATAGGAATCGAGAAATCAGTTCCAGCCGCCTTGTAAAATTACAACAAGGATCTGAGCTACTTCTGGAAAATAACATTGTCCAGAGTGACTAATGACTTTGATCATTTTATTTATTTTTGTATGAGATTTTAGATAGCACAAACTTTATCCGAAGGGGTCAGGGCCCTTTTCAATAGAACCAGTTACATTACATAAGGACTTCAGAGTATATGAATTACATAAAAGATCCAAACAGATGAACTCTAAATTCACATAAGAATAGTAGTAAGTACATATGTCTACTACAGATACTAGTGCTTAGAGCTACATAAATACAAGTTGCAAATTCACTCAAGATTACATTTTAAGAAGAGTTGAAGCGATTAGGGTTGGACAAATGTATGATCTTTTGGGCATTGCTGGGGTTCTTGCTTTCAGCCCGGCCTTGAGGGTGTTGTCGCACTCACGGGCGGTGATCACTGTGCAGTAGTAACCACGTCAGACACGACCACATTAGTGGTGACCATCCAAATGTATGTCATAAACACAGCCAACCTTACCTATTCGGTTCTACGGTCACCTGTCGCCTAATTACGACCCCACCACCTCCCCCTCTGATCTCAAGTGGCCTCCGGATCTCTCCGCGGGATCTGATCGATCTGTGTGTATCAGAAGCCCCATGGCACAATGAAACTAGACCAAGGTTCGCTTCCGGTGCCCTGGCTGTCAGATCCCTCCACCATGTTCACCCAGCATCCCTTGATGCTTTCAGAGGCGGCTTTAGGCTCATGGCGGCCCTGGACAGGGAGCGTAGGTAGGGGGCCCCGAAGAGTGGGTCCGGTTGGGGCGGAGCACGGAGGCCAGTGAAGAGGGGAGGGGGGGGGGGGCGGGGGGGGTCAGGGTGTTTGGAAGTGGAACAGAGCCGGAGGCTGCTAAAGCCCTGCCAGGGGCCGCCACGCAAATATGTATCCATCCTCAGAGGATTAATATATTAAGGATATATATTGGCGTGGTGGCCCCTGGGGTTTTGCGGCCCTGTGCAGGTGCACAGCTTGCACATGCCTAAGGCCGCCCCTGATGCTTTGCTAAGACGTGGACACTCTGACCCCCTCATGCATCGCCTTCCATGGAGCAGAGCTTCCCCTGGGGTCCCTCCCTGATTCTGGAACCTTCCTTTAGTCATGAAGTGTGCCCCCCTTCTGGCACCACCGAGGGCCATCGCAGAGTTACTTAGATCTGAGCAAAAGAGCTTCCGATCACTTCAAGTACATGCCATTGATCCGTCAGTGACCGAGGCTAGGGGCCGCCATCACTCACTGCTGCTCGGTCGGGCCCCCCTCTGCCTCCGCCCCTCCCAGAGTTCTCCCCGGTTCCAGGACGTGTGGCGTCATTACCGACCTTTTTAAAAATCGATATCTGCGTGCGGGAAGAACGCATCACAATAAACTCGAGATGGAGGAGGGAGAGGGGGCACTGCGGCTCCGAAGGGACCGCTAGGCGCAGCCATGGCCCTGGCCTAGGCGTGCTTACTTTCAAAGTTAGGGGGTATTCTTTCTGTGTCTCTACTCGTCCCCCCATCCCCATCCCCATCCCACATCTGTAGCCCACCCGCTCTTGCCCACCTCACCCTTCCTCACTAACAAATCCTCTCATGTTTATAGGCGATCTGTGGGTTTGTTCTGGCCTGCCACAGTCCTCACTCGCCACCCTGCTCTTTTCGTTACCCCCTCTCACTGTAATATTTCCCACACGCAGGGCTTTAAGTGGGCCGGGTCTCAAGGGGTCTGAGCACCGGCAGTTTTTTTCAGGGGGCCTCGAAACGGGTCTCTATCGGGCTCTGTTTTGAGCCCTGGCGCAGGCGGTCCGTTTTTTCCCCCAGATTGCAGTGACTGCAGTCCAGGAAAAAAATGCCAGGATGCAAAACAAAGCCCGATAGAGACCTGTTTCGAGGCAGCAAGCACATCAATGTGCGCTGCTCACACTGCTCACACTCCTCGCTAGTGGAGAAGTCATTTCATGATGTCATGCCAGGTGAGCGTTGTGGAGGAAGGGAAATCCTTTAAAGAGTCATTTTCTTTCTGGATTTCCCTTCTCTTTCTGAAACGCAAGAGCAGCAACATTGTGGTGGGGTCACCAGGGCTTTAATTGGAAGCTTTGTCAATATTATATACAAGCCATAGTTGCAGCTCATTTATCTTCTGCAACTAATAACCATTGACAAAGCCAAAAGTCCTGAGTTGTTGTAGTGATGATGTTACCTGTTGTATCACAGATCTGGATGCCATGACCGAAACAGCAAAAAACAAGTCGAGCGGCACACTATGCTAACCACAGATTTTAAGTGTGTGTTTTAAAGCCACGCCCCTAATTACACTGGCCACGCCCCTTTGAGAGACCCCCCAGTTTTTTCATCCCACTTAAAGCCCTGCCCACACGTCTCGTTGTTTTCATTCTCGGTCTCTTACACCTGGCTCCCATGCCGCGCATCTTTGTCACTCAGGATCCCGGAAGTGTGTTTCCTTCACGCTCCCTATTATTTATTTCCCCATGTGCCAATTCCCTCCTGTTCCCTCGTACACGCGTCTCTGTTTTCCTTCTTCTTCCCACCGAATCCCCCCTGACTTTCTCTCTTCCTAATTTTTCTCACGCGTCTCTGTTTTCCTTCTTTTCCCACCGAACCCCCTGACTTTCTCTCTTCCTAATTTCTCTCACACTCCGTGTCCCCTCTCTCACGCTCCCAGCCTGCGCCCCGCCCTGCCCCCTCCGCGGGGCTCCCCGAGGACCACGCGCTCCGAAGAGCGGGGTCCCCATCACACCGCACTTGGCCGTAGTGCTGGAAAAATCTTCCATCCGTGGCTTGGGAAAGGGAGCGCTGGCAGTCAGCAGAGTGGGGAGAGGAGGCGAGAGTCTCACACACCGATAGCCGTGGACCAGGCCTGGGGGCTTGACCATCCTGGCAAGAGGTGGGCGAGCCAACAAATGAACAGGGAGAGCCGAGTCAAGATTCTGGCTCGGATCTTCGAGCCTGCGGTACGAGCCCAGCCCTGAAAATGTCTGTGATGTAACTAATACAACATACATGTAAAATATGACAAAGTCTCTTCAAAATTCAAACCAGTGCATTTCTTTAACATGTAGAAACGTTGCAATTGATACCTCACATTATAAAACCGCGCCAAGAGGTACTTAAAGGTATAGTTTTTAAACATGAACCATTACTGAAATAAGAGGCAGGACAGTGGTCATATAAACCCTGTAGGTGGCCCAGAATATTATAGAGCAACAATAGCATACTCTGACCGCACCTATTTGAAAGTGCTTTCGTTACGTTTATTTCACGTTTATTCGGACCATTGGTCCACAAACAATACATGTCAATAAAAATTAATCTAAAACACATTTCATTAGCACATATAATTACATCCTAAAAAACATGTTCCATCTAAAAACCCACTATTGCATAATTACAAGTATCTGCTTATTAAAACTCATTTAAAAAAGATATAAAAATGCCTTCACTTTTTGCATATATTTCCCCAAAGTGCTTTCATACGTGATAATAAGGGAAAATGAGTTTTGGTGAAATTAAATATTTGCCTAAATTCACACAATTTAAGAGGGGAAGCCGCAATTTATCCACCCTTTCTGGGTTTCACTTTGTACAAAGCAGCCAGTAAATGGCTATTTGTTTATTTTCTCTTACGCTAAGGCTCTAGTTTTACCTATGTGCATTTTTCTGTAGTTTGTATTTAGTGAAAACTCGAAACGCAGGTATTGCAGTGCTTTCCATTGCCAACACTTACATTACACATGGCCACCATCCATTGTTTATAGAGATGGTGAGGTTAGGTGATTTGCCCAGAATCACAGGATGTTGAGCGACGCCGCGATTCAAACCTGGCTGCCAAGTTCCAAAGTCTGCAGCTCTGGTCCTAACACAACAGCCAGGAACAAGGAAGGAGGTGGCAAAAAGCACATGAAAGCTCGGCTCGTCGTGGTCTCGAGGTTCCAACAGGGCCTCACGCCGAGCCGGGGCTGAGCTTCAGGCTTGAACCTTGTCTGAGCTTTCAGTGGATTGCCCACCTCCTAATTCTGGGCCACTGCATTCTGGGGTGTCCGATGCACGACACAGGAAGAGTGGAAGGAAGCAAGGAATACATTTGTACCCAGTACCCCTTTTTCTATTTTTGTGACCCCCGACAGTTTACGCCCAAATCCTGACATATATGCCTGAGAGTGAGGGCGCTCCTGTTGTCACACCCCAATTGATACAGTAGCGTAGCAGGGATTCAATGGGCCCTGATGCAAGCAAGGAAAATGGCCTCTTTTACTGCTGTTGGGGTAGTAAAATACAGTAATGATCAGGGGTTAATGGCCCTCTCTTGGCGCTAGGACCTAGTGCCACTGCACCTGCTGTACCAATGGTGGCAACACCCATGGCCAATTACTTATTCATCAAGCAGTACCACCCACCCCTCTTTCATCAGCTTTTCACATTTATTTAGGGGCCAGTACAAGTTAATGTCTGGTGGTGGATGTGAGGCAGCAGTTCCACTTTAGGTCATTTCTGCCTGGATTATAGAATGCAGGCTATAAATTACTTAACAAGTTAATGTCTCATAAGACGCTTTAATGGTAGTTACACTGTTCTATTACACATGCCCAGGGGTCTGTGTTTGGTGGTTCATTGGACTAAAGTATCCCTTACAAGGACCTTTGTTTGACCTTATGGTCACATGTTTGAATCCTGAAGAGTACATAATTAAATCGGCCATTTGTCCCCCTCAAGATTGAATTTTGAGAACAAGTGAGATGGATATCAACAACCATCTGTTATCTGCCTACAGCACGAAGAACAGCTTTGCTCACTGGTGAACATGAACTTTACATATACACATGCTATATCATGTTGCATGCGGTTCAAAGACTGCAGACCTGGATTCGGCCTCAGCACTGAGCCCTGGCCTCCAGAAGCATGGACTTTTGTTCTGAAAGCGCTTTGACGCCTCGCCAGGGGTAGTAAGCGCTATATAAATGCAATCACAATACAATACAATATTGTCATTGGCCCATTGCCAGCCAGTGTGACCTCTGCTCTGCTTCTGTTAGGTGCCAGGAAGCTGGGCTTCCGGTTCAGGGGTTACTGTCGGCAGAGCTAGTGTAGTCTCCACCAACGGTAGCTCAGAGGTTCCCTCGACTCTAAGTGGAGCAGGGGAATAGATGGCCTGGCTGAGAGGCCGGCTTACAGCATACCTCTCATTCTGCCAAAGCCTAAACGAGGCCTTTGTGCTAGCATGTATTACTTTCCTGTGTATGTGAGTGCAGTCTAAATAAAAATAAATGACTTCAACAACTTTTATCCGTACGTGCATAACAAGAAGTGAACAAGTAATGTCTTCACTTATTTGGAAGATGGATGTGAGGTTGAAACGAGGTCATTTTGTTCCACTATTATTACATAAGTAGCACATTCGTTTAAACTTAGTTTGCTCTATTTCATTGAAAATATGTTATTTGTGGACAAATATTTGTTTTTGAAACTGTCATAAATGTAAACGGATGTGCTATGGGGTACATGCGTTTTACAAGTTTAGCAATTGCTACGTAATCCATTTTGTGCCTTAGTGCAAAGTACTTTCTGTTTTGTGCATTGTAGCAGTGTGTTTGCACGTTGCTCAATTCCCTTTCACGTAAACAGTATAGCTAAAGTTGTATTTCCCTGCCTTCAGTGTTTCTTTAATATGGCCCCCAGGCAGTGCCCATATGTGCTGGTCTGACAGGTCTCTGTGTGGGCTGGTATTTTAGCTATTTGTGGGCCACTTTTATGGCCTGCTGGGTCAGATTTTACTGTTGATTTGTCTAATATTAAAATAAAGGTTGCCTGCAACAAGCTGAAATCCATGCACTTTTCCATACATTGCAAAACACTTATACCAAGTGTCTTTACAAGTTCAAAACCGCCCCAATTTGCAAACATTGGTCACTTTTTTAAAGCTATCTCGTTCACTAATGGATGCCACTGTTATTTTGGTGCCGGGTCTATTTTCTGTCCCAGTCCGCTCCTGCCCCCAGGTCCGGCGGTGGCAGCCTGCTCTTGGCTTTGCTCAAACTTCAGATTTTACCCTTTTGGGGTGATGTTTGGATGCACATGTAAGATGGTAGATGTTTGTGGGCTACAGTCTTTTAGGAGACGTGCGTGAAGGGCTGCCTCAAGGAAATGGGGGGAGGGAGAGACGGAAATACGACGTCATGATATTTCACAGGCGCTGAGCCCCACTGGACCCAGCCAGGGATGTCACTAGCAGCTGTTGACTTCCATCTCATCACCCACAGCATTCCAGGCCTAAGGCGCACCGTGTACATTAGGAGTGAACGAGTGAGCCCAGTATTCCCATTGCACCCTCACCCTTGCACTGGAAAAAGCAATTCAACAAGATGGAGGGATAGACAGGCGCGCGCTCACGCGTGAGAGCTGACGTTTGAGCGTTCTCTGTGACGTCATCATCCAGAGGCCAACTCTTTTAGGCTCCCTTCCTACTGGTTGTTCCTACTGCCTGCCTCTCTCGCATTTTCAACATTTGGTAGTCGGTGCCACCCAGTGGCAGGGCTTGGAAGTGTATCCTGTAAGTGTTTGATAGAGCTTCTGTGCCCGGTACAGTTTACTCGTTTCCTCTAACAGGCAGAGATGCCCACGGTGCCCCCTAGCCAGGTGCTTTTTGTCCACCTTTCTTTGTTGATCAGTACCTGCTGATTTCGCTCTCACTGACTTTCTACCCTATGTGGTATCAATAATTATCTAGTGATCAGGGGCGTAACTTAGTCTCTGAGATTCGGTGGGGTGGAGGGGAGGGGTATGAACCTCAAATTTCCCAGCTAACATTGGTGTGGGCGGCAGGTTGGATGGGTGAGATGACCAAAGGTCGGGATCGACTGTTCCCGTTATGAGCAGGGTCGGTATGAAGTGCATTAGGTGGGAGTGTCACAATGGGCGAAAAATGATGGATTGGAATGTTACCCAGAGCGATTGCCACTGGTTATTAGACTATTTGCTGCCATTCATCCCATCACCTTTTAGGTGTTTGATTGCTAGTAGTGTGCACAGAAAACCAAGACTGGCGCAGCTTTCCAAGCCTACTACTGCAATGTTTCTGAATTCCAAGAAGTAGTACATTTTCTCCCATTCATGGAGTACTTCTATGGGTGCAGATTTACAATTTTTTGGGTAAACCAGTCACTAGATATATATAAGTTTCCGCTACAAAAACATGAATTATTTAAAAGCTCTTAGTGAAATGAGAATGATAAGAAGAAAACATAAAGGCATAGCAAACCCTACTCGGTGCCCCCAGACTCAACTACCAAACCAAGAAAGCATTTTGGGAATGCCACACCCCCCCCCAAACACCGCACCTAGAAAAGAAGTCGCCGCCCATACCATCTGGGCCTTGTAGTTATTCTTAGGAACACAAGACTAAGGTCATGTTCAACACAATGGCTGGGAGTCCCTGCCTTGTATCACGTATTTTAATGCTTTTCACTGCAACCACACTTCTTCGTCTCTGCTAAGAGACGCATTGATGGTAGAGGTGTAAGACTGGCACAGGTAGGCAGGGCTCCTTGTTTCTATTCTTTGCCTTTTACAAATTAAGTTAGCAAGTGACTGATACCCCTACATACTAACCCAGGGACACACACAGAGGTGGGCGGGCCACCAAATTAATAGAACAAGCCCAGCCAGAGCTGTGCCAAGGGACTGGCTTGCCTCTAAGAGTCCATGCACGAGCTACGCCATACAAATGTTTAGCATGTATATCGTGCAACAAACATAATGTAAGAATACAACAGACACTTTGAAATTCAAAAAGGTGTCTTTCTTTAACATGCAGAAGCATTTCACTTTAGAACATCAGATTATATTACTACATAGACAGGTATTTATTACATGTGACATGGACTTAGAAACATTAATGGCTTGCCTCCAGTGGCAATGCCATTAGTGCACGAAGAGGCTAGTCAGTAGTCATGTAAACCCTAAACCTGGCCAATAGTATATATAATATATATACATATTATAGATGGAGCAACATCATCTTCTATTAAATCAAACATGAGGTGCTTGCATAGTGCACATCCTGAAGACAAGTATTTAAAAACAAGCATCTACAATGCAATAGATCTCGCATTTACGCGAGTTTGAGCTATTAGCATTGTAAATGACAATGCCTTTTACTTGTGTTTTGGTTTTTAAAACATAAATAAAAGGCATTGTTATTTACAATGCCAATAGCTTAAACTCTGGCAAATCAAGACATATTGTATTCCAAATGCTTGAAGGCATCACTGAGTTGCCCCTTTCTGTCTCCCATGGCCGCTGAAGAGCTCTCCGTTTGCTACAAGTTATATAAACATGCCGGTGGTCATAACTGCGCACGAGAGACCCTCCTGCCCTCCTGCAGTAAGAGAAACTCATTATAGAAAATAGTGCTTACAGACTAAAGAAGACGTACTGTGTAACAACCGAAGTAAAAGGGCCAGTTCTCATGGGAGGTTACGAATGAAGACAAGGTGGTACTAAGGAGGAACTAACAAGCCTAATATGGAATCAGAAGCCAGCATTTACGAAGGACTATGGCACTAGCCAATGACTAATATGGGCGGAGAGTGGGCGAAGCTTCAGGTACATACTCCAATACAGCATGGCTCATAGAGCAGCGAATGTGCAGCCCAGGTGTGACCTAAAAACTAGGCTCTGTGAATTGAAATGTTTGCCTAGGGTCACACAGATGGAACAAGAAGAATGCCAGCAATGATTCCAGGTTATCTGGTTTCACATTTTGAAATTCAGCCACCAGATGATTATATCCGTCGCTGTCTCTTTCTCTCTCCTGTTTTGCATCAAAGGTCAATGTATTTTTTGACCACAACATGCATACCTGCCAAGGTTTTAGATTGCCATGTGTGACATATTCATAATTTAGGTCTGATTATAAGCGACATTTCCACGACTATGAATGACACTTTCTCACAAGCAAAATCAAGTAATGAAGATGAGGGAAACATAAATATCTGAAATTACACGCATTTGAGCAACATAAACCCAAATAAGATTTTAAAACTGCTGCAAAGTACCAGTTATTGAAGGCCTCTAACCTGCACTTGTGTGTCAAGGTTAGGGGGTCGAAGACCGGCGTCGATCTTTCTGTAATTTAGCACAGGGTGGCAGCATTAATTCCTGGGGGCCGGGTTTGTCGAGAAAGTTACCAGAATGTTAAAATAAACTATTTAATTGGCACATATAAATGGAGAACCAGTACCAGTGTTGTCACCACACTCTGGCACTACTCATGGCCCCAAACACGAATCATCCCAGCTGACTTAACTGACACTAGCAGCCTAATTATCATAAATTAATATGTGTTGAAAAGATGAATAATTATTTCAATTTCCTGTCAGCGGCAGGCAGCAATCATTCGGTTTGCTGGCACCCGCCTTCTTAGTTCAAGCTGGCCAGCTGTCCTGAGTGGGTCAGCCTGTCCAGTGTGACAGAGTCTGTACTTGCGACCCCAGGCTGCTGCACAACCGGGTGACTCTCAGGGTGATGGACTGCCAGCTGCCACACACTCACACTCCACAGTTTTAGGCAGCGCTTCGAGGCACATAATGAGGAATGCATCATATACGTGATAATGCATTTCAGGGCTGTGATGCGGAGCACCACACTGAAATGCGTTACTCTAGCGCCTGATGCATGGTACTTGGCAGGACTGAACATGAACAACCTAAACAGAGGTGCCAGACCCGATGCAGGGCCCCCAAACCCAAACTACCAACTCAAGAATGCATTTATTTGGGGAGGGTGTCCCATCCCAAAAACATCCTCAGAAGCTACGCGCCTGCTAGTGATTACTACTCTCTTGAGGTGCTGAGGCACCTTCCAGACTGGCGCTGCCCTACTCCTTGTGAATTCACAACGTTAGTGACTTTCTTTTGCATTCGTTATAATAAGATTATACTTGTCATGCTATTTCAAATAGTTGTTAACCGTCTTATCATGCAATTTGTGCATTTTATTATATGTAGAAATATGGACTGTTGTACAATATATTAGCAGCTTTGTCATGCTTTGTCATGCATAAAGAAACTGCTGAATGAGCACCAAAGCATGTTTCTTGGGTGAGATACTACTGATCTGTCGAACGAGATATTCAGGTCACTAGGGGGCAGATTTACAAGCCCCTTGCGCCACTTTTGCGTCACTTTTTCCATGTTAAAAGTGACGCAAAAGTGGCGCAAGGGGCTTGTAAATCTGCCCTTAGGAGTTTAGCATATTTGGTGAGTATTCCTGGATATATCTGATGTGGTCTCTAGAAGAGTATCTGAGAAGACTCATTTTCTTGGTGGTGCCTATTACGAGCAAGATAGTACATGAGAGGGCTAGTGTCGGAGTGACTTTTATTAGCAATGATTCACAGTTTCTCAGCTGCACGTCTTTAGTTTTTGCAGTCGTATCTTTGAGCATCAGTGCTAGGCCTCCTCCACTTTTCCCTTGGCGGTTCTGTGTATTGCTTCGGTAGCCTGGAGGAATTGCTTCATGGGGCTTTCGGGCCTTATCATCTCCCAATCATGTTTCAGTGGTGTAAAGGGCAGGTTTTAGCACACCCAACACTGTTTTGGACCCATGGGGGACCGTTTTTGTTACCGGGGGCCGGTTTTGCAACCTAGCTTAAATATCGGCAATCTGTAGCAAAGTGATGCTTTCCACTAGCATCAACATATCACCCCTTAAGGTTTCAAGGGGCTGGGTGCCACAGGGGAGATTAAGTGAGCTATTGCCCGAGTCACACAATGCTGAGCTGTCACCAGCGCCAAGGATCGAGCGTGACCCCTGTGTTCCGCTCTGGCCGCTACGCACACCTCTCAGGCTCCAATAAGTCGCCCTGTATTTTCCTTAAAATATTTTCCTCTTTCCTTACTCTCTATTCTTCTCTTCGTTCAGCTCAGGTACCTCATTCTGCAATGCTTGATCTGTACGCAACTCTCATCATCCCACCGGATGTTTACAGCAGCCGACCTACATATCCGTGTGTCTCCTGCTTGGAGTACAGTCGCACGTCTGTGCCAAGCTAAAAGCCAGTGAACCTGTTCCGTCGCCCTCAAGACAGCTCCTCCCAGTGCTTCTGGTGCAGCTCACCAGCCCATTGGCACAGCTCATGGCCCCAGACGGCCAGTACCTCCAAGCCCTAGCTCCCCTGCCCTTCTGGTACCACAGAAAACTGTCAAATCTGCCATATCTGGGTCCACACCCAAATCATGTAAAAGGATGGATGAGTGAGCAGCGGATACACCCCTCACTATTCCTCTGAAACAGAGAATACCCTTATACTTCCCGAACAGAGGCCTGTACAATCACACTGATGCTGGTACCCGCAGGGACATGGACCTCACCCAAGCATGCAGTACTCCTTGATGCTAGCCAGGGCTTTAAGTGGATGAAAAAACTGGGGTTCTCTCAATGGGGCGTGGCCAATGTAATTAAGGTTGTGGCTTAAAAACACGTAAGCTAAAAATCTGTGCTCAGCATAGTGTGCCGCCCAACTTGCATTTTGCTATTTCTGTTATTGCATCAGATATATGATGCAACAAGTAACATCATACCCTCAAGAATTCAGGACTTTTGGCTTTGTCAATGGTTGTTAGTTGCATAAGATGAATAAGCAGCAACTATGGGTTGTATATAATATTGAATACGCTTCCACTTAAAACCCTGGTAACATCGCAACAATGTTGCTGCTCCTGAGTTTCAAAAAGAGAAGGGAAATCCAGAGAGAAAATTACTGTTGAAAGGATTTCCCTTCCCCTACAAGGATCACCTGGCATGACGTCATGCCGTAGCTTCTCCACTAGTAAGAAGTGAGCAGTGTGGGCAGCGCACATGATGTGCCTGCTGTCACTGCTGTCCAGAAAGAAACGGAACACCTGTGCAAGGGCTCAAAACAGAGCCCGATAGAGACCCGTTTCTAGGCCCCCTTTAAAAAACTGCCGGTGCTCACTACCAGTGAGACCCGGCCCACTTAAAGCCCTGGTACTAGCCTTCTTGAAGCAATGAAATGTGTCATTTTGTGGATTTTACTCATCCCAGTCTTTATCTCAGAGGGCGACCCACATCGGGAGAGAGGTACTTTAAACCGTAGGAACTGTTTTATAGCTCCTCCCCCCCTTGCGAAAGGTATAAAAGGGCCCCACTTTCAGTGGGCTTCTGACTTCACTTGACTTCCATGAGAGACATAAAGGATTGCCTCGACACCTGCCCTTGGAAGTTGTAAGCGAAATTCCTAAGTCTCTCTTCTGTCTATTTTTTCATGTGGGGCCTATTATGTGTTTGGTCCACTATCACTATTGACTATCCGACAGGCATGGGGGCCCTGCTGTTTTCACTTCACTGGGATGTTTTTGGGCCGAGTTTCAGTCTTCTACTGTGTGGAAGCTTCCATTTTAAGTCTTTCTTTACCCAAGAGCTTTTGATTCCACTAAAATTATGTGTAAACAATACTTACTTGTATGGGCTTTCAACCAGTCATCTTCATCCATTGGTCTATTACTTTGTCATTCACATTTTTCTTCCACTCACTACATCATACAGCATGGGGCAATAGTTCAGCCCACTTCAGCCATCGGCCTACTTTGTTGTAATTGACCCTATTCTGCCCTTTCACATGAACCACCTCGACACACCAAATAGTTGCTGTAAATGCCAAGGAGTGCTATGGCAATGTGTGCCTTTTGAGACAATAATAGTAATTTTGCTCTTAGCTAATATTTTTATTTTAGATTAATGAGGGCTTGGCAGCTTCTCCAACAATATAGTGCTGCGAAAACCATGAAAAAACAAAACAAGCACTGACAAGTCCAAAAGGGTAGTGGCCATCACCAGACCTATTGGTTTTGCCGGTGCTTGTTGCCTTTGTCTTTCTGAGTGCACCTGTTGAAGCGCTGATTACTACTTTGTGGGAGCCATGTTGTGCTATGGTGAAGGTCTTAGCTCATCTCACTTCTCCATGGTCTCACTGTGAAACCAGCGGTCGCCATGGTCCTGTCTTCTTCATCTCATGCTGTTTGGAAGTTGTGGCGGGCTGTGCACTGGCACGAGACCAGCATGAGTGGGGGGTCTCAGTGTCAGGGCCTTTTGCTGCATCCCTTACTGAGCCTCAGAGGCGAGGAGTGCGGCATCTGCTGTTAAGCTAGTCTTCGTCGCACGTCATGGGACCGCAACACACTTGAGTCCTTCTGCTTGTGGGTCTAAGCATCTGTGTCCTGGATGACTGCCCAGCAAGATCTGGGATGAAAGCTATTCCCTAAAAGAGGGGCTCTGGCCATGGTGGTTACAAATGTGTGATCAGAGCCGGCTTTAGGGCAGTGCGACAGGTGCAGCCGCACTGGGTGCCGACCTCAGCCGGGGGCACTGTGTTTAGCAATAACCTATAATTGGAGAGATGAGGGGCCCAGATGCCCAGTGGAAGTGAGAGAATCCGATGAGGCGGTCATGGGGTCTGGGGGTGTCAAAAAATGATTGTCGCACCGGGCGCCACCAGTGCTAAAGACGGCCCTGCATATGGTCAGATTAATGTTGTCTTGTGGAGGCAAGTAGTCTGCAGTGCTCTGGGCTTTCTGGGCTGGCTGAAGGTGAAGAGGTGAGGGGTATCCATAGTGGATATTTAGCAGACTCCTACCTGAGGTTCGCTTGACACCTTCATTATCACTATAAGTTCAAGGCACTTTCTTCTAGTCTGCACTGGGTGCTGCTGTGTTGCATGATGTGATTGTGTAACGTTGAGTTTGCCCTACATTACTTTCCGTGCCCTCCTGCTGAATCAAATGCCCTTCTCTCGATACTCTCATGAATGACGAAGAGGGACCAAGTGGTACTTAACAGTAATCTTCTTTACACTAAGTCCTACTATGCCTCCCCTATCTTATGTACATCCTTCCACTCTGCTTATGAACTTAAAAAGTGTTTACATGGTGTTTTGGTAGGTTCACCGGTTTTACCCACCTTCTTCAGGGCATATCTATCAAAAAACATTTTGGAAACAATAATCCCCGGCTAAGCCCTGTTTTTGGTGATCCAGTCTCTAGTTCAGGGTCTCCTATTTCGTGATAATTTGCGTTGGTTATTTTATAACGTTATTCACTATTATTCTGCACCACCTATATCATTAGGTCCGCTATACCTTCATTGTCTTTCTCCCCTGTATAATCCAAGCATTACAGAGTGCCTTTTTCATTGCATGTCCAGGAACCATCTCTCATTCTCCATTTGTCTCTTTGTGTTATGTTATTGATTTCATATCAATCGGTCCATCTCTCTGGATCTGACTTTGCTAATTCCTTGTACTGTGATCTGTTTTATTCCAGTGCATGTTACCAGACACGTCTCCTCACACTTTCATCAAAAAAGTGTTTAAGCTGGTTATGTCCTGAAGAAGGTTGGGTAAACTAGTGAATCTGTTGAAACACCACATCACCACAGTCTTTTTGTTCATAAGCTTGTGTATAATTTGTGTTTTTATGTATGCGTAAGTGTTCTTAAACCAATTGATTGAGCATTGTTGATGAAACATAAATATGAGCCATAGATTAGAGAATTTTTCTCACAAATGGTTGAGTTACATCGAAAATGTAGCATAATATTTTTAGAGGCAAAGGAATATTCAGTTGTGTGTTACAAATGATAAACATTGTATAAAATAACATAATTTAATTTATTTCTAAAGAAACGACGGAGGTGTTGTGTGTAGTATACAGTGCACATATAACTTTTAATCCACATAAATTAAGTTGAGCATAATAGAGTATCAAACAGACACTTTTTGTATACATATGTATGAGCACACAAAGGAGAGATTGAATTTGTTGTTTGATTTGTAAGCCCTGTCCCCTGCGGGCGTGAGAGCTTGCTACGTTTCTTAATTACAGTTTTTTTTAATTAAACATTTTTATTACAAGCATATAGCCCAGCTTTCAGACGGGGCGTTGTTTCTTTTTTCTTATTCTTTTTGTGTGTTATGCTTGCCATAGAAATAAAATTTAAATGAAACTATCGCACCAGCTTTCCAAATCCTTACCATCCCTAGCTGTATTTCCAGTGCTTGCTCTTGTGTTTTCTTACCGGTTTTTGTGTGTGCTGGTTGTAAGAGTTAAAGTATGAGAAGGAAGGGGGCTGCTGCTCCCACAGAACAGAAGGTCACAACCTCCCTCCGCCCCAGTGACAGCACAGATCCATAGTGGTTGTCAGGGCAAGATTGGTTTCTCGTATTTTTTCAGGAAAAAATTCCAATCAAACACAAATTCATTTTGTTGGTTGTTTATATAGGTGTTGTCACTCTATCCGTGAGAGTGAGTGAGAGACAAACTAACAGCCAACACGTGTTTCACCCCTTTACACGACCATCCGGCCTGGGGCTTCCTCAGGGCGTTGCAATAGTGTGGATGATATTTTAGTCATCTGTGTAGAAAAGGTCCTGAAATTTCTCGTAATATCGGGCGTAATGCCGGTCCACATTTGCAGATGGAGATTGACCGGACCGGACCGTCACTCTCATGGATAGAGTGACAACACCTAAATAAACAACCAACAAAATGAATTATTGTTTGATTGGAATTTTTTCCTGAAAAAGTACGAGAAACCAGTCTTGCCCTGACCTCGTCTGTATATTAGGGAGTTAGGGGTTTACCCCTGTCAAGAGCAAGTATGACAACAAGATTTTTTGCTCAATAAACGGCCAGTAAGGGATTGGGACCTTTTTACCCCTTATCTCACAGAACAGCACAGACCCATGCACGGTGTTCAGGATAACACTAGGATAAAGATGCCAGTGTGGGATAACCCTACTTTAGAGGACATTGACTCTCTTGCCTGGTTTAGGAAAGGGGACTACATAGATGTCTGGGTGGCAGGTGAAAGGAGCGACACTAGTGTGTTTAGGGAAACTGGCTGGCGCGAGTCCTGTAACCACAGCTTCCCCACAGATCCCTGCAGCTGCCTCGCCGTCGGCAGGGTGACCTCGGCCAATTCAGGAGACTTGAGCAACAACCAGCAGACAAAGATGTGAGTCCTGCAACGACTCGCACTTGCAAAGCTGCTGACCTGAGAGGAAGTATTTTAAGAAGGGCGTTGCACATACTAGTACACATACTATTTATATTCCTTTACTCTCTTCAAACGGAGTAGAACTGTTTCCAAGTCTGAGAATGGCCTAGGGGAGCAGTGTAAAGTTCTCTGTTATGGTCTGTGGAGGCTGCAATGGTGGTGGGGGCAGATGGGTCATGTTCCATTTCCTGTATGCATTTAGGTATGTGTCTGTGTACACTCAAGTGCTTGATTTGTAAAAAATAAATAAGTGTTGGGGCCCTCGTCAGGAGGACACCACAGTTTGCACCACACATTGCCACTGTACTTACACATCCTTTAACCATCACAATGCTACACGTGTGGCAATTCAGACTGTTTGAGGCCGCCAGAGCTTTAAGAATGGCTTGGGTGGCAGTTATTTGTTGTTTTTAATGTATATTGAATTAACCCCTTGGCCGCGGCGGTAACACCGCCGCGGCGCTGGGGGGAGGGGAAGCCGCGCAGCGCCACCATGCTCGTGACGGAACCACTCCATCGCGAGCCACGGGCGTGCTGTGCTTGTGACGGAGTGGTTCCGTCAAGGCCCCGCCCGCTCAATAGAACGCGTCGTGCAGGCGCGAAATCACTGCAGCAGAAAAATAGTTCTTAACCACATCCATGCTGGTGACGGAACCACTCCGTCACCAGCACAGCACGTCCGTGGCTGGTGATGGAGTGGTTCCGTCACCAGCATGGATGTGGTTAAGAACTATTTTTCTGCTCATTTATAAATTACACAAACAGTGCCACCATGTGGCAGCTGTCCTAAGTATATGTCCTGGCACTTAAGTGCCGATGCCGAGCACGGGAGACCACCGGCCCAAATTATGCACTTGTACCTCCACACGCTTGTGTAACCATTCTAGCTGCCTTGCACTAACAGCCCTTGTTGTATTGTAGGCTTCTGGTCGGAGCTCCACAGGCGCCAGGGCTGCCGGGACAGAAGGCCAACCGGACCGGAGGGTTGTACTCCTGCCCCCTAACCAGCGAGATTGACGACTGCCAGCGGGTGGACATCGATGATGGGGGTAAGTACAGATGACAGGCATGCATGGGCAGATCCTGGGTGGGAAACAGATGCAGTTGTGGCAGAACGTGGATTGGGAGATTCACTGTAGCGGGGAATTGTGGGCCGAGAAACGCACACTAGTAGAACAGCGCTGATTGGTGGACAGATAGATCAGGGTCCTTTGCAGGTGCATACGTTTATATTATCTGTTTTATGTAATTTGTAATGGTTTTAAGTAATCATACAATAAACTTGTTCTGAAGAAAATGCGGGCAACAGCAGTGTTCCAGAACAACAGGCTGGCGAACTGTCCTATTCAATGTGTCTGCTTCAGGAAAGCCTCAGCTGCTAATTCATTTGGCAGTGGGGTCAGTTTCTCTTTTTTATAATATTTATTTATTTACCTTTCATTACTACATTCCACTAATGCAGTGATAAACGTTCACGACTTCCAAATTACAGATCTATATCCCAAAAAATCGAGTACATTTTGCAGGGATTACAACATAGCAATAATAGTCAGGGGCGGCTGGTGACATTTGAAAGTGGTGAGGCGTAAGCTAATTTGCATATTGCACCGCAGCGAGCGCAGCGAGCGAGCGAGCCCGAACCACCTTGCATCCATCCATACATCATTCATGCATCCACCCATCCATCCACCCATCCTGCATCCATACATCATTCATTCATGCATCCACCCATCCACCCATCCATCATCCATTCCTGCATCCATTCATCTATTCATCCATTCATCCATCCATCCATCCTGCATCCATCATTCATTCATGCACCCATCCATCCACCCACCCATCCTGCATCCATACATCATTCATTCATGCAACCACCCATCCATCCATCCATCATCCATCATTCATTCATCCACCCATCCATCCATCCACCCATCCATCATCCACCCATCCATTCATCCATTCACCCATCCATCCTGCATCCATCATTCATTCATCCACCCATCCATCCACCCATCATCCATCCTGCATCCATCATTCATCATTCATCCACCCATCCATCCATCCATCCATCATCCATCCTGCATCCATTCCTGCATCCATTCATCTATTCACCCATCCATTCATCCATCCATCCATCCTGCATCCATCATTCATTCATGCACCCATCCATCCATCCACCCACCCATCCTGCATCCATACATCATTCATCATTCATTCATGCATCCACCCATCCATCCATCATTCATTCATCCACCCATCATCCATCCTGCATCCATTCCTGCATCCATTCATCCATTCACCCATCCATCCATTCATCCATCCATCCTGCATCCATCATTCATTCATCCATCCACCCATCCATCCACCCATCCACCCATCCATCATCCATCCTGCATCCATTCCTGCATCCATTCATCCATTCACCCATCCATTCATCCATCATTCATTCATTCATGCACCCATCCATCCATCCACCCACCCATCCTGCATCCATACATCATTCATTCATGCATCCACCCATCCATCCACCCATCCATCCTGCATCCATCATTCATTCATCCACCCATCCATCCTGCATCCATTCCTGCATCCATTCATCCATTCACCCATCCATCCACCCACCCATCCATCCTGCATCCATCATTCATTAATCCACCCATCCACCGTCCATCCTGCATCCATTCCTGCATCCATTCATCCATTCACCCATCCATCCATTCATCATCCATCCTGCATCCATCATTCATCCACCCATCCATCCATCCATCCATCATCCATCCTGCATCCATTCATCCATTCATTCATCTATTCACCCATCCATCCATCCTGCATCCATTCATTCATGCACCCATCCATCCATCCACCCACCCTCCCATCCTGCATCCATACATCATTCATTCATGCATCCACCCATCCATCCATCATTCATTCATCCACCCATCCATCCACCCATCCATCATCCATCCTTCATCCATTCCTGCATCCATTCATCCATTCACCCATCCATCCATCCATTCATCCATCCTGCATCCATCATTCATTCATCCACCCATCCATCCATCCATCCACCCATCCATCATCCATCCTGCATCCACTCCTGCATCCATTCATCCACCCATCCATTCATCCATCCTGCATCCATACATCATTCATTCATGCATCCACCCATCCATCCTGCATCCATCCATCCTGCATCCATCATTCATTCATGCACCCATCCATCCATCCACCCACCCTCCCATCCTGCATCCATACATCATTCATTCATGCATCCACCCATCCATCCATCATTCATTCATCCACCCATCCATCCACCCATCCATCATCCATCCTGCATCCATTCCTGCATCCATTCATCCATTCACCCATCCATCCATCCTGCATCCATCATTCATTCATCCACCCATCCATCCATCCATCCACCCATCATCCATCCTGCATCCACTCCTGCATCCATTCATCCACCCATCCATTCATCCATCCTGCATCCATACATCATTCATTCATGCATCCACCCATCCATCCTGCATCCATCCATCCTGCATCCATCATTCATTCATCCACCCATCCATCCTCCATCCTGCATCCATTCCTGCATCCATCCATCCATCCACCCACCCACCCATCCATCCTGCATCCATCATTCATTAATCCACCCATCCACCATCCATCCTGCATCCATTCACCCATCTGGGAGGCGGTGTGGGGATTAATTTAATGAATACAACAAAAAAATAAACTTACCAGGCATCTCCATTCTCCTACAGTCCCGCGTCGCACTAACTTCTGCCCGCTCTTTTCTTTTGCAATGCTAACTGCCAAATCAGGAGACTGGATGCGCAGGGTGTCGGCTAACCCTTGTTTACTTACTCTATATCCTGCCACTTGATAGGGCACGGGGCGACTTTGCAAAAAACTCGTCACCGCCCGAGCAGGATCCTATCTCCAGACGCTTGCACCACAATAGGCATGCGCAGCATGCCTAATGGTTTGTGAATGTGAGTGAGGGGCGACGCTCCTCACTCACATGCGCAGACGGACCATCTTCTGGACTCCTCGCCTGCGTGTGCTGTGCCTTGACACTTGCGCAATTTCACCCGTGACTCACAGGCCGGTCGGAAATGTAAACAGACAAATTCGTCTGCTTACATTCCTGTTTGCCCAAACTGCAGTGAGCCGTTTCTTTTGTAGGGCGCTGCCCCGTTGCCCCTATGGACCAGCCGCCACTGATAATAGTACGGTGAGACAGGTTCCGATCCAGCGCACGGCAGGACAGGGCACTCGCATATCTAGGAAGATTGCGACCTTGGCATGGATAACAGCCACTCGCCATAGCAACTCTAGCAAGACTGATGCCTTGACATGGATAGCAGCCGCTCGCCATAACAAATCGAGCAAGATGGAGACCGTGGCATGGATAGCACCTGCTAGCCATAGCAACTCTAGCAAGACTGATGCCTTGACATGGATAGCAGCCGCTCGCCATCACAAATCGAGCAAGATGGACACCTTGGCATGGATAGCACCTGCTAGCCACAGCAACTCTAGCAAGACTGATGCCTTGACATGGATAGCAGCCGCTCGCCATCACAAATCGAGCAAGATGGAGACCTTGGCATGGATAGCACCTGATTGGGATCTTTGCTGGTAAAATACATTTTAACAATTGTATATATTTTAAAACGCCTATTTTATTTACCTGGCATTTTGGACTCTTGTGTGCGAGAATCACATCGCACACAGGCTCCTCAATCTCGATCTCCCTGTACGGCGCAGCCGAGTAAGGTGCTGACGCCGTGACTCTGACGAATACGGCCGCCATCTTCCTGGGAGGAAAGGGTTGCGGTCCAGTTGCTGGACGCCTCCCACCCTCCTCCAGTTGGTATAAAGGGATCATGTTTTCCCGTCCGCGCGGCGGGCGCAGCGGGCACGCCGGCGGCGCGCCAAAGGCAAGCCCATCTGCGCCCGTCCGCGCCGGGACCGGGCCTAAGGCCATGACCCTTGGTCAAGATATTAATTGTAGCAACGCCCCACCTTCCAATACACTAATATCATGCTGCACAAACTGCGCCCTCCACCTGCTACAAATTGCTGTCTGTTAGAACCGGATTTTACCGAGTTACATCCTCTGTATTCTTGTCCCTATTGTAAGACCATCATCCCCCTGATGAATAAAACCCTTACTCCGATGATTAAGAAACTTCCGAAGAGCACTTGGTTTGCGCTCATCAATGTCCGTTCTCTGGGAAAACATAGGCAAGAGATTGCAGATTTGGTATTTGACAGAAACATAGACATATTGTTCCTGACTGAGACATGGATGGATAGTGCATCTGACCCAGATTTAGTGGTCGCCTTCCCTAATGGCTTCAAGGTCTATAGACAAGACAGGGAACGTAAAAAAGGAGGAGGCTTAGCAATTATTGCCCGTGACACGCTGTCAGAAACTCCCAGATCCCCTCGTCTACTTGTGAAGCCATGCAATTTGCCATCAGATTCTCCCCCTCCGATAATCTTAAAGGATTACTCCTCTACAGGCCCCCAGGAGCACGGGCCGAATTCCTTGCAGATTTTAGCACCCTGCTTGAGCCCTTGGCTATTGAAAAATCTCTAATGGTATTAGGGGAATTTAACTTCCATTTAGAGAAATTTGAAGATAGGGACACTTCTTCCCTTCTATCTGGTATGAGCACCTTAGGGTTCCCTCAATTGGTCAATTCCCCCACGCACAATGGTGGTCACACTTTGGACGGCATCTTTTCCAATCTTGAGGGTTTTCATATAACGGATAGCCTTCCACTTATATGGTCTGACCATCATGCAATTATGGGCATAATCATCCCCAATGAAGCTACTACTGCCAATGCACCCATTTCCAATTATGAACCTTTTAAAGCCTGGAAAGATTTAGACAGTGCTATTTTAAAAACTTGTCTCAATAACTCTAAGCCCACACTATCTTCCGACCCCAACACTGCTATTAAGCAATTTCAGGACTGGCTGGGTCTTGCCACTGATTCTCTTGTACCCCGGAAAAACGTAGCAAGAAACAGATCCACCCTCTCTGCCCCCTGGTTTACTGAGGACCTTAGGGTCCAGAAACAACTTTGCAGGAATAGGGAAAGGCATTGGCGAAAGTCATATGACGAGGAAAGTAAAATACGTTATAAGATGATGTTGGCCAAATATAAAGTCATGGTTGTCAATGCCAAACGGAAGTATTTTAGCGAACGGAGAGAACAGGCCAAGAATTCAACCAAACAGCTCTACGATACCACTAAGTACTTAGCTGGATATTCCCCCGATCTCACTCCTTCTCCCTCTCAATCCCTCTGTGATGCACTGGGAACCTTTTTTTTTACCAAGGTTAATGATATCTATACCACCTTTTCTGCTATCACCAAAAACCCTTCAACAACCACTTATTCTACATCATTTGTTCCTTCATTCACACAATTTAAAGACATTACAGAGGACCAAATAGGGCACATTATCTCCTCGATCAAATCTGGTTCAAATCTAGATACTTGCCCTATTAAAACTCTTCTTCCAGTTATGGATACTTTGTTACCGGTCATCACTCAAATCTGTAATGACATGTTCAGAGCTGGGATTTTTCCGGAATTTCTGAAAAAAACCCTCCTTAAACCCCTTTTAAAAAAGCCACATCTCGATAAGGATGACCTCAAAAACTACCGACCGATAGCCAGCCTTCCATTCATGGCAAAGGTAGTAGAAAAAGTGATGAACTCACAGTTGTCTGAGTTCATCGAGGAACATCACTTATTGGACGATACCCAATTTGGGTTTCGTAAATTCCACGGCACCGAAACCGCCCTGATCAAAGCGGCGGATGACATTAGGGTTATCCGAGATCAAGGAGGAACTGCAGTATTGGTACTACTTGATTTGTCTGCGGCTTTCGACACGGTCAACCACCTAATCTTGGTCGACCGTGTCGAAAAAATGGGCATTAGACAAGTAGGCAAAGACCTGTTGGCCTCGTTCCTGTCAGGCAGAACCCAAGCTGTCACTTTGGGTTCTTTTCAATCGACTAATCTGTCTCTGCCATGTGGGGTCCCCCAAGGCTCATCCCTGAGTCCGACACTTTTTAATATCTATGTGTCGGACCTAGCCAATATCATCAGAGCACACGGGATGAGCCTTACCTCATATGCAGATGATACACAGTTAGTCCTGTCTATTAAAAATAATGGACAAAAGATGGCCGATGGTTTCAAAGACTGTATGTTGGTAGTTGGAGACTGGATGGCCTCCAATTGTCTAAAACTCAATTCCGATAAGACGGAGGTTGCCATTTTTGGACAACTTACACCCAGCTGGTCCCCTGCATGGTGGCCAGCGTCTTTCGGAACCTTGCCTTATCCCATCTCTAAGGTAAGGAACTTGGGAGTAGTGTTTGATAACCAGCTTAACTTTGTTGCCCACGCCAACCAGGTAGCATCCTCTGCCTTTCACAAATTGCGTCTAATAAGGAAAATCATCCCCTTTCTTCCTGAAAGTGCCGGGAAAACTCTGGTTAGCTCTCTGGTACTGTCCACTCTGGACTATTGTAATGGTCTTTTTGCTGACGCCCAGATCAGAGTATTCAACAAAATGCAGATAATACAGAATGCGGCAGCAAGACTACTTGCCGGAATTCCCAAACACATGTCCGCCAGAGATACCATCAGAAGACTTCACTGGCTTCCAATCCGGAGTAGGGTTACGTTTAAAACCCTCTGTATTGTTTACAAGGCATTGCATAACCAAGGACCTCAATTCCTCAAGGATCAGCTGATTCCCTATCGTCCCCTTAGGGGATTGCGATCCTCTACCCATAATGACCTAGTGGTGCCTCGTACCAGGACCATCTCCTAGGGAGACCGTCGGTTCCTGGTCTCGGCTCCAAAGCTGTGGAATACCCTACCTCAGTCAATACGGACCTGCACCTTCCTTTGGTCTTTCCGTAAACATCTTAAAACTTGGCTGTTTAACCAGTAAAGTTCCAGATCACACATTTGTACTTGAGAATATGATGCAAAGTTGTTGAGCCGAGACGCCCAAGGGCATTTGTTCGCGCTTTACCAAATCTCATAAATAAATAAATAAATAAATAAATAGCACCTGCTAGCCACAGCAACTCTAGCAAGACTGATGCCTTGACATGGATAGCAGCCGCTCGCCATCACAAATCGAGCAAGATGGAGACCTTGGCAAGGATAGCACCTGCTAGCCATAGCAACTTTAGCAAGACTGATGCCTTGACATGGATAGCAGACGCTCGGCATAACAAATCTAGCACGACTGAGACCTTGGCATGGATAGCACCTGCTAGCCATAGCAACTCTAGCAAGACTGATGCCTTGACATGGATAGCACCTGCTAGCCATAACAAATTTAGCAAGACTGAGACCTTGGCATGGATAGCACCTGCTAGCCATAGCAACTCTAGCAAGACTGATGCCTTGACATGGATAGCAGACGCTCGCCATAACAAATCTAGCAAGACTAAGACCTTGACATGGATAGCACCTGCTAGCCATAACAAATCTAGCAAGACTGAGACCTTGGCATGGATAGCACCTGCTAGCCATAGCAACTATAGCAAGACTGATGCCTTGACATGGATAGCAGACGCTCGCCATAACAAATCTAGCAAGACTAAGACCTTGGCATGGATAGCACCTGCTAGCCATAGCAACTCTAGCAAGACTGATGCCTTGACATGGATAGCAGACGCTCGGCATAACAAATCTAGCACGACTGAGACCTTGGCATGGATAGCACCTGCTAGCCATAGCAACTCTAGCAAGACTGATGCCTTGACATGGATAGCACCTGCTAGCCATAACAAATCTAGCAAGACTGAGACCTTGGCATGGATAGCACCTGCTAGCCATAGCAACTCTAGCAAGACTGATGCCTTGACATGGATAGCAGACGCTCGCCATAACAAATCTAGCAAGACTAAGACCGTGGCATGGATAGCACGTGCTAGCCATAGCAACTCTAGCAAGACTGATGCCTTGACATGGATAGCACCTGCTAGTCATAGCAAATCTAGCAAGATTGAGACCTTGGCATGGATAGCAGCTGCTAGTCATAGCAAATCTAGCAAGACTGAGACCTTGGCATGGATAGCAGCCGCTAGTCATAGCAAATGTAGCAAGATTGAGACCTTGGCATGGATAGCAGCTGCTAGTCATAGCAAATCTAGCAAGAATGAGACCTTGGCAAGGATAGCAGCCGCTAGATATAGCAAATCTAGCAAGACTGAGACCTTGGCATGGATAGCAGCCACTTGCCACAGCAAATCTACCAAGATTGAGACCTTGGCATGGATAGCAGCCGCTAGATATAGCAAATCTAGCAAGACTGAGACCTTGACATGGATAGCAGCCACTTGCCACAGCAAATCTACCAAGACTGAGACCTTGGCATGGATAGCAGCCACTTGCCACAGCAAATCTACCAAGATTGAGACCTTGACATGGGAAGCAGCCGCTTGCTGTAACAAGCAAATAAGACAAGCCTTACGGGTGGGTCGAGAAAATATAATTTTAAACAGAGACATTTATTTCCCAGGCTCGGATCTATGGGCACAAACTCAGGGGAATATCCATGCCCATAGCCACTGTCACCTCATCGTGACAGCACCTGAGCATTATTATCAGCCTCATGCCACGAAGAAGCAAATAGTTTCATGAAGCCTTGAGAAATGCTCTAGGAGGACAGCTTGCCTTGGTTGAGGCGTTTCATGCAGCCTTGAGCGGTGCTCTAGGAGGACAGCTTGCATTGGTGGATGTGTTTCAAGCTGTCTTAGGCAGTGTTCTAGGAGGACAGCTTGCCTTGGTTGAGGCGTTTCATGCAGCCTTGAGCGGTGCTCTAGGAGGACAGCTTGCCTTGGTTGAGGCGTTTCATGCAGCCTTGAGCGGTGCTCTAGGAGGACAGCTTGCATTGGTTGAGGCGTTTTAAGCTGTCTTAGGCAGTGTTCTAGGAGGACAGCTTGCCTTGGTTGAGGCGTTTCATGCAGCCTTGAGCGGTGCTCTAGGAGGACAGCTTGCATTGGTTGAGGCGTTTCATGCAGCCTTGAGCGGTGCTCTAGGAGGACAGCTTGCATTGGTTGAGGCGTTTTAAGCTGTCTTAGGCAGTGTTCTAGGAGGACAGCTTGCCTTGGTTGAGGCGTTTCATGCAGCCTTGAGCGGTGCTCTAGGAGGACAGCTTGCATTGGTTGAGGCGTTTTAAGCTGTCTTAGGCAGTGTTCTAGGAGGACAGCTTGCCTTGGTTGAGGCGTTTCATGCAGCCTTGAGCGGTGCTCTAGGAGGACAGCTTGCCTTGGTTGAGGCGTTTCATGCAGCCTTGAGCGGTGCTCTAGGAGGACAGCTTGCATTGGTTGAGGCGTTTCATGCAGCCTTGAGCGGTGCTCTAGGAGGACAGCTTGCATTGGTTGAGGCGTTTTAAGCTGTCTTAGGCAGTGTTCTAGGAGGACAGCTTGCCTTGGTTGAGGCGTTTCATGCAGCCTTGAGCGGTGCTCTAGGAGGACAGCTTGCCTTGGTTGAGGCGTTTCATGCAGCCTTGAGCGGTGCTCTAGGACAGCATGCATTGGTTGAGTCGTTTCAAGCTGTCTTAGGCAGTGTTCTAGGAGGACAGCTTGCATTGGTTGAGGCGTTTCAAGCTGTCTTAGGCAGTGTTCTAGGAGGACAGCTTGCCTTGGTTGAGGCGTTTCATGCAGCCTTGAGCGGTGCTCTAGGAGGACAGCTTGCATTGGTTGAGGCGTTTTAAGCTGTCTTAGGCAGTATTCTAGGAGGACAGCTTGCATTGGTTGAGGCGTTTCATGCTGTCTTAGGCAGTGTTCTAGGAGGACAGCTTGCATTGGTTGAGGCGTTTCATGCAGCCTTGAGCGGTGCTCTAGGACAGCTTGCATTGGTTGAGGCGTTTCATGCAGCCTTGAGCGGTGCTCTAGGAGGACAGCTTGCCTTGGTTGAGGCGTTTCATGCAGCCTTGAGCGGTGCTCTAGGACAGCATGCATTGGTTGAGGCGTTTCAAGCTTTCTTAGGCAGTGTTCTAGGAGGACAGCTTGCATTGGTTGAGGCGTTTCAAGCTGTCTTAGGCAGTGTTCTAGGAGGACAGCTTGCCTTGGTTGAGGCGTTTCATGCAGCCTTGAGCGGTGCTCTAGGAGGACAGCTTGCATTGGTTGAGGCGTTTTAAGCTGTCTTAGGCAGTGTTATTGGAGGACAGCTTGCACTGGTTGATGCGTTTCATGCAGCCTTGAGCGGTGCTCTTGGAGGACAGCTTGGATTGGTGGATGCGTTTCAAGCTGTCTTAGGCAGTGTTCTAGGAGGACAGCTTGCCTTGGTTGAGGCGTTTCATGCAGCCTTGAGCGGTGCTCTAGGAGGACAGCTTGCCTTGGTTGAGGCGTTTTAAGCTGTCTTAGGCAGTGTTCTAGGAGGACAGCTTGCCTTGGTTGAGGCGTTTCATGCAGCCTTGAGCGGTGCTCTAGGAGGACAGCTTGCCTTGGTTGAGGCGTTTCATGCAGCCTTGAGCGGTGCTCTAGGAGGACAGCTTGCATTGGTTGAGGCGTTTCATGCAGCCTTGAGCGGTGCTCTAGGAGGACAGCTTGCATTGGTTGAGGCGTTTTAAGCTGTCTTAGGCAGTGTTCTAGGAGGACAGCTTGCCTTGGTTGAGGCGTTTCATGCAGCCTTGAGCGGTGCTCTAGGAGGACAGCTTGCATTGGTTGAGGCGTTTTAAGCTGTCTTAGGCAGTGTTCTAGGAGGACAGCTTGCCTTGGTTGAGGCGTTTCATGCAGCCTTGAGCGGTGCTCTAGGAGGACAGCTTGCCTTGGTTGAGGCGTTTCATGCAGCCTTGAGCGGTGCTCTAGGAGGACAGCTTGCATTGGTTGAGGCGTTTTAAGCTGTCTTAGGCAGTGTTCTAGGAGGACAGCTTGCCTTGGTTGAGGCGTTTCATGCAGCCTTGAGCGGTGCTCTAGGAGGACAGCTTGCCTTGGTTGAGGCGTTTCATGCAGCCTTGAGCGGTGCTCTAGGACAGCATGCATTGGTTGAGGCGTTTCAAGCTGTCTTAGGCAGTGTTCTAGGAGGACAGCTTGCATTGGTTGAGGCGTTTCAAGCTGTCTTAGGCAGTGTTCTAGGAGGACAGCTTGCCTTGGTTGAGGCGTTTCATGCAGCCTTGAGCGGTGCTCTAGGAGGACAGCTTGCATTGGTTGAGGCGTTTTAAGCTGTCTTAGGCAGTATTCTAGGAGGACAGCTTGCATTGGTTGAGGCGTTTCATGCTGTCTTAGGCAGTGTTCTAGGAGGACAGCTTGCATTGGTTGAGGCGTTTCATGCAGCCTTGAGCGGTGCTCTAGGACAGCTTGCATTGGTTGAGGCGTTTCATGCAGCCTTGAGCGGTGCTCTAGGAGGACAGCTTGCATTGGTTGAGGCATTTTAAGCTGTCTTAGGCAGTGTTCTAGGAGGACAGCTTGCCTTGGTTGAGGCGTTTCATGCAGCCTTGAGCGGTGCTCTAGGAGGACAGCTTGCCTTGGTTGAGGCGTTTCATGCAGCCTTGAGCGGTGCTCTAGGACAGCATGCATTGGTTGAGGCGTTTCAAGCTTTCTTAGGCAGTGTTCTAGGAGGACAGCTTGCATTGGTTGAGGCGTTTCAAGCTGTCTTAGGCAGTGTTCTAGGAGGACAGCTTGCCTTGGTTGAGGCGTTTCATGCAGCCTTGAGCGGTGCTCTAGGAGGACAGCTTGCATTGGTTGAGGCGTTTTAAGCTGTCTTAGGCAGTGTTATTGGAGGACAGCTTGCACTGGTTGATGCGTTTCATGCAGCCTTGAGCGGTGCTCTTGGAGGACAGCTTGCATTGGTGGATGCGTTTCAAGCTGTCTTAGGCAGTGTTCTAGGAGGACAGCTTGCCTTGGTTGAGGCGTTTCATGCAGCCTTGAGCGGTGCTCTAGGAGGACAGCTTGCCTTGGTTGAGGCGTTTCATGCAGCCTTGAGCGGTGCTCTAGGACAGCATGCATTGGTTGAGGCGTTTCAAGCTGTCTTAGGCAGTGTTCTAGGAGGACAGCTTGCATTGGTTGAGGCGTTTCAAGCTGTCTTAGGCAGTGTTCTAGGAAGACAGATTGCATTGGTTGAGGTGTTTCATGCTGTCTTGGTCGGTGTTCCAGGAGGGCAGTTTGCATTGGTGGAGGCGTTTCATGCTGTCTTGGGTGGTGTTCTAAGAGGGCACCGTGCATTGGTTGAGGTCTTTCATGCTGTCTTGGGCGGTGTTCTAGGAGGGCACCGTGCATTGGTTGGGGCGTTTCATGCTTTCTTGGGTGGTGTTCTAGGAAGGCACCTTGCATTTGTTGAGGTGTTTCATGCTGACTTGGACAGTGTTCTAGGAGGGCACCGTGCATTGGTTGGGGCGTTTCATACTGTCTTGGGCGGTGGTCTAGGAGGGCACTGTGCATTGGTGGGGGTGTTTCATGCTGTCTTGGACGTGTTCTAGGAGGGCACCGTGCATTGATTGAGGCGTTTTATGCTGTCTTAGGCAGTGTTCTAGGAGGACAGCTTGCATTGGTTGATGCGTTTCATGCAGCCTTGAGCGGTGCTCTAGGAGGACAGCTTGCATTGGTGGATGTGTTTCAAGCTGTCTTAGGCAGTGTTCTAGGAGGACAGCTTGCATTGGTTGATGCGTTTCATGCAGCCTTGAGCGATGCTCTAGGAGGAAAGCTTGCATTGGTGGAGGCGTTTGAAGCTGTCTTAGGCAGCGTTATAGGAGGACAGCTTGCACTGGTTGATGCGTTTCATGCAGCCTTGAGTGGTGCTCTAGGAGGACAGCTTGCATTCTTGGATGTGTTTCAAGCTGTCTTAGGCAGTATTCTAGGAGGACAGCTTGCATTGGTTGATGCGTTTCATGCAGCCTTGAGTGGTGCTCTAGGACGACAGCTTGCATTGGTTGAGGTGTTTCATGCTGTCTTGGGCGGTGTTCTAGGAGGACAGCTTGCACTGGTTGATGCGTTTCATGCAGCCTTGAGCGGTGCTCTAGGACAGCTTGTATTGGTTGAGGTGTTTCATGCTGTCTTGGGCGGTGTTCTAGGAGGACAGCTTGCACTGGTTGATGCGTTTCATGCAGCCTTGAGCGGTGCTCTAGGAGGACAGCTTGCATTCTTGGATGTGTTTCAAGCTGTCTTAGGCAGTATTCTAGGAGGACAGCTTGCATTGGTTGAGGCGTTTCATGCTGTCTTAGGCAGTGTTCTAGGAGGACAGCTTGCATTGGTTGAGGCGTTTCATGCAGCCTTGAGCGGTGCTCTAGGAGGACAGCTTGCATTGGTTGAGGCGTTTCATGCAGCCTTGAGCGGTGCTCTAGGAGGACAGCTTGCATTGGTTGAGGCGTTTTAAGCTGTCTTAGGCAGTGTTCTAGGAGGACAGCTTGCCTTGGTTGAGGCGTTTCATGCAGCCTTGAGCGGTGCTCTAGGAGGACAGCTTGCCTTGGTTGAGGCGTTTCATGCAGCCTTGAGCGGTGCTCTAGGACAGCATGCATTGGTTGAGGCGTTTCAAGCTGTCTTAGGCAGTGTTCTAGGAGGACAGCTTGCATTGGTTGAGGCGTTTCAAGCTGTCTTAGGCAGTGTTCTAGGAGGACAGCTTGCCTTGGTTGAGGCGTTTCATGCAGCCTTAAGCGGTGCTCTAGGAGGACAGCTTGCATTGGTGGATGTGTTTCAAGCTGTCTTAGGCAGTGTTCTAGGAGGACAGCTTGCATTGGTTGATGCGTTTCATGCAGCCTTGAGCGATGCTCTAGGAGGAAAGCTTGCATTGGTGGAGGCGTTTGAAGCTGTCTTAGGCAGCGTTATAGGAGGACAGCTTGCACTGGTTGATGCGTTTCATGCAGCCTTGAGTGGTGCTCTAGGAGGACAGCTTGCATTCTTGGATGTGTTTCAAGCTGTCTTAGGCAGTATTCTAGGAGGACAGCTTGCATTGGTTGATGCATTTCATGCAGCCTTGAGTGGTGCTCTAGGACGACAGCTTGCATTGGTTGAGGTGTTTCATGCTGTCTTGGGCGGTGTTCTAGGAGGACAGCTTGCACTGGTTGATGCGTTTCATGCAGCCTTGAGCAGTGCTCTAGGACAGCTTGTATTGGTTGAGGTGTTTCATGCTGTCTTGGGCGGTGTTCTAGGAGGACAGCTTGCACTGGTTGATGCGTTTCATGCAGCCTTGAGCGGTGCTCTAGGAGGACAGCTTGCATTCTTGGATGTGTTTCAAGCTGTCTTAGGCAGTATTCTAGGAGGACAGCTTGCATTGGTTGAGGCGTTTCATGCTGTCTTAGGCAGTGTTCTAGGAGGACAGCTTGCATTGGTTGAGGCGTTTCATGCAGCCTTGAGCGGTGCTCTAGGAGGACAGCTTGCATTGGTTGAGGCGTTTCATGCAGCCTTGAGCGGTGCTCTAGGAGGACAGCTTGCATTGGTTGAGGCGTTTTAAGCTGTCTTAGGCAGTGTTCTAGCAGGACAGCTTGCCTTGGTTGAGGCGTTTCATGCAGCCTTGAGCGGTGCTCTAGGAGGACAGCTTGCCTTGGTTGAGGCGTTTCATGCAGCCTTGAGCGGTGCTCTAGGACAGCATGCATTGGTTGAGGCGTTTCAAGCTGTCTTAGGCAGTGTTCTAGGAGGACAGCTTGCATTGGTTGAGGCGTTTCAAGCTGTCTTAGGCAGTGTTCTAGGAGGACAGCTTGCCTTGGTTGAGGCGTTTCATGCAGCCTTGAGCGGTGCTCTAGGAGGACAGCTTGCATTGGTTGAGGCGTTTTAAGCTGTCTTAGGCAGTGTTCTAGGAGGACAGCTTGCCTTGGTTGAGGCGTTTCATGCAGCCTTGAGCGGTGCTCTAGGAGGACAGCTTGCCTTGGTTAAGGCGTTTCATGCAGCCTTGAGCGGTGCTCTAGGACAGCATGCATTGGTTGAGGCGTTTCAAGCTGTCTTAGGCAGTGTTCTAGGAGGACAGCTTGCATTGGTTGAGGCGTTTCAAGCTGTCTTGGTCGGTGTTCCAGGAGGGCAGTTTGCATTGGTGGAGGCGTTTCATGCTGTCTTGGGTGGTGTTCTAAGAGGGCACCGTGCATTGGCTGAGGTCTTTCATGCTGTCTTGGGCGGTGTTCTAGGAGGGCACCGTGCATTGGTTTGGGTGTTTCATGCTTTCTTGGGTGGTGTTCTAGGAAGGCACCTTGCATTTGTTGAGGTGTTTCATGCTGACTTGGACCGTGTTCTAGAAGGGCAGTTTGCATTGGTGGAGGCGTTTCATGCTGTCTTGGGTGGTGTTCTAAGAGGGCACCGTGCATTGGTTGAGGTCTTTCATGCTGTCTTGGGCGGTGTTCTAGGAGGGCACCGTGCATTGGTTGAGGCGTTTCATGCTGTCTTGGGCGGTGTTCTAGGAGGGCACCGTGCATTGGTTTGGGTGTTTCATGCTTTCTTGGGTGGTGTTCTAGGAAGGCACCTTGCATTTGTTGAGGTGTTTCATGCTGACTTGGACCGTGTTCTAGGAGGGCACCGTGTATTGGTTGGGGCGTTTCATACTGTCTTGGGCAATGTTCTAGGAGGACAGCTTGCATTGGTTGATGCGTTTCATGCAGCCTTGAGCGGTGTTCTAGAAGGGCACCGTGCATTGGTTGAGGCGTTTCATGCTGTCTTGGGCGGTGTTCTAGAAGGGCACCGTGCATTGGTTGAGGCGTTTCATACAGTCTTGGGCGGTGTTCTAGTAAGGCACCTTGCAATGATTGAGGTGTTTCATGCTGTCTTGGGTGGTGTTCTAAGAGGGCACCGTGCATTGGTTGAGGTCTTTCATGCTGTCTTGGGCGGTGTTCTAGGAGGGCACCGTGCATTGGTTGGGGCGTTTCATGCTTTCTTGGGTGGTGTTCTAGGAAGGCACCTTGCATTTGTTGAGGTGTTTCATGCTGACTTGGACAGTGTTCTAGGAGGGCACCGTGCATTGGTTGGGGCGTTTCATACTGTCTTGGGCGGTGGTCTAGGAGGGCATTGTGCATTGGTGGGGGTGTTTCATGCTGTCTTGGACGTGTTCTAGGAGGGCACCGTGCATTGATTGAGGCGTTTTATGCTGTCTTCTGCAGTGTTCTAGGAGGACAGCTTGCATTGGTTGAAGCGTTTCATGCTGTCTTAGGCAGTGTTCTAGGAGGACAGCTTGCATTGGTTGATGCGTTTCATGCAGCCTTGAGCGGTGCTCTAGGAGGACAGCTTGCATTGGTGGATGTGTTTCAAGCTGTCTTAGGCAGTGTTCTAGGAGGACAGCTTGCATTGGTTGATGCGTTTCATGCAGCCTTGAGCGATGCTCTAGGAGGAAAGCTTGCATTGGTGGAGGCGTTTGAAGCTGTCTTAGGCAGCGTTATAGGAGGACAGCTTGCACTGGTTGATGCGTTTCATGCAGCCTTGAGTGGTGCTCTAGGACGACAGCTTGCATTGGTGGAGGCGTTTGAAGCTGTCTGAGGCAGCGTTATAGGAGGATAGCTTGCACTGGTTGATGCGTTGCATGCAGCCTTGAGTGGTGCTCTAGGAGGACAGCTTGCATTGGTGGATGTGTTTCAAGCTGTCTTAGGCAGTGTTCTAGGAGGACAGCTTGCATTGGTTGTGGCGTTTCATGCAGCCTTGAGCGGTGCTCTAGGAGGACATCTTGCATTGGTGGAGGCGTTTCATGCAGCCTTGAGCGGTGCTCCAGGAGGACAGCTTGCATTGGTTGAGGCGTTTCATGTAGCCTTGGGCAGTGTTCTAAGAGGGCACCTTGCATTTGTTGAGGCGTTTCATGCTGTCTTGGGTGGTGTTCTACGAGGGCACTGTGCATTGGTTCAGGCGTTTCATTCAGCCTTGGGCGGTGTTCTAAGAGGGCACCTTGCATTTGTTGAGGCGTTTCATGCTGTCTTGGGTGGTGTTCTACGAGGGCACCGTGCATTGGTTGAGGCATTTCATGCTGTCTTGGGCGGTGTTCTACGAGGGCACCGTGCATTGGTTGAGGCATTTCATGCTGTCTTGGGCGGTGTTCTAGAAGGGCACCATGCATTGGTTGAGGCGTTTCATGCTGTCTTGGGCGGTGTTCTAGGAGGGCACTGTGCATTAATTGAGGCATTGCATGCTGTCTTGGGCGGTGTTCTAGAAGGGCAGCGTGCATTGGTTGAGGCGTTTCATGCTGTCTTGGGCAGTGTTCTAGGAGGGCAGCATCCACTTAAATAACTTTGGGTGCTCTCTGTCTTGAGTGTGTGTTTTATGACGACAACATGCACTGATTGGCTTGGCTTTCTTGCTCTCTCGGGTGTTTTTTAGGAGGCAGCCTGCACTAACTGACACTGGTTCCTTGTGGTCTTTAGCTTGTCTTCAAGGAGGTCATTGTGCGCTGATTGATAGAACTTCCCTCCTGTCTTGGCCGTGTGGTGTAGGAGGTACACTTGCACTGTTTTGACACAGATTTCACAGTGTCCAGGGCAGATATTGTTGGAGGGCAGCATGCATGGATAGACTAAAATTTCAACCCTGTTACCAGTTTGGCAGGAGTGCAGCTTGCAGTGATTGACACTGAGGCCATGCTAGTGCGGGCGGGTGGTATAAGGGGGCAGCTTGCAGTGATTGACACTGAGGCCATGCTACTGTGGGTGGGTGGAATAAGAGTGCAGCTTGCAGTGATTGGCACTGAGGCCATGCTAGTGTGGGTGGGTGGAATAAGGGGGCAGCTTGCAGTGATTGACATTGAAGTTATGCTAGTGCGGGCGGGTGGAATAAGGGGGCAGCTTGCAGTGATTGACATTGAGGCCATGCTAGTGCGGGCGGGTGGAATAAGGGGGCAGTTTGCAGTGATTGACATTGAGGCCATGCTAGTGTGGGAGGGTGGAATAAGGGGGCAGCTTGCACTGATTGACACTGAGGTCAAGCTAGTGTGGGTGGGTGGAATAAGGGGGCTGCTTGCAGTGATTGACACTGAAGTCATGCTAGTGAGGGCTAGTGGAATAATGGGGCATCTTGCACTGATTGACACTGAGGCCATGCTAGTGTGGGCGGGTGGAATAAGGGGGCAGCTTCCAGTGATTGACACTGAGGCCATGCTGGTGTGGGCGGGTTGAATAAGAGTGCAGCTTGCAGTCATTGAGACTGAGGCCATGCTAGTGTGGGCGGGTGGAAAAAGTGGACAGCTTGCAGTGATTGACACTGAGGTCATGCTAGTGTGGGTGGGTGGAATAAGGGGGCAGCTTGCCCTGATTGACACTGAGGCCAAGCTAGTGTGGGCGGGTGGATTAAGGGGGCAGCTTGCACTGATTGACACTGAAGTTATACTAGCGTGGGCTGGTGGAATAAGGGGGCAGCTTGCACTGATTGACATTGAGGTCATGCTAGTGTGGGCGGGAGGGATAAGGGTACAGCTTGAAGTGATTGACACTGAGGTCATGCCAGTGAGGGCTAGTGGAATAAGGGGGCAGCTTGCAGTGATTGACACTGAGGCCATACTAGGGTGGGCTGGTGGAATAAGGGGGCAGCTTGCACTGATTGAAACTGAGGTCATGCTAGTGTGGGCGGGTGAAATAAGGGGGCAGCTTGCACTGATTGACATTGAAGTCATGCTTGTGTGGGCTGGTGGAATAAGGGGGCAGCTTGCACTGATTGAAGTCATGCTAGTGTGGGCGGTGGAATAAGGGGGCAGCTTGCACTGATTGACACTGAGGTCATGCTAGTGTGGGCTGATGGAATAAGGGGGCAGCTTGCACTGATTGACACTGAGGCAATGCTAGTGTGGGCGGGTGGAATAAGGGGGCAGCTTGCACTGATTGACATTGAAGTCATGCTAGTGTGGGCTGGTTGAATAAGGGGGCAGCTTGCACTGATTGAAGTCATGCTAGTGTGGGCGGTGGAATAAGGGGGCAGCTTGCACTGATTGACACTGAGGTCATGCTAGTGTGGGCTGATGGAATAAGGGGGCAGCTTGCACTGATTGACATTGAGGTCATGCTAGTGTGGGCTGATGGAATAAGGGGGCAGCTTGCAGTGATTGACACTGAGGCCATGCCAGTGTGGGCGGTGGAATAAGGGGAAAGCTTGCAGTGACTGACACTGAGGCCATGCTAGTGTGGGTGGGTGGAATAAGGGGCAGCTTGCAGTGATTGACACTATATCATGCTAGTGTGGGCGGGTGGAATAAGGGGTGTTTAAGAAAGACAAGGGAACCCAAAAGGTATGCCATAGGGACCTTGGGCAGTATCATGTTACAAAAAACAGTGGTCCCTACTCGTGGACACAATGGTATACTTTGCTCAACAAGGAGGAACCCCATTGGATCGTTAAAACCAACAGCATCAGGAATGGCCTGAATCGTCTTGAAGATTGGACCTCCCTACTGTAAACAAAGCTTACATGAAATAACCCTCTAATTGGTATTCTATGTATTGCAATGTGCCTGATTAACTTGAACAATGCTCACTCTTTTCACAATATTCACCACCTTAAGATGGCCGCCGCGTCTACACACCATGACTAGAGGTTTCACTTCCCCAGTCCTTTTTCACTGTTCACAGCCTAACCGGCTCTCACTTTCGCAGTCCACCATCGCTTTCTGCAGACCACATGGCCTTTTAAAAACTTGCCACATGTGAGTTCTCTAACACCAGAACCCCACCGTCCGCTACAGCGCCGCCGACTTCTGCATGTAAGTAACCTGCAAGCGCCGTTTCTCTTATCACTCTAGTCCCACCATGCCCCGCTGGGTAATTGACTCCCCTGAACTTTCTCCCCAGATCGAGCTATTACGCTCCCAATCCAGACGACATTCCCACGCTGGAAACGGCAGTACCGGTAATTATTCTACCAGCAGTACGCCATGCCGCTCAACCCCCCCGGTCGCACTCGACCACTTTTAATGCTCAACCATTATTTTTCCAGATTCCTCCATTGTTCATGGTATCTGCTTCTCCGTTGAATTGCCTGATGTGATACGCGTAGGTTTTAGCCTCTATTTTTCCCAGTCGCATGCTCCGTGTTAATGTTCACCTGCACTAATAACGGTTGTGCCCTTCACTACATGACTGCCCCACGGAACCCGGTTCAGCCTCCGTCCACAATTATTTTATAGTATAAAGACCTTCACTGCCAGCCATCATCAACTACTCATTTCTGACCGTTCTCACTCCGGTCACTATGTCACATCGAAATTCGGAACAATTGTCTCCATCACTGCGCCTAAATAGTCTGCCCTCACGGGAATTGTTATTATGCACCGCTATTTTGTCATCACTGGCACTCAAATACACCCCTCTCACACAATGAAGTCATTTTCCTTCTGTATTTCACAGTCCTGGACACTGAGTTCCACAAATGCGCCGTTTTTCTCCACCACGAGCACATAAATATACTCTGTTTTAATGGAAGAGATGAGGTTGCAAGTTTCCAATACAACATGCCTAATTTCATGTATTTCTTCTTCTCCCCCTTTTTCTCCTCCTTTTTCCCATGAATGTATAATTGTATAGAATTGCGTTAAAAGGCAGTGTAATATTTAAAGACAACAATGACTATATTTTTGTCCTGATGATGATGCCCCTCATTTAACTCAGGCATCGAAACATCGTCGACCAAAAAAAACCCTTATGCAATATGACATTTAAAATATTGTGAAATGCAATGGTGTGGTTATAACAATCTCTGTCTGTAACACTGACTACAAGTACACAGACATATTTTTGCTTTGCTCCTTTTACTATTCTGTTCGTTGTTTTGGCTGAATGTTGTGGGTCACGGCTGTGCCCACTTGTTAATAATGTGTTCATTCAGTTTTTATTAAGAAAATTGTTAAATAAATTCCTTGTCCGGCTGGACAAAAGACATAACACTTATCAGGTGTGTGATTATTAGCTCAGTATACCATTGTGTCCACGAGTAGGGTGGAATAAGGGGGCAGCTTGCAGTGATTGCCACTGAGGTCATGCTAGTGAAGGCTGGTGGAATAAGGGGGCAGCTTGCAGTGATTGACACCGAGGCCATGCTAGTGTGGGCGGGTTGAATAAGAGTGCAGCTTTCAGTGATTGACACTGAGGTCATGCTAGTGTGGGCGGGTGGAATAAGAGTGCAGCTTGCAGTGATTGGCACTGAGGTCATGCTAGTGTGGGTGGGTGGAATTAGGGGGTGTTGGACTAGGCCCCTTTTTTCGCTTTTCACCCCCCTATTGTAGGATGTCTCCCCCATGGTAAATAAAGTTGTATAGGCCACGTGAGGTATGAGATGCCCTGGTTACTATGAAAATGTAATGCAGTGGTGTGCAGTTATTAACCTCCTATTATATAAATGTACCCTGATGGAATGCTGTATTTAAAATGGATGCATGGCTTTGTGTTCTGCCACCTCACTGCAGTAGGTTAGCGGTCTAGATGTTAGGTACTCAGCCATCCCTGCTTTTGGAGGGAAACCCTGGCACCCAGGGTTCTCTACTCCTCCCCCTGAGCCAGTTAGAACTAGTTCGCCTGAAAATTCTAGAAGGCATTGGCACTGCCTGGTAGGTGGGGTGAGGGGCATATAAATAAGGGGACTTTGCCACCATGTGCTGAGACAGAGCAGGGACAGGAATGTGAAGGGACCTGCTGCCAGGGGATACCGCGACTTCGGCCTGTGTGCTGGACCCTGCACCCATCTATCACCCCTCTACGGTCCCCAGGGCTAGGGAAGCCCCACTGCAGGAATTCAGGCTGCTGTGTAGGAGGAGGGCCACGCTACAGTGGAAGATGGTGAAAGCCTCCGCCCTGTTTTGATGAGTCCCCACTAACTGTTGACCTGGCCCAGTAGTGCCTGCTGCTCTGACACCCGGCCCCCTGGAGAAGGAGGGCCCCCCTAGGTCCCTGAGGCTGGTGGGACCTGGCACCACGTGAGTGCTGCACCTGAAAGCGCCTGAAGAGGAAAGCGCCATATTGGGGCTGGACTGGACCCCCCCCACCCCAGGAGGTGAGGAGCGTTACCCTGGGGCCCTTGAGGCTTGCTGTTGGGACTGTCCGCCCCCCTTGCGCTGCATGCTGGAAGTGCTGTGCCAAGAGGAACTGAGCCTGTCAAGCGCTATACCTCAAGCCCCAGAGAAGAGGAGCTGAGACCTTCCTGCCTAGTCACTACATGGAAGGGGCTGCTGGTATGCCCCCACGTCATGTGGAATCAAGCGCTGTGCTGGTAAAGCGCGATTGCTGAAGATGCTGCCCCTGATGCTAATTTAAATAAAGGCGGGTGCCTATCCTGCATTGGCGAAGAGAAAAGAGGCCCCGCCGCCACCCAGGGTAAGAAAAAGGAGAGTGCTGTGTCTGCACCCCGCGGGTGCCTACCCCGCATTCTAGTGCCTCGACGAGGGTGCCCACCCCGCAGATTGCCGCCAAAACCCACCGCCGCGGCCCTAGTGTCGCTGATTGAAGTGTCCGCTGCCGCCTGTTTCACCGCCGTGGCCTCCGGAGGCGGGAGAGGGCCGCCATGGCATTGAGGAGGCCCGAGCCGAGCCTGGTGAAGTCAAGGAGGGCAGTATCACAAGGCTGGGGCACCGGCCACGTCACCGGCCGTGCCCCCAGCCCGCCGCACACGGATTGGCTATTGCGGCTGCATTCCCCCGCCGGCTGCGCTGTGATTGGCGGCCAGCGCCACACCTCCAGGAGCCGCACATGGATTGGCTGAGAGGCCGAGCCATCCCGGAAGCCAGCAGCGGTAGTGCAGGGTTCCTGTGGTGGAGAGGGATCCCCGTGTGGACCAAGGAGCCAGGCGGGAGCCTACCCCGCGCAGGCCTGAGCCCTCGAAAGTGCCAGCAGCCCCGGGGAAGCAGTGAGAGATGGCCGAGCGGAGAGCAGGAGCCTACTCCACCTCCGCTCGTGGAGCAGTGTCTGCGACTGTCTGGTGGGGGCGAAGTGAGGCCTCGAGGCACATTGTCGGTGCCTGCCCCGCGCCTGCTGCGATCCCAGCAAGGAAGGAGCCCAGTGCAGCTGGTGAGTGGGGGCTCAACTGGTAGTGGGTTAGGGGGGTGCCGGGGCACAGGGTTGTGCCCGCCCCCAGGAACAGTGTTGCTCTGCAGGTGCCCCGTCTGTCAGCGGGCACCTGCAAAGTTGGGCCAAGGGGAGCCAGGAGCTCACTCGGACTTTGCCAATTGGAAAGGAACTAAGGTCCCCCGGAACTGGGCATTAGCCCCATTTGGTGACTGTGTTTATAATTAAGTTAACCCCTGGCTAGGGGAGAGTTCTTGATACCCTGCCCTGCAGCAGGGAGCGGTGTCCCCATCTTGGAGGGGCCCTATAAGTTGGAGTTCAGGTGTTTGAAGGATCCTCATGCCCAGGAACTGTGGAACACTGGTGGGGGGTTGAAGACATGTTCTGTGCTGAAGTGTCCTAGGCAGTACTGCTGCATTGATCCTGCTGAGGCCCCACGTTGAAATGGTTGTGCCCATAGTGAATTTCACGCCTAATGTTTTGTTCACGCTGAGGGGTATGCCCACAGGTTTGCGCCCGGTGCTAATGCTTTACGCCCCATGTAACATGGGGTCAGGCTAACAGGCTAATGTAGGTTTTACGCATAGTGTTTCCCCATCCCAATCTGGTTTTGCCTACAGCGTTGATTATGTCTGGTGGGTTCCATACCAAGGTTATGTCTCTACAATCGCATGCTTTGTGCCAAGGAGGTGTAGGGAGTTTATAGGCCTAAGAGATTGCCCACGCTTTCACTGATGCTGGAGACATGTACCTACATGAGGTTATGCCAAATGTTAATGTTTTTCTATGTCAGCATTGCAACTAATGGACTCACCTTGCTTTTCCCATTTTCCCTGTAAATAATCCCGCCTGGTATACATTGCCCTGGCGCCAGTTGGCGCCCCATTGTGATTACTGTGTTTTACTTTTGCATCTTTAGTACAATACTAAAGTTATTCTTTTTCATCCAAATTGGTGTTGTGTCTCTTTTGTGGTGTGCCTGGTGTGTCGTCTGTGCGTACTGCGTGGATGCTTCACACGTGTCCTCAGGAGTTTGGCCTGCCCGCTCGGCACCATGCTACCCCTCCGTAGAATTGGTAACCCCATTTCTAACAGGGGGCAGCTTGCAGTGATTGACACTGAGGTCGTGCTAGTGTGGGCGGGTGGAATAAGAGTGCAGCTTGCAGTGATTGGCACTGAGGTCATGCTAGTGTGGGTGGGTGGAATTAGGGGGCAGCTTGCAGTGATTGACACTGAGGTCATGCTAGTGTGGGTGGGTGGAATTAGGGGGCAGCTTGCAGTGATTGACATTGAGGTCATGCTAGTGTGGGCGGGTGGGATAAGGGTACAGCTTGCAGTGATTGACACTGAGGTCATTCTAGTGAAGGCTGGTGGAATAAGGGGGCAGCTTGCACTGATTGACACTGAGGCCATGCTAGTGTGGGCGGGTGGAATAAGGGGGCAGCTTGCAGTGATTGACACTATATCATGCTAGCGTGGGTGGGTGGAATAAGGGGGCAGCTTGCACTGGTTGACACTGAGGTCATGCTACTGTGGGCTGGTGGAATAAGGGGGCAGCTTCCACTGATTGACATTGAGGTCATGCTAGTGTGGGCTGATGGAATAAGGGGGCAGCTTGCACTGATTGACATTGAGGTCATGCTAGTGTGGGCGGTGGAATAAGGGAGCAACTTGCACTGATTGACATTGAAGTCATGCTAGTGCGGGCGGGTGGAATAAGAGTGCAGCTTGCACTGATTGACATTGAGGCCATGCTAGTGTGGGCGGGTGGAATAAGGGGGCAGCTTGCACTGATTGACATTGAGGTCATGCTAGTGTGGGCGGGTGGAATAAGGGGGCAGCTTGCACTGGTTGACACTGAGGCCATGCTAGTGTGGGCTGGTGGAATAAGGGAGCAACTTGCACTGATTGACATTGAGGCCATGCTAGTGTGGGCTGGTGGAATAAGGGGGCAGCTTGCACTGATTGACATTGAGGTCATGCTAGTGTGGGTGGTGGAATAAGGGGGCAGCTTGCACTGATTGACATTGAGGTCATGCTAGTGTGGGTGGTGGAATAAGGGGGCAGCTTGCACTGATTGACATTGAGGTCATGCTAGTGTGGGTGGTGGAATAAGGGGGCAGCTTGCACTGATTGACATTGAGGTCATGCTAGTGTGGGCGGGTGGGTGGAATAAGGGGGCAGCTTGCAGTGATTGACACTGAGTACACGCTGTTTTGGACTGGTGTTCTAGACGGGTAGCGTGCGTTGATTGGCACAGGTTTCACACTGATTTGTGGTGCTATAAAAGGACAATGCTCGCTGATTAACGCAGGTTTCGCATTTATTTTCTTGGGTGTGTACTTTAGCCGTACAGTGTATGTGATTTATACTTTGCATCAGTTTCATGCTGGTAGGGGCTGGTAATGTATGAGAGCAGCTTGTAATGATTGACTCAGTTGCTTTGATGCTCTTTTGGACAGGTGCTTTAGGAAGGCAAAATGCAGTGATTAACACAGGTTTACCATTTTCTTAGGTGTGTAGTTGAGGGGATTTGCATCAGTTTCATGCTGGCATGGGCTGGTGACGTATAAGAGCAGCCTGCAATTATTGACTCAGTTTTGATGCTCTTCTGGACTGGTATTTTAGGAGGGGAGCGTGTAGTGATTGACACAGTTGGCACATTGACGTGATTGTGTGGAAGGACAACTTTTACTGAATGAAAAAGGTTTCACACTGTCTTCTTGGGTTAGTAGTTCAGGCGAACAGTATAAAGTGACGGGCAGCGCTTTCTTTGATTTTTATTACTTTTGTTCTTTCTTGGGGAAGGAATTTAATGATGGCAATCACTATTATTCTGTTTTCAGTTGATGAGAGCAGAGAGAGCAAGGAGAACCAGTGGCTGGGTGTCAGCGTGAAGAGTCAAGGCATCGGGGGCAAGATTGTGGTAAGTTTTGCAAAAATCCTTTTTTGGGCCAGTAGCAAGGGATCTGTGAACGGGATTATGGCAATTCTTCTCAACTCCGTCGGGTAGCATTCCATTCCAACATTTTTGAGTAAAAACCGGGGGACCAATCACACACAAATCACCTTAGTAATGCCCCAAACGAGTAGTCCTGTCCAAAAAACAAGGTTTCTTCCCCTGAGCAGGAGATCGCAAGCAACCCACACGGGTCTTTACCTTACTGGGCCTCACTGTTGAGGAGGGCAGAGGACAGTTCCTCTTGTACCCTGTGTTGGTCGAGGCAGTTTAATCTCTTCCCTGCAGTGCGCAAGGGGTAGTTTTAAAGGCACCCTTTGCTTGTCAGAGTAGTTTCTTGCCTGTTCTTCGGTAGGTAGGTGAGAAAGTAATATTTGTTCTGTCAAAGACCGAGGATTGCTTCACGAGAATCCTGTTGTCTCCTGATTACTTTAATGTTTGACTTGTATGGACATTCCTGTTAGATGTCTCAGAAAGTTTCAATGCTTCCGAAAGTTCAATTGACTCTAAGAGCCCAAAATGTTGGGTATTGCTAGTTTTTTGCCTTGAGCAGGCAGCAGTGTTCGCAGTGCAAAATGACTGCTTTTCCTAAAAATACTTGGGAAATGTATAACTTTCCCCAAACATTCCGAGACTGGGTCAAAAATAGTAAATACGCCTCCTAGAATATCTTGTGCAGAGTTGTGCTATCCCCAAATATTCTAGGCCTGGAGTTAGGATAGTAAATTTCAACTCCCAGTATGGGCCACACCCACATCTGGCTGCAGAATGCCCTAATGGTCCAGAAATGTTGAAAGCTTTAGAAAGTGAGAATACTTCAGGAAGCACCTTCGTTGTTGCCCAGGGTCCAGGAGTAACCACGCATGCATCTTGGAGACTGTTCCTGTGATGGACAAGTTTAGTGCACGATGTCTGTTTGAAGTGTTGGAGACCCATGCAGCCCTTATCAAACTTTTAAGAAGTCCCACTCAAGCCTCTTGTTCAGTTGATGTCTAATGATGCAGCTTTGCTAAATCCGCTCTCATGGATGGACAGAGGTTCCTTTGGCTTCTGACATGGATCAATGTGAGCCAAGTTTCCTCAAGCACTCCCTGACGCCACCTCATAAGAGCCATGCTTAGATGAGACTGTAGCCATTTTTGGTTAGCCATGCCCCCCTTGGGAAGAGGATGAATTGACACTTCTGGTCACTTTTGCCTACTGGTTGCTCCAGTAGAAGCTGTGTCATTGGGAGGAGACGCCATTCTGCAGGCCACTCCACACTGCGTTTCCCATTGTCTATGTCTATGTGAGAATATTTATAAAGCGCAACTGTTACTCCAAGGAGTGTGCTGCCACTACTGCAGAGTGAGTCAAGACCCACTGACGTTCTTACTGCCACTGGGTACTCCAGCGATCACTTGTAGCCTAGGAGTGCGTTTTCCTGTTGGCTGCTCCAGCGCTAGCTATTGCCTCAGAAGAAGCCATTTTACCTTGTATCTACCTTATGGTTGCTCTAGTGCACGCGGTTGCCCCATGAGGGGAGGCCTTTCCGCAGTGCGTGTTGCTGTCCACTTCTCCATTGCAGGTTATTGTCTCCGGAGGAGAGGTCATTCTATAGCTTATTTTCCAATTGGCGAAACCAGAACAGGCTCTTCAGGAAGCTTCCTAGGAATATACCAATGGCTCTTATGGCAAGGGTGGGGATATCAATGGCAGGCGGTGTTGGCAGTAGATATGAGGGGGTTTTGTGGGGTGGTAGAGCCTGAAGCAATGAGCCCATCCTGGGACTGGAGAGACAGGTGGGTGCTTATGCGTTTGAACATATTTCTGTCAACTTCCTCTGACTTTCCTAGTTTATATTTGTCTGTGTTATACCCCCTGTCCCCAATGTAAACATGTGTTTTATGTTTGTCTGTCTTCTAAAGTGTCTTAGTACCTGTGCCATTCTCTCTTGAGTGGGTCGGGGTACCTCTGTGAAACCTAGGGTTGGTAGGAGTATGTCAGTGCCCAACTCCGCTTCGGGCTGTCTCTGTCTTTCTCTTTTGTATTCTGCTGTGCGTCGTTGTGAGGCTGGGAGTGTCAGGAGTGTGTTTGGATTTTGGGCTTTCTAGAATCTCTCTTTCTCTTCCCCTATATCTTTCTCATTCTGTCTCTTCTTCGCTGCCATTCTGAATGTGTGTGATCCGAGCCAAATACTTGAAAAATATAAGAACCCAACAAAGTGTCACCCAAAATTGAGCAGAAGTGGAGTAGTGGTCAGGAGTTGTTAACAAACAAATTGCAATCATTTTTACAACAGAAGACATTTTGGGAATAGAAGCCAAACACAGCAATTTGCTGGCTGTGGTTCCCTGGAATGGCTACGAGGGGGCGGGAGCTCATTCAAGTCAAGTCAAACCTTTTTATTGATTAAGACCCTAACAGGGATCTATAATATTACATTAAATTAAATTACTGGAATCAAGCTTTAAAACCAAAAGTACAAATACATAAAATATTTAAAACACTTTCAGAATAGATTTAAAAATTGTAAATAAATTATAACTCACAATTTCATTTGGCGGAGACCTGATAACATTTAGCAAACAGTGCATTGTATTTTGGTAGTGAAGTGAATACGGCTATGCATTTCCTTTCCCCCAGAGAATTGGTTTAAAGAACAATAGTTTCATAGGTGATTTTACTTTTGCACTGCACAGCACAAACTTTTGTTTAAAAGGTAGCAGATGAAAAAAGGCTTTTCCAGATCTTCAGGACTTACTTTTCAGACGCTGGTCCACAGTTTACAGCTGCAGGGACCCTCCCATACCTTGAATTCCACTGTGAAATATCCAGTTGCAACTGGTTTGGGGGTTTTCTTTGCAGCAGTTTCACTCCCTCAGTATGCAGGGATTTCTGTACTCTTTAGACACTGAGAACGTTCACATGGACTATCAGGAGGAAGTGACCAGCTGCTGCTGGTCTTCTGGTTTTCCTCCAAGCAGGCACAGCTTCCTGTCTCTCCAGGACCTTCCACACCCTCCAACAGAAAGCAGGCTCTACACTCAGGACCTGGAGCTCTTTATACCTTTTGATCGATAAGACAATGTCTTACTTAGCCTATGGTCTAAGTACGAGATTCAAGGTAAAGCTGGAGGCTGTGTCTTCACAATTCTTACCAGGTGAGGATCTTCTAACATGAATCTTCTGTAATGCTCAGCACTAGCTTTTAAAGGGTTAACATACCCATGCATGGATGATGGCAACAATCCCTAAGTAAGTGAATCTGACGCATGCTCCATGCCTACGTTTTACTACAATTTCAAAAAGGGGGTGGTGATGGACAGAGTATCTGAGTTAATAAGAACACTCCTACCCAGTCAACAGATCAGGGCTTGATCCATCACCGTTTTTTAGCTCACTGCACCATCCCAGTTCAGAACCTGGCTATATGCAAATTAGTCTGTCCCTGGCCCAGTGCATCATGGGAACAGGGCAGACCAAACTACCAAGCCAATTCTTCACTGGAAAGGAAACAAGCTTCCGGGGACCGGTTTCTGGCATTACAGCCGTCTTCGGCCCGGCTTGCTTGAATCCTGATGGTGCAGTGAGCAAGGGACTCATGTCTGAGCATACCCTTCCACACTTATGGTGGCCAAAATAATTTCAAAAAGGGGGTGGTGATGGACAGAGTATCTGAGTTAATCAGAACACTCCTACCCAGTCAACAGATCAGGGCTTGAACCATCACCGTTTTTTAGCTCACTGCACCATCCCAGTTCAGAACCTGGCTATATGCAAATTAGTCTGTCCCTGGCCCAGTGCATCATGGGAACAGGGCAGACCAAACTACCAAGCCAATTCTTCACTGGAAAGGAAACAAGCTTCCGGGGACCGGTTTCTGGCATTACAGCCGTCTTCGGCCCGGCTTGCTTGAATCCTGATGGTGCAGTGAGCAAGGGACTCATGTCTGAGCATACCCTTCCACACTTATGGTGGCCAAAATAATTTCAAAAAGGGGGTGGTGATGGACAGAGTATCTGAGTTAATCAGAACACTCCTACCCAGTCAACAGATCAGGGCTTGATCCATCACCGTTTTTTAGCTCACTGCACCATCCCAGTTCAGAACCTGGCTATATGCAAATTAGTCTGTCCCTGGCCCAGTGCATCATGGGAACAGGGCAGACCAAACTACCAAGCCAATTCTTCACTGGAAAGGAAACAAGCTTCCGGGGACCGGTTTCTGGCATTACAGCCGTCTTCGGCCCGGCTTGCTTGAATCCTGATGGTGCAGTGAGCAAGGGACTCATGTCTGAGCATACCCTTCCACACTTATGGTGGCCAAAATAATTTCAAAAAGGGGGTGGTGATGGACAGAGTATCTGAGTTAATCAGAACACTCCTACCCAGTCAACAGATCAGGGCTTGATCCATCACAGTTTTTTAGCTCACTGCACCATCCCAGTTCAGAACCTGGCTATATGCAAATTAGTCTGTCCCTGGCCCAGTGCATCATGGGAACAGGGCAGACCAAACTACCAAGCCAATTCTTCACTGGAAAGGAAACAAGCTTCCGGGGACCGGTTTCTGGCATTACAGCCGTCTTCGGCCCGGCTTGCTTGAATCCTGATGGTGCAGTGAGCAAGGGACTCATGTCTGAGCATACCCTTCCACACTTATGGTGGCCAAAATAATTTCAAAAAGGGGGTGGTGATGGACAGAGTATCTGAGTTAATCAGAACACTCCTACCCAGTCAACAGATCAGGGCTTGATCCATCACCGTTTTTTAGCTCACTGCACCATCCCAGTTCAGAACCTGGCTATATGCAAATTAGTCTGTCCCTGGCCCAGTGCATCATGGGAACAGGGCAGACCAAACTACCAAGCCAATTCTTCACTGGAAAGGAAACAAGCTTCCGGGGACCGGTTTCTGGCATTACAGCCGTCTTCGGCCCGGCTTGCTTGAATCCTGATGGTGCAGTGAGCAAGGGACTCATGTCTGAGCATATCCTTCCACACTTATGGTGACCAAAATAATTTCAAAAAGGGGGTGGTGATGGACAGAGTATCTGAGTTAATCAGAATACTCCTACCCAGTCAACAGATCAGGGCTTGATCCATCACCGTTTTTTAGCTCACTGCACCATCCCAGTTCAGAACCTGGCTATATGCAAATTAGTCTGTCCCTGGCCCAGTGCATCATGGGAACAGGGCAGACCAAACTACCAAGCCAATTCTTCACTGGAAAGGAAACAAGCTTCCGGGGACCGGTTTCTGGCATTACAGCCGTCTTCGGCCCGGCTTGCTTGAATCCTGATGGTGCAGTGAGCAAGGGACTCATGTCTGAGCATACCCTTCCACACTTATGGTGGCCAAAATAATTTCAAAAAGGGGGTGGTGATGGACAGAGTATCTGAGTTAATCAGAACACTCCTACCCAGTCAACAGATCAGGGCTTGATCCATCACCGTTTTTTAGCTCACTGCACCATCCCAGTTCAGAACCTGGCTATATGCAAATTAGTCTGTCCCTGGCCCAGTTCATCATGGGAACAGGGCAGACCAAACTACCAAGCCAATTCTTCACTGGAAAGGAAACAAGCTTCCGGGGACCGGTTTCTGGCATTACAGCCGTCTTCGGCCCGGCTTGCTTGAATCCTGATGGTGCAGTGAGCAAGGGACTCATGTCTGAGCATACCCTTCCACACTTATGGTGGCCAAAATAATTTCAAAAAGGGGGTGGTGATGGACAGAGTATCTGAGTTAATCAGAACACTCCTACCCAGTCAACAGATCAGGGCTTGATCCATCACCGTTTTTTAGCTCACTGCACCATCCCAGTTCAGAACCTGGCTATATGCAAATTAGTCTGTCCCTGGCCCAGTGCATCATGGGAACAGGGCAGACCAAACTACCAAGCCAATTCTTCACTGGAAAGGAAACAAGCTTCCGGGGACCGGTTTCTGGCATTACAGCCGTCTTCGGCCCGGCTTGCTTGAATCCTGATGGTGCAGTGAGCAAGGGACTCATGTCTGAGCATACCCTTCCACACTTATGGTGGCCAAAATAATTTCAAAAAGGGGGTGGTGATGGACAGAGTATCTGAGTTAATCAGAACACTCCTACCCAGTCAACAGATCAGGGCTTGATCCATCACCGTTTTTTAGCTCACTGCACCATCCCAGTTCAGAACCTGGCTCTATGCAAATTAGTCTGTCCCCGGCCCAGTGCATCATGGGAACAGGGCAGACCAAACTACCAAGCCAATTCTTCACTGGAAAGAAAACAAGCTTCCGGGGACCGGTTTCTGGCATTACAGCCGTCTTCGGCCCGGCTTGCTTGAATCCTGATGGTGCAGTGAGCAAGGGACTCATGTCTGAGCATACCCTTCCACACTTATGGTGGCCAAAATAATTTCAAAAAGGGGGTGGTGATGGACAGAGTATCTGAGTTAATCAGAACACTCCTACCCAGTCAACAGATCAGGGCTTGATCCATCACCGTTTTTTAGCTCACTGCACCATCCCAGTTCAGAACCTGGCTATATGCAAATTAGTCTGTCCCTGGCCCAGTGCATCATGGGAACAGGGCAGACCAAACTACCAAGCCAATTCTTCACTGGAAAGGAAACAAGCTTCCGGGGACCGGTTTCTGGCATTACAGCCGTCTTCGGCCCGGCTTGCTTGAATCCTGATGGTGCAGTGAGCAAGGGACTCATGTCTGAGCATACCCTTCCACACTTATGGTGGCCAAAATAATTTCAAAAAGGGGGTGGTGATGGACAGAGTATCTGAGTTAATCAGAACACTCCTACCCAGTCAACAGATCAGGGCTTGATCCATCACCGTTTTTTAGCTCACTGCACCATCCCAGTTCAGAACCTGGCTATATGCAAATTAGTCTGTCCCTGGCCCAGTGCATCATGGGAACAGGGCAGACCAAACTACCAAGCCAATTCTTCACTGGAAAGGAAACAAGCTTCCGGGGACCGGTTTCTGGCATTACAGCCGTCTTCGGCCCGGCTTGCTTGAATCCTGATGGTGCAGTGAGCAAGGGACTCATGTCTGAGCATACCCTTCCACACTTATGGTGGCCAAAATAATTTCAAAAAGGGGGTGGTGATGGACAGAGTATCTGAGTTAATCAGAACACTCCTACCCAGTCAACAGATCAGGGCTTGATCCATCACCGTTTTTTAGCTCACTGCACCATCCCAGTTCAGAACCTGGCTATATGCAAATTAGTCTGTCCCCGGCCCAGTGCATCATGGGAACAGGGCAGACCAAACTACCAAGCCAATTCTTCACTGGAAAGGAAACAAGCTTCCGGGGACCGGTTTCTGGCATTACAGCCGTCTTCGGCCCGGCTTGCTTGAATCCTGATGGTGCAGTGAGCAAGGGACTCATGTCTGAGCATACCCTTCCACACTTATGGTGGCCAAAATAATTTCAAAAAGGGGGTGGTGATGGACAGAGTATCTGAGTTAATCAGAACACTCCTACCCAGTCAACAGATCAGGGCTTGATCCATCACCGTTTTTTAGCTCACTGCACCATCCCAGTTCAGAACCTGGCTATATGCAAATTAGTCTGTCCCTGGTCCCTGGCCCAGTGCATCATGGGAACAGGGCAGACCAAACTATCAAGCCAATTCTTCACTGGAAAGGAAACAAGCTTCCGGGGACCGGTTTCTGGCATTACAGCCGTCTTCGGCCCGGCTTGCTTGAATCCTGATGGTGCAGTGAGCAAGGGACTTGGCTTTTGTAGTCTGGTCTGCCCTGTTCCCATGATGCACTGGGCCAGGGACAGACTAATTTGCATACAGCCAGGTTCTGAAACTGGGATGGTGCAATGAGCTAAAAAACGGTGTTGGATCTAGCCCTGATCTCTTGACTGGGTGAGAGTACTCTGCTTAATTCAGAGACTCTGTCCATCACCACCCCTTGTTGTAAATAATTGTGTCCACCCTAAGCGTGGAAGGGTATACTCAGATGTGAGTCCCTTGCTCATTGCACCATCAGGATTCAAGCAAGCCGGGCCGAAGACGGCTGAAATGCCAGAAACTGGTCCCCGGAAGCTTGTTTCCTTCCCAGTGTAAGAATTGGCTTTTGTAGTCTGGTCTGCCCTGTTCCCATGATGCACTGGGCCAGGGACAGACTAATTTGCATACAGCCAGGTTCTGAAACTGGGATGGTGCAATGAGCTAAAAAACGGTGTTGGATCTAGCCCTGATCTCTTGACTGGGTGAGAGTACTCTGCTTAATTCAGAGACTCTGTCCATCACCACCCCTTGTTGTAAATTACGTTTTACTACAGAGTGGACCAATCCCTGCCTTAAAAAGTTCCCGTATTGTAACATCTATCCCGGAGTATTTTGTGCTACAATCCACAAAGATGGCAGCTCTAAGCTTTCCCTCCTCTTCTGTCTAGTTCTGCTCAAACTTTTCCTAACCATCCCACTCCTGCCTTCAAAAGATCAGAGACTAATCTCACCCTTTCTAGACAAATTTTACTGCAGCCCATTGCCAAGAAGTTGTCCCCTGAGCCTTAAAGACCATTTGCTAGAGAAGAATCATTTAAGAGTGAGCAACTGGCCACACTGCTCAGGGAGGAAGAGAGGCCTGAGCCACAGGGAGTTGTTCCAAGGGAAAGGAATTATCTGTTTGTGCTCTTCAGCTGAGTTTTACAAAAAGCAATCTTACAAAAGCTTTGTTAGAAATGTAGATACACAGAATCCAAAGGTTATACATATTAATCTACAGGCTGCAAACTTTGAGTATATGTCTATTTTTAACAAACGTTAGCAAAAATGGGTGTTAGACAAGAATGTTGCACCTTGAAATTGCGCCTTGCTGCAGTCACTTGCACAACAGATAGATTCTAAGCCTTGGTTTCTATTTGAAGTGGAAGTGAATCGTTTTCCATTTCAGATTGATTCAGATTTCAGCGTTGAGACACCCAAGGGTATTTGTGCGCTTTACAAATTGCTTAAGTAAAATAAATAAATAAATTGATAAACACTAAGAACAGTTTAAATGCACCCTTATAACTGATTCAACAAGTAAAAAATCTGCCAATTTAATTCCAAAAATGTCTTTGATTTTTTTTTTTTTAAACAATGATCTAGATCTTTACAACCACATATGCTGGCTTGAGCCCATGTTCCAGCTTTCTTCAGATGCAAGTGTGGAGAAACTTTTCCTGCAGCTTACATCTGAGATGTAACTTTTTTTCAGCTTACATAACGTAAACGCATAGTAGAGCTGACTTATCAAAATGTCTAAAATGCACTTTGATTGCACAATCGTTTTTCATTTTCGGGAAGTCCCAGTGAAATGCTGAACTGTTTTGCTTAACCCAGCTGCACTTTATCTAAAAATCTCAGCTATTCTTAGTTAAAAAAAATACAAACAGAAATTAGAAAAAGAAGGCAAAAAGATTAGGTTCCTACAATATGTGTACCGCTGGCATGTGTTTTGAGTGTGTTTATCTATATCCCCGGGTCTAAGCATTTCTTTTTGTGTTCTTGTCCAGGTGGCTCTTTATGCTTTTGGGAGTGTTGGTGCATATTTCTATGGCTTGGTCTGTTGAGTGTCTCTCTCTCTCTCTCCCTCTGTCTCTTTCCATCTCTTTCAATGTCTAAGCATGTCTTTGTGTACCTGTGTCAAAGTGCATCTGTAGTGGAGAGCTTTAAATGTGTCCCCATTTCTGGGTGGTGGAGTTTGCTCCCTCCTGTCTATGTCCGAATGTGTCCCTTTGCTGTCTGTGTTAGATGTATGTGACGTGGAGCCCTCGTTCACCCTCTTCCTGTACTCCAGGCCTGTGCCCACCTCTACGAGGCTCGCCAGAGGCTCACGCAGCCATCAGAGACCCGGGATGTGATTGGCCGCTGCTACGTCCTGAGTGAGGACTTGACTATCAGCGACGAGCAAGATGGCGGCGAGTGGAAGTTCTGTGAAGGCCGCACTACAGGCCACGACCAATTTGGCTTCTGCCAGCAGGGGACATCTGTCGGCTTCACCTCTGACAACCACTACATCATGCTGGGGGCACCAGGCACCTACCACTGGAAAGGTGAGTCGAGACCAGATGGGGGGGGGGGGGGGTATGGAAGGAACATGGATGTCAGTTGGATTCTAGCTGAAGGGCAGGAGAAGAGAGGGTAAGCTGGTGTGTAGCATGGAAAGCGGCGAGGTGGGGGGGGCATTCGAGAGAGCAGGAGTAAGCTGTACAGGTGGGTATGGAAAAGGGCAAGAGGGTGACGAAAAGGATGGGCAGAGGGGCTGGGGTGAGGTGGCTCAAGGTGACATGATGGAGCACAGCGAGAGGGTGGGAAGATACAGTGGGGGAAAGTGGGAAGGAAGGCAAAGAGGGGGTCCAGAACAAAATACAGGAGGGCTAGAGAGAAGGGTGATGGGAGGGAGGATAACGCGTTATTGGTGGGAGAGTGGATGGGGGGGGGAGGGGCATCCGATGTGGCTCTGATCAGCAGCAGAAGAGGCTTCAGTAAGTCTCCGTCGCTGCCATTGAGACATGGGGGCGCGTGGGCCGTCCCCCACCCCTCCCCTCCAGAACCACATTGACCCTTGGATATGACCTCCATAGCAGCAGACAGAATGCAAGAGGTGACACGGCCAGATCCAACGAGAGAAGTATAGATGCACAGATCACACGTGCACAGGCAGAGAGGCGCTGAGCTCGGCCTCTGACGTCACAGACAAGGCATGCGCACACTTCGATGGCGGCAGATGGAGACTCTGTGACATCACAGAATCTGTGACATCACAGAGCGAGGGCTGGTCACGGTAAGACGGGACCTCAGTGGCAGCGAGAGGAGAAGAGGCGCAGAGGCCCCCGTGATACCCCGGGGCGAGAAGGCACAGAGCATCCCTCCCTGGACCCAGGGACCGATGAAGCAAGTACTCCAGCATTCAGCGTGACAAGGTATCAGTGGTGCCACAGAGAAGGAAACCCACGGCCAACGAGACCAGAGAGGAGTGGAATTGTGGAGTGACCTGAGGTTGTGTACGGGCCTGACGTGTCCACCACGAACATGAGGCCCCTTGGAGTCGCCGTCTATGGAGCCGCATGGAAGCAAAGACGCACACAGACCGGATGTGGCTTTGGTGTGCAGGCGACCGTGTGTAGAAGAACCACATGGAGGAGAAGATGTGAGCAGGCCTGACATGGCACGGTTGGCACCAGAAAGAAGGGGAGGCTTGGAGTGCACCTCCGGGGAACCCAGCGGCCAGAAATCGCAGACAGGCGCTATATAGCACCCCGCTGTGGATACGCTGTATATAAGCTTCACGTGAAGAGGAGTGTGTATGTGTCACCGTTGCATCACACGCCGGAGCAGTGTCCAGTTTACCTCCATCAAGGATGGCAGCGTGGTGGCCAAACCCAGGAATGCCAGTCACGACTCTACCTGCAGGTGGGGCGGTCGCTCCAGTGAAGGAAAGCCTCGCCTCGCGCTGGGTGACAGGGTGTTATCATAAGCCACAGTCACTGCACCTGTCGTGCACCTTCGACCCCCGCCCCCGGAGAGCGGCAGCCAGTGCTCCCCACCTCGCCACATTATTAACATGAGTGTTTGGTTTCTAGGTGAGCTGCGCGTGGAGCTGTTCAACCTGACCTCCCTGGAGCTGGGCCACTATGACGATGGGCCGTACGAGGTGGGGGGAGAGAAGTCCCGCGACTCCCGGCTCATCCCACTCCCTTTGAACAGCTACTTGGGTAGGGTGACACGGCGGCGTGGCGCGGGGCAGGGAACCTGCGGGCCTGGAGGAGGCGGTGCCTTGAAGGGGCAGCCAGGGGCTAGCTGGATGGTGCCACCTGGAGTGGCACAGAAGGCTGCAAGGGGCCTGTCCAGCCACGAGACCTGAAACTAGCTTAACGGGGATATATCATTCATTCGTGAGCCCCAGCAGACAGTGACAAAGTGGGTGTGACTTGTGTTTTCAGGACCATGGTTTCATACAAACATACAGCGGTGTCCAGTCCCTAGATTTTCCCTCTTCCATTTTCCAAATTTACTCTTTTGAAACGTTCTGCGTTTAAGCTTTTAACCTGGCTAGAATTAACCAGAGCGCCGGCCCAGGGTGTTGACCAAGTGATGACGTAACTGGCATGGCGAATTCACAAAGACTTCCCATTTTATTGAAGGCGCATGTCTCACCCTGCGCTGGCACTATTTATCAGGCGACAAACTGTTGTTTTCCCAGCCATTGCGGCAGGTCACCGCGCAGGTATGTGCCGCCAAGAGAACAGCTTCTAAAAGCGACCCTGTGCCTTCGCCTTGATTTCCCTCATTTTGGATAAAGATGAACACAGCACAGTTCGACAGTGATCTCAAATCAGCAGCACAATTGAAACCATTTTAAAAGGCAGAGAGTCCGATGACGTGATTGGAGATTTTAATTAACTAACAATAGTCCTGAACCAGAGTCTCGAAAGCACAAGTCACAATGGTCCTGTTCTGTCTTTTGGATCATGGATGGGGGTGGGGGTTCAACAGTCTTTCATTTGGGCACACTGAAGCACAGTTCGGGCACCCCTTCATTTATTCACCGCCTCCTCGTCCTGCAGACCTCTCCCTCCAGCCACAAGGCCACTTTTTTTCAATCTTTTCTAACTCTGCTTTTTCTCTCTGTCTGTTCCTTCCCGTTCTCGGATCCGCAGGACTGTTGTTTGTGACAAACTTTAATAGCTCAGACCCCGACCAGATGGTGTATAGGAGTCTGGCGCCCCCCGACAGTGGGAGAGGTGCTCCTGGAGATGTGATACAGAATAGCTACTTAGGTTTGTAACCGGCGAGGCGTGTGCGGCGGCCGGCCGTCCACACTTGTCTGCCCCTGTGTGTCCCATCTCGGCCTCCGTAGTATCCCAGTTCCCCCGTAGTAGTTCGTGTTGTGTTTCTGTGGTCACTGTTCACCTGTGTCGCTGCGCTTTTGAAGGGATAGGGTAATGCCAGACAGTCGATGAGGATCCAGGGCTTTCCAAATGGTTGAAAACGCGTGTGTGAGTGTGTAAGCGAATGCGTGTACGGTGCTGTATTTAATTTGTTTACAATGGCTGCAGCAAATCAATCTTAACTCAAAACTTCCTAGCCACGTCCGTGTGCAAATAGTGTTCTCCGCTATTTACTCAAGTGCACCTATCCCTTGTGATGTCTGTCCACTTAGGATTTTTGCCAGGATTTTCAGTTCTAAAGATACCATTTACATTTGCATCCCAAAGCGCCCATCCTTCCACTTTAAAACAATTTTCTGCCTTTTTTCAATAACTCCACTAGATGGCACCCTAAGGCTGCTGGTTTAGTTCGGCCGTAGATTTATTGACCTTATTGCAGGTTTATGAGGACGGAAGGCAAGACATGATGATTTCCAAAAGACTAACTTACGAGCAAATATATTAATTTACCTTATAATTCGTTACGTAGTCTTTATATTACTCTGAAAATATGACAAGATCCGACCCACATGGACCACCAACGCCGAACACCCATGGATACGAAGCTGTTCCGTGCACCTCATTGTTTTAGAAGCAATCTTTGCCTGGTCTGGTCGATGGTGTGTGACAGACAGTTGTGCCGTTAATTACGAACACTTAGTATACTGGCCGTGGTAAGCTGTACGTCTTCCAGTTGACGATGGCAGACTTTTGTGTTTGTGCCATGGCACTCCTGTTGAAAATCCCAGCCTGCTGCTGACTCTTGGGAATGTGAATGGTTGAAGTGAGGCTTTGGGTGCGAATGGTAGAGTCGAATCTTCAGGTTTTGTCTGTGCAGTGGTGCAAAAGGAGTGCATTTCGTTGTCTGGCTTGTGAATTTTTGTGTTAGTGAACTAGCGTAATTTGTTACCATATGTTGAAACTGAGGGGCATATTATCAAGACGGGAGTTAAAATTAGGAAACTGCCGCTAAAGCGGCGATAATGGGCTTGATAACAGGGCCGTACTGAGAACAAAAACCGGTCCTGGCAAAGTGCTCAGCCGCCCCCCCGAAGGGGGGGGAGGGGTGAGACCGAGCTCTTTGCTGGGGCCGGTTTTCGGCCGATTTTGTTACAGGGCCGATTTTGCAGCTATGCTGCTAAAAAGGCCCTGTAACAAAAACGGCCCCCATGGGTCCAAAACCGCCCCCCACCCTTGCGGCGCACCGGGGGATTGCCCGGTGCCCGCAAAGGCCAGTCCGGCCCTGCTTGATAATATGTCCTTGTGAATTCCCATTGAAGCCCATGTTCTGGTGTGAACATGGACTTCAATGGGAATTCACAAGGGCATATTATCAAGCCCATTATCGCCGCTTTCGCAGCAGTTTCCTCCCGCTAATGCGGCGATAATTTTAACGCCGGTTCTTGATAATATGCCCCCTGAATCCTTACACGAATTGTGCTACAAGAGGGCTATGTTGTCATAGATTGACTGTAAGACTTTTTGCACTGATGTGCACAATACAGGTCCGTTGACTCATACACCTTCATTTTGAACCGTAGGTAGGTAAGGGTGACATCAGGGTTTAGGGATGAGTAGTAGTAAAGGGAGGTATTGGTGATTTTGAGGCTCACGGTCTTGGGCAGAGGTAAAAGGGGGGTAAGGGTGATTTTAGAGTTCAGTGTGGGTAGTGGTAAAGGGGATAAGGATGACTAGTGTTCAGGGTGGGTAGAGGTACAGGTAAGTAAAGGGGAATTTAGGGATCGCAATGGGTAGAAGTAAAGGGAGATAAAGATGACTTTAGGGTTTAGGAGTGAGTAGAGATAAAGGGAAGTAGGGTTGAAACATAAGCTTTTTGAAAACACTGTGTGTTTAATGATGAATAAAACATCCTCTAAATCAAGTACAGGTAACCAACAAATAAATACATGTGATACAACAGCCAACAAATTATCTTAAAAACACACACTGTCTGGCAACAGTCTTATAGGAAGGAAGTATGGTGATAAGACAGGCGGCCTAAATGTATGTGTGTGGGTTACCTGTTTCATACTTTAGAGGATGTTTTATTTATCATCAAATACTGGGTGTTGTCAAACGTTTTATGTTTCCATGCCTACGTCTCAGAGACTAAATTGTGACATGAAAATTACTTTTTATCATTAAGTAATTTTGTAAAAATAGCTTTACTATATAAAGTAATTTGCATGCTACAAAGTTCTCAAACCGTAATCAAGTTGTCTTGAAAGAAACAAAAAAAAAATACCACCATCCCAGTTCAAGCAGCACGTTAGAACCCTAATGAGGAAATCAATCAGTACTTGTTCCATGCTCCAGGGAAGAGACAAACACATGAAGACAAAATGAAGTCCACACACTCACCAATGGGAAACAAGAAAATAAGAGTGACAATGAAGCCAGCTAATAGTAAGTAAAGGGTGAGTCGTTAGCCCTTATTAGTTTTATTTTTTTACACCACATGAGCTTTCTCAGGTAACACCTAATTACGCAGGGAAGGAGCCCTGACGCTGAGCTCCCGGGAGCAGGATTATAAACGCTGTGATAATCCCGGCCTTCCCCCACCACTGCACACCCCAAGGAAGTCAGGACTTACAGGAACAGTCCAAACGAAGGTGAGACAAAATTGTGCCGCTTCTGCCAACAAAACGTCAATCCACGCCCCGGTACCTCCAGGACGGCAAATGCTCCCTCGGAGGCGACCCTAGCATAAAGATCATCAATCTTCATGGACAGCCTCAAGTTAGAACCGCAAATGTCCCGAAGCTGACGAATGACCTCAGCCAGCGCGGTTCACAAATAGATCCCGAAGTTGAGAAGAAATCACCATGAGTCCGGCACAGAGCTCTGCCCATTAAGGGAGATTGTCTGACTCCATGATGGCCGCTTTCGGCAGTCCCATGGATCTCCCCCGTACGAGCACAAGATCCTGATGAAAAATGGATCTCTCATCGCCACCCATTGCAGCGAGGCTCTGCTCCCTCCTCCACGATCACAGATCAACTCGTAGCTACCTCCGGACTACCAAAGAGCTTAAGAGAAGTCTGCCTGACCCCAAGATGGACACACCCTTAGCTTCCACCACAATGATTTCCAGGTCAGGCTGAACATCGGACCACCTTCCAAGACCTGTGAATGAGGTTAAGCCGACACTGTCCAATTGCTAGGCTCCACTTCACTCGTGAGAATGCCTGCCCTATGCTGACCGCCACAGGCGCACCCAGGGACGCAGGGAGCAACACCAACTCACCTCTGCCAACCACAAGGTGTCCACCCCTGATGCAATCTCGGATCCCGATAGGATATCAGCACTTTTCAAGTAACTTTCACGCTGCTGAATGCCGTGGCTGCTCCAGCATTAAGCATCAATCAGGCCAGCCAACAAAGAATCCTGATGCCTGCCACAGTATCAAGGAACCACTGGTCAGCCCACAACTCAGATACCTGGCTCCTAAATGGGCGTCCATAGCCCAGATCTAGAATCGGCCAACACCAGCACAACCCCACAGATGTGACCCTAGCAAACACTGGAAGGGTGCGCATCAGGAGCCTTGTGCATCAACTCGCCCCCATTAAGCTGCCGAGTCTTCAAGGAATCACAGAAGTGAGCAAATGCTCTGCGATTCACAACCGGACACCTGACTCTATGACAGCCCGTGGTCTTAATCGCCCCCAGGAGCATCTTCTGACAACAGGAGGTGCATCTTGACTCCACAACCAGACAGCGCAATAATTTCGCAACCAAACGGTCCGGGCTGGTGCTCGTCTGACCAAGCGCCGCTTGGATCCGGAAGTCCTCAGCCTGAACGTAAGGTAAGGGAGTGCTCAGTAGGTCAGAAAGCCCCTACCTCCCTGATCCAACGAGAGTGACCTAATAAGACCTCCCCCTGCCGATGTTCCCCAGCGCCACATCAGCTATTGAAGCATTGCATGTAATAGACCAAGCCCGATCCTCTATCAAGCTCTGACCTCTGAAGAGCTGTCCTCACCCCACCTCAACCAGACTGGAAGCAGACAAATGCACTAATTGATCTGGCCTGACCTGCCAACTAGAGCAGACCCCTCAAGAGTGGCCCTGACTCTCTCATCTACTAGCCCACAAGCTGATCCAGGTCCCCACACCTCTACTCCACTCAAGAAACAGAGAGAAAATGGCACCCAACATGCCATCTTTCAAGAGCCCCCCCATACCGACCTATTTGAAACCCCACGGCCTGAACTCCTTCGCGATCAAATTCCCCCCAACCTCTCATTCAAAGCGAAAAGAAACCTTAAATACAGACTGATCAGACAGCACCTCGAAACACTTTTCGCAGACATCTACCACTGCTCCTCCAAATGGCAAATAAAAATGGATCTAATCTTCCACACAGAAAGACCATATAATTGGACCTCCACGATGAGAACACAGCTACCCATCTCCAAAGCTACGACCTCCCCGCACAGCTGCAAACTGATGACCACACTCGCTAACCGCTCGATACGGAGCGGCAACACTTCTGTGACCATCTACACAAACGGCCCAGTCCTGATCCAATCCAACAACGAGAATCTAGAGGCATTCGACTCTCTCGCCCCTCGCTGAAAATCGCCCCCCTTGCACATGCCCCTACCCTCCCCACCCTACTCCGTACCTCTTGCCAGTCTTCCATATCAGGAGAAACGATCACCCACTCCCTCGCCATTTACCAGAACAACCACACGAGTCACCACCCGTACCCCCGCTCCCTCGAATCAAGAACTACAACCCCCCGCCGAGCCTCCCCCTCCTCCCCCCGATCACCCCAACCTTCAAGCTAGGAACGACCCTCACCCGCAAACACAGACCCCCAGACACCTCACTCATGCTGTGGACAACAGGACGGCTAAAGCGCATCATAACAAACTGCTCCCCCTGTCTACGGTCCCCAAAATGGTCAGCTCCTCCACCAACAGGCCCCACAACACGGACATGCCCACCCTCTTCCGAGACACCCCTGCCCAAGCCACCCTTACCCTCTCCTCTGTAATCATGGAGCAGCGGCTAGCACTTCTAGAAAGCCAGCTAGATCTGATAAATCTGGGCCTGAGCAAAATCTTAACCAACCTCGACTTTGCCCGAAAGACTAGGCAATGGACTCCCACTCTGACTAGCTCCACCCATCTAAGACCAGACAACTCACCACACCTGAGTGAGCTCCCAACCACCCCTGCAACCCTGACACAAAGACCCAGAGACACAGATACAGAGTATCAAACTCAGAGACCCAGTGAGCCCCGAACCACCCCTGCGACCTTGACACAAAGACCCAGAGAAACCGATACAAAGTATCGAAATCAGAGACCCAGAAAAAAGCAGCCATGTCCTCTAAGGAGCCTTCTGAGCTATTTCTAACCTACGACTCTCCCCCCCCCCACAGCCTCCCCAAAAGACAAAATCCAAGTGATCACCGGTTTGGGAAGGGACCACCGCACCTTGAATTCACCGAGACCTCCGGCCCTCCTCACTTCCATTCCCAGGGCCTCCCCCGTAAAGAAACCCATCAAAGAGGAGTTATCTCCGAACTGCATGCTCATAAACTGTATATCAGCCTCTAAACATGCAACAGAACTAGCGGAAACCATCCTCTCCCATGACATAGACATTGCGTTCATAACCGAGACTTGGCTAAAAGAGTTCTCCGCACCAAGCCTAGAAATGTTGGTGCCCCCAGGCTTTACTATCATCAACAAGGACAGAAAAGACCAAAGAGGTGGAGGCATAGCAATCATACATAAGAACACCATTGCCATGATAGAAATGGACACCTTCAATTACAGCACTATTGAATGTCTCACCGCCAACATCAAGACAAACGACATCAGAGCAATTCTCTGCCATCTCCTATACCATCCCCCAAGCAACACTTCCGCATTCGGGGAACACCTGTCGGATCTGATCGCCCACTGCTCACTCGGTGACTCAAATAACTGAATTCTCGGTGACCTCAACTCACTTTGGAATGAGGCAAACAATCCGCTAATTCTGACTTTAAACAATCTTCTTCAGGACAACAGTCTGACCCAGTTCTGCTCAGAAGAAACGCACAATAAAGGAGCAACCTTATATACCATTATCGCTCAGAATAACACACTTACGATCGACCACGTCCTCCCCGTGGACTGGTCTGACCACCACAACATCCTATTCCAAATCAACCAAAAGGCTCTTCTCCAGCCCCCCCTGCTAGACCTCCCCAAATGGTCCAGAAATCTAACGCAGATTCCCCTAAAGGACCTAGAGGAAAGGATGCGCTCGCTCCTCCCCAGCTCCTCTGATCACATCTCCGCAACTAAACTCACCTCGCATTACATCTCAAATATGATGTCCATTCTGGATCACATAGCCTCCCTGAAATAAAAAAAAACAGGAGCACTCAATCGAGATCATGCTGACATCAACTCCGAAAGGAGACAACTAAGAGCCACAGAGAGACTATGGAGATGCAACCCTTCCGACATTCGCAGCGAGCAACTCAAAGCAGCTCGGTGGAAGTATAAAAAACACATCCAAAATGAAAAAAACTCATTTTTCTGCACTGCACTGGGCAACGCAAAAACAGGCCCAGAGAGCTCTTTAACATCATTAGGCAACAAACCTCCAAGCCTGCTACATCCTCAGTGCAAGCCTCCAAAGAGCTCTGTGACAACTTCGCAAACTTCTTTGAGGACAAGATCAACAAGATCTAGCTCTAACTGGACATCAACATCAATCCCCTCAGTAAGTGGGACCAAGGACTCCACATCCAAGACCCCTTCAAAATCCTGGAAATCTTTCATCCCTATACAAGAAGATGAGATAGTCAACCTGATCTCCACATCCAAGTCCGCCTCACACTCTCTAGATCCTCTTCCGCCACAACTGACCAAAAAGCTTAAACTCTCCCTTGCCCCGCCCTGGTGCAAGATCATAAACAGTTCCCTGAGATCCAGAGTCGTCCCTGACTGTCTCAAAGTTGGGTAAGTCATGCCATTGCTAAAAAAAACAGGCCTAAACAAAAAAATCTGAATAATTACTGACCAGTCTCGAACTTACCTCTTTTATCCAAAACCCTAGAAAGATGCGTGCTCCTGCAACTAACTCAACTTCTGGACAGCATCAACCTCCTCGATGCCCATCAATCGGGCTTTAGAAAGGGCTGCAGCACAGAAACCGCGATCCTAAACGTCATTGACGACATCCACAAATAACTGGATGCGGACAATTGCTGCCTTCTCATTCTCCTAGATCTATCGGCTGCTTTCGATACGGTCGATCGCAACCTCCTCATTAAGGTGCTTCAAGAAAGGGCAGGTCTAAAGAATAAAAATGAAAAACTTTACATCTGACCTACACCCTGTCAGCAGGGGAGGCCCCCAAGGGTCAGTGCTCTCCCCACAACTTTTCAACATTTACATGGAACCACTCACAACCCTACTCAGAAAAGCCAACATCTCCTTCCACCTGTATGCTGACGACACACAGATCTATCTGGAAACCACCTCCATTGATGACATTCATAGACTCAACGACACGCTCAGAGAAGTCCAACACTGGCTGACAAGTAACCACCTAAAACTTAATCAAGACAAGACTGAAATACTCCTCATCTCAAACAAAGAAGAGAGTCCACAAATTACGGAATGGCTAACTGCGATCGATACACTCAACGGAAACATCACCCTGGCGGACTCTGTAAAATCACTAGGCATCGCTTTAGACCCAAAACTCAATATGACCAATTACATTAAGAACTCCGCCAAGCGCGCCTTCCTCAACCTGAAGCTACTGAACAAAATAAAGCCTTTCATCCCCTCTAAGGACCTTAAACAAGTTACCCAATCACTGATGTTATCTAGATTAGACTATGGGATCGCAGTCCTCTCAGGCACATCAAAGGCACTCCTTGTCCCCCTTAAAACAACGCTAAACGCAGCAGCTAGAATGGTCACAGGAGTGAAGAAATTTGACCATGTTTCACCCACACCCAGAGAACTAAAATGGCTCCCAGTTCAACTGCGTGCCAGTTTCAGAACAGCCTGCCTCACCCACAAAGCCCTTCACACAGGAAAACCTGAATACCTGGTCTCCAAACTCAAAAACGCCAGTCAGACCAGGACCCTCCGGAGCTCAAACACGCTACTACTCATCTCGCTGAAAGCACGCAAACAATATACCGCAGCCCGGTACTTCGCGGGCAACACATCTAAATCTGGAATGCTACTCCCCCCCACATCAGAACTATCCCCTCCTTTGCAAAATTCAAAGGACAGTTCAAAAATCTTTTCCTATATCGGTCCCTAGCGAAGGGACATAAGACGCAGAAGCGCAGATGACATCACTTCCTGGATGGTTGTGTGACCCTAGACTATGACACCTGGTGAAGGCACTACTAGTCATCATTGACCCTGGTTACTTAACCCGCTGAAACTCACCGTCCATGCACAATACTGTCACATTATTTTTGTCACTTGTATTGAGACTTTCACTGTATTTTCTGTTCTTCTATTTTTGGTCTTTTGCATTATGACTGTTGTAAAGCGCTCTGATACCCTCGGGTCTGGCCAGCGCTATATAAAACTTCAAAACAATAATAATAAAATTACCTTCTTAAATTTCCAGCTTCTCTTCAGGAGCTTAACCTTTTCAAGCTGGGCATCCCGTTGAGCCCATACATAAAATTGAGCTGTGAATTTCAGATATGAGTTGGTGAATTTCATGGCCTGTCTTTTGACAAGTTGTTTACAGTTTTATAGGGATAAGATTGTTTGTGGAATTCACATCTCCCTGGACTTCGTTGTTTCTGCTTTTCATGTGTCATTTTGTGTCTGAGTATGTTTCTGAAACCTGTTAAGCTGTTGCTACATATTTCTGATGCTAAAGTAGCATTGTATCAATATTAAAATATGATTAAGCAGTGTTAGTGATAGAGCAATTAAAATAATAAGACATCATCTACCAACATTTACCAGCAACCAACTTAATTCATCAATACCCTCAAACATAGTAACACTCTCTCGGCAAATGCACACTACGCCCTTATCACAAGCAAACCCTATTCACATTTAGGGGTCGATTCCGATCCTGGAAAAAACCATCCATACGATTCGTATCCGGAGCCCTCTCCGTACGAATCGTAAACATGCCGTACGACCCGATGAGTACGATCCGGACCGGGGTATGAGGACGCGATTCGTACGGTCCACGTCAGGTAAGGGCGATTCGTACGGACAACCGCACAACCACATACACACTGTACGGTTCGTACAACCCATGATTGCGGGGGTACGATCCGTACCCCTGCGATCAAAGGGTGTACGCACCGTACACCCAGCGAACATGGGTTACGGTGCGTACACCCCATGATCGCGGGGTACGGTGAGTACACCCCATGATCGCAGGGGTACGCACCGTACCCCTGCGATCAAAGGGTGTACGCACCGTACCCGGGGGAGGCGTTCCATACCTGTTTCGAAGCAAACTCTGCTTTTGCAGCTGTTTTCAGCTCCCGTAGAAAAAGGGTCGTACGGTGCGTACCCGACACGAATCGTACTTGCTGGGTCGGAAAAACCAGCCGCGAACCATACGGATGTCGCATACAGCAGGTTCCGAGGGAGATTCGTACGGGGATTTGAGTCATACGGTCTCTATACGATTCGTACGGAATCCAGCTCCTGATACGAATCGTACTTCGTCGTACGTATGGGGGACGTTGCAGGGTACGATTCGTACGGGAAAAACGCTCCGAACAGCTATTCGGAGTGGTTTTTCCCGAATGGGAATCAACACCTAAATGTCTCAACAACCACTTAAACCCCCCAAAACACACCGATACACCCTTCTACACCCAATACCACACAATGACACCTTCACTCTCCCACAAAAGGCCACTCTGTCCTATACCACTATCAAATCTACACATCACCAACACAACATAAAGCCACATTATAAATAACTTGAATTCATCCAGAAACACACTCCATATTCATACAAAACAGCAGCTTTACCCTCTACTTGGTCCTAGCACACCCCTTTCTTTCACCACCAAACCTATAATCAGCCTTCCATCATATAATCTACCAGCATCTCCTCCTCTTTTTTTCAAAAACACACAACTAGACAATTCCTACACTCTACTCCACCACACTTATTACCTTTCCAGCTATCAAATCTAACACAAACACTCATAACTCTTGTCCATTCACTCTCCCACACCACATACACTCTTTTCCAAAACACATTGCCACCCCCTTCACCATTCAGCTTCTACTCACCAAAAATTCCTGCTCAGAAAACCACTTTATCTCCCCTCACTACTCTACAAAAACAAAACATAACACACAACCAGCACATCAAAATCTCACACACACACTCAATTTCATAATGCATTCCATCACAAATTAGAAACATACACCCACTCCCTCCCTCATGACTATACAAATAATGTACATCCTAAACCATTTTTAATCCCACATTTTCTATCTTCACTAACACCTACTACAAATACGTCAACACAACAACTCTTATTTACCCACCTCTCATCCATTGCACTATTTAGAGCCTCCAAACATGACCCACATTCTCCACCACTGCCCCTAGCCCATATACCTTCCAGCCTAAACAGAAGCAAACAAGCAAACAAAATGAACAACATGCCACTCTGCACAACTTTGCATCACCATGTCTATTATTCAAGACTACTCTACAAAAAAACAACACAGCTCACCATTTCACTCTCAACCACTATCTCCACCACCTGCACACGCACACCCAACAAAATGCCTTCTAAGCCTGCTGGATGAGAAATACGATATAAAAAAAGAACAGTATTGCTACCATTTTACAGTTAATACAAGCACCAGTGACATCCCTGCTACAAGTTCAAAATATACTGCCCACTCTTCTAGAAAACAGTCATGCCACTACCAAAACACAATCTCGAAACTACCTACTACTAAATGCTCGATCACTCTCTAAAAACAAGCACCACATTTACGACCTACTCAGTGACACCCACCTGACTTACTTTTCATACCTAAATCGTGGTTGTGAAATGACATGGCTCCATTGTTGCACGGGGCAGTTCCGCCAGGCTATCAAACTATCCACACAAAATTGTGTAGGCAAAAGAGGAGGTGGACTACCTGTTATATTCAAGCAAACAATAAATCTCACCAAAGCTGACATTTCCATACAAGGTTATGAGACCCTCGTCGCTAGATGCAACCCTACACCAACTTCCTCCTTTAACTTTCTCCTTCTTTACAGACCACCACCTAGCAATGCAATATTACCAGGCATGTTTCTTTCTAGACACAGTTTCAAACCTTATGCATTCTTGGTGACCTAAACATTTGGTTTGATAAGCTCTATATATCCCATCCAAAAACTATAATCACTGGCCTAATCACAATAAACCTACATCAGATAGTGCACAAACCAACACACATCACTGCACACTTTCTAAATGTCATTTTTGCAATTCCAAAACTAGTTACCTTTCAAAGGATCACTCCAGTCACATGATCGGGCCACCATTTGGTGTCTTTCCAACATAAAACACCACAAATCTACACATCCATGACCGCTTCACATGCATCAAACCTATCGACCGTGGAACAAACACAATTTTGAATACTTAAAACACAACTAACATCCAACACAGGTCTAGACACAATAAATTCTGTTCAAAAACTTTCAGTGGGGAAAGGAAGCTGTTGATATCCTAATACCACTAAGAACAATAAAACAGGGCAAAATAAAACCAGCATCTTTGAGCCATACATCACCAAAAAAGATAAAGCAACATATTAGAAGGCTGCAACCAACCTGGCTCAACAGTCAAATATATAATTCCCTTTAGGTTAAATTATCTTTCAGATCAACCACTCCATATATAACCTCAACACATGCATTAAGACAGTCTTAAAGGAGCGATGAATTCCACAGAGTTTTGAAACATTTATAAATTCAATTTAATAAAAATATTCAGTTATAAAATACATAATTTACAATTTATTACAGAAATATCTTTAAAAACATATATAAAAATATCTTACAATCTTTACAATATCAAAATGGGAGAGACAACACCAAGACAATCACATTAGTCATAAAAAAGTTAATTTGTGAAGATACATCAAGACATCACATTGCAGAAAACAGTTTCTTACCCAGATGTGATTCTATGTCACACATACTTAACAACAACAGAGCGTGGACGCGTTTCGGTGGGTTGAAGCGAATAAAATCAACTTCTTCAGGACAATAAACATATATATTCCTCTCCTAATATTGTCCCAGGGACGGATGCAAGACTAGAATTCCTCGCCCCGCATAAAACGACAGAGGGAAGTTTTTTAACTCCCTTTATGTGGCCTTATTGCAGTTCATCCACTGCAGGGACACTGAGCCCAGACATTCAAGTCGTGCTGGAGGATTGGTGGAGCATATTCAGCCTACTTGTGAATCAAATTAAATTACAGATGTACACCTGAAGTATTAGAGCAAGAGGATAGAACACACAAACCAGATCTCTGCCGTTACCACCAGCATTTATCCAGACATAAACAGCTTTCTAACTGAGTGCTCCTCACTGGTTTCTATGAGATTATTAGGAGAGCAACATGTTATAATCCCCTATTGCAACACCAGTGAAATTAATGTGGATAGTGCCAACATTTAATACTATTAATTGCACTATTAAATCTTGCATTGTCACTCATCAGCCTTGTCAGTGAAGCATTATGTTAAATGTGTGTCCCAGGGTCTTATTTCTACTTTTACACTGCTGCCACTGCCGTTTTAGGATCATTCAACAGAGGTCCCTACACTTCAAAGATCATGTACAAAAGTACAGGCTCCAGAGAGCTTAGAAAACCTGAAAAGCCTCTCCTCGGGTCAGGTATTTAACCCCTGGGAGACTTAGGACAATTTGTGTAAAAACGCTCCTGAGGTCTTCTGTACCTCTGGAAGCCCCCGGAACACACTCTTTAATTAGATGGTGTTGCTCTTGCCCTATTGCACATACCCTCCAGCCACATGGTTTCTTCCTTTTCATTTGGCAGCATGGGGAACCAACCCCTGCACTGCCCAGCCGGCTTTCATTCTTGTCAACAAACCTCTGGTGTTGGCGTGGGAGCTGACAGCTTATCTCCCACCCATGTCATCACGTTTTGGTGCTTTAGAAGCCATGTTCGCCCCAGACACTGGAACGGGGAGTAGAGACAGGAGAGGAGAAGGAGAACGTTGTGGGGCTCAGGTTTGATTTTGGTCCTGGGGAGCTAGGGTACCCCGGGACTATTTCTGTTGCATCGGGCCAGGGGGTGGTGCAGATGGGGTCCCCGGTGCCATAATTCTTGTTTGTAAGAGGGCCCCATGCAAGGCCCATCCACATTGTTCTTTAATAACATGAGGTTGTGCTGACACCCAGGGGCTTTGTCCTCTCTGGGGGGAATTGTAGAAATCCCAGCAGAGCACTAATTTCTCAGTTTCCCGCCCGATCCCTCAGGGGGTCAGAGCTTCAGAGTCGTTTTTCTTTGGCCCACTTTGCCACATTTTATAATTTAAATGCATTTTCACTACTGGTGGCCAGCTCTGTTCACCACGAGCATTCTATTCAAGCCTCTTAGCCTTGAAAGGCAACTTTTTGGGGAGCTTGATTTTGCTGCTCCCTTGCTCGACCTGCCCTTGGGCTCCTGATGCTCTCTCTTCTGCTTGCAGGCATCTTCCACAGCTCCTCCTCAGCCAAAAGGCAGCACACCAATCCCTACCTCGCTCCCCAGGCCGCACTAGGCTGTTTGCAGGCCACATGTGTGTCAGCGTAGCCAAAGGTCCATCCACAAAAGTCCCAAAGGAAGCTTCCAGGGTTTATTCCCGATATGCTCCTTGGGGTCCTAAGGGTGCCAGTACCACTGGCCCTGGAGAGACCCATCCTAGTCCTGTGTGTCAGCTGAAGAGTCAGTGTGCCAAATTCCATTCTGCAGAGGTGCAAGGGTCTCCCTCCTTTCTGGCTGGGCACTATTCCCAGCTCTAGTGCCATCTCCAGTGTCTCTCCCTTGTGGCAGGTTTTTTTTAAGCGAGGGTGGAAACATTTGGAAGATGAGCACCTCTGCCCAATCCTATGGTGCCACGTCATTACTCCACCCTGCCCCAACCATCCTGCACAGCATTCATTCTGGAGCATCTGACATGGCAACTTCAAGTGGTCTATGGAAACACCTTGCACGGAAGACTCTGCCATGACCCCAACCGACACAGCTGCCTGATCCCTTCCCCTCAAAACTTCATAGAGGAGACCCTCCTGTGTTTGGTTTTAGAGGCCTGGTCTTTCATGCTTTGTGGGCTTGGCCTTTCCCAGGCTTGGTTCACTGTGAAGAGTTTATTAAGACATGCAGATTTCCTCCCACCCCTTCATTTCTCAGGAACTGGACCAATCACTGTTAACAGTTCTATTGTGAGGGGAGGCCTTTGATCCTCCTTCCAGCCAGAAGACTGAACAACTTGTTCCAGTAAGGGGACCGGCCTGGACTCTGATTGTGGCTGAGCCAGAGAAATAGGAAGATTTTCAAAATGCTATAAGGAATACTGCTATTTCAAGACTGACAGTGAATCTGCATTTGGGGTACATGCTTACCTTAAGATGCTTACCTGTCTGGTATCTCTAGGCCTAATTTTGTTGAAACTGTGCAGTGGCACAGATTTCTCCCTCAAAGTATAATAAGTGATCACACTTCTGTTTAACAAGCACTTCAAACCTACACTATGAAAGCCCTCTCACATTATAAGGTCTACACCATGTGAGCATCAACACCCGAAGGGTCCCTTTTGCAACAGGTACCTGTGCACAGAGACTGGGCTGACCTAGATGAAAGCCTCACCTGTTCAGCCTGCACATGTGCAGTAGCAGCCTTGAAAAATGGACACTGCCAGCCAGCACTCCCAATCTATTTTCACAGAATTCACCATGAATGACACTCAGACAATGCGACCCACTCACAGTAACATTTCCAAAACTTCCAGGTGGACAAAAGAAAAAATCTAGTGGTACTAAATGGGCCCAACCCATTTACTACACTAACCAATATTTTAACTTCACTAGTTTCCAAGCAAAAGTTGTACATGTCATACTGTAGCTCATTGGTTTTTAACCATTTACTTCTGTGGACCCCAGTAATCATCACGGGAACCTGGAGACCCTCAGTGAATTATTATTAGAATCAGGGGACCCCACTAAGTCATTAATGGAAGCCAGGGACATGACGTCAGGCATTTCCGCTAATTTCAACTGTAAAACAATGCAAAAAATACAGACACAAGCATTCATCAAACAGGCACACAAATGATGACATGTTTTTGGTTAATTCTCAAACATATTTTTTAAAGCTCGAAATTTGAAAGGGAACGTTTGAGCTTTTCTAAATTCAATTAAGGCCACTCGCCACCCATACTGTATTCTGTGTGATGCACTTGCACTGCTCCCACAAATCTATCTGAGAATACTAACTTAATTTTTAGCCTCTAATTCCAGATTTCTACCCATTTACAGGACATCTTAACATTTTCAATTTTCCATTTTGCTTCTTTTTTTACATGCACTTTATTAATCTATTTTCCAATCAGTCGTGGACCCCCCGAGTAGGGTTTGCAGACCACCATGGGTCCCAACCCGGGACCACAGGTTAAGAACCACTTGTGTAGATGCATCCTCATACTTAATGCGGTGGAGCGATGTCCTTCAGAGGCCTTTAATCATTATAGGCTTCCAAACAAAAAGGCCATTCCCTAGAGTGCTGAAAGACATTTGCGCTATATTCTTAAATACTCTCTTTAAGGGTGGAGCCTGCTTTGTAAGGATGAGACTTGATGGAATATTCTATACTGATGAAGAGAGAGAGAGTGTGTGTGTGTGTGTGTGTGTGCGCGTGCGTGTGTGTGTGTGTCTGTGTGTCTGTCTGTCTGTCTCACCATTGGATGTGCGCACCCTGCCCTGAGATTCCAGTGATGTGAGTCTGTGCACCACTGTACTGACATTGTGAAGTTTGGCATCATTGAACTTGTCCCAGGAGTGTGGTGTTGTGTGTTCATTGATTTTGCATTTGTGGAAGCAGATGTGTGCAAAGGTGCACAGTGTCAGGGTGTCCAGCCACAACAGGTCTTAAGAGTCTACTTTTAGTCCACTTTTGCGTTCCCACCGCAAACTCTGTTACCCCAGTGTCTACTCCCACCAGGCAACCAGCTAATGCCCCAGAAGACTCCTGGGTAATGTCTACGGTCATGGGATGATTCCATGCCACCAAACACCATTATCGAGCCTAGAGCTTCTCCATATGACCCTGTGGAAGTCTGGGAGTTGTAGTCTTGGTTCGTTGGGTGTGGAAGCTGCAGTCCGGTGTTTCATCTAATGGAAAAGGCAGGTGAATGTGTAAGCTGTTGGAAAGTAGATGTGCTTGCTCTGGAATGGGCTAAGCTCAGAGTGTGCTTTGGGGCCACACAGAGAGGGTGCCCCGGTGTGTGCTGTTTAACAAATGATATGACTGACTGCCTAGGACTGATCTCCGCCCACTCCCCGGATCCTCAGCCTGTTCGATTCTCTGGCATCTTTGAACCATTCCAGGCTCCAGGGGTTGGTGTCCAGTTCTTTTGGGTTTTAAAGGAGGAGGAAGAGAAAGACATTAGTGTGGGTGAGTGTTAGGGGATGTTCTGTTCAGGCCATGCTCAAAGAGTTGGTGCATCATGAACTCCTGGTTGATGGTTTTGGTACCAGTGGCTGCTAGGCATACCCTGTGCCCTCATTTCTGGCTCCTCAAAGGCTAAACAACATTAGGCTAAGACTTGAGGACAGCCCAGTCACAGGGCAGCAATCTCCGAACTGCACAGACTACGAACTGTACAGTCACTGACAAAAAGAATGAATCACACAGTGACCCCTGTAGCCACAGAACCACAGTGCATGTTGCTTGTGGGATGCTAACTTCTTCCAGTTTTTCACAATACACTAGGGAGCATATTTATGAGCCCCTTTGCATCGCTCTTGCACCACGCAACATGGTGCAGGGAAGAAGCAAATGAAAAATAAGATTTATGAAGCCGTGCAAGGCCGTCCTGCGTGGCGTCATAAATCTCAAGTAATGGTATGCAGCGCAGATCGCTGAGTTGCATTACTCTGCTCCAGGGAGGCATAGCCATGGGAGATGCATGGGTGTTCTCATGCGACATCCATGGATTTTTACACACTCCCGGATTTACAAGATCAGGTGAACCTGGGAATGCGCCAGAAAGATGCTCCTCCCAAGGAGAGGAGCGACAAGGCAAAATATAAGCTGGGAGCCCCATAAGAGTATGTTACACCTATTCATAGTGGAGAAGTGTGGCTCACTGGTTAGAGGAGGCAGACCCGGATGCTGAGATCAGACCAGGGACCAGGGTTCAATTCCCGACGCGGCAGGGTCTTGAGCCCAAAATGTCCACGGACTCGGTAATTCTCGCTTCGGTGCCTACTCGAATCACAGGTTCACACTCTGCAACTCTGGGCATTAGCTTGCTTAATCTCCACTATGGCCCCCCGCGGCGGGATGCTTGGCTTTCACCTTGGGGATACCCAGTAGGGGCTATCCCACAGGGAAAAACCAGGACGGGTTCCCAATGCAAAGCGCTTTGAGACCTGGCGGTGATATTGCATTATATAAAAACCCATCCATCCATCCATAGCAATCGCTTTGCGAATGTTGCCCTGGGTCTCTGACACTCCAGGGTCTGCTTCCCCAAAAATTGCAGTGGATGCCTGCTAAGCATCGCTGCTGAACTCCGTGACCCCATTTAGTGCCATATTGTGGCCATAATATGTCTGCAGTGAGTACTCCCTTCAGGCAATCAGCTAATGCCCCAGAAGACTTCTGGCTGATGGCCAAGTTTATGAGATGATTTCATGCCATCACACACCATTATCCAGTCCAGAGCTTCTAATTAACAAGTGGAAGTCTGGGAGTTTTAGTCTTGGTTCGTTTCAGCTGAACCAATTCGAGTAACGCAGCAATGGCTTCTGGAAGGAAGGACCAGGACTGGAACATGGTGTCCCTGGCACAGCGAGCCGCTCCTGACCGATGTTGATGCGCCCTTGTCTGCTCTCTCAAAACCTCACTCAGTGTTATGCTCTGATGGACCACTAGATGGCACTGCTGAAGCACTGTAGGCCTGTCTCTTCCAGCCAAGAAGCTTTGGTGATGCTATTGGCAAATTCAATTTAATACGGGTACTCTGGGACGACCCACACCGTAAGCACCGAAACTGGAGTTACATAATACCGTGGAAGCAAAAAAAAGAGGGGTGTAAGGAAGTGGGTACCCGTCAATGAAACAGGGATATGACTGGAGCCTGGAATAGTCCACAGATTCACCTGCTTGTGTTTGTGTATAGTCACGTGCCCACCGCCTGCCCACTGCATGCAATGCTCACTGCTTTTCCTGCATCCCTAATGCACGGCCAGGTCCGCAGTGACCGCGGCTGCTGACTGTGCTCGTGCATGCTTGTTTGCTTCTGCATGCTTGTGGGGTCGATGCATGTCTTAGCCGCCCTGACTGCGCGCTGCGTGCTGCCTGTATATGAATGCCTGTGTGTGCTGCCTGATATTTCCTGCTTCTGCCCCTACCCCCGCCTATGTGTGCTGCCTCTGCGGCTTCTTATGTCGGTGTCTTCACTCATCAGTACACATCTGCATGATTTTTCCGTGTATTGTGGGGAGGAGGGAACAGGTCACTCACCCTAACAGTATTAACACATCTGGAGCAGTATCCACTCATTCCTAACCCCACCACCCTCCCTTCTCCACCAGTCTGTGACCCCGTGGCATGTCAGACCCTAGGACCCGCCACAGAGGGCAAGTCACAGCATTTCCTGGCAGGGCAGGAGTCCTATTGGATGGATAGCCTCCCACAGGGCTGGAGTCCTATTGGCTGGATAGCCTCCTACCCCTCCTGTACCCAAGTGTCTGTCTTTCTCATGTCTTCAATGTCACTCAACAGCTGTAGGCGTCACTGTTAGTCCATGAGCATCAGCCACATGTATGTGACCTAAAAACCTTCAGTTGCTTTGACCAGAGGCTGCAGCTCCCAGATCAGGGTTCTGGGAGCTGCAGCCTCTGGGCAGGTTTTAGGGGATGCCAGGCCGGCCTGCAGCGGAGGGCCTTAATGCCTCCTCTCCGTGACAGGTGGTTTCATTCTGAGGCTAATGTGACTTGAGGGTGCAGTCAGTATTCAGACAATACCATTATGGAGTAGGGGGTCGCTGGAGCACAGGTGTCTTTCCAGAGCACCAAACATCATTAGCCTGGCCCCTCCCCAGTCCTATCACAGGGCACGCTTCACCCCTACCTTCCACCACCGCTTCCCTGCACCCTGCTTTCTGATCACTGCTTGGCTGAGCTTGCCCGTAGGTGGCACGCGAGGTGATGGTCTGCATGTAGTCGCACCACTTGCTGGCATTCCCCGCCTCTCTGCGGCCCCTTCTCCATTCCTATGTTCGTCTGCCTCACTATAATACTCAGGGGTGGACTTAAGGAGATAAGGCTTGAAATTATCATTTTACATCTCTTTGTTCAGCCCTGAGCTATTGCAACCCCCATCACCCTCCTCAAAACATAATGCCTACCTTTCAAAAAGTGCCCTGGTAGGCAGTGGAAAACAAGCTTTAGGCTGGGACTGACCCGGCACACCACCCACAGTTGCCCCTTCAGATGTGAACCATTTTCAATGACGGGAGTCTTGGCTCCCTCTTCATAGCATTAGCCTGAGCGAAAGGACCAACCATTAAATAATGCATTAAAAAAAAGAACTTACAATATCCATGGAGGGTTTAACAATTGTATGAAAAATATTAAAGAGCCTTATTTATGAGCCCTTTACACTGCCGTTGCGTCACTTTTTGTGATGCTGCGGCGGTGTAAAATGTGCACCACACTGCGCCATATGTACAAAATGATGTATCTGGGCAGACGCGTCACTTTGTAAACCCCTGCGCTACATTATTACTGCATCAGGTATAATGTATGCAGGGTGGGCATTCCCCTGCAAAAAGGCTCGTAATAGTGGTGCAGTGAAATCTATGAGACTTCACTACGTCACTTCTAGGATGCCACTGCGGCAAATCCTTACGCCTGCTTCGGCGCAAGCCCCATGTGAAAAGACACATTGCTGGAGTTGCATCTGTTTTCAGACACACCCAAGCAATGCACCACTTTTGCGCCTGCAGATAGGTCAGGAATACTGACGTATCTGTAAATCCTTGTGACATGGAGCACCGTACAGTAAATACAGCGCATCCATGGTGTCGCAAGGAGGGCCCACTGAAAAGTGCTGCATTGCTGTTTTCACGGAGCGATGCAACACTTTTATTAAATGAGGCCCAATAGAATTTAAATTTGAATTGAGACAATTGACTGAGGTGATGAACAACTATGATGGAGAACAGACTCTCATAGCAGTAACGGGACTTAGACTTCAGAGTCGGACTGAGCCCTAAAACTGCCAAACACAACCTACTACAATGTTGTTTATGCCAGGTTCCCAAAGAAACTCATTGAAAGATTCCAAAGTTGTCAAAACAAGTCTGTACCTGCACCTGAAGGTGCTTATCCACATAAACCCTATTCTAAACAGACTGGAGGCGAGTATGAACCTCAGAACTCTGCAGGTGACTGCACACCTGATGATTCACAGACCATCGGATGGGTCAAAGATAGAGACAAGTCTTGGGTTCTTCTGCTCTGGGCTGCGGAATGCACTGAATCCAAGCCTCAGGGCCAGACCACAGTTCCTCAGTTTCTTATGGATACATCTGCCTGTGGATTCCTCACCTTTTGAATTACCCCATGCACAGCATTCCACGGAAACTGACACTTGGCTCAAGCGACTTGGGGCATCTAATCTCCAAGTTGTGTCGAACAGACATTGGCCACAATGTTCTGAAGTGAATGAAAGTCAACATTCATGGCTTTGTAATATCTCTTCATAAATAAATCCGTTTATAAACATGTGTTCAACGACTTACATTAGTTAAAAGGTATTTCTGCACCAAGCATCAGGAGGGGCTACAGATGATGCAGGAGAACCTATAGGTACAGAATGTAGTCTTTCTGGGACACCTCCCCTCACTGTGCTCCAGCAGAGCAGTACCTCTGCTTCTGCTACTACTCACAGGGGGGTGGCTCACCCTGCTCCATTTTGCAGGCTATCTAATCTGCACATGTGCTATTCAACTTGATCCAAAGGAGATTCTGTGTTGAACCGCACAGAAGCTGAGGGTTTTATTATTGATTTTTCCTGTTTCCAAACCAAGTACCCAAATGAATTTTAGAGCCCACTAAGCCTCTTTTAGAGGGCGAATGACTGCCTTAAGTCCTTACATCCATGGCCCACAAGTGAGGCTCACTAGAAGGTTGGGGCTATTTTCTTGAACACAACCCTGTGACACACTTAAGACCAATGTCCATGAAAGACCTCTGTGACTCCTGCCCATGATTGCAAGATCTCTGTCGGCTCATATACACAGGATCTTGGTTTCAGGTTATGCAGCCCAGCCATATTGGGTACATCGCTCAGACAAACTTTGAGCACCCCTCTTCCAGCTGATCAGACCAGTTTGTCATAAGTCCACGCCATGACACCCTCATGGGGAATGACACGCGCTACACACCATGTCTCACTGCAGTTTGTGAACCCTCAGACCTGGATTGGGACTTGCTGTTTTATTCACATGCAGGGTTTAGTCACTGCACACTGTTATGTGTACATTGCCAAAGAGACTCCCCTGATGAACAGTGATGCTAGTGAGGGACTGTTTACATCAGAAGTCATGAGGCCTATTAAACGGCTTCAGAGGAGATCCTTTATTTTGGAGAATAAAGCAGGGAGTACTGTTAAACAAGTATAATCGAGGCAGGTTCCTAGTGGAGAGCCCATGTCTGCTGGCGACACCACACTTGTGATAGCTTATAATGCTGAGAAGGAGTGTGGGGAACATATATAAGAGATCGTGAAGCCGGCTTCTGGTGACACTGAGTTTCTCATTTACAACCAAGCATTAAAGATATACCGTATGTTCAACTTGTGTTCTCACACACGAAAGCAGGGCGATGGACAGACTGTGCAGAACTGAGAGACAACCATAACAAGTTGTTGTTGGGCTAGGAGAGCGGACCCTGGATGGGCGGTGTCACTGTTCAGGGAGCTGTTCGAGGGCAGGCTAGGCTCTAGACCTGGCCATTTGAGAGGAGCATCCTGGGATATCTCTCTAGGGGTACTTGGGACCTCCCTGTACCATTAGGAAGCACCTTCTCAGCCAGACCTCCATAGTAGAAGCTCTGGAGTAAGACTGAGCCTCAAAGTTGAGCATTACTTGAAGAGTGGAGGGTAGTAGCAGTGCTTCCTACACCATAGCTCCCATAATTCAATCCTATGTTTATTTGTTTTTTGTATCTCTCATCAGCTCTTTCTACTCTCTCTCCCCCTTCCTTCAGCTGTATCTCCCCCTTCTCTAACCCTGAATCTCCCTAACGATCTTCCCCCACCCGCATGCCCCTTTTTTCTCATTTCTTATTCCTGCTCTCCTTCAAACTGTCTACTGAATGCCCTCCTTTCTCAAGTCTCTGTTTTTCCTGTTGCCTTTGCGGTACATGATTTCTGATTCTCCTGTGCCCGCATGGGTCCTGTACTGCTGTGTCCGCTGACAACCTTGTGCTGTAATTGTGGGTCTTGAGTCTCTCTCGTGAGTCTCTACAATGCGTATGGAAATCAGACTGTGGTTGCTGCCTGCACTCCTACCTGGTCCGCATACCGTGTTGTTCACTTGTGTTTTGTTTCACCCTTGGATCACCAAACCCTCAATCTTCTCTCCATTGGGGCTACCAGAAAGCTATGGGGCAGGCGTCAGTGGACAGAATCTTACAAATTCACAGACATCATACCAAAGTACTGGGCTGGTCATGAGAGGGACAGTAAACCAAAGTCTTTAATTTGCCACCTCTTTCACGGACTCCTGCAAGTCCCTATTTGCCCTCAGACCGTAGTGCGGCGAGGTTCCTCCCCCAGCCCAAAATGCTCCCTTGGGATAGGAAGTTCCTGGGTTATTTGTGGTTGTCAAACAATCTCCTGCATTTTTCTTGAGGGTACACAGTTAGGCTCCTGGGTTTACCCATTCACCCATCCCCACCAAGCAGATCCTTCCACTTTAGGCACACCTTTCTGTCTGGGTTGTAGGAGGAGGACTGGTAATTTGCCTTGCAGGGTCCCAGGGAAGCACATGTAGGAAGGTGGAGCAGCAGCCACCTGTAGCTCAACTTGGAGTTTTTTTCTTGGGTCAGAGGGGATCTTACAATGTATTATGATGCAATTGGTGGGGCTAAGAGCAAACTGGGGGACATCAGTAGCCATTAGGGATGAGCCACGTCAGGTCTCCCCACTGAGAGACAGGAGTTGGGGGTTTGAAGTTCCTTCTAGTCTGTCCATTGTGGTTTCCTGTGCTTGTTTGCATTATATTGGTGAATCTTTCTTAAGCTTTGCTGACTGGTGGACGTTTCTCCCTCTCCTCCGATGAACAAACAAATGATTGCTACCTGTCCCCACCTACTTTATTTGTACAGGTTTCTCCATTGACTCAGGGAAAGGCATGACCCGGAAACATGAGCTGAGTTTTGTGGCTGGCGCCCCTCGGGCCAATCACTCCGGCGCAGTGGTGATACTGAAGAAGGACAACGCCAATCGTCTGGTGCCAGAGTACACCCTTTGGGGAGAGAGCCAAGTGGCATCATCCTTTGGATACTCAGTGGCCACTGTGGACCTCAACAGTGATGGGTGAGTCCCGGACTAGTGCATACACCTCGCCGCTTTGTGAAATGCTGCAGTTGCAAATATATCTGCTGAGATTATAAGTGTTGTGTCATGCAAAACTGGGATGGTCGGTCTTCTCTTTTATTATAGATTTAGAGATTCATAGTTTAGAGATTCATCAGTCCAACAAGTACCGACTTGCACCCACCTGGGAGATTCATAGTTTAGAGATTCATCAGTCCAACAAGTACCGACTTGCACCCACCTGGGTGATCCACTATTGAACTACAAGTACCAGAATCCCGAGGGGCGATCCGGAGGAGGGGCTAGCGGTGTGCACTCCATTGCGGTGGTTTCTATTCTCTTTTATTATAGTTATAAGTTCCAGAAGCTTCTTTGTTTCCCGCCATCTTGTGGTTGAACCTGAAATAAACTTTAGAAGAACAAAAAAAATCGTCTGGGCAGGCCTTATAGGGAGAGCCTGTAATCCAACCTTGAAGAGATTGGCAGAAACATTAAAAACTTCATGGCATCAATGCCAATCTCCAATTTCTACATATTCCTCTTGTGAATAATGTGCAGTCTGTCTGTGCATCTTGTTTTCAGCCCTTGTGTCAGGAACGTTTTGACCCTGCAGAAACCACCCAATTTCTGTTGGTATCAAGGATAACTCTCACCAGTTGTGTGTTTTTGTGTTGATTTTATTTTGAGCTAGGCATTGCGTTGGGATGATCGAACTGGAGAGACTCTCTTTCAAGATGTGTGCAATGTCCTTGAAAAAGATGGCTAACTGTAACAGTCACAAAACAAAGATATAGTAAAACAATTGGCACCATCCTTGGGGCTGCCTTATGAGTTGTATTCATACATCCTATCACACAAGCGCTGCGTCATGGTAACCTGGGCTGCCAACTAATAATTAACGGTGCCTTAGATCCTATATATTGCAGAAATAGTTTAACAGGAGAATTAATTTCTTAAACAGTAATTCAATTTTAGTCAGGCAGTATAAATACTAGTATAGGACAAAACATTTTTACATACAAATTCTAAAGATCTAAGTCCTTGTATTTATGTATGTGTGTGGTATTTCTATAGCTTAAACTTAGACAAGAGGCAGTAAGGCACTGTAAATTGTCAAAGACCAGCATAACATAAATGAGCAATAGGATAGGTAGCTGGTTTGCGGCGGTTAATGCACTGCGACGGAGTGTTTGTTAGAGAGTTGCATTTTTAACTCTTTCCTACTCTTTGTTGATTATCGTGTTCAAAGCATGATGACTGGGGTAGCAAGAATGGCATAAGGTCTTGGAAATGGTTCTGTGTATCAGAGCGAAGGACAGAAGGAAATGCATCTTAAAATGAGCAGATAGAACAGAGGTATGCTCCTAGCTAGATTTTTGTAACATTACTTACATTCAGTCAGTTATTTCTCTAACAAAGTTTAAACAAAATAAAAGGCCCACAAATTGTCTGGGATGGTTTCGACTCTTCAGTTGATTGATAGAGCCTTCTTCAGAACCAAGCGCGAACTTATTGAATTGACAACATTGAACACCCATTGCTATAGAGTAGATGTCCTCCCATGAAATTACAAGTCTTCCTAAAATGTTGCAGTACGTGCTAAATGTGTAGAGAAAGCAGAACTAATCTTCAGGAGAAATGTATACATCCAAACAGGTATTGTTACGTTTGCTGTGAACACGTGACTACAGCAGTTACCATTTGGTGGAATCATCATATACAAACTCATATATAAATTGAGATAGAGGCTCCAAGTGGTGCTAGCAGTAAGGTAATTGTATATTCATCTGAATTAACTGTGTTAACATGCATGATAAACAATGGATGTCAATATCAAGCATCTACATTAGGCTTTGTGCAATATAATCCAGGCAGACCAAAACATATTGTTACTCAGCAAGATCTGTCTGTCCATGTTGCGGACTGAGATGATGTACATTGCTCTCAAAACGTTAGCCTATTCTGTATTTATTGGCATGTTGTCGATGGCTAGGGGTTTTGACACTGAGAACAACCTATTGTAATAAACCTGGTAAGCCTTTAACTTACATTGTGTGTATAGTTCAATGTAGGGTTAGAAAATAAAGATGTTGTCAGCCATTTCATTCTAGTATCTTAATGCTACATTGTCTAAGCAGATAGGCCTGCATTTGAAAACTATGTGTGTTGTCTTTTTTGAAAAATAGCTTACATGATAGTCATTGCTTCAGCTCATAGAACAAGCGAACTGGAAGGATTATCCCCTGATGAAATCTCCACAGTATTTCTTAGTGATTAGGCAATTGGGAGGTTACATCTGTCCTTTCTGCCTAAAGCCATCTCTTCTTTTCACACCAGCCAGTTCATTGATTTTCCTGTCCTCTTCCCACTCCCACACTTTAAGCACCTTGGATATAGGAAGAGCAGAGATAGCACCAGCTCAAGAACATGCTAGTCTTTAGACCGGTGGATAATAAGGTTCTATCAAATTGAAACCTATCTCAGTAGATTGTAGCGTGCATCATCACTAAATCAGTATAGAAAATGGTCTTTCCAATGTATACGCAGACTACATGTCGGAGGTATTAGCCAACAGTTATAAATCTGCACAGTCGCCGAATGGTACTCTGTACATAGTTTCACAAAGCACTACTGATGACACAATGCACCAGGATCACAGATTCTTTTAAGAACACCTCCAATTGCAAAATTACTGGAACGCAGGTTTTCAAGTTAATATTGTTTACAGGTTCCCAGGGCGCCACCCTACAAGCACCGTAAGGCAGAGGTAGTAAGATAAATGTCAGTGTTCTTTAGACTTAGTGACCTGAGAAAAGAATCTGAGTAACGTAGCTGGTAAGTCAGTAACATCTGGGGTGATTACCGGCCAGCAATGTGTCTTTTCCTCTTTTTTTCAATGGCATTTGTTTCAACCATTAGGTGTTAGTAGCACCTAACACTTCTGAATGTGTCCAATTCAAGCTGTAAATACAGATCATTTGTAACCACTTCTTTACTTCTGGGAAATCGCACATCTTTCCCCGTGCCGCGGACCTGCAGCTCTTAGCAGGCCTTTGCTGTTCTCTGATTTTTTATTTCATTCACTCAAACCCCTGGATCACCGATTCTCTGCCATCTTTTCTCTTTCAGTTGGACAGATCTGGTGGTGGGAGCCCCATTTTTCTTTGACCGCAGAGAAGAGATTGGGGGTGCTGCCTACGTTTACATCAACCAGGCGGGGAAGTGGAACACCGTGAAGCCCATTCGACTCAATGGGACCTATGACTCCATGTTTGGGGTAACAGTCAACAGCGTGGATGATCTCAACCAAGATGGATTCAAAGGTGAACACTCGCAGGGCTCTGGGAGGCCTGGTTATTGGCTTTCAGCCAGGAAAAACAGTTCATCCTATAGTGGTGGTGTGGGCATTTTTTGTGCTTAATTTGTGAAAGAATGAGTGCCAGTGTCCAATGTTGTGCTCTCAAAGTCACAGCTGGTACTAATACACGTTAGTGAGCTGAATACCAAGGCTGGGAACTCTTCAATCTATCCTAGTCCTCTTTGATCCCTAACCAGACAGCCCCTTCTCCTTTCTCTCTTTGTGACTGGTTTTCAATCTTTCTCTTCCTCTTTCTGACCCCTATGTTTGTTTTTCTCTCTCTTGCTCCCTGGAAATGTCTGATCAGCGAAAATAAGTAGCCGGTTCAAAAAATTTGTGCCGGTGGGCCCCGCCAGCAACCACCGGCTCAAATTAAGCATTCGATATTTTCAAGGTGCAGTTTGTAGCTGCATTACTTTGGACAGAAATCTTGCTGATTAGATTCTAGATCAGGAGACTACGTGGCAGTGTTTAGAAAATCTAAAATATCCAATATACGGTGGTTGGGTTCCATTAGAGTAGGTTGAGGAAGTAGCGTTGAGGACTAGAGTGCCATGGTGGTTGGGCCCCTTTAAAGTAGATTTCTGAAGTTGTTTCAAGGAAGTCTCCGCTGTCTTGCTGAATGAGTTACGGTACAGCAGATTATAGAGCTGTAGTGCTTAGGACACCTAATGTACCCTATTGATTGCCATTGAGTAGAGGAGAAAGTGATTCTTCTGAAGGAGGAATAGAGGAAGGAGGAATAGAGGAAGAGGTGTGGCGCCGCGGCTAGGGCGACTGACTCCGTAATCTGGGGATCACGGTTCGATCCCTCGCACCGGTGGCAGATTAGCCCAGCACCATGTGACTCTGGGCAATAGCTTGCTTAATCTTCCCGACAGCCCCCAGCGCATAGAGACCCTTACGGGTGATTGTGCGCTTTACAAATGTGGATTATTATTATAGATACTGTTGTTGTAGAAGATGTCTAAGATGCATTGCTTGTTCAATTCTATTTGGGGGAGAATATGCAAGAGCAACCGAGGATGTCTGAAAAACTTGCCCCTTATGTTTTAGATGGAGGAAGAGGAAGTCTTGGGAGTGGTGATACTGAGGCACAAGATGTCTGTTGTGGATGAAGTAAGGAAGTGATGGTGGTCTACTGAAAGAGTGCTGGAGAAGAAGTGGTATTCACGCTGGCTAGGATGCCCAGATATGTGGGTTCTAGAAAGTGTATCTCCTGATCTTAAGGATAACCTAATGTTTATAGATTACATCAGTGGCTGTGGTATGAAGAGCACCCAAATACTTCACGACTGGGCTCTAAGAGAGCAGGCAGTGCAAATAGTGGAAGTGAGGGGATCCGTGCTACATCTTTGATTGGATCTCAAAAGATACAACCATGATAAATGAGGTTTAGGAGTTAAGCATGCCCTTATGCTTGGGCTTAGTTGGGAAGTGGTTGTGTAGCGAATCACAAGTGTCCCGGTAACATGAATTGTGGTAGAGTGTAGCAACATAGGTGGTGGGCCACACTTCTACACAGTTATGGTGGGTCCCAGGAAAGGGGAGGATAGCTGAGTGTGAGATACCCACACAGCTGTATTCCAGCAGAGGGGATCAAACTGTGGTGGCATGATGATTCACATGCCGCCCACAGTCTGGGTTTTTGTAGAAGTGAATGATCTCAGGTTACAGTGCTTTAAGATTTCCAGATGTTGCTGTCTAGATGAGATAGGTATGGTGGCAATCTGGTGAGATTTAAGAAGTCCTTGCTGTAGTGTTCCAGAAGTGTGCAAACCATGACAGTGATGAGAAATCCTGGAGGATTGAAGTACTGAGCGTCCTAAAGAGGAACAGGAGTTTGATTTTAGGAAGCGCCAAGCTCTCTTAAGACTTGGACTGCACTGATTGTTCTGCATCTATCTTTTGTTTTAACAAATTGTAAGGATTAGAGACACTGGGCGGAAACTTGAAATTGGTGTATTCGTTGGTCTTTTTAACTCTAATATTGGACAGGCTTGCTTACCTCCCTAAGTGATGGCAATCTGTGTGTCCTCTACGGGCCACATAGAGAGAAAGAGGAAGTTGTCTACTGTGTAAAGGATACTTACTGTTTGTGCACTGTATCCTCAATAATTCTCAATGTTGATGTACACGCTTGGCACAGTAATGGGTAATTGTCTACTTACATTATGTTATCCATCTTTGTAAAGATCAGTTGGTGTCTGTTTGGTATGACCCTGCCTATATTTTTCTCTCTCCATAGACATTGCTATTGGTGCCCCATTTGATGGAGAGGGAAAAGTTTACATCTATCATGGCAGCAGCTTGGGAATTGTCACCAGACCAGCACAGGTACTTAGAAGTAACCTAAAGACTTGGGTCCAAACCAGTGTGTAGGAACAGAGCCTCTGACACTGTGGAGCCGCAAGGTGAAGATGCAGAGTACTAGATTCAGAGGATTTAATGAATGGGAGGACACTTAGTACGTCCTACATTAGATGAGGCATACTATACAAGCCTTGGCATTCCCCAGCGACCCCCAAGTTGAGTGTCTTTAGGAAGGAAGAAGCAGGAGTCCCCTGAATCAGTTGCCTCCTGGGTGAGGAAAGATAGCTGGATGGGAGAAAATGCAATCAATATAGTGAATTGCTTAAAGGGTCATCGGTTGAGGGCGGTGAAGAGAAACGTGCACAGGGCCCATAGGCAACAAGACACAGAAAGGCATCAGCAGGAAGGGATAGGAGCAGTATGTAATGGAAGGCACAGGTTGGGCAAAAGTTGTGACATTCATGGGTGGGCATGAACAGAGAGGCTCAGGAATCAAGGGCAGAGTGGTAGAGGGCTTGGAGAATCAAGAGCAAGGATAATCAGCTGCAGTGGGAACAAAAACAAGGATGCACCAGGCAACTGGGCAAGGCAAAAAAAGGTGACATAGGGGCATAGCGGTTTAGGCAATGGGGTAGCCATGGAAGAACATAGGCTGCTAGTGTGTAAGATGACAATTAAACTTGATTTAACTCAGCACCTCATTGCGTCGGGTTTGAATCCTCAGGAAATTAATCAATTGAAGAGCCTAAAGCCAAACAAAAAAAATTGAGCACAGCTCTTTTCCATCTGATTTAATCTTTAAGTTAAAATCTTTTTTCTGCATATAGTGAACAAAAACCAACAATGCGGTACATACGTGTTCTCTAGAGCGAGTCTTTCTTCCCATTAAGGATGTGCTTATAGCGGAGAGAAACAACAGTGCCATAGTACCAGGAACCAAAAAAAGGAAACGTATTCTACCCTCTCGCCCCACCCCCCAACCCTGCCCTCGTCTACCGACAGAAGTATCAATGTAAAAAAGGTCTATGCTACACTTTCCGACTGGGCTTCCTGAGAGTCTACCGCTGGGAGAGCTGAAAGGCGCAGCAAGCGAAGGTATATTGGACATGTGAGCTCCCGGAACTCAGAAGCCAACAGAGTGAGGAATGGTTGCCAAAGATTGACAAATGTGGAGCCCTTCCCCACGAGCGAGAGGTCCTTAGACCTGCCACAAGCAACCAACCCGTGAATGTGGGAGTTTGAGTGGTCCGCCAGGGGAGTAGCATGTTTTATATATGGCAGAACCCAGAGCTATTGCAATCTGACGACCCCGTCTTGATCTGAGCGGGTATGTGAGAGGGTTCGGGAGGCCCAGAAGAACATAGCTTGAGAATCACAGGAGTTGGGTGTCGAGGTGTTGATCTATTTCGGACCTGTGTTCATTAGGTATGTAGATGTTCGCAGTCCCACAAAAGATGCAACAGCGTGCCACGCCTTCCACCACCCTGCCAACAGTCCGCACTTTGTGGGGGTTCCATCTTGAGTATACGGTCGGACATATAGTTCCGGTATGTGGTCACTTTTGTCAGAGTCTCGGTCACCCCCATGTTTCGTGCTGAGTGACGGGCTCTATAGTACACCCCATCTCATTCTTTATGACTGAGGGCACGACCCAGATCCTGCTCCAAGCGCACTTGGCTGGCATTGTGTATGTGTGTATGTCTAGCAAGCAACATCTTGTACACATCTGAAGTAAGCTTTTTATCTGATGTGCGCGTTAGTAGCCATTTTTTGTAGGGTGTGAGGTAACGGTGTGCTGGTGGTCTTACAAGTGGATGGAGGGCCTAGTGGCATAGCTGTGGGTAATGAAATATTTCAGATTCAGGGATCCCATACATAGCACGGCTCTGTGAAAAAGGGAGAATCCCCTCTATGTAGAACAGGTGCCCCAAGGATCGGCAGTCTGTGGTACGCCAACTCGCAAATGCAACGTCCCCCATCCCCGGTTGGAAATCGGGATTGTCGAAGAGTGGAGTGAGAGGAGACAGGAAAGTGGTCAAATTGTGCTTCTGGCTAGTCTGGTCTCAGGCTTCCAGGATCGTCCTGGTGATAGGAGAGGCATAAAGATTGGGAGGCCTATGGGTCTTATGCAGGAAGGGGATCTTCTGTAGTGGTGTGGCCGCCACCGCTTGATCCTGAAACAACCAGTGCTTCTCAGACTCAGATCAACTCCATTCGATCAAATGGCGAAGGAGCACTGCCCAGAAATACAGCTGAAGGTCAGGAACCCCCAAACCCCTCTCCTCGGGGGGCAACATTGTAATGGGTTCCTTCAACCGGGGTCTGCAGCCCGCCAGATGAACTGTGACAGCTCCGATTGGACCTGCTTAATCCACCCCGTAGGCGGTGTCAAGGGTAGGGTCTGGCAAATATATAGTATTTGGGGGAGAATCATCATTTTGGTGGCAGCCACTCTCCCCAGCCAAGAGACCGGAAAGAATTTCCACCGCCGCAGCTGCTTCCGGATCTGAGTCAGCAGCTTGGTGTAGGTGGTAGAGACTACCGCTGACAGCGTGGGTGCCAGCTGAATGCCCAGATAGGGGACAATCTCGTCTGCCCATTGGAGAGGGTGCACGGAATGAATGTGCGCCAGAGTTGATGGTGACAGCGAGAGATTGAGAGCAACCGACTTTTCCACACTGACCTGAAAGCCCAACACATGCACAAAGCGATCCAATTCTGTAAAAAAGGCTCCCAGGGCCAGATTGGGGTCAGAGAGAGACACCAGGACTTCGGTTGGCTTCTCAAGGCAAGCAGTGTAGACCAGGCTAGCCCAAACTGGCAAAAAGTAATTTGCGCACTCTAGCCAGATAGGTCAAGCGACAGAGCTAGAGTTGTCATACGGCAGCCTACACAATGCAGTAAACAGTAGTAGACAAAGGTATTTTTCAAGGGAGAGCAATGGAACATCTTCTACATTGAGAATAGTAACAGTATTTCTTCTGAAACTGTCAGCCAGGCCTAGTTTCTGAATTGAAAAGATAACATTTACTTTTTGACTTTGGTATGGACAGATAATTATGGAGGAAGGAAAAAGGAGTGAATAGGGTGGGTATTATAGTGACAGGAAGTAATATCTGCAAGGATTAAAAGTGGAGGATATTATAGTGCTTTGACCTTTCTTTTCTCTGAGACATGCAACCTCAGTCCTTCTTTGAATCCCTGGTACAGGTTTTGGATGGCGTTAGTGTTGGGGTCAAGACTTTTGGGTACTCGATCTCTGGAGGCCTGGACATTGATGGCAACACATACCCGGATCTCCTTGTTGGTTCTCTATCAGACACTGTGGTACTTTACAGGTGAGTGATCTGAATCCAAATATCTTTCTGACATTAACCAGCCTAGAGGTGCCCTGCCAGTGCTCCCAAAACTATTGTACCATCAAACATTCTTCCAGGACTGCCATCCTTTAATTCTCCTTCCTCACAATATTTCATCCACCTGGCCTGATCTGAGGGCAGGCATCCTTTTATACTGCTTCGATTGCTGTTTTTCTACTCTCTAGTTCCAAGACCTGCTTCCAGCTTGGTCAACTGATATTACTGTTCCGGAAGTACTTGACCACCTTCCAGGTTCAAGGCCTCCTCCTGTGGCCATCATCCTTTAATTCTAATCTATCACTATTGCCTACCCTCTGATCTCAAATCATACTTCCATGGTCATCTAGCTTCATAGACTGTTGCATTACCCTTCATCAGTTCCATGGCCTGTTCCAGGGCTGAACTTCACCACTACTGCTCCCAACACCACCATACTGCTAAAGGTCTCCTTTAGTACTCTTCCCAACACTAACATATTACCTCCAACCTTGAAATTTCTCACCAAGGCCATCAACCTGTAGTTCTACTCCCAACACTATCATAATCTTCCAACCTTTCGCTCTGCTTCCTTTGCCTTTAATGGCAGTCCTGCTGCCAATGGAATTAAGCCATCCAGAGTCACAGTCCCAAACTGGTCCAATCTATCACTCAGTCTTACTTCACCAAACTTCTGCCTAGAGGTTTGCAGCAGTTTCCTTTTGTTTTCCTTTCCTGTCCAGGTCACGTCCTGTCCTTCATCTGTTTAAGAATGTGAGCATAATCCCGCACAGCATTGACCTGGAGCATAAGAGCTGCCGCCACTCGCAGGGGTCTTGGTAAGAGATGCTCAACATGTACAATGAGCTATATGTTCCATTTCTTTGTTTCTTTAGTCTTGTTACCCCATCTAACCTTCCTGTGACACTCTTCTTTTTTTCTCATGCTATCTATATCTTGCCTGCCTTTCCATCTTCTGTACTTGCCCTTGAATTGTGGCCAGAAGATACCTTTGTTCTAGCGACTACTTCTTTTCTTTTTACTTCCAGCTTTCCTTCCAATCCAAACATATGGGTAATAACTCTCCTTGATTGATAGTAAACTAGTGCCTGACCTTGCATAAAAATGAGCCTCAGGTACATTTGACGCCTTGCCCTCTGCACAGGCCCTTTACCCACAGGTACTTTTGGTCATACAACATAGCCTTCTGTCATCACCACACACAAACTGCAGCACGTGTTACTTTTTTTTTTTCCTAAAGAGAGATTTTCTTCCATGTTGCTTGCTTTCTCACCAGAAGTTCCTAGCTCCCTTTAATGCTGGAGAAAAAAGGATTTAAAAACGAGTGGTTCTATTTCTCTAAACCTAATCCAAACATATCCCACCCGCAGTGCCTAGAGTCTCGCACCTAAAGAATCTGTGTCTCCTTCTTGAGAAGGGCTCTAGACTTCACCTGCATTTCTGGAAATATCTCCTTGTTAAAGAGATCCCTAAAGGGTTCAGTAAAAACTAAAAGCATCTACAGCTTTCTATTCCTTCACTTCCTCCTTCACTGACCTGACGTTCCTAGTCCTCATCTGATTCTCATACATAATCACAAAAGGAACTGTTGAGCTGTAGATAGTCTTCTAGGAGCAACCCTTTTGGCTCTATTCCAAGTAAAATCACAAGATGTTTCAATTTCGTATTCCAGAGTCAATGGTTAAGGCCATATTCCCATATGCAATACTGAGATGCCTTCATAGTTTTATGCCAGGGCAGCTTTGCGATTAGTTAAAGAACAAATTCTCTTGCATTAACCTCCAGAGATGACATAGCATAATTTGACTTCTTCCCCATGACACTGAATCAAATAAGTGGCACAAGTTTCATTACCTTTGGTTCATGTGTTGGCCAGTGACTATCTTGCTAGAGTGGAATATTCAAGCCATCTGATAGAGACTTCTAGCTGCAAATTCCTTACCTTAGAATAATTCCTGGTTGTCAGTCTGGATCAGGAAATGTTTTGAGCAGTATCCCTGCATACCAATAGATGGCGTCATTCGGCTCCATATGGCGTCACCCGCATGCTAAGTGGATATCCCACATGGCAGGATTACAAGCCGCAGTGCCGGCCTCATGGAACTGAAACGCCTGAACAGATTCCAGCAATAGACCAAATTAAGGCCTATTACCATATGTTCATAACAGGCATTAAATGCAACCTGTTGCCCTAATAGGGTGATTGAATCCACTAACCCTACATAGCACATACAAAGCCCCTCATCATTTGAGACGACTGGATCCTTTGGTCCTGAACAAAGTCATCTGACCCTTTTGGTTGACACATGCTGAAACATGTCGACGACCACTCACCAGGTGCTTTGGACCTATAATTATCCAATTAAACATTGCCTTTTTTTTAACCTTATCCCTCCCCAGTAAAAATAAAAGCAAACTTCACAGGAGAGAAGATATTTTTTATAATTTTGTATTATTCCAACACTCTTTCCACTCACGACTGTCGCACACCAGACAGTCTCCCTCCTGGTGGAGGATGATGAACACCTGGAGAATGGGACAGTCAGGTGCCAAGACCCTATGATGATTCATCCCACTTAATCAAATACGCAGAAACCCAAGATATACCATTGCCGTGACAGTGTGGCTGAGGGTCCTCTTCAGAAAATTTCCAAGAGACTCTGGAAAATGGCCTAAATGATTAATTCTTTTTGAATCTTGCTTGTAGACACTTTATCTCGGGTGGAGCTCTGGCCTCCTGTACGCCTTTCTGCCAATACCGCTCCTGCCCAGAGTTCTTAAGAAGATCAGGAATGACCAGACTCAAGTCTTTCTTGTGGCTCCGGATAGGGCATAGAGAGTCTGGTATCCTGAGCTGTTGAGCATGGCCATCGGTCCTCCAATCAGGCTGCCTCTTTGAGAGGATCTCCTGTTTCAGCAACAGGAGAGAGTTTTGCACCCGGATTTGCACACTCTCCGCCTTCATGCATGGATAACGAGCAGCAACAGTTGACAGCTTTCGACCTTCCTCCCAAAGTCTGTAATGTTATTCTGGCAGCCCAGCGTCCCTCCACCAAGTCAGTATACCCCAGCCACTGGGGTAAGTTTGTTTTCATGGTGTGCTTCACACAACATTAACAACCCCTTCTTTATCGCAAGTAATATTATTTGCATTATCCCTGGCCCAGCAGGGCTCTGCTCTGGGCACAGTTAAGGGTTACCTTACTGCCATCTCAGCATTTTTGCGATAGCATGACAAACCCTCTCTCTTTAAGTCACCCATAGTGGCTAGGTTGCTTAAATACCTGCAGCATATGTTTCCCCCTATGCCTTTCATAATGCCTCAGTGGACCACAGCTTGGTCCTCACTTCTCTCATATGTACACCATTCAAGCCGCTCCACAGTTGCCTTCTTAGGCTCTTGACTTTGAAACAGTCCTTCTTAGTGGCCATAACATCGGCCAGGATGGTCAGTAAACTACAGGCACTATCTGCACATCCTCCTTACATATACTTCTATCCAGACAAACTTGTTCTCTGGACACATGCCTGCTTCCTTCTGAAATTTGTGACTCCATTCCATGTAGGCCAGAAAATCCCCTGCCTACTTTCTTTGCTCCACCTCATCCCTTCAAAGAGGAGGAGAGACTCCGCCATCTGGACCTAAAAACAGCATTGTCATTCTACCATATGTGGGAGAAAAAACAGGCAGTGCAAAATAACCATTTTGCGATTGATTTTCCTGTGTGTTAAGAGCAAAGGCTGCAACCACTGTGTTAGCGCACGGCGTGCCCATCCTTGACATCTGCCAGGCAGCGATGTGGGCCTCACTGCAACGTTAACCAAACATTACAGCTTGGACAGTCACAGGCACTTCCCCCCCTTCAGGTCTGCAGGATTTTCTTATCTAATTTGTTTCACAGTCCCACCTCCAGGGAGGTATTTCTTGGGTATCTATTCTAAGGAAAGGAATCTGTAGCTTGAAGTCTCCATCAGATGAACACGTTATTTACCTTCAGTAATGCCTTTTCTGGATTACTGTATTTAGCTGCAGATTCCTTACCAACTTCCCATCCTCCACACTCGGCAAAACAATTTTGGTGTTGGGAATACCCTTTCAAGGGCCTTAGTTCATCACACCAGTGGTAAGTGCTAATCATGGTTCCGCGATCTGGTGTAAAAAGTCGAGAAAGTAACTGACGTCAACATGCCGAGGTGGCACCTATATAAATACTGCACACATCACTTTCGGCACAGATGACGCCGACGGTCGCAAAGCCAACAACGCCACCTACTGGCATGCAGGGAGACTGCTCGAAAATGTTCCGGATCTAGTCTGACACCTTATTCGAAGGTAAGGAATCTGCGGCTAGATAGAGTCTCTACCAGATAAGGCATTACTGAAGGCAAGTAACTTGTTCTTTAGATACATTGTGAATCTACCTATGTTACTATGGCTTAGAGACAATCATGATCAGGTTCATAACCAGTTAAACCACACCTTATGTCTTCTGTCCTCACCCTAAAACATATTCTCTGCTGCTGTCTGGCAATGATTTTCTGTTTAAGAAGAAAGGGAGGCTAGTTATAAGAATATAAAACAGTTGTTTTTTTATTGCAACTCTTGAAATATTAGCCATACGCTCCTTTTCTGCACAAAGACTCTCCCCATTGGCTCTGAAAGTTCCATTCTGGAGGTGGGGGCCATGCACCAACACTAGGCTCATTTTGATGCTATTGTACATGTTCTCTTTTTGTCTACCAACGAAGCTGTATGTCCGAGGAATATGAGGACTGGAGTCTTGAACACACAATTCAGAAATTGCTAGTCTCAGATATTTATTCTGCCTTCTCTGCTGTCCCCTCTTGCCTGTCTTTGTACCAATTTCAACCATTACTCGTATTTCCCATGCTTTCTTCACCTCTTTCCATCTGTCAAAGTCTATTTCTGTTTGCCAATCCTTCATTTAACATGTTTTATTACCATTATCAGACGCATGGTTCACATGCATTTCATTTTCTTGTTCCTCATGCCTCTTTTCTCTGTTCCTCCTCATGTGCAGTGTGGACCTGAAAGCTTGCTTCAGCTACACAGCGACCCCTGACAACTACAACCCCGTCATCAGTGAGTATTAAGCCATGTACATCTGCCTCGCTTTTTGTTGACATGTTCTTCAGCATTAGGTGAATGCATGAAAAGGTCTTTGTAGTTCACTAATGGGAATGAAACTTGTTAAACATTCATTTGCTTGCTTAAGAACTCGGTAGAACTAGTGGAACATCAATAGATAGATAAACAATAAACAAAATGAAGATATTGGAGGGCGGATTGATCTTATTTCTCATTGAACTAAATCATCTATGAAGGCCAGAGGCAAGTCAGAGTTTCAGGATAAGTCCTGACAATGGAAGATATTCTCATTCAGATTCACATTATGCACATTAATTTAATGTGAATATTGTGAGAAGTTGTGATAAATCCAACCCATTGTGGAGCAACGATAGGCACCCCCATTCTGAATTACCTAATCAGTTCTCCCTAGTGACTTCTTAAAGTTCACTTGCAGGTGCATCTGGTTTTCATTTTCAATTTCACAGTAATTTAAGAATAACCAGACTTGTCTGTGTTTATTTATTGTGAGGGTATTCACACCTGCCTAGTTCACTTGTAGACTGAGAGCTACCTCAGGTAGCCAAGACCAAGCACCAATACTTGTATGCTTATGGAAGCAAATTGTTCTGATGCATACTCCACAGTTACCCTATGCAATTCATTCATTTGTGGAAGCAGGAAGGAGTTCCCCAATGCTGTATAGCAATTGTCAACTTACTTAAAGATTTATCTGTTTAAAATTTACCATACAGGCTAAATTATTTCTCCAACCTTCCGTCACTCTCCGACTTCATACTTTCTATCAGTCTTGTTGGAATTGTTACCCTTACTTTATTAAGTGCGAAACACTTCACTGCACATCTGGCTGGAGCTTCGCTATATAAATACCTTTAATAAATATTTTTTAGAAGCAATAAATACATCTTTAGTACAAAACAACGTGAATGGTCGGATTCTGTTGATTAACATTGCGGCGGTCGCTGCTGCCAGCAGCACCGCCGCGATGGGAAAAGGAGCATGCCCTGCATCTCCCTGCATTGGGTGACAGGCACTCCACAGGGCCTGCCCCCTGGTACAGGGACATGGTACCCCCCCCCCCCAGTGCAGCCACACACCCCCAACACATTGGGGGCCCGCAATGGGCCCCCAGAGACATTCTCCGCGTCCCTTTTCATGGCGGTTCCACCGCAGCGGAAAGGCTGGCTAGCACCGGCATCATAATTGTGCCGGCGGTGCTTGGCCCTGATCCACCACAATTGTAGCGGTCCAGCTCCGCCCGCCAGGCAAGCGGGCGGACGCAGACTGCAACCGGTGGAAAAGTGGCGGGCAGTAAATCACACCGCCGCGGTCACAACCGCGATGCTAATCGGACCGGCGGTTTTCCAGGTTTTGATCGCGGGCAGATGGCCGCCGCCGGTCCGGCAGTGGCCATCCGCCCGCCATCCCAACAGACCCCATAGTTTCTAATCTCTGCCAGGCACCCTTATCTATATCATTTGCAGCGATGCTAAACAAAGAGGGCAATGTTGCGGCCCTCCTTGAATGCGCACTGGCTCCATCAAACGTGCATTCTCCAAAGCAGATTTTCATAACAATTTTAGAAAAAAGTTAGAGAGTAATGTGCAATAAGCTTCTGTCTATGGCCATAGCTCACTAGCTATCCTATAACATTGGTTTTGAGTCAGAGAGACTGAGCCGAAGGCTAGGCAGATATACAGCTTTCATCATGGAAAAAAAGGAGTCAAAGAACCATCAGCATTTGTGGGATTTCTCCTCTATCCCCCAGATGGCCTTAAAAGTCTAATTTATTTTAATTTTATTTTGATAGTTTTATATGGCACAAACATGACTCTTGTGGGTATCACATCACTTTACAGGTATACAGATAGAGGAGCAAAAACATTCATATAAGGGAAAAATACAATATGTTAGACCTGGCATCTTTTGGCATGTTTCCCCTGTCTTTTTGCTTTCTGAACTTCTGGTTTTGCCTATGTTGTTGCTGGCTCAGTGTTTCTGCACACTTTCTCACTGCTGTCCAGTTCTAAAGTGCAAGTGCTTCTATTGTAAATTGTATTATGGATTACTGTTTCCATAATTGGCATATTTGATTTACTGGTAAGTCCCTAGTAAAGCGCACTATGGGTGCCAGGGCCTGTAAGGCAAATGCTGCTGGTGGGCTTGCAGCACTGATCGTGCCACCCACACAAACAGCCTTTCAAAGGGTTCTTAGACCTGCCACTGCAGTGTCTGCATGCAGTTTTTACTGGCATGTCAACTTGGCAAGTGCATCCACTTGTCAAGCCCAAACCATCCCTCTTATTGCATGTGAGTCACCTCTAAAGTAGGCCCAATGTACCCCTATGGGCAGGGTGGAGTGTATTTGAAAAGGAGGACATGCACTGGTGTGGGTGACATGTCCTGATTGTGAGATACAGTATACTTCGTTTTTCACTATTGGAAGGCTATCTGTTCCGTAGGATAGAATTGGAAGTACTGGGAAACATTTTACAAGTATATCTTCCCATTGGGACAAGATGGAGAAATGGAGTTTAGTATGCCTGAACTCAGAATGTAGAAATGCATCTTTTGGTAAAGATGATTTTTATGTTCTGTGTTTGAAAATACCACTTTTAGAAAGTGGTATTTTCTTGCTTAGCCATCCTGTGTGACTCTGCTGGGTTATGGATTGACTGTCTGGCTTTGGAGTGACATGGGTTGGGGATGTGCATTCTCATCAAACAGCCACTTGGGGGGGTCAAGGTGTGTCCTGCCTTTCCTGAATGAGTCAGGGCTGAGCTTCATAGACCTCGGCTTCATTTAGAGTAGTGGGAGAAGATTTCCTTGCACCTGAAGGTGCCTGGTCTGATTCGGAGAATGTTGTCTCCACCTCCAGCCAGGAAGCTGGACCAGAGAGGACCACATTGGTTTGGACTGAGCAAAGACACTCTCTGCCCAATAGAACAAAGGGAAGCTGATCATAAATATTGGAGCCCAAACCCCAGAACATTAGAACTTGCTGGGATCAAGGAACCTGCCAAGGAGAAGAGCTGGAAGAGCTGCCATGAGGAGTACTGCCCTGTTGCTGTTTTGTTGCCTTGCTGGGTTGGCCTGCAGTCGCTGCTTCTGCCTTGGGCAGTGAAAGGACCGGACTGAACTTTCTTCACTTGTTGCTGAGTATCTCCAAGGGCTTGAAATACAGCTTGCCTCCTGTTCACGAAGTGTCAGGGACAGCAAAGACTTCACTTACTTCTGGGTACCGACTCTGGACCCGTGAGTTTCAGTTGCCACAGAGGGGGAAAGCAGCCCACACCATCCATGACACCGCTTTTGGCTCCAGGTCCTGAAGGCACCGCAGAAGGCACCGCCACACTTCGCACCGCAACCATTGTCTCACTGACAACGACGATCACCAAGGAGCCACTGCTTGCATCATGGCCTGTGGGCACGGTACTCAGCACCGCCTCGCTTCACTCCATTCCGCCACCCTGGTCTCACTGACAATGATGCTGCCTGCTGAACTCAACCCACCTGTCTGACCCTTGGATTGGGGCACCACTTGTAAGTCACATGATGCACTGCATTCTGGGCTGACCGATGCCAGCTCCCATCAACCGTCACTGTCTCTTGAGCCGTGACCTGTCAACACCGTAACGAGCACTGCCCACAGCAGCCCTGGTCTTACCAATGCCGCAGGACGACCGTCACTGAGCCACTGCCTGCACGCGATTTGAGGGCACCATGACCAGCCCATACAGATGCGGTCGACGGGAACCAAAGGTAATGTTTACGAATCTGCTGACACTGACGCTGGTCCACACCGACGCGGCTGGCCAGGAATGTTGGAGTCTGTTGTTTTCAGCACCGCAGTAGACCCAGACGGAGCTATAAATTCCTTCCTTTCTGTGCACCAGCCAGCAGTCTACCCCTCCCACCCAGCAGCACTTTATGGGAGTGAAATAACAGGGCTTGCTCAGTTTCAATTGTTGTTTAGAAAGTGCTTAAAATCTAGTCTTGGACTCCCTTGATGTTCTGTGGTCCAGGCCATCAGGATAGACTTGAACCCTATTCTGATGGAAATGTTAGTGTGGTCTTGAGTGTTAGGCTCCCCGACTAAATAAATAGCCCTGAGCCCATTAATGACCTTTGCACTCAAACGTGGAACACTTTGTTTATTACCTGAGCAAGTATTTAAGGTTGTAAATTTTAAAAAATGTACAGATGAAGGAATACTATTGTTACAGGTAACTAACTTTCCTCTTAGTAAAAAGGGTGTGGCTTTCATAGTGGATCACATTTTCCTTTCTATGACTTTTGTTCTTTGCTTTGCTCTGGTACATGTCTGTCCTGCTTTTGATGGCTCTTTTCTCTCCACCAGCTCTAAGATATATGTTTGATGCTGACACTGAGAGGCAGAACCTGGGTAAGGCGCCGCGATTATCTTTTCTGGATCGAAGGGCCACAGACCAAGAACATCAATATTCAAATGAGGTGACCCTTCCACGTCAAGGAGTGCGTTCCTGTGTGATGGCCACGTTCCAACTAAAGGTAAACAGCACAGCCCAGGACTCTTCAAAATGTCCCATAAGGAATAGCAAAAGATCATGTCCTACCTGCTCGCTAATTGATGCGCATTAATAACACGCAGTCTGATTCTCTCCTCTTCTTACTACTCACGATTTCTGGAAATGGATGGTACTGTTTTTGCATGATATGATGGGGGCAATATTTGATTTAGTTTTCATTGCACGGCTCTTTATTTTGAGTAATTGGTTCACGAGTACAACACCTTGATTAAAAGCTGAGGTATTACAAATTCGGAAGTGGCAGCTTGCAAGATGTTGAGATCCAATTGAGCCAGGTTGGGTCTGGGGTGTGCAGTCGTAGATGAAATATTATCAAGGTAATTACAAGCTCTTTAAACCTTTGGCACATTTTATGTTTTGCTCTTTGAGCTGATACTATTCATGTGAATCATCCCCAGTCCCTACTGCGGGTTTCTGAGGTAGCTGATACTTAGTTTGTGCTCGCTCGTCACTCAAAGACAAACAGCCAAACGATTGTGTATATACTGCACATACCAGACTGCCAGTTGGCTTTATTGTTTCCTCTGTTCTTTGTCTTTCGGCTGCATGAAGGCTAAAGATAATATTTGCAGTCCTTTTGATAATATAGCAGGAAATCAAACTGATGAGGTTTTGCAGTTCTTTTCCTAGAAATGAAAATGGTTGAACTGTTTTAGATGGCCAGTGGCATTCATCAAAGAGGAAGGGGACACTGTTGCTTAAACTCAGCAGACTTTGCTGCAGTTTATTCTTCAACTTTTGGGAGTAAAGACCACACACAGTTGTCCTTTTCATCTAAATGTCTTCGAAAATGTTGCCTCTTGAAGCAGTTTCCACTTTACTCTATATTTTTTACTTTATTCAAATCATTGTTTTTTCTAGATTTGATGCTTCTTTTAAACACATTTTTCGCGGTGCATTATCCTGTCACTTGTTCATGGAGCCGGTAGAGGCATTTTTGACTGTGTTTCCTCTTGTGGCGAAACAGTGGAAAAGAGGGTTTATTTTGCTAGCCTCTCTGTGAGAGGTTTTCTAAATTTTTCAGAAATCACTTGCTTGGAAGCTAATGCTAAGTTATAGGCAGCTATTGTGGGCTTTTATGTGGGATTTTCCTGTCCTAGAACGGGGCTAGAGCTTCAAATGACAGGAAGGAGAACTGCCTCTACCTCGGTCTGTGATGTGCTGCCCTTGATCTACCCGGGTTTCTCCCTTCAAAAGGCACATTCCATTCGACTCAGTCGGCCTTTAGCATTTCAATGTTGAGAGTGTCTTGATGTTTGGGGCGGCTCATTGTTTGTAGTGCTTCGACATTAGAGGGTTTTCTTGATGGTTCATTGCCCTTAGCAGTCATGTCTCTGGAATGCAAGACTCTCTGGCAATACAGGTCTTCATCTGAGGTGTGCTAGCAGTGAGAGAGCTTTGAGCTTATTGAAACTCCTCCCTTGAAACCTCTAAGCTGAAAGTAGTTGGGCCACAGTGAGCCCCATATACTGCTGAGTCCATCCAGAGGGTTGGGAAGCGTTCATGCCCAAAGGGACATCAGACCTCAGGTCATCACTGTCTAGGTTCCAAGGTCAAAAGATGAGTCTAGTCATCTGCATAGCACCCATGGGACAGTGGTGTTTCTTCATGGTTGGACTCCACCGTCCCTTAATTCATGCCCATGCATGCCACGTAATGCATGATCTCCTGGACTCCGAGCGGTACAAAGATCCTCAACACCTAGAGACCTAGAAGTTACAGGGATTCATCAATACGGGTTCTCCAGGGAACTTCCTTGGCTCACTCACTGATTGGGTGTACGCTAGATTAAGGTGTTTTGGGGTGCGTTTCTCAGTTCCTAAAGTGGATGTCCACATCTTTCCACAGGTTGCCATCCTGACACCTCATCAAATTCTCTTCTTCCTCTCCTTAGTCCAGTAAGTCTAGTCAGTCAAAAGCTTTTTCAATTGCTTTGTCTTAAAGACATTCAGCATATTCATACTGGGATACTTGGAATTAACACTTCTTCTTTTGGTCAAATGAAGTGTCCAGAAAAGCGCTCCTTATTGATTTGATTTCATAGTTTGGCAATTCCTTGTTCAGTTCCCCAGGTCATAAGAGTTAAAATCGAAGTCTTAGTGACCGCTCAAGTCTGAAGGGACTGACCTACTACTCGAGGGGTTTTCCTTTTTCTTCTGTCATCCATCAGTGACTTATAGACTAAGGCGTCAGGTTCCAACAAGTCCGGCTTGAGGCCTTTATTCTCTTTAAAAGAGACTTGATAACATGATGGTATAACGTGTAGACTGTTGTGTGTAGTATTTTAAGATCTTTTCAGACATATAGGATTTAGGGATTTTTTCTACTGATGAAGAACAGCTTCAAAATCCACATTAAAAATTAGGAAAATTAATTTGAGCTCTTTTGTGTGTTATGATATATTCATTTTATCTGAGGATCACAGCCTATGCAAAAGCTTCTGAAAGCTGTATAATAACACACACCTAGAGAAAGGCCAGGGAAATAAAACAGCAGAGGAGGCCAGAGATTCTGACTACTTAATACAACAACTAAAAAGAAAATGGAAGATTAAAAAGCAGAAGAAGCATGGTTTACTGATGTAATATTCAGCTTTTCTGGCCTTTTCAAAATCCCAACAAACAGGACTCCATGCGCAGTCAGGAGAAGTGCATTCGGTACCTCAGCAGCTGCAACTAGAAACGCGCTGTCTAAAGGGGCTGTTCTAGCTTTGGGGACTTCCATAATGGAGAGATGGGTTGGATACAGTTTGCTTTGTAGTCTGTGCCATCTGAAATCAGATCCTGAATTTACAGCAGCTGTCTGATAAATTGTACTTTGGAAAGTGACCACGGATTTAAGGAGCACCCCGGCACACCCTGGATATTACTGAATGGAGGGGAGAATAGGACTGACATGGTGAAGGATTGAAATTCTGGTAAGTAGCCATGCTTGTCCACAGCATTCTGCACTACTTGTAGCACATCCAGAAGCTTCACAGGGGGACCTGAGTATTTATCAGCAGAAGTGGAGGAGGAGCAGTGCTTACTTTGTTTTATTTGCAGCAAGTGACTGGGGAAGATGTTGGCTACCTAAGTAGCCAGCAATAATTCTGCATCCGTTAGTAGGCCAAGGATACGTACATTCTTTGAAGACTCCGGTGCAGAGCCCATTGCTTCCGACCCAAGGTGCCAGGTTCCATCTAGAGGTGCCATTCCTGGTGATAAGGATCAATGTCTTGGCCAGGCTAACTTGTAAAAAGTCAACTAACATTTACCGAAAAGTGATAAACAAACAGTCACAGTGGATGACGCAGATATCCGTTCCTCAGCTCTGGTTGGTTAAGAGACGCCAAAGGTCAGCCAAGTGTTAACAGCGTATATGTCAAACTGGAACATGCCACAATGGAGCTGGTTAGCTATGACCACATTTAGATGTTAAAAAATGAAGACTATATTGACCTCTCAGGAACACAACAGCTGATCATATGAGGTGAGTTAAATGGTAACAAGACAAAATATCGAATTCAAAATATAGAATTACCAAAATATCGAAGTCAAAATATAGAATGGACAAAATATCGAATGGACAGCATATAGTGGTGAAAAATATCGAATTGAAGGTAAGTAATTTAATATCGAATAGTAATTTTTACCCCTACGCTATCCAACGCTTTCCCTACTGTTGCACTCTCTGGAGTGGGAATAGTAATTTTTACCCTTACGCTATCCAACGCTTTCCCTACTGTTGCACTCTCTGGAGTGAGAATAGTAATTTTTACCCCTACGCTATCCAACGCTTTCCCTACTGTTGCACTCTCTGGAGTGGGAATAGTAATTTTTACCCCTGCGCTATCCAATGCTTTCCCTACTGTTGCACTCACTGGAGTGGTAATAGTAAATGTTATATTTATTATTTCATTAATTTTAAATTACTTTTAAAACATTTTTTTAAAAATCGATATTTTGACTAACTATATTTTTTAAAACTATTTATTTGATTCAATATTTTTGTATTTACCTGTTTGTAGAAAGGAATTCGATATTTTTGCATTCTATATTTTTTCTTTGATATTTTGGTAATTCTATATTTGTGTATTCGATATTATGTCAGTGATCCGAGTTAAATAATGGCTAGATTACTGATTTGGTCCTGCCACTCAAGAATTATTTCAGCCGTTCCTGTATGATGCCAGTGAACCCAGCTTCCACCAGTCTGGAGAGGAGAATTAAATAATTGATGATGTCAAAGGCAGACAACATTCTTAAAAAACCACACACCAACAAGCACACCCACCATGCACAAGTCTCCTCAGATCATCTAGCAGCTACTGAATAATTGATTTTGTGCAGAGATCCAGGCGAAACTCTCCTGCCCCTGGAAAGAATCCAGTCATTCAGTACCTTATGAAAATGTTGGCACTGTGTAAAGACAAGCTAATGGTGCAATTTGCCCAAATAGGGGAGTATGAAAGTTAGTTAGAAGTTGCCTAAATTATCTCGCTGTATAAAAATATTTTGAGTAACGGTTTTAGAGTAGTCCTCCCCTGTGCTTTGGCAACCAGTGCACAGCTTAAGGAGCTGCTACTCCTTTGCCCCCTTCATTAATGGTCCCATCAGCTCCTCTTCATGCTTGTGAGACTTTTTAAACCACCCAAGGCTGCGCTAGTTGCTCCAGAAACTTACAGAGAAGGCCAGGAATGGCAGACTGTGACCGACGGTTACAATTTTGTGTCATTAACCACAAATCTACATAGAGAAACAACAGAGGTAGTCCCTGTAGACCATCCCTGTACTTCTGTGGGTATCCGGTATTTTTTCTGGTCTGCTTCTCTTAACACAAGCTCACACCACCCGACACATGTACTCTGGAACACTGGGCGGGTAGTAAAAATATTTGACACATGGAATAAGTACTGAGCTGAAGAGGAGTTGGTGTGAGCACCACCAGCCATTTCAGCCATGGTCTCCCTCAAGTAGCATCATTACCAACCCTTTTCCAGCTATGATGTCTCTACATCCTTTGGAGGTTACATGAATCTTGGGAAACTCATAATCATGCGTAAGTTGAAACCACTGTTTGTAAAATGTGATTCTTTCTACACTGGCTTCGCCTCCATAAAGTAATCCATTGTAAGGCGCATTATGTCTTGTATATTATGTTACTAAAAGGCTAACCAGACTTCCATAGGGAAGAACAAAATGCATCCTACCAGGGAAGCAGTCCACTGCTGCTTTCATGAGAAACACACTCGCACATTTCAGAGACTTGTGAAGCGGTGATTTCAATATCTTTGCCAAGCATTACTCTATTGACTCCAAGGAACCACTATTGTGTGACAAACCCCTTGCTTAATTCCCCTGGCAGCTTTTCTGTTCACCTGGTTTTTTCTATTCTTTGTTTAGGGTGGGATTATTATTCTGCTCTTAATGACCATCAGAGAAATCCCACGGTTGAGAAGGAAATTACTAGTAATCCGAGCTCTCCTAACTGGGAGGCATCAACAGTGCCTTGCCATTGGCTTGCTGTAGGGGGAGTGTTGCTGGACTGGTGTTGCATTTTAAGTCCATCCCCTTCCCTACTGTTACGCAGACTGGAGTTGAAATAGTAAATTATACTATTCCAAAGTCCAGCGCCCCCCTAACGCAAGTCATTATAACGACTTGCATGCTAAGGGGACACGTCTTAATGACGTGTTTATTTTAATAACGGCGTTGTAAAGGCAAGAATGCTAAACACATGCAGGATTATGTCATACAACTGCCCTTAGAACCAGGTGAACAGAAGATTGGTAGAAGTGAGATGTTTGTTTAATCTATTGCCTTAAGCTGAAATGTTTCTACCTGACCCAAGGTTGCTCCTAGAATCGTCAAAGGAGCCAGTCCACAATTCCTATCCTTTTTAAACATAATGCCTTTCTAACTATTCATATTTTCTGTTCATTATAGGGGAGGGTGGGAAACGCTGTTTTCTCAGCCACGTGCAATATATAGTGTGAGTTTACAAATTACAATCAAAACAAAAGGAGTGACTCTAAACTAGTATTTGAGATAAGCAATTTAGGGCCAGATGTATAAAAAAAAATTGTATTTCGATTCCCTAATTGCCAATCTTTGCGATTTCCAATTAGGGAATCGCAAAACGGCATGCATGAAAGTGCGTAGTACACTTTCTGCGATTCCCATGGGGTCGCACATGACCTACCCCATGAATATTAATGAGGTAGGTCGCAATTTGAAACCCCCTAAGAATCTCACAAATCACAGGGATGGTGGCCTGCTGAGATCAGTAGACCACCATGTCTGTGATTGCTTTTAAATAAAGCAATCTTTTTTTTGTAAATGAAAACAAGATGCTTTACAAAAAGAAAAATGAAAAGTTTTCTTTTCATTTTTTAGAGCAGGCAGTGGTCAGTGGGACACTGCCTGCTCTTAAAATGCTTTTACAAACATTCACAAAGAGGAAGGGGTCCTTTGGGAACCCCTGCCCATTTGTGAATGAGTTACCACCTACTTGAAGTAGGTGGTAAAATGCAAATGTTTTGCGACCGCATTCATGGCCACAAAACATTCATGCATACCGTTAGGATTCGCTTTTTGGAAGGAAAGCTCTAAACACGCCCCTTCCAAATAGCGAATCGCAAACCCATTTTGCAATTCAGTAACAGGTTACCGAATCGTAAAATTGGGTTTGATGCATCGCATCGTTTAATCCAAACGGGCCGATTCTGCGAATCGGCCCACTTGCGAGGAGAAAAATGCTTGATGCATCTGGCCTTTAGACCCTGGGAATGGTAATAATGAGGGGATTACTGGCAGATCACATATTGAAATAGGGTCCGCGAGCACTGTAGAGTTCAAGACTGCTCAATAACAGGTACTCATCCTGCCTTAGAACATAGCAGGTTGGAGCTCTAAGCTCTCTGACCCCTTATGGGGGCAGTTCAATGAAAACGTTAATATTTGTAGCTTTTAGGAGACATGGGCCATCACTCTGGTCAGGAGCCAGAGTGCTAGGGGTGGAGCACCCCTCTGATGACTTAACAGTATAGGTGAAACTTTCCTCAACCTGTGTGGTCAAGAAGCTAGAAATATATGTTCACCTGACTCAATGGGACTGTTAATTAATTTTAATAGCAGTCCCCCCTAACAGTTTATAACATATACGGTCATACTACCTCAAAAAACAAGGAATGGCGCTTATTACGATTGCTGGGGTTGTAAGAATGGTAAAAGAATGGTATGGATGTCACGTACTGGGTAACTGGTGCAGAACCTCACAAGGGGACTTAACCAAAAACAATTTGAGCATAAGAACACCCCCAGATTTGAGAATTACCTCTATAATATCGTGCTATCACAAGCAAAAGCATTCTCCGTGAAATTTAGGTTTGAAACGGTCATAGTAAATGGTGTTGGTCAAACTGGACCCCAAATAACCAAAAAACTAACATATGTTCTGCGTATAAGAGCGATGTTGAAATTGAACAACGTTTCCTTTTGTTTTTGCAATGCATTTATTAGCATTAGAAAGAAATTTATCTTACTGATCTGTCGATCATGGGCAGTCAGACCACATTACACAGCACTGAGAATTATAAGTCAGATACTAGTGATGTCATAATTTTGACCCAATACATTTTCTGGTTTCTGCATGGCGTCTGACATCTTGTTTTAGCAAATCAGAAAACTGGACACCCTCTTGAAATGGACTGTATTACCTCGTAGCCTTGGGCATGATTTTAGTTATTAAGAGGCATTGTGATTGTTTTTATTGCTCAGTACATTTTATACATATAATTTATTAGGTGTATCTGTGTTACTTGACACATGTTGTTATTTGTATTTTGCATTTAATGCAGTGGTTATTGTTCAATGTTTTATATGGTTATCCCCCAAAAAACGTATTGATTGAAATTACAATCAAAGATTAGTAAAAAGGAGGGGGGCGCTAGGTGGCGCCGGACCGCAATGGCCGCGTCGGTATGAAGCTCCCGCCGACCCAGGCGGCATTTTCCACATAAACCAGATCCTTGTATCAATATTGGGTCTCCAATCATCGCCATCGGGAAGCGAAGGTAGTGCTGCCCGTCTGGACCGTGTTTGAACGCTGGCAGTGACCCGTGGGAGAGGCTTTGGGCGGCGGAGCTTTGCGGAGGAGTGGGAAGAAATTGCCCGGAGCGCCCCGCCGGGCGAGAAAATCACGCTAGTCCGGGGCTGAGTAGGCCAGACTCTGGAGCGACGCACGGCCTGCAGCTGTGGGAGGCGCCTGATTTTTGCTGCAGAGCACTAAGGGGGGATCGCGGCTGGCACAGACACCCCCCTGGACAGAGGGGCAGAGGCACGGTGCTCTGCCCTGCAAGACACTCACGGAGTGGCCGATACCTGACCACGGCGATGAGAGCGACCACCAGGGGGGAGAAGGTGCTGTGATCTGCTGAACGTAGGGTCGTGGATCACCGGCAAAGTCAGCTGAGATATCTGACCGCGGCGAAGGTATTGTGGCACAGGTTGGGGGATGCAGGCGGCACGCGGAGCAACAGAGGGAAGCGGCCCCCAGCACCAACTTACAGGCCGCAGTCCGCCATTTTCCACGCGGAGAGGAAGCACGCTATTCCTAATGGGTGGGACTGCATATATAAGCTACAAAGGATGCAGGAAGCTGCAGGCCTCCCTTTGACCGGACAAGAAACCGCCCCCGGGGAATCACCGCATTTGGCGCTTTTTCCCTGTCGCATAAGTGCTGCTACCCTGTGCATGAGACGACCTGCTTGAAGAGCATACTACCTAGCTGGATAGGTCGCTGCAGTGGTGGGGACTTGAGGTGAGAGTGGACGGAGATACCTCGACGGAATCCCTGCAAAGTAGGCCCTGACTTTGATTAATCTGCCAGAGGCAACTATGGGCAGGACGGAACCTAGACAAGCGAAGCTGACATTCGATACCCACAAAGCGTCTAGCTCCAACTCCAAAGAGCGCGAAGAGGATGACCCACCGGAGACTAGAGATGAGGGGTGGAAAGCGCTATTGGTGGGGATGCAGCAGAGCCTCACTTCCATTGACTCTAAGATAGACGCCATGAGTAATAGGCTGGAGGAAGTGGTGGCGAAACTGGATAAACATGACGAACGACTGAAGGAGGTGGAACATAAAGTGTCGGACTTGAAGGATGGAGCAGGGACCAGGCAACAACACATGCAGCAAATGGATAAACTGCTAAAGGTCATCGCAGACAAGAACGAGGAGGATTTACGGGTGCTAGGCCTGGCAGAATCCACCAACACTGGGAGGCTGGAGGACTTCATGGAAAGCTTACTGGTAGAGTTGTTTGGGAAAGAATCCTTCTCTGCACACATGGTCATTGAGCGGGCTCATAGGTCGTTGGCGGCCCGTCCCCCTCCTGGGGCCCCACCACGCCCGATAATCATGCGGTTCTGGAACTACCGCAATAGAGACACAGCATTACGTCTGGCGCGGGAGAAAGGCGAAGTGCGGTATGATAACACCACCCTGTCTTTTTATCCCGATTTCACCCAAAACGTACAGGAGGCCCGCCGCAAATTCACATCGGTGAAGAAGAAATTGCAAACACAAGGCATCCAGTATGCCATGTTATACCCCGCGAGGTTGCGGATCCATCATCGCGGAAAACCGCACATCTTTAGCACACCACAACAAGCGGAGGAGTATCTTAAGCGGGATCGACGGTCGGCTTCGCGAGAGGAGGCGGAGAGAAGGCGCTCAAGGTCCCACTCACCACTATCAGAGCCAGGCTGACACGGGAATACTGCATGAGACACAACGCCTGGCAACGCTGCTGATATGGCCTTAATGGATGCTATGTTGATTGGTGAAGTATAACTACAGTTTCTACTATGTGCATATCTTTGGCCGCCCGGGCACTCACCTCCGTCCCGTCAGACCGACCCCTGGGGCACAGTTGGTTGTGGATGGATGCGATAAGGAGGTTGAGTGGGCATGACGGTGGCCCCTAGCGGCCCCCAATTGAGGACATTCCCCTTACGCTTTTTCCTTTGTATGTTTGGTTCTTTGAGAGTACAGATAGCATCTGTTGAGGCGAAGGGTGTGGGGGGTGGGGAGTTTGGTCCTGGAGAGTTGGGGCAGCCGGTGTCGGAGGGATGGGGGGGTTGGGACTTGAGGGTTCCAGGGGAGAAAGAATGTTGAGTGCGACCGAGAAAATACACAGACCGTGATGAATAATAGCTATGACTGAGGAAAACACTGCTGGCACTGATCTTCAAATGGTCTCCTGGAATGTGAGGGGATTGAACGACCCCAGGAAACGCAGGCAATTGCTAGGCGATTTGGAGCGCCATCATGCTCAGGTAGTTATGTTACAGGAGACCCATCTTTCGCGGGGAAGTACGCCCCGATTTGCATAACGTTGGGCTTCCCTTGGCTGCTTTACGTCCTACTCCAGCTACGCTAGAGGAGTAGCCATACTTAATAAACGGGAAGTCAGGTTCGTAGAGGGAGAGAAGGAGGTAGACCCTGACGGGAGGTATTGTATGCTTTGGAGCAGACTGCATTCGCATAATTTAGTGTTTGCGAACTACTATGGGCCTAACATAGATGATGCTCATGCTCCGAGGCATATTACACACGCTTGGACATAGATATGTCTTCTGGGGGGGGACTTTAACACCGTAGTTGACCCCAGACTGGACCGCTCTCATGCTATTGCAGCACATTACACCAGCACCCAACGCACATTGCGCGACATAGTGACATCTGATAACCTGCTGGATACATGGCGCCACTTACACCCCACACGGCTGGAAGGGACACACCATTTGGCTGTACACAATACCTGGGCCAGGTTAGATTATGTTTTTGTAACGAAGGGCGCGGCACACTGGGTAGGTACGGCAACACATCTGGCTAGTACATTTTCTGACCATTCCCATGTGTTAGTGGTGATAAGGCCCCCGTTAGATCTTTCCCCCTATCTAAATTGGAGACTGAACCCCTTGCATTTGCAGGACGCTGTTTTTCGGGCGGAGATGGAGCAGGAGATTACTGACTTCTTCCCCAGAAACACGGACTCAGTGGCCAGCCTAACAACGGTGTGGGAAGCGTTTAAAGTGACCGTGAGGGGATGGTGCATTTCCAAGGGAGGAGGCATATTGCGAGATCTCCGCCGCGACCTAAACAACCCGGAGACCGAATTAGGGGAGCTAGAGCGGGCGATACTTGGGGGTGACGGGGCAGGAGGGCTTAAGGCTCAGCTACGAGAGAAAATGACGGAATACATGGACGCGGCGGAGAGAGAGTGTAAGTTCCGGGGGAAACTTAGTGCTGCTCGGAAATATGGCGAGGGGGACAGACCAGGAAAATCGCTTGCCGGCACGGTGAGACCCCCTAGATTCAGCAATTATATCATTGCACTGCAGGATGAGCAGGGAACGCCACGTAGCACTCTTCCAGATCAGATGGCTATAATGACAAGTTATTATAAAAAGCTCTACACATCGCAGCGGCAGAACCCATTACAACTCGGGGGATATTTTGAGGATGTGGCCCTGGCCTGGCTGGGGACACTCAGCGCAAATTCCTGGCCCTTGATTTGGAGGTGGATGAGATCACGGACGCAATTATGTCCATGCGGTCCGGAAAGGCCCCGGGGTCTGACGGGATACCCATTGACTTTTATAAGACCTATGTCTCCATTCTAGCACCCATTCTGAAGGAAGTATTTTATGAGGCCCTTGAGAAGGGCAGTCTGCCCACCACCATGAGGGAGGCCCAGATTATGTCCCTGCTTAAACCTGGCAAGCCCCCGGATGTTTGTGATTCATATCGGCCCCTTTCGCTGCTCAATAGCGATACTAAAATACTGGCAAAAGTACTGGCCACGAGGTTAAATCTCCTCTTGGAACATCTGGTGTTGCCCGACCAGGCAGGGTTCGTGCCGAATCGAGCCACGGCTCATAACCTCCGGACTCTCCTGGCAGTGGTACAGGACATAGACTCTAACAGTGCAGCGGTGGCTGTCTTTCTGGATGCCACCAAAGCGTTCGATTCCGTAGAATGGGATTATGTGGTAGGGACACTGTCGCATATGGGGATGCCAGAGGCCTTTTTATGCTGGATCAAACTGCTATACACAGCACCATGTGCCAGGGTTCTGCTAAATGGTGCCAAATCGCAGGCCTTCCATATTTCCAGGGGGACGAGGCAGGGATGCCCCCTATCACCGGTTTTATTCGCCATTGCAATAGAACCACTAGCAGCTAAACTGTGGCAACATCATAACCATAGAGGCCTTATATATCCTTCTAAGCAAGTTTTGGTGTCCCTCTACGCGGACGACATCACGCTGTATATACATAAGCCACAGGACAATCTCAACCCAGTCTTGCGGGAGATCACCAAATTTGGGGCTATAGCCGGGGTACAAATCAACTGGGGAAAGTCTGCCGTGTTTCCCCTAACCGACCACACGCCTTCTCATCCACAAGACTACCCGCTGCAGTGGGAGACGGATGACTTTAAATACTTGGGCATTTATGTGACCATGGATAAGGAGGCCTTGATGAGAACGAACTATGGGCGCGCTCTGACTTAAGTGACGGATAACATCACTAATTGGCTTAGGCTGCCCCTCTCGATGGCTGGGAGGGTATCCCTAATACTGCCCAAATGTTTTTATTTGTTTATAAATATCCCCTACCATCCGGGTGCCTACTTTTTTAAAACACTGATGACGCAATTGGTGCGCTTAATATGGGGAGGTAAGCAGGCGCGGCTGAAACTGGACACCCTTATGCTACCGTATCATTTGGGGGGGTTTGATGTACCCGACTTTGAACAGTATAACCATAGTGCGCAGGCGCACTTCGCGGCGTACTGGTTTCACCCTCCTCCATACATGCCCCATTTAGCTGTGGAAGATGGATACATGGCCCCAGTCCCGACTGTGGGGTATGTGTATGCGCTGCATAAGGAGAGGGGCGTGGACCCGTCCACTGTGGATTGCACAGTCAGGGCATGGACCTGGTTGGCTCGGGCCGAAGGGGTGACCCAGATGTATTCCCCTAGAATATCTTTGCGCAGCTGTCCTTTGCTACCTGTCACAAATGAGAAGATATGCCATAACCTGTTAGATAGACTGAAATATGCAACTTGGGGCGACCTGTACATAGGAGGCGAATTTCGGACAGCAGAACAATTTTTTGGGAGCAATTCGTACTCATTCATGGACCTCTTCCTTTACACCAGGCTTAAACAAAGTGTCCGTGCCAAGACTCCAGACTTTCCAAAGGAGCCGGACACGTTTGTGTCCCTCCATTTAATGCTACAGACAGAGGCTCCCACACATGTAATATCCCTGTTGTATGCGCGAGTTTGCACAGCCCCTCCGTGATCACTAGTGAGGGCTAGGAGGGAATGGGACACGGACCTTGACGAACCACTTACTGATGACCAGTGGGAGTTGGCGTGCCTTCAGACAGCAGCAGTGTCTGGTAGTAGTAGGTTGCGCCTGCTCCATTTTAAATTCCTACATCGGCTATATCACACCCCAGCGAGGTTACACAAGCTCCATCTCAGGGATGATGACAGATGCTCCCGTTGTGGCCAGGGTCCGGCTGACTATATGCAACTGGCATGGACGTGTCTTCAGGTGGCCAAATACTGGAGGGGAGGTCTTGGAAGGATTAGTGGCAATGCTGTATATTCACATTGAGCCGACCCCTGTGAGGGCCTTGCTGGGTTTGGTCACTGATGTAGTCACGCCGCACCGCAAATTTCTAGTAATGGGTATACTCCTGGCCCGGCGACAGGTAGCATGCAGGTGGGGGAGGGGCAGGGCACCCAAATTTAAGACATGGATACATGATATGTCAACCTGGCAGGAATATCTCCAAGCGTATGCAGAACAATTTCCATTGAAGTCCCGGCCCAGGGACATATGGGGGCCCCTGATAGCCTACCTACTGGGTCAGTAAGCAGATGGTGACACTGTTAACAATGGAGATGAGGCTGCGGGTGTGGTGTGAATCTGGAATGCAACTGTGGTTGGGACAATAGTGTGCGGTTTATGGGGAAGCGTGGGGGATATGAGGGTAAGGGGGGGTAGGCCTTACGGTTCAGTAGGGGCTCTTTGCACTTGCTCCAGAGACAATGCCTTGCTTGGTGAGCACAATTTTGGACTATGAAGCCTGGATTCATCTATGAACATTTAGGTTGGTCTTGCACATTTCTCGGTTGTTCTTTGTGGGAGTAGGAGGAGTAACATTAGGGGGATGGGAGGGGAGGGGAGGGGGAGGGGGGTTGTTTATTGCTAATGTATGCATAATTTTGAGTTTTGTATCACGCATTACCATGCATCAAGATCTGCATCACGCATTGTTGCAAAGCCAAAACCTTTTCAAAATAAACACAAAAAAAGATTAATAAATAGGAGACACCCACCTTGATACCCCAGAGCCCTACAGGATTTTCAAATATTGTTACTTCTCTTACCATCATACCCCAGAAGGGCCATGCAGCCTGAACAGTCAGGCAGTCATGCCTCAATATCGACCAGTGTTAACTATGTCCGTATTGTCGTGCTGTACTCTAATCTAACCCAGCTTAGTTGCACAGAGCTGCATATAAAACCGGGCCCTCGTTGGCTCACTCACCCCTTTACTCTGTCACTTACCTGCTTCTCATTGGCTATCATTTGTGCTTTTTCAGGAAGACATCAAAGACAAACTCCGGCCCATTCCGGTGACTCTATCCTACAACATCAGCCGTACACAGCAGAAGCGCCGCTCGGCTGGTGCCGACCTGGGGCCACTGGCACCTGTCCTGAATGCCCAACAGTCCAACTTCTACAAGTCAGAGGTATTGGGGCGGGTGCTTCTTAGTTCCAATAACCACTGGTTAAAATTAAAGACATACAAATGAAGGTCACTCTCTAGTTGTAGGAGGGAGCTGAGGCGATAGTTCATCCCAGGTATGAGGGTGCAGTTGGTTCAAATGTGTTCCTAGCATTAGAAAGGCTGATTGAGTCAAGCGTAGACTAGAGTGCCGGTTCAGGCATGGGTTCATTTCCTTCATGGTGACACTTTTTCAGTGCGATTGTCACTGTAGAAATAGGCTGCTACATAAGGTTGCCTGCATCAGAAACAAAGGGAGATTGGCCTCCAACCCTGGGCCACTACAAGTGGGTGTGTCCTTCAAGAATGAACCACTTCAAGGGGATCCCTTCTTTAGGAATGGGTGGCCATAATGGAACCCCTATACCAGGACTGGCCACTACAAGGTGACCCCAGTCTTCTGGACTAGGGAGTTGGGAAAGAGCAGCTTGGCCTAAAAGTTGATTATTGATGAAGGGAGATGGGCAATACATGCAAGCCATAGATCTTTCTATCCATAGGCTTCAAAAGCGGTCATCTGTGGTGCCCCTTGATGAATAGGGGGCAGGGTGAGAGGGGCACTGGCATCACCAACATTTAATCCTGTATTGTTTTGCAGCAGGTCTTAAGTTGGAGCCAAAATCCTTTGAGAGGCCCTTGGTTCCAGGAGTGTTCAACTTGGCTAGAGGGAGCACAAGGACCTGAACCAACAAAGAGCATGGAAATACCAAATCGGTGATAGGTTACCGACTCGCAAGTACCCCCCTCCGGACCCCTTCCCTTTGCGAACTGTGGTGGCAGCTTCAGGGGGAGTAGGTTGTGGTCTAGGGGCCTATTGCCAACTCTCTCTGAAATTTTTCTAAACTGAAAACCCTATATATATATATTTTTAAAGCAGCCCTGTTTCCTTTTAGTACATAGGTCTATCTGTAAAATCCAAAAGTCGGTACCCCACTTGCAACTGCTTTTTGCAAACAAGGTTTTATACATATGGCCCCATGAGGTACCTGTTTGCACAATGCTACTGTTGAGGCGGGACGTACTTCCTTTAAGAATGCTAAATACAGGGTCCTGGACATTTAGAGTCAGTTGAGAGGAGCAGAGTTTGCATTAGGAGTTCTTTATCTTTTTGGACGCCTCCTGTCTCCCATCAGGTGCACTTTCTGAAGCAGGGCTGCGGGGATGACAAGATCTGCCAGAGTAACCTGCAGCTGCACTACACCTTCTGCTCCCGTGTGGGAAACACAGACTACTTCGAGCCTCTGCCCAGGTGAGTTTCAGAAGGCCACTGTGCGGTGTCCAGTTGAGGATCGGGTGATCAGTCCTTCAGGGGAATGGCATGCAATCCTCATGTAAGTGACTTTACTGCTCATGAGGGTTGGGGAAAAGTTGCCTTACATTTCATAGGCGAGTGTTGCAGAGGAGGGACACTTCCCTTCAATCCTTAGTTGGCTGTTGGGGCAAATCAGATCTCCAGGCCCAAGGTGAGTGTGAGAAAGATGTGTGCACAAACCTTGGTTGAATATGGCGGGAAGGTGCTGGATTTTCCTTTGGTGAGTGTGGTGGGGTTAAAGATCGCCCAGCAGCCCTGAAGTAACTATGAGGGAGAGATCTCCTTACAAATTCTGTTTGTTTCCATATCCTCTGCACAGAATACTCTTTCTCAGAACTGATTCCAGTATCTGTACAGATTTCTGCCTCTGCGTAAATGTCTGTCTCATCACTGCTACCCGTATATGCACTGATTCCTTTACCTCTGCGATGGTTCCTCTAGCCCATCACTAATTACTACATCCATGCACTGATCCTCTAAACTGGGTCAGAATCATTTATAGCTGCATTAATTCCCGCACAACGCTGCACTGACCCATGTACCTCTGCATCAGTTCCTATATTTTAGTACTGATTCTCATATATTTGTGCTGATTTCTGTATCTTTGTAAAGATTCCTGTCTTTCCTCTCTGGTTCCTAACACTTATTCCTTCATCCTTATTGATTCCTCTGATTGCACTGATTTGTCTTCTAATATGGCACAGACTTCTTAATCTTTCCATTGGGTTAGGTTTCTCCTCACTGATTCCTCTGTCTCGGCATTGATTCCTCTATCCGAGGCCAGATTCATGTCCCTGTCTCTGATCTAATTTTTCTGCATCAACAATGGTTCCTCTCTAGCTACACTATTTCTCCTATCCTCACAAAGATTCTTCTTTCTCTAAAGTGATTTAAGTGTCTCTGCACTGACTCTTTATGATTATTACTTGCCACATCTCGTCTTTTAGTTATAGGTCAAGCCTATCAGATAGCAAATGCGCTCTCTATAGCGAGGCATTTCGCGGTTTACCAAGAACATGGAAGAGCTTGGAGCCCACCCATTACTTACCATTGGTTGGCTTTCCTATCACTCTCATTTCCCTGTTTCCTATTCATCTCCCATCTTTCAATCTTGTGTTTGTCCCACCATGAAACATTGCCTCTTAACCATTTCTTTGATTGACTGACACCTCTACTTCCACTACTTGCTTTTCAAGTACAGCTTTTTTTATTTGTGTTAAGCATTCCATGAGAGTAAATGTATTTTTGAGCTGTCACCCTAGTTTACTTCTCTCCCCTTGTACTTGTGGTGTCCTCTGTCACCCAAATGCTTCTCCCCGTCCCCTCCCAGTCACACTTGCCCATGTGCAGTTGCCCATACAATCTGTGTTGCTTCCTCCTACTCGCGTTTTCCTTCCCTCTCCCTGTTGTTCCTCCCCCACCCCTGCCCTCCTTATTGCTTTCCCGTCCCTTATGTCCTAACCAGTGTTGGTTTTCCCTCGCTCTTACAGACCTGCCAACTCATATGGTGCCACCGTATCAAACAATTTAGGCTCCTTTCACACGGTCACCCATTGAGAAGCCGAAATAACACATTGGCATGAAAAACTAGCTGGAAACCACTGCATAGTTTGGCTTTCCTGTTTGTTTTCAGAGGCTGTAAGCAGCCGATGTCCTTTAAGGGGTGTGAAAATAACCCAGGTCACCGGCAACAGCCTCAGAGACCCTTTGCTGTATTTGTAAGGGGAGGCAGTGGGAGGGTAGTTGTAGGGTTTTTAGGTTGGGATAGTGGATGGGGGTGTTGGTGGAAGGCAGGGAGCCTCTAGGTAGCTCTCTTCACACAGTGACATTTCTTTGTAAGTTGGCAGGTATGCTTTTACCCTCCCCGTAGTGCTTACACCTCACTTGATTCCTTGTCCCCCATCCACTGGCGTAACGAAAGTTGAGGGGGCCCCCCTTCAAGGTACACGAAGGGCCCCCCACTCCGTGTTTAATATGGAACACTCAGGCCTGAGTACTGTGCTGAGGGGGCCCCCTGCACCGCGGGGGCTGCGGGGTCCTGTGTTACGACCCTGCCCCCCATCCTCCCTCATGTTCCTTCCGCCCCCCCCCCCACCCCGTTGCTTCCGTTGGCCACCTGCCCAGCTGGCTTACATAAAAAAAAAGTTTGCTTGTTTTATTTTCTTTTTAATTGCTGATCTAACTTCGATCAGTCACTAAAAAAGAAGAAAAAAAGCACCTGCGTTATTTTGTAGGCACACTCACCTATAAAATGATGCAGGTGGCTGCGTCAAATGCTTTTTATTTACACTTAAGCCACGCTACACTGCTTCAGGAATGCTGTATAGCATGGATAAAAGACAACTTGTCACAAATGCAAGATCTATTGACTTTACCAGTGCTTGTTCTACCTTGAGGCAGATTCCACTGTCTCTGCACTGATTCTCCTGTCCTTGCACAGATTCCCCTGTTTGCACCGGTTTACTTATCCATGTCCTGCTTCCCCTATCCCTACAGCGATTCTTCTATCTGGGCTGGTGACCCAGTTTCTCAGCCCTGGTTACTCTGTCCCTGCAGTGCTTCCTTTACCTCTGCATTGATACTTCAGTTTACACTAATTCCTTTTTGCCTGCAGAGGTGAAGATGGGAAAGCTCTTTTCGCCATGACAGACGAGAAGGAGGACATTGCTCTTGAGATCCGGGTCACAAACCATCCCTCAGATGCCATACACCCTCAGAAAGACGGCGATGATGCCCATGAGGCGCAGCTCACCATCAGCTTACCAGAGACACTGCTCTACTCGGGGGTTCGGTCATCCATGGTAAGAAGAGAAAGTACAGCGGGCAGAGAGCCTCTGAGAGTGCAGCTAAATCTGAGACAGTGCCACTAGTGATGAGACAGTTCCAAAAGAGCATCTGTGCTGGATGCGAGTTCTGAGACAGTGCCAAGAAGCCTGCCTCTGTGGCAGCACCACAAGAGCTTCAGAGAGAGTTCCGCAAGAGCTCCAGTGTGTACAGCTAGTTCTGAGGCAGCTCCATAAGAGCTTCAGTGTGTGAAGCTAGTTCTGAGACAGTTCCACAAGAGCTTTAGTGTGTACAGCTAGTTCTGCGACAGTTCCGCAAGAGCTTCAGTGTGTGAAGCTAGTTCTGAGACAGCTCCATAAGAGCTTCAATGTGTACAGCTAGTTCTGAGACAGTTCCGCAAGAGTTTCAGTGTGTACAGCCAGTTCTGAGACAGTTCCACAAGAGCTTCAATGTGTGAAGCTAGTTCTGAGACAGTCACACAAGAGCTTCAGTGTGTACAGCTAGTTCTGAGGCAGCTCCATAAGAGCTTCAGTGTGTGAAGCTAGTTCTGAGACAGTTCCACAAGAGCTCCAGTGTGTGAAGCTAGTTCTGAGACAGTCCCACAAGAGCTTCAGTGTGTACAGCTAGTTCTGAGGCAGCTCCATAAGAGCTTCAGTGTGTGAAGCTAGTTCTGAGACAGTTCCACAAGAGCTCCAGTGTGTAGAGCTAGTTCTGAGACAATTCCGCAAGAGCTTCAGTGTGTACAGCTAGTTCTGAGGCAGCTCCACAAGAGCTTCAGTGTGTGAAGTTAGTTCTGAGACAGTTCCACAAGAGCTTCAGTGTGTACAGCTAGCTCTGCGACAGTTCCGCAAGAGCTTCAGTGTGTACAGCTAGTTCTGAGACAGTTCCACAAGAGCTTCAGTGTGTACAGCTAGCTCTGCGACAGTTCCGCAAGAGCTCCAGTGTGTGAAGCTAGTTCTGAGACAGTTCCACAAGAGCTTTAGTGTGTACAGCTAGTTCTGAGACAGTTCCACAAGAGCTTCAGTGTGTACAGCTAGTTCTGAGACAGTTCCACAAGAGCTTCAGTGTGTACAGCTAGTTCTGCGACAGTTCCACAAGAGCTCCAGTGTGTGAAGCTAGTTCTGAGACAGTTCCACAAGAGCTTCAGTGTGTACAGCTAGTTCTGAGACAGTTCCGCAAGAGCTTCAGTGTGTGAAGTTAGTTCTGAGACAGTTCCACAAGAGCTTCAGTGTGTACAGCTAGTTCTGAGACAGTTCCACAAGAGCTTCAGTGTGTACAGCTAGTTCTGAGACAGTTCCACAAGAGCTTCAGTGTGTACAGCTAGTTCTGCGACAGTTCCACAAGAGCTCCAGTGTGTACAGCCAGTTCTGAGACAGTTCCACAAGAGCTTCAGTGTGTACAGCTAGCTCTGCGACAGTTCCGCAAGAGCTTCAGTGTGTACAGCTAGTTCTGAGACAGTTCCACAAGAGCTTCAGTGTGTACAGCTAGCTCTGCGACAGTTCCGCAAGAGCTCCAGTGTGTGAAGCTAGTTCTGAGACAGTTCCACAAGAGCTCCAGTGTGTGAAGCTAGTTCTGAGACAGTTCCCCAAGAGCTTCAGTGTGTAAACTAGTTCTGAGACAGTTCCACAAGAGCTTCAGTGTGTGAAGCTAGTTCTGAGACAGTTCCACAAGAGCTTCAGTGTGTACAGCTAGTTCTGCGACAGTTCCACAAGAGCTCCAGTGTGTGAAGCTAGTTCTGAGACAGTTCCACAAGAGCTTCAGTGTGTGAAGCTAGTTCTGAGACAGTTCCACAAGAGCTTCAGTGTGTGCAGCTAGTTCTGAGACAGTTCCACAAGAGCTTCAGTGTGTACAGCTAGTTCTGCGACAGTTCCACAAGAGCTCCAGTGTGTGAAGCTAGTTCTGAGACAGTTCCACAAGAGCTTCAGTGTGTGAAGCTAGTTCTGCGACAGTTCCACAAGAGCTCCAGTGTGTGAAGCTAGTTCTGAGACAGTTCCACAGGAGATTCAAAGTGTACAGCTAGTTCTGAGACAGTTCCACCAGCGCTTCAGTGTGTGAAGCTAGTTCTGAGACAGTTCCGCAAGAGTTTCAGTGTGTACAGCCAGTTCTGAGACAGTTCCACCAGCGCTTCAGTGTGTGAAGCTAGTTCTGCGACAGTTCCGCAAGAGCTTCAGTGTGTGAAGCTAGTTCTGAGACAGCTCCATAAGAGCTTCAATGTGTACAGCTAGTTCTGAGACAGTTCCGCAAGAGTTTCAGTGTGTACAGCCAGTTCTGAGACAGTTCCACAAGAGCTTCAATGTGTGAAGCTAGTTCTGAGACAGTCACACAAGAGCTTCAGTGTGTACAGCTAGTTCTGAGGCAGCTCCATAAGAGCTTCAGTGTGTGAAGCTAGTTCTGAGACAGTTCCACAAGAGCTCCAGTGTGTGAAGCTAGTTCTGAGACAGTCCCACAAGAGCTTCAGTGTGTACAGCTAGTTCTGAGGCAGCTCCATAAGAGCTTCAGTGTGTGAAGCTAGTTCTGAGACAGTTCCACAAGAGCTCCAGTGTGTAGAGCTAGTTCTGAGACAATTCCGCAAGAGCTTCAGTGTGTACAGCTAGTTCTGAGGCAGCTCCACAAGAGCTTCAGTGTGTGAAGTTAGTTCTGAGACAGTTCCACAAGAGCTTCAGTGTGTACAGCTAGCTCTGCGACAGTTCCGCAAGAGCTTCAGTGTGTACAGCTAGTTCTGAGACAGTTCCACAAGAGCTTCAGTGTGTACAGCTAGCTCTGCGACAGTTCCGCAAGAGCTCCAGTGTGTGAAGCTAGTTCTGAGACAGTTCCACAAGAGCTTTAGTGTGTACAGCTAGTTCTGAGACAGTTCCACAAGAGCTTCAGTGTGTACAGCTAGTTCTGAGACAGTTCCACAAGAGCTTCAGTGTGTACAGCTAGTTCTGCGACAGTTCCACAAGAGCTCCAGTGTGTGAAGCTAGTTCTGAGACAGTTCCACAAGAGCTTCAGTGTGTACAGCTAGTTCTGAGACAGTTCCGCAAGAGCTTCAGTGTGTGAAGTTAGTTCTGAGACAGTTCCACAAGAGCTTCAGTGTGTACAGCTAGTTCTGAGACAGTTCCACAAGAGCTTCAGTGTGTACAGCTAGTTCTGAGACAGTTCCACAAGAGCTTCAGTGTGTACAGCTAGTTCTGCGACAGTTCCACAAGAGCTCCAGTGTGTACAGCCAGTTCTGAGACAGTTCCACAAGAGCTTCAGTGTGTACAGCTAGCTCTGCGACAGTTCCGCAAGAGCTTCAGTGTGTACAGCTAGTTCTGAGACAGTTCCACAAGAGCTTCAGTGTGTACAGCTAGCTCTGCGACAGTTCCGCAAGAGCTCCAGTGTGTGAAGCTAGTTCTGAGACAGTTCCACAAGAGCTCCAGTGTGTGAAGCTAGTTCTGAGACAGTTCCCCAAGAGCTTCAGTGTGTAAACTAGTTCTGAGACAGTTCCACAAGAGCTTCAGTGTGTGAAGCTAGTTCTGAGACAGTTCCACAAGAGCTTCAGTGTGTACAGCTAGTTCTGCGACAGTTCCACAAGAGCTCCAGTGTGTGAAGCTAGTTCTGAGACAGTTCCACAAGAGCTTCAGTGTGTGAAGCTAGTTCTGCGACAGTTCCACAAGAGCTCCAGTGTGTGAAGCTAGTTCTGAGACAGTTCCACAGGAGATTCAAAGTGTACAGCTAGTTCTGAGACAGTTCCACCAGCGCTTCAGTGTGTGAAGCTAGTTCTGAGACAGTTCCGCAAGAGTTTCAGTGTGTACAGCCAGTTCTGAGACAGTTCCACCAGCGCTTCAGTGTGTGAAGCTAGTTCTGCGACAGTTCCGCAAGAGCTTCAGTGTGTGAAGCTAGTTCTGAGACAGCTCCATAAGAGCTTCAATGTGTACAGCTAGTTCTGAGACAGTTCCGCAAGAGTTTCAGTGTGTACAGCCAGTTCTGAGACAGTTCCACAAGAGCTTCAATGTGTGAAGCTAGTTCTGAGACAGTCACACAAGAGCTTCAGTGTGTACAGCTAGTTCTGAGGCAGCTCCATAAGAGCTTCAGTGTGTGAAGCTAGTTCTGAGACAGTTCCACAAGAGCTCCAGTGTGTGAAGCTAGTTCTGAGACAGTCCCACAAGAGCTTCAGTGTGTACAGCTAGTTCTGAGGCAGCTCCATAAGAGCTTCAGTGTGTGAAGCTAGTTCTGAGACAGTTCCACAAGAGCTCCAGTGTGTAGAGCTAGTTCTGAGACAATTCCGCAAGAGCTTCAGTGTGTACAGCTAGTTCTGAGGCAGCTCCACAAGAGCTTCAGTGTGTGAAGTTAGTTCTGAGACAGTTCCACAAGAGCTTCAGTGTGTACAGCTAGCTCTGCGACAGTTCCGCAAGAGCTTCAGTGTGTACAGCTAGTTCTGAGACAGTTCCACAAGAGCTTCAGTGTGTACAGCTAGCTCTGCGACAGTTCCGCAAGAGCTCCAGTGTGTGAAGCTAGTTCTGAGACAGTTCCACAAGAGCTTTAGTGTGTACAGCTAGTTCTGAGACAGTTCCACAAGAGCTTCAGTGTGTACAGCTAGTTCTGAGACAGTTCCACAAGAGCTTCAGTGTGTACAGCTAGTTCTGCGACAGTTCCACAAGAGCTCCAGTGTGTGAAGCTAGTTCTGAGACAGTTCCACAAGAGCTTCAGTGTGTACAGCTAGTTCTGAGACAGTTCCGCAAGAGCTTCAGTGTGTGAAGTTAGTTCTGAGACAGTTCCACAAGAGCTTCAGTGTGTACAGCTAGTTCTGAGACAGTTCCACAAGAGCTTCAGTGTGTACAGCTAGTTCTGAGACAGTTCCACAAGAGCTTCAGTGTGTACAGCTAGTTCTGCGACAGTTCCACAAGAGCTCCAGTGTGTACAGCCAGTTCTGAGACAGTTCCACAAGAGCTTCAGTGTGTACAGCTAGCTCTGCGACAGTTCCGCAAGAGCTTCAGTGTGTACAGCTAGTTCTGAGACAGTTCCACAAGAGCTTCAGTGTGTACAGCTAGCTCTGCGACAGTTCCGCAAGAGCTCCAGTGTGTGAAGCTAGTTCTGAGACAGTTCCACAAGAGCTCCAGTGTGTGAAGCTAGTTCTGAGACAGTTCCCCAAGAGCTTCAGTGTGTAAACTAGTTCTGAGACAGTTCCACAAGAGCTTCAGTGTGTGAAGCTAGTTCTGAGACAGTTCCACAAGAGCTTCAGTGTGTACAGCTAGTTCTGCGACAGTTCCACAAGAGCTCCAGTGTGTGAAGCTAGTTCTGAGACAGTTCCACAAGAGCTTCAGTGTGTGAAGCTAGTTCTGAGACAGTTCCACAAGAGCTTCAGTGTGTGAAGCTAGTTCTGCGACAGTTCCACAAGAGCTCCAGTGTGTGAAGCTAGTTCTGAGACAGTTCCACAGGAGATTCAAAGTGTACAGCTAGTTCTGAGACAGTTCCACCAGCGCTTCAGTGTGTGAAGCTAGTTCTGAGACAGTTCCGCAAGAGTTTCAGTGTGTACAGCCAGTTCTGAGACAGTTCCACCAGCGCTTCAGTGTGTGAAGCTAGTTCTGAGACAGTTCCGCAAGAGTTTTGGTGTGTGAAGCCAGTTCTGAGACAGTTCCACAAGAGCTTTAGTTTGTACAGATAGTTCTGAGAGTTCCATAAGAGCTTCAGTGTGTGAAGCTAGTTCTGAGACAGTTCCACAAGAGCTCCAGTGTGTGAAGCTAGTTCTGAGACAGTTCCACAGGAGATTCAAAGTGTACAGCTAGTTCTGAGACAGTTCCACCAGCGCTTCAGTGTGTGAAGCTAGTTCTGAGACAGTTCCGCAAGAGTTTCAGTGTGTACAGCCAGTTCTGAGACAGTTCCACCAGCGCTTCAGTGTGTGAAGCTAGTTCTGAGACAGTCACACAAGAGCTTCAGTGTGTGAAGCTAGTTCTGCGACAGTTCCACAAGAGCTCCAGTGTGTGAAGCTAGTTCTGAGACAGTTCCACAGGAGATTCAAAGTGTACAGCTAGTTCTGAGACAGTTCCACCAGCGCTTCAGTGTGTGAAGCTAGTTCTGAGACAGTTCCGCAAGAGTTTCAGTGTGTACAGCCAGTTCTGAGACAGTTCCACCAGCGCTTCAGTGTGTGAAGCTAGTTCTGAGACAGTTCCGCAAGAGTTTTGGTGTGTGAAGCCAGTTCTGAGACAGTTCCACAAGAGCTTTAGTTTGTACAGATAGTTCTGAGAGTTCCATAAGAGCTTCAGTGTGTGAAGCTAGTTCTGAGACAGTTCCACAAGAGCTCCAGTGTGTGAAGCTAGTTCTGAGACAGTTCCACAGGAGATTCAAAGTGTACAGCTAGTTCTGAGACAGTTCCACCAGCGCTTCAGTGTGTGAAGCTAGTTCTGAGACAGTTCCGCAAGAGTTTCAGTGTGTACAGCCAGTTCTGAGACAGTTCCACCAGCGCTTCAGTGTGTGAAGCTAGTTCTGAGACAGTTCCGCAAGAGTTTTGGTGTGTGAAGCCAGTTCTGAGACAGTTCCACAAGAGCTTTAGTTTGTACAGATAGTTCTGAGAGTTCCATAAGAGCTTCAGTGTGTGAAGCTAGTTCTGAGACAGTTCCACAAGAGCTCCAGTGTGTGAAGCTAGTTCTGAGACAGTTCCACAGGAGATTCAAAGTGTACAGCTAGTTCTGAGACAGTTCCACCAGCGCTTCAGTGTGTGAAGCTAGTTCTGAGACAGTTCCGCAAGAGTTTCAGTGTGTACAGCCAGTTCTGAGACAGTTCCACCAGCGCTTCAGTGTGTGAAGCCAGTTCTGAGACAGTTCCACAAGAGCTTTAGTTTGTACAGATAGTTCTGAGAGTTCCATAAGAGCTTCAGTGTGTGAAGCTAGTTCTGAGACAGTTCCACAAGAGCTTCAGTGTGTGAAGCTAGTTCTGAGACAGTTCCATAAGAGCTTCAGTGTGTGAAGCTAGTTCTGAGACAGTTCCACAAGAGCTTCAGTGTGTGAAGCTAGTTCTGAGACAGTTCCATAAGAGCTTCAGTGTGTGAAGCTAGTTCTGAGACAGTTCCACAAGAGCTTCAGTGTGTGAAGCTAGTTCTGAGACAGTTCCACAAGAGCTTCAGTGTGTACAGCTAGTTCTGAGACAGTCCCACAAGAGCTTCAGTGTGTGAAGCTAGTTCTGAGACAGTTCCACAAGAGCTTCAGTGTGTACAGCTAGTTCTGAGACAGTTCCACAAGAGCTTCAGTGTGTACAGCTAGTTCTGAGACAGTCCCACAAGAGCTTCAGTGTGTGAAGCTAGTTCTGAGACAGTTCCACAAGAGCTTCAGTGTGTACAGCTAGTTCTGAGACAGTTCCACAAGAGCTTCAGTGTGTACAGCTAGTTCTGAGACAGTCCCACAAGAGCTTCAGTGTGTGAAGCTAGTTCTGAGACAGTTCCACAAGAGCTTCAGTGTGTACAGTTATTTCTGAGAGTGTGACAAGAGCTTCAGTGTGTGAAGGTAGCTCTGCGACTATGCAACACAAGCTTCAATGGAGCAACATTTTAGACTATTAACTAAAACGTACGAGGTGCTTGCATGGCGCACATTTTCAACTCAAGTATTTTAAAGTGCTCTAATATGTGATAAAGAAAAAGGGGCTCTGTAAAATAAATTGTTTGCCTGTACCACACAATTTGGACAATCAAGGAAGCTGGTATTGATTCCTCGTAATCTGGTTTCACATTTTGAGAACTAGCCACCAGATGAACATATGCTGCTTTCTTTCCTGATTTGGACCAAACGAGACGTATTTGGTTTTTATTCTTGGACAACAACGAGGAACACAGGCACAATCTTAGCAGGCCTGACTCAGGCCCCCCATACCCAACTTCCAGGCCAAAAAAGCTTTTATTTGGGGGATGTCACACCCCAAACACCCCTCTGAAGCTATGCCCCTGAAGACAGTGTGCAGTGTGCAGATCTGCTTTCTTTTTGCTCCGGTTTTATTGTAATGCTCTCCCTCGCACTCTTTTCTGTTGCACAGGAAAGGCAGATCATCTGTCAGTTCAATGGGAATGATTCCCAGGTGGAGTGTGAGCTGGGGAACCCCATGAAAAGAGGAAGCGAGGTGTGTATCCTGATTATTAATTCCACCCTCTCTTATCTCACACCGCAGCATACTACACCCACACTGCACGATTCCTGTACTCGTTACACTGTCCTCACCCTCACTGCATGATTCTAACACTCACCGCTCTGTTATCAAACACATCACAACACACTCAATAACTTCCTCACTCACAAGACTTCTTTCACACTCATCACACTACTTTCACAATCACCACAGGGTTCTCACACTTACCACGGCTCTCGCTGATCATATTACATCACACCCACTCAGTAACTCTCATGCTCATACACACACACACACACCACTCTGTGTTCAAACTCACACCTTACCACTACTACAAGATTTTCACATGTACTGCTGTTCTTGCCGCATAATTCTCACTCACCACACTGCCCTCAAACACATCACAACACACTTACTGTATAACTCTAACGTACAACACACCACTCCTACACATCACACCATACCCACAGCTTAGTACTCATGCTTCTCACACTATTCTCACACTCACTGCATGACTTGGACACTCAGAATATGCTCTCCCACTCACTGAATGACTCTCATACTTACCACATATCTCCCACACTCATCACAGTGCTTTCACACTCCTCCCAATGGTGTTGCACTCACTACGCGACACATACACTCACCATTTTGCTCACACTGAACGCTCTGTCCCATTCACTTTGCGTTCTCACAGTCACCATAATACACCACTCTTACACGGAACCGTTCGCACTCATGATATAGCTGTTACAGTCAACATATTAACAACACATTTAACTGTTCCCTTATTAATGCAAGCACACCCCACAGTTGATCAGCTTTTTTGTAAACGTGAACCAATTGCAAAGTTGATGGCGTGCCAACAGCCACACGGTATTGGCCCCTGACGGTGTAATCATGGAATCCTCCGACATTTCACTCTTTCCTTTAGGTTGTTGAAGGCCTGGCACCACTGTTTGGACTCCTCTGGGCTTTGTTGATATAAATTAGAACAATGGTACAATTTGCTGTGTGTTCATCCTATTCTTTATTTTTATTTTTTGGTAGAATTCTTATACAACTTTTTGATTTGCATTCTTTACATCGTTTTCATGTGATAGTACCGAACCATATTATCCCCACTAGTGTTTAATTTGTAAAACAGTAAGTGCTGGTGCCCACACTTTTGCGCAGACGCATATGGCCCGTGCTATTGAAGTTGCGGATGCTGAATACCAAAGCTGCACAGTCTTGATTTTACCTAAGGCCTCTTTAATGTACAAACAAACACTCCCTGCCCCTTTATCTCACTCTTGCAGGTTCTTTTTCATCCCTTCTTTCTCTCTTTGTCACTGCTCTGTCTTTCTCTTGCTCTTTCTTTTCCCATTTTGTGTTTTATCCTCTATTGCTTGGGATCAAAAACCGTTGAGAGAAAATAAGTGCCGGGCCCCGAAAGTGAAATCCCGGTGGGCCCCACCCGCAACCACCAACTCAATTTGAATACTGATACTTATGTTCATTATACCGATGCCACTCCCACTGCTGTGGTTAAAATCTCAACAAGTTACACTCACAGTACAAGCATGCACTCTAATCTTGACTCATATCCATTCAAGATCTAGCACAGTCACCACACTGTGCTCACACTGACCCCAGGACCCCCACATTCACCTCACTGGTCTCACACTGACCCCAGGAGCCCCAGATTCACCTCACTGGTCTCACACTTGCCAACCGCCATCATACTCACCCATTTAATCTTGCATTCATCCCACTGCCACCACACTCAGCCCACACTCCCTGTTTCCACCACTGATTGCTCCCAACACCACTCTAGGACTTCCACACAAAATCCAAGATTATCACCAACTACCCCGCCTCCACTATTTCCACCTATCTGCTTCACGTTCTCTGCCTGCCACCGTACATTCACTCTTCCTTGGACCAGTTGCATAGCTGGACCTTTGCCTGCCTGTGGCCATCCCTGCATTTGCCACCCCGCAGCGGCTCCTTGTAAGTGTGTGGGGGTGCTGGTGATTCATGCATTTGCCGCACTGTGACGGCAGCAGGTAAGGGGGGAGGTCACGGCCCCCAAAACTCGGACCGCCTCCCCCCCTTGCTACGCCACTGCCTTGGACCCCAACACTTCCATGTCAGTCCAGCTTTGGTTCCCATTCTTTTCTACCACCTTCTTTTCCTTTCACTAACCATGTCTCTGCCCGATTCGTGATGCTCAGCCTTTCTTCTCACCTGCCTCAGCTTTCTTTTCCCATCCTCCCACCCTCTCATTCTCCCTTCCCGCCTTCACCCCCTTTCCATTCACTATTTCTATGCTCCTATTCCTTTTTCCACCTCTTCCTCCATCCCTCGCCATCTTTCTCTTGCCCTTTTATCCATTCCTCCTGGCTCTTTCTTCATCTCTCCTGTACTCTTCAATTCTCCCCATATTATTTGCTCTAGATATCCCACTCCTCCTCAGGACCCATATTGTCTACTCTTCACTCCCTTAGCCTGTCCCTTGTGTCTCCACTTCTTCCCTGTATCTTTGCTTTCTCATTCTTCCTTTAATCTCATCTCTTTTATGTTACTCCAGCTCACTCCCACTCCTTATCTCCCATCCCCTCTCTCCATATTACCTGTGCTCTCTGATCCCACAGGTCGCCTTCTATCTTATCATCAGCAATGCTGGGATCACCCTGGAAACCACGGCCTTGGAGGTGGCCCTTCAGCTCTCCACGTAAGTCTGACCACTCAGCAAGTATAACTCAATGTCCTGCCACTAGCCTGGTTTAGCATTGAAGGCACTGTTCTTCTGGATTAGATAAGATTTCTGCCTGGCATTACCTGCCAGGAGGGCAGGTTATCCTACTTGGTGCCAGATAAAAGGTGTAGGACTAAACAACCAATCAAAACAGCCATAGAGGCTAGCATTAAATATAACCTTGACTATGCTGTCTGCTGTAACTGTGTGGACAGAGAAATAGCAAGCAACAGCATCCACCAAGTCGGAATCAAAAATTAAAACTAACAAAGCATTGCTATTATCTAGTTTGTGAGAACCCTGTGTAGAAAAACGTGGCAAGGAGCCCAGCTGCTATAACACAATGGCCAGTGAGTACTACACAGCCATGGCTCAGGCAGTCTGAATTTGTAGCATCAAAGTTGTTCAGACACATACCCATTTGCATGGCATGGGTCTGCAAATTTTGAGCGAGCTGTACTGGGTGTATGCTCCGGTCCGAGCCTGGCGCTCCGCGGACCTGCACCTGGCCTGTGTCCCGCGAGTGCGCAGGACAAGAGCAGGGGGCGCTCTTTCAGGGCACTGACACCTGCCTTCTGGAATTCCATTCCTCTTGCTGCCTGTGGCATGCAGGACAATTGGGCTTTCAGAAAAAGGATTAAGACGTGGCTTTTATCCAACCTTTAGCCTCACTGCCTCTCTGTCAACTTCTATCTGTTTTAGCGCTGGGATAAGTATGGATAACATAACATAACGTTTGTCCGCAAACACAACACAATATGTCACTGGTAATAGAGAGGCAGAATAGACCAGGCAATGGAGATCTATTGGTATCTTTCTAGATGCATTGAATTCTGAAATGTTGTATGGAATCAAGGATGAGACTCAGCGTCTGGAATGGGTTTGCATCAAATGTTGTTCACTTGTGTGATGGCTTCAGTGGAATGCAAGGGCTTGATTTCTGTGTTGTATGGTGGTGTGATGGCTTAAGTCAGTAATTTATGTTTTTTGATGGCTCATGTAGTGGCGTTTTCGTTTTGCTTTGTGATGTGTGTTATGGTACAAGTAGAATGGGAGGAGTCTGGTGCAGTACTGCATAGTCTTTTGACTATGACTGCAGTAGACTGGTGGGGTTGGTTCCAATATTCTATGATCTGGTGATTGCTTCAGTGGATTGATTTGGATGAGTAGATGTATTCTAGTTTACTTGTTTATTTGATATACTTCAATGGCAGACACCAATAAACGAAAGAATAAATGAAAAGTATTCTAATGCTTTGCAGCTACAAGGGAGAAGGAGCAACCCTATGTGTCAAAATTGCTTAAACCGACTCATAATCAAAAGTCTGGCATTCGAGGATCTAAGAGGACTTATTGGGGCATATAGACAAATCAACCTTTAAAGATATTTTAGGCCCTTGTAGGAAAAGGCACAAAAAATAAGTACTAATACTTTGAAGACGCTTCTTTTATGGCTGGACAACCAGTGAATGTCTCTGTACTATGAGGCAATAGAATAGTCTTTTAGTACGTTCAAGAGAAGTATAGCTGCAGCGTTCAGCACAGTCTGAGTCTGCACTTGCTGGATGAAGTACTTAGGAAGTTCCAAATAAAGGGCGGTCCAATAGTCCAATCTGAAGTGAAGCATGTGGTGGTGATAGACGCTATTTGAGATTTAAATGACAAGCCCTGGTCAAATGTGATGCCTTGATTGCTGATTGTTCTTAGCTGTGGTGGGAGTAGCTCCTAGTTTATTAGACCACCATAATAAGGACCAATTAGAATTGAATGAGAGAAATCTCAGTCTTTCTACCGTTCAACTTTCAGTAGTTTTGTTGCATCCAAGATGCATCCGCTGTGAAGCATGTCTTAAATGCATTACTTCTCTCAGTGTGTCAGAGTACCATAGGGTAGTTGGCTTACTGCAGGTGAGTTTACTATATTTGAATGGTGCGATGGAGATGACAGCAGATGATATCCAGATATTAAAAGCAGATACAGCTTCAGGTAAATCTACCACACAATCAATTGTCTCTTGCGCATGGCAATGGAAGAGTAAAACAAACCCAAGGATTAAAGAGTTATGTGGTTACTAAGCTCCTCAACTGGGAGAGAAGATTTGTCAGGGCCTTCCGAAGGCTTCTGAAGTTGAGCTTATCTTTTACTTATTTTAGTAACGTATCGCATTCTTTTCATCCGATGACTGAAAACCAGCAGTCCCCTTTTCAGCTTAGACAGGATTCGGAAATGACTTGCAAGCCACAATTGAAGGCTGTGTGTTAAATGATCTTGAATAGAGTGCAGAAGTTTGGCTCTGTACTGTGATGTTGTGTAATAGTTTCAGCAGAATGGCATGGATAGTTTCCAATGCTGCATAACCTTGAAATATTGGCTACAGGAGATTGGGTGGGCTGTTTCAGTATTGTATAGTATTGAATTGTGATGGCTGAAGAAGAGTATAGAGGCTACTTGCTGTGTTGAACGGTTCTTTTACAGTGAGAGAGATGAGTCTAGCATCATCTGGTCATAAAATTCTATCTGCAGTACTCTGTAAGTGTCCATTATTGTTTGGTCTTGTTATGGCTCCAGTAGAGTGTATGAGTTTGTTCCCAGTATCAGATGGTTTCAAGACTGCTTCCAATAGAATGCATGGGTGGGTCCAGTATTGTTTTGATCATGTAAGGGCTTCAGTAGAGTTGGAGAGGGTTGGGTATGGTATTGCTTTGTCATAGGGTTCCATATTCAGTGGATTTATTGGTGTAGGTCCAGTGTTTCATTGTCTTTTGATGGCTCCAGTGGAGTGAGAGAGGTTGTGTTACGCACTGAATCATCTTGTAATGGTTTCATTAGTTGTTCTACTATTGTACAGTCTTATGGTTTTGTCTCTAGTGTAATGGAACAGGATTGGTCGTTTTCTGTATGGCTTTGTTGATGTCTTCTGTTGAATGCAACTGGATGATGAAATGGGCCCTTTATTGCATGGCTTTGTGCTGGCTCAAGTAGAATGGAATGTTTTCTGTTCATGTTGTGTAGTCTTATGGTGGCTTCAAGAGAATGGGAGGTTATTGTATGGTTGGTGGTGGCTCAAGTAAATTGGAGGGCTTTGGTTCTGTGTTGCATGGCTGAGAATGGTGTCAGTAAAACAGAGGGGTTAAGTCCTGTTTTGTGATGGTGTGCTATGGCTACTGGGGGATAAGAGGGTGCCTACCTCTCCTGAATGCTCTTGAGATGACTCCCTTAAGATGTCTCCAGGGAAAGGTTGAGTGTGTTAATGAATCTTGTGATGGCTGCATTAAAGTAAAGGAGGTTGGTTCCAGTTGATAAAGTGTTGTCTCATGTACATTTAAAGGTGTGCTGGGGCTTATGTTTAACTGCCTAGTAATGGATCTCACTAGACAGAGGGTTTGGGTTCTGTGTGGTATGGTCTTTTAAGGAATGTTTTGGCCCAGCCATTTATAGTCCTACGATATGTTCAGTGGATTTCAAAAAGCAAGTTTTTATTTTGTACCCTTGAGCCTGCACTTGTTGCATGAGCTATGACTGGTGCTATCCATCACCTACTGTCTGTCCTTTACTCTGTTACAGAATCAGCGAACAGCCCAACCTGAAGCCAATCTTAGCCGTGGCACGGGTGGTCATCGAACTACAACTGTCTGTCACTTTGTAAGTACACTGACCACCAGTTGAATTCCTCTGGGAACTAGGGAGAACAGGAGGTGCGGGAGGTTACTGTCTGGTGCAGAGAGAGCAAAAGATGTGGGACAGTAGCATGGAAAAGCTGATAGCTAAATGGTGCTAAAGATACAGAAAGGGAAGGGAGACTGACACAAAGTGGAGATTGGAAGGGTGTGCATGACTGTAACAGGGAACCTCAAACAGATATCATGATCCAAAGGAACCATTGAAAAGAAGATACAAAAAGGACGTGAGGTTCTGCTGTATTGATGGAATGTAGAATGTTGAAGGAAGACATTAATCTGTCCCTGCTCCGCTTTTCCTCAGAGTAGATTTTTCCATTCTTACCATGTCTCCTCCTTACAGCTCTGCAACCCCAAACCGCCTCTTCTTCGGTGGCAACATTGTGGGTGAGAGTGCAATCAAGACTGAGCAGGACGTTGGCAGCCTGGTGGACCTCAATGTAACGGTGAGGATGGATATACATGAATGGTTATATGTATGGTTTTATTCTGTACGATTCATGGATGCAATCAGATTCACACCTGACCTCAGAGTTAGAGTCCCTCTACAAGGTTAAGATCCATTATTCACACTAGTTACTTTTAAGCACAGGAATTATGAGATGTATGTTACCAAGTTGGCCATTAGCAGTAGTTGGCCAATAGCAGTTAGGCAGTCAGGTTGCCTAATATACATATGGATCTGCCACCAAGCAACACAGTTGAAATTGTATGCTATGTAATGTATATGCAGGTAAACAGTAAGCATGTATGACCTATGAGTACAGAACTATGTGCACGTTTTGTGCATACAACTGTGGTAGGTCTGTTACATTTAACCTTCCCAGGCTGAGGTATGAATGTGCAAGATGGCTTATAGAGGTATAAAGTTATGAGGAGGAAGAATATATTTTGAGGTTCAGATAATGGGTTGAGTGCTCTATACCCTGCACCACCAAGCATTCTGTGTTCAAAGGCACACATCTAGAGTGGCTAGAAAGTACGTGGTAAATGGGAGCAGTAAACACTACAGAATGGACAATAAAGTGCAGATTTCCACCTAGTAAAACCAATTCAACAAAGTTATTTCCATTCTTTGTTTGCCCCATGCCAGCACCATGCTACTCATAATGGGGGCCCATGTGGGGAATAAATGCAGAAAAACAGAATGTGACAAGTCTTGACTAAAGTCACATCTTCTTTGTTGCCGAAATCTCTCTTTTGGTTGGGTTCCACTTCAGAACACATACTTTGTTTCATTTGGGACTTATGTGTGCCTTCTTTAGACTGAAATGTTTTGTATGTTACTGTACTCACTTTGGCCACTGGGTATGAGATTTATATCTCACCTCTGTCACTATATCCTTTAACTCTCTTATTTATTACACCCCTCATCATAATGCACCAGTTGACGTGCCTCTCTTCTTCGTTGTCCCACAAGACTTTCCTCACTGTTTTACCCAGTTCAGCCCCAAGATACACTTTCCCGTAGAAGTCTGTCAGAGTACATTCTTATTCTCTTCTTTCCAGGTTTCTAAAAGTGGTAGATCTCTGAAGACCCTTGGCTCGGCCTTTCTGAACCTGATGTGGCCTCATGAGATCAGCAACGGGAAATGGCTACTCTATCCAATAAGCGTCCAGCTGGAGGAGAGCCAAAGCAATGCCAAGTGCACACCAGCTAATGCCATAAACCCCCTTAATCTGGTAAGTCACAGATCTCTGTAAGAATTCAGGGGATGCAACTTTTTTTGCTATTGGGTGCTGTGCTTGATTGAGAACAGAAAAATGTAAATCAGTTCAGTCGACCCATGTCCGATAAGGTACCTTGCAAGTTCTTTCCAAGAGGCACTGGATATCTAGTAAGGTATTCACCAGTGGAAATGGTTAAGCTGATAAAGCCTTCGTTAGTAAGATTGGATAGTTGAGGTCATCACTGGTGGATCTGGGCTTCAATTAATGAAAGAGTTTGTAAACTTTTAGCCACTCCTAAAATGGGATTAAAACCCTACCCTGATTCGGTATTTGGTAGGGGCCTGTTGTAGATATCCTTTACGAATACTGAATTAGTACGATATATATATATATCAGTGTTTCTGATGAATACTTCTATCTGCATATTCTTCACCTGTAAATAATGTCAGATGCCCGACTGGACCCAGAAACTTCAAAGCTGTCACGTCTCCCTCTCTGTCGTAAGACGTCCCTGACCGAAGGCCCCTTTAGCCCCATTGGCTAACATTGGCCCCCTGCACGCTGCACCCGGCCACCCAAGTGCTGCTGGTGGTGCAATTTGAGTGCCTACCTAGACCTTGGGGAACCTTGGTCCTAACTCCCAAAACTCCCACTCGTAAGTCCAGTACTTACCTGTAAAACCGATAACCATTTTTCACCCATAGAATCCAATGTTACAAGTTTTTGTTTAAAGAATATTCTGTGTTGAACAGCTGTTTTGAATGGAAGAAAAGTAACTGTATCGTAAATCATGAAAAGTCTTACTTACCTTGTATTGTGAGATCCCCTGCGTGGTACCTAGGCTGATGTAATAAAAAAGTATTCCAAAAGTAATTACTGTGTAATTTAAACTGTTTTTTTAACCAATACAAACCTGTAACAATTGCAAATCAATACCCAATTGCACTTCCTGAAACGTTCTATGATTGAAAGTATATTTTACCTACCTGTACCAAGATCTGATTGGTTCTAGAAAATAAAACCTAAGTATACCTTTTTTATACTTACCTAATTGGTCTGGAGTCAGTCTCTGAGTGTGTGCCATCAGTCTTGAGTGAGTGAATACAATAAATGCTGAACACACCCTCGGGATAAGCCTAACTGCTCACCCACACTACAACAAAGAGAGCTGTTGGTACTCACCTAATTTAGCCTCTGCTATCCCTCTGGAAATCCAATCGACTCTGTGCACACTATACCCTACTTTGGTATAGTCTATACAGAGCCAGCTTCCTCCAAATTTCTTTCAAAATCCATCTTCCCCGGGAGAGAGAGCCCTTCACTCTCTGGATGTAAAGAGAGTGTTAAAGTTTTACCTAGTTAAAACAAAATCTATTAACAAATCACAACAGTTGTTCATCAATTATGGCAAGGTTCGCACAGGTCTGTCCACCTCCAAACAGTCAGTTTCCAGGTGGATTGTCTTTTACATCCTATGATGTTATCAGCTTGCTAATAAATCTCTGACTGTCAAACCCAAAGCACATTCCACTACAGGCAAGGCAGCCACAACTGCCTTGATGAGAAATATTCCATTGGCAGACATCTGAAAATCTGCTACATGGAGATCAGCCCACACATTCACTAGGTCCTTCTGCCTTGATACAGATGCTACAGCAGATGTTCAAGTGGGACACGCGTCCCTCAGAAATCTCTTTGCATAGCCACTTAGCTAATGTTTGTTTCTATCTACTCCACTGCTTCTGGGGGGATGGGTTTGATACTCTATTCAACGCTTATGACTATGCATGGAAATCCCCTACGAGAGAAGGTACAGTTTCTTATCAGTAACTCCATTTCTCTCATAGGGGTATTTCAATGATAGTCATAAGCAACCCTTACTCCTCCCTGGTGAAGTAAACAGACACGTTCATGCTCTGACGTTATTCAGCTAATACAGCCTTCAAATAGAACTGAGGTAACTGCCTCTGGCTGAGCATGTAGAGATATTGGAGGTTACACAGTTCTTAAAGACACAGTCTCCTTTTTTCTTTGCTTATAATGGCAGCCTATGGGCTACTTTGCACTGCACTTTTTCATCTCTCTCTCTCTCATAGCAAAAGGGTTTGTGAAGGATTTTTTTCAATGACCATGCAAAGTTATCTATGCATTAGGTGCATATTTCCTTGGATAGTTCCCTTTTTCCCCTTCAAGATTAAGAATTTTGTCCACTGTACCCTAGTCCATTAGGCTGCATTATGGCTGTCGTAAAGGCCTTTTAAAGGCCTTCCTAAAGAAAGGAGAACGTCAGCACTTAAAAAGATATATTGGAAAAACGGCTCCGGGGTTCCCCTTAGGCGGGCAGGACTATTCATCACTTATGGCAATTACGGAAATACCCCTACGAGAGAACTGGAGTTACAGGTAAGAAACTATACCATTTTCAGTGACAACAGTTCTCCAGTAGTGTATGATTCCAGCAAAGTAACTCCATTCATGAAACAGCTGATTTTATGGTGAATGCTGGAAAAACCTAATCTTTGCAGAACAGAAGTTGCATATTCAGGATCCTCAGCTGCACCTAACAGATACTTTCTTGAAGGAATGGGGCACTCCCCTTCAAGAGCTTAAACAAGCGTCCACTGCAAACCAGCAAGGACAGTCTTTAGACATAAATGTGCAAGAGTTAAGGCAAGTCATGCTTGCACTAAAATAATCCTTACCACGTAGCCAGAATTAGGAAGTCCTCATATGTACAGACAGTATGACCTATCTTCATTTTATCATTAAAGAAGGAGGAACGAGATCCCAGATTGTGTTCTATACAGTGCAATGCCTGCGTCCTATGTGTTGGAGTCCTTTCATCAGTGCCAGGTCTTCACAATGTGTGTGGACCTCCTAAGCAGAAAAGACACCAATTGTCATGAGTTGGAGAAAGATTCAAGACAATTACTTTTAGTGTTTCAGAAATGGGAAACTCCATTCTGAGATCTGTTCATAACTTTGAAAAGCACAAAATGCCACCTCTTCACAAGCAGGTGTTGGTCTCTAGGACATCAAAAGGATTTCTCATTAAGGGCCCTATTAGGATGGCGGACGGACCTGCGTCCGTCCGCCACCCCCGAGGAAGAGGGACTGTCCGCATGGGCAGCGGCGGTCCCTCCATGGGAATTAGGATGTGACCGCCACCCTGGCGGTCACATCCCCTACATTTAACATTGCGGCGGATGCTGCTTCAAGCAGCACCCGCCGCAAGGTTAAAAAGTGCATGTTGACCTTTGCATGCACGAAGCGGCAGGCACCGCGTGGTGCCTGCGCGGTGCCTGCCGCTTCGTGCACGCAAAGGCAGTAACCCCCACCCCCCCTTCACCCATGGGGGCCCGCAACGGGCCCCCAAAGAAAAGACCGTATGCCTTTCTACGGCGGAAATGCCGCCGCTGAAAGGCATAGGACCGCCGCCATCCTAATATGCCTGGCGGTGTCTGATAGACACTGCCAGCCATGTTAGAGCTTTTCCACCGCGGTCGGAAGGCGACCGCGGAGGAAAAGCTGCAGACGGAAAAAATATCCCCCAGCCATCCTAATCTGACGGGGGGTATTTTTTCAGTCCGCAGCGGTTAATCCGCATCCTCCGGGCCGGCGGTGGCTTCCGCCGGCTCGGAGGATTCGGATTATCTGCGATCATAATCGGCCCATAGTTTCTAGTCAGGAATATTTGCTTATGCCTTTCCACTAAATCTGTTGGTTCCCACTATTCTACGGAAAGCCAAACAGGTATTGTGCTGTCTCTTTGTGAACAACCCAGCAGGGGACGGACAGTTTTGGTACATGGATCTGTGCAATCTGTTGGTGAAAAAACAATCCAGTTAAAAGCAGACCATTACCTTCTAATGAACTACCGCAGCCAGGGGTTGCATCAAGTCTCAGTTTCCCTTCACTTGACTGCCTGGGTGCTTTAAACATAGAAGTCAGAGCTTTAAAGTTAACTCCAGAAAGCCTAAGGATTCGAGGAGCAGCAAGAGTTGAACCTGCTAATAAAACCTACATTTTAAAATGGAAAAAGCTTTGCATTTGGACAGAAGCAGACAATCTCAATCTGCTCCAAATGCGTCCTCAGGGTGTTTTGCCTTATTTACTTCATTCAGTTCATTCAGGATTATAGTACTCCTTATTTAGGGTTCACCTGACAGCCATTTTCAGGCACCTGTATCTCCATCGAAGCAATTTTTATTTTCCAGCAGGATTGTTAAAGAATGTATGGGAGTGCTTTTCAGAACATTCCCTTATCGAGTCAAATGGCCTCCTACTAGGGAATTGAGCAGAGTGTGCCTATCTGAACCTGTCCACAAATCTTCACAGATACGCCATGGAAAACACGTTTTTTCCCGGTGAAAGGTTTTGCGAGGCACTTCAGAGTGATCCGGGCCTTTTCAGTAAAAATACCCTCCATGAAAATCAAGCTTATGTTAGGCATCACTCCATGTTTCGTTCCAAAAGTTCCATCTCAATGAAAAAATGAATTTGCCATTGCCAATGTTCTTTGCCTATACTTCCACTCCAGATAGAGAGCTTTACATTATTGATATAAAATAATGTCTAACGTTTTTTTGATAGGACAAGCTTATTTTACAAATCAGACTATCGCTTTGTATCATTTGGGAATGCAAATAAAGGTTGCCAATCTGGGTAAGGTATTTTTGGATGTATTTTCATCATGCATTAATTTCTGTCATTCAAAAGCTGGAAGATCATCTGAATGCAAAATGAAAGTTGATTTGATAAGAGTCATACAACTAACATGAAGGGGATAGCTGGATGCTTGAGGTAATCTCAGCCACTGGCGAACGCTTGGGCTGCATTCCAGTCCATAATTTTTTGTCCACGATGCCACTGTAGACAGAGGTCTGCCTTATGCAAATCATTCCTGACCATCCTCCTTATAGGAACAGTCCATCCTAAACTGCCAAACGACACCACTCCCAGAAGGGAACACAACCAACCATAGTATACAGAGACAGCCTATTTGGGCCTCTTCAGTAGGGTGCAGCTTGACTCCTGTGGCACAGTGAGCCTAGGATCCGCATCTGTGCATACCCGTTGCGTTCAGGGCACCAACTACAACAAAAAAGAGACATGGTAGGTAAGCGCAACTGTTTACAGGAGTGCCATTCACAGATATATCCACACTGTTCTACACAATCTATTTCGGTAAGGTGCACCTCTTTGGTATTCTTCATTCAAGCATGCAAACCTATGAAATATCCAATGCTGGAAAATAACTAAAAATGACTTACCTGTAACTACAGTTCTCCAGCACTGGTATCTTTCATAGATTCATATGCAACTCACTTTTCTCCCCTTTGAGGCTCCTCATATGTTATGTAACGTGCTTTGAAAATTTGAGGAGTTAAGCCTTTGGGAGAGACTAAAGCTCTGTATCTGTACTCTTAATAGGTGAAAGATCGAGTCATAAAAAGAATGTGAATAAACCACAGGAAGCATATGGCTGTTTTGGTGTTGTTTGGGTGTATATGTACACTGCTACGTACATATTCTCTGACACTGGAGAATAATTCAAGCATGTGAGGCTATGAAAGATACTAATAGTGCAGAACATTATGTACAGGTAAGTAACTTTTTTTCTTATCCGTGCTTTATTTCAGAGCCTTTAAAAAAAAGATCAGGTCAGAGGCATTAGAAATTAATAAAATATACTGATTTTCATTTTAGAAATTTGGGAACTTTCCAATTAATGTTTCTCAACTATTTACTCTGATACAAGACGTATTTTCTAAAGTATATATTCCAACGTATTGCTTTTTCACCTTTGTATTCAAAAATGTTGACTGGATCCTTGTTTGATAACTCAGATGTTCGTTCTTTAGTGTTAGAAAATGGCTAACATTAGCACTGCTCTGCAAGACTTGAAAACTTTGCTGTGTCCCTGATGATCCATGCATGTATTTACTTTGATTATGTGTCCAACTGACTGAAGCATTCCTTTGTCCTCAAAGGTTCACATGTGTGTGTGTGTGTGTGGTGCTAAGTAGGTGTGTGTGACACTTTGTGTGTGCGCCTGCTTGTGTAAATGTGTGTATTTTGATGTCCAGCTTACCAAAGCTTTACTCACATTTGATGTCAGTCGCTGACTGACCAAAGAATTGTTGTGTACCTTGTACTTAAGGGCAAGGTACTGAGTGTGATCTAAACCTCCTCTCCTGTCCCCTCCAACAGACCTCCTCCTCCACATCAAGATCACGTCGAGACGTGGGGAAAGCTGAAAGTGATTCCGCAGCCCACTGGCCCATTGCATACCAATCGAGAAGGAAAGAGCTTACTCTGGTGAGTTCCTCAGTAATACAGGGATTCTTATCACCTAGACAGACTCTGCGCACACAGAGAGGTGCATATATTCTACAGAGTGTTATTTAAAAGTGGTAGTTGTGGCATCTGGACACTACTTCAATATGCTACCATGACCTGTGGCTTTACCTGGAGTCATATAATCAATCATAAAAGCATTGCTACAGTCTTCTTGGTGTCATATTATCAGTCATAAAACATCCCCACAGTCATGCTAGCCCATAGATTTCTACGGGTGATGCTGCCCACGTTTTCAGAAAGCTGAAAAAGTGAGATATGAATCACATTTCTTTAATTTCAGCATATTTAGTAACACATGTGTTGAATGAGAAACCATCAGATTTACTTCAGCCAGGTAAATTAAGAAAATACTGTTGTTCACTCACTAGAAAAAAAGCAAAAGATCTTTAAAAAAGTGCATTGATATAGTCGAAGAACCCACGCCAGCCTCCTGGACAGACCATGCTCTCATCAAGATCAGCATCCCTGTCCTAATCCAATGCACACTCCCACCTCTGGACCAGCCTTCAAAAACTGGAGCAAAATCACTGACAATGACTGGAACATGGCTCTCAACACCCACCAACCCGAATACTGCAAGAGCCTCCCCAAAGCCATCAAGAATTTCAACAATTGGATGTCCTTATGTGCTGACTCCCTGCTGCCCCTTAGACACTTCAATGCAAAAAGATCCAGCCCCTGGCTAGTTGGTAGATGGAGGAACTCAGGCTGATGAAACACCATTGCAAACAACTGGAGCGCAAATGAGGAATGAGCCAGGACAATACAGACAGGAGCACATTCAAACCCGCACTGAGATGCAACTACCTAATGATCTGGACCACCAAACATGCTTCTCTGACAGACTGCATAGATGTCAGTACCAACAGAAGCACAGAAATCTTCACTGTCACGAAAAATTTCACCTCACCAGTTGCTGCCTCCAACCCGATCACACCCTAACAAGACTTGTGCAACAATCTCTCTCAATTCTTCAGTAACAAAATCACCACCATTAACAGCAACTTCAACCTCAACCAGGTCCGATAGACCTTGCCAAATGCCGCCTGATCTTATCCAAGGTACTATTGTTAAACACATGCCCATTAATAACCCAGAAGAACCCACTGCTGCCAACATGAATCACTATGGGGCCCTTTCGGACCACTGACCCTATCATGCCTACACCACAAGACTGTAATCCATCAGTGCCATGCTCACACACATTCTGAATGGCTCCACCTCTTCTGCGACCTTCCCAGGTGTGTAGAAACATGCAGCTGTCCAACTATTGCTAAAGAAACCCTACACTGACCTTTCAATGCTCACAAATGACAGACTGATCTCCCCGCTACCGTTTCCGACCAAGGTCTTAGAGAAAATTATTAACATACACCTCACTGAATACCTCAATGGCTACCAACTCCTCAACACCACTTTGTGTGGTTTCAGATCCAACTGCCCTCATCGCTGCCACTGATGATATTTGCATGACTCTGGACTGAGGAGACATGGCGGTCTTCATCCTTCTGGACCTCTCTGCAGAGTTTGACAAGGTCTTCCACTCCATCCTCATCCAACGCCTACATTACATCGGAATCAAAGGACACACACTTTAATGGATCTGATCCTTCCTGACAGGAAGGACTCAGTCAGCCTGGCACTGTACATCACGGATGCCCTTAACCGCATCTGCAGTGTTTCGCAAGGGTCCTCCCTCAGCCCAACCCTCTTAAATGCATACACGAGCCCTCTTGCCAGCATCATCCACTTTCACAATATCAACATCCTCTTCTCCTCCAGAGACACACAGCTCATCCCCTCCCTCCTGTACCAGACCCCCAGTACCCAGATCAAGTTCAATGCCTGCATGACTGAAATCACCCACTGGATGTAGACCAACTGTCTTAAGCTGAACACTGACAAGGCTAAAATCATGATCTTCGGGAAGAACATTTTACTGTGGAAGTCCAACAGGGGGGCCAACATCACTAGGACTGAACATCCACTCCCACCATCCATGTCAAGAACCTCAGGATCATCATCAAATTTGGCATGGCCGACCAAGTCCCCGCATCATGCTTCCATACCCTGAAGATGCTGAGGTAGATTTTTAAATGGTCCCCGATTAGCACCTGGATCACCATCACACATGGACTTGTCACAGACAACCTGGACTACTCCAAGATCAACAAAAAACAAACCCAAAGACTGCAGACCATTTACAACTCGGCACCCAGAATAACTTTCAATCTGTCATGCCGCACTCATCACATCACACCGGAAGGAGCTCCACTGGCTCCCCATACACAAACACAACTCAATCTCCTCACACACACATTGAAGGCACTACCTCCTCCTCACTTCTTGAATTCTGCAAGATGCTGAAGACCTGGCTTATCGAGTAGTCCCAATAGGCCCTATGTTTGGCTAGACACACCTGCTCAGTGCCAGGATTCCTTCCCTAGTGATGGTGCGCTGTACAAATCTGCATAACATACCATATAGCTAACTATGATCAAATCTTCTCAAATAAAGAAATGACTTAATTTACCAGTTATGGAGTTACTATGTTTAAAAAATGTAAGACAAGTTTTACATGTATGTTCATAGCATGTGTAGCTGTAGATACATATGCTCTGCATACTCTTGCCATGTAGTGTTGGGCTCTGATGTTTGCAACTTGTTTTTCTCCAAAGAAGTCTTTCGAGGCACAGGGTATACTGACTCCGACCTTAGTTGGCAATGCGCTTGGGCACAGGCTCCATTGTTAGATTGTTTTTCCCACTATTGGGTTCAGTGCCTAAAAGAGCTGACCGGTGGGCCCACACAAGCATTCCACTCCTATGCCATGGAAGAACAAAGAAGCCAGCCTATCAGGGGGACAGCTGGTCCAGTCCAGTTTGGAGGCGAGCTCGCCCTCCGAGTATGAGGGAGAACAACAGAGCCAGAGGTTCAACAACACCTGAAGACCTTGACTGTGAGTATGGTCATCACCCATTCCCAATCCATGGCCTCCCAGCAACCTCATTGACAGGTAGAGCACTACCCCTGCGGTTGGTCATCAAGCCCAGAGACTCAGCACTGCCATGGTCGGCACCGACAGAAGCCTTCAGAGCTGACAATCCTCCCCTCTCCGACCACAAAGGCCCCACATAAACTTCAGCTACCCTCGAAGCCGATGGGTTCGTCGACTCTAGCACTGACGCCGAAACCAAATCCTACATTGGCACTGAAGCTGACCTCATCACCCGTACTGAAGGCAACATCCATAACAAAGACCCTAAAGACATTGAAGAACCACCCAGTAATTAAAGCTCCCTCGACAGCGGACTCTAACGACTTGGAGCAACACATTCTCCAATGTTTGCAGGACAAGATATATTCTCAGCAAGAGCAGCTCTTTATCTATCCACAAAATGGAAGAATCCCCCGAACCTGCCACTGAAGAAGCAAGAGACCTTTCCAAGGAAGAGGAAGTTATCTTTTGAGGCGCAAATTGCCTTGAAACTTTCATGTTCTTCAAAGCACTAGAAACATAAGGACACAGCCATTAGCCCCCTCCCTCCTCGATCTCGTCCTCTTCCTACTCCCTCACCACAACCGCCTCCAGTACCACCACATGTTCCCCTTTTAACTTCTCCAGAGGGAGTCACCACACTTTTACTATGGGGAGGGCATCCCTCTATATCAAGCTGAACCGTACAATGCTCCTTATGAGCCTGAGCCCAGATTTGACCCATGGGACGACTATGATGTCGATCCCCCAGGTAACACAGATCCCGATCTGTACCCAACTAAAACTTCCCTGCTGATTACACCACCGCATGACATAATGTTATACATAGGGCTACTACTTTTCATAAAGTAGACATGCACATCATCCAAGAAGACAATGAATTTTTGTTTCAAACACTGGCTAAGCAGTGATGGCTTCTCTGCAAAAGCAGAGAAGCGTAGCCCCACTGCACTAAAGAAGTGCATTGGAACAAATAAAATGATAATAACTGAAGTTATTATCATTTATATATTTTGTATTACATTTGCCACCAGGTTAGGGTGGGGTGGGGCTGGGGCTCCGTGACATCGGGTAGGAGGAGTGGCTGCTGCTGCACCTAAAATGCATGTGACTGTTTGGCTGGCCGTCTCAGGCCGACCGAACAGTCATGCGCACTTTGCATATTCTCCACCCTGACCGCATTGCATCCTGGGTGGAGACCATGCCCAGACTCCCACTCCCTATCTGCGTGCCGAACCATGGCACTCAGACCAATCATAATGCTGCTATCATCAGCATTGTGATTGGCCAGGGGAGTCTGGAAGTCTGGGTGCTTCCCTATCCTGCTTCCTGCGGAGAGAGGTATCACCTGGCGACGGCGACCAGTAGGTAAGTTTTCTTCATTTTAATTTCCTAACCCTACCCACTTTCCCCCACTACCCATCCCTACCAGCTGCCACTGTGGCTAAGACACAATGCACTCTCCAGATTTTACTGATGCTAAAAGGGATGCTTAAGGCCGCGACCAAGACATTCAAAGAGACAATCAAGGCATGGTTCATCACACCTAGGATCAACCAAAAATTCAAACCCTCAACCAATGACCCTCCCAACATTTGCAGACATGCTCTGGACTCTCTTGTGGTCCACACAGTGTAGAAATGTGCCAACACCTTGGGTGCTGGAGACGCTCCACCCCCTGATAAGGAGAGCAGAAAGATTGATGCAGTGGGCAAGAGGATGACAGTACAATCAGCCACTCAATGAAGGTTGCCAAGTTGGACGGCCTGCTCTCCTGATACGACAGAGCTCTTGGGACAAGGAGGAACTTCTGAAACATCTCCCTGAGGACTATGGGCAGTCTGGGCAAGAGCTGGTTACAGTGGGCAAGACCATCTCGAACTCCAGTATCTGCTGCACTATAGACATGGCCAACACCGCAGGTAGGAGAGTTAATACCAGCATCCTGGTCAGGCGCCACTCTAGAAGTCCAGCTGCATTTGCTAAACTTGTCCTTCAATGATGAACACCTTTTTGGACCACGAGGAGATCAAATACTTGAAACGTTCAAGAAAGGCACAGACACAGCCAAGGCTGTGGGTTGGGTGCCCTTCAGACATCTACTCCTAAGGAGTCCTTTCGGAGGTCACAGTACAGTGGAGGCAGTAAGACCATTTCCGCCGACTGTTCCTCCTCCTGATAAGACAGCAACAGCAATACGACCTCCAGCCAACACTGCGTTTTCTAGAGTGGGCTACAAGGGGTAACAACACCAGAGGTAGGGACCAAGGAGGCTCTGAAAAAGGAGCTGCCTCATCCAAGCAGTGACTACCTTCTACCTCCCCTCACCACAATCACACTAGAACTGTTGGGGTGAGACTACAGGAATTCCTTCCTCATTGGGAAGAGATTACCTCCTACCAATTCTCTCCAACATAGAGAATGTCTACCGCTGTGAGCTCATTGTAGCATCAACAAACATTCCACCCCACAGACAAACCCTCTCCACAGAACACCAGCGCCTTCTTCAAGAAGAGGTTTAGGCCTCCATTCCTAAAGGGGCGATTAAACCAGTTCCACTGCAGCATCAAGGCAAGTGGGTATATTCCCTGTACTTTATCATTCCCCAAAATGACGGGTCTTTAATGACAATGCTCGACTTCAGGCCCCAAAAGTACATCTTCTCAAAACATTTCCACATGGTCACTCTGCAGGATGTCATCCCTCTGTTGCAGCAAGGCAACTTCGTGAATGCACTCGATCTGAAGGATGCCTGCTTCCACATACCCCTCCATTCTGCTTATCGCTGGTACCTACATTTTGTGGTATGTGGCCAATATTATCAGTTCAAAGTATTGCCATTCGGGGTTACCAATGGGCCCAGAGTATTTACGAAATGTCTCGCCATGGTAGCCGCCCATCTCAAAATGAGCAGCGTCCACATATCGTCTTACATGGATGACTCGCTGATTAAGAGTAAGTCTCGCTCACACCAAGCCACCATATACCTCCTTTATATGTTGGCCTTCACTATAAATACCATCAAGTTCCACCTTTAGCCCCTTCACATGCAGCCCTTTCCTGATGTCAGTGGTTTCCCATAATAAATGGACCCAACGAGTCAGAGATTCGCATGCAAAACCAAGACACAATCAACCACCCCAACCCAGGCAACTCAATTTAGTGGTCTCGCTCCTGAGGTCCTAAAATTCATCTATCTCAGCCTCCTTCAAGAGTGCATGTCCATCCTCAAAGAAGCACCTAGACGCACTATGTGGGCCTGCTATGCTGCCAAATGGAAAAGGTTTGTCCATCACCGCATTCCTAAGCACATACACTCACTTAAACCTGAAGTTCAGGATAGTGTCTGCTACCTTCTTCATTTACAGAAATATGGTCAAGCTTAGACTTCCATAGGCCTTCACTCAGCTGCTACTGTAATTGTAATTGTAGAACATGGAACTATCTTACTTATTCAAAATCCCTGTCATCAAAGCTTTCATGGAAGGAATCAAACTGGTTATTCCATCCAGGGTATACCCCACCCCTTGTCTGGAACCTTAACGTTGTCCTTACCAGACTCATGGGCCCCACTTTTGTACAGACTACTATAAAAAGGAAGGCCCCTGAAAAACAAGATACTACAGTGGCAGGACCAGGGGGAGCAACTCCAAAGGTACACAAATTTGCCAACTCTACTACTTAGTTTTGGTATAATTCATTGAATAATAATATACACAATATAGTCTTGAGCCAAAACATTCAAAACCTTGTTTATTGAATGGGTTTTTCTCCTCTGCAGTATTGGTGCTTTGTACATATGTGAACACAATCTTCTACAACATCATGTAGACAGTAAGAAAAATGCTTCAACTTAACAAAACAGATACTGCATCATGTATGCAACAAGTAGATTATCGTTTAGCTATGCCACCCAACAGCCCACTCATACTAAAACACTACATACACACTCACACTTGTTTACTCATACTTCATTCATTCTGACTCAATCGGACAAAACAAGTACTAAAAATAATACAATACAGCACACCAGACAGGACCTTGTTACTCAGTATATCCTTAGAGATTAATCTATGTATAGCAAGATATATTTTCTTATAATGAAGATAAATTAATATCTGAGGACACTGTTCAGTCATATCCTCTTTAGGTTAAATGCGTGACATACGGATATATTTAGATTCTTAAACTCTTTGGGTTAAAGTTCAGGAAATAAAAGCCTCTTCGCTTGCATGTACACAATATGGTCTTACAGTCCATATTCAGTTTCTAGTGGTGCTGACACGCATTTAGGTGTAAAAACCAAACACGGTACCACTTTCTTCAGGGAGCTGCATAATAGAATGTGAAAAAGAGAACAACAAGAATGGGGAGGCCAGGGGCCAGCACAGAAAGGACTATGACAGCAGCAATAAAAAAGCTCAAATTAATTATACAAAAATAATAAAAACGTAGAAAACGCTCATATTTAGCAAAGGGCATGTGTACCAAACACCCTGTGTTGACAAAAACATTACACACCACATCGGTGTACATAGGTTTCCTTTACAGAAGAGTTATTCCATCACATGTGGACACGTTCTACCAGAGAGTGTGGAAAAAACAGATGATATTAAACCATACCCAGGAAAAAAAGGAAATCTTGACATGAAAACCATTAAGCTCCCAGTCTTTATCCCTCAGCAAGACTCTGTAGCAGAGAGGTCCCTTCACAACTTTGATGTCAAGCGTGCCCTCATGTATTACATCGATAAACCAAGTCCTTTTGAGAAACTCAGTAATTTTTTATTGCTTTCAGCAAACCTATCAAAGGGCACATAATATCTAAAGTGGGCATAGCCAGATAGATTGCCAAATGTATCCAAATCTGCTACATTAAGGCTACAACAAATTTCACTGCCCCTCCCCAGCCTCATTCCACTTGTGTAAAATGAGCCACTATGGCTTTCCTTGGAAATGTGACCATAGCTGACATTTGTAAAGCTACATGGTCCACTTCATATACCTTTACCAATCCTTACTGTGTGGGTGTCTTAGCATGCCAACAAAGTGGCCAAACTGTTCTTAGAACTCTCTTTCATCTTTCTGCAACATCAACCGGCTAACCACCGCTTAGAGGAGTACTGATTTACAGTCTTTGCAGAGCATGTGGCTGTACAGCCACGCATGCTACGAACTGAAAATGTTACTTATCCGATAAGCATCTATTCGTAGCTGCTAGTGCTGTAGATTCACATGCGTCCATCCACCTCTCCAGAAGCCTTTGGTTGTTGCAGTTATACATTCTTTCACTTAAATTCTTTGTATGTAACTTCCACACTTTATCCTATCTAATGCTCCAACTTTACACTCACCCTGCGGTGTGGAAAACAATCTAACAAGGAAGCCAGCGCTCAAGCACATTGCCAACTAAGGGAGGAGTCACTATAGCTTGTGACTAAAGACTTATTCAGAGAAAAACAATTTGCAAACATCTGAGCCCAAAGCTAGATGGCAGGAGTATGCAGAGTATGTAAATCTACAGCATTACACACTATGAACAGCTGCTTACAGGGTAACATATTCATTTTCCCTTCCCCACAGTTCTGGTTGTGCTTGGACATCCAGATTCTTGTGGACAGTGTCATTAATAGCACATATTGGATTTCTGGCTTTTTGGAACATTGTTTTATTGCTTGATTCTTGGTTGGTGCATAGTATTGTATATGCGTGGGAAACATCACTTACAACGCAACTTTTACCACGCAGTGCCTTTACATCGCAACTTTTACAACGCAAACCATTACAACGCATTGCGCTGGGGGGCGCTCTAGGATAGGGAATAGGTTAATTTACTATCCAATAACCTTCCCTACTATCCACGGGGACTGGAGTTGGAATAGTAAATTAAACTATTCACTATTCAGCGCCCAAAAGCACTATGCATTGTAATGGTATGTGTTGTAAAAACCGCGTTGTAAAAGCATGCGATGTAAAAGCATGCGTTGTAATGTCGTACATCCTACATGCGTATATATATATCTCTGTAAATTGTGGATCATCAGATTATACGCGTCTAAGACGCGATAGAATGCACTTTCTTACTCTATTCATTTTTTACATCCCAGGGTATCAATCCCAATATTATGTTTTTATTCATGTATATTGACCCATTCTTGCTGCTTGATAGGTTTTTTCTTTGTACTGTATTTGGAGTAAACGCATTTGAAATTATAGTTTTTAACCTATTTTTTTTTTAAACTACTTTTATTGATTTAAACATCAGGGCTTGACAATTATACACAGTCCAGAATCGTAATTTGCCGCAATCATAACAAGGCTTCATGACAATGCCGTAAAGTTCACAAGCAATAGAGACGGAATATTCCAGACATCTCTCCTCCCAGAGTTTTTATTTTTTTAATTTCATTTTAATACTTGTAATAGTGATGGCTCAGACTTTTTTACTGATGATACTTAGTGAACTTCTGCTCTGCATTTATTGCTGGACTAATGTACTGTAAGCATTTGCACTTTTATGGTCGTAATGACAGCATAAAGTTTATTATGATGATGGTGATTATTTACACATAATTAAAGGATATTGACTCTAGTTCTGAGGTCTGGTTTCAAGCCTATATTCCCAGGCTCCATAGTCAGCAGCTGTAGCCTCTAGGCCACTTCTCCTCCCCATCCACTATCACTTCCCCTCCCCATTCACTATGCATGCTGTCCACACAAGCACACCAATAACCTATCTCAAATGTGTATATGTGCCTAAAGTCTTGATTCAGATTTTTCCCTTCGCCACTATCATGGACCATCATTTCACCCCCTTTCTCTATTTTATTTTAGGACTGTGCACGTGAAACAGCAAACTGTGTGGTGTTCCAGTGCCCACTCCACACTTTTGAGCAGAAGGTGGTGCTGAAGGTTCGCGCCAGACTCTGGAACAGCACTTTTTTGGAGGTAACGTGGCTGCAGGCTTACTGGATGAAGGGACACAAGAAATGCTGAGTGCCTCCATAATGTGGAAGTAAATATTCTATGCAAAGAACACAACTGTGGCATGGTTTGATATGTGTATTCCATGAAAGTTTGACTGGGGAAGGGAATATGATGTTTCTACTATAGCTTTTTTCGTGCAGTTTCCACCATGATAGCCAGTGTTTTTGAGGTGTGGACAGCCTTTACTGATGCTCATTCACCATAGTTTGTCTCTGTTTTACCCCACTCTTGCAGGAGTACTCCTCTCTGAGCTCTATGGAGGTGATTGTCCGAGCCAACATCACTGTGAAATCCACCATTCAAAATCTGGTGTTGAAAGATGCCACGGGAAAGGTATGAGGTATAGCAAATTGTATGGTGCTAGGCTGGGAATCAGATCCATCCTCTGTCCATGCATGAAGCCAGGGCATAATAGCTCCAACACCTGTGTATATAGAAAGAGCAGCAATTTATAGAACAAATATATTTACCTGTGTCTTGAATAATGTCACAAACTAGTAGCCATGATAGAGTTCTTCCACTCTGATTGCTTACCTTTTCCCATGCTTTTGCCACAGACCATGCCTTGCGACCATGGTCCTTCAATCACCCATACTTTCTCCATTCTTCTCCAGGCTCTTTTCTTAGCCTCTGTTCCAACTAGTGCAATAATAACGTGCCTCATTAACTCTTTAGCCTTCATTAACAGTAGAATATGCCTCACCTATGTGTGGGATCCAATAATTTATTTCCCAACTGTTTATTTCTAGATACATCTTCAAGGAAACAAGCCTGTAGTAGTATGCAGCATTTTCTCTTTTGTAAATCGAATCAAGTAGAAATCAAATGTATGATTATAAAATACATTTGGCTGAAAGACCCACTTTTATTTTAAACTAAAATAAAAAACGAAGTAGGAAATTGTGCTGGTAGATATGACATACAACAACTGGGTATGTTGCGACTTTCTGGAGTAAGGATCTCTAAACACATATGTGCCTTTCTTAGGGCTATTTTTTAATCAAGGACCAATGTGAAGCACATGTTGGGCCTTTAATCACACATTTGGTTGTCAGGGGACTGAACTCTATTTTTCTGAAGAAAATAATGTAATTTTAAATATTTTTCTGAGAGGAGCCTCTCCTGGGCTGCCCTTTAAGTCAGTATTCTCCCTCTTGATAATATCTTGGGGTGGTGCAAGTTTCTTGCATGGATGATCACAGTTTTGTGTAGTTTCCTTCTAAATTCTCACACCATTGTTCATTGCAACACATCTCAAGAAATACCATATAGGAGGCTGATATAACAAGTGTGAAGGAGTACACAAAAGGGCTATGATGGGCCATCACCTTAGTGGTGTGAACGGCGCTGATAATTATGAGGCAGTGACTCGCGTTTCCTCTGCCGCTTAGTGCCCCATTGGTAGAAAACATTTCAAGAGTATAGCTAAAGAGAAATAAGATTTATAGTGCCCATCTTATCCATAAAAATGCAGTGGAAATAGTTTGATACACACAATGAGTTATTGATGCTAGTATCCGATGAAACAATGAGCAAAACAAGCATTATGTCCCAAATCAGACCTCAAGACTGCAAACAAATACATCAAACTGGAGAGGTAATCAGGATGATTTTGCTTCATCATATTTACCCTTGTTTACAACAGGGGCTTTGTATTTCCGCTGTAGAAGTACAGTAAACGGACTTCCACATTACGACCATCAGAAAGCACAGGGAAGGTTTTCAGATTCAAAGTCAGGAAGTGGCAAAGTTGTGCCTTTTGGTTAATCAAAAGCATTATTTTCTGCCGGGATGAAAGCTATTGCAACCTGGATGTCGGAAAACAGACTTCAACTGAATCCCATTAAAACTGAAATTATGTTATTCAGTCAGGCCCAACTTCTTTGGTCATCGGACTGGTGGTCATCAGACCTGGGTTTAGCCCGGTTCCTAAATTAGTGGTAAAAAACCTTGGAGTCCGTCTGGACCAACCCCTCTCCATGACAGAACATAGCTCAGCTGTTACAGGTTCTTGCTTTTATATGCTGCGGTTGCTGAGAAGGGTATTTCCCTTATTACTCCTTTCCTCAAGAAAAACACTTGTCCAGGATCTCGTCATCAGCTGTCTGGATTATGGTAAGTCACGCTTTGCCTCCATTAATGAGAAGCTGGTCTCCAAACTTCAGGTAGTTCACAACATCGCAGCACGTCTGGTCTGCAGTTGAAGGTATAGCGGGAGTGTGAAATGAGCGTTACCCGTTTAGGTGAACCTGATTCATTTCCCAAGTCTCCTGAAGGCATAAGATGTCTTAGCCCGTTAGCAAGGATAACCAGTCAGAGTTATACTTTTTTTTATTATACCCCGCGATGTTTCAAGAAATAACTGTGGCAAACTCCAAAGTGTTCTCTGTGCGAATCGGGCTCTAAGACAGGGTGAAGCTATTGAGCTGTATACTTGGATCTAATTGAGGGTTTAAGGGGGACAAGGGAGCCACAGCTGTTCTATTAGGGGATACTATATAATGAACATGGTAAACATCAGTCTGGAAGTCAATCGCATTCGGCCGTATCCTCCAATTAAATGAATCTGTTCCTAAGGGGTATGAGTGGGATAGTTTAGGGAAGGTATAGACTGTGTGGCTGGCAAGGTAGATGAAAGTTGTTTGCTTTATGGTCTGCAGGTTGAAATGGTCTACAAGGTTTGTAAAAGAAACCCAACAGGAGGGCACAGATCTCAGAATGGAGAGAGGGAGTGCTTGGTAGAATTCTTAAAAGTTCACCTACCATGTGCTCGTTATTGAAATTAATAATAATGCAATACCCTCCTATAGTTTTTGGGCCCCTTCCTACCCAGTTTACTCTCCTGGCCATGATGAGATGTTGATACAGATTAAATCTGTCCCTTGTATGTTTAAAGAGCCAGTGAAGGGCTTTGTGAATTACCTGCTCTGTAGTTTCTTGCTGGTCCAATTTTAATTCTGGGGCATTTGCTAATACTATGACAAAGGGACAGGCTGCTGGTGGAAGATCTAAACTTACTCCTGATTTGACTGTAACGACCGCTTGATTAATAGTGTGCACTCTTTGATGAACACCTGGGTCACCCCGCCTGAACAAACGTTATTTACGAAAGATTGAGTATTAACAGCATCCCTCCCAAGCAAATCAGATTGGCCTAAAGCTTGGCGGGGACGTGGGGGAGGACACATGTTTAAAGGATGGAAAATCTGCGAGGGACACCTCTGTTCTAGCCCAATTGGGAGAGCACCAATATTCTTAGTAGGGCAATTACTATCAATGGATATCTTTGATACACCTAGTGTTGGTACAGGTTACAAAGCCAAATCAGTAGGAGTTGCGCTAGGCAGCGAAGGATTGAAATGATCAAAGCTAGTCGTTTGTGCCTTTCCCACCTTCCCCCCTCCCACAGCAAAAATAGGGAGACTATTACATAGCAAAGACACAGATTCCTCTATTATGCTCAGTCTTGTTAAATGGGGTTGCAAGAGGAGAGATTGGGATCATAACAATTTCTCATACAGATCATCTGACAACTGCGGTGCGACCCTCAAACTGGATGAAGGAAGGGACGCTGTATCTCGATCACTAGGTTTCAGAGGTCTGGCAGTCTTTGGTGCAGTGATCTTCTTCACCTTTCCCCTTCTCTTTTTGCCTGTGGGTTCAGTCGGTGGGCTATCTTGAGATTGGGGTCCTAAAACAATGTCAAAAGCTGATGTAGTGCCAGCAGGTACTGCAGGGATTGGCATGGCTATTGGAGGGCAAGGTCCAGATAAGCCCGGGCAGGATCTTACCTCCTCCAGCGAAAGGCGCCGCTCTGTGATCTCAATCTCTTTTGAGAGGACATCTGCCACTCTTAAGAGGAAAGAGTCTAGCATATTGATGATTTCGCCCCCTAGTTCATTCGATTTCGCCTTCCGTTTCTCCATCTCAAAAGTGGGACGTGTGGGGTGGCCAAATGCCAGGCGTTAGATGGGTGGCCCAGCCCAGCCTCCTCTGGGCGATGACGGGCGTGGACGGGCCTGCCCTTGGCCCTTGCGCGTCCCCTGCGCCTGACCGCTGGCGCTATTTAAGTGCGTGTAGAGATGCAGTGGGTGCTGGGAGATAGAGTCCCTCTGTTGCATTCTCCCCAGCCCAGCCGAGAAACAATGTTGCAGCAAAGGAGTCCTAGCCGTCAACCCCGCTCTGGGGACCGCTGGCACTTTTTAAGCGCTTGTAGAGGCACAGGGGGTGCTGGGAGATCGAGTCTCTCTGTTGCATTCTCCCCAGCCCAGCCGAGAAGCAATGTTGCAGCAAAGGAGTCCTAGCGGTCAACCCCGCTCTGGGAACCGCTGGTGCTTTTTAAGTGCGTGTAGAGGCGCAGGGGGTGCTGGGAGATCGTTCCCAGCCCAGCTGCGAAACAATGTTGCAGCAAAGGCTCCTGGCGGTCATGCACTCAATCAAGCGATAAAGGCAGATATGGAGAGTGCACATTCATTATTGATGCTTCAAAATAAGCAACAATATAGAGGATTCAGGAGACAATATCTGAGACAAGTACAACATCATAAATGATCATTTTTTCGCCCCTATAAGTAGCATGGGGAATTTAGACAGCAAAGAGGACAGAGTTAAAGGCAGTACAAATGACCGAGAGATACTCAACCCTCCAAATTTGAGGAAAAAGGAGGAAGAACGTAATTTAACAGTCAGCATTCCCTCTCAGATTCCGCTGTCAGTGGGAAGATGAATACATCATTTTTTTAGGTGGATGGCAGCAGATAACATCAGATAGGTGAGTCCTAGATATTGTGAGGCAAGATCATACGTTAGCAGTTGTGGAAAAGCCATCATCTCTCCCACCAAAACCAGAAAAACAAATATTTAAAGGCATTAAAAGAAGAGATATTAAAGCTGATGATAAACAAGGTTAACAGAAAAGTGCCATTAAAGGAGGTGAACATGGGCTTCGACTCAAGGTTCTATCTCTTATTGTCAAAATTTGGAGCTAACTGGCTAATATTATATGTGAGAGGATTTAACAAGTTCATAAAGAAATAGAGTTTCCAGATGGCCACATTAAAATAGATTCTGTCCTTTATTAGGAAAGGAGATTTCTTGTCGCCAATAGACTTAGAGGACACCTATTTCAGTGCACAGAAAATGCCTGTGATTTATGGTAGAAGGCAACATTACCAGTACAAAGCCCTTCCACTTGGGTTCATGTCAACTCCTTGAGTTTTCATACAGTGTATGGCACCAATTGCAGCATTCATAAGGAGAAAAGGAGGTATGGTATACCCATACCAGAAGACTTGCTCATAAAAGCAAACAGCCTTCACAAAGAACTAAGTATTACTAGTTTCACAATGGAAATACTTTTGAGGCTAGGATTAGTCATCCCCAGCTAAACAGAGATCTGGTCTTCTTGGGTGCAAGGATAACGAAAACAAGAGGCGTGGTGTTTGTGTCTGAGGAAAGAGGCAACAGGTTGAAGGAGGAGTCAGCTTGTCTGTTGGAAAAGCAACGTGTGTCAGTAAGAACACTCAAAGCAAAGCTGGGAACGGTGTCCTCCTGCATTCAGTTGACACCACATTGTCACCTCCATATGAGGCTAACTCAGGAGCAGTCAGACGAACAGTGGCGGCAAGTACATGGATGAAGGGGTTATATGATCAGAGTAACACCACTCACGAAGAAGGTTAACCGGTGGTGGATGGAAGAGGAAAACATCTTCAAAGGCCAAGAGTTGTAACCAGAAGGACCAGACGTCTGCCTGAAAAGACGTGCTTCTCTAGCAGGTTGGGGGTACACTTAGACAAGATGCAAATGAACAATTTGTGGACAAAGGAAGAAGAATATTTACACATAAACGTGTTTGAGATGAGGGCAGTAATATTGGTGCTAAAGGCTTTTTTGCCTGTAGTGAGAAATCAACATGTCTTGATAAGGAAGGACAATACAATGTACTATATTCAGAAACTTGGTGGAGTGACATCAAAGCTTCTTTCGAAGGAAGCACAGAGAGTATGGAAAAGGGCAATTTGCAACTGTGTGTTACTCTTAGTAGAGCGCATTACAGGAATGCAAAAAGACTTTGTTTGAGCTAGCATTATACAGACACGCACGTATGGGAAGTAGATGACACCCAGTTTAAGTTGATATTTCAAGAGTGAAGAAAACCCGAGTGGGGCATGTTTGAAGTAGATCACAACTGCAAATGCAATGCGTTTTTAAGCAGATGGCTTTGCTCAGGCGCACAGGGGAATGCTTTTACAATAGGTTAGAAGGGGAGGTTTGTGTATGTATTCTCTCCACTACTACTGATTTCGAGAGAATGTATGACGTTACAACGAATTCCGTTGCAACGCATGCCTTTACCACGCATGCGTTACAACGGAATTCGTTTACCACGCATAACCTTTACCTCGACTACTTGCGTGGTGACGTCATACGTCGTTAAGAGGAAACTGATTATTTTTTCCGATTTCTCTTAAACGACGCTGATTATGTGCAGATCCCGACGTGACTTCTGGTGAGTTTTTTTATTTGGGGGGGAGACCCCCCCAAGACCCCTTTTTTTTACTTTTTACCTTTACCACATATACCTTTACTACAAACCTCGTAGTAAAGGTATGCGTGGTAAAGGCTTTAGTGGTAACCACGCATGCGTTGTACTGCATGCGTGGTTAAAGATTTCGTGGAAACGGCTTCGTTGTAAAGGCCGTTTCCCATTTCGAGAGTGATATGCAAGATGGGGATAGACATTTGTAAAGTGATCTAGGTGGGAATTGCGTGGGGGCGACAGTGTTGGCATGCTGATCTGGGAGAGTCGTGCATAGACAAGCCTGTGCAGTTCAAACCAGATATCAATCTCCTTACATAAAGTTAGTCACAAATACTTGACCACAATCCAGAACCTCTTCACCATAGCACATCGGGACTTGGAGTTTTTTTTAAATTATTCTTATTTTAGAGTTTTATATAGCGCAAACTAGACCCGAAGATATGAGGTATCAGAGTGCTTAACATGAGCACCAGTTACACTACACAAGGACACATTCATTTTTGTTAGGCACAGGAAGATTATGTGATTTGCCCAGAATTACAGGATGTTGACGGCGCTGGTGAGACTCGAATCCGGTTCCCCTGCTTCGAGGTCGACCGCTCCAGCCGTAAGGCTACATCCTCTGCCTGGTTGTCTGAATATACTTGAAGGCTGTAGACAAGTACTGAAAGAAGCCAGAGGGCTATCGACCATTAAGACATAAATCTAAAATGAAAGAGTTTCTCATGTGGGCGCAAGGAAACAATTTAAACCCACTGAAGATGGTGCCACATGACGTTTTGCCTTATCTATTACATCTGGCAAGATCAGGATTATTATTTATGTTGGTGAAGGTTTACTGAGCTGCAATTTCAAGATTCTTAAGACCACCAAATGAGATTACATTGTATTCACAAAGAACGCTTAAGGAGTTTATGAAGGGGGGTGTTCAGAAAGTACCAACCGGTACCTAGGTTGGCACCGGAATGGGAGATAAACACTGTGTACACAGCATTAATGAAGACACCCTTTGAGCCTATTCAGAAAGCATTGTTAAAGCATTTGACGTGGAAGGCTGCTTTTCTATTGGCCATTACTTCAGCTCGAAGAGTTGATGAGCGGCAAGCATTTTATTGTTAAAAACCCTACCTAGTTTTTAATATGGGGAAGGAAACGTTGTTGACCAACCCATGAACCAGTCCAAAGGTACTAACATTATTTAATTTGAAATAACGTTCTTTGCAAACCCAGGTACAGGTGCAGATGGAACTTTACACTCTTTAGATATAAAGAGGTGTTTAAAATTGTATTTGCAGGCAGCAAGAGATTTTTGCAGAACAGAACAATTGCTTGTAGCTTTTGGCTTAGGCAATAAGGACAAATCAGTCTTAAAACAGACTATTGCAAGATGGTTAGTAGCATGTATTATGACAGCGCATTCTTCTATGAAAAGGCTGTTGTCGAGGTCAATTTGGGCACATTGGACAAGAACTATTACGACTACACCTCCTTATTTGCAGGAATTTCATTGAATGATACTTGCAAGGCAGCAACATGGAGAACAACAGATGCTTTTGCAAAGTATTATTGTGTTGATGTGCAGACCTGCAAGGAGGCTGTGGTGGGTCAAGTAGTGCCCAGAAACCTTTTTTGTTTAAGGTAATCCTCATTCCCACCATCCCATATTTGATTTAATGTATGGTACTGCTTTGATAATCTGAATTCAGGCATATGAATCTACGAAAGATCCAATGCTGGAGATGGAATGAAGTTACTCCAGTTCTCCAACATTGTCCTAATCGGTGCAATGCGGCACCCTGGTGCACCATCAAAGCTAGCCTGGGGCGTGCGCACCAAGCTCACAGTTTGGGAACCACTGAATGGTAAAAGACGTGCTTCTAGTTCGAGGATCGTGTTTGTGCTGTCCTAAAGCTAGCCAGGGATACGTTTACACTGGTGAAACACAACTGAAAACCAGTGAGGTCACTTCTGCTCAGGCCCCCTGCCCCGCTCAATATGCATATATTATTTGGCCGGCCCAGTTAGAGAACGGGAGTGACATCTCTGCTGTTGATAAAAGGGAGATAATGGACGATCATCTACCTCCAGAAAAGCCACTCAGGCACCCACTGGGCCACTGGCGGCATCGAACAACGTAGAAACTGCCCAAATCGGCCCCCAGGCTGCTTAACAAAGCAGCCCACCGCAGGAATTCGGAAACTGGCCCCACGTTACCAATCCGACGGTGCTCGTCCGAGGATCGTGTTTGTGCTGTCCTCTTTCATTCCAATCACTATAAATATAAATATTTTTTGCATCCCATCCTCCCGCCACAGGGTGGCAACCTTTCTCTAATCATTACTTATCATCATGACATGTTTACCCTACAAAGCTTTATGACCAGCAAAGCAATCTCAAACGTGTGCATTACAAGCCAGACATAGCCCAATCTATATAACCTCCACTGAGGGTGATGGAAAAGAAGTTTGTTATAGCTATCTATTGGCAGGCTTCATAAATTTATTTTTAATAAACAGTTCATAACCAGCACCAAACAAAAACCTCTTCAGAAACTGGAAATAACCCTGGAGGTTACCAGCTCTTCTGGGGTAGAATATGTGGAACGGAGTTTACCTCACTGCATTTTTCTTTCAGTAAAAACCCAAGGTTATCAGCTTTATCAGATACATTTTCCCTAAATAGGAAGCTAGAATTAAGGCTCTACTAGTGTGGTTTGGAGAACTAATGACTTTCGAGACGTTGCAATGAAATATTTTACGGTGGTGTAGGAAGCTGGGTTTCTGTTGCAGTAACCCCCCACTCTTTGCCAGACTACTGATGCACTTTGACTTGACTTGATGTGCTCTGGGTCCATGCCAATCAGGTTCCCAGGGCCTGTGTTCTTTCCCAAAAGTGTACCTTGTACCCCTAATTGGCACCTCTCTGGCCACATGTCAGACCCTTGTAAAAGAAACCACGGGTACCAAGGGCACTGTGACGAGGGAAGGCCTCTAAGGGCTCAGCACTTATTGTGCAACCCTTAGAGGCTCTGTACCTTTACACACACACACACACTGCCTTTGCAGGCAGAGTGTTTTGGTGCATAACAAAATAAAGAGTCATCATGGCACACATCCCTGTATGCCATGCCTACAACCCACTGCCCTGGCACAGGTCAGCCACCCCTCTAGCTGGGTGCACTATACCATTGGTGAGGGTACAGGTGCATGGGCAGTGTACCCCTACAGTGTGTAGACCAGATACTGTAAGTGCAGTAATACCATTAAGAGTATATGGTTTATCATTATGAACTCCGCAGCACCACAATAGCTTTACTGAAAACTGGGACGTTTGGTATCAAACTTCTCAGCACATTAAACCCACACTGATGCCAGTGTGGGAGTTAATGAAAAATGCACTCAGTGGACATTTTAGACATGCCCCCTGAAAAACGACCAGCCTCTGGTGGGTTCCCTGACTGGTACACAGCAGCCTGCCACCACAAGACATGTTTCTGGACCCCTGGGGTGGGAGCCTTCACTCCCTGAGCCCAGAAACAAAGCCTTTCCTGGGCACGGGTGGTCACACCTCCCCCAGGCCAGCAAGAGCCATCTGTGGCAGGGGAGCTTCAAAGGCCTTGCTGCCTTTGTAATGCGACCCCTAGCCTCTCCTGCTATCAGGAGCAGGCCTCCTTCTTGTCTCCCCTCCTTTTCGGCGGGAAGACAGGCGGGAAAAATTAGCACATCGCAGACGGTGTGCCCACCTCTGCCAACCCCACCCCTCAGGTGGGAGAGGCAAGGTTAAGCCCACTCTTCAGTGCCCGCCATCTTGCAGATGGCAGGCACTCTCCAATCAGGATTAGGGATTGTGCCCTCTCCCTCACGTGGGGTGAGCACCCTAAGGTCAGTAGCCCATTGGCTACTAACCTCGAGACCCCTAAAACTCCCCCTAAATACAGTATTAGGGGGAATCCCTGAGCCAAGATGGCAGATTCCCGCAACCTATAAGAAGAAGGACGAAAGAAGATGCCCAGCAGAGGAGACTGCAGAGAAGAACTGACTTGGCCATAGCCCTACTGGCCCGTCTGCAGTTTCCAGAGATCCTGCACCAAAAGTCACCTTGTCCTGCAGCCAGTGACCCACAGAACCCTGGGAGGACTGACTGCCTTCAACATAGACTGGATATCTTGTGAACAGCAGCTCTGTTCAAAAGAAACTTCCAAGACAGACTCTGAGCCTGCTGAGGACAAAGAAACCCGACACCTGGAACCACCACTGCTCCCATCACCTACGACCCAAGTTCGAGGGGTCCACCAGTACCAGTGAGGGCCTCCAGCACTCCAGAGTCTGAGTCCACCATGGGTGGATACCTCCAGGACTCTCTGACGTTGCCTGCAGCCTCTGCACGGAGACCCCCCCATAACTGCGAGTGGCCCGGTAATGTGAAATCCGCCCTCAAAAGACACCCCTGCATCTACCCACCCTGCGCCCTGGAGAAAAGAACCTGAGGTGCACCTAAGTCCCCAAACCCTCCAACTTACCTGTCCAGCTGTTTGTTCCTCCCAGAAGTCTTCCTAGACGGATCCTGCAGGTAAAAAACAAAACCAAGAATCCCCATTGAAATCAACAGGGCACCTGATGCCAAAACAGCACCCTTTACCCAGCTGCCCCTGCGCAGCTGCGGGTGCACTTTGTATACTAAACCGGATCCCCCTTTGCCCTGAGCCTAACACCAGGAGTTTTGCTCCTGCAACTTTGTGGCCTGCTTGTGTGCAGCCACCAACTGGAGGCCCCCTATCCCCATTGGATAACATTGGGCCTCAGCACTCTCCACCCGGCCGCCCTAGTGCTGCTGAGGGTGCTTTGAGAGTGCATCTTTGACCATGGTGGCACCCTGGTTCCAACCCCAGAATACCAACTCCCACAAACTTGTACCTACCTGTAAACCGTTAACTTCCTTTTTCTCCATAGGAATACAAAGACCATTTTGATCTTAAACGACGAATAATAAACTGTCTACTCTAGGCCTAATCTTTTTATTGTACAGCAGCCAATACTGATTGTTTGTACAGGGCATCAGTTTGGTAAAGCAGGAATGTTTAACAAGGTTTGGAGAATTTAACTGAAAAAGCTAAATCAGACAAGTAAAACCTTGTCAACACCTTTGTGTCAAATTGTTTTATCAAAGGCACATAAGGAAGGCTCATCTATGGGAGAGAAAATTCTGGGGAAAATAAGAGGACCCGTAGTAAAGATCATTGAACAGCCTCCTTGTAAAACAATAATAAATTAGGTTGCAGACAAAGAGTGCTGCTTCTTTTTGCTGTTTGGTTCTGAGAAAATAAGGAGTAGTGCTCGTCCAGTCACATGATTATAATACTTTCATCAGCTTCATTCCGATTATTTTCTGAGAGAAAAATGAAAGTACTCCCGAGGCTGAACTTACATCCTCCCACCGGCAAAAAAAAGTAATATAATGGGGAGGTGCAGTAAACGGCCAAGAGGTCAAGGGAACCGCGGGGTGAAAAAGTTTGGGAACCACTGGTATATTTCATTTATTCACATGCAGACCACCTGCCTCCCATCGTCATGAAGCTTAATGTAATTATTGTTATTCTATTCAATATAGAAAATCTGACACTAGAAGCCTCAGACAGGGGGCCAGGTGGGTGAGGTGGGATCTGATTGGGTAGAGTTGAGTCATGTGTAATAATGTGGATAGGAAGGAAAATTTGAATGTAATTCAAAGTAACTGAGCATGTGGATACATTGCGGCACTCATTTTGTTTCCAGGGCTTCCCAGTCTGACAACTGGAGAAGTGTGGCTCAATGGTTAGAGCGGCAGATCCTGATGCAGAGGTCTAGCCCGGGACCAAGGTTCAATTCCCCGCCTCGGCGGGTCTTGGGCTCAAAAATTCCACGGACCTGATAATTCTCGCCTCGGTGCCTATTCCAATCATGGAGTCCCACTCTGCAACTCTGGGCAATAGCTTGCTTAATCTCCACAACGGCCCCCACAACGCTAAGGATGCCTGGCCTCCACCTTGGGGGTGCCCAGGAGTGGACACCTCACAGGGAAAGCCAGGATGGGTTCCACAGCGGTATTCGTACAAGCGCCTTGAGACCCTTGCGGTGAGTAGTGCGCTATACAAGTATCAATTTACATTTACAACGGGAAATTATTCAAGCATGTGGCTATATGAAAGATACCAACTCTGGAGATGTGCAAATTCACGTTTTCTGAATTACAAAAGTTAATTTGCACTAGTAAGCGAAGTCCTTTGCACATATAAATTCAGAATACATATGCAAATGGTTTTATTGATCTGGCTCAGACACTTTGCATCTAAGTAACAAGAGCTCTGTCCCTTGGGCAATGCCCTGCTTCATAAATTGAAGAAAATACAAAGTGATGCTTGTATTGCTTGAATTAAACTCAACCATTGTTTGGGCTGCAATCCAGTCCATCGTTTTTTTTATCCATTGTGCCACCTCATATAGGACCAGTGTAACCCAAACTGCCAGCTCAGGTCCCCTTCTGAATAGAAACACAAGCAATCCCGGACTGCTTTCGACCTATTGTGCCTCATCAGTAGGGTGCAGCTTGAGTCCTATTGCACAACGAGCAAGAACCCCATGTGTGGGCATGCCCATCACACACAAAGCGTTGCACAGAGGAAAACAAAAAATGTGATGGGTGGATTGCTTGAATTATGGTTTGCCATCTCATTTCATACACAGTTCGAGAAAATATTTTCAGACTCTTCCAAAAAATTGCTTCTCTCCCGAAAGTGTTTATCAAAGTGAAACAACAAAGAACGAAGATGATCCTCATTACTTCGAATTTGCCATTGTAATGATTGTTTCCACATATCCCTGCTTTGTCAAAAGGACATTGTGGTAGCCATATGTAACTCTAAATTTCCTATTTAAGGTGTCAGGCAAGTTCCTACACTATTCTCTTTCAACGCTGTTCTTGACTGTCTAACTCCTGAACACAATAGGGTTCTCTATATCTTCGAATACATCAACAGCTTTAAAATAAGTGATACATCCTTCTACGAGTGCACTGTGTGTCTTTAAATGGAAGAAGTTCCACATTGTGTATCTGAAAAAGAATATGGGTCCTCAAAATGTCAAGAGACATAGTGTTACCCTCTCTTCAATACATGGCTAAATCCAGCCTCCAGTTTTCCTCAATAAAAATGCAATTGGTTACCATTTTTACACCTTGTAAATGTCCTTCTACTGCCTGTTTTCGTACCCCCTGCATTACCCTATGTCCTGGAGGACCTTAAGAGAATATTTTCTAATGTCAGGAAATGCTTTCTCTCCTGTGAGTTGAATTAAGAAAATCTGAAAACTAATTAATGAGACTCCATTCACACTTTTGCATTAGTCAGGTTTTCAGCACAATGCAAGGAAAATGGCTCTTTTGTAACTATTTCATCATCTTGAAGGGTGAATGAGATCAAAACTATGTGTTCATGAGTCATTGCTTCGTAACAATATGGTATGGCTATTTTCAGTTATCTTAGATTTTACATTTCACCAAACCCAGGGGTAGAAGTTTTAGAATTTATTTTAAAATAATGAAAGCCAATTATTAGGAAAAAGTCGAATTGGAGGGATATCTATAACCAAAATGATTCCACACTTATATTTTGGTGGTAAGATGTCTTGCTGGTATTGGTGTGCAGAGACGCATGCAGCGATAAATCCAGCTTTTTTCTGCAAGGCACCCTCAGGAAGGGCAGCCCTGTGACACCACTCCATGGGCTCAGGTGAACGTCAAATTTCACCCACATGTATGTAGTTTTGATTTATATATACACAAAACACTGATAATTGTCCATTCGAGAACCTTTGTGCTCGAAAACTATCTAGTTCTTTTGTTACACAACACATGCCCATATAAGTACTTTTCCATGTTGCATCCTATCTGCAGTGTGTTCCTTCACAGTGGCTGGTTCCCAAGAATGTCTTTAGGCAAAATAACACATATTCAGACACCTGCACAGAAGGATTTTGCGAAGCTCCACTGCTAACAACATGAACACTTCCTTATGACCAGTATCGACCTCTACTGCTTCAAGAGTACATCCTATCTAAAGAATGCAGGCTTCCTTTACTACCTCTAAACCTTGTTTCTTACTTTACTGCAGAATTATGCCTTAGCTTTTTACTAATACAGTAAGTCCTTCACCACCATCTCGAACAGAGTTCTCACTCGTGTAATGGGAAATTACCTATTCCTGTACTATTCTTAGCTATACCCACTTACATATAATAGTCCTGCATCTAATTGCTACTATAAGTGGACACAAACATCAATACAGTACATGTAGATACTTTAACTAGGTTTTATCGCTTTGACTTTGACTCTGGAGTGGGCCACCATTGTGGGTCAGGCCTCTCTGCATAACCTGTTTATTTGCTAGGGGGTTTGCTGTTTTTCTTCCTATTATCATATGTTCCCAGATGTTGAGCCGGAGAAGGAACTTACCATCATAGTTTAATGTTTAGGACTAGCAAAGAAGATTACATAATGGAGACAAGAGAAGTTGCTTACTTGTCCTAGTTGGTTAAATTCTTTCATTTTATAAACAAAATCTTCCTCCTCGTTAAAGCAAATTTGATCCTGACTTAGACCATAATGTTAAAATGACTTCTAACTGACCATAATTTCCATTCTGGGATATTGAAGTAAATAGATTCCTTGAAGAATCACTGTCAGAATTCTCCAGCACCATTTTCTGCTTTTCTTTCTTATTGTGTAAGAATTAAAGGATGTATTTCAGCCAAATGTACTTTATAAGTTTGTATTTAAATAATGCTTCTCTCTATTTCTTTGAAACAAGAGGGAAACGTTGTCTCCTTTGGAATTTCTTCATGAGATTATTATTAAAATGAGTATTTTATCTCGGATCCTGCTTATAGGTTGGAACATAGTAATGTTCACAGTTTTATAGAAGGTACCCATGAAGGACACCTAGAATTACAAATAATACTTTACTCTTCTTACCCTGGCAAAGCTAAGCTCCTTCCCAGTTTTATCTAAACCGAGTTGTTGCTGCTCACCCAACCTCTTTTCTAAAGCCACCACCAATAACTATTGCTATTTGTCTTTCCACAGATACCTTTAATGATCTATCCTGAAAGTGCAATTGCTGAGTATGGCGGCATCCCCTGGTGGATAATACTTGTTGCAGTTTTAGCTGGAATCTTGGTGCTGGCTTTGTTGGTACTCATCCTCTGGAAGGTAAGGAAGCTCAGCTCTTCTAGTGCCGAAGTAGACTACTAACTTTTTCACAAGCAGCTCTGGTCGCTGCTTCCTTATTGGTTGAGGGGCAGCACGCCCTGCTGCCGGTAGGCAGAGTTACAGATGAGGATGACTACTGATAAAACAATTGTATGGCGAAAGGAGCCTTGCAGAGATTCTTTGTCAAGATGAGATATCCGTACACTACTGTTTCTAGACCTGGTGAACACAGAATATCTTTCCATGAGTTTACATCAGAGCATTATGTATCATGTGACTATGTTGACAATCTGTGGACAGAGATGGTTGGAAACCCTTTGACAGTGTCACACACAGTCTTTTACTTTTTAGTGAGAGCAGAGAAAAATCTAGACACTAACAAAGTAAAGTCTCAGAGGTTTCAGGGGTGTAGCACATGGAAAATGGCATGAGTTGATAGATCTGGCACAGCTTATGTGCTTTCGATAGCAAATTATCTGCTTATGGCCAGTCTGGAAGGAGGGGCCGAGGTGGGAAATAGCTTTAACTAGAAGTATATTGGATGTTCGAGGCATTTGTAAAGTAGATACACATGCTTTGCATACTTCTGCCATCTAGTGTTGGGTCCGGATGTTTGCAAGTTGTTTTTCTTTGATGAAGTCTTTTCCAGTCATGAGGTAAGGCAACTCCTCCTTTCAGTGATAGTGCATATGGGCATCAACTCCATTGTCAGATTGTTTTCTTTCTGCCATCAGGTTCGGACATGGTTTTCAGGGCTCCTGTTCAAGTCCGTTCTTCGGGATCTCCTTGGGGCGCAACCCACTGTACCCTCATCGGTATTGGTTTGTACGCGTCCCCTTATTGCTGCGTGTCTAAAAAATAATAAAACTCCCATCGAAGTTTGAGATTTTTAAAGACACTGTACATGCCCGTATAGTAACACCTAGGGTCGATAAAAAATACAAGCCTCCACCATCTGACCTAATTTTTATTAAAGGGTAGTTGCCTTTAAATTCCCTAGTGGTATCCAATGCACAAAAAGAACACATTCTCAAACTACATACAGCAGATGCACCTCCTCCAGACAAAGAGTCTAAGTTAATCAATGCTCAGGCAAAAGAATAGCTGCACAATCCGCCAAACATTGGCGCATTGCCAACGCACAAGGACTATTTTCGAGATGTGATAGAGTCCACTGGGATAAAATGGAGGAGCTACTACAACACCTCCCAGAGGTGAAAAGAAAGGGCAGGAACTAGTGAAGGAGGGAAAATTAATATCTAATTCCTCCATTAGATGTGCACTAGATGCTGTTGACACTGCAGCAAGGGTAATTAACACAAGCATTCTCATTAAAAGACATGCAAGTGTTCAGAATCTCTGGGTATGAACCAGAGGTTCAATACTCTATTTAAAAGGTTCCATTTGACAAAGAACACCTTTTTGGGTCTCAAGTGGATGCGTCACTTGAGAAAATGAAAAAAGATACAGAAGTAGCAAAATCAATGGGAGCACTTCAGCCACCATCCAATAGAGGTTCTTTTCGCCGTTCATTCTATAGAGGAGGATCCAAACGTAATCCCTCAGATTCAAATGTATCCTCATACAAATCCAACATGCAACCCTCTTTATCTAGGGGTTTCTATAAGGGCGGTTACAGAGGGAACAATTTCAAAGGCAGAGGAAAAGGCACAACAATGCGTATCTCTCACCTCCCAATAAACAGTGACTTACCTATAACTACCCTGACCAACGTACACCTGTCAGGGGAAAACAACAACACTTTCTTCCCATTTGGCAAGCAATAACAATAGACAAATGGGTATTAGACATTATCCAACATGGTTATTGACTAGAACTCACCAGCAATCCTCCCAATATTCCACCTCGCAATCACAATTTTTCATTACAACACATACAGCTCCTCAAACAAGAAGTACAAGCTCTTCTAACAAAAGGAACTATAGAACCAGTTCCATTACCAAACCAAGGATGAGGAGTCTACTCACTTGACTTCCTAATCCCCAAAATGGACAGGTCTCTATGACCAATCTTAGCTCTAAGGCCCTTAAAAGTATACATACTGTCAGAACACTTTCACATGGTTACCCTTCCACAAGTGCTTCCACTTCGACAACAAAGCGTCTTCATGTCGACACTAGAATAAAAGGACACATGCTTTCATATTTCTATCCACCAAGCGCATCACAAATGTCTCAGATTTGTGATTGCAGGCAATCACTATCAATTTGAAGTACTTACATTTGGAGTGACTACTGCACCTAGAGTATGCACAAAATGTCTAGCAGTAGTAGCAGCCGATCTAACAAGATAGGAAATTCATGTATTCCCATATCTGGACGATGGCTCATCAACGCCAACACAGAAAAAGTGTTTACAACACACTCAAGCTACCATAAACCTTCTCCATCTATTGGGATTTACAGTCAATGCACAAAAGTCCCATCTTCAACCCTCACAACTGCAAACATATTGGAAGCGACGATAAACACTCACACAGAACTTGCTTCTCCCAATGCAGCCAGGATGCAAAACTTTCAAACTTTATTACTACAGTTTCAAACCAACCAGTACCTAACACTGAAGACTTTCATGTGACTGCTGGGAATGATGGCAGCATGCATTACAATAGTGCCTCACGCAAGATTTCCCATGCGTCCTCTACAGGAATGCTTAGCACGTCAGTGGAATCAGTCACAGGGTCAATGAACAGATCTAGTGTTGGTAGACAGCTGCACTCACCGCTCTCTGCAGTGGTGGAACACACAAAAGGACGGCCTTTCATCAATTCCATTCTACAAGCAGTACTAACAGCAGATGCCTCTCTCACAGATTGCGATGCCCATCTCCAGCATCTAACAGTTCAGGGTCTATGGGACACTAAATACAGAGTCTCCACATCAATTACTTAGAGATTCTAGCTGTCTTTTTAGCACTAAAAGCTTTTCAGCCTCACCTAGTAGGGAAGGCTGTCTTAGTCCAGACGGACAATATGACAGCAATGTACTACGTACACAAACAGGGGAGTACACACTCTCTACAGTTGTCAAGCCTCTCTCAGATCATTTGGCGTTGGGCGATACATCACAAAATTCATCTTTTAGCAGAACACCTTCCAGGAATGCAAAACCAGTTTGCCGACCTCCTCAGCAGAATGCGGCAACAAGTACAAGTATGGGAACTTCATCCCCAGGTTCTCCTTCCGTCCTTCCGTACTTCCAAAAAGGGGGGTTTCCACAGATAGACCTCTTTACAACAGCGGAGAACTCAAAATGCCCGAACTTCGCTTCCAGATTACCACACCATCTATCCGAAGCAATGCCCTATTGATGAACTGGTCAGGAATATTTGCTTACGCTGTTCCGCTTTTCCCTCTACTTCCATTGCTGGTTCAGAAATTCAGACAAACATCAGTCACACTAATTCTAGTGGCTCCAACATGGGCTCCTCAACCATGGTTCACCACACTATTAGAACTGTCAATAGTGCCACACCAAAAACTGCACCTCACTTCCATCCTTCTCACACAGAGCCCTGGAGAAATCAGACATCCAAACCCCAAGGAGCACATCCTATCGATCTGGCTCCTGAAGTCATAGAGTTGGGATATTTAAACCTAGCACCAGATTGTATAACAATCCTGAAAGATGCAAGAAAACCAGCCACTAGAGAATGTGATGCAGCAAAGTGGAAAAGGTTTGTCATCTATTGTAAAAATAACACAATTGATCCACTTGATGCATCTATATAAAATATTATTTGTTATCTTTTGCATCTATAGCAAGTTGGCTTAGCTTACACATCTATTCAATTACGTCTTGCAGCAGTAGCTGCGTTACTGCAAACCAGACAACATTTGCCCCTATTCAAAGTTCCAGTAATTAAAGCTTTTATGGAAGGGCTTAAAAGAATAATACCACCCAGGGTGCCACCTGCACCTATCTGGAAACTTAACATTGTTCTCACAAGGATTATGGGTCCACATTTTGAACCATTACACATTTGTCCATTACAATTTCTCTCATGGAAGGTTGCCTTTCTAATTGCTATCACATCACTGAGACGCGTTGGTGAGTTACAGGCATTAACCTTAAAAGAACCCTTCTTTCAACTTCATAAAGATACAGTGGTTCTTCATACAAACCCTAAATTCTTTCCAAAAGTAATTTCTGCTTTTCATATTAAGCAATCAGTTGAGTTAGCTATGTTCTTCCCTCAACCTGATTCAGTAGCAGAAAGGGCTCTACATACTATTGATGTACAAAGAGCATTGTTATACTATATTGATAGTACAAAAGGTTTTGGCAAAACAAAACAACTTTTTGTTGTATTCGCTCCACCTCATAAAGGAACTCCTATCTCTAAATCTGGTATTTCTAGGTGGATTGTCAAATGTATTTAAACTTGCTATGTTAAAGCTAAAAGAACTTTCACAATACATCCTAGAGCACACTCTACTCGCAAAATAAGAGCATCTATGGCCTTTTTAGGTAACATTCCCATAGCTGACAAATGTAAGGCAGCTACATGGTCTACACCACACACATATAGCAAACATTATTGTGTGGATGTGTTAGCATGTCAACAAGCTAATGTAGGACAAGCAGTGCTAAAAACACTTTTTCGAACAACTGCAACACCCACTCGTTAGCCACCGCTTTGGGAGAATACTGCTAAACAATCTATGCAAAGCATGTGTATCTACAGCACACATGCCTCGAAAGGATTATGTTACTTACCCTGTAAGTATCTGATCTTGGCATGTAGAGCTGCAGATTCACATGTGCCCTCCCTCCTCCCCGGACACCTGTGGTTGTTGCAGTTCTTATCATTTACATTACATATGCATGGACATCTCTATACTATACTCACTCCATTCTCCCTCTCTTGTGGGAAAACAATCTAACAATGGAATCGATGCCCATGCGCACTATCACCAAAAGGAGGAGTCACCTTACCTTGTGACTGAAAAAGACTTCTTCAAAGAAAAACAACGTGTAAATGTTAACATTTCTGAAAAAGTCCTCTCATATTCACAACTTTCATAAGTGTTTAGTACTTGCTTAAATGATTTTACTTGTGTCTGAACATGTCGTAGCAATATATATATATATCTTCAAGGTACATAGATATGGAGTTAAGAATAGTAAATCTATACTTGCCTATTCAGACTTACTTTCTCGATATTTTGATCCTCCATATTTTTGACATGCTGTCAGTGATTCATTGCTCTTTACAAACTCCTCTTCCTTCAGACAAGGTTCTGTTTGCTGCAAGTAGAATACGTTTTTAACCATAAGTACCCAAACCTGCCATCTCTTCTGTCCAAGACCCTAATTTCTCTTTGATAAATGCATCTGCAGCGGTAGTTCCACGGATCGGTCTTCCATGTCCAAGGCCCTAGTTGTTGTAATCATATGTCACCAGGATATAGCTCCCCAAAAGTGGCACCTTTTCTAGTTAAAGCTCTACAAAATACTTCTGCAAATGATAGTTTGCTATTCCTCCTTCCTATTTACAGTTTCCTAGTTGCTGTGAGTCGAATACATCCATAGATGATACTTACTCTTTCCTTCTCTGGTCCAGGTCCTAGTTGTTGTCAATCAGAATAAATCATCAGGCAATAGTTCCCCAGACCTGCTTCTTCTGATTGATGCCTCTGATGTTGTGTATAATATGTCTACAGCCCATAGATACTTAGACATGCCCTCCTCTCTGGCCAAGGCCTCCATGTTCTCTTCTTTGACATGCCTGTGCTGAAATTCCTTCCTGTTGCAGTGTGGATTCTTCAAGAGGACCAGCAGAGAGGCAGACTACACTACCAGTTACCACCGTGCTCATCTGGGGCTACAACCCTCGGAGATGGAGAAACAGGCAGATGAAGCCTAGCAAGTGGTCCGTGTGCAGTGATGATAGCTTTGGTGCATGCATGGGCCTTGCAAATGAGCACGGTTTGGCGTGGCTGCGTTTGTGATTGGTGCACTATATGTATCTGTAGTTGACTATCTGAAGGTTAGATGCTCGGACATGTGCACTGTTGAACCCATTGTTTTTGTTCTATTGTTGTGAGTCTAGAACGTGCAGCCGTCAAGGAGGGATCAATTCGTGGCTTTAGCATGCACCTGATGGTTTTCATTCACAATGTATCAAAGATCAGAACCCAGGAACCCCACCCAAATGTACCCAAGAGGAAAGGAGCAGCTGCACATTCAATGTGCTTTCGCTACCAGACACAATATTAGTATTTCTCTTATCAGTATTTACTAGAGAAATCTAGGTAGTTCTGTATGTGACTTTACTTAAGCTCCTTTTGCAACCCAGCGCTCTAGCAACGAAGTCTCTCAGGGTAATTTGGGAACCCTAAGCCATGCTTGGCCCATCCTCATTAGCAAGATGGACTGACACAGCCAGAGATCTGCTCACAGATAATAAAAAAACACATGTGGACATTTACTAATAGAGATGTGTTTTTAAAGATACAAGTAACAGCATGAGACTGTGGTTTAGAGGAGCAGATTGAAACCAAACAAAAATAGGTTCAAGCCTGCAGCTGCCTACCAGCAGGGGTGTATTAGCTGGAAAGAAGCTTAGAATACACATTTGAACAATAGTGTTAACAAGCCAGAGAGGAACAACAGCTACCAAAAAAGACTTTCAGTGTTGGGTAGGTTGGGAATTGAACAGAATGATTGCTGGTGACTCTACAACTCTTCTGAACTACAGCCACTGGTGACTATCCTGCATTGATAGTAGCCGTCAATGAGAAACATCTCTGAATTCTGCTGTCGTTCACTTGCCAATCGGGTTGAAAACGTGTTCCCTTACTTACTGGGAGGGGTGGGATACAGGCAGCAACGCATCTTGTTGGGTGGGAACGCGGGGGTGTTTTATTATACATTGATGATGAGCAGCTGAGGGTCCTTCTCTAGGACTACTTGTAGAGAGGATTAAGTGTATCTACCCTTGGGTAAAGAAGGCTTAGAGTCCTTTTGCAGTCTCTTTAAAAAATCTGTTTTTACTTATAGTGATGATATCATACACCTCCAAGGTGAGTTATTTCACCAGTTATACACTTATATTAGTGGAGTTCTATGAGCAGCCAACACTCGTTTTGCCCCCTAACCGGCTAGATAGCTTGAGGCGTTCTCACAGCTTTTAGAATAAAGTTTACATTATGCGAACCATATGGACAATGAATATGAAGGAAAACTAATTTGCTGAAACGTAAACTTTATTCTAAAAGCCTTGAGAAAGCCCCAAGATATCGAGCGAGCCAGTTAGGAGGCAAAACACGTGTCAGCTGCTCACAAAACTCCACTAATATACGTGTATAACTATTTGGGTAAATAACTCACCTTGGAGGCGAATTATATAATCACTACAAATAAAAACTGAATTTTCAAAGAGACAACAAAAGGAATTTGAGCCGTCTTTACTCAAGGTTAGATACACTCAATCCTCTCTACAAGCATACCAACACAAAGAGTAGGTCCAAACCTCAACAAGTGGACTACCGCCCTCGGATTATGGGTATTTTCCAAAACGGAGAGAGTGCTGGACCTCGTTGCACACCTTCTCTAGGACCTCTCTGTGTTTTGTGCACAACGTGTGAGAGATGCATTAACGACATATTAGGTTAACATGATGCATGTTCACCTCTCCTAATGTTTGAAGTGTATGCACTAATTTCCCCACAGAGGGGTTACTTCTGTACGTTACTTATATACACTTCCCTACATTGTCTCATAGATAGACACTTCTGTATTTCCATTGAAAATGTTGATTCATTGCTCAAAATAACACTTTGATCATTTTATCAACTTTTATCCATAAATCGGAACATAACCACATTTTCCCCAGGTTCTTTTTGCAGTAATGACGTATAAGACCAGAAAAAAGCTGGAATGGCACCATTAGACTCAACTGCAGCAGTAACACCATTGTCTCTGGACACAGTTGTGGGCTCTGTTGGGCTGGGCTGGGCTGAGCTGCATTTATTATTTTTGTGTAGTATGGGCTTCAGGATCCTACTCCCTGGGGATGGTCACCAACTTGTCCTGACCCGCAGTTGGGATACCTTTGAGACAGTGTTCACGTAAAACAGTGAGACACGAATATACATAGGCTTCTAGCTCCAGAAAACTGAGATACAAAAATCCTGAATACCGCTCAAGTGGTTCTTAGGAAAACTCCAAACACTGATTTCTTTCATCATAACAGTATGTATGAGAACTAGATAGAAGCTTGAAGAACAGATTAAATGGCAATTTGGAAGAAACAGTATCCTAAAGTCTTTAGAACGTAATTTAGATATGGGCGGTAACCAGACCATTTGCCCAAAAACATGACAGCTGCCCCAATTTCCCACCCTTTTCTTCGCCTACTGATTTACCATGAGGGGGAAAGTGGAGTTCTCGGTGGTGGAGCTGCAGCTGAGCTAACTCCACCATTGGAACCCCCCTGTGTCTGGATTTGACTCGGAGGGACATGGATTCTTGCAGCCTGCACCCTTCAATGTAACTATTACGTTCTGGACTAAAAAAAATAAGACTTGTGCACAATTTGCAGAACGTTTTTTGCAAAATACTTGTATATTTCTTTCCAGTAATTTTGTATTGATATTTCGAAAACAGTGTTCAGTGCAAAATAACAACATGCCAATAATACGAGAGCCATCTTTTATCAAATACAAAGATCCTTGTGAAGTATATCTGTAAACAGATTCCTTCAAATATAGAAAATAAATATTCCAAAAGCAGTAGTAAGGGATTAACTCCCAATAATAAAATGTTAAAACAATAAAATGAAAACCGAATTCTGTCTTTCCTAGTTCCTAAGAACACCTGACATTAGTGTATGTTTGTATGTATGATGAGTTACCCATACTCGGGGAATACCTTTGCTTGTAACTCAAGTAACTTTTCTCCAAGAGAGTATACCTCACTCAAAATAGTCAGCAGGAGAATGTCTCATTAGAGGAGAAAATATCTCTCTGTGTGCCATTTTCTTTTCACATTATTCCCCAGGGAACAAAAAGTAAATTAGAAAATTGTGCAAAAACGCTAAGGTTCTGCATTTTTCATGCAGTGCAAAATAGAAATTAAACAACATTATGCGACGTAACAAAAATATTGCACAGGCCTATGAAAAAATCCTTAAATTGTTCTCCACATACTTGAAGACAGCTCCAAGCGTTCGGTGGACCTTAGTTATTGGTTCCCGATGTCTTACCAGCAAGGCAGGTGTCCATCTTCAGGAAGCATATAAGTGATGACATGCCACAGCCATTGTCTTTTTTTTCACGGCGTGGCTGTTATTTGGGAGAAAAATTTCAATAACAACGGCATCAATTCATGATATATAATTGAGGCTTTTAACTTCTTTTTGAGATTCCTTTGAAGTTAAATTGATTTGATGGAGAAGGATGTTGACTCTTCAAACCATTTCTAGACAGCTAGAATAACAGCTGGGAGCACTAAAGAATAGTTAAAAAAGTCTGAGTTTAGCTTTGATCATCTCTGCTTGTGTTCAGTACTGCTGTGCTGAGATTGTTCAAACACAAATTTAAGATTTTACACAAGAAATTCACACTAGCAGTAGCACTCATCATTCTGTCCATGGAGGTACTGCATTTGTATAGGTCTGTGGGTGGTGCTTTTGGCTCAGTCTCCTTTATGCCCTAAACCTATGTAAAGAGGGCAGAGCTTGGGCGAAGAGGGGAGCACACTTGTAGAGAAGGTGACAACACTGTTAACAAAAGAGGTGATGAGACCACATTGAGACAACGGATGGAATGTCACAACTAAGCACCAGCAGACTTAGAAGGAGTGACAAAGACTCCAGAAAGGGCTGAAGCTGTATCCACATTTGGGCCACTGATTGTCGAGCTCAGATTATCCGGCCATGTGCAGAGATGTAGCCCACTGCTACTTGGAAAGCATGGGTTAGTTCACCGTGACCAGGTGGAGAATCAAAACTGTCCGGAGAGAAAGCCACAAATGAAGCTCCCCTTGTAAACCGCTGGGCAGAAGGTGACAAGACTGTAAAGGGCCTCCTGCTGGTAAGGTACATCACCCAAGACAATGATGCTGAAACTGCTTGAGGGGGAGGAAGCAGGATCCCCATTAGGCCGGAGAAGTGATCAGTGGGTGCATGGCCCAAGCAGGAAATGGGGAGAAGGAAATTCTGGAGGTGCAGCCAGCGAGTGCTGCACCAGACTTGATCTAGGTCTGTCAGGTGCAGTTCGGGGTAAACTGCAACTATGTGACCCTGAAGACCATCCAGGAGGCGGTGGTGTAAGATATGGCTGGAGGAGGTCCCAGAGGTACAGTATTAGGAAGAGTTGCTCAACACAATATGACTGCATGTGTTCACGCTGGAAAATCAAGTGCTAAAGCTACAGGAGGAAACCAATGAATATGAGTAAGATCAGAAACATTTCAGAACATAGTGATGAGCTTGAAAGGACAGCTCATACTATTTCAGGAAAAGCAGGATGAACTTGAACCTCAATCCAGGAGAAACAGTGTACACATTAGGTGGTCCCGAAAGGAGCAGAAGGTAAAAACATCAAGCGCTACATCCAGGGCACATTGGAAGTCATACTCAAAAGGAGGTAGAGCCAATCAGACTTAACATCTGCACAACTTTACTACTGGAAGCCCACAGAATAAATTCTCCTGGGATATCCTGGCAAGGGGGCATTTCTTTGAAGACAAGGAGACCTTATTTATCAAGCTGAGAGAGGGGAAAGATGTCTTGATCAATGAGGTCCTCGTGCACATCTTTCTTGATGTGTGAAATAATAGAACAAAACAAGAAGGCCTTCAAGCCTGTAAATGAACTCTTTGGGATGAATAAAGTTCAGGACATATGGGGGCACCCCTTCAACGTCCTCTTCACTTGGAAGGGAATGTAGTATGCTTTCAATGCTTGGCACTGATAATTGTGCCATCTACAGGCACTTCTCTCTCTTAACATTAATCAGCAAGAACATAAGTAAAGAAAAAGCAGTCTACAAACAACTCCAGGATCATATAAACACCTGTCATCTAAGACATGACTACCAATCCAGCTTCGTATCACACTGCAACAAAAATTAGAAGATATACACCTGCCAACAGATCAAGGGAACCCATTCCTTTTCATTTTGTTAGACATCTCAGCCTCTTTTTGCACCCTCAACGACACCTTGAAGTCTCTAATGGGATTAATTGGAAATGTCAATCACTAGTAATTCCAGCCTATCCAACAGACATCAGTTCATAACCATGAGCACCTTCAGGTGCTAGACGATCCCAATCACCTGCGGAAACCCACTGGGTTCCATCTTGTATCCCAAATTGTCCCACATTTTCCTCCTTTGTCTTCAACCATTTTATGAAGTCCCTGGATATGTTACTGATTAATAGAGTTTCAAAATTCACTAATATGCCCATGACACACAATTGCACCCAAAATCTGCTTCACTTACCCCTTGCTTCAATCACTGCCTGCACCTGGATATCTAAAGCCTATCTGAACCTCAGCCCCACAGAGACAGGATTCCTGCTATTTGTCAAGAAAAATATGCAACAACTAGTCCAAATTTGAGACAAAACATGAACGTGTAAGCATTTTTAACCCCAACTTTCACCCGTTGCGAAGTCACTCTGAGTCACCCTGGACACTGAGTTCACTCTCAAGAAACACGTTGCCAAGGCAGCCATCTCTTTCTACTTAAGACGGTGAAACCTTGTGTCACAGAACGTGATCTCAGAACTGCTATTCACGTTGCTGTCCTCTTGCATCTCAATGGTTGGACTACCGCTCACCATTAGAGAGGGTCAGAGTTAACAGACAAATGTCAAGTAAGAAGAGCATATACTAAGCACTAGCCAGAGGTGCCCTTTGGCTCCACAGCTTTTCATTTTCGCTAGCACCCTTGTGCCATGGACTAGGGACAATTTACAGATAAAGGGCATTCAACTGGGATGACTTAAGTTTAAGGCAATGGTGTTTGCAGATCATATATTGATGTCTCTGACAGAACCCAGTTCCTCTACTGCAGAGTTGCTGAGGAAATTGAATGGGTACATCGTAAAGTGAAACATAACCAATCTGTGGACAGGCAAAGAATGTTACATGTCAGGCCCTCACAAGTGGTCCTTGTATCATTTGGTGTCAGATCAGCTAATCTGCAGAGTTGCCACAATAGACTTATTTACAACTCAGGACATAATGTCTTAATTATGCCTCTTGGATGAAAATGGTGCATGCTTCCAGCAGAATGCACTACCCCATTAAAGGAAAAGGGCCTTTCCGTACAGCTTTCTACCATCTCCATTGAAGCATGTCATTATAAGTTGGGCTTATGCAGTGCATGCAGTCATTCTGATTGCCATTTCGTGCTGAAAAAAAGTTTGGTTTTAGTACAACTGGCTCACAGGCCCTCAGTGGTCTCATACTCTGAAGGATGGCTTTCCATTGCAGGAGTTGGGAAGGGCTTGGCCAATGGTCACTTGAATCTTTAATCTAGGAAGTCATACAAGTTGTGAGACTAAACTGGCTAAGATTCTGATACTAGGCTTTCTAAATACTTATTAATCATTTTTGTGTGTAAATTCTTACATTGGGATTCCTGTAGGACCTAGAAAACACCTTTGGACGCTTACAGGGACACCACAACTCAGTTATGTTCTCTGCAAAAGTAGTTTATCGAGAGGAATTTTCATGGCCATCTCTCAGAAATCCGATCCACCCTTCAATTGTTTTCATTGCAGTTGTGAAAGCCCTAGCCCATAAACCGTTTTAGGCAATGGCTGTGACAAATGTCATTTAAACCTTTTTCTTGTTGGCCATGTCATTCTGTCAATGAAGCGAGCTCTAGACCTCATTATCCGACAAACCTTCCACATTCTTCAAGAAAGACAAAGTACTTCTAAGGACTTATCAAGCTTTCCAGCTGCAATTTGTCTCTGGCTTTTATTTGAACTAGGGAATCGATTTCCCTACAGTTCTCTTGAATTTAGGTTTAGAAGCATAATCTTGGATGTAAGCTTGTGTTTTTACCTGTAAAGGTCTAGGCGGGTTTAGACCACATTTGCAGCTGTTCATTGCATCGAGGGAGTTTCTCTCCTGCACAGAAGCTTCAAAGGCCCCCCTGACAGTTTCATGTCTGCTTCACTTAAGAACATTCTCCCTAAGTAAGAATAGATCCTTGTGAAGTCACACTTGTCACTGGGTGATTTTTGCAAGCATAAGCAAGGGTTTCTCCTAATTCTTTTTATAGATATGAGTCTTTAGATGCCAGCTCTAGAGATGATTCACACTTTAGTCAAGCTGATAGATATTTTGGTTAGGCCTGCTGCACTCTCTTTCCTCCCCTCAGTAAATTTTCACACTTGAGAATCTTCCCACTCGTAGTACTTAAGAGACTATGATGGAGGTATAAGTAAAAGGGACTCATGATAGCAACCTTTGTATTCCTAGTCTTTCAGGCCCAAACACCTCATTTACTTCCTACTCGTCTTAGCCATAAAATAGTATGAACCAAGACAAAAGAGGGGTCCGAACTACAGGGGACAGGCAGTGAAAGTCATGCTTGGGAGTGAGCGGAGCACTTAGTTTCCTACTTTCAGCTCCTGATGCATAGCTTTCTAAGCTCTTAAAGTTCTGAAGCACCTACTGTACAGTACATTACAAATAAAAGCAAACAATGGTTCCATACCAAAGTGAACAACCTGAGGCAGGCTTAAGAATCTGAGTTTTACACAGACCAATAACACATATTCCTTTTTACAAGCTGAAGTGCCACTCTAATTCACACTCTGGTACTCCATTAGACCAAATCCCTATTTCCAAGTAAAGGGCTAAAATCTGTTCCCTGTTCAAAAAGAAATTTGCTAAGCAATCGGAATTGATAGTTGTATGATAAACAGTTTGCCCCAGGTAGATTCTGGCAGGTCAGACCTGTCCAAATGTATTAGGGGAAAATGCCAGTAAAAAAAGGCCAAAGATGCATAATTCAGTGTTTTAAATACCAATGATATGTGTTGTGTCTCATTGGAAACAAGTAATAGGAAATATTTGCCACGATCTGTAAATAAATACCCCAGGGATAATAGAATTTACCACTTGTGGCCTGCACAGATAAACCTTGCATGGTTGGAGACCAATTAACAATGATCAGCTTTTCAAATCTTAACAAATTAGCCAGAGCAAAGCTGGGCCCTGCACAGCTTTTCTATACTACTGTAGACAGTTGTGCCGGCCATGGTAATAACACACCTCTCTATTTTGATTTCAGTTGGGCTTCTTCAAGCGCACCCGCTACGAGGATGATAAGGTGCCCAAGTACAACGCTGTGAAGATCCCGCGGGAGGAGCGCCAGCTGTTCAAGGAGGAGAAGACGGGCACCATCCACAAGAAGGACTGGGTGACCAACTGGAGCGAGAACGATGGCACTGTACAGAGCTCCGCGTAGCAATCCCAGGAGAAAGCTCTTTAATCTCCCTCTTTGGGCAAGTCAAACGACCATGCAAACTTTATAACACGGCTTGGGTGGGTAAGATGGACACCCTCCAGACTGTGCAACAGAGCAGCCGGTGTGTTAGTTGAAGCCCACAGAGACAGTCCATTCTTTGACACCCATGTGGGAGCTAAAAAGAGAACCTCCTAACATTACAGAACCAAAAGAGGCCTTCGTAGAAAGGAGCAGATACTGTTTTTTTGGTTTGTTTGTACAAAAGAAGTGTGTTCATCGCTGCACCAGTAACGAGGGGGCAATCCCTGTGGGGATGGGTGGCTGTAAACAGTTTAGGGTCTGCAGAATAATAACCTTTTCCCTAGTTGGGGGAGTTAGTAAGTGCAATTGCTGTTCGGCTTCAGTATCAAGGATTGCCATAAAGACGAGTGGCCCTGCTGTCACACAAAGACTTGACGCCCCTGAAATGAGACAATCTGCTGTATAGCATTGGATACCTGGAACCCTTTGGAGCTCCCACAGGACAAGGCAACAATTGGAATTGAGACATCCAAAGAGGATTACAGTTATCCACATGTGCATCCGTCTCGTCCATGTCTGTCACTCTGTGTGAGACTATTTTGTTCCATATCCTTTTCCTAGGAGGCCTTACATCTCTGGGTATCCTGTATGCATTTCTCTCTCTAGCTGTAGGGGTGTCTTGCTGGCTGTCCTTCTCTCACTGTATGTCTCTCTACCTATCATGACCTCGCTCCCTGTGAAGGCTCTTGCTGTGTATCCTAATTTCGAGATGCTCCTCTTGGCCCCTCTTTCAGGATCTGTATCTGGGTTGCGTTGTTTCCCTCTATCACTTTTCCCATACACCCCTCTCTCTACGATGCTGGGCGTCTCTCTTCTCCCTCTTACCCAAAAGTGCTTTATGATAAAGTTTCTATGAAAGGTGGCTTGTCTCTCCTTGGTCTGTCTAATACCGTAAAGGTCATGCCATATTAAAAATGTATGTTTGAGCAGAGCTTTTGGGGCACAGAGGCCCTTCAGAACTACAGTATGCACCAAGAGCAAACTAGGTTATCCAAGTTTGACCTTAGTGAAAGCACAGACAACTTTGGTGTGTCAGTGATCAAAAGAATGGGGTTCATCTGAAATGTGCTGCGTGTGACATTTAGTATCTATAAAGACGGTTATGGTAAGGTCTGCGTGCAAGGCACTGCCAACCTGTTTAGAGCTCATGAGTAAGGTACTCTGAAGGAACAGCCAATGAAAATGTTTTAATGACAGCCCCATATTGCACTGAGAAAGGGAACTCAGTACGTGAACCCCAGCACTGCACGAGGGGTTGGTATAAGTTCTCTGCGCATAACTTTTGCTAACCATGGGGTCAAACTATTCATTTTGCAGTGCATTTTCCAAATTTATTGGCAACAAATCAATAAGTACTACAGGCAATTGCATTTCTTTAAGGTCTGAAACTCTGACAAGGAGCATTGTTGCTCTGCAGGAGCATTTCATGTATGCGCCTATAAGAAGTGTGTGCTACTCCCTTTAGGTTGCTTCCAGGGTTGGAATCACTTGCAGATCCATCAGCACATTCAGTGCTGATGGGTGCCACCGTAAGGTAATTGCAGGAAATCCCTGTGAACCAGAAGGCCAGTCGAGCCCTACAACTGTTGAATTATCACTGAATGTTCATCAGGGTGAAGTTTGTGTGAAAGGTGATGTCTTTCTTTTTTGTGCCCTTCAGAAAAACTGTGTGTGAAAGGTACTGGTTCTCATATTGAATGTCGTCCGAGTAAAGTTTATTGAACAAAACACTTTCGGAAGCTCTTCAGGTACAAATTGTGATTCTTTCTGACAGTTGTCTAAGGTCCCTATCAGTCGTTCCATGTCTTAATTTCATTATTGTGATTTTCTTTGCTTTTATTCAATTTGAGATTTTTTTGGTATTTTCTTTTATTATTGTTATCCTTTTTTGAAGATTATTGGTTTTGTTGGAAGGGCGACCATCAATATCACCCTCTTCCTCTTCCCTCTATTAACCTTGACCTCACCCTTTCTTTTTAACTCTTCCTGGCCATTGCCAGCTCTTAACCCATTACTTTTGTTCCTGTCACCTGCACACACCTCCTGCCAGTCTGCTGCTGCTCCTTTTTTCACCACCTCTCCTTCTGTGCCTCTCCTCTCCTCTTCTATCATCTTTCTTCTGAGCAAGAAATAAGAGATTCTGGTTACAGCTGCATCAGGAGTAGCAGAGGTGATGGAAAATAGGAGGTGTGCTGCATGGATATTTTAAATGCACAGGGTATTTGCAAATTTAGTGTTGTGGCAATCTTTTTCATAAAGTACAGTTTTTCTTATTATTCTTAGACAAGTAATTATTTATGCAGAATTACCATGCCGCCTCTATCAGATTCTTGCTGACCACAGCAAATGATCATACACTAAGATTTGTCCTGTTACAAGAGATCTGAGAAGATTGAAGTGATTGAGTGTATTAACAGGATTAGAAGTTAAATCGCCTACTGTTTTCCGTAAAAGAAACATGTTGTTTAGAGGAAAAATACTTCTAAAAATGAAGTCGAAAATTACTATAAAGAACTTAATCAGGAATATGTTTATTGCATCACTTAAAGCTAGAAAGGATTTTGCATTGCAGATGTAGGCCATCCTTGTGAGTTGCCTAATAACAGTGACTCAGATCTAATAAGACTTTGTGTTACAATCTGCATAGAGAGTCATGTACAAACTTCACCTTGGCCAAGCGGTTTTCCCTGCACAAATAGCACTAACTAATACCTGCCAAACATTTTGTTGGGCAGATCAACAAGATTATACATTTTACACCTTGGAAATGAGATAGACACGAGGTCTTCTATCTTATCACACATTTAGACCCGCAGAACTCGAATGTGGTGAAAACAGAATACTGGGGAAAAAACTGCACTCCACAGTATTGTTATTTTCCTAAGTATTTTTACTTCCCAGTGTTACCCTGAAGCTGGCAATGAGGCCCTGTTTGATTTCTCAAATCAAATTCTAAACTTGTCATCATGAGCACAAGACATTCTAGTGTGTAAAGAAATCTGAGTTGATCCCCCTTTTGTGACCAGAAAGACTGACTTGATCAAAAGAGCTCCAATTTCCTCTCGTATCAAAAAGGTGGCATAATTGTTTCTGGTAAGTGTAACCAAGCTTGTGAAAGACGTTTATCAGTTACCTTTATTTCCTTTTGTGAATTTTTCCAGGTTACAGAACATAGATTTTATAGTAAAAACACATTTGTCGTTGCACATTAGATCCACAATGTCTTGTTTCTACAGAGATTTCTCATTTCAGAGGAATTACTGATGATTGTAAGTTCCCTAACATTCAATTTTCTCATCTTGCTACCGACACATGTATTCATTTGTAGCTAATATGGCAACAGAAGCGTTTTTACTTCCAGAGAGTCGATACCTTTTAACTTTTTATAATCAATTCCGGACTGGTCTGAGTTTCTGGTGGTCTGTTGAAGTTAAAATGGAAAAACAACTCTTCTTCCTTTGAAGGGAAGATGATAAGAAAAAAAACATATTTCCCAAAAGGGTAAATGAAAAAACATAATTCAATACACTCTAATCTACAGAGATTTTAGGTGAAATAGTTTCCACCCTTATGGTGCATTTTGCATAAACGTTTATCCACTCGTGGGGTCTTTACTTGTATTCATAAACTCTGAATATCTCCACTGAAGAAATTTATCCTGGCAAATGAATTCCCCCAAAATGCTGTTTCTTTTTGTAGGTCTCGGCTAGACAGTGTATGCTCTGACTCTTCAAGACATGGTGTGTACTCTCAATGGGCTAAAGCCCCCCATAGGCTATTCTAGAATCTGCCGGGGGCCACAAAGTTCCAGTAACCCAGCATTCCCCAAAGTCTCCCAATACAAAATGGCACTTCACTTGTGTGGGTAGGTCTAGTACCCGCTACAGGAAACAGCTCAAAACGCAATGTGAACACATCACATTTTTTTCAGAGAAAATAGAACCTTTTTTCGGAATGTGCCTACATGTGGATTTTGGACCCTAGCTCTGTTGGCACCTCAGGAAACCTAGCAAAAGCACACGTTTTTGAAAACTAGCCATCCAGCAGCCCCCAAAGTCTCCCCATATAAATGGTACCTCACTTGTGTGGGTAGGCCTAGTACCCGCAATAGGAAACGACCAAAAACACAATAAGGACACATCACAATTTTCCAGTGAAAACTGACCCTTTTTTGCAATGTGCTTAGCTGTGGAACATCATCAAATAAAACTTTATTCGGTTTTTATCAAACTATAAAAGTCACAGATAAAATAGACAATACAGAAAGTGTTTTTTTTTATACATGAGTTTCAGGAGAAAACAACTTGACATGTTTAAAAATCAGGAGGACCCATCACGGCCCATCAGATCGAGTCATTTAAAAATTCTAAATCCTCAATCAGACAGAATAAAATAACAATCAATTTAATTATGTTTAGGTATATTAGTTTTGTTAAAAAATTTCGAACGTGACACCTCATCCTATAAGTAAACAATTTCTTTTCTTTATAAAGTGCGTAGTGCCTTTGACCATGGAGCCCAAAAGGAAACAGCTTAACTCGTTCAAAATTCATGAGGACAACTCAGAAGAAGTGTAGTGTAGTTCCTATATTCCCAATAGGCTCTGCGCATTGGAATAATAAATTCTGTAGGTTAGACGTAGGACTGAGGCCGACTAGGTCTCTACCGAATCTATTAGACTTAATTGTGAGTGCCAGCTAGATCAGAGGTCACTAGAAACTTTCTCAAATTCACAAGAAGGAATTTGTTTCTGACAACCGCATAAACATGACAACTTTGTTTCCCAAGAATAAGAAATCAATCTCTAGAGTCGCGGAAACCATAGATAACTATTTTACTCAGTCAATCGTGCATGCTTCGTTTCACCAGAGGTGCTGAGAAAATAGAGAGATGGGCGTTTTCAATAAAAAGTATTTATTGAACAGTCTTCTTTCTCAAGCATAAGAAATGTACTGCTACAATCGTAATATTGGTTATAAAGTACAGGGCATATAATACGATAAGTAGTATACAGTAGTACTGTAAAAGCATGATATGGTTTCTAAGCCATAAATTGCTTAAAACATATAAAATACATACAGTGAAAAAATAATGACTAAAAGTACTCAACTGGTGCTTCTAAAATACGCCTACCCCGGTGTACCTAACCTAAGTCTAGTACAAGGGAAGAAGTAAGTGAGGAGTAGTTTTAAGTTTAGTATTTCTCTGCCAAGAATCTATCCAAGAATTCTCTACGGGTCTAATCAGCTCCGTACCTTGGTTTAGAATGAAGGAGGTCTAGTATCTCTATCTCAGTACTCGATTTCCCAGCAACCCGCAAGGGTAGCCTGGAAACACTGGAGACGGATTTCTCAGCAGGAGAAAAGACAGCGTCTCTCAGTGCGTCAGCTGGAGGGTTGGCTTCCTTCGGCACTTGCTGCTGCAGGGCGTCGGGCAAGTAGTACGTCGATCTGCTCCAAGCCACAGTGTGTTTGTCTGGGCAAATCTAGGCATATTTATACTTTGAAGGTGCCGAGTTTGACGTGTGATTGGACTTAATAACGTCATCAAAGACTCAGTTCTTTGAAAAGTCCATGATTTCCTAGATAAATTAGTATTCAGGCAAGGCGATGTCCCTAGCTGCTGAAGGCGGGTTTCTCTAAGAAATCGTTGTTGATTCTTGGAATTTAGTGGAAGTAGCCATGCCGTATTTGGGCTGCATAGGCTCAGTCTGAATATGGTAATGATTTCTATGCCTATATAAGGATCGAACAATCTATACCTATATAAGGGCATGAATCAGGAAAATTACACTAGAGTCCTAGATTCATTTACAACACCCACTCCACGATTTTAAGTTAAATAAAACAAAACGTATAAGCACTGAACATCTCTAAAGCTAGTGTTTACAATCCCACCCAAAATACAACATACAAATTGCATTTGAAAAGGCTTGTTTAAATGTAACGAGTATAGAACAAACAGGTCTCTTTAGACATGAAGCATAGTATACATTCTATCATTTGTAAAATACATTCATGAAATGTCTCTGAAGTTTTACAGAAAGGAAAAAAAATTCGAGATCATCCCATATCATAGTTTATAAAACGTTTTTGTACTGATTATTAGGCCAAATATTGTCATTAGGAAGTTTTCAAAAGAAATCTTGTTCTCTAAGAATAGTTCTACTTTAAGCACATTACTCTGTGCCAAAAGTTCTATTTTGGAAAAAGTTCAAATTGTTGGATAGTTTGTTTTGAAAAATGAAGGCCGAATTTCAGAGTTCAGGGAACGCTGTGTGCATGAATCAAAAGTTATTCTCAGAGTCAGGAGAAAACATCAGATCGTCTAGGCTGGCAAAGAAACCGTCTACCTTAGTAGGTGAAAGTGGAACCACTTCAGTTAGCCGATCAAAAGTGCAGAAGTGTGGATCATCGCCGTCAGCGTTTGATGCATTAGCAATGTCCGCAGTAGATGGTACCTGTGTGCCTGTAGTGTATCGTATCTCACCCTCAGTTAGACTTGCCGGTGAGACCTAAATGAATGCCGTCATCAGAATTGGCAGCCGTTGGGGGCAACACGATGCATGAGTCGTTACTGGACTGAGCCAAGCGTCAACATCCGATGGCAGTACTGATGGAAGTGTAAGACAAATGTCCAACATGCATTCCTGTCCGCAAAGCAGGCATCATAGAACAGATAAGATGCAATCTTGCCAGATTGGTCTGAACGATAGAAACCAAGTCGTGTTCAGATCTCTTAAACGAGCCAAGCCAAGAATCTGTGAAATTCTCTCACGATACCTCATGGCAAGGAGGCATTGTTCCATGGTAGTCTGGGTGTTGCTGGTGACCGGACTTGCCATATTGGAGCAGAAGGAATAAAAATAGAATTCCTGCTACTAGTCCCAAGATGAGAGGCAGGCCACCGAACACAGAGTGCACGAAATTTGGAAAAATGCCGAGGACTGCTGTAAATGGTGTTAACAGTCCCGAAAAAATCGTCTTAAATACATGTGCGATGCCGCTGGTATTAGACATGTTTAAGATTTGACTTAACATTGCTGTGAAATGTACTGGGCAGTTTGTTGATAATAATGCATGTATCTCTGCAGAAGACCTTGCAACTTGCAGATCATACGTTTCTGTAGACGAGGTCAGTGGCACAGTTTTTTGTAAAAGAATGACTTTCAGTCTGCTTAAAGTATCAATTTGTATAGAAGAGATATTCAGTGAAGGCCATAATTCCGTCCCCCTGTCTGTTTTGTGCGTTGGATACAATACTTGCATACAACAAGTGACCATGGACGAGAAACTGACTAGATAGGCTTTTCCTGGCAACATGCCACAACAGCTGTGGTCGTTGAGCATAACGTAACTGCCATTGGATAGCTGCCTGAAAATTGGTTCTATCACTGCGGAGGGTGTACCGTGCAGATGGCATGAAAGGTTATTTTCAGAACCTTCGCAGGCTCCGTGTAAATTAACACCTTGGCACAAAAGTGTAACACTTAGTGAGTTCTCACCATTTTTACCACTAAGGAATACCTCCTTTCCCTTATTCCAACATTTGTGTGTGTATGGTAAAGTCCAGGTCGACTTAATGTATTCTTTACCCAACCTTTCATACAGGCCCGCTGGTATATGCTGTAGACAATACTGGAATTGGAAAATCGTCACTGGTATTGTGATGGTGCCATGTATTATCCATTCAATTACAGGCTTCTCAGAAACTGTCAATGACAATCTTTCCAGTTTTTCAATGCTCAGCACCGTATAGTCTGCTCCTTTTTGTGCCAAAGAGATTTGTTTATCTGTAAGGTTAAATACAGAAAACAATGACGTGGTGTTGATTAGACGCCATGGCACGTAGCCTGAACTGAGATTTTGCAACGTCCAGCCTAGCAGCATTATAGAACGTAATTGAGACTGGCCATGTTGTAACATTAGCAAGTCCTGCTCTATTATGTCAATTGCAGGGGATACAATGCTGTCCAAAGAATATATTCTGGAGGACAGAGTCGTTAACCCATTGTCCACTACAGAGAGAGTTTTCTCTAAATTAATACGATCAATTTCTGGTATTCTTTCTGCAGTTTCCATTTGCGTTATTTTCCAAGCTTCGTTGTACGCAGCATATATACCGGCGTATATGAAACGTTTTTGGCGTGGTTTGCGAGGCCCCATTAAGAAATCTCGCAAATCATTGCCTGCTTTAAGTAAAGATAAGTGTTGTTTGATTTCTGGAAGTGTAGATTTCTGTAGCCACTCAAGGCATAGCTTTCCTGCACTATAAGTAGTTACTATCCCTGGATGTTATCTCTGGAAGTATCTTGGATCTGGCCTATTCACTGTGAACCCTTGTGTTTTGTTCAGGAATCTATCTTGACAGTTATTCGTGTCTATGGGCCAGATTAACCATTTTTTCCAATCAGGATTAGTTCTGTTCTGCTTTAAAATATAGGGTACGTCTACCTCCTCTTCTGTAGTATCATCACTGTCAGATGTGAGTTTAGGTATAGACAGTTTATTTAAATCTTTTATCTTAGCCAGGCCAAGAAAAGAAGTTTGTTGAACACTGTCATTTAAAAACATTACTTGTTCTGGTATAATGCAGGCTCTGAACAGGGCTTCTAAACCTTGCACCTGCCAGTCTTTCGTGCCCCAGACAGTTTTTGTCTCAATGTTGTCTTTCCAAAAGTCAAAACCTAATGTAGACGATTGAGCATAAAAGTTTGCAGAATAAATTTGTTTAGTATTGGTCAACATTGTTTTCATTCCTATCTTATTTTTATTTCTGAAATAAAAAGTTTCTGGATTTGTAACATTAAACCCTGTGAAGTATGGAAACTTTTCAAAAAATGTTTTCGAGCTGCCTCTTGGCGGAGTTGGACAATGTTCCCATTGATTGTAATTAAAAACATTCCTAGGGCTTGCAGATTTATGCAAATAATGGTGACCATAGTGATTAAAACAATACATTTGTTCATAATCTGATGAACCTTTTAAGTATTCATGTTCTGTGAATGTAGCTGACATTTCTAGATCTGTCATCATGTTATTAACAGTTTCAAAGTCCCAATCATCAGAAAATGTGCTGGTTGATACAAAGTCACTCAAAGAAACCTTGAACTGGTGTGGAATCTTCAGCAGCTCCACCGGGCCATAGATGCCCACCGAACACAACAACAACAACAACCACCTCAAGTGCATCCTCCTCAACACCCGCTCCGTCCACAAACACCCCGTCGAACTCTGGGAACTCCTTGATACAACAGCACCAGACGTCGCCTTCCTCACGGAAACCTGGATGAACGCCTCCTCGGCCCCCAACATCGGCATAGCCATCCCGGACGGCTACAAAATCACCCGGAAGGATCGCGTCAACAAAACGGGAGGAGGAATCGCCATCATCTACAGGAACACCTTCAACGTCACAACCAACGCCGAAGACACATTCACCGCCGTCGAACACCTACACTTCCAGATCCATACCGACCCCCAGACCACCCTCAGAGGAACGCTCATCTACAGACCTCCGGGCCCACGGACACAATTCAGCGACACCATCGCTGACTTCATCAGCCCGCACGCCCTAGCCTCACCAGAGTACATCCTCCTAGAGGACCTGAACTTCCACCTGGAGAAAAACAACGACAACAACACCACCACCCTGCTTGACAACCTCGGACTCAAGCAACTGGTGGACACGCCCACCCACCTCGCTTGCCACACGCTCGACCCCATCTTCTCCGCCAACAACCACGTCACCTTCAGCCACTCCACCAGACTACACTGGACCGACCACAGCTGCATCCACTTCACCTTCAAAAAGACCACATCCCTCCACCACATGATACAGATCCCCCGCAGATGCTGGAGCAAAGTCACCACAGACCAGCTGACCACATCGCTGGGCCAGAACCCACCTGTCGACACTCCTGACACCAACGACGCAGCAGACAAGCTCGCACAGTGGATCACCAACAGCGCTGACGACCTCGCCCCACTGAAGAAACTCCCAGGCAAGACTAGCAGCAGAAAAACCTCATGGTTCACAGACGCCCTCAAAATCGCAAAGAAATCATGCCGAACCCTCGAAAAAGCTTGGCGCCACAAACGGACTTCAGAAAATATGACAGCCCTCAAGACCGCCACCCGCGAATACCACCAGATGATCCGCACCACCAAAAGGACATCATTCAAAGAGCGGCTGGACAACAACTCCTACAACAGTAAGGAACTCTTCAGAATCGTCCAAGAGCTCTCCAACCCCAGCACCAGCAACAACGACATCACTCCGTCGCAAGACCTTTGCAACTCCCTCGCCGCATTCTTCCACCGCAAGATCGCAGATATACACGACAGCTTCGGACCCCTGACTCCACCTCCAGCCACCAAACCAACGACCCCCATCACCAACCTCAGCGCATGGACCCCCATCAGCACGGAAGACACCACCCCCATTATGAACACCATCCACTCCGGCTCCCCCTCCGACCCATGCCCTCATCATATCTTCAACAAAGCGGACACCATCATCGCACCCCACCTCCGAAACGTCATTAACAGCTCCCTCACGTCAGCCACCTTCCCTGGAAGCTGGAAACATGCAGAAATCAACGCCCTTCTGAAGAAACCAACAGCAGACCCCAAAGACCTCAAGAACTTCCGCCCCATCTCTCTTCTCCCCTTCCCGGGTAAAGTCATCGAGAAGACCGTCAATAAACAACTGACTGCATTCCTCGAAGAAAACAACTCGCTAGAACCATCCCAGTCCAGGTTTCGAGCCAACCACAGCATCGAGACCGCCCTTATCGCAGCCACCGATGACATCAGGACCCTGATGGACAACGGAGAGACAGCCGCTCTCATCCTCCTGGACCTCTCCGCAGCCTTTGACACCGTCTGCCACCGCGCCGTAATAACCCGCCTCTACAACACTGGGATCCAAGGAAAGGCCCTGGACTGGATCACATTGTTCCTCTCCGACAGAACCCAGAGAGGGTTCTGTCGGAATCCCTTCCGCTCCCAGGCCACCAAGATCATCTGCGGCGTACCCCAGGGCTCGTCACTCAGCCCAACCCTCTTCAATATCTACATGAGCCCCCTCGCCACCATCGCACGCAAACACAACATCAACATCATCTCCTACGCCCACGACACCCAACTGATACTCTCCCTCACCAAAGACCCTCTCACCGCCAAAGCCAACTTCCAGGACGGAATGAAAGATGTCGCAGAATGGATGAAGCACAGCCGTCTGAAGCTCAACTCGGACAAGACAGAGGTCCTCATCCTCGGACAATCCCCATCCGCCTGGGACGACTCCTGGTGGCCCACGACGCTGGGCACCGCACCGACGCCCACGGACCACGCACGCAACCTGGGATTCATCCTGGACTCCTCCCTCACGATGACCAAGCAAGTCAACGCAGTCTCGTCCTCATGTTTCAACACCCTGCGCATGTTCCGAAAGATCTTCCGGTGGATCCCCACCAAAACCAGAAAGACGATCACCTAGGCCCTCGTCACCAGCCGACTGGACTACGGGAACGCCCTATATGCAGGAACCACAGCCAAACTTCAGAAACGCCTCCAGCGCATACAGAACGCCTCCGCACGACTCATCCTCGACATCCCTCGCCACAGCCACATATCCACCCACTTGAGAGACCTGCACTGGCTCGCCGTCAGCAAGAGGATCACGTTCAGGCTCCTCACCCACGCACACAAAGCACTCAACGACATGGGCCCCGAATACCTCAAAAACCGCCTCTCGTTCTACACCCCCACCCGCCAGCTCCGCTCCACCAGCCTCGCACTCGCCACCGTCCCACGGATTCGCAGAACCACCACCGGAGGAAGATCGTTCTCCTACCTGGCAGCGAAGACATGGAACTCCCTCCCCGCACACCTACGACTGACCCAGGACCATCTCACCTTCAGGAAACACCTCAAGACCTGAATATTCGAGCAGTAGCGGTTCCCCCCCCTCCCTTCAGCGCCTTGAGACCCTCACGGATGAGTAGCGCGCTCTACAAATGTTTCTCATTGATTGATTGATTGATCTCATAATCAGTTCTGTCCCATGCTATACCACCAGGTATCGGAACGGCTGTGATGTTCACTGATGAGAGGTCTCTTTTTTCACGATGAGATGATTTGTGAGGTTTCAGGAGCAAGTTGATTTTCTTACTTGCTGTGTCCATTGTACTGTATTTCCAATCTATCATCCTTCCCAAACTTAACACCAGTACGAGCCAGAGCAGGAGGAAAAGTACATACACCTAGCACAATCCAAAATTCAACCCATGGTGAAACCGGATATGTTTTTTCAAGTTGATGAAAGAGTTCTGTTATTTTTTATTTGAAAGTCTTATTTGCTGGCTTTTCTTCAGGTTCACTGGGATCCTCAGAAAATGTATAAAAGTTGATGAAATAGCCAGATGCAGTTCTGTCAATTGTTGTAATTGCATCAGGATTGTTATTAATCTTTGGAGTTGCTTCTTCCTTTGTCAAATTTGGTTGTTTGCCGTTGCTGTATCACCGCTGCTTGTGAGAGGACGGAGCAACTCTCTTTGTGCGTGTTAAGGTGCTGCCTCCCCGAGGACTCGCTGGTGTGAGCGAGAGCTGCAGTCGGCACGCTCTGTTCAGCGCTCCCAGCTGGAGTCCACAGGGTCAGAGGCCAGGAAAAAAACTACCCGCGTAACCTGGGGGACTGCGAGGACCAGCAATCCCTGCATTGACCAGCTGGTTCCTCTTCCCCCAGGCGCCACGCCCACGGACACACCCACCAGTGATTAAGACATTTAATTCGTGACACCCGCTTCGCGGGCGCCACTCACTTTCCTTGGTTGTTTGCCGTTGCTGTATCACCGCTGCTTGTGAGAGGACGGAGCAACTCTCTTTGTGCGTGTTAAGGTGCTGCCTCCCCGAGGACTCGCTGGTGTGAGCGAGAGCTGCAGTCGGCACGCTCTGTTCAGCGCTCCCAGCTGGAGTCCACAGGGTCAGAGGCCAGGAAAAAAACTACCCGCGTAACCTGGGGGACTGCGAGGACCAGCAATCCCTGCATTGACCAGCTGGTTCCTCTTCCCCCAGGCGCCACGCCCACGGACACACCCACCAGTGATTAAGACATTTAATTCGTGACACCCGCTTCGCGGGCGCCACTCACTTTCCTTGGTTGTTTGCCGTTGCTGTATCACCGCTGCTTGTGAGAGGACGGAGCAACTCTCTTTGTGCGTGTTAAGGTGCTGCCTCCCCGAGGACTCGCTGGTGTGAGCGAGAGCTGCAGTCAGCACGCTCTGTTCAGCGCTCCCAGCTGGAGTCCACAGGGTCAGAGGCCAGGAAAAAAACTACCCGCGTAACCTGGGGGACTGCGAGGACCAGCAATCTCTGCATTGACCAGCTGGTTCCTCTTCCCCCAGGCGCCACGCCCACGGACACACCCACCTGCGAAGCGTATATTAACACCATCAACTCCACGGCGACGCGGGACGCGCGCGGGTCGGCGCACGGAGCGAAGCCCGGGCAAAGGGCGGGCCGTCTGTGGCCGTCCGAGGACGTTCAAGGACGGGATGGGCCACCCCACTAACATCTGCTAAAGAAACGCAAAGGTAAATTGTAACAAGAAACGTGATTGATACAAATTTCCCAAGCTGAGAGTGGGCTGATAGAAGTTAGTCTTGAAGCTCGATAGTAACAACAAAACTAAACCAAAAGGAAATGGGGCTTAAAAAACTATGCTCACGGACTATTTTTATGAAACGTATGGGCACAGAGGATGCGGTACGGAAATCGACAGATAAATCAATAAAACAAGGCCGTATAACACGGACCCCGGCTATCAGTGAATACTTTTCTGCTCTAACATCTAAAGAGGAAACAGCTAAGAAATTATTGGAGACAGCAAATATACCCCTTCCACTATCATATTCAGGGGAAGAAATATACACCCTAATTAAAGCTGAACCAACTCTAAATTCCAATAATTTGGCATCTGATAACATAAAAAAATCCCTTAATTATTCACAAAACCTACAATCCCAGGATCAAGAGCCAATTCATTTAAAATCGTCCACACCCATAAAAAGTTTAGAAAAATCATGCCAATTAGAAGAACTTAGTGTTAATAAATCAAAGATATCAGAAAATCAATCAGAGTTTCAGTTAAATAATAGTCCCTTGCTTAAAACTTCTGAACAACCTCTTACACTTGAATTATCAATGGATCCTTTTAATTTAAAAAACAACATTTCTGTTAATACTGACACACCAGTGTCAAAGGCCCTTTTTTCGCTACATGAAATACTGGAGTCGGTCCTTTCCTTTTTAGGAAACATATTAGAAAATTCGGACCAAACTCTGGATGTTCAAATTGGAATATTAAGGCACTTAGTAGAGGAAAAGAAGATAAGAAAAGAACTCCCTGAAACAGAAAAAAACAACTAATACCCAATAACTATGAACTGCAAAAGAATAACACAAGTAATTACAACATTGAAAAGGAGCAACTAAAACGTGATTGTGGTACTCAGACATCAGATGTACTAAAACGTAAAAAGGGAAAGTTAGAAAGTCAAAATGAAACAACAATATTCTCTTTAAAAAAACTATTTATGGAAAAACCCCAAAAGGAAAGGCAATATCCAATCTTCTCAAAATCAATAAAAACAGTCACACATAAAAATGATACTGCTCAAAATACTCAAGAAGTCAGCCTCAACAAAAAATCAGAAAGTGAAATTGGTGAAATAACCAGCAAAAAAACGGAAACTGAACATGTTGAAGGTAAAAGGAGGAGGAAAAAACCTTTAAGGCGGATCCATAAAAAGAAAAACCGCAAGTTAAAATTCCAAAAACTTATAACTGTCAATAAAACACAAGAAGTACAAGCAGCTGAAACTATAAAGCTTCAACCACTTGAAAAAATGGAAATCAGTTATAGCAATAATGAAGAGAAATTACAATCATTGGACCCAACAGCAAAAGAATATTTTCCACACAAGTTCTTTGAAAAAATAGTATATCAAAATACAGGTGAAAGAAAAAATGAAGACAAATACCAACAAGAGGCAGAAGTGTCATATTCCAAAACACTACAATTTGAAGAACTTTTTCCAGTGGATTCAGCTCCACTTAATAGAGGAAGGGTCATAAACCTCCTTCACCATATAAAGCCTTTGAAATCCTTGAACAGTAATGAAATAGATTTAGTAATTTTCCAGAAACAAGACAATAACAAAATAGTAGCAGTCACCTTTTGGTCAACTGTTCTTCCGGGGATCATACTAAATGAAAAAGAGACATTACATAAACATGGATACGACGTTATCGAAAGAGTGGATCCAAAAGAAAACAAAATTCCTTCATGTTACGATGACCAAATACGACTAATTTCTAACTCTCAATACAAAAAACGTCCAAGAAATACTGAAGTGACCGGTGTGATGAACTCAGGAATTAAATACTTAGGGAAAGACATTCTAAAAATACAGGTGGAAAACTGTGAAAGAGCAGTATGGTATCAAGACCCAAAAGAAAAGGAATATAGCGAATGTATAAAGTCGTGGTCATGGGTATCTGAGACCTTGAATAGTAATACATTTTCCACACGTCCAGGACAATCTGTTTAACAATGGTTTAAAAATCATATCGTGGAATATGGCAGGAAAAACTAAGAATAAAATGTCGGAAGCCATAAGTAATCATCCAGATATCCTGATGCTGCAAGAAACCTGGGCAACTGAATCATTTTTCCAGAAAAGTTATTATGTTTACGATAGCCCAGCTAAAGCCACCAACCGGGGCCATGCTAAAGGAGGATTGGCCATTCTATTGAGGGAAGAATACATGTGGGCCCAGGAAGTTATACAGACCAAACTAGACAACCTGCAATGCATCAAGGTTTTCTTACAAATACATAATGCAGCACCCAAAAAGGCAATCTTGCTCTTTAATGTATATGCCCCCCCCGGCAAGAAACATGATATCACATTTCTGGACATCATGGAATCCATTATGCAGATAGTAGAAGACCAATTCCACATACCATATTTAATTGCAGGCGATCTAAATGGCAAAATTTCTAATTTTGAAATTAATAAATGGGTACAATTATACAATGAGGAATTTATAGAATTTTCAACTCCACAATTTCCTAAAGGTATACAAACAGATAAAAGAGGCAAACTACTACTATCAACATTACCCAACTTAAATGGAGTAATCCTGAATGGCAACATAGAAGGTGACATTCCGGCATCTTACACCAGACGGGGCAACGGAAGCTTTTCTATCATTGATTACATCATTTGCAGCATGAATCTGCTGGAAACTGCTATATACTTACAAGCAAAGTTTAGTCTAGAGAGCGACCATGCTTTAATGAATCTAAATACTGAATGGATGCCTCAAACATCATCTGACAGTCAGATAATTTTTCATAGAAGTTCTGTCTTGATAAATAGTAAGCAGAGAAGAATTTTCTGGAGCTCCAAAACTCTGGACAGAATTTCTACATTGATTGAGCACACTCAACTCTTAGCGAAAACAAACTTGGAAGACCCAATTGAAAATTTTGAATACATAATTAAAGAACTCAAAAATTTTCTACTAGATAAAATACATCATGCCATACCAGGAAATACAAAGTGGAATAAACAAAATCACAACAAAAATAAAACCCAAAATTCTATCACGAAGAAAAAACTGAACAAACTTGTACGTGCCCAATACATGAATTTTTCCCTGTCTATTGAGAAAGAAATCAATAAACAAAAAAATAAACTGAGAAGAGAGAAACAAAGAAATAAAAAAGCAATACAAGATCGTCATTGGGTTGATCTCCAAATAGCTGCAAAAGAATATAATCAACGCAAATACTGGTCCCTCATAGCTAAAATAACAGGCACAAAAAAGAAACTCCAAACAATACCTGTCCCACCGAAGGAATGGGAAATTTACCTGACTGATCTGTATAAAGCAAACCCGATTAGCACCGATAGAAAAAGTTTAGACAAAAAAAAGGAGAAAGATAACTCACAAACATTCAAAATTACAGCAACCTCAGTGGAATGGAAAATCCGAAAAGCAAGAAAAACAGGTGCCTCTGGCCCAGACCAGATCCCAATAAAGATTTTTCAAGCAAATTCAAAGGAGTGGAGCCAGTTGTTATCAATCTTATTCAATCATATTTTCAAAACTGGACAAATTCCTAAATCTTGGCAGGGGAGTATTATCATCCCAATACATAAAAAGGGGAGCAAGACCATTGCAGGGAATTATCGACAAATTGCACTAATGGATGCCGTAGGAAAAATTTTTGCTGCCGGGTATTACAACGACTAAAGGATTGGGCTTTTTCGCTGGATTTAATTCCAATGTTCCAAGCGGGCTTCAGGCCGAAACATTCTGTTACAGACAACATTGCTATCATCCAGACAATATTAGATAAATATGTAATGGGAAAATCTCAGGCAGTATACGCAGCATTTATAGACTACTCAACTGCGTTTGATCGTGTTGACCGACCAACCCTATGGCACAAACTCAGGCGACTTGGAATTCCAGAACAATTGCTGCAAACCATAGTAAATCTTCACACCAGCACCTGGTGCCAAGTACAAATGGGGGGAGAAAGAGGTCTAACGAAAATTATAAATACAGCTAATGGACTAAAACAAGGGTGCCTTCTGGCCCCGATATTATTCTCCTTATACCTTAGCGACTTGCCCAAACAGTTACAGCAGGGCTCAAGTTTACCCCCAAAAATCGCTAAGCACAGCATACATGCACTACTCTATGCTGACGACATAGTGATGCTTGATCTCACTCCCTTTGGTCTGCAAAAATCACTGGATATCCTTTACAAATATTCAAAAGCAAATTTTTTAATTCCAAATTTAAACAAAACAAAAATTGTGGCCTTCTCGGGGAAGAAATCAAGTACCAAGTACAGTTGGAGCCTAGGAGGAGAAAAAGTAGAAATAGTTAGCGAATATCCTTATCTCGGCAGGATTCTCTCCAAGAACTTATCAAATATAAAACAGTTAGAAAACTTAATGAGGAAATCAGAAGTACACGTAGAGGCCGTCCTAAGACTTTATCGTTCTACTGGGAACAGGCACTTTTCCTCTCTGTTAAAAATATATAAAGTAAAAATCCCCCCTGTGCTATCATACGCAACTGAGTATATTCCAATAAAGCAGTGGACCTATATGGATCGTAAAGAGGGGAAAATTTTAAAAAGAATAATGAAGGTTTCAGATTCCATACCAGTACAAGCTCTGCGACTAGAATTCTCCATTACAAGCTCGTACGCCACAGCGGTAGCTAATGTAATTAGGTGGATCTATAATCTTCTTCACGCAAAGGAGGGCACCTTAAGATACTTACTGAAAAAAGAAACCTTTGACGATGAAGCAAAAAATCAGACTTTTTTAAATAACATGACAGCTGTATTCAAAATGGCAAAAATTACTCCGGACATTATGCTTACTTGGTCAGCAGCCCAAATGAAACTTTTTCTAAAATGTTTCACCCCGAAGCTAAGTTATGATCTAGACTATGAACATTGTAAAAAATTGTCAACATATAAAATCTATGTAGACTCACTGGAATATCAACATACTCACCCGTACATTGGGTTTTCTTTGACCCATGGCGCAAGGAGGTCGGTTACCATGCTAAGATTGGGCATCCTACCCGTATTAACCTACACGGTAAGATGGTTGCCAGGAGGATCGTCGCTATGTCCTTTGTGTGAAGGGGGTGACCAAAACATTGAGCACTTGCTGTTTGTATGTCCTAGCTCAAAAGTAACTATAGCACGTGCAAGATATCTGGCCCCTATTCGTCGCGCCTGCAGAATTACACGAGTGAGCGAATTATTAGAGTTGTGTAAACAGCCACCAAATGAATTTGTTTGCTACAATTTATATAATTAAAAAAAAAAAAATTACCATTATATTGATGAAATGTGAAATTTCTTTTATTTCTGTAAAATGTATATTTGTGGTCCTCTGTCGAGTACCAATACAAATAAAACTTTTTGACTTTGACTTTGACTTTGTATAGTCAGAGGCTACATCACTGTAGACAGGTGTTTCTTGACGAACTGTTATTTGGGTATCCAGAGGCACAAGTTCCATGGCTTTGTGGCATAGTCCTTCTTCTCTTACTGCAGGTTTATCAAAGGTAATAAGTCTTTCAGTTTGAACCTCTTGGATTGTAGCAAGATTTGGTCGTCTGCTACATCTTGGGAGTCCACTGGGCCTACTACTTATTATCGGCCACATGATTGTGGTTTGACCAGGTCGATGGACACAACTCTGTTCTCCCCTTTTACCAGCAAGGGGCGGTAGTACTACTGATCTTGTTCCTTGGCTGGCCAAGATAGGTACTGCTTTTCTGTAAGAAGGCCCAAATTCCTTCTTTACCGCGATCTTTTCCCTGACTAGATCCCCAATCTTTGGAATCCAGACAGGTCTTGCTGGGACAGGTGGTTTTTCTTCAGTGGTTGTTGGCTTCTGTATCGTGTTACTCATTCTTTTTTTACGTGTTTCAGTTAAGTCCTGTAAGACAGCCAAACGATCTTTGACATCAAAGGCTTTTTGTTCCACCACTGAAGTTTGACAATCGAGGTCTTCGATTAACATTCTAGCACCAAACAGTAATTCATACCGAGTGCTTCCACCCAGAGAATTTCTTGGCAGATTGTTAAGACTACGTTGGACACTTATTAGATGTTTGACCCACCCATCACCCGAACCTAATACCTTAGCTGTTATGGATTGCTTTATGTCACGATTTTTTCTTTCCACTACCGCATTACCTTCAGGATGGAAGGGACTAGAATACCGCAATGCAACGCCCAAGCTAGCCATGGCCACCTTGTAAGCTTGAGAGCTAAACGCAGGACCCTGGTCAGAATGTAGCGTGCCGATTGCGTATGTGCCGATAAAGACTCGCAAATCCTTTATAACAGTTCTGGCGTCAGCCGAGCGCTGGGGCCACATCCAAATAAATCTTGTCCTAGTAGTTGTGGGACCGCATCCGTCCATTATGACGTTTGCGGGTAGATAGTCTAATGCTGTCTAGCAATGGTATCTGAACTGGGCTGGCTACACTGTAGTCAGGTATCTGGTGGTGTTCAAAACTATGATATCCGTAACAGGTATCGCAGTTGATTCCAAATTCGTAAACCTGGACACTCATCCCTGGCCACCAGTACATCTCTTCTAGTTGTATTAGCGATTCTAAGATCCCTAGATGTTTCAGACCCTCTGTGCTTCGTGAACCAAAACACCTCTCTCGTTCCTGTTTGGAATTACTCTGGCCCCCACTCCAGGGATTCGAGCAAAAGGAACGGAGTTTGTATCAATTATGTATGTATTTGTGAGTGGATAGTTTAGAGGTAACGCTGCATAGCTGCCTTCCATTGAGGTTTTTACCGCTAGTAAGGTTTCACCGTCTATTACTCTTTTTGATCGAGTGATTGTAGCTACGGAAGCCGTTTGCACAGCTGCCTTCGCGGCTTCATCAGCCAATGAATTCCCTGAAACGTGAACGCCATCACGCTGATGACTCAGTGTATGAATCACGTGAGTCTTTTGTAGTTCTTTCTGTTATAGACTACTTGTTCCCAAAGCATTTTATGCTTAAGTGTGCCACCTTTTGTATTTCTGAAACCGTTTCGAACCCAGTTCTGCAAATGCTCGTTGTAAGATTCGACGCAGAAATACGAATCGCACACTATTAGTGTGGGGAATTCGCAATCGGTATTCTCAAGCGCCATCTTGAAAGCCTGAAGTTCAGCTCGCTGAGCTGTACAGTCTCCGAGTGATTGAGTTTTAGTGACCATAGGTCTAAATTTACCTTCGCGCCAGCGACCTTTAACAATCGCGCACGCAGCACTATAGGCTTGTTTACCCCCAACTGCGGGCTGCGCTGATCCGTCTGTATAGATTATACTTCCGTAATGTTCTAGAGGCAGAATCTCGGCTGGCAGAGGACATTCGTATTTGTATTGTAGGAATTCTTGTGTCTTCAAATAGGGGTCAAAGACGTATTCAACGTCTGTTGCAGCAAGAGAATTAACCCATTGTATCCATCTTGGATGTAAAGCTTTAGCATTTGGAATGCTTGCTTTCGTCACTGCCTCTAAGGCAGGTACAGGTGTAATGATCATTATGCGTTTACCCTGCGCTAGAGCTCTTTCCTTTGCTACTGCAGTTTGAACCGCTGTCATAATTTTTTCTGTAGAAGTGAATTTTATTTCAGCTTGTGTGTTCAAGTGTGATTTGTAAGCTATTGGTACCTTTTCACCTTCATTAAAGGTTAGGTACGTGAACCCGCATCTCCCTGGGATGATTCGGATCACTAGATTGCGCGTATTATCGCGTGTTTCTAATTGTGTTTTTGCTAACATGTCTATTTACCCTGAACGCAAAATTTCTGTGTGGTTTTGTGTCCAATTTATTGGTTTGAAATCAGGTTTAATTAGTTCGTAGAGAGGTTTCACACTTTCTGCGTAATTTAGAACGTAAGTTCTTCCAAAATTCAGGAAACCAAGAATTGACTGTAACTTTTTCAGTGTCTTTGGAGGTTGAAGCAGCGCACATTTTTCCAGGAAGTTGGCTGCCAGGCTTTTTCCTTCACTTGATAACTCTTCTTGATTTCTTAAAATTGAATTTGTACCCTTCAGAAGCGAACCCAAGTATTATGGTGTTCACTCTTTTCAAGTTCACGTCCAAATCATCGTCTGTAAGATAGATGTCATCGACATAAGATAATGCGTCATCATCATACATTTGTAGTAACTCTGTTACCCTGGCTGAAAATAACCCTGGACTATTCTTGAATCCCTGGGGGAGACGGCAAAATTGTCGCTGTGTCCCCATTATTGAGAAAGCGGTCAAATGCCTGCTTTTAGGTGCAATGTTTTCACAGAAAAACCCATTTGAAATATCTAATGTGGTTTTATATTTTTTACGCACGATGTTATTCATCAGTGCTGCACTATGTGCATTTTGTACTGCAAATGTTTTGCAACAGGAGTTTAGATGTCTGTAATCCAAAACTAGACGATATGAATTGTCTGGTTGGGAGACAGGAAACAAAGGATTGTTCATTGACGAGGTGCATGTTTCAATCACCCCTTGGTATTCAAGTTGATTTAAAATCTCCCTGACTTGTTTTTTAGCTTCTTGCTTAACTGGATACTGCCTTTGTGCAGTAGGTTGATATTTTAACTGTATTTTATGGTGAGGAGAGTCCTCATCCCATCCCACGTGAATGAAATGAAATGAAAAGAGTCTTATAAACGCGCGACTTAGCCCGAAGGCATCAAGGCGCCTAACAGAAAATCAGGGAAGCTATAAAACAGTAACTACAAGTACGCCCTTGCAAACAGCCAGGTTTTGAAAGCTTTACGGAAACGCAGGACGGAAGGCTGAGCTTTAATTTCGCATGGAAGAGTATTGCCCCATCTGCTCTTACAGAAGCGAGGTACCACAAGCAAATTCTTTGAGGAAGAGCGTAAGAGTCTGCCCGAAACATAGGGGGCCAGCAGTTTCTTGACCCCTCCAGCACCATTGCCAGAAAGTGCACTATGAGTCAGGCAGAGCACTTTAAAGGTGATCCTCGCTTCAATAGGAAGCCAATGTAGGGCTTTCCTAGCTGCTGTCGATGATGCTAGTCTGGGAGCATCAAGAACAAATTTGGCGGCCGCATTTTGAGCGGTCTGAAGACGCTGTGTTAGGCTCTTATTCATACCGATGTACAGGGCGTTACAGTAATCGAGTCGCGAAGCGACAAGTGCTACCACCACTTGCTTCCGCGCCTGGGGGGACAGGTAATGTTTTATTTTCCTGAGTATTTTAATGATGCCCCAGCAGGTAGCAACAGTTCACTCCTGAGGCGGAAGCCGGGAGGACGCTGAAAAGCGCGATTTTCTAAAAAACCGCTTTTAATACTTGTGTGTTTATTTTTAAAACTTACTTCTTTTCCTGAGCACTTCCCACCCTTGTCACCGATCTCCTCAGTCCCGAGCAGCCGATCTGAACGCTGCCACGGGGTGGAGATAGAACGGTCGCCATTGCGCCGAAAGCCCGCAGGCCACGCCCACAAACGTGAGGCCACGCCCCCCTGCACCGCTACAAAAGGCGCGCTGACGCCAGACAACTTCAAGAGACATTGCACTCCTGAGGCGGAAGCCGGGAGCACGCTGAAAAGCGTGATTTTCAAAAAAATTGCTTTTAATACTTGTGTGTTTATTTTTAAAACTTACTTCTTTTCCTGAGCACTTCCCACCCTTGTCACCGATCTCCTCAGTCCCGAGCAGCCGATCTGAAAGCTGCCACGGGGTGGAGATAGAACGGTCGCCATTGCGCCGAAAGCCCGCAGGCCACGCCCACAAACGTGAGGCCACGCCCCCCTGCACCGCTACAAAAGGCGCGCTGACGCCAGACAACATCAAGAGACATTGCACTCCTGAGGCGGAAGCCAGGAGCACGCTGAAAAGCGCGATTTTCTAAAAATTGCTTTTAATACTTGTGTTTATTTTTAAAACTTACTTCTTTTCCTGAGCACTTCCCACCCTTGTCAACGATCTCCTCAGTCCCGAGCAGCCGATCTGAACGCTGCCACGGGGTGGAGATAGAACGGTCGCCATTGCGCCGAAAGCCCGCAGGCCACGCCCACAAACGTGAGGCCACGCCCCCCTGCACCGCTACAAAAGGCGCGCTGACGCCAGACAACATCAAGAGACATTGCACTCCTGAGGCGGAAGCCGGGAGCACGCTGAAAAGCGCGATTTTCTAAAAAATTGCTTTTAATACTTGTGTGTTTATTTTTAAAACTTACTTCTTTTCCTGAGCACTTCCCACCCTTGTCACCGATCTCCTCAGTCCCGAGCAGCCCATCTGAACGCTGCCACGGGGTGGAGATAGAACGGTCGCCATTGCGCCGAAAGCCCGCAGGCCACGCCCACAAACGTGAGGCCACGCCCCCTGCACTGCATTAAAAATGTGCCTCCCCAGGACGCGCAGCGGGCGCGCCGCCAGCGCGCCAAAGGCAAGCCCGTCTGCGCGCGTCTGCGACCGTCAGGGACCAAGGGCTATCCCCCCTGGTTTCCTCACTAGAACCCAATATAGCATTAGTGACCTCCTCAAACTCAAACCTCCCAAGGAAGCCCACTGTCACCACCTCCACCACCCCCTGTCCCTTCCTACCTCCTGCCCTCATTGTAACTCTAGTCTCAAGCTGTACCGACACACCCCGGAGCAACAAAGGTTCACCATACTACTCCTAAACTGCAGATCACTGCCTAAACACAGCGCAGAAATCTTTCTACTAATTGACGAGAAGAAACCCGACGCTGTCTTACTGAGACCTGGTTAACACCTGACTGCGATCCGGATGTAATCCAAGCACTCCCTCCCGGCTATCAGATCGCCCGCAGAGACCGCACTCAGCGACAAGGAGGAGGGATTGCTGTCATACACAAATCCATAATTCAGTGTCACTACACGCCGGATCCAATTTCGGATTGTGAAAGTATGTCCTTCTGCCTGAAATTCACTCCCAATGATAGCCTAACAGGTATACTCTTATACCGCCCCCCAGGTCCTTTGAACAACTTTCACTTGGCACTTCCCTCGCAAGCAGCGATTTCCGCCATGTCGTCCGCCAACTTCACCATACTTGGCGACTTTAACCTGCACTTTGACGACCGGTCTCACAACACTACTAATGAGCTAGTCTCAAGCCTAGCCGCCATCCAGCTGGAGCAACTAATTTAAAATCCCACCCACAATAAAGGCCATCTGCTAGACCCTGTTTTCAGTAACTGTCACAACCTCTCAGTAGGGTCCATCACTCAGCTCCCGTGGACAGACCATTTTCTCATCCCACTCACCTGGTCCACCCACAAACACACCCCTAAAATCCCCACCTCACGCACTAAGAGGAACTGGTCAAAACTTCCTCTAGAGCAATGGGGCAACCAACTTACGGCCACGAAACCCTCATTTACTCAGGATCCCCTACTGGATAGTGGGATCTTTAATGAGTGGATCGAGGATTCCCTTGACACCGTTCTTCCCAGGAGGAAAACAGTACTAAAAAGAGCCCAGGAAACTTCTCCCTGGTACTCAGAAGAACTAAGGGAACTCAAACGTCAGTGTAGAAGGATGGAAAGGAAATGGCACCTTGAATACACCACCACTGACAAAGCCAGATACAAGGAAGCCATAAAAGCATACAAACTTGGGATCACCAAAGCCCAATCCACCTACTACAATGGAAAAATTATTTCCGCCAGATCTAAGCCCAAAGAAATCTACCAAATCGTCAAAATCCTCTCCAAAATCTCCCACCCTTCAGTGCCAGCCGATAATCCTATCGGCCGATGCAATGATCTAGCCGATTTCTTCCACCAAAAAATCAACAAAATATACTCCTCCTTCACCACCTCCGCATCAGACCCAATCATCAATGAGCCCCAGCTCTCAACAGATACTACCCCTCTGCGTCTAGCAACCATGAGTGACATCCCACCGTTAGATCTGGAATCGCTTCAAACTCTTGCACTTCAAATAAAATCTGGCTCTCCCTCTGACCCAGCACCCCCCCTCACGATGACCATGGCTAGCCAAACAATTCTCCCCACCCTTTTAGAGCTACTGAACTGCTCCTTGGAAAAGGGAATCGTGCCCTCCATATGGAAAATGGCCATGGTGAAAGCACTTTTAAAAAAGCCCAACCTTAACGTGAACGACTCCAACAACTATCGTCCCATTTCTTTGTTACCCTGGGCAAGTAAAATACTGGAAAAGCACTTCAATCACCATTTAACCAAACACCTCGAACAAAATTTCCTATTGGATGTCACCCAAACAGGATTCCGCCCAAAACATGGCACGGAAACAGCTCTCCTAGCCGTGGTAGAGGAATCAAGAAAGATCCTGGATCGAGGGGGATCAGTGGCAGTGGTCCTCCTCGACCTCAGCGCTGCATTCGACACAGTATGCCACAAAACTCTATTGCATCGACTTTTCGATCTTGGAGTCTCTGGAAATGCTCTTGCATGGTTAAGATCCTTCCTGAGTGGAAGAACCTTCCAGGTCTTTGATGGCGACTCCTGCTCCACCAGCAAACCTTTGAGCTGTGGGGTGCCACAGGGCTCCTCCCTGAGCCCCATGCTGTTTAATGTCTACATGAGACCGCTGGCTGGGATCGTTCGTCAATATGGTATCAAGATCATATCATATGCGGACGATACCCAGCTCGTGGTCTCCCTGGCACAGAAGAACAGCGGGCTCCCACAAGTCAACATGGCATCCTGCATGGAAGAGATAAAAAGCTGGATGACGGCATCCTCTCTAAAACTGAATGGGGACAAAACCGAGATCCTGCTCCTCGGCCCCCCTTCCCCAACCACCATTTCACAGCTATGGCCCCCCAGCTTGGGCTCACCCCCATCCCCAAAGGAGGACATCAAGAGCTTAGGAGTCTGGCTCGATAAATCCCTGACTCTTAATACCCAGGCAACCAAGACCTCAGCAACCTGCTTCGGATTGATCCGGATGCTGAAAAAAATCCTCCCTATCCTACCCCTCGAAGCCAAACAAATCGTCGTTCAGGGCCTCATTCAATCTCGGCTTGACTTCAACAATGCCCTCTACCTAGGAGCACCAGAATATGTATTAGAAAAACTTCAACGGACCCAGAATTGTGCAGCCAGGACGCTACTACAGATACCCCGCAGAGAATCAGTCAAGGCAGGGATTCGATCTCTCCACTGGCTCCCGGTCAGGGAAAGAATAAAATTCAAGGCCCTCTGTATCTCCCATCAAGCCTTCTACAGAGCTGGCCCCCAGATCAACCACCCCCTTCTCACCTCCATACTACCCCGGCAAACAACTCCGATCATCTAACACCTGCCTTGCCTCAGTTCCCCGAATCAAAAGATCTAGGGCAGGAGGCAGGTCCTTCGAGCTCAACGCCTCCAAGCTTTGGAACTCCCTTCCCCCTTCTTTAAGATCCAATCAGACTCTCTCTTCATTCCGCAAAGAACTAAAAACCTTCCTTTTCAGAAACTAAGCACCTTACCCCCTCCTCAGAGTACTTTGCTCTCCACTCAGCGCCTGGACGCCCTCGGGCAGCAGCCGCGCTATACAAATCACCTTTTCATTTCATTTCATTACCTGCAGAGTCATGGAGAGGGCAGGTTCAATCAGAACTCCCAGATTCCGCGCTGACTCCGTGGGGGTTGGACAAGCCCCCAACGAAGGCGGCCACCATTCAGGTGACCAGATGTTATTATTAGGGCCAAACACCAGGATCTCCGTTTTTTCCCCGTTCAACTTTAATGAATTGTAAATCATCCATTGTGACACTGCTTCCATGCAGTTCCTAAAGTTGAGCGGGACGAGCCATCGGGGTGAGAGAGAGACACCAGGATCTGTGTGTCATCTGCATAGGAGACTACCTCCATCCCAAAAGATCTAACCAACTTGGCAAGTGGGGTCACGTAGATGTTGAACAGGGTCGGACTTAATGCCGACCCCTCTGGGACCCCACATTGCACAGGTAGGGATGGAGATCTCCCAGCTTAACCCTCTGTACCCTCTGGTCGAGAAAGGAGGCCAACAGACTCAAGGCCGCCCCTTCCACCCCTATCTCCCTCAGGCGAGATGTTAGCACCGAGGGGGACAGGGTATCAAAGGCGGCCGTGAGGTCTAGAAGGACCAGGATGGTGGAATGACCCCGGTCTACCTCCAAGCGGATGTTATTCAATACGACCGTGAGGGCTGACTCGGTACTATGGTGTTTCCTGAAGCCGTGCTGGGATTGGTCCAGGAGATCTGAGGAGTCAAGAAATGCCGCCAGATGTTGATTGAGATACGTCTCAAGCATCTTTGCGGGTGCTGGGAGCAAAGAGATGGGGCGGTAATTCTTGAACACCTCAGGATCAAGTGTAGACTTTTTTAGGAGGGGCTTGACCACCGCATTCTTCCATTCAGAAGGAAAAATGCCCTCTCTCATAGCCCTATTCATGATGTCAAGAAGAGGAGGGAGCAAGGAGTCTCTGCAATCCTTCAGGACTTTAAGGGGACATGGGTCCAAAGGGGATCCCGAACTTGTCTTGCTTAAGAGCAGGTCAAGCTCCTGATAGGATAAAGGCGGAAACTCTACCAAGCTCTTGGAGGCGGTTGAAAGGACCTCCTTCGAGAGCAGAGAGAGGGGGACAGGCGGGGGAAGTGTAACAGATCTTTGTACTTCAAGATTCAGGTAGATGTCCGCAATCTTCGAGTGGAAGAATCCTGCGATTTTATCACAGAATTCCTGGGTACCTGCAACAGGGTCCTGTATCTGTAACGCACAAAGCGAGTCCACTATTTTAAAAAGATCTCTGGAGAGGAGAGAGTCATCGTCAGGTTAGCAAAGTACTCTTGCTTAACTCTAATGATCTCCAACTTGTACTCCTTAAGGAGTAACTTGTGTTTATCCCTCTCCTTTAGATTCCAGCTTGTTCGCCAAAGCCTTTCTTGCTTCCTGCACCCTTGTCTCATGAGCCTAAGAGGCTCCGAAAACCAGGGTGCAGAAGGTGATTTTTATATAATGCTGGAGCCTGGGCCACAGACCATTTTCTGGCAAAGGTGTATTTTTTATGAATAGGAATATGATTTGAGAAGGCTGGCATAATTATCTCTTCGCCATGTGGGCACTCCCTGACAAATTCAGGTGGCCAGTCTCGTTCAGCTAGAAGAATGTCATAACCCTTAGAAAGCTTCTCCCAAAAGAGTGCCTTTATTTTTCTAGGTATGTCCCCCTCCATCCGGAGTGTTACTTCATATAACTTGTGGGGTACACTAACCCTGGTGTCGGCAGTTTCAACTTGAATGCAGTCATTCAAGTCCATTGTCTCCAGATGATCCATCAGGATCTTGTGAGCTATGGTCACTTCTGCTGCGCTGTCTAGCATTGTCTGGGCCCACTCCCCGTTCTTGAGTTGTGTCCTCAAGATCCTCGGCATGTCTGATCTTTACGCTTGCTACCTTCTTTTTGGTGAATTGAGTTTTCTTATTTTTTGGAACGTGCTGTTTTTCTTCGGACTTCACGTGTTCCTCTTTTTGTTCTGATCGTCCTCTCCTCTCGGATTTCTGCGAAGAAGTCTGAAAGGTACGAGAGGTCGTGTATCAGTATCTTGATATCTATCAAGTTTTCTTAAAGTCTCCCTATTTCTAAGGTTATACCTTTTTTCAGAGGGCTCCCGTTGGGGAGATCTTCCTCTGGACTGTGAATGCTTCTCTTTAGGAAGTTTTTGCTTAGTGTTTTCCCACTTCTTTTTAGGAGTAGTGAGATTATTTTTAATAAAATAAATTTCAGGATTTTCAGTTAGCTGGGGTTTTAATAGTTTCCCACCCAAACTATCTCTGCCTAGTTCTTCATAAGATTTTTCAATAATTCTTGCAAGCTCATATGGTTGATCTGTTATATCTGTTTTTTTAACTTCTGGCGGATTGCCACGGATGCTGCTTCACCTTTAATGTTGGGTAATAGTATAGCCGAAACCTGTTTGAAATCTTTCAGTAATTTCATACCTAGATTCAAGGCAGGTTCTGGACCGTATTCATTTTGAATCTGTCTTAGAACGTCTGGCATTACCGCCATAGACGGGACACCATGTGTTTTTGTGTAGATTGAAGCAAAGACTGTACCCCATGTGTCACAGTCCTCCACATGTGATGCTATTCCCATTGGTAAACAGATTGTCAGAATTCTTTGTTTCTCATGAGGTGTACTATCAGGGAATACTGCCTCAATTTGAGTAATTTTTTGTGCTAACCAAAACGGAATTTGTTCCCTTTTGGCAGGCATTTTACCAATGACTGATTGTATAGTCTGTGGTGTGATTTTATTTGTGTTCCCCTGTTGAGGGGTGTGCTGTGGAATCCTTACAGTAGGTTGGACTGTTAAGGTCCGCATGACATATTGAACCAATTGTCTATGTATTTTAATTAACTGTTTTAGCTGTGCTAACAGCTCTCGACCTGACGTGTTTTCTTTGACAGGATGTGGTGTATAGCTGGCTAGTACCGGCCATGTAGCTCCTGGTCTACCTAGTGGACCGAGTCTGGTAATGTGATTTGTTGGAGGTTATTCTACTTTGTAGTAGTGAAACTCGTGTGTTTCTCCATCTGCTGGAGGAAAGTGAATCCATGAATAGAATACCTCTGTCTGCCGGTATTCATGTGCCTCTATAACAAAGATTACTTTACCACCTCTCGATGATACTCCATTATTTATCAGTTTGTAAGTTATAGTTTTCCTTACATTTACCTGGATGATTATAGCATCCGGGTCATTCTTTAGGAGCTTTCTGTCATCTAAGGCTGCTTGAGCTGCTGCTGCAGCTCTTTCTAATTCTTCATCAGTAACCATTATTTTTACTGATTGAAGAGTTTGCAGAACAAGTTTCAAGGAAACAAAGATTAGGTGCACAATATTTTGGAACACTGTATCCTTCAACGTTGAACAAACCAAAAACTAATACATAGGATTTTCCCGTCCTACTCAGTTTTGGCGAATATTAGCCTTTCACCCACTCCAGACGTCTAGTGGAGTTTTTACGGGAGAAAGCGGTCTGTGTGAAAAACATGACTGAGTTACCCTGGTATCTAGCATTAAATTATCGCCTTACCAAACGTTGCGCACCATGTAGCGTAGTTCCTATATTACCAATAGGCTCTGCGCATTGGAATAATAAATCCTATAGGTTAGACGTAGGACTGAGGTCGACTAGGTCTCTACCGAATCTATTAGACTTAATTGTGAGTGCCAGCTAGCTCAGAGGTCACAAGAAACTTTCTCGAATTCACAAGAAGGGATTTGTTTCTGACAACCGCATAAACATGACAACTTTGTTTCCCAAGAATAAGAAATCAATCTCTAGACTCGCGGAAACAATAGATAACTATTTTACTCAGTCAATCGTGTATGCTTCGTTTCACCAGAGGTGCTGAGAAAATAGAGAGACGGGCGTGTTCAATAAAAAGTATTTATTGAACAGTCTTCTTTCTCAAGCATAAGAAATGTACTGCTACAATCGTAATACTGGTTATAAAGTACAGGGCATATAATACAATAAGTATTATAAAGTAGTACTGCAAAAGCATGATATGGTTTCTAAGCCATAAATTGCTTAAACCATATAAAATACATACAGTGATAAAATAATGACTAAAAGTACTCAACTGGTGCTTCTAAAATACACCTACCCCGGTGTACCTAACCTAAGTCTAGTACAAGGGAAGAAGTAAGTAGGAGTAGTTTTAAGTTTAGTATTTCTCTGCCAAGAATCTACCCAACAATTCTCTAAGGGTCTAATCAGCTTCGTACCTTGGTTTAGAATGAAGGAGGTATTGTATCTCTATCTCAGGACTCAATTCCCCAGCAACCCGCAATGGTAGCCTGGAAACACTGGAGCTGGATTTCTCGGCAGGAGAAAAGACAGCGTCTCTCAGGGCGTCAGCTGGAAGGTCGGCTTCCTTCGGCACTTGCTGCTGCAGGGCGTCGGGCAAGTAGTAAGTCGATCTGCTCCAAACCACCGTGTGTTTGTCTGGGCAAATCTAGGCATATTTATACTTTGAAGGTGCCGAGTGTGACGTGTGATTGGACTTAATAGCGTCATCAAAGACTCAGTTCTTCGAAAAGTCCATGATTTCCTAGATAAATTAGTATTCAGGCAAGGGGAAGTCCCTAGCTGCTGAAGGCGGGTTTCTCTAAGAAATCGTTGTTGATTCTTGGAATGTAGTGGAAGTAGCCATCCCGTATTTGGGCTGCATAGGCTCAGTCTAAATATGGTAATGATTTCTATGCCTATATAAGGATCGAATAATCTATACCTATATAAGGGCATGAATCTGGAAAATTACACTTAAGTCCTAGATTCATTTACAACAGAAGGACCGTCCAGATCAAGTCATTTAAGGTTCAATGTCCTAGATCAGACACACTAAAACAATAATAATTCAGTTTTCTTTATTAAGTGCATGGTGCCTTTAGCCAGAGGTGAAAAATCTCAAACACAGCATGCAGCCTTAGAGGCAGACAGTTTTCCAAAGTGCAGGGTGCCTTTTGAAAAGTGCCAGAGAAGGTTTAAAAGTCTCCAGAGTTGCGAGTGACCTATTTAGGCAAGTAAAAAGATCAGGTTCAAAACATAATCTTACAGAAGAAAGAGAGCAATAATTTTCTGACTAGCCTCCTTAAACGAATTGCAGCAGAGATAAATCTATAAATCATTTCCCATATATATTCTGATTGGATTAGCCGACGGTGTAATAGGGCAGGCCTGTATTTTCTAATATTCAGCACCCTGAGGAGTGGTAAAATAAATTCCCTATGCGGATTGTCATATAGCTGACAGAAAAAAAAATGAAGCATGTTCTGCGATGAATTACAATCACAGGGACAACGATCCAGATGGGTATTGTGATATGTTTTACTAGGATACGACACCGGAAAGTGTGCAATGCCAAATCTGAATCTTAATAGGTAACATTTTTTAGGGTGGCTAAATGGGTACAACCGATATGGTTCAATTCCTTCACTGGTGACCAGAAGTAAATAATCAGCTACAAGCTTTTTGCTTGCCTTCCCCTGTTCTCTTCACACCATTGAAACATTTAGGAGATCTCTTTTTTTTTGTTTTTTTTTGGAAAACCTGTATTTTCAACCGCAGTATTACATTTGCGGGCCTACAACCACGGGGGCCGGCCGTCGCCAAAACGAAAACAGAGACTTAATATTCCACTCATACACAGCTATTTAGCCGACAGCCCGGAGGCCCGGCAGCGATGCAGCATATTGTTTTTACGGTTCATATGTTGTAGTGCATGATAAGGCCAAGGTTTTACTGTTTAAAGACATACAAACGAACAATAAAACAACCAAAACTAACTAAACAAAGAGGCAATGCAATATGTGTCCGTTCCATGGGGAGAGCCGCAACAGCCACCGTGTGTTGTGACAATAATGAAAGGAGAGGTGGGACGGGGGGGGTTGAGGGGGGGGAGGGAAAACGATCATGTTTCTGCAAAAATCTGTATCGTACAAGGAACGTCAGGCTATGGGGACTGCGGCATCTCCGGGTCATCTACAAACGGAGGGGTACAAATCTCCCCACGGTATGAATTCCATTGGTTCCAAATTCTGCCCCACTTCTTAGGCTTGCCACGGCGACATACACAGTTTTTTCCCTGAACATGCACCAGTCCATGTTTTCTTTCCAAGCAGAAATCGTAGGTGCTCTGTGGGACCCCCACAATTGTGCTATGTCCCTTTTAGCCACCATGTTCCCAATTACCCATTGCGTCTGTGCCACTGAATAGTCATTCGGCCCCCACACATTCAGTAAGCAGCATCGAGCTTCAGGAAGCAACAAGACTCCCGTGACCTCTTCCATGACCACATGCACACGGTTCCAGAACACAACCACCGCAGGGCACTCCCATATAATATGAAGGAAGGCACCAAGTGAACCACAGCCACGCTTACACATACCGTCTACAGAAAAACCCATACGCATCAGACGGGGACCCGTTATATAGATACGATGTAAAATCTTTAGTTGCACCAGCCGGAGACGGGCCGGATTCGCGACCTCCTTGGGAGAGGATATCGCTGCCTGCCAGTCTTCATCATCCAACTCCAGTCCATCCCCGGTCCAAGCCTCCCGGAGCTGCAATAGTAAATCCGTTCGATCGTTAATCAGCTTTTTATATATTAGAGATATAGTGCTATCCGGAACATGGCCATCAAGCACCCTATCTTCAAGGGGAGAGGATTCCGGGATAACGGTTCCGGCCGGGAAGACCGAGTGAAGTGCGTGACGGATCTGCATATAACGGAAATGTTCCCTATCACTAAGCGCATATTCCAACTGCAGCTCAGCAAAGGACTTTATCCTATCTTTGACCCAGAGGTCCCCTACCCTACTGATGCCAATGAGGTCCCACTTCTCGAAACCTTTCGTTGTCCATAGACTTCCCAATCTCTCGGCTGCGTAGAGCGGGGTCGCCCTGGTCAATCTGTCTGACCACCCCATGGCGGCGTTCGCACTACCCGATACCCGTACTGCCACTCCGGTGGGTCCCGATAGACCCCTGCTAGCCGATTTGGAGTACAACGCCCTGTTATAGTTCCCTCCCGGCAACAGCCATTTGTCCATTTCAAATGCGGGATTTGGCGTTGGGCCATATATGGCATGATTAATTGCACTCAATTGAGACGCCCAATAATAGCGCCTGATATCCGGCAGTGCGATGCCCCCGTCGTACCAGGGCAGAGTCAGTTTCGCTAAGGCGATGCGAGGATGCCCGCCCCATACTAGCTGTCTCTGCAGGCTCTCTATCTCACGAAAGTATCTGGCTGGTACGAGATCAGGCGTATTCTGAAGGGCGTACAGGAATCGGGGTAGGGACATCATCTTGAAAAGAGCCGCCCTCCCAATCGGGGACAACGGCAGGCCACCCCAGGCCGCCACGTCAGACTTAAGCCGGAGAAGCGGAGGGAGCAGGTTGTGTTCATATCGCACCGTGGGGTCTAATGATATAAAAATCCCCAGATATTTAAATCCAATCTGCGATATTTGTATCGGGCATATGCACGGTAAGGGGGGTACGTCACCAGTAAGAGCATAGACACTGGATTTAGCCCAATTAATCACTAGACCGGAGTTCTTCCCAAACGAGCCAAGGACATCAAATAACACTCCCAACGACTTCCGTGGGGAAGTGAGGTACAACAGGATATCATCTGCATTTAACGATATGCGGTCCTCAAAGTCGGGGGTCCACCTAATACCCTTAAGCGATGGTTCCCATCGCAGCCAAGCCGCCAGGGGTTCCAGAGCAAGCGCGAAGAGCAGAGGAGACAATGGGCATCCCTGTCGCGTACCCCTCCCGAGAACAAAGGACTTCGAGACCCTGCCATTGACCACCACCTGGGCCAGCGGTGCCTCATAAAGGAGTTTAACCCACCCAATGAATCTAGGGCCAAAGCCAAACTTCGCGAGGGCAGCCCACAAATATGGCCATTCCACCGTATCGAAAGCCATCGTGGCATCCAAGGACACCAAGATGGCCGGTTCACGTAGGGACTCCGCCCTCGCCAAGACGCCATGAAGACGACGCAGGTTGAGCGCGGTGTTGCGGGGAGGAATAAACCCAGACTGATCCGGGTGTATCAGGTCGCCGATCACCTTTCTCAGTCGGTTAGCGAATAATTTTGCCAAGATTTTGGGCTCGGCGTTCAAAAGTGATATTGGTCTGTAAGATGTACATAGATCCCGGGGTTTCCCCTCCTTATGGATCACAACAATGGACGCAAGTCGCTGGTCTCGGGGAAGTGATCCGACATCACGCGCTTCCAGGAACATCTCGCGGAGATACGGCGCCATTTTGTCCGGGCGTAATTTGTACAGCTCAATGGGGATACCATTTGGGCCTCCGGCCTTTCCCGAGCGAATGGAGCGGATAGCGAGCGCTACTTCATCGTCGGAAAATTCCGACTCCATAAGCTCTTTATCCGAGTCCGACAAACAAGGCAGAGCGATTTCTCTAAGCAACAGATGCGAGTCCTCCTCCGGTCTGTCTGAGACTGGCGCATAAACTTTTTGGAAATGACACGCAAAACCCTCCACTATCTCCACCGGGCCCACCACTCGCATTCCATCAGCATTTTCTATTACAGGCACAACACGATTCAATCTTTCCTTCTTATCTAACCAGGCAATCAACTTCCCCGCTTTATCTCCCACATCATACAGCCTCCCCTGTTGCTCACGACTCATAGCCTTGGCAGCGTCAGTCACCAAAGCTCGGTAATCCGACTGTTTGAGGTGCAGTGTATGTAGTCTATCCTGTGTGGCACCAGACTCCAACTCTCTCTCCAATTCAATCATTTCAGCCTCCAGCCGTACCACCTCCTCATTCTTCCGCTTCTTTGCATCAGCGATCAACGACGAGGCTTGACCACGGACCACAGTCTTGAAGACTTCCCATAACGAAATAGAGGAGGAGACCGACCCCACATTCTCCGTGAAGTAATGATCAATAGACTTAACCACACCTGCCCGGGTTTTAGGATCGCGAAGATGCCAGGGATTAATCGGGGCCACTCGACCCCTCGCCCCCAGTTGAATATCAATGGAGAGCCACAGTGGGGAGTGATCCGAAATGCCCCTGGCTAGGTGTCTAACCTCCCTCACCGAGACGGCCTGTGCCGCCGGCATAAGGACGTAATCAAGTCGGGCGAGGCTCCCGTGCGCCCCCGAGTGAAAGGTGTATTGTGCCTGTCCAGGGTGCATCATCCTCCAACAATCCACAAGACCCAGTGTTTCCAGGAAGGTGCTCACCCAAGACTGCGAGCTTAAAAGGTCCCTAGGGGGGCTACGGTCTTCTCAACCACAAACCACCGAGTTGAAGTCACCACCCAGAACTAAAAAACCCTCGGGGAGACCCAACACTACCTCCCCCAGATCAGCAAATGTTGCAGTTTGCAAACCGGGCGGGACATACACAGAAAGTATGGAAATCGTCTTCCCCTCCCATCTGCCCGTGATAGCTGCATATCGCCCCCTGTCGTCTAGAGTCGTTCCATCTATTTCCAACGGGAGGGAGTTCCTAAGTAGAATCCCCGCCCCCCTTGACCCAGTAGTGAATCCAGAGTGCGCAACCAGACGATACACTCGTCTATTCATTGCGTGGAATGTGTTCCCTATTAGATGAGTTTCCTGCAACAATACTACATCAGGGGAGAGACGTTTCAAAAACTGTAATACTATACCCCGTTTTATCCTGTCCCCCAGACCATTGACATTCCAACTTAATACCCTCAACCCCCTACCCCCCATCCCAAAGTTGAAGGCGGTCTCCCTCCCCCAGCGAACCGGACACCAAAATCAGAATATTTCGTAAAACATTGCCTCTAAACCAAACAAGAGCAAACAAAGTTCCCCCCCCTACCCCCAGAAAAACCCTTCGAACACATCCCCCCACCCTGCACCCCTGCGTGAGCCCAAAAAGCCACCCCAACTTGCAGTGTGCCTGTCGCCCCATCATGAAACTAGTCTACGAAAAGAAAGAAAACCCCTGAAGGAGGGAGAGTCCCGTCTCCCCTGCCGCCTCTGGGTATGACAAATAGATGCATAAACATAAGAAAGTCATCGAACCACTGCTGCGAAGTCCATATACTGCATGTGCCGGTCGTCACTCCTTACTCCTGTTCCTGCAGGCCACATTCCGCGCCCCTCGAGTGCTCCGTGCGATCTCGCTGCGTCGGCAGAGTATCAAGCCAGTCGCTGACGACCTCAGGTCGGTCAAAGAATAGCGTCCGGTCGTTGTATTCGATGCGAAGTCGGGCAGGAAAAAGCATAGAATATTTCATTCCAATGTCTCGCATTCTCCGCTTGACCCCCATAAATCCCATCCTCTGCTTCTGCACGGCTTGAGTAAAGTCTGGGTAAAAGCCAATCGTAGCGTTCTCAAATTTCGTGGGGCCAGTAGTCCGCGATGCCTGCAGGATAGCGTCCCTATCCCTAAAGTTGAAAATTCTGGCGATTATGGGTCGTGGCGGAGCGCCAGGCTTATGTTCCCCACCCGGAACTCTGTGGGCGCGTTTGACCGCAAAAAAGTTACTGAGGCCTTTGGGGGCCAGATGATTCAATATCAGGTCCTCCACAAGGAGATCTGTGGTCATCTCGGAGGACTTCTCCGGAACCCCGATGATAGAGACGTTGTTGCGCCTTGCCCGACCCTCGAAATCTTCCAGCCGGCGGGCGAACAAGTCGGTAGAGGAGCGTAGATTGCGAACCTCGGTTTGGAGATCGGACATATCGGTTGTGAGACTGGCGGTTTTGATGTCCAAAGACTTGACCCGTTCATTGGTCTTCGCCGGGTCGGTCCTGATCAAATTACCATCGATAGCCACCGTGTCCAACTTCAAAGCCAGTGCCTCATATTGCTGGCCCATGGAAGTCTTCACCTCCGCAATGGCGCTCATGACGTCTCGTAAGGTCAACTCTTCCGTTGTCGCGGAGCCATCGCCGGCCTCGTCCGGTGTTTTGCCAACGCCACCGGGGGAACCTTTGGGGCGAGTGTAACGGTCCATACTATTTGATTGAATGGCGCCCCCACGGTGCGTGACTTTGGTAGTTCGTTTCTCACTTTCAGGCTTGCCCACCATACTGAGCGACGCGCCCCTGAGGGCCCTCTGAGACCTGGTATGAATGGCTTCTCACAAGACAATCTCAAGAGAGCCTAAACCTGGGGCGCACTGGGCAAGCGTATGAGCCAGGAGCAGACCATGGGCCACCGAAGTCAGATGGAGACTGGTTTCAGTAGAGAAAGTCCAAAAACGAAACCGAAAGTACCTCAAGGGCACAGGACAACTCCCACTGGCCGTTGTTGTTCGATTACCACGCGGGTACCTCGGGGACCCGAGTCCCAGGTTGTTCCTCGGTGTAGGCCGTCAACTTTCAGAGCGGAGTGAGTCCGGTTCCCGGCATCCAAATCGAATTCCGAAAAGAGCTTTTATGTCAGCAGGGTCGTGTCCTTAATAACCCACCTTCTGTAACAGGATTAGTGGCAGGATATATGCTGGAGGCGGCGAGGGTCTCGGGAGCCCTGTGCTCACGCGACCATCTTGGATGCGCGCTAAGCTCCTCCTAGGAGATCTCTTTTTAATTGGAGTTTCGAAACCAAGGTAGTAAGATGAGGGTTGGCAAACAGTCTTGCCTCCCCACAAGGGCCAGGTACATATGAAAGAGGGGTCAGTGTCTATTTCTTTCAAATACAATTAATGTCCAATATATACATTACGTATCTCAAATATTGATCAGTCCAATGTTCAATGCACATTTTATTTGGCACAAAAGTAAACGGAAACTTAGCATCAATCAATAAGCTCCGTGAATTATTAGTTTCATTGAACTTTCGATGGAAAACATAAATGAATTTTTAAACAAGGTTATACATAACTTTTATCAATCAAAGTTACGAAATAGTATTTGCATAAATATCGGCGCACTCTCAGTGAAGAAAGAGAGAAAGGTAGTTAAGGGATAGGTGTGATGGGATAAGTGTGGGGACTGGGTAAAGGTGTTGTGACCATAACACAATCACAATTAAAACTCAATAAGACCTTTACAGTCTAAATTAGATCAACAGTTCCATATCTCTCTTATCACATAGGATAGGCTTTACTCCATTTGATTTACTCCTATGTTTAGAGAAGTAGTGTACAACGGTCTACGTTTCGACCCCGCATTGTGTAAGGGTTGGTTGAAACCTCATGCTGGGGTCTTCATCAGGACATTAGCAAGACGAGAGCGCCTGCAAATAATGAAATTAAAATGAATGTATCGATGCCTTGTAACAAATCAACAGTATCCAAGGACTGCCAAATAATTAAATACATACTTTACATTTGGCCATCCAGTGACCTTATTCGTAGGACCTCCTTAGGTTCCTATTGTGAGCGATGCATCCTGTAATTAATTAAGAGGACTGCAATTACGAAAAGGTACATGGAAGGGATGTCCTATCTGATAATGAATAAATAAGGGGGACACTTACTGGGGTGAGACAATCATCCAGTTAGATTTTGAAAAAGTAATGTCCGGTACGTTTCCAAACGTTGAGTTGCAGCTAAAAGGGTGTGCAGATCATCACAGCGCCCCGGTGGTTCTGTGAAAATGGGAAATTTATACTAGTTGGTAATCTGCGTCTAAATCCTAATTAGGGTTCAATCCATAACTATTCCCCGAATAGCCCGCTGAGTTCTCTGTCGCGCACTAAGGGTCAGTATAGCCCGCACAGAGCATTAAATGTACAACGGACGGATGGTATCAAATATGGGAAGCGGCACTTATTCAAATCCACTAATCTAACACGCAATCAGGATCAATGTTGACCGTACAGTGCATTAAGATTCATGTGATGTCTACGGGCCACTAGCGCGATATTGACTATTATAGTTTTGCGTTAAGGAGCACCCCTTACAAAAGCGGATGGCCTCTACATAGATGGTATCATATATTGGAAACATATCCTTAAGTCGTAGCAGCGGCATTTATTCAGTTCAATCGTATATGACTACGCGTCATATGCATACTTGCACAGTTAAAGTAAAGTAACGGCCAGAGTGCCCAAAACTTGTGGCAGCTTACCTATTCTTCACCTATCTGCACTCCAACGTATGTGTGCCGGTCGGTTCTGTGTCTCCGTATGAGTCGCCTCGAGGTGCAGCCGCTCGATGCTGCCCGGGGGCTCGACTCCGCTTAATCAATAGGAAGGCCCGCTCTCGATCCAGTTTAAGGGACCGGGGAAAAGTTACTAAACTATTTGTGAATCGCTTGTGGCCCAGAGGTGACTCAACGGGGTGCCTGAGTCATAGTTATAAAAATGGTAGATCGCTTGGCCCATTGTACAGTGTGTGGTCTGTTAAGGCAAGCTGGTTGAAATTAACTCTGCACATATCGTGGCACAAGCATCAAGCTACTTTATACTTCATATGCACTGTGGGAACCCTGCCTCTGCAGAGTCCAAGTTTAAAAATCAATTATAGAAAAACATTCTGTTTGTCTATCATGGAGGGGCTTGGAGTGTGCACACTTATTATCGAGATATCGACCAATTTTCATAAGACATAGATATACATTATTAGGTAATGACAATGGAAGACATTGGAATACATTGAACGAAGTGCAGATAGGTGAAGAATAGGTAAGCTGCCACTAGTTTTGGGCACTCTGGCCGTTACTTTACTTTAACTGTGCAAGTATGCATATGACGCGTAGTCATATACGATTGAACTGAATAAATGCCGCTGCTACGACTTAAGGATATGTTTCCAATATATGATACCATCTATGTAGAGGCCATCCGCTTTTATAAGGGGTGCTCCTTAACGCAAAACTATAATAGTCAATATCGCACTAGTGGCCCCTAGACATCGCATGAATCTTAATGCACTGTACGGTCAACATTGATCCTGATTGCGTGTTAGATTAGTGGATTTGAATAAGTGCCGCTTCCCATATTTGATACCATCCGTCAGTTGTACATTTAATGCTCTGTGCGGGCTATACTGACCCTTAGTGCGCGACAGATAACTCTGCGGGCTATTCGGGGAATAGTTATGGATTGAACCCTAATTAGGATTTAGACGCAGATTACCAACTAGTATAAATTTCCCATTTTCACAGAACCACCGGGGCGCTGTGATGATCTGCACACCCTTTTAGCTGCAACTCAACATTTGGAAACGTACCGGACATTACTTTCAAAATCTAACTGGATGATTGTCTCACCCCAGTAAGTGTCCCCCTCATTTATTCATTATCAGATAGGACATCCCTTCCATGTACCTTTTCGTAATTGCAGTCCTCTTAATTAATTACAGGATGAATCGCTCACAATAGGAACCTAAGGAGGTCCTACGAATAAGGTCACTGGATGGCCAAATGTAAAGTATGTATTTAATTATTTGGCAGTCCTTGGATACTGTTGATTTGTTACAAGGCATCGATACATTCATTTTAATTTCATTATTTGTAGGCGCTCTCGTCTTGCTAATGTCCTGATGAAGACCCCAGAATGAGGTTTCAACCAACCCATACACAATGCGGGGTCGAAACGTAGACCATTGTACACTACTTCTCTAAACATAGGAGTAAATCAAATGGAGTAAAGCCTATCCTATGTGATAAGAGAGATATGGAACTGTTGATCTAATTTAGACTGTAAAGGTCTTATTGAGTTTTAATTGTGATTGTGTTATGGTCACAACACCTTTACCCAGTCCCCACACTTATCCCATCACATCTATCCCACTTAACTACCTTTCTCTCTTTCTTCACTGAGAGTGCGCCAATATTTATGCAAATACTATTTCGTAACTTTGATTGTTAAAAGTTATGTATAACCTTGTTTAAAAATTAATTTATGTTTTCCATCGAAAGTTCAATGAAACTAATAATTCACGGAGCTTATTGATTGATGCTAAGTTTCCGTTTACTTTTGTGCCAAATAAAATGTACATTGAACATTGGACTGATCAATATTTGAGATACGTAATGTATATATTGGACATTAATTGTATTTGAAAGAAATAGACACTGACCCCTCTTTCATATGTACCTAATCATTGACCCAGGTCAGGTAGTTTTAGGGTATACCCCGTTAAAACTTAACACTCCCCACGAGGGCCAGCTGCAAATTGACGTGGCCAAGCCACGGTATTTTGTGTACATGGTCACATTTCAGGCAATCCAGAATTATTGCTCGGTTAAGAGCTGGTTGCTCGTTTACCCAATTTGAACGCCGTAACATAGTAGGGGCGATTTGTATTCGATCTGCCAGGGGAGTTAACCCCAATTCCCTAGCTGTGGATTATGGACCCTAGCTCTTCCGGCAGCTAAGCAAACCCATACATTTGTGAAAACTAGACAGCCAGGGGAAACCAGAATGGGGTGATTTGTGTGACTTTCACCAGGTTCTGTTATCCAGAATCCCTTGCAAGCCTCAAACTTTGTAAAACAAAATACATTTTCCTCACATTTCTGTAATGGAAAGTTCTGGAATCTGTGTGGATTCACAAACTTCCACCCACCTAGCATTCCCCAAAGTCTCCCAATAAAAATGTTACCTCATTTGTGTGGGTAGACTTAATGCCCGTGACAGGGAATGGCCTAAAACGTACGGTGAAGCCTTCAAAATTATCGATTACAAAAAGACCATGTTTTGTGAGAGAGTCGCCCACGTTTTAGATCTCGGGCTTGGCGGCCTACTAGGGAAACCTACAAAACCCAGACATTTTTGAAAACTAGACACCCAGGGGTGTCCAGGGATATGTGGCTTGTGTGGATCCCCCAAAGTTTTCCTACCCAGAATCCCTTGCAAACCTCAAATGTTCCTGGAAAAATATATCACCTGTTTCTCACATTTGTGTGTGGGAAAGTTGTAAGATTACTGGGCTGACACACATTTCCTACCACCCAGTATTCCCTCAGGTCTCCTAATAAAAATGGTACGTCACTTGTGTGGGTGGGCCAAGTAACCGCCACAGGGAAGGGTCCAAAATGTATTGTAGAGACATTAATATTATTTATCACAAAATGACCTGGTTTTGCAAGGGGGCCATCTGTGTTTTTGGTCCCGGGCTTGACGGCCAGCTAGGAAAGCCTGCCAAACCCAGACATGTCTTAAAACTAGACTTGCGGGGGAGTTCAAGGAGGTATGGCTTGGTTGGATCCCCAATGTTTTCCTACCCAGAATCCCCTGCAAACCTCTAATTTAGCTAAAACAAAATCACATTTTCCTCACATTTCTGTCTGGGATCTCCGCGTCTGCACAAATGTCCTACCACTCAGCCTTCCCCTCAGTCTCCCAAGTAAAATAATTCCACACTTGTGCGGGTGGACCAAGGGCCTGTGACTGGGAAGGGCCAAAAACAAAGGGACTGTGGAGATTGCACAACAAACTCTAAGCACTATATTTGTTTAAAAATAAGTTTTTGGGCAATTCTGCGTTGGACACCCACACAAGTGAGGTATCATTTTTATCGGGAGACCAAGAATAACGCTGGGTGGTAGGACATGTTTGCAGGTGTGGTGATTCACACAGAAATGTGAGGAAAATGTTTATTTAAAGCAAAATTTGAGGTTTGCAGGGGATTCTAGGTAGGAAAACGTTGGGGGATCCACGCAAGTCACACATCCCTGGACTCCCCCGGGTGTCTAGTTTTCAGAAATAACTGGGATTTGTAGGTTTCCCTAGATGGCCGCCAAGTCCGGGTTCAGAAACGCATGTGTCCCCTAGCAAAACCAGGTTGTTTTGTGATGGATAATTTTGATGTCTCCTCAATACGTTTTAGGCCTTTGCCTGTCGCAGGTACTTGGCCCACCCACATAAGTGAGGTACCATGTTTATCAGGAGACTTGGGGGAACACGGGGTGGTAGGAAATTTGGGTCAGCTCTAGTTTTCAGAAAAGTACAGGTTTGCTAGGTTCCCCCAGTGCCGGCTGAACTAGAGCCCAAAATTCACATCAAGGCACATTGAAAAAAAAGCGTCAGTTTTCTGTGGAAAAATGTGATGTGTCCACAATGCGTTTTGGGCCATTTCCTGTCCCGGGCACTAAGCCTACCCTCACAAGTGAGGTACCATTTTTACCAGGAGACTTGGGTGAATTGCTGGGTGGGTGGAAGTTTGTGGATCTATGCAGATTTCAGAACTTTCCATCACAGAAATGTGAGTAAATGTGTTGTTTTGTTTTTTACAAAGTTTGAGGTTTGCAAGGGATTCTAGGTAACAGAACCTGGTGAGAGCCACATAAGTCACCCCATCCAGGATTTCTCTGGATGTCTAGTTTTCAAAGATGTATAGGTTTGCTGAGTTTCCTTAGGTGCCGGCAGGGCTACGGTCCAAAATCCACAGCTAGGCACATTAGGAAAAAAAGGGTCCATTTTTACTTGAAAAATGTGATGCGTCCACGTTGCGTTTTGGGCCGTTTCTTGACATGGGTACTAGGCCTTGTGAGAAGTTGGCCTGGTATATGATGTTCACTATTCTAGTGAGCACCTTGCACCAGTCCAAACAACCCTTATGGTGATGGTTGTAAAGTCAACCTTATAGACCAGCTATCCTAGTGGTAGCATGGACAAAAGCAGTCTTAGGCTAAACTCAAGAGGGCATGTGAAGCCAGCTGTTTTACCATATGCAAAACTTTTAATACCAAATGAAAGGACACCACACAGGTTATATATTCAAAATATATATGTATTTATTTCTAAATAAATCCCCTTAACTCTTTATGAGCACAGGAGCACAAGCGTATAACAAGTAACTTAATATAACATAAAAAAGTTGCACAAATACGGATAGGCCCTGGTGGCCTGTAAAACCATATACTAAAATAGTGGTATAAGAACCACGTCACGAACAATGGTAAGGCCTAGGGCCTTGGGAATCGCTGGGGCTACACTGGACTAACAGTAGTTAGGGAGCAGGAGGCACACAGGATGCGGGTGCAGTGTCTGAATGCACACGCGTGCACCTATAGAAGTCAATGGGTGCGTAAAGTTAGACAGTTAAAGATTTGGAAGTCTTCCGACTGGACTAGAACTTAACCACCTAAAACTAGGACACTAGGAGTGTAAACCTCTACAGGAGCACCGCAGTACTCGCGTTACCTCACCCACAGGAAGCGGGTGCATAGGTGTCAAAGTGTGTCGGGTTTCGTCGTGGAGTTCTATGGAGCCTTGGAGAAAAGATGCTGCAGGCGACCAGGAGAGAAGAGTCCGGTTGGATCCAAGGGTGAATCGAAGATGTAGAGTACCCGAAAGCAGAGGGAACAGAGTCTGGGTCACTAGCCAGTGACCAGGTAGGAACCAGGAAGGAACCAGGCGATGTCGGGTTGCGATCAGGTGATGTCGTGAAGCTTGTCTCCGCTGCCACGTGGACCAGGAGGTGTCGACGACGACCAGGAGCTGGGCACGGACTGTCCCACAAAGGCTCTTGCTGTCGGCGGTGTCAGATCTTGATTCGAAGTCAACAGGCCTTGGCAAATGCAACCCACGCAGGAATCGAAGATGGCTTCTGGATCAGACCAGCAAGGTCTGATGGGCTGCTCCTTTTCAGGGGAGCAAGGGCCAGTCTGCAGCAACCAGACCAGCATTGAAAATTCAAAGGTTTGTCGTCACAGAGGCCACTAGCCAACGGGCAAGTGACCGGACAGACGCGTCGAGCAGGAAAATGCAAAAGGGCCCCACGCAGCACTCGGTGAGTGTGGAGAGGTGATCTTCGGTGCAAAGGATGCTCGGGGCTGGGGCTTCTCAATCCCCAATGCACAGTTTCGAGGGTGCCTCAGGAGCTGCACAGAAAGCACTATGCTGGCTTTCCAAGATGGCCGGTCCCACGTCTCTCGTCGCCTCCACGGGTCTCAGCTTTGCTGTGGATCGGGCTGTTGGATGTCTGGAAATCCAGTTCTTGACGGTCTCTGTCGTTCGAGCTCCGGCGGGAGCAACAACAAAGCAAACCGTTGAGTGCTTGATGGTGCCTGCTTGCACAGGGTGGTCACTCCTTGAACACAAGGGAGATTCTTCAGTCTTCTACGTTGAGTAGGATGTCGATGGGTTCAGAGTTTTGTATCAAAGTTTCAGTCAGGATGATCTAAAGTCTAAGGACACAGCTCCTACCTTTATTCCAAATCAAGGGGCTGGATTCCCTGCTAGGTCCCTCCTATGGATGGGACCCAGGTCCAGTTTCGCGCCAGAGCTGGGGCTGGAGTGCCCCAGCACCGGTTTGAACTGGCCTATGCATGGGACACCTTGTGTGCCCCAGGCAGTGTCTCCTTTCATTCAGCCCTCCCTGCCCCAATCCACTATCTCCTGTCTGGGGTGGTGCTAGCACCTCCCTGTGACAGGAAACCTATTGTCCGAGCCTCCCTCGCTGGAAGGACTCCCAGCAGCAGGAGGTCAGACTTGTGTCGGTGGCAGCAGCATCCATTTTGTGATGCTGAGGCTCTGGTTAACTTTAACCAGGATTAAGGAAAGTAACATGTCTTCTCCCTCTAGAAGGGGAGAATGCTACCCCCGTCACCAGGACTGGCGAGGGGGTAGTATTCCAAAGCATATGACACCTTACACGACTTGTTTTGATAAAGCCAAACCAAAGATCGCATTTAACCGCGAGGTTCATAATGCACTTAAGAGTATATAGTATGGCAATATCCTAGAACAGCTATAAGGACATGGTTCCGAAAGCTGCAGACAGGCTCAGCTCATGCTAGAGCACCATCTCACATAAAACCAAGCACTCTGCCTCCAGGCTTGTTAAGGCCTGCCATAGGAGTGACTTATAGGTGTATATGAGTCCAGATATAGGTTTAGACATAGGTATACTATATCTAAGCAAGGGGTGATTACACGACCTTGCCTCAGCTGAGTGATCGGCCAGTTGTGTCAGTTTGGATGGCCAGCCAGGGGTGGCAAAAGATATGCTGAAGCCCCTGGTAGGCCTTGGGTGCACCTATGCCCTGGGTACCTATAGTACACTATACAGGGGCTGATAAAGTGACTCAATATCCAATTAGTTATGTACCTAGGGTACATGGAGTCCATTTTACAGAGAGAGCAGATAGCCTGGGGCCCTGATTAGCAGGATCCCAGGCCAACTTAGTCGTTAACCAGCTAAACACAAGGCAAAAAATCTGGGGTAACCATAGTCAGGTATCCACCTTCCTACACAACCCCCCACCCCCAAACGAAAGGAGATAAGGCTATCCTTGACCAGGTAAGCCTATATTGCCTAAGTGGCCATATAGGGAAGTACCTGCACTAGCATTGTTACCCCCTGTCTCATGGTCCACTAAGCAATCCCTCACCCTAGGGGTATCAGAGGGTCTCCGCCATAGGGAATCTGTACCTGTGGTGTGTTTTGGCAAAGTAAAAGGCTGGTGTTGAGATGGGGTACTGAAGTGAGGTTCCACTAATGTAGGGTTCAGCTTCCTCCAATCACTATCCACCATGGATGCCTTTCTTTCCATGACTGAGTTGCACTGTGCTCTCAGGGTGAACCTCTGGCTGCCTACAGCTGGAGGCTGGGTCCCTTTTGTTGGCTTACTGGAGGGACAGGTCAGGTTCGGGCCCTTTGGGTCCCAGGTTTGGCTGTGCCCAACAGTGTCCATCGGGGGGAGGTTCCTAACTAGGTGTAAGGTAGATCCCTCATGAGTTTTTGAAGTTTTCACCTTGCTAGGGCTGCCAGCTTTGGTGCCCCTAATCTGCTGATGGGGGTGTTCTGGTGGACAGGGGGCCCTTTGGGGTCCACTGACCTCCCTAACCTCTACAGCCCTGGGCTGACTGAGGCAGGGTAAAGAGGGGCAGGTTACCTGCTCCAGACTGGGTTCCACCTTGGAAGGGTCCACTGACATCAGGGGCTCTGCCAGGCTAGGCCTGACTACCTCTGGGGCAGTTCCTTCACAAGGGGTAGGGTCAGTTCCCTGATGAGGCTGACTCTCACCTAATGTCTGGTGGGAGGGAGACTTTTCTTCCTCCCCAATGCTCTCTGTCTGAGTGGAGTGATCCATAGTTTCAGCCTTCACAACACTGAAATCTGTCTGAGTTTGGGCTGTGGCCATCACAGCCCCACCAACCTTTTTAGGAAGGGACTCAGTTTGGGTTTGGGCTGTTACCATCACAGCCCTGTCAATCTGTCTAGGGAAGGAGTCTGCTTGAGATTGGGCTGAGACTAGCACAGCCCTACCAACCTTTTCAGGGAGGATATCCTGAGCTGGGGCTGTGGCCATCACAGCCCCACTAACCTTTCCATGGAGATTTACCATCTTAATTGAAATTTAATTTAATTTAATTTAATTTAATTGTGGGTTTCTTAAGCGCTAGAATCGACTCCCGAAGGAGTATCTCTGCGCTGTAGATCGCTGGGGAACCCGTCCTGGCTTTCCCTGTGAGATGGTCCCTACTGGGTATCTCCAAGGTGGAACCAGGCATCCCCGGCGTATGTGGGGGGCCGTTGTGGAGATGAGGCAAGCTAATGCCCAGAGTTGCCGAGTGTGATCCCTGGTTAGAGTAGGCACCGAGGCGAGAATTATCGAGTCCGCTGAACCTGGTCCACGACCCTGCCGCGTCGGGAATTGAACCCTGGTCCCGGGCGGTCCTCAGCTTCCGGGTCTGCCGCCTCTAACCAGTGGGCCACACCACTCCACTCCACTTAGAATGGGTTTCTTGTTCAACCTCAGCCCAGGCTGAGATTTCCAGATCATTTCCCAGTAGACAATCTACAGGCAAGTTTGTAGACACAGCCACTCTCTTGGGGCCAGTGACACCTCCCCAGCTGAGATTAACTACTGCCATGGGATGATCTTTCTGTACTCCATCAATGTTGGTCACCTGGTATGTGGCTCCAGGTAAAAGTTGCCTTGAGGGGACTAGACTCTCAGTCACCATAGTGATGCTAGCCCCTGTGTCTCTATAGGCCTCAATTTTCTGACCATTGATAAGGGGCTCCTGTCTGTACTTACTCAAAGTGTTGGGACAAGCAGTGAAGTTGGCAAACCCCATGCCATCCTCACAGACAAGAGTAGCTGCTGTAGGGAACCTGGTTAGGCCAGAGTCCACCTGAGTTCCAAAAGTAAACCCAGCCAAATTCTTGGGAGCACTCCCACCACCTGGGGGATTACTACTAATAGTAACAGGAGGTGTTGGAGTCTTACTTGGAAGAATATTTTCCTTATTGTTGTTCCTTGGGCAACTGCTATCAGTCTTCCAGTGGCCAGGCTGTTTACAGACATGGCAATAAGGTTTCTTGACAGAGGAGGTGTTTTGGGACACACCCCCACCATTGGAGTTTTGGGGCCCTGTGGAGGACTTGTCCTTTGATTTATCCCCACCCTTCTCTTGAGTCTTGGTATTATCCTTCTTTTGGTCACTACCCTGATTTTTAGGCCTAATCCTGGTTCTGACCCATTTGTCTGCCCTCTTACCCAATTCTTGTGGAGAGGTCAGATCTGAGTCCACCAGGTGCTGGTGTAAAAGCTGGTTTTGACAATTACTAAGGATCTACTCCCTCATAATCAAATGATACAATCCTGTATAGTCATGGACTTTGCTGCCCAGTAACCAACCTTCCAGAGCCTTAGTAGCACAATCTAAACAATCAGTCCAGTCCTGAGTCTGTGTCTTCTGGGTATCTCTGAACATTAACATGTACTGTTCAGTGGGTAAGCCAAACCCATCAATCAGAGCACTCTTCAGGACAGTGTAGTTTTTAGCATGCTCATGTCTAACGGTGAGGAGCTTGTCTCTTCCTTTTTCTGAAAAGGAAAGGCACAAGATTGCTGCCCACTGACTCTGGGGAACCTGCTGTACCATGCAAGCCCTCTCCAAAGCAGTTATCCAATTGTGGATGTCATCCCCATCTTTGTAGGGGGGCACAATCTTACTCAGGTTTCTATGATAATAGGACCAGTCTTTATCCTTGGGGATATTGCTGCCACCAGTGGAATCTAATCCACTTAACTTTTGCTCCCTTGCTAAAGCAAGTTTAGCTTGGGCCAGGGCTGTTTCCTCTTTCTCTATCTGAAGTTGGACAGCTCTCATCCTAGCCTCATGTTCTCTTCTCTGGGGGGAAGTCATTCCCCTTTGAGAACCCCTTGAGGCATTAGAGAGGAGAGACTCCCTGGAAGGAGACCTTTCCCTTCTATTGCCTGGGAGAAGTCTACTATTAGGTCTGGAAAGGTGAAACACTTCTCCATTCCCATGTAAACTTAGGTTAGCCTGGCTAAGCCTCCTGACTTCTACCTGGCTACCATCTCCATCAGATTTTTCCTCCTCCTCCTCTTCTTTCTCTACTTCTGGGGTTAAGGGGTCATCTTCTGTGGAGGGGACACCTTCACCTGAGTTATCTAAGGGACCTGGTTTAGAGGCCTTCTCTAGATCACCTGCCTCTAGGACTTCAATCAGGTGTTGGATGGTAGGGTTGGAACCCTGTTTCAACTTCCTGGAGGTACACAATGACCTCCTCTCTCGGAAATTGAGCATCTCATATCTGGAGGGTGCCTTGGGAAGGTCACTTACCACAGGTAGAGAACTAGGTTCACCTGTGCCAGACATGACTAGTGAGGTGTGGTGTGTGCGCCTACCTACACTGAGTGTTTACCTACTGGAACCTCTCTAGGAGTTGTAGTCAGGGTGTGCTAGGCCCTTTCCTCTACAACAACTAAGTTCAGTAAAACTTAAGTATTTTAAGCTTTGTTATATGTACCTATGGTACCTAGTGTGATCTTTCAAATGATATCAAAGATTACAATGGTAAAACAACAGCAAGCTCAAATCCCAACCGCTGCACACCAATGTGAGAAGTTGGCCTGATATATGATGTTCACTATTCTAGTGAGCACCTTGCACCGGTCCAAACAACCCTTATGGTGATGGTTGTAAAGTCAACCTTATAGACCAGCTATCCTAGTGGTGGCATGGACAAAAGCAGTCTTAGGCTAAACTCAAGAGGGCATGTGAAGCCAGCTGTTTTACCATATGCAAACCTTTTAATACCAAATGAAAGGACACCACACAGGTTATATATTCAAATTATATATGTATTTATTTCTAAATAAATCCCCTTAACTCTTTATGAGCACAGGAGCACAAGCGTATAACAAGTAACTTAATATAACATACAAAAGTTGCACAAATATGGATAGGCCCTGGTGGCCCGTAAAACCATATACTAAAATAGTGGTATAAGAACCACGTCACGAACAATGGTAAGGCCTAGGGCTTGGGAATCGCTGGGGCTACACTGGACTAACAGTAGTTAGGGAGCAGGAGGCCCACAGGATACGGATGCAGTGTCTAAATGCACACGCGTGCACCTATAGAAGTCAATGGGTGCGTAAAGTTAGACAGTTAAAGATTTGGAAGTCTTCCGACTGGACTAGAACTTAACCACTTAAAACTAGGACACTAGGAGTGTAAACCTCTACAGGAGCACCGCAGTACTCGCGTTACCTCACCCACAGGAAGCGGGTGCATAGGTGTCAAAGTGTGTCGGGATTCGTCGTGGAGTTCTATGGAGCCTTGGAGAAAAGATGCTGCAGGCGACCAGGAGAGAAGAGTCCAGTTGGATCCAAGGGTGGATCGAAGATGTAGAGTACCTGAAATAAGAGGGGACACAGTCTGGGTCACTAGCCAGTGACCAGGTAGGAACCAGGAAGGAACCAGGCGATGTCGGGTTGCGATCAGGTGATGTCGTGAAGCTTGTCTCCGCTGCCACGTGGACCAGGAGGTGTCGATGACGACCAGGAGCTGGGCACGGACTGTCCCACGAAGGCTCTCGCTGTCGGCGGTGTCGGATCTCGATTAGGAGTCAACAGGCCTTGGCAAATGCAACCCACGCAGGAATCGAAGATGGCTTCTGGATCAGACCAGCAAGGTCTGTTGGGCTGCTCCTTTTCAGGGGAGCAAGGGCCAGTCTGGAGCAACCATATCAGCGTTGAAAATTCAAAGGTTCGTCGTCACAGAGGCCACTAGCCAACGGGCAAGTGACCAGACAGATGCGTCGAGCAGGAAAATGCAAAAGGGCCCCACGCAGCACTCGGTGAGTGTGGAGAGGTGATCTTCGGTGCAAAGGATGCTCGTGCTGGGGCTTCTCAATCCCCAATGCACAGCTTCGAGGGTGCCTCAGGAGCTACACAGAAAGCACTTCGCTGCCTTTCCAAGATGGCCGGTCCCACGTCTCTCGTCCCTTCCATGGGTCTCAGCTTTGCTGTGGCTGTGGATCGGGCTGTTGGATGTCTGGAAGTCTGGTTCTTGTCGGTCTCTGTCGTTCAAGCTCTGGCGGGAGCAACAACAAAGCAAACCGTTGAGCGCTTGATGGTGCCTGCTTGCACAGGGTGGTCACTCCTTGACCACAAGGGAGATTCTTCAGTCTTCCACGTCGAGTAGGATGTCGAAGGGTCCAGAGTTTCGTATCAAAGTTTCAGTCAGGATGATCTAAAGTCTAAGGACACAGCTCCTACCTTTATTCCAAATCAAGGGGCTGGATTCCCTGCTAGGTCCCTCCTATGGGTGGGACCCAGGAAGGGGGTGGTTACACCCCTTTCCCTTTGTCCAGTTTCGCGCCAGAGCTGGGGCTGGAGTGCCCCAGCACCGGTATGAACTGGCCTATGCATGGGACACCTTGTGTGCCCCAGGCAGTGTCTCCTTTCATTCAGCCCTCCCTGCCCCAATCCACTATCTCATGTCTGGGGTGGTGCTAGCACCTCCCTGTGACAGGAAACCTATTGTCCGAGCCTCCCTCGCTGGAAGGACTCCCAGCAGCAGGAGGTCAGACTTGTGTCTGTGGCAGCAGCATCCATTTTGTGATGCTGAGGCTCTGGTTAACTTTTACCGGGATTAAGGAAAGTAACATGTCTTCTCCCTCTAGAAGGGGGGAATGCTACCCCCGTCGCCAGGATTGGCGAGGGGGTAGTATTCCAAAGCGTATAACACCTTACACGACATGTTGTGATAAAGCCAAACCAAAGATAGCATTTGACCGCGAGGTTCATAATGCACTTAAGAGTATATAGTATGGCAATATCCTAGAACAGCTATAAGGACATGGTTCCGAAAGCTGCAGGCAGGCTCAGCTCATGCTAGAGCACCATCTCACATAAAACCAAGCACTCTGCCTCCAGGATTGTTAAGGCCTGCCATAGGAGTGACTTATAGGTGTATATGTGTCCAGATATAGGTTTAGACATAGGTATACTATATCTAAGCAAGGGGTGATTACACGACCTTGCCCCAGCTGAGTGATCTGCCAGTTGTGTCAGTTTGGATGGCCAGCCAGGGGTGGCAAAAAATATGCTGCAGCCCCTGGTAGGCCTTGGGTGCACCTATGCCCTGGGTACCTATAGTACACTATACAGGGGCTGATAAAGTGACTCAATATCCAATTAGTTATGTACCTAGGGTACATGGAGTCCATTTTACAGAGAGAGCAGATAGCCTGGGGCCCTGATTAGCAGGATCCCAGGCCAACTAAGTCGAAAACCAGCTAAACACAAGACAAAAAATCTGGGGTAACCATAGTCAGGTATCCACCTTCCTACAGGCCTACCACACAAGTGGGGTACCATTTTTATCGGTGGACTTTAGGGAATGCTGGGTGGGTGGAAGTGTGTGGATCCACACAGATTCCAGAACTTTCAAGCACAGAAATGTGTGGAAAATGTGTTTTTGACAAAGTTTGAGGTTTGCAAGGGATTCTGGATAACAGAATCTGGTAAGAGCCACACAAGTCACCTCATCCTGGTTTCCCCTTGGTATCTAGTTTGCAAACAAGTACAGGTTTACTGGTTTTCCATCGGTTCCGGCTGAGCAAGGGTCCAAAATCCACAGCTAGGCACATTAGGAAAAAAGAGTTAGTTTGCAATTGAAAAATGTGATGTGTCCACGTTGCATTTTGGGCCGTTTCCTGACACGGGTACTAGGCCTTCCATGCAGATTCCAGAACTTTCCATCACAGAAATGCGAGGAAAATGTGTTTTTTGACAAAGTTTGAGCTTCGCAAGGAATTCTGGGTAACAGAACCTGATAAGAGCCACACAAGTCACCACATCCGTAATGCCCCTGGGTGTCTAGTTTTAAAAAATGTATAGGCTTGCTAGGTTTCCTTAGGTGCCGGCAGAGCTGGGGTCCAAAATCCACAGCTAGGCACGTTGCAAAAAAAGGGTCCGTTTTCACTGGAAAAATGCGATGTATCCACATTGCATTTTCGGCCGTTTTCTGTCGCGGGTTCTAGGCCTACCCACACAAGTAAGGTACCATTTTTATCAGGAGACTTTGGTGAATCCTGGGTGGGTGGAAGTTTGTGCCTCCCCTCAGATTCCTGAATTTTCCGTCACAGAAATGTGAGGAAAATTTCGTTTTTTGCTTTACAAAGATTGAGATTTGCAAAGGATTCCCCTTTGTGTCTAGTTTAAACAAATTTAAAGTTTTGCTAGGTTTCCCTAGGTGCTGACTGCGCTAGGGCCCAAAATCCACAGCTAGGCACATTGCAAAATAAAGGTCAGTGTCTAGTGAGCTTCCTGCCGCCCTGGGGGGAGCAGATCAGGTGCTATTGCCCCGATATGCCCTCAAGGGGGGCAGAAAGACTATGCCTATTTTTTGGGTGGGGCATTGGTATGCCCATTGTAGGCAACACCCACCCCTACATATAAAAAAGCTAGAGTAATCCCTGGCCCTAGTGGGCTCTCTGCCCCCCCGGGAGAGAAGATTACGGACTATTGCCCCATCTGCCTTCTTGGGGGGCAGAAAGTCTGTTGCCTTTTGGGGGGGGGCATTGGCATGCCCATTCTGGGCAGCCCCCATCCCTGAACTTTGAAAAAAAAGAATCCCTGGTGCCTAGTGGGCTTTTTGCCCCCTCCCCGAGGGCAGATATGGGGCTATAGCCCCCATCTGCATACCGGGGGGCAGAAAGGCTGTGATAATTTCTTTTTGTGCGGGGGCATTAGCATGCCATTCTGGGCAGCCCCCACCCCTAGGTATGAAAAACAAAAAATAATCCTTAGTGCCTAGTGGGCTGTCTGCCTCCTCCCCAAGGGCAGATAGGGGGCTATAGCCCCCATCTGTCTCCCGGGGGGGCAGAAAGGCTGTGCCAATTTTTTTGGGGTGGGGCATTAGCATGCCATTCTGGGCAGCCCCACATCTAGGTATAAAACACAAAAAATAATCCCTAGTGCCTAGCGGGCTGTCTACCCCCCGGGGGCAAATTAGGGGTTACTGCCCCCATCTACCTCCTGGTCCTGGTAGGGGTAGAAAGACTGTGGCAGTTTTTTGAGCAGATAGGGGCATTGGCATGCCCATTCTGGGCAGCCCCCACCCCTGAACTTTGAAAAAAATAATCGCTGGGGCCTAGTGGGCTTTCTGCTGCCCGGATGGGCAGATAAGGGGCTATTGCCCACATCTGCCTGCCTGGGTGGCAGAAAGACCGTGGCAATTATTTTGGGGGTGGGGGCATTGGCATGCTCATTCTGGAAAGCCCCCACCACTATGTATAAAAAAACATAATCCCTGGTGCCTAGTGGGCTTCCAGCCCCGAGGGGCGGGTTACAGGCTACTGCCCAAATCTGCATCCTGGGGGGACAAAAAGACTGTGGCATTTTGGGGGGCGGTGCAAAGTGGACTTTCTGCCCCCCCGGGGGGCATATATGGGGCTATTGCCCCATCTGCCTCATGGGGGGGGGGGGAGGGGGGCAGAAAGACTGTAGCAATTTTTTGAGGGGTGGTGCATTGGCATGCCCATCCTGGGCAGCCCCTACCCCTACATATATAAAAGAAATCCCTGGTGCCTAGTATGCTTGCTGGGGTAGATCAGGGGCTATTGTCCCCATATGCCTCTTGGGATGGGGCAGAATGATTTTGGTATTTTTTGGGGATCGAGAGTGGGGGCATACTGGGCAGCCCCCACCCCTGAATTACAAAAAAATAATCCCTGGTGTCAAGGGTGCTTTCTGCCCCCCCGGGAGTCACATTGGGGGCTACTGCACCATCTGCCCCCCCCCCCCCAAGACTGAATGCACCCATTTTGAAATGGGGGAACCAAGGCCTTTGCTCAAGGGGCCGCTCCCCCCTCCCTAGTGTCTAGGTGGTGGATCTCTGCTTGGGGATCGCCCTCCTGCGGCGATCACCAAGCTGGGATCTACTAGGGAGGGGTACCATTGGAAAGGTGAGAATCCCTCCTTTTCAATGATACCTCTCCTGTGTGTTTCATGTCCTCGACGGACAGAGATAGCCACAAGAGCACCTAAACAGTGTCAGTGGAATGATGTCCACGCACAATCATCATTACAAAGAACACCCAAAAAATGCCTCGGTAGGTTGGGGAAGCTTTTCATCACCTTCCAAGGCAAAAAAGAAAAAAAGGAAATCCCTCTGCTGTTTACAGCAGAGGGATTATTTTGTGCAAGTGTGCATTTGATGGAATGGTTCCTTCATGAGCATACGAGCACTAGTGCTAATGACAGAACCATTCTGTCATGAGCAAAAAATGGGTGCAATAAAACAATAGACGCGTTTTAAAAAACAAAAGCAGAATCCTCAGGTTTAGAGACTAGTAAAGCGATGAACACGGTTGCAGAGACAGAGTGAAAATGAAAACATTGTGAAATTAGAGAGGCTGCAATTGATGGGTTACGTCTTCACCGAGCAGCGCAGAAAATTTTCAGAGCTTGGCCGCAAGCCAGGGTCAGCTCACATTCCCTGTGATCCCAGCAGCGCCTTTATATTTAGAAATAATATGTTGCAACCACTCATGCCATTATGGTGTACCTGCAGAATGAAGTGACCGGTGGTCCTAGTGGTATAATAATAATAAAACATAATATAATAATAATAATAATATGCCCCCGGTACCTGGCCCACCCGGGGCTGAAGTGAAAACAAGTGTGGGAGACCATCCTTGTTTTTAAAAATTTCTGCTGTGACTGTCGCGATTTTGCTGCAAAAATTTAAAAAGGCTTTTTGGACCTGAGCACAAAGGATAGGGGGTCGGGTTATTCCTACCCTGCTTCCTTTTCTTTATTTTTAATCTTTTTGTTTGGGACACAGCTGAGGCCAAGTCCCAATATGGCTGCCAACACTACCTATTTATTACCTACTGGTGGTTACCAGTAGGTAGTTATAGTTAGGACCATGTTTACATAGGAAACGTGTTTTTTTGACTTGCCTATATCTTTGGTGTCATCTGGCGAATCTTCACACAATTGTCCCCAAAACGTGTGCTGGTGATTCTTTTTGCTCATGGAACATTTCAGGGTTATCCGTCAAGTGGGTACCGGGAAAAAGGGGTGTAAAAAAAGGTGTTTTCCCATGTTAATTCCAATTGGGCCTTTGAACATGGCTACAGACCGAACTGCTAGACAGAATGACATCAAATTTGGCAGAAAGCTTGCTTTTGGTCCACAGATTGTGCTTTTTGTTATTTGGTGCAAATCAGTTCAGTAGTTGTTGAGAAATGTAAGAAAATATAATTAGTGATAGCTGTGGCTGCGACGACTCCATGAAAAATAGCAAGCTCCTGCAGGGAAATGCAGAGCTCTGATTGGCTGCCAACACTTCAACCAGCGAGTGTTGGCAGCCATCTTGGAACTTGGGTTCAGCGGCATCCCTCAAAAACAAGTTAAAAAAAGGAGGTCTGGTAGGAATACCCTTACCCCGTAAAGTTGGTCCTGGGGTCTCCCAGCGGGAACCGCAAGGCCAAAAAAGCACAGGTTAATAAAAACGTTTGTCACGAACATGCGATATTTGTGAATTTGCGTGAAAAATAAAAAGTGTGGGTTCTTGTGCTTGTTTTTAATTAACCCACTGCCTGGGCCAGGTCCTAGGGCCATATTTAAAAAAAATAGCAGAGGAGCACATGGGACCCCCCTCCTAGGGCTTATCAAAGCCCCAGGGCAGTGTTTATTCTGTATGCGGGCAGGTGTCGGGATCGTCAGTAGCACAAGCATATATTAAACGCCACTAACCTTCCTCTTGTGGCCAGCAGAGACGATGGCTGATGTGCTATCCCCCCAATTCCCTTTAACGCAACCCCCAGCAGAGGAAGAGATCCTGCTGCGTGAGATTGAGCCCAGGGGAAAAAGGGAAGTGGATAAAATAACAAACTAGCTGAGAGTTCTGTGATCCCTTCGGGGTCTGGTCTGTGGAACAGCACGGCAGTAGTAGGGATGTACTGCAGGACAGGAAGACAAGAAAACAAGAATGAGATAATCACTCTCTTGCTCATCTATAACTAACGGCAGCATTCTCACTATCACTCACCAGAGCTTACAGCTAAACGGCAGGGTATAACGTCCTTAAAGACACACTGGAGTTAGAACAGTTACTGAAGTCCTGTAATATATTCAAGCACTCCAATGAAAATAACGTGCCCAATTCTGTTGTTGGAATACAATTGTCACAACATGTGTAGGTTGTACTCTCGGATTCTGAACAAAAGAATTCTAATGTGAGGCAAAAATGAATAGAGATTTATCTCTCTCTCTAGAATGTACATGCAATGTTGTAGCTCAGCATTCCTGAAAATAGAACACACAATGATGAAGCCAGGAGTCGAATGCTGCAGCTAATTAGTTAACACAGTAGCAAGCAGCATACTGTTAATTACGGGGCCAAAACAAAAAGGACAAAAAACGGGCGAAAGTAATTTCACCTCGAGGTTACTTAATAAACTGTACACCAAAGTATCTGCGTGTCGGAAGGAAACTAGCCCGCGCTCCTTCCAGAATACCTGACACCAGATGGGCAATTCTCCACGGAAACTCCTCTGCAGAAGTGCGGGAGCTCGAAGGAACAGGAATCCACGGCAGCTCGAAGGAACAGGAATCCACGGCTTCAGTCTTCACGCTGGGATCCGGCGGGGACTCACCTTCCGCCTTTCCATAGCAGGAAGAAGATTGTCAATCACCTTCCTCCTGCAGAGGCGGTGCTTATATCGGGACTGCCGCATCGCCTGCTGGTAATTGTAGTTTTGTCTACCCATATTTACTCTTACTCAAGGAAAAAGCCTATAAATGGTAGGATGCTGATATGAAATCGCTACAGCAGGCCAACCCGGTGACCGACAACGTCCCGGGGATAGACATGAAATGAATGCAGGGGGCCAGTGGGGCACCCGCAGCCCCAGGTACCGCCACTCACCCGGGATATTCTTTCCATAGATGGCCCTGGGGATCGCCACCCCCCAGGACCAGCCCCTGCTATGTCCCGGGGTGCCCACCCTTGGACATGGCTATTTGCTGTGGCTTGGCGGGAGCTTTAACTGCTCTCGCCAAGCCACAGCACACACTCTGCTTTCAGCAAGCATGAGCGGAGAAATGCTCTCTTTTGCTGGAAGCAGAGCATTCATCTGTTTCACTGTCCAAGGTCAAGTGAGCAGGGAAACAGACAAATTGTTTTCAGGCACTGGGAACTGCATGTTTAGCAGCTCCCTGTCTGTAAACAGTGCCAGCTCCTGCAGGAGGCGGGGAACCTGGAGGGACCGCAGGGTCCTTGAGGCTCCCCCTGTGGTCCCAGTGCAGACTGGGTGCCTTGGGGGTACCCAGGTAACCATGGCCGGGCTCTGGAGGATAGAGTCCCCAGGGCCGAAATCGTCGAGAGGAGGGGGCTGCGTAGCCCCCTCCTTCATTTATAAATGACCGGGCCCTGAGGGAAGGGGTCCCTTCGGCTGAAATCGGCCCGGGCATGGGAGCCGCATAGCCTCCCTTTCCCAATGCAAAAAGGCTGGGCTCCCCGGGATGGGGTCTTGGGAGCGAAAAAGGGTCCAGGGAGAAGAGCCAAATGGTCACCCTCCCCTAATAAATATGTATATATTTTTTAAAAGACCGGGGAAGTCGCAGGAGGCCCGCCCCATTTCTCAACCACTCTACAAAGAGGCCTCCTGGCACACAACTTGTTGGGGGATGAAGACCCTTTGGTGGTAGGGGTCCTTGGAGGCCAACAGCCTTTCCTGTTACCTTCAGTAAGTCCCACACAGCAGGACTGCTCATCGGTCGTCAGAGGGCCCGCCCCCTTTCTCTACCACTGCAAAAGCACCTCCTGGCGTACTACTGGTTGGGGGATGAAGTCCTCTCTCTGCTGAAGGTCCTTGGGGGGGGGGGGGCAACAACCCCTCTAGTTATCTCCATGTAAATTCCACACAACAGCAGTTTTGCTGAGAGCTCATGGGAGGCCCAGTCACCTTTTTCCACCACTCTGCAAATGCACCTCCTGGCATACTACTTGTTGGTGGATGAAGTCCCCTTGGATGCTAAAGGTCATTGGGGCAAGAACCCCTCCTGCTACCTCCAGTAAGTCCCACACAATGGGATCGCTGAGAGCTTGTGCGAGGCCCGCCCGCTATCTCCAATAGTTGGGAAACAGAATTTTTAAAAAACCTTTAGAAAATCACTGAATAAAACAAAGGCTACAGGGATGTTAGAGTTAGGGATTAACATTAAAAAAAAACTTAGAAATTCACTGAAAAAAACAAAGGATATAGTGATGCTATAGTTATGGAATAGAATTTTTAAAAACTTACAATTTCACTGAAAAAACAAAGGTTATAGTGAGGCTCAGATTTCACTCGTACAAAACCAGTAAAATTCAGTAGTTATAGTTACCTGAGCTAAGTAGTACTTACGCACCCACAGTGCACTTCTTAAAACCTCACATAATACATCACTCATGACATGGTCAGTGACATCACTCATGACATCTCAAGTGACTTCACTGATGACATCCTCCACAGTACCCCCGCTATGCACAGTTTTCTCATCAAAAATGTTATTGCAAATGTTGCAGTGATAATACCATTGAGGCCACAGAAGTTGTTATCAAAGATGTAATTTGTGGAGTAATTAGCTGTGCATGGCGAGAACATGACTTATAGTTACTTTAGTTCACCATAACTATAACTGCTGAATTTCTATGATTTTGTGTGAGTAAATTCAGAATATCCCTGTAACCTTTATTTCTTCCAGTGAATTTCTATGTTTTTTTAGCATGCACAATAATATGACCAGTGCCGTGCATGGCCTATGGTCGTGCGTGGCGGGGGTTTGGCCACACGGATTGGACTACGGCCAGGCCCTGCGGCCAACCCTGCCACATGCACCCAAGCTCGACCCGTTGTTCTTTATATGGATCCACAAATTTACACAAGGGGCCGCGCTGAGCCCATGGATCCTGCATTACATCCGCGGATCCATGGGCTGGACAGAAAAAGAATTTGGCAATTTTGTTCCCACGAGGGGTAACCCTCTATTTGTCCTAAGGGGTCAGGATATCTGTATCCTGACCCCTTATATCAGTTGTGTAATGAAACTTGAGTGAGACCCCCTGCAAAGTTCACAGAGGAGGACCCCATGTTCTGGATCCTGGCAGGAGCTTTCAGACCTCGGCCCAGCCACCCAGCCACCCATGCACTGTACGAGAGGGTGCCAACTGGCGCTTGGGAGCCTCCCGCACCACGGGGGCCGCAGGGGCTATTGTTACGCTACTGCCTTATATGTTTATGCACTCTTCTTTTCCCACCCCCAACCGATGAGACAAACAAAATGGCAGCCGCAACTTTTTTTTCAGATTGCGGCCAGCCAATCACAATCTTTCTTTAGGGCGCAGATCCGCGAATCCACCCGCGAGGATCAGCGTCCCTATATATCTATATTTTTTTACCTTTAAAATCTCTAAAACTACTGAACTGACTTACACCAAATCACAAAATGCGTTCTCTGCGTAACCAAATCTACATTTTGCCAAATTTGGTGCCATTTCATCCAGCATATTCAGGCTGTAGGCGTGTTCTAAGGTCCTATGGGAATTAACATGAGGAAAATGAATTTCGCCCCTCCCCCTTCTTCTTTACCCCAACTTGATGGATCACCCCGAAACTATCAACACTACAGGTGAACCAACAAAAGTTACTGTTTTGAAAATGTTGTGAAGATTCATCACGCGGCACCAAAGTTATTGGCAAAACAAAAAACTCTCTCCCTATGGAAACTAGTTCCTAACTATACCTACCTACTGGCGACCGCCGGTAGGTAATATATTTATGAATGTATAGATTCAAAGTAAGCAAAAGAGTAAACGCACTCTCAGGAACCACAGACACGGAAGTTCAATACATCAGATTTATTCCATGTGCACTGTGTGTGACTTTGGGAGCCTAAATGAAATAATAGCAATCAGCACATATGAAAGAGAAAATTGATTCTAGATGACAAGATAATACAAATACGTGCAGCACGGAGACAGTCAGCATAACCGCTGAGTGTCCGAAGAGGTGACGTTTCTGACAGCTTTTATTGGTACAAACCACTGAAGGAAAATCGTCACTATTCATGCAATATTTTCAGTAAAAGTACAGGATTATGACACTTCAGTAGCCTAGCCTCAGCAAGTTACACAAGTATAGAATACTAGGCCAATCAGAAGATGTGAACACTGTGTGGTACCTGCATGGTCTGAGGTGCTGTGACTTGTTGCTCCCCACGTGATCTTTGTTCATGACATTTTGGGACTGCCCAACATAATGCAATGTACCAGTAACAATAATTTCTACAGAAGTGATTTGGGTCATCTGCTCTAGTACCGTGCACGAAGAATGTGCCACTTCCACATTATGTGTGTCCATACGCCTATGGCTATTCTATGCTAGCGTCATGTACTATCTGAAAGTGGTTCTTGAGAAAGCATTACGTTACAAAAGCATCTTTACTTTAAGCAGCTCCAGTAACTTTTAATTAATTATTTTGTGACAACGTTCTACAGGTCTTTAAAGTAGATATTTGGTCTCACCTCATAAAGGCGGCTTCTACATGACCAAGACTGCTTGACGGTCAAAACGCGTCACATTAAAGATTTATGATGGAATAAATCCAAATACTTTGGATTATTAATGGCTGCTCCGCCAGCCATCACGACATCTCTCATGGGGCTCTGGCTCTCAGAAGGAGCGTTTTTCTACTTTGGATATATAGATATATATAGCTTTTGAAATATATATATCAATATATATAGATATATATACACACGCACACACACACATACATATATATAAATATAATCACTGAGAAAAACACAGGTTTTAGGAACGTTATAGTTAGTTGGACATTTCACTCGTACAAAACCTGAAAAATGTGGCTGTTGCAGTTACTTCAGCTAACTATAACTCGCGCCCCCGCAATGCACTGCTGATGAGGTCACATATTACATCATTCATGACATGGTCAGTGACATCACTGATGACATCACCGATGATATCTCAAATTACATCACTGATGACATCACTGATGACATCATCCAGTGACTGTGTGTTTCCATAAAGTTTAAATATGTTTCATATATGCCAAGGTGCAATGAAGAATGAGTGGGTGTATAAGTGTCTGGATGGATGGGTTAGTAGGTGCGTGACTGACTGTATAAGTGAGTGATTAAATGTGTCTTACTGAATGCATGGGTTAGTGATTGATACAGACATTCACACAGTTTAGTTTGTCAGTTGGTGTGTAAGCTGTTGCATGGGTTGGTGAGTAGCTAAATGAGGATCTATATGGGTTATTCATTGGTTGTCTGAGTATCTGTATGGGTGCCTGAGCGTCTGTGTCGGTGGGTGGGGGGTTTGACTCTGTGCATAGATGTGTGAGTGGATGATTCACTGGGTGTATGAGTTCAAGAGTGCATCTGTGAAGGGCTGTGTGGAGGGATGAGTGCGTGTATGGGAGTGTTGGTGAGTGCATGGATGCCTCAGTGGTACATGTGTGAGTAACTGCATATGTGAAAGGCAGTATATGTGAGTGTTGGAGTGTATAAATGACTATATGTGAGTGATTGTGAGAGTGGCTGTATGGATCAGTGTGTGCTTGTATTAGTTATTGTATAAGAGTGTAAGTATTTGTTAGTATATGTTTGAATAAGTGAGGTGGTGTGTGTATTGCCAAACAGCTGCTCATTTCCCTCCTGAGGCGGAAACCGGGAGGTCTTTGTACTTTCCTTTGCACAGTGCGCTTTTAGCGTTTTTAGCACTTTACTGAAAGATTTTAAAAACTGCCCTGATTATATTTTCGTTTTGTGCATTGCTGGTTACTACCACGCTTGATTTAAAAAGCGCGTAGAGACTTGCAGTGGTTTATAACGCTTCTGTACCTTTCCCCCCTCCCTCTGCCCCCGGTCAGCTCTCGGCCGAATGTAGACGCAGAGGGCTGGTTGTCTCTAACTTTGGCGGCCATATTGGGTGGGGGTGCCTGAGTGACGCGCTCTAGCAGCGGTCATAAAGGGCACTGGGAGCGTTTGCTCGCATTGCCAAACAGCTGCTCATTTCCCTCCTGAGGCGGAAGCCGGGAGGTCTCTGTACTTTCCTTTGCACAGTGCGCTTTTAGCGTTTTTAGCACTTTACTGAAAGATTTTAAAAACTGCCCTGATTATATTTTCGTTTTGTGCATTGCTGGTTACTACCACGCTTGATTTAAAAAGCGCGTAGAGACTTGCAGTGGTTTATAACGCTTCTGTACCTTTCCCCCCTCCCTCTGCCCCCCGGTCAGCTCTCGGCCGAGTGTAGACGTCGAGGGCTGGTTGTCTCTAACTTTGGCGGCCATATTGGGTGGGGGTGCCTGAGTGACGCGCTCTAGCAGCGGTCATAAAGAACGGCCATGACTCCGCGCAGCGGACGAGCTCAGCGGACGGGCCGGACCTGTGCCGGAGTCGTGCCAGAGTCATGCCCGTCTGCGCCCGTCCGAGCCCAGACTAGCCTAGGGCCAGCCACTCTGCCGATTTCAGCAGGTACCCACTGCACTTATTCTAGAGATGCATTACTCCGTTTGCGCTCCCTGCCATTGTCATATTGTACCCTGCGTAAGGCGGACTCTTTACCTTTTACTCATTGTGCTTTATGTCACCCTCCTAATCAAACAGTGGGAAAACATACATTACGGCTCGGTCTTTTGAATTGTAGATCTCTCCCCAGGCATTCACTAGAGGTGAATCTCCTCATTCTGGAACAGGAGTTAGATATCCTGTTTCTAACAGAAACATGGCTGACGCAGGGTTCAGATGCAGATATGGTTAACGCCCTTCCTCCCGGTTTCCTTATCCTGTCACAAGACAGATTGTTAGGTCGAGGAGGGGGCGTTGCCATTATATACAAAAACGTACTTACCTGCAGAATTCAGAAAGGTGAGGTGGAAGATTGCGAGAGCTGCAAGTTCTCCTTCCAAATCTCACCCACTGTCGCCATGTCAGGGATATTAGTCTATCGCCCCCCAGGAAATAATGGTAATTTTGTCAGTTCACTTACAGAAACAGTAATGGTTTGTGCTGCCTCTGCCACAAATTTCATTGCCTTGGGAGACCTTAATCTCCATTTTAACGACCAGGAAGAACGGCTGGCGTCTGCCCTCGTTCATGATCTTAAAACCTATGGGATGGACCTTATAAACCTGGAGCCCACGCACAACAAAGGCCATTTGTTGGATCCCATCTTTGCCAATATTCCCATCCTGAAAGCGTCCCCCCCTATCCCTCTACCACGGACGGATCATTTCTTGATCCCTCTTACATGAGAAACCAAGTTTGAGAGTATCCCCCTCTCTAGCGTTGGTATGCCTGACAGACCTTGGGCCAGGTTATCAGTGGAAGACTTCACTTGCAGGCTGGAAGCCTCACGACCACTACTGTCACAAGATCCTATCGCTGCCGAAGCGGACTTTTGCAGGTGGATGTCGAATACCTTAGACGCCGTCCTTCCTATTAGATCGACAGGAATAAAGGGGAAAAGACTACCTACCGCTCCCTGGTACACACCTGAGCTGAGGGTTATGCGGAGGGCGTGCAAAAAATTAGAGCGTGACTGGAGGAAAAACTGGGAGGTAGCTAGTAAGATGGAATACCGAACGGCAATGAGGAGTTATAAGATCTCCATCCGGCTGGCTAAAGCTCAGTTTTTCGAGGAAAAAATTAGTAATGCCTCCAATTCCTCAAGAGAAAATTTCTTGGTGGTCAAAGAGCTTCTGAAGGTCCCTACACCTTCGGCCCCCACTGAGAACTTGGAAGCTAAATGTAACAATCTGGCAGAATACTTCCACACAAAAATTGAAAAAATTCTTATTTCTCTACCCCAGCCCAAGATAGGACCCAAGCTATTGGAGGAGGAAGGCTGTCCTCTGACAACCTTGGATTCCTTTGGCCCGGTCCCTAAGGACCAAGTCCTTAAAGTCCTATGTTCAATCAAGAGTGGATCTCCTCGGGATGTTGCCCCCATGAGGATCCTCAAACAGGTTGCCCCGTCCATCGTGGAGCCCATCACCGAAGTCATCAATGCCTCATTAGGGACTGGGACGGTTCCACCCAATTGGAAGAGTGCAATAGTGAAAGCCCTCTTTAAAAACCCTCCCTAGACCCCCTAGATATGGCCAATTACAGGCCTATCTCGCTCCTCCCAGGACTTAGCAAAATCGCGGAAAAAATAGTTAACTCTCAGCTATCTAATTTTGTTGAGTCCAATGGCGTCTTAAGAAGCTCTCAAACAGGTTTTCGCCCGGGCCAAGGCACTGACACCGCCTTGCTGGCAGTCATGGAGGAGGCACGCTGCATTCTGGATTCAGGGGGATCAGTGGCAGTGATCCTCCTGGACCTGAGTGCAGCGTTCGACACTGTTAATCATCGAGTGTTACTCCAGAGACTGTCGGATGCCGGAGTGAGGGGGACTGCGCTGAATTGGCTTAGGTCATTTCTCAGCGAAAGATCTTTCCAGGTTTGGGAAGGGGGCGCACGATCGGCATCCACTCACCTCCATTGTGGTGTGCCTCAGGGCTCCTCCCTGAGCCCTACACTATTCAACGTGTACATGGCCCCCTTGGAGGAAGTGGTGGCTCCATTCAACATCAAGATTGTGAGCTATGCCGACGACACCCAACTGGTGGTCGCCCTCTCCTAATCCACAGAAAACTCCCAGACACTTCACGCCTGCCTCTCAAAGGTTCATGCCTGGATGGGGGACTCAGCACTTAAGCTGAATGGGTCCAAAACGGAGGTTATGCTTATGGGACCTAAAAACACCTCTTTCCCCTGCCTGGCCTGGCCCAGTTGCCTAGGTTCCTTTCCTGAACCAAAGGCTGAGATCAAGAGCCTGGGCATCTGGTTGGAGCAAGACCTCTCTCTTAGAACTCAGGCCTCCAAATTAGCGGGTGTCTGTTTTGGTCTCCTTCGATCGGTCCGTAAGATACTACCCCTCATTCCGTTTTCATCCAGGAAACTTTTAATCCAGGGCTTGATTATGTCTAGACTAGACTTTAGCAATGCGATCTACCTCGGCGCCCCTGAGAGCACATTGAACAGACTCCAACAAGTTCAGAACGCGGCAGCACGAACGCTTTATAACATCCCGATGTCTCGTTCGGCAAAACCAGCGCTGAGGGCGTTACACTGGCTATCAATACGGGAAAGAGTTAAATTTAAATCCCTTTGCCTTGCACATAAAATCTTGCAGGGCAAAGGCCCTCCCGTCCTTCAAAAGATGGTGATCCCGTACAAGGCCAGTAGAACCTTACGCTCAGACCAGCAACATCTGACCGTTGTTCCTAGGGTGAAAAAGGTCCGATCAGGAGGAAGGAGATTTTCCGTTAATGTTGCCACCCTCTGGAATGCTCTCCCTTTAGGTCTTCGCGCCGAATCCTGTCTTCTGCGCTTTTGTAAACAACTAAAAACTCTCCTCTTCTGCTAACCTGCTCTGTCCTTGCTGCTTTTGATTTTTTCTGTTGGCAAAGCGCCGGGATGCTCCAGGGTAACTGTGCGCTGTACAAAACCGATTTAATAATAATAATAATAATATAACTGTATAGGTGAGTAAATGGGAGTGTGATTGATTGTTTGCATGAGTGACTAGGTGTGTGAGTAACTCTATGGATGAGTGGCGGTATGTGAGTGTATGGATAGATATGTGAGTGTATATGATAATGCCGTATTGATGGTTGACTGCATGTATGAGTGACTGTATGGGTGAATGAGTGGATGTGTGTGTAGACCAAGGAATTAGTGAGTGGGTATGTACTAACTGGTATTGGTGTGTCTATGGTTTCAAAAAATGGTAGTCTATATTTTAGAGTGGGTGTATCAAAGGTTATATTAGGGTATGAGGAGGTGCATCAGATTATCACATGGATGATGTCATCAGTGATGTTATTTGAGATGTCATCAGTGATGTCATCAGTGATGTCACTGGCCATGTCATGCATGATGAAATATGTGACGTCATTAGCAGTGCATTGCGGGGCGCGAGTTATAGTTAGCTGAACTAACTATAACGTGCGAATTTCTCTGGTTTTGTATGAGGGAAATGTCAAACTAACTATAACGTCCCTGAAACCTGTGTTTTTTTCAGTGAATTTCTAAGGTTTTTTAAATGCTAATTTCTAACTATAACGTCCCTGAAACCTATGTTCTTTTGTCAGTGAATTTCAAAGGTTTTTTTATATGCTTATTTCTAAATATAACGTTCCTGAAACATATTTTTTTTTCAGTGAATTTCAAAGGTTTTTTAAATGCTAATTTCTAACTATGCCTACAAACGTAGGACATGTGAAGAAAGAGGAAGAAAAGCACAGAAAGCAAGACAAACGCAGAAAGAGGCAACAGAAGTCCAGAAACACAAAGTGGAGTGCAGGAAGAAGCAGGAGATGTGCAGAAAGAACCAACAGAGGAGCAGAAAGTCCTCCTGTGCCCCCAACTTTTTGCTCACGGGTACTGGTGGTAACTGACTCTGACTAACCAGGCCTAGAGCCAGGGGTATGCTAAAAGACACTTAGATACAGTGAAAACACCTACATACACTAGGGAACACTATGCATTGGGATACCCCTGTGATTAGCATGACCTACTCTGTATTTGCCATGAGTAAATGCCTGGGCCATTGCATGAGTACATGCGTAGTGACTGGATGATTCAAGTGCTGCAAGGAGACTGCATGGTGAATTTATAAGTGTTGGGGTTTTGGCAAAGCGATTAGATAAGTATATGGTGCTGGCAGAGTGATTGGAAGAGTGCATAGGGAGTGACAGAGGGATTGCTGACTGCAAGGGTAGTGCTCTGGGGATTATAGCAGTGCATTTGTTAGTGCCTGGGCCATTGCATCAGTACATGGGTAATGACTGGATGATTACAGTACTGTAAGTAGAGTACCTGGTACATTTATAACTGCTTGGGTTTTGGCGGACTGATTGGATAAGTACATTGTGCTGGCTGGGTGATTAGAGGAGTGCATAGGTAGTGACAGACAGATTACTGGACTCCATAGGTAGTACTCAGGGGATTGTAGCACGACATCTGTTAGTGCCTGGGTCATTGCATAAACACGTGGTTAGTGACTGGTTGATTAGAGTGCTGCAAAGATACTACACGGTGAATTTATTAGTGCTTGGGTATTGGCACAGTGATTGGATAAGTGTACAGTGCTGACAGGGTGATTAGAAGAGTGCTCACGGAGTGACAAGGGGAATGCTGGAGTGCATAGGTACTACTCTGGGGATTGTAGCAGAGAATGTATTAGTGCCTAGGCCATTGGATGAAGCGCGCACAGGGAGTGATAGGGGGGTTGCTGGGCTGCATGGGTAGTGCTCTTGGGATTGTAGCACTGCATGAGGTAGTGCCTGGGCCATTGCATGAGTATATGGGTAGTAACTGGATGATTAGAGTGCTGCAAGGAGAGTGCATGGTGAATTTGTAAGTACACATGTACTCATGCAATGTCCCAGGCACTAATACATTCACTGCTACAACCGCCAGAGCAGTACCTATGCACTCCAGCAATCCCCGTCACTCCCTGTGCACTCTTCCAATCACCTTGTCAGCACGTGTACTTATCCAATCACTGCTCCAATACCCTAGCACTTATAAATTCACCATGTACTCTCTTCGCAGTACTCTAATCATCCAGTCACTAACCATGTACTTATGGAATGACCCAGGCACTAACAGATGTCGTGCTACAATCCCCTGAGGACTACCTATGCAATCCATCAATCCCCCTGTCAGTCTTTGATCACTATAGGTGTTATAGTTGTTTGGATTAGTTCATGGTAGTGGCTGGGTGACTGGAGGAGTGCACAGGGAGTGACAGTGTGATTGCGGGACTGCATGGATAATACCTGGGAAATTAAAGGAGCAAATAAGAAGTGTGTAAGTGGTTAGAGGACTGTATGGGTAGTGCATAGGGGATTGTAGCAGTGATCAGTTAGTGCCTGGATCATTGCATGAGTACATAGCTACTGACTGATATATTATAATACTGCAAGGAGAGTGCCCGAGTGAATTTATAAGTGATATGGTATTTGCAGAGTGTTTGGATTAGTACATAGTAGTGGCTGAGTGACAGGAGGAGTGCAGGGGGAGTGACAGGGTGATTCCTGGACTGCATGGGTACTACCAGGGGAATTTAAGGAGTGAATGAGAAGTGTGTAGGTGGTTAAAGGACTGCATGGGTAGAACACAGGGATTATGGCAGTGCATGTGTTAGTGCCTGGATCATTGAATGACTACATGGGTAGAGACTGGATGATTAGAGTACTGTAAGAAGAGTGCATGGTGAATTTATAAGTGATTGGGTTTTGGCGCAGTGATTGGATAAGGATATAGGACTGGCTGGGTGATTGAAGGACTGCATAGGTCCAATGCCACACCCCTTTTTATACCTCTCTGCAATGCAGCTCTGTGGCGTTTACTGGAGGTATCTGGAGGGCTAGTTGGACCCCAGGGACCCTCAGGATTCAAGGGGAATTAATACCCCAACTTAAAACCCGCTAGGGGGCAATTCGGGCTGGACTGTTCCCATGAGGCACAGGGTCAGACTGATTTGCATATGGCCATGTCTGAACTGGGGTGGCAGAGTGGGCTAAAGAACGGTGATGGATTAAACCCAGATCTGTTGATTGGGTGTGAGTGTTTGATTGGTTCAGATGCTCCGTCCATCACCAACCCCTTTTGTACCACTTTGTTCGGCATAAGTTGGCAGGGTATGCTCAGACGTGAGTCCTTTGCTCACTTTGCCACTGGATTCAAGCAAGCCTGGCTGAAGGTGGGTGAAATGCCAGAAACAGGTCCTATGAAGCTTGTTTCCGGCCCAGGGAAGGAATGGCTTGGCAGTTCAGGCTGGACTGTTCCCATGAGGCACAGGGTCATACTGATTTGCATATGGCCATGTCTGAACTGGGGGGACAGAGTGGGCTAAAGAATGGTGATGGATTAAACCCAGATCTGTTGACTGGGTGTGAGTGTTTGATTGGTTCAGATGCTCCGTCCATCACCACCCCCTTTTGTACCACTTTGTTCGCCAGAAGTTGGCAGGGTATGCTCAGATGGGAGTCCCTTGCTCACTTTGCCACTGGATTCAAGCAAGCCTGGCTGAAGACGGCTGAAATGGCAGAAACCGGTCCTAGGAAGCTTGTTTCCGGTCCAGGGAAGGCATGGCTTGGCAGTTCGGGCTGGATTGTTCCCATGAGGCACAGGGTCATACTGATTTGCATATGGCCATGTCTGAACTGGGGGGACAGAGTGGGCTAAAGAGCGGTGATGGATTAAACCCAGATCTGTTGACTGGGTGTGAATGTTTGATTGGTTCAGATGCTCCGTCCATCACCACCCCCTTTTGTACCACTTTGTTCGGCATAAGTTGGCAGGGTATGCTCAGACGTGAGTCCCTTGCTCACTTTGCCACTGGATTCAAGCAAGCCTAGCTGAAGGTGGCTGAAATGCCAGAAACCGGTCCTATGAAGCTTGTTTCCGGTCCAGGGAAGGAATGGCTTGGCAGTTCAGGCTGGACTGTTCCCATGAGGCACAGGGTCATACTGATTTGCATATGGCCATGTCTGAACTGGGGGGACAGAGTGGGCTAAAGAATGGTGATGGATTAAACCCAGATCTGTTGACTGGGTGTGAGTGTTTGATTGGTTCAGATGCTCCGTCCATCACCACCCCCTTTTGTACCACTTTGTTCGCCAGAAGTTGGCAGGGTATGCTCAGATGTGAGTCCCTTGCTCACTTTGCCACTGGATTCAAGCAAGCCTGGCTGAAGACGGCTGAAATGCCAGAAACCGGTCCTAGGAAGCTTGTTTCCGGTCCAGGGAAGGCATGGCTTGGCAGTTCGGGCTGGATTGTTCCCATGAGGCACAGGGTCATACTGATTTGCATATGGCCATGTCTGAACTGGGGGGACAGAGTGGGCTAAAGAGCGGTGATGGATTAAACCCAGATCTGTTGACTGGGTGTGAATGTTTGATTGGTTCAGATGCTCCGTCCATCACCACCCCCTTTTGTACCACTTTGTTCGGCATAAGTTGGCAGGGTATGCTCAGACGTGAGTCCCTTGCTCACTTTGCCACTGGATTCAAGCAAGCCTAGCTGAAGGTGGCTGAAATGCCAGAAACCGGTCCTATGAAGCTTGTTTCCGGTCCAGGGAAGGAATGGCTTCGCAGTTCAGGCTGGACTGTTCCCATGAGGCACAGGGTCATACTGATTTGCATATGGCCATGTCTGAACTGGGGGTACAGAGTGGGCTAAAGAATGGTGATGGATTAAACCCAGATCTGTTGACTGGGTGTGAGTGTTTGATTGGTTCAGATGCTCCGTCCATCACCACCCCCTTTTGTACCACTTTGTTCGCCAGAAGTTGGCAGGGTATGCTCAGACGTGAGTCCCTTGCTCACTTTGACACTGGATTCAAGCAAGCCTGGCTGAAGATGGCTGAAATGCCAGAAACCGGTCCTAGGAAGCTTGTTTCTGGTCCAGGGAAGGCATGGCTTGGCAGTTCGGGCTGGACTGTTCCCATGAGGCACAGGGTCAGACTGATTTGCATATGGCCATGTCTGAACTGGGGTGGCAGAGTGGGCTAAAGAACGGTGATGGATTAAACCCAGATCTGTTGACTGGGTGTGAGTGTTTGATTGGTTCAGATGCTCCGTCCATCACCACCCCCTTTTGTATCACTTTGTTCGCCATAAGTTGGCAGGGTATGCTCAGATGTGAGTCCCTTGCTCACTTTGCCACTGGATTCAAGCAAGCCTGGCTGAAGACGGCTGAAATGCCAGAAACCGGTCCTAGGAAGCTTGTTTCCGGTCCAGGTAAGGCATGGCTTGGCAGTTCGGGCTAGACTGTTCCCATGAGGCACAGGGTCAGACTGATTTGCATATGGCCATGTCTGAACTGGGGTGGCAGAGTGGGCTAAAGAACGGTAATGGATTAAACCCAGATCTGTTGACTGGGTGTGAGTGTTGGATTGGTTCAGATGCTCCGTCCATCACCACCCCCTTTTGTACCACTTTGTTCTGCATAAGTTGGCAGGGTATGCTCAGACCTGAGTCCCTTGCTCACTTTGCCACTGGATTCAAGCAAGCCTGGCTGAAGGTGGCTGAAATGCCAGAAACCGGTCCTATGAAGCTTGTTTCCGGTCCAGGGAAGGAATGGCTTGGCTGTACAGGCTGGACTGTTCCCATGAGGCACAGGGTCATACTGATTTGCATATGGCCATGTCTGAACTGGGGGGACAGAGTGGGCTAAAGAATGGTGATGGATTAAACCCAGATCTGTTGACTGGGTGTGAGTGTTTCATTGGTTCAGATGCTCCGTCCATCAACACCCCCTTTTGTACCACTTTGTTCGCCAGAAGTTGGCAGGGTATGCTCAGATGTGAGTCCCTTGCTCACTTTGACAGTGGATTCAAGCAAGAATGGCTGAAGATGGCTGAAATGCCAGAAACCGGTCCTAGGAAGCTTGTTTCTGGTCCAGGGAAGGCATGGCTTGGCAGTTCGGGCTGGACTGTTCCCATGAGGCACAGGGTCATACTGATTTGCATATGGCCATGTCTGAACTGGGGTGGCAGAGTGGGCTAAAGAACGGTGATGGATTAAACCCAGATCTGTTGACTGGGTGTGAGTGTTTGATTGGTTCAGATGCTCCGTCCATCACCACCCCCTTTTGTACCACTTTGTTCGCCATAAGTTGGCTGGGTATGCTCAGACGTGAGTCCCTTGCTCACTTTGCCACTGGATTCAAGCAAGCCTGGCTGAAGACGGCTGAAATGCCAGAATTCGGTCCTAGGAAGCTTGTTTCCGGTCCAGGGAAGGCATGGCTTGGCAGTTCGGGCTGGACTGTTCCCATGAGGCACAGGGTCAGACTGATTTGCATATGGCCAAGTCTGAACTGGGGTGGCAGAGTGGGCTAAAGAACGGTGATGGATTAAACCCAGATCTGTTGACTGGGTATGAGTGTTTGATTGGTTCAGATGCTCCGTCCATCACCACCCCCTTTTGTACCACTTTGTTCGGCATAAATTGGCAGGATATGCTCAGACGTGAGTCCCTTGCTCACTTTGCCACTGGATTCAAGCAAGCCTGGCTGAAGGTGGCTGAAATGCCAGAAACCGGTCCTAGGAAGCTTGTTTCCGGTCCAGGGAAGGCATGGCTTGGCAGTTTGGGCTGGAATGTTCCCATGAGGCACAGGGTCATACTGATTTGCATATGGCCATGTCTGAACTGGGGGGACAGAGTGGGCTAAAGAACGGTGATGGATTAAACCCAGATCTGTTGACTGGGTGTGAGTGTTTGATTGGTTAAGATGCTCCATCCATCACCACCCCCTTTTGTACCACTTTGTTCGCCAGAAGTTGGCAGGGTATGCTCAGACGTGAGTCCCTTGCTCACTTTGCCACTGGATTCAAGCAAGCCTGGCTGAAGACGGCTGAAATGCCAGAAACCGGTCCTAGGGAGCTTGTTTCCGGTCCAGGGAAGGCATGGCTTGGCAGTTCAGGCTGGACTGTTCCCATGAGGCACAGGGTCAGACTGATTTGCATATGGCCATGTCTGAACTGGGGTGGCAGAGTGGGCTAAAGAACGGTGATGGATTAAACCCAGATCTGTTGACTGGGTGTGAGTGTTTGATTGGTTCAGATGCTCCGTCCATCACCACCCCCTTTTGTACCACTTTGTTCACCAGAAGTTGGCAGGGTATGCTCAGACGTGAGTCCCTTGCTCACTTTGACACTGGATTCAAGCAAGCCTGGCTGAAGATGGCTGAAATGCCAGAAACCGGTCCTAGGAAGCTTGTTTCTGGTCCAGGGAAGGCATGGCTTGGCAGTTCGGGCTGGACTGTTCCCATGAGGCACAGGGTCAGACTGATTTGCATATGGCCATGTCTGAACTGGGGTGGCAGAGTGGGCTAAAGAACGGTGATGGATTAAACCCAGATCTGTTTACTGGGTGTGAGTGTTTGATTGGTTCAGATGCTCCGTCCATCACCACCCCCTTTTGTACCACTTTGTTCGCCATAAATTGGCAGGGTATGCTCAGACGTGAGTCCCTTGCTCACTTTGCCACTGGATTCAAGCAAGCCTGGCTGAAGACGGCTGAAATGCCAGAAACCGGTCCTAGGAAGCTTGTTTCCGGTCCAGGTAAGGCATGGCTTGGCAGTTCGGGCTGGACTGTTCCCATGAGGCACAGGGTCAGACTGATTTGCATATGGCCATGTCTGAACTGGGGTGGCAGAGTGGGCTAAAGAACGGTAATGGATTAAACCCAGATCTGTTGACTGGGTGTGAGTGTTGGATTGGTTCAGATGCTCCGTCCATCACCACCCCCTTTTGTACCACTTTGTTCTGCATAAGTTGGCAGAGTATGCTCAGACCTGAGTCCCTTGCTCACTTTGCCACTGGATTCAAGCAAGCCTGGCTGAAGGTGGCTGAAATGCCAGAAACCGGTCCTATGAAGCTTGTTTCCGGTCCAGGGAAGGAATGGCTTGGCTGTACAGGCTGGACTGTTCCCATGAGGCACAGGGTCATACTGATTTGCATATGGCCATGTCTGAACTGGGGGGACAGAGTGGGCTAAAGAATGGTGATGGATTAAACCCAGATCTGTTGACTGGGTGTGAGTGTTTCATTGGTTCAGATGCTCCGTCCATCAACACCCCCTTTTGTACCACTTTGTTCGCCAGAAGTTGGCAGGGTATGCTCAGATGTGAGTCCCTTGCTCACTTTGACAGTGGATTCAAGCAAGAATGGCTGAAGATGGCTGAAATGCCAGAAACCGGTCCTAGGAAGCTTGTTTCTGGTCCAGGGAAGGCATGGCTTGGCAATTCGGGCTGGACTGTTCCCATGAGGCACAGGGTCATACTGATTTGCATATGGCCATGTCTGAACTGGGGTGGCAGAGTGGGCTAAAGAACGGTGATGGATTAAACCCAGATCTGTTGACTGGGTGTGAGTGTTTGATTGGTTCAGATGCTCCGTCCATCACCACCCCCTTTTGTACCACTTTGTTCGCCATAAGTTGGCTGGGTATGCTCAGACGTGAGTCCCTTGCTCACTTTGCCACTGGATTCAAGCAAGCCTGGCTGAAGACGGCTGAAATGCCAGAAACCGGTCCTAGGAAGCTTGTTTCCGGTCCAGGGAAGGCATGGCTTTGCAGTTCGGGCTGGACTGTTCCCATGAGGCACAGGGTCAGACTGATTTGCATATGGCCAAGTCTGAACTGGGGTGGCAGAGTGGGCTAAAGAACGGTGATGGATTAAACCCAGATCTGTTGACTGGGTATGAGTGTTTGATTGGTTCAGATGCTCCGTCCATCACCACCCCCTTTTGTACCACTTTGTTCGGCATAAATTGGCAGGATATGCTCAGACGTGAGTCCCTTGCTCACTTTGCCACTGGATTCAAGCAAGCCTGGCTAAAGGTGGCTGAAATGCCAGAAACCGGTCCTAGGAAGCTTGTTTCCGGTCCAGGGAAGGCATGGCTTGGCAGTTTGGGCTGGAATGTTCCCATGAGGCACAGGGTCATACTGATTTGCATATGGCCATGTCTGAACTGGGGGGACAGAGTGGGCTAAAGAACGGTGATGGATTAAACCCAGATCTGTTGACTGGGTGTGAGTGTTTGATTGGTTAAGATGCTCCGTCCATCACCACCCCCTTTTGTACCACTTTGTTCGCCAGAAGTTGGCAGGGTATGCTCAGACGTGAGTCCCTTGCTCACTTTGCCACTGGATTCAAGCAAGCCTGGCTGAAGACGGCTGAAATGCCAGAAACCGGTCCTAGGAAGCTTGTTTCCGGTCCAGGGAAGGCATGGCTTGGCAGTTCAGGCTGGACTGTTCCCATGAGGCACAGGGTCAGACTGATTTGCATATGGCCATGTCTGAACTGGGGTGGCAGAGTGGGCTAAAGAACGGTGATGGATTAAACCCAGATCTGTTGACTGGGTGTGAGTGTTTGATTGGTTCAGATGCTCCGTCCATCACCACCCCCTTTTGTACCAATTTGTTTGCCATAAGTTGGAAGGGTATGCTAGAGACGTGAGTCCCTTGCTCACTTTGCCACTGGATTCAAGCAAGCCTGGCTGAAGACGTCTGAAATGCCAGAAACCGGTCCTAGGAAGCTTGTTTCTGGTCCAGGGAAGGCATGGCTTGGCAGTTCGGGCTGGTCTGTTCCCATGAGGCACAGGGTCAGACTGATTTGCATATGGCCATGTCTGAACTGGGGTGGCAGAGTGGGCTAAAGAACGGTGATGGATTAAACCCAGATCTGTTGACTGGGTGTGAGTGTTTGATTGGTTCAGATGCTCCGTCCATCACCACCCCCTTTTGTACCACTTTGTTCGCCATAAGTTGGCAGGGTATGCTCAGACGTGAGTCTCTTGCTCACTTTGCCACTGGATTCAAGCAAACCTGGCTGAAGACGGCTGAAATGCCAGAAACCGGTACTAGGACGCTTGTTTTCGGTCCGGGGAAGGCATGGCTTGGCAGTTCGGGCTGGACTGTTCCCATGAGGGACAGGGTCAGACTGAATTGCCTATGGCCATGTCTGAACTGGGGTGGCAGAGTGGGCTAAAGAACGGTGATGGATTAAACCCAGAACTGTTGACTGGGTGTGAGTGTTTGATTGGTTCAGATGCTCCGTCCATAACCACCCCCTTTTGTGCCCCTCAGATGCGGACGGCATCAGGGAAACACACACTACCAGTCGCGGCCGGCATGACAGGCGGGTGGGGGGGTGGAAATAGGGTCATTGCAGGGGCGGGAGGGGTTCAATTAAAATAACATAAAACTCACCTTCTCACGGGTCCCGCGCCGCCTCAGCTCCTGGCCGGGTCCCGACTCCTGCTGTCCTGCGTTTTCCTGCTGCTCTCCTCAGGAAAGTCACACACAGGCAGCCTCCCTCCCATCCGCCAATCACATCACTGCAATGGCAGCGTAGTGATTGGTGCAGACAGCGCCTAGCCTCGCGCTTATTGGAAGGATCTTTTCTCTATGTAGGCTGCATGCAGCCTACATAGAGAAAAGGGAGAGTGTGCATGACTGCTTTGGTTGGCCCCAGAGCGCTGACCAAACAGTCAGGGCCCACAACAGTGGGCTAGCCACTCCTCCCCTGCTTTTAACCAGACCCACCCTCCCACAACTAGGCACTACAGCTTTCTCTCAGTGCAAGAAGCAGAAACATAAAATTGTAGTTTTCCCATTTTATGTTTCTGCTTCTCCCACTGCGAGAAAGAAGTGGGGTAACGCCCTTCCGCCCTAATGGAGGAGCTGCCCCTGCTGCAGGGTCAACCCAAGCTTTTTCTCTTTACCCTCCTGTTTTCTAAACCCTGGCTTTTAGAACTCTGTACGCTTTACCACTGCTAACTAGTGCTAAAGTGCTTGTGCTCACTCATTAAACAGTGGTAAAATTGGCTTACACCCAGTTGGAACATTTAATTGACTTACCTAGGAAATTGGTACTACATGTACCCAGGGACTTTACACTAGATGCTACTAGTGGGCCTGCACCAATTATTGTAGCACTTTAAGCTATGCCTCAAACCTGTCATTGCAGTCTGTGTGCAGTTTTTAACTACCATTTCGACTTAGCAAAATAAACCTTTGGCCAGGCCTGAACCTTATTTTGTAGTACATATAAGTCACCTCTAGAGTAAGCCCTAAACAGCCTACATTGCAGGATACTTAGTAGATAAAAAGTAGGGTATGTTATTAATGTTTTACATGTCCTGGTTGTGAAAACTGCTAAAGTTTGTTTTTCATTACTGTAAGACTTACCTTTCCCATTGGATAACATTGGGTTACCTTATTACATTTAATAAGTGATAACGTTTGATTGGGAACGGATAGGAATATCATGTTTACACTCAAATGAATTGTAATTTAAAATCCTCTGTAATGGTAAAGTCGGATTTTATGTCACAATTCTGAAAATGCCAATTTTAGAAAGTTACTAGCTAGCAACAATTGTTCACATGCAACTCAGTTTCAAAAATAATCTTTTTTATCACACATTCTCACTTTGTGTTGGTTTAGTCAGAAAAAAAGGTTAAAATAACAAAGTCTATCTACCGTAAATCAATTGCAGTAATACAATATAGTTATTTGTTTTGGGGAAAAGGTAGCCAAATAGATTGTTAAATTGTACTCAATTCAGCTGAAATGAGGAATATATTTATTCATTAGTATACATATCATATGACGCATGTTTATTTGAAATACAATTCACAAAAAGCAGTGATTAGTAGGCTTTTTTAAAAAGGGAAAGAAAGTGACATATACGACCCCAGTGAAGTGACCCTCACCAACCATAAATTCAAAAGGGCATACCGTGAGTTAAAATCAAACAACGGGTTATTGGTATGTCCTAGAATGTCTATTTAGTTTTGTTTCAATACTCCAGAAGAAGAACCAGATTGTTCTTTGGTGTTTTATTAGATTATCCTTAGGTGTTGCAGACACCGTTTCAACCCTACTTGAAATGGGAGGGTCTCTTTAGGACAGGAGTATCCTGAGGATGGAAAAATGCATTCATTTGAAACTTAATTTACAATAGTGGTGTCATAAAGGAGATATGTAGGGGGGCTACTAATGGTACACTTGTTAGGCTTACTTATGAAGCACCTGAGCTCCCTGCTCCTGCCTCCTGGACCCTTGGCTGGCATCAGTTGAGCATCTCCTGTGAAATTCTGAAGATTTGAACTCCTCATGCCAAACTGTGAGAAGGTAACTTTTTCAGTGTGACTAACTTGGTCCCTATATCTGCCCTGCACACCCATCATGGTCGCCATGAACTTGTGACTTTATCTTGGTCTAGCGTGACCAGAATCCAGAGTTAGCACTTTCTGCTTCTTGATGCTCTTTTTACTTACGCCTTTAAAAATGCATATCTCCAATTCTACAGTTGGATCATTGTCATTTTGGTCTCATTTTATTTATTACATTTTATTTTTGTCATTTTGGTTCAGTCCATTTTTTTAAGTTGGTGTGGAATACCTCTTGTGCTGGGTTTTCAATTTATTACTGTCCACGTGATGCATAAACACTTTACACTTTTCCTATAAGTTAAGCCTCATTGCTTTTGTTCCAAGCTACCAGAGGGTTAAGCACAGGTTTATTAAGTGACTTTATGGTTCACTCTGTCAGGAAGTCAGATTGAAATACCACCAGCCTGGATATAGTGACCAGCAGGGGCGATGTACGAGGCTTGTTTCAGCCCTTTCCCCCTATGGTATCTCCCGCGAGTGAGTATTACACAGCTCATGAAAAAGACACCACCCAGGAGAAAGGGATAAAACAACAAAAGAAGAGGCTGCTGTGTGAGTAACAGGTAGGCTTCGTCAGTGGAAGGAAGGAAGAAACAGTTCCTATTCACTGTGGAAAGTCTGCCTTGTATGTGTGTCCTGTAGAAAGACAAAAAACATGCACAATTCAGTGTGCCTCCAACCCTGTATCTCCAGTATGTGCTGTAACTACAGAAATATACTTACAACCACCTTACACCTCAATCATCCAATGGAGTTTGAGAATAATATCCAATCCTTATATATCAAGACACGGTTATTCTCAATAAGCAACAAAACAACTAACTAGTCAAGGAGGAGAGTCACAGTACTGACAGGACAATACAGTTGTGAAAGTATTCACATTAACCAAAAAGAAAACGGAAAAAACACAAAACATAGTCCAAAATAATGGAGAGCACCAATGTACTTAGCTGTTTATTGATTCACGTTGCAGCTGTGCTTTGTCTTGCCTTGTTTTATAACACAATGTGAGACACGCGTAGAGCTCTGTTTATTGACCTTGGAGGAATAAAACCTCCCCTGGAGACAGAAATGCTGGAGAAAGGTGCTACCAGTAGAATCCGCAAGACAGCAAGAACGTCAGCTCCAGGACGCTGCTGAAATCACCCTACCGCTACTGGAGTCGAGGTATCCTGAAGAAGCCGGAAGAGCCCCACCAGCACGCCTTCCTCGGCAGGAACCAGGGAAAACAAGGAGGAAAGCTCACTCTCCAGAGCGCGCAATGACATTTGCACAAATGAAAGGCTCGCACTCCTGGGCGTGACTAAGAAGGCAGGAAGAAAGGCTCTCTCTTCTGTGAGTGTATGAGGAATCCAACTCTATCTCGGATTGTCAAGTACCGGACAATCCGAGGGTGGGGTATTTATAGGCTCCAGCTGATGATTGGACAATGCTTTGAAGTACTACCACTAAGGGCTTCTGTGAGTTGAAGTCCCTTCCATGAGTTAAAGGGATTCATTCATGCCACACTACACTCGGTTCCCAGTCATACGGTGGTATACAGAGGGTACATGTATGCTGTTTCATGGTGTACCTACTCTGTTCTGTTCCCCCTTCTTGTTGCGTTCGTACAGGGTCATAACACACCCTGACAATGATTGTGGTTGTTGCTTAAGTAGGGTTTCCACCAGCCACAATCCATTACCCGCCTTCTTACAATGGCCTGCAACAAATGCAAATTAGGCTGAATAGGTTCACGATCAGTAACCTGGGGCAGTTTCTCCTCTGAAGAAGATTTCACATTTTACCTCTTAAAAGTATGCTTTTTTGGATTCTCCATCATCAGAAGGAAACACCAACAGCAACCTTCACACCAGTTAGCATTGACAAATATGTCAAGAGCTGTTGAGTAAAATAACTCCTGGGTTCTCATTGTCTAGCAGGAGAATGACATTATTTACAGCTCACGCAACAAGAATTTTCAATTCTATTAAGGGCAGAAAGGCGAGTATAATGCTTCTCAATCTTTACTATAAAACTGACCGTAGCCACGCACAGCAAATGGCCTACAGACCCTTTTGACTTGTTTTTAACTGACATGTATCACTGGGACCTGCAGGTAAATTACTCAAAATCTTATATTATGACTTGCAGTCATTCAATCACGAAGTCCAAGCATTATGTTATGGGGGATTCTCATTTAGCAAAGGTAAAATATTTTATTTAAGTATTCTTTTTAGGGGGGGTGTGGCTGAGGCGTCAAGATGGCAGTCGCACTCTGAGAGTGCTCCTGGACCCCTCTGTCATCCGCCCCGCATCCTGTGCTCTCTGGCAGTAATCCGCCATCACTACCTGCCTGCCAGGTGTCCTTAAGCAGGGGGCTGCTCCGGAGGCTGTCTGTTCCTCGCGTTGGCCTTCTGGGGCGTCCCGCCGGCCCTGGACTCCCTGAGCCCCTTTGGGTGACAAAATGGCGGCCCACATCGCGCTCTGGTGACGGACCTGGTTATCCGGCTGCGGTCCCTTTTATCACCGATATCGCTGCGGCAGACTGGCCTGGCTGCCCCCCTTGCACTGCTCCGTAGGGATAGAGAGGCGGCGTCCGGTGAGCTGGCAGGGTTGTGCGGGCGGGAGAGCTCCTGATCCCTCACCTCCCCGTTGGGGGTGGGGCAGCCGCTGGTGCCCGTGCCTGGTGCCGGTCCTGGGGCCCGCTTGGGGGCGGGCGGACGAGGGGCTGCGGTCCGGCTGGAGCCTTGTGCATCCACCACCATACCGGGTGGCAGAGCGGGAACGAGGGCGGGGGAGCGGCTGCGGACCTGTGGGGCCATTGGTGCAGCGCTCCCTCTTTCGGCTGCCGTACCGGGTAGCATGAGGGGGGGTGAATGTGAGCCCTCCTGGAGCCTCTCCCTTTCATCCCTGGGGCGGTCGGCCCTTGTGCACTGGAGGTGGCGGCCGCCGTGTCGGGCGGTGGAGTGCAGATGTGAACAGGCCTCAACTCCTGTGTCCTGGCCCTGAGGACTGTAGCCGCCGCGTCTGTATCTTGGCCCCAGGAGCTGTGGTCGCCCCGTCTGTTTCCTGGCCCTGAGAGCTGCCCACACCCTAGGAGCTGTGATTGAGGGGCCCACCGGCCGCACTGGCTGGACGACGGGCCCTCTAGGTCCGGCCTGTCCCCTGCACCTGGCGGCTGTCGCTGAGCACTGGGCTGCCCCTGGCCTCCACCGGTGAGTGAGCGGGGGATCGGCTGCCTGGTCGGGCGGCGGGCCGGGAGGTCGTCCTTGGGCCTTAACGTGGGTGCCCCCGTCCCCCGAGACGCTGTGCTGGCCTGTGGCACCGCGCCTGGTCATTGCCTGGGGGAGCATCGGGGAGCATTACTGGCGCCATACAACCAACGAGCCTGCTCCATTCCAGCCCCTGCCTTCCGGTGGGGGGGATCAGCGGGGCAGGGGGCTGTGCCTGGACTTGGACCGCCCCTGGCCGGTTGGAACCGCGGGACCTGACCCAGCCATTCCCTTTATACAACCCTATCGGCCGCCATTCCGGGCGGTGGGAAGTGGCTTGCCCATCCCTGGGCACGACGAACTGGGGGTGCCTGCGGCATCCATCCTCCCAGCCAGTACCATCTGGTTGCAGCGGTGTGGGGCGGCTTGGCAAGTCACTGGTCTACCCCAGGTCTGTATGTTTGTCACGCAGCCGACTATCCTGACTCTCGCCCTCACGACTGGTTGTTGGCCGGCTTGGCAGTTCCTCCAACTCCTGCCCGTGAGGATCCTGTTCGGAGGCGGAACATGGGGAGAGATAGGGCCTCCAAGTCTGTGACTGCCCCCACACAAACTAAAATTGACCGCTTCACCACCCAAGGCCCGACCCGCCTGGACAGGCAGATGGTGCTCCCCCCGCCCTGGGCACGGACCTTGCGACTATCCTGCAGGCCATTAGCTCGTCGCAGGCCTCGGTGGAGGGGAAGATAGGGGAGATCAAGGTGGATGTGTCTCTTCTCCGGCAAGATCTCCGCAACGCCACGGCTCGGATCACCGAAGCGGACTCCCGAATCTCGACTGCGGAGGACGATATTTGCCACCTTAAAGACCAAGTGGCTGGCCTGAGCTCCCTCGCCAGTGAACTTCACCGGCGCGCCAAAGACGCCGCAAATCGCGCGCGCCGCAACAACCTCCATCTGGTGGGCTTCCCGGAAGGGGTTGAGAAGAATCAGGTGGCTGCCTTTGTGGAGGCTTGGTTTACCTCTTGGATGCCGTAGGACTCCCTGTCTGCTTGGTACGTGGTGGAGAGGGGCCAACGGTCACTGGCCCCAAGGTCACCGACCGGGCCCCCCCCCCGCCCCTTTATCCTGAAGATCCTCAACTTCAAGGATCGCAATGCAATCTTGCGTGAAGCACGTTCCCAGGCCCATTGAAATTTCAGAACCACACCATTATTTTTTTTCCCGGATTACACCAAGGAAGTGCAAGACCAACGTCGATCCTACACCAAGGTCAAGAAGAAGCTGAGATCTCTGGGCCTCCAATACCAATTGCAATTCCCAGCGCGCCTATGGGTGATCTTCCAAAACTCCACCCACTTCTTCGACTCTCCCCAGGCGGCCTGGACTTGGTTGACTGAGGAGCGGCCCCTCTGGCAGCGGTACGTCCCGCCCCCGGTCCGCCGGGCTCCCTCACCGCACGGCCCCTGTCACCGGGGCGCCAGCGTCGGCGGCGCACACACTCCAACAGGAGACGCCGATCCCAGGCGGCGTCCCACAGATCCTCCAGCCTAGCGGCCCATGGTCCTCGGAGTTCATCCGGCTCCTCAGCCTCCCCTCTGCGTCTCAGAATCCAGGCTTCTGATGGCCTGGTGGCGGACCCCCCATCTCCGGGCCGGCGGGGCCTCCCGGGAACAGACACGACCTTTCTCGCAGCCCGAACCTGTGAAGTATTGATAACCGACTGCTGAGGCGGCTTGCTCCCGGGGATGTGCCCCGACTTTGGGATGATCTGGGGTTCTGGAAGACTGTTTCGCTCTGAGTCTTTGTCTTCCTGCCGAGACATTGTATATCCGCTCATATGGAGGGGTCCTTCCACGCTTCTCAACCCGAGCATTTTAGTTTGGTTACTGGTTCTGGGGGGTTGACAGATGCTTCTGTTCTCGAAGTATAGGGTGGGGGAGGGGTAGGGGAGAGGGTTGGGAATGTTTGCTCCCACGGTTTCTTATTGTTTATTGTTGTTTTGTTGCACCCTCACCCACATGATAATCAATTCCACTTCTAAATGGGTCCATTATCCATGGTCCTTCTCACCAGCACACTTTTGCACCTGCTCCGGGCCCAGCATTTGCCATTGGCTCTCCAGGGCCTGACGGGACACTGCAACGACCTTCAACCCCCATGACTGACACACCATTTTCGAAGGCTGCCCTTCATATCTTATCATGGAAGTCAATGGCCCACTAGACCGCCACAAACGAACGACCGTCCTGTGTTACGCACAGAGCCTCAAATTAGGGGCGCTTCTGCTTCAGGAGACGTACTTAATGGGGAATCACTGCCCCTTCCTGGCGCGGTACGGCTATGATAGGGTTTGGCACTCGGGCTTCGCTCAAGGATCCCGTGGTGTGGCCATAATATTAAAACGCACCCTACCCTTTGTACTTACACAAGCTATTCACGACCCACAGGGCACGTTTGTGATCGTCTGCGGCACACTAGGGGGCACGCCTCTTAATCTTGTGTCCTTGTACTCACCCCCCTCGATGCTCGCCATGACTCTAAAACAATCCACCGCTCTGCTGTCTATCCTCCCCCTGGGACCCACTATTATTGGGGGCGACATTAACGCTGTCTCTGCACCGCCTCTTGACACGACAGGTCCTCCATCTCCTTCCAGGCTGGTGCAAGCAAAACAGTTAACTAGTTGGGCTGAATCCCTTGGCCTTTGCGATGCATGGCGAATCTGGCACCCACATGTTAAGCAGTTCACGCACACCTCCGCCGCACACCACACGCAAGCGCGCATAGATGCCATTTTCATTCTATCTACGGATTGCACCACGATCCAAGACGTCGGAATACTACCAAGAGGTATCTCCGACCACTCCCTGCTGCTCCTTAGTACAGGGGCTCCTCCCCCTTACCTGCGCCCAGTGTGGCGGTTAAACGCTTGGTTCCTTCAAGACAAGGAACTCAAGAAGGTGGTGGGATCAGAGCTGCAGCAGTACTTCGCCACCAATGCGGGCTCGGTTTCTTCCCCGGGTACCCTGTGGGAGGCGGGCAAGGCCACTATTCGCGGCTATGCCAAAGGCCACGTCCAACGTCAGCGGCAGGCCCAAATGCTTCAAATTACCTCACTGGAGGTGCAGGCACTGCGCCTTGAACAATCAGGAGCGGCGCCTTGCGAGCATTCGAGCTGAAATCAGCAGCTCTCGTTGAGGCCGCTAAGCTCCTGTGGAGATCTTCCGTGGCCAGAGTTTATGGCTGGGGTGACAAAAACTGTATAATCCTTCATAGGCTCGCCACGTACCCCAGAGAAAACCACATCATCCCAGAAATATTGGATAAGGATGGGTTGACACAACGGTCCCCGGCGGCTATGGCCGGCGCTTTTGCCACCGTCTACCTTCGCATGTATGCCAAACGAACTCCGGTGCGGTCGCTCGGTGAATTGTTGGACGCCGGGGGTGCCCACCTCCCTCAGCTGGACTCTACTGCCCAAGCTGATCTTGACCGCCCAATTTCCCACAACGAGATTCACAAGGCTATTGCTTCCACCTCATCGGGTAAGACTCCCGGCCCGGATGGCCTCCCCCAGGAGTATTATGCAGTGTACCGAGAAACCCTCGTGCCTCGCCTTGCGGACTTGTATGCTGAGGCATTGGAGAAAGGTTCCTTCCCGCCCGAGACGGATATGGCCACCATCGTGGTCCTCCCAAAGTCGCAACCGCCAGCCCCCCACTGCTCTGACTACCGTCCCATCTCCCTCATTAATACGGACATTAAATTGTACGTCACAATCCTTGCCCAAAGGTTGAAGCCCTACCTTACCACGTTAGTCCACCAGGATCAGTACAAATTCATGCCACAGCGAGGCATTAGACACTGCCTCCGGTGGCTGCACCTGGCCCTCCGCGAGGTGCTTTCCCCCTACCTGGTGCTCCTTCTCATCGATTTTGAGAAGGCGTTCAACTCCGTGGACTGGACTTACCTAGACGATGTGCTTAATGCAATGGGTTTCGGCCCCCGCTTCCGTCAGCTAGTCAGGATTCTGTACACCCGGCCCAAGAAGCGCATCTTGGTCAACGGGGTTCTCTCCAATGCCTTCCCCATTCAAAGGGGGATGAGACAGGGTTGCCCCCTCTCACCCCTCCTCCTTGCTTTGGCAATGGAGCCTCTAGCGACCTTGATTTGGTCCGAGAATCTCGTTCGCGGATGGGAATGGCCCAACTCCGTGGTGGACAAGATCGCTCTTTACGCGGACGATGTCCTGCTCTTTTTAACCGACCCCGCCCAATCTGGTCCTCATTGTCTTCAGAGCCTGCGTTCTTTCGGGCAAACCTCCGGCCTCCGAATGAATTCTAATAAGTCGGTCCTGGTCTCACTCCACCTCTCCAGAGAGTGCTACGACTGGCAGTCCACGGTACCGCTTCGGCGTCAGTCTCTTAAATAGCTTGGGATCTGGGTTGCTCTCCTCCCAGAACTGGGATGGTCCCTTAATGTCACCCCGCTCATGAAGAAAGCTAAGGCGGATCTCCACAAATGGCAGACACTACCTCTGAACCCCCTGGGAAGGGTCGCCTTGTTTAAAATGATGATCCTTCCCAGGTTTCTTTATGTCCTCCAAAACACCTCTGTTAGACCCGTCTGCTTCTGAGAGTCCCCTCACCACTATGATTTCTTTTGTTCCCCTGTACCTCCCAAAATTTGTCGCTTTTCTTTGTCTACCAGGACTTTTTATGTGTTGTTTCATGGGGTTGGATGTTCCTTGACGCCCAGTTGCTGACAAGGTTTGTGGCACCTATTTACAAGGCGCCTGCCCAAACCTGTGGCATCACAAACTGGGGTTGTCAACCTGTATAAATGGCCCTAAAATGGTGGACACTCTTTTTCCTCATGTGAAGTGACTCGCATTGGAGCCTTCATGAACCCTGGCCTTTTGAGGTTTTGGCGCCCTTTGTTTGGCGCGCATTCCTGACAGGAATTCCTTTATTTCCCTCAGGTACACAAAATGGCTGCTCTAGAACCCCAGTACGGTGGCTGTTAGTGTCCTAAATACCCCTCAAGAGTGCCATGTCATTGTCACAGCCAGAGAAGGTTCTAGAACCTTCTGGCTCGTGCCAGTATCCCAGGGCACTGGCTATATAAGGCCCAGTCCCTGGCGGCCATTTTAGATGATGAGATTAGATGAGAAGAGATTCCAGACTTGACACCAGATTGGCACCTGCCCTGTTGACCCCTGAGGTGGCTGGTAGCGCAGGCAGTAGAGCAGCAAAGGGTTGCTGGCGTTGTTTCTGACTGGCGTTCCAGTCAGCTGCGTGAGAAGTGACCTAGCGCCTACAGCGCCTGCCCAGAGAGTACCTCATTGCCCCCAAAGACTGTGGCCAGATTCGTGTGCCTCCCCGCCCCCCCGGTGGTGAACTGTGATCGATTCAACGAGTCGCGAGGCGAGAGCAAGTTCGCCGCGACCGCGATCGTCTGCTGTGCCCCCTCCGCGACAGGCGCCTCTAGAGGGGAGCTTGGACGTCTCCGAGCCCCACCGGCGTAGAGCGCTTCCTGCGCAGATTGAAGGTGAGGTGGTGCGCCGGGGCGGGGAAAGGCCGGCCTTCGTTGGGCGGGACTAGCGTCTCTGCCACTCCCCAGTGACCCGCGAGCTGTAGCTGTGGGCGGGAACCACCTTGTATGCGGAAGTCAGAGGGAGGTCCGTGGAGCCCCTGAGAACCCCGTCGCTGACGAGAGAAGTGCTGTGCTCGACTGAATCGTATTCCGATTACAGCCGATGTGAGGTGGGGCCGTTTCTTCATAGTGAATGCAGCGTTGTGAAGGAACTGTGAACCGGCATTCATTTGACTGTGCGTGAAGGTTGTGTGACCTCTCCGGCAGCCCGTTCGTCAGTCTAAAGACTTTGAACTGGTGCCGCCTGTGTTCTAGTGGTGCTAAAGCCCATAGGCGCGCATAGACTTCACCGGCAAAAGCAGAGATCCTATCCTGGTGACAGCCGAGTGCAAATGATGTATTCACTGTGTTTCCTTGCCTTCTAGATATATGCGCATACACCCTGAATGATCATTAAAGAGTCCCAAACCTTATTTTGTGCTCAGAGAAGCCGTATACATGGTCATTGAAATCAACACAAACTGTAAGAGATATCTTTCCCATTTAAAACGTATTGCAAATGTGATGTTCCTAAAGTATTTAATTGGTGGCAGCGATACCAGAAGAAACATGTGGTTGCTTATTTAAATGAACCAGTATTTATTCTGATATTTATTCTGATATTTATTGTGATATTCATTCCTGAAGTTATTCTATTTATTAATACTATTTATTACCGAATTGAAGCCCAGAACTGTATGACCAAAAGAAATGTGTATGTGCTTTCCCAGTCAACCCTATTTACAACAAAGAACTTTTATATAAAGGAATCGTATTTTTCTACAGCAGTGGTGTGGTGTCCTTCTTTTTGGTGTGGATGTGCAAGTAGTTATTATTGGGTCGGAGCCGGCTTAACACTACAGCCTTCACTTGCCTTGTCACTTGAGCCAAGCTACCCCCTTTGTGCTGGGCTTGCCCATCGCAGGTCCAACATAAAATTGGTGCTCAGCGGGTGGGATTGCGAGCCGTGCTTGTTTTGTACCCCATAATAATTCAGTGTGCACCACAGGTACACACCCGGAGTTTCCTCCTAGCGGCCCTCAAATTCAACGTTTTGCTTTTTCCAAATTCTTTCCTGGAGGTGGGTGGAAGTGACCCTCAAAGTTCTTATCCTGGTCACCTACTTCGGGGTGGTTGTCCACACTTTTCACTGACAAGATGGAATTCGAAATGTCAGAGCTGGAGACCTATACAGTGGCACAGCTCAAGGAGTTCTGTCAGGAGAGGGGAGTGTTCGTCAGGCGAGGGGCCAAAAGAGAGGAGCTCCGTACTAGTCTGCGAGCATGGGTGGAAGCACACACGGAGGGAACGGTGGAGGAGGAGGAATCGGACAGAGGTACTGTCATTGATAGGACTGCGGAATGTCTCCCGGGGGTGGGTGAGATGTCAATCAGCCCCAAGGTAACCTCACGGGAGGGCAGCAGTGTGTCATCGAGAGGGTTGTCAGAGACCGAGTTAGCTGACAGGAGAGAGGAAAGACTGTTAAGGTGGGAAATAGCAAAAATGGAGTTGGAAGAAAGAGGGAGGAGATTCTCAGAAGTCCGGGCAGGGCGCTTCCCAGAAGAAAGAGGGGGGAGATAACAAGAAACAGGAGTTCTCCGAAGGCCCCCAAAATACCTTTAAGGGGAAAAGTTTCTTCTCCACTTCTAAGGCTAACCCGCAGAAGAACCCTAATCCTGGCCAGAGTCAGCAGCCAAGGGTTATCCATTGCTTTGAGTGCGGTGGTATTGGACATTATAAGGGAGACGTGAAATGCCCAAAGAGACCACCCCCTCCCACTGGAGGAAAGGCCCCGGGAGTCGCTAGTGTAGCGCTCGGGGAGGAGATGCCCTTAGTTAAGGGGGGGGAGTGGGCGGGTGTCACCTTAGTGTCCCTGGGTGATCGGGAGATGGTTCCAAAGATCCAGGTGCCCTCAAATACTACCAAGTATGGGCAATGGGTCACCATCAATGGCCATAGAGGGGAAGCTCTGAGAGATACAGGAGCCAGTATGACTATGGTAAGGAGTCATCTGGTGTCCTCAGAGCAGGTGATTCCAGGCGTACTTCATCCAGCCGCGATGGCTGATGGCAGAATGGGCCACTATCCTGTGGCCGAGGTTCCCTTTGAGTGGGGAGGGGTTGCAGGTTCACTTCGAGTTGCCGTAAGCCCCGCCGTGCCAGTTGATTGTCTGCTGGGCAATGATATGGAGCACAATGCTTGGAAGGAGGTGGAATACCGGACTCATACGGAGATGCTGGGTACACCTGATTGGGCCTGTGTGAGTACCAGGTCTGCGGCTGCTCGGGAGGAGAAGTCGCGTGGGTTGGAGCCTGGAACAATGGCCCACCCAGCTGCTGATGAGGGAACATCTCGAGGACAGGAAGAGCCTGCCTCGATGTCCGTGCCCCGTGAGACGGATAGGCCACCTGCGGAGGTGGACCCGGAGTCCGTGGAGGAGGACATGGTTCCGCTGGAGGGCTTGCCTATCCCCGCTGAGTGGCGAGTGGAGGGAGGACCATCCAGGGAGGAACTGAGCAGGGGACAAAGGGAATGTCCCACCCTTGAGGGTCTGAGGCAAAAGGCTGAAGCCCAGGCAGCAGGTAACGAGTCTGGGAACTATCGTGTTTACTGGGAGGATGGTCTCCTCTACAGTGAGCCCAGGGCACCAGTGCACGGATTGTCACGGGCCCTGGTAGTCCCACAGTGTTACCGAGCCTTCCTATTAGAGTTGGCTCATGAGATTCCCTTGGCAGGACACTTGGGTCAGGACAAGACCTTTGCCCGGCTTGTCCCTCACTTTTATTGGCCTCGAATGAGGGTGGCGTCCGACACATACTGTCGGTCGTGGGTGTCATGCCAAGCCAGTGGGAAAACAGGGACGAAGCTGAAGGCTCCCCTGGAACCACTTCCCGTCGTTGGCACCCCCTTTAAAAGGGTGGGCATCGACATTGCTGGGCCCCTAGATCCACCTACATCATCCGGTCACAGGTTTATCCTGGTCCTGGTGGATCACGCCACAAGGTATCCAGAGGCAGTTCCTCTGAGAACCATTACTGCACCAGTAGTGGCAAAGGCCCTGATGGGGATCTTTACCCGAGTGGGATTCCCCAAGGAAGTTGTGTCTGACAGGGGGACCAACTTCCTGTCAGCATATATGCGGGCCATGTGGAAGGAGTGTGGAGTGACTTATAGGTTCACCACTCCTTATCACCCACAGACCAATGGTCTTGTGGAAAGGTTCAACCAAACCTTGAAGGGTATGATCAGAAGTCTACCCGAAAGCCTGCGGAGGAAATGGGACGTCCTCCTACCCTGTTTGCTCTTTTCCTACAGGGAAGTGCCGCAAAAGGGAGTGGGCTTCAGCCCCTTCGAGCTTTTGTACGGGCACCCTGTACGTGGACCTCTCAGCCTGGTGAGGGACTCCTGGGAAAAGTCTCCCCGGAAAGTTCCCCAGGATGTGGTGAGCTACATGCTGGCCTTCCGAAGCCAAATGGCTAAGTTGTGGGAGCAAGCTTCTAACAACTTGGAAGCCAGTCAGGCAGTTATGAAAGCGTGGTATGACCACAACGCTCACCCAGTGGAGTTGGAGCCTGGCCAGAAGGTGTGGGTGATGGAGCCTGGAGAGCTGAGTGCCCTCCAGGACCGTTGGACAGCCCCCTATGAGGTATTGGAGAAGAGGGGCAAGTCTACCTATCTGGTGGACGTAAAGACCCCTCGGCATCCGCATTGGGTGTTACATGCCAATCGCCTCAAGCCCCACTACGAGAGGCCCGAAGTCATGTTGGTTATGGTGACTGACGGATTGGAGGAAGAGGACACGGAGCCTCTCCCCGACCTTTTTGTGTCTCAAGAAAAGGATGGGTCAGTGGAGGGAGTGAAACTCTCGCCAACCCTGACTCCTGAGCAGCAGGAGGAATGTCGCCAGGTCTTGGGGTCATTCGCTCCTCTGTTCTCCCTTGTCCCGGGTAAGACCCACCTGTGTACCCATGACGTGGACACAGGGGACAGCCCACCTATGAAGTCAAAGTCTTACCGGCTGTCTGACAAGGTGAAGGCCAGTATCCAAAGCGAAGTAGCTAAGATGCTGGAGCTAGGAGTCATCGAACCTTCAAGTAGCCCTTGGTCTAGCCCGGTGGTTTTGGTTCCCAAAGCTGCCCCACCTGGCACCACACCAGAATTGCGATTCTGTGTGGACTACCGAGGACTAAATTCGGTAACCAAAACGGATGCTCATCCGATCCCTCGGGCGGATGAATTGATTGACCGGTTGGGAGCTACCCAATATCTCAATACCATTGACCTCACTGCAGGGTACTGGCAGATTCCCATGTCTGATGGAGCCAAGGAAAGGTCAGCCTTCTCCACGCCTGATGGACACTACCAGTTTTGCGTCATGCCCTTTTGGGCTCAAGAACGCTCCTGCCACTTTTCAGCGGCTGGTGAACACGATCCTCACCGGGATGGAGTCATTCTCTGCTGCTTACTTGGATGACATAGCTGTCTTCAGTAGCAGTTGGGAGGATCACTTGCAGCACTTGCAAGCCGTTCTCCAGGCCCTGGAACGCGCTGGCTTGACGATCAAGGCCAGCAAATGTCAGATTGGACAGGGGTCGGTAGTGTACTTAGGACACTTGGTGGGCCGGGGAACGGTGCGGCCCCTTCAGGCGAAGATTGAGGCAATCATGGCCTGGAAACCCCCCAAGACCCAGACTGAGATCCGAGCCTTCCTGGGCCTCACAGGTTACTACAGACGATTCGTGAAGGGGTATGGCACTATCGTGGCACCCCTTACAGAACTCACGGCCAAGAAGCAACCCAGGGGAGTCATTTGGACGGAGGCTTGCCAGCGAGCCTTCGACACTCTGAAACAAGCATTGTGTAAAGCTCCAGTCCTGAAGGCTCCAGATTTTTCAAAAGAGTTCATTGTCCAGACAGATGCATCCGACATTGGCATTGGGGCGGTGCTATCGCAACTCAATGAAGAGGGTCTGGATCAACCCGTGGTCTTTCTGTCACGAAGACTGCTTCCCCGGGAACAGAGGTGGAGTACCATCGAGCGGGAAGCCTTTGCGGTGGTCTGGGCACTGAAGAAGCTGCGACCATATTTGTTTGGTTCACACTTCCTTGTTCAGACAGACCACCGACCCCTTTGTTGGCTCATGCAAATGAAAAGGGAAAATCCCAAACTGTTGAGGTGGTCTATCTCCCTACAGGGAATGGACTTTCGGGTGGAACACCGGCCCGGAGTTGACCACGCCTTAGTGTTGAGGACTCCCAAGGGGTTGGGTAGCTCTCCCCACTTTCAGCTGGGGGGGACGCGTGTTAGACCCGTCTGCTTCTGAGAGTCCCCTCACCACTATGATTTCTTTTGTTCCCCTGTACCTCCCAAAATTTGTCGCTTTTCTTTGTCTACCAGGACTTTTTATGTGTTGTTTCATAGGGTTGGATGTTCCTTGACGCCCAGTTGCTCACAAGGTTTGTGGCACCTATTTACAAGGCGCCTGGCCAACCTGTGGCATTACAAACTGGGGTTGTCAACCTGTATAAATGGCCCTAAAATGGTGGACACTCTTTTTCCTCATGTGAAGTGACTCCCATTGGAGCCTTCATGAACCCTGGCCTTTTGAGGTTTTGGCGCCCTTTGTTTGGCGCGCATTCCTGAAAGGAATTCCTTTATTTCCCTCAGGTACACTAAATGGCTGCTCTAGAACCCCAGTACGGTGGCTGTTAGTGTCCTAAATACCCCTCAAGAGTGCCATGTCATTGTCACAGCCAGAGAAGGTTCTAGAACCTTCTGGCTCGTGCCAGTACCCCAGGGCCCTGGCTATATAAGGCCCAGTCCCTGGCGGCCATTTTAGATGATGAGATTAGATGAGAAGAGATTCCAGACTTGACACCAGATTGGCACCTGCCCTGTTGACCCCTGAGGTGGCTGGTAGCGCAGGCAGTAGAGCAGCAAAGGGTTGCTGGCGTTGTTTCTGACTGGCGTTCCAGTCAGCTGCGTGAGAAGTGACCTAGCGCCTACAGCGCCTGCCCAGCGAGTACCTCATTGCCCCAAAAGACTGTGGCCAGATTCGTGTGCCTCCCCGCCCCCCCCGGTGGTGAACTGTGATCGATTCAACGAGTCGCGAGGCGAGAGCAAGTTTGCCGCGACCGCGATCGTATGCTGTGCCCCCTTCGCGACAGGCGCCTCTAGAGGGGAGCTTGGACGTCTCCGAGCCCCACCGGCGTAGAGCGCTTCCTGCGCAGATTGAAGGTGAGGTGGTGCGCCGGGGCGGGGAAAGGCCGGCCTTCGTTGGGCGGGACTAGCGTCTCTGCCACTCCCCAGTGACCCAGGAGCTGTAGCTGTGGGCGGGAACCACCTTGTATGCGGAAGTCGGAGGGAGGTCCGTGGAGCCCCTGAGAACCCCGTCGCTGACGAGAGAAGTGCTGTGCCCGACTGAATCGTATTCCGATTACAGCCGATGTGAGGTGGGGCCGTTTCTTCATAGTGAATGCAGCGTTGTGAAGGAACTGTGAACCGGCATTCATTTGACTGTGCGTGAAGGTTGTGTGACCTCTCCGGCAGCCCGTTCGTCAGTCTAAAGACTTTGAACTGGTGCCGCCTGTGTTCTAGTGGTGCTAAAGCCCATAGGCGCGCATAGACTTCACCGGCAAAAGCAGAGATCCTATCCTGGTGACAGCCGAGTGCAAATGATGTATTCACTGTGTTTCCTTGCCTTCTAGATATACGCGCATACACCCTGAATGATCATTAAAGAGTCCCAAACCTTATTTTGTGCTCAGAGAAGCCGTATACATGGTCATTGAAATCAACACAAACTGTAAGAGATATCTTTCCCATTTGAAACGTATTGCAAATGTGATGTTCCTAAAGTATTTAATTGGTGGCAGCGATACCAGAAGAAACATGTGGTTGCTTATTTAAATGAACCAGTATTTATTCTGATATTTATTCTGATATTTATTGTGATATTCATTCCTGAAGTTATTCTATTTATTAATACTATTTATTACCGAATTGAAGCCCAGAACTGTATGACCAAAAGAAATGTGTATGTGCTTTCCCAGTCAACCCTATTTACAACAAAGAACTTTTATATAAAGGAATTGTATTTTTCTACAGCAGTGGTGTGGTGTCCTTCTTTTTGGTGTGGATGTGCAAGGAGTTATTATTGGGTCGGAGCCGGCTTAACACTACAGCCTTCACTTGCCTTGTCACTTGAGCCAAGCTACCCCCTTTGTGCTAGGCTTGCCCATCGCAGGTCCACCAACCCCCTTCTGTTTCCCACAGACATGGTTTCGGGAGCTAGATACTATGGCTACTAAATTCCTCTGGGGGGGAGGGAGGGCTCGGCTGGCGTTAAACACTTGCCAGATTCCATCATTCGATGGCGGCATGGGGATGACACACTTATACCTATACTACCTGGCGACTCGTCTGCTGAGTATACATGACTGGTTCAACGGGGGCTGGTCTGTTCCAGCCTATAGGCTTGAACTAAGTGAGCTTGGCCTGCCCAGAATCCAATCCCTACTATACGGGGATCCCATCCCATCCACCTTGCCTGATGTCACACACTCCGCGCTCTTAGCCTGGAGGGCGGCTCTAAGACACACCCAGTGGACACACAAACTCACCCAGCACACGCCTCTATGGCATGGTACGTGGCTCAGGGAGGTCAGTGAGTTACAGGGGTTTTGAGCGTGGGATCTAATAGGGATCTCCCAGCTCGGTGATGTGTGGGCAGGCGGCCACATGCGCTCCTTTAAAGACCTTCAGTCCAGATATTCCCTGCACCCATCCCAATTCCATAAATATCTACAACTCAGACACGGCCTCCACGTACACGTACCGGTTGATACCAGGATCCCTGAATACGGCCCCCCTGAAGCACAGACAATGCTAGGCGACTTGGGGAAGGGGGGTATTTCCAGCATCTATCGAACACTGGTCAACAACACCCGGACCTCACTGGACCACCTCAGGGACCAATGGGAGGAGTGGATAGGTCCTCTGGACGAGGAGGATTGGCGGGATGCCCTTATGTCACCCAGATTGATTACCACTTCCGCTAAACTCCGCTTGATCCGATTATACTATTTGCATGCCGCCTACTTAACTCCGAAACGCCTACACTGAGCCGGCCTCTCCCCATCCGCCTCGTGTGCGAGGTGCGGTCAAGAACATGCCGACTTCTTGCACATGGTTTGGGCGTGTCCACAGTTGGCTCAATTCTGGGGCAAGATCGAAGGTGAGCTGACCGAGGTCCTGGAGTGGGAGGTCCCTCATGATCCAAGTCACTCCCTTCTCGTGATTACAGACGGGCTAGACGGGTCCAGAAATTAGAAATTATTCTACAACACAGCCATGGTTGTGGCCAAGCGGGACATAGCCGCCTTCTGGAAGCTTCCCACACCACCAGGTTCTGAGAAATGGCGAAGGGGGGTGGATTGGTGTGAGGTGCAGGAGAAACCCTTGTATGAGGCACAGGGTGCCCTAAGAAATTCCGGAGGGTCTGGGGCAAATGGCTGGGAGCCGTGGTATAGCTTGCACTTTGTACAGGAAGTTTGTATCTACTGATGCATGGCGGGTTAAAAGTGATGTATTTGCTCTTTACGTGTCTCGCAACACTACTGGTACTACCTAATGTCGTATTGGTGGTGCATGTTTTTCCTTTTTGTAAAACAATAAAATTGGTTATAAAAAAAAAAGTATTCTTTTTAACAACTTTTTTAGCTAGACCTCATTATCAACCTGTGGAATACAGCATTTTAATAGACACATTGAGTCCATATTCAAATTTGCACATACGTTAAAGTATAAACTAATCATAGAAATGCTGAGTTTATATAAGAGCAAATGTCTCTCTGTGAGGGTATATGACACCGGGCCATGGGTCTAATGTAAAGAAGGGGGCCCTCCACAGAGCTCAAAATTGGTTTAATGTGTGTATTATTGTCAGTTCATGGGGGCACTGCTACACACATATACCATTAGAAACTTGGAATGCCATACCTGGAGGATTTGGTTGGGCTTGCATCACTGCTATTGTGGATCAAATGTGGATCGAATGTTGTGAACCCCAGAGGTTGGCCTTGTTAGAACTTGCATTACTGTCTGTCTGTCAGACCAGATTCCTTGGCTTTACTACTCGAGGAAAACGTTTGAGATAATAGGTCACAGATACTATGCAAATCCCTCTTAAAATTGAGCATGAATATAAAGAACTGAGCAAACAACATTATTTGGACTATTGCATGAACATTCGCCTAGAGAAAGCCCAGGCCAAGGATTCCATAGTTAAATATTTATCACTGTCAACACCCAGGAGCTTGGAGCCGTACTTAGCATGGATTATAAATTCAACTCAATGTTATCATCTTACACTTTTTAGGTTATGTTAATTTCACTTTAAATATTTGCTTTCCCTTTCTCCATGTTGTTGTAACAAAGTTTCCAAGCAAAGCACTAGTCACTAGACTGTTTCGCACTTTGTATTCAGCTCCGAGGTCCTCCTTTCCAGTCTCCATTTTGCAAAAGACAAATCTGAGACAATGTAAAGATAAGCTTCTTTTTTTGCAGTATCTAGAATCACCAAATATTTGTTATGCAATGTTGGATTTTATAACAGTGGCTTTTACTATTAGGAGACTATATGATGTTTAACAACTTGCAATATATATGCACTATGAATAGCACATGAGCACTTTATCTCCTATTGAATAAGTATATGCATTTGCTGAAATGATAATTCTTTGTATTTTTGCTGATGTTATGCTTTTATGGTTCCGGACAAATAAATATATTTTGATTGATTGATTGACAGCAACCAATAAAAACCACGGCATTTAAAAAAACTAGGTTACATGCGCCAATCTATTTAGATTTTACCCCATAAAAGCCTGAAACACCATTTTGCCTCCTCCTTCTTTGCTGAAGTCTGAACCATAATAACCATCCACTTGTCAAACTTTGATGGCCCTTGAATCTTCATAGCCAAACAGTTCAAACAACGGCACCTGGGCAACACTCACAGAATAACTGATGCCAGAAGAATCCTCCTGTATCCACTTCAATTCCGAAACACAGACCTTCTGAATCTCTTCATCAGGCTGGTGGTGGATGAGGATAGATCTCATCCCTGTTTGATCTTGTTACCTGCAACTACAAGAAGAAAAGAAACAAATGTAAAACTGTACTTCAAATCCATGCACAAATAAACATACCAATTGGGTGGGTCAATAAACAATAAGGTACAGATATAACAAGTAAATCACCTTACTGATGTTACATAAACATGATATATCAGATGACTTTGGATGGGATAATCTTCGCCTTGTGTCCTTAAAAGAATTGAAAGCTCTTGTCATATAAGCTGGAAGTCTATGTCAGGACTGAAGTCTCAGATTATACTTGTTTAAAGCTGTCCCACAAGAACAGAGGCTACATCAACAACTGGCTTATGGTAAAAAGTTCTGAATGTGGACACTGACGACTAATCAGTTGCTGCCATGATATACTTCGATCTGGACCCTAAGGAGAAGGACTTCAAAGCCATAGCACCTCTCACGGAGTGGGCACCAAATATATATACATCTATCCCAACTTTCGTTAACAACCTTCACGTCTACCTAGCTAAACCGGTAGCAGAGAGAGGTCCAAATGCTTTCTGTAGAGCGTTCATCAACTACCCACTAAAGTGTTGGCAAAACTCCCTTGTACAGTCTTCATACTTCTTCAGACACTGTACCACAGAGTTTGTGATTATGTCGGAAACAAGGTACAACATAGGTCTACTGATAGTCTTGGACTATTTTGAAATGGTAAAAGAAAGTCCAGTAGGAGAAGATATTCTACCTGCTAAGTCGAGTACTTTGACATCTAAAATTCTTTTGCATGAGATTAAACAGAGTAAAATCATCAACTTTTCTGACAAATGTTTACAGGACAAATCTCCATTATCAGGTCAAATTTCCCAAAAACTAAGGTCCCTATTGATGTCCTTCAAAACAGATTATCATGATTTGGGGGAGAGTCAGTCGAATAACTCTCATCAGCTTACAAATAATAGAGGGCTCTCCAACTGGCTTACCCTCCACTGGCGAGTGACCCACTGAAATGGCTAATCGAGAATTGTTTAATGACCTGTAAGCCAGTCCAGATTCAGCTAACTGTGACAAACAATGAACTATCATGCTCACTTCTGCCTCCATGGACCACCACCCCGCTCAATACAAGAAGTTAGCTTGAAGGAAAAGTCTGGCAAACACCAACATTCCCTGATACCCACCAGGCCTTGAGGCTGAGTTGCCCTACCTGGTCGCTTGGGTACCGTAAGAAGGCCCTGGAGCTTCGGAACCCTCATTGGAAAATCACACAACAGGTCAAGAAAGATGGAAAACCATTGTTGTGCCCTTCACAATGGAGCCACATTCTGACAGCTTACCTGAGTCAGTTCTCTGGGGATCATTACAAACCGTGGAAAAGTGTTGTTTTGTGGCAAATCCTGTAGAAATGCATCTGTTCCCTAAGCCAGTGGATCTGGTCTCCAACTGAAAAAGATCAGTAGTTGTCTGTTGAGGTGGGAAGCAAAAAGAACTATCTGGCATGATCTGACTGAGGTTCTCGAAAACTGAGGGAACTAGCCTCTAATTGCTGTTGTCCCTTAAAAAACGCAGGTCTCACTCAGCTGTCACATTGCTCTGACCTGGAATGTATTCTGTTGTGACAGAGAACTGATGTTGCAGACAATAATACAAAAAATCCTTTGCTATTTCCGTCAGTAAACAGGACTTGGTGCCTTGGTGCCGTTTCTACAGAACCTTGGCCTGATTAATTCTATAGGCATTTTTGGTTACAAAGTTCTTCGAGCTGGATGTTGTCACACCTTCCGGTTTTTTGATCGGGTGAGTGGTTGCTTCAGAATGTAAGATACTGCACCGGTTAGGTGAATCGTGTTTTATGTTTGGATTATGTCATTAGTGTGTTTTATGTTTTTGTTTGTTTTTTAGAAAGTAATTGGAAATTAATTCCCTGTGTGGTACTTTTTAAATAAGTACACATATTGGTACTGATAGAGCAAGCATCGCATCGCGACTTGCTCGAGTCAAGAACCTCGCCCGTGTGTAATCAATTAATAAATTGTACGTCTTACTAATCTTTTATTTTCATATTCGAACAAGGTAGAGGAAGCTTGCATACGTGTATTTCTAATACAACTAATCCATGTCTTTAAAAACATGGCCGCCGCTTGAAAAGTGCTTCTGCGCATGCGTCAGTCACACTCACGTGACCTGACGTAGTTATAAATTTTGGAGGGAAAGGGTGCGCATGCGTAATACCCAGCTTTCGTGAATAACGTGGTAATGCTCTTGTGAGTGTGTATATGTTGCTAACATTTAAACTGCATAGTATATTTTTATAATGATAAGTTTGAAGTACAAGACCAATGATGTGTTTACATACATTTATTTCTATGTATTAATTTGTTCTCGCTTACTTTTCATGTACTGCGGGAAATGGGGGTCCGAACCGGTTGGGAGCCATATTGAGGGTCTCTTCTGCGCAGACTCGTGGTGTCCTGAAAGGTGGCAACATCGGACAGTGGAACTCAGCCAGCTGGCAGCCACCGTCAAGATACTCATGAGAAAGCCACCTCTGCCCTACGAGAACGGAGAAAGTTGCTGCTTATATGATACAATGTGTGTTGCGCTACTATTTGCCGTGCAGTTTCTCATGGGAACCCCAATCTTGCTAGGCGGTACCCAGAGATGTAAATTAGGCCTCCAAATAGTCTATTCTGATTGGTGTGTTACCCAAAGCCTACCTTAGGACCAATCCAAATTGAGGGATTCTGACACTTTGCAACATTGGGGGGTGGTACACCGTCCCCAAACAGTATAACTACCCTGGGTTCACCTAGGGAAATTGTCCGACTTGTCTGGTTTAGCTGACCTGTCACTGACCCAACGCACTCAATAGGTGACTGAAGATACAGAGTACTGCGGAGCACTCTGTCCGAAATTGACCATAGACTAAGGTTTTACTAAACCTTAAAGTGCTGGCGGAGCACGTTGCTGGGAGTTCGCTGACCCAATCGGGGTCTTGATCGATAGCTGCAGAGAGGGTGGAGCGCAGGCGTTGCTTCCGAACTGCGGGTGCTGGTCCTGTCCTGAGGGTCCTGTCCGAGAGGTCCTGTCCTGATTCCTAATCTGAGGGTTTCCTGTCCTGTCCTGGGTGTCCATTCTGCACCTGCTGTCCTTTGAGGGGTATCCTTCCTTGAGGGTTTCCTGTCCTTAACTGACCCGTGGCCAGGGTTTGGTTTTCACACCAGTCTAGGTAAATATCACTCTGATCTTGCACCTTCCTGAATTTCTGTCTTTTGCTTTAATAAAGACATACCTTTGCATATGTTATGTCGCAGGGTTTCTGTTCTCACACAGAACTGTGCACAGAGGAGTGGAACCTCGGCGAATTAGGGTGTCCCAAAACTCACCTTAGTATCCAACTCACCCCTTACCGAGCTAGTTACAGTGTCTCATTGGACATATCAAACTCCCAATGTTTAGACAAACCAGAACATGAACTTACTGTACCTCAGGGTACGTGGAACTCATGAACACTCTTTCGTTATATTATCATTACAAACCAGAACATGGAGTAAAGAAGACACATGTGCATTTGAAATGTTTATTTACTAATGCCGTCTTCTCAGGCGCAGTATCTTAGATAATACAAGTATACTTATTATCAGTAGCAAAATTACCAGCATAGTTACTAAGACATAAAAAGCGAATGGTGACAGCATGTTAACATGCTGTAATGAATAAGAGTTAACAACACTTATATCTCACCCTCCCTAACACATATATTATATTATTAGCTAAGAAGGTCTCTTTGGGTTGTTTTAGGGCGGGCCCATACCTTAGTGTCCTAGCATGAAGGAATCACATCAGCATACACCAGCTCTCTCTGCATGTGCATCGCATCAAGTGCCCCCTATGTGCCTCGTGCAAAGCAATATCAATCCCGCCTGAAACCAGAGTTGGCAAAGGCTGCACTTGTGTTATGACTATGAAGGCGTAGAGATCAGACCTCATAACAATCCCATATCGTGTTGTTCCTGAAACTTCAGCACTCTTCGTGCAGACATAGTTTAGTAAGCAAAGCTGATACCAGAGCAATAACATATTATTCTCACATAAACCACGGCAAACTACTAGGTTGAAAGTCAACAATTAAGTGTCGTGTGCAGAGGTTGCAAGAAAGAAAAATGGCGTTTAAACCTCAAATGTACCTATGTTAACTTAACACGATATAAGGATATACAGGAGCTATATGACACCCCCCCATGATCCGAGAACGGACTAAATATGATAACAGAAGTGCCATCACATGAGAGCAGAACTCAACAGTAAGCGAGAATGAATCAAAACTAAACTTTAAAAAGTAATGCTAAAAAATAGCCCAAAAAATATAACGTGGCTCAAGCCAATAGGCAAAGAAAATAAAAAGTTCTTGACAAATAAGTCAATAAAATCAATGAAATGCTATTGATCAGCACGTCAATCCGAGGCAGTGTCTATGATAAAACTGTATATGAAAAGTAAGCAGCAACAGCCTCTAATAGGAAATCACTGTCCTCATCCGAAAATAGTTCAGCCATCCAATTTAAAAGATGAAAGGAACATACATGTTCTCCCAGCACCGGATCCTCTATAACTATCAGAGGACAGCTCGGTGGGTTTTCAAGAAAACTTTGTTCCAAGAAGGTCTGTGCTGCCGACAATATATCCCAGGGACCCATTAGTCCATGCGCCACTGCTAAGGCCATAATCCTCTCGTCAGAACAAACCAACTCGTGAGCAATGATAGGACTCATCAGCTGATTAAAATCGACGTCAGGAGAAACCGGTCCGCAGAGACACAAATCAATGGCCCAATGGAAATCACAGGTCAGGCAGTGAAATACAGGCTGGACACAGGTGAAGTAGGAGAATCGAAAAGATAATCCATATGCCGTGCTCAAAGTCGCCAGCGGCAGTGTGCCATAATATTCAAGCATGCGGTTGCGAAACCGCGTCAGTAGCTGTTGCACGGGGTCGTGCACAGGAAGGACATCCATATTTAAAAAGACAAAAAAACACTAGTGCGCCAGCCGCTAATGCAAGTAAAAACAGGAAACCTCCAAACAAGGACAAATAAATAGAATGGAAGAAAGCAGGGACGACTCCAAAAATCTTCTCAAATGAAGTCACGAGACCACTGCTAACAACTTTAAAAAAATGTGCTAGGCCTTTTGTGGAGGATGCGTTAAAGATAGTGCGAACCATAGCTCCGAAATGCAGAGGCAAATCAGTATTCAAAAGAGCCTGAACCTCTGTACGGGTGTTTGCAATGTGAAGCACGAAAGTTTCACGGGCCGAGCTCAAGGCCACCTCTTTCTGGGACAAAAGAGCCCTTATTCTTGCCATGCCGCTGAATTCTGCTCCCAAGGTTGGTATCTGTGGCCAGATGGATGACTCCCTATGTTCACGTGTGGGAGGATAAAGCACATTTCTGCAGCAAATAACCCGCTCACTTACTGTAACTATGAAAGCTATACCTTTAATTAACCCACAACAGTTTTCATTATTGAGCATCAAATAACTACCATTCTCTAATAATTTAAACGTGGGGATGATAGCAGGAACTGGCGTGCCTTGTAAAACGCAAGCCATATTGGGTCGGTCCTTGTTGCATGAACCGTGTAACTGTATGTGTCTACACATTAAAGAATGATCTGGCGTCTCAGTGCACTCCTCCCCTGTTAGATAAACTTCCTGGTCATCCTTAAAACATCTGTATGTGTATGGGAGTGACCAGACTTCATGAAGGAAACCGCTACCTAAAGGTTCATAACGACCTATTGGTACATATTTCATGCAATTTGAAAACTTATATAAAGCAAAAGGCAGCGTTATTAAACCGTGGATAAGCCACGTTGCAGCAGTGGCTTCAGCCACGGAAAAAGGTAAAGATTCTAACCTTTCAATATGTAACATAGAAAAGGAAGCATCACGCATTGAAAGTAAGCGTTGTTTGTCAGTCAAATTAAACGGTGCAAATAAAGAAGAAACGTTCATGTACCCCCAGGGAACTTTACCCATTTTTAGTGTTTGAAGGGTCCATGCAAACTGCATGATTGATCGTAATTGATTTTGACCATGGTATAATACTGACACTTCATCATGTACAATATCGAAGACTGACGACACAATATTATCCAAAGTATAAATTCTAGAGGAAAGCACATTAATGCTATTGTCAACAACTGCAAGCACCTTCTCAAGATTTGCTTGATCAATAGCCCTAAGGCGTGTAGCAGCCTCAATCTGTGATAGCTTCCAAATTTCATTGTAAACCCCATATAACCACCTTTTCGACCTGCCACTAGCCGGGCCTTTAATGAAATCATTCAAGTCCACTTCTGCATTTAGTTTAGAAAGGTGATTCTTAACCGCAGGTAAAGTTGAATGTTTCAGCCAGTTTTGACACAATTTGCCTACAGAATATGAGGTGACAGTATGACCTAAGTCAAAACGGGGATCAGATCTAACAGTTTTAAAACCGTCAGTTAAATTCAAAAATCTATGTTGGCAAGAATCAGCACTACGGTGCCAAAGCAGCCAACCCTTAGGATTCACACTGGAAATGTTAAAGGAGGAATTAAGGAGTAGAGTCTGTAAGTCTCTAATGGACAACTGAGTAAAATTACTCCAACCATCATATTCCTCCAACTCCGGGAAAGAAGGAGCGTTTAATTTTTTAGAAGTAGCCAATCCAAAGCATGTGGTCTGGGAAATTGTTTCATTCAGAAACAGCATATGATTCGGGATGAGACATGCACGGTGCAAAGCCTCAGTGCCTTGTACCTGCCAGGCCTTCGAACCCCAAACTGATTTAAGGTCTATTGTATCCTTCCATAACTCATAGCCTCCAGTAACTAATTGATCAAGGAAGGACTTGGAATACAACAATTTAGTATCGGTAAGTCTAACCTTGGACATTGGCATTTTTCGAAACCTAAAATAAAAGGACTCGGGATTGGACTGATTAAAGTCAGTGAAGTAACAATACTTTCTCAGAAATGTTTCAGAACTCCCCTGATGAGGCGCTGGGCAATGTTCCCACTGAGTAAAGTTAACCGTATCCCTCCTGGATGATGTTTTGTGTAAGAAGTGGTTGCCATAATGTTGGTAACAGAATAATTCACCATAATTAGCAGATTCTAAATATAAATCCTCAGCATCAAATGCAGCATAGTATTGCAAATCAGAAAATAAACTTTCTACAGCATTGACATCCCAGTCATCAGAACAAATGTTTTGTTTCACCACATCCCCCATATTCACTCTAAGTACATTAGGGACATTAACGACTTCCGTTGGGCCATGAATCTGAAACCGAACTGCATCCCACACGATTCCATCAAGGACAGGCCATGCTGTGATGTTAACCAAAGTCAAGTCTCTTTTTAATCTATGTGTAGAATGTGAAGAGGAAAGTGGGGCCAAAGTTCCATTTAAATGAGTAATGCAAGTTCTCTCCTCGACATAGTGTCCATTCATAATTCGAAAAAAATAAAACACAAAACCAATTGACATAAAAAGGTAAACTGAAAAAAGGACCAGCCAAATGTATGTCCAAGGGGGTATCAAAAAATGTTTTTTAAACAGGCTAGCATAAACTGCAATTCGAGAGGGTTTCTTCGAGGCAAGGGAAGCAGAGTCAAATGAAAATCTGGATTCCGTGGCTAAACGAGCTTGCAGGTCAGGCATGGACAAATCAGTGGGGTAGGTATAGTCCAACTCATCAATGTTAGTTCCGGGTAAATTATTTAATAACGGACTGGAAACAGCAGGTAATTCGATGGCCACTTCAGGTTCAATATTAGAAGCAGTGGGCATAACTGAATTTCTCACAATGGAAGGACAGGAAACAGCCGGTGTCATGCTAAGAAGAATCGGCCACTCTGTGTATCTTGACATTGTCAATTGAAATAAACCTGTTTTCCTTACGACCAGGAAGCGGTGGTAAAATGACTGTTCTTGTGCCCTTCACTCCAACGACGGGAACCGGAGCTCGATAGGAAGGACCAAATTCTTTCTTGTTATCGATCTTCTCTCGAACCAGTTCGCCAACTTGGGGTAGCCAGCCAGCTACCGGGATCTGCAACGCATCATCCGACGTGGAGGGCAAATGTTCCTTTGCAAGACTGTCTCTGGTCTTTTGTAGATTCTGTAAAACATTGCAATGTTCATCTGCGTCAAAGGAAGTGGCGCGAACCACATAGTCTAGACCGTCAAGGTCAGGGACGTACATCCTGATGCCAAAGAGCATTTCGTATGGGGTCCGCCCACCCAGAGACCTTCTAGGGAGATTATTAAGAGCACGCTGCACGCCATAGAGGTGAGCCAGCCAGTTTCTGCCAGTGCCTATAACTCGGGCTGTCAAAGATTGCTTTAAATCACGGTTCATTCGCTCAACTACACTGTTACCCTCAGGTCTGTAGGGAGACGAAAACTTGACTTGGACCCCCATCGAAGTCATGGCATCCTTATACGCCTTAGAGGCGAAAGCCGGACCCTGATCCGAATGGAAGGTACCACAGGCAAAAATCCCTATAAAGACACGCAAATCTCTAATGACAGTCCGTGAATCAGCGCTGCGATGTGGCCATACCCACACAAAGCGTGTGCATCAGTCAACTGCTACTAAGATGTACTTATACGCAGTATCAGATGAAAAAGGACCGCAGTGATCTAAATAAACACAACCTAGTGGTTTATTAGAAATGTACAACTGAGTCTGTGGCGGACGCGTAGCAGTTGAAGGTTTAATCTGCTGGCATATGTCACAAAGAAGGACATAATCACGCGTCTGTTTGTACAGTCCCCGCCACCAGAAACGTTGTTGTAATTGAGTTACAGTGGCCGAGACGCCCGCATGCGCAGACGCCACACCCTCATGTGCCGCTGTAATCAAGTCGGCTCTGCGATCCGAGTTGGGAATCAGCCGTTCCCCAACGTCAGGAATTGTCACAAAAGGAACCTTTTCGGGACTTAAGTGGTATTTGTATTTCAAAGGGAATCCCGCAGGATGCTTACTTCCCTTCTCAGAGGCAGCAACTGCCGCCAAGATGTCGCCATCAATCTTGGTTTTTGACCTAGTAACTGCTGCAACTAAGTATGTAGATACCGCTGATTTCGCTGCTTCATCAGCAAGCGAGTTGCCAACAGCGTGAACTCCTAAGCGCTGATGACCGAGAGTATGAATCACATAAACGAGTGGCAACATAGCCTTAAGCTCTGCCACTCGAACCCAGAGCATTTTATGTTTTATTGTGCTACCCTTGGAATCATGAAAATCATTTTGAATCCAAAAGAACAAGTTCTCATTGTAAGACTGGACACAGTAGTACGAATCACTTACAATCAGAGTAGTCACCCTAGGATCTGCGTACTCCAACGCTAGTAAAAGAGCACGAAGCTCAGCCAATTGTGCAGTGCAATCGCCAAGGGGCAAGGTGTGTACTTCCCTGGAAATGAACTCATCGTTCAACATAGCACCCACCACAATAGCGCATGCGGAAACGTAGGCATTTTTAGAGCCATGCGCAACCTGCGCTGACCCATCAGTGTAAATGATGCAATGGAAGTCCTCCAAAGGTCGCATAGCCAGAGGAGCAGGATGAACGAACTCATACTGCAAGTACTCTTGCGACCGTAAGGAAGCGTCAAAAATGAACGTGACATCCGTGGATGTCAATGACGCAGCCCACTGAATCCACCGAGGGTGCAAAGCTTTTGAATTCGGTACACTGGCTTTCGTGACTGCCTCCAAATGAGGACAGGGTGTTACCACTAACATGCGCTTCCCCTGTGACAGAGCTCGTTCTTTAAGAATCGCCATCTGTACAGCAGTTAAAACTTTCTCCACAGTGGGAAACCGCAATTCAGCCGAAGTGTACAAGTGTGACTTGTAAGCAATAGGCACTGTGTCTCCTTCATTAAAAGTCAGGTACGTGAAACCCACCGCCCCTGTGATTATTCTTATCACCAGGTTGGTGTGGTTATCACGAGTCAGTAAGTATTTAGAAGCGAGCAGATCAGCCTGCAAGGATTGCAAAATGGCTGAATGCTCAGGCAGCCAGCATGATTTTGAGAAAGTAGGTTGTATTAACGTATACAACGGCTTGACACGCTGGGCATATTCCGGAATGTATGTCCTTCCGAAATTCAAAAAGCCCAGTAAAGATTGTAATTTTTTCAGTGTTGTAGGAGCGCGCAATTGTGCGCACTTCTCTAAGAAGTGAGGAGCCAAACCTCTACCTTCATTGTTGAGCTCATAGCCCAAAAACAACACTGTGTGTTCAGCAATGTGCGATTTTGCAAACTTAAATTTGTAACCCATGTCAGCGAAGTTGCAAATAACAGAATTTACACGACACAGATGCTCCCAAATATCGTCGTCTGTGAGATATATGTCATCCACATACGAAAAAGCATCAGGGTCGAGTGCCTCCAGAATAGAGACAATGCGAGCGGTAAATATACCAGGACTATTCTTATAGCCCATTGGAAGACGCCGGAATTGTTTTTGGACTCCAGCGCTCGTAAAACTGGTCCATTGGGAGCTAAAGCTGTCCAATCTGTGGGCATAAAAACCATTGGATATGTCAAGCGTTGTCTTGAAACGCCTACGCACAAGACTATCCACAAGGGCAGAGCCGTGGGTATTCTGTACTGCACAGTTACGGCAATGCGAGTTTAAATGCCGGTAATCTAAAACCAAACGATATGATCCGTCAGGTTTGTTCACAGTAAAAAGGCGATTATTCATCGGTGACACACACGTTTCAATAACTCCCTGATATTCCAATTGCTCAAGGATTTCCGCGACGGAAGTTTTTGCTTCACGCCTAATGGGATATTGTGGTTGAGGCTGCGGCTGAGACCGCAACGGAATTTCGTGGCAAGGCGACAATTTATCCCAACCACATTGGTTACGGTACAGAGCCGGCGCGAGAGCCCGAGCCCACTCTTCTGCAAAATGCTGCGCATGCTCTTTCGAGACAGTGTTCGCGAAACTGGGGAGGATTACCTCCTCCCCTCGCGGCGCCGCGAGCACAAAAGGTGGGGGCCAGTCAGCCTCCGAAAGTAAAATATCATATGTAGAAGACAGATTTTCCCAAAATACACCTTTAACGGTACGCTGTATGTCACCTTCAATTAACAGGACAATTTCATAAAGTCTTTCAGGGGGAGCAAGTCTTGTATCCGCTGTTTCTATCACAACGTAGACATCAGTCGCTGTCACCCTCAGTAGTGGACGCAGCGCCTCTCTGACTATGGTTATCTCCGCCGCGCTGTCCAGCAAGGTCAGAGCCCACGTCAGATTCCGAAGCCGCGTTCTCACTATCTGTGGCATATCGATGCGCTGTTAAGGCTGCGACTTTCTTTTTCGCAAACTGCGGTCTCTTAGGCGTAGAATCTTCCTGCTTCCATGCGCCTTCTGTCTGGCGGGGCTGGCCACGTCCCTGTTGGCCACCACGTCCCCGTCCGCCTCCTCCTCCACCGGTCTTCTGGGCCGATGAGTCCTGTAAGGAACGAGGAGAGCGTTGATCAGAAACCTGAAATCGATCAGGTGATTTAATCATCGCGCGATCGCGCAAATCATAAACTTTCTCAGCTGGCGCAGGGACTTGTGTTGCAGGATAAGATTCCTGCATTTGCTGCTGTTGCTTCCCCTGTTTCTGAGGCCAATTTTGTTTTTTGGACTTCGGTTGTACATCTGTCGTGGCAGATTGCACTTGTGGTTGTTTCTTCTCCTTAACCGCGAAGTACTTTAAACCCTTACTTGTGCGACCGATAGTTTTGTAAGCGGCCACCACAATCTTCGCTAACTGGCGGGGCTTTTCGGCATCGGGTAACGCTGCCAGTGCATTAAAAACCTGGAAGTTCACCGCATCTCCCTTGATGTTGGAGAGTATGAGATCACTCACAATCTCAAAAGAACCACACAGGCGCATACCCAATTCAACCGCTGCCTCAGGACCGTGATCATCCTGAACACGTTTTATGATCGTAGGCAGTACAGCCATAGATGGGGTGCCGAAGCACCTCGCATAAACAGCCGCAAAAGTCTTACCCCAGCTTTCACAGTCAACGAGTTCGGGAGTAATATCCTTGGGTAAAGTAATCGTCAACATTCTATGTTTGTCAGCAGGAGAAGAATTGGGAAACACTGCTTCAAGTTGGTCAAATTTCTCGGCCAGCCAAAAAGGAAAATCATCTTTATTATCAGGGCGTTGACCAAAAACAGAATTTACCATAACTGTATTAAGCCGTAAACCACCACGTTCCGTTTGAGCGGCCGGACCCCCCGGGGGACCACCCGGGAGATGACGACCTATGTATTGTACTAATGCTCGAATCACGGAAATAGATACAACATGTAACCTGCGAATTTCCTGCAGGGTACAAGCGCCGTGATTCGGGTGCGGGGTAAAACCACCCAACGCAGGCCAGTTAGTACCTGGAATCGAGAGTGGACCTAACCTCGCAGCGGACAAAGAGTGGGGGAGGGTGCCATCAAACCAAACGCGATGCTGCCAATGATCAATAGGTATTTCCAGGGCCCTGTACGGTGTATATTCAGCCGGGACAGCTGAGGCGGTGTAGGAGTGGAACAAACCAGAAGTTGCGTCCACAGCCGGAAACGTAACCCAAGAGTAAAACAACTCGTAAGGGAACGCCGGATCTGCACACACCACGAAAATCACAGCCATCCCATCCACCGGTACTTGGTACGTCTGAAGATGGTTGCGCACCGCCACGCGACTATGCTGCGCAATGGCCACCGCCGCCATGACAACACTGGAAACTTGAAAACACAAAGAATACTTTGTAGCACAACTTGGTAGTAATTCAAAGAAACCGTTTAAGAAAGAATCAAGCTTGAACAAGACCTATTTAAAAAAATAGGTAGGTTTCACCAACACCCCGCTTTCCGGAAACGGTGGTGAAGGGGTTAAGGTATGAACGATAAACTACTCGAGTGTCATGATATAAGACCACCGAAACCGTTGGGCGCCATGTCGCAGGGTTTCTGTTCTCACACAGAACTGTGCACAGAGGAGTGGAACCTCGGCGAATTAGGGTGTCCCAAAACTCACCTTAGTATCCAACTCACCCCTTACCGAGCTAGCTACAGTGTCTCATTGGACATATCAAACTCCCAATGTTTAGACAAACCAGAACATGAACTTACTGTACCTCAGGGTACGTGGAACTCATGAACACTCTTTCGTTATATTATCATTACAAACCAGAACATGGAGTAAAGAAGACACATGTGCATTTGAAATGTTTATTTACTAATGCCGTCTTCTCAGGCGCAGTATCTTAGATAATACAAGTATACTTATTATCAGTAGCAAAATTACCAGCATAGTTACTAAGACATAAAAAGCGAATGGTGACAGCATGTTAACATGCTGTAATGAATAAGAGTTAACAACACTTATATCTCACCCTCCCTAACACATATATTATATTATTAGCTAAGAAGGTCTCTTTGGGTTGTTTTAGGGCGGGCCCATACCTTAGTGTCCTAGCATGAAGGAATCACATCAGCATACACCAGCTCTCTCTGCATGTGCATCGCATCAAGTGCCCCCTATGTGCCTCGTGCAAAGCAATATCAATCCCGCCTGAAACCAGAGTTGGCAAAGGCTGCACTTGTGTTATGACTATGAAGGCGTAGAGATCAGACCTCATAACAATCCCATATCGTGTTGTTCCTGAAACTTCAGCACTCTTCGTGCAGACATAGTTTAGTAAGCAAAGCTGATACCAGAGCAATAACATATTATTCTCACATAAACCACGGCAAACTACTAGGTTGAAAGCTAAGTCAACAATTAAGTGTCGTGTGCAGAAGTTGCAAGAAAGAAAAATGGCGTTTAAACCTCAAATGTACCTATGTTAACTTAACACGATATAAGGATATACAGGAGCTATATGACAGTTAATTTTCCATGCTTTCCGCAACCATTGAATCATAAAGTCATTTGCATTTTATTTCAAATGTGTTCCTATGTTGCCCTACCTGTTAGAAATCATATTTTGCATTGCAGTTTGTCATTTCCTGATATGGTCTAGAACCTCTTTACTTAAATTGTCTAAAGAACTTTTGCCTTAAAGCATAGCGTGTCTCTCTTCATAGACTCTCCTATAGATGTAAATGTCCCGAACTCCTGTCTTATTCCCTTGAAATAATTCTAGAATACTAGTCCTAAATCAAAGCCTATCCCATCTTTAGTAATTCATCTGAAACGTTCTAATTCCTGATCCTTCATTTAAGTGTGTCCGGATTCCATTAGTCTATAAATGGTTGCTCTGACTTATTTGCTATTCAGCTATGTACTTTCTGTTATTCTGATTATCGATTGCTTAATTACTGTGAATTTGATTATTTCTGAAATTTACTAAAATTAGATAAAGACTTTAAAACTTCCAGTTGTCCGTGGTCATTTACAAAAGGTATTGAATATTATTTGTTGGGTTGGTATTTTGCTGCCTTTCCTTTTACAGCTAGCTCCCTGATCCATGGTGGTCATAGGTACCCGTGTCGGTGGATGGTAAGTCGGGTACGCTGAAGAACAACGAAAGGGACTCACTAATATCTGATAGCAGAGCGTGAGGTCATCTGATCAATGTATATGGTGATTTGAAATATATGGGCCCGAAGCCAGAAGTGGCGAAATTATTGGTCGGGTGACCCGCGCGCTCTATCAGTATTTCTGGTAAGCAGAGGATGGTTAGGGAATAGTTAAAGGTTAGGTAGGACTAGTTAAGCTAAGTCAAGTCGGTAGCTGCTAGTATATTGATGCTGCTATAAGAGCGGCCGTTTCGAGGAACTGATCACTCTCTTGAAATGTGTTGCTTTTGAAATTTATGAATTGTTTCAAAATTGTTATTCTTGTTCTTATATTGTTATATGTATTAATCCATGCGTACGTAAAACGTGTTGTTCAGTGTTGTCAGAACTCCCCGGGGAATTGAATAGGCAAGTGGTGAATAGAATCCATTGCCTTGAGGTCGCAGGCTCAAGGAAAGTTAGGTGCAGGTTAAGTAGAAAACCAGAAGCACTAACTAGGGTTTTTCTGAATACATGTGTGAATAAATGTTAGTAACGAGGTTCATTGGCAAAATTCCAATAGTGGCGTAACCTAGCAAGGGTCACATCGGAAGAGTAGCAGGTTCATCGGAGCTTGAGTGAAAGCAAAGGGGTCCGCTGGGAAACCTTAGACTCGGATATATCCCGGAAAGAGTGGATGGGTCTAGGGAAGTAACAGGTTCACTGATGCTAGAGTGAAGGGTAGGCGGAAGAGATCTACCTGCAGCGTGTGAAAAGTAAATGGAAGTAGTTTACTTGCAGTAAAAGAAATCTTTCCTGTCTAGACACTTGAGCACTGTGACGAATGTGTATTCGTTGTAAAATAACCAAGCACTAGCACTTTAGAAAGAAAGAAAGTTTCCGTTACCTTGTGAAGGGAGGGAGTCAGTCGCGAAGCGCCTCTGACGTCACTCCGTGCCGCGCTGGGATTGGTAGAAACAGCGGGCGGGTAGCGGGGCTGGAATTGTGAAGGAGGGGTGAGCGCCGAAGCGTGAGAACTGTCTCGCGAAAAGGCCGCGCACCCATTGGCCGAAAATATTTGAACGCGTGCACCCATTGGTCGCACGGAATTCCAAGACGCGTTCTGATTGGAGGTAATTTGTAAACAAAGTTAAGCGTATAAATCGTATGTGGCACTCGTATTCTCCAGAAACTAGACCCGATCCAAGAAACCAAGGGTTTGAAAGGGATCAGTGGAAAGCTAATAGATACGATATTATGTACGGAACTAAGAGAAAAATGTCCCTTGTAAAGAAGGTAAAGAATTACTTTAAAAAGGACAAGCCGATTAAAACTAGAGAGGGCATTGTTATTCCACCACCAAATACTCCCGCCTCTTTCATGATGTTTGACAGAGGGTACAATACGTGTGTGTGGTTAGAAAATTGGGTGAAGTACACAGAAGACGACGGAATAATGGCCTTTCCATTAGAAGGTACCTTTAATGGTAGAATCCTATTCAATTTAAGAACCCGAATGAATGAATTACATCCCAGACCGAGACTAACGCAGTATGAGGCATTAGAGGAATGGGAGATTGAGGCTTTCCAAAGAGAGAAGCCCCGAATGGACAAAGGGCTGACAAAGTATTACCCAAAACTGAGGCAAGAATCCCGAGATAAAAAGATGAAACAATGGAGACAGAGCATGATTGTTGAAGGACTGTTTCCCATGATGCCAGCAGAAGATCCTCCTGGGGGGGGAAAAGAACAGAAAAGACTAAACATTGGGGGCCCCTGGGAGAGTCAGATGACGAATTGTTAGATGACATGTGCATGAGAAGTCCGCCTCCTTATAATGAGGGACACCGACCTTCGAGTGCAGGAGATATTCCCCGGAGACCCCTACAAAGGGAAGAGGTCAGGTCCGCAAGTGTAGGAGGGGATTATATAATTCCTCCTTATACTGAGAATCTAGGACCCATAGAACCCAGAAGTATTTACCCCAGGAGACCGGTAGGTGGAGAGACAGGATATTCACGTGAAGGAGAGTTTTTCCCTCGTCCCCCTTATGGAGGAGAGGTGAGGTCCGTAGGTTCAGGAATGCCGTTATTACAGCCCCAGAATGAGGAAGATCCAAGAATCTTAGGCACAGGAAGTCTGTTTCCAAAGCCTAACTATGGCGGAGGGCCGAGTGAGACTCATCCCACTGCCCCGAGTTATGCTCCCATTCTGACCCCGCAGGTGTTACATGGAAACTCCTTGGACAGGTTATTAGAAGAGAAAGAGCGAGAAGCGCTGGGGAATCAGCGAGCTGAAATAATACGGAAAATGTCCCAGCTAAATGCAAGTCCTGAAGCCTTGACGATCCCAGTAACAATCGGACCGGTGGTTCCGCTGTACGGGGACCGTCAAGGGACTCCAAAAACTCCCGTAATTACCCCTGTCATTGCACCGACCAGACTAGAACCCTTAATTATAGATGATCAGACCAGTGAGTGCGAGTCGGAGGTCTCGCTGCTAGATCTGCCCATTAGAAAGACTGAGAAAAGGATCCCGAAGCCGCACACGTTTAGTACGAGGGCAATTCAGATGGAATCGACCTCGGGTACTAGGAGTGTCACATTGGTGACTCCTGAAGAAATCGAAAGATGGAGTCAGGAATTGGAAAAGCAAACGTCCCCAACGAAACCTTTAGATCTTTACAAGCTGAGAATAGAAATAGAGGAATTGATGGCAGGAAACGTAGGATTAGACAGATTAAATACCTACTCCGAAGACGAAATGCTGTTTATCTGCAAAAGTCTCACCCGAAATACCCGAGTACTTCATGAAAAACTGACAGACACTGCTGCTAGCATGGGTATAGATATTTCAAGATCGAAACCACTGCAAAAACCCTATAGAGCAGATTTCTCAGACAAAGATTTGGAAAACTTGAATGCTTCAGGAAAGAAAGCACAGGTCAAGGAACTATTGTCAGTATTGCAAAAATGGGGAGATGTGGAAAGGTGGAAAGCCAGATGGGTCAAGAAAAAGGATGAGGCCAGGTCTAGGCAGGCAACTCCCGAATTTTTGCTAAAAGAAGCTGAAAAACCAGAGCAGTTATGCCCTATGCGCGAAGTACCAGGTGGGAAATATGTGCACGTTCCATGGTCCAGACAGGATATTGTGTCCTTTACTAACGATTTCCCAAAATTGCGCGAAAAACCAGTAGACTGGTACCGGCAGGTGGAAAGGTTCGTAAAGGTGCAAAAATGCCTGTGGAAAGATCTGGATGGGTTTTTCGACATTGTGGTCCCGGTAGATCTGTGGACCGAGTGTAAAATAGCCATAGCTTGGCCTAGTGAGGAATACCTGAGAGATGGCAACACAGGGGAACCATCGAAAGAAGTGATGAAAAAATATGAACAAGTAATACAGCATTTGAAAGTAAAAGTGCCAGCAAAGGAAACTGATTGGACCAAGATAGATAGAACAACACAGGAAAGAGACGAGACAGTACACTCCTTTTATGAAAGGCTGTTGCAGGTGTTCAAAACATACAGCGGTATAGACAACATCGAGATGAAGGATATGACACATTTTATTTACAGGTTTGTAAATGGTTTAAGACCCGAAATTTGTCAGTGGATAAAAGATAACAAAATCTGTTGGCATACTAAAAAGATGGATGAGGTCCTGCGGTACGCAAAGTACTGCGAGGACGAGATGGCAGAAAAGAAAAAGGCTCTCAAGGAGAAGGTTATGTGGGCTCAAGTGAAGCTCAGCTCGCAGAACAGCAGGAAAAACAATTGAATAAAATGGCCAAAACTACTCAGAATCCAGGTCCTGGGGGTGGGGGAGGAGGCAAGCCCCGGCCCAAAATGAGCAGGGAGGAGGCTAAGAAGAAATTTCCCTGCCATCAGTGCGGAGAAATTGGACACTGGCGAGACGAGTGTCCCTATTTGCAGGATGATAACTCCCAAACACCTGATTTAATTCCACAGACGCAGAAAGAAAGACCAAGAAAGACCCAACCACAGGTAAAAATGATTCAGTTGCCCCGAGCACCAAAGCAAGTATTTAAGGGAAAGTCCACGCAGGGTGATGACGTAGAGGTCTGGGAAAGCAATGAGAACAGAAATACAGCAACTTCGCAGTATTTACTAAACGATACCTTCCTTTGTGATGACCAGTACTGACGGGGCCTGAGAGGGGAGGACGAGGAGTGCGTACTTGGCGCCTCCTTGCCGGTAGACCAGTCCGGACCATACATTGAAGGAAAGGTTGACGGAAATGATGTCACTTTTCTGTTGGACACTGGCGCTACCCGTTCTACTGTGAGAACAGTGGACGTTCCAAACCTACCCCTCTCGGGAGAAGCCATCCAAGTAGTGGGTGTATCTAATCAATTGATTTGTACTCCTGTTACCGAGCCCATGGAGATCTCAATTGGAAACTTTAAAGAAATGCATAGATTTGTCGTTTGTGACACCAGTCCAGTGAACTTACTGGGACGTGATTTGCTGTGCAAAATGAACTGTACCATCTTTTGCACACCAAAGGGTGTTGAAATTCAGACCCCAGATGAAGATGGCATTTATAAATTAATGTTAATCAGACCGGACTCAGAAATTAAACGAATGACTATGCAGGATTTGCCCAAAGAACTCCAAGAAACAGTGAAGCCAGAGGTATGGGACTTTACCGGAAAAGATGTAGGATTAATGAAAAACGTAGACCCCATACAGATAGCCATCAAGGACAATGCAGTATATCCTAATACTAAACCCTACAGAATGAATGCAGAAGTGAGAGCAGGGGTTGCCTTGGAAATACAGAAATTGCTAGAGGGAAACATCATACAGGAAGTAATGAGTAGCCGATGCAACTCACCGATTATGGGTATCAAAAAGCCTAGTGGCAAGTACAGAGTAGTGCAGGACCTAAGAAAGGTAAACAAGATAGTGATTCCTTGCTGCCCAATTGTCCCGAACCCAGCAGTGATTCTGTACCAGATTCCCTGGGATGCTGAGTGGTTCACTGTGATAGACCTATGTCATGCATTCTTTTCCATTCCCTTGCATCCAGACAGCAAATTTCTTTTCTCATTTGCCTTCAACAGTCACGTGTATGTCTGGAACAGGGTCCCCCAGGGGTACACAGAGAGCCCCTCTATCTTTAATCAGATCTTGAAAAAATGCTTGGAAACTTTGGTCTTACCTGGATATTCTGTCTTGGTGCAATACATTGACGACCTCTTGGTGGCGTCCAAAAGTCATAGGGACTGTGTGATTGACACCATTGCCCTACTGAATCACCTGAGTGAAAAGGGACATAAAGTGGCCCCTGAAAAATTACAGTTCTGTGCAAAATCAGTAAAATATCTGGGGCACCAGATAGAGAAAGGTATCAGGAAAGTAACGTCAGAAAGAGTGAGAATAATTCAAAAGATGCAGTTACCCCGTACTCAGAAAGAAATCAGAATGTTCCTTGGAGTGATAGGATACTGCAGGCAATGGATTCTGGGATTTGCAGTCCTAGCTAGGCCCTTGATAAAAATGACCAAGAGAGGAACACCGGATATCGTAGAATGGGATGAGGAAAGCTTAACAGCCTTCACCAAATTGCGAGATTGTCTGTGTACAGCCCCTGCGTTGGGAATGCCAGACTATTCGAAGGAATTTGCCCTGTTCTGTGACACTCGCGATAATTGCGCGTTGGCAGTACTAACCCAAGAACATGGCACAACCAGAAGGCCTGTGGCATATTTCTCTGCCACCCTGGATCCAGTGGCTGCTGGATTACCAGGATGTCTGAAAGCAGTAGCTGCTACTTGCACAAGTTTAGAGCAGAGTGAATCCATTGTCATGGGACATCCTGTAACTGTGTATGTTCCACATGGAGTGGTAATTTTGTTAACAAGAACGAAAACTCAGTATCTCATCCCTAGTCGGCTGACTAAATACGAGAGGATTCTCGTGGGTGCTGCAAATATAACAATTGTCAGGTGCAACATTCTGAACCCCGCCACTCTGCTTCCCAATTCAATGGATATGGAAGATGGGGAGGAAGATGAGCATAACTGCATTGATTTAACAGAATTTAGCACAAAGCCACGCCCAGACATTAAAGAAACACCTTTGCCTAAACATGACTTGGAATTTTTTGTGGATGGTTCATGCCTAAGACATGAACAAGGAGGCCTGAGTGCTGCCTATGCGGTAGTCTCCTTAACCAAAATTGAAGAGGCAGGTTATTTATTTGAAGTAAAGTCTGCACAAATAGCCGAATTGATCGCGATGATAAAGGCTTGCAAATTGGGGAAAACGTACGCCTAACAGTGTATACTGACAGTCAGTACTGTTTTGGGGTTGTGCATGACTTTGGCCAATTATGGCTACAGAGGGAGTTCCTGACCTCATCAGGTACCCCTATTCGAAATGGAAAAGTTGTTCAAGACCTTTTAGAGGCAATCCAGTTACCAAAGGAACTGGCAGTGGTCAAATGTGCTGCCCATAAAAAGGACTTTGACCCTGTATCTTTGGGAAATGATTTTGCTGATCGAGTGGCAAAATTATGCGCCAGGGATCGATATATCATAAATCCAAAACGGGGAGGGCCCGGAACCAGCTGCCAACTTCGAGTGTTTGAAGAAGTGCCTACATGGGATGAAGTGAGAGAATGGCAGCAGGCGGCACCCTGGCAAGAGAGAGAGAAGTGGAAGGAAGAAGGGTGTAGACCAAGACGAGAGGATGGTGTCATCTTGGGCCCAAATGGTATGCCTGTGTTACCCAGACACTTGCTTGGCGCAATGGCGAGATTGATACATGAGGGATCACACATTGGTAGGGATGCCATGATTCTGGTATTCCAACAGACTTGGTATAGCAGAAAGTTCAGGAAAGTAGCAGAGTCCCTCTGCCAGAGGTGCCTATCATGTCAAAAGATGAACCCAGGCAAGAGAACAATAGTGGAACTAGGGAAAATTGGGAGGTCAGCGGGTCCCTTTGTGAGAGTACAAGTTGATTTCATCACCATGCCACGTTGTGAAGGGAAGCGTTATGTCCTTGTCATTGTCTGCCTATTTTCAAAGTGGGTGGAAGCTTACCCTACTCCCCAAAGTGACGCACTGACAGTAGCAAAGTGTTTACTGAAAGAACTGATACCTAGGTTCGGGGTTCCAGTCACTATTGAATCAGATAGAGGCCGACATTTTCAGAATGATGTGATCGACCAACTCTGTAAGGCATTTGGGATCTCGCAAAAGCTCCACTGTGCATATCATCCAGAGGCTTCTGGAGTGGTGGAACAAATAAACGGGACTATCAAAACAAGACTAACGAAATTGTGTGATGCATCTGGCATTACCTGGGTAAAGGCCCTGCCTCTGGTTCTGATGGGACTCCGAAGTATTCCAGACCGAAAGACAGGCCTGAGCCCTCATGAAATCTTGATGGGAAGAGTGATGAGACAAGCATGGGTACCAGGAAGCAAACTGTTGAGTATTACTGATGATTTGGTGCTTGAATACTGCAAGAGATTAGGTGACCAAGTGCGTTATATCTCTCGCCAGATCGGAGTAGACGCCGTCGCCAATCCAACGACTCCGCTCCACAAACTGGTTCCCGGAGACTGGGTCAAAATAAAGAAGCATACTCGGTCGAGCTGCCTGGAACCGAGGTGGGGAGAGAAGCGCCAAGTGATCCTGGTAACGACCACAGCAGTGAAGTGTGCAGGTGTTCCCCATTGGATCCACGCCAGCCACACTCAGAAGGTACAACCCGACCAAGAGCCTGGAGAAGAAGACGGTCCAGCAGAGGGGCCTGCAGGAGCAAGACCCGAAGTAACTGACGACGTACAGCCCAGTACCAGTCAAGCTGAGGGGTCCGCAGACGTTGGTCCAGGAGTAGTTGATGACGAACTACCAAGAGTCCAGCCTGCTGAAGGGTTCCCAAAGGTTGGTCCAGAAGTAGCTGATGACGAGCTGACAAGCATATGGCCAGATGAGTGGATACCATTGATTGACCTTACCGAAGACCCCATCAGAACAAGCGAACGAATTTGGAAAGGTAGAGAGTGGAATAGAGAGGAAAAGCAAGGCACAGGCGAAGAACCTCAGGGTATTGAGATTCACATCAAAACTGAGGAAGGAGAAGGTCAGACAGGGACAGAACAAGTGATCGATACTCCTCCACTGACTCCTGATATCGAAAAGGGACAGATTAGACCTAGTAAAAAGATTCGAGCGGAAGAAACTCAAGAGAACGAAGTGCTCGAACAGGATCAGATAGGATTAGGAGAAAGTGTTCAGGAAACAGAAACAGAGACATTTGAAAAGCAAAAACAAAATTCTCCTGAACAAGGCCAGATTAGTAACCAGGCAGAAGAAAAAGATGCAAGTCCTGGAACTAGTGAGACAGGAAGGGAAATAGAGGAAGCAGAATTGCCACAAACTAATGAAAATAAAAGGGCAAGAGAAGAGAACGAGGTCTCGGTACCAACTAAAAGACTTAAGAAAAGAAAGCACATTGAGCCTGGATACATAAAGAAATTGAGACTGAGAATAAAAACAGTAGAAGAAAAACGTGCAGAAGAAAGGAGAAGTGCTCGCATAGCAGAACAACCAGAAGACACTTCCAAAAGAAGGAGTGATCGAATAAAAAGACAAAACAAAAAGTACAAGTCTCCTGAATGGACGCTCGTTTTGGAGGAATTTGAAGATCTTGATATAACTGACGAGAGCGACGGAGAACCAGTCGCTGAGTACTCTGCTGAAGAAGAAGACGAGCCACCGTGAATTTGCACAAAGTAAGCTACTGGTGTAAAGACACAAAGAGGGGTCGAGAAACTTCTTCTGAGCCAAAATGTCTGATTCAAACGTGAATGGTAGACCTAGTTGCAGTCGTTGCAAAACATGCTGCAAGGTATGTGTATGTAGTATAGTTATACTGATATTAATTTGGATAGGACTAACAGTTTTCATTCCTTTTGCGGTGAGCAAAAATACTAATATTGACCCTACTGAGATTGTAAATACTGAGACTGAAGAACTAACAACACAAAGTGTAGCAATACATGAGAGAGCACTCAGACAAACAAAACAAGACCTAGAAGCATCAGATGAGGGAGGACTACATTATCATGGAGTAAAGAATAAAACGCATTTAAATGTTTTCGCAAACTTGTTAATACACTATGTAGAGACTATGGAAATTGAAGATTGCTATGTCTGCATGAAGCTACCTACTTCTGTGGCTGAAGGCGTGACATACCATCACCTGCCCCTGACATATGGAATCTCCTGTAGCATTTTAGCAAGCTTATTTTACAAAAGAGGACCGTTACAGTACTATTACTCTAACAATGACGTGATCTTTTCTGAACTTCCTATACGTGGGAACTTGAATCCTGTACATACTAAAAGTGACGTTACTCGCTATATGGGCGAATACTTTCTGACTATAGGTAATATAGACATAGGTGACGCACACAGAGATAACTTGACCTGTTCTTTGCGTGAGCAGGAAAAGATGTTCCTGAACATGGCAGAGAAGAGGAGAATAAAAATAAAAAGAAAGGCAGATGACGAAACACAGAAAAGGCCAAAATGGGCTGAGAACATGGAAGGCACCTCAAATGGTGGGGCGGGTCCTGCTCTGTTGCTGGATTTTGAAAAGAAAGGAAAGCTATGTCTTCACCGCGAGAAGACTAGCTACTATAATAACATTTTCATTGGTTCCAGTGAATGTGAACATAATTACAAGGTAATTGGAGGTTGGGGTTTCAAAAATGGGTCAGAGCCTGTGTTTCCTGGAATTTATTGGGTTTCGCCTGCCGAAGGCTGCGCTCTGCGCAGCTCTTCAGCGCAGGTGAAATCCTATGTCGTCAATAAGGACTCCTGGAACGTCCCACGGCTCTCATTGGTTAGCTCCATAAATGGAGGCTAGCCATTGAGTGCCGGATCTGTCCATCAAGGCTGGACCAGATTCGGGGGCGTTCCGGAGATTTTTTCCCAGGGCGGAGTTACGTTTTTTCCGTTCCCTCCCCTTTCACTGAAAGTGAATGCCGTCCGTGTCCTCTCCCGCCCCCTCCCGCCGTCCGTGTCCTCTCCCGCCCCCCTCCCGCCGTTTGTGTCCTCTCCCGCCCCCTCCCGCACCCTCCCCCGCCCCCTGTGTCCTCGAATGGATCTCCCGCCCCCTCCCGCCGTTTGTGTCCTCTCCCGCCCCCTCCCGCACCCTCCCCCGCCCCCTGTGTCCTCGAATGGATCTCCCGCCCCCTCCCGCCGTTTGTGTCCTCTCCCGCCCCCTCCCGCACCCTCCCCCGCCCCCTGTGTCCTCGAATGGAAGGAATCTCTCTGAGGGAGTGAGTAATTCCAGGAAATTAACCCGCCGCTCACAACTCAGCACATTCCGGAAGCATAACAACAGAGCGGGCCTCACCCCCAGAGAGCGGGGTGCGCGGGAGCCTACACCCGATCCTTAACCCGGTAAGAGAACGCACGCAGTATTCACCGTGGTGACTCTTGTATTCTCTATTTCGTTACAGAGCTAGGGGTTGTCTGTGGGGTCCGCTGGGGCCCAGAGATGACCCAGATCTTGGACCACTCTCCTCGTAGGCCGCTGTACCGCCGCAGACATTGGGAGGTCCACTCTCCTCGTAGGCTGCTGTACCGCCGCAGACATTGGGAGGTGGGCCGGGCGAGTGGGGGGTGAGGGTACTGGCCTCGACCTTTCCACTGGTGGCTTCCACTTTGCCCTGACGTAGGGGAGAACGGACGCCGAGCCTTGCCAGCCCTTTAAGGGTTGCAGGAGGTCGGTTTCGAGACACGTGGTGCGGCCTGGGTGTGCCCGGGTTAGTGGTGGAGGCACATCTCCGCAGTACACACATTCATCTTAGTTAGTGGTAAGTGCTGTTTTACTATGTTTGGAACCCGTAAAGTGAAGGCCTCGTAATTATCTCTACTGCTAGCCCCTTGATGGATATGCAGCAGTTAGACGAACCCCCTGAGCCATTTCACCAGTTGGAGCACGCCCACTCCTGTGTAACCCGTTTTACTAGTTGATCAAATGCGATAAATGTAACCCCCCCCCCCCCATGAGACGGCCAGGATTTCCTAGTTCAATGCGTGCAGTCAACTGTCTGCTCGTGTTTATTTTAGGAATATGATCGTCTGCATACAGGCCCTTTCAAAGTTGAGTGCAGCTAGTTATTCCTGGGCAGCGTCTCTACATTTTATGCAAATCCGGAATTCTAGCGACTTGTTGAGGCTTTCCTGGTGAGCAGACTTCCCTCGGTGGTGACAGGGCACTTGACACAGTAAAGGGGAAGTGTCGCCCAACGGTTTTATTTTCGGTAAAAAGCTTACCAAAGTGACTGCAGGTATCTTAGTTTAAAAAGTACGTATTCGTATACCATTTTTTGATTTTTTTTTTAAAGCAAGGTTCCATTTTGGCTGTCGGTCTCTGGTTGAACCAGTGATGCCCCTCGGAAGGGTGGGGCAGGTCGCTTACAGTCTGAACTGGAGGTGGCCTTGTCTTCTTATTAACCTCCGTCTATTACAGGGACTTGAACCTCAACTCACGGTACTAGTAATGTTGACCCCTGCGCCGCTGTGATGTTTTAGACCCTGGTCAACCAATTCCGCCGCTGCCTATATGGCCCGTTCATCTGAACTCATTCCGTCCTTATGTGCAGGCCTCACCCTAACCTTATACTCGCCAATCAACTCGCCGTCACTTAAAGGGCGTCACCTTCTTTGAATCTTCGCCCCGGCGGGGCCTACCTACACTCTGCTGCTGTTATTGCATGCCAAGATGTATACATTGCACCTCTCAGCCTCTACAGAGCGAGAACATCTTGCTCCAAAAAAGAGAAAACTCTTGCTCCAGGGGCCTCCAACCTATTCTGTAGCAAGACCTACTTTTATTAAATGAAAATCATCGTGAGCTATTAACAACTTTGTCACAGTGACCCCATCATATATGATTACTTTAGGGGCCACGTTATGCAGGCTTACCAACAGTGATCCATTCCATGCATCAAGAGGGTTGCCAGCAGTACTGTAAAAAAAAAAAAAAATGTCAATTTGGAACGCTTTTACATAGCTAATACATAACCGGCATAGCTGCAATGCCTGATCATCAACGTAAAACTGTCAGTAATATGTCTCCCAATCGCCCCACGATTTATCACTCCAACATCTGCTTTAAATATATTTTGGAACGCCAACCATTTACTCCAGCTGTCAGCTTATGAGTTCTGAAAATACACACATTTTTGTCTCAAATACACGTTTTTATTTTGGTTTCCACATATTCACCCAACCAAAAGCTTCAAATTGAGTAGGCTGGGCAACACACAGGAGAGCTACTTACAGATAGCTGGAGAGTAGGAAGGCTGGAGAGTAGGGAGTGTGCAGAGTAGGGAGTGTGCAGAGTAGGGAGTGTGCAGAGTAGGGAGTGTGCAGAGTAGGGAGTGTGCAGAGTAGGGAGTGTGCAGAGTAGGGAGTGTGCAGAGTAGGGAGTGTGCAGAGTAGGGAGTGTGCAGAGTGACTAGGGAGTGCAGAGTGACTAGGGAGTGCAGAGTGACTAGGGAGAGCTAGGGAGTGCAGAGTGACTGCCGAGATTAAGCTAATGGCAATGTAAATGACAATGCCATTTATTTATGTTTTCAAAACCAACACATAAATACAAATTTTGTCATTTACAATGCCAATAGCTCTAACTTTTCCAAAGGCGAAACCATTGCATTGTAAATGCTTGTTATATATGTGGGGACAAGGCTTATTTCAAATTGCCGGATCACTGGTATGGAAGCTGCTATTTTGGCATTGTCTTCCCGAAAATATACCATGTGAACAAAGTTGCTGGAAGCAGTGAAAATACTAATGGCTTAGTGCGTAGTAAAAGAGAAAGCGTAGGTGAAATAATGGGTAGTATTTTCAGTGCACTGATACCTGGAGTGGGAGTGGTTCTGAACACTCACAGAATTTGCAAATTGTCCACTATAGTGGATGTGTTGTCTACTGACACAGCTCATGGATTTCTGCTGGTCAATACCGAAATGGTTGCGATCAGATCGATGGTTTTGCAGAACAGACTTGCTCTTGATACCCTATTAGCAAAAGAGGGCGGAGTCTGCCGGATGTTGAAGGCGCAACATTGTTGCACTTATATTCCGGACAAAAGTGTGCAGCTCAAAAGATATGTGAAAAACATTACTAATTTGGAAAGGGAACTCAAACCACTCGAGGTTGACAGTGCCTGGAAGAGACTGGTAGATGGTCTCTCAAATGTAGGTCATTGGTTTGCTAGCTTAGGTAAAAGCTTATTGTTTAAGGTACTGATGCCAATTGGAATTATAGGTCTTATCCTATTTTTCATATTTGTCTGTTGCAAATGTCGTAAACACACCGGAAAGCATCAAGTGAATGCCAGAGGAGTGAAACGAAGTGTGGATGAGCTTGAATTAGAGGAAATGAATAATCAGATATACAAAAAGGTGAAAAATTCTCACCCTACTAAAAATGAAAAAGAGAAGCTGGATCGTTTGTTGGAAGAGATAGAGCTGTATAAAGTGTGAAGAAGTTGGCATCTGGTTCCATTATTTTTTTTATGATAGTAAATATCATCAAAGAGGGGATTGATAGAGCAAGCATCGCATCGCGACTTGCTCGAGTCAAGAACCTCGCCCGTGTGTAATCAATTAATAAATTGTACGTCTTACTAATCTTTTATTTTCATATTCGAACAAGGTAGAGGAAGCTTGCATACGTGTATTTCTAATACAACTAATCCATGTCTTTAAAAACATGGCCGCCGCTTGAAAAGTGCTTCTGCGCATGCGTCAGTCACACTCACGTGACCTGACGTAGTTATAAATTTTGGAGGGAAAGGGTGCGCATGCGTAATACCCAGCTTTCGTGAATAACGTGGTAATGCTCTTGTGAGTGTGTATATGTTGCTAACATTTAAACTGCATAGTATATTTTTATAATGATAAGTTTGAAGTACAAGACCAATGATGTGTTTACATACATTTATTTCTATGTATTAATTTGTTCTCGCTTACTTTTCATGTACTGCGGGAAATGGGGGTCCGAACCGGTTGGGAGCCATATTGAGGGTCTCTTCTGCGCAGACTCATGGTGTCCTGAAAGGTGGCAACATCGGACAGTGGAACTCAGCCAGCTGGCAGCCACCGTCAAGATACTCATGAGAAAGCCACCTCTGCCCTACGAGAACGGAGAAAGTTGCTCCTTATATGATACAATGTGTGTTGCGCTACTATTTGCCGTGCAGTTTCTCATGGGAACCCCAATCTTGCTAGGCGGTACCCAGAGATGTAAATTAGGCCTCCAAATAGTCTATTCTGATTGGTGTGTTACCCAAAGCCTACCTTAGGACCAATCCAAATTGAGGGATTCTGACACTTTGCAACATTGGGGGGTGGTACACCGTCCCCAAACAGTATAACTACCCTGGGTTCACCTAGGGAAATTGTCAGACTTGTCTGGTTTAGCTGACCTGTCACTGACCCAACGCACTCAATAGGTGACTGAAGATACAGAGTACTGCGGAGCACTCTGTCCGAAATTGACCATAGACTAAGGTTTTACTAAACCTTAAAGTGCTGGCGGAGCACTTTGCTGGGAGTTCGCTGACCCAATCGGGGTCTTGATCGATAGCTGCAGAGAGGGTGGAGCGCAGGCGTTGCTTCCGAACTGCGGGTGCTGGTCCTGTCCTGAGGGTCCTGTCCGAGAGGTCCTGTCCTGATTCCTAATCTGAGGGTTTCCTGTCCTGTCCTGGGTGTCCATTCTGCACCTGCTGTCCTTTGAGGGGTATCCTTCCTTGAGGGTTTCCTGTCCTTAACTGACCCGTAGCCAGGGTTTGGTTTTCACACCAGTCTAGGTAAATATCACTCTGAATCTTGCACCTTCCTGAATTTCTGTCTTTTGCTTTAATAAAGACATACCTTTGCATATGTTAATTTTCCATGCTTTCCGCAACCATTGAATCATAAAGTCATTTGCATTTTATTTCAAACGTGTTCCTATGTTGCCCTACCTGTTAGAAATCATATTTTGCATTGCAGTTTGTCATTTCCTGATATGGTCTAGAACCTCTTTACTTAAATTGTCTAAAGAACTTTTGCCTTAAAGCATAGCGTGTCTCTCTTCATAGACTCTCCTATAGATGTAAATGTCCCGAACTCCTGTCTTATTCCCTTGAAATAATTCTAGAATACTAGTCCTAAATCAAAGCCTATCCCATCTTTAGTAATTCATCTGAAACGTTCTAATTCCTGATCCTTCATTTAAGTGTGTCCGGATTCCATTAGTCTATAAATGGTTGCTCTGACTTATTTGCTATTCAGCTATGTACTTTCTGTTATTCTGATTATCGATTGCTTAATTACTGTGAATTTGATTATTTCTGAAATTTACTAAAATTAGATAAAGACTTTAAAACTTCCAGTTGTCCGTGGTCATTTACAAAAGGTATTGAATATTATTTGTTGGGTTGGTATTTTGCTGCCTTTCCTTTTACAGCTAGCTCCCTGATCCATGGTGGTCATAGGTACCCGTGTCGGTGGATGGTAAGTCGGGTACGCTGAAGAACAACGAAAGGGACTCACTAATATCTGATAGCAGAGCGTGAGGTCATCTGATCAATGTATATGGTGATTTGAAATATATGGGCCCGAAGCCAGAAGTGGCGAAATTATTGGTCGGGTGACCCGCGCGCTCTATCAGTACTGAGACACCTTTTGCGAAATCTATTTTGAAGATTCTGGCACACCACTGACGGGTGAGTGCTTTCCTTGTGTGAAACACAATAGATGAGGTAACTTGTTATGGACCAGATTGAGATGGACACTTAGCCTGATGCTTCTTTGCCCTTAGGTTGCTTGATTCACTGCTGGGACACAATTTCCCTTACAACCTAGGTAATGTACCTTACCCCTTAATGGTTTTTAAGTTGGTTTTAATTTCATTACATCCATGTAATGGTTATTATTATGATTTCTCCCAGGTACCCCCGTTCCCTTCTCTCCTGTCCTGAAGAAGACCCGTAGCAGAGGTGTTAATCCTCCCTCTTTTGCGCCAGGGTCGAAACGTCGACGGTTTTCCATCCCTTCTTTTGGGGCCTGCACCTTCGTCCCCCCTTCCCCAGTGTATATTAACATTTGGAATAAATTCAAAAATTTTGGGCAGGCCGCTTATGTTATTCAGCTAGAAGAATTGGACTTTAGCTGAATATAAACCATTTAAAATTTGCCCTTTTTAACTTCCTTCTAATTCTTTTTCTTCTTCACGTGAGCACTTACCTTTGCACCTTCTTGCTACACCTGGCAGTTTTTTCTATATTTTCTAAAAAGTTTATATATAATGTAAATAAATTGTTTAAATTGAATGGCCTGAATATTAATTATTTCTGTAACAAAAATCTCTTGGGTACTGAAGAATTGCATATGCATTTGGCTGTTATATGTTTTTGTCTTCTCTTTCTCTCCATGTAGGATTCGCCCCACTGCATCACCACCGGTTAGGATGCAATTTCACTAAGCTTTAGAAACAAAAGAAAAAAAAATGAGTGCCCTCAACAAACCTACATGCACAACAAGCATTGAAAATGCAATAGGTCTCGCAATAGAAGAGTTTGACATTTTTCGTTTTTCAAATGGATGAGTGGCGTTGCGTGGATGAGTGGCGTTGCGTGGATGAGTGGCGTTGCGTGGATGAGTGGCGTTGCGTGGATGAGTGGCGTTGCGTGGATGAGTGGCGTGTGTGAGTGGCGTTGCGTGTGTGAGTGGCGTTGCGTGTGTGAGTGGCGTTGCGTGTGTGAGTGGCGTTGCGTGTGTGAGTGGCGTTGCGTGTGTGAGATGTGTGTGCGACAGATGTGTGTGTTTGTGTGTGCGGTTGTGTGTGTAGTTGTTTGAGTGGTTGTATGTGTGAGTGGTTGTTGTGTGGGTGGTTGTGTGGGTGGTTGTATGTGTGGGTGGTTGTATGTGTGAGTGGTTGTATGTGTGAGTGGTTGTATGTGTGAGTGGTTGTATGTGTGAGTGGTTGTATGTGTGAGTGGTTGTATGCGTGTATGGTGGTGGGGTAGGAAATTAAACAGCAATCGAGTTTTGCATGCGGTGACTGTTGCCATGTTTTCGCCGTGCCCTTGTTTATCCCCTTACCACATTTGCCCTGGAGTTTCGTTGGCTGTGCAATTTAAGGATATCCCTGCCTGTCTTGGCCCCCGGTAGCAGGGAGGAGAGCGCGCCGGACCGGTCGCGTGGCACTGCTATGGACCCCCGTGTTATTCTTCGAGAGCAGCGCTGCTGATTGCCTCAGCAGACGTCCGGGTAATTATCTGCAGGTGGCGTTGCCTAAAGCGCTGCCATTATTATAAAAATATAGACACATGACAACATATGAAAAAGCCAACACACAGCACGGTACTAATAAAACATAGTTGAAACGCACTCACATGTGTGCGAGTGGCAGGCGATCATGTGGAGAAGCATCCTCGGTTACAAACACCTCGTGTAACTAACAGCGGCAGCATTTTAAAACATTGTTTGCACTTTAAAACAAAGAGATTACGACAAACATATGTTTAGTTTAGAAGAAAGTGCCTGTATTTTAGCCCACCTTAACAGTACTACAACAGTGCGTTATAGAAGCCAAAGGAGGGTAGGGCTGGGGGAGAGTCAATGGCTGCAGCGCTACCCAGCATGAACCCAAACATCCCATGTACATTATAAACGCACCATAGAAGACGCAGCCTTGGTTACAAACACCTCGTTTGACTAAGGCGAGAGGGGGAGGTGGGGGTGCAACTCTGTGTGGCTTGTGCTCTCCTGGCGCCTCTGGTCTGTTTACTGTTAACACATGGAATTCCAAAGCAATCATTAAGCCGGATGGCTCCGTCTATGTTGTGCACCACTGGCGCCTTTTGTCTGTTTCCAGCAGAGAGGAAGGAGCTGGAGAAGCAGGAAACTGAAAGTACGGCCGGCCACCGGCCAGCCATGAATGAACCCCTCGGTTGCCTGCACAAAAATACGGGCATCAGAAGCAAAAAAAAGACGCTGCGAGGCAAAGAGAGAAAGGGACGCGGGCTCATGTTTGTTTGAGGAAATCAGAGTTTAAAAACGAAAGGCACTAATCTCTTGCTCTTTAAGTTCTAGACATGGTCGTTTTTTATGTTTAAATCAAAAGAACTTTTGGCATGCTTGAGATACTGTAAAGAAACATACGGGCATCAGAAGCAAAAAAAAAGACGCTGCGAGGCAAAGAGAGAAAGGGACGCGGGACAGATAGAGAAAAGAAGAAACGGGTAAAACAAGACGGAGGGCATTGCTGTGGGGAGGGGGGAGGAGAAATGCGACACGGCGGGCGGAGCGGGGAGAGCGGCATGAGGGTGTGAAAGCAGCAGGGGCCTGGAGTGCGGCTAAGGGAACTGAAGAAACGCGACACGGCAGGCAGGGGAGGGGGCTGAGCGGGGGTGTGGGAGGAGTGCGGCTGAGGGAAAATACATGCAAGCAGGCGGCTGGGGGCATGTGCACGCGCTTTTAAGCTCAATGCACATGCGCATTAAGCTTGAATTTCACGGGCACTGCAAGGAATCGCCACGATTCCTTGCAAGTTGGTTAAAGACTGTTTAAGCCCCAATAGTCTCGCAAGCTCGATGCGCATGCGCATCGACAGGCGAGACCTAAAAAGGCAAGACTACAAGTCATAGGGCCATTCAACGTGGGAGTGGTCAAGACACAAAACGGAGAGACACATGACTACAGAGAAGCAGGCTGTAGTGATATTGTCAATTATCACACATACGAAGTGCAGAAGAAATAAAGTATTTATTCACTTTAACAGAGCTTACGGGGAGGGAACAGGTGACCGACATGGAAGGGAACATAGCTGTCAGTGCCGGCCGTAGCGCTGACGTCACTTATATAAACAATGGTGGCTCACAGCTGCGCGAGCCATGTAGCCAATAGCCTGAGGGTGAACAATAAACAACTAGACCTACAACATCTCCCTTTCTAAAGGAAGAACTAATTCACATCATAGTCTTTGTACATACTTGGCAACTTTGCAATCCTGCCAGACCTGGTACAAGTTCCCTGCCACCCTCCGTGTACACAGTCTTCACTGTAAGATGTAGCAACATTGGAGGAAGGAACATAACTGTGTACATTTTCACTAGCATCAATTTGGTCACTGTCTTCTTCATCACTTCTCGGTTCATCAATAACAACACTCCTACCACGGTAACTGTTCCCTGTTCTGTTTTCACCAACACCCTGACAATCATCTTTATCACTAGACCTGACTGCTATGGTGTTAGGTATACATTCATCATTTCCATTTAAAGTATTCAACCATGAGTACTCTTCAGAGCAGTCTCTTCCATCAACTTGATTACGATGCCACACATCAGCCTGCTGTTTACTAACTCTTATTACATCACTTCTGTTACGCCACCCCGCGTGCCTAAGGCAAACAGCACTTTCAGACACATCCACAACTTCTTCGGGGGCAAAATACCTGGACTCACCCTTGACCTGATGACCTGGTTTGGTGGCTAATGCCCAATCACCTTTACAGAACTCTTTGTTAATTGCCCTGTGCACCTTGTCATAATATTGTTTACTTTTCATTTGACAATCGGTTATTCTTTTCTTAACGTGCAATAAATCATCGTCAATAATGATAGAGGAAGGCAACTCATTACCAGACAACAAAAACTTGGGAGTGATGTCATGGTCACACCTCCTTCCCCTCAACAAAAAGAACGGGGAAAAACCTGTGACTGAATTGTGAGTAATGTTATAAGTAAACACTCTTTCTCTTATAAAGTCCTTCACTGGAAGGTTTGAAGACAAGGCAAGTTGAATGCCCTCCTTGAGGAACCTGTTGACACGTTCAATTTGACCATTAGATTTAGGGGAATACAACGGAGTTTTCTCCTGGGTGATTCCATGGGATGTGAAAAACTCTGACATTTTGGTTGACGTAAGTTGTTTGCCATTGTCTGATACTATAATACGTGGACTACCCTCTATGTCAAAACACATGCGTAGGAAATCAATAACTGTGTCAGAATCAATAGAGCTAACAAATTTGTGGTATATCCACTTTGAGTAGTAGTCACTGGCTGCAATAATAAATCTTTCTTCCTGTCCAAGAAGTTGAAACGGTCCTGCCATGTCGATGGCAATCTTAAACCACGCAGAATTAGGGATGGAAACTAGTTGCATCTCATGAGTTCTTAGTTTCCAATGTTTGTCTGACCTTGTGCAGGCATCACATCTTTCCACAAATAAGTTCACATCAAGGTCCATGCCGGGCCACCAAAAATGTTCTTTAAGGCGTCTTTTAGTCATGGTGGCTCCCAAATGCGTTTTGTGCGCCGTGTTTATAATTCTGTTTCTGAAACAGGTGGGAGGAATAAGCAAATCCCCTCTCCTGATACATCCTTTCACAATGTTTAATTCATTTGCCACTTGTACAAAAGTTCTAAGATCGGATGACAAATTACGTATGGGGGGCCATGAGGTAGACATATACTTCTTAACTTTAGACAAAATTACATCTTTGCTTGTAGCTTCTACCCACTCCTCATTGGAAAAATTCACATTGCTCGGTTGTAACAACTCAACATTGGACACGACACATTCTGTTTCCTCACATATTTGTTTATCTTTACTTTCTGTAGGTAACCTGGAAAGAAAATCCGCTCTGATGTTGCACTTGCCCGCAATATGTTTAATGGAAAAATTATATTCCTGCAGCCTGGCCAACAATCTAACCAATCTAGACGAAGCTCTACCATTGCCTCTACCATAACCATCGAACAAAAATATGAGGGGTTTGTGATCGGTGATTAACTCAAATTCTTTGCCCCAAATGTACATTTTTAGCTTCTCAACTGCCCAAACACAGGCTAATGCCTCCCTTTCTATAGTACTGTAATTCTTCTCGGTGTCATTCAATCTTCGCGAAATGAAAGCAACTGTATGGACATGCTTACCTACTTTCTGGGTAAAGACAACACCGATTCCCACTGAACTTGCGTCAACTGTAATGACATTATAACCATGTGAATCAAAAGGTTTCAATGTGGGAGCCTGAACAATAGCATCTTTTACCTCCTTGAATGCTACATCATGCTGAATTTCCCAATTAAAATTCTGTCCTTTGCGCAACAGCGCCCTTAATGGTTCTATCATTCTAGCATACCCTTCAATGAACCTGGAGTAGTACTCGCTAAGACCTAAGAATGACCTGAGCGCATCCTTATTGTCCGGATTGGGTGCATCGGTTATTGCCTGTACAAGATTAAGTTTTGGTTTGATGCCTTCAGCACTGAGAACATGGCCTAAATACTCAATCTCAGTTTTCAAGAATTTACATTTATCTCTCGACACTGTCATACCTCTTTCTTGTAATCTGTTCAATACCGTATCCAAGATTTCGTTGTGCTTGCTCTCTGACTCCGCGTGAACCAGAATGTCATCTTGGAACTTCTGCACTCCATCAATTTCCCCGAACATGTTCTCCATTAACTTCTGAAAAACACTTGCAGAAGAAGCCAATCCAAAAGGTAGACGAACATATCTAAAAGCTCCCAAGGGAGTGATGAAAGTGGTCAACATTTTTGATTTTTCGTCCAACTTCACCTGGTGGTATGCCGATTTGAGATCTATTAAAGAAAAATATTTGGATCCTGAAGTGTTGGCCAATATCTCTTGAATTCTGGGTAAGGGGAAACAATCTACCAATATGTTCTTATTTAATGATCTCAAATCGGCACACAGGCGGTACTCACCATTTTTCTTCTTAATCAAGACTATACCTGAAATCCACTCAGCAGAATCTGCAGGTTCAATTACTTTTTCATTTACAAGCCTTTCTAACAAAGACTTTAACTCTTCTTTAACTGATAAAGGTAATGGTCTTACTTTGTGTTTTACAGGTGACGCATCTTTTTTTAACACTATACTGTGCATGAATCCTTTCACACACCCTATGCGTTCTTCAAATAACTTCTTATACTTACACAATATAGTGGATAAATCTTCTTCGATGGGATCCTCGGCCCCAGGTTTGAGGATTATTTTTAACTTTGCTAGATCTCTCCATCCCACGATATCTCTGCCCCTTTCAGCTACATAAATTTTGGTTTCAATGCATCTGCCCTTAATGTTCAAGACATCCATAAAATACCCAAACATGTTTATGTCATGTTCTCCGAATGCCTTGGGATTGACATCAGGAGGTAACAAATCTGTATTGGGCCAGTATTTGAGATATTTTTTATCTGATACAATTGTGATAGGGGACCCAGAATCTGCCATGATGCTGAGTTCCACCTCGCCAACATGTGCTGTACCGATCGGACCTTTTATGTCATGGTCATTGTCGCCTAGTGCCAATATAATATTAGAGCACATATCCTCGTCAAATTCTTCTATTATATTTACCTTTGCTCTTTCTACTTTTTTATGACCAAAATTTCCACACACGCTAGCAAAGTGCCCCACTTTCTGGCATCTGGTACACTTTTTCCCAATAGCAGGACAGCTCAAGGAATCTGCTTTGTGGTTGTGCGAACCACATCTATAACATACAAAATTTGTAGGATTAACAACAGCATTAGATTTGACATAACGATTACTATTATATTCTTTTCTTCTTCTGTCATTGACATATGAAATACTAGAATTGGCTGAAACACTTGACCTGGCTAACTCTCTTCTTCCCTCCAAAGAACGTTCAATACCTTTAGCGATGTCTATGACTTCAGATATGTAGAAAAAACAATTCCCAACAGGTATTATTGAGAGACAATTTCAATTGTGCATGCCTGAAGGCATTACTGAGAACAGAAACAAGGAGTCAAAAGGGATTTTGAGGAACGGTGGTATTATTCACCAAGAACAAGGGGCATTCAACATATGTTTACAGTTTACAACAGCACTGTAAAGATTAGATCTTGTGACAACCCAGTGGCACTTGGTGCAAGGTGCTATATACAGTCTAGGTGAAGTGAAAGTGCAAGTGCTTAAGAACAGCATTGGTGGCGCATAGAATACGGTATATGCATCAATTACAGCTTCAATTATAATAAACAAGTTACAGTCACTTGAGAAAATTATTTTCTTATAAAAGCTGAAAGTGTCATATGCGTCATTTGATTCAAGCTGTGTGGTCGACGGCGTTTCGATCCCCTAGAGTCGGGATCGTCATCAGGACGGGGTTGTTCTCAATGAATACAGTGCTGCAGACAAAGGAAGGGTAATGGTGAGCGTGGCTGGTGGAAAGGGCGAGGAAAGGGGGGGGGGGGGTTTGTGCGGGGGTGAGGGCGCACTCAGGAGGACTGAAAGGCAAGGTATATAGTGTTAAGGGCGGGGTGAAGGTAGTGATGGCCGCAGAGGGTGGAGTGATATTTGGGGGTGCCTAATGTGAAGGATAGGTCTGTTTATTAAGTGGGGTCGTGTTCCACAAGGCAATTCGAAATTAACTTACAAAAAGCCAAGCAAGGATGCGTGGTTTGCAGCTTTCGGAATGAATACGTGCTGGTCACTGGAGGGAAAAGGCAATTATTAGTTTCAGGACGCATGGTTAACTGGTGGGTGCAAGACCGGCGCTGGGGGTGTCAGTACCTGGTAGCGACTTGTCCTGGGACTGCTCACGTAGTTGGGCAGCTCCTGAAAGGGAATACAAGGGGTGTGTGATCACTAAACGGAAAGGTCCCCATGATCGAACTCAAGGAGCGCGATTTGGGCGCGCAGCCTGTGACCGACGGAGAGAATCTTACCTGAGACGAGGGGGGCACAGAGGGCAATGGCTCATCTGGCGTGGCTGTTCGGCACTTAATGCAGCGGCAGACCGCGTCTTCTCTGTGTCTTAGAAATAATACAGGCTACCGCGCGGTGGAGGCGGGGTAGGGGGCGTGTGCCTGGGGGCGGGATCTGCAGGGGAATGCAGAGGTGTCGCGAGGTGATTGGTGAGAGTGAGGGCGGGGGGCGGGGAGTCGAAAGGGAGGTGAAGGGTTCCTAAGGCAACCAGAGTAATCAGGAAGAAACAGAGCTCGAGTCGGCGCATTGGAGAATACGCGCATAGGCAGTTCCAGGGATTGGGAGCCAAGTGCATGTATAGGAGTAGTGTAAATTGTGCCAAGTAAGCATAACAAATTGAAAACCTATGTACATTGGACGCAATCGTATAAGGTTGGGAGGTAGCAGCTGATGCAACCATGAAAGGATCAGCATCACCTTGAGCAATGTCGGCAATATGAAATACAAGACACACACATTTGTAAAAACAGTCCTGGGTGCCAGCAGAACATAGTAGAGCAATTGATTAACATAGATTCGGTCAGGGTATAAAACCGGACGGTTAACTACAAAGAATCAAAAGGGGGTGGGCGCCAGTTTAGAAGAAAGGGGGGGGGGGTGGGGGGGGTTGGGGTTTGGGAAGGGGCGGGGGCATAGGGTCAAAGGCTGCTCACATGGTTAAGGTTCAGTGCTAGTATTATCTTAAACCATGTGTGTTGGCAAGGGCGCGTGGTTGAAGGGATGGTCAAAGAGATGAATTAAATGGAGATAGTACTAGTCCATTCGTCAAGGGTGTTGAGCCCCTGATTGACTGAGTCAACTTTGGCAATCCATTTGCATTCGGCTCTGTTGAGCAGGGCCGTCATGTTCCCTCCTCTGAGGGGTATGGTGGGTTTCTCAATGACCTGCCATCTGAGGTCCGAGTCCGTGTGCGAATGTTCAATGAAGTGCGAGACCAGAGGTGCTGTAAGTACCTTGCAGTTAATTCTGCTTTTGTGTTGTATGATCCGCTGTTTTATCATTTGTGTTGTCTGGCCGATGTAGATCAGATCACACGGGCATCGGATAGCGTAAATTACGTTCTGGGTTTTGCAGTTGGATTGATGGGTGAGGTGGTGTGTCTGGCCCTTGAATGTGAATTCTTTGGTGTTGGTTGTCAACTCGCACACGCTACAGGATTGGCATTTAAAATGTCCAATGACCGGGGGCAGGCCCCAAGCTGCTGTGATGGTGTTTTTCTCAGTACTGGGAGCCGGCCACGTAATGGCATGCACTAGGTGGTTGGCAATGTTGTTACCTCTCTGGTATGAAAACAAAGGCGGTTCATTGAATAGTTCTTCCGAACGTAGCACAGTCCAGTTCTTTTTGATTATCTTCGCTACTCTATTGCTGTCGGGGCTGAATACTGAGACAAAGGGGATCCTCTTCAAGGTTTTTTTGTTTAGATTTGGCCTCAGTAAGTCCTCCCGGTGGTTGTACCAGGCCCGTTTTCTGGCCTGTTTGACCAGACGTCGTGGATAACCCCTGTTGATCAATTTAGAGGCTAGGATGTCCGCTTCCCTAAAGTAGTCCTTTCGCCATTTGCAATTTCTCCGAATGCGGAGAAATTGGCCAAAGGGGAGACCATCGCGTAGACCTCTGGGGTGGTTGCTTGAATAGTGCAGCAACGTATTGCGTTCAGTTGGTTTTCGGTAGAGTACAGTTCCAATTTTACCTTCCTCCGCATGTATTGTAACATCAAGGAAGTGTAGGTCATTAGGTTTGGTTTCGTACGTGAATCTGAGATGTTCCTGGGAAGAGTTTAGCCAGTCAATGCATGGTTGTAGAGAGTTAGCAGAGCCATTCCAAAGTAGTAAAATATCATCGATATATCGACGCCACAGGTGGATTTGGGGTCGATATGGATTGATCTGGTTGAGGAACAATGATTTCTCAAGGGCATGTACATAAAGGATGGCAAAATTTGGAGCGAAGCAAGCGCCCATCGCTACTCCCTTGATTTGCAGATAGTAGATGTTTTTGTACATGAAGTAATTGTTTTGTAATGCCACTCTCAAGAGGTCCATAATGAAATCTGTGGGGATCTTGGATGGTTGTGGTCTGGTGCTCAATAGATTTTTGATAACCTGGAGTCCTTCACAATGGGGAATGTTCGTGTAAAGGGACTCGATGTCCAGACTCGCCATGATTTGGTTGTCCATATCAAAAGGTTGATCTTCAATTGTGTTAATCAGATCCATCGTGTCCCGAATGTAGGTGTCTGTGATAGGTACAAACTCTTTGATCATAGAATCCACATATTTCCCAAGAGGTTCCAGGATGGAGCCACACCCTGATACGATTGGGCGTCCCGGTGGGTTTCTGGCATCCTTATGTATTTTGGGAAGTACGTAAAGGACAGGAGTCCTGGGGTGTGGATTATTTAAGAACTCAAATTCTTTTTTGGTAATAATATTGTTGTCTCTTGCTGTAGTTGTTATAGAGAGAATCTTCTGTCTTATGTCTGCTAGTGGATCTTTGGTTAGAGCACGGTAGTGGTCGTGGTTCATTAGTTGTCGTTCCACCTCTCGATCATATTCAGTGTTGTCGAGAACAACAATCCCACCACCCTTATCTGCGGGCTTGATGACTATTCCGGGGTTATTTTGAAGGGTGGTGAGTGCTTCTTTTTCTTCCCAGGGCAGGTTGTAGGGGACGTATCGTGGAGTGGTCTTTAGTTCCATCACTTCTTTTAGGACGAGTTTTTCAAACGTCAAAATTTCGGGTGGCATTTGGTGCGAAGGAGGATTGAAGGTAGAGGGAGGTCGGAAAGGGGAGACTTCCGCCCAGCTGGTATCTGGTTTGTCTGAAAAAAAGTATTTCAGTCTGATCCTCCTGAAGAATTTCAGGAGGTTGGACTGGAGATCCAGGAAATTGGTTCTAACCGTTGGCACGAACGAAAGACCACGTGACAGAAGTTTGGTTTCTAGTGGGGTCAGATTATGGCCCGACAGGTTGAAGATTGGGATGGACGTTATCGCAGTAGTAGTTTCTTTGTCCATTATTGTGGTTGTCCCCACTGGTAATACCGGTTGCGGGTTTGTCTGTTGCCTGGAACTGGAGGTTGATATTGTTTGGCCCTCGTTTGGCGATTCTGTGGTTGAGGGTGTTGGCCGCGGCCTCGGCCTCTTCCTAAAAAACCGGGTGGAAGTAGTGGCTGTGGACCTGAGGTGCTGGCGTCTGTGTCTTCACCTGAGCTGTTTGAGGAGACAGAGAAGGTAACACGCTGGTTGTTTCTGTATCGGCCCCAGTTTTGTGATCTTGGCTGGTTCTGATGTGTGTTATAGAATTCCTCACTTAGATAAGGATACGTATTCTCGTTCTTATAGTTCTTGATATCTTTCTCAATTTTATTGATTTTCTTGTTGACTTCGAAGGTATTGAAAGTGGCAATAGAGTTGTGTATTTTTTCCAGGAGGTTTTTTGCGTCAATGATGGTCGAGTCTTCTAGAATGCGTTTTTCCAAGTCTTCAATTTCTTGGAGTTCTTGGCGGCTATGTTCTATCGCTGTGTCTATTCCCAAGACCATCCAGTGGCGAGAACAAGTCGTCGCTAGATGGCTGAAGCTGACTCGGAATTTGGGGTCCTGTGTGAATATAGCCGGGGTGTTCCGGATTTGTAGGCCTAGAGGGATGACGCCAGATCGTAGGTAATCTGTCAGCATACGGGCATGTAGATCCGTTCTGATCTGTTTTTTCTTGAGTTTCTCCAGTTGCTCCAAAAGGACTCGGGACGTGTTGGGGGTGGTGGAGTTTGACGTAGACTGTTGCGGGCCTGACAATAATGAGGGCCCTGTAAGTCTAGATTGAATATATTCCTCTGAGTAAGTAAGGGACTCCTTGGACATCTTGTACAGGCCGGGTGGTCCTGGGCAGATGTGTACCTAAATTAATGAGGAAAAAGGGTAGAGTACACAGAGGTACTCCTCTCGCAGCGGGCACGCTGCTCCTAGTAGTTATAGGAAAAACAGGAGGGGACCCATAAACCAAGTTGGGATGGGTATACTGTGTAGAAAAAACAATTCCCAACAGGTATTATTGAGAGACAATTTCAATTGTGCATGCCTGAAGGCATTACTGAGAACAGAAACAAGGAGTCAAAAGGGATTTTGAGGAACGGTGGTATTATTCACCAAGAACAAGGGGCATTCAACATATGTTTACAGTTTACAACAGCACTGTAAAGATTAGATCTTGTGACAACCCAGTGGCACTTGGTGCAAGGTGCTATATACAGTTTAGGTGAAGTGAAAGTGCAAGTGCTTAAGAACAGCATTGGTGGCGCATAGAATACGGTATATGCATCAATTACAGCTTCAATTATAATAAACAAGTTACAGTCACTTGAGAAAATTATTTTCTTATAAAAGCTGAAAGTGTCATATGCGTCATTTGATTCAAGCTGTGTGGTCGACGGCGTTTCGATCCCCTAGAGTCGGGATCGTCATCAGGACGGGGTTGTTCTCAATGAATACAGTGCTGCAGACAAAGGAAGGGTAATGGTGAGCGTGGCTGGTGGAAAGGGCGAGGAAAGGGGGGGGGGGTTTGTGCGGGGGTGAGGGCGCACTCAGGAGGACTGAAAGGCAAGGTATATAGTGTTAAGGGCGGGGTGAAGGTAGTGATGGCCGCAGAGGGTGGAGTGATATTTGGGGGTGCCTAATGTGAAGGATAGGTCTGTTTATTAAGTGGGGTCGTGTTCCACAAGGCAATTCGAAATTAACTTACAAAAAGCCAAGCAAGGATGCGTGGTTTGCAGCTTTCGGAATGAATACGTGCTGGTCACTGGAGGGAAAAGGCAATTATTAGTTTCAGGACGCATGGTTAACTGGTGGGTGCAAGACCGGCGCTGGGGGTGTCAGTACCTGGTAGCGACTTGTCCTGGGACTGCTCACGTAGTTGGGCAGCTCCTGAAAGGGAATACAAGGGGTGTGTGATCACTAAACGGAAAGGTCCCCATGATCGAACTCAAGGAGCGCGATTTGGGCGCGCAGCCTGTGACCGACGGAGAGAATCTTACCTGAGACGAGGGGGGCACAGAGGGCAATGGCTCATCTGGCGTGGCTGTTCGGCACTTAATGCAGCGGCAGACCGCGTCTTCTCTGTGTCTTAGAAATAATACAGGCTACCGCGCGGTGGAGGCGGGGTAGGGGGCGTGTGCCTGGGGGCGGGATCTGCAGGGGAATGCAGAGGTGTCGCGAGGTGATTGGTGAGAGTGAGGGCGGGGGGCGGGGAGTCGAAAGGGAGGTGAAGGGTTCCTAAGGCAACCAGAGTAATCAGGAAGAAACAGAGCTCGAGTCGGCGCATTGGAGAATGCGCGCATAGGCAGTTCCAGGGATTGGGAGCCAAGTGCATGTATAGGAGTAGTGTAAATTGTGCCAAGTAAGCATAACAAATTGAAAACCTATGTACATTGGACGCAATCGTATAAGGTTGGGAGGTAGCAGCTGATGCAACCATGAAAGGATCAGCATCACCTTGAGCAATGTCGGCAATATGAAATACAAGACACACACATTTGTAAAAACAGTCCTGGGTGCCAGCAGAACATAGTAGAGCAATTGGTTAACATAGATTCGGTCAGGGTATAAAACCGGACGGTTAACTACAAAGAATCAAAAGGGGGTGGGCGCCAGTTTAGAAGAAAGGGGGGGGGGGTGGGGGGGGTTGGGGTTTGGGAAGGGGCGGGGGCATAGGGTCAAAGGCTGCTCACATGGTTAAGGTTCAGTGCTAGTATTATCTTAAACCATGTGTGTTGGCAAGGGCGCGTGGTTGAAGGGATGGTCAAAGAGATGAATTAAATGGAGATAGTACTAGTCCATTCGTCAAGGGTGTTGAGCCCCTGATTGACTGAGTCAACTTTGGCAATCCATTTGCATTCGGCTCTGTTGAGCAGGGCCGTCATGTTCCCTCCTCTGAGGGGTATGGTGGGTTTCTCAATGACCTGCCATCTGAGGTCCGAGTCCGTGTGCGAATGTTCAATGAAGTGCGAGACCAGAGGTGCTGTAAGTACCTTGCAGTTAATTCTGCTTTTGTGTTGTATGATCCGCTGTTTTATCATTTGTGTTGTCTGGCCGATGTAGATCAGATCACACGGGCATCGGATAGCGTAAATTACGTTCTGGGTTTTGCAGTTGGATTGATGGGTGAGGTGGTGTGTCTGGCCCTTGAATGTGAATTCTTTGGTGTTGGTTGTCAACTCGCACACGCTACAGGATTGGCATTTAAAATGTCCAATGACCGGGGGCAGGCCCCAAGCTGCTGTGATGGTGTTTTTCTCAGTACTGGGAGCCGGCCACGTAATGGCATGCACTAGGTGGTTGGCAATGTTGTTACCTCTCTGGTATGAAAACAAAGGCGGTTCATTGAATAGTTCTTCCGAACGTAGCACAGTCCAGTTCTTTTTGATTATCTTCGCTACTCTATTGCTGTCGGGGCTGAATACTGAGACAAAGGGGATCCTCTTCAAGGTTTTTTTGTTTAGATTTGGCCTCAGTAAGTCCTCCCGGTGGTTGTACCAGGCCCGTTTTCTGGCCTGTTTGACCAGACGTCGTGGATAACCCCTGTTGATCAATTTAGAGGCTAGGATGTCCGCTTCCCTAAAGTAGTCCTTTCGCCATTTGCAATTTCTCCGAATGCGGAGAAATTGGCCAAAGGGGAGACCATCGCGTAGACCTCTGGGGTGGTTGCTTGAATAGTGCAGCAACGTATTGCGTTCAGTTGGTTTTCGGTAGAGTACAGTTCCAATTTTACCTTCCTCCGCATGTATTGTAACATCAAGGAAGTGTAGGTCATTAGGTTTGGTTTCGTACGTGAATCTGAGATGTTCCTGGGAAGAGTTTAGCCAGTCAATGCATGGTTGTAGAGAGTTAGCAGAGCCATTCCAAAGTAGTAAAATATCATCGATATATCGACGCCACAGGTGGATTTGGGGTCGATATGGATTGATCTGGTTGAGGAACAATGATTTCTCAAGGGCATGTACATAAAGGATGGCAAAATTTGGAGCGAAGCAAGCGCCCATCGCTACTCCCTTGATTTGCAGATAGTAGATGTTTTTGTACATGAAGTAATTGTTTTGTAATGCCACTCTCAAGAGGTCCATAATGAAATCTGTGGGGATCTTGGATGGTTGTGGTCTGGTGCTCAATAGATTTTTGATAACCTGGAGTCCTTCACAATGGGGAATGTTCGTGTAAAGGGACTCGATGTCCAGACTCGCCATGATTTGGTTGTCCATATCAAAAGGTTGATCTTCAATTGTGTTAATCAGATCCATCGTGTCCCGAATGTAGGTGTCTGTGATAGGTACAAACTCTTTGATCATAGAATCCACATATTTCCCAAGAGGTTCCAGGATGGAGCCACACCCTGATACGATTGGGCGTCCCGGTGGGTTTCTGGCATCCTTATGTATTTTGGGAAGTACGTAAAGGACAGGAGTCCTGGGGTGTGGATTATTTAAGAACTCAAATTCTTTTTTGGTAATAATATTGTTGTCTCTTGCTGTAGTTGTTATAGAGAGAATCTTCTGTCTTATGTCTGCTAGTGGATCTTTGGTTAGAGCACGGTAGTGGTCGTGGTTCATTAGTTGTCGTTCCACCTCTCGATCATATTCAGTGTTGTCGAGAACAACAATCCCACCACCCTTATCTGCGGGCTTGGTGACTATTCCGGGGTTATTTTGAAGGGTGGTGAGTGCTTCTTTTTCTTCCCAGGGCAGGTTGTAGGGGACGTATCGTGGAGTGGTCTTTAGTTCCATCACTTCTTTTAGGACGAGTTTTTCAAACGTCAAAATTTCGAGTGGCATTTGGTGCGAAGGAGGATTGAAGGTAGAGGGAGGTCGGAAAGGGGAGACTTCCGCCCAGCTGGTATCTGGTTTGTCTGAAAAAAAGTATTTCAGTCTGATCCTCCTGAAGAATTTCAGGAGGTTGGACTGGAGATCCAGGAAATTGGTTCTAACCGTTGGCACGAACGAAAGACCACGTGACAGAAGTTTGGTTTCTAGTGGGGTCAGATTATGGCCCGACAGGTTGAAGATTGGGATGGACGTTATCGCAGTAGTAGTTTCTTTGTCCATTATTGTGGTTGTCCCCACTGGTAATACCGGTTGCGGGTTTGTCTGTTGCCTGGAACTGGAGGTTGATATTGTTTGGCCCTCGTTTGGCGATTCTGTGGTTGAGGGTGTTGGCCGCGGCCTCGGCCTCTTCCTAAAAAACCGGGTGGGAGTAGTGGCTGTGGACCTGAGGTGCTGGCGTCTGTGTCTTCACCTGAGCTGTTTGAGGAGACAGAGAAGGTAACACGCTGGTTGTTTCTGTATCCTTTGACCCTATGCCCCCGCCCCTTCCCAAACCCCAACCCCCCCCACCCCCCCCCCCTTTCTTCTAAACTGGCGCCCACCCCCTTTTGATTCTTTGTAGTTAACCGTCCGGTTTTATACCCTGACCGAATCTATGTTAACCAATTGCTCTACTATGTTCTGCTGGCACCCAGGACTGTTTTTACAAATGTGTGTGTCTTGTATTTCATATTGCCGACATTGCTCAAGGTGATGCTGATCCTTTCATGGTTGCATCAGCTGCTACCTCCCAACCTTATACGATTGCGTCCAATGTACATAGGTTTTCAATTTGTTATGCTTACTTGGCACAATTTACACTACTCCTATACATGCACTTGGCTCCCAATCCCTGGAACTGCCTATGCGCGCATTCTCCAATGCGCCGACTCGAGCTCTGTTTCTTCCTGATTACTCTGGTTGCCTTAGGAACCCTTCACCTCCCTTTCGACTCCCCGCCCCCCGCCCTCACTCTCACCAATCACCTCGCGACACCTCTGCATTCCCCTGCAGATCCCGCCCCCAGGCACACGCCCCCTACCCCGCCTCCACCGCGCGGTAGCCTGTATTATTTCTAAGACACAGAGAAGACGCGGTCTGCCGCTGCATTAAGTGCCGAACAGCCACGCCAGATGAGCCATTGCCCTCTGAACCCCCCTCGTCTCAGGTAAGATTCTCTCCGTCGGTCACAGGCTGCGCGCCCAAATCGCGCTCCTTGAGTTCGATCATGGGGACCTTTCCGTTTAGTGATCACACACCCCTTGTATTCCCTTTCAGGAGCTGCCCAACTACGTGAGCAGTCCCAGGACAAGTCGCTACCAGGTACTGACACCCCCAGCGCCGGTCTTGCACCCACCAGTTAACCATGCGTCCTGAAACTAATAATTGCCTTTTCCCTCCAGTGACCAGCACGTATTCATTCCGAAAGCTGCAAACCACGCATCCTTGCTTGGCTTTTTGTAAGTTAATTTCGAATTGCCTTGTGGAACACGACCCCACTTAATAAACAGACCTATCCTTCACATTAGGCACCCCCAAATATCACTCCACCCTCTGCGGCCATCACTACCTTCACCCCGCCCTTAACACTATATACCTTGCCTTTCAGTCCTCCTGAGTGCGCCCTCACCCACGCACAAACCCCCCCCCCCCCTTTCCTCGCCCTTTCCACCAGCCACGCTCACCATTACCCTTCCTTTGTCTGCAGCACTGTATTCATTGAGAACAACCCCGTCCTGATGACGATCCCGACTCCAGGGGATCGAAACGCCGTCGACCACACAGCTTGAATCAAATGACGCATATGACACTTTCAGCTTTTATAAGAAAATAATTTTCTCAAGTGACTGTAACTTGTTTATTATAATTGAAGCTGTAATTGATGCATATACCGTATTCTATGCGCCACCAATGCTGTTCTTAAGCACTTGCACTTTCACTTCACCTAAACTGTATATAGCACCTTGCACCAAGTGCCACTGGGTTGTCACAAGATCTAATCTTTACAGTGCTGTTGTAAACTGTAAACATATGTTGAATGCCCCTTGTTCTTGGTGAATAATACCACCGTTCCTCAAAATCCCTTTTGACTCCTTGTTTCTGTTCTCAGTAATGCCTTCAGGCATGCACAATTGAAATTGTCTCTCAATAATACCTGTTGGGAATTGTTTTTTCTACACAGTATACCCATCCCAACTTGGTTTATGGGTCCCCTCCTGTTTTTCCTATAACTACTAGGAGCAGCGTGCCCGCTGCGAGAGGAGTACCTCTGTGTACTCTACCCTTTTTCCTCATTAATTTAGGTACACATCTGCCCAGGACCACCCGGCCTGTACAAGATGTCCAAGGAGTCCCTTACTTACTCAGAGGAATATATTCAATCTAGACTTACAGGGCCCTCATTATTGTCAGGCCCGCAACAGTCTACGTCAAACTCCACCACCCCCAACACGTCCCGAGTCCTTTTGGAGCAACTGGAGAAACTCAAGAAAAAACAGATCAGAACGGATCTACATGCCCGTATGCTGACAGATTACCTACGATCTGGCGTCATCCCTCTAGGCCTACAAATCCGGAACACCCCGGCTATATTCACACAGGACCCCAAATTCCGAGTCAGCTTCAGCCATCTAGCGACGACTTGTTCTCGCCACTGGATGGTCGTGGGAATAGACACAGCGATAGAACATAGCCGCCAAGAACTCCAAGAAATTGAAGACTTGGAAAAACGTATTCTAGAAGACTCGACCATCATTGACGCAAAAAACCTCCTGGAAAAAATACACAACTCTATTGCCACTTTCAATACCTTCGAAGTCAACAAGAAAATCAATAAAATTGAGAAAGATATCAAGAACTATAAGAACGAGAATACGTATCCTTATCTAAGTGAGGAATTCTATAACACACATCAGAACCAGCCAAGATCACAAAACTGGGGCCGATACAGAAACAACCAGCGTGTTACCTTCTCTGTCTCCTCAAACAGCTCAGGTGAAGACACAGACGCCAGCACCTCAGGTCCACAGCCACTACTCCCACCCGGTTTTTTAGGAAGAGGCCGAGGCCGCGGCCAACACCCTCAACCACAGAATCGCCAAACGAGGGCCAAACAATATCAACCTCCAGTTCCAGGCAACAGACAAACCCGCAACCGGTATTACCAGTGGGGACAACCACAATAATGGACAAAGAAACTACTACTGCGATAACGTCCATCCCAATCTTCAACCTGTCGGGCCATAATCTGACCCCACTAGAAACCAAACTTCTGTCACGTGGTCTTTCGTTCGTGCCAACGGTTAGAACCAATTTCCTGGATCTCCAGTCCAACCTCCTGAAATTCTTCAGGAGGATCAGACTGAAATACTTTTTTTCAGACAAACCAGATACCAGCTGGGCGGAAGTCTCCCCTTTCCGACCTCCCTCTACCTTCAATCCTCCTTCGCACCAAATGCCACCCGAAATTTTGACGTTTGAAAAACTCGTCCTAAAAGAAGTGATGGAACTAAAGACCACTCCACGATACGTCCCCTACAACCTGCCCTGGGAAGAAAAAGAAGCACTCACCACCCTTCAAAATAACCCCGGAATAGTCATCAAGCCCGCAGATAAGGGTGGTGGGATTGTTGTTCTCGACAACACTGAATATGATCGAGAGGTGGAACGACAACTAATGAACCACGACCACTACCGTGCTCTAACCAAAGATCCACTAGCAGACATAAGACAGAAGATTCTCTCTATAACAACTACAGCAAGAGACAACAATATTATTACCAAAAAAGAATTTGAGTTCTTAAATAATCCACACCCCAGGACTCCTGTCCTTTACGTACTTCCCAAAATACATAAGGATGCCAGAAACCCACCGGGACGCCCAATCGTATCAGGGTGTGGCTCCATCCTGGAACCTCTTGGGAAATATGTGGATTCTATGATCAAAGAGTTTGTACCTATCACAGACACCTACATTCGGGACACGATGGATCTGATTAACACAATTGAAGATCAACCTTTTGATATGGACAACCAAATCATGGCGAGTCTGGACATCGAGTCCCTTTACACGAACATTCCCCATTGTGAAGGACTCCAGGTTATCAAAAATCTATTGAGCACCAGACCACAACCATCCAAGATCCCCACAGATTTCATTATGGACCTCTTGAGAGTGGCATTACAAAACAATTACTTCATGTACAAAAACATCTACTATCTGCAAATCAAGGGAGTAGCGATGGGCGCTTGCTTCGCTCCAAATTTTGCCATCCTTTATGTACATGCCCTTGAGAAATCATTGTTCCTCAACCAGATCAATCCATATCGACCCCAAATCCACCTGTGGCGTCGATATATCGATGATATTTTACTACTTTGGAATGGCTCTGCTAACTCTCTACAACCATGCATTGACTGGCTAAACTCTTCCCAGGAACATCTCAGATTCACGTACGAAACCAAACCTAATGACCTACACTTCCTTGATGTTACAATACATGCGGAGGAAGGTAAAATTGGAACTGTACTCTACCGAAAACCAACTGAACGCAATACGTTGCTGCACTATTCAAGCAACCACCCCAGAGGTCTACGCGATGGTCTCCCCTTTGGCCAATTTCTCCGCATTCGGAGAAATTGCAAATGGCGAAAGGACTACTTTAGGGAAGCGGACATCCTAGCCTCTAAATTGATCAACAGGGGTTATCCACGACGTCTGGTCAAACAGGCCAGAAAACGGGCCTGGTACAACCACCGGGAGGACTTACTGAGGCCAAATCTAAACAAAAAAACCTTGAAGAGGATCCCCTTTGTCTCAGTATTCAGCCCCGACAGCAATAGAGTAGCGAAGATAATCAAAAAGAACTGGACTGTGCTACGTTCGGAAGAACTATTCAATGAACCGCCTTTGTTTTCATACCAGAGAGGTAACAACATTGCCAACCACCTAGTGCATGCCATTACGTGGCCGGCTCCCAGTACTGAGAAAAACACCATCACAGCAGCTTGGGGCCTGCCCCCGGTCATTGGACATTTTAAATGCCAATCCTGTAGCGTGTGCGAGTTGACAACCAACACCAAAGAATTCACATTCAAGGGCCAGACACACCACCTCACCCATCAATCCAACTGCAAAACCCAGAACGTAATTTACGCTATCCGATGCCCGTGTGATCTGATCTACATCGGCCAGACAACACAAATGATAAAACAGCGGATCATACAACACAAAAGCAGAATTAACTGCAAGGTACTTACAGCACCTCTGGTCTCGCACTTCATTGAACATTCGCACACGGACTCGGACCTCAGATGGCAGGTCATTGAGAAACCCACCATACCCCTCAGAGGAGGGAACATGACGGCCCTGCTCAACAGAGCCGAATGCAAATGGATTGCCAAAGTTGACTCAGTCAATCAGGGGCTCAACACCCTTGACGAATGGACTAGTACTATCTCCATTTAATTCATCTCTTTGACCATCCCTTCAACCACGCGCCCTTGCCAACACACATGGTTTAAGATAATACTAGCACTGAACCTTAACCATGTGAGCAGCCTTTGACCCTATGCCCCCGCCCCTTCCCAAACCCCAACCCCCCCCACCCCCCCCCTTTCTTCTAAACTGGCGCCCACCCCCTTTTGATTCTTTGTAGTTAACCGTCCGGTTTTATACCCTGACCGAATCTATGTTAACCAATTGCTCTACTATGTTCTGCTGGCACCCAGGACTGTTTTTACAAATGTGTGTGTCTTGTATTTCATATTGCCGACATTGCTCAAGGTGATGCTGATCCTTTCATGGTTGCATCAGCTGCTACCTCCCAACCTTATACGATTGCGTCCAATGTACATAGGTTTTCAATTTGTTATGCTTACTTGGCACAATTTACACTACTCCTATACATGCACTTGGCTCCCAATCCCTGGAACTGCCTATGCGCGCATTCTCCAATGCGCCGACTCGAGCTCTGTTTCTTCCTGATTACTCTGGTTGCCTTAGGAACCCTTCACCTCCCTTTCGACTCCCCGCCCCCCGCCCTCACTCTCACCAATCACCTTGCGACACCTCTGCATTCCCCTGCAGATCCCGCCCCCAGGCACACGCCCCCTACCCCGCCTCCACCGCGCGGTAGCCTGTATTATTTCTAAGACACAGAGAAGACGCGGTCTGCCGCTGCATTAAGTGCCGAACAGCCACGCCAGATGAGCCATTGCCCTCTGTGCCCCCCTCGTCTCAGGTAAGATTCTCTCCGTCGGTCACAGGCTGCGCGCCCAAATCGCGCTCCTTGAGTTCGATCATGGGGACCTTTCCGTTTAGTGATCACACACCCCTTGTATTCCCTTTCAGGAGCTGCCCAACTACGTGAGCAGTCCCAGGACAAGTCGCTACCAGGTACTGACACCCCCAGCGCCGGACTTGCACCCACCACTTAACCATGCGTCCTGAAACTAATAATTGCCTTTTCCCTCCAGTGACCAGCACGTATTCATTCCGAAAGCTGCAAACCACGCATCCTTGCTTGGCTTTTTGTAAGTTAATTTCGAATTGCCTTGTGGAACACGACCCCACTTAATAAACAGACCTATCCTTCACATTAGGCACCCCCAAATATCACTCCACCCTCTGCGGCCATCACTACCTTCACCCCGCCCTTAACACTATATACCTTGCCTTTCAGTCCTCCTGAGTGCGCCCTCACCCCCGCACAAACCCCCCCCCCTTTCCTCGCCCTTTCCACCAGCCACGCTCACCATTACCCTTCCTTTGTCTGCAGCACTGTATTCATTGAGAACAACCCCGTCCTGATGACGATCCCGACTCTAGGGGATCGAAACGCCGTCGACCACACAGCTTGAATCAAATGACGCATATGACACTTTCAGCTTTTATAAGAAAATAATTTTCTCAAGTGACTGTAACTTGTTTATTATAATTGAAGCTGTAATTGATGCATATACCGTATTCTATGCGCCACCAATTCTGTTCTTAAGCACTTGCACTTTCACTTCACCTAAACTGTATATAGCACCTTGCACCAAGTGCCACTGGGTTGTCACAAGATCTAATCTTTACAGTGCTGTTGTAAACTGTAAACATATGTTGAATGCCCCTTGTTCTTGGTGAATAATACCACCGTTCCTCAAAATCCCTTTTGACTCCTTGTTTCTGTTCTCAGTAATGCCTTCAGGCATGCACAATTGAAATTGTCTCTCAATAATACCTGTTGGGAATTGTTTTTTCTACACAGTATACCCATCCCAACTTGGTTTATGGGTCCCCTCCTGTTTTTCCTATAACTATGACTTCAGATAGAGAGGGATTTTTACACGCTAACAACCTCTCTTGAATTTTTGTTTCATGACAATGAAATACCAACTGATCACGTAAATATTCATCAACTCTGTCGCCAAACCCACATTTGGTAGCCAATACCCTCAAACTGCCTACATATTCTTCTATATTCTCAGACTCAGTCTGCTTCCTCAAGACAAACCTATGTCTGCCCACCATTATGTTTTCCTCCTCATCAAACTGTTTTTCCAGTCTCTTAATAGCCTCTTGGAACTCATCGAGGGGAATAAATTGTCCAGGCTCAGGTTCATATTCAGGCAAACTAAAGAACATTTCTTGACCAGCAACACCTAATAGGCCGAAAAGAATAGCTTTTTTGCGTTCTGGTTCAAATCTTTTGCCATTAATAGCTACCAAGTAACTGTCAAATGCCCTGTACCAATTCTTCCAAGACATGACAGGTTTGCCTGGTGTTACAAGAAAATGTGCTGGAGCACAAAAATTGCTTTCATTAGCCATTTGGACACTATCCCCTTCAAATGTCTCTTTTTTCATAAACCACGCTATTTTGGTGATTAATATATACTCAGGAGACAAGAATGAACGTTTACTAACGCTCGCTGCAACACGCGTTAATTTTAAACCGTACCTGAATTTAATTACTTCTTTGCATTCCCTTCAACTATTGCTCCGTGATGAGAAAGCGCCGACAATCCTGTGAGGAAAATAACTTTAACAAAATGGCGGCACGCACTGAATTATGCGTGATGACGCACACATGCACGCTGCTTGGCCGCTCTCAGCCGATGCCGAACACACCACAGCTGAAATTGACGCTCTGACGTAAGCTTGCCGATGACCGTTGACAGATGACAGTTGACAGATGATTCTGTCAACTGTTTCCTCACAGCAGAATACTCAACTGATTCGCGCTGAAATACAGGAAATCTGTATTACATTCTGTACATTCCCACAGCATCACGCAAACATCCTAACTTGCCTGTAGGTTTACTCCTGTCGTCTCTTCCAAAGTTGCTCTGCTTCCGTTGCTCCGTCTCCCATTCCGACGCTTACGCTCAGCTGATTGAAAACTTCACGGGTTCTCACAAGTATCTCGAAAATACAGAAAATTGAATTAGACAAACGATTACTCTTGTGAAATAAAGAGTATCGATTACTTGCCTTGAATAGAAAAATATCCTCCTCTACTTCTCCTCCGCAAGCTCCGACAAAATCGCATCCCGTCCTCGTCGCCAAATTGTAGTGATATTGTCAATTATCACACATACGAAGTGCAGAAGAAATAAAGTATTTATTCACTTTAACAGAGCTTACGGGGAGGGAACAGGTGACCGACATGGAAGGGAACATAGCTGTCAGTGCCGGCCGTAGCGCTGACGTCACTTATATAAACAATGGTGGCTCACAGCTGCGCGAGCCATGTAGCCAATAGCCTGAGGGTGAACAATAAACAACTAGACCTACAACACAGGCCTTTGTGAAAGACACGCAAAACAGTAAATAAAAAAAGCGATGGACGGGCTTAAGCCCACGGAGTATATAAAGCATGTCGCTGTCAGGCGAGAACTTACAGCGCATGCGCTTCCTAGCCGCGACCGAAAACACATTACGAGGGGCAGGGAAAACAACTTCAACACGTAAAGCCGTGGCTTTACGCTCATATCACGTGATTCTGCGTGGTTGCTATGGCTGCTGAAAGGGATAGTCCTTTGACGGGAAATGGCGTCATCTGCTTTGTTACTCGCTAGTGACGCAGGGTATAGGCCGGGTGGCTCCTGGCTGTGTTAGGCGGAAGTGTCGTTGGCTTGGGTCATAGTGGTTTTCCGTTGTTATAGTCACAGAGGCCGACAGGCCGAGAGAGGCAGAGCCAGCCTGAGAGCGGGAGCCGCCAAAGGACGGAGAGACGTGGAGTCATTAATTTCCGTCAGGGACGGCGGATCCGTGATACTTGAAGCGAGGGCGGATCCGTGGTCCTTGGCGGCCCTGTCTCCACCAGCATCCAGGCTGTCTGCCCCCCCCCCGCGTACTGACCGGATCGGAGTACCGATAAAGACACTGCTGCGAGCCTCTGCTGATTTTAATTTTGGCTGCCTCAGGTAGCGTAAGGTGAGTCATGACGTTATTTTATTTTCATTGCTGTGATTCAGTGTTAGAACCGGTCACCGGTGGTATTTTGAGCGTGCACAGCACAGCTTTTTAAACGGCACGATCTCATGCCCTCTTGTAAGAAGTGGACCTGTATATTGTTTAATAACAAGCATTGGCATAGCCAATAGGTCTCGCCTTTGGGATCATGTAAGCGTTTAGCTATGCAGCACATTCTTCTGTGCTGCTGCTCTTGTGCTCTACTGTACTTGAGACCTGCAGCACACACACGCATTCAATTCACAAAATGACAGCGTAGATGAATCTACAGTGTGGCTTTTCATCCGACTGAAGATGATGCAGACCTTCGTTTTGTGAGTCACACTATTCTTCGTGTGAGCTGTATGGGTGGTGTGTAGTGCTTCTACGGGCTTTCAACTCGGTTGTCTTGCTGTAAATTTAAGCTTCGTTACTTACATAGTGCACTGAAACCATGCCCTTTAGTGACCAAGTAGAAGCATGCTTGCATGCAGGATAGGAAGTCTCCAATCTTTTCAGCATTCACATATTTTAACCGAGTCTAGGCTTCGGAGAAACACCTGTAATTCTGGGCAAATTGCTTAATCTCCCAGTGTCTTTGTCACAATGATCTGATACACGGGCCGACTGTAACCTCCTCCCTCGCGTTAGCTCCTGATAACAACCAATGCATGCGCTTACATTGTTTCAGATAAAAGCTAGGAAGGCACCCTTTAACATTGAGTTAAAAAATAAAAGCCTACGTTTTTTATATGAAAATAGCGCACCTGTATTATGGGTTTATAACTGCATGTGTCAGATGAAAAACAGGTTTAAAAAAAAAAGTTTTTAATCCTGGCACCAAGAACGAGTCAATAAAGGCAGCTTTGTCGCTCTCGTTAGCTAGTTTTAACATCACTACCCACACAGTTTGTATTTTTGTTGAGCTGCGCCCTCGACCCAACCAGTTTTCTTCTTGTCTGCAGGATTTAGTATATCCTAACAGAGTAGGAATAAAACATCCCTGAGCTCCTTCCTCTCAGATAGGGAGTTGTGGCTTAATCTTGAAGGTATATTGGGCTGGGGAGGCCCAAATATTTTATTGGGAGAAGCACCGTCTGGCTTAAGTTAAGTAGTGCATTTTGCCACAGAACAGTATGCTAAAGGTGTGTGAGGGATAGGTTGGATTAAGCTAATGTAAACCATGTCAAGTTTAGTCTGTGAATTTGCAGAGAAATCCCAGATATTTAATATTTATTACCTTCCTGAATTGTAGATGGGTGCTAATTATTGTTGTCTTTGGAAGCTTTATTCAGAGCTCTCAAGATATCCAGAGAGCTGTTTTATTTTATTTTAGGGGTAATGATCAGGAGTGGTTCCAGCTTTCTGCTTTGCTTGTGCAGTTTGCATTTCCACTGCAGGCAGACCGTTTCTATTTCAGTTCCATAGATTACCCAGTGTGCAATACAGCATGTTTTTTATGAGATTCTGCTAACTACGGACAACCTCTAGTAATCTAGGCTAAGGTCTATAGGTGTGATGTTTTTTTGTTTTCGGATGTGTTGAGTATCATCAGAATACTTATAGTAGGAAAGCCCAACACTTGTGATAAGGTCAGGAAATGTAGATGAGTATATATTTAAGATGAGGCTCTATAGTTGATCCTTGTGGAACACCTACCCTAGAGGTCAGACCGTGCCGGGCAGTGCAGATGTTATAATTTTCGTTCTGTTTACGTTTGATTCGCATGTTTAGTTTTTATAACAGAAGTTGATGATCATCTGTTCGAGTGCAGCTGATGTATCCAGTAGGAACAGGGCTGCTACTCCTTTTAAATTCTGTCGAGTTCTTGAGGTCATCCATGTAGGACAGTGCCCCTTTATGACATTGTCACCTCCACTTTTTGCCTGGTAATTGAAATGCAGTTTTGACAGAAAGTGCACTGGGCTCCTGCAATCCAGGTCCCTTGTGCCAGATCTTTTTCCATAAATCTGTACACTTGTTCCCCCAATTGGCAATAGCTTTAGGCTCTCCTAAGTCCCTAGTACATTGTACCTAGGGCATGGGTACTAAAGAGGGCCCCTAAGGGCTGCAGCATGTATTATGCCACCCTAAGGAACCCCTCACCACACTCGTGCACACTGCCATTGCAGACTGAGTACCATGGTGCAGAGAAAAGTGAAGATGGTGCAGAGAAAAGTTAAGACACAACATGTCACACCTCCTGTGTGCCATGCCTGCGGACTCTGCATGTAATATTAGCAAGTCACCCATACAGAAGACCTTACAGCCCTGAGGAAGGGTGCATTATATTGCATGTGAGGACATCGCTGCAGGAGCAGATATACCCCTGTGATGTCAAAGTCGATTCTTGGTCTCTAGCAGTGAACACGAAAGCCATCTTGAGTCTGTGTACCTGCCACTGTTGATTATTTTTCTGTCCAGGGAACAGATCATTAAGAAAATATTGGCTCATTCCACTTTGTAAAAATATGGGGTTCACTCAATGTATTAATAGCTTCTTATTGAATTTTAAGATCTGAACCAAACTATTGTGGTATTTCCAGTTACTCGCTTTCTTCTCTCAATGTGGAAAAGGCCCCAAAAGTTGCTGAAAACACTACTGTAATTGTGCAATTAATTTTTTCTCTCTTTTTTTAATGTAACAAGCTGCTGTAGTCGATGCAATCTGTAAATAACTACTTTTTAAACTTTTATGAAGTACTATTTTTAATGTCTTTTTTTCTTCGCAATGTGTTATTATGTGACTTTTATGGCCTTTTACGGCCGAAATAAAGTTTATACATGGAAAAAATGAATGAGTTCCCCAGCTACATGATGGCTTCACTGAATACAAAGTTGTTTAGTATCAAACATCTCTTATGAATAAACCCACACTGATTCCTATGATGGATTCATTAATACATGCACCCAGAGGGCCCCTTGGAGGTGCCCCCTGAAACCCTACCAACCTCTAGTGTACTGGCTGACTGGTGTAGACCAGCCTGCCACCACATACAGGTTTTCTGACCCTCTGCAGGTGAAAGCGCACACTCTCTGAGAGCAGCAACAATGCCTGCTCCGGCCCTAGATGTCACCTCCTCCAGAAAGGATGGCTAAATAATCAGCACATCAAAGCAGGAGGCTTTAAATGCCTGTGCCGTCTTTGATATGTGACACAGGCTTCCCCCAGACCGGCGAAATGCCACCCCCTGCCTTGGGCCAATTTGGCACCAGGATAGGTGGGAAAATTAGCTAGTCGGGAGGTGTGTTCACTATCAGGCCAGTTCCACCCCTAAGGTGGGCTACCTATTGTGAACTATAATTCCACTATCTTGGTCTTTGGTGAAATTAGGTTCACTTGTCTGGGTTATGCCCACTTCCACAGGAAGTGGTCATATAGGGGATGTCATCGCCTTTAAGGTGAGTAGCCTATTAGCTACTACCTGTCACTCCCATTAAAGCCCCTAGGTGACACCTCGGATGCCAGGAGCTCAGATTCGAGGGACCTAGAAGATGATGACAAAGAAGAGCTGCAAAAACTGATGAGTTCTTTGGACTTTTGGTGCCAAACCCTGCACCATTCTTGACAATTGTGAAGAAACCAACTCATCCTGCAACTGAGCCTCTACCAAGAACCCTGGTAGACTGCCAGCCCTTCTCAAATTGTCAGCAATCTCCGGAGTAGAGGATCTACTCCCCTGCATTCATCAGGCACCAAAACAGCAAAGTGCGGTTTACTGTACTGCCGCGCCCACATGTCGTACCGATGCACCAGCTGCCTAGGAAGATGTCTCCATGCTCTAGAAGGTCAGATCAGTCTCCCTACCAAGTGAGAGGGTGCTAGGACCAACCGGAGCTGCACAGCACCAACACCTGGGGTACAGCAGCCAAGGCATGTTTAAGTCCAGTCAGGATTCCAATAGCACTGAGACCTAGCAGCTATTGAGGGACGTTTGTACCACAGAGACCCACTTCCAGAGTGGCTCAGCTGTCCTGATTTTTGCACCCTCAACTGGTGAGACCGACAACCGCAAGGCCCTGCGATGCACCAGCCCAGCCCAGCCGACCAGACCCCAAACCCCTTTGCAGCCGAGCGCGCCCCTGGATTCTTGAGAACCGACTTTGCTACCTTGCTCCCAGGACCCTTATGAACTGAGCCTTCTGTTGGGAGCACCTGCATATGTCTCTAAGTCCCCTCTGCAGCCTGTTTTTAGGTGCACCCCTTCAGTGTAGCACATAACCAGCACCTCTGCACCCAGACGCCCCAGGGCTAGGAAATTGCTGCTAGTACTTTGGACCTTACCCACTTAAGTCCTGAAGGGGACCCTTGGAAACCTACTGCAAGTACCTGTATAGTGTATATGCCGTTTCTCCTATAGGAAAGCATTACACATAAAGACGCATTTAAGTGAACATTTTACTTACCTGTGAAATTCAATATTTGAAAAAGTACTTACCTGATAACGAAGTTCTTGCTATCAAAATGTATATAAAAGTGCACGTTATTTTTCTAAAATTGGTCTTAGATTTATTCATGTCTCTCATTTAGTGCCTCTGTGAGTACAACACATGGTTAGCACCACCCTTTGATAAGCCTAAACTGCTGACCCACATTACCATTAAAGAGAGCATTAAGTGTTACCCTTGTGTGACCCTTGACCCTGCTTCAGGGCCGGTCGCTCCTCGCGACTCCCCGTGAGTGTGCCCAGGCTTCCCCCCCTACTGCCGCGAGTTCGCCGCTGCCCTGAAGCTGAGTATTCTGGGCTTTGTTTTTGGTTTCTCTGTACCTGTATTTGTCGCTGCATTTACTGTATTCGTGACTTGCCCCCTCGTGTTTTTGGTTTCTCTGTGCCTGTATTTGTCGCTGTATTTTCTGTATTCGTGACTTGCCCCCTCGCCTCCGTTTCCCGCTCTGTTCTCCGCCTCCTGCTCCTCTGCGTCCCCGCCCCTCTTCTGTACCCCCTTCCCATTCGCTGCCCCGCTTCCGCCTCCCAGCTGCTCCTCCCTCCCACTTGGCCATTTATGCGCCGTACGCGCAGGGTCCGCACGCAGCGAGCGCGCCGATTGCGTGCCGATTGCACGCCAACGCCCGTTTACGCCCGTCCATGCCTGGACCACGCCCAGTGCCAGTACCCCTGGCCCTCAACGATACCAGCCCACCCGACTGACATACGACGACGCCACCCTCCACGCACTCAACACCGGCCGTACCCCGCCTGCCACCGAGCCACCCCGAAACGCACCCACGGACCCTTCACCTGCCAAGCCTGCAAATTCACCTGCCTCCGAACCTGCACCGCACCCGCCAGGCCAGGCACCAGCAACAATCACCTCAAGTGCATCCTGCTCAACACCCGCTCCGTCCACAGGCACGCTGTCGAACTCTGGAACCTCCTCGACACAACATCACCAGATGTCGCCTTCCTCACAGAAACATGGATGAACGCCTCCTCAGCCCCCGACATCGCCATAGCCATCCCAGATGGCTACAAGATCACCCGGAGGGACATCATCAACCAAACCGGAGGAGGCATCGCCATCGTCCACAGAAACACCATCCGCATCACGACCAACTCCGAAGACACTCTCACCGCCGCCGAGCACCTTCACTTCCAGATACACACCGACCCCAAGACCCCCCTCAGAGGCACTCTCATCTACAGACCACCGGGACCACGCACACAATTCAGCGAAGCCATCGCAGACTTAATAAGCCCTCACCTCCTCCGACTACATCCTCCTAGGGGACCTCAACTTCCACCTGGAAAACAACACCACCACCACCACCACCCTGCTGGACAACCTCGCCAACCTCGGACTCAAGCAACTGGTGAACACCCCCACCCACTACGCCGGCCACACGCTTGACCCCGTCTTCTCCTCCAGCAAGCACATCTCCTTCAGCCACTCCACCGGACTACACTGGACAGATCACAGCTGCGTCCATTTCAACTTCAGGAGAACCACGACCCACCACCACCCGCAACAGGCTCCCCGAAGAAGCTGGAGCAAGATAACCGCAGACCAGCTCACCACCTCCCTCAGCCAGAACCCTCCCACCAACACGACGGGCCCCAACGAAGCAGCCCGCAACCTCACACAGTGGCTCACCAACTGCGCCAATGACCTTGCACAGCTGAATAATCCTCCCAGCAGACCCGGCAGCAAGAACGCCTCATGGTTCACCAACGACCTCAAAAACTCCAAGCAATCCTGCCGTACCCTCGAGAAAGCCTGGCGCCACGACCAGTCAACAGAAAACATGACAGCCCTAAAGAACGCCATCCGCAAACACCACCAGCGGATCCTTACCACCAAAAGGACAACATTCAGAGAACGACTAGACAACAACACCCACAACAGCAAGGAACTCTTCAGCATCGTTAAAGAGCTCTCCAACCCCAGCGCCTGCAACAACTACATCAAACCTTCGCAAGACCTCTGCGACTCACTCACCTCGATCTTCCACCGCAAGATCGCCGACATACACAACAGCTTCGGCACACAGAGACCACGCACCCAACCACCGAACCAACGCCCCCCACCACCGAACCAGCGCCCCCCACCATCACCCTCGGCACCTGGACCCCGGTCAGCACCGAAGACACCACCCGCATGATAAACACCATCCACTCCGGCTCCCCAACCGACCCCTGCCCACACCACATCTTCAACAAAGCCGACTCCATCATCGCACCCAACTCCGGGACATCATTAACAGCTCCTTCACATCCGCCACCTTCCCGGAGAGCTGGAAACATGCCGAGCTCAGCGCCCTCCTGAAGAAACCCACCGCGGACCCCACAGACCTCAAGAACTTCCGCCCCATCTCGCTCCTCCCTTTTCCTTCCAAAGTCATCGAGAAGACCGTCAACAAACAACTCTCCGCCTTCCTCGAGACAAACAGATCCCTCGACCCCTCGCAGTCCGGTTTCCGAGCAAACCACAGCACCGAGACCGTCCTCATCGCAGCTACCGACGGCATCAGGTCCCTGCTCGACAACGGGGAAACAGCTGCCCACATCCTCCTGGACCACTCAGCAGCTTTCGACACCGTATGCCACAGTACACTAATACAGCGCCTCAGCAACACCGGAGTCCAAGGAAAGGACCTGGAGAGGATCATCTTGTTCCTCTCCGGAAGAACCCAGAGAGTCCGCCTCCCCCCCCCCCCCTTCCGATCCGCGGCCACTGAAGTCATCTGCGGCGTTCCTCAAGGATCCTCGCTCAGCCCCACCCTCTTCAACGTCTACATGAGCCCCCCCTCACAGCCATCGCACACCAACACAACCTAAACATCATTTCCTACGCTGATGACACCCAGCTGATCCTCTCCCTCACCAACGACCCCGCCACCGCCAGAGCCAGCCTCCAGGAAGGAATGAAAGACGTCGCGGAATGGATGAAGCTCAGCCGTCTGAAATTGAACTCAGACAAGACGGAAGTCCTCATCCTGGGACCATCCCCCTCTGCCTGGGACGACTCCTGGTGGCCCCCTGCACTGGGCACCGCCCCCAAGCCCACGGACCATGCACGCAACCTGGACTTCATCCTGGACTCCTCCCTCACGATGACCAAACAAGTCAACGCCGTCTCGTCATCTTGTTTCAACACCCTGCGCATGCTCCGAAAGATCTTCCGGTGGATCCCCACCGAAACCAGAAAGACGGTCTCCCAGGCCCTCGTCACCAGCCGACTGGACTATGGGAACACCCTCTACGCTGGAACCACAGCCAAACTACAGAAAAGACTCCAGCGCATACAGAACGCTTCTGCACGACTCATCCTGGACATCCCCCGTCACAACCACATCTCCGCCCATCTGAGAGACCTGCACTGGCTCCCCGTCAGCAAGAGGATCACGTTCAGACTCCTCACCCACGCACACAAGGCTCTCCACGACATGGGCCCCAAATACCTCAACAACCGCCTCACATTCTACACACCCACCCGCCAGCTCCATTCCACCAGCTTCGCCCTCGCCACCGTCCCACGAATTCGCAGAGCCACCGGCGGAGGAAGATCCTTCTCCTACCTGGCAGCCAAGACATGGAACTCCCTCCCCACCCAATTACGGCTGACCCAGGACCATCTCTCCTTCAGGAAACAACTCAAGAACTGGCTGTTCGAGCAGTAGCGGCTCCAAACCCCCCCCCCTCCCAGCGCCTCGAGACCCTAGCGGGTGAGTAGCACGCTCTACAAATATGTTTGATTGATTGAAGTGTTATACATTTTTTTCCTCTGTAAACCAATAGGGGTTGCATGGACTCTCTGCACAGTGTACCTCGTTTTGGTATACTCTATAGAGAGCCAGCTTCCTACAATCCCAACTGGAAATTATTGCAGATTCTTTACTCATTCCTAGTCTGACTCCTACCTTTCAGGAACAAATGTGTGTTGCTCAGTTAAAATGGAGAGCTGAGAGAATGCTTCCTTTTTGATGAGCTTATTTAAGAACTGACCATTGGAATTTTGTCTGCTGGTCTGATTGCTCAAGCTATGTCTTCTTTAGTTTATTAATGCCTGTTTTTACGTTGTTCTGGTCCCTCTGTAATTCTCATGTTGATAAATACTATTTGATGTTTGCTTTTGCCGGTATGGCCAGAGAGCTTTCTTGAAGAATGTTTTTTTATATATTCGGATGACTAGGGTATCGGGAACTCGGTATGTTTATAGATTGAATCAGATTATTGTTTTTGTTATCGTTTGGGGGTTAAGGAGCATATTACGGCTTGTAGTTGGGAGGGGGCATGATTTGCTGTGTTATGAACTGAAGTGATTTTTACTGACAGATTTTTGCTGGACTTTTTTCATGGTGGTCTGCTAGATCGTTTCATAGCTCCTATCTCTTCTATTTCTGATGTGAGTTCTGGTTTATGGAATTAAGAGAATATTTCCAAGCCTTCTTTACTAGGGCTCATGACCATTGAGCTGCAATAAGGGTAGAGGAATTATTTTGTTTTTTCATAGCTGTTTTGTACATTCTATACTGTTTTTGATTCATTCCAATAGTATTTAGCCTGGACTGGCCCTTCTGGATAAATGATTTCAAGTATCGAAGAATAAAGAATCCACATAAAATGGGAATCTATTGTTTTACAACTAAGAAAAAAGAAATCCAGAAGCCTCCTCATAGCACAATGGAGAAAAATATACAACTAGATTTATCACATTTATTTACCACAGGTGTGGATCAGTTTTAAATCTCTCGGAGTCAGCAATGACCAATGCCTAATTCCTGTTAATATTTACAACAAGGGGTGGTGAGGGACAGAGTCTCTGAATTAAGCAGAATACTCTCACCCTGTCAAGAGATCAGGGCTAGATCCAACACCGTTTTTTAGCTCACTGCACCATCCCAGTTTCAGAACCTGGCTGTATGCAAATTAGTCTGTTCCTGTCCCAGTGCATGATGGGAACAGGGCAAACCAAACTACAAAAGCCAATTCTTACACTGGGAAGGAAACAAGCTTCCGGGGACCGGTTTCTGGCATTACAGCCGTCTTCGGCCCGGCTTGCTTGAATCCTGATGGTGCAATGAGCAAGGGACTCATGTCTGAGTATACCCTTCCACGCTTAGGGTGGACAAAAATATTTACAACAAGGGGTGGTGAGGGACAGAGTCTCTGAATTAAGCAGAATACTCTCACCCTGTCAAGAGATCAGGGCTAGATCCAACACCGTTTTTTAGCTCACTGCACAATCCCAGTTTCAGAACCTGGCTGTATGCAAATTAGTCTGTTCCTGTCCCAGTGCATGGAGTCAGCAATGACCAATGCCTAATTCCTGTTAATGGCAGGAGTTTAGATGGCCTCAATCATCTGCATCTTCCTTCTGGTAAACCTCCCAACTTTCCTCGAACTTGCAGTGTTTTTGGGGACAATCCATGTCCTCATATATCGACAGCTCAAGTACACAGTGTCTGCTCATACCACGCTTCCACCTGTCTACACAGGTGGTAGTGGGTTAGTCGGGGGGGGGGGTGAGGGTGGGGGGGAGGGAGGGATGGGGTTGGTTGATTCCATCTAATTCTAAACAGTGTCTTTTCCCTAATGCTGGACCGAGCCTAAGTAGGTATTTCCACCTCTTGTAACGCCCTCATCTTAAAGTATTTTTAGCAGACTAATATTTAGAATTGAGTTGATTGGTCGCTACAATTTGGTTCAATATGGTGAGATATGCCATCCCAGGAAAGCCTAAGTACTGGAAAAGACCAAGTTGTGTGAATAAAGTCCCCTCACCACTGCCTGACTTCTAAGGGATTCTGGGGTTGATCCTTGTCAGAAGTGGCACAATTTCTCTTGGGTCCAGTAAATTCTATGTCATTATTTCAACTGTATTAATTTAAATGTTATAGGTTGCAGCCATGCGTGGGACCATAAGTTCAAAAGTCCATTCTTTGTGTTTGAGGTGGTAAATGTCTTTTTTCCCAGGCTTATCTAAGCTGATTGAATGTGTCTTAGGAGTTAATAACCACAGGTCCAGACCGTATGATAATTTTCGCCTGCAGGGGAAGCGGAGTTATAGTCCGTGTTGCCTGTAGTGGACTGAAGTTAGGCCAATCATCCAGTTCCTCCTAATTAAGGCACATCAGCGTTTCTAAATTTCGAGGTAATGGTAGAATGAAATTAGGAGGACTCCAGATTCCTCCTTAATGTCGCGACCAGCTTTTAACGGTCCCTCCACCAGTACATCCCCAGCAATGAAATCCCCAGACCATTCTAGCCTACAAAGAGCCCCAGTGAGGCGACCTCATGTAAAGTAGTGCCAATCCATTGTTGGGGTGGGGGCTGAAGGGAGAGGTTTGGCCAGCCACTCTTCAAACCCAATCAGTGTGGTTTATTTGACCAATTAATGCCCAATCTCCAATCGCTCACTGGGACACTCTATAGCAGGACAGAGCCACCCCACTCCCAACAGTCTCAAGTCTGATTGTAGCAATGTTCTCCACAAATCAGCAGGCTATGACGGTAATGTACAAACAACATGCAAGTGGCCCACAGAAACCTTCCACTGCAGAAGGCCAACTAGTTCCTTCCCTCCCCACATGTACCCCCTACAGCATGTCTCTGATGAAACTGGGGTTGAGTTGAGGGGGTTGGTGTGCCCGGATAGCAGCTGAACCAGAACCGCAGCAAGGAGGACCAACACTCATGGGCTGGTACCCCAGGAAATGTCCACAACACCATACGCATCTGCACCATGAGGCCTCGCGCCATTGGCGCAAGCTCACTCGGCGGCAGGAGTCCACTGGTGGCTCGCTGTCTCCTCTTGGTCCCTGTAATTGAGGGGGGGGGGATGCTCAACTTTTTTTCCTCACAGCTAGCACAAGCAATTGGCGTCGGCAAAAAACGCATTGGCCCCTCAGGACCAATTCAGTTTCTTATCATGTCTGGGCACTCGTATCCAAAAAGCTTTTAGGATAACCAGCCTGAATTATCGCACATCTCTTTTTCATAACCAGAGCTGTCCCAACTTTTCCCACGGTGCGTTTGTTGTTCAATGGGAAGGCGCCCAATTGCAAAATATGGGACAACTTTATAATGGTAATACACTAAAATCATTTTGCATTCTCTCATCTCAATATTCAATTCCATGTTATGGTTTTTTGTTTATTAAATATCCGGAAATGCAGGCATTCTTCACTCAAAATAATGAGCATAATGAGATACTCCTACAGATGCCATTAAATATAAAATTAGTATCTTCTGTTAGTAAACGATTGATCTGTCGTGTCTACCAACTGATGGTGGTTGATCAAGCAGACAATCTGCTAATCGGTGGAGCACAGTTCTTGAACAGGACTCACCAAATATGGTAATTACAAGAGTTGACCTAATTACCAGTATCACAACTTAATTGTCAATGTCTCACACGGCCTTAAATAAGGAATCTTAACCCAGCTGGGAAATCAGTATTACAAATTAATCAAGATCGGTACTATACCCCTAATAAACTGTACAAATGGGGATTTCAGCTGCTTTCGGTGTTCTCAACCCACTGCTGATATTGCTCATATTTTTTTATCATTGTAAGATTATTCCTGCATATTGGTTTCAGGTTTTCCGGGAACTGAATAAACGTTTAAAGATTAAAATATATTTCCTACATTGTAAGCTACATTATTGAGCTACTCACCTCATATGTCTGAGCAGCGTATGGGGTTAGTAATGGTTGCATTAGTCCTAGACAGACTAATTGTTACTCGTAGATGGCTGGACAACTATACCCCCGTCCATCTGTCAACCAGTGTGGTGGCATCAGTTTATTGACATTTTTATTGGATGGAAATGGGTATCATCAGAACTGATAGCAAGCCGAATAAGCACAGTCTAATTTGGGAACCTCTGTCATATACGTCTAAGCATCTGTAATTATTAATAATATCCATCTAATTTTGTATGAGGATGATAGTAAGGACAAACTAATGATAGGTGTTATAATGCTCTGTTTCTCATATGTCACCTGATTTATTATGTATTGCTTAATGATTTGCCTATGTGATTATATATGACTTTTAAGTAATTGTGAATGATTGATAAATGGCGCTCTGAAAAAGAAAGAAAAGCGTTTGACCCCTTCCCTCATGCCTCAGTTCGGTGACCAGAGAAGAGGACCTTTGTTAATGCTGCTTGCTGCTGGCGCAGCCTGGTCACTGCCACAGCTGCCCTTGCCCTCTTTAGCCATGGGGGTGGCTACTCAATCCAGGATCTTGAAGGGTATTATAGGCACTTCATTTAGCTCCTCAAAAGAGCATCCTCGAGCATCACTGTTCAGGCCATGCCCCCTCACACCACCTTTGCTTGCACAAGTATGAGCTAATTAAAGCATTCTACCCCTCCGTTATTTGTTTTACCTACATATGTATTATGGTCTGCAGAATAAAAGATATAATCCGCTTAGTACCCGTTCCCATCCCACCAGATATTTACCAGCCCCGCAGATCAGAAGCTGTATCACCGTGACAGAGGGCTGGCACCACTTGGGACTATTTTAGGGTTTATTGAACGGTATGTTACGATAATCACATCACATGCAACTATTCAATCCCTTTTGACCAGCATAAATATTTCAGAAACTGTGTCTTGTAGGTTTTTCGCCTAACCTGTGTTAGATACATAGACGGATGCCACTCACTAGATGCGCACTTCTATGATCTAATGTCCTTTCATATCTGATACAGTTGATAGCACTTGCCCTGCTAAATTCCTAGAGCACAGGATGGCTACCCCGTCCATTTTTAGATGTCAGCTGTAGACAGCACATGCTTTGTCTCAAAGAGACTGCTGCATCTACTTTGTGGGCCTTAGCCCGTCAATATGCTTCCCATTTGCTGGTTCCATCATCGCTCTCCCTGTCTTAATCCCAATTTGTCCATGGCATGCATTTGTCATGCCCCTTCCGGTGTTTTCCCCTCCTCAAGAGCAGCGACCAAGTACCCTATCCCTCCACTATCCCTCATTTTATGATCAATTTATTAACTTCTTTTTGCTTCGTTTTTGATCCCTCTTCAGGGGCGCTGGTGTTCTCATTAGTGCAGAGCGCCATTTTCTTTCCTGCCGTATCCAGTTTTCATGTGCTTCCTCCCTCCATATTTTCAGTCTTCCGAAGCCGCCTCTCGGTTTCTCTGCTTCCTCTGCAAGCCTCTTCTGCATTGCGGCTGCCTCTGCCTACCGCAGCCTTGGCCTGGCACAGCTGGTGCTGCTGCTCATTCCCTCCGCTCTCTCGTTACTGCTGTGTTCAGCTGCTGCTCTGGTCTCATGCCCCAGACCTCTCTAACTGCTGCTGCTTGCTCTCCTCCCCCCTGCTCTCACAACCTTCCCTGGTACTGCCACTTGCTCCCTCTCCTTAGGCTGCGAAAGTCTTCTCACTTCCCACTGCCCACTTACCATGCTGTGTGTTTGTGATTTCAGAGTTGTGATGTCATAGTTTTATATTCACTTGTGCAGGTCTAGTGTCTGGGTTGCACCATAGCTCTTAGAATCCGGTTTTGCAACCAGGATAGAGGATTAGTGTATTAGCATTTGGGCATCATTGCTCCTCATGAAACCTTTTATAAAGTATATTTAACCAATGTCTCCCTCCCCCCCCCACACCTCCCTCCTCCCCCCCCCCCCCCTCCCCCTCCCTCCTCCGAAAGGGCACCCACCCTCCCAAAGGAGTGAAGGGGCACACGCTTAGGGGCTGTACCTTCTGACTTGTTTGAAGTGACACAAATAAACTGTTTCATAGCTGCCTATTGGTACTATTGTTATGAAAATAATTCAAACAAGTGTCTTTGCCCCTCTGTGCTTGTGCAGACTTGGTGAAAGAGGTTCAAGGTGTGTGTATAGTTGAAGAGCAGTGAAACACGCATGTGTGCAAGGATGGGGCGGGGCTCATGCAGTAGGGTGGACTGTGGGTGCTCCCAGATTCGTAGGTGCAGTTTCAGTGCTTTGTGGCATTTTGTCGTTAGACACCTGTCTCCTGCCCCACGCATTTCAACAGGAAGTTGCCCACACCCCTCTTACAGATCCCTCTTTACAGACCAGTCCTACCCAGTGCATTTCTACGGAGAGGTTCCCCCTTTACAGACCCCCCTTACAGACTAGCCCTACCCAATGCATTTCAAAGGGAAGCTGCCCTCACACCGCCACCCCCTTACAGACCAGTCCTGCTCAGTGCACTTTAATAGGGAGCTGCCTTCATCCCTCTTACAGACATGTCCCTCAGACCCATCCTGCTTCATTCATTTCAATGTACGGCTGTAGCCAGTCTCTTTTACTGACCCTCCGAGCATTTAAATGGAGAGTTGACGCCAATTTTTTAGTAAGTAGCAGTAAGCAATGAACTATACCTTATTATTAAGCCCTTGTATTGCTGTGACCTATTGGATTTGCCAATGCTTGTTGCTCTTGTGTGATGCCACTACTGCTGGGGAAACCACCTAGATGGAGCCATCCCTCCTTTGCCCCTCAATCTTTTGTAAACAGGTGTGTCTCTTGCATGACACAAATTTCTCCGGTTCATTATGAAATGAGATAACCTCAAGAAGGGACCAATGCTGGAATCTTGTGTTTGCACGGTACAGACTTCAAACCCCAGATGATCCCGCGGCCGCTTCTCCACAGCTGCTCCGGCACCCGGAGGCGCTTAGAAGGGCTCAGAGGCTCCTGCTGTGCGGGAGTTGGAATCTTGTGTTTGCACGGGGATGCCAAAGGATCCCGCGGCTGCTGCAGCTTCTCCGCAGCTGTTCCTGCGACCGGAGGTGCTTACAAGGGCTCAAAGGTTCCCGCTGCGCGAGATGTGCCTGGTCGCGTGCCCAGTCCAAGACCGGGCCAAGAATGGCCCGTCTTAGCCCGAAAGAGTCCGTCTGGGCCACCCCCCTTTCTTCTGGTTTATAGGATAGGATATTGGGGTACTCTGCAGGCGGTGAGTGACCACACATTCTACTGTCTCCTCACACTGTCTGCGATTCCTCTGGTCTATTTACCCACAATTTAGTGTTTATGAACCGTGAGCATGTGGAAAAGGAAGGCAGAAACAACTAATGGGGGTGACAAACGCTCAAGAGCCAGCACGTTGATTTTGTCCTTTTTGAACCATGCTGTGAGTATTATCGTAGAAGATTATTAGTGCTGAAATAGAGCTGGCTGGGAATCATCAAACCACATCCCCCCGAGAATCAAGTGACCGGCATCTTTACCGGGGGGTTGGTTGACCCCAACAACCATATAGCCAGTCCTCCTCCCTATTGACCTCGACCCCATAGCTAGCTCCTCTAATATACCGGATCCACTGCCCACACCAAGGGACCCTGTGTTGAAATGCCCCCCTAAAACTCGTAAACTGGGAACCCGAGGCAAAAATTCCAACCCGGGGTTGCCTGTATCTACCAAATCGAGCAGGAAGACTATTCCAGAGCATGTGAGCGTGCCATCTACTTCTGTAGTTGACTATTCCGTAGCCACGGACAAGGACACTCCAGCTGACCGTCTCTTAGCGTCCTTTAAGGCTCTTGAACTGAAGATCATCTCAGCCCTAAATGTGTTTGACACCCGGATTTCTGCACTTGAGCTAACAGTCGGATCATTGAAGGGATCAGTGGACACTCTATATTCAAGTAAAAGCAGCCAGTTTTCTGATCTCCAGAACACTTTCCTAAATTCAGGCCTAAATACTCTTCCCCGCGACGTCACTGTCTGTAGAAGAGTAGGAGTAACTACACAGGCTCAAGCTCAAGTTCAGGCCCAAGTCTTATCGGCAGTCCCACTGTAACGTCCTTGCGATCTTATTCTCCTAATTTACCCGATGTGCCAAGGATCACAGAGGCAAAATCTGGGTGGCAAGTGTCAGGTTCGGCAATCCAGCAGGGAAGCAGGAGTAACACTTATTTGTCCACTTCTGCCACATCCCAAACATCATAGTTGTCATACTGCCCCTCCAATACCACTATCCAGCTGCCCCTGGCGGGCACATCCTCTCTCATTGTGTTGGGTGATTTGCCACCTTTGAGGAGGGGGCAGAGAAAAATTTCGATCAGTTGAAAAACAAGACCGTTCACTGGCTGGCAACCAAGACCAACACCTCTTATCCCCCCCACACAGATGCTGACGGAGAAGATCGTAATGGCCCGTGGGTTGGATAGGCCAATGTCGGAAAACGGCGGTGGGAGACTGTATTATAGTGAACTTCAACAACCGCTTGGAAGCGTGCTTAATTTTTCGCGCCTTCGCTACGATTGGCACAGCCTCAGACCGTACAACAGCTCTCCCACTGGGCTTTTTTTACCCCCCCCTCCCAATAACTCCAACGTTGGGGGCTCAAGATATTCGCCTTTGCCACAGGGAAAGCCGTGGTGTCGCCTTGCAAATTCCCAAGCCATATCTAATACCACTCCCATATTACTGGGCAACTGTTTCCTTCCATTGAGTGAGCTTGATGACCCAGATTGACTGGACTCTACTCCCATCATAGACCTTTAGACCCATGCCATCCCAAATGAGGATCCAGTGTCTGTGCCTCAAGATTCCATTCAGGTCATCTGTTGGAATATAGCTGATATCCAGAGTAAACATTGTGATGGTGACTGGCTGGACATGCTGAAGAACTTTAGTCTGATCTGTCTACAGGAAACATGGGACACCAAGGGTTGTTTGTATCTTGAGGACTATTTCTCCCACTCCGTTTTAGCCACCCGTTCATCTAGTGGTCGCGCTAGTGGTGGTGTCACCACCCTAATTAAATTTGAATATAACTGTAAAGTTCAGGTGATAAGTTCCAAATGTAAAACTATTTTGGGCACCCTTTTAATATTCCCTAACAAACTTAGACGACTACTCATCAATTTTAATAATGCAGTTCCCCCGAAAGATGAAATAGAAGTTATGGCTAGTCTTAAATGTTTTATGGATGATTTCGCTCTGTCAGAACCCCCTTTTAACCTATCATGTTGGTGGGAGATTTTAACCTGCACCCGTGCCGCTCCTGTTCTTAAAGTCAGGAATCTGATTTTGAGGGGCCATTTGTAACCCAGGCACATTTTAAACACTCATACCAATGGGAAGTGGCTAACAACCTTATCTCTGAGTTGGTGAACTTATTGACGAGCAAACATGATCCCGTTGAGGCCTACACTCCCACCTTTATGGGGGAGGGGGGCACTGTAGTGTGATTGATTATATTTTTGTCTTTGGTTATCTGTTTGCCACACTTTTAGACTTTGAGGTTTTTCAAAACCATCTGAGCGACCAAAACCCAATAATTGCATCATTTTATTGGGACAATAAAGTGGTGAGCTCCACATCCGTTTACCAGACACCCACTACACTGGCTGAGCTGGGGCATAGGATAAAGTGGGCCATCATTGTCCCATCAGCCTTTGCCAAAAACCTGATTGTCTCATGTCAAGCCGATTTTCAGACCTGTCTGTCAGATGCAGAGCCACCACAGAGTATCTTGGTGTCATTTACTAATATCTTCAGGTTTATTAAGTCTCAAGGACCTGTGGAATCTCTTGCATGCTAAGCCCAGCTTTCAGGAAAAGGTTAAGAATGTCAGGGCAGCCTTTAAGAAAGCCTGTAAAGATCGTAAAGCCCAAATCAATACAGAGACCTGGGACAAGTTAGTGGTGGCCAGTCAGCAGCGCAATAGCGCAGCCTTCTGGGGTGTCATCAACTCAGCCCTTTTTCATGTAGACCAGCTTACCAAGCAGGCATGTACCATCCCATCTCAGGTCTGGATGGATCATTTCAGGGCCATTTATAGCCTTGAGGGAGAGATGGAGCCTGTAGTAGGCCCCCGGACAGACCGTTATCTAACTTTTAGCTTCACTGAGGTCAGAGATGCAATTTCCCAGTTGCCTTTAAACAAGGCTTCAGGGCCTGCTGGGGTACCTGGTGACCTGTACAAGGATTGTTTAGACCTGTGGCCCCTATACTGACACTGCACTTAAACTCTGCTCTATCTAGTCCTCTTCCCTCTACATGGTCCCAGTCTATAATAGTCCCTGTCTTTAAAAAGGGCAATAGATCAGACCCGGTTTCTTTTAGACACATTTCCCTCTTTGACTCAGAGGTGAAAATTATTGGGTATGGGTTTCGCCGGGTCGGGAAACAATAGAACAGACCTTGAACCTCCTATCTTTTAACTTGTAAGTATACTAAGGCCAAGAATGGGGCCATCCATCTGGCCTTCATGGACCTTCGCTCGGCCTTTGATAGAGTTAACCGCTCTACGCTCTGGTCGATGATGGAATGGATGGATGTTGATATAGTTTTAATACATTTTTTGCGTGATTTGCACAACGGCCTCTCTGCCAGTATTAGGTACGGCCCCAATGGGAAATGCACTGAGCACTTTAAACAACTTCAGCGATGGGTACGTCAGGGTTGCATTTTAGCTCCTTTCCTATTCATATTTTACATCAACAGCTTAGAGTAGGTCCTGACTGTTGCAGATGTTGATGTCCCCAGAGTAGGTGGACGTCCCATTCCTGACTTAGTATATGCGGACGACACAGTTTAATGGACCGTACTGCTAAAAGCCTGAATAGGCTTTTCTCCCTTTTTATTAATTTTATGAATAGTCTTGACCTATCCACTAATTTCTCTAAATCGCATGTCATGAACTTTGTATCCTCGTTAATAAAAACAATGAAATATGTAATCGATTGCCAGTACATTAGAAGGGTGGATAAGTTCAAGTATCTGGGGATTCAACTGGATTCAGATCTTAACTAGCACTCGCTCATTAATCACAATGTTTCCTCCTTCAGCAGGGCTATGTTCGGTGTCAGAATTTTTTCCCGCCGACTAGGGAGCGCACAAATACCATCAGCTTGGGGGATTTACAAGGCTAAATGTATCCCCTTAGTGTGTCTTATGGCAGCAGAATCTGGGGATACGGCCAGGTTGCTCCACTTCAAGTTGCAGAAAATTAATTTTTAAGGAGTTTCCTGGGCGTTTGCCAAAGCACACCATATGAAATAGTCCACGAAGAACTTGGTATTGATTACTTAGCTGATCGGCTTTGACTTAAACCATTAAAACTCTGGGACTTGATCTGGACAAAGGAGAAGTTGAGTTTTGGTAAATTGATCTTGCAGGACAGCTTACAATTAGACCAGCCCCTACAGATTCCATGGTTGACGTATGTGGCATGCAGTTTGCGAGCTATAGGGAGGCCGGATATGTTTGATAACACCACAAGCATAACCTGTGCCGATGGAAAATGGGTCGAATCGGCACTTATGGACATGTTCAGGTGTGAACGCGAAGATGTCGCTTTAACAAAACACTCTATGCAACACGCACTGTTGGTGAAAACAGTAACAATGAACCTAATCTGACCTGGTACATACCTCTCCATCAACGTCGATTGCTGACCTATTTTAGGTTGAACTTACTTCATCGCCTGGTCCCTTTTAATCGGCGTCGTTTTAAATACTCAGACCTACCCCCATGCAACTGCGATAACATCTCGATTAATGACACATTCATGTGGTTGTTTTGCCCAAAATATAGTTACCTGTGCCACAATTTTATACGCCCGATTTGACCACCGCTTAATTTTAACCAAGTTAGGCTAGCTTTTTTTTTTTACAGCTGTTGCATTCACCTTTCACCTGCTAAAACATAAATGACTGATACTGATATTCTATATATTTTTTAATGAAATGTTTTGCCTTTTGTGATTTTATCTATAAAATCAAATAAAGATTATGATGAGTATGACGATGATTATAATGGTGTACTCCCCTTTAGTTCTCCTGACAAATAATGGTCTGCGAAGAAGTCTAACTCAAATAATATTCTAACTCCAAGGTTCACTGAAATCAATATTACTGTGAGCAATAGGTCTGCTGCATTTATCCAGAGGAAGAAGTTAGTATTTAGGATCTGTACAGGCAGCCCATTAAAAGAGTTCCGCAATTTTGTTTCACAGGCATTTAATTCAACTAGAATATGAAAAGAATTCCCCATAGTACGCAGCAGAGTACTTTTGCAACAGCTGAAGGTAGGGGATTTATGTATTTATACACGCTGGGAAACAATACTTATTCCAGCTGTTAACAGATTTTAAAGCTGAAATCCCAACAATTTAATATAGAGTTGCTATTTTGGTGTTGAATGAAGTAAAGTTGAGAGTACAGTTTGTAAGACGTTTTTAACTATCCAAAAATAGGTGCTTCTAAAGTTTCAATGCGATTTGACCTTGGTCCAGTGTCTGTATCCAAAAGTTCTGAAATCTTATCAAGACATTAAAACATTCTTGGTTAAGCTCCTACAGAGACTGTGTGGGTTTTTTTTTTAATATCGAGCTGTGCCACGTCAGTATGAATCATCATAGCTTTAAAAAAATAGTATACCCATATTAAAGCATTAGATATGTGAAGATTTGAAAAACATGAAAGCTCTTGCTTTGTATCAAAGTACAGTAATACATAATTTTAGAAAATACCTGGTCATTGTGAACAGTGCGTTTATCTGTAACCAAATTTCAAATCCCCCTTAATTTGATAAGCTCACTTAATGACTGGATTTGTAGGTTTTTCCTTAATTATTCTTAGTAGACCGGGTCTTAAACTGTAGGAGAGTGGATCTTAACCTTTTCACTTCTGTGAGCCCCACTTAATCCTGCCAGGAACCAGGGCCCCCCACTGAATTATTATTTGAATCCTTGGACCCCTCACTGAGTTTTTTTCTGGAACCTGTAAATCCCAGCATAAGCTGTTTCAATTATTGAAGCACAAAACAATAACACATAAATACATAAACCAGTATTTAGCAAACTAACAAGTATATGATAACATATTTAATTCAATTCACAAAGAAATGTAAAGAAAACCTCAGAATTGTAATTTTAATGGGAATAGAGCTTTTCTGAATTCAATTTCGGCCACTCATCCATACTATATTCTGTTTGATGCACTTGCACTGGTCCCATGCCTCAATCGGGGGATACCAACTTTATTTTAGCCTCAAATTTCCAATTCATTCATATTAAGAGTGTGTTTACATTGTTATTTTAAATTTAGCTTTTTTTTATATAAATGTTAATAATATTGTAATATTATTTAATATTCTAAACAGTTGCGGACCCCCTGAGTTGGCTTTGCAGACCCCCAGGTGTCCCTGGAACACAAGTTAAGAACCACTGCCATAGGCTACTCTGGGGAGACGGAAAACAGTGTTTGACTTGCATGTATGTAACCTAAGTACTTTAATCATATAAAATCTTAAATCCCATATTATTTATTGGTCCAGCACTGAATTATGTTACCGCTCGTTATGTGCATCAAGTGCTTATAATCACAGAAAAAAGTACTGCAAAGGTGACACTGTTATTATCGTACAACCCTGAATTAATGATGCAGGTAAACGTTATAAGTGGTATTTTCTTTAAATGTTTTTCAATGTGTTAAGTTTGTGTAATTACGCATTTGCCTAATCCTTTGAGAACAATGACAAATCTTAGCAGTCACTGAAACATGACTCCCTGACCACACCTCAGTGATTTTAGACACAATTTTGCAACCTGACTTCCAAACTATATTTTGTTAGGGTGCTCAAAAAGGGATCATATACAGGTTTCTAAAACCAGTGGCAACACTACCTCCCTTGAAGCTGAGAGATCCAAAGTGTCTGGAAGTGCAGGCATCAATCAGATAGGTGACATCTTGCATCTGCTTTGAGATTCCTGAAAATTATGTGGGAACGCAGATAACATTGTGCTGTGAAGGGGGCATAGCATAGTAGGTACGGTGAGGAGAAGGGAGTACCTGTAACACAAAAGTTTGGAACATGGAGAGGCAGGGAGTGGCTCAAGTCTGTGTCATTCACGTCTGTCCGAATTGCCTTCACCTACGAGGCAGTTTGTATTAGTTGCGTTGTTACAGAAGTGGCAATAGTAGAAAGTAGAGTATGGCTTCTGGAGTAGATGTAAGCTTTCACTCCTTTTACCTTCAACTAGACCCAAATACCTAGATTCCATGAGGCTGACATCTTCCGCTGTAGACAGTCGTGGCTTGGAGGTTGCTGAAGCCTTGCTCTACTTGTATTGACTGAACAGGAACCACATTGTCTTTCATTAGAGAGCGGGTTTCAGAATATTTGTAATCTGTTTGTCAATTACCTCAGCAGATCATATGCAGAGCCACTGGAATTGAGCACAGTTGAAAAAATTATGTGGCATACAAAGGCGAATTATGCCACATCACACAGCACAATTTTTCACCCTTTTATCTCCCTGTCTTACCATTTCAATACTTTGCTCCAAAATGTGTCCGGATGATATTCAAAATACAGAGGATTCCTAATGACCCTTGGAGCGAGCAAGGCTTGGGAAGTGGAAATGCTTTGTTGATATCCATTGGGGATTGTGGTACGGTACTGGCATGTTTTACACTGACACAGTGGGGAAAGGGAATGCAGAAGTCAGAAGAAGTTAGGAGGGCTAACGGATGGTCAACCTTGCTTGGAACTGGGTAGGTAGCACAGGATCTTAGATGTGATAGGGGTAGTCAGAGGATGTGTGGTCTCGGCTGCGCAACTGCCTTCAGCCCTTGATCGGTGAGTGGGCTGGTTGAGGAGTACGTATGCTGTAATGATAGTGCCACATAGAGTTTCACCACCCGATCATCATCTTTAAGCATGCAATAATATGCTGTGTACATACATAATAAAAGAAATTGACAGGACATGAGTAAAATAAAACAATACCCTATTTTAGACTATAGAAAACATATCTTATTTAGCGAGCCTTTATTGTTGTGTCTGGTTAACGCAATGATTAATACTTAAGATGTTTACTAGCCTACATGGAGCTGGTGGCCTTATGAGTGTGGCACCTGCTATCCTTACTGGTCTTGATTTGCTTTGGGTGACCTAATGGGGTCCTGCGAGGGGTGGGAGTGGCAATGGCATGCGATGCCCCATTGGCTAATGGTGTTCCCCCTCCTCTATGTGCTGCCCCCTCTTCTTCAATAGTGCTAATCAGGCTCTTCGATATGTGTACCACTGCCGGACCTGATGCCTAAATTGGCTGTGGAATCCCTATATCTGACTTGTGGATTTCCAGGGATGCTAAAATCCCATCTCGCATACTCCTCAGGCCGGCTGGTGGTCTTTCAGGACTATCTGAGGGCCCATCTTTACAATGGGGCCAAATTGCTGAAAGTTGTACATCCATCTCTGGTTTTGTTACTGCCATGAATAACATGAGAATAGTGCAGGTGTGGAAGGTTGGCGGAAGTGTGAACTGTCAAAAAATGGTATGATATGGGAATCGCAACAGTCGTTCTTCTTGATCCAACACCAATGCTTCAGGAACTTTGGGCCAGATGTACGAAAGGAATTTGCATTTCTTAACGGACTAGATCGCAATTTCGGTCCATTAAGAAATGCAAAACTGCCTTTCAATAGGTACAAAGGCCTAAAAGCGGCCGCAAAATGTGGTTTCTACCCAGTAGAAATTGCATTTTGTGATTCCGCAAATAGGAAATTAGGCATTTCCTATTTAGGATTTACTAAGCACATGTACACAGCATTTCCTAAATGCGAAATGGGCATTTAATAAATGCTATTACCATTGAATCCAAGTCTGTGGTAACCCTGTGCAATATTAAAAATGCACCGAACTGCATTATTTAAAGTGCCACGTAGCCGGCACATGCCCCTAGGGTAGTTGTTTGCTTTACATGTGCACTACTTTTATTTGGGATGCATTAAGGGTGGCCTTAGGCCCATAGGCAGCCTTGGTTTTACATTTCCTAATTTGCAATTACTAAATCAAAAATTTTGAAATACAAAACCATTCATGCCTCTAGGCCCATAGGAATGAATGGGTTAGCATTTCCTAAATAACGGTTTCCAAATAGTGATTCCTACTTTGTAGGAATTGCTATTAGGAAATCTCTATTTTTGTACAATCCAGTTTGCATTTCCTAAAAAGCGATTTCTCAGGAATCGCTATTTAGAAAATGCATACTGGAATTTTTGTACATCGGGCCCTTTGAGCCTTTATTTATAGTTTGGCAGACAGCTGCTCTGTCAAAATGTTATAATGCACTAGTACGCTTGTAATAAAGTGGACTAGACATCTGACACATTTGTGATACAGTATCCTGTCTGGCAAAGTCTTTAAGGCCCAGTTTCCTGTTCTTTTCATGAATTGCCCTCCTGATTATGTATATTGTAAAGTAAAGGTGTAAAAGTCCAATGTATGTTCCCCTCACAACCTGAGAGCCACCTGTTTGGCTCACATCTAAAGCTAGCCATTCAGTTGTCCCCTGCGGCGAATACGCTCAACACTGTGTTCAATGAGCACTATAATTTTCATAGGTCACTCGGGCAGTTACACACCACCCATGTGTCTTTTTGGTTAATTTGGCTTTCTACTTCGAGTACAATTGATTACGTTTTTGGAGTATGGAACTTTTATAACAGATGTTAGGTGTTCTTCCTATATGAATAGAACCTTTTTAGGTGACGCAGGTTGACCTAGGAGTGCATTCCACCGGTTGCTTACCATTGGCTTTTGTTGTTTGTAACTCACATCTTCTGACTTTCTATTTGCTGGCTTTATTTGCTTTTGAGTTCGTCTCTCCCGTTGCCCAAACCTTTGTTACTGTGTTCTTACACAAACTCGCTTTCTGTAAACAGGACTTTAAATATTGGTCTTATCATGTCACATTTGCTGTGCATTCAACGTCAGAGGTCAAATGCCAGGCTCTCTATTCCAGGGAGCTTGCTGTTTATTTTTCTTTCTCTGTCTTAAAAGTGAGAGAATTTGTGACAATCCACCAGAGTATCCATGTAAGAGGAGAGGGTGTAGTAAGTTTTTGTTTTTTTTTTCTTCTAGCACACAACAAAAAAATGTACTGACTGATGTTTCAGAATATTTCAGAATTCGTACAAACAAAGATTCTTTTTTTTGTAATTCTGAAGTGTGGTAGAAACAAATACTTGAATACGATCAAAACACATCAATGCATTAGGTGATGACATTAGCACACATTATCATTTGTGTAGTAAAACCGCTTTTTGGTGCAAATGTAATGCTCATTTCGATTGAAAATGCGTTATCTGCAGTAGCAGTGTGTTACCACACCATGCATACTATGCGCTACAACACCATGCATACTACACGCTACAACACTCCACGCCCTTCCACTCTATCTACCCCACATCACTCCAATCTACCCCACTGTCCCAATCTACTTCACTCTAATCTACTCCACTCTAATCTCCCTAATCTAGACCCCTCTAATCTACCCCCACTCTATTCCACCCTAGTATAATCCATCCAATCTACCATATTCCACTCCAGCCTACCCAACTCCACTCCAGCCTACCCAACTCCACTCCAGCCTACCCAACTCCACTCCAGCCTACCCAACTCCACTCCAGCCTACCCAACTCCACTCCAGCCTACCCAACTCCACTCCAGCCTACCCAACTCCACTTCAGCCTACCCAACTCCACTTCAGCCTACCCCACTCTAATCCACCCTACTAATCTTCCCAACTCTCCCACTTCAATCTACCCCAATCCACCCATCTCCATTCTACCCCTACTCCACTCTATGCCAATCGTTCCCACCCCATTCCACGCCACTAACTTTTAGCCAAGATGAACAGCAGCCACACCAGTGTACAACATGGCAAAAACGCATTGCCAAAGCCAATAACTCTCACATAGGCAAGACCTATTGGCTTTGCCAATGCTTGTTATTTTTTTTGTTTGAATATGTTTATTGCATTTTTGTTTTGTCAGTTCTTACATCACATCACAGTGTTACAAAACGTAGAAATCATAATCGATTAGTAATGCTTGATTATAATCAACAGAGCAATAGCTACTACAGTCAATCACGTACAGTGTTCAGTATGGCTGTGTAGGCCAGCATATGATCAGGGTAGCAAAGTAGCATGTCAATCTCACGAATAATCGGCATAGCAACTGTAGGCAGGAGGTAACATGGGTGGTAGTAGAGCAAACGTTACGTCCCGGCATCCACTCAGATTATTATTCAGTCCGGAACATAGGATGTACAGTGATAATAGCCCAAGGTAAGATGGGCTCGTCCGGTATGCAATAGACATTCAAATTTTTTAGTACTAAACAGGTAAACATAAGGAACAATCTGTAAAGGTAGGGGGTAGAACCAGAAATTGGGTGGGTGCTTATCATTGTGTGTGCGTGTCTACGTGTAGTGTGCAGGCCAGGCGAGTGGATGCGGGCACTCGCACTGCATCAGTGGCAGCGGGAATTGGAATATAATGTCCGTCATGTGCCCGGAAGGGGGGGGGGGGGGGTGGGAAAGCAGGGAGGGCAGGGGGAAATCGAGGCGGGTGGGAGAAGGGGAAGGGGGAGAAGGCAGTAACGAGGACACGCAGGGGCAGGCAGCAGGGCCTAAACAATGCCACTACGTAAGCACTCTCGATGAAAGGCTGCTAGTAGGCCATCCCAGTCTTGCGCTATGGGATACATGCGGAGCCCCGCAGTTTCTTCGCTGTGTAGCGCTGTGCTTTCAGCCTGTGCCCAGTTGTCAAAGGACGTACGCCAGTGCAGTGTTTGAGGGGGAGTGTCGCTTTTCCAACGCCTAGTGATAAGGCGTTTTGCTGTTATCAGTCCCAGATCCCAAAATCGTTCTCGGACCTTTGTCTGTTTCGTCCGTTTGAACAAACCCAATAAGCCCGCTTCCCATGTATGTGGCAATCGTCCTCCCGTTGCTTTTGACAGGGTATCTATCACCGCCCGCCAGTAGGCTTGCAGGGAGGGGCATGTCCAGAGGGCGTGTAGGAATGGAGCGTCCACTAGTTTGCATCTGGGGCACGCTGACGTGGTCAGCCCAAAGTATCTATTTATTTTGTCAGGCGATAAATAGGCACGATGGACACTATAGTATTGTATAATTCTAAAACGGGCATTGCGAGGTACGTGTAACATCCCAGCCAGTATCCGTGACCATTCCTTATCGGTCCAGTCCCGGCCCGATCGGTCGCCCATTTGTCCCGCAGCCGTTGCGATGGGAACTGCGTGTGGAAGTGTAATGCCTGAGCAAGCCAGTGTATCACGTGGGAGCCGTTCCCCCATCACATGCAGATACTGAATCAACAAATGAGGTGGGGGCTCCTCTGTCAGTGGGCCCCAAGCCTGTGTCAGAATGTGTAGGAGTGTCGCATGTGTCAAGAACTGGCCAGCCGGTAGGCCCGCGTCTCTCACTAAAGCTGCGAAAGGAAGTAGGGCTCCATCTTCAAACAGATCGCCTAGGCTCTCCAGATCAGATGCCGTCCAGTTACTCAACGCCGGTCCCGTGAGGGTTCCACCGTCCCAAGGTGTTCCCAGTAGTGGCAGATTGGGTGCATATGGCCTGGTGGCGCTTGTGAGTTTCAGGGACCTGACATAGCACTTTCTGGCTTTGCCAATGCTTGTTATATGTAAGATTTACTCTTCGAATGGAATGAATGAGTGGCACAAAAATGTATTGGCATTCTTTTTCCTTATCCAGATGCTTTAATCGTGCTATTTGAGTGTCCACAAGTATCAATTTCGTAGTAGCTGCATTTCTTTGTTCTGATGTTTTGTGTTGTTTTTGGCAGGTAAAGGAGTAGTGTAACGCTTCATAGAGGTTGACTGGTCCGTTCCTTCCAGACAAAATAATGGAGCACGGTAAGTCAAAGAACTCAGATTGATGATTACCTACCTCAGTTTACTTTACACTTGCACATTAGGTAGGGTAGGTTAGGAGGCAATTGAGCTCATAAGATCTTGCTACATGCTGAGCAGAACTTGCCCTGTCTACTATCTAGATCCAGTTAAGTAATATATAATGCTTTTTAGTGTTTTATTATCACATGCATAACTGTTTGTGCTACAGTGCTCGGAGTTCATGTGTGGTGCTTGAAGTTGTGTCCATTGTAAAAATAGAGATTTATGACAATAATTAGTTTCCCAACCCAAATCAATTGGTTGATGCCCTGCTTCTGTGAGCAATTTCCCTTAGTCTTGTTTTAAGTATATAATGCCGGGGAGTCTGACTCTTGGATTACAGGGTGCAGCCCCTCCATATGTAAGGACAAAATGGCATTTGTACTAAGCATTTTTATGGTCGGAAATGGCCAGATCGGGCTGTTTTTTATCGCAAAAATGCTTTTACATATGTTCAAAGCACAAATTTGGATTTGGTAACGCGTATTTTGAAGAGCCGTGTTTTAGGCTTCCATTCCAAATACCGAATGGAATGTATTAATATTTTGCGAAGGAATTTCCGTCGCAAAACATTAAACTGTACCAACTCCTTGAAGGAGGTGGTAGGACCTCTTCCCCGTAAAATATTTTTTAAGAGCCGGGTTCCACGGGCCACTGCCTACTCATAAAAAAAAATGAAGCTTCAAAGTTTAATTTTTTATTTTTTTAAACACATCCTGCTTTCCTTTAAGGAAAAACAAGCTGTATTTAATTTTTTTTATTAAAAAGATGCTTTAATAAAAAACAGTCCCAGAGCACACAGTTGTTTGCTGACTCCAGTAGGCCACCATCCCTGTGATGGCTGTGATTCATAATGGGTCGCCAATTGCGACATACCTCAGTAATGTTCATGAGGTAGGTGAAGAAATTGCGATTTCCTAATTGTGATTTGGTAAAAATCGCAATTAGGAAACTGCAATTCTAGACTTTTGCACATGTGGCCCAAAGTGTAAGGGGGAGAGTGACCACAGTGGGGGTCAGAAGTCTGTGTCTGAACAAATCTTCCTGGACCTTACATAAGAACGGTTTGTTCTTTTGAAATCACACTGAAAGGATGCGCTATTTAAAGAATCAAGTTAATTTAATGTAAATGCATTTGTCTCTCTGTCTTGCCCATCTACTGGTATGCTGGGCAAGAGACTTGGATGAAACATTGTTTGCAACAGTACAACAGAGAGCTTGGCTCATTAGCTGTTCCATTCTGTTGCCCCAGAAGGATTTCATCATAGTGCACTCCCTTGTCTTGGCCCTTGATTCCAGTGGTAGACCGTGTAAGAAAGTGCCCTCTTTTTGCATGGCTGCCCCCACTTTTTTGTCAAATTGCTGATTTACTTTGACTGAGTGTGCCCTGGGTTCCTGCCAAACAGGTACCCAGGGCCTATGTCCTTTCCCTAAACTGCATTGGGACAAAACCCAGTTGGCACTCTTTGGCCACATGTCAGTCCCTTGTAAATGCTACCACAGGTACCAAGGTCACTGTGGCCAGGTAAGGCCTCTAGGGGCTACAGCACTTATTGTGCCACCTTTAGAGGCCCTGTACCTACATACACAACACATACGCAACCCCCCTTCCCCATTAAACACACTCTGATGCCAGCGTGGTATATATTGAAAAATGCACTCGGAGGGCATCTTAGAGATGCCCCCTGAAAAACGACCTAACTCTAATGTCCTGGCTGGGTGGCTACTCGCCAGCTGCCACCATCAGTCCTGTTTCTGGACCCCTGGGTCTGGAGCCTGCTGCTCTCTGGTTTCTGAAACAATGCACATGCTGGGACGAGGTGCCAAGCCTCTTCCCCCCAGGATGGGCAGGGTCCACGAAGGGGAAGCTTCAACGGCTTGCCACCTTTGTGAGCTACCCCAGCCCTGTGCTGCTTCTAGCAACTGGCTCCCACTGCTTCTGACCCTCACTTTGGGCGGGAGAATCAGCAGGAAAACCAAGTGAGGTGTGCCCACGTTTGCCAACACCACCCCTCAGGTGGGGGAGGAGAGGTGAAGCACAACTCTCAGTCCCCACCATATTGCAGATTGGGGACCCAGCCAACCAGAGAGAGACTTGCCCCCTCTCACTGGAGGGTGGCATAATAGAGGGTGTACCCACCCGAAGGAAGGAACCCATTGGTCCCAACCTTTACTTACCTGTAACGCCTCTAAATCTAGCATTTAGGGGCAACCCCAAACCTTGCCTCCTCAGACAAGAACCGACCAGAAGAAGGAACGAAGAAGCTGTGCTAAGAGGAGGACGCCCACTGACTTGGCCCCAGCCCTACTGGTCTGTCCCCACTTCAAACCTGCTCCAGCACAAAACCAGTGTATCCTGCAGCCAGCAGCCTCAAGAACCCGAAGGACTTGCCCTGCCTTCCAAAACCAAGTCTTTGTCTCCTGTGAGCACTGGATTTGCTCACCCACGGACTCTGGCTCCGGCCAAATCTGCGAGTCTGCACCCGACGCCCATGGCCCGAGTTCGGGTGGCCCAACACCGTGAGGAAGTCTCCCTGGCAATCCTGATCTGAGACCTTGTGATCTCTGATCTGCCTCGAATCTACAAGCGAAGCCTGCAGCCACTTTCTGGAGGATCCCCGCGACTGGAGCTGGTAAGAAAAACCTGACGCCTAAAGACACCCCTGCACCCGACGTCCCAATGCTTTGGATTGCCCAACGGACTGTGTCCCAGCATCCCCAGGCATCCCAACTTACACCTCTAACCGGTGGTCACCTCCGGAAGATCTGTGTCCCCGAGCCTGCAGTCTTTGTTGCAACTGGAGAATCCCCATGGAAATCAACAGGGCACCTGACTCCAAAACAGCACCCTGCACCCAGCCACCACTGCGGGTGTACTAACTCGGATCCCCCCTTTGCCCTGAGCCTTACACAGGGAGCTTTGCTCCCACAACCGGGTGGCCTGCTCGTGAGCAGCCACCAACCGAAGGCCCCCTATCCCCCATTGGATAACATTGGGCTGCAGCATTCTGCACCCGGCAGCCCTAGTGCCGCTGAGGGTGTTTCAAGAGAGTATTTTTGACCCTGGGGGGGAACCCTGGTTCTAACCCCAGAACACCAACTCTCACAAATAAGTACTTGCATGCAAACCGTTAACTTCATTTCCTCCCATAGGATTGCATGGACTGCTTTTCTTGAAAATTGTTCGAAGTGTAGATTTGGTTTGTATCAAACATTGAAAAACTGCATATGTACTAAAAGTGAATTACTTCCCTTTTGTCTAGGAGATGTCTCAGTGTGATATCTAGGCATATCACACTATTCAGCAAAAGTTATCTGAAAAGTAATCTTTAAAAAGTAACATACATAGTAATCTGTAAAGTAACTAAAAAGTAATTTTGAACTGTTGACTTACCTGTAATTCAACCAACTGCATTTGAACTGTAAAACACTGCATAATATTTTGCAAGGTATTATTTCACTTACCTGTATCAGGCGTGGCTTTGTTCTAGAAATAAAATAAATAAGATTTTTGATACAAACAAGTTGTTCTGAGTTCAGTCTTTGAATGTGTGACATCATTTCTTGCCTGAGTGTGTACAACAAATGCTTAACACTACCCTCTGATAAAGCCTTACTGCTCGCCCACACTACCACAAACAGAGTCAGGTATTATCTACTTTTACCTCTGCCTACCTTTGGGGTTCCACTGGACTCTTTCGCCACTGTACCTCATTTTGGTATAGTATATACAGAGCCAGCTTCCTACTGACAGTGAGGTAGTTTTAGGTATAGCTAGATTTTTATTATAACCTGAACTAATACAGACATGAGCCACATACATTCATGATTTGTATGAGATACCATTCTTAGACAAAACATGTTTATTAAACATTAGGTATAGAGCTGAAGGAATAATACCTCTATAAATAAAATATAGCTCTTGCGGGATATAGACTTTATAGGATTCGAAATTTCATGGGATTGAGACCTCCACATGATCAAAAATAATGATTTTAAGAAATATATGTTTCTTTAAGATATGTATACAATAGAAATCGCTTTGTAAGAGTTCAGCTAAAGAAATGACAAGCTGGAGCAATTCTATACTTTGAAATGTAATTGCATCCTTGAAAGACAATAAACAAACAGCTCTGACCCAGAAGACCGGTAACTATGTATCTAATGGTGTTACAAATCTCAACCAGGAATGTGAATTTTGAATGGTTTATACCCAGTCCTCCAAAGAAAAGGACCAACCAGCTCCTTGCTAGCTGAAGCCACTGTGGTGTAATTTAACCTTCACAAAGTAAATGCCAGCCCCTTTGGACTGTGATCAGTGGTGCTCTAAGTAGAAGAAAATGACACCTGCTATGTGGGACATTACCTAGTTCGAACCTGAAACTCACTGTATAGTACAAGCTAGTACAAAAGTTAGTCATAGTCATACCTTGGGGCAGTCAACCTTTCCACGTAAATATGTACGAACAATTACACATTACACATCGTCGAAGCTCTCAGGGTATCTCCTTATCCATCTCGCTGCAAAACAAACCTACCACTCAGCTTCAGAGGTGTTAGTTCACTGCTAAGCAGTCACTGTGGTAGTTAAAATGGAAAACCGAGAGATGTCCTCACCCATTCTATCTTCATCATGAATGAAGTAGCAGGGTACACAGACCAGATCTGATGGTCCCAAGTGCTACAGATGATCGCCTACAATTTATCATTCAGTTGAACTCACAGGCTAGATGAATTTCCTTGACATACAGTGACTCAAAGCTATGGAGTCTTAGCAGGTAGGTCATGCTTGTTTTCTTGAACTGATGAGGAACCATCCTTGTACCACTTTTTCATTGTGACGTTCATCCAGCAGACTCGCACAGAACGGCAGTGAGTGGTTAAAAATAAAATTAGTCACCAAGTTTCAGGGGTTTCTGGGCATGTGTGGATTGTGAGGAGGTGCCTAAAGCTCTATGCCTCTCAAACTGAGAAGCCAGCATCCATACTGTCAGAATATCCTGCGAGTGAGTCCGCTTCGACTACTGGAGCAGCCTGGATGGACATCAGGCGCTAGTCATCCTTAGTGAATTTGAGCTAACTACCTAATTGGAAGTAATGCTTGCTAGATTAGAACAAATATTGGGTTCTAACAAGGTTCCCACATGCTTCCACCAAATACAACCAACTGAAGAAGCCACATCAGTGGTATAATCGTTGACAAGGATCCATAGCTACTACTGCTAGGGAGGTGGGAGATTGTTGGTCAGTGACCATCACCTGGTGCAAGTTTTCAGATGATATCTGAAATCTGTTTGATGCCGGTCATGGTGGAGAGCGTAACAATGTTTGAAGCGTTCCAGCATGGTAGCAGCACCTACAATGTAGGTGCCTTCAAATAATTTCTAAGAAAATATCCCAACACAGAACTATTATCAATAGTTTCAAAACCACTTGTGCTCATCTAAAGTCTGGTAAATAGGAGAAGACACTAACTTAGTGGAATCCATGGGCTCATTGCAAATTCCAAACTGAAACAGCAATCCTTAATCTCAGGTAAGTTCTTCACCAAACAACTGCTCAAGTCCTTACATTTAACTTCTCTCTGTTCCAGTATAAGAGAACACAAACCAAGTAATCACCTAGTTTCATCCACCAAACAAAAATAACTTTCTCTCACAACTCACTGTTTTGGTTATGGTCACTACACTGAGGTCACATGAGTCACGTTCCAATATGAAATTGTGTAGAGTGTGAATACACAGCAGAAGTCTAATTTTCTAATTGTTCCAGATTGTTATTGCAAATAAAATACGCCCACTTCAGCTGAGGTCGTCGCAGCAGAAGTATTGTTGTTTGTGGGCTGTTCTCTCCTGATTTAAATACGTGCCGCTCATCCTGGTCTTCTCTCCCGGACTGTGAATACCTGATTACGGTGGTGTTGTGGAGTCCCTGCTGGCCGCAAGTCCTGTTTTCTGCCTGTGTGTTGCGGTCCCCGCTCTACGGGCACCGCTGGTGGATTGAATTACTGCCGCTGACAGGGGATATCACCGGGGGACTGCGAGGACAAGCATGCTCTACTCTGTACAGCTGGTGCCTCTTCCCCCGGCAGACACGCCCCTCACCAGGAAGGATTAAGGTGACCACAATTTCCTGCGATGTGGGACGCGCGCGGGACTAGCCGGGCCAAGGGCGGGCCCGTTTGTGCCTGTTGGTGACCGATTGAGACCGGACCAGGCCCCCCCTCTAAGTCCTGTGTTCGCCCGATTTGTAAGTGTATTCTGACACCCATTAGATTTTCTTTAGTTTAATTAATTTAATTGTCTATTAGTTTTTGTGCTTACGCTCTGGGCCTAATATTCAATCATGACTACTAGAGGCTCTCGGAGCAAAACGGCAGCGGGTGGGGTAAATTTAATTGGCCCATTAGACAGTTTTATTATAAGGGCAAATTCATTCATTGATCAAGGGATTACTCTTATGGAACGTAGAGTTTCCCAAGATCTTACCATGGCAAAAAGATCATCCCTGGGACTTATCTCTGCTGCTAGAACCCCGGAGCAGGCTAGGGAAATAGGCCTTGTACATGCCCATGTAGATGTTCATAGTGTTCCAAATGAGGTAGATTTGTCAGTATCCCAGTTTCTAACTGATTCTCAATTAAGCCTGGCTTTGGAAAAAACTCCGGAACTAACCATGAACTTATTGGGAGATGAAAATTGCACCAGGCAGTCCAGGGAAAGGAGGGAGGGCGCCATACCTAAGAAGAAAAAAAAGAACAAAAAGAAAAATACAAACAAAGTGGGGGAAACATATGAAGAATTTAATAATCTTATGGAGGAATCGGATCAACCAGCATTACGGGGCCATAGACAACCTGAACTAGATTTGACAAATGGGGATGTCAGCCCAGTTAGTGCTGAGGCTTCTGCCATTCTTGTTGGAGATTGTGATAAAGGTGAAGTCGATGGGTTACTTCTAATGGTTGAGCTCTTTAAATTTTATTTCTCCCCTTTAGAGGTTAGACTGTCCCATATAGAAAAACAGTTAGCTGAACTACACGCTCTCACCAAAATTGTACCAACCCAAGCGGCACCTAAAAGTGGGGTAAACAAACTCAACCAACCAACTAAACCTAAAAATAACAATCCCGCGGGACCGTCAGTAAAAATTGTACCTACTCCAACGGTCCTTGCAAAATCAAAGGCACAAGTAGACACAGAGAGGAAAGTGGGAGATACATCCAATAAACCTAGTACAAACCCAAGTCAGGGAGAAAAATCATGTGGGGCCCTGTCTGTACCTTCTACTAGAGAATGGAGTATGGGAGGAGGAGAAGGTAGACCCATTGTATATTTACCGCCTGAGTCGACCCCCTATGTGGTGGTCATGACGGGGGTACCAGAGTTGGCTGACCACACGGAGGAACCGATTTGGTCACTGAAAAACAAGGTCCAGCACTGGTTAAATAGTAATAGACCGCTCCCGCTAAATCGGTCGAGCAAGATCTTGGTGCGTAGGGTACATTGGATAGGGAATGAGAGGAAAACATCCAAGGGTGATTGTATCGTGGTAAACTTTGAGGATCCCTACACGGTTGACCATATTTGCTCATGGAACTTGCAAGGTGGAAATGAAGGCATCGATACTAAACATCTCTCCTTTTTCTACCCCCCAGGCGGCGTAGGGACCCCGCTTATGATTATGAGGGCAACTGGCGATGGGTAGGTCGCCGAGACTGGGGAGGTGATTGGGGGGACTGGGGCAGAAATTTCAATAGAGACTTAGCCTTTAGAGACACCTGGAGAGGTATCCCGACTGCCAATAGATTTGGGTGTCTGGAGATGGTAGACTGACTGTCACCGGATTGTATTCTTAATAGGGGGGCTGTAGAGGGTACGGATATGGACAAGGTTTGGACTATTAGCCCTATGAAGAGAAGTTATGATGAAGCAGTAGGCCAATGGGGTAAATCGGTCAGTAACATTAGTAAATCTACTAACCCGCCGATTGCTGATATAGTAGACCATGGTGGGGGGAGAGGGGACACAGAAATAACATTGCGGGCTGATGATAATGTTAATATTGGAGTAAATCAGTGTAGCTCAGAGAATGTGAAAAAGATCACCCCACCACCTTTTGAGGTGGTAATTAATACCATAGGAACAACTCAGGGTGGGAGTGACATGATTCAGCCAACAGTAACAACCCCTCCGGGCAAAGGAGACAGTCGGGTTGAGGGCAGCTCTTTTCGACTGATATCTTGGAACATAGCTGGTCTGACTCGGAGGTTGGAGGATCCCGTGTGGTTACAATACACTGAATCCTTCGACATACTTTGCTTCCAAGAATCTTGGTGTAGAGTGGACTTTAGCCTAGATGGTTATCAGATGTTTAATGTTCATGCTGAGCCTTCACAAGCAGGAAGAGCCAAAGCGGTCTCATAACAGCTATTTCTGTAAAACATAACCTAATAAAAATGACCCTACTGATGGAATCTCCCTGGTATCAAATGCTCATGATTAAGGGTTTATTTTCAGTACCTCTGCTTTTAATACATTGGTACTATAACATATTTGATACCATTGCTACCGTGGATATTGAAAAATTACAGGATGAGATTGTCAAGGTGACTAATATGGCTTTCCCCCTTTTTATCATATGGATAGGTGATTTTCATTGTACTTTGTGTAAGTTCAGTGGGTCCAGAGTGTGTGGCCTGATAGATTCAGCTGACCAGCCTTTGGCCCACTTTACTCACTCAAAACAGGGGGACGCCCTAAATAATATTGTTATGATTATTGAATTATGTGTCCTTGACATGCCTAGTTTCTCCAGACCAATAGGTATACCCACTTTTCAGGGTTCTGGGGGCCGGGTGAGCACAATTGATTTCGCCATGGTCTCTATTAGGTTTGCTCATCTTGTTAAGGATTTTCAGATTGATGTTAATCCTGCCAGCGACCATAATCCCCTAATTGTGAGATTTGACCATGTTTTTGAAAGAACCCAAACTCCGGAACAGCCAATAAAATATGGTCAGACCCAGGGGGTTACACTGAGGTGGGACAAGGTAGATGTGAGAAAATTGGAGGTGGATATTTTTAAGAAAAACAAGGCGGAGATAGAAGTCTGTTTAACGCCCACCATTGAGCCAGATATAATAATTAAACATTTTCAGGCACTCTTGGGAAACGTGGCTTCCCATCTCATAAAAACTGTGAAGGGGAAAAAAGAAAGCTGACCAAAATGGTTTGATGGCAGAATGTTCTGCTGCGCAATCAAGTTTATCGAAGGCTGCAAGACTGTCTCAAACTTGACCACTCTATGGAGATTCCATGGTTGTTATATGTTAGGGACACTTTCTATAAGATTGGGTTGGGTCATATGTTTCAAAATCCTGACATGGGTGGTAAGGATTCCAAGTTGAAAATTAAAAATGCCTATTATACTAGACTAGGTATCTTGAGAAATGGTGAACGGGCACTATATAAGAGGGGTAAGCTGCAGCAGCAGTTTTAACTATCAAATATCATGCATACGCAATGACGTTTTTATTTGACAAGGTTTCGTTTTAGCTCACTACATTTTTTGTTTGCTTTTCCAAAACAAGGGGGGTGATGTGAGAGGCTCCCCCCCTGCCCTTGCAATAATAGGGTTTCACAAAGTACTCTGCACCTTATTCTTTTTTGTGCTTTGTATAAGGACCCAAGAAATCAGTTTATCAAGCCTGTTCTGTTAACCCTAGGATCCCGTTTTTATAAAGAGGGCTATGAATACCTATTGTCTTTGTCAACTCCAGTGATATGTAGTGCTGTTCTCAGTTTCATTAGAGTGGCTCTCGCTATTAGAAATCGATACTGAACAGCATTATGAATGGTAATCCTCCGTAAAAGACCACTATCTGGATTTGTTATCGAAATGCATATGCACTTTATGGATTGTGTACAAATTTGACCTGTTTGTTGTAAATGTATTATAATCATAATATGGATTATGTATCGACTCTTAAAATAGCTTTATGTTTTAATTTTTTTTATTGCTCTTTTTAAATTTGTGTACACTTTTATGATTCTATCCATGAATCGAAATAAAGTTATTTGATGATGATTTAAATAAATTTCCCACAATCAAAGAAATTATATTAGCTAAATGATACACTTACTTACTCTATTGCATAGTAATTTTCGTTTAGTTCACGCAAGAAACTAAACTTCCTGCCAAAATTGTATATTTTGTTGTAATGTTTTCCTTGTGAACAACTGTATTTTGGCCGTTTAACTATGCCCAGTTTGCAAGGACATATGGGTCGCTCATGCTTTTGTTGAAATACCTTGAATATACTGACCTGTCGATATCAAGAAAATATGAATACCAAATATTTTGACATACTTTATGCTCCAAGGACAAAGTGGTTCCATCTGTGAGGGGAAACTGGACAAGCGTAATATTTAAACTAGGATTCCTAGTTGTCCAATCAGTGACTTTTTTGGTAGAGTTAGATCCTCCAACAGTAACCAGTGGATTTTGAGTTGTCCATCCATGTATGAATGGAGTGCAGGACTTTCTTGTAAAGCGTATGCCTGAAATTTAATCAACTATCGGCACACCTGTATTTTAGAAGTACGAAGCACCAGGAGATTAAATGGTGTATCCAGCATCTAACAATTTCGTTCAGCTGGGGTTTAACCCAGGTCTCTCCTGCTTTCAAATTAATTGTGCTGTTAAATTTAAAATAATTTTGTGCTCTTCTTTTTACTAAATACACTTTTATTTGGCTTTCTTTTTTAATCTGTACTTTCTGGTTGCTGTCTTTTATTGCATGTTCCATGCGTGGCTGTTACGCGTTTTTTTCAATATTTTTTACGTTTGATTAAATAGTGTTGCTTCAGTTCCACCAGTATTACAATAGTTGGGGCCTAGCTGAAACTTACATTATGCTTTAGATTTGGTGCAGTATGCTTTAGATTTAGTGCTTTCACATAGTGCTACTATTCATTGACTCATATGCTCTGCAAATGGTTATAAGCATAACACTGAACGTTCAAGATGTTGGCAGAATCCAAGAGTTGGGCAGCACAAAGCAGCATCATCAATTCTGATGTTCAGAGTGTGTCAAATGTATTTTCCCTCAAGAATATTCTATCGCAAAGACCTGATTGCATTCATCCCTTCATCGCCTCTGCCTCACCCCTTCATCGCCTCTGCCTCACCTATCTCCTCCTATCATGATGCTTGTTTCCTTCCCTTTATAGGTTTACCATTGTCAAAATGTCCTCTCCTCATCTGTTATGTTCCATTGTGCCAGTCAAACACTTCCCATCCGGCTCTCTGTCATTATGCATGTCCCTCTACCTCACAGACCAGGGTCTATCTCGTCTCTTGACTCCACCTTTTGGTGTTCCTCTGCCTCTCTTCTACCTCATTCACTGATCCCTGCTCATTCCTGCCCCTGTGACTTTGCTCAGTCCTCCCCAGCCCCTAACCACTGCCCTCCAGCAAACCACCACCAGCACATTTTATGGCCCCCAGTCTGTGCTCAGTCTCTCCCTGCCATGGACCAGGCAAGCAGGTGACCATGCTTTTAAAGATGTGATTGTGTGTTGTTTGCCTGTGTTGTATGCAAATGTCACTTTTACTGCTTTACATGGGCTGTGAGCGGGTCTAGCACTACTGCTTCTCATGTTGCTGTATGTAGAATGTTTGCCTTGCTATTGCCCAGGGTCTACTGATTGTTTATAGTAAGCTTTAAGTGATGTAATATGCACAGTACTAGTGCTGCGTAAGGGAGGGAAGCTTACATTTCAGCTTCCACAACTGCTTCTGTATTGCAAGTGTGTATTTACCTGTGAAGTATGTGTTGTTGCTGCTTCTGCTGCAGCACCTGTTTTGTGAGTGAAACTTACCATCCTTGTGTAAAGTTTGTAAATATCATATGTATTTCTGTGTGTAAAGACGCTTACACTGTTTTAGTTGACGCATTGTGCCTTTTGTGTGTAGCGAACGCGTGCACACAAGCTGCTTATGGGGCACCAGTTTTTTAGGTTTCGCCTGGCGATCCGCTGCGCAGCAGCGTTGACGCGGCGAAATCTTTTGAGAACAGTCTTGGGCTTTGTTCCGCCTCTCTGTTCCATTGGCTAGCTCCATAAATGGAGGCTAGCCATTGGAACAGAGATGCGTCACTCGTGGGCGTTCCGGCGATTTTGACTCATCCCGCCCATTTTCGTGCGTCATGCGGCGGTGGGCGGTTGTTTTTTTTTTCGTATCGGCATGTTGCTTTCATTTCCAACGTGTGCTTTGCAGGGGTGGGATGCGCGATTTCACTTTCCAAGAGTTGCTAGCAGGTAAGCGGCATATTTTACTACTTTTTTCTTTCATCCCGTTCCCGTTCCCGTCCCCCCTCCCGCTGTCCGTGTGCCCGTCCCCCCTCCCGCTGTCCGTGAGCCCCTCCCCCCTCCCACTGTCCGTGTGCCCGTCCCCCCTCCTGCTGCCCATCTGCCCGCGTGTCCACTGTTTAGACGTGAGGCTACCCATGCTTGTTATTTCCCTCTGCTCAGTTGCTGCTGCGGCCTCTTTCATCTTGCCCTTTCTCCCGCCGCTCGTGAATAAAGCTTTCTTTCTCTCACCGGGACACCGTAGTCCCCTTTCAGCAGACACAGCTCTATTCTTGTGGACATCAAGCTCACATTAGAGGTCCCCGCGGGCCAGCGCCACGCCGTGGCCCTGCTGTCCGGTCTCTGTACGCCTCCGCAGTGCTTCTCTGTCCTTCCTGCCCGGGAGTCTCAACAGGCCATGTCTCACCGAGGCACACCATGCGTACAGGGCCAGCCACCATTCTGCTCTCATGTGTACATTGCTAAGTAAATAGCCGCTTATCAAGGTCTACAGTTGTACAAAATGCACCGAAACCGCCAACAAATTCGAAATAGCTCCTCACAACCACCCACCTCGTTTCTCCATTTTTGTCATCTTTTTATCCAATATTTGGACGCCCACCACCACGTCAGCCTTGTGACCCCAGGTAACGGTCCGAACAAGCGATAAGAATCGTCGCCTGAGACCATTGCGGAGGGGAGCGCTGCCGGCGGGCCATGTCCTGCTGATTTGGGAGCTGGGTTGGCCGGCTCACATGCACGCCATTACAGGCGTCTGGTACTGGGGCCGGCTGACAGGGGGCATTTCGCAAATCCTACTTCCTCACCTCGTGTACAGAGCTGAGGCGCCAAGGGGAGCTGTGTAGCGCCATTTATTTTTGCATTAAATGTCTAACTTTGTAGCAAACGCACATCGTACATGAGGGATTATCACATACCATTCTGCTTGCCTGTAAATGGCGTCTGGTTTCAGTTAGCGTTAGGATCTCACCTCACACATCGTGAACTCGCACTGTTTGAGTTAATTTGGCTTTGTATTAATAGATATGAATGCTTTCACTGATCTTGCCTATTTTCCCTCACTTTACCTCTTTTATTGGCGCCGCGTGACTCTGAGGGATTTTTCGCACACTGCTCACGTCATATCAATCAGAGCCCCACTTCAAGGACATGAGGAAACAGTTCAGGAGTTGAGCTGGCATCTCGTGCAAACAGGAAAGGACAACCTGTACGCAACTCTCCACTTTACAATCATTAAACAGAAAAAAAAGATCAAGACTTGACTCAGTGAAGTTGAAAACAGAAGCGCAAGTTATGCCATAGAACAATCCGACTTCTGTTACATTTTTTGCATTTTTGCTTCAAATACGAACCATATGTCTCTTGAGCTCAGCTCCAGGCTGCGCCCCGCGCTACCCATGAGAGGTTAGAGCAGTGACGTCACGCGCATCCCGCCAGTCCCCTCACTATTTGCTGTAAAGGGAAGTGCGTGCGAGTTTGACCCCTTCGGAGACCATCAATGGAATGGTTCTAAATGTGGCAAAGTCGCCTTTTCTTCCACAATCCAGCCTCCTCCTTTGGTTATCTGCAGTACATATCTTAAACTTCACACTCGCCAAAAACCCGGTTTTGTCTGTACCCCCCCACCCCCCTTTATATCAAATTATCGGAAACAATTACCGACATGCGTTCCTCCAGTTTAAACACAATTAAGTGTCCAAAAATTGACTTTCTTTCAACTGACCACATCACGCAAAGCGCTTCAAAGCCTCGCCAGGGGCAGCAAGCGCTATGCAAATACAACTTACTATTAATTACAAGTCTCACCTTGAGCACCTTCATCCAGTCTTGACTTTTGGCTACTAGCACTTTGGATTCTGGGAACACCTTTGCTTTTTCTTTTCCTTTAGTTAAGGTGTAAATAAATACTTACATACTGGCCCATGTAACCGCTTTCTGAATGTCAGTACCAAGTAACGTAAACTGCTGCCCTGGGGCCACATGTAAATGTCAGGAGGGCAGCAAGCAGCCTCCGGTTCCTCTGTGTTGTTGCTTGTAAGTCCCTCCGTGTTGTTGCCTTGCCCCATCCCACCCTCTAGCACTATTTCTACAACTCTTCTCACATTTTTGCAACACCCCACCCGCTTGTCCCAGCAGAAAAAAACATTGGCAAAGCCAGTAGGCCTCACAGACATAAGAGCTATTGGCTTTGTCAATGTGATTGTTTTAGTCATGTTGTACAGTGTGGCTCTGCGAGTGTGTGGCTCTGCGAGTGTGTGGCTCTGCGAGTGTGTGGCTCTGCGAGTGTGTGGCTCTGCGAGTGTGTGGCTCTGCGAGTGTGTGGCTCTGCGAGTGTGTGGCTCTGCGAGTGTGTGGCTCTGCGAGTGTGTGGCTCTGCGTTTGTGTGGCTCTGCGTTTGTGTGGCTCTGCATTTGTGTGGCTCTGTGTGTGTTTGTGTGTGGCTCTGTGTGCGGCTCTGTGTGTGTTTGTGTGTGGCTCTGTGTGTGTTTGTGTGTGGCTCTGTGTGTGTGTGTGGCTCTGTGTGTGGCTCTGTGTGTGTGTGTGGCTCAGTGTGTGTGTGTGGCTCTGTGTGTGTGTGTGTGGCTCTGTGTGTGTGTGTGGCTCTGCGTGTGTGTGTGTGTGTGTGGCTCTCTGTGTGTGGCTCTGTGTGTGTGTGTGTGTGTGGCTCTGTGTGTGTGTGGCTCTGTGTGTGTGTGGCTCTGTGTGTGTGTGTGGCTCTGTGTGTGTGTGTGTGTGGCTCTGTGTGTGGCTCTGTGTGTGGCTCTGTGTGTGGCTCTGTGTGTGGCTCTGTGTGTGGCTCTGTGTGTGGCTCTGTGTGTGGCTCTGTGTGTGGCTCTGTGTGTGTGGCTCTGTGTGTGTGTGGCTCTGTGTGTGTGTGGCTCTGTGTGTGTGTGGCTCTGTGTGTGTGTGGCTCTGTGTGTGGCTCTGTGTGTGTGTGTGGCTCTGTGTGTGTGTGTGGCTCTGTGTGTGTGTGGCTCTGTGTGTGTGTGGCTCTGTGTGTGTGTGGCTCTGTGTGTGTGTTTGTGGCTCTGTGTGTGTGTGTCTCTGTGTGTGCGGCTCTGTGTGTGCGGCTATGTGTGTGTGTGTGTGGCTCTGTGTGTGTGTGGCTCTGTGTGTGTGTGTGTGTGTGTGTGTGTGTGTGTGGCTCTGTGTGTGTCTCTGTGTGTGTGTGTGTGGCTCTGTGTGTGTGTGGCTCTGTGTGTGTGTGTGGCTCTGTGTGTGTGTGTGTGTGGCTCTGTGTGTGTGTGTGTGTGTGTGGCTCTGTGTGTGTGTGTGTGTGTGGCTCTGTGTGTGTGTGTGTGTGTGTGTGTGTGTGTGTGGCTCTGTGTGTGTGTGTGTGTGTGTGGCTCTGTGTGTGTGTGTGTGGCTCTGTGTGTGTGTGTGGCTCTGTGTGTGTGTGTGGCTCTGTGTGTGTGTGGCTCTGTGTGTGTGTGTGGCTCTGTGTGTGTGTGTGGCTCTGTGTGTGTGTGTGGCTCTGTGTGTGTGTGTGGCTGTGTGTGTGTGGCTGTGTGTGTGGCTCTCTCTGTGTGTGGCTCTCTCTGTGTGTGGCTCTCTGTGTGTGTGGCTCTCTGTGTGTGTGGCTCTCTGTGTGTGTGGCTCTCTGTGTGTGTGGCTCTCTGTGTGTGTGGCTCTCTGTGTGTGTGGCTCTCTGTGTGTGTGGCTCTCTGTGTGTGTGGCTCTCTGTGTGTGTGGCTCTGTGTGTGCGTGGCTCTCTGTGTGTGTGTGTGGCTCTGTGTATGGCTCTGTGTGTGTGTGTGTGTGTGTGGCTCTGTGTGTGTGGCTCTGTGTGTGTGTGTGTGTGTGTGGGTGCAAATGCAATAGGTCTCGCATTTGCGAGAGATTAAGCTATTGGCATTGTAAATGACAATGCCATTTACTTATCTGTTTTCAAAACCAACACATACATACAAATGTTGTCATTTACAATGTCAATAGCTCTAACTTTTGCAAAGGCGAGACCGTTGCATTGTAAATGCTTGTTTTGTTTGGAGGAAGCTTGGACTTCTTTTGCATGTGCAATGCGTGTACTCTGTGACTGCGTGTGAGGGAACTTTGCATTTATGCTGCCCATGCTATTCCGATTCTGTGTGTATTAGGGAAACTTGTGATTACTGTTATACAAAATCAGAAACTCTTGTCTTGGTTATGGCTTGTTTGCCTTGCTAACCATGGGAGGATAGAGGGCAATGTCAGATACCGAGCTACTTGGCACTATTGTTTTTGCTTATTACCTTAAATAACCTTATCCTTAGCTGTTGCATCAGAAAGTGTCTCAAACTCTGGTTGTTTTTTCTTTTTGTTCGAGGCATGTGTGCTGTAGCTGCACATGCTTTGTATACTCCTGTCATCTAGTGTTGAGTCCGGATATTTGCAAGCTGTTTTTCTTCAAAGAAGTCTTTCCTAGTCATGAGGTAAGGTGACTCCTCCTTTTGGTGATAGTACGCATGAGCATCAATTCCATTGTTGGATTGTTTTCTTTCTGCCATCAGGTTCAGACGTGTATTGCTGCGCTCCAGCAAAAAAACGTCCTTCGAAATCCCTTTGGTGCGCAATCCACTCTACCCTCGATGTATTGTTTTCGTACACGTTTCCTCTCTCCGCTTATCCATTCGATCGGAAAATCTCATCTTCGGTCGAAAACACTGTGGGCGGACTTCAAGCCTAGCCGTGTCGATCCATCCCTCTGCCGATGGACCGGACTCAGTTTCATTTCTGTCCTCGGTGCCACTCGAAGTACCCTCGCACCAATCTACACTAGGTTTGCAACTTGTGCTTGTCACTGGAGCACAAGGAAGAAGACTGAGAGGCCTGTCACTCGTTCAGGTCAAAACAGACTCTTCAAGATCATCAGGCTTGACAATGAGAAATGCAGCACTAAAGCACTCAACAGACTCGGGAGCTCTTCGGAGAAGAGTTCGAACAAGAAGCGGCAGCCGCAGAGGAAGAGGAGGCCTTCTCGGTCGAAGAATCCGATTCCGACCTAGAGATTGAATTGGAGTCAGAACACATTCTAGCGGGACAGGGTGGCGTGAGTACCAAAACCTCTGTACCCCAGAATTTACCCTTCACCAAGCATAAGACTTTGGCACCACCTCTGCCTTCAGGCCATGGTTGGCACCGAGACAATGTTTCTAACACCCCCGCACCAAAACAAGTAGTCAAACCTTCCGACTCGGTATCGAGCCTAGACGAATCGTCTTCGAACCCAAAACATTCCACTCCGAAAGACAATTCTGGTTCGGAGCCGCAATCCTTCGGCTCAAAACAAAAAGCTGCTTTCGGTACCGAAATCGAAAGAACATATTTCAGAGTCTCTGGAAACAATCATAGACATTATGAAAGACAGAATGGATCCAAAGCAGAAACAAATCTATAATAGTCCAGACACTGGACACATATTGGCCAAAGCTCCTTCCAAAAGGAAACTCAGCACAGAGGACACTACAGACAAGATTCCTCTCAAAAAGATATATTTATTTATTGAAAGAGTTTTATATAGCGCTAGCTAGACCCAAAGGCATCAGAGCGCTTTACATAAGGTTCCACATAGTTGCAAACTTGCATCAGTTACATTTAAGGAGCATAGAAGAAAAGGAAAATGGAGTGAGAAGAGTAAGGGGGTAGGGGAGAAGGGGGTAGGGTATAGATACTACGGAGAGACAAGGGAAAGTCTGCCCAAGGTCTGGCTGGGTAGGTGATGGCCGTGGGGGAATCCGCAGCCCATCTTCTCTTCAGCTATCAGGTAGCTCCACCGGGCGTCGGTCAAATAGCTAGGTCCCACCAGAAAAACATTAAGGGGATAGAAGGCAAGAAGAAGGGAGCGTAGAGGGGGAAGGGGGTAGGGTGAAGGGGTAGGAGGGAGATACGACGGAGAGACGAAGGAACGTCTGCCCAAAGTCCAGCTGGGTAGGTGACAGCAGAGGGAGGATCCACAGCCCATCTCCTCTTCAGCTAACAGGTAGCTCCATCAGTCAAATGGCAGGGTATCCACGGTTGAGGGAAAGTTTGAAGAGTACATGTTCCGGAGGGAGAGCAGGATCAAGGTCAGGTGAGGAATGTGGTTAAGATCAGGTCGATGACCAGTTCTATTGCCCAGGAGTGGTGGAGCATCGTGGAGGGACCAACTGAGGCGGCCATCTTGAGGTCAGGCAGGGGGATTGTGACCTTGGTGTTAAGTTCAGTCGGTCCCCACATTTCTCAATGACTCAAAAGCATAGGGGTTGCAATCTATGCAGTGAGGCTGCAGGAGGAGGGCCAGTGTCCGCATGTCTTCAGAGGGGGTGAGTGATGCCTCCAGAGTCATTCTCGCATAGTCAGGGAACAAATCTGGGTCATCCTTATAGGTCAGGACAGTAGATAAAATGTCCGCTCTATTATGTGGCATTTACGCTGTAGATGCAAAATAGGGGAAACCTTTATGGTGTTGCTAAAACCCCAGGCGCCAATCTACTGCATGGGCCATTTTGGAAACGGGCGCATTTCTTAAGAGGCATGTTATACAAACATCTTTGCCCAAAAGATCTAGATGAGCGCATGGACAGGAGCCCCCAGCCTCCCGTGGTCACCCACGGGACTCTCTGGGATGGGATGAACCAGGCACTACCTTATGGCAGAATCAATGGAGAACTTCGCTAAATGGAGATGCTGTGACACAACAGAAATTGGTCTTGCTATGAAGCGCTCTTCAGGAAAAGCAGGCGCAGTATCTCATGCTCTGCTCTCACGTCTGAAACACAGCGCTCAGCACCCCCAGAAGGCATAAACCGATTCACATCGTCATCGCATTGCTGCTATATTAGAGTCAGGCGCCTACAGCAGAAAGTCGTCCGGATGCTGAGAACGGCCCACTCCAAAATGCTTCAAAATACTCGAGACAGTCTTCCAGATCAGCCAGAAAAAGGACATTGCTATAAGTCCTATTTATTTGCCTTCCCCTCCATCAACTTCACCAATACTGCCAGTCTCAGATCCATTACACATAACACCACAGGAATCTCCTTACACGCAGCCTGATTTAGGTGGTGGTGGTGGTGGTGGTGGTGGTGATGATGATGATGATGATGATGATGATGATGATGATGATGATGATGATGACGACGATGCTCCTCTGCCTACAGATGCATGGAATGATTACAATGTTGATCCACCCATGGATAATGATCCAGATCTATACCCTACAAAACCTTCACCTCCAGATGGTAACCTATCTTATCTGGAGCTAATTTTCGGGGCAGCAGCATATCATGGGGTTACACTGCACAAGGAGCCCTTGGATGATTATTTTTTTTATTTGAGACACTAGGGTCTTCACATAGTTAGTCAAAGTCTCCCTATGTTGAAAGGCATGATTAGACATGCAGATGATATCTTTAAAAATCTGGTTTGTGCACAAATCTTAACACCCAGGGTTGATTAAAAAAATATAAAGCATCACCCGCTGATCAAGTTGTTATTAAAGTACAGCTTCCCCTTGATTCCCTGGTAGTTTCTAACACTCGTAAAAGAGCAAACTCGGACATCTGGGGATACTCCTCCCCCAGATAAAGAATCTAAGCTTATTTATGCATTTGGTAAAAGGGTAGCTGCTCAAGCCGCTAATCACTGGCTCATTGCCAACACACAGGGCCTCTTAGCCAGATATGACAGGGCCCACTGGGATGAAATGGAAGGTCTACTTCAGTACCTCCCAGACGAACACAGAAAAAGGCACAAGAGATTTTAAGAAGCAAAGCTCATCTCTAACTGTTCCATTAGATATACTTTTGATGCTGCTTACACTGCAGCAAGAGAAGTTAATACCAGCATTCTCTTACGTAGGCATGCCTGGCTTAGAATTTCCAGCTTTAAAACAGAAGTCCAACAATCTATCTTCAACACTCCGTTTGACAAACATCATCTTTTCGGACCTCAGGTTGATGAAGCTTTAGAGAAGATAAAAACAGGACAAAGATATAGGGAAATCCATGTGAGGGCTTCAAAGTCCTTCAAGGTGAGGCTCCTTTTGTAGCTCATTCTATTGATCAGGGTCTAAAAGTATATCCTCAGACGCCAACACTTCCTCTTACAAATCCAACACGCAACCCTCTCCTGGTAGAGACTTATTTAGAGGAGGGTACAGAGGAAACCATTTTAAAGGTAGAGGTAAGGGCATGCCAATGCGAAACTCCCCTTCCCCCAATAAGCAGTGACTTGCCTACATCCCCCCCCTTGCTCATTTAACACATGTTGGGGGAAGACTTCTACAATTTCTCCACGTTTGGCAATCCATAACATCAGACAAGTGGGTGTTATCCGATATGGTTATTGCCTAGAGCTCATCAGCAATCCTCCCAACATACCACCTTGTACCCACAAACTTTTGACAGAACACTCACAGCTTCTCAAACAAGAAGTACAAGCTCTTTTGACAAAAGGAGCAATAGAGCCAGTTCCATTACAGCACCAAGACTCAGGGATCTATTATCTGTGCTTCCTAATCCCCAAAAAGGATGGCTCCATAAGACCAATGTTGGACCTAAGGACATTAAACCTGTACATACGTTCAGAACATTTTCACATGGTCACGCTTTAACAGGTTCTTCCACTGCTACAGCAAGGCGGGCATTAGTGGTGGCACATCTCAGAAGACAACACATTCATGTCTTCCCATACCTGGACGACTGGTTTAACAAAGCCAGCACAAGTTCTTATACCACAGTCCAACTATATTACACCTACTCTACAAATTGATTTCACAGTCAATGCTCAAAAGTCTCAACTTCAAACTACACAAATGCAGTCTTATCTGGTAGTGACTCTCCCAAAGCAGCCAGAATTCGAAATATTCAAACTCTGCCACTACAGTTTCAAACCAATCAATACTTAGCAGACCGAACGTTCATGCAACTGCTAGGAATTATGGCATCATGCATCGCAATAGTCCCTCATGCAAGGTTGCACATGCGTCCTCTACAGGAATACTTGGCACATCAGTAGAATTAGTCGCAGGGTCAATTAACAGATCTAGTGTTGGTAGACAGCCGCACCCATCGTTCCCTGTAGTGGTGGAACACACAAAACTTATCACAAGGGCAGCTCTTTATCCCCCCTGTTTCACAGATCGTGCTAATAGCAATCTCATCCATCACAGTTTGGGGAGCTCATCTTCACAACTTGACAGTTCAAGGTCTGTAGGTAAACAATTACAAAGCTCTGGACATCAACCATCTAGAGCTTCTAGCTGTATATCTAGCACTGAAAGCCTTTCAGTCTCACCTCATAGGGAAAGTGTTCCTAGTCCGCACCGGAAGCTTGACCGCAATGTAATATGTACAAAAACAAGGGGGGACACATTCTCTTTAACTGTCAAGCCTCTCTCAGACAATTTGACATTGGTCAATTCATCACAAAGTTCATCTTCCCGCAGAACACCTCCTAGGAGTGGACAATCAGATTGCGGACCTACTAAGCAGAAGGTGGCAACAAATACACAAGTGGGAACTTCATCCCCAGGTTCTCCTTCCATACTTTCAAGAATGGGGATTTCCACAAATAGATCTGAGCACCACAGTGGACAACTCAAAATGCCCAAGCTTCGCCTCCAGGTTCCCACACCCTCCATCCAAAGCTAATGTCCTACGGATGAATTGGTCAAGGATATTTGCCTACGCTTTTCCGCCTTTCCCTCCCCTTCCTTTTCTGGTTTGGAGGCTCAGGCATTCATCCCTCACACTGATTCTAGTGGCTCTTACTTGGGCCTGTCAGCCGTGGGTCACAATTCTCTTAAAACTGTCATTAGTCCCACATCAAAAGCTGCACCTCAATTCCAGCCTTCTCACGCAGAACCATGGAGAAGTCAGACAACCAAACCCCAAGGAGCTCAATCTAGCGATTTGGCTCCTGAAGTCATGTTGTTTGGTTATCTTAACTTGCCTCCAGGATGTATGACCATTCTTAAAGAAGCAAGGAAACCTCCTACCAGAGCATGCTATTCAGATAAATGGAAAAGAGTTATGTATTGTACTAATAACAATATTGATCCACTAGATGCATCCACTCAAAATATAATTTGCTACCTTATGCATTTACAGTGTGCTGGTATAGCCTACACTTTCATTTGACTGCATCTTGCAGCAGTAGCTGTATATTTGCAAAACAGACAACATCTATTCTTCAAGGTTCTAGTAATTAAAGCCTTTATGGAGGGCCTTAAGAGAGTTATACCACCCAGGACGCCCCCAGCACCAGTTTGGAATCTGAACATTGTGTTTACACAGCTCATAGGTCCACCTTTTGAGCCATTACACAACTGTCCCCTACAGTTTCTTTCATGGAAAGTGGCCATACTCATTGCAATCACTTCTTTGAGGATAGTTGGTAAGCTTCAGGCTTTAACCTTAGAAGACCCTTTCTTTCAACTTCATAAAGACAGAGTAGTTCTTCGCACCAATCCTTAATTCCTTCCCAAAGTGGTTTCTGCTTTTCATATCAAACAATCAGTTGAGTTGCCTGTGTTCTTTCCTCAACCTGATTCGGTTGCAGAAAGAGCTCTTCATACTCTTGATTTCAGAAGAGCGTTACTATGATATAATGAAAGAACAAAACCATTTTGCAAAACAAAACAATTGTTTGTTGCATTTGCTACACCTCAGGAAGGCAATCCCATCTCTAAATCTGGTATTGCAAGATGGATTGTTAAATGCATTCAAACTTGCTACGCTGAAGCTAAACAAACTTGATCTATACTTTATAGAGAGCATTACACTCGTAAAAATAGGGGCATCTATCGCCTTTTTAGGTAACATCCCTATAGCTGACATTTGTAAAACCTGAACATGGGCCACACCACACACTTTTACCAAACATTATTGTGTGGATGTGTTAGCACGTCAACAAGCCAATGTTGGGCAAGCAGTGGTAAAACACTTTTACAAACCGCTGCAACATCTACTGGTTAGCCACTGCTTTGGGAGAATACTGCTATATAGTCTATGCAAAGCATGTGTATATACAGCACACATACCTCGAACGGATTATGCTACTTACCCAATAAGCATCTATTCTTGGCATGTAGAGCTGTAGATTCACATGCACCCTCCCACCTCCCCGGGCACCTGTAGTTGTTGCAGTCTTGCTTTACTTGCATTACATACCCATGGGCATCTCTATACTACACTTACTTACTCCACTCTCACCCTCTTGCGGGAAAACAATCTAACAATGGAGTCGATGCCCATACGCACTATCACCAAAAGGTGTCACCTTACCAGGGCTCGAAAAATTTACTCTATTGCTCGAATTTGCGAGTCAGATTAATTCAGGACGAGCTATTTTTAGGTCCTACTTGAGTAGGAAGACAAACTGGCATTTGGCCTCTGAAAGCAGAGGAAATGTGACAAGATAGCAAGATTTAAAGGCATCTTTATTGCTCACAAAGTAAATGAGCAATAAAAATGCTTTAAAATCTTGTTAACTTGTCACATTTGCTCAGCTTTCAGAGTCAGAGTTCAAGTGCATTTCACTTAGGTCGAGGAGATTTTGTAGGTTACTAGACCTGCAGGTCTAGTGCATTTTTTATGATTTTTCGAGCCCTGCTTACCTTGTGAATGGAAAAGACTTCTTCAAAGAAAAACAACGTTCAAACATCCGGACCCAACACTAGATGGTAGGAGTATGCAAAGCATGTGAATCTACAGCTCTACATGCCAAGAACAGATGCTTACTGGGTAAGTAGCATAATCCTTACTTGACTTACAATAATTGCCCCAGATGTTCTTGGGCAACAAGAAAGTTCTCTCTTCAAATGTACATTTCCAGTGGTAATTTTTACACAAGTGAGCTATGAGTCTAAGGTACGCTTTAAGCTGCAGAACCAGCTCTATTAAATCCATTGTAGCAGCATTGTTACCTTGATTTCTACTTGGGAATCTTGTCAAAAGAGTCACACATGTTATAATCCTCATCTGAGCCCTTATTACACCTTGGGTGCTCTGTTCCTGTTTGTACCTTGGCGCACCTTTAAATTGGTGTGCCGTGCACAAACAGGGAAAGTGCTCCCATTACAGAGAACGGGCTGTCCTCCGAGCAGCTGCTAATGTGTAGTGCCCTGGGGGCACTGCATTAAAGCAAAACATGGAGCGGCTGCTTCAGACCCTCTCCATGTTTCAATGTGCAGGCAGCAACCCACCTGCACTTAGAGGCAGAATTAAAGATTCCTTTTGCAGGCAGGTGCAGTGAGTGACTTCAAGGGGATGTCTGGGAGACCCATTTTCCTCCTTCTAGAGGGCTGCTGTCTAAGGGCGCACTGAAAGTGCTTTGTGGCTGTGTTTGTTTTTTCTATCCAGGTGGATAGAATGGCATTATTAGGAGTGTCAGTGGTTAACCAGTGCTTGCTGAAGTGTGTGATGAAATAAAATGTTTGTTTCCTCACAAAGACCTACAGGCAATGCTGGAATCTGGACTGATGGCATCTGGCACTGATGGCAGGTCTGAAGATGAGGAGTACCTTGCGGGGCAGCAAAGAAGCTTGCTGCCATCCTCCGGCGTGGTCCCTAAAAGGAGGAGTTCATCAAGGTAATCTGGGGCATTCTTTACAAAAGCTGATTGACCAGTTTCGTAGAGCTCCAATTCTGATCTCTATCCTCTTTTCATTCCTTTCTCAGTTTTCCTTCCTTAGTCATCCATCTTCATATGGCAGAGCTCTGGACTTGTCTTTAGTTTTTTGTATGATCTGTGTGATGTCCTGTTGTCGCTCTGTACATGTACGTTCTTGCTATCTTTTTTGGCAGTCCATATATTTGTGTCTGTGTCCTCTCTTTTTAGGTCTCGCCTAGACGAAAGCAAAAGCGAAGCTTTTGCTGTCTAGGGAGACAACTTATGTTGCCGCTTTCTGGGGAATGAAGGGGAATGTGGACAGCAGACTGTTACGAATTTCTTCTGCTGGAGATTTGACCTCGTGAGCGCGCCTTGACTGCATCTAATGCGTGTGTGTTTTTTTTTTTAACGTGGGCCGGGCGCTTGCTTCAGTCAGTTTCACTTTGAAGTGCAGGCGTCAATGGGTCTGGTAGTTGTTCATGTGGAGTGCCTTTTGACCTCGTGAGCGCGCTTTGACTGCATCTAATGTGTGTGGGGTTTTTTTAACGTGGTCCGGGGGTTGCTTCAGTCATTTTTTTCGCTTTAAGGGGCTGGCGTCAATGCGTCTGGGATTTGGGGATTGATGTACGGTGTGAAGTGGCGGGCGCGCATTACATGTTCATTTATTTGTGGGGGAGGTATTCGAAAGGGGCTGGCGTCGATGCGTCTGTTAGTTACTAAGGAAGCCTGACTTAAATGGCTTGTTTTTTCTTTTCAGAGCGCGTGGAGTGCTGTCCGCTGTTGTTCTGTCACATGCAGTATCTTCAGCACATTTAATTTGCATCGCAAACAAAACATCTTGCAGCCGGCCGCTTTCAAGCCTCTAACATTTCAGCACATTTGTACGTGCTGCTTTTCTCAATTAAATGTTTACGCATTACATGTCACATGCAGTATCTTCAGCACATTTAATTTGCATCGCAAACAAAACATCTTGCAGCCGGCCGCTTTCAAGCCTCTAACATTTCAGCACATTTGTACGTGCTGCTTTTCTCAATTAAATGTTTACGCATTACATGTCACATGCAGTATCTTCTGCATATTTAATTTGCATCGTACAAGGGCACACATTCATTTTGTTACGCGGGGGGAGATTAATTGATTTGCCCAGAATCACGGGCACACATTCATTTTGTGACGCACGGGGAGATTAATTGATTTGCCCAGAATCACAGAAGTCTTTTTGTAGGCATTACTGAGACTCAAACTAGGTTAGGGCACACATTCATTTTGTTAGGCACCGGGAGATTAATTGAGTTGCCCAGAATCACAGAAGTCTTTTTGTTAGCATTACTGAGACTCGAACTGATTTTTTCAGGCATGAAGTCGGGCGCTTTCAAGCCTCTAACAATTCAGCACATTTGTACGTGTTTCCTATCTTATTTCACCTTTGTATTTAGAACTTTCAGCCATTGCATTTTCCTCTATCACACCTCTAACAATTCAGCAGATTTGTACGTGTTCCCTATCCCATTTCGCCTTTGTATTTGTTCGCTTTGCTTACACCTACGCAGTTTAGTCCAGCACACCCTTCCCCCAGCCTGGAGCCATTTGCTTGCATTTAGGCACTTCAAGACATCCTTTCCCCCACCCTACAGCCATTAACACGGTTTGTCTTTCATTAGATAAAAACTGTTACAAATCACAGGGACACTTTACAAGATGCTTAGCAGGCGCCACCATGTCTGCTTTCAGTTTAAGAACAGTTAGCAAATGTTCAGCTTATTCGCCTTAAGCAAATAAAGTGTCACGATTTAATCAAAATGTAAAAAGAGATCTTAAAGATGCTTCATGTGAAGTCTTTATAAAAGTGTGCCGTCGGCGCGAGAACTAAAGTTTAAAACTGCTCCATGTGAAAGTTTTTATAAAAGCTTGCTGTTTGAAAGTACAATAGCCAATGCTTTCACATAATGTATTTTTCTATACTGGGAAGGTGCTGTTAACTACACATTCATTTTGTTAGGCACGAAGAGATTAAGTAATTTGCCCAGAATCACAAGAGGCTTTTTGGCGACATTACTAAGACTGAAACTGGCTTTTCAAGGCTGAAGTTGAGCGCTTTTTACGCATTACATGTCACATGCAGTATCTTCAGCATATTTATTTTGCAAATTTTAGCGCAGCATATGTAATTTGCATCGCACAAGGGCATACATTCATTTTGTTAGGCACGGGGAGATTAATTGATTTGCCCAGAATCACAGTAGTTATACTGCCAAATAGACCTGCACTCAACGTAGTATCACAGTGCTTTACATAGCACCAGTTACGTTATACAAAGGCACACATTCATTTTGTTAGGCACGGAGAGATTAAGTGATTCGCCCAGAATCACAGTTGATATAGCGCCAAATAGACCTGCACTCAACGTAGTATCACAGTGCTTTACATAGCACGAGTTAAGTTATACAAGGGCACACATTCATTTGGTCTGTAAATATAATACATTAGCGTTCAAATAACCTTTGTCAATATTTACTTAGTGCCGTACAAATGCGCCATGACTACAAACGCAGCCGTACTGCAAAACAAGTCTTATATACTTTAATCTGCCTCAGAACAAAAAACGCAGCTATGATACTTTCTTAGACACAGGCTAGCAGCGTAGCTGGTGCTTTATAATATTAATTAATACCACTCAGATACTAGTCTTGCATACAACTAAAATTTGGTCAATGAGTTACGTTACATAAAGGCACACATTTATTTTGTTAGACACAGGTAGAATAAGCGATTTGGCCAGAATCACATGAGGCTTTTTGGCGACATTACTGAGACTTGAACTGTGTTCCCTAAGCTTAAAGTAAAGCGCTTTAGTCTATGATGAAAGCTTACTACGTAAAAGTGCGATAGCCAATGCTAATAAATAACGTATTTTCTTGCATATGGTAAAAGAACTTTCCAAAAACTTCATGTTAAGTCCTAATTAAAGCTTGCGGTTAACGCAAGAAACAACGTTTATTTTGCAGAGTTTTATATTGCGCGAACGAGACTCAAACTGAACTGGGTTTCAGAGCGCTTTACATATCACTACTTACGTTACACAAAGACACACATTGATTTTGTTAAGCGCAAGAAAATGAAGTAATTTGCCCAAAATTACAAGAGACTTTTTTAGCAACATTCTTCACACTCGAACTAGGTTTTCCGAGCTTAAAGTTGAGCGCTGTTGTCTATGATGAAAGTTTGCCACCTCAAAGTGCGATAGCAAATGCTAATAAATAACGTATTTTCTTGCAGTAATAAGCTGTTCGGTAATTATAATACATTAGCGTTCAAATAGCCTTTGTCAATATTTACTTAGTGCTGTACAAATGCGCCATGACTACAAACGCAGCCGTACTGCAAAACAAGTCTTATATACCATAATCTGGCTCAGAACAAAATACGCAGCCATGATACTTTCTTAGACACAGGCTAGCAGCGTAGCTGGTGCTTTATAATATTAATTACTACAACTCAGATACTAGTCTTGCATACAACTAAAATTTGGTCAATGATGTGCTGATCAATGCCTACCTCAACGCCACACTGAGTCGTCGTCAAGTCGAGTCAAGTCAAGTAAGCACGCAGATTTCATGCGATGCTACTCTCGTGGCGAGCTGCCTGCTGTCGCGGTATTGCTACAGCGTGGTATCAATGCAAAAAAAAAAATGCGCACATTGTCGCACAACCCGCCTGCAACCTACCAAAAAACAGCCCAAACTAGTGTTTTCTAGTATGCTCATTACAAGCAACTGCCTTAACACTGCTGCAGCCTACAGTGCAGTACCGCTATTAACAATTAACAGAATAATTCTGATTGTGTGAATTTCCTTAATCTGGGGGCGAGGTTCATAGCATGTTAAGTGCAGGGCAGCTCGTAACTTCTAAAAGTAATAGAACTTAATTGTGCAAACTACCGAGTGAAGTGCTCTGCAGCCGGCAAGCACAGAATGAGAGTTAAGGAGTCACTCTCACTGCCAAAATAGCGAAAAAAAGAAGTAACATTCCAATTCACATTACCCCGTGCCTTTTGCACTTTCAAGTTAGACATGAAATGGCATAATCAAGATGCTAAAAACTGTGAAGTTTATTTTGCAGAGTTTCATATAGCGTGAAATAGACCTCTTATAACAGAAATGCAACACATATTGCATTACAAAAGCTATAAATGTCAGATTTGCAAAAGTTACAACTATTAACATTGTAAATGCCAAAGCTATTAATTTATCTACTATATTTGTTCAGTTTTACGGGCTAAATGCGTTTTGCGGGTTAAATGCATACAAGTAGGCAGGCGCGCTATGATGTCTGTATTTGTTTTAATAAAAAAACATAGCGTGGTGGGAAACGCTGTACATGGCGTGGGGAGCGTTGTTTGATATTGTGTATACTGGGCCCTACATTTGAGTATATATTTCTTTGTATCATAAAAAAAGAACTTTTTATACCACACTGTAGTTTGCCTGATTATTTTCTACAAACAAAATGCTAACTATAACATATCTATATAATTGTTGCATAAATGTGTGAAATAAATGTATGTAAATCACATAAATACAAAATATATTGCAGAACAACTACAATATATGTAACATATGCAAAAAATAAAACTAATGCCATTACCAATAACATAACTATTAATTTGCAGAATACCAACAACAACACATAAATAAAAAATAAAACATTTGCAATGTTAATAGCTTAATCTTAACTAAGGCGAGACCTATTGCATTGCAAATGCTTGTTGGCTCTAGCTGCGGGGTTCTTGGTGTTTGCTTTCTTACTGTCTCTTGTTTGGTGTCCCTACTTTGTACACAGTCTGACTAGTTTTCAGTCTATAGTTGTGAAGTTAACCGTGTCTGCTCACTTCATCAGCAGGACGGTAGATAAGACCATACACAAGGCAGTGTGCCTTGAAGTGCTCGCCAAAGTTATCACAAATACTTTACCGTTTTAGTAGCATTGCCAAATTCTAAGGCCAAGCATTCAGTGCATTGACAGTTCAAAATATTTAATACCACAAAAAATGCAATTGAAATTAATCCTATACCAGACGGTTTGCTAAACCTCAAACCAACGTGGGATCTTTGTTGTTCTGTATAAACACTGACTGTGTCTGTCCAAGTGTGGGATCCTGTTTAAGTGCTTATTTCAATGAGCAACCGCTTTGCAAAAAATACAATTTAGATATAACTATCAGTCATTGGAAATATTTTTCCTTTACTTTGTATGTTTTCAGATAGAAGTAAAATGTGCAGCGCATTAAACACTTTTACAATTATCTCTTAAAAGGGAAAATACAGACAGGTGGGCGTCAGCAGCCTAATTAAAGAGGAATTTTAAATGAGGTGTTGTAGCTTACATTTTTCGTTCCGTCAGCTGTTTTGATCTTACTAGATCTACTTGTAGCTGTGATACTGTGGGATTCTATAGTTATATTAGAAGTGTGTCTCTGTCAAATCTCCCTAACTGAACTAAGAACAGCACCATAGCTCTTGATCGGGAATACTGTATTGCTTATACCTGGTGTACCTTCCCTGCAGACCTGTACTCATTCAGCCAGACATTTGGTGACAAGAGATAGAGCCCCTGTTCAGGCTTCATTAAAAAAACAGAATTGAACAGTAAAGGAGATTAAGGTAAATTAGTTTTGCACTCCGCCAGTGACATCCAACATCTGGCAGACAAAGAAAAGGAGAGCAGAGAGGCCTGCTTGTAGACTCACCATAAGTTGCTGGAGCTTAAAGCAGAGAGAAGTTGAAGTAGAATGGAAATGCTTAGCAGTTTTGAGTGGGGCTGCTACACCACATTGGGTTACTGAATGAGTGGGAGTGAAACCTTATTCCAACAGAAACCACTATCCTTGTCAGGGTTAAGTCACAAGCAAACTCCAAATTGACCTATGCTCAACCCTCTGGTAGCTCGGCACAGAGCAGTGAGGCTTAACTTAGAGGCAATGTGTGAAGTATTTATGCAGCACTTCAAACTGTAATAAAGTGAAAACACAACATAAGAAAACTCCTACATCAATTTAGAAATATAGAGTACATTTTAATAAATAAAACAAGACCAGAATTGCAAAAATCCAATCAGTAGAACCGGAGATATGAAATTTGAAAGGTTTCAGTGAATATAGTGCCAAAAATACACAGCGCCAACTGTGGCCATGCTGTACCATGACAAAGTCAAAAGTTCAGGTTGACTGCGATGGAACGTGGGCCTGCTACAGGGACCCAGTTAGGCCAGCTGAAAAAGAGTACCTTAATTTCTGGTTGCTGTGTGTTGCAAGTTCCTGTGCCAAAGATGCGCTGCAAAGCAGAGACGATACGAGGTCCAGGTTGGAGATGCATCGCATAGCGTCGGTTCTGAGGAGCTGTGAGGCTGCGATGTGAAGTAATACGTTGTTAACAAGTGGGGCTTGCGTTGCGAGGGCCTCCGCCGGGGATGCATCACTCACCTGCTGTTTCGAAGAAGCTGCAGGGCCTTGCACGCAAGACGCACCACACACGCACGAGTCTCTCTCTCTCTCTCTCTCTCTCTCTCTCTCTCTCTCTCTCTCTGTCTCTCTGTCTCTCTGTCTCTCTGTCTCTCTGTCTCTCTGTCTCTCTGTCTCTCTGTCTCTCTGTCTCTCTGTCTCTGTCTCTGTCTCTGTCTCTGTCTCTGTCTCTGTCTCTGTCTCTGTCTCTCTGTCTCTCCAGTAACTACTTGCAAAATACTGCACTTAGCATTAGAACACATATTAGGCATAGAACACATTATGCATAAACCATCTGCATAGAACACATTATGCATAAGTCACAATTAGGAGGGCACCTCAGTGACGCTCCCCAGGTGCAGACATCACCTTCCCTAAGGGCCTTGCGCCCTCCTGGTACACACAGGTACAAAACCTGACCCCAGACCAACTGGCCTCCCCAGGTGCAGACATCACCTTCCCTTAGGGCCTTGCGCCCTCCTGGTACACACAGGTACAAAACCTGACCCCAGACCAACTGGCCTTCCACTGGGGCTCAAATGCCCTCTGTCCAGAATGTCAGGGCGTAATAGTAGGCCTCTCAAGTAGCCCTCTGGCTGCCAATGCAGTGAAACAATGCGCAATCCAATGAGGCGTGGGGGTACACCTCTCCATCTTCCCCCCCCCCTTTATCCTGAAGCAAAATGCCCCTGTGTTGCAGCTGCCCGCTCTCCTGCGGTGTAGCTGAGTACACACATGGGCCCTGGCACTAACTGCACCACTGAAGCCCCACTCCGGCTGCCAAGTCAAGGTGGGTCATGGCATCAGATCAAAACTTGTTTTTGTTAAGTTCTTCCAGGGACAGTTTTCCCTTGTGACATAGGAGACCCTGGTTAACCAATCATAATTGGAGATTTTTTTATATCCAGTTTTGTTTTTCTCTTTGATTTTACTTTGGTCATAGAGCCTTTTAAAAAACTTTGAAAATCTGTGGCAAGACTAATAAATCTGAGACATAGTCCCTAATAGTCACCACAACCCCGAGATTCTGCCAATAAATTTAAGACTAAATTACTATAAAGAAACTAAGGAGTATTCTTTTAGGAAAAACAAGAAGATAGGTTTACGAACAGTTATGTTCCATTAATAAAGGATATGCATAAACTTTTACCAATAACAAGGCGAAAGGTTTTTATTCAATATAAATTCTGGTTTTGCCTGTCAAAACCCCTCTCCAATGCTGTGAGCATTCATCTTTGATTCTTACAGAAGGGATGGTTTATAGATGGTAATCCTTAAGAATAATGAAAGTAGAGGATTTTTTTATTTTTGAGGGTGCAACACTTAAATTTCTTTTACAAGCACTGCCCTCTGAATATATCTAATAGACACTGCTACTAATTCCAATTTTTACCAATAAAATCAGTGCTCAGTCGTTTTCCAAATGAGGAAGTAATGGCTTCAGCCAACCTAGTTAGAAAATTGCTGTCTGAGGAAAGACAGAATTGCGTCTTGAGGTATTGGCATAAACAACTGCATGTTGAACAAACTTCCTGTGTTACGGAAATGAGGGCCAATGGGGGAAAAGCGCAGTGAAATCTATCTATACTATAATACTTGCTAGGAAAAAATCTAATTTTATTTAAATTATACTTTTCAATGGTTTGATGCTATATTATACAATATACATTAATTAGTAAAATGTATTACTTCTAGTAATAAATGCTCAGGATGTAATGAAAAAGGTGATTAGATGCCCAGTTTTGGTCATGTGGGCATTAACAGAAATTTAGGGTGAAATCTTATGTGAGATCATTTTGTGTAGGCCTCGACTCTGGCATTGCCCCGGTGGGACAGCTTTAAAGAGCCAGTTTGAAGGGTTATTTATTTTTGTTTTTTGGACCCCTGGGCCATGACTGGATCAAACAAACCTTCCTATACACTGGCCCATTCAGTCTGTAAAGGCCAGTCCCAACACTGATTCGGGATGACGTTGTGATAGTGAGCCCTAATGGCGAATGCAGATGCATCTGTCTCAACAATACAAGACTTCTTGATATCAGAATGACGACGGGAGAGGGTGATTGTAAATGCATCTTTGAACATTATAAAGGCGGTTTCTTGTTCAAAATCCCATTTGAAGGCTTAGGGGCTGATTATGATGTCGGTGGGTCCGACACCGATAACACGTTGGTGTCGGAACCACCGACATCTGACATTGCGGTCTGGGTGGAGGGACCGTCCGCAGCGCTTGATGGAGCGCGTCATAAAAACAGCATAATCCTTTAATAAGGGCAGCTCTGCCTTTCCGACATGAAAAGACTTTCAGAAAGCGAAATTGGGGGCCCCTAATAGTGCCCTAACTCTCCTGTCCCTCTGCTATACCTTAAGGTGCCTGCCACACAGTGCAGAGATGTTTACAAAGATCCATTTTGCTATGGCAGCTTGTGCAGCGCGCCATTCGGCATGCCACGCAAGCTGCTATAACAAAATGGATGTTTCTGACCGCCCTATGGGCGGTCACATCCTAATTGTAAGGTCGGAACTGCCGACCTATGGTCGAGCAGTTTCTAGACCGATACAGTGTGGAGCAGAGTCAAGCCCACCCGACATCGTGATCAGGGCCTTAGTCTTTTCTTGTTAATTTGATGATGAGAGCAACTATGGATGAAAATTTTCGAATGAAGTGTTGATAAAAGTTGCTAAACTCTAAGAACCATAAACGCCATTGACTGTAGAAGGAGCTGGGCAATCTCTACTGTCCCATGAACTGAGTGAGACTGCACTGGAAGTTGCAGCATTAACCTGAACCAAGGGTAAGGGAGAAGGGAAGAACGAGAGCTAGCAAAATTAGTCCTGTGTTGGAAACCCATGAATCTCAGGGTAGCATCGATCAAGGATGCAGACTGCACATCTATGGCTTTAGAAGAACACACATTGTGAGACAATGAAATCTTGAGTTCAAAGTATATGGATCTCATACCTTCACACATTGATTAACTAACGCACCTTATCTGAGCCAGTGGCCTGATAGCCCAAGGAAGATTAGGAACCAGCCTTGACCACGGTGAAGTGTCTGCAACAAAGCACAGTGTGGGTGGACAGTGAAACAAGTATCTAATGACCACTGAAGGAGCCTAAGGGCAAGCGGAATGGTAAAAAAAAAAAAACCACACACACATAGGGGCTGATTTACTATGGAGGATTTTCCGCATCGTCCGGGCCGGCGGAAGCCACCGCCGGGCCGGAGGATGCAGAAAATCCTCTGCGGACCCACCAAAGACCCACCGCCACATTAGGATGGCTGGTGGGTCCTGGTTTCAGTCCGCCGCTTTTCCGCCGCGGTTGGCTTACAACCGCGGCGGAAAAGGCCTAATATGGGGGCGGTGTCTCTCGGACACCGCCAGACATATTAGGATGGCTGAGAAAACATGCTTTTTCGCGGCGCCTTCTCCGCCGAGGAAAAGCATGCGGATCTTCATCTCGGGGGCCCGTAGCGGGCCCCCTGGGTGAAGGGGGGTGGGGGGTGCACATGGGGGGTACCTATGGTACCCCCCTGCATTTGTATTCAGAAATCGTCAGGCACCGCGCGGTGCCTGCTGCTTTCTGCATACAAATGCAATGTATGCATTTGTAACATTGCGGCGGGTGCAGCTTGAAGCCGCACCCGACGCAATGTTACAAATAGAGGATGTGACCGCCAGGATGGCGGTCACATCCTAATTGGACAGGAGGGAACTCCGCATGCCCATGCGGAGGTTCCCTCCTCCTCGGTGATCGCGGACGGACTTGAGATCATAATGGGCCCCAAAGTACGAGGGAGTGCACAGACTAGGTACAAACTACTAGCTAGACCACAAGCGAAAAGGAAATGAAATGAAGGAAAGTTGCCAGACACCGCTCATAGAGCATTACTGTATTTTGTACAGTCACAGCCTTTGAAAACTCATAAGCGACCTATCAAAGTGAAAGTGTAAATCTGTTTGTTGATCCATGCACCCTCGGAGTATGTCCTCCCAAACGCTAAGCCACAGTACGCCACATTGAACATGAATATTTCGTCCTAGCAGTTTTCATTTTCTTTTTTGCTCTGCCCAATGTTATTATGAAGATAGTCTGTGTACTACTTTTCCTGAGTTATATTTCGCAGTGTAAATTGTGTATGGTTTGTATAGGGAGGCACACTTTTGCTGGTATCTTTCCAGGACACCTCTCACACTATTTAGCCCACTACTTCCTTCAGTGCCATCTTTTCTTCATTTGGTCTTGGTCTGCTCTTCTCCTATGCTGCTATCCCACTTACTAGATTTCCACCATGTCACGTTTTTCTAAGTCTTTTCCTTCTGTTCGCATGAACGGTATTATGTGCACTTAGTGTTTCTTTGTCTCTTTCTCACCTCTCTCTTGCTGTCTTTTGCTTGATATCACTTTTTGTGACGTTTCATTTTAAGTCTATTGCATACTCTCTTTGAAGTCTGCCTCTACTGTCTTTCACTCATTGTTGCTTCTGCAGCGTGTCTTTGATAGCTCTTGTACTTTTATCCCAAACTCCAATTTTTTTCCCAACCATTTTTTTTCTTTAGGTTCATCAAGCGGAAAAAGTTTGATGACGAACTGGTTGAGAGCAGCCTGGCAAAATCCACAAGCCGAGCTAAGGTTCCCAGCGTGGGCAGTGGCATAGAGCCAGGACGCTGCTCTGGCAGCGAACCCTCATCTAGCGAGAAGAAAAAGGTGAGGAGAACATCCGTGGGATGTTGATGAGTGGGGTGGGAGCAGATGAAGGGTAATGTGCACAGGCCCGGACTGGCTGTAGAAGGCACTGGGAGTTTCCCCGGATGACCGCCAGTGTGTTTTTTTTTTTTTTGTGTTTTTTTTTACCCCTGGGTGGGCGTTTTTGTTACCGGGGGCCGGTTTTGCAGCATAGCTGCAATATCTGCTCCCTGTAACAAAATCTGCTAAAACCAACCCTGGCAAACAGCTCGGTGGCCTCCACAGGCATATTAGTGATTCAGCCTGTCTGCCTTCGGGTTCTGCTTTTCTCAAGGTTTCTAGGTTGCGAGCTTCATCCTTAATTCTAGGACATAGATCTCAGTGTATACTCCTTGAGCCTCCACCTGCTCTTCCCAAAATGAACAGAATGGGGGTTGGGAGCACACTGCCTCACAGTCCCAGCACAGTTCGCCCCTTTGCATCCTGGTAAATGCAGTACGCAGTTCAAACTTACTTCAAAAATAGCTGGAGTTTTCACCAAAGTTGGTGCAGACATTGCTGTATATCTCAAGACACGTGTTTCTGGGTTGAGCCCGTCATCAGTAGAGAGCAGCAGTATTAGAGAGCAAAGAAAAATCATCTGGGGTTGCTGGAAATGCTGCCTAGATCCTCTCAGGTCACAGTACCACTCATAGGCACACAGGTGCATCTCCAAAGCTTTTCAGCTTTCTGGCTCAAGGGAGCCTTTTAAACAGAATGGGGTTTGGGAGCACACTGCCTCATAGAGGCCTGAAAAGAGTGTGGCAGCCTACTCAGCAACCCCAAATAAAATTCGTTTTTATCTGTACTGATGACGGATGATATCCAGAAACACGTGTATACAGATTTACAGCACTCACTTGCACCAACTTTGGTGTAATACTCCAGTGAAATTTTAAGTAAGCATGTACCATGAAGTGCATTTGATAGAGAACGCAGGTCACCCGACCAAATAATTTTTATATACGTTTCGGGCCCATAAATTTCAATTCACCATATACATTAATCAGGTGACCTTACAACTCTACTACCAGTAACCCTGATTCCTTCCTATTATTTCTAGTGTACCCGACTTACCAATCCACCGTTACGGGTACCTATGACCACAATGGATCAGGGAGCTAGCTGTAAAAGAAAAGCAGGCAAAATACAAATACCGATTTTATTACCTCTGTATTCATCAAATAACCACAGACAACTGGGAAGTTTTAAAGGTTTATCTAGTCTTTTCACATTCGGAAAGTAAGCAATTCACAGCCAAGAGACAATCAATGATCAAGATAACAAAGATCACATAACCATATAAGGAAAATATCAGGGCAACCATTTATGAGTCTAAAGAGGGTAAAAACATGAAAAATATGCTAAACAGATTTCAGGAATGGAATTCGAGAATGGATAACTATAAAGGGCAAATGTATGCACGTACTAGGAATTTACTACTGGGAAATACTTCAGGGGTAGGGAGAGAACTTAGAAAAATTCTATACACCTATAGGAAGGGGAAAAATGGAGTATGCTAAATTATAGCAACAATTACTTCAAGTCAGCTTGCAGGAGAAAATTATAAACCACATCTATGATTCAAAACAGTATGGAGAGAATGTGCTCTAAAAGGTAGGGTAACATAGGAACATGCTAAGAAAAACAGCAATAACGTATGAGCTTTCATTCAGTAGCTTTGCGAAAGCATGGAAATCAATTGTGCAAAGGTATGTCTTTATTGAAGCAAAGACAGAAAATAGAAGGTGCGGTATAGAGTTCAGCACTATATTTACCTAGAATGGTGTGAAGACCAACCATGGCCACGGATCAGTCAAGGACAGGAAATACCCCAAGGAAGGACAGTCATCAATGAGACAGCAGGTGCAGAATGGACACCCCAGGACAGGACAGGAAAACCAGATTAGGATCAGGACAGGACCACCAAGGCACGACCAGCACCCGCAGTTTGGAAGCAACGCCTGCGCTCCACCCTCTCTGCAGCTATCAGTCGGAACCCCGATTGGGTTAGCGAACTCCCCAGCAAAGTGCTCCGCCAGCACTTAAGGTTCAGTAAAACCTCCAGAGTCTATGGTATAATTTGGACAGAGTGCTCCGCAGCACCTCTGTATCAGTCACCTATTGAGTGCGTTGGGTCAGTGACAGGTCAGCTATTCAGACAAGTCGGACAATTTCTCTAGCTAAACCTAGGCTAGTTATACTGTTTTCGGGTCAGTGTACCACCCCCCAAATGTTGCAAGTGTCAGAATCCCCAATTTTGATTGGTCCTCAAGTAGGATAGGTTAACACACCAATCAGAACAAACTTCTACAAGCCCAGTTTTACATCTTCTGGGACCGCCTAGCGGATTTGGGGTTCCCATGAGAGAATACACAGAATACAATAGAAAAATTTCATTGTAACAATTTCAGTACAGTCGACTCCATCTTGCTGGGTCAGAGGTTGCTTTCACAGGAGCATCTTGACTGTGGCTGCCAGCTTGCTGAGTTCTACTGCTCAAGGCTACCTTCTCCCTGCCTGCGCAACATGCGCAGTAGGGACTTTCAAGATGGTTCTCGTCTCATTCAGACCCCCAATATCGCGGTACATGAAAAGTAAGCGAAAACAAATTAAAACATAGAAATAAATGAATGTACTATATACCATGAGTAGCCACTTTATACTTCTTACTAAAAAAATATACTATGCGATTACGAATTAGTGCAACAGACAATAACACGAGAGCATCAGCGCAAGCTTCACCATGTGAGTATACAGACAGCCATTTAAGAGGTAAATACGCATGCGCACATTTTCCCACCAGAACTGCAACTACGTCACGTCACGTGAGTGTGACTAACGCATGCGCAGTAGAAAATCCCCAAGCGGCGGCCATTTTAAGGACAAGGGTTATTCGTATTAGTAAAACACATAGGCAAGCATCACTAATATACACGTACATCCAAAATAAAAGAAAATTAGTAAGACACACAAGTTGAATTACATTGTTACATGTTATTCGAGGTTCATGAATTCAAGCAAGTCACGTAATATGTGAAATCTTGCTTCATCAATCCCCTCTTTGATGATATTTACTATCATCACAACAAATGGAACCAGATGCCAACTTCTCTCACACTTTGTGCATCTCAATTTCTTCCAACAGGCGATTCAATTTCTCTTTCATATCTTTGTTAGGGTGAGGATTTTTCACCATTTTGTAAATTTTATTATTCATTTCTTCCAATTCGAGCTCATCCACACTCCGTTTCACACCTCTCTTACTCACAGTGTACTTCTTTTGGTGTTTGCGACATTTGCAACAGACAAATATAAGGAATATGATGAAACCTATCACTCCAATTGGCATCAGTACCTTAAACAATAAACCTTTACCTAAATTAGCAAACCAATGACCTACAGCGGAGAGACCATCTGTAAGTCTCTTCCAGGCACTATCAACCTCTAGTGGTTTGAGTTCTTTTTCCAAATGTGTAATGTTCCTTACATATTTTTGGATTTGAACACTTTTGTCCGGAATGTAAGTGCAACAATGTTGCGCTTTCAACATCCGGCAGACTCCACCCTCTTTCGCTAATAAGGTGTCAAGAGCAAGTCTGTTCTGTAAAACCATAGATCTGATCGCAACCATTTCGGTATTGACCAGCAGAAATCCATGAGCTGTGTCAGTAGACAACACATCCACTATTGTGGATAATTTGCAAATTCTGTGTGTGTTCAGAACCACTCCCACTCCAGGTATCAGTGCACTAAAAATACTACCCATTATTTCACCTACGCTTTCTCTTTTACTACGCACTAAGCCATTAGTGTTTTCATTGCTTCCAGCAACGTCATTCACATGGTATATTTTCGGGAAGACCATGCCAAAGTAGCAGCTTCCATACCAGTGATCCGGCAATTTGAAATAAGCCTTGTTTCCACATATATAATAAATTCCGGGAAACACAGGTTCTGACCGATTTTTGAAACCCCAACCTCCAATTACCTTGTAATTGTGTTCACATTGACTGGAACCAATGAAAATGTTATTATAATAACTAGTCTTTTCATGGTGAAGACAGAGTTTTCCCTTTCTTTCGAAATCCAGCAACAAAGCAGGACCAGCCCCACCATCTGAGGTGCTTTCCATGTTTTCAGCCCATTTAGGAGTTTCTTGTCTTTTGTCATTTGCCTTTCTTTGGAAACTCTCCCTTCTTTTCTCTGCCATGTTTAAAAACATTTTTTCTTGTTCATGTAATGAACAGGTCAAGTTGTCCCTGTGTGCGTCATTTAGGTCTATGGTACCTATAGTCAGAAAGTATTCTCCCATATAACGTGTAACGTCACTTTTAGTATGTACAGGATTCAGGTTTCCACGTATAGGAAGTTCAGAAAATATCACGTCTGAGTTAGAGTAATAGTACTGTAACGGTCCTTTTTTGTAAAATAAGCTTGCTAAAATACTACAGGAAATTCCATAAGTCAAAGGTAGGTGATGATAAGTCACGCCTTCAGCTACAGAAGTGGGTAGCTTCATGCAGACATAGCCGTCTTCTATTTCCATTGTTTCTACATAACGCACTAACAAGTTTGCGAAAACATTTAAATGAGTCTGGTTCTTAATTCCGTGGTAATGTAGTCCTTCCTCATCTGGTGCTTCTAAGTCTCGTTTTGTTTGTCTGAGTGCCTTTTCACGTCTTTCTACACTTCGTGTTGTCAGTTCTTCCGTATCAGTAGTCACAGTCTCTGTACGGACAATATTAGTATTTTTGCTTACCATATAAGGAATGAAAACTGTTAGTCCTATCCAAACTATTAACACTATAGCTACACTACATATACATATTTTGCAGCATGTTTTGCAACAACTGCGTCCAGGCCTTCCATTCACACTTGAATCAGACATTTTTGCTCAGAAGAAGTTTTCAACCCCTCTTTGTAACTTTGCACAGGTAGCTTACTCTGCGCAACTTCAGGTTAGTTAGTCTTCTTCTTCCGCAGACTGATCAGTAATTGGTTCTCCGTCACTTTCGTCAGTTATATCAAGATCCTCAAAATCCTCCAAAATTAAATATGTCCATTCAGGATCTTGGTATTTTTCGTTCAGTCTTTTTATTCGATCACTCCTTCGTTTGGAGCTTTCTCCAGTTTGCTCTGTGATACGAGGACTTTTCCTTCTTTCTGCAAGTTTCTCTTCTACTGTTTTTATTCTTAGTCTCAGTCTTTTAATATATCTTGGTTCGATATTTTTCTTTTTCTTGAGTCTTTTTGCTGGCACTGTGATTTGACTTTCTTCTAATGTTCTTTTATTTTCGTTTGTTTGTGGTACTTCTACTTCTGTTTCTTCCCTTCCTGTCTGACTAGTTCCAGGTCTTATCTCTATTTCTTCTGCCTGGTTACTAAGCTGGCCTTGTTCAGGTGAATTCTGGGTTTGGCTTTCAGGTGTCTCTATTTCTGTGTCCTGAACATGTTCTTCTAATCCTATCTGATCCTGTTCAAGCACTTCGATCCCTTGATTTTCTTCTGCTCGAACCTTTTCACTAGTTATAGTCTGTCCCTTTTCAATTTCAGGAGTTTGTGGAGGTGTCGATTACTTGCTCTGTCCCTGTCTGACCTTCTCCTTCCTCAGATTTGACGTGAATCTCAATAATCTGAGGATCTTCGCCTGTGCCTATCTCTTCCTCTCTATCCCACTCTCTGTCTGCTCGTGTTCGATTTCTTGTTCTGATGGGGTAGTCAGTCAGGTCGATTATAGGTATCCACTCATCTCGACTGGTGCTCGGTTGTTCGTCGTCAGCTACTTCAGGACCATCATCTGGAGACCCCTCAGCTGGACAACCTTCAGCGTCAGTTTTCTCGTCTGGAATCACCTTCTGTGTATGGCTGGCATGGATCCACTTTGGAACGCCGGCACACTTCACCGCTGTCGTGGTCACCAGTATCACTTGGCGTTTCTTCCCCCACCTCGGTGCCAGGCAACTTGAACGAGTATGTTTCTTGAGTACAACCCAGTCGCCAGGAACCAATTTGTGGACTGGAGTTGTTGGATTGGCGACGGCGTCTTCCCCAATCTGGCGAGAGATAGAACGCACTTGGTCACCCAGTTGCTTGCAGTACTCAAGTACCAAATCATCAGAAATGCTTAACAGTTTGTATCCTGGCACCCATGCCTGTCTCATTACTCTTCCCATCAGGATTTCATGAGGGCTCAGGCCTGTTTTTCGGTCTGGAATACTTCTGAGTCCCATCAGAACAAGAGGTAAAGCATTTATCCAGTTCATGCCGGTAGATTCACACATCTTTCCTAATCTTGATTTTATAGTGCCATTTATTTGTTCCACCACTCCAGAAGCCTCTGGACGATATGCACAGTGCAGCATTTGTGTGATCTTGAATGCTTTACAAAGCTGATCGATTACCTCATTCTGAAAATGTTTTCCTCTATCTGATTCAATTGTGACTGGGACCCCGAACCTAGGTATTAATTCTCGTAGTAACAATTTGGCTACAGTTATAGCGTCATTCTTTTTGGCAGGGTAGGCTTCCACCCATTTCGAAAACAGGCAGACAATGACAAGGACATATCTCATTCCCTCACAACGAGGCAGTGTGATGAAGTCAATTTGCACTCTTACAAAGGGACCTCCTGATTTTCCAATTTTACCCATTTCAACCACTGTTCTTTTCCCAGCGTTGAACTGCTGACATGTCAAGCACCTCTGGCAGAGTGACTCTGCTACCTTCCTGAACTTCGGATTATACCATGTCTGTTGGAAAACCAGAACCATGGCGTCCCTACCAGTGTGTGAATCTCCATGTATCAGTCTGGCCATAGAAGCAAGCAGATGTCTAGGCAACACAGGCATACCATTTGGGCCCACAATGACACCATCCTCACTTCTCTGTCGACAACCAAGTTTCCTCCACTTTTCCTTTTCCTTTGATGGCACAGCATGCTGCCAATCTCTCAACTCTTCCCAGGTAGGCACCTCTTCAAACACCATAAGTTGGCAGCTGTTTCCAGGTCCCCCCAGTTTAATATTTACAGACATGCGACTTCTGGCACAATGTTTTGCCACCTCATCAGCGAATTGATTTCCCAAAGTTACATGATCAAAGCCAGATTTATGAGCTGCACATTTGACCACTGCCAATTCTTTTGGTAACTGGATTGCCTCCAGTAAGTCTTGTACAACTTTTCCATTTCTGATGGGAGTACCTGAAGAAGTCAGAAACTCCCTCTGTAGCCACAATTGGCCGAAGTCATGCACAACCCCATAACAGTACTGACTGTCAGTATATACTGTTATTCTTTTGTTTTTCCCAATTTTGCAGGCTCCTATCAATGCAATCAATTCGGCTACTTGTGCAGACTTCACTCCAAATAAACAGGATGCCTCTTTAATGCTGTCTATAGAGACTACAGCATAAGCAGCACTTAGGCCTACAAGTTCGTGTCTCATGCATGAGCCATCCACGAAACACTCCTCATCTTCCACAGGCAAAGGCATTTCCTTAATGTCTGGACGGGGTTTAGTACTAAATTCTGTCAGGTCAATGCAATCATGCTCGTCCTCTCCCTCGGCTTCTACAATCATTGAGTCAGGGAGCAGGGTAGCTGGATTCAGGATATTACACTGAGTAATGACTACATTTGCAGCACCCACGAGAATCCTCTCGTACTTAGTCAACCGACTAGGGGTGAGATACTGGGTCTTCGTTCGGGTTAGCAAAATTACAACTGCATGTGGAACATACACAGTTACAGGATGTCCCATAACAATGGATTCACTCTGTTCTAAACTCGTGCAGGTTGCAGCTACTGCTTTCAGACACCCAGGTAATCCAGCAGCCACTGGATCCAAAGTGGCAGAAAAATATGCCACCGGGCGTCTAGTCAACCCATGCTCCTGAGTTAGGACTGACAATGCACAATTGTCACGGGTGTGACAGAACAGAGCAAACTCCTTAGAATAGTCAGGCATCCCTAAAGCAGGGGCTGTACACAGACAATCTCGTAATTTAGTAAATGCTGTTAAGCTTTCATCATCCCATTCCACTGGGTCTTTTGCTCCTTTCTTTGTCATTTTTATCAAAGGCTTTGCCAGGACTGCGAATCCCACAATCCATTGCCTGCAGTAACCTACCACCCCAAGGAACATTCTGACTTCTTTCTGAGTACGGGGTAACTGCATCTTTTGAATTATTCTGACTCTCTCTGAGGTGACTTTTCTAATGCCTTTTTAGGTTTTGACTAGCGATGCATGCGTACGAAGTACGCATGCGCTAGCAAAATCTAATGATATCCTCTAATCCTCTATGTGGGGTCGGGTATCTGCCCCCTCCTCCCATTGGCTAGCTCCATAAATGGAGGCTAGCCATTGGGAGCCGGATCTGTCCGTCAAAGGCCGGACCAGATTCGGGGGCGTTCCCGAGAATTTTTCCCTTTCTGCTCACGTCATGTAGACGTGTTCACTCGGTGGGCGGGGCGTTTTTTCGGGCTCGTCGAGGTTTGTTTAGGCCGGCCGAGGAAGTCCAGGTGAGTCTTCCCTTTCCTGTCCCCCCTCCCGCTGTTGGTTCGTTTCCCGCCCCCCGTCAGTGTGTGGCCGTTCCCGCCCCCCTCCCGCTCTCCCGTCAGTGTTTGGCCGTTCCCGCCCCCCTCCCGCTCTCCCGTGGCCGTTCCCGCCCCCCTCCCGCTCTCCCGTCACTGTGTGGCCGTTCCCGCTCTCCCGTGGCCGTTCCCGCCCCCCTCCCGCTCTCCCGTGGCCGTTCCCGCCCCCTCCCGCTCTACCGCACACAGTCAGATCTGTGTGCGGTCATAGCGCCTCGGTGCCGCGAGCAAGTCAAATCCGTGTGCGGTCATAGCGCCGCGGTACTGTAAGCATGTCAGATCTGGTTGCTGTCATAGCGCCGCGGTACCAGGCGGGGAGATGTGTTGGGTTAATACAAGATCACAGGCTGCTAGAGGCAGATCGTAACCCAAGATCACACTGAGTGCAGTTAAAATAGAAATGAATACACACAGTGGAAGTCACAGACACCAAGATCACACACACTCACACAGCCAGGCGAAGATCACAGCCCAAGATCACACAGCGAGGCCGTTGCACAGAAACGAGTGTACAGAATGGGAATCACAGACACAAAGATAACACACAGCCAGACTCAGATCAAAGCCCAAGATGAGACAGAGTGGCAGCTGAATAGAAATGAGTGTACACAGTGGGAGTCACAGACACGCAAGATCGCAACCTGCCAGACCAAGCTCAAATGTAGTGTGTTAGCTGCACAGACACTAAGGCCACCCTCTGTGTCATCTTCACTGATGAATACTGTAAGCTGCAGAGAGCTCATACCAGAGTCCCGGCTGCACAGATTCTAAGAGACAGAGGTATAAAGACCAAGATCACACAGTGTTAGAGCAAAACTGACGAACATCACACATGGCGTCAGCTCCATAGAAAACACAATGACACTCAGACTGAGGGTCGCAAACGCCTAGATCACACTGTGTTAGAGCAAACTGACGAATACCACACATGGCGTCAGCTACATAGAAAACACAAGGACGCTCAGACAGAGGGTCACAAACGCCTAGATCGGCCACTGCCAGACGAAGACCACGCACAGATACCAAGATCACACATACTGTCAACAGGATAGGATCATAGCGTCAGCGGCACAGAACTGAAGGTCAGGCACAGTATCACGCGCATAGATAACACGAACAAACACCAAGATCACACAGTGACAGAGCACCCTGTTAAAGATTAGACATGGTGGCGGATTCACAGACACCAGACCAGGATCAAACTTGGTGTCAGAGTCTCATATAGGATCTGCGGCACCGCTGAGTAAAACTCGGCTCACCCTGGGGCATTGCTGGAAGAGACCGAAGCAGGGCATGTTCTCTTAGCCTGTGCTGGGGAGAGGTCCCATGTTCATCCAAGATCATACACTGTCAGACGAAGATCACACAGAGTGTGATCCACAATCAATTGTGCTGCAACAACCTTCAGAGTGGGGGAGGGAGCTAGAGGGCGCTGCCGTTACTGTTAGCGAGTGTGAAAAATCTGTTTTACACAAAGAACAAGTGAAGCAAATCAGCGCGGTGAGAGCGGCGTGTGTCCCAGGGTGCATTTTAGCGCAGTCTGTCCTGAATATACAAGTGCGGGAGATTACCTGTCATGTACAAAGGCGAGAAACCATAACGTCTGGAAATCGGGGCTCAGCATATATTTTCCTTTGCTCCTCACGCAACTAAAGTGCCTTGATGTGTTGTGTTCTTATCACATGCTTTGTTTGTTTCCCTCAAAATCAGAATTACAAAAATGCCTTATTTGTACTTTCATTGCTGCTGCTATATTTTGAAATATGTATAGATTTCACTTTACATTTATAAATGTTGTTGCATGGTAGAAAACATTACCACCTACATCCTTTCCCTTTTCACCCCCTGTTCACTTGGTTCAAATTACAAAAGTACATGCAACATGATACAGTCAAAATGTAAAGGCACTTTTATTGCTCATTCTCGTCCTGCTAGGTTATTTTGGGGGTGTCGCAGCACCCGTGCACCCCTACTTCCAGGACTCATGGGTATAGTGCAATAAACGCATGCATCTTCACAACACCTGCATAGATAGCAAAATCAAAGTGTCAATGTCACATACGTAACACACACTACGAGTGGACCCGTTAATGTCCGATCCCGGTGCAAACTCCTTTTTGCACCGGGATCTGTGTGATGACGAGCACGCCCTTGCAGTTTTCCCTGTATAGGTTCCAGCATTTATAGGGGGAAAAGGACTGATAGTATGAGAATCGTTACTTCTTCCCAGTTATTTTCCCTTCAGTGGTTGGTGATGAGGCTTCACTTAGTCCTTTTGTTGGTCTGCGGATACGACATAACGTGCAGCTTGTGATATTTATTGCATATATTTCTATTTTTTTCTTTAGGAAGTGTGTTGTTGGTATGCCTTAGACTGTCATAAAAACACAGCGTTGTTCACTATTTGCCTTTGCACCCGAATTTACTGTACTTTATTGTCACAGAAGCTCATTGTTGAATTTATGGCTTTCTTGCACACTGTAGAAACGTTTGCGATCATGGACTGTCTTAAAAATCAACCAAGATAGTAGCCTGTTATGTTCCACTGCTATTGCTGACTTATTTGGTTATCAGCAGTGTTTGAGAACATGCATAGTTTGTGTCTTTTAGTGGCAGCGTCTATCTTATCCTGCCATTTTTACTTGGGAGCATCATCTTAGTTGCCTCCTGATATGAGGGACAGATACAACAAAAACAGCTTAATTGGCCATCTATTAATAGTCAGACATGAGCTATTAAGAAGCCCAATCATTAATAACTAGCTAGAACGATTGCATTTGTCAATGCTTGTTTACCCTAAACCTAAGGTGACCCATTTCATTAACTCAAATTGATTGAACTTGCTTTTTAGGTTTTGACTAGCGATGCATGCGTACGAAGTACGCATGCGCTAGCAAAATCTAATGATATCCTCTAATCCTCTATGTGGGGTCGGGTATCTGCCCCCTCCTCCCATTGGCTAGCTCCATAAATGGAGGCTAGCCATTGGGAGCCGGATCTGTCCGTCAAAGGCCGGACCAGATTCGGGGGCGTTCCCGAGAATTTTTCCCTTTCTGCTCACGTCATGTAGACGTGTTCACTCGGTGGGCGGGGCGTTTTTTCGGGCTCGTCGAGGTTTGTTTAGGCCGGCCGAGGAAGTCCAGGTGAGTCTTCCCTTTCCTGTCCCCCCTCCCGCTGTTGGTTCGTTTCCCGCCCCCCGTCAGTGTGTGGCCGTTCCCGCCCCCCCCCGCTCTCCCGTCAGTGTTTGGCCGTTCCCGCCCCCCTCCCGCTCTCCCGTGGCCGTTCCCGCCCCCCTCCCGCTCTCCCGTCACTGTGTGGCCGTTCCCGCTCTCCCGTGGCCGTTCCCGCCCCCCTCCCGCTCTCCCGTCAGTGTGTGGCCGTTCCCGCTCTCCCGTGGCCGTTCCCGCCCCCTCCCGCTCTCCCGTCAGTGTGTGGCCGTTCCCGCTCTCCTGTGGCCGTTCCCGCCCCCCTCCCGCTCTCCCGTCAGTGTGTGGCCGTGTGTGGCCGTGGTTTTGGCTCACACTACTCGTGCTGCACAGCAGTTTCACAAATAGGCCGCCTCTGTGATACCTGTACTCATGACCCCTGGTTCGAAGCCCACACCTCCCCCTAGTTCATGTACATCTCAGAGATATTTAAATACCTGCCACCAGCACTATCATCTTCTATATCTTTTCTACATTTAAAACTTTACATCTCCCATCACGTGATTTCTGGTGCATATTACACCATCTTGGAGTATTAATTTTGGACAACATGCAATCTACTTTTATGTTCCTGCCAAGGTAGCTCCGTAGAAAAAACACAACCGTCAAAGCGTGGCTAGAGAAATTGCTTATACAATGGTAAATACCCAAGTTTAGGAAAAACAAAATAAAAGACGTTTCCTTAACTGATATTCAGCGCAAGATGCAAAATAATGGCATTTAGACAGGGCAACCTTTTGTACCATGGGGTAACAAATATATTACAAGGAAAGGAATATGACAGACTAACCTCTCTAGTTTTATTGTATTGGCCCCTCCTCCTCCTTTAGCTCTCCCCTATCCCACCATCCCTCCATCTGCAGTCCGCTAGCAGATTCATAATGAATATTCAAACGTTTGATGGGTTCAATCAAGAGCGTGATGACAATCTAAATGAAGCGCATCTTGGCATATAGAAATTAGGGCATTCCCGAGCACTATTATTCCATGTAAAAATAGTTTACACAGCCCGGGAGACCCATTTGAAGGGGGCAGGTGAGGTTGATAAGGGTCAGTCAATGTCATCAAAAAAGAACTTCACCGTTCCATGTAAAGAGGAAGAGTGGCTCAATATTTCCTTATAAAACTGCTTCCGTAACATAAAGGAAAGACATTGCAAACTTTTTTTTACAAATTAAAGGAAACCCTGTGTAATTGGATTTAAATGTGGCTTCGTCTTATGTCTAGTGCCTGACAGCGCAAGGGTGACATGTTATAGTGAACCAGAACAATGTTATAGGCAAACTGTGATTATTTAGGATATTTAGACTCTTGTGCTGCTCTTACAATGATAGTATACATTACGGGGAAGACCATCTCAAGTAATTCTGAAGAACGCTAACTATGCTTGATTGATCGGATAATGAGATTACAAGAACTGACAGGCTTTGATTATTAAAATAATGAGCTTGTAAAGATGTCAGCCTGGAAGCTCTGACACAGATCCAGAGGGGAAGTTAATAAGAAGCCGCTTACCCTCGGTCACAAAATGCTCCTTTTGTAACCGAGAATCGTGTGCACATTGAACAAGGTTTACAAAAACAAATTTGACAATCAAGGATCCAAACAAACAAGGTTTTGCAACAAATCCCTCTGTCAACGTGCCTGTGTCATTGCTGCTCAACTAATTAGAGCCCCAGGTTATCCCAGGTATTAATGCAGCGTTTTCCAAGGGAACTTTTAATTCATAGCTGGATGCGTTTCCTTTCTTTCAGTGAAGTTTGCTATTTTAGAATATTCACACAGTTTGCATTTGAATTACCCGGAGGTGTCCTGGCGCTGATTATTATTCCTCTGTGTGCCCCTGTTGCCTGCTTGTGCCCCTGTTGACTGCTTGTGCCTCCGTGTGCCCCTGTTGCCTGCTTGTGCCTCCGTGTGCCCCTGTTGCCTGCTTGTGCCTCCGTGTGCCCCTGTTGCCTGCTTGTGCCTCCGTGTGCCCCTGTTGCCTGCTTGTGCCTCAGTGTGCCCCTGTTGCCTGCTTGTGCCTCAGTTTTCGTGCCCCTGTTGCCTGCTTGTGCCTCCGTGTGCCCCTGTTGCCTGCTTGTGGCTCCGTGTGCCCCTGTTGCCTGCTTGTGCCTCCGTTTTCGTGCCCCTGTTGCCTGCTTGTGCCTCCGTTTTCGTGCCCCTGTTGCCTGCTTGTGCCTCCGTGTGCCCCTGTTGCCTGCTTGTGCCTCCGTGTGCCCCTGTTGCCTGCTTGTGCTGTGTGGGTGTCTGTGGAAGGCTCTGTGTGGGTGTGTGGAGGGTTCTGTGTGGCTGTGTGTGTGGGGAGCTTTGTGTGGCTGTGTGTGTGGGGGGCTTTGTGTGGCTGTGTGTGTGGGGGGCTCTGTGTGGCTGTGTGTGTGGGGGGCTCTGTGTGGCTGTGTGTGTGGGGGGGCTCTGTGTGGGTGTATGTGTGGGGGGGCTCTGTGTGGGTTTGTGTGTGTCATTTGCGAGAGATAAAGCTAGTGGCATTGTAAATGACAATGCCATTTATTTATGTTAAAAAAAAACATAAATAAAAATAATGTCAAGAGCAATGCCAATAGCTCTAACTTTAACAAAGGCAAAACCATTGCATTGTAAATGCTTGTTCTATCTGGTGCCCCAGATATTTCACTGACTGTACAGAACTGCAATTTGTCAGGGGATACTTTGTCCTTTTTCACCTAGGTGATTCAGCAAAGCAATGGTGTCAATCACACAATCTCTGACTTTTAGACGCCACCAAGAGGTTGTCTATATATTGCACCAAAACAGAGTTTCCAGGTAAAACTAAGGATTCAAGGCACTTTTTCAGAATCTGATTAAAGATCGAGGGGCTTTCTGTGTACCCTTGGGGGACACGATTCCAAACGTACACGTGACTGTCAAAAGCAAATGAGAAAAGAAATTTGCTGTCTGGATGCAATGGGATCGAAAAGAATGCGTGACACAAGTCAATCACAGTGAACCACTCAGCATCCCAGGGGATCTGATACAGGATTACTGCTGGGTTCGGGACAATAGGACAGCAAGGAACAACGATCTTGTTTACCTTTCTCAGGTCCTGCACTACCCTGTACTTGCCACTAGGTTTCTTGATTCCAATTATGGTTGAGTTACATGGGCTACTCATCACTTCTTGTATGATGTTCGCTTCTAGCAATCTTTTTATTTCAATGGCAACTCCTGCTCTCACTTCTACACTCATTTTGTAAGGCTTAGTATTGGGGTAAACTGCATTTTCTTTCATAGCTATTTGGATTGGGTCTACATTTGCCATTAATCCTACATCCTTTCCAGTAAAGTCCCATACTTCTGGTTTCACTGTCTTTTAGAGTTCTTCGGGTAAGTCTTGTATAGTCATTTGTTTAATTTCTGAGTCAGGTCTAATTAACATTAGTTTGTATATGCCATCTTCATCTGGGGTTTGAATTTCGACGCCCTTTGGTGAGCAAAAGATGGTGCAGTTCATTTTGCACAACAAATCACGTCCCAGTAAGTTTACTGGACTGGTATCACACACTACAAATCTATGCATTTCTTTGAAGTTCCCTATTGTGATCTCCATGGGCTCAGTAACTGGGGTACTAATCAATTGATTAGACACACCCACTACTTGGATTGCTTCTCTCGAGAGGGGTAGGTTTGGAACGTCCGCTGTTCTCACAGTAGAACGGGTAGCACCAGTGTCCAATAGAAAGGTGACATCATTTCCGTCAAGCTTTCCTTCAATGTATGGCCCTGACTGGTCTACCGGCAAGGAGGCGCCAAGTACGCACTCCTCGTCCTCCCCTCTCAGGCCCCGTCAGTATTGATCGTCACAGAGAAAAGTATCATTCAACAGAAACTGCGAAGTTGCTGCATTTCTATTCTCATTGCCTCCTCAGATCTCTATGTCATCACCCTGTGGCGACTTTCCCTTATAATTTGGTTTTGGCGCTCGGGGCAATTGACTTGCCTTTACCTGATGCTGGGTCTTTCTTGACTTTTCATTCGGCGTCTGTGGAGTTAAATCAGGGGTTTGGGTATTATCATTCTGTAAATATGGACACTCGTCTCTCCAGTGCCCGATTTCTCCGCACTGGTGGCAGGGAAATTTCTTTTTAGCTTCTTCTCTGCTCATTTTTACTTTGGGCTTCCCTCCACCCCCAGAGCCTTGATTTTGGGTATTCTTATTCATTTTATTCAATTGCTTTTCCTGTTGTTCTGCCAATTTCACCTGTGCCCACATCACCTTTTCCTTCAAAGCCTTTCGCTTTTCTGCCATCTCGTCCTCACAGTACTTTGCATACCGTAGGACCTCATCCATTTTCTTAGACTGCCAACAAATTTTATTATCTTTGATCCACTGGCAAATTTTGGGTCTTAAACCGTTTACAAACCTGTAAATGAAGTGGGTCATATCCTTCATCTCGATGTTAACTATACCACTGTATGTTTTAAACACCTGTAACAGTCTTTCATAAAAGGAGTGTACAGTGAAATGAAATGAAAAAGAAATCTTACTGGTCTCTCCATAGATTCGCAGACAGAAGCCATTAGCACCTGGCTCTCTTCCTCCTGCGATCAGGTTGCCCCGCTTAAATAGGTTAAATCTGTCCGCCCCTACGACGCACATAAATGGTTCACCAGGGAGCTCAAAGATCTTAAACTCGATCTCAGGCGTTCGGAACGCCACTGGAGACGTAACTACTGCCCCACTCTCCACGCTAAATATAAACTCCTCCTTAACGATTATAAAAAAGCGATCTTGACGGCCAAAACCAACTACTTCACCGAGAGAGTTGCTCTCTCTGCCAATAAACCCCGAGAAATTTTCTCCCTGGTTCATCATCTCGCCACCTCCGACCGCACCAGCACCAGTCTTGTCCCTACCCAGACCCTCTGCCTCTCACTTAACGACTATTTCATTGACAAGATCGCCAACATAAAGGCCAAAATTCCCTTGGCGCAGCATACCGGTGTTCCCTGTCCCCTCCCTCTGCCCCCCTCGTCATTGGACCACTTTTCTCCCATTTCCGTTGATTGCTTTTTTAACTTGCTATCCAAAGTCAAATCTGGCTCGCCAGCGGACTGTGCCCCGGCACGGATCCTCAAAGCTCTTTTCACCAGCTGTCCCGCTCCTCCTCTTGCCCTTCTTAACGCCTCTTTGGCTTTGGGTTCTGTTCCTTCTTCCTTTAAAACCGCAATGGTTCTTCCCATTCTTAAGAAACCCGGACTAGATCCCTCTCTCCCCTCTAACTTCCGGCCTATTTCTCTTCTCCCTTACTTGGGGAAGATCCTTGAAAGCCACGTTACATCTTGCCTGTCCTCTTATGTCGAGGAGAACCACCTCCTGGCCTCCCATCAGGCAGGCTTTCGACCAGGACACTCCACGGAGACAGTGATCATCGCCGTCCTGGACGAACTCAAGGGGAAAGCTGACACCAATCTTCCCCAAGCCCTGGTTCTCCTCGACCTGTCCGCTGCGTTTGACACGGTCGACCATGCCACTCTTCTCGACCGTGTCAGCGCAGCGGGCATTCGAGGCGTAGCCGTTTCTTGGCTTGCGTCCTTTCTTTCGGGCAGGTCCCAAGCGGTTCACCTCTCGGGTTTTTCCGCTCCCCCTCGTTTAGTTACCTGTGGGGTCCCTCAAGGTTCCTCCCTCTCCCCTCTTCTTTTTAATCTCTATATCCACCCCCTTATCATTTCCCTTCGCGAGCTGGGGGTCTCTGTGTATAATTACGCGGATTACCTCCAGCTCGTCTTTGATCTTTCTTCCCCCTCGGTTTCCCTTCCTAAATTCTGCTCCACTTTAGTTTTTATTTCTGAATGGATGAGCACTAATCATTTAAAGCTCAATCCTGATAAAACGGAGCTCGTCCTCACGGGTGGTCCCTCCAATCCTTGGTCCTCGATCCACTGGCCCCCTTCCTTTGGCTCCCCTCCCTCTCCGGCCCCCTCCGTTCGGACATTGGGCATTAAGGTCAGCCATGACCTCACCATGCATGCCCAAGTCAGCTCCGTCGTATCCTCTTGTTTTTTGTCCCTTCGCCTCATCCGGAAGATCTCCCGGTATTTCTCAGCGGACGCCCTTAAATCCATAGTCCTGGCCCTTATCACCTCTCGCCTTGACTATGGGAACGGCCTGTACGTAGGCATACCTGCTTATGAAATCCGACGCCTACAGGCCATCCAAAATCAGGCTGCCCGCCTCATCCTCCGCCTTCCCAAATCATCCCACATCACGCCTGCACTCAAGTCCCTCCATTGGCTCCCCGTGCACCTCAGATCATTTTTCAAATTGGCCTGCTTGGCCTTTCGGGCCTACACCCACTCAGCTCCCCTCTTTATTAGTTCTATGATTACTCCCTACACCCCGACCCGTACTCTTCGTTCCTCTTCTCTCTCCCTCCTGCATGTCCCCCGCTTTCGCAAATCCAGAATGGGGGGCACCCGTTTCTCGGTCTCGGCCCCCCGGTTCTGGAACACTCTCCCTCTCTCTATCCGTTCTATCCCCATCTATGCCCACTTTCGTAAAGCTCTGAAAACATTTTTGTTCTCCCAGGCATTCCCGTTAGCTCCCTCGGTCTCCCCCGCAGAGTCCAGTCTAGTCTCAGCGCCAGGAAGCCGCTTGGCCGCAGTGCGCTTTATTAAGTTTCTTTTTCATTTCATTTCATTTCATAATTCTTTGGCCTGGGCCTTTTTTCCTGACACATTCAGGTTTTCCAAATCTTTGTCTGAGAAATCTGCTCTGTACGGTTTTTGCAATGGTTTTGATTTTGAAATATCTATTCCCATACTAGCTGCAGCGTCTGTCAACTTTTCATGGAGTACTCTGGCATTTCGGGTAAGACTCTTGCAGATAAACAGCAGGTCTTCTTCAGAGTAGGTATTTAATCTGTCTAATCCTACGTTTCCTGCCATCAGTTCTTCTATTTCTACTCTCCGTTTGTAGAGATCTAAAGGTTTCGACTGAGGAGTTTGTTTTTCTAACTCTCGACTCCGTCTTTCAATTTCTTCAGGAGTCACCAATGTGACACTCTTAGTACCCGAAGTCGATTCCATTTGAATCTCCCTCGTGTTGAAAGGATTATGTCTTTTCTGCATCCTTTTTCCTGCATCCCTAATGGGCAGATCCATTAGCGAGACCTCAGATTCGCATTCACTGGTCTGGTCATCTACGATTAAGGGTTCTGGTCTCGGCTGTGCTATAACTGGGGTAATAACTGGAGTTTTTGGACTCCCTTGTCGGTCCCCATACAACGGAACCACTGGTCCGATAGTTACCGGGATTGTCAATGCTTCAGGACTTGTATTTAACTGGGAAATTTTCTGAATTATCTCAGTTCTCTGTTGAGCTAGAGCCTCTTGCTCTTTCCTGCAGTAGTCTATCCAGGCTTATTTCAGGTACTATTTGCGGAGTCAATGTTGGGGCAGTTGGGTGCGTCATACTAGGTCCTTCACCATAATTAGGTTTCGGGAACAAACTTCCTGTGCTTAAGGATCTTGGTTCTTCCGTATATGGAGGTCTTGAGAACGGATTCTCTGTATTTAGGGGTCTTGCCTCACCTTCATAGGGTGGTCGGGGACTGAAATCTCTCTCACCTGAGTATCTTGACTCCCCACTAAATGGTAGTCTTGAACAGGTATCTCTAGCACATATGGGTCCTAGGCCCTCATTATAAGCAGGCATTTGGCAACTGTCTCTTGGGTTTACAGATCTATTCCCTTCCGGACACGGAGGTTGTTGGGAAGTATTCCCTACACTAGAGGGTCTATTTCTTTCATTATAAGGAGGCGGACTTCTCATAAACAGGTCATCTAATAATTTATCATCCGACTCCCCAATGGGCACCCAATGTTTGCACTTTTCTGTTTTCTTCTCCCCCCAGGAGGACCACCCACTGGCATAATTGGAAACAGTCCTTCTACAATCATATTCTGTCTCCACTGTTTCATCTTTTTATCTCGGGTCTCTTGTTTCAGTTTCGGATACCATTTTGTTAAACCTTTATCCATGCGGGGCTTGTCTCTCTCAAAAGCCTCAATCTCCCATTCCTCTAGTGCTTCGTACTGCGTTAATCTAGGTCTGGGATGTATATCATTCATTCGGGTTCTCAAATTAAATAGAATCCTGCCATTAAATGTACCCTCTAACGGAAAAGCCAAAATTCCGTCATCCTTGGTGTATTCCACCCAGTTTTCCAACCATACACACGAGTGGTACCCTTTATCAAACATCATGAAAGATGCGGGAGTATTCGGTGGCGGAATGACAACACCTTCTCGAGTTCTAATAGGTTTGTCTTTCTTGAAATAATTCTTCACTTTGTTTACAAGGGACAATTTTCTCTTATTTCCGTACATAATGTCTGTTTTATGACCTTTCCACTGATCGTTCTCAAACCCTAACAGTCTTGGATCGGGTCTAGTCGCAGGTCTATACGAATGCCACATATAACTTCCTACAAGCGACTTTTGTTTACAAAATCACTCCCAATCCAAGAGTGTCTTTTATTTTCATGCGACCAATGAAGTGCACGGTTTCAAATAATTTCGACCAATGGGTGCGCTGCCTTTTTCGCGAGACAGTTCTCATGCTTCGGCACTCACACCTCCTTTACAATTCCAGCTCCGCTACACACCCGCTGCGTCTACCAATCCCAGCGCAGCACGGAGTGACGTCGGAGCAGCTTCGCAACTGACTCCCTCCTTTACAAGGTAACGGAAACTTTATTTCTTTCTAAAGTGCTAGTGCTTGGTTATTTAACAACGAATACACATTCGCCACTGTACTCAAGTGTCTAGACAGTAAAGATTTGTTTCATTGCAAGTAAACTACTTCCATTTACTTTTCACACGCTACGGATAGATCTCTTCTGCCTACCCTTCACTCAAGCATTAGGGAACCTGCTACTTCTTTGACTCATCCACTTCTTTTCCGGGATATATACAGAGCCTAAAGTTTCACCAGCGAACCCCTTTGCTATCACCCAAGCTCCGATGAACCTGCTACTCATTCCGGTGCGACCCTTACTAGGTTTATATCACAATAGAAGTTTTGCCAGTGAAGTCGTTGCTACCATTTATTCAACTATTCATTCAAAAAAAAAAACCCTAATTAGTGCTTCCAGTTCTACCTAACCTGCACCAACTTTCCTGGAGTAAGTGACCTCAAAGCAAATGGATTCTCTTCACCACTCGCTATTCAATTCCCCGGGGATTTCCAACAAACACAAAACTTTTTACTTACGAATGTGTTAGTACATTTATCAATATAACAATAAGAAAAACAATTTAAAACATTTCATAATTTTTCAAAGCAAAGCATTTCACGTGAGTGATTAGTTCACACAAAATATTTTACCCCTTTTTAGCAGCAATAAAAAGTTGTTTTAGCAGCATCCAACCTATCTAGCTTAACTAGTCCTACCTAACTTTAACTAGTCCCTAACCATAGCTCTGCTACCAGAAAATTACTGATAGAGATCGCAGGTCACCCGACCAAATAATTTTATTATATACGTTTCGGGCCCATAAATTTCAATTCACCATATACATTAATCAGGTGACCGTACAACTCTACTACCAGTAACCCTGATTCCTTCCTATTATTTCTAGTGTACCCGACTTACCAATCCACCGTTACGGGTACCTATGACCACAATGGATCAGGGAGCTAGCTGTAAAAGAAAAGCAGGCAAAATACAAATACCGATTTTATTACCTCTGTATTCATCAAATAACCACAGACAACTGGGAAGTTTTAAAGGTTTATCTAGTCTTTTCACATTCGGAAAGTAAGCAATTCACAGCCAAGAGGCAATCCATGATCAAGATAACAAAGATCACATAACCATATAAGAAAAATATCAGGGCAACCATTTATGAGTCTAAAGAGGGTAAAAACATGAAAAATATGCTAAACAGATTTCAGGAATGGAATTCGAGAATGGATAACTATAAAGGGCAAATTTATGCACGTACTAGGAATTTACTACTGGGAAATACTTCAGGGGTAGGGAGAGAACTTAGAAAAATTCTATACACCTATAGGAAGGGGAAAAATGGAGTATGCTAAATTATAGCAACAATTGCTTCAAGTCAGCTTGCAGGAGAAAATTATAAACCACATCTATGATTCAAAACAGTATGGAGAGAATGTGCTCTAAAAGGTAGGGTAACATAGGAACATGCTAAGAAAAACAGCAATAACGTATGAGCTTTCATTCAGTAGCTTTGCGAAAGCATGTAAATCAATTGTGCAAAGGTATGTCTTTATTGAAGCAAAGACAGAAAATAGAAGGTGCGGTATAGAGTTCAGCACTATATTTACCTAGAATGGTGTGAAGACTAACCCTGGCCACGGATCAGTCAAGGACAGGAAATACCCCATGGAAGGACAGTCATCAATGAGACAGCAGGTGCAGAATGGACACCCCAGGACAGGACAGGAAAACCAGATTAGGATCAGGACAGGACCACCAAGGCACGACCAGCACCCGCAGTTTGGAAGCAACGCCTGCGCTCCACCCTCTCTGCAGCTATCAGTCAGAACCCCGATTGGGTTAGCGAACTCCCCAGCAAAGTGCTCCGCCAGCACTTAAGGTTCAGTAAAACCTCCAGAGTCTATGGTATAATTTGGACAGAGTGCTCCGCAGCACCTCTGTATCAGTCACCTATTGATTGCGTTGGGTCAGTGACAGGTCAGCTATTCTGACAAGTCGGACAATTTCTCTAGCTAAACCTAGGCTAGTTATACTATTTTCGGGTCAGTGTACCACCCCCCCAATGTTGCAAGTGTCAGAATCCCCAATTTTGATTGGTCCTCAAGTAGGATAGGTTAACACACCAATCAGAACAAACTTCTACAAGCCCAGTTTTACATCTTCTGGGACCGCCTAGCGGATTTGGGGTTCCCATGAGAGAATACACAGAATACAATAGAAAAATTTCATTGTAACAATTGCAGTACAGTCGACTCCATCTTGCTGGGTCAGAGTTTGCTTTCACAGGAGCATCTTGACTGTGGCTGCCAGCTGGCTGAGTTCCACTGCTCAAGGCTACCTTCTCCCTGCCTGCGCGACATGCGCAGTAGGGACTTTCAAGATGGTTCTCGTCTCATTCAGACCGCCAATATCGCGGTACATGAAAAGTAAGCGAAAACAAATTAAAACATAGAAATAAATGAATGTACTATATACCATGAGTAGCCACTTTATACTTCTTACTAAAAAAATATACTATGCGATTACTAATTAGTGCAACAGACAATAACACGAGAGCATCAGCGCAAGCTTCACCATGTGAGTATACAGACAGCCATTTAAGAGGTAAATACGCATGCGCACATTTTCCCACCAGAACTGCAACTACGTCACGTCACGTGAGTGTGACTAACGCATGCGCAGTAGAAAATCCCCAAGCGGCGGCCATTTTAAGGACAAGGGTTATTCGTATTAGTAAAACACATAGGCAAGCATCACTAATATACACGTACATCCAAAAAAAAGAAAATTAGTAAGACACACAAGTTGAATTACATTGTTACATGTTATTCGAGGTTCATGAATTCAAGCAAGTCACGTAATATGTGAAATCTTGCTTCATCACATTGACCAGAATGCTAAGGGGCAAACTGTGCTAGGAGGTGAAGCAGTGTGCTCCCACCCCTTCCTGTTTGAAAAGCCTCCCTTGAGCCATTGAGCTGACAAACTTGTGGAGATGCACCTGTGCGCCTGTGAGGGGTACTGAGACCTGAAAAGATTGTGACAGCCTGCTCAGCAACCCCAAATAAAATTTGTTTTTATCTGTGCTGATGACGGATGATATCCAGAAACACAAATCTACAGATTTACAGCACTAACCTGCACCAACTTTGGTGGAATACTCCAGTGAAATTTGAAGTAAGCACGTACCATGAACTGCATTGACCAGAATTCTAAGGGGCAAACTGTACTGGGAGGTGAACCAGTGTGCTCCCACCCCTTCCTCTTCCCAAAATGAAGCCTGCCCTTTTTTGAGAGCCTAAAAAGAGGAAAAATATTATCTTTTGCTCACTATGCCACCCCAGTTTGGATCCAGCCATATGCAAATCAGTCTTAACCCTGCTCTTTATGGGAGCAGTCCAGCCCGAACTCCCAGGCCAGGTCCTCTCTGGACCGGAAACAAGCATCTTGGGTCCGGTCTCAGGCTATCACCCCTCATCAGCCACCCTAACTTGAATCCAGTGGCACAGCGAGCAAGGGACCCACGTCAGGGCATACCCTTTGCCGCTTAGGGCGAACATAGTAAACACAACAAGATAAAGGTGGGAGTGATGAAAGTGTTCAACCAGTCTTCCCCAGTCAAGAGATCTGGATTTAATCCATTGTTCTTTTTTTTTTTTTTAACAGCAAATTTTATTTGGTTATTTTGCAATAGGAGGGGCAATAGCCCCACAAAGACATGTAAAGGAGAGAGGATGTTTTTAGCTTCAACAACCACATTTGTCATATAACGACACCCGCAAAACATGCTGGTGAAACAATACAAACACTATGCAGACAGTTCTCGATCTCCACATCAGTGCATATGGTGTACCAGTCGCAATTTATATATATAAACAGGGCAGCAATACTTTATTAAGCTAAAAAAGAGAGCAATGAGCATCTGGGAGCAAGGGGCACCTTTTAGGGGTCCATATCTGGCAGGGGGGGAAGGTCAATTCCCCGATATCCCACCCATCGGGTCCAAATCTTGCGGTGCTTTGCAGGGCATCCCCGGGCATCGAAAACAGCTATCTCGACCCCCATACATTTGTCTAACTCAAGTCTTCCATTTACCCAGAGTCTGTGGCGATGTTGCCTTCCACAATTACGCTATGTCCCTCTTGGCTATGGTAAGGGCCGGAAAACAATAAGTGCTGTTTGTACCGATTCCCCCCCAATTTCATCATAGAATGTAACCGGAAAAGTCCGGGATCAAGTGGAATCTCCCACGACAGCACCTCACTGAGACAAGACCTAATCCTACGCCAAAAAGGCTGCAACGCTGTGCAACTCCAAACCATGTGTAGAAATGACCCCTCCTCCCGGCCACACCTCAGACATGTAGGGGACTGGATAACACCCATCCGCCACAGTCCAACCTTTGTAAAATATGCCCACTGTAAATATTTGAACTGAATGAGCCAATAGAGTGTGGAGACCGCCGCGCCCCTCGGGCTGGTGATGGCTTCGGCCCAGTCGTCATCTGTTAGATCTGGAACGTCGGTTTGCCATGCAAGTCTTGTCTTGTCGAGGGTGGTGGGCGTGTGGGTCGTAAACATCTGATATATTTGTCTAATCTTGTGGAGACCGAAATCTCCCATTAATAATCATTTCTCCAAGGGTTGAAATTCAGGGAGGGTCTCCAATGTACGGATCTGGGGGGAGAGGGCTTGTCTGAATGGAAGAAATTTGTAGAATTGTGAGTTATGTAAATCAAAGTCGGCCTGAAGTTGTTTAAATGATTTCAATGTGGTGCCCCGTAATAGTTCCCCACATGGTCCCAACCCCTGAACCCCCTCAAGGCAGCCCTTGAACGGAGATATGTACCTTGCCACAGGGAGTCTGCTGGGTATGTGTTCGAGGCATGTGGGCTGCTAAATTCATATCTTTTGCATAGATCGCCGCCTAGTGTTGGGTCCGGATGATCGCACATTGTTGTCCTGGAAGAGTCTTCGAAGTATCCTGAGATAGGTGGCTCCTCCCCTGGACTACAGTGCGCATGGGCATCGGCTCCATCCCCAGATTGTTTTTTTCCGCCATTGGGTTCGGATGCGGTCTCGACGTCTCTCTGTCGGAACCGAGAAAACTTACTTCTTTATGGCCAAAAGGCCTTCGTTACCTACGTCGGTATTGTTTGCGTACGGTCTCGAGTTTCTCCCGTCTCTTCGAGTCGGAATCTGCGGAGTCGAGTTACTCTTCGGACATCGAGGCCTTCTCATCGCAGCAAGACCACGACTTTTTCAACATGGACCGGAGCCCGTTTAAATACTGCCCCGTCTGTGGGTCCAAATACCCACATATCGACGTGCACCCGGTCTGCAATAAATGCCTCTCGCCGGACCATAACGAGGAGAACTGCATGGCCTGCTCCAAGTTCAGGTCGAAGAAAACGCTCAAGCTTCGGCGCGCGGTGCACCTCGAGGCCCGGCGGGCGGCCCCGGCACCCGATAACATCTTCGACCCAGAAGAAGAGGGCCTGAGCCACCATCTTCAAATTTCACCACCGGCGGCGGAGGTCGAGGCCGATCCCGAAGAAGACGACGGGGACATAGGCCAAAACCTAGAATACGTCGACGAGGTAGGGGACGACGAAGAAGTTTATGGGGCCGCGGAAGATAGCTCAGGGGATGAGCTATGCCCCGACAGTTACACAGATCAGGCTCAGGTCACGGGATCGCCACTCGGCCTTACCCAAGACCCTGCACCGCAAGCCACGGCCCCGCCTTCAGGCCCGGCCACGGACATACCTGCGGGCGCTACGCAGCACGTATCGAAACCAAAACTGAAACCATCGGATTCGACTGCGCCTAAAATGGCCGACGCCAAATCGAAACCGAAACTACCGGATTCGAGCGCAACTAAGATGGCGGACGTTCCATCTAAACCATCAAAGCCTGCTACCTGATCGGCTCCGTCGACCTCCGGGCCACCGAAGTCGAAGAAGACTGTCGACTCGACAGTGCCGAAGTCATCGGCGGGGGATGCGTCCTCAAAGAAGGTCGTCCGTCACGGGTCGACCGGGGCGGTGCAGGCGAAGTCCACAAAAGTCGTCGACAAACATTCGGTGCCGACAGGGGCACCGTTGGACGGACGCATGGTCGAGGCGGAGTCTACAAAACCCCTCGGATCCAAGAGCGGAGGCTCGACTCATAGGTCCAAGGACTCCGTGTCTAAAGCTGCAGCATCGACGTCTAAGCCTCCGAAAGAGCCACAGAACGTCGGGGGCGACGGCCCGCTGGCGGCCTCCTTGCCGGCGCCAGGTGCCTCGGCGAGTGGCGCGTCACAAATCGCTAGGATTCGTGAGAAGGCTACTGCGACGTCGGCTTCCGCGCCGTCGCATCAGAAGTCGCTAGACATGCCTGCAAAGCCTGCTGCCAAGCTTCTATACATTCTGCCACCTAAAGAGGCACCAAAAGCCTTTGCACCAAGGTCGGCGCCAAAGACATCGGAATCTTCAACGTCTGGTGGAAAATTGGCTCAGCAACACGACTCAGAGGGAGAATCTGAGCGTTATGTCGACGCGAAAACAGGCAAATTGACCCTTTATAAGAGGAAAATTACTTCCCAGCCAGTGGACTCCTATGTTATTCCACTGAAGAAGAAAAGGCCTGCACAGGACATTCCTGCCCTGGTTGACCCTATCCAGCCTCCGCCTAGGAGGAGTCCAACACCTTCCCCCGACCAATCAGGGGGAGAGGAGGGGGGACAAGATGACCAGTACAATTTCCCCATCAATGACCCTGATGCACAACAGGATTCCTATGATGACACTGGTGACCAGGGAAGCCAACAAGTGGGGCAGGACCCACAGCTTTTCAGTGCACGTGCATCCCCAACAGAGGATTCTGCAGGTTTTCATGCACTAATTGAGCGGGCAGCTGCTAATCATGACGTGGACATGCATGCTGACCCAGTGGAGGAAGATTTTCTGTTTGACACTTTTTCTGTCTCTGAAAAGACAGTTAAGACACTTCCTATGCTCAAAGGTGTCCTTAAACATGCTGCGGAGATCTTTAAGGAGCCTACCAGGGCGAGAGTGGTCAACCCACGCATCGAGAAGAAATACAGGCCGGCACCTGCAGACCCAGCATATATTCGGGGTCAGTTGCCTCTTGACTCTCTTGTGGTCGCAAATGCCCGCAAACGGGCGAACTCCCAGACGACGGGTGAAGCTCCTCCCCCGGGCAAGGAGTCAAAAGTGCTTGAGGCAGGGGGCAAGAGAGTGGCTGCGCAGGCTGCCAATTTCTGGCGTATAGCAAACACACAGGTGCTATTGGCACGTTATGATAGGGCGCATTACGACACCCTAGAGCAACTTTTGCAACACCTACCTACGCAGTTTCAGGAGGGTACCAAACTGCTCATAGAGGAGGGAAAACTCATCTCCAACGCAGCAATAAAGTGCGCACTTGATGCCGCAGACACAGCAGCTAGGGCTATTAACACTAGCGTCATGCTAAGACGACAAGCGTGGCTACGCATATCAGGGTTTAAACCAGACATTCAAACAACCATACTCAACCAGCCCGTCAATCCTGATAGACTGTTTGGTCCTGATGTTGACACCACCCTCGAAAAGATTAAGAAGGACAACGAGACGGCTAAGTCTATGGGGGCCCTTCAGTCACAACAGTTCAGGGGGAACACTTTTCGTCGCTCAGGTGCACGCGGTGTTACCCGGGGACAGATGGGTCAACAGTCACAATTCACTAAGGGCGGCGCACAGTCCTCGTACCCCAAGCAAAATAGAGGGGGTTATCGAGGAAACAGCACCAGGGGACGAGGCAGAGGTAACAACAACTCCCGCTCCTCTGCCGCAAACAAACAGTGACTCCCTGTCACTGCCCCCCGATCATTCAACACCTGTCGGGGGGGAGACTCCAGCAGTTCCTGCCGGTCTGGACAAACATCACCACAAACAGGTGGGTAAGACAACTTATCCAGTACGGTTATTGTCTAGAGTTGACATCCACTCCACCCAACATTCCACCAAGGCAACGTCCTATGTCCGCAGAGCACTTGCACTTATTGCAGCAGGAAGTAGTGGTGATGCTGCAAAAAGGCGCAATCGAGCTCGTGCCAGTGGAGGAGGAAGGCACAGGAGTCTATTCACTGTACTTCCTTATTCCAAAGAAAGACGGCTCCCTAAGGCCCATTCTGGACCTGCGCCCCCTCAACCTGTATATTCTGTCAGAGCATTTCCATATGCTTACACTCCAACAGATTCTTCCCTTGCTAAACCAAGGGGACTTTCTCGCAACCTTAGACCTCAAGGATGCCTATTTCCACATACCACTACACCCGTCCCACAGAAAATATCTCGGGTTCACCATCCACGGCAGGCATTATCAGTTCAAAGTCCTACCCTTCGGGGTGACCACCGCCCCCAGAGTGTTTACCAAGTGTCTGGCGACTGTGGCGGCGCACCTCAGGAGGCAGAACATACATGTCTACCCCTACCTGGACGACTGGCTCGTTCAAGCGAAGTCGGAACAACAGTGCGCCGCGGACATGTCCGCAACCATTCACCTCCTTCACAGTCTGGGCTTCTCGTTGAACTACCCAAAGTCGCACCTTCAACCAGCACATGTGCGGCAGTTTCTGGGTGCAACAATAAATACCCTGACTGCTATGGCTCAGCCAAACAAGGTCAGGATAGACAGCATCCAGTCTCTGATCCAAAAGTTCAGACCGCAACACTCCCTTCCAGCGAGAGTGTTCATGCAGTTGATAGGCATGATGGCCTCCTGCATCTTCATAGTCCCTCACGCAAGGTTGCATATGCGTCCGCTCCAAGAATGTTTAGCAAATCAGTGGACACAAGCTCGGGGACAACTGACAGACCTAGTGTTGGTTACCGGTCGGGCATACAACTCTCTGCATTGGTGGAATCCACACAACCTTTGCAAGGGCCGACCGTTCCAGGAGCCGGTGCCATAGATTATCCTAACAACAGACGCATCTCTCCAGGGATGGGGAGCTCATGTGCTCAATTACACAGTGCAGGGACTATGGACGACGCAGCAACAGAAGATGCACATCAACTATCTAGAACTGATGGCAATCTTCATGGCGCTCAAGTCCTTCAAGGTACATCTGTGCAACAAAGTTGTGTTAGTCCGGACAGACAACATGACAGCGATGTACTACATTCAGAAACAGGGAGGCACCCACTCGCCACAGCTGTCTCATCTGGCTCAGAGCATGTGGAAGTGGGCCATTCAAAGGAACATTTTCCTCATGGCAGAGCACCTCCCGGGCAAGGACAATCAGATGGCGGATCTGCTCAGCAGATACAGCCACCAGATGCACGAGTGGGAGTTACATCCATCAGTACTCTGCCCGTACTTCCAGCAGTGGGGTCATCCAGAGATAGACCTGTTTGCCACACAGGAAAACGCAAAATGCCAACACTTTGCCGCCAGGTTCCCTCACCCACAGTCGCAGGGGAATGCGATATGGATGAACTGGTCAGGCAGATTTGCGTACGCTTTTCCCCCAGCACCTCTCATACCGCTGGTGGCAAGAAAGCTAAGGCAACACTCGATGACACTCATCCTAGTTGCTCCAACGTGGGCACGCCAACCATGGTACACCACGTTTCTGGAACTCTCAGTGGTGCCGCATCAAAGGCTGCGCCTTACACCCAGGCTCTTGACGCAGAACCATGGCGACATTCAGCATCCAGATCCGCAACAGCTCAACCTGGCGATCTGGCTCCTGAAGTCCTAGAGTTTGGCTACCTTCATTTGCCTCCAGAATGCATGGACAAAGAGGCAAGGAAGCCCACTACCAGAGCATGCTATGCTGCAAAATGGAAGCGTTTTGTCATTTACTGTACGGCAAATAACATCAACCCGCTAGATGCATCTATTCCTAACATCATTTGCTATCTGTTACATCTTTACAAGTGCAATCTAGCGTACGCTTCCATTCGGATACATCTATCCGCCATAGCGGCTTATCTTCAGAACAGGCAGCATCTCTCTGTTTTCAGGGTGCCTGCCATTAAAGCCTTCCTAGAGGGTCTGAAACGAGTCATTCCCCCAAGAACACCACCAGCTCCGGTGTGGAACCTCAACGTGGTCCTCACCAGGCTGATGGGCCCACCTTTTGAGCCACTGCACTCATGTGAACTCCAGTTCCTCACATGGAAAGTGGCTTTTCTCATTGCTATTACGTCACTAAGGCGTGTCAGTGAGCTGCAAGCGCTCACAGTCCAGGAGCCATTCATACAAATTCATCCAAACAGGGTGGTACTACGCACTAACCCCAAATTCCTTCCGAAGGTGGTGTCACAGTTTCATCTCAACCAAACTATTGACCTGCCCGCATTCTTTCAAAATCCACAATCAGTAGCGGAAAGAATGCTCCATACCTGGGACGTTAGGAGGGCGTTGATGTACTATATTGACAGGACACAACACTTTAGAAAAACAAAACAACTTTTTGTTGCCTTCTCACCACAGCACAAAGGCAACCCTATTTCCAAAGCAGGAATAGCCAGGTGGATTGTTAAGTGCATTCAAATATGTTATCAAAAGGCAAAACGCACTTTAACAATACCCCCCAGAGCGCACTCCACACGCAAAATGGGGGCCTCCATGGCTTTCCTGGGAAACATTCCTTTGGAAGACATTTGCAGAGCAGCCACATGGGTTACACCGCACACGTTTACCAAACACTACTGTGTCGATGTGCATTCCAAGCAGCAAGCAGCTGTAGGACAGGCTGTTCTCAAGACACTTTTTCAGGTTTCTGCAGCTGGCACGGGCAACCGCCGTTAAAGGAGGGACTGCTATGTATTCTATGCAAAAGATATGAATTTAGCAGCCCACATGCCTCGAACTGAATATGCTACTTACCAGTATGCATCTGTTCTTGGCATGTAGGTCTGCTAACATTCATATCGCCCACCCTCCTCCCCGGTGCCTGTCGCAGCTGCAGATACACTCTTGCATTCAATCATTAGCATGGACATCCTTTACACTTTTCACTCCATCTCTGCCACAATGGCTAAAAACAATCTGGGGATGGAGCCGATGCCCATGCGCACTGTAGTCCAGGGGAGGAGCCACCTATCTCAGGATACTTCGAAGACTCTTCCAGGACAACAATGTGCGATCATCCGGACCCAACACTAGGCGGCGATCTATGCAAAAGATATGAATGTTAGCAGCCCTACATGCCAAGAACAGATGCATACTGGTAAGTAGCATATTCATTCCCATACCAGCTCATCTGTCTGGGTTTAGCCCGCCATAGCTGTATCACGACTCTGCCCGCCGGTGGCAAGAGCTCCAAGCGAGCAGAACTGTACAATAAGGGATGGAGAGGAACCCGGTCCATCGCAGCGTGTTCAATTGAGTAGGCCGGATCTGTGGGGGAGTTATACCACCATTCATTCACTACAAGGATATGAGACGCTGCATATTAAGAGTAGATATCGGCAGCTGCAATCCCCCCACATTACGTAGATTGTGTACAGGTACGGAGTGCAACTCTAACTGCGCCACCGTTCCATAGAAATTTATTTTGTATGGCTGAAATGCATACTGCTTAACACCCGCTCAGTCCACAGACACGCAACTGAACTCTGGGACCTACTCGACACTGCGTCACCGGACATCGCCTTCCTCACAGAAACATGGATGAACACATCCTCAGCACCCGACATCGCCATAGCCATACCGGACTCGTACAAGATTATCCGTAAAGACCGCACCATTCAGACAGGAGGAGGCATCGCCATCATTCATAGGAACACCATCAAAATCACGACTAGCTCCGACGACAATCTTACAACCGCCGAACATCTCCACTTTCAGATCCACACCGACCCTAGGACCACACTCAGAGGCACCCTCATTTACAGGCCCCCAGGCACCCGCACTCAATTCAACGCTGACTTCACAGAATTCGCCACCCCACATGCCCTCGCCTCCGAGAACTACATTCTGCTAGGAGACCTCAATTACCACCTTGAAAACAAACACGACAGCAACACCACCACCCTTCTGGAGAACATGAACAACCTCGGACTCAAACAACTTGTTAATACCCCCACCCATATAGCCGGACACACGCTCGACCCTATCTTCACCTCCAGCAAGCACATCTCCTTCGACCGCACCACAGCTCTCCACTGGACGGACCACAGCTGCGTACACTTCAGCTACAAAACCACCCTGACCCACAACCACCCACAACCTATTCCTCGGAGAAACTGGAACAAAATCACCTCTGACCAACTCCTCGCTTCACTCAACCAAAACCCTCCCACCCTCTCATTGGACCCTAACCAAGCGACCACCAATCTCAAGCAATGGATCTCCCACAGTGCTGACGAATTAGCACCCCTGAAAAAGCACCAGATCAAATCAGCAAGCAAAAAGGCTCCCTGGTTCAATGATGACCTAAAAAAATCCAAGAAGCTATGCCGCACCCTGGAGAAAACATGGAGAAAAAACCCAACCAACGACAACATGGCCACCCTCAAGGCAGCCACCCGCAAACACCATCAACTGATTCGTTCAGCCAAGAAATCAGCATTGAAGGATCGTCTCGACAACAACTCTCACAATAACAAGGAACTTTTCAACATCGTCAAAGAATTCACCAACCCCACCGCAGCTTCCAACGACATCACTCCCTCCCAAGTCCTCTGCGATGCGTTATCCTCCTTCTTCTACAACAAAATTGCCGACATCCACAACCGCTTCGAGAATACCCCCAGCAATCAACACTCCCCAGCCCCCTCAGATCCTACTCCACCAACTAACATCCTTAGCGCCTGGAACCCAATCACCACTGAAGACACCATCCGCCTAATGAACTCAATCCACTCTGGCTCGCCAACAGACCCCTGCCCCCACCACATCTTCAACAAAGCCGACGCCATCATCGCACCCCATCTCCGTGATGTCATCAACTGCTCGTTCAACTCTGCCACCTTCCCAGATAGCTGGAAACATGCCAAACTCAGCGCTCAACTGAAGAAACCCACAGCAGACCCCTCTGAACTTAAAAACTACAGACCCATATCCCTCCTCCCTTTCCCGGCCAAAGTCATTGAGAAAGCCGTCAACAGCCAGCTCGCTGCCTTCCTTGAATCCAACAACTCCCTCTACCCCTCTCAGTCCGGATTTCGGGCCAAACACAGCACCGAAACCGCCCTCATTGCAGCAACAGACGACATCCGAAATCTACTGGACAACGGAGAAACAGTGCCCTCATTCTACTCGACCTCTCAGCCGCCTTCGACACAGTCTGCCACAGCACCCTCATCCAACGCCTCAGCAACATCGGCATTCAAGGCAAAGCCTTGGACTGGATCACTTCGTTCCTAGCAGGGAGAACTCAGAGAGTCCGACTTCCCCCTTTCAACTCAGAGGCCACTGAAGTCATCTGTGGAGTCCCACAAGGATCCTCACTCAGTCCCACCCTCTTCAACGTCTACATGAGCCCACTCGCATCCATCGCGCGTCAACATAACCTTAACATCATCTCCTACGCTGACGACACCCAGCTGATCCTTTCCCTCACCAATGACTCCAACACCGCCAAAACTAATCTGCACGAAGGCATGAAAGAAGTAGCCGAATGGATGAAACACAGCCGCCTAAAACTCAACTCAGACAAAACGGAGGTGCTCATCCTAGGATCTTCCCCATCTGCCTGGGACGACTCCTGGTGGCCTTCTGCCCTGGGCACAGCACCCACACCCACAGACCAGGCACGCAACCTTGGCTTCATCCTAGACTCCTCTCTCTCGATGTCCAGACAAGTCAACGCAGTCTCATCCTCGTGCTTCAACGTACTTCGCATTCTCAAAAAGATCTTACGCTGGATCCCCCTCGAGACAAGAAAGACCGTCACCCACGCACTGGTCACAAGTCGACTGGATTATGGTAATACATTATACGCAGGAATCACAGAAAAATCACTGAAAAAACTCCAACGCATCCAAAACGCATCAGCGAGACTCATATTAGACGTCCCTCGCCAAGATCACATCACCGGACACCTAAAAGACCTCCACTGGCTTCCCGTCAACAAAAGAATTACGTTCCGTCTTCTCACCCACGCACACAAGGCCCTCTACAATCTAGGACCCGAATGCCTCAGCTCTCAACTGTCCTTTTACAAGCCCACCCGCCAACTAAGATCGTCCAATCATGCCCTCGCCGCAGTCCCGCGCATCAGACGATCCACCATGGGTGGAAGATCCTTCTCCTTCCTGGCTGCCAGGACCTGGAACTCACTCCCCACTCACCTCCGCCTTACTCAAGACCACATCTCCTTCAGGAAGGGACTTAAAACCTGGCTATTCGACAAATAATGAACCCCTTCCCCAAGCGCCTTGAGACCCTCTGGGTGAGCAGCGCGCTATACAAATGCCCGAACTTGAACTTGAACTTGAACTGCAACTTGTGCGAACCATGGATAGGGTGGAATAGGGTATGGGAAGTTCTGAAGGCGTTACAAGATCCGAGGCAGTGACACCATCTTAAAAATGGCTGTGCGCCCGTACAGGGAGAGGGGGAGAATCCATTGTTCTTTTGCTATTATGCCACCCCAGTTTGGATCCAGTCATATGCAAATCAATCTTGACCCTACTCCTCATAGGAACAGTCCAGCCCAAACAGCCTGTGATGTCGTCAGTGATGTCATTTGAGGTGTCTTCAGCGATGTCACTGACCATGTCATGAGAAGATGTAATATGTGAGGTCATAAACAGTGCATTACGAGGGCGTAGTTAGCTCAGGTAACTAGAACTGCTGAATATCACTGGCTTTTTCGAGTGACATCTGAACCTAACTAAAACGTCCCTGTAACCTTTGGTTTTTTTTTCCAGTGAAAGAAAAAAAAATAATAATATATATATATATATATATATATATATATATATATATATATATATATATATATTCACTGAAAAAAACATAGGTTTCAGGAGTTATATAGTTAGGAATTAGCTTTTAAAAAACCTTTGAAATTCACTCAAAAAACTATAAGTTTTAGTGGTGTTATAGTTAGCTGGACATTTTACTCATATAAAACCATTGAAATTGCTCCTATATAGTTAGTTGTACTAACTATATTTCGCGCACCCGCAATCCACTGCTGATGATGTCACATATTAGATCATTCATGACATGGTCAGTGACATCACTGATGACATCTCAAATGATATATATATATATATCCAACTCCTTCGTGGACTTCTTTAAACAAAGAACGAAAGAACCGAGCCCAAACTCCGTTTAGCGTGTGAAAAGGTTTTATTCAATCATAAATCAGCAATCCTGCACGACGTGTTTCGGATTTTGTGGGCTATGAGCATCATAATACGATAGTCTAAATAGCAAGGATTAGAATATCGACTAGGTAAATGTATATGTATACACACGTGTGTGTGTGTGTGTTAGAAATGGGGTAGCGGAGTGGGTAGGCTAAACTCGGAGGCATTATGTAAAGCATCTGCGCAGCACACACTCACAGGCGACACACTGGCACACTACAAAAAGAGACGAAATGTAACCCCATTAAACCAGGCACACTATGCCTAAAACCAGCAGGGTGAGAATTCGGGGGAAAACATTAGGCATCATCAGTAGCAGGCATGCATTATCCATAAAGCATATTTAGGCATAAAGGACATCAGCAACAGTGCACACATAACAGTCACATCCCTGGAAATTAGTAAACATCACCTTATGGCATAAACAGTGTAAGCAGGCCCACCAGAAATAAATGGGTACCCACCAGCACCTACTGGCAGGCTCATAAATGTAGCACCACCATGTTAGCACAAACAACCTAGGCAAAATAGAAGTATATCATGCATACTTATTAGGGCCTAACCCCACTAGCATAGAGGCAACATCGTTAGCATAAACAACAGTGGCATGAGGCATAAACATGTGAGCATAGGGGCCTCTTCATCGTGAGTGGACAAGCATTAGACCCATTATGCACAACCCCATCACAATACTAATCAGTAACTGCAACACCCCCAGAAATATATGTATAACAACCAGTAACTACGGGCAAGATAATAAATTTAGCATCATGACATTACTGGGAGAGGCATCTACTCCACACCAAATAACCAGAAAGGGGTAGACTGGAGCCCCACTCTGGGACTCTAACCATATAAATTGCCCAACGTTGCAGCTGCCCGCTCCGGGGGTGCAGCCGTGTAAGATGAGGCACACAAGTCTTGGTCTAAGGGAGGGCCCCCCTTCCTCTGGGATCTAAAGTACCAAACAGCAATGTCTCCCGGTGCAGATTTGTTTTAGATGCCAATGCGTCGAGGGAGCCCCTCTCTGGGACTCTAAAATCAAAAATTAGGTGGCCCACAAAGTCCTGGCCAGTTAAAGCCCCCTCCTGGGACCTGAGGCTCAAAAATACCTCAATCGTTGCAGCGGCCCACCTCTGCGATGTCGCTGTGTAGCCCCTGGGGCACAGTGGCCCGGATCGTGCTGGGGGGGCCCACGGGGCTGCAGAGCCAATGTGGTCCCACCGTTGGGGCGGCCCGCTGTTCCTGCAGGGCATGTATAGATATATATATATGTGTATATATATATGTGTGTGTGTATATATATATATATAGATATATCAACATCACAAGGTTGCCCCCAAGGAAGAGTCACGACAGGTAGGTAATTTCCCCAATTTATTCATGAAGGCTGCAGTCCAGAATTTGGAAAGACCGACAGAGTTCTTAGCTGCGTTATTTTGTTTTATTAAGATGGACTCACTTGAGAACTATTTTTCAGCACTACAAGACCCAGCGATACCGTGAGGTTGGTCACGCCCACTGGGGCAGGTTTTGGAATTTAAAAGGTGCAGTCAGATAGAACGTCTTGTAAAGCAAGCAACACAAACCATTGAGAAAGGGAACGTTGTTCCCGAAACGCGTCTGGTTTTCATTGTGGATGTGGTGATTCTTGCTGCTGCTTGGGTGCGAGTCATCTCTAAATAAAGGATTGAAACACTCACCCGCCTGTTGGCTCTCTCAAGAGGGGCTACCTTTTACGTTGGGATGTTAGCGGCTGAGCCTAGCTGCAGAGAGGAGCCCACCACTTATGTGCGGGCCTGAGCTGGCGCCGTGATTGGTGTTCGCCTCACCAGGAGGCGGTATTTCAACTGGAGATGGCTGTGAAGCGGAACAGGCAGTGTGGCGGAGTGCACATCAACCCACAGGGGTAAAAACTGCTTCTATTTTGTTTTATTAAGATGGACTCACTTGAGAACTATTTTTCAGCACTACAAGAACCAGCAATACCGTGAAGTTGGCCACGCCCACTGGGGCGGCTTTTGGAATTTAAAAGGTGCAATCAGATAGACAGTCTTGTACAGCGAGCAACACAAACCATTGAGAAAGTGAACGTTGTTCCCGAAACGCGTCTGGTTTTCATTGTGGATGTGGTGATTCTTGCTGCTGGTTGGGTGCGAGTCATCTCCAAATAAAGGATTGAAACACTCACCTGTCTGTTGGCTCTCTCAAGAGGGGCTACCTTTCATGTTGGGATATATTTCATATATATATATATATATATATATATATATATATATATATATATATATATAATATTTTCACTGAAAAAACCATAGGTTATAGACCATATATAGTTAGGAATTAGCATTTAAAAAACCTTTTTTTACTCACACAAAACCATTGAAATTCCATATATAGTTAGTAGTACTAACTATATATCCCGCACCCGCAATCCACTGCTGATCATGTCACATATTACATCATTCATGACATGGTCAGTGACATCACTGATGACATCTCAAATGACATCACTGATGACATCACTGATGACATCTCAAATGACATCACTGATGACAACATCCAGTGACTGTGTATTTCTGTAAAGTTAAAATATGTCTTACATATTGAAGAATGAGTGGATGTAGAAGTGTCTGGATGAAGGATTTAGTAGGTGCATGACTGACTGTATGAGTGAGTGGTTAAATGTGTCTCACTGAGTGCATGGGTTAGTGACTGAACTGTCTTAATTTGTGCATCATTATGTTTGTTGTTCTGTAAACTGCTGCATGTGTTGATCAGTAGCTATATGAGTAAGTATATGGGTTATTGATTGGTTGCTCAAGTATTTGTATGGGAGACTGAGTGTGTGTGTGGGTGGCTGGGAGGTGTATGACTCTGTGCATAGATGTGTGAGCAGTTGATTCACTAGATGTATGGGTTCAAAAGTGCATGTGGAAACAGCTATATGGGTGGTTGACTGTGTGCATGAGTGCATTGGTGAGTGAATGGATATCTCAGTGCTACATGTCAAAGTAAGTACATATGTAAAACACAGTACATGTGAGAGTTTGCATATATAAATAACTGTGCATAAGAGCCAGTGAATGTGTGAGTGGCTGTATGGATCATTGTGAACTTGTATCAGGGATTGTAAAAGAGAGTAAATATGTGTTAGTATATGTTTGAATAAGTAAGGTGTGTATAACTGTATAGTTGAGGAAATGGAGGTGTGATTGATTCTTTGCATGACTGACTAGGTGTGTAAGTAACTCCATGGATGAGTGACAGTCTGTGAGTGTCTGTTTACACTGAGTGTATCTAAGGTTATATTAGAGTCTGAAGAGGTTCATCGTATTATCACATGAATGATGTCATCAGTGATGTGATCAGTAATGTCAAATGAGATGTCATCAGTGATGTCATTTGAGATGTCATCAGTGATGTCATTTGAGATGTCATCAGTGATGTCATCAGTGATGTCACTGACCATGTCATGAATGATGTAATATGTGACATGATCAGCAGTGGATTGCGGGTGCGCGATATATAGTTAGTACTACTAACTATATATGGAATTTCAATGGTTTTGTGTGAGTAAAAAAAGGTTTTTTAAATGCTAATTCCTAACTATATATGGTCTATAACCTATGGTTTTTTCAGTGAATTTTCAAGGTTTTGTAAATGCTAATTCCTAACTATATATGGTCTCTAACCTATGGTTTTTTCAGTGAATTTCAATGGTTTTTTAATAGCAAATATCATAAGCTGTCGAATGTCAAGTACGTGGTAAGTAAAAACATTTTCGTGTTTATGCACACTGATCTGCTTTGAATGCTGCCCCCCCCCCCTCATTTCTATTAGGAGTACTCTCTCTTTGCAGATAGTGAAGGGTAGTAATCCGTCGTGCCTGCTTCTCTCTCCATTTGATTGATTGTTATCCAAGCATTTACTGTTTTAGAATTGGTTCTCTTTGGTTCATTCTCTATTTACAAACAAGCACAGAGTCGCAATACTCTGTTTAGTCTTTGCAGATAGTGAAAAATCGTGTAAAAAAACAAAAGGAATCGAGCAAAATCAGTAGGCCACTAATGGGATCTCTTTTTGACCTCGCTAAAATAGAAACATTAGGAACAACCCCTCATGAGAAATACGAAACTAGTGAGATGAACTGAGCTCCACACCATGATGGCTACAAGACAGCTCGGCTCCGCCACCCACCCCGCCCAAAATAACGATAAACTCTATGCAAATATTACAAATATATACACCACACCAGCAAAGTAACAGGGTAAAACATTTTTATTAAATAACTATTTACATAACTATTTTATACTTTTTGTTGCCCGATCCGGCTAGCTCAATCGATCGAGCATGAAACTCATGCATTCTGATAGTTCAAAGTTTTGAGGAGTGCTTGTTAGACTGTCTGAAGCTTATTTGCACCTGCTACAGCTTCACTATTCTCAATGTAAGTGGGGGCTGTTTGAGGACGTGACTGCATTTGAAAACAATGTGATGCGGTGCCTCCCTGAACCGCTTGACTGAGGCCCCCGAGGGACGGTGTGATGGCGCGGACTCGGAGGGGGCGCTTGGCTCCGGCCCCCTCCCCAAGTCGTGTTGCCCTGGTGTGGCCTGAGATCGCCCCCGACATAGGTGGCCGGCTCCCGGGGTCAAGCGGAACTTTTTGCCTTTTGGTGACTCTTCCATTCTTGACCTTGTCCCACAATCCGTTTGACCTAAAGACACGCTGTAGTGGGGCGCCCCTTTACCGTTTCAGTTGCCATTCCGCCCGCTTTTGCTACACTGTGCCTCTTCCGCTATTCAGCTGTTTACCGCCCGCTCTTGCGACTACAGCGTCTCGCTCACCATGTAGTTGAGTTGCTCCCGCTCTTGCGGTGCAGCGACAGGCGGCTGCCACAGGACTCTCAAAATGGCGGCCGGCTCTTCAGATTTGGGCGTGGTCCACTAAAATGGCCCTGCGACACCTTGGAACTCGGACGCTTGTCTGCTAGGGCTTGGGCTCCATTCTCGAAAGCGTCCCCTCAGCCTTGAAGATTCTACAAAAGTCTTGGGGGCCCCCGACTCCCGCAGGCTTCTGGTGGGGAGCGGCTGCCATGATTGCTCGTGGAATGGCCACGACGGAGCTACGAGATGGTGGTGCTCTCATGCTGACGCCAGCTTCAGTCTGAAACATCCAGAAACACTGTAGACTACCAATTCGATCAGTTCCGGTAGCGCCCCAACGTGACCCGGTAGAGAAGAACTTGCCCTCCCCTCTTTGACTGATGGTTCTTGTTGCCTGTCCCTTCTGTTGTCATTTAACAGAACTATTTAGCCTGCTGAAAGGGGTTGTGTTCCGACCGCTGGTTGGAGGAGACATTTTGACTATATTCTGGACCTGCGTTGTCGCGTAATGCGTCATATGACGCGCCGCGTTAGCGCATCCGGAAATGCTCCGGTGCGCGAAGCGCAGCTTCCCGGAAGCGATCCGGGGCGCGGCGCGCAGCGCGTAACGTAAGCATAACAGGTCATGTGACTTGTTAATAAAACTTTTCATTGGTTCATTTTACTTTTCTTATTCTAATGATGAAAGGCTTGGTCATATGACCTAAAAATTACACTTTTTATTACTTTCGAACATTATTTTTTCTTAAACATATATGTTATAATGTTCCAGGCTAATGTACTTTCCCGGAAAATTTACAACTGTCCTGCAAGTAAAATATATTCCTTTTTCGAGAAAAAGGGCGTTTCTTCGTCCCATGACGGAGCCGTTGAGCAAAAGAGGCTCGGCCTGCTGTCTTAGTCGCCGATACGCCTGAATATCAGATTCTTATCGATCACTTTATGTTGCAAGAGTAGAAAACACAACAGCCCTTGAGCATTTATCTTTACTGCGTTCCTGCGTATTATACCTTTTACCCTTCATGTAATTGGACTGCTTTATTTCACTTGCCTTTTACTGATTCGAAAACAGTGACTATTATTAAACTTTACCAATGTAAATACTACTACCATGTTTTCTTTTAAAAACCTTTATTGTGAAAATGTCAGTATACAAATACGGTCCTATAACCACGTGGGCCAGCCACGGAGCAAACTGTAATCGTATATGATGAGGAGACATTTACACTGTAGAGGAACGTAACGGGCGGGCCATTAGGTTGCAAGAACTAAGGTGTCTAACAGTTGCGGAATCGGTGGACGTACATTTTATAATTAAAATACGACAGGGCCAGTTACAATAAAATTATCTAGATATACATTTGCGGGCAAGTACCATGGGTGACGTTAATTCGAACTTTCAATAGTACAGTAATCAATAACACATCAGAACTTAATATCAATAGGGATGTCGAAATATTCAATCAATTCTCGTCCCCGCCCGCCATGTGCTTCAAAACTGCATACGTATCTCGTGATATCAAGGTTGTGCAACCAGTACACAACAAGGAGTTACGAGTCCCATTTATTCCGGCGCCATTTTGGGCGAGGACGGGCAGGTCCAGGATATAGTCAAAATGTCTCCACCAACCATCGACTATGATGATGTTCGGTACACAGACATAATATCGACTCCAAAATATCGTTTGGACAGAATATCGAGTTTTAAATATCGTTTGGACAAAATATCGACGGGACAGAATATCGACAGTCAAAATATCGTTTTTAAGGTAAGTGAAGTAATATCGACTGTAAATAATATAGAAAGTGAAAATATGTAAGTATATAATATAGATAGTTAAAAAATTGGTTTTTATTTTTAGGGTTCAGGGTCAGTTTTGGGTTTTTGGGTAAAGGGGTATTTTTAGGGTTCAGGGTCAGTTTTGGGTTTTTGGGTAAAGGGGTATTTTTAGGGTTCAGGGTCAGTTTTCAGGTTTTGGGTAAAGGGGTATTTTTAGCGTTCAGGGTCAGTTTTCAGTTTTTGGGTAAAGGGGTATTTTTAGGGTTCAGGGTCAGTTTTCAGTTTTTGGGTAAAGGGGTATTTTTAGGGTTCAGGGTCAGTTTTCAGTTTTTGGGTAAAGGGGTATTTTTAGGGTTCAGGGTCAGTTTTCAGTTTTTGGGTAAAGGGGTATTTTTAGGGTTCAGGGTCAGTTTTCAGTTTTTGGGTAAAGGGGTATTTTTAGGGTTCAGGGTCAGTTTTGGGTTTTTGGGTAAAGGGGTATTTTTAGGGTTCAGGGTCAGTTTTCAGTTTTTGGGTATTTTATTATATTTTGTTACTATATATATATATGTTTTAATAAATATGAAATAAAAAAATATTTATTTAACTTTCATTAATTATTTAATTATTATAAGTTAATTTAAGTAATTTTAAGTATATTTTAGTCATTAATTATTAATATTAATTTAATTTAACACTGTTTTTAGTAAATACGATATTTTTTACAAGTATATTTTTGTAAACGATATTTTGTACTCGATATTTTTGTACTTACCTGTTTGTACATACAAACTCGATATTTTGGCTGCAGATGAAGTGCCTCAACCTGGAGAGGCGGGAGAGGCTCGTTTGCGCCGCCTCCCCCCCCCCCTTCGGGCACCCCACGCCGTCTTTCGGCGCAGCATTGTAGGATGGCCACACCAGTGCGGCAACTTGCTAGACACCACCTCGGTGCCATCCGGATCTCGGCGCCCCACTGCAGATGAAGTGCCTCCACATGGAGAAGCGGGAGAGGCTCGTTTGCGCCGCCTCCCCCCCCCCCTTCGGGCACCCCACGCCGACTTTCGGCGCAGCATTGTAGGATGGCCACACCAGTGCGGCAACTTGCTGGACACCACCTCGGTGCCAACCGAATCTCAGCGCCTTGTGGTGTCTTCCATTCCGAAAATATTGTTGGCAGCATTTTGAAAGGAAAGATAAACAGCCGTTTGTGGCCCTCACTACACCGTTCTCCTAGTGAGTCTCACATTGTTACATTTAGGAAGAATGTTGAAGAGTAGTATGTTGAAAATCTGAAGCCATTGTTCTACAAACTCTCAACCAGCCTTGGATGGAAAAATCCTGAAGAATGTACAAACTGAAAACCAGTTTTTGTCTGTATAGCATCAGCAGCAACGCTTGAGTCAGCTTTGTGTGAAGCCGCCATTTTGATTCAATCAATAGCGTCCCCCTGCACACATTCAGGGACCTGGTCGTGTCTTCAGGTCAAACGGATTGTGGGACAAGATGCACAAAGGATAAGGAAAACAATTCCGTCGGACCCCGGGAGGCGGCCGCCTATGTCATGGGCGATCTTAGGCCACACCAGGGCAATAGTGAAGCTGCAGCAGGTGCAAATAAGCTTCAGACAGTGTTACAAGCGCTGCTCACAACTCTCAACTATGACACCACCTCGGTGCCATCCGGATCTTGGCGCCTTGTGCTGGTTCCGGCCTATTCACACAACGGTCCGCTACTGACGCCACCTCACAGGCCAACGGGGCGCCCCACGCCGACTTTCGGCGCAGCATTGTAGGATGGCCACACCAGTGCAGCAACTTGCTGGACACCACCTCGGTGCCATCCGAATCTTGGCGCGTTGTGCTGCCTTCGGCCTATTCGCACATCGGTCCGCTACTGACGCCACCTCACAGGCCAATGGGGCACCCCACGCCGACTTTCGGCGCAGCATTGTAGGATGGCCACACCAGTGCGGCAACTTGCTGGACACCACCTCGGTGCCATCTAGATCTCGGCGCGTTGTGCTGCCTTCGGCCTATTCGCCGCAAGTGCGCACGCAACTCAGCTGCATAGCGAGTGAAACACCAAGGGGCGCCCCACTGCAGCCGAGGAACCTCCATCTTGGGGGCGACGCACAGCATCACATTGCTTTCCAATGCAGTCAGATCCTCAAACAGCCCCCACTGACTGACGCGAACTCACAGGCCAACGGGGCGCCCCACGCCGACTTTCGGCGCAGCATTGTAGGATGGCCACACCAGTGCGGCAACTTGCTGGACACCACCTCGGTGCCATCCGGATCTTGGCGCGTTGTGCTGCCTTCGGCCTATTCGCACATCGGTCCGCTACTGACGCCGCCTCACGTGCCAACGGATTTTCTACGCTTTTTATAGCCCTATGCCGCATAACAGGTCATGTGACTTGTTTATAAAACTTTTCATTGGTTCATTTTACTTTTGGTTTCCTAATGATGGAAGGCTTGATCATATGACCTAAAAATAACACTTTTCATTGGATTAAAACATTTTTTTTTCCCAAACGATGAAAGCCCCACCTTGTTTCTGGATGTTTCAGACTGAAGCTGGCGTCAGCATGAAAGCACCACCATCTCGTGGCTCCGTCGTGGTCATTCCGCGAGCAATCATTGCAGCCGCTCCCCACCGGAAGCCTGCAGGAGTCGGGGGGGCCCCCAAGACTTTTGTAGAATCTTCAAGGCTGAGGGGACGCTTTCGAGAATGGGGTCCAAGACCTAGCAGACAAGCGTCCGAGTTCCAAGGTGTCCCAGGGCCATTTAAGTGGACCAGGCCCAAAAAGGAAAGAGCATGCCGACATTTTGAGAGTCCTGTGGCAGCCGCCTATCGCTGCACCGCAAGAGTGGGCGCAACTCAGCTGAATGTCGGATTTTGACACAGTGTACCAAAAGCGGGCGGAATGGCAACTGAAACGGTAAAGGGGCGCCCCACTACAGCAGACGAGCCTCCACCTGGGGAGGCCAATTCACGCCGCCTCACCCCCCCCCCCCCCCGGGGCGCCCCACGCCGTTATTCGGAGCAGCATTGTAGGATACCAAAACCAGTGCGGCAACTTACTGGACATCACCTGGGTGCCATCCACATCTCAGCGCGTTCTGCTGCCTTGGGACTATTCGCACAACAGACCGCTACTGACGAGGCCTCCCCCCGCACCCCCCGGGACGCCCCACGCCGTTGTTCGGAGCTGCATTGTAGGATACCAAAAACCAGTGCGGCACCCAGGTAACATCACCTGGGTGCCGTCCAGAACTCAGCACGTTGTGCTGCCTTGGGACTATTCGCACAAAACACAGCTACTGACCATTGTTGCTTCTTTTTTCAAAAAAATGTTTAAATGTATTTACTGTTTTTGTTGCGTTGTATATATTTATAAGTTATTAAAGTTTTATAATCCTACTACTTTGTTGGAGTGCTATATATTTTTAATGTGACACATAATAGTAAAAACTTTGATGTACAAAGAGGCATCCCTGGAATCTTCCGCCTCAGGCTCGGTCCCCTCCCCAATCACAATACAGGATGGTTTTCAGATAGTAGGAACGCGTGTGGTGTGACGGATCTCATCGGGTGGGGGCCTTGATCTACTGTAACTCCTTTGAAGAGGGGTGATTCTTTACAGCTGGGGCCATAAACTACATCTGCAGGGCTAGGTGATAGCCTGGGACCGGCCTGGACAATCGGACACAGAGGAAGAGGAGTGTCAGAGGGTGCGGTAGTGAATAGGGCGAAAGGGAGGTGTCGGGCGGGCACAGGGTGTGATTCTCAAGGAAGAGCAGCGCAGATGGGGGGAGGTTTATTGCCCATGCATAAGACAGAGAGCGGGGGTGACCAGTGCCTGGGGGAGATGCTTGCGAGGGTGGGGAGCCATGCTAAGGATCGACAGCGTGCAGAGAGTGGGTCTGGTCAAGGCATCTAAAATGGCTGCCGTGCACGACAAAAGTGTGGCATTTGAAAAAAGGCAAGATGGCGCAGACAATGTTTTTCAACACTTCCTGATTTCCTTCGAATCGAACGTTAACAGACGTTATCTCTCCCACACTACCGGTCCCCCTGGGCTTAAACGCCGAGATGGTAGGTACTGCATCCCGTGGAGATAGGCCGAGACGTCACTCAGCAGAAAAAAAAAAGTCTATAAACATACAATAAGTTAAAAGTCAATCATTCTTGTTTCCTTGTAGTACGCTCCCCAGTCCGCTTTCCGTTACGCGTACCGGGCACACCCCACGAAAAAAAACGATTTTTTTTTTTTTTTGCCCCGCGGGGCCCTTTTAAAGCCTCCACATCAAACCTAGGGGGTCAGGGAGGATCTACTATGCCCCCTTATGGTCATTTCCCCCTTTGTTTTGGCCTCCTCTTGTCTCTCGATCCTACCGAGAGACAAGATGGCGGCCGCTCCGGACTGTTTAGAATGTTGACAGACACCGGAGAGCCAATCAGCTTCGCTTCGCGAAGTTCCGTTACGCGTCAAGTACGCGAACCGGAGCGCTACCCGGAGCGCTGTTACAGATATATATCTTTTTTTGAACGTTAATTTCTCAAAATCCACTGGAGCACATATATTGAGACCTAGCAAAGGCACATCGGGCTAACAGTCCCTACAATTTTGCCAAGTTTCGTGCAAATCCATTCAGCCGTTCGGGCTAAAAGTGAGGCCAACCGCCCTATGGAAATTAACATGGGAAAAACGCGTTTTGGGACCCCCCTTTTTTCTCGGCCCCCCCTTGACGAACCCCCCCCAAATTTTCAGTGGCTGCTCAGAAACAAAATGTTCCATTTTCCTGAAAATTTCAGCCAATTCCGTCCACAAACGCCAAAGTTATTAGACATAGAATTTTCAAAAATCCCATAGAGAAAAAATCCTAACTATATATACCTACTGGCGACCGCCAGTAGGTAATATATATATATATATATATATATATATATATATATATATATATAATCCAGAAAATTGTAATACCAGGTTCATTACATCATTCAGCTGTCAGGAAAGAAAAATAAGAGCCATCCTGACTAAGAGCTGGCCCATATTAATGATAGATGGAGTTCTGTCATCCCAGCAATCCTAATATTACCTTTTGCAGAGGCCCCTCCATGAGGACACAAGTTTCTAATCACTTTCCTGAACTGCCCAAGAGCACATCTTGGTTTAAACCCCAGCTGGGGTTTTTTTAAATGTTCAAGTTGCAGGGCGTGCAAGTTTGGCATAAACACCACCCAATACAACACCCCCTTTAGTCCTGTTCCATTGTCCATTAAAGGAAACTACAATTGCAAGACGGAGTATGCTGTTTTTGTTCTGGGGTGCACCTGTGGCCTGAGGTATGTTGGCAGCACCAGGCTACAGGTGCATGCCAGAATATTGCAGAAAACACAGTTGATGGACAGAATGTAGAACAATGTCATACATTCACCCCAGTACAAGGATCTGGGCCTAAATCCATCGTTTTGTTGCACTCCACACCACCCTGGGTTAGACACTGGCTATATGCAAATCAGCTCTGACCCTGTGCCTCATGGGAACAGTCCAGTCCGAACTACCAAGCCATGTCTTTCCCAGACCGGAATCAAGCATCCAAAGACCGGTTTCTGGCTATCAGCCTTCATCAGCCTGGATAGCTTGACTCCAGTGGTGTGGAGAGCCTGGGACTCACGTCTGAGCATACCCAGCCCACTCGGGGTGAAAATTGCAAAAAACACAGTTGATGGACAGAATGTAGAACAATGTCATACATTCACCCCAGTACAAGGATCTGGGCCTAAATCCATCGTTTTTTTGCACTCCACACCACCCTGGGTTAGACACTGGCTATATGCAAATCAGCTCTGACCCTGTGCCTCATGGGAACAGTCCAGTCCGAATTACCAAGCCATGTCTTTCCCAGACCGGAATCAAGCATCCAAGGACCGGTTTCAGGCTATCAGCCTGGATAGCTTGACTCCAGTGGTGTGGAGAGCCTGGGACTCACGTCTGAGCATACCCAGCCCACTCGGGGTGAAAATTGCAAAAAACACAGTTGATGGACAGAATGTAGAACAATGTCATACATTCACCCCAGTACAATGATCTGGGCCTAAATCCATCGTTTTTTTGCACTCCACACCACCCTGGGAAGACACTGGCTATATGCAAATCAGCTCTGACCCTGTGCCTCATGGGAACAGTCCAGTCCGAACTACCAAGCCATGTCTTTCCCAGACCGGAATCAAGGATCCAAGGACCGGTTTCTGGCTATCAGCCTTCATCAGCCTGGATAGCTTGACTCCAGTGGTGTGGATTTTACAGATATTAATATCATTTCATCTCGCCCTGGATGGGCAATGCAATAAGCACAACTGTTACAGCCCACAGATGGGCTTATTGCATTGCCCATCCAGGGTGAGATGAAATTATATTAATATCTGAAGTTATTAGGTTGATATCCTCCTAATACTGCATCTAAAGTGAAGACTTTGATTTAAGATTGTATATACTTTCTTTTTCACGTTGGAGGTGCACCTTTCAAAATGGTGATGTATTTGTAACCTCGCAGTCTTCTTTCTATGCCCATGTTTAACACACTGTGACCGGTGCAATTCATTTATAAGTTATGGCGGCGCGTTCAGAATCACAATTGACAAAGGCTAAGCGCCGAAACGCGTCTTGTCTGTGCTGGGTTGCCAATAAAGAACTGTTGGCACTAAACCCCCCCCCCCCCCCCTGTGAGTGCTGTTTTCTTGTTAGGAATACCATCAATATTTCCCACATTGTATTCTGAGATACACCCCTTTGATATTTCCAAATTAAAAAATGCATGTGGAGCTTAAATTCCTCAATTGTGAATGATTTTCATAGCCCAGAAAATGTGCCCCTCCAAGACAAGCATTAGATGCCACTGCTGATTGATATACAAGTATAACTTGAGAGCAGCATACAGTAATTTCAGTATTAAGGTAGGTAGCCAATTAGCACAAGACAGTATCTGTCAACTAATTTTCTAGTGCCACATGTACAATTTTAATACACTAGCACTAAAGCCCACAGTACTCTTTATGCACTTTGCACCATTGTTTGTATGCAGACAGAAGGGAACTGTATATATGGGCGTGAATCTTTGGGTGGTGTTGAATAGTTCTACATAAGGTGTCAGGTGATGGCCATGGGGTCTTTTTTCTTTTTTTTGCCCCCATAGTATCTCCTGGAGATCGCTAAACAGGCTGGGGCAGGGTTGAGGGTTGTCTTGAAGGTGATATATGGCTAGGTGAATGTTGCTTTAACAGCTGTTTTACTCACAAAATAGGTCTTGAAGTCTGTGACGACACCTGTGACCCCTTCTCCTGCTCCCAGCCCCAGCCTCACCAAACGTATCAAGAAGAGTAAACAGCCTCTGCAGGTGACCAAAGACCTAGGCAGATGGAAGCCCGCAGATGACTTGTTGCTGATCAACGCCGTGTTGCAGGTAACTGGGCCGCTAGTCTGAAAAGATGTCTGGTGAAATTGAGGAGCACAGAGCTCCAGCATGCCAGGCTGCATAGGTTCAGTGGGGAACACTGCACTCCAGTATGTACTAGATCTCTGACAACACTGTGGACAACTATCCTGCAGTGTGGAGTGCTTTGTAGGGTCACTGCGTTGTAGTTCATAAAGAATCTCGGAGGTTCCCTGGAGTTGTGATGCTAATCAGCGTGAACCAGTGTACAAGGGTCTGTGGAGCTATTGTGCTCTATAGTTGCTTACAAAGACTGTGTAGTAGGTTTCAGGAATCAATAAAGAGCACTGCACTGTAACATACATGGGTCAGTGGGGTTTCGTTTGAACACTGTTATGACACCCACAAATCTTTGGATTTACTATTCATCGTAAACCAACACCCATGATCTCTAGGACAGGTATTGTTCCTGTGTATATAGGAAAATGTGTGTTACTGTGAGCACTGTGCTCCAGGACAAATGATTCTGGTCACTCACAGTACTTGTCTTCATTGTAGTTTGACATGATTTCTACTGTTAGGGCAGGAATATGTGCTGTAGCCTACAGCAGGGATCTGAGATTCCTGAAGATCACCATGCGCCTGTATGATAAAAGCATTGGTCACTGTATTAATGTTGTCAGCGTTGACTTGTACTGTAACCGAACATAACCCTGGCCCATGTATTCACCACATATACAGGGATTATGTGCTCTTTTCCCACGGCCATGTACCATGTGTTCTACTGTCATGGCATGAATGTTGTTCCGCGTATTGTTGCTTGTATCTAAATCCTTAGCACACTGTTACAATCACTGTACATCATGGCTTTTCAGCGTATATCATTGTCATAATATGTCATGAAAAATTTCCTAACTACTGTAACGGAAAGTTTCAGTTCTATTAAGGACTCGTTGGCGAGGCTTATATTTCCACTTACTTCATTTTTATTAAACAGCTGCTATGTAAACAACTCAGAAGGATCTACAATTCCCATGAATCACCGGGAATTTGGGAAGACAGTTGAGCCTCATTCAATCATAAGACCGCTCTTTTTATGAAACTCCTTGTCTGCGAGTCTTCAGATTCTTTATTCGCTGCTCGCAGCCAAAGCCAAGTTCCTTTCTTTTTCGCTGTTCAGAATGGTCTGTGTTTTGCTTATGCTGTGTGTATGTGGAGTTTTTTTATTGTTGAGCGTGTGTGCTGCAGGATGCTTTTGTGCTCCTTTCACGGTTGTGATTTATGCTTTTCTTGGTGCAGCTCACGCTTTGGTGAGCTATGTGGGGCATGGCACAGGTCAGTGTTAGGCTCTATGGTTGTGGCACGTAACTTGTTCCTACGCTACCGGGAAATGAGTCGCGTACCGGAGCTGGTCCACAATCCTGTCGTCCCCCCTCCCCTCCCTGGAGAGCTGATGTCCCGTGACTCGGGGTCTGTACAGGCAGTAACCTGCATTGAATCCTTTACGCCTGCTCAGCGACCGGGTCTGTAGTGTGCCTGCATTGTGAATCACCCTACGGGGTCCATACTTGTATTTGGTCTCGAGCCTATGAGGAACATGCTCCCAGGCAGGGATTACCCCAGATTATCTTCTTGGCACTGAGAGGGTTTAAATCCCTTCGCAGAGAACCAAACTGATTGTGCAGCTGTGCCCACTCAAATTGGTGGCTGATTCATAGTTTAGTAGTGCAGTGCTCTCAGACTGCTGTACCCACTGTATATCCCTAGGCAGTGCTCTTGCTTCTTGTGGCTTAAACGAAGGGGCTTCCTGCATGTCTCGCTGTTCTCTAGTGGGTTCTGCCATTGAGACTCATTATGATATGTTGGGGGAGGATGATCTGCTGGATTCCCCCCTGGCTTCCCTCCCATGGGATGATAAATTGTACCAGGTTGTTGATGCCTCCATATACAGTGCTGTGGCCCCTATGGAACAACGCAAATATAGCTTGCGACTGCCAAGTTTGCAAATCCCCACCCTCCTCCTCCTGGGCCTGCCACCACCCCTCAAGGCTCAGACCCTGTTCTAATAAGCGCCCTTGGGAGGCGCGGTGGGCTACAACGCTTTTGAGCTCCTGTGAGAAGATTTCTTGGCCCAGATCTAGTCACCATTCTCCCCTGGAGTTCTACTGACCCGGATACTGCCACTCCACTCCTCCCCTACCCCTCATGATGATGATGATGACGATGACTAGGCTGCTGGGCCTTCCAGGCCATGGCGTCTGCTCCTCCAGCCCCAGGGGCAGGCACCGACCCCATAGCAGGGGATGAGAATTCAGATATGCTAGATCCAAAGGAAATTGTGCACCCTTGCTCTTCGGAGTGGGCCCCCTCTTCAAAGTTGGCGAAATATGTGGCTGCCAGGATCAGAGCCCCTCTTCGGAAGGGAAAGTCACTCTGAGTCTGGTGATGGAGCCTAGGATGGTGAGTGTTTTCCCTTCTTCCCTTGTAAGGGTATGGGGCCGGCTGGTGAGTTTTATCCATGTCTTGCGACAGATCACATCGGATTTGTGGGCCTTTCAGACTGTTCATGGGTTTCACTTGGAGTTCTTCGGTTCCCCCATGCAGCTGGCGCATCCATGGCCGATCCAGGCAGTGACCATGGATGCGGAGATTTCTGCGCTCCTGGCCAAAGGGGAATTTGTCCCACGGTCATTCACCTGCATGGTTTTCTCAGCATCATTTTTCTGGTCGACAAGTCCAATGGGGGGCAATGGGCAGTTATAAAACTTGCGTGAGTGGCTGGTGTATTGCCACTTCAAGATGGAGGGCATCCATCTTTTGTGCAACCTTTTCTGCCCCTCAGACTTGATGGTTCGCCGTGTCCTGAAGGATACATATCTGTCCATTCTGATCTTCCCACCCTACAGGCGGTTTCCCCAACTCATTTGGCACAACAGGATTTTCGAATTTCTCACTCTTCCCTTTGGCTTTTTCTTCATCCTGTGGTATTTCACAAAGGTTCCCAAACCAGTCGTGTAGCACCTGTGGGAGGGGGGACTGTGCCCTATTGTTTATTTGCACGCTATACTCCTCATGGACCAAGACCCTGGCAGGTTTTTGCTGCATTTGCAAAGGGTGATTACTCTTCTCGAAAGCTTGGGCTTTTTTATAAACGAGGGAAAGTTCCTTCTGGTCCTGGCTCAAAATTCAATCTTTTCGAGGTTTGTGATCGATTCTACGGCGGCCACGCTCAGATTGCCTTTACTCAAGGTGGCGAGGATCCGCCAAGAGCTCTGGAGGACCCTGTCCAGGCAGCAGGTCTCTTTGAGCCAGCTCCTGCGCCTTTTGAGGTTGTTGTCTGCCTTCGTTCAGTTCATCATTCCAGGCCCGCTCCACTATTGGGCTCTTTGATGCCTCAAAGCGCAGCACCTTCGAAAGGGGCTCTCGTTCTTTCATGCTGTCATGCTGTTAGAGGATGCTCTGGATGAAATTAATTTGTGGCTCTCTCACGTGAAGGCCTTGAACAGAAGGGTGATCTTTGGCTCCATTCTAGACCTCGTAATAGAGTGCGATGCCAGCAGGTCAGACATGGGTGTACGATGTGGGAAGTTCTCCACCGGCGGTGTGTGGTCTCCGCAAGAGCAGACTTTACAACTGTTTGGAGCTCTTGGCCGGGTCGTTTGCGGTCCGACGTTGGACCAAGGAACGATCCAAACGTGCATACTCCTCAAGATGGACAATATGTCCATGGTGCGGTATATTAACCATCTGGGGGGCACCCGCTCAATGGTGCTCTCAGATCTGGCAGCCAGTTTTATCTGGAGAACCAGGTCTTAGTCAATGCAGAGTACCTACCCGGTCAGGAGAATCAGGTGGCGGACCGGCAGTGACTCAATTTCTGGGATTCCAGTCTTTGGCAGGTGAACCCAGAGGTCTTTGCGGCACTTCAGGCCCAGTGGGGTCTGCTTTTAGTGGACCTGTTTGCATCCCATCTAGACCATCAGCTTCCCTGGTTTGTCAGCTGGAGGCAGGACCCTACGACGTCCGCAACGGATGCTTTTCTTCAGGATTGGGCACCAAAGAAGGGGTACCCGTTATGCTGTTTTTCAGGATCACCCAGGCAGCGGCCCAAGTCAGGCATCAGCAGGCGGAGGTAGTGCTGATAACCCCGATCTGGGGGTCTCGAGTGTGATTTCAGGTTCTTCTGGAACTTTCTTGGGATTCTCTGATCCAAATCCCCCTGTTTCTGACGCTTCTACTCAGTCCCGCTCTCCTCCCCCCAACGATTGGTCCTGGAAGGCTCCTTGTGTCTAGTGGCGTGGAGGATTTCAGGCGTCGATGGTCGGTCCTACGCCTTTCGAGCAAGGCTGAGGAACTTTTGTCCAAGGCCTGGTCCGCCAGCACCACCAAACTGTATCGTTCTGCTTGGACGCAATGGTGTAGTTGGTGTGTACGATGAGGTTGTGATCCCATGGTCGTGTGGTAGCAAGTTCACATTTTGAACTTTCTCGCTCATTTAGCGCAGGAGGGTTTGGCGTACTGCTCGATTAATACATTTTGCTCAGCTCTTTCTGCGTGGCATGCACCCCTGGATGGTTCCCTTGTTTGCTCCGGGGTATTACGTTGTCGCTTCCCCCAGAACCGAGATATTCGGCTCTGAGACGTTAACAGGGTGCTTAACCTTTCCTTTCCTGGTAACCAAACAAGTACTTGTCCCGGAAAGCGCTGTCCGCGAAACTTGCATGCTTTTATGCTTGATTTCCTGTAGATGGGTCTTGGATGTTCGGGCCCTGGACGTTACAAGAGGATTCTTTCTGCTTCGCGGGTCTTATTCACGGTTAGCAGAAGAACGAAGTCCAATACAAGGGTCATTGATTGCCTGTCCTTTCCGGATTCCCTTAAGCTGTGTGTGGTTCAATGCCTCAAGGCTTATGAGGATATGTCCACAGAATTACGACCTCCGGGGGAGAGGGAGCTTCTAATCGTACCCTGGAAGCCCCACAGGGTGGTGTCTTCACTGACCATAGCCCGCAGGGTTTGGTGGGTTATGCAGGAAGCAGGGGTGGACCTGCTGAATTTTGGTGCACACTTAGCTCAATGAGCAATGCCCTCAAAGGCATTCACTTTGGGCGCCCACTTGGAGGACATTATGAATGTGGCCGATTTGGTCCTCTGAATCTACCATAGGTTCAATTTTCCATCGGTGTTCGATATGGCTCGGCTTGTGGTGAGCAAATTTTAAACTAGCATAATCCTCACCTTCGGTAGTATTTCATCTCAGGATAAATCCCTTCTCGCAGTCCATTCACAGGTTGCACTGCTGGCATGGTCCTAAGATGCACCTGATACCATGCCAACAGTGCGACCCGTAAATGGACTGTCCCAAGATTAAATACTACCTGTGGCATAGACTTAAGAAGGCCTAATGTATATTGTGTTACCTGCTGAGCGTTGAGAACCCCCAGGCTTGATAGCCCGAAGAGGCAAAACTTGTGCCTGCTGCCTGTTGCTTATCTATTCATAATATACCAAGTGTAACACTGTTACACATACCAGAAATGGAAGAAGCTATGCAAAATAAGATTAAATGAAGAAAATTGAATTTGAAATGATGTCGTCTTAATTTTATATAAGGGAGAGCACACTGAACAACTCACCCATGGAGGGAAGAGATCTAATGAGGAAAAACAGCCCATACGAAGGAGATAGAGCTTAACTTTATAAGTCTGTCATGTATTTTGCATTTCTCTATTGGCGTACTTCCTAATGACGAAGTCCACATGTTTTCCTCTCTTAAGGATCTGACAATAAGAAAAAAGGATTCCTTATGATCCGCTTTGTCTAAAGCTATTTTGAACTGCTGATGAGTTCTATCTGTACCCCAAAGGCTGAGGATATTCTAGAGAGCCACTCCCAGCGCCAGGCCTATCTGCCGTCCCTTATGCGATTTGAGTGGAAATGTATATGGGAAAGCAAGGTAATTGAGTGTCAAAGTGAGTATCCATATAATCTGGGATCACCTTCAGATATTGTTGAAGTTTGGGTCACTTCCATAGTAGGTGTATGAGTGTTTCGTGGGCCCCACAATGTCTCCAGCAGTCATCGCTGCTGGAAGGGTTGCCCCTGTGCTGCGCTCTGGTGTGAGATACTAATACATAACTATTTTTGTAGCTGTCTCAGTGCTACCCATGTTACGTGTCGTGTGACACCCCCTGTAGAATATCTACTCCCATTCCTTTATCATGAGCTGCCAACCCTGTTCCTGTTCCCAACGCTTCTGCCCAGGAGATTTAGTTGCTGGTGTGGCCTTCTGCTTAAGGCTATAGTAGTCAGTAATGAGTCGCATATGTATAGTTTTGGTAACTAGCTACCTCTCAAATGTGGTGAGAGGCCTTTGCGCTCCCGGATGCACTGTAGGATGCATTACCCAATGCCTAACATGTAGATATCGCAGTCGCTCTGTCTCTGGAAGGCCATAGTCTGCCCAGAGTTGCTCCAAGGGGAGGGGACCATCTACGTCGAAGAAATGGCCAACGGAGCGGCAACCAGCGCTCTGCTGACATGAAATGCAGCCAGGTTCTGGCCAGGTGTTGAGTCTTGTAACCAATCACTGGTGTGAGCGGGGAGGGAAACGATGTTGGGTCATTATGGGTAGCACTCGATCCCAAACATACATGTTGGATTTAGTGACTGGGCCCCTGTGCTCTCTGTGAAAAAGGTAAATAAGAGGACCTTTCAAAGAGAAGTTCCCGCCACCGTCCTATCCAGGAACAGCCAAGGTTTCTCAGGTGACTCTCGACCATATAGTACAGCAGCCCTGCTTGGTAATATTGCAAGAGATTTGGGAATTACCAGACCACCCTTCCCTGGGGGCAATAGCTTTGATCTCCAATCATACAGGGCCACCTCTCTACCGAAACAAAATTATGCGTTTCTCTTTCTAGGGCTGGTATCATGTCAGTGGGGGTCTCGAGCAGGAGCGCCTGGAAGAGAAAGAATATTCACGGGAGGTTCGTAATCTTCAGTGTAGCTACACAACCAAGTCAGGAGAGTCGGTATAGCCACCTTTGTGCCAGATCTCTTCTAATCTGTTGACAGAGGAGGTGGAAGTTCATGTTCACCGTCTCCTAGACAGTCTGAGCTACTTGGGTACCCAAGTAGGGGTTGGAGATGGATTGCCACTGCATTGGGAACTTACAGGCCAGGAGAGCTGCTGTCTCCCTGGGGACCGAGAGGTTCAGAGCAGGTGAATTCTGGTTGTTTGCCCGAAATCCTGCCACTCCACTGAAGGTCTCCATCTCAGCAATAAAAACCGGGACGCTGGGTGATCCAAAGGCACTATGACATCATATAGGCCGATCGTATGTTCCTCCCCGCCAAAAACAACCCAAGTGATGCGGGTATTGTCAAGCACCCTTTGGGCAAAGGTCTTCATATACAGGGCAAAGAGCAGAGGTGAAAGCGGACACCACTTCTTGTCCCCCTACAGATGAACTCTGACCGTTTACTCTGATCGTCGCTTGGTGTTGGCTATCGTTGCAAAATGCTTGTGAGAACCCAAGCCCAAGAAATGCCTTTTCTGCATCTATAGCAAAAAGCATGATCTGCCGGTTGGACCGCACGGCCTTGTCGAGCAGATGAATAATTTGCTTGGTATTGTCCCTGCATTGTCTATGTGGGATGAATCTCGCTTGATCTGGATCTAAACGCCCGGCATAAGCGGGTTTAGGCATGCTGCTAAAATATTGGTTAACAATTTGATATAGGCATTCAAGTGGGATATGGGTTGTGTAAGAAGCTGGCTCTTTTTATACTATACCAAAGTAAGGTATAGTGTGCAGAGTGTCCAGTGGATCCCCAAAGGTATACTGAGGTAAAAATAGATATCATCTTACGATCTATTTGTGAGATTGATCAACAAGCAAGATGGATGGACAATCGCTTTTCTTACAGGTTTGTAAAATATGCAAATACAGCTGTAATTACTTGTGGAATACTTTTGATTACATTTTAGATTACTTTCTAGATTACTTTTTTCTACTCGGTGTGATATACCTAGATATGACACTGGGACATTTCCTAGATAAAAGGTGAGTAAAACAGTTTGCATACAAAATACACTTTTTTAGGTTCCCATACGATACAAGCACCATCAACACTTAAAAGTTTTTCAGGGAAAACAGTCCATGCAATCCTAAGGAGAAAAATTAGGTTATCGGTTTGCAGGTAAGTAATCTATCTTTAGGGTTGCATTTCTTGAGTTAGAACAAGGGTTCCCCGAGGGTCATGGATGCAGTAAAAAAAGAGCCCTCAGCGGCCTTGGGGCGACCAGGTGCAGCGTGCTGAGGCCCAATGTTAGCCTATGGGGCTAGGGTGGCCGCCTGTTGGTGGCTGCTCTTGGGCAGGCCACAAGGTTGAGGGAGCACAGCTCCTAGGGTTAAGCTCAGGGCAAAGGGGGATCCAAGTTAGCACACAAGGTGCATCCACAGCAGCACAGGGGTGGCCAGGTGCAGGGTTCTTGATAGACGTCGGGTGGTTTGTTGTTTTCAATGGGAAAGCTCCGGTCAGAACAAACACTGCAGGCTCAGGCACGAAGACTTTCTGGAGGCGACCACCTTTTGGAGAGGTATGTTGAGATGCTGGTGGTTGCCTGGACGCCGTCGGATGGGTCACCCAAGCCCGTGGAGCGTCAGGGGCAGGGGGTGTCTTGAGGCGTCTGGTTTTCCTTACCTGCCCCGGCTGTGGTCTGGGGGTATCCTCCAGATGTGGTGTTGGGCCACTCGAACTTGGGCCGTGGGCATCTGGTTCAGAGTGGTGCAGGCTCGCGGATTCGGCTTGAGCCATGGTCTGGTTTCTTGAGTAAGTCCAGTGCTCATGGAGACAAAGTCTAGGGAAGGCAGGATAGGTTCTCTGGGGCTTCCGGCTGCACGAGATGCCGGGATTCCGCTGGAGGCGGTCAAGGTCAGGACAGGCCGGTAGGGCTGGGGCCAAGTCAGTCGGTGTCCTCCTTCCTTCAGCACGGGTCTTCGGTCCTTCTACTTTCTTGTCTGAGGAGGCAAGGTTCGGGGTTGGCTTAAAATACTAAATTAAGGAGCGTTTCAGGTAGTTACAGATCGGGACCAATGGGTCCCTTACTTGGGGTGGGACAACCCCTATTATGCCACCCTCCAGCTGGAGGGGTGCATAAGCCTCACTCTGCTTGGCTGGGTCCCCCCATCTTCAAGATGGCGGGGACAGAGAGTTGTGCTACGCCCGCTTCTCCCACCTGAGGGGTGGGGTTTGCAAAGATGGGCACACCTTTCCTCCTATCTTAGTTTTCCCGCCGAGTCTCCCTCCAAAGTTGGAGTCAGAACCGGTGGGTGCCAGTTTGCTGGGAGCAGCAAGTAGCTGTGCCAGCTCACAAAGGCGGCAAGCCTTTGAAGCTTCCCTTAGTGGACCCTGCCCATCCTGGGAAAGGAGGCTTGGCACCTCGACCCAGGATGTACTTTTTTTCAAGACCCCGAGAGCCAGAGGCTCTCGATCCAGGGGTCCAGAAACATGTTTGGGGGTGGTAGCTGGCGAGCAGCCAGGACACTAGAGTTAGGTCCTTTTTCAGGGGGCATCTCTAAGATACCCTCTGAGTGCATTTGGCATTAAATCCCACACTGGCATCAGTGTGTGTTTAATGTGCTGAGAAGTTTGGTACCAAACTTCTCAGAATTCAGTAAAGCCATTATGGTGCTGTGGAGTTCGTAATGACAAACTCCCAAACCACATACTCTTTATGGCTTTGCTGCACTTACAATGTCTAAGAATGGACTTACACTGTAGGGGTACAGGGTTACAGGGCTCATGCACCTGTAGCCTCACCAGTGGTATAGTGCACCCAGCTAATAAGATGTCTTACCTATACCATAGGCAGTGGTTTGTATGCATGGCACATAGGGATGTGTGCCACGTCGACTCTGCACCAAAACACACAGCCTGCAAAGGGGTGGGGCCAGTTTGCTGGGAGCAGCAAGTAGCTGGGCCATGTCACAAAGACGGCAAGCCTTTGAAGCTTCCCCTTCGTGGACCCTGCCCATCCTGGGAGAGGAGGCTTGACACCTCGACTCAGGATTTACTTTGTTTCAGCACCATAATGGCTACACAGAAAACTGAGAATTTTTGTATTCAACTTCTCAGCACATTAAACCCACACTGATGCCAGTGTGTGATTTAATGAAAATGCACTCAAAGGGAATCTTAGAGATGCCCCCCTGAAAAATTACTAGCCTCTGTTGGGTTCCCTGACTGGTACACACGAGCCTGCCACATGAGACATGTTTCTGGATCCCTAGGGTGGGAGCCTTCACCCCCTGAGCCCAGCAACAAATCCTTTCCTGGGAGGAGGTGTTCACACCTCCCCCAGCCAGGAAGAGCCATCTGTGGCAGGAGAGCTTCAAAGGCCTGGCAGCCTTTGTAATGTGACCCCCAGCCTCTACTGCTATGAGGAGCAGGTCCCCTTCCTGTCTCACCTCCTTTTCGGCGGGAAGACAGGCAGGAAAAATTAGCCAGCTGAGAAGGTGTGCCCACGTCTACCAACCCCACGCATCAGATGGGGGAGGCGAGGTGAAGCCCACTCTTCAGTGCCCCCCATCTTGCAGAGGGCAGGTACTCCCCAATATGGATTAGGGATTGTGCTCACTCCCCTGGGTGGGGTGAGCACACTAAGGGTGTAGTCACCCTAAGGTCAGTAAGCCATTGGCTACTGACCTCGAGACCCCTAAAACGCCCCCTAAATACAGTATTTAGGATGCAGCCCTGAACCAAAAAGGCAGACAAGAACCTGCAAGAAGAATAGAAGAAGGAGGACCGAACAGCCGTGCCAAAGGTAACAAGAGGAGGACAACCTCGGACTTGGTCCCAGCCCTACCGGCCTGTCCCCACCTCTAACTTGTTCCAGCGAAATCCCGGTGTGTCCTGCAGCCAGCAACCTGAACAAACCCGGAGGACCTGCATGCCTTCCCGTGAACACCGGATTTGTTCAAGCAGACTCCAGTCCCGCAAGGATCCGCGGGTCTGCACCACTCTGGACCCCACGCCCGAGTTAGAGTGGCCCAACACCAAGAGGAGGTCCTCCTGGCGATCCTGACCCGAGATACGGCGACCCATGACCTGCCTCAAGCCTCCAGCCGACACCTGCAGCCTCAAACCAGAAGGTCCCCCAAACCGCAACCAGGATCTGGTAAGAATATTCGACCCTAAAAGGCACCCCTTCACCCAACCCCCCACAGCCTTGGGTGGCCCTACTGATGGTGCCTAACCAACCCCCAAGATCCCAACTTACCACTCCAAGTGGTGGTCGCACCCAGAAGACCTTCGTCCCAGAGCCTGCAGTGCTTTTGCAAACTGGAGACTTCTCATTGAAAGCTACTGGGCTTCAGACGCCAAAACAGCATTCTGCACCCGGCCGCCCCAGTGCCGCTGAGAGTGCATCTTATGTGCTGGCCTAAACCCCCATTTGACCTGAGCTTAAGTCCAGGAGCTTTGCTCCCACAACCCAGTGGCCTGCTAGTCAGCAGCCGCCAACCGAAGGCCCTCTTTCCCCATTGGATAACATTGAGCCTCTGCACCCAGCCGCCCTAGTGCCGCTGAGTGTGTAACAAAAGTGCATCCTTGACCGTGGGGTACCCCTGAGTCTAACCCCAGAACACCAACGCCCATAACAAAGTACTTACCTTTAAACCGATAACACTATTTTCCTCTATAGGATAACATTGACTGTTTTTCTATACAAAGTTTCTAAGTGTGGAGTTGGAAAACCTAAAGAAATTCTTTAAAATTGTACTAACTAACAAAAACAATTGGTCTGAAGTTCAGTCTTTGAGTGTGTGAATTCATTTGCTGACTGAGTGTGTACAAAAAAATGCTAAACACTGTCCTCTGATAAAGTCTTACTGCTCGACCACACTACCGCAAATAGAGAGTGAGGTGCTATCTACTTTACCTCTGCCTATTTTCTTTCGTTCCACTGCATGCTATATACAGAGCCAGCTTCCTACAGAGCTGCTGTACGTAGGTCAATCTGGCAAAAGTACTAACTGGCATATTTATGTTTTGGTACAATATTATGACTGCTCCTCCAGGAAAATTCCCTAGTATGTTTCGTGGAATGAAGACTTTTTCAGACTTTGAGCCTGCATTTTGAATTAAATTGGAATCAAAGGATGTAAGTAAACTCTGCTGCAAGCAAAGCAGAATGTCTGATGAGACAGCACAGTTGTATAATGAATGCTTAATATCGGGTAACTTGTATCTGAATCATGCATTCTTTACTGGGAATACAATCAATGTAAATTATGCTTTGGAATTCTCCCAAAACACTTTCTTCTTCAACAGTCTCATCTGGCTTGCGCCGTTAATGATCTTGAAAGCCAACAGTGTGATTATAGCTTTTGGTATTTGACAGTGGAAACCAGGGACCATTTCTGTTTCGATGTGCTGATGTTTCTAGGATGCAAAAATGATTAATTGAACCAAAATGGGTCAAGGGAAAACATCTATTTAATTTTTAGAAGGTGTATTCTAGTACAAGGGGTCCTGATGAAGTAGAATTGGGTGTATTGACATTTTTTGTAAACTTTGTAAATGCATTTGTTGGTTGAAATGGATTATGAAGTATACAGTTTAATTTACGGTAACTAATTTATTGACATTACATTTGAAGTATTACCTTAGGGATACATTCAGGAGTACTTCAGCTCGCAGCATTCTCCATTCCCGCTGCCTTCCCTGGAAGCAGTCTGCTTGTGAAGGGGGTGTTTGTGAGCCTGCTTTTTGTAATATGTTTGTATTTTGTTTTTTTTCTTTCACTGCTTGTTAAGTGTTTTCTTTTGTTTCAGACCAATGATTTGGCCGTGGTGCACCTGGGTGTGAAGTTCAGCTGCCGGTTCACTCAGCGTGAAATCCAGGAGCGGTGGTATGCTCTGCTGTATGACCCCGTAATTTCCAAGTACGTGTAGCTGATGGGAAATGCAAGCTGATTTTCCAGGGCTGGGCTACTGTTCTCCTGAAAGATACCGCACTTTGTCGGGTGGCATAGTGGACTTTTGGGGATATGGGGAGATTTCACGACATGACCACTGTCTCAGAGGCTGGGAGAACAAGAGTGCTTTGCTTTTGTTCCATATTGTTTACTCATTTCAGGGAAATTCTAAATTTCCCTGAATCTGTGACAAACTCTTACAGAACAATCCAACCTGCCCACTGGTTTGCTGAAAAATCTCCAGATAGCCTTCTAAGTCGATTAACCTCGCTTAACTTCTTTCTCTCATTTGTTAAGTTTCTATTTATATGGATTTAGCCATATTGCTCAGTTCTTTTCTTGATTTCATTATTTGTCTAGCTTACAATCTGCATACATTTTAATGAACCTGTTGATTGCTCTCTGCTTCTGTTGCTCTTTCTCAGCGTTCCTCTCCCTTCTGTTATCTTGCGCTTAATTCTTCTTTTTCACTTTCCTTTATTAGTTTTTCCCTTTTATATATGTGTATCAGATTACCTCTTAAACCATATCTCCATTCTCACTTATCTCCTTTATTTTTTCTTTCCCACCATATACTCCTCCGCATGTTTTCACCCTCTTTTACATTCCTGTCTTCTGCTATAATATCCCGCTCCCTCCTGAACTTGTGCCCCCTCTACCTTTCTTCCTCCCTTCTCTTTACCTTACTTTCTCTCCCTCCCTCTTAAGCTTTGATTAAGAGAGACATGGACATTTGGAGCTGTTGGTGAGTTCTAGTGAAATCAAGTAACCTGTACTTAGGAATTCATGAAGTATGATAAACCGTACCAACTATTAATTTACCTCTAAAAATGGGACATGAAGTGTGTACTTTTGACGCGTTCTGCATCAAAATCCACATGAACCAGTACTTACCGGTCTTTTCACCACCATTAAATCCTGATGTCCCAAAATTTAAATGGTAAAATTCCAGAGGGTGTGAACTTCATTTCACCACTAGTAATTTTATCCCCTGCAGAAAGAGGTGGCTGCACAAGGGCTGCAACTTAAGGAAAAACTTTTAATCAAAGCCTTATTGTTAGTATTTTATCCTTCGACAACCCCTATTCTGTCATATGACTTCTCCCTAATATTTATCTTGTACGGTAACATACCACTGAGGTAGTAGTAATGCTTCTCAACCTTTGATAAAGCAAGAGGCAGGAGAGAGTGGAAGGGGGTGCTAGAATGATGTATTATGGCATGAAGATTAGACTGAAGCGGCTTTGACGAGGTGGGGAGTCCAGAGTTAACACATCGGAAAGTGTGTGGATTACTGCAGCTGAACTGTAGTGAGTATGGGAATTTTAACTTATAGGGTGGATGTGTGAGGATCAAAAAGCAAAAGTAAAGTTGGACCAGGGGAGTGGGGATGGTGCTGGTAATGTAGTAGCCTAGTATAAGGATGCAACTTGAAGAGCAAGGTCTGAAGTTGGCAATGCAGTGGGTTTGAGGAGTATCTTCAGGGGGTCTAGTACATGGATGGTTACAATTTCAAGCTGATGTGTGAATAGGATCTCTAGGTATTTCCTAAAGTGAATGTCAGATGCCTATACATAACATATCTTTTCCGTTCTACCTACTCTCTGTGTCCTCTCTACCATACAGTGCTGCTGCCTCCTCTTACATATCTGCTCTCATTAATTCTCACACTCTTCTATCCTCCAAACTTCCATTTTCCCACTTTACTTCACCTCATACACATATTATCACCCAAGTTGTACCCTCCTAACCTCTTTCAGTCTCCGGCATCATACGTTCACTCAATCGTTTGCTTACCTTTCACCCTTTTTTTCTCTGCTTCTCCTGTTTCCACGCAGACTGGCCTGCCAGGCAATGAGGCAGCTTCATCCCGAGGCCATTGCTGCAATCCAGAGCAGGGTGCTGTTTAGCAAGGCGGAGGAGCAGCTCCTTAGTGTCATTGGCTCGGTAAGGACCTGCTGCCCATTAGCTGTACTTCACTTTAGAATTTAATGCAATCATTTTGTTTTGTATGCTCTTCTCCTAAATGCATCTGGTTCCTTTTTGGGGCTCTGTAAATGCTAGCGGAGCGCTTCTCTCTGTACCCCTGGTAACTATTGGACTAAATGATGGAATACACACATTAGCTGAGGAGAAGCACACACATTAGTTAAGGAGAACAACAGGGAGAAATGGCAGGTCTTCTCTTCTACCTTAAGTGGAAGAAGATTGTTGCTGTGCCTAGACCAACTGGACAATGGGGATAGAGCACTTTTCTTTCTGAGTACCCTGAAGGTTCCAACATTCTTTTTCCCAGCACAAGTACATAAAAGTATTGCTTGGTGTCCAATCCCTTTGCCTAAGTACTTGTATAATACAAACCTAACTAGGAAAGAAAGGGGTAATGAACAGTGGTGTGAGCTCTAGAATGTTTGTTGGGCAGTTTTCAGGTGTATTCATATTGTTTTGGGAGGTTTTACAATTGAAATCTTATTTTAAAGACCTTCTTATGTTGCATGCATGTTTCTCACACTTTCTTCATCATTGCAGTTTGCGAGCAGAGACTAAATAGTTTTTTTAATTTATTTATTTTTATTAGACGAGCCAGCCCACATTGGACACCTTTCAGGAGCTGCTGAACAAACATCCTGATGTTTTCTATCCATCCCGCACGGCCAAGTCCTTGCAGGTGCACTGGCAGCTACTGAAACAATACTACTTGCTTGAAGATCAGACAGGTATCACCTGGCATGCATTGCCCTGCTGTTTCTGTTTTTATTTGTTTGGACTTTTTTGAATAGCACTGCATCACACATCTTTCTGCTTTTGTCCCTCTTGCTGCTTACCTGCATACCAAGGAGCAAGTGCAGGATTAGGAGATCAGACCGGGGAGGTGTGTGCCTTTAGCAGTTGGTGTGTCTTATTGCATGCGTTTATGGACGAGCCATGTTATCGTGGCGTTTACCTCTAGTGGTGCCTAGTGATTGAAGCAGTTAATGATTGGCCAATATACACAAAGTCGGAGTACCATTGTGCCGTGAGGTGCAGTATTTAACATATTTGTGGGGACTTTCTGAGGAGGTTCTGGACATGGTTTGGAAGCAAGTGCCTTGTATCCTACTAGTTTGCTCAGTTGCTCCTCTGTCTTGCACCCTACACTCATGCAGTTTTGTTTTTTGCCCTGTGTGTTTCCTTAGGTGTCAGATTACTCATGAAGGTAAGTACAGGAGATGGTGCTTTTAACGTGTCCTTTTTAAATGTACACATTCCCACATTTGGAAAACTGAGGGTATGCCCTATTGTGGTCATTTTAGAGTTGCTTAACCAAAAAAGAAGACATTCTACATAGGTGAAACGAAAGATGTGCTAAACTATTAACAATGTTGAATGGCCTAATGTTCCAGCTGCATAGATGTTTATGCAACCAGAAGATTGCATCACCTATGAGAGAGCATAGTGGTTCATGTACTCTGGGTACAGATCTTTGTGGCATGGGCACAATTCCCCAAAGTATTAGGATAGCTCACTGGATACATGCAACATTCATAGAGAACTGTCTACACCTTACAAGTATAATGTTCTCCTTTCAACAGTTCTGCAGTTTTGGAGCCTTTGCTATCTTTTAACAAGCCAGTCTTGAAGCTTGTATTGCTACCTGGTAGAAAATGTTATTGGGCCCAGCGTTCCGTAGACCGACTGCTTGACAACAGAGACCTGCACCTTATGACCAAAAATGTTTTTCACATCCCTCTCCAGTGTTATGAGCCTTCTCCAATAGGTTGAACCCAAACACCATTTGTTACAGCCCCTCCACACTAAGTCTATTAAGAGGCTGGACTTGATGCTTTGAAAATTCTTTGCCTCTGGTAACCTTGCTCTGCCTGACAGCATAACAAAGTCTTCCACATTATGGTAACTAAAGGTTTTGACAGTTCAAAGCCTTTATGAAATGTGGCCTAGATTCTGCAGACATCTTGGTTCGACACATGGGTATGGCTGTCACCTTACGCTGCCATTCTTGAATGTGTTCTGTGGATTCACTGGAAATGTTCGGGCAACCCTTGTGGGCAGGCATTACGATGGCAAGCAGCTGTTTGGTGGGAAGGCCAAGTCCTCCCGATCCATTGTGTTCTGCTGGGCCTGGCTCACTGACAAAGCAATTTCAGCAGCAGCAGTTCAGGAACAAAGTTTTCAAGGCTACTCCGGGGATCAACAGTTTTAGCTATGTTAAAATTTGCAGCCAATGCAACACTCAAAAAATGTATCACTCCTTTCGGAGCAGGGGTGGCTCTAAGGGATGCCATCACCAAAAACAATAGAACCTTAAGTACCCACCAACTTCCACTGGCTCTGATGCTTCAAAACCTATTTGACTGCCCTCTGTATGGTACCAACTACTGGTGGGGTTGGGGGGAGTGGGGAAAACCTCCCACTTGCCCACCAGGTAGGGAGTCTATCATTGTGGAAGGCTAGCTAATACATAAGGGCTATGTCCTGCCATTGCTGTCCTCTGCTCCTCATCACCCTCCATTTACAAGAACTTCAGCACTTATCTTGCTGTTGTAGGTGGAGGTTTCTGTTCTGATGAACAAAGGGGCAACAGAGGTGTTGCCCTTTGAGGAATGGGGTGCAGGATTTTATTATTTTTACTTCTTGGTTCCCAAGAAAGACCAGAGCCTAAATTCCATCCTGGACCACCACATTTTAAATCTTTTTATTTAGCAGCATTAGTGTGAGAAGGTATGTCTGACCATCTTATCCCCCAGATGTTTTGGTTTTTGATCACCTGGGTTTTGACATTTTACTGTGGGGGAGCCTCATAACATGTGACTCATCCACTGTAAACTCATGGTAAAATGGATGTTCAGGTTTTCTGCGAGTGTCTGCCTTTTAAGGTTAGGCGCCTGCAAAGCAGTCAGGTAATGGGCATTTGTCTGGTTACACTTGAACATGTGTACACATGTGAGTGGACTTCACATGGGAGACTCCTGTCGTGCACAGCCCAAGAACTGTGCACAGGTAGGCTGGTGCAGAAGGGATTATGCAGATTTGGATCGTGACCTGGAATAGGCCTTATAATGTCGGTGTACACATGTAAGGGATAGTCAGTGTGCTTTACTGGTTTAACTGTAGAGACACTCTTATACTCCTACGGCAAAGGCTGCCTTAGGGCGCAGCTCCAATTCTCCTTGATGGTAGAGGCTCCAGAGTTATACCTCCGTACATTGTAATTATTTAAAATGAACATTTCTGTTGAGTCTGAAAGCATGTCTGTGCAGCTTATGGGTCATCCAGGAATGTTCTATTTCTCTGACTCGGTTCAGGATCAGATCCCAGGCCTTTTGGCACCCTGTTGAGCAGGGTTAATTTCTTTTCTCTCCAGCAGCAGGAATAAAGGCCTCACCCCACAAAGGGAACAATTACCATTAATTTGGTCAGCTCCTCAGAAAGAAGGGGTGGTGTGGACTGCTCTGTATCAACTAGTTGTCTGTCATCCTGTGCCAGGTAGAAGGCCTGTCCCAGGCCACTCAACAAAGGAGGGAGTCCATACTTCTGGTCCCAAACCAGTGGGGGGCGGCTTCTTTGAAGATTTACTGGGGGAAGGCCGTGGCAGTGATGTCAGCGAGGGGCGAAGCCAAGAGCCCATGTGGCAAGTGACTCCTTGGGTGACGGCATCTCGAGCTATCCCAGAAGACTGTGCAGGGAGGTAGGAGCAAGGGTGGAGAGATGATAATGCACATCAGGATAGGCCAGAGTCACGGTCCTGCTGGACACTCCCGTACCCACTGAAAGGTCCTTCACAGGGTAGATAGCTCTCTTTGTTGTACTTTTCTTCTGGACACTGGACTTGGAGGCAGCTGCCATGGACAGTTGGAACGAGGTACCCCCTGACTGCCATCTGGCCCCAGGACTCTAACTCTGATTGACCCCAGGACCAATGGGGGGGTACTCCCCAGAACCAGGAAAGCTGGCCCCCTTACACCTACTGTGGATTTGGGGGTCTTTTGGCAGACCACCAAAGGTGTCGGGTCACCCTATAGTCCACGGGGGTCCGGAATACAAACCGAGACCAACGCTGGAGCCAGAGAGAAAGGATATTTATTACAATCTCATGAGATGGAGAGGCATCAACAACAGACACCCATAGCTGTCTGAGGAGGCAGTCTGCAGAATGGTCTTACTTTACAGCTTATATACCCTTTATCCTGCCCCAGGCATGTAAGGGAGTTGTAAAAATAATACTTTATTGCATTCCTAAACAAATAGTCAATCTGGAGAATCAGCAGGTGAGTAGCCTTTGGGGGCTTTCGCAGGATATGGGCAAAACATTATAATTACATAGTACACAGAGGTCACTCTGATTAATTGGCACTGCAGGGCATAGCATGATTACATGTTAAACAAAGGTTAATCTGATAAGCACGGGTAACGGTGAGGCCCCTGCAGGGTTTAGGCGAAAAGCATGTTTATACAATTGAGTCCACAAATATTTAGCTGTTTACCACTGCAGGGCACAGGTGAGAGGTATGATTACACAGCAAGCAGGGATAGGCCTGTTGATGGACGCCTGCAGGGCGTAATGTACTTTGTGAGGACGATAAACATCTGAGAAACTCCCTGTCCGACTGGTTGAGCATGGGCTGGTCAGTTTGTGGCAGGCCAAAGCACGAACAGAGTGTCAGTGCAGGAATGTAAGAGGTCAAAAGTGGAGCTCCAGAGTGTTCGTGATACAGAGAGAAAGTTAGTCATGAAGGTTAAAGCATGACATGGTAGAGTGAATCACAAAATGGTGGAGTGAATGGCAAGATAATAGACCCACTTTTCCACACTACTGAGGACCAGTTGGGAGAAACTCTGGGCTCTGCGCAAGGATTGGGAGGCAGAGAGAAACCAAAGCAAAAGGCTGGCTTAGAGAGCCAGGGAAATCCGCTCCCTGTAAAGTTTGCCACCTTGGAGGCCAGGAGTCCTGAAGAAAATGCTCCAGGTGGCTAGGGCTGGCCACCAAGAGCAAAACAACACTAAAAGCGTATAAATCTGTCCAACAGGACCAGAGATATGCCTCGGGGAAGCAGGCGACCAAAGCTGGTGATGAAGCGCATGGGGCTCCGCCACCGTCCTTATCTGTGCCTCTCTGGGCTGGACCAGGGAATGGAGGCTGCCCTGAGCCAAAGAAATGCAGGAAGCACTCTCATGCTTTTCCTGTGCCGGGCCCGAGAAGGTAATGATCGAGGGAGCGCTATTGTGCCCCTGCCCCCTCCTCCCCCCCGCAACCACCATGCGAAGAAGGGGCCCAGAACCCATCCCTGGGCCCCAGTGAGGAAATAATGATGGAGATTACCATCATGCCCCGTGAAGCTGTATGGGAGCCCAGGACCCCATCCCTGAGCCCCAACGAGTGGAATATGAATTTGGGGAGAACCATTACACTCCCTGCGATGACCAAGGCGGCCTCAGGACCCCATCCCGGGGCCCAGCACCAAAGAAAAGCCGGGGAGCATGCTCCACGAATACCAAAGCAGGCCCAAATCCCTGGGCCCTTAGAAGAAGAAGCCCCAATGTGGCCGCCAGCCCAGCTGCACAGCATGCATCTGCCCGACCAGTAGGGGCGCGCCTGCTCCAGCGGCAGCACTCAAGTGTGCTGGCTGCGTGGGGAGCCTGTGAGAGCAGTCTGGGTGGACTCCCTGAGCTGCTCTCCACCATATAAAAATGCAGTTGGGGGTGCCCTGGTAGGACCGGGCACCCTAAGCCTCAGAAGCCATGGTGTGATGCAGCGCAAAGGTAAAACAAAAGCCTACAGTAAAACTGATACGGCTCTCCCCAGTGTGTCAAGGATCCTCCTCAGTAGAGGAGGCTGTTCATCCACAGGAGCAAAGATGAAATGTCCCACACACTGCCAGACACCAACGACCCAAGCGAGAAGAGAAAACTCGCTCAAGGTCAGCTGCTACCAAAAAGTGTGGGGGGAATTTTCCCAGGGAGTATACCACTCTCCCCCAGCAAGGAAGATGTAGCTGCAGTCTCGATGGCAGGAGATGGCTGTAAATAAAAGTACAACAATACTAACCTCACCAACACTTTACAGGACTGATACATAAGTGTTCAACATAGTATTCCACTTACCTCACCAGGTGAGCGTCAGGGCTTTAAAGCTAGCAGTCAAGGCGAGTACCAAGAGGTACCAAGGGAACTGGAGTGACTACCAGCAAGGGTATCTTTGAGGCAGTAGATACACAAGGGGTACAATTCCAGTCCGGCTCATAAACTGAAGACAGAGCAAGACTGGGGCCACAAGCGCAGCTGATGACAAGCTTGTGCCACTTATAGAGCTAAAGACAAAGTGACACAGAAATCCCCACTTCCTGCTCTTAAACTTAAGACAGAGCGGAGTGAGGAACGGATAATACACCATACAGACAATTCCAACAAAATACACACCGCGTCCAACTCGGGGGTAAAGGACGGAGCGGAGCGGGTGTATCTAGAATACTAAGCGCAGCACGTAACACAAACAAACAAACAAACCCCGTTGATCAATCTGCACAGACAACAGAAACGATCTACGAGCAATAACAAGTCTGAGGAAACAAGGAGCGAAGGAAAACTGGGGAAACAATGCGGGAGGGAGAGAAGGCACCGGGGAAGGGCGTGCCGGGAAAGGAGCAGGTAGCGGGAAAGAGCGGGAGGAATTGACCACGGGCAGGAACCGGGCAGGGGAAGGAAATACCGTAACTCAAGGACGATACCACCGGAACAAGAAAGGAGCACAAACGGGGTCAATAAGGCATAACAGGATCTCGGAAAGATACAGGAACCTCACGGAGCAGGACGCTGAGTAGAGGGGGCGTGGTCACTAACAAAACAGTAAGCCAAGCACGGATTCGCGGGTGAAACTTCCTTTTCTGTCAGTTAGGGAGTGTCACCAAATACCATTGTAAAAGGATTGTCAGAGATTTAGGGAATGTCACAAAAGAAGCTCAGGGGCACAGAACAATTGTAAAAAGGAGCATTCTACGCAGCCCTGAGGAATCTACGTTGAACACTCATGAATGGGGTCAAATCCGACCACCCCTAACACAGTGCAGCTGAAGGGTCGCTGTTCAAAGATGCACAGCCAGCGCAAGGAGCGCCCCATAATGCCCTGCAGGACTTGGCCGCATTTTCTTACACCATTCGCTCGTTTTGGCTTTGTGGTGGACCCAGGAGAGCGGGGTCACCCCCTAAGCAGTAAGGAAGCTGTCGGGGAGCTGCAGGAGCAGGGCAGTCTCCCTCCAGGAGTCGTCGCAAAGACCCCGCCCTATTGTGGCTGGGACATTACAAAGATAAACGGTTTCAAGTGTTTTAAAGATTATCGAGGTCGGAACTTTTGTTTCATTGCTTGATAAAAGTTAGCCCACTGGAGGCGAAGGTTATGGCTAAAACCAGTTGTGGCCTGAAAAGGGTTAATATGAGTTTTTCAAATTAAGAGACACTATCTAGGGGTGAAACGTGGTAATTGCACATGTGCATTCACCAAAGTGATGTCCTTTAGTGACTATGTGTAAGAATGTAGAATTTTTGTTGATGCTGCAAACACCCTCTAGGGGTGAGAACTATGATTACATAAATGCTGTGATTATAATTATGTTTCCTTTAGAGGCTATGTTGAAAGTGCGTATTTCAGGCTAAAAATAACTGATTACACAAATCACCTACACATCCCTAGACATATTCTCTTTTGAATGCTTTATTGAAGTAATGACGCTGACAAACACACATATGCCAAATAAAACATGCGGTTCGAGGCATGTGGGCTGCTGAATTCATATCTATAGCATAGATCGCCGCCTAGTGTTGGGTCCGGATGATTGCACATTGTTGTCCTGGAAGAGTCTTCGAAGTATCACAAGATAGGTGGCTCCTCCCCTGGACTACAGTGCGCATGGGCATCAACTCCATCCTCAGATTGTTTTTTTCCGCCATTGGGTTCGGATGTAATTTCGTTATCTCCAGTTCGGAATCAACATAAACTTTTTCGAGGCCCGAAGGCCTTTTTCAAACCGTCGGTATTGTTTGCGTTCGGTGCCCGGTTCTATTCCGACTCAGTTACCGAGTTGGATATCCAGGGAGTCGCATGACTATTGGTGATCGAGGCCCAGTCGACGCAGCAAGACCTTCGACGACACACCATGGAAACCGAAGACGTCTGCTCCCCTGTCGACACCCTCATCTTCCGAGGTGTCGGGGCAACCCGAGCCGAAGAAAGCTGTCGGCCCGGTGAAGTCGGGCAAAGGCGTCGAGCCGAAGTTGGTCAAGGGCGTCGAGCCGAGGTCCAAGAAGGGCGTCGAGCCGGAGTCAAGCAAGTCACGCAAGGGTGTCGAGCCGAAGTCCAAGAAGGGCGTCGACCCGAAGTCCAGCAGGGGCGTCGAGCCGAAGACTGGGGCCCCGAAACCGGTTACCCAGGCCGCCGATCCGAAGCAGTCGACGTCTGCTGTCACGGAAGGAGGGCGTAGCGCCCCTAAGAAGGATGCTCCTACGCCACGGCTGGAAAAGCCCAAGTCATCGACGCTCAAGTCTTCACATCTTAGTGGACCGAGATCGTCTGTCGGGTCGACGAAACCGTCCGCTTCCTTTACGAAGCAGGTCTCGGACTCCCTGAAACGTATCAGGGACAAGGCTTCGGCGGAAGAACCAAAGACACCTTCCGCCCCGAAGCAATCTGTCCCAACGTCAAAGTCTTCGACGCCAATCCTCTTCACGTTGCCGCAGAAAGTGGCACCAAAGGCCTTCGCACCACGGCCGGTGCCCGAAGCGCACTTGCAAGGTTCTGCGGGGTCGAAGCCTGCTCACCCGGCTGGGGGCTTGAAGCATCGACCACCATTGGTAGAGGAGCAGTCGGAGCGTTTCATCGATGCCGACACCGGGAAGCTTACGCTTTACAAAAGAAAGATTACGGCGACACAGCCTTTGGAGTCATACACAATTCCTCTAAAGTGCAAAAGGCCTGCTTCAGATTCACCAGTCTTGGTCGAGTCACTGGTTCCTCGGACTCCAAGAATTGCCACACCCTCACCAACTTATTCGGATGTGGAGGATGCTGGGGATGAGGACGAGGAATACAACTTTCCTGCCAACACAGATCCTGATGAACAACAGGACTCATGGGCAGAGGCAGGAGACCAAGGGGATCAGCAACCCGCCCATGACCCTCAGGTCTACAACGTCAAGACCTCTCCCACTGAGGATTCTGCGGCATTTAATGCCTTAATTGAGAGGGCGGCAAAAAACCACGACGTTGAGCTGCATGCTGACCCTGTTGAGGTGGACTTCCTCTTTGACACTTTTTCAACAGCTGAATAGACTGTAAAGACTCTTCCAATGCTAAAGGGGGTCCTGAAACATGCTGCGGACATTTTTAAGGAACCCACGCGGTCAAGGGTAGTCAACCCTAGAATTGAAAAAAAATACAGACAGGCACCTGGCGATCCTACCTACATCAAGGGCCAGTTGCCATTGGACTCTCTGGTCGTTTCTAATGCCCGTAAAAGGGAGAATTCGCAGACCACTGGTGAAGCTCCTCCCCCGGACAAAGAATCCAAAGTGCTGGAGGCATCAGGAAAGAGAGTAGCAGCTCAGGCGGCCAATATCTGGCGTATCTCTAACACGCAGGCACTCTTGGCTAGATACGACGGGGCACACTACGACACACTAGAGACCCTGTTGCAACATCTACCAGATCAGTATAAAGAGGCAGCGGAGATGCTTATCCAGGAAGGGAAGCTCATCTCCAACGCTTCCATTAAGTGTGCACTAAACATTGCGGACACTGCAGCCAGGGCAATTAACACCAGTGTGATGTTAACACGTCAGGCATGGCTCAGAATCTCCGGGTTTAAGCCGGAGATACAAACTACCATCCTCAACCAGCCGGTAAACCCTGACAGATTATTTGGTCCTGAGGTGGATACCACCCTGGAAAAAATAAAGAAGATACCGAGACTGCTAAGTCCATGGGAGCTCTCCAGTCCCAACAGTTTAGAGGGAGCACTTTTCGTCGCTCAGGCAACAGAGGTGTTACCAGAGGCCAGATGTCCCAGCAAACACAATTCAATAAAGGTGGGGCGCAATCCTCTTACACCAAGCAAAGTAGAGGAGGTTACCGGGGCAACCGCACCAAGGGCAGAGGCAGGGGCAACAACAACTCCCGTTCCTCCGCCTCCAACAAACAGTGACGCCCTGTCACTGCCCCCCGACCATTCCACACCTGTCGGGGGGGGAGACTCCAGCAGTTCCTGCCAGTCTGGAAATTCTGATAGATACATCTGCCGTGTGGATTCCTCACCTTGTGAATACCCCCTTGCGTCAGCAACATTCGGAAATTCTTTTTTCGTAGCCTCGCGCCGACGTGGACTCCTGACGTCATAGAGACACGACCTCGCTCGCGACTCCGCTGACGTCACCGACGCCTATAATAGGCCCACGCCGGCGTGATGACATCAGTTCCCTTTTTTCCGCGTCGTCGACGCTAACGGTTATCGGGAATCTCTGTAGCCAACGGATACTTTGTTGTCTTTATTATTAACATTTTCTGCGTCTCTGTATCCTGTCTTTTCGACAATGTCTTCAAAAAAGACCGGCTTCAAGCCCTGCAGAGAATGCGGCAAAATGATGTCCATTACCGACCCACACAGCGACTGCATCTGGTGCTTGAGCTCGGACCATGATGTGGAGGACTGCTCTTCGTGTAAGAAAATGAACCCGAAGGCCCTGAGGGAGAGAGAGGCGAAGCTCCTGGTGGCTAAAATGAAAGCTGGAAAAGGAAAATCGTCGAAGTCTCGTTCTCGAAGGGCGAGGTCGAAGTCGAGATCGAGGTCCAGGTCTAGATCTAGAGGAAGGTCGTCTTCGAAGTCGGCTTCGGACCATGTTTCGAAGAAGAGGAAACATAAGAAGAGGAGACATGAGTCCCGACGTCGTTCTGGTAAGGAGTCGGGGTCGAGGTCGAGGTCACCGAAGGTTCGTTCGAAGGTGGTGACCATTGAAGTTTCGGATCCAGAACCTGAAGGTGAGGCTTCCCCTTCTGAGTCACGGGCGCCGTCTCCGGCTCCGTCTCCGACTCCGAATCCGGCTCCGAATCCATCTCCGGCGCCGTCCCCGGTCCGAGATGAGGAGGAGCCTCATGAGGATGAGGGTTCTGAGCCCTTAAATGAGCCGAATCCGAACGCTCCTCGAGACAGGCCTGAAGGTTTTCATCCACCATTTCCTGCCCCAGGCCAGGACCCTTCTGCGTTTCTCAACGCGATGTATGGAGTCTTTTCGAGGTCATGGTACCCCTCTGGTGCACCTTCGGGTCCCATGGGTCCTTTGGCGTTTAACTTAGGAGTCCCTCACTCCTACCCTCCGGCTCCGTTTATGCCTTACATGCCGGCTCCGACACCGCCGTGGCATTTTCCGGCTCCACCGAAGCCGTCGACGCCGGTTCCGGCGTCACCAGCTCCGGGTCGACCTAGAACACATCCCTCTGAACCTGCGGATTCGATCCCGACGTCGATTCCGAATCCGTCGGAGCCGATGGTGGATCCGAGGGCAAAACGGGTCAAGATGAGATCCAGAAGAGAGGCTCAGCGCCTTCTGGAGGAAAGGAGGTTTTTGGACTCACAATCTGATCTCGAGGAGGGTGAGTTGGATGAAGATACTTTTGAAGATTTGGCAGAAGCAGGAAGCCTGGATTTCTCTCCAGAGTGGGAGTTACCATCAGGTTCTAGTACTCCTTCTAAGGACATTCAACCCTATCATTTGATTATGAGAAAGGCTGCCAGTCTGCTTAAGTTGACTTTGCCTACAGCAGAATTCAAATCTAATATTCTGACTGAAGTACTCCATTCTCCGAGTTCAGTGGTGGAACCTCTTCTTCCTTTCAATGAGGCTCTAACAGAGCCCATTCTGGAGGTGTGGAAAAAACCTTTGTCTGCTCCAGCTGTCTCTAAAAGTGTAGCCAGAAGATACAGGGTTGCCCCTGATGATCCTGCCTTTTTAACCTCTCACCCTTCACCGGAGAGTTTGATCATTCAGGCTGCATGCTCCAAAAAGAACATTAGTGCTTTCCCTCAGGTTCCTTTTGAGAAGGAAGCAAAGAAGCAGGATCAGGTGGCAAAGAAGTCCTTCTCCTCTGCCAGTATGGCATTGAAGTCATCAAATGCCACTTGCTTGATGGGGAGATATTTACACGCTCTGATGGACTCTTTACATGTTCTGGTTCCAAAAGTTCCTGATGACAGCAGGAAGGATTTTGAGGAAGTCATCTCTGACGCTCAGGCAGCGGCTCGCCAGGTCATTCAGAGCGGTTTGGATACTGTAGACTCTGTGGCGCGCATTATGGGCACTGCTGTCGCTACTAGGAGGTCTGCCTGGTTGAAATCCTCTGACTTTTCGGCTGATGTTCAGGCGACATTATTAGATCTTCCTTTCGATGGTTCAGGCCTTTTTGGGAAGAAGGCTGATGCGGCCCTTGAGAGGTTTAAGGATTGCAAGGCGACTGCTAAATCCCTGGGTCTCCAAATGAGAGGTTCTTCAACTGGCAGAAGATTCAGAGGTTTTGGCCGTCCTGCCTTTCGGAATTCCCGGCAAGGCCAACAGCAGCAGCAGCAACAACAGCAGCAGCAAAACTCCTTATACAGGTCCTACAGGGGAAAGCAAAGAGTGCGTCCTCGTGGACGTCAGGTCTCTTCCTCCTCCACTTCCTCCAACCCTCCTGCCCCTGAGAAGCAGCCCTAGATCCGACATTCAGGATCATGTGGGTCCGGTTGGGGGCCGGCTTACCCATTTTCTACAGGATTGGGAATCGGTTACGTCAGATCTTTGGGTTCTCAATCTTGTAGAAAATGGGTATGCCCTTCCCTTTCGGGAATTCCCTCCCAATTTCCCTCCTTGCCAAGGGTATTGCTCCGAGGAGCATCTGTCTCTTCTGCAAGAGGAAGTTTTAACTCTGATAAGAAAGGGTGCGATAGAGGTGGTCCCAGAGCAGGAAAGGGGTCAGGGATGCTACTCCCGGTATTTCCTGATTCCGAAGAAGGATGGCAGGCTTCGTCCAATCCTGGATCTCAGGATCTTGAATCTCTATCTGAAACAGGAGAAATTCAAGATGCTCACCCTTGCTCAGGTTCTTCAAGCGCTGCAAGAAGAAGACTGGATGGTGTCACTCGACTTGCAGGATGCTTACTTTCACATCCCAATCCTGAAGTCGCACAGGAGGTATCTCCGTTTTACGGTGGGATCGCAGCACTACCAGTTTGCGGTCCTTCCGTTTGGACTTACTACTGCGCCTCGAGTCTTCACCAAGGTGATGGCAGTGGTGGCGGCACATCTCAGAAGGTCAGGGATTCCGGTATTCCCTTATTTAGACGACTGGCTGATCAAAGCGGAGTCGTCAGAGAGAGTGCTCCATCATTTGCGGGAGACAACCCAGTTGTTGTACAGGTTGGGTTTTTCAATAAATGTACCCAAGTCTCACCTGGTGCCCTCCCAGCGCAACCTGTTCATAGGTGCGGTACTGGACACAACCGTATGTCGTGCATTCCCTCCCCCTCAAAGGATTCGCGACATACGGGAGATGATTCCTTTGTTTTACAATGGAGCGGTCGTTCCAGTCCTGAAGGTCCTTCGCTTGCTCGGTCTGATGGCTTCATGCATTCTGTTGGTCAACCATGCACGCTGGCACATGAGGGCGCTCCAGTGGTGTCTCCGCAGGCAGTGGTATCAGCACAGCGGAGACCTCAGGGAGTCAGTGAGGATCTCCAGAGAAGCTGCAGCGGATCTGTCTTGGTGGGGCGTGGAAGGCAATCTGTCCCAAGGAAAGCCTTTTCAACTTCCCCCATCGGTGGCCACGGTGATAACGGATGCATCCACTCTCGGGTGGGGTGCTCATCTGGGGGATCTGGAGGTCAAAGGCCTTTGGTCTCCAGAGGAAAGGTTGCTTCACATCAACCTTCTAGAATTGCGGGCGATACGTTTGGCGCTCAAGGCCTTCCTCCCTTCCCTTCGCAGTCAGTCTGTTCAAGTCCTGACGGACAACACGACTGCGATGTGGTACATCAACAAGCAGGGAGGAGTAGGGTCGCAGTGTCTCTGCAGAGAGGCGCTGCGTCTCTGGTCCTGGGTTCAGGACCATCAGATTTGTCTGATGGCAAATCATCTGGCCGGTGTTCTGAACGTTCGTGCGGACAGTCTCAGTCGGCAGTTCTCTGCCGACCACGAGTGGAGGCTGCACCCGGAGGTGGTTCACGACATCTTTCAGATGTGGGGGACTCCTCGGGTGGACCTGTTTGCCACTCGCGAGAATGCGCACTGCCTGTCGTTCTGCAGTCTCCAGTATCCGATGCAAGGAGCCTTGGGGGACGCGTTTCAGTTGAGTTGGAAAGATCAACTCCTTTACGCGTTTCCCCCCATACCCTTGATTCCTCGGGTTCTGAGGAAGATTCGCCAAGACCGGGCCCAAGTCATATTGGTCGCTCCGGATTGGCCAAGAAGGGTGTGGTATACAGATCTACTCCACCTCTCCTCTCACCCGCCGCTCCGTCTCCCTCTCAGGGCAGACCTCCTCTCTCTGATGGAGGGGCAGGTTTTACACCCCCACCTCCAGACATTGCACCTTCATGCCTGGAGATTGAGCGGGGCAACCTGAATTCCTTTTCCCTCCCGCCTGACGTTGTGGATGTCATCTTGTCAGCCAGGCGTGACTCCACTAAGTCCATCTATTCTTATAGATGGGCGAAATTTGTCACGTGGTGTGGGGAAAGGTCTGTTGATCCTTTGAGGGCCCATTTGTCTAATGTTCTACAATTTGCTCTTTCTTTGGCGCGGCAGGGTCTGGCGGTTGCCACGGTAAAGGGTTACCTGTCGGCGCTGTCGGCTTTTCTCTGCTTGCCTGACCAGCCCTCTCTCTTTAAGTCTCCTGTGGTCTTAAGGTTTTTGAAGGGTCTTACTAATATGTTCCCTCCTTCACCTTTCATTGTGCCTCAGTGGGATTTGAATCTTGTATTGACCTTTTTGATGGGGGCTCCCTTTGAGCCTCTCCACAAATGTCCCATGAGGCTTCTTACCCTTAAGACAGTCTTCTTGGTTGCAATAACCTCGGCAAGGAGGGTTAGTGAGCTTCAAGCTCTTAGCTCCAAGCCCCCATTCCTGACCATTCATGTTGATAGAATGGTTCTTAGGACCAGGGCTGCTTTTCTGCCTAAGGTGGTAACTCCCTTCCATCTAGGACAGTCCATTACCCTACCTACCTTCTATCCTCCCCCTCACCCTTCCAAGGAGGAGGAGAGACTGCACCGTCTGGACCCTAAGAGGGCGGTGTCCTTTTACTTGGACAGATCCAAGGACTTTCGCTTGGAGGACCAGCTCTTCGTTGGATTTGCTGGCTGCAAGAAAGGAAGGGCGGTCCATAAAAGGACTTTATCGAGATGGATCGTCCTCTGCATAAAGATCTGCTACTCTTTGGCCGGTAAGGAACCACCAGAGGGTATAAGGGCTCATTCAACTAGAGCTAAGTCTTCAACCTCAGCATTGGCTAGAGGTGTGCCTGTGGAGGATATTTGTAGGGCGGCGACTTGGTCTTCCCTCCACACTTTCGCGAAGCATTACTGCTTGGATTCCGAAGTGAGGAGGGACGGCCATTTTGCGCGCTCTGTCCTTCAGGATTTCCTGGTTTAGAAGAGTGGACACCCTCCTCCGGGAGTGGGGACTGCTGTGGGACTCTATTCACAAGGTGAGGAATCCACACGGCAGATGTATCTATCAGAAGAACAAGTTACTTACCTTCGGTAACGCTTTTTCTGGTAGATACTATATCTGCCTGTGGATTCCTCACCGACCCACCCGCCTCCCCGTTGTCCACTCTTCTATGCCAGAGTTACTGTAGTGTAATATATATATATATTTTATTGTCAAGGAAATGTTTCAGTTGCTTTCCTGCTTTTGCTTAACACTGTGTGTTTTGCCTTGAGTACTGTGTACTGTGTATACTTGTATATTTCTACTGTCATTGGTCCGTCCGTGTGCCTCGATGGCACGGAAAAAAGGGCGGAACTGATGTCATCACGCCGGCGTGGGCCTATTATAGGCGTCGGTGACGTCAGCGGAGTCGCGAGCGAGGTCGTGTCTCTATGACGTCAGGAGTCCACGTCGGCGCGAGGCTACGAAAAAAGAATTTCCGAATGTTGCTGACGCAAGGGGGTATTCACAAGGTGAGGAATCCACAGGCAGATATAGTATCTACCAGAAAAAGCGTTACCGAAGGTAAGTAACTTGTTCTCCATCACCACAGACAGGTGGGTCAGGAAACTTATCCAGATCGGTTATTGTTTGGAGCTCACATCCACTCCACCCAACATACCACCAAAACACCGTCCTATGTCCACAGAGCATTTGCACTTATTGCAGCAGGAGGTTCTTGTCATGCTGCAAAAAGGCTCAATAGAGCTCGTGCCGGTGGAGGAAGAAGGCACAGGAGTGTACTCCCTGTACTTCTTGATCCCAAAGAAGGACGGGTCCCTCAGACCTATTCTGGACCTCAGGCCCCTAAACCAGTATATTCTCTCCGACCACTTCCACATGCTAACGCTGCAGCAAGTTCTTCCGTTGCTCAATCAGGGAGACTTCCTCGCAACCTTGGACCTCAAGGATGCTTACTTCCACATTCCACTCCATCCATCACACAGGAAATACCTCAGATTCACCATTCAAAATCGGCATTATCAATTCAAGGTCCTTCCTTTCGGAGTGACCACGGCCCCCAGAGTGTTCACGAAATGTCTGGCGACGGTGGCTGCGCACCTCAGGAGACGGAACGTACATGTCTACCCTTATCTGGACGACTGGCTAGTTCAGGCAAAGTCAGCCCAGCAGTGCGCCGCCGACATATCCCACACCATTCATCTTCTTCACGGTCTGGGCTTCTCACTGAACTATCCGAAGTCGCACCTTCAGCCGGCCCATGTGCGGCAGTATCTGGGCGCGACGATAGATACTCTGGCGGCCACGGCTCAGCCAAATTCAGTGAGGATCGACAACATCCAGTCGCTAATCCAAAAGTTCAGACCGCAACACTCACTTCCAGCGAGAGTGTTCATGCAGTTGATAGGCATGATGGCCTCCTGCATCTTCATAGTCCCGCACGCGAGGTTACATATGCGTCCGCTCCAAGAATGCTTGGCGCATCAGTGGACTCAGGCTCAGGGACAGTTGAACGACCTAGTGTTGGTGACCGGTCGGGCATACAACTCTCTGCATTGGTGGAATCCACACAACCTTTGCAAAGGCCGACCGTTCCAGGAGCCTGTGCCACAAATTATCCTGACGACGGACACATCTCTCCAGGGATGGGGAGCTCATGTACTCCACTACACGGTGCAGGGACTATGGACGACGCAGCAAAGGAAGATGCACATCAACTACCTAGAACTGATGGCAATCTTCATGGCGCTGAAGGCATTCAAAGTACATCTGTGCAACAAGGTCGTGTTGATCCGGACGGACAACATGACGGCCATGTACTACATCCAAAAGCAGGGAGGTACACACTCTCCACAGTTGTCTCATCTGGCTCAGAGCATGTGGAAGTGGGCCATTCAGAGGAACATCTTCCTCATGGCGGAACACCTCCCGGGCAAGGACAATCAGATGGCGGACCTGCTCAGCAGGTACAGCCACCAAATGCACGAGTGGGAGATACATCCATCAGTACTCCGCCCGTACTTCCAGCAGTGGGGTCATCCAGGGATAGACCTGTTCGCCACAAGGGAAAACCCAAAATGCCAAAGCTTTGCCGCCAGGTTCCCTCACCCACAGTCGCAGGGCAATGCGATATGGATGAACTGGTCAGGCAGATTTGCGTACGCTTTTCCCCCAGCGCCTCTCATACCGCTGGTGGCAAGAAAGCTAAAGCAACACTCCATGACACTCATCCTGGTTGCTCCAACGTGGGCACGCCAGCCATGGTACACCACGTTTCTAGAACTCTCCGTGGTACCGCATCAACGGCTGCACCTCACACCCAGGCTTTTGACGCAGAACCATGGCGACATTCAGCATCCAGATCCGCAACCGCTCAATCTGGCGATCTGGCTCCTGAGGTCTTAGAGTTTGGCTACCTTGACTTGCCTCCAGAATGCATGGATATCATTCGGGAGGCGAGAAAGCCCACCACTAGAGCCTGCTTTGCAGCGAAATGGAAGCGGTTTGTCATTTACTGTACTGAACACCACATCAACCCGCTAGATGCATCCATTCCCAACATCATATGTTATTTGTTACACCTTTACAAATGCAATCTAGCATATGCTTCCATTCGGATACACTTATCCGCCATAGCGGCTTATCTCCAAAACAGGCAGCATCTCTCCGTTTTCAGAGTGCCTGCCGTTCAAGCCTTCCTAGAAGGACTAAAGCGGGTCATCCCTCCCAGGACCCCGCCAGCTCCTGTATGGAACCTCAATGTTGTCCTCACCAGGTTGATGGGCCCACCTTTTGAGCCTCTACATTCATGTGAGATTCAGTTCTTAACGTGGAAAGTGGCTTTTCTCATTGCCATTACGTCTCTACGACGTGTTAGTGAGCTGCAGGCGCTCACTGTACAAGAGCCATTCATTCAAATTCACTAACAGGGTGGTGCTGCGCACTAACCCTAAATTTCTTCCTAAAGTGGTTTCGCAGTTCCATGTCAATCAGACCATTGAACTGCCCGCGTTCTTTCAAAACCCAGAGACAGTAGCTGAAAGAATGCTCCACACTCTTGATGTCAAACGAGCTTTGATGTACTACATCGATAGGACCAAAGAATTTAGGAAGACACAACAACTCTTTGTTGCCTTTTCAGCCCAGCACAAAGGCAATCCCATTTCCAAAGCAGGTATAGCCAGGTGGATCGTTAAGTGCATTCAGATTTGCTATCACAAGGCTAAGCGCACTTTAATGGTCCCTCCCAGAGCCCACTCCACCCGCAAGTTGGGGGCCTCTATGGCTTTCCTTGGTAATATCCCTTTGGAAGATATTTGTAGAGCAGCCACATGGTCTACACCACATACATTTACTAAACATTACTGTGTAGATGTGCACTCCAGGCAGCTGTAGGGCAGGCCGTTCTTAAAACACTTTTTCAGACTTCTGCAGTTGGCATAGGCGGCCGCCGTTAATGGAGGGACTGCTATGTATTCTATGCTATAGATATGAATTCAGCAGCCCACATGCCTCGAACTGAATATGCTACTTACCAGTATGCATCTGTTCTTGGCATGTAGGGCTGCTGACATTCTCCCCGGCGCCTGTAGCGGCTGCAGACTTTTTACACTTACTCTTAGCATGGCCATCGCTTACACTGTTACACTCCATCTTTGCCAAATGGCTAAAAACAATCTGAGGATGGAGTCGATGCCCATGCGCACTGTAGTCCAGGGGAGGAGCCACCTATCTCGTGATACTTCGAAGACTCTTCCAGGACAACAATGTGCAATCATCCGGACCCAACACTAGGCGGCGATCTATGCTATAGATATGAATGTCAGCAGCCCTACATGCCAAGAACAGATGCATACTGGTAAGTAGAATATTCATTATTGACCATATTAAGTGTGTGCTCATTCAAAGTGATATTCCAATATTGCATTTCTAATACAGGTAAATGTTCTGCCTTGTTGATCTAGACCTCCCTATGGTAGGGGTAGGAATGATAACACAATATCAACCAAAAGCATTTCTGTCAGCTTATGTATATTCATAAATTGCTGTATTGAGTAGCGTGTACGTAATAAATGTACTTTTTCCTTTTTCAAAAGGAAAAGCACAGACTGGACTATCATTTATTGAGTGTCCTTGTTTATCTGTGAATGCGGGTTACTAGCCCACACCACCTCCGTGGAGTAAGCCTTGGACTGCTCTGCAATGCTACCCTATGAGAGTCAAGCGCTACAATGGGGTGTTTGGTTCCCAGTGGTGGACAAATGCGGACCCATTACTTGTGCAGGCCACACAACTACGGACCCATTTTCCTGCAATGGGTTCCGAATGCTCTCCTTCCTTGAATTTGGTTGTGTTGGCACTAAATGGAGGGGATTGGCTGGTGTCCCTTAATCTCCAATATGGCTCCTTTCATCTGCCAATCCGACACACTCACATGTGTGCCCTTGGGTTTACTGTAGTGTCTCAGTCCTATCTATTCATGATTCTACCATATGGGATGACTACTACACTGCAATATTTCACTAAGGTAACATCATGTTATCATCTTCTCTGTAAATGCTTTGAGTCTTACGTTCCCATACTTGGATGATGGATGGGTAAAGGCATAAGGGTAAGTTATCCTGCCCTGATCACAGAACATGTTTGGCGTACTAGGACCCTTTTTCACAACTTGGGTGTCATAATCAACATCCATCTTGTTCCCTCACAGAGACTGACCATCAGTGTGATGCTACACTAGACCTATATGAAGGCTTTTCCTCCTCCTCAGAGAATTGTAGATATTCTGACTTGGATTGGGATGTTTCTGCCTCCAGTTCAGTAAGTCATAATCCTGTTAGTCCCATGCATTCTGTGGTGCTGCCTGCCAAATGACACATGCGTGCCTTTCAGTGGTACCCAAGCACCAGTCGTTCCAGCATTATGAGAGGCTTGGGTGAAGATCAATCAGTTTGTTCTCACTGATATGCTCTGTGGGTGTATTCCTCCAGTCTGTTGATTGGCGCATAACTTAAGTCCTCTGTTTTGAATTGTCAAAACCTTTGGTGACTACAATGGAGGAGGTTTTTACATGTGGTCAGGAGAAACCGAATCACAGTTGCCAGCTACTGCAGTTGGATTCTTTGAAATGAGGCACTAATATGAGCAACATCACAGTGTGAGGCCTGGGGTCCATGTTAGAGCAGTACCTGCACATAAATATGTGATGGAGTGATGGGTTGTCATCTTTCTGTCCATCTTTTCATATCGGGCAGTGTCTTTCCAGTTCTGTTGGACAATTCCAGCACCTTCCTTAAATCAACAAACAGGGCTGTTTGGGTAATGAACAGTGTTGGGCTGGCGATTTGGCTCTGTTGGTAGACCCAGGCCAAGGAATTTTCCCAGTAGTGGCAGACCTTTTGGACTCCCTCAGTATGAAGGCAGATGCTCTGTCACCTCTCCTCTCCTTAAAGGACCACACATGAGAACTTCATTCATAAGTTTCAATAATGATCTGTTCGAGGTATGTGTGCTGTATACACATAGTTTGCATACTCCTGCCATCTAGTGTTGAGTCCGGATGTTTGCAAGTTGTTTTTCTTCTAAGAAGTCTTTTCAAGTCACAAGGTAAGGTGACTCCTCCTTTCGGTGATAGTGCGCATGGGCATCGACTCCATTGTTAGATTGTTTTCTCTCCTCCATTGGGTTCGGACGTGGTTTGTGACGCTCCAGTCCGAAACTGTTCTTCGGGATCCCCTCTGTGCGCAAGCCACTGTACCCTCATTGGTATCTTCGATCGAGAAGACATCACTGGTGGCCTTCAGAAGTAGCTCTGTCGGTTTACTACCACTCCGTTACACATCATCGAGTCTTCTGCAGATGGAACGGACTCTGTTCCAATTCTGTCCTCGGTGCCACTCTAAATATCCATGCACTGACCTGCATTAAGTCTGCAAAGTGAGCCTCTCACCAGAGCACAAGGAAGATTATGATGCTAGTCGGTCGTTCAGATCGAAAAAGATTTTGCAAGACTATCTGGCTCGATGAAGGGACATGCACCAACAAGACGTTGAACACACCCCCGGATATCTTTGAAGACGATACTGAGCAAGAGGAGATGGAAGCATCAGCAGTGGAAGAGGAGCAGGCACTCTCCATCCAAGATTCGGATTCTGAACTGAAAATCAAGCTCACATCCAAAGACATTCCAGCTGGACAGGGTGCCGTCAGTAGCAAAGCCCCTTTGCCCACTAAACTTGCTTCCATTAAATAAAAGGCTTCTGGGCCACCACTGCCTTCTGGCCATGGTCCGCGCTGAGATACTGCTTCCACTGCCCCGCCCGAAACCGCACACCAGAACCTTCCGGCTCGAGTCGAGACAAAAGACCTTCGGCACCAAAACCTTCAGATCCAAAGGATAAAAATACAAATCCAGTTCGGCACCGATAATTTTGGCACTGAAACCAAGGATGCTCTTTAAAAGCCTCCAGAAGCAATCCTCGACAAACTGGATTATGAGCAAAATAACATTTATATTAATCCAGACACTGGACATATATTGGCAAAAACAATGTCTTCCAAAAAGAAAATTACTTCAGAGGAAATAACATACATAATACATCTAAAAAAGAAGTACATTGCTACAAGCTCTTTCCACCATCTTCACCGTTACCATGCTCAAACCTATTGGACATTACACAGCAGGGTTCTCCTCATATACAGCCCTATATAGAAGATGGGGATGACAATTTTCCATCACCAATAAATCCATGGAATGATTACATAATTGATCCTCCTCTAGATAATGATCCTGACTTATACCCTGCAAAATCATCACTTCCTGATGACAACACATCATACAATGAGTACATTTCCAGGGCAGCTTCACACCATGGAGTTACATTACACAAGGAATCTTTAGAGGAGGACTTTTTATTTGAAACTTTAGGAAACGCACATAGAACAACTCAATCTTTACGCATGTTTAAAGGCATGATACGCCATGCCTATGACATTTTTAGGGACAAGCACTTATATTAATAGCCAGAGTTGACAAAAATACACACCGCCACCATCTGACCCCGTGTTTATTAGGGGACAGTTACCTTTAGATTCCTTAGTTGTATGCAATGCTCTGAAAAGAGCAAACTCACAGACTTCAGCAGCTGCACCACCTCTAGGCAAAGAGTCTAAATTAATAGCTGCATCAGGGTAAAGAGTGGCTTCACACTCCGCCAACCATTGGCATATAGCCAACACGCAAGGCTCATTAGCTAGGTATGATATGGCCCACTTGGATGGAATTACTCAAATACCTCCCAGAAGAAGATAAGAAAAAAAAAGATCCGAATTAGTGCAAGAAGGACTATTAAAATCTAATTAATCTTTTGAGATGTGCACTAGATGCTGCTGATACTGCAGCAAGGGGATGAGTCACTTGAGAAAATGAAAAAGGATACAGAAGTGGCAAAGTCAATGGGAGCACTTCAGTCACCATCCAATAGAGGCTCCTTTTGACGTTTATTCTACAGAGTAGGATCCAAAAGGAATTTCCAAGATCCTAATGTGTCCTCCCACAAATCAAACACACAACCCTCTCCATCTAGAGCACGGGTAAACATAGTACGGCCCCCGGGCCGGTGGCGGCCCGGCAAGCCTTCCGTGACGGCCCGCGGACCATGAGACATCCTACCCCTGTTTTCAAAGAGTGTCTGCAAACACTCTGCTGCTCTGTGGGGGCCGGGCGATTCAATCGAGCGAGGCCAGAGTGGAGCTGCAGGGGCGCTAAGAGGAGGAGAATGCACATGCAAAATGGTCTTTTTAAAGACCTGGAAGTGCTGTGAAGTGCTCGGGTGGGGGCTGTGTGTCTGTGCGCGCTGGGGAAGCTGGCTGGGGAAGCTGTCTCAGCCCGTGACAGAGACAGAGGGAGAGGGAGGGAAAGGGAGACCGAGAAATGGAGACAGAGAAAGGGAGGAGGGTGACCGAGGGAGATAGAGTGAGGGAAGGGTATGCTAACCACGGAGAGGCCTGCGTCCTAGCTGCATTTCTCTCTCCTCCATAATACATAACAGAACATGGGACTGATGCAGTCCTCTGCAGTGCAGCCACAGACTCAGAGGCCTACACCTCAAGACACATTAGAAAAATAAGGATGCCAAATAGAGGTGGATATTTAAAAATAATGCCACACGTACGAGCAAAACCTAAAAGTTATTTCTCCCATAATATAGTGTATCAACGTATTAGTCCTCTTGCTGCAGAAGGCAGGGTTATTCATTTATTTCTACTATCATCACCAGTCATGCTCACACACAATCCCCACACTTCATATTTTTTTCATATCGCCTGTTAACACAGTTTTCTCTTTTCTTCCTTGCGTTGTTAATAAAAGGTAATCTATTCGTGGACTTCAGAGCGACAATATTAGGCCCAGTGACCTGTAGTCCACAGCACGTGTTAGCAGGGACAGCTTAACTCACTGAGCTACACAGCTAAGCAATGACAATGTGGACTGCCTTTCGAATTATTGTCTTCATAACTACCCTAGGGAGAATGAAGGAAAGCAGCAGTAAGAGGTAAAATGTAGTCTCAACAATGTGACATAACCGAATCATATAACCAAATCATTATAATGCACAGATAAAGCTATAGAATTAAGTTGGGCAGTCCAGCAATAAAGGACATTAACAGAGGAAACACCAAACCCAGTGTGTTATTGCTTTAGAAATGCTGCTTTGATCAGAAAAACAAAACAATCACTGATGGTGGTGGGCCTTCAGGACAGGCGCGCAACACCATTGGGCTCACCGGGAGTGAGTGAGTGAGGGAAGGGAGTGAGTGAGTGAGTGAGGGAAGGGAGTGAGTGAGTGAGGGAAGGGAGTGAGGGAAGGGAAGGGAAGGGAGTGAGAGTGAGGGAAGGGAGGGGGTGAGGAAGGGGAGGGGGTGAGGAGGGGAGGGGTGAGGAAGGGGAGGGGTGAGGAAGGGGAGTGAGGGAAGGGAGTGAGGGAAGGGAGTGAGGGAAGGGGGGGAGGGAGGGGAGGGAGGGAGTGAGGGGAGGGAGGGAGGGAGGGGAGTGAGGGGGGGAGTGAGGGGGGGAGAGGGAGAGAGGGAGGGAGGGAGGGGAGAGGGAGGGAAGGGGAGGGAGGGAAGGGGAGGGAGGGAGGGATGGGGAGAGAGGGAAGGGGAGGGAGGGAGGGGAGAGAGGGAAGGGGAGGGAGGGAGGGGGGAGGGAGGGAAGGGGAGGGAGGGAAGGGGAGGGAGGGAGGGGAGGGAGTGAGGGTGAGGGAAGGGGAGTGAGGGAGGGAGAGGGAATAGGGGGAAGGAGGGTGAGGGAGGGAAGGGGGGGGAGAGGGAGGTAGAGGGAAGGAGAGAGGAAGAGGGAGTGACACAGTCAGAGTGAGTGAGACAGAGGGAGACCGGGAGGGAGAGAGGGAGATAGAGGGATGGAGGGAGGGACGAAGGCATCTGCTGCAGGGACCTGTGTTCAACCTCATGGTCATTTTTTTGTTGCTCTAGCCCCGCCCCACTGACCCCGCCCCCACCGGTGCGGCCCTCGGACACAAACCACACTGTAAATTTGGCCCCCGAGAGAAAGTTTGTGAGTACCCATGATCTAGAGGCTTCTATAAAAGCAGATTTAGCGGGAACAATTTAAAAGGCAGAGGTAAAGGTACATCAAAAGGTACCTCTCTATCTCCCAACAAAGTGACTTCCCGATCATTCCTCCGACCATTTTACACCTGTAATGGGAAGACTACAACAATTTTTCCCCATTTGGCAATCAATAATGTCAGACAAATGGGTATTAGACATTATCCAACATAGTTATTGCCTGGAGATTACCACAATCACAGGCCGTGGTAGAAGCCTTGAATTCTTTGTCACTAACACTTCAATCACTATCTCCATCTCATCAACTCGGCCATCTCCTAGACCCTGTGTTTGCTAACTGGGAAGATCTTAAAATGAATATCCCGTTACAGATCACATGGTCTGATCATTTTGTCATCCCTTTTGAGGTGCAAAATGTTCTACTGGAATGTAGCACGATTAATTCTAATGTGCTCAATTCTAAACCCGTGAAACGCAGAGATTGGAAGAGCTTTTCAGAAGAAAAGTTTAAATCTGCTCTTGGGAGAGAACCTCCCCCCTCCAGCGATACCCTACTTAAGGCATGGGAAGACTATGAAAAATGGATGTCCAGGGCTCTGGACACAGTAGCACCATGGACATTTAAACCCCCTGTCAGAAAGACTCAAACGGCTCCATGGTTCTCTAAAGAACTCAAGGAAGCTAAGGCCAAATGTAAAAACATTGAACGGCGATGGAGAAAAAACTATGATCCGGAGGACAAATTAAAATATAAAAATGAATTAAAAAATTATCATAAACTTATTAGAGCAGCTAAAGGTGTGTATTTCAAAGAACGTATTGAAAAAGCTAAAAATCCTACTAAGGAACTTTTCTCAATATACAAAGAGCTCACGGTCTCCACCAGACTTGAGGCTCGAGACACATACTCTAATGAGTTATGTGAGGAGATTGCAGACTTCTTTGTGAACAAAGTAGACTTAATACATGCTACTTTCACAAACAGCCCACATGACCATCATTTAATTGTGAGAAAGGTTCCCGATACCAAGCCCCAGTTGACAACCTTCTCAGTCCCTAAGAGATCTGACCTGCTCTCGATTATGAGAGGAATTCATTCCGGATCCCCTCTGGATGTTATCTCCCCTAATCGATGTACGGGAGTTCTTGATGGCATGATCGAGCAGATGGAACAACTTATCGCTCTCTCTCTCCAGGAGTGCCATGTGTTGGAGGCCTGGAAAACCGCACAGGTTATACCCCTGAAAAAGAAAGCGAATATTCAGATCTCTCAACTGCAAAACCTCCGTCCGATATCTCTTCTCCCCTATTGTGGGAAAGTTGTGGAGAAGGTTGTGAATAAGCAACTCATGCAATTCATCGAAGAGAACTCCTGCCTCCACTCAACCCAGTCAGGTTTTAGAGCAGGATATTCAACTGAATCTGCGGTTCTGTTTTCCACAGAACGCTTGAGACAACTTGTTGATGGAGGGCAGACAGCAGCGTTGGTGTTATTAGATCTCAGTGCAGCATTTGACACCGTGCTGCACTCAACGCTGCTGTCACGCCTCTCAGACATGGGGATTGTGGGCCCAGCCTTGGAATGGATAAGATCCTTCCTGGAAAACAGGAGTTTTCAGGTACATTGCCCTCCCTATAAGTCATCCCCCCGCAAGTTAAGGCATGGGGTTCCACAGGGCTCAAGTCTGAGCCCCACGCTGTTTAATATTTATATGGAGCCCTTGGCACATATTGTGGAATCCTATGGTGTGGATATCGTCACTTACGCTGACGATACCCAATTAATAATTCAACTTGCCAATAACCAGCCTGAGGAAGCCATTAATTTTTCCAACTGTATGCGGGCAGTGGCTGGATGGATGAACAACAACTGCCTTCGCCTTAATGGCGAAAAAACTGAGCTGCTAGTGATAGGTAAATCGCCCTCTACCTGGTCGCAGGACTGGTGGCCGACGGATTTAGGGCCAATCCCCCGCCCAGCAGAGGCTGTAAGAAACTTGGGAATCATGATTGATGCGGAGTTGTCTTTCAAGCAACAAATCAGCAAAATCACTGGAAAATGCTTTGGAATTCTAAAAACCCTCCGCAAAGTTCTCGACTTGCTCCCCTTTGGTGCCAGGAAGAAACTTATCCACGCCCTAGTCACGCCGCATCTGGACTATGGCAATGCCCTTCTCCTTGGCCTGAGCAAAAAAGGCATTCAACAACTTCAGTGTGTCCAAAATGCTGCCGCCCGCTTGGTACTGAACCTTCCACGTAGGGCATCTGGTACAACGGCATTGCGCAAACTTCATTGGCTCCCCATTGTGGAGCGTATCAAATTTAAGGCACTATGCATGGCCCATCGTATTGCCCAGGGAAAAGGCCCTAACTACCTGCAAAGACTCCTTATCACCCATCGCCCTACTCGAAATCTTAGATCCGCTGGAGTGATGTTATTCAAACTCCCCCGCGTTTACAGGTCCAGAATGGGAGGTAGCTCCTTCCGCTTCTTGGCTAGCAAGCACTGGAATGCCCTCCCTCTGAACCTTCGGATGGAGCCATCCGAAACAAGATTCAGACAAAACCTAAAAACTCACCTCTTTCCCAAGTAATGTACCCTGACACTTCTGGGAGTTAGTGCATCTTGGTTTTAGCTTCATCTGGGAGCAGTAGTTTTTCAGCGCGGGGACACACCGTCATAGGTGTAACCAGGCGCTTAATAAATGGTCTTATTATTATTTTATTATTAATCCTCCCAATATCCCACCTCACAAACACAAATTTTCATTACAACACAAACCGCTCCTAAACAAGAAGTACAAGCTCCTCTAACAAAAGGAGCAATAGAACTAGTTCCAATACAACATCAAGGATTAGGAGTTTACACACTTCGTTTTCTAATTCCTAACAAGGACGGTTCTCTTTGACCAATATTAGATCTCACACCGCTATACCTATGCATACTATCAGAACACTTCCATATGGTCAAGCTTCCGCAAGTGCTTCCGCTTTTACAAAAGGTGACTTTGTTAACACTGGACTTAAAGGACGCATACTCCCACATTCCTGTTCACCCAGCACATCGCAAATATCTCAGCTTTGTGATAGCAGGAAATCACTATCAATTCAAAATACTCCCATTCAGGGTTACTACTGCATACAGAGTGTTCACAAAATGTCTTGCAGTAGTAGCAGCTCATCGAAGAAGACAACAAATTCATGTCTTTCCATATCTGGACAATTGGCTAATCAAAGCCAACACACAGCAAAAGTGTTTACAACACACTCAAACTACCATAGACCTTCTCCATTAATTGGGATTTACAGTCAATGCACAAAAGTCCCATCTTCAACCCTCACAAACGCAACCATATCTAGGAGCGACGATAAACACTCACACAGCTCTAGCCTCTCCTAATACAGTCAGAATTCAAAACTTTATTACTACAGTTTCAAAACAGCCAAAACCTAACAGTAAAAACTTTCATGCAACTATTAGGGATGATGGCATCATGCACTGCAATAGTGCCTCATGCAAGATTACACATGCAACCTCTACAGGAAGGCTGAGCACGTCAGTGGAATCAATCGCAGGTCAATTAAGAGATCTAGTGTTGGTAGACAGCCGCACTCATCGCTCTCTGCAGTGGTGGAACACACAAAACCTATCAATAGGGTGGCCCTTCATCGACTCAATTCTACAAATCGTACTAACAGCAGATGCATCTCTCCCTTGTGGTGCAAAATCTCCAGCATCTAACAATTCAGGGTCTGTGGGACACCAAATACAAAAGTCTCCACATCAATTACTTCGAGCGTCTAGCTGTCTAGCTAGCTCTAAAAGCTTTTCAGCCTCACCTCATAAGGAAAGTTATCCTAGTCCGGATGGACAATATGACTACTATGTACAAAAACGGGGGGAGGGGGCACACACTCTTCAGCTGTCACGCCTCTCTCAGACCATTTGGCGGATGGGCAATACATCACAAAATTAATCACCTGGCAGAACACCTTCCATGGATGCACAACCAATTTGACGACCTACTCAGCAGAATGCAGCAACAAGTACACAAATGGACACTTCATTCCCTTGTTCTCCTTCCAGATTTCCAAAAATGGGGGGTTCCGCAGCTTGATTTCTTTACTACAGCAGAGAACCCAAAATTCTCAAACTTCGCCTCCGGATTCCCACACCATCTACCCAAAATCAATGCCCTATGGATGAACTAGTCAGGGATATTTGCATACGCCTCTCCCTCTCCTTCCATTTCTGGTTCGGAAACTCAAGCAGACATCATTCATATTGATTCTATTGGCTCCCACTTGGGCTCGTCAACCATGGTTCACCAAACTACTAGAACTCCCAGTGGGTCCACACCAAAAACTGTACCTCACTTCCATCCTTCTCACACAGACAGTGTAGAAATCAGACATCCAAACCCCACAGAGCTCAACCTAGCGCTCTGGCTTCTGAAGTCAGAGTTCAATACCTAAACCTACCACCAGATTGTATGACAATTTTTAAAGAAGCAAGAAAGCCTACCACTAGAGCAGAGGTCTTCCATCTTTATTGCGCTGAGCTCCCCGAAGCTAAATATTATAAAGTCTGGCTCCCTTACAAAAAATGTATGGCAAGGACTCGAGGAGCAGAGCTGAGCACAGGGGTTTGTGCTTGTGAGACCATTTGAGGGGTACTTTTTGTGTAAATGTAAATGTTTTTGTACTTGTATAGCGCACAGCTACCCGCAGTGGGTTTCCCGGCGCTTGTACGAATACCGCAAGGGAACCCTTCCTGGCTTTCCCTGTGAAGTGTCCACTCCTGGGCACCCCCATGGTGCAGACCAGGCATCCCTCGCGTTGTGGGGGCCGTTGTGGAGACTAAGCAAGCTATTGCCCAGAGTTGCAGCGTGGGACCCATGATCAGAATAGGCACTGAGGCGAGAATATCCGGTCAAGGTAATTAATGAGCCCGAGACCCGCCGAGGCGGGAATCGAACCCTGGTCCCTGGCCAGAGCTCTGCATCGAGGTCTGCCTGCTCTAACCATTGAGCCACACTTCTCCAGCTCATAATAAACAGTAATATGAGAATTACATTAAATGCTTGAAACAAAAACTGAAATTGACAAATGCAAATCCTGACTTTCTTCGGATAGTAAATCCCAGGATTACATTTTGTCAGTTTTGCATTCAAACCTGTTGCAAAGCAATGGGTACCTTGAATGTTGGGGGCAGGGGGGTGCATATTACGCTTGATCTGTCACAGAGTAACAGAGTGCTTTATAAGTGACTGTTGCATTCCATTACATTAGTAAATCTGGTCCCTACAGCTGCGCTGCGCAGCCTTGCATTATATTTGGGTACAATCCAGTGCAATTCGTGATTTGCGCTGGTTTGTTTATATCCACACATTTGCATCAGGTTTGTGTTAACCCCTTCGATGCTCATGACGGAACGGTTCCGTCATGAGCGTCGGTTGATCTGTGCTCATGACGGAACCGTTCCGTCATGAGCCGGTAGGCTCATTAGAACCTTCAGCACAGCGCAGGAATCTGCGCCGCGCTGAAGGTGTTAAAAAAGTAACACAAACCTGATGCAAAGTCTTTATAAATCTGGGCCTAAATCATTTGGCTGCAGTCTGTCTCATGCTGTGTGTAAAACAAAATAATGACACATTCTCGGTGCTTTCTGCCAAAGACAGGGACCTATTAGCATTATCAAAGCAAAAGTCACTATTACCCACTGCAACAAGCAGTATTCTATTCTGTGACTCTCACACTTTGAATGCCTTTCCCACTAATTAATTTGCGTTCATCCAAAGTGTGCGTCATTTTATATGCAATTAACATGAAGTTAAAGAAACACATAAAATCAGCAACTGAATATTTGGTTCTTAGTGTTCCAGTAATTGACCCTGCCACCACACTGACTGACCTTTGCCAAATGGCACCTAAAATCACAATTCCTGTGCCTATTTTAATTGCCTTTGGCTGCATGTAAATAAAGATAACTGGTAAACGGGACAGATAAACATGTTTGCGCTTACAGGCTATCTTCGTTTACAAGATTTACAAGTCTTTTCTGAGACATTTGCGTCCCATGAGAATGCAGCCACGGACCCTCGTGTGTGCGCGCTCCACAGTTTGAAGACCTCTGCACTAGAGCCTGTAAGGCATCAACCTAGAAAAGGTTTGTGATCTATTGTAAAATGAAATTGATCCACTAGATGCATCTATACAAAATATTATGTATCTTTTGCATCTACAGCGAATTGGCTTAGCCTACACTGCGATTCGACTACACCTTGTGGCAGTAGCTGCATATCTTCAAAACAGACAATCCTTAGTCAAAGTTCCAGTAATTAAAGCTTTTATGAAAAGCCTTAAAAGAATGAGGTACCATCTCCACCTGTGTGGAACCTTAACATTGTTCTCACAAGGCTTATGGGTCCACCTTTTGAGCCATTACACAATTGTTCTTCCCAATTTCTTTCAAGGAAGGTTGCCTTTTTAATTGTTATCACTTTATTAAGACGTGTTGGTGAGCTACAGGCATTAACCTTAGAAGAACCTTTCTTTCTACTTCATAAAGATAGTGGTTCTTCGTACAAACCCAACATTCCTTCCGAAAGTAGTTTCTGCTTTTCATACCGATCAGTTGAGTTGCCTGTGTCCTTCCCTCAATCTGATTTAGTAGCTGAAAGGGCTCTACACATATTTGATGTCAAAACAGTATTATTATACCATATTGATGGGACAAACGTTTTTAGGAAAACAACTTTTTGTTGCATTTGCTCCACCTCATAAAGGAAATCCTATCTCGAAATCAGGTAAGTCTAGCTGGATTGTTAAATGTATTCAAACTTACTATGTTAAAGCTCTTTAACTATACCTCCTAGAGCACATTCTACTTGCAAAATAGGAGCACCTATGTCCTTTTTAGGCAACATTCCCTTTGCTGACCTATGCAAGGCAGCTCTACATGGTCTACCCACACACATTTACCAGACATTATTGTGTGGATGTATTAGCACGTCAACAAGCTAATGTAGGACACGCAGTGCTAAAACACTTTTTCAAACAACTGCAACAACCACTGGTTAGCCACCGCTTTGGTAGAATACTTCTATACAATCTATGCAAAGCATGTGAATCTACAGCACACATGTCTTAAACGGATTATGTTACCCGTAAGCATCTGTTCTTGGCATGTAGAGGTGTAGATTCACATGTGCCTTCCCGGACACCTGTGGTTGTTGCAGTTCTTATTATTCACTTTACATACACATGGGCCTCCTGCCCTCCTTTCTCATACTCTTACGGGAAAACAACCTAACAATGGAGTTGATGCCCATGCGCACTATCACCAAAAGAAGTCCCCTTACCATGTGACTGAAAAAGACTTCTTCAAAGAAAAACAACTTGCAAACATTTGGCCCCAACACTAGATGGCAGGGATATGCAAAGCATGTGAATCTACAGCTCTACATGCTAAGAATGGATGCTTGCAGGGTAAGTAACATAATCCTTTCTAGATTGAGGTGAAAATGCATGGCTCTCTTAGCCATGGCCCAAAACAGGTTTTGTGGGTTCTATACCATTATCGTACCCCTAAATGGTTCCCTGGGGGATGCCTCCAGGTTTATTTGGTCACAAGGCCTGCTTAATGAATGTCCCCTGATCCTGCTTCTTTCGTTCTCTCTCTTGCCCTACGGAAAGTGTGGGAGGATCAAGCAGCTGATTCAGTTTGCCACAGACTGGGCAAGGAGTATTTGGTATGTCAATATGCAGTCAGCCCCCTTCCTCTTCAGCATACATTGTACCTGCACTCTCAATAGGGTGAACAGGTCCTTCACCCCAAACCCCAACTTCAGTAGTCCTGGAAATTGACTGGTGCCAACTAGAGAACTTTTGCTTATAGCCTTAGGTTGAATACATCCCATGTGCTGGTAGAAAACGTGCCACTAAATCCACTGAAGTGAGTCAGTGGAATAAGTTTGTTCAATGGTGCTAATCAGAAGGTCTGAACTCCTATCGGTCAGTCCTTTTCGATATGGTAATACACTGCAGGTCGCCGAGTAGGTTATAGCAATGGCTACTGTATAAGGTGATATGGCTGTGTTGTTCACCTTTATGTGTTTCCTTGATCAGCCTTCTTTGTCTGTCATTACTGTATCATGATATTTGAAAGGTTTAATTGACTTGCTTTCTGTCACTTCGTTTATTGTTCTTAATGGGATTTGATGCAGGTTTACGTCCCTCATAGCATCAACATTTGAGCTGGTTCACAATTGCCAGGTTTGACTACTGACTCTGAAAACTGTTTTCTTAATGGCAATGGCTTCTGCCCTGAAGGTCGGTGAGCCTTCAAGCCTTCTCTGTCCAACCGCCATTCTCAGTTTATTGTCTGGACAAACTTTTTCTATGCACCTACCCACCTTCCATCCTTCTTGCTTGCTCCTGATCTCACCCAAGAAATGGAGCCACTTCATAGACCTCACCCAAGATGTGTCCTTATTATCTCTCTATCAACCACACAAGAAGACATGCTTGATCACTTGTGTGTGGGCTTTGCTGGAACTAAGAAAGGCAAAGTGATGAACAAGCATATACTTTAATGCGATGCTATTCTTTGTACTAAGATCTATTATGGCTTAGCCAAGAAATACCCTTTATAAGGAATTGCTTCTTTTTGTATGGTCACCTTCAAGTGTTTTGACTGATGATTTAAGGTAGGACAACAACTGTGCCCAATAGATTATGCATTTATTCAGGCCTAGAATTTTTATCTAATTAATCAATTTGAAATTCTTAGGCTGGATGGTAGTGATCATTACCCACTGCAGGTAGAACTCCAGGTACTTAGCTCCCCACATAGACAAAAAGTGCTATCGGTAGAGGTGGAATACCCCAAACGACTCACTACGAGAATCACCGATGAATATATAAAAAAGCTGAGTGCACATCAGTTAACCGTGGAACTAGATAATCTAGCACCAGAGGAGGGCATAACCTGGTATGAGGATACAATAAGGGATATGGTGGAATGCCTCAGGATAAAACTAAAACTCGGCAATCGTAAAGTAGTAAATAATGTGAAACCATACCCCAGTAGTACCTTCCAATGGTTCGATGATGAATGTCGGAAGATAAAGGCTAGTATTAGAAAACAGGAGAGATACCCAAGTGTAAATTATAGTGATGAAGCGGTAATAGAACTTAAGAAACTAAAAATAAAATATAAGTCCACTATTAGAGATAAAAAAAGGACCTTTAAGGACAAATGTTGGGGGAATTTACTTGAGACAATTGAAGAAAAGAATGTGAGAGGCTTTTGGAAGTTAATTCAGGAATGTACGGGGAAAGTCTCAGGAACTCTACACTGCTCGGTGCCAGAGGCCAAGTGGGTGACATATCTGGAGGAAATCTATGGCATATGGCCAGACAGGGAGGAAAAAACGGCCAATGATTTGCCTGGAATAAGGGAAGAAATTAAAGTATACTTCTCCCCAGAGGCCATTAGAGGTATAATAAAGAGACTAAACCTAACACGGGCTGCAAGACCTGATAATTTACCAGCGTCTATAATTAAAACGAATATAGATTGGTGGGCGGTGTTTTTTTCTAATATGTTCCAAGAAATCCTAAACACAGGCAAGTTCCCAGATAATTGGAAAGGGGCAATTATCAGGCCAATACATAAGAAAGGCGATGTAAACTCCCCGAAAAACTACCGCCTAATAAACCTGTTGGATATAGGAGAAAAGGTCTTTTCTAAAGCAATTCTGGGTATTTTAAAGGTCTGGGTTGACAACAAACACATAGTACCACCAGAACAGGGGGGGTTCAAAGAAGGCCACTCAACGGCTGACCACTGTTTTGCTCTTTGGTCCATTGCACGGAAGTCGATCGATCAGGGGGGAAAACTATTCGCCTGTTTCGTGGACTTCCGTGCAGCTTTTGATCTGGTGGACCGGGAGCAACTGTGGTCAACATTGGTCGGGTATGAAATACAGGGCGACCTGCTAGCCCTAATTAAAGAACTGCATACAGAAAATTGGGCACAGATAATTCTGGATAAGGAGGGAGGATTGACGAAGAGAATACCAATTGGGAACGTTTTAAGGCAGGGATGTGTACTTGCCCCCCTACTATTCTCTCTGTTTTTAGCTGACCTACCCCAAAAATTAAGGGAGGTTAGAGGGGCAAACCCAAAATTAGGAGGAAACCAGATATCATGCCTCCTCTACGCTGATGATCTGGTAATTATGGATCAGACTGAGATTGGGCGCCAAAGAAAACTAAATCGATTCAAAGAATACTGTAACACCAAAAAACTTGTAGTAAACATGGAGAAAACAAAAGTTGTTTGCTTTGGCAGGAGAAAAACAAAGTTTTCTTGGTACCTGGGTACAGTACTGCTTGAGAGGGTAGCTGATTACAGGTATATGGGAATGTGGTTCTCTGGTACCCTGAAATGGTACACTCATTTGCAAGCTTTAACAAGCATTGGCATAGCCAATAGGTCTCGCTTGTGGGACCTTATAAGTATTTAGTTTTGCAGCACAATATCCTTGTTGCACCAAGGATATTGTGCTGCAAAACTAAATACTTATAAGGTCCCACAAGCGAGACCTATTGGCAATGCCAATGCTTGTTGAAAGTTTTCTGAGAGGGAAACGAGAGCGCCGTGGGTGAATACATTTTCTTGATTTATTCTGACCGCAGGAGTTAATCATAGAAGTCACATTGCTTGCAGGTAGTCTGTGAGAATAACTGTGAATTGAATTCCGACTATGCCTTTCGTTGAAAATGACGTTATACATAGGAACAACAGATGTGTAGTATGTAGGGTTTATCCGGCTGACGATCTTCCGTTATTAACCAAGCTGGCGAGTGTTAAATGCCCTTCATTTTTTCTTTCGCCACCTTTTATTTACATTTTACCGAGTGTTTGTTATACGGAGCTAACGGCGCTTAATTGTCCCTATTTTTGAGTTGATCTGTGGAAACTGGGCTTCCGAAAGGTGATGTCTCCACGTAAGCGTGTCTGGCTGTGGATCACAACATTTGAAGCCATAAAAGAGAAAACATGAATGAATGCAACGCACTAGTTGAATGTGCTGGCTACGACTGAATGTTTCCCAAACTTAAAGTGAGGCAGTCGAATGAATGCAACGCACTAGTTGAATGTGCTGGCTACGACTGAATGTTTTCAAAACTTAAAATGAGGCAGTCGGACTTTGTTTCAACTTCAGAATAATAACTAATGCCTAGTTTATGAGCGTCTGTGTAAATTAAGATGCCTTGGGAGGTTTTAAGAAGTAACAAACAAATGCGTGCGCCGGGAAAGGAAGAAAATGACGTTATACATAGGAACAACAGATGTGTAGTATGTAGGGTTTATCCGGCTGACAATCTTCCGTTATTAACCAAGCTGGCGAGTGTTAAATGCCCTTCATTTTTTCTTTCGCCACCTTTTATTTACATTTTACTGAGTGTTTGTTATACGGAGCTATCGGCGCTTAATTGTCCCTATTTTTGAATTGATCTGTGGAAACTGGGCTTCCGAAAGGTGATGTCTCCACGTAAGCGTGTCTGGCTGTGGATCACAACATTTGAAGCCATAAAAGAGAAAACATGGATGAATGCAACGCACTAGTTGAATGTGCTGGCTACGACTGAATGTTTCCCAAACTTAAAATGAGGCAGTCGAATGAATGCAACGCACTAGTTGAATGTGCTGGCTACGACTGAATGTTTTCAAAACTTAAAATGAGGCAGTCGGACTTTGTTTCAACTTCAGAATAATAACTAATGCCTAGTTTATGAGCGTCTGTGTAAATTAAGATGCCTTGGGAGGTTTTAAGAAGTAACAAACAAATGTGTGCGCCGGGAAAGGAAGGCAGCTGTGTAAATTAAGATGCCTTGGGAGACCTAAAAATGAGGGCATTGGCTTCAGTGAAAGGTCTAAAAAGATTCAACAATATTTATGGAGAAATGTCAGACAGACCGGTCCTGAAAGCCTATCAAGCAATGGTGCCCCCCCAATTCTTGTATGGAGCCGAAGTTATTTATTTAAGCGGTAAGACCGCCTGGGATAGAGAGGAGGGAAATATATTAAAAAGTCTTTTTGTACTGCCCAAATCTTCCATGGTACACGCGGCCAGACTTGAGTTGGGAATTACCTCTTGGGCGATAACTGCCTGTATGGCCCTTGTACGGTTCTGGCAGCGATTGGGAGCAGATGAGCTCCTCAAAATCTCCCAGTGGACTAAAGTGGAAATTATAAAGAGCGACTTACCCTGGGCCAAAGAGACAAGAGCATCAATAAGGAATGCTTACAGGGTGCTCGATTTAAAGGTCTGCCCGCTACAAGATCATACATTAATAGGTAAGAAAGAACTAAGGCTTCAAGGAACCGATATGTCCCGTTCTTATGACCGGGAGTACCTTTCACAAAAAAGTTCGGTAGCCCACATGACAGCTGTATGGGAGCTTGACCAACATTTTCCGTATGTGGACCGACTACCAAGTCATGATTTAAGGCGGGAAGTCCTAAAAATGAGAATTGGAATAAACCCATGTTATGTTAATAATGGAGCTTGAAATCAAATGATTAGTTGTAACGGGATCTGCACCTGCACTTTAGGCACTACCTGTAATATTATACACATTTTACTGGATTGTATGTGGTTTTTAGATTTACGAAAGGAGTTTTTATGTCCGATTTTTAAAACTTATAATATTACAAATAGGATGCAAGCCGCTAAATTGTTGTTGGAAATGGAGAACTTAGATATAGCCTGTGCCTTGGGGAAATACATGAAAAAAGTTAAGGTGTCCCTCAATTGCGCAGAGTAAGATCTAACAATATAAGTCCTCCTCATTAAACAAGCGTGAAACAACGAGTGTTTAAAATAGTGCTGCACGATTAAGGAGGTGTTGTATAGGTACGAAATAAGTATTTTTAATTAAATTAATTGTTATAATACTCTGATTTTAAAATGTTAGTTAAGTATATGTATATCAAGTTGGAAGATGATATTGATACCGCTGTGCTATGTATTATTATGTTTTTATTTTCTCCTGTTTTAGTAAGATAAGAGGTAAATTGTACTTTTATGGTTGTAAAAAACCAAATAAAGTTGTTTTGACTGACTGACTGATGATGCTAGTATTTTTACTCTGAGGGCACTAAGGCCTGCTAATCAGACCTCGGTGCGAGTGCCCTGACCTTAAAATGTATGCCAATCAGCTGTACCCAATTGGAAATGGCTAACTTATCTGTAAGTCCCTAGTAAATTGTACCCTGGGACCCAGGGCATGAAAGTTAGAGGGGTACCTCAGGGCTTGCAGCACTGGTTGTGCCACCCTGGAGGTCCCCCAAGTAAAACGAGTCCCCCAGTCTGCCACTGTAGACTGAGAGTGCAGCCCTGCACTACTAGCCCGAATTTGCCACTAAAATCAATGGCGAAGCCGCCACTTCCCCAGTACATGTGTGTAAGTCACCCCACCAGATGGCCTACCGAGTCCTAAAGGCAGGGTGCTACATATGACACAGGCAGAACATGTACTGTACATGTCCTGACAGTAAAACCCGCAAAACTACTGTTTTACTGTGGAAAGACATGTTTGCCTGATTGGCAAGTACAGGGTTACACACTGACCCCTCAGCTGTGCTAACGCCTGAATAGTGCAACCACAGTGGGCACACCAAGGTATCAAACCACTCGTTACATTGAGCTCGACTGGTATCTCAAGTTGATATTAATGGAACTTGTTGCAGTGTGCATCTTTAGGAAAGCTGCCACTTTGTTGCCTTTAAAACTCTGGTGCCCTCCTCGGCCCACATGGGGCCTGCTCCACGAGACTGCCTTCTCCCTGCTTGGAGAGATGTACTAACAACTCTTATGGAGGAGAACAATGAGGGATTTCAGGCCAGGGAGGTGCCACCTCTTTCCTGCAGGAAGTCACTTGGGTGTTGGCCACAAAAGGCAGGCTTCAAAGAGGAAGTTGGGGGGCGTGGCCAAGCAAGGACCGCAGATGGCCACGTAGTCCGTGAACTCAGTCGCCTGTTTCAGTCCTCTACTATCCTGTTCATCATCCGTGACACCTAACTGCAGTCCCTGACACCGGACCGACAGCGGAGCCCAACCCGCCTGCTCCGGTGTGCAAATCGTGTGAAACAAGGGAGCGAACATCCTTTCAAGGTCGCGGCCCATTCGGCATCCTGAAGCTGGGACCCACGGTAGCTGTGCCTCCTGGATAGGGGATCCAGCTGGCCCACCCTCACTCAGCGGTGGCACCGCGGTTCGAGGCGCCGCAGCGAAATTCTCCTCCACGGCAATACCTGATGGAATTCCGAAGTTCCGGGGCTGCGGAGGAATCGGCGCAGACACAGCGGTATGTGGGGGTGAGTGAGAGGTGCTAGGACCGCAAAGAGATAGAGTGCACCGGCCACGAGCCACAAAATGGCGACGGCGCAGCTCGAATAGTGAAGCCCCTCACTCCACCTACTCCACCATTGCCGACCTCGAGCGCTTGCACCCGGCTGTGGCCCACGGTAGGGGCTGAAGCCGAGGCACACGGCAGCCTGCCTATCTCTCATCCCGCAGTGATGCCGCAAATAAGAGCGCTGCAGCGATCCTATCTCGACGGCAGCTCCTGGAGGAGTCCTCTCTGAGCAAGGCAACAGGGGGGTTCGCAGCCCCATAATTGATGTATTGGTGCGGTTTGGGGGCACAGCTGTGGTGAAGCAGGGCTCGCCGGCCGCGGAGCTGTTGGTTTCGGTAGCGCGCCCCGGATGGTGATGGGCTCTGCCTGCTTTGTTCTAGCTGAATCCCCTTGCTGTTGGTGTATTGTGGCTCGCAAAGAAGACTGAAGCCGAGACCCACGGCAATAGATCTCCTGGAAGGCAGCTCCAGACATCCTACAGCTCCAAGGCGGAGGAGCCGAGACTGTGCGACGCTGCTGCACTCCACACACGTAGGGGGGGCCTAAAAGGGGGGCCGCCGAAGACAACCTTAAAAGCAGAGATTGTGGCCTCGCCGGGATGCACTGGTGACATCCACTTACGCACCAACTCGAGGCGCCTTGAAGAGCGCCGATTGCGGAATGCTCGTTGAAGACGGCACTGCACCGTAGGTGAACTCTTTCACTGCCTTTCCAATTGGTTGTTTCCCCACGCCCCTCTTCTCGCTGATGGGATCAGGAGCGGTTAGACCTGTATCGGGTGATTCCAGTGTCCGCTGAGACTCACCTTTCGGGGTTGGGAGACGCCCCTTGGCTTGTGACCCCCTTGATCTGCCTAACTGCTGTGGCTCTAAACGTGTGGTGAACGGGATAGGGTGTGAGACTCTCCCTGTCACTCCCACTAAACCTACCCGGGAGCCGGGGACATTACTTCACCCACCCACCCCCCATAACCTGCTTCCTCTGTGACTCACCTTGGATACTACAATGGATCCCACTAAGGGGTCCGGGACCGGGGGACCGAAGCCAGTCCAAACTAAGAAGCTGGACCGATACACGGTGTCCAAAGACTTGCAGCGGGGCCGTCCGTCTGAGGAAACCGCACGAGGAAGCCCTGGAGAAGAGGAGCAGGAGCTCTTCCTTAAAGACATCATGGAGGCCATAACAGGTGTCAAGACCTCCTTGGACTCAGTGGCCATCGACATCAATCTTATTAGGGCCGACATGGGGAAACTTAATGAAAAGGTGAAGCAGGTGGAAATTACGACTACTAGCCTAGTGGGTGACGTCACACAGTTGCAAAGGGAGGTCCAGGAAATACAAGACTCCCGGAATCTCACAGACCTCAAGCTGGATGAGTATGGAGGTCGACTTAGCCGTAACAATCTCCGCATCATAGGAGTTCCAGAGAAATCAGAGGGGCAAACTCTGGTTTGTTGAAGACCTTATTCTCAAGCACCTGCAACCTAAAGGCCTCAGCAAATTTTTTGTGATAGAGTGGGCCCACATGGTCCCGGGCGGCCGACCCAAACTGGGCGCTCCCCCGTGGCCAATGCTGGCTCGAGTCCTCAACTAGCGGGACAGAGATGTGATCCTCCAAAACTCCAAGGCCAGTGCCCCCCTCCGCTATGAAAATGCAGATATCTCCTTTTTCCCTGATTTCACGCAAAGGGTGCAGGAACAGAGATCATTCCTGTCCATTAAAGGCAACCTGAGAGAGAGGGGCCTGAAACACTCCATGCTGTTCCCCGCCCGCCTCCGGGTCGAGGCAGAGGGAAGAACATGGTTTTTTGATCGACCTTAGGCAGTTGCAGACTGGATTGACTACCAAGGGACTAAAAACCCAACTGAGCAAGAAGTCGGGGGACATGAGGACAATGGACCGGCCTGAGGTGGAGTCTTAGACAATGGCAGCCTTTTTTTGAGAGTTTGGGGAACAAATGGTGCAGGGCGGGTTAGGGAGGGGGGCTAACGGAATCTTACTTAAATGGGACTACTGACTTATCTATGGTCTTATGCTAAATGTTTAATAAGGGTGTGATAGTGATGTAACATAGGGCAAGGACACGGAGCCCACTGCTTTCACCCTCTTTTTTTTTTTTTTTCTTCCTTTGAAATTTTTTAGGGCGACAGGCACTCTGCGAGTTTTTTGATGGGCAGTTTTGAGCCCAGAGGGCAGGGCAGCGGGGTGGGGGGTTGTAGGGTTGGGGAATTTTATTTAGTTGTTCTGTAGTTTTTTGTTCATTATTCTCGACAATATTGGTTTTTTGATCGACCGTAGGCAGTTGCGGACTGGATTGACTACCAAGGGACTAAAAACCCAACTGAGCAAGAAGTCTGGGGGACATGCGGACAATGGACCGGCCTGAGGTGGAGTCTTAGACAATGGCAGCCTTTTTTTGAGAGTTGGGGGAACAAATGGTGCAGGGTGGGTTAGAGAGGGGGCTAACTGAATCTTACTTAAAGGGGACCACTGACTTATCTATGGTCTTATGCTAAATGTTTAATAAGGGGGTGATAGTGATGTAACATAGGGCAAGGACACGAAGCCCACTGCTTTCACCCTCTTTTTTTAGGTCGAGGACTCGTCGCACTGCTGTAAGCAGTGTGGGCGGAGCTCCGAAGATTTAATGTTTTTTAGTAAGGGGCTTGAACCCGCCCCTCTTCATCGGCTGGCTTCCTAAACGGAGGCCAGCCATTGGAGGAGAGGGGCATCACTCGGTTCAAGCCCCGTCTTTTTCGGATTCGGGGGCGTTTTTTTAAGCTTCTTTCTATTTACTTTCTCTCCTCTTCCCATTGGCTGGAATTTTACCTTCCAGCCAATGGGAAGAGGAGAGAAAGGAAACCATGCCCCCGAATCTGAAAAAGACTATGCTTTCTCCGAGGCATTTCTGCCTTGCCTCGGAGAAACGTGGTGTTGTTCATGGCGTGGTCCAACCTCCGCCATGGACAGTCACTAATCATGTTATATTTCAGGACTCGTTGATTTAATTAATCCAGTGACGTTTCGAGATCGAACTTGAGGTTTGTAATGATGGGCGTAATGGTTACTGTGCTTTGAATTAACCTGCGTTAATTCCCTTCACGTTAATACTTAGTGACAGTTGTATCTCCAAGAGTCAAAAGCCCCAAGATTCAGAATAAGGGAGGCTGGAAGCGAGTGAATTAATTATCCTCAGAGCGGTTTCTGCAGAAGCTGGCCGCTCCTATCTGGTGCGAGGCATCTGGTGCGAGGCGGCAGCAAGGCCGCCACTCGATCAGAGTCCAGGAAGAACAGCGGCTGTTTGAGGCTGGGGGCTGGGCTGCATGCCCAGGAGCACGGGCGGAGCACGGGGACACCCAGTGCTCCGGTCTGGCAGTGGCAGAGAGAGGGGGTGGGGGCGAGCAGTGAAGACAATAATGGCAATCTGTTAGCGGCTGGGGAGGGCACAGCAACTCTCCCGGCCCATTGTCATGGCGGCTTTGTGTGCGGGGAGCAGGGGGCATCGGGGTTTGTTCTCTCCGTGGCCCGGAGGTATTTGTAATCCTGCGCATCACACTGCTTGCGTGGACCCCCAGGGGCCGACAGATGTTCCCTGGCAGACATCGGCACGCGACTGACCTCCACCCTAGCAGGAATAATCAATGGGCCCTCAGCCAGACACACTCACAGTGTATATGTATGCATATACACAGACACATAAGCCACTCGTGCTGCCCGACGCTGTTTTGGGCTCGTCTGGTCTCGCATCGGGTTTTCTTCGACGGGTCACACGGTGAGTGATGGTTTGTTTACCGAGCCCATCTGCGTGCGTCTTTGCTGTGTGTGCAGCCTTGGTGGACGGTGTTGGGGATACTCGTGGTGGGGGAGGGAGGGGGGGGGCTGAGGCGTCTGCTTTTGCTGGGAGCAAAGCCCGGTCTATTCTGGGACCCTCCCTCGAGGAAGGCGGGTACCGGGCTGCCCCAGCTTCGGTCCGGTTGGTGGTGGTGGTGGAGGAGGAAAGTTCGCGGGTGTTGTATTTGAGTCTGTTGACTTGCTTGGAGGAATTCAGGGACAAATACCTCCTAAGTGGGGTTTTGAGATGCAGCTCTCCACCCTCCACCTTTGGCACCTCCCCCCAGGACGGGACTTTGCTGCTGAGACCCGAGCGGCTCGCTGTGCCCGATTCCTCCTGGCCGCGTGATGTGTCACGATTGGTTAATTCCCCACAGTATATATTTTATTTATTCATAGTGTCATTGAACATGTTGTCCATGGGCCCGGGTGGTTTGAGTCATTGGGGCTCTGGACCGGGATCGAGTCCACATTTCCGTGCCTATTGGACTTAGCCACATGTGTTTGTAATGTTATACGTGCAGGGTTTAGTTAGCCTTTTCACTGCTGAGATGGGGGTCGTTGCCATCAGCAGCAGTGGATCCTCTTGACTGCCGTCTGCCCTGTGTCAGCGGGACGATGCTTGGAGGTGACCCGGTTCTCCATCGCGGTCGGAGCCGGGTCATTGTTTGCACCGGTCATGGGCTGCCGCCGGGACCTCTCTGCACACTTGCATACACTCATGCCTCAGTTGTATGCTCCGTCACTGGAGGTTGAGAAGTCTTCATAATTGGTATGGGCGACATATATAAGACCTTATCTGAACTCCGGGCAGATGAACATACTGGGGGCAGTGGTGCTGGGGCATTGAGAAGAGACTTTAAGGGTGCTGGGGAAGAGAAAGGGACGAGCGAGTTATGTTTCTGTGTGGCATGTTGTGTCAGTAAGAGAAGATCGGTCAAAAGCGCAATGGTGCTGCTTGTTGACAGTGACAAGTCCGGTAAAATGCAGCTGAAGCGGAGTTATCGACAGTGCAGCTGGTGTAATAGCACAGGGCCCTGTTGGGCTTTCTACGGATCCATTGAACTCCATTTTTTACTGTATTTTCAGTTCAGCCAAAATAAAGGCGATGGGGCAATTCCTGTACCAGGGCCCATAGCACCCTTGAGAAAGGGTACAGTGAACTCTGGGCTATTAAGAAGAAGGCAGATAATAAAATGGTTAGTGGGCTCTGGGAGTGCTGAGAATGAGATCTGACAAGGTCATGATAACTGGGGTCAAGGAGAAGGGACTGGGGGTGAGCAAAGAAAACCGATGCAAGTGACGAGGGACCCGAATCACAAGGCGAATAGGTGAGTAAGAATGGGCCAGGAGGCTATGAGGGAAGGTGTGAGTGATCAGGGGCTGAGGTACAGCGAGAACGGATTGGCCAATTTGGACTGGGTTAACATACCTGCCAGCTCACACGGTGCCACCGTGTGATATGTGCTCCCATCACAGGGTCTCCAGACGAGGAGGCAATATCACATGGTGGCAGGAAAAACGAGATGATCGCCACTGCAAATAGTGGTCAAGTCAAGTCTTGTGTGTGCGTGCGTGCGTGTGTGTGTGTGTGTGTGTGTGCGTGTGTGTGTGTGTGCGTGTGTGTGTGTGTGTGTGTGTGTGTGTGTGTGTGGGTGTGTGTGTGTGTGGGTGTGTGTGTGTGTGTGTGTGTGTGTGTGTGTCTCTGTCTATGTGTGTGGCTCTGTGTGTGTGTGACTGTGAATGTGTGCCTCTGTGTAGGTATGTAACTGTGTAAATAGCTTTTTTTGTAGGTGACTCTATGTGTAAGTGCCAATGTCTGTGTGAGGGTGGCTCTGTGTGAGGGTGGCTCTGTGTAAGTGCCTCTGTGTGTGTGTAGGTGACTGTGAACAACTCTATCTAGGTGGCTCTGTATGTGTATGTGTGTGTGTGGCTCTGTATGTGTAAATTCAATAGGTTATGCATATGCAACAGATTAAGCTATTAGCATTGTAAATGACAATGCCATTTATTTAACGATTAAGCTATTGCAAATTAAAAAGACAATGCTATTTATTTATGATTTAGAAAAAAACTTGAAAAACAATACCAATAGCTCTACCTTTAAGAATGCCGAGACCATTGCATTGTAAATGCTTGTTTTTTCTTCCTTTGAAATTTTTTTAGGGTGACAGGCACTCTGCGAGTTTTTTGATGGGCAGTTTTGAGCCCAGAGGGCAGGGCAGCGGGGTGGGGGGTTGTAGGGTTGGGGAATTTTATTTAGTTGTTCTGTAGTTTTTTGTTCATTATTCTCGACAATATTTCGATGGTGCGTTCCTGTCCTGTAGCAGAGGCCGCTGCTGCGCTCCACATACAGGTCAAATGGGTGTACAGCGTTAAGAAAGGAAGTTAGAATCTTAAGTTGGAATGTTAATGGGTTGGGGGACAAAATCAAGCGGAGTATAGTATTGCAATATGTCAAGAGGTTGTCACCGGACATTGTATTGCTTCAGGAAACTCACCTCATTGGTAACACGTGTAAAGCTATGCATAGATGGGGCTACTCGATGGTTGCACACGCAGGTTTTGCGTCTAATTCCAGAGGGGTGGGCATAATGCAAAAGAAGTCATTCCCCCTGTCACCTACGTCCACTCATGCGGATGTCTGTGGCAGGTATGTTGGTATTACGGGCGCCTGGGAGGGAAGAACCATTACTCTCATGTCAATATATGCACCTCCAGGGTTACAGGCCACAACATTTTAAGACCTCAGCACAGTGCTGCTAGCACTACCGGAAGGGCACCTAGTGCTCGGCGACGACTTCAACTCCATATCGGGCTCACTGGACAGGCATCCCCCTCGCACAATCCCCCACACTGCACACTCCTTCCCTAGCTTCTTGGAGGCGATGGGGTTGGTGGACAATTGGAGAACACACCACCCTGACAAGATCCAACACACTTTCCACTCAGGGGCCCACAACAGCCTCTATCGGTTGGACTATATAGTTGTTCCTGCCCCACAGGTTACAGACATCCACGAGATGCGGCATCTAGCTAGGGGCATTTCCGACCACTCCCCCCTTTGGGTTCATATTGTTCTTGAGCACTCCCAGGTTGGACGTGTTGCCCCAATCAATCCCTGGTATCTAAAAAGCCAGAAAAGACCTGATCAAATCCATCAACAACTACTTTTTGGCGAACTACCACACTGTTGACTCACCGCAAACATTGTGGAAAGCCTTTAAAACTGTGTGCCGGGGTGAGGCTCTCTCCTTAATAGCGGGATCCAAAAAAGACAAACTAAAAGACATCTCTGACGTAGAGCAAGAGATTTATCGTCTCGAGCAAGACGTTAATTCTGATCCCTCACCGAATGCTATTCATACCCTACACCTCCGCCAAGACGAATACAGGGCTCTTGTCACTGACCGTGCCAAACTACTTGGGCAGGACAGACTCGGCGAGGAAATTAATCGCCTGGTTGGACAAAAAGGAACATGCCAGTAGACTTGTCCCGGAACTTAAAACACTGAGGGATCCCCCATAACAGATCCCCAAGACATAGTCGACCACTTCTCAACACACTTCCACGATGTCTACAGCGCCGTTGCGCCATACACTGAGGTGGACTCTTCTGAACTCCCACGAGATATCTCCCTCCCAGTGCTATCTGACAGTGACCGGGCATTTATGGACAGTGCCCACACCGCTGACGAAATAGCAACCGCAATCCGAGCGCTTCACGCTGGCAAGGCTCTCGGCCCAAATGGTATCCCGATCGAGCTTTACAAGTTCCGTCCGGATAAACTAGCCCATACCTGAAATCTATGTTCGAGAACAGTCGAGAACATTCTAGAACAGGGGTTGCTAAACCTGGATCAAAGAATTGCAACCATTGTCACAATTCACAAGGAGGGGATATCCAAAAGGAACCGCGCTTTCTACCGCCCTATATCATTGCTTAATGCAGAACCTAAAATCTTAGCAAAAGTGCTTGCAAATAGGCTGATTAAGGTAATAAGCCATCTGGTACACCCGATCAATCGGGGTTTATGCCCAGGAGAAACACTCCTTTAAACCTGTGCAGAGTCCATGGGGTCTTGTGCAGGGCACCTACCATTCGCGAAGACGCAGTCGAAGTCTCTCTAGATGCCACTATGGCTTTCGACACAATCGAGTGGCCTTATCTCTTCGGTGTACTAAGAAAGTTGGGATTTGGACCAGGATTCAGCCAGTGGGTGCGCTTGCTGTACAGCTTCCCGATGGCACGGGTAGTCATGAACAACAAAAAATCAGATACCTTTATTCTTAGCTGAGGGACCCATCAGGGATGCCCCCTCTCTCCCTTATTATACGCTTTGGCCCTCGAGCCCCTTGCGGCCTGGATTGGAAAGGAGGTAATGATCCGTGGTCTAAGATCGTCGGGAGATTGGGAACATCGTATCTCGCTATATGCTGGCGACATCCTTCTATAGCTTACATCCCCCAAAAGGTCCCTTATTGCAGTATTTGACATCTTGGCCATTTTTGGCAGATACTCCGGGTTCCGTATTAATTGGCAGAAATCTCTCATATATGTCCTCTGTGGAGACACCCCCGATACCCCAAAACTGCCCCATACCAATAGTTTCAGAAGGCTTCAAATACCTGGGTATATTCATTTCTCTTATTAGCTCACTCCGATTTGCCCGTAACCTTGTTCCCCCCGCTACAAAGGCTCAAACGTGATATTGCAAACTGGAAATCTCTTCCACTTTCTTTGCTGGGCAAGGCGGCCCTTTTTAAAATGATGTCCCTGCCCGCTTCCTTTACGTCCTCTAAAACTCGGCCGACCCCGTACCGAATTCGTACTTTAAAGAAATAGAAGGGCTCCAGCAGGACCTTCTCTGGGATGGGAGGCCACGTATCGCTTTACAAAAACGTATGCTCAGCTAGTACGATGGGGGCATCGGTTTGCCCGACATCAAGAAATATTATTGGGCAGCACATCTTATTGCAATAAATCACAGCACCTATGCCCTATACTCCAAGCCGAACAGGTACCCTCTTACCGGTTCTACCAACCACACTGTCAAGATCTGGCACTCAGCGACTACATCGCTAGGCTGGAGCAATAGACTGACTCTTGCCACACCTCTGTGGGACTCCCAGAGGCTTAGGGACCTGGGAAACTCCAAGGGCTTTGATAAGTGGGATCTAATTGGCATCTCCTACATCAGAGACCTTTGGGACAAAAATGACGTGAAGTCCTTTGACTCCCTCCAAAGTCAATACACTATGGCAGACTTGGAGCGTGGTCGGTACCTGCAAATTTGTCACGCACTGCAAACTGTATTGCCCTGTGACTCCCTCCCACCTGACTATTCTCCACTAGAGGACAGATTATTAGATGGCCATCAACCTGAAAAAGCTATTTCCCTGACATACAGAAAACTCATTAATAACATGGACGATCCCCTGCTGTCCCTCCGAGAGAAATGGGTTAAAGATGGGGTCGAAATTAGATGATGAAAACTGGCAGGTAGCAGTCTCCTCCCCAAAACTGGCGCCATCCCTGCGAGTCTCCGCCTAGTGCAACTAAAGATACTGCATAGAATTTATATCACGGGCCCCAATTGACACACATGGGTGGTCCAGCGGATGGGTCTTGCAGGCGGGAGGGCACCCAATTGGTCACGTTCATACACATAATATGGCACTGCGACCCAATTCAGGAGTATTGGGGCAAAACTCACAAAATAATGAGTAAAACACTGGAAGTCGAGATTAAGCCAGAGGCCCCTAGATGCCTCCTCAACATCTGGGAACCCACTGACCTTAACACACATGCCACACAATGGGTCACACTAGGTTGCATGATCGCAAAAAGAAACATTGCCCAACTCTGGGGGGCGCCACATGCTCCTAAAGTTGTGGATTGGAAAAAAGATCTCGATTGGTGTATGTTGAGGGAAAAGACAGTATACACAGCTCGGGGCTGTCACCGAAAATGGTCTAAGATTTGGGCTTCCTGGAATGAATACTGTGGCAACATATGTACTCCACTCTGTAACCTTGATTGTGATGATATCCCCGCCTTGTGATTTCGAAACACTATCCTACTGTACCGATATGTATCTTGATTTCACTGTGCTCCTCGCTATCGATCCACGTGGAACTTTACCTCTGTCGAGTATGTTTAATAAAAAAGATTTATAAAAAAACAAAAAAAACCAAAGAGGAAGTTTACTTCGAAGGGCAGAAGTGTAACACTAGGAGGGAGTGCTCCTCCATTTTTAAGGTAGACAGGCTGGCACAAGAAGCAGGAAGGGAAAACCAGTTGCCAAACTGGTTTCCCCAGGGGCTTGTAGCAATCTTCAGAATGGGCAGAAAGGTGCATTGTGGGATAGCCAGATGCCACACTCCGCAGGAAGTGGTCACCAGATGGGAGGGAACCTGGTATACCCTTGGCTACCATCTACATTCTGCACTGATGACCTTTCCAAGTATAAAGAGGACACCCCTGGCACCCAGACCTCCTATCTCGTCCGATTTGGAGGAAGGGCCGATGGAGGACTGCCTTGCTGCACCAAGGGACCAGTAAAGGGGCTTCACCAGCGAGGACTGCACCTGGTGGCTAGAAAAGACAGTGGACTGTGCCTGCTGTGTCCTGCTCAAGGAGAAGCTGTCTCTAAAGCCCTGTCAGGCTACAAGACTCCAAGGGCCAGTTGACTGGCCTCATGTTCCCAGCACAGGGACCCAGCTGGAGAAGCCTGCTAGGGCAAGTTGGTAGCCCAAGTTTTCCACCTGCTACTGCCGCCATCGTCTAGCTCCAAGGACTAAATTCCGATACACACAGTTTCACCCGAATTTGCTGATTCTGGGAGTGCTGTTGGAGACTTGCTGGGACCTTCAGAAGGGAAGCTATTGACTTAGGAAGGATTGGCCTCTGACCGCAGCGACTGGTAGGCTAGTGGCGACTGGACTTCGGCCAGACCGTAGAGGATTCTTGGGATGCCGACCCTGCAACCAGGACCCCCTTACCATCTCGGAGTACCGATGAATCCCGGCAGGAAGACCCCCGTTGACCTCTTCACATCTACAGCATCCTTGAATCATCTTCAGCATTCTTCATTCCTTGCATCAGGACCACTTGCTAAGATTCCATTGCAATGTGGATAAAGTGCCTGGAACTGCTGAATGACTGCTTCTCCCGTGAAGGTAACAGTTCTTCAGGACCTTATTTGTTCTCCTGACTAGCTCCCCGTCGCAGTTGGTAGCCCCAAACTACTTCTAACCACTGCATTGACACTACCTACGTTTTGTTTCAAAAAGTTTCCAAATGTTCAATTGGTTGACTTTGGCAAGGCTTGTTCGTGGTTGAGTGAAATTGCTTTGATTCATTATTGCTTGTAAAATCTATATCTTCGGAACCCTTTCGTTCTAGCATCTAAATAATTTAAAAAAAATAGTACATTTTTGTAAATTGGTGTCAGATTTTGTTTGAGTGTTGTCGATTTCTTAAATTGTTTTGGTGCTGTTTAAATGCTTAACACTTATTCTTTGTAAAAGCGTTGCTGCTCAGTGCTAGAGCTACCCAGGGTTGAGCTGAAGGTTTGAAAGACAAATTCCAAGTGTCCTAAAGGGGTTTGTAAGTGTATTACACGGCGAGGTTGCACAACTACACCATATAATTAGGGCTCCCGGTTTTATGGTATTTATTTTTTTGACATTTCCGCCTGTATTTATCCATATTTATTTTTTGCAAAATGTATTTGTATTTGTTCATATTTATTTTGGGTTTTGTGGAAAAATTAAGCTGAAATTTGTATATTTCCACAGTTATTTAACGGGTAAATATGCACTCATTCTCGAATGCCTACTAGGTTTCAATGTTGTAAACCCCCACAGAAGATAAATCATGCACTGATAAGAAAATATGCATATTTCAGTATCAACTTTGTGCATATCAACTGCTGTTAAAACCTCTTTACTAAAATTCCTTTCCTTTCTAGCCCCCTTACCTATCAATCCACACAGCAATTGGCAGTCATGGGAGCTAGTATTCAGAATTACTCAAAAAGCAACCCGATTTCTGTTTTTATCCACATTTAAAAATAAATACAGACAAGAAAATAAATGTTTTCGGTCTATATATATATATATATATATATATATATATATATATATATATATCTGTAAAAATTGACAACATGGAGCCTTACATATAATACACCCTGATTTCCTCACACCCTTCAATTACCAGACAGTAGTTGAGATCTACCGGGTGGCCACATGATCATCCTTCCATACGTTTGCTAAACATTACCTCGAGCTCAAGCACACCTTGATATATACTCTGCCAGGGGTGTGTTGCATGACCAGTATTACTCAATCCCACCTCTCACAGGGTATTTCTCTTGAACTCATTCATATGAGGAATCTGAGAGCTAGTATCTATCAGAAGAAAAAGTGACTTTCCTTCTATAAATATAATTGTATTTGATACAATATCATCTTATAGATTTTCTCACTGCACTCCCTCTTCCCCTGAGTTACTGTTTGGATTGATAAAATCGTAAAGCATGCAAGCACATTGTATGCTTTATTGGCGCTGTCATCAGTACTGTCTTATTTCTTCTCCATGTGCTTTGATGGGGCACAGTTGCCAGATGGTGCCTTATATGTTCCTATTCCCTCACATCCGGGGTGGGCCGAGTCATGGCTGTGGCCACATGGCACCACTTGGCAGTTCTGGAGAGCTATTGCTGGGTAAAAAGTTTCTCAGCCTGTCTGGCACCTCGAGGATATTCATAAAGTAATCATTTTGTGGCAAGATGTGGTATCCACCAGAAATATTGTTACCGAAGATAAGTAATTTATTCTGATCAGTCTCTGTTCAGTTTCTCTGTCCCTCCTGTTGACTTGCTGTTTTAAAAAATTATTTTCTGATTCCTCATCCCTGGCGCCTCACCTGCTTACATTTCTTCCTATCTGTCTCAGTTCAACCGCTGCCAAAAGGGGATCAGGTCCTGAACTTTTCGGATGCCGAAGATTTGATAGACGACAGCAAACTGAAGTAAGTTATGTGTATGGCATAGAATGTTGGGGCATGGTCACTGGTGGCATGTTAAGGGTTATAGAGTCTCATGGTAAAAGAATCCTAATGTCACTGTCCAAATGGGCATGTTTTTGATGCTTCAGTGTTCTGGGGTCATTGCTTCCGGGAAGAGAGTGAGATGGGAATAGAATGTTGTGACAACTGTTAGACCTGACACCTTTTGGCGTGGTTCTTCCCCCATCTTTTTGCCTCTGACTCATGTGTTTTGATGCTGTGCTGGATTTCGTTTTTGCTGATTTAGATGCTTTGGACACTCTGCCACTGCTGATCAGTGTCAGAGTGTAAGTGCTCCCTCTGTAAATTGTGATATTGATTGAATATACCTGATTGGCATATTTGTGTCACCACGAAGTCCCTAGTAAAGTGCACTGTGTGTGCCAGGGCTGGTGATGACAAATGCTACTAGTGGGCCTGCAGCGCAGATTGCGCCACCCACATGAGTAGCTTTAAAATGGTGACTCAGGCCTGCCAGCGCAGAGCCTGTGTGCAGTCAGTGACTGCCATGTCAGCCTGGCCAGTGTCCCCACTGGCTGGGCCTAACCCTTCCCTGCCTGTGCACATCAGTCACCCCTATGGAAGGCTCAAGGTACCCCCCTGGGCAGGGTGCAGTGTATGGATAAGGTAGAGCATGTACTAGTGCAGGTCACATGCTCTGGTAGTGGGCTGCAGCCATCTTATGTGCTCACTGCTGTAAGGCTATCTTGCTCCATAGAGTAACATGGAGGAGGCTGGGCCCATGTGATACCAGCCTATCTTCCCATAGGAACAAGATGGGACATAAGTGAAAGATTATCCCTGAACTCAGAATTTAATGACACATCTTTTAGTGAAGGGTGTTTTTAAATCCTGTGTTGGAGAATAGCACTTTTAGAAAGTGGCTGTTCTCTTGTCTAAACCTTTCTGTGTGCCTGGGTTTGTGGAATGCCTGCCTGGTCTGGATGTGACAGGGGGGGCTGCAGAGCCCCAGAGGAGAGGGTCGGAGCCATCCCGGGGATGAAAGGGCACATCTGCCTGCCTGGGAGGTGGGAGGAAGGAATGCCTGATAAGTGCTGGGCTGTGCTGGCCTGCCTCCCACTGCTAGCCCCCTCCTGATGGTCAACGGACACCTCTGGCCCTGAAGCTGACAGGAAGAAGAAAACCAGAGACACCTCAGTGCTCCGCAACCCCCAGAACTGGTTTAGACTGGACCAAGGGCCTCCATGCACAAAGACTTCAAAGAACTTCAAAGACATTGAGGGGTATAAGGAAAGGACCCCTGACTACAGAAGTTAGATTCTGAAATTCTGCAACCAAGAAGGAACCTCTGCTGGAAGGAGGACGGCTAGAGAACCAAAGGAAGATTGCCTTGCTGTGTGCTCTAAGGGCTGACCAGTTCTACTGTCTACCTGGAAGCTGAGGAGAAGAAAGGGGCTTTGCTGTGTGCTGTGACCCTGCCTACTTGAAACTGCCAAGACTCTGCTGTGTGCTGTGTCTACAACTGAATCTCCAAGGGCCTGAGAAGAGCTGGCCTCCTGTTGGGAACCCAGGACTAAAGGTTCCTAAAGCTTTCCCAGAAAACGGCTGGAAAATCGTGCTGTTGGGACCCGAGACGCGTGGTGCTGGACTGCGGAGCGTGAGGAAGGGATCGGTGTGCTCATCGGCACATTAACCGTGAGGGTCGGAGGCCTGTGGAGCCTCCCCTCGTGAAATCCGCTCCCAGGTGGTGGCAAGGTCGAGAGGGGGGTCTAGTCGAGACCAGCGCCCTGGAAAACCCTTTGCCGCCAAATCACCACCGCGGCCCGGGGCCAGGAAACCCCCCCGCAATCTGCTCCGAGGTCCAGGAGCTGCCGCGGCGAAGAACGAAGCCGCCGCGCCCCCATTGGCTGAGGGAGCCGAGCCCCCTCACTAACGCCGCGACGGGATTGGCCCGTGCGGCGCAGCGTCATCCGTGGTGGTGGGCCGTGATTGGCCGAAAGAGAGGAGCGTCATCGTTGGCCTGCCCCGGGAGCCGCGCTGCCAGTGGCTGACTCCCGGGTGCTGCGGGAGGCTCGACCCAACGCCGCGACGGGATTGGTTGGTCCCGGCGTAGAGAGAAGGAGGAGAGGAGACGACCCCTCAGCGAGAGCCGACCTCGCCGAGGGAATCTGAAGCGTCCCGCACCCCTGGCCAGCCGTCCCCCACCAGGTGAGCAGTACCGCCTCCCCCGCCGCTCGTTGGATTGTCGAGAGCGGGCGGGAGAGGACAGGGGACCGGCCGGGGCGGGGACGCGTGCAATCTGCTCGGCCGGCGCGCCTGAGTTTCAAGGAGGCGCGAGGCTGCACCTGGGACGAGAAAGAGTCCCTGAGCCTCGCGCAGAAGCGCATTGACAGCGCTTGAAGCCCCTAGGTGGGACCAAAAGGGGGCATGGTGTTTTACTGCTCGTTGGGAGAGCGAAGTGAATAAGAAATCAGGGGCAATATTTTTAGACCCCTGATTGGAGAGACTTGAGACTGTTTTGTTTGATTCTGAGAACTGCCTATTTACAAGAACCATTAAGAATTAAGTGCAACCATTAAGATAAAATGCTATGTTGTCTAAAGAAGTGATTATCGTGCAACTGCTTCATTTACATGCTGAAACTAGATAAAGCTATATATTTTTATAAAATATACTTACCTGTGTGGTCTCAGTTTGTGGTGGATTGGGGATTATTGTTGTGTTAAGTGCAAATGTTATCCACATTGCCTCTGTTTAGCCTAGACTGCTCGTGCCATGCTACCTAGAGGGTGAGCAGGGGTTATCTCAGAGGGTTATTCCGTCGCCCTGACCGGAACCAGGGGTCCCTACTTGGGCTAAGGTACTTACCTCTGCCAACCAGAGACTCCCGGTTCTAACATTGGTGGCTCGCGGTGCGGATTTTGAACTAATAATTGCACTTGACCTGCAGTGATTTCTTGTACATCATTAGTCTAGTTTAGCAGAACAGGTTGCGCAAGATTTTTTTCTTTTTGGTGAAACCTTTTTAGTTGAAAAAGGGTAGGAAGCATCATGTCTCGGAAAGCGCCAAGCGTGAATGGAGACGTGGAATTTGAAATCCAGGAGTTGTTAACCTATAACAAGGAGCAACTGAGAAAAGTCTGCAAACAGCTTGAATGCCCAGTGAGGGGCGGCGCAAATAAGGAAGAGCTACGGACAGCTCTGAGGGCCTGGTGGGAGGCCAAACATGGTGACCCGGAAGCTGCTACTGGAGAGGGAGACACACCGGAAAACGGGTTTTTGCCCAGTGAATTGCCAGTGAGGAAGCCAGGGTCTAGGACCGGCAGCGACCACTCCAGTAGGGTTATGTCTCCAGAGGAAATAGAGGAGAATCAGCGAGTTAGGGCCCATGAGATTGAGCTTTTGAAGCTCAGGGCGGAAGCCGATGAGAAGAGACTGCGCCTAGAAGTTGAGAAAGAGGCGCAGGAGAGAGCGGCGCAGGAGAGGAGGCATGTTCTCGCTTTGGAGGAGAAGAAGCTCCAATTGGCTCATGAGAGGAGCATGAAGGAGTTGGACTTCAAATATAAAGAGAGGGTGTCCAGTTCTAATGGTGGCAGCGCACAACCAGTACAGGCGGGTAAGGTATACATACCAAAGGATCTGGTACAGAATTATCAGAGGGGTGAGGATATTTATGCGTGGTTCAGAGCGTATGAACTTGCCTTAAAGATGAATGAGGTGCCTGAGAAGAATTGGGGAGCAGGATTGTGGAAGCATTTTGAGGCCTCTGGGAGGAATGTTTTGGCACCCTTGGAAGCAAAGGATGCTTTATCCTACTCCGCCATGAAGGAGGCTTTGTGCCTCAGGTATGGGCTCACTGCTGAACAGTACCGCCAGAAGTTTAGGAACTTCAAGAAGCTTGATTCAAGTACTTGGGTGGAGTGTGTGAGTATGTACACGCGTGCACTGGAAGGTTGGATGAAGGGCAGCAAAGTTACTGATTATGTGGGGTTGTGTCACTTGATTAGTAGGGAGCACTTAAGTAGTTTATGTGTCCCAGAGCTGCGCCAGCATATTTTGGATAGCAAGTTAACTGATCCCAGTGAGCTTGCTAAAGAGGCGGACCGGTGGACAAGCACCAGGGTCCACAAGGGGGTGGTAAGTACCCCAGCCAAAGGTGGACAGGGTCCCCAACAGAAGAGTGGGGGGGACACGGGTAATCAAAAGGAGTCTTCTAAAGGGCCCCAAAGTAGTTCCCAGGAGAAGGTGTCTCAACCCCCCAAGCCTAAGAAGTCCTGGCCCCATAAGGGCCCGCAGGACAAGAAGACCCTCACTTGCTATGCATGTAGGGAGGTGGGGCACATTGCTCCAAACTGTCCAAAGAAGAAATCTGCACCCACTGGTGCTCCAGCTCCAGCTCCGGCGTTAGCCAGTGTAGCTTTGGGAGGGGATTTGATTTCTAGTGGGGAGGAGGGGTTAGCTTTGATGACCCTTGTCTCTCTAGGAGACCAAGAGATGGCCCAGGAAACCTTGCTGCACCAAAACACTAAGAAATACGGGCAGAAGGTTACCATCAATGGACAGGAGGTGGAGGCTCTGAGAGACACAGGGGCCAGCGTGACATCTGTCAGGTGTCGGTGGGTGTCTGAAGAGCAAATTATTCCCCAGGTACTCCGGCCTGTGGTGGCAGCTGACAGTTCAGTGCGCTACTGCAAGTTGGCGAAAGTTCCATTCGAATGGGGAGGAGTCTCCGGTATTTTGGAGATTGTAGTAAGTGATGCCTTGCCTGTAGATTGTCTATTAGGTAATGACCTGGAGAGCTCCCCATGGAAGGAGGTGGAGCACCGGACTCACTTGGAGATGTTGGGTTTGCCTGCGTGGATCTGTGTGTCCACCCGTGCAATGACAGCAAGAGAGGGCGGTCTAGCAGAGCTGGAGCCTGGAACAATGGCCCATGGACCTGCCAAGAGAGGAAGGGGTAGAGGGCGCGGGAAACCGGCCCCCACTGTTCCCACGGTCCAGGAGGAGGCAGACCCGGAAGGGGATGCCCTGGAACCTACAGGGGAGCAGGTGGCCGAACTAGGGGAATTGCCTGAGCTGTCCCAGTGGCAGCAAGAGGGTGGTCCCTCCAGGGAGGAATTCTGCCAGGCTCAGAAGGAGTGCCCTTCTCTCATTGGTGTGCGGCAGCAGGCTGCCGACCCGGCCGCAGGCCTGGGGTCCAAGGAGCATTTGATCTACTGGGAGGATGACTTACTTTATAGTGAGCCTAAGTTCGCTGAGCCCGGTGCAGCCCGTGTGCTGGTGGTACCGGAGCGCTTCAGGAACTTCCTACTGGGTCTGGCTCATGACGTGCCTCTCGCAGGACATCTGGGGCAAGACAAGACCTATCACAGGCTTGTCACCCATTTCTACTGGCCCCAGATGAAGACACACGTCTCTGCCTTTTGTAAGTCTTGCCAGACTTGTCAGGCCAGTGGCAAGAGTGGAGGGAAGCGCGAGGCCCCCCTCCAACCCTTTCCCGTGGTGAGCACCCCTTTTGAGCGGGTGGGCATTGACATCGTGGGGCCCCTGGATCTCAAGACAGCCCTAGGCAACAGGTTTATCCTGGTCTTGGTGGACCATGCCACTCGGTACCCGGAAGCCCTTCCGCTCAGGACAGTCACCGCCCCAGTGGTGGGCCGTGCCCTGATGGGGATCTTTTCCCGGGTGGGATTTCCGAAGGAGGTCGTTTCGGACCGAGGGACAAACTTCATTTCTAAGTATATGAAGTCCCTGTGGAGTGAGTGTGGGGTGACATACAAATTCACCACTCCTTACCACCCTCAAGGAAATGGTTTGGTTGAGAGATTCAACCGCACATTGAAGGGCATGATTATGGGCCTGGAAGAGCCCATGAGACGGAAATGGGATGTCTTGTTGCCATGCCTGTTGTTTGCCTACAGGGAGGTGCCTCAGAAATCCTTAGGGTTCAGTCCCTTTGAGTTGCTGTATGGCCACCCTGTCAGAGGGCCTCTGACTCTGGTGAAAGAGGGGTGGGAGAAATCCCGTGGGAAAACCCCTCAGGATGTGTTCAGCTATGTGCTGGCCATTGGCAACCAGACCAAGCGCTTCAGGAAGCTCGCTCAAGAGAACCTGGAGGCTAGTCAGGAGGAAATGAAGAGGTGGTATGACCAGAACACTTCTCTGGTTGAGTTCCAACCTGGTCAGAAGGTGTGGGTGATGGCGCCAGTGGAGCCTTGTGCGCTCCGTGACAAGTGGTCTGGGCCATATGAGGTGTTGGAGCGCAAGAGCGAGGTTACCTATTTGGTTAACCTGAAGACTCCCAGGCAGCCCCTGAGAGTGCTACATGTGAACCGCCTCAAACCCCACTTTGAGAGGACGGAGGTGACTATGCTCATGGCTACAGATGCTGGAGGGGAGGAGGATAGTGATCCTCTCCCTGACGTCCTGGCAGTCAAGGAGCAAGATGGGTCAGTGGATGGTGTGGTCCTCTCCCCCACCCTGACTCCAGAGCAGCAGGAGGACTGTCGCCAAGTCTTGGGTCAGTTCGCCCCCCTGTTCTCCCTGACCCCAGGTGTCACCAAGTGGTGCGTCCACGACGTGGACCCTGGAGACAGTCTGCCTGTGAAACAGAAGTTTTACAGAGTGGCTGACAAGGTCAGAGCCAGCATCAAGGAAGAGGTTTCCAAGATGTTGACGCTAGGGGTTATTGAGCCCTCAAGCAGCCCCTGGGCTAGGCCAGTGGCCTTAGTGCCTAAGAAAGCTGCTACCCCCGGTGGCACCCCAGAACTTCGGTTCTGCGTGGACTACCGTGGGCTCAATGCGGTCACGAAGACTGACGCGCACCCCATCCCCAGAGCTGATGAGCTGGTGGATCGGTTGGGAGCTGCCCAGTACCTGAGTACTTTTGATTTGACTTCCGGGTTCTGGCAGATTGCCTTAACTGACGGGGCAAAGGAGAGGTCAGCATTTTCCACGCCAGAGGGGCACTTCCAGTTCCGTGTCATGCCCTTTGGGTTGAAAAATGCTCCCGCCACATTTCAGAGATTGGTCAACCAGGTACTGGCGGGCCTGGAGCAATTCAGCGCAGCCTACCTGGACGACATTGCTGTGTTCAGCTCCACTTGGGAGGAATACCTGCAACACCTCACTGAAGTGTTGAAGGCTCTGCAGAAGGCAGGCCTCACTATCAAGGCCAGTAAATGCCAGATAGGGCAGGGATCGGTGGTGTACTTGGGACACCAGGTGGGGAGCGGCAAGGTGGCGCCCCTACAGGCGAAGATTGATACCATTCTGGCTTGGGAACCCCCCAAGACCCAGACTGAGGTGAGAGCCTTTTTAGGTCTCACAGGGTATTACAGACGGTTTGTCAAAGGCTATGGCACCATCGTGGCCCCTTTGACAGAGCTGACATCTAGGTATGAGCCCAGGAAAGTGAATTGGACTGAGGCCTGTCAAACTGCTTTTGACACCCTCAAAACTGCCATGTGCACAGCACCGGTGCTTAAGGCACCTGACTTTTCCAGTGAGTTCATTGTGCAAACTGTCGCTTCAGAGCAAGGCGTGGGAGCAGTACTCTCACAGATCAATGATGAGGGAGGAGACCAACCTGTGGCTTTCATTAGCCGGAGGCTAATCCCCAGGGAACAGAAATGGAGTGCCATTGAAAGAGAAGCTTTCGCTGTGGTCTGGGCTCTGAAGAAGCTGAGGCCCTACCTGTTTGGGACTCACTTCCGTGTTCAGACCGACCACAGGCCCCTCAGATGGTTAATGCAGATGAGGGGTGAGAATCCAAAATTGTTGAGGTGGTCCATTTCCCTACAGGGGATGGACTTTACGGTGGAGCACCGCCCTGGTACAGAACACGCCAATGCTGACGGTCTGTCCAGATTCTTCTGCCTTAGTGATGAGGACTCCCAAGAGGTTGGGTAGTTCTCCCCACTTTCAGCTGGAGGGGACACGTGTTAGACCTGACACCTTTTTGCGTGGTTCTTCCCCCATCTTTTTGCCTCTGACTCATGTGTTTTGATGCAGTGCTGGATTTCGTTTTTGCTGATTTAGATGCTTTGGACACTCTGCCACTGCTGATCAGTGTCAGAGTGTAAGTGCTCCCTCTGTAAATTGTGATATTGATTGAATATACCTGATTGGCATATTTGTGTCACCACGAAGTCCCTAGTAAAGTGCACTGTGTGTGCCAGGGCTGGTGATGACAAATGCTACTAGTGGGCCTGCAGCGCAGATTGCGCCACCCACATGAGTAGCTTTAAAATGGTGACTCAGGCCTGCCAGCGCAGAGCCTGTGTGCAGTCAGTGACTGCCATGTCAGCCTGGCCAGTGTCCCCACTGGCTTGGCCTAACCCTTCCCTGCCTGTGCACATCAGTCACCCCTATGGAAGGCTCAAGGTACCCCCCTGGGCAGGGTGCAGTGTATGGATAAGGTAGAGCATGTACTAGTGCAGGTCACATGCTCTGGTAGTGGGCTGCAGCCATCTTATGTGCTCACTGCTGTAAGGCTATCTTGCTCCATAGAGTAACATGGAGGAGGCTGGACCCATGTGATACCAGCCTATCTTCCCATAGGAACAAGATGGGACATAAGTGAAAGATATCCCTGAACTCAGAATGTAATGACACATCTTTTAGTGAAGGGTGTTTTTAAATCCTGTTTTGGAGAATAGCACTTTTAGAAAGTGGCTGTTCTCTTGTCTAAACCTTTCTGTGTGCCTGGGTTTGTGGAATGCCTGCCTGGTCTGGATGTGACAGGGGGGCTGCAGAGCCCCAGAGGAGAGGGTCGGAGCCATCCCGGGGATGAAAGGGCACATCTGCCTGCCTGGGAGGTGGGAGGAAGGAATGCCTGATAAGTGCTGGGCTGTGCTGGCCTGCCTCCCACTGCTAGCCCCCTCCTGATGGTCAACGGACACCTCTGGCCCTGAAGCTGACAGGAAGAAGAAAACCAGAGACACCTCAGTGCTCCGCAACCCCCAGAACTGGTTTAGACTGGACCAAGGGCCTCCATGCACAAAGACTTCAAAGAACGTCAAAGACATTGAGGGGTATAAGGAAAGGACCCCTGACTACAGAAGTTAGATTCTGAAATTCTGCAACCAAGAAGGAACCTCGGCTGGAAGGAGGACGGCTAGAGAACCAAAGGAAGATTGCCTTGCTGTGTGCTCTAAGGGCTGACCTGTTCTACTGTCTACCTGGAAGCTGAGGAGAAGAAAGGGGCTTTGCTGTGTGCTGTGACCCTGCCTACTTGAAACTGCCAAGACTCTGCTGTGTGCCGTGTCTACAACTGAATCTCCAAGGGCCTGAGAAGAGCTGGCCTCCTGTTGGGAACCCAGGACTAAAGGTTCCTAAAGCTTTCCCAGAAAACGGCTGGAAAATCGTGCTGTTGGGACCCGAGACGCATGGTGCTGGACTGCGGAGCGTGAGGAAGGGATCGGTGTGCTCATCGGCACATTAACCGTGAGGGTCGGAGGCCTGTGGAGCCTCCCCTCGTGAAATCCGCTCCCAGGTGGTGGCAAGGTCGAGAGGGGGGTCTAGTCGAGACCAGCGCCCTGGAAAACCCTTTGCCGCCAAATCACCACCGCGGCCCGGGGCCAGGAAACCCCCCCCCCCCCCCCCCCGCAATCTGCTCCGAGGTCCAGGAGCTGCCGCGGCGAAGAACGAAGCCGCCGCGCCCCCATTGGCTGAGGGAGCCGAGCCCCCTCACTAACGCCGCGACGGGATTGGCCCGTGCGGCGCAGCGTCATCCGTGGTGGTGGGCCGTGATTGGCCGAAAGAGAGGAGCGTCATCGTTGGCCTGCCCCGGGAGCCGCGCTGCCAGTGGCTGACTCCCGGGTGCTGCGGGAGGCTCGACCCAACGCCGCGACGGGATTGGTTGGTCCCGGCGTAGAGAGAAGGAGGAGAGGAGACGACCCCTCAGCGAGAGCCGACCTCGCCGAGGGAATCTGAAGCGTCCCGCACCCCTGGCCAGCCGTCCCCCACCAGGTGAGCAGTACCGCCTCCCCCGCCGCTCGTTGGATTGTCGAGAGTGGGCGGGAGAGGACAGGGGACCGGCCGGGGCGGGGACGCGTGCAATCTGCACGGCCGGCGCGCCTGAGTTTCAAGGAGGCGCGAGGCTGCACCTGGGACGAGAAAGAGTCCCTGAGCCTCGCGCAGAAGCGCATTGACAGCGCTTGAAGCCCCTAGGTGGGACCAAAAGGGGGCATGGTGTTTTACTGCTCGTTGGGAGAGCGAAGTGAATAAGAAATCAGGGGCAATATTTTTAGACCCCTGATTGGAGAGACTTGAGACTGTTTTGTTTGATTCTGAGAACTGCCTATTTACAAGAACCATTAAGAATTAAGTGCAACCATTAAGATAAAATGCTATGTTGTCTAAAGAAGTGATTATCGTGCAACTGCTTCATTTACATGCTGAAACTAGATAAAGCTATATATTTTTATAAAATATACTTACCTGTGTGGTCTCAGTTTGTGGTGGATTGGGGATTATTGTTGTGTTAAGTGCAAATGTTATCCACATTGCCTCTGTTTAGCCTAGACTGCTCGCGCCATGCTACCTAAAGGGTGAGCAGGGGTTATCTCAGAGGGTTATTCCGTCGCCCTGACCGGAACCAGGGGTCCCTACTTGGGCTAAGGTACTTACCTCTGCCAACCAGAGACTCCCGGTTCTAACAACAACCATAGAGGGTCATGGGAATTCTGGATTATAGATTTCTGAATCTGGAACCACGAAGAAAAGGTTGAGAGTACTGGTGCCTGGGATTGGCAGAGGACTGCAGCCATGGTGAGGATGGTTGTTGTCATTTTCCTCGCTGAATCTATTGTAGATGTATGTGCTTGCAAAATCTTGCCATCCAGTAACTAGATCCGGAATAATTGAAAATGTGTGAAAAACACCTCATGGCCATTGACTCAATTATTTCTACTCTTAGACACCTTTGCAACATCTCCTCAAAGAGATCCTAATTGTACCTCAAAGTGTTAGTTTATGGAAATTACTCGGGTTGTATTAAGCCATTGCTTTAGACAATCTGCAACTGAATATCTTTCCCCTTTTGAGTTGTCAAAAAGTCATGTACATTGATAATGGGTGTTCAGCTGCAAACATGGATTATATGTAAGCAACATATTGATGCAGCTGTAATCTGAATTCTCATACTCCAGTTTAAGGTAGTTATGTCTGATAGAGAATTCTAACTGTAGATTTCTCACCTTGGAACGTTCCTCCGGTTGCAGACTGGATCTGGAAAATCTTGAGCATTATCTCTGCGTGCCGGTATGCCATCCGCATTGTACCGAAGGCGATCCGCAAGCGAGCTGTGAAGCTTCTAGCAGCACAGCACAAGAAGGCACAGCACCGTTCCTGATTACAAAGGAGATCTGGGACCCGGTTGCAGAGTCAGTCTCGCGTTCGGTCACCTTCCAAACCGCTAATCCATTCTTCAACTTACCCCTCTCTGACCTCTTGCTTCCAGGCCTAGCTCCTGCACTTCTCCAGCAGAGCTAGAGGCTGGGTCTGCTCCCTGCCTCCCTGAATTCCTTGGCGCCGGAGCGACCCATGACCAACTTAAGAAGTTCCATCAGCTCATGCAGTCCATTTTTCTCCACCGACTCCCTTTGGCACAACTTGGGGCCCTATGGAGCCGAGAGGTGCCCCAGCTAGGATACCAACAGCGGCACCCCTGGATCCGGACGGAATAGCGCTGAGGCCTAGGCTAATGGCAGAGCATGTCCTCGATACACTGCAACTGACGGCGCCACCCAACCACATAGAGCCCATTCTCCTGTCCAACTTTGAGATGGTGCTTCTCACATCAACTCTGGCCAGACCTCATCAACCATCTGTTTTGAACACGATACCTTCATCCCTTGATAGACCAGATTTGGGTTTTGGGGGTGGTGATGACGATGGCCATCAGTTCCATGGCCCATCTGATGAACTGTGCCAGTCTTACAATGAGGACTACTAGTAGGAAGAGCTATGAGATGCCAGTGTATTGGACTCGTCTTCAGAGTCTGGCCTGGTTTCTCCTCCGGGACCTGCCATGGAGGAAGGTTAATCTTTCGCCATGTTGGAGAGGAGGGCAGCAGTGGTCCTAGAGTTGCAGCTCCCTTCTATATAGTTCAAGGCCAACGACTTTACAGAGGTGCTTCTACTGGGGCTATCCTTTGCAAAGCCCCTGCTTCCCTTCAAAGAAGCCCTTCTGGAGATCCTCCTGGGGTCTTGGGCCAAGACCTGCGCAGGTGTTCCAGTGCACAGGATTGTTGCGTGTCGCTAATGCGCTGTTCTTGGAGATCCAACTTTCCTCACAGAGCACCTGAGTCCCTAGTGGCGCAGGCCTCGGCTGCCAAAATCAATCCCAGCGTGTTCCCTACCACCTTCTCGGATAGGGAATCCAAGAAGCTGGGTGTCTTCGGAAAGAGGATTTTCTCTTCCACCTGCCTAACGTTGTGGTCAGTGAACACCGTATTCCACTTGGGCTGGTACACTCACACCTTGTGGGTCATGGTTGTGCAAGTGCTGCCAATGGTCTTGAGGGATACAAAAGGGTGTGGTGATGGACGGAGCATCTAAACCAATCAAACACTCACACCCAGTCAAAAGATCTGGGTTTAATCCATCACCGTTCTTTAGCCCACTCTGCCACCCCAGTTCAGACATGGCTATATGCAAATCAGTCTGACCCTGTGCCTCATGGGAACAATCCAGCCCGAACTGCCAAGCCATGCCTTCCCTGGACCGGAAACAAGCTTCTGAGGACCGGTTTCTGGCATTACAGCCGTCTTCAGCCCGGCTTGCTTGAATCAAGAAGCTTGTTTCCGGTCCAGGGAAGACATGGCTTGGCAGTTCGGGCTGGACTGTTCCCATGAGGCACAGGGTCAGACTGATTTGCATATAGCCATGTCTGAACTGGGGTGGCAGAGTGGGCTAAAGAACGGTGATGGATTAAACCCAGATCTTTTGACTGGGTGTGAGTGTTTGATTGATTCAGATGCTCCGTGCATCACAACCCCCTTTTGTACCGCTTTTGGCCGCCATAAGTGTGGCAGGGTATGCTCAGACGTGAGTCCCTTGCTCACTTTGCCACTGGATTCAAGCAAGCCGGGCTGAAGACGGCTGGAATGCCAGAAACCGGTCCTCGGAAGCTTGTTTCCGGTCCAGGGAAGACATGGCTTGGCAGTTCGGGCTGGACTGTTCCCATGAGGCACAGGGTCAGACTGATTTGCATATAGCCATGTCAGAACTGGGGTGGCAGAGTGGGCTAACGAGCGGTGATGGATTAAACCCAGATCTTTTGACTGGGTGTGAGTGTTTGATTGATTCAGATGCTCTGTCCATCACCACCCCCTTTTGTATCGCGAATGGTCTTGAGGGAGGCTGGCGCCATTTTGAACCAGACCATTCTTGATGGCTGGGAAGCAGCAAAGTTCACTACCCGTTTGATTTGGACAGCACTGACTCGCTGGGCAGGGCCTACTCGGAGAACATGCAATCATCACTGATGGATATGCCTTGTGATGGCTCCTGCCTGTTCAGCAATAAGGCCAATACAGCACTCATATGCTTTAAGGACAGTTGGGTCACTGCCAGGTTGGTGGTATTCTCCCTGGGGCCGCACCAACAGCACTCCTCCTTTAGCTTTTCCGTAGCTACAGGAGGGGCTCTCCTCGGCGTCCACAGTACTGTCCATATTCCCAAGATCATTAGGTTTCCCAGCCTTTTTGAAGCTGTGAGTGTTGTTCCCTCGGAGAACGTAGGACTCAATGCCAGTGTATTGTCCAGTTCCCTCACTCCTCAAGTTGTCACAGCCTCCAAGTCTCTTTAGCATGCCCACAACACAGTCATTCTGTTGGCAGCAGGATCAGACACCACCTGCCCCAATAGGGAAATACTACATCGGACAAGTTTGTGCTTCAATGGGGTTATACCCCAGGTGTTGCCTGTTGTTCACGGTGGGTCATAAGCATTTCCAGTTTGATGTGCTCCTCTTTTGTCATAGTAGTGCCCCTCTGGCGTTCATGAAAGTGATGGCGGTGGTTGCAGCACATCTTTGGAGATGAGGAGTCCCAGTCTCCCCCTACCCCGACAACTGGCTGATGACGGCCGGCTTGCCTCAGGCAGTCACCCACCTCCAGACTACGGCGAACCTCCTGCACTCACTGGGGTTCACTATCAACATGCCGAAGTAACCTGATTCCTTCTCAGATGCTCCATTTCATCTGTGCTATTTTGAACATGTTCACACATCCTCCAGAGCGGAGAGTCCGGTATATTTCGACAATGATCCCAATGTTACAGCCCCAGTCTTGTAACTCAGTGCGATTGACTCTGAGGATACTGGGTCTCATAGCCTCCTGCATCCTGCTGGTGAAAGACATCAGATGGAACATGCGGATTCTGCACTGAGATCTGAAGTCGGAGATGATGGTGACGGATAGATCCCTTCTGGGCCGTCTGGGAGGGGTGGTGATCAGAGGACTCTGATCTCCAGGTGAAAACTGGTCCAGGTGTTCACGGATAACACCACCCCCATGTAGCATTGCAACAAACAAGGCTAGTGGGGTCGTGCACTCTTTGCCAGGAGGCCATGTACCGCTGTACATGCGTGGAGCGTCAGGACATCTTTCCGGTCTTACACCACCAGGCGGAATCTCTGAACACCAGGACAGACAAACTCAATTGTTGATGCCTCGTGGGTCACGAATGGTGCTTACATACAGAGGTGGCGCAAGGTCTCTTCCAAGAATGGGGAGAACCTTATATCTATCTGTTCGCCACTGCAGAGAATGCACAATGTCATCAGTTTTGCGAGTTAGAGTTTCCAGAGCAGCTCTCGCTCTGAGATTTGGTCTGTTTGGAATAGAACCAGTGGTGTAGCTTCAGGAGGGGTGTTTGGGGTGTTACTTCCCCCTAATAAATGTATTTTCTGGTAAATAGTTGGCTACAGGTGCTTTCAGTCCAGTTTGGTGAGGTTTTACATACACACAAACGCACCCACACACTCTCGATCTCTCAGTTTTGAAAGTTTTCAAAAATGTTGGCTATTTTACAAAATGTTGTGATTTCTCTCACCTAGTACCACTACCAATCTGCATTCCTCTCCATTCCACTGCCCCTTTAAGCCCTTCTCATGCACCCTGCTTGTGGTATAATGTTTTTTATAACTATATTGTGGGAAAATCTCAAGCTTGCACCCCACCTGTGAGAAAATGGAGTTCTGTTGCAGTACTTTCACTTTTTACCTGGCTGTTGATGCAACGTTGACTGTACTGGATCCCTGCTGTCTAGGTTCCCAATGCCAGTGTTCTTTCCCTAAAACTGTACCCCAGTTGGCCCTTCAGGCACCTTTAGTCCCTAGTAAATGGCACCTCGGTACCATTGGGCATTGGGACTGGAGATGGTCCCCTAGGGACCACTCGTCTAGGCCACGCAGCCTGCCACTGCAGCATGCATGGCCTGGTGCAGAAAAGAACAACACAGTTGACGTGGGACACTGCCTGTGTCCCATTCCTGTAGCACTGCCTAAAGTGTAAGTCACCACTCTAGTAGGCCTTACAGTCCTAGTGCAGGGTGCACTACACCACAGGTGTGGGCATATCTGCATGAACAGATATGCCTCTACAATATTTAAGTCCATTCTTTAATATTGTAAGTGCCATGGAAGCCATAGAGATTACATATGCTGGAAACTCGACAACTCTAATCACCATGATGGCTTCTCTGAATAAATATAAAAAAATTAAAAAAATGATGGCTTCTCTGAACCCAGGATTGTTTGGTACCAAACTACTCATTTTAATAAACCCACACTGACACCAGTGTGGGATTTATCGTACAAAGTACTCATAAGGGCTAAGGTACCTCCTGAAAACCAACCAACCTTTGTGTGGTCACAGACTGGCTGTAAGCAGCCAGCCATCACCCAACAGGTTTCTGGGCCCCTGGGTCAAGAGCCTCTGCTCTCTGGGACCATAAACAATGAACATCCTGGGCGGAGGTGTCATACCTCCTTCCTCCCTTCCTCCCTTCCTCAGAATGGGCCCAGTACTCGAGAGGAAAGCTTCAAAGGCCTGCAGTCTTTGTAAAGCGACCCGCAGCCTCTGCTGCTACCAGCAGATCGCAGCCCCGGTATGAACTATAAACCCCCACTTTGGGCAGGAAAACTTAGGAGAATAGGAGTTGTCCTCTCCTCTGCCAACTCCAACCCTAAGGTGGGGGAGGTGAGGTGTAGCACATCTATGAGTCCCCGCCATCTTGAAAAAGGGGGGACCCCTCCAATCAGGGCTAGGTCTATGCCCAACAGGAAGGAGGCAAACTTGAGGGTATAGTCACTCCAGATAAGTCGCCCATTGGCCTTACCTGCTACTCCCATAAAACTTAGTATATAGGCGTCTCCCCTAGCCTGGAAACTAGTTTCTACCGACCTAAGAAGGGCGAAGAAGACACCATGCAGCGAAGCCTGAAGACTACTTCTGACTTGGACTTGGGCCCTGCCCTACCGACTTGTCTCCAGTTTCAAAGACCCTGCGAAGACAATGCTTGTCCTGCTGCTGTCAACTTCCAGAACCTGAGGAAGACTGCCTGCCCATCGACAAAGACCAGAGACTCCTCAGTACAACAGCTCTGTCCACAAAGAAACCTACACAAAGGATTCTGGTGCCCTCTGAGTCCTTTAGTCCTGCCCATTCTGTACCTGATACCTCTGGCCCATGTCCAGGTGGACCACCGACCCAGAACAGCTTCCCCCACAATACAGACCAAGTCCAGCATTGGCTGACCCCTCCTGGACTCCACGACGACACCTGCAGCCTGAATTCAAAGGATTCCCCTGACCGCAACTAGCTCCAGTAAGAAGAATTCGATGTCTAAAGGCACCCCTGCACTTGAAGTCCTTGGGCCTGGGTGAGCTGAACCGACGGAGCCCCTACGACCCCCTATACCTCTACTTACCTCTGCTGTCGCTGGTCTCCCTCCTACAACCTCTGATGCGACGCTTGTAGCCTGTTTGTCTGAAGCAAGTTCTCCATTGGAAAACATTGGATGTCCGACGCTGTATTTGCATCCTGTACCCGGCTGCCACTGTGCCACTGGTGGTGTATGTTTGGTGCTACTTTGTGGTCCTCCCCATGCTTGCACCTATGCCCAACAAATGTACCTATCTGCAAGCAGTGTGGCTTTGAGCACTCCCAGCCTTGAGACTCATTGGGCGAAACCCGTTAAGTTCAAGGCATGCGAGCTGTAGATCACATGCTTTGCATACTCCTGCCATCTAGTGTTTGGTCCGGATGTTTGTAATTTGTTTTTCTTCGAAAAAGTCTTTCCAGTCAAAAGGTAGGTGACTCCCCCTTTCGGTGATATTGGGCATGGGCATCGATTCCATTGTTAGATTGTTTTTTTCTGCCATCGGGTTCAGACGTGAATTGCTGCTCTCCGATTCGACAGTTTCTCGGGTATCCCTCGGTGCGCAATCCACTTACCCTCGACGGTATTGTTTTTGATCACGTATTTCCTTTCTCCGCGTATCATATTTAATACAAAAACCTCTTTTTGATCGGGAAACTCGTAGAAGGCAGTCTGGCTTACCCACGTCGGTCTGCCTCGCAGTCGATGGAGCATACTCCATTCAAATTCTGCACTCGGTGCCACGCGAAATTCCTGCGCACCGACTCGCACGAAGTGTGCAACCTGTGCTTATCTCCGGAGCACAACGAACAAGACTGCGACACATGTAAATCTTTCCGCTAGATGAAAACGCTCCACGACCTTCGGACTCGATGTCGCGATATGCAGTCAAATCACCGGCTCCATTCCGGACCTCTTCGGAGAAGATTCAGAACAAGAAACCGGCTATGCCATGGGGGCCAAGAAAGAACAAAGGAACCTGTCTCCGTCTCCGAGTCCGATGTGGACGAAGATATTCCGCTATGTCAGCGTATTGTGAGTACTGATCCCCCCCCTTGCCCCAAAGTCCAACTCAGCCGAAGTAAAAGGCTCCGGTTCCACGTCTTCCTTCAGGCCATGGTCGGCACTGAGAACATGTTTCCAACACACCGCTTTCGGGCTCTGCACCGAATCATATGTCAAAACCTTCCGGCTCGGGGTCGAGATGTCCACACACAGGCACCGAGCCGAAACCTTTGGGTTTGAAGCCCAAACCCGTCTCTGGCCCACCTCCTTCAACGCCAAAATCAGCTTTGGAACCGGAATCCTCGGCCCCCAAGACACCGGCAACGAAAACTTTGGCGCCAAAACATATAGATGCTCCAATACCATCGAAGGAGCCCCGTTTAGATGTTACGCCTCCAAAACCGGACCCGAAACAAAAGGAACTGTACATCAATCCAAAAACTGGACATATTGCGATCAAATTGCCACTCAAACACAAATCTGACTCAAAGGAAGCCTATCACATTCCTTTAAAGAGGAAACATGTGGGTACTAACCCTTCTCCTCCTCCATCACCTCCTTCCCCGGAAACACACTTTTTAATTACCCCTACTAATTCACTACCACCATACACACCTGATCATCAGGATGACTGGGAAGGGGATGGGGACAATGATCCTGCACCTGCAGACCCCTGGAAGTATTACAACACAGATTCTCCCACAGGTAACTATCCTGATCTTTACACTCTTAAACCTTCTCCACCAGATGACAACGTAGGCTATATAGAACTATAAAGCAGAGCTGCTGATTATCACGGGGTTCATTTATAAACGAAAGAGAGTCTGCATTCTAGACTTTTTTCGTTATTTTTCAGTGCGGGCCTCATATATATACACTCGAGTGGGATCCGAGAGAGGTGAGGCTCACTTCTGAAAAAGTATTGGTAAGCACGTTTATTAATCTTGATTATTTTCACTTTTGATAGTTGGATATGGCCTGATTACGAGGCATGTAGGCACGAATAATGTTAATTGTAGGAGACTATATTCTTTTTATTTTTCTCTTTTAGATTTGAACTAATCTTCACACTACTTGTTCCAAGAGTTTACAACTGAATACCAAATATGTAAAAATCTTATATTACAAAACTGCAGTGACATTATAGCTATTAGGTCCTGACGAAAGCCAGAGGAATACCCTCTTTCTATGGCTGAAACATGTTGACCACGTGGACAGTGAATTGGTTATAACTGTCCTTCACTTGTTTTTATTTCAGAAGACTCTATTGAACATGTATCGAGTAAACAGAGGTATCTTATGAGTTTATCCGATTTTACTCACACTCTTTCACTACATGCACTGCTTTCTCACTGTAAGCTTGGAAGAAATGTTTCTCCTATCTTGCTTTTTCTTCTTGTAACCACAAGAGGATATAACTAAAGTCGGTGTCTTTCTCGATAATTGAAGAGGGAGCTCGACTTAGTTGTTTGGTAATACCCAGATGATGACACTGGGCAAGCTTCTCTGTGCAATGTTAGGATACCATATTATCCTGGAGTGGGTATGATCTATCCCTCCTTTTCTTTCATGCTTTTTCACTTGTGTTGATAGTAGCCGCTTTTCACTACAGTGCCTTTATTTCACGTTCTTTCTACTGTTCTGAATATAGACATATAGTGGATACAGCAGTATACAGATTATACTTCTTATTTACATAGACATTAAGAGACCACCATATTTTGTTAGTATTATAATCAATAACTACAGACAAATGGGTGCTAGGAATTATCTGTTCTGGTTATTGCCTGGAGCTTACCAACAATCCTCCAAATATTCCTCCACGTTTACACAAAATGTCACCAGACCATTTACACTTCCTCAAACAAGAGTTTCAGTCTCCCCTTTTGAAGGAGCCATAGAGCCTGTGCCACTACAATATCAGAAGTCGGGCGTATACTCCCTGTACTTTCTCATACCCAAAAGGACGGTTCTCTCAGACCTATTTTAGATCTCCGTGAATTAAACCTTTACATACAATCAGACCACTTTCACATGGTGACACTTCAGCAAGTGTTCCCACTGTTACAACAGGGCAACTATATATCTATTCTAGACTTAAAGAACGCATATTTCCACATTCCAATACATCCTGCTCATCGCACATTTCTCAGATTTGTGGTTGCGGGGCAGCATTACTAGTTCAAGGAACTCTCATTCGGAGTCACCACTGCTCCCAGACTCTTTGCGAAATGTCTGGCAGTAGTCGCTCACCTGCGAAGACAACCTATTCACGTCTTTCCGTACTTGTGAGAAAGTTCCCTCTTTCTGCAAAGTGCTCCCATTTTTTGCTGAATTGCTGATGTGACTATGTGTGCCATGGGTACCTGCTAACCAGGTACCCTGGGCCTATGTTCTTTCCCTAAAACTGCATTGAAGCCTAAACCCAATTGGCATCTCTGGCCACAGGTCAGCCCCTGGTAAATGGTACCACAGGTACCCAGAGAAGGCCTCTAAGAGCTGCAGCACTTATTGTGCCACCCTTGGAGGTCCTGTACTTTCACACTCACACACTGCCTTTGCAGGCTGAGTGTTTTGGTGCAGAACAAAGTGAAGAGTCGACAAGGCACACATCCTGTGTGCCATGCCTACAACCCACTGCCCTAACATAGATCAGTCACCCCTCTAGCTGGGTGCCCTATACCAGTGGTGAGGGTACAGGTGCATGAGCCCTGTACCCCTACAGTGTCTAAGACTCCAAGTCCATTCGTAGGCATTGTAAGTGCAGTGCTGCCATTAAGAGTAGATGGTGCTGGGAGTTTATCATTACGAACTCCACAGCACCATAATGGCTACACTGAAAACTGAGAAGTTTGGTATCAAACTTCTCGGCACATTAAACCCACACTGATGCCAGTGTGGGTGTGCCTACCTGCCAACTCCACCCCTCAGGTGGGGGAGGCGAGGTGAGGCTCTGCAGATGAGGGGACTCAGCTAATCAGGGAAAGGTTTATGCCCTAATCCCACTGGAGGGTGGCATAATAGGGGGTGTACCCACCCCAGGGAAGGGACCCATTGGTTCCAACCTTTTACCTACCTGTAACACCCCTAAATCTAGTAATTAGGGGCACCCCTGATCCTTGCTTCCTCAGACAAGAACCAACTACAAGAAAAGTAGAAGGACCGAACAGCCGTGCCGAAGCTTACAAGAGCAAAATGCCCACTGACGGCCCCAGCCCTACCGGCCTGTCTCCACCTCGTAACCTGCTCCTTCAAAATCCCGGTGTGTCCTGCAGCCAGCAACCTCGAAAACCCCGGAGGACCTGCCTGCCTTCCCCCACAAAGACTGTCTCTCCCCTGAACACCGGATTTGTTAATCTCTAACATCTGGCCCCGGACGGAAACCGCAAATCCACCCCACTCTGCACCCGCCGTCCACGGCCCGAGCTCGAGTGGGCAAACACCACGAGGAGGTCTCCCCAGTAATCCTGACCCGAGATCCGGCGACCCCTGACTTGCTTCAAGCCTCCAGCCGACACCTGCAGCCTAAATCCGGAAGGTCCCCCCAACCACGACCAGGAGCTGGTAAGAAGATCCAACCCAAAAAGGCACCCCTTCACCCGACGCCCCCGGCCTTGGGTGGCCCAATCGATGGTGCCTAATCAACCCCCAGCATCCCAACTTACCTCTCGAAGTGGTGGTCACACCCAGAAGACCTTTGTCCCCGAGCCTTCGGTACCTTTGCAAATTGGAGGTTCCCCACTGCAAACAACAAGGCGTCCGACATCGCAACAGCACCCTGCACCTGCCCTAGTGCCGCTGACGGTGCAACTTTGGTGCTACTTTGTTTCCCCATTTGCCCTGACCTGAAGTCCAGGAGCTGGCCTGCTCGTCAGCAGCCACCAACTGCAAGTGACTACTTGCAACAGTGGTCCATCCCGGTTGCCGGCGGCAGGGTAGGTGGCAGAGTAAGCGTACAAGAACCCTGGACCCCAATTGGAGTCCTGTTGACCGCCGGACAATGTTGCAAGTAGTCACTAATCAACAGTTAGGTTACCGGCCTTTACACGTGGTATGCAAGTTGTACTCTACCACGCTGTGTAGATAGCATTCGCTATTGATTCTGAAGAACTGCCTTGATCCTCCTGACACACATGGCACGAAACCTGTTGATCCCCTGAGAGTAGGTCACAGATAGCTAGATACATTGCTTCTAGTTCACTGCCACTCTCCACACATTTTTTATTCAAGCTGTCTACCTTCTGAATAAAGTATTGTTAGGACTGACTGACCTGTTTTAATCCACCTCCTTCCCCCAAACACCTACACACACTAGGCCTCCTACACCCCCCGGCAGGAACAAAAGATCCCCGCCAAAGAGCCCTGTCTGGTATTGCAGCGCCGACCTGACGAGGGGCAGGCTCATATGATGACGCATGACACCTAGCTTGCTAGGTGTGTGAGAGCCCTAGTTCCAACAGAGGGAATTCCCCTTCATCTTCAGTGTGGGTCTACATTAGAACCCATACTCCTCGCAGTATCTCTCCGTTCCTTTTCTTATCACATAGAGGAACTTTGTACCCTTTTTGTTGCACACTGTAACGGTTGGGGCACGTATGTTGGACCTCGTTAAACATGCCCCATTGTCCACCTTTTTGGAATCTCAGCATCACAGCATTGTCAGTTCTCAATAACCCAGGCTGGGCGCTCTGGTGTAGTAAGGATAGGTCGGCTGGGCTGGTGCCGCGTAGGTCCTTGCAGTTGTTGGTCTTGCCAGTTGAGGGTGCAAAAATCAGGACAGCTGGGCCACTCTGGTAGTGGGTTTCTGTGGTACTGACGTCCCTCGCTTGGTGTCGTTGAGTACGGATTGGTCTCAAAAAGGCTTTGGGTGCTGCAAGGCGTCAGGAACCACAAGTATTGGTGCTATGTAGCTCCAGTTGGTCCTGTCTTCTTTTCACTTGTTGGGGAGACTGATCTGACCTTCTGAAGCACGGTAACCTCTTTCTGGGAGGCAGCCCAGTAAACTGAACTCAGCTGTTTTGGTTCCTGCGGACTACAGGGGAGTAGTTCTCTACTCCAAGGGATATAGCTGAGAATATTTGAAGGCCTGGCAGCCTACAAAACTTCTTGTAGAGGTTCAGCTGCAGGACGGAGTTGGTTTCTTAACGATTGTCGAGGCTGGTGCAGACAGGCAGGGTTTGTCGCCAAAACGTCCACAGCACGTCTACAGTTCTCATTTTTGAGGCTCTTTCTACTCTTCTTCTCGGTCCATCGAATCAGAGTTCTTGGCATCAAGAGTGCCACCTAGCTGCTTCCCGGTGGCAATTATTATAGAGCGCTCTATTCTAAATCGGTGGTGAAGACATTGACTAGAACAGCTGTACGGGTCTGGCAGGATGCTACTGCCTCGTTAGAGTGGAGGGATCGGTTGACCTTGGCGACCCCGCTTTTCGACTCGGATAAGTTTGGTAAATTTTGGAATACTAAGGGATTCGACAGGTGGGATCTCATTGGCATCTCCAAGGTGGGAGACCTCTGGGTTAAGGGTCATGTGAAATCGTTTAAGGATCTCCAAACTGAGTTTGAGTTGGGTGGGACGGAGTACTTCCGTTATGCTCAGGTCCGTCATGCACTGACGTCAGTCTTCCCAGAAGGGGAGGAGATACCGGAGTCTTTCCCATTGGAGGATCGTGTGTTGGACAGCCATATGCCAGATAGCACCATATCCCTGATTTATAAAAAATTGATCAACCACAGGGCGGACTGTCTGTTGCAATTACGAGAGCAGTGGACCCGTGACGGCCTTGAGCTGGACGATGAAGATTGGCAGTCGGCGATCTCCTCACCGAAGGAGGTCGCAATTCCGGCACGACTCAGACTGGTTCAGCTCAAAATATTACATAGGGTATATGTCACGGGTCCCCAGCTTGTCCATAGAGGATTTTCTGAGGCGGGTCTGTGTAGACGGGGTTGTGGTCAATTGGGAACATTCCTCCATATCCTTTGGGAGTGTCGAGAAGTAGTGCTCTATTGGAACAAGATCCATGAGGTCATGCAGGAGGTCACGGGTGTGGCTCTCTTGCCGGAGGCCAGGCGCTGTTTATTGAACGCCTGGGAGCCCACGGATCACAATGTGGCACAGACCCAGTGGGTGACTCTAGGGGCCATGATTGCTAAACGAAACATCGCCCAGCTATGGGGGTCCCAGAGGCCTCCTACTCTTCAGGTGTGGATAGAAAACATAGACTGGTGCATGTTTAGAGAGAAGACCGTATACTTGGCCCGAGGTCGCCCCCGAAAATGCCATAAAGTTTGGGATCCGTGGAATCGATATAGAGGGGATATTTGTGGGCCGCCTGTGACTGTAGCCCTTGATGTTCCGCTTTCCCCCGACCCACTGTGGATTTGGATTGCTTTCATGTTGATGATGTACCCTCTGTTCTCCCCCCCCCCTGCCCCTCTATGATATTCTCTACTGTAAAGTCTACTGATATATTGCACGACCCCGGTACTGTCCACGCACCTTTCTATGTTGTTGATGCCTTGTTTAATTTTTCAATAAAAAGATTTTTTTTTTTTAAAAGAGTGCCACCTAAATACTAAATTTTGGGGTGTTAAGGGGAATGACCGGTGTTAGGCAATGATCTACTCACATTTAGGGTGACTACACCTCCTATATGACCACTTCCTATGGGAAGTGGGCATAACCATGACCCAGTGGACCTCATTCCACCAAAAGCCAAGATGGTGGTATTCTAGTTTTCGTGTTCACATCAGGCACACCTCCTCAGGGGGTGGAACTTACCTGACAGTGAACACACCTCTTGACTAGCTAGTTTTACTGCCTGTCCTGATGCCAAATGGATCCGGGGCAAGGGTTGGCATTTTCCCTGTCTAGGGGAAGCCTGGGTCACATATCAAAGGTGGCAGAGGCCTTTGAAGCCTCCTGCATGATATGCTGATTATTAGCCATCCTGTTTGGAGGAGGTGACAACATGTCCAAGAATCGACTAGGACATCACGGGGCATATATGCTCATGCAGATATGTACTCGCATGTAATATAATGCCCCTTAAATCCAAGATCAATTTAGAAAAATATCTTGTATTTTTATATAAATTTTGATACCAAGAACTTAGTAAGCAAGCAAGTACTTTTTATAATATCAATATTGACAGGTAAGTAAAATGTTCACTAAAATAAGTCTTTACATCTAATGCTTTTCTTTGGGAGAAAAATACATATATGGTGTTCAGGTGCTTGCTGTAGGTTTCCGGGGGTCCCCTTCAGGACTTAAGATGGTAGGGGGTGGGGGTAAGGTTCAAAGTACCGACAGCCGTTAGTTTTCGTTCCCTGGGGCGTCCGGGTGCAGAGATGCTGGTCGGGTTGGTAGCCTTATGCGCTAAACCAAAGGAGAGAGGGGTGGAGGCCACCTACAAACGGGCTGCAAAGGGTGACTTGAGACAAGTCGGGGATCTCCCGACGGGGGCTCTGTACAAAAGGGTGCTGGGAGAAAAGCAGCACAAAAAGTTCTTGAAATCCCGGGCTGCTCTGGTGTAGAGGGGTTAGGTGGGCTGGTGCTTCGCAAGTCCTTGCGGTTGTCGGTCCTGCTAGGTGAAAGTGTAATATCAGGACAGCGAGGCCAATGTGGAAGTGGGTCTCTGTGGTGCTGATGTACCTCGACAGCTTCACGGTCTCAGTGTCTTTGGAGTCCGGATTGGACTCATACATGCTTTGGTTGCCGAAGAGGTCTAGTATTCTGGGTATTTATTGGTTTTGTGCGGCTCTGATTGGTCCTGGCATATTCTCACTTGGTGGGGAGACAGATCTGACCTTCTGGAGCATGGTAACGTGTTCCTTGGCAGCTGCTGCTGTGTCAGTACAACGGGGAGTGGCAGCACTGTAAACTGGACTCTGCTGTTTTGGTGCCTGCGAACTGCAAGGGAGTAGCTCCTTTACTCCAAGGGAAATTGCTGGCAATTTACGAAGGCTTGACAGACTACTGAGGTACTTGGTAGAGGTGCAGCTGCAGGACAAGTCTGATTTTTCACGATTGTTGAGACTGGTGAAGGCAGGTAGGGTTTGGCGCAGAAAAGTCCACAACAAATCTTCAGTTCTCGTTTTCGCAGCTCTTCTTTGTCCTCTTCTTCTGGGTCCATCGGATTCTGAGTTCCTGGCATAAGGCGTGCCACCTAAATAGTCCAGTATGGGGTGTTAAGGGGAGTGACATGTGGTAACCAATGGTCTCCTCTCCTTTAGGGTGACTACACCCCCATGTGACAACTTTCTGTTGGAAGTGGGCATAACCCTGACCTCTTGAACCTAATTACACCAAAAACCAAGATGGTGAAATTCTAGTTTTTGTGTTCACATCAGGTAGCCCACCTTAGGGTGGAACTGGCCTGATGGTGAATACGCCTCTTGACTAGCTAGTTTTCCCTCCTGTCCTGGTGCCAAATGGGCCTGGGACAGGGTGTGGCATTTTCCCTATCTGGGTGAAGCCAGGGTCACCTATTAGAGGCAGCAGATGCCTTGAGGCTTTGTGCCTTGATATGCTTTTATTAGCCTTCTACTTGGAGGAGGTGACATGGTTTCTGCCATCAGAGGGTGTGGACTCTCACCTGCAGGGGGTCAGAAGCCTGTCTCTGGCGGCAGGCTGGTTGACACCAGTCAGCCAGAACACTAGAGGAAGTAGGTTTTAAGGGGGTACCTCTAAGTTACCCTCTGGGTGTATGTATTGATAAGTTCATCACTGGAATCAGTGCGGATTTATTAGTATGAGATGTTCGATACCAAGCATCTTTAGTTTCATTTGAATCCATCATGTAGCTGAGGAACTCTTAATCACCAGTTCCCAGTACATATACTCAATATGGCTTCCCTGTTCACTGGCAATGTCCAAGAATGGACTTGAACATCACAGGGGCATAGCTGCTCATGCAGATATGTCCACACATGAAATATAATGCACCTTGCCTTAGGGCTGTAAGGCCTGCTGTAGGGGTGACTTACATATATTGCATGCAGTGTCTGCAGGCATTGCACACAGGAGGTGTGCCCATATTGTGTATTCATTTTTATCTGCAATCGGCATGTAATGGCAATTTGCATGAGTGTGGGGACGGGTCCCTTGAGGTGGCACAAAACATGCTGCAGACCTTAGGGACCCTCTTTAGCATCCATGCCCTAGGTGCCAGGGGTACCATTTACTAGGGACATAACCGCGGTGCTAAATATATTGCTAATTGGGGGAACAATTGTACTGTTTGTAAGGAAAGAGATCTGGCACTGGGGACCTGGATAACAGGAATCCAATCCACTTCTGTCAAAATTGCATCATTTACCAGGCAAAAGGTGGGGGTGACAATGTCAAAAAGGGAAACTCCATCATTTAGACCCAAAAGAGCCCTCTCTTTTTACATCGATTGCACCAAAGAACACCAGGTGAACGATCAGCTTTTCATTGAGTTCACTATGAAAAAAGGCAAAGTGGTGCAGACCCAAACCATCTCTTGATAGATTGTACTCTGCATCAAAGTCTGCTATGCACTGGCTAAGAAGCAGCCTACTGAAGGCTTGCGGGCTCAATCCACCAGAGCAAAGGCTGGTACTAATACGTTAGTACGTGGAGTGCCAATCATAGGCTCAGACTGATGCGTGGTCCTCAAGCCACATGTTCACGAAACACTACTGCCTGATCCATTGGGACATTTTGCTCGTTCGGTCCTGTAGGACTTTTTGGTCTCTATTCTAAGGTGAGGAATCTACAGTTAGAAGTCTCTATTAGAAAAACATGTTACTTCCCTTCAGTACTGCTTTTTCTGGTAGAGACTCGGTCTAGCCACAGATTCCTCACTTACTCTCCATCCTCCCCGATTTGCAAACTGACTTGTCACTTAAAAGATCCTATTAGTTTTTCCACACTTGTCACATATCAGTCTCACATGGCTCCACGTTTTTGATGCAGAAATAGTCATGAAAGAAACTGTCAGAAGGCCTTAGTGACGCCTATAAAGGCACTTCTGACGCGGATAGCGTAGACGCAGAGCCAGCGATGCCACCTACCAGTACCCAGAGTTACCGCTCAACATTTTCTGGAACCAGTCTGATGACCCGCCGATATTCTAAAGTGAGGAAGTCTGTAGTTATATAATATCTATCAGAAAAAGTGTTATCTAAGGTAAGTATTTTGTTCATATATGACTGAGTTGAGTCCTGAAATGTTTTTATTGCTGTTTCAGCTGTCCTAGGTATATACGCTGGGGATTTATTCTGATTTGTTTGTTTTCCTCGTAGAGAGGCCCGAGACGAAGCTTTGGAGCACGGTGAGTGTCTTCACTTCCATTTGGTATGGGATTGGGGGGGGTGGATTTTTTGTGAACTCCTTTCACAGTGCAGACTGACTCATGCCTAGTATGTGAGAACAGTTGATTAGTCCTCTGAATAGCGTTGTTTAAAATGCCATAACCCCTTGAGTCGTCAAAATATCCAACATTACAGTTCTTCCCTTACATTTCAGTCTCTGGCTCTGCATGGGTAACTCCCACCCCACCACAACCTTCCATGTCACTCCATGAGACATTGGAGGCATGTATATCTCAAGAAAGAATAGTGCTATTAGGATTTTCTTCCCTCTGTGGTACCTCAAAGCCTGTAACTAACTCTTAAGTCACCTCTAAGTAGTAAGGATTCGTTATGAATCCATGAACAAGGCTAGAGAGGTGTTGAAGGGTCTTCTTGAAATTACTGAAAGAATGGGGGACTATTTCCTACTTTAGAAAGTGGCTGCCTGGAGATAGGTTTTCCACCTGCCCATTGGCACTCTTCTCCTGGCCCAGATTGAGCCTGCTTTGAGGATGGACTTGGCAGTGAGGAACTCTCCACTCCCCCTCTTCCCCTAGATTGGCCCTTACTTGAGACCCTATAAATATCTCAGGGATGCAGCGCTGTGCACTGGTGAGTGGGCATAGTAAACATATTCTGATGATTACTTCTGACTGCACTTTTAGAATATCTCCAGACTGTACCTGGAAGCTTTCACAGCAGAATATCCTCAGACTGGACCTGGAAGCTTTCACAGCAGTGCCTCTGTACACCACTAGGTGCCACCATACAGCTTTGTATTGACTTTGTTCCATCCCAGACGTGATGAAATGGAGTTGCATAAAAGCGCCACTCCTGCACCCCGATGTCAATTCCTTTCTTTCTGCACCTTCGAATGTACGCCCATGCGGCAACAGATGTCAGTCACAGACACCAACGAGATGTGCCTTTTGTGTTTGGGCTAAGGGCATGAATCTAAGTTATGTGCAGAATGAACACAAAGGTGATCTGGTACTAGGGGTGGGCGGAATTTGTGTAGTCGCTCCGCGAAATGGTAAAAAATCTCAGCGAGCACGCAGAGTTCCGCGAACATGCAGAATTGCTTGTTCTGCCCAAAGGCAATTCTTTTTTCTTGCTCGCGAACGCTGTTTGCATGCCCAGGGGGAAATATCTCACAAACACGCATTTTGAAGGCGCAAACGAGCAAAAAATTCAATGAAGCAGCGGATCGTGGAATTTTTGGCAATTCAGCGTTCTCCGCAGAACGCGAAAATACCCAAATTCCGGGAGCGGAACAGAATTTACTGCCCAGGCCTATCTGGTACTGTGAAGCAAAGCTGTAGGTAGCTGAGCATCTTAAAAAGCCACAAAAGTCCTGCTCCTGCCCGAAGTTGAGGGCAGGGACCCATTCCTACTCTCAAAGCTATTCCCACAACAGTTTCTCCTCCTGTTCAAGTTTGTTGTGTAAGTCAGATTCCAAATTGAAAGGGAAACACGGGAAGGCCCCATCCTGCCACTCTATCTTCAGAGTAGTTGCAAGGATATAAAGGTGTCGTTTGAGATCTTTCTCAATCTCAGATTAAGGAATCCACAATTGGTCCTGGTGCTCCCTGAATTCCCTGAGTTATTTGCGGCACAGCAGAACACAAGTCATTTAATAAGGCCATGTTGATCTATTTTAGCACTTCAGGTCCCTCTGGCACGCCTGCAGAGGCCTCCATTTGAGTTGCCGTCGGAAGATCCATCACCTCTGCTGTCTGTGCCTCTCGAAGTCTCCTCTGGTTACCCACCAACTCAGATGCTTACTTCGACTCCAGCCCCGCAACTTACATCAATCTTGACGGCTCAGGAGGGGGACCCTTTGCCAAACTCGTCTCATCTCCGACTGAGGCTGCATCCCAACTTCATTCCCACATACCTGATTCAGACAAAACACTACCTCTACCACAGAGGGCCTTCAGTTGGCTCACCAGCTCTTCAGTTGAGACACTGAACTGAGTCTGCCGCCATTAGGACTTGACAGTGGTGATGATGGGAATGAATTTTCTCTTCCAGGCGATCCTCATCAATAGTCATAAACACTGAATATTCCCGCCCATGTGCGGGGACCCCGGAAATAATAAAAAATTATATAAGGAAATCATATATGTACAGCTCTACACATATATCATTTTTTCCTATATCAATGCAGCCCCCAAATGGAGGCTAAACAATGTAGTTGCATACATAGGAATTGCATTTGCCAATACATAAAAGACACCTGAGAGCAAATAGCACTTAAACTCTGTCTTTTAATGAGTGAAACACTCATAACGGGCAAAACCTGCACATAGCAGACATTGTTAGCCTACAGGCTGCATTGCAAAACAATAGCATGGAAAATGAAAGCATTTTCAACAAAAACTGGCACCGTGCCTTTAAGGCAGCCATGACCCCCTAGCTTCCCATCATGCCTCAGGGGTGACAGTTGGGTCAGTTGTTCTTTCCTTCTGTCAGGACCCTGGATTCACAGCTCTCTACTTTTTGGCTTTTCAGTCAAAAATTCTCTGATTTTTCTGGGTTTTTCTTTGCTTCACTCGACGTCTTTTGGCATTTGAGTGCCGGATAACCCATTTTTTTGTGACAGAAGCAAACAATTTTCTGTCAAACTGCCTTCTTTATTCGACCCTTGCCCTGCCTGTGGCAAGAAGAAGGACAAGACAGACACACATATCCTGTGTCTGCCTGATTCCCACTCTCCTTCCTCATGTTCACACTGCAGGAAGCTGTCCAAAAGAACTCTCAAAGACAGTTAGAGAATCAGGATTTATGGCCTCTCAGAATGAGGTAGGTCTCCTATGAAGTCGAAAAGGGTTGCGTTCGACGTCGAGGAGCAAGGTCCCGGTTTGCTCGCCTTCAGCGTCGGGCTCGACGTCGAAGGCTCCGACGGCGGGATCGTCATCGAGGGACCGAGCGCAGGAGCGCCGCTCTTCATCTTCCAAGGCCAAGTAAGTCCCTGCCGGCGTTGGAACAGCGTCCGGTGTCGAGAGAAGGTCCTTCACCGTCGACTTCAGCGACGATCAACGTCGAGGCAGAGATAATCGACGCCGAGACGGAAGTCATCTACTCCGACGTCGAGACCGAGGTCTCCGTCGAGGTCTCAGCGCAGATCGCCATTGAGACAGAGATCGTCGGACATTTTATCGTCGACGTCCAGGCAGGGCCCTCTGTCGACGCCAGCAAGAAACTCTACGTCGAAGCACCAGTCTCCGTCAGGTCCATTGTCGACGTCGAGGCGCAGACCTCCATAGAAGGAACGAAGTTCGACGTCGAGGCGAAGCTCGATGTCGAGGCGCAGCCCTCCGTCGAAGCGTAGACGTTCAACGCCAAGACACAGCCCTAAGTCGAAGAAACCTAGATCGACGTCAAGGCAGGTGTCGCTGCCGAGGCATCACTCGACGTCGAGGTTCAGTCCTCCATCGAAAAGAACACGGTCGAGGCAGGAGTCTCCGTCGGTGAGAAGAGCGAAGTCGAGGCGCGGTACTCCGTTGGCGCAACAGTCGATGTTGCGGCACAGTACTCCTTCGGGGGATAGAAGATCAGGATCGACGTCGAGACATAGATCTCCGTCCAAACGATCAACACCGGGGCACACTCGCTCCAGATCTGCGTCGAAGCAAAGATCCACTTCGCAAACGACAGAGGTCTCTGTAGATGTCAGCCCCAGCAAGCCTCTCTGTCTCCTGCATCGACGTCTCACCGGTCCATCTTCAGTACTCCAGAGGTGGGTATCTCCTCTTCAAGGAGCCACAGTTCGCAGTCGGATTCCCATCATGTTGTGGAAGCTCGTCAGGAAGTGGGGAAGTCTCCTACACGTTCCCCGGGTAGGGCACAGAGGCATACATCTGTACATCTCTCTCCCAGATGGTCGCAACCCCTACACCAGTGAGCGGATCCTACAGGTATTACGGAGTCTAGAAGAGAACCCAGCACGGCTCACAGGTCTCCACTAGCTCGCCTGGCGCAAGAGGTAGATCGGACACCTCCATGAGGAAGCGCACGTACTGGCTCCCCTGCTCCAGCACCTAGGGGAAGGTCAAGCTCTCGCTCCCATGTATCAGCACTTAGGGGAAGATCAAGGTCTCGTAGCAGAAGAAGGCACAGGTCTCTTACTCCTTCCACTTCCTCAACGTTTTCCTCAAAGAGAGACTATTCGCCCACTCTTACGGCTAGCCCACCGTCCAGAATATCTGCGGTGGATGACGTAAGCCCGTTCCAGGACGTCCCGGCTAAGGGGGCATCCAAACTTAACATCCCCATGCCTGTTCAGGAGAGTACCTCTTCAGTCATTTTTGAAACGCTAAATCAGAGGGCCTCCTCTCGCCCATTACTGCCTCTGGTGCCGGGACTGATGAAACCAGTAATGGAGATTTTTCTCACGCCAGCCACCCTCAAAACAGCACCGGCGAGAATTCTTAAGAAATATCGCCCATCGGTGGATGATCCCGAGTTCTTAAATTCAGATCCAAAACCGGATTCCGTGATTGTGGCTGCGGCTAGAAAGACACATTCGGTGGTCTCCTCGTCCACAGTCTCTCCGGACAAGGAGAGCAAGACGCTGGACTCGTGGGGTAGGAAAGTATGTGGTACATCCTCATCTATGCTCAGTCTCCAGCTCTATTGGGAAGATATGATAGAGCACTATGGGATTCACTGCAACGGTTCTCTGAGAAACTACCCTAGGAGGACCGTAAAGACTTCGAGGAAGACCTACCAGAGGGCAGCTTTGTGGCAAACCTAGTGATAAATGCGGCGAATGATGGAGCGACACTCTCAGGGCATTCATACGCCCACGGAATTTGTGCCAGGAGAGAGACCTAAATGGCTTCGCCTAACAGCTCTGAAGCCAGAGGCGCAATCCAGAATCGTCAATCTGCCATATTCCGAGTCTTCGCTGTTTGGACCACACACCGATGAGGAAAGGGCACGGATGAAGATTGAGCTGGATACCCTGAAGGCGGTAGGATTAGAGAAAAAGAAAGAGTTCCGTCGTCACTACCGCAACACTGACCGTCGATCGTTCCAACAGAGGGTTCAAACCCCTCATTGGCAAAAGAACCAAAGCCAACAAGGTCAGCAGAGATCGCAATTTCAAAATCGACGATCTAACCGGGGAAGAGGAGGGAATAGTCAGTCCACCACCTCTACCAAGCCCCCAGCAAACAAATGAGTCTCTGCTTCCTCCAGTGTCGTGCACCGCTCCAGTAGGAGGAAGTGTGGCGAATCATGTACAAGAGTGGTTAGGCATCACAAAAGACCAATGGGTGCTGACCACGATTCAAAATGGGTACTCTCTACGTTTCCGACGTCGTCCTACCTCAATCCTTCTGGTAGCAACATCAAATTACCAGTTCAACATACTACGGAGGGAAGTCGGCATCCTTCTAAAAAAAATCAGCTATAGAGAAGGTCCCGTGGCCACAAAGAGGTCAAGGAGTGTATTCCAGATACTTTCTGGTGAAGAAAAAAGGTCAAAAGTCGGAGTGCAGACCTAGTTTGGATCTAAGAACACTCAACAAGAACAGAAAGCAAGAACATTTCGCATGCTGGCTCTCCACCAGATATATCCTCACCTTTGCGAAGGAGATTGGATGTGTGCGATGGATCTGCAGGATGTCTACTTTCATATACCGATAAGTCATCATCATTGGCAATATCTGCGATTTGTCGTCGGGTGTTCACAAAGTGTATGGCCGTGGTAGCAGCTGATCTGAGGCGCAGGGGCATCTTCGTCTATCCATATCCGGACGATTGGCTGATCAAGGGTCCAACCCCTCAGGGAGTGAGGAACCATTTCCAACAGTGTCTACGGCTCTGTCAAAGGCTGGGCCTGCACGTAAACTATCAGAAGTCAACGCAACAACCCACTCAGAAAATTCACTATTTGGAAGCACTAGTAGACTCCGAACAAGGAAGCGTGTTTCCTTCGGAGGGGAGACAGTCATCCCTAATCCAAAAGTGCAGAAAATTCTAAAAAGCTACTGGTCGACAGTGCGGCAGATAGCATCAGCACTATGATCGATGGCATCCTGCATTTTTGTGGTGTCCAATGCCAGATTGAAAATGTGTCCTCTACATCAGGATCTGGAGGACAAGTGGGACCAGAGGTCTTCTCGCTGGGAAGACAAGATCTGCCTATCAAAGGGTGCCAAGGCTTCAATTCCATGGTGGATGAACAGAGACAACCTGGAAGTAGGAGTTCCGTTCCATCAGGCTCCTCCGTCTCAGACTCTGATCACGGACGCCTCTCTAAAAGGATGGGGAGCCCACACGGGCTCTCTTCAGACACAAGGCCTATGGTCCTCGAAAGAACAATTGTACCATATCAACATGGCAGAGCTCAGGGTGGTTCATCTGGCTCTCGAGGCTTTCCTTCCTTCGATTCATGCGAGTTCCATTCTAGTACAAACGGACAATACCACCACGATGTTCTACCTGAACAAGCAGGGGGGAACTCGATCGAGGACTCTGTTGTTGGAAGCGCAGTCCCTTGGAATTGGCTGCTGAGGAAGAAGCTACCCATCGCAGTAGTTCATCTGCCGGGGGAGCAGAATTCACAAGTGGACGCTCTGTTGCCACTTCGCAGAGCAGCAAGATTGGGTCCTCTGCGACAAAGTGCTCGACGACGTCTTCCAAGCTTGGGGTCATCCAAGCATAGACCTGTTTACAGACAACGAAAACAAAAAATGCCAATACTTTGCCGCAACATTCTACCGACCAGGATCGAGGGGGGAATACCCTTTTGATCGACTGGTCCGGGGCATTTGTGTACGTCTTTCCACCACTGCCTCTGATCCCGAAAGTGGTGACCAAACTGTCACACTCGGACACCACAATGATTCTGATTGCTCCGGAGTGGCCGAAACAGTGGTGGTACCCGGACCTTCTACATATGTCACTGAAGCCACACAGGAGGCTGCCGTGCAGACCGGACCTGCTGTCCAAGATGAACGGGAGGATCCATCATCCCAACCTTCCATCACTGAACTTTGCAGCATGGCTCCTGGGGTCCTCCAGTATGGACATCTAGGTCTATCTCCAGACTGTATGTCCATATTGAAAGCGGCAAGGAGACCTTCCACCAGGCACTCCTGTGCTTGTAAATGGAAACGCTTCTACATGTGGTGTGTGCAAAATAAATATCCCACCAGGGGCCAGGAGGATGTAGTTTTACCATATCTACTTCAACTAGCCAGAGCAGGTTTGAAATACTGCTCTATTAAAGTGCACCTAGCGGCCATTATGGCTTATAGGCGTTCGCCTTCTAAACCCTCCTTTTTTCAGTTACAAGTGGTGAAGGATTTCCTTCAGGGCCTTAAGAAGGTATATCCTCCAGTGCGGCCCCCTTCACCTCCTCGGGAACTGAATGTGGTGCTGTCCAGACTGATGGGTCCACCTTTTGAACCTATCCACAAGGCGACCTTGCAACACCTTACGTGGAAGGTCGTGTTCTTGGTGGCTATCACCTCACCGCGTAGGGTGGTTTTCCATCTCAATAGGGTGGTGCTCAGAACCTATGCGTCCTTCCTTCCCAAGGTGGTGTCGGATTTTTAAACTATTTCACTCCTGACCTTTTTTCCTAACCCCTCCAACCCAGCGGAGAGGCCCTTCATTCACTAGACCTTAAAAGGGTTTACAAGTTCTATCTCGAAAGGTCGAAGTCTATAAGAAAGTCTGATCACCTCTTCATCAATTATGGTTCAGTTAGGACAGGTTTCCCAGCAACATAAAGGTCCATCTCCAGATGGATAGGTTCATGCATTAAACTAGCCTATCGGTTAGCAGGGAAACCACTTTTGTCTGCTCCGAAAGCTCATTCCACAAGAGGAAAAGCAGCCACAATGGCTTTCCTCAATAAAGTACCGCTCTCCGAGATATGCAAAGCAGCTACTTGGAGATCAGTACACACGTTTACAAGACACTACTGTCTTTACTCCGATACCAGAGCGGACACTCAAGTAGGGCAAGCCTCCTTGAGAAATGTGTTCAACAGCTGATTTTTCGGTTGTTGTGGTTTGAATTACTCTGTGTTATCATTTGTCTGCAGGTGGTTGATGGGCTTGCTATTCTATTCAGTGCTTATGACTATTGATGAGGATCCCCTGGAAGAGAAGGATAAGTTACTTACCTGCAATCCTAGTTCTCTTCCAGGGGTATCCTCATCAAAGTCATAAGCAACCCACCCACCTCCCCAGACAAATGGGTTTTTATTTCTGAAGTATTAAAAGATTTCTTTGGGACCTGATCTTCAGGGTTATGCAAAGAACAACTGACCCAACTGTCACCCCTGAGGCATGATGGGAAACTAGGGGTCATGGCTGCCTTAAAGGCACGGTGCCGGTTTTTGTTGAAAATGCTTTCATTTTCCATGCTATTGTTTTGCAATTCAGCTTGTAGGCTAACAATGTCTGCTATGTGCAGGTTTTGCCCGTTATGAGTGTTTTACTCATTAAAAGACAGAGTTTAAGTGCTATTTGCTCTCAGGCGTCTTTTATGTATTGGCAAATGCAATTCTTATGTATACAACTACATTGTTTAGCCTCCATTTGGGGGCTGCATTGATAGGGGAAAAATGATATATGTTTGTGTATATTTACAGGCAAGTAACTTATCCTTCTCCACATTATGAAGGCTGCAATATTTGTATATGGACTTGCAGGAGGTCAGTGGGCTTAATACTTCCCATATTCTTTGCTGCCCCTTCGGTGTTCACGTAAGTGGTGGCTGTGGTTGCAGCTCCATCTGTAACATGGGGGGGGGGGGGGTACCAGTTTTTCACTACCTCAATGACTGATTCTTATAAGGGGACTCTCCACAATCAGTCAAAGACCTCTCCAGATGACGGCAAACCTCTTAACATCGTTAAGGTTCTCGTTCAACAAGCCAATTCACACCTGAATCCTTCACATAGGCTTCCTTTCTTCTGTCACAACAAGACCAAGACATTCAGGCTGTGACACAATGTTGAAGCCTCAATGTTATTTCTGAATGAGAGGAGCTCTGACGCTTATTACCCTGCAGGCCTCATGCACACCCGCTTGCCCACCTCATCAGTTAGCATATGTATCCTTCTGTGGCATCTGAACTCTCAGTGGGCCCAGCACCAATGAAACCTGCCCGATATCTGTCAGGTTTCAGAAGAGACTGCACAAGATCTGTGGTGGTGACAGCTCTACTGCAACCTGACCAGCAGACTCCTAGCCCTTAGCCACCTAGAGCTTACTGTGGTGACCGATGTATCCCTGCTTGGCTAGGATTGCTGGAGATCAAAGGAGTCTGGTCTCCAGCAGAATCTGAATCCACAGAAATCGGTTGGAACTGCCAGCCACCCGCCTGTCATTGAAGGCCTTTCTGACATCCATCAAGGGAAGGCTGGTGCAGGTTCCCACGAACAACACTACAGCCATGTGGTACTGCAGTAAGAGGGTAGGACCCTGTGCCAAGATGATCTGCTCCTCTAGAGTTTGCCAGAGCATCATGGCATCTCCTGGATCTTGAACCACCTGACGGGATCTTTAAATAGCCGAGCAGACCAGCTTAGTCGGCGATGCCTAGCAGTTCGCAAATAACAGTTGCAGGCCATCTTCTGACAGTGGGGAGAACCCTAGCTGGATATTTTCACCACTGACGAGATGAATTGAGGCTAGAGTGGAGCACAGGGCTCCTGTATGACTTTCTGCTTAATGCCTCTCCAGCCCTGAGTTCTGAAGATAATCACGACCATCTGGGCCCAACACTCCGATGCCTTAATGAGTATGAGCACTTAGAGTGAATTCAAAAAGCAACAATATATGGCAGCATGTTATTCCAAATTCGAAAAGGGCAAATTCATGTCATATTGGTTTGGAGACTTACCTACACATGATATTCTTCCAGCATGGGAGACGCTTCCGGCCGACATCACTTCCTGATTATGTCAAGTGCAGATACTTGCATCACTTGCAGGGTAAAAGAAACCATCACCCACATCTTCTGTTTTTGCCCTACCCTTATAAAGGAGCAATAGGCCCTATTGGGGCCCACCTTTGATCACAAGGGTGTACAAACCTTTTAGTGCAGAATCCTAAAAATCAGACCTTGAACATTCGCTTTGTCATGTTCAAGGCTTTATTTGAAAAACGACTGGGACTTTGCAGCCAGACTTAGAAAGGTGAAGCCTGATATAGATTGGTCACATTTATTCATTGTAACCACATCTTATAAAGTTCTTTTTTAGCTTGTAATTTTAATTACTCAACCATTTTATGTGATTGTGATCAATACAATTTTATATTTGATCTGGGCCCAAAGACATCATAGTGGCTCAAGACTGGTTCAGGAGAGTTTGGTACCTGAAACGTCTGGACATGAGCATTTGTCCTTCAATCGGGCTAACGCTTCAGGAGGATTTTCTGTATCAGCACCAGGACAGAGTTCTGCACTTGATCCTGCGGAATCTCCACCTCCATGCATGGAGATTGACTAGTGGCATTTGACTGGGTTCCATCTACCACTGGAGATGTAAAGGACATCTTGCTGCCAGGCGTTTCCCTAAAAAATCAATTTACAGCAGATGCTGGAAGAAATGTTGTGGTCGAGTGTGAAGTCCACAAAACAGACCATAGCCATACTTGGATGATTTATTATTTATTAGTCTTTGGTCCAGCAAGGACTTGCATTTGGCACCATTAAGGGTTATTTGGCAGACTTCGACCTTCTTGCAATTACAGGCGTAAGTGTTCTAATTAAAATCCCATTATTTGATGTGTTTTATTAAAGTTTTGACACCCACGTTCTCTCCCAAATAGTTTGTGATGCTACAGAGGGACATTACTTTGGTTCAGACTTTTCTCATGTGTACTCCCTTGAAGCCAGTGCACAGCTGCTTTTTGCATCTTTTGACTCTAAAGACGGTCTTCGTTGTCAAAATCATTTGAGCTGGTTCTTTCTGTGCAACCACCCTACACCATCTTTTTTTCCCAGACAAACTGGTACTGAAGACCAGGGTGGCCTTCTTGCTGAAAGTTGTGACTCCTTTTCACTTTGGCCAATCCATCACCCTCCCTATATTCATTGCCCCATCTTGTACCTCGATCGAGGAAAGACTTCATTGGTTGAACCCCAAAAGAGCTTTGGGCTTTTACATCAACTGCACCAAAGACCATCAGGTGGACAATCCGCTTTTTCTGGAGTTCTCTTGGGCAAAGAATGGCAAGGTGGTGCATGAAAAGGGCTTTATCATGGTGAATAGTCCTTTGCATTAACAACTGCTATACCTTGGCTAAAAAGCAGCCTCTTTAATGACTTGGGGCCAATTCCAACAAGGCCAAGGCTGCACGTCTGTTTTAGCATGCTGAGTGCCTGTCAGTCTGTCAGGCTTCAGCCTGGGTGTTGGTGCGCGCATTCACAAAGCACTACTTCCTGAACAGCCAGGTCCGGCAGGCAGAACATTTCTCTTGTTCAGTTCTGCAGGACTTTCTGGTCTGAGCCCACTCAACAGATTCTCCAACTTCGAAGGTACTGCCATGGTATCAATTTTAAAGGTGAGAAATGTGCTGTTAGAAATATTCATCAAAAGAACAAGTTACTTACCTTCGGTAATGAGCTTTCTGGTGAATACGGTATCTAACGGCAGAATCCTCACTGCCCTCCTACCACCTGTTGTGTGAAGTGGCCACTTTTTTTCCATGTCACACGATTTCTAAACATGAGATCTGCACACTTGTACCACTAAACGTTTTGTGCTATACTTCCGAGGTTGCAGAAGGAGTCAGTAAAGAAACTGACAGCACGTATTGGTGGCACAGATATGGGGCTCCACCCAATTACCTCCGGGTTGGAACAGAGTCAACACAGAGCATCATGCACCACATAATAGTGTGTGGGAATAATGCTGTGAAAGCTTCCTGATCCAGATTGGCACTTGAGGTATTCTAATGGCGAGGAATCTGTGGCTAGAGTATCCACCAGAAAGAGCATTACTGAGGATAACTTGTTTGTTTGGACTGCTGCAGAGCCATGATTTTTCTTCGTTACGTCAGAGTTATTATTCTTTGTGTTGCTAGTCTATATTTTCAAAACCACTTTTCACATTGCCATTTTGGCATCATTTTGATGGTCCCTTGTTTAGCAATTGTGCAACTTGACTGAGAAACCCCTATACTGCAGTACAAGTATTCAGTGGAAAACATTCAGATAGGAAGTGGCCATAGTGTGCCAATGCTTTCAAATTCCCACTGATACCATCATAGAATACAAGTGGTACGCTTTTAAGCTCTTTCATAAAGTACATTGCAGAAGGCATAAAGGTAAATTGCAGGCTGATTACATAAGGGCAAGAATTGAGAAAGCACGCCCTTCCAAAAGAATGTTAAGTTGGTGTCCTAACTTAATTTAAGGCTATGTTATGCAAATTCAGCAGGTTCGATGACGACCAGGCACAGACAAGTAGCTCTTTTAAACAGCCCGCAAGTGTTGCAAGAGAAGTCATGCTTCATGTGTCTCAGCCCTGTTCTGTTCCCTCATCGTATCCTCACCTCCACTTCCCTTCTTTTTTGTACTGGTTCAGACCTGATTTCAGACCTGCATCAGTTGTCAAGCACTGATGCAGGATGGGACTAAAAACTGTAACCAACAGAGTCCTTGGAGGCAAGCAGTCAACAAGCCACGCCATGCACATTCGTTATTCTTTGGCAAAGCTGCTCCTTGTAGCTAGCAGATTTCTACTCCCTCTGAAGTAAACCATTCTTCGTCCCACTAGGAAACAGTTAATTGGATGTGCCCCTCTTCAGATTGGGCATGGAATGTGCATATCTCCTAAGATGCATGCCATTTTTGTCTTTCCTCTAGGGATCTTCGATGCTCAGTCTGGATACAAGACGAGAGTATGAGATGACTCTAAAATGTGTCTTAATGAGGTCATGCCACTAGTACACTAGTATATTAAAAGGGAGGGTAGAGAGATGTATGTTTCATAACCAGGTAAATGTGCAGAATCCTGGCCCGTGTGTCGGGCTCTGTGTTGTTGGGTTAACACTTTTTTTCAAAAGGTTTGAAAGGCTTTGGGGTTGCAAGGAGCAACAGGATAACTTGCTGTCCACTCTGAAATGGCAAAGAAAAGCAGAGCTGTTAAGACTTTCTGCACCAAGACTGCAGAGAGAGGATAAAGATCAGCTTAAAGTAACTTTGCATCAAGATTATAAAGTGGGTCTGTTCCACCTTAGTCATGCGACTGAGACAAAGGCAGTTAGCTCAACCTTGCTCACACTAGTATTGCATTGTAGAGATAATCGGTCTGCTCCGCAACAAGGTGGACAACTTCAGCTTGCACTCTACTAAGAAGTAGAAAAGGCATCAGTCAGTACATGTGCTGCACGAAGACGTCTGGGAAGAGTTGCATAGCCTGCAGATCGTGTCCCTCCATTCCCACAGCCCTTAACTGCTAGTAGATGCGAAGTATCCATCTATATATTTCCTGATCTCTTAATGTCAGACCCAGTTCTGCTTAATTTATTGATGTGGCATCTGTGTAGCTTAGACAGATCAGAAGTGTTCTCTCTCTCCCTCCTGGTGTCCCTCAAACAACATAGGCTCTAATCAGCTTTTTTCTTTTTATTCTATGCAGAACTAACAGTAGCAGACCGGAGACAGAAACGCGAAATCCGCCAGCTGGAACAGGAGCTGCACAAGTGGCAAGTCCTGGTAGACAGCATCACTGGTAATTCAAGTACTTGGGGGTACTATAACAGAATGTGCAGTCCCATAAGGTACTATCACTGCAAGTACAGTCTTGAGGAGGCTTTCCACTGGTTGCAGTATTCTCTAGAGTGCTGTGGGAGATCTGTCACGAACAGTCCAGCCCCTTGGAGAGGGGGGGTGGGGCAACATGGGGCAGGGAGAGAAACATCTCCTAGTGGTAGTATAGGGATTTCCTACTTGGGTGGAGGTGGGTGCACTCGCACATAGAATCCAGTCCATGCTGTACACTGTTGCAAAGAACCCTTACCCCTGAGAGGTTTAATGATGGGGACTACGTTCTCTGGGAGCACAATTCAATAGTATTCAGCCCACAGGGAATAGAAGAGGGCTATATATTGTGACTTGAATTCCATCCTGGTCCGATGGGGCCTACACATGAAGTTTAGTCATTTGTAGAATGATCAGTCACAAAACTCTTCCCTTGTTGGGTACTATCACAAGACACTCAGACTATGTGGCCTTGTCCCAAGGAACCCAGCCCATTTGGAAGGTTTACGACGAGATTCTGTCCCTGGGAGGTACTCTAGGAGGCCGGATCAAAGAGACTCCAGCCCCTATATGTTGATGGTGGGTGAGATTGGTTTGGGTTGCTATGGAAGAAACTGTCTTGATGTTATACTTTCGTCAAGAACCCAGGCTGTAAGAGACTGTGTCAGACCTACTGCTCCCGCCAAGGTATCCTGTAGTAGCACCCCAAGAGTGCAGACATTTGGCCCGGCTGCTGAAGTAACATGTTTTGTAGCAAGATCTGCATTTTCTAATGGCTTTGTAATGCTTCATATTTCTCTCTCACAGGTATGAGTTCTCCAGACTTTGATAATCAGACTTTGGCAGTGCTGCGGGGTCGCATGGTGCGCTACCTCATGAGGTCTCGAGAGGTAAGCCTCTGATGTGATAGAGCAGTAGATCATATATCTTGCCAGTGGCCTGCTCTCCTGTTTTTTTTAATTTTTTTATGGCATGGCATGAAAACACAAGAGGTAGCTATGCAAAATCCAGTTAACTGGGCATGCACTAGATAACAGCAAATACCAAATTAACCCATGATTATATTACTACAAGGCCAAAAACTAAATATGGCATGAAGTGGACCAGCAATTTGCCCGTAAAACAGATTCAACTTTGAGCAAGGCAGCATTTTGGGTCTTCAATGAAAAGACAGGTTGGCTGTTGGAGGCTTTGAGATTCTTACTGTTGAGGGGAGCGAACACAGTTGAATGGGAATGAGTGCGATAATGACTAGGTGTCCGGGATGAAGTGATAGCCTTAAACTAGAATTTACCAGCCAAAACCCAATTTGCAAGTCATTTCAACCTGTTTTCCATACTGTAAGGAGTGCTCATTTCCCCTTCTGTCTTTCTGTAAAACAGTTCTAGGCAAATGTTTGATCTTGTCTGCATAGGAAGGGGCAATTTAAATATTCCTGCTCGAAGGACGCTGGTGCATGCCCTCGTCACCTCACGACTTGACTATGGGAACTTGCTTTATCTGGGGGCCACAGGCAAGGCCATGGGTCGCCTGCAAGTCCTTCAAAATGCTGCAGCGCGGCTTGTACTCAGGCTCCCTAGGAGGTCATCCTCCAAACCAGCTTTGCGGGCCCTCCACTGGCTTCCCATTGAGAGGAGAGTGGAGTTCAAGGCCCTCACTACATGCCATCGTATTTTGAGCGGTAAAGCGCCTGCTCCGCTCAAGAGTCTGGTAACCCACTATGAGCCCACACGCAGTCTACGGTCCTCGCAGACTGGGCTGCTAAAGGTCCCCAGAGTATCGAAGGCGCGTATGGGAGGCAGATCTTTTAGATACCTCGCTCCCAGGTGCTGGAATGCCCTTCCTTTGGAACTGCGACTAGAACGATCTGAAGTTCTGTTCAGGAAAAAACTTAAAACATACCTTTTCAGCAGGTAGCCTTCTGTGGGAGGGGGGGGGCAGCCATTTCACTTATCACAGCGCGGGGACACGCCAGTGGCGTAACCAGGCGCTTTACAAATGCCCAAATAAATAAATAAATAAATATCAACAGACCACTTACAGGCTGCTATTCATACCATATCTGGGAGTCAACCGTGTTTGACCTCATTTCTCAATACTAGTGCAGCTGGTTTTGATGTACGCCTTCCACCTTATTTTATTTCTACAAACAAGGACTTTTGCCACTAGTCCTTCAACAGGATCAACATTTGGAAGGTTCTCCAGAGTCTTAGTGACACTGCAGTGAGAAAGGGTGTTGGCCATGTGTGTAAAATAGAGAAAGCTGCACTGATTCATTTCCATGAGTGTTTTGATGTACACCAGTCTTCTTTGCACATGGGAGAAAATCAGAGTGAAAAACTGAAATAAATTAACCTGCACCTCTGCAGACATTATGTGTTTTTTCTATGGGCTTCCTAAAATTCTAAAATGGAGAATCTGTTCTCACTTCTAGACTTGAGCAGCCAGTCTCTTCATTTGCTTAAGTTTAGCCAGAGGCAGTACACATTATTTGTGATCCAAGTACATGATCATAGGTTTCGTCTTAAAAATGATAAATTTGTGATTTCGGGACCTTGCAAGTAGGTGAAATATTCCACTCTTTATGAATATCCCATGATGGAGAATTTTTCAGTAATGTTGTGTGTTGAAAATCTGTTATTAATCGTTACTCTTTCACTTCTTGAACAAAAGTGATCTCTCTCCATTTACTGTCTTCAATTAATGTCTTGCTAATAGTATTCATTTATTGGTTTATTTTCACAGATACTATGTGACTCTCTCCTTGACTGATGACACTCTCATGCTATAACCAAAATATTTCTCACTCGTTGCACTTTCCATTCTTCACCATGTTCTCCTCCTTGTTCTCTTTCCTTCTATCTCCGTGTATTCTTAGTTTTTTTTTCTGCCTTTTGCTCTTTTTTTCTCCCCGCCACCACCCTCCCCCCGCCTTTCTAATCCATGGGTCTGTTTGTCTTCCTTGCTATTCTCCGTCTTTAAAAGTCTCCTTCTTTCCATCAACAGATCACTTTGGGGAGAGCAACCAAAGATAATCAGATTGATGTTGATTTGTCGTTAGAGGGTCCTGCCTGGAAGATTTCGCGGAAACAAGGTTGGATGACAAAACCCTCTGCCTCTGTATCCTTCTCCCTGTATAGCCCTTCTTCAATTCACAACTCTGTCCGCTGTCAAGCAGTTAGCATGCATGTGCCTGACAGATCACAGGACAATTCATCAAACCATTTTTTAGCTTTGGTATGAAGTTGTGTAATTGTCTACTTTTTAACAGTATTTTGGTGTCTAATGCCAGCATAGGAAACAGTGACATCTTCAGATATCCCTCAACCTCATTATGAAAATCTCCTAAGCAAACAACTTGTAGTCCTCTGAAGCTTTGTGCAAGGGGACTAAATTGGTATAATAGAACAACACACATTCCTCAGCATCAGGGTACCAGTTTGTTATCTTTTTATTGTATGTCCCCTTCTAAACTTTTTTAGGAGGAATACTTTTTTTTAACAGCAGAGAGTCTGCTTTCCAAACTGGCTAAAGGAGGGATTTCTTCACGACTGCAGGGTTGTACAGAGAAGCCTGTGTCAGAGCATTTTGTTTGTAGTGTGGGATTGGTAGTCACCCCTCTGCTATTGTCTTACTTACAGGTGTCATTAAGCTTAAAAACAATGGAGACTTCTTCATTGCCAATGAGGGGCGTAGACCCATTTATATTGATGGCCGTCCTGTTTTGCCTGGAAGCAAGTGGAAGCTGAACAATAACTCTGTGGTGGAGGTAAGAAAAACTTCATCTGATGTGTCTTGCTCTACTTCTTGTCTACCATCACTGTGCTGCCTTCTTTCTATATCTTTGTTCAGTGTTTGACTCTGCTCCCTGACCTCCCTTCAGTTTGGTTTCCTCCTGCAATGGACATTTATGTTTTCTGTCTTTTCTACAATGCCCGTTCACTTCCTTTCTCCTTCCTACTCCTTGGTGCCCAGCTGTACTGCCTTTCTATGGCTACCATATACCTCAATGTCACTTCCAACCTTTAATCCAGTCCCAGGATTTCATAGAACATACAACCATCTGTCTGATAGAGACATCTAGTTGCAGATACCTTATCTTTGAACTTCCATGCGTCAGGCTGGATCCAGAAGATTTTTCTTAGCAGTACCCCAGTGTGGTGGTAGATGGCTTCAGTTGACTCCTCGTGACGTTGTGACATCCGCATCGTATATAACTGCCACTCCAGCACGCTAACGACTGTTCTTTTCTTTCCGCACCAGCAAACGCTGATCCGTTAAAGAGAGCTACCCCCTTTTATTTTTTGACCGACTTTGTTTGACTTTTTGTCGACTTCGTTGGTGCGTTTAGGAGTCATGTCAAGCAAGAAGACTTCTGGGTTCAACCCATGTGGCGCTTGTCGGCCATGTCGGTCATGGACCCTAATTCGCTTTTTCTCTGGTGCCTGGAGTGTGACCAAATCGCCTAGTCGTGCTCCGATTGCCAGGCCATGGCGCTGAAGGCTTTGAGGGATTGGTCCCTAAAGCTTCTTGCGACCCTGTGTCCAGCACCGCGGAGGTCGCCTCGTCTGTCTCAATCCCGGTCCAGGTCTCAGTCGAGAGGAATGTCAGCGGACTGCTCTGGTGAGTCGAAATCCTCTTCGTCGAAGTTGTCCAAGTCAGGTAAGAGGCACACAAAAACCACAAGTCGGAGCGTGTTTGGACTTCACCTCACCAGTCTTGTGACGCAGCAGAGGAACCTCGGCGTTCAGGGCCCCGTTCTAAGGAGCGGGTGCCTGGGTCGTCTCCGCTTTTCCCTCCCTTTCCAGGTCTGGGAGCAACCCTATCCCAGCTGAAGGAGTTTTATGGCGCCATGTGCGTCGTATTTGGGTGGCCTGCCCCTGTCAGCGTGCCTTTGGACCCTGCAGGCTCAGAAGACAGAGGAGGCCCCTTGGTACCCTTGCCAGCGGCGCCAGCCCGGCACTACACCCTCCAATTGACCTGTTCCCGGGTCCGGACCAACGCCGGTCACACCTCCACAGCGACCTTCGCCAGTGTCTTGTCCGGTGCTGAAGGTCCTCAGTGTCGCATCCTCGTTCCCGATGAGACAGAGACAGTTATTTTATTTCTAGAACCAAGCCTAGTGCAGGTAAGTGAAATAATACTTTGCAAAATCTTATGCAGTGTTTTACAATTGAATGCAGTTGGTTTAGTTACAGGTAAGTCAACAGTTCGGAATTTCTTTTATAGTTACTTTACAGATGACTATGCGTTACTTTTTAGATTACTTTTCAGATTGCTTTTGCTAATCAGTGTGATATCCCTAGATATCACACAGACATCTCCTTGATAAAAGGTAAGTAATTCACATGTGCAGTTTTTCAATGTATCATACAAACTAACTCCACACTTGGAACAATTTAAAAGAAAAGCTGTCAATGCAATCCTATGGGAGAAAATGGAGTTAACGGTTTGCAGGTAAGTACTTATTTGTGGGCGTAGGTATTCTGGGGTTAGAACCAGGGTTCCGCCAGGGTCGGGGATGTACTCTTAGAACCCCCCCAGCAGCACTAGGGTGGCCAGATGCAGAGTGCTGAGACCCATCACTCCTATCCTGTCCTCTCTTCGATGGCTTCTGATCGAGGCAAGATCTATCTACAAAACTGCCTGCTTTACGCATAAAGCCTTGCTCACGTCCTCCCCTCGTTACCTGGCAAACAAATTGATATTGTCCGGAGGGTCGCGACCCTCGCGCAATGCGGAAAAGCTTCTGCTTGAGCCCTCCCGTCTGCAATAGGGAAAGATCGATGGCACAATCCTCCTCAGGCAATGCGGTGAGAATCTGGAACTTACTTCCCCCATTGCTCCGGGCTACCTCCTCTACCCAGGTCTTCAAAGCGGATCTCAAATCGCTCCTCTTTAAAAGACACTTTCAGAACTAATACTTTCATGCTCGGGCCCCTCTTGGAAGTTCACTCCTCATTGTAAATTTTTATTTTTTTCCTGTATATTCGACGGGGAATCACTTTTCGGTCAACACATTGAAGACGCCCTCCAGGCGATTAAAAAGGATACCGACCACGCACATGCTCTTGGCACTTTACAATTTAAAAAGCAGCCTTTTTGTGGTGCGAGGGGTCGTGGTTCCTCCTATTCTTTTCGAGGAGGCTACAATCCAAACCGGCAGAACCAATTCTATCAGGGACAACAGCATTACTGTTCCTCCCAGCAACAGCAGTCTTTTCGTCAGCCGCCAGGTGCCTCTTATAAGCAGTACAGAGGGAAATCTTCCTACAGGGGCAGAGATTCCTCAAAAAAGCAGTGACAGCCGCCGCCTGCCAACCACTCTACCCATCAACCCAACCAAGGTTGGAGGGCGCGAAGCTCCCATTTCTTCTCAAACTGGTCTGCCATAACTACGATCGATGGGTTTTCGACATAGTGTCCAGAGGACACACTCTAGAAATTGTCAAATTTTCCCCAAATTCTCCTCCCAGAGGTCCTACTCCTGCACATCTGAAGAAACTTTTATGCCATATCAGTCATGTTGAAGAAAGGAGCGATCGAAGTGGTACCAAATTTACAAAAGGGTGTAGGTTTCTATTCAAGATTCTTCCTCATCAAGAAAAAATCGGGGGAGTGGCGCCCCATTCTGACACCTTTGTTCCCTCAACAAGTTCCTCAAGAAACAATCATTCCGGATGTTGTCTCTCCAAGAAGTACTTCAATTACTGTCTCAAAGGGGATTACATGACAACACTGGACCGTCAGGATGCCTATTTTCATGTCCCCATCCTACCCAGACACAGGAAATTCCTGCACTTCGGAGTGGCTGGCAGAGACTTCCAATTCAAGGGCCTTCCCTTTGGCCTCCGCTCTGCGCCTCAAGTGTTTACCAAGGTCTTTGCACCGGTGGCAGCACACCTTCGTCAAGCTGGTTTCCAAATATTTCCCTACCTCGACGACTGCCTTATAAAGGCACAGTCGTTCACAGTTGCAACCAGACACACTCTAACATGCAGGTCTCCGTTTCAGTCACAGAGCCTTTCCATAAATCTGGAGAAGTCGCACTTCACCCCCTCTCAAGTGCAGACTTTCTTGGGAGCCATCATAAACACTCAGCAAGCAAAGGCGTTTGTATCAAACGAAAGACAACAACAAATTTGCAAACTGGCATCTCTCCTCCGCACAAGAAAGTCCGTTTCTGTTCGACAGTTCAAGTCGCTTCAGGGGATGCTATCCTCCTGCATCCCTCTAATTCCCAACGGTCACCTCAAAATAAGACCCTTACAGGAGGAACTCGACAAACAATGGCAACAGGTATCGGGGTCCTTCGACGAGCTCGTCAACATCACATTTCGGATGCAAAGAGCGTTGTTATGGTGGACTCACATGCCAAACATCTCAGCAGGCCGCTCGTTTGTAGTGGCCGCTCCAAATTTCATCTTCACGACCGACGCCTCCCTCGGGGGTGGGGGCGCATCTTCAGGGCCTCACAGTCAAGGGGAAATGGCATACACAGCAACGAACTTGGCACATTACCCACTTGGAACGACTGCCGATATTACTGGCGCTGAAATCCTTTCGCACCCTCCTTCATGGAGCTTCAGTGTTGATCCGGACGAACAACACAACAGGCATGCATTATGTAAAGGAACAAGGAGGCACAAGGTCCACTTTGCTTTCCCTACAAGCTCAGCAAATCTGGAATTGTGCAATTCAACATCAAATAACTTTAACAGCAGTTCATGTTCCGGGAGTGTCCAACATTCTAGCGGACTGCCTGAGCAGGTCAATCTCGTCCAACCACGAGTGGGAACTTCATCAACTAATGCTGGACTGCATCTTTCAGCTTTGCGGATGCCCCAATCTGGATTTGTTTGCGACCAAACGGAACCACAAATGCCCATTCTACGCAAATTGGCTTTCCCAGCCAGGGTCGTACGGGAATGCTTTTTTGATGAACGGGTCAAAAATTTATGCTAGCGCTTTTCCACCGATTCCTCTAGTCCCAAGGGTGCTTCGGAAAATGCAGAGAGAACCCTGTTGCATTGTTCTCATAGCACCCAGATGGCCTCACCAGATTTGGTTTTCAGAGCTACTCCTTCTGTCGGAGTGTGATCCGATTGTGCTTCGTCCAATTCCTGATGTTCTTACTACGAACCAAGGACAGGTCTGCCATCCTGATTCAACATCTCTGCGATTGGCAGCCTGGTGCCTGAACACTATGAGTTTGCCAACTTAGTTATCCCTTTGGACTGCAGGGAGGTCCTTGCTAACACCAGAACATCCTTCACTATGAAAACTTACAAACTTAAGTGGAAATGGTTTTGTCTTTGGTGTGAAGCTTCAAATGTTCACCCGGTTCATTCTACGCCGGAACAACTTTTGCCTTTTTTCTTACAATTAGCGTAATTTGGGCTCTCTCACTCTACCCTTAAGGTTTTTCTGGCCGCAATTTCCAGATTCCGACAAGATGGTTCAAACAGTCTCTTTATTCTTTAAGAATAATACAACAATTTTTCAAAGGCTTATTTCGAATGTTTCCGCCAATTCAACGTCCACCTCTGTCTTGGGGTCTGAACATTGTGTTGGCTCAAATCATGATGTCCCCATTTGAGCCCCTTCATAAGGCTGATCTCAAATTCATCTCTTGGAAGACTTCATTGCTTTTAGCTCTTACTTCTGCTCGACGAGTCGGCGACATACAGGCTGTTACTATTAAACCGCCTTTTCTTCAATTCACCAAGGACTCTGTGGTGCTCCGCACTAACCCGGCCTTTATCCCTAAAGTACCTTCTGATTTCCACTTAAGTGAACCAGTCATCTTAAAGACTTTTTTCCCTAATCCCCAGTCACCGGCGAAAAAGACTTTACACTATTTTGATGTTAGGTGTTTAAAATGTTATCTGCAAAAAACAGCCAATGTCCGTAAAACTGATTAACTGTTTATAGCCAACGGCAGAATGCGTAAAGGACATCCAGTAACTAAACAGACAATTTCACGTTGGATATCTAGTACAATTTCCTTTTGTCATCAGCAAGCGGGAAAGACACTTCAAACAACGGTCAAGGCACATTCTCACAGAGCAGTCTCCTCTTCTGCTGCTCTCTTTACTGGTGTGCCTCTTCACAAGATTTGTAGAGCTGCAACATGGTCGAGCAGACACCCTTTGCCAAGCACTACTGTCTGGATGCTGCCGACAATGCGGACACAGCAGTGGGGCAAGCAGTACTACGTAATCTTTTTAAGTAAGGTGAGCCTCTGTTTTCTTCCCTCCTCCTGCACAGAATGTATATTTATATGTGTATATATATATATATATATATATATATATATATATATATCGCCAAATCTCCCACACGAAGAAATCAGAGGCCAGACGGGACTTCAGAAAGGAAGCACGTTTAATCGGGAACAACGCAGTGGCGGCGTATGCATTTCCGCACAAAGCCTTCCTCAGCGCCCTGCACTGCATGGACTCCTGCTTCATGTTCACACAATTCTGCTCCTTCGTGGATGCTTGCCACGCCCTTGACTCGCCTCCCCAATGTAGGCAAATATTCAGCACATCTGTTGTTCCTTTTGTATTGTGTCCAAACTACAACTCACAGAGTACATCATGTTCATGTATCCAGGTTGGCGGCACGGGGAGCAGAGAAAACACGTTGTTGCGGGCTGGTCTGTATTCTGCAGGTGAGTGCTACAGGTATCCCCCATTGGAAGTTCCAAATGTCACGGTTACCTCATCGAGTCCCCTCGGACTGCTGCCACCAACTGACATGAAGCCATAGTTGAGTAGGGGCCGTCCATTATGACAATAATGCACCCCTATGGAGATAAAATACCTCAAATCTCCCAAATTGGCTTCACACAGGTCAGCGGTCTCCGGACATCTCGGTACCCCGAGCCGTGTAGACGCTGTAAACAACGTGTTGCCAGTAAGTAGTCCGGGTCACAAATGCAGCAGGGCCAACTGTTCTGCACCCCTGGCTGGTGCAGTATATATATCGCCAAATCTCCCACACAAAGAAATCAGAGGCCAGCGGGGACTTCAGAAAGGAAGCACGTTTAATCAGGAACAACGTTGTGGCAGCGAATGCATTTCAGCACAAAGCCTTCCTCAGCGCCCTGCACTGCATGGACTCCTGCTTCATGTTCACACAATTCTGTTCCTTCGTGGATGCTTGCCACGCCCTTGACTCACCTCCCCCAATGTAGGCAAATATTCAGCACACCTGTTGTTCGTTTTGTATTGTGTCCAAACTACAACTCCCAGAGTACATCATGTTCATGTATCCAGGTTGGCGGCACGGGGAGCAGAGAAAACACGTTGGTGCGGGCTGGTCTGTATTCTGCAGGTGAGTGCTACAGGTATCCCCCATTGGAAGTTCCTAATGTCACAGTTACCTCACCGAGTCCCCCTCGGACTGCTGCCACCAACTGACATGAAGCCATAGTTGAGTAGGGGCCGTCAATTACGACAATAATGCACCCCTACGGAGATAAAACACCTCAAATCTCCCAAATTGGCTTCACACAGGTCGGCGGTCTCCGGACATCTCGGTACCCCGAGCCGTGTAGACGCTGTAAACAACGTGTTGCTAGTAAGTATATATATATTATGATTGACTTATAGTTTGCAATGTACAATTCTGGAATTACTGCTATCTACTCTGATTCAAGCATGTGAATCTATGAAAGACACCCCAATACTGGAGAAGAACATAAGTTACTTACCTGTAAAAATAGATTCACATGCGACCCACCCACCCTCCCCTCAGAGGCTCCTCTCGTTTACTTATGACACTCTTGTGCTAGAAAATCTGAGGATCTGAGCCTCTGAGGAGAAGGTTCTAGAGGGTGCTGATGCCTGACTGGCTGGAGATTGGACTATATCTAATGACTTGGACGAGTTATTAAAGTGACACGTTTTTTCCTATTTATTGCCATTTTTCAATACTTCCTATGGATTTTTTTATCTATGCTATTGTTATACTATGGACGACGGGGAATGATTCAAGCATGTGAATCTATGAAAGACTAATGAGTAGTGCACGCTAAGAATGCAAGTGCATCCCTGTTGTAGAGGCACTCCATGGGGTTCAAAAACAGACTCCAAACTTATGTCGTTTCTTTGTTTTATTTTTTCTTATTTTTCAATTTCTTTTGTAAAGTTTTAGTGATATTAAAGGCATATCACTTGATTATCACGTTTCACAAATCGTATCATGTGAAGTTCCAAATGGTAGATACTCCAATGCATTTCGGGCTGTGCTCATTAGTATTTCATAACGCGCCACACGGACGGAGGCGCTACCTGTGAGAGCACCCAATTAGTTGAACCTTCTACAAAACATATCGTTAAGACATCCAAAATAACTTACGGCAGTGCACCTTCTACCTTCATAGTAATCTATGAAAGACACCAATACTGGAGAAACACCGTTTACAGGTAAGTCACTTATGTTCTTTTGTTGTACATCAATATGCAGGAGGACTCCCAGGCGAATATTACCATCAACATAGCGGACATTTAAGTAGCCCCCTAAAAGTTCGGAGATCTTTTGTAGCCACCCATCACCATTATAGGCTTCTGACCTTGGGGGTGGACATTGAGACTCGAGTTACTTGTCATATTTTTAACTTATTAATGTATTCTTTTTATCGTGTACTTTTATGGTTTTATATATGAAAACAGAATAAAGAATGATTTGAATAAATCACTTACTTTTATACAAAGAATCTTAAATATAGACACCTAAATTGACGGTTTATTTGCTCCCTAAGATAACCTTCAAAAAGCGGAGGGCATGTCTTCTATTAGAATGTGTGTTTTCACTATTGGAGAGCCGTACATCTGTAGTGAACTCTAATGCTGAACAAACACATGGGTTTGCTATAAGAATACAAGTCCTCTTCTTTTTAATTGTACTACGTATATGAAAGGTTGTCTTTGGAATCTGATAAACCTTCATTGTCAAGCTGTGCCTCTTCTCTTTTCCACCATCAATGCCCAGCTCTGCTTTTAGATTCACTCTTTAGGGGCCAGCTCTGCTTCCACTGTTCTCCCTCTTTTCTGGCTTTGCTTCCTGTCTTGTCCCTCTGTAGCTAACCCTTCTGTTTGGCTCTTTGTTCAGCTTCTAGCTCTGCATTCTCTTTGTCCAACATATATGCTAGATATTCTATGTATCGAACACTAAGCTCTTAACTTTCTAAGTTCTCTGAACCTAACATGGCGCCATTTGCCTTTACTCCCACCTCCTTTTCCAGTCTGCTTCATAATATGTACACCTCCTGGCCTTTCAATCTGACACGGGAAATAATATCCCTCCAGTTTTGGATCTTGTATAGGTTCGAACACTTGAATTATTCCCTTTTGGGAATTCTCAGTCGAAATACTATGTCAGCATTGTTAACTTGCTTTCATGAAAGGGGCAACAAGGTGGCAAGGCTCTGACTTCCATTCTTCCAAAGCCCATGTTCTCTACTGCACAGTGCCCATAGCAAATTCAAAAGTGGATCAGCTGTATTGCCTCATGTCAGTGCTGTTTGCCTCCATTCATATATAGGATATGCTTACCATCTTTCAGTAGACCGCACATGCTCAGTCTACTATTTAGCTTCCATCCAGTAAGGTCCGAACTATGCTGATCCTCTCCCTTGGTTACCTACTAACAGATTATGCCTTTCTCATTACTTTTGCCCATTTTATTACATACAATAGATATGGGAAGAGAGCTGTAGATTCTTGTACATTACTTTGTCATACCTTCTAAGATTAACCCTCTCCCTGTCATGGTTTTTCGTTACAGATAGCTGGCCTCAGGTTTGTGTTTCTAATAAATCAAGATCTAATTGCACTGATAAAAGCTGAAGCTGCGAAAATCAATCAGCAGTGACTGGCTGAAGAGGCAGGGGTGGATACCCCTAGGACCATAACTGGCAAATCACCAGGCAACCTGTGGCCTTCCGGCTTGGAGTAATGTCAGACTGGCTGAAGTTGGAGTGTGGTTAGAGCCCACATACACTTAAAGGAGGCCAGAATGCTGATGCTGGAGCAAGGCCAGTCTGCTGGATACTGGAGTGAGGTCACACTACTCTCCTTCACTTTTCACAGCAAGGAGGAGGCAAACTACTGGATTACTCTGTGCTCCTACTTATTCAATGCTGATGGTCATAATTGTTAACACTTCAGAGAGTTATAGATATGGGACACTGAGTGAAGGGGCAGTTGGGTGAAGCCATGCAGCTATATTATGCCCAATCTACTTTGCACTATGAGAGGCAGTCATATTGCCAAACACTGCACCTCTCCTTTAGCGAGAGGTCACAATAATAATCTCTACTGTATTTCTCTGCCCCAAGGACATGTACATACCTGAGACATACTTATGGTTTCAAAGTACTCTTCTGTGCAAATGTTTAAATCAACAGTTTTTAGGGTGGTTTTCCTTTTTTAAAATCAAGAGGTTGAGTTAAACACTTTGTGTCATAAGTCGAAGGTACCTTACACAGAATTGGTGCTTGTGTAGCAGTGGACAAAAAAAGAAGAGTGAAGGCCTGTAATGACCAGAACCATATCCCACCCCCTCACTCCGCAGGTGGGGCCTGATGGGTTATGAGACTAAATTGATCACCCCTTGACAATTTCATGAGGTTCTTTGGTTTAGAGGAATGGGGTATCCCCCCCCCCCCTATTCCTATGCAAAACTGTTGCTGGAATCTGATGTTAAAACAGGGGTCACCTTTGTCCACCTACCATTTCCCTTTCTCCTATGCACCATAATAAAGTTTACATTGAAAAACTATATTGTACATCGGATATAATTTATTGTTGTAGAAAATGTGCAGCATGTAGGAGTTCGAGTAAGCTTTCTTCTCAAGCCATGGTGGTAATTTGATCTGTACATTCCTTCTTCCCTGCTGTAGATAATAAATTGTACCTTGTAACATTCATCCTAGAATGTATTATACAAATAAAATCTCTGACTACCACTAATGGGCTGTTTGTGATGCACCAATTAGACTGCCATTGCGGAATTCATTTCATGGGCTGACGACATCTTGCACAAAAGTAGCACTTCCTACTCGTCACACAACTGCAAAATGTTATAGAGACCCATAATACAATACAGTCAGACTGAACTTTCATTGATAGTCTGTTAATGGGTATGTGTTTGGTGCACAAGTAGCTGAAGCTGCTTTGACTTTCAAACCCCTTGTTTAAGTTGTTTTAAGTGGCTATTCATTCCTCAGTAGAGGACTTAACATTTGGTTCAACAGTGTGAGATTCTTACATTACAGAATGAATCCTTCTTTCACAGAATTTAGTGGGGGGGGGGGTTGCTCTGATTATGAAAACACTTCCACATTTTCGTAGGGGTAAAGGATCAAACTGCTTTCCTTATTTTAACAACTGCACAGAATGTCTGAACCTTTGCCAGTGTATTTTTGGACTATCTTTCACCGGGTTCTCCTGTACTTGTATTTTTAGCACTCTAAATTCATGTTAGCCATGTGTGGCTGTAGATACACATGCTTTGAATATTCCTGCCATCCAGTGTTTGGTCTGAATTTGTGCGCATTGTTTTTCTTCAAATAAGTCTTTCAAGTCACATGGTAATGTGACTCCTTCTCTTGGTGATAATGTGCATAGGCATTGACTCCATTGATTATTTTTCTTCCACCGTCTGGTTTGAACGTGTATTACTGCACTCCATTTCGAGATCAGTTCAGACTCCTTTCGGTTCATAATTCCTCCTTACCCTTGTCGGTATTGTTATCGACCGCATTCCCATCGAAAAAACATTCGGCTCCCACCGAACATAATGCTTCTGGGCCATCATGGCCAGGAGGCCATGGCCAGCACCAAACATCTGCTGCGGATGGCCCGCCCTTGGGTTCGGCATGAAAGCACAGCGGAAGTCTTCTGCATCGAGCTGACCCTCTTCATCTTGGACTCTGACCTCTTGACTCCGAAACTACTTTCAGCTTCGAAAAGTTAGACACCGGCATCGAAATCGGCTCCCACTACTCCAGTTGAACCAGTCCTCCAGACAATTAAGGAACAGCTCAATAAACGCCAAAAACAGCTGCATATAAAGCCTCCCACTGACCAAATTTTAGCCAAAACTGTGGTGCCAAAGCCACCTTCTTCAAAGCGCCAACTTTCCTTCGGAGAAGCTATAGACTTGTCTGTGCCTGTTAAGAAGCGGGAGACAGACAAGGCTACTAGTTGCTTGCACCCTCCCACACCTACTTCTCCACTACCACCTCGTCCTCCACCCTTCATTCCACCACCAACACCCTCTCCACCTCAATCTCAGGGTGATCCCCTATTTATTACTCCACAGGGATTCCCACATTCCTCAACAGGTGGCATGGCGTGGTGGGGAGGGGTGGTAGATGATCCTTATGATACACCACCACATCCCACAACTCCCTGGCCAGATTAGGACGTTGATCCCCCAAGGGACACTGATCCAGACCTGGATCCTGCCAAACCATCACCTCCTGATAACACCATCTCATATCAGGAGCTCATCGGGGGGCTACAGTACACCACGAAGTCCCGCTCCAAAAGCAGCCTTTAGAGGAGGATTTCTTCTCTGGCGCCCTATCTACTAACATCGGGCTAATCAATTCCTCCCTATGTTAAAAGGCATGAAGCGTCACACTGACATCTTTAAAGACCCTGCACGAGCACGCATTATCACTCCCAGGACCGACGAAAAAAAACAAAAAACTGCACCCTCAGACCCTATTTACATCCGAGGGCAACTTCCCTCTGATTCATTGGTTGGGTCCAATGCCCTTAAGAGGGCTAATTCACAAACCACAGCGGACTCTCCTCCTAATAAAGGTTCTAAGCTCATTGATACTTCAGGGAAGCGAGCAGCGGCGCAGCCTGCTAATCACTGGCAAATTGCAAATACACATGGTCTATTAGCCAGGTATGTTCGTGCCCACTGGGACAAATTGGAGGAATTCCTCCAGTACCTCCCAGAGGAACATAGAAAAAGAGGACAGGTAATGGCACTCATTTCTAATAATTCCATTAGGTGTGCCCTTGATTCCGCAGATACAGCTTCCAGCGGTATTAATACCAGTGCGTTGCTCTGCAGACCTTGGCAGTATATATCTGCCTTCAAGCCAGAAGTTCAGCAAACACTCTTAAATGTCTCCTTTGACAAGGAGCACCTGTTTGGTCCACAAGTTGTCTAAGCGTTAAAAAAAGATTAAGGACACTGAGTTTGCTTAAGCCTTGGGGACACCCTCTCCCTGTGCCTCCTTTTGCTGCTAATCATATGTGGCAGGCTTTTTTTTTTTTAAACATATTTTATTGATAGTTTTATCATCATACAGTTCGAAATACAGTACGTATCCTCCATAATCATCAAACATGTCTCCAAATTATTCCAACTAACCCCCGGATCTCTCTCTCTCCCCCCCCCCCCCCCCCCCGGACTGTTGGTGTGGGCATATTCCACAGGCATATTTCAAACTATATTATCAATTATACAGGTAACGTTCATAACACATTTCACATAGTGTCTATCACATGTATTTTACGTATAAACAATTCCACATCGTTCTCTCGGGAACTCTGGAGAGCCTGCACCAAAGCTTCCCAGGCCCTGGCCGCCTCCAGAGCGTTGTCATTATCAGTTCGTTTGGCCCGTTGTAACCTAATGGAGCTCTCACTGCTAGCCCATTTACATAATTCTGACCTCCACCGCTTGCTCGATGGCCCTTCTCTTGATTTCCAGTGCCAGGTTATTTCCCGCTTGGCTAATAGTAGCCCTAGGTCAATGAATTTGCTAGTTATCTTGGTTTTGGATGTGTGTGGGAACCAGTGCAGCAGGCATACTGCCATGTCATAATCTAATTGTCTATCAGTGTATATTTCCGAATCTTCCCTGGGATCGGCATCCTCTGATGCCTCTTCTTCCTCATATTGACCACAAACTCACAATCCCCATAACCAGGTTAATACAGGGGTACGTACAAGGGTAACAACGGCAAACGTGCTTCCTCACGTGGTGCTCCATCCACCACTAAGCAGTGACTCCCTTCTCCTTCTCCCCGATCATTTGACATCTGTCAGGGGTCTCTTACAAAAATCTCTTCCCACTTGGCAATCCAATACATTGGATCAGTGGGTGTTGGACATTATCTAACATGGTTATTGTCTGGAGCTCATCGCCACACCTCTAAAATTCCATCTCGCGCACACAAACTCTCTGTGGAACATCAAAACCTACTCAAACAGGAAGCGCAAGCTTTCTTGCGCAAAGGTGCTATAGAGCCCGTTCCTCTTCAACATCAAGGATCAGGGGTACACTCGCTGTACTTTCTCGTCCCCAAAAAGGACGGCTCACTACGGCCTAGCTTAGATCTCAGGCCCTTAAATCATTACATCCTGTCAGAGCATTTCAAGATGGTCACCCTCCAAGACGTGATCCCAGTCCTCCAGCAAGGCGGCTTTGTTAGCACTAGGCTTAAAGGACATCTACTTTCACATCCCAATCCATCCAGCACTTTGCAAATACCTCGGGTTTGTCATGGCTAGCAAACATTATCAGTTTAAAGTCCTTCCATTCGATTTTACTACTGAACCCGTGTATTCACCAAATGCTTAGCAGTGGTAGCAGTACATCCACGCAGACAAAACATCCATGCCTTCCCTTATCTGAATGACTGGCTTATCAAAGCGAGTATTAGTAAACAAAAAGATACGCCCAAGGGAGATTGCAATCAATGAAGTTTGATCATGGGTCAAGTGTGTTTCCTCAATTGGTGGGAAGCACATTGTGTTTTTTAAATACCCCTCACACACCAAAAGGGCCCTTGGTGTCAGGCTTTATCATGGGGGTTTTCGCATCCCTCTACGGAACGCGGTGTGCTACTACCAACGAATATGCGGGAGCACTGATGTAATCTCTATGTGTGGTGTGCGAGGGGTAGTGAGAGGTAATGTCAGGAGTGAGTGGTAAGTGAATGTTAAATACCTAGCATCATAGGAGTAAGCATTTTTTATAAGCCTTGGTGCCGGTATTATTACAAAAGTGTGAGTTGGAGGTGTGTTGTATTAATGTACAAAACCTCCTGCGTGTGTCAACATGTTTCGCAGCGTGCTGCTTCTTCTTCAGTACGGGTACACAGATCCCTACCCTACTCACATGTATGGTGTGACAATGTCAACAGTACCAGTATTATGTGTAGACAGATGAAAACAAGCACTGAAAATGCAACCGGTCTCGCCTTTGGTTAAGTTAAAGTCATTTGCTTTGCTAATGGTATTGTATAGCAAAGCAAATGGCTTTAACTTATTAAAAGGCGAGACCTATTGCATTTTTAATGCTTGTTCCCCATGCAATAATTTTACAGAGCAGAGGACTGGCTCCCAGGAGTTCGCTAGCACCTGTACTAGGGATGGGCACTAAAAAGAGGTAGATGAAAAGGGAAGAGAAAAGAGCAGTCTGGGCTGGGAGGCAGTAGAAAGCACAGGAGGAGTCAGATGGGAAAAGAAGAATAAAGCATGTCTACAGCGACCAGACAACAGAGAGAAGTGAGACAGGGATTAGTAAATGTAACACACAGAAAATGCAGGTAAAGATGAGAAGTTATGAGAGGTAGGGCCATAACGGTAAAAGGACGGTCTACGATTATAATAAATGTGTGTGTGGGTGCGGGGGGCAAAAGGGGTGCGCAAGCACGCGTGTTGGTGATTGCTGGAGAGTTACATTTGGGATATATTGAAGGGTTAAATAGGAGCAAGAGACACTAAAAGTGTGAAGTCGAGAAAATAATGGGACAAAATGAGAGAGGAAAACCGAGGAAGGAGTTGGATAGCAGAGATAAAAGGAGGGTGCTGAGAAATATAAAGCACAAAGGAGAGTGGGAGGAACCATGGTGAGAAAAAAGACTGGATTAGACCACGAAACATACAGGCAGAGACCAGACTGTACGACCCACTTCTGTTGCCTGAGTCATGGCCCCACAGGCAAGGGAACTGGTGAGGATCTCTTACACTTTGGAATGCAGCGTGGGTCGCAAACGGCACTGCAAGTTCCTGTTTATTAAATTGCAGCATAAATATTAGTGAGAACTGTCCCACATTACCAGCAGAACATCCTACTGATGCCTGTCAGCCTCCAGAGGATTGGGATGAGAACAGGGACATGCCTATTACATCCGGAGCACTTGAGTCACTGGTCAACGTTCAATATCGCAGCGGCTCGAACATGTCCCCTCGTTTGGAAGGCATTCCCACTGTAAGAACATTTCTGTTGGAAAAAAAGGAGACATTTCCCAGCAGGAGCGTGCTTCCACGCAAGGGAGCGCCTAGAGTTAAATACACTCGTAACTCCAGCAATTCTAAGCTTCCCCACATACAAGTGTCTATTATTTCAAACACGCTTCAAAAAACACAAAATAATAAAACTTAAGATCCAAAACCCTCCCATTGCATGGTGACATGTCCCAGTGATGGCATTGGTGGCGTATAGTCACCTTTGTTTATTTTTGTTTAATATGTTAACACATGTAATCATTGCATATATGTGAGACAGCAGGAGAACCAAGGACTCTTGTCAGCCATCTTGTAAATCTCAATTGACAAGACAGCAACAGCGGGAATATGGAGATAGTGACCCTGAAAGTGAAGCAAACTGGTCTTTTCATTTATCCCAGTTTCAAATATTTTCCAAGCATAGAATGGGTGAGAACACTTTCGTCGCCCATAGCCCTCTTCCCGCCGGCAGTGCCTGTCTTGCCCGTCAGCTGGTCTGCTCACAGGTGAGTCGGAGGCAGAGGCACTGGTTTTCTTCGCAGAGGGGGTTGAAGAACAGCGGCAAGGGAGGAGAGGGCGGGGCGTGACACAGCTGAACATTGCCACGAGGCGCTACAGATGCACCGCTCTCTCACAGCCATATGCTTGAATTTTATTTTTGTGCATTGCACACGTCGCTTTAAGCTGATGTCAATGTACAGATCACGCAGTTGAGCCGTTTGAGAATACAGGTTTAGCAACGGCATCTTACACCCACTCAATTATACAACCCAGGATCGCGCACACGAAGATGCAGGGTAAAACAGAGGAAAAACAATGGAGCGGAAATTCAGGGTAGGAACTCAGCAAGAAATAGCATTTGAAACACCTCAGAGGTATACCTCCTCTAACCCTCCGACTACAAGTGGGGGAAAATCGCACAATAACAATAAACACATCCTCCAGCATTATGACCCTAGAGTCGCTGTGATCTCGCCCAGTTCTACTGCCTTCCAAAAAGCCTTGTGCTGTTTGAGGTCATGTAAATATTTATATTTAATCCACATTCTGCACACTGACTGTCACAGGGAACCTACAAGCACGGCACCCCAAAGGTAGCCGCATGTTTACTTTTGCGTCGCGCTTTCACTTTAAGTGAAAGCGCGATGTGAAAATAAACACGCGGCTGCCTTTGCCAAAGCAGAGTGAGAAGAAAAAAGTTTGTGGGGACAAATGAAGCAGACAGTGTCACGCCGCCGGTAAAAGATCAAATCCCAGGGGTGTGGCCAAAAGGAGACAAGGCGGCAATAAGGAGGGACTAAGAAGCCTCCTTTTCCATGAAAAGCCTGTGTTTTGCATGGAAGATGAAGAAAACCAATTAGAACGATGGGCGGGGCTTCAACACCGCCTCCGAGAGCTTCGGAATCTGAATTGATTCCAAGAAGCTCTCGAATGCCAAGAGCAGCGCATGCGCTGCTTTCGACAGCCAAGACCTAAAAAGCTACAAAAAATGTGACACGTTGGTCTCAGTATTATTAGTAAACAAGCATTTACAATGCAATGGTCTCGCCTTTGCAAAAGTTAGAACTATTGGCATTGTAAATGACATTTTTTTTTATTTATGTCTTGCTTTTGAAAACATAAATAAATGGTATTGTCATTTACAATGCCAATAGCTTAATCTCTCGCAAATGCCACACATAAACACACAGACCCACACACACAGAGCCCCACACAGACCCCCCCACACACACACACAGAGCCACACACACACAGAGCCACACACACACACACACAGAGCCACACACACACACACACACACACAGTAAAGCAATTATGCGAACGTGGACAGACCAAAAAAGCATGCAATATACTTATAAAAGACATGGAAATAAAAACGGTGGTCTCGCTCTCTCACTGGTCTAAGCCAACAAATGGCAGCCCCATGCCTGCGACGTTTTCGGTCCCGGGAGCCACTACGCTGGTCTCTGCCACGCCTATCCCTACTGCGGCTACGACGCTTTCGCTCGCGGCTCCTAGAGCGACTGTGACTTCGTTTTCTGTGACGGTTCTCCTTGTCACGTTTTATAAAGTGGGGAAAAAATGAGTTTCAAACAAATAGCAACGTAGTAACAATGAGCAAGATGAGGTAGCTCGGATGAACTTAAAAGAGTTCATAGATAGGCAAAGCTATTACTTATCCATGGGACCACTGAGGAACTCAAGTGTTAGTACAATTGCATTTTTGTACAACGGCAACATTACCGAACTACTTTGTACACATTGATGCTTCATTTATCTGAACCATTGCTCATTTCTAACGGACCAACAATACAAGTTGTGCTCCCATTGGTTTTCCTAATATGTATGCAATATGGAACCCTTACACTAAAAACACTTGCAATTTTTTACATCGATCTATGAGGTCCAACCCGTAAGAGCAATCTCCTTAGTGCAATTATGTCCAGGCTTTATTCTACCTCCATGAAGACTTATCAATTGATTTTTTTTTTTTAAATCATAGTTTTAGCGGTCAGTCTAGCTGATGGATCCAACTAATAGGAATTCGGACATTGCACTTATAATGCATTAACGCTATGCTTTTAACTATGTATCATTAAAATATACACACTTGCACTTTACAGTAATCTTCGTAGGGTTTTATTATGTGCGAGCCTCATTCGGCTTACTCGCCACCCTACAGTCCCAATTTTAACCATTTAAGAAGTTGATATATTTTAATCTGTCAGTTAACATTTGTCTGCAGAAAGAGTTATGGCAATGAATGCGTTGGTGAATACACGGTTTTGTACTTCTTTGCACTTTGACAGTCGTAATGACTGAATAAAGTCCTCTGACTAACTGCCTGGCATAAAATACCAGAGCGCACGAGTTCAACCGTACTGCTTTGCCAGACTAATATAAAAAGTAGTCGTGCCTTCTTTCGGTTTCTACAGTAAACCTCGGTGCTAATTTCAAAACGCAATTTGCCTCCGTTGCATTAAATGCACTATAAGCACAAGCCAATGTTTTCAGACCACATACTTTCAAGTATCTATTGCTGTCCGGTCCATATAACATAATTACAGTATTTAAAATGTCACTTAACAAGTGTGCTATGAAAAGATGTAAAATATCGTCATAATATACTATAAAAGTGCTAGTTTTATTAACACCTTAAAGCCTGCACCCCTAACCCGTTGAAAGTTTTCAGGGCGAAACACTTTTCATGTGCTCACTTGCCTAGACCAAAAGCGATGTGCAGCGACCCGCGAGGAGAAAGGATAGAAAAACAGGTGAAAGAGACCGGGGCATAGCTCTAGCTTCAGTGCTCCCCCTTGGTGCTAAAAGCAGTATGCTTAAAGTGGAGGAGTGGCTGGGTAATTGCTAGTTAGAGGGAACGGGGCGAACAATGAAACAGCCTATCGGTCAAGTACGTGCGCTTGACCACGGTGCACTTACAAACTTTTAAAAAACGCATCTCGTGCCCCACGACCAACATTCGTTCACAGATGCCCTTGTCAAAAGTCTCTATAGCGTGCGTAATTAGCCTAGAAGTACTAAGAAAAAAAAGCCCCCAAACTAATCTAGCACAGGCTTTAGGCCTATAGCGTCCTCCATTTTCCCGCGATAAGCCGCAACCCACATCGATTTTTGGGCCTCACCCTGTTTGTTTTCGCTCAGTTGCCGCTCAAACTTGTCGAATACGGACATGTTGGACACCCTGATGGTGGTGGTGGTGGTGGTGGTGGTGGTGGTGGTGGTGGCGACGCCGCCGCTGCCGGGGGCTTCTTTCGACCCCTCCTGCCGTAGCCAAGGAAAGAGAAGACGGTGACCCAAACAAATATCTCCTGCAAAAAAAAGGCAGTATGAGGGCGAGTCTGACCGCCCCGCAAATCTCAACAGCTAATCATCTACCGCACTGAAGCAGGCAACCACTGAGGATAAGCTGTAACATTTACGGCCAATCAAAAACAGAAATTTCGATCAAAATAAGCCAATCAACAGAGCAGTCTTCGCTCCAGGCCACAGACGATATGTTCTACGCGCTAGTTATGTAGAGGCTGTCGTGAGGCTACGCAGCGAACACACGCATATATATATATATATATATATCACTAAACAAAGTGTCCCTCTTTAAAAGACACGCTGGAGCACACGGGGATTGCAAAGCTTTTTAATGCAGACAGCATGACGCGTTTCGTCTTGCGACTTCCTCAGACGCTGTGTGCACAAGTTAAAAACTTTCCATTGTCAGAGTTTTCAATGTCAGCCGCGCTCCACCCCTTCTGGCAATAGTGAAGAGGGACTGTTTTCATGTTCCTCCCCCTTCTCAATCACTCTGCTTGTGGCTGCCATCTTGTAGTGTGTTATAGGCGTTACCATTCGTGCCATTCTCCAGGTTCGTGATTTTCCACTTGAGTTATCTTTCAATGTTCCTGGTATCAACACATTGGCCCTGCCAGGGGTAAGTTGTGGAGCTTGATGGTCGGCTTTATTCCCATTTCGCCTACCGCTGATTTCGGATCCCGTTGTCTTGTAGACGATGTCAGTCATCGGTACTACCTGTGTAAGTCACAAATCAGATAACCGGATTCCTTTTCATTGGCGGTTCAAGCAGGTTTAATATCCACAGATAGCTTAACAAACGCCGCTCTCCTGTTGAACTCCTTTAGGCGGGTGCATCCTTCGTGCAAACGGCAATGCACGTGTAAAAATCACTAAACAAAGTGTCCCTCTTTAAAAGACACGCTGGAGCACACGGGGATTGCAAAGCTTTTTAATGCAGACAGCATGACGCGTTTCGTCTTGCGACTTCCTCAGACGCTGTGTGCACAAGTTAAAAACTTTCCATTGTCAGAGTTTTCAATGTCAGCCGCGCTCCACCCCTTCTGGCAATAGTGAAGAGGGACTGTTTTCATGTTCCTCCCCCTTCTCAATCACTCTGCTTGTGGCTGCCATCTTGTAGTGTGTTATAGGCGTTACCATTCGTGCCATTCTCCAGGTTCGTGATTTATATATATATTTAAAATATAAATAGACCTTAATTTACAGATTAACAAAATATAAAAAGGGTTCAGGACGAGAAAAATGCCCACGGTGTTGGGGAAAAAATACTCAATTAAATAATATCACAGTTGTGTCTACAAGATGCCTTAGATAATTAGAGCGAGACAAAGAACACCCCAAGAAATCAGATATCGCGTGAGCTTATTCCCACGCTGAACGCAAATCGTCCACTGAACCTGTGGAGCTGCTGACCGGCAGAGACGCGACGGACTATTGTACAACAGCCACCCACTGACAGCTGGGATCAGGGAAAACAAGCGCTTGCCATTTGTTTCTAAGCCCCGTCCTTTTCAGACTGGGGGGCGTGTTTTTGACTGTTCCAGCCAATGGAGAAGAGGGTAGAAAGAAAGTCAAAAACACGCCCCCCAATCCGAAAAGGACAGGGTTTAGATCGAAAGAATGTCGTCACTGGGACCTCTTCTCCAATGGCTGGCCGCCGTTTCGGAGGCCAGCCAATGGAGAAGAGGGGCGGGGCTTAACCTCGATGCACATGTGCGCAGCCTACGCTAGCCAAGACCTAAAAAGGAAGGGGCATATTAACAAGCGGCAGCGATAATTATTGCTGACCGCTGTCAGCGTGAGAAAATCCATCGCCGGCTATCGATGGCGATAATCTCCATGTTAGCATTGTATTAACAACGCTTAACGCCATGGAGATAAAAATCCCAGCGATAGCAGGTATTATCGCAGTTTTCAATGGAATATCCCTGGTTTTCCAGCGATATTCCATTGATAATGGCGATAACCTTGTTGATAGGGCAGGGTAATCTTAGCTATGTAATCCACCTTCCATTGGATTACATGGCTAAGTCAGGTCACAAGCAGGCATTAGGAAAGTAGAGTTAACTGTGGTTAGCGCTACTTTTCCTAACGCTCTGCTTTTTAGCGTGCAGATTGATAATAGGAGAAATGTCGCTTAGCGACATTTCTCCTATTATTTTGCTCTGGAACGCCCACTTTGCATCTCATTAGAGATGCAATGCTGGGCGTTGTTGAAAGGCTCGCTAAATCAGCAAAACACGCGATAGCGTGTCTTTGCTTATAAGGCGATGAAATTATCGCTGCTTCTCGGCCGAAAACGGCCGCAAAAGCAGCGATGATTTCATATCGCCTCCTTGGTAATATGCCCCGAAATTCCTTAGTTTCAATTTGTTGTTTTAGAAGCCAATGGCATCATGAGCCTTAGAACGAAAGGGACCCTGTGCACATTGCCCTATATACTGCACGTCTCCTCGTGGGGACGTTCATGCGAGGCAGCGACCTGGTATATAGTGCAGTGTGCACAGGGTCCCTTTCGTTCTAAGTCTCATGAGGCCATTGGTTTCTAAAACAACACATTGAAACTAAGGAATTTCCTTTTTTACTAATAATACTGAGACCAATGTGTCCCATTTTTTGTAGCTTTTTTTCATCTATCTACACATAATACTGGTACTGTTGACATTGTCACACCATACATGTGAGTAGGGTAGGGATCTGTGTACCCGTCCTGAAGAAGAAGCAGCACGCTTCGAAACATGTTGACACACGCAGGAGGTTTTGTACATTAATACAACACACCTCCAACTCACACTTTTTTAATAATACAGGGACTAAGGCTTATTAAAAATGTTTACTCCTATGATGCTAGGTATTTTTTAACATTCACTTACCACTCACTCCTAACCCTACCTCTCACCACCCCTCGCACACCACACATAGAGATTATATCAGTGCTCCCGCGTATTCGTTGGTGGTAGCGTGCCGTGTTCCGTATAGGGATGCGAAGACCCCTATGATGAAGCATGACACCAAGGGCCCTTGTGGTGTGTATGGGGTATTTAAGAAACACGATGTGCTTCCCACCAATATAGGAAACACACTTGACCCATGATCAAACTTCATTGATTGCAATCTACCTTGGGTGGATCTTTTTGTTTACTAATAATTGTAAGGGTAGGCTGTATCCACCCCAGGTGTTTGTGTAGAACATAGACTCTCCACTCCCTCCTTTGTTTTCTTAATCAAAGCGAGTACCCTTCCTCTGTGTCACCAGACACTCAAATCACTATAGATCTGCTCCATCAACTAGGGTTTAGCATCAATGTACAAAAACTTCATCTGCAACCTTTACAGGTTCAGCCGTATCTGAGGGCTCTTCTCAAAACATAAGTAGATTACCCCATACCAATGCAGCAAGGATTGAAACATTTGACACTGCTACCTTAATTTCAAATCAATCAACAACTAACAGAACAGTTATGCGTCTGCTGGATATGATGGCCTTGTGCATCGCCATAGTTTTACATACATGATTACACATGCTTCCAATGCAGGAATGTCTTGCCTGCCAGTGTCCTTAGTCAAAGGGTCAGTTAGTAGATCTACTGTTGATAGACACTCATTGCTCTCTGAAGTGGTGGACCACACAAAACCTGTTAAAAAGGAAGCTGTTCCTCGACCCTGTTCCCCAGATCGTTCTGACAGTGAACACATTGCTCAACACTCATAGAGATTACATCTTTGCTCCAGAGTATTCGTTGGTAGTAGCGCGCCGTGTTCCGTATAGGGATGCGAAGACCCCTATGATGAAGCATGACACCAAGGGCCCGTCCGCGCCTGACAGGCGCCAGGCGCCAGACCCCCTGTCCCTCTTAATCTTGCTTCTGATTACACATGACCACCCTGAGATATACAAGTTTGGAGCTCCTCTCCCTAAACCCAGCCTTCCACCCGCCACAGGAGAACGCTCCGATCCCACAGATAGACAGCCACGCCATTGAAGTTCCTTTTCCACTTAACAGCCAAAAGATAAAACCACCCAAGAGCTGCAAATGTAAGAATAATAAGTTCTGTAGTAGGGGATCTCTGTGTATAGTCATAATCTAGTGAGAATAGTCCCGCCCATGTGCGTGGACCCCGGAGCAATCAAAAATAATCTCTTGAGCTGTCTTCATTGCAGTCCTGCATAGACACTTAAGAGAAAATTAAAGACAATAATGCAGCCTGTACCTACAAGGCTACACTGTCCAGTACTTCAACTAGAAATGCCAAGGATATAACACCAATAACACATTTAACACAATCTGTCAAGTTTCACCCATAGAGAAACTTTCCTCCCCTCACCAAATCCTTGGAATGATAGAGAGGAAGGTAAGGACAGACAAGCCTCCATAGGCTGCCATTATGTGTCTGGAAAATGGATACCGTGCCTTTAAGGAACTCTCTGGAGACCCTCGCTATCCCAGCATGCACAGCCCCTTCCTTTTACTTTCAGTTCTTTTTTCCGGCTCCTGCTAGCAGGACCCTGGAGCATTGAGCTCCCCCTTTTTGGGTGTTTTGTTAACTTTTTGGCACTTTTAAAGTGTTAGAGTGTGTTCACTCAACGTATTTTTGCTTCTTCACTTTTCTGGTGATTTTGGCCACTCTTTTATCAAATATGCCTGCCTTATTTGAGAAATGTCCAGAGTGTGCCAGGAAGAAGGCAAGATCTGATCCACACAGGGTCTTTATCCTGTGTCTCCCTTCTTCTCATGTTCCTGGGACTTGTGAGATCTGTCTGCAGTTTTCCAGTAGGACTCTGAAGGACAGAGAGAAGATCAGGCTCCAAGGACTGGAGCAAGGAAGACAGCAAGGTCAAGGTGGGTCTGGGCAGGAGAGGGCTTCTTCCTGTGCCGAGGCCTCTGGGGGGCTCCCCAGTAAGAAGAAGGCCAGAAAACGCCACTGGTCTCCGTCGGCGTCGATAGCCTCGACCACGGTCTGCTCCCCGTCTCCCCAGGGCTCTGGGTCAAAGCGACGTCGACGTTAGACGTTTAGGGGATTGACGTCGAGACCTCCGACGAGGTTGACGTCGAGAACTGCTTCGTCGTCGAGTCATCATCGACGTCGAGAGGGTTCGAGAAGGCGCAGGCGGTCGACGTTGAGGCGTCACCGTCGTTCACCATCGACGTCGTCTCGACGTTCGGCGTCGAGAAAGATCATCGACGTCGAGAAGGAGATCATCGACGTCGAGACGGCGTTCTTCGACTTCAAGCCGGCGTTCATCGACGTCGAAAAGGCACTCAGCGTCCAGGAGGAGAGCATCGCCCTCCAGGAGGCATTCCAAAGCCAGGACTGTGTCTTCGGTCACCACAAGTCCACTGTCGTGGCGGCGCCGTCGCTCGGCTGCCAGGGGTACGGCCTCTAGTTCCCCCCCTTCAGGTCAGGCTGGGAAAAGGAAGAGAGGGGAAGAGGCTCCGGGCTCGGAGCACTCACAAGTTTATTCCCCCGCCAAGCCGAGGTCACCTACATTTCCTCCGTTACCTAAGGATCCTCCTGCACGTAACCCGATCCCTCCTCCGCCACCTGTTCCTCCTCATCGTCCTCCACCTCCTACGCCACCACCTCCGCCGAGGTCTGCCTCGTTACCACATCTCCCGATGCCGCCTACAGGGCCACCGCAACCTAGGCTCCTGTTTAGGCCTCTACAGCGCCCTCCGCTGCGGCCCGTGGAACGTCTGAGGCCGCGGAGGTCGAGATCTCGCTCCGGACGGAGGGATAGATCCAGGAGTTGCCGTCGCTCTTCTACAAGATCCAGACGGCGCCACAGGAGGGACCGGTCGAGGTCCCACTACACGGATTCCTCTAGTGCTAGGGACTATTCACCTACCCTGACGGATTCCCCTCGGACGAGGGTGTCTCCAGTAGACGACAGTGTCCTTCCAGGACGTGTTGCTACGAGGGGCGGCTAAGCTGGGCATCACGCTCACTGTGCCCGTGCCACTGACGTCCGTCATCTTCGAAACGCTGCACAAGAAGCAGTTGTCTCGCCCTTTACTGCCCTTGGTGCCTGGGCTGGTAGAACCGGCCATGGAACTGTTCCTCACGCCTGCGTCTACGAGATCGCCACCTTTATGGCTGCAGAAGAAATATAAGGCTCCTGACTCGGACCTAGCATTTCTTCGGGTGGATCCCACGCCTGACTCAGTGATTGTGACAGCAGCAAGAAAACAGCACGCCACCACCCCATCATCAACAGTGCCTCTTGACAAGGAGAGCCGCTGGGTGGATTCGGCAGGCAGGAAGGCTTGCGGGACGACCTCCACATCGATGAAGGCCGGGAGTGCCTCAGCCCTGTTGGGACGTTACGATCGGGCTCTGTGGGAGTCCCTCCAACAGTTTTCGGAACACCTTCCCCAGGAGAAGAGGGAAGATCCTCGCTGAAGGTTTGCTGGTTTCCAACCAGGTGATAAGTTCGGCTGTGGATTCTTCCCTCTTGGCAGCCCACGTGTACTGCCATGGGGTCAACCTTAGGCGCCACGCCTGGCTGCGTCTTACATCCTTGAAGCCCGAGGCGCAGCAGAGAGTTGCTAACCTACCCTTTTCGGGCGAGACCCTCTTCGGGAAACATGCTGACGACGAGATGGCCCGCATGAAGGCGGAGGCGGAAACCCTGATGGCTGTCTGGTTGGAAAAGCTAAGGAACAGAAAAAGACCTACCGCCCGTTCCAGAGGCGGTACGGGGCGCAAGGCAGACGGCAAGGTCGGCAGGCTGGACAGCAACAACAGCAGCAGTTCCAGCGGAAACCGTTCCAAAAGCGCCAGAGGGGTCGAGGGGGTCAACAGTCTTCCTCCGCGACCAAAGGCCCGGCTGGGTCTAGGCCTTGAGGTGCTTCTTCCCCCTCATCCGTTACCCGCTCCGGTGGGGGAAAGCATTCAACATTACCTGGCAGAGTGGAGAAACATTACTCCGGACAAGTGGGTGCTGAATATTGTTTGCAATGGATACAGTCTTCGTTTCACCAGCCCGCCTCCAGCAATTCCACCGGTCGGCTCGCAATTCCAACTACGCGAGCTCCAGGCGGGGGCCGATACCCTGTTAAGAAAAAGGGCGATAGAAGACGTCCCTCTGTCTCAAAGGGGAAAGTGTCTTTACTCACGCTTCTTCCTAGTACAGAAGAAGAACAAGTTCAGACCCATTCTGGATTTGCGACAAGCAAACAAGTGGATTCGCAGAGAAAAGTTTTGCATGCTGTCTTTGCACCAGATTTATCCTCAGCTGCAAAGGGGAGACTGGCTTTGTGCAATAGATCTGCAAGATGCGTACTTCCATGTGCCCATTGCACGGAAACATCTGAAGTTCCTGCGCTTCCTCGTCGGCGCCAATCACTATCAGTACACCGTACTACCGTTTGGACTGAAGTCTGCACCCAGGACTTTTTCTAAATCCATAGCTGTGGTAGCAGCGCACCTGAGAAAGACCAAGGTGTTTGTCTACCCGTACCTGGACGATTGGTTGATCAAAGCCTCCACCTTCCAGGAAGTGCAATTGCACTTCAACAGGACGGCCGTCCTGTTGAACCGTCTGGGGATGCACATAAATCTGTCCAAGTCTGTCCCGATTTCTGTACAGTGCCTGCAGTACTTGGGAGCCTCCATCAATACGCTGTCGGCAAGCGTGTCTCCTTCGAAGGAGAGACGCTTATCCATCCTTCGGAATGCTCAGGCTCTCATAGCTGATCCATCTACAACAGTGAGGACGGTGTCTTCTTTACTGGGATTGATGGCCTCTTTTATCTTCCTCACTCCGCACGCGCGCCTACACATGAGGCCGCTAGAGGAATGTTTGGAGGACCAGTGGGACCAGAGGAAAGTGTGTTGGGACGACCGGATTCAGTTGTCTCTTCACGCCCAACAATCCCTGAGATGGTGGTGCTCAGCAGGAAATCTCCTCCGAGGGGTTCCTTTCCACAAGGACATCCCTACTCAGACTATCGTGATGGATGCGTCTCTCCTGGGCTGGGGAGCGCATTAAGACCATCTACAGATCCAGGGAACGTGGTCTCCGACAGAGTCCACGTATCACATCAATTTCCTGGAACTCAGAGCTGTTCACTTGGCACTGAAGGCCTTTCATCTGTCCTTCCAGACCAACTCCTTGCTTGTGCAGGCGGACAATACGACCACGATGTATTACCTCAACAAAATGGGGGGCTCAAGATCGCGCACACTGTCACAGGAAGCGCAGGCGATCTGGCACTGGCTGTTAGCCAGAGGACTGACGATAACGGCAACTCATCTGCCAGGTGTGCAGAATGTTCAGGCGGATGCCCTCAGCAGGTTGCTTCACGAAAACCACGAGTGGGTCATAAACTACGAGGTGCTCGACAACATCTTCGCCATGTGGGGCACTCCAGAAGTGGATCTATTCGCCACCGCAGAAAACAGTAAATGCCGCGACTTTGCCTCGAGGTATTACCAGCCGGGGAATCTGGGGAACGCGTTATGGATCAGCTGGTCGAACAGCTTTCTGTACGCTTTTCCACCCATTCCCCTGATTCCAGCGGTGCTCATCAAGCTGGCCCGATCCCGGGCGCGGATGATCCTCATTGCGCTGGAATGGCCCAGACAGTGGTGGTTCACGGACCTGCTTCACTGGTCGAACCTACCTTATCGGCGGCTGCCGAGTCGGCCGGACCTTCTCACGAAGTTCGGGGGGCAGATGGTGCACCCCAACCTCTCATCGTTGAGTTTGGCGCCATGGCTCCTGAAATAGTGCAATATGGCCACTTGAATCTTCCTGAGGATTGCATGGACATATTGAAGGAGGCCAAGAGGACCTCTTATGCTTACAAGTGGAAGAGATTCTGCATCTGGTGCATGTCTAAGAACTATGATCTGACGACCTGCAAGGAGGATGTTATCCTTCCATACCTTGTGCATCTAGCTCAGTCTGGCCTTAATTTCCATTCCATTAAGGTTCATCTGGCTGCATTGACTGCTTACAGAAAATGCCCTTCGCAGACATCCTTCTTCCAGATTCCCGTGATTAAGGATTTTTTGGAAGGGTTGAAGAAGGTGTTCCCTCCTGTTCGGCTTCCTTCGCCTTCATGGGAACTGAATGTGGTGCTGTCCAGGCTGATGAAGGAACCCTTCGAGCCTATTCATAAGGCTTCACTGCAGCACCTGTCTTGGAAGGCATCATTCCTTGTGGCCATTACATCGGCCCGCAGGGTGAGTGAAATTCAGGCATTGTGTTGCCAGGAACCTTATACTGTATTTCATGCTGCTAAGGTTGTTATGGGTACTCACCCTAAGTTCCTTCCCAAGGTGATTTCTGATTTTCATGTTAATCAGACTATAACTTTACCAACATTTTTCCAGAATCCTTCCACTCCAGCGGAACGGTCTCTTCATTCCCTGGATGTCAGAAGGGTGTTGAAATTCTATCGGTATAAGACCAAGGATATTCGTAGATCCGACCAGCTGTTTGTCAACTATGGGTCGGTTTGGACTGGTCTGGCTACTTCGAAACAGTCCATCTCTAGGTGGATTGTGTCATGTATCCAGCTCTGTTATCAGAAAGCGAATAAGACCTTAGGGGGTAAGCCTAAGGCTCATTCTACCAGGGGCAAAGCAGCTACAACAGCTTTGCTTCGAAATGATCCCATTGCAGAGATCTGCAGGGCGGCCACTTCGAAGTCGGTCCACACCTTTGCTAAGCACTACTGTCTGGACGCGGATGCCAGAGCAGATGCTCAGGTTGGGCAGGCTTCGCTGCGGAATCTGTTCGCACAATAGTGGTGTCTTTATTTCTCCACCGCCGGATTGTTTTGGATAGGCTTGCCATTCTATTCACTAGATTATGACTATACACAGAGATCCCCTACTACAGAAGGAGTAGTTTCTTACCTGTAACTCCAGTTCTGTAGTAGGGGTATCTCTGTTATAGTCATAAGCGCCCACCCTCCTCCCCGGTGGAGAAAATGGTACTGTGATGTATGCTACAGGCCTTGCTTTATGCACCTTCAAAAAGAACTGAAAGTAAAAGGAAGGGGCTGTGCATGCTGGGATACCGAGGGTCTCCAGAGAGTTCCTTAAAGGCACGGTATCCCTTTTCCAGACGCATAATGTCAGCCTATGGAGGCTTGTCTGTCCTTCCCTTCCACTCTATCATTCCAAGGATTTGGTGAGGGGAGGAAAGTTTCTCTATGGGTGAAACTTGACAGATTGTGTTAAATGTGTTATTGGTGTTATATCCTTGGCATTTCTAGTTGAAGTACTGGACAGTGTAGCCTTGTAGGTACAGGCTGCATTATTGTCTTTAATTTTCTCTTAAGTGTCTATGCAGGACTGCAATGAAGACAGTTTAAGAGATTATTTTTGATTGCTCCGGGGTCCACGCACATGGGCAGGACTATTTTCACTAGATTATGACTATAACAGAGATACCCCTACTACAGAACTGGAGTTACAGGTAAGAAACTACTCCCTCCACACCCGCCCAAACAGCTTAATTGTCTATATGCCAATGCCCGATCGCTTCCCAAACACTCCCTCGAAATCTGGGGATTGTTAGATTCAGAAAAACCTGACTTCTTCTTTGTTACGGAAACATGGCTCCAAGACTCATCCATCCCTGACATAGCTGTGGCCCTCCCCTCCGGCTACAACATCTCCAGACTGGACAGGATTGGGAAGAGAGGTGGTGGCACAGCAATTGTCCACAAGTCAGACATTAAGCTTCATATCATCGACACCCACATAGAGAACTGGGGCAAAATACTTATCTTTTCCATAGACTTGAAGAACAAGGAGTTATGGAAAGGCGCCCTCATTTATAGACCCCCTGGTAACAAAACCAACTTCACCACAAGGCTTATGGAGATTATAGCTTTACATGTCTTGGCTTGCAGTAATTTCCTCCTACTAGGGGATTTCATCTATCACGCTGAGCTCATACAAGACCCTTATACCAATGATCTAACTACCAGTATTAACTCGCTAGTGCTAACAATGTTAGAGACCAGCCCCACACACAACGCAGGACACACCCTAGACCTCATATTTACAAATTCACATAAAGTGCAAATAAACGAGCTGTTCCCTGTTATATGGTCAGATCATCTCATTATCAGGCTCAGCATTTCCGTAAACCTCGCGCAACCACACCTTAGGAAGGAAGTGAAAATCAGCCGATCCTGGAACAGGATCAACCAAGACTCGTTTTCCACTCACTTTGTTCCCCCTCTTATCAGTCAGTCTACCCATCCCAACAAGGCAGCGACCGATTTAGACCACGCCATCATCGCAGCCTTAGACACCATGGCCCGAAGCAGGCAACTAAATGCCCTAATAAACTTTCTCCTTGGTTCCCCCCAATCTAAAAAAACAGCTAAACTTGCTACAAGAGTAGCCGAAAGACAATGGCGAAAAACCAAAAACACAACTGATAAACATCAGTATAAAGTCTCACATGGAGTCTACATGAAAGAGATAACTGCAGCGAAAAAAGCGTACCTCCGGACTAGGATTAGCCAGGCTGCAAATTCGCATAGAGAGCTGTACACAATAGTCAAAACATTCACAAACCCCCCCATCCTGCCAACCCCCAATCATTGAGTCTCAGGAATGGGTCAATGTTCTCTCTACTTTTTTTTAAGGACAAAATAAATGATATTCATAAACTCTTCCCCAAATCAACCACGCTACCTATAACTAATATTCTACCTGATCAGGCTCCTAGTGACCATCTCCCTCCTCACAATGCTCTCAAAGAATTTCACACATTCTCAGAGGAGGAAGTAGCCATCACAATTAATAAAATCAAATCAGGGTCTCCAGCTGAACCCGCCTGCTCCCAAATCCTAGCCAAAATTGCACCGGTTTTGATCCCCGCCCTGACCACAACACTTAACCTATCACTGTCCCATTCAACAGTCCCTGCCCACTGGAAAGAGGCCATAATTAGACCAATATTAAAAAAGAACAACGCTGATCCAAAACAGCCCCTGAAACTACCGCCCGATTTCCCTCCTACCACTCTTCGGGAAGGTCATGGAATCTTTAATAAATAAACAACTAATCAAACATCTTGAAGATAACAAGCTACTGGATCCATCGCAATCAGGATTCAGAGCTTTCCATAGCACCGAAACTGCCTTGCTCGAGATAGTGGATAATATTTGGATAACTCTCGATGCTAGACAGTCTGCCATACTGATCCTGCTTGATTTATCAGCAGCCTTCAACACCATCTCACACAGCATTCTTCTAGAACGCCTAGCAGAGATTGGTGTCGAAGGCTCAGCCCTACTTTGGATCCAACGCTACCTGACCAGAAGGCGGTCTAGTGTCCAACTTGGGTCTTTTTCCTCAATACACATGGGAAATGATAAGGGAGTCCCCCAGGGATCAATACTGAGCCCTACACTCTTCAATTTATACCTATCCCCACTAGCCAAGGTAATCAGAGCTCACGGTTTTCAAGCTGTGTCCTACGCTGATGACACCCAGCTGTTAATCACCCTAGGTCCAAACCTCACGGACACTAAATCAAGATTCCAACACTGCATGACCTCTATAAAGGAATGGATGTCCAACAACTATCTAATGCTTAACGCTGGAAAGATGGAGATAATGCTATTTGGAAACGCACACAAACACTGGTCAGACTAATGGTGGCCACCGACATTAGGTCCCTGTCCTGCCCCCAAGAATTCAGTGCGGAATCTGGGAGTCATTATCGACAATAAACTGACCATGTCTGACCACGTCAACAAAGTAGTACATACCAGTTTTGGACTGATGCGCAGTCTTAGGAAGATCTTTAAGTGGATCCCTCTACCATCCCGCATGCCCTTTGATCCAGGGCTTAATCATAAGCCGTCTGGACTACGGCAATGCGTTACTTGCCTCCATCAACTAAAGTCTTTTAACAAAACTTTAGACCCTGCAAAATACGGCTGCCAGGATGGTTCTCAATCTCCCTCCCTGCCCTTCATCGGCCCCCTGTCTCAGAACGCTTCACTGGCTTCCCATTAAAAAGCGCATCAATTTTAAACTCTGCCATTGACAGTTTTGTGAACTAGGCAACAAAGGGCCTAAATATCTGGAAAAAAAACCTCTCTGAATACTGCCCGACTAGAACCCTCCGCTCCTCGCACAAGCACCTCCTAACCGTCCCGAAAGTCCGCACGGTTAGAAATGGCGACAGATGTTTTTCTAAAATAGCCCCAGAAATTTGGAACACTCTACCCCTGCAGATTAGAACAGAACCCAATCATAACACATTCCGAAGAAACTTAAAAACCTGGCTTTTTTTTAGGTCTGCCCACTGAATTTCTGCAAGTGCTATGAGACCTACGGGTGATTTACGCGCTATACAAATTCAAATTCGAAGGGCCCTTTTGGTGTGTGAGGGGTATTTAAAAAACACGATGTGCTGCCCACCAATGTAGGAAACACACTTGACCCATGATCAAACTTCATTGATTGCAATCTCCCTTGGGTGGATCTTTTTGTTTATTAATAATTGTAAGGGTAAGTGTTGAAGTACTGGACACAGGATACGAGAGAGTATTCAGTTCAGGGTATTTATTTATGAGATGAAGGTCGCAGGAGAAGCTGTAACAATCCTGCCTCAGCAACCGCCTTTCCTGGAATCACGAGAATCTGGAACCTTACAAGTTCCAAGTATGACCACACAGGTTCTCATGCTCGCACGAGGACGGCAGGAGCATTAGCAACATAACAGTAGGCTGAATCCACCCCAGGTGTTTGTGTAGAGCACCGACTCTCCACTCCCTCCTTTGTTTTCTTCTTTATCAAAGCGAGTACCCTTCCTCTGTATCACCAGACACTCAAATCACTATAGATCTGCTCCATCAACTAGGGTTTAGCATCAATGTACAAAAACTTCATCTGCAACCTTTACAGGTTCAGCCGTATCTGAGGGCTCTTCTCAAAACACAAGTAGATTACCCTATAAATGCAGCAAGGATTGAAAAATTTCAGATACTGCTACCTCAATTTCAAATCAATCAACAACTAACAGAACAGTTATGCGTCTGCTGGATATGATGGCCTTGTGCATCGCCATAGTTTTACATACATGATTACACATGCTTCCACTGCAGGAATGTCTAGCCTGCCGGTGTCCTTAGTCAAAGGGTCAGTTAGTAGATCTACTGTTGATAGACACTCATCGCTCTCTGAAGTGGTGGAGCACACAAAACCTGTTAAAAAGGAAGCTGTTCCTCGACCCTGTTCCCCAGATCGTTCCGACAGTGAACACATCGCTCACCACACATAGGGATTACATCAGTGCTCCCGCGTATTCGTTGATAGTAGCGCGCCGTGTTCCGTATAGGGATGCGAAGAACCCTATGAAGCGCGACACAAAGTGCCAGTCCGCGCCTGACCGTCGCCAGGCGCCAGACCCCCTGTCCCTCTTAATCTTGCTTCTGATTACACATGGCCACCCTGAGATATACAAGTTTGGAGCTTCTCTCCCTAAACCCAGCCTTCCACCCCCCACAGGCGAACGCTCCGATCCCACAGATAGACAGCCACGCCATTGAAGTTCCTTTTCCACCTAACAGCCAAAAGATAAAACCACCCAAGAGCGGCAAACGTAAGAATAATAAGTTCTGTAGTAGGGGATCTCTGTGTATAGTCATAATCTAGTGAGAATAGTCCCGCCCATGTGTGTGGACCCCGGAGCAATCAAAAATAATCTCTTGAGCTGTCTTCATTGCAGTCCTGCATAGACACTTAAGAGAAAATTAAAGACAATAATGCAGCCTGTACCTACAAGGCTACACTGTCCAGTACTTCAACTAGAAATGCCAAGGATATAACACCAATAACACATTTAACACAATCTGTCAAGTTTCACCCATAGAGAAACTTTCCTCCCCTCACCAAATCCTTGGAATGATAGAGAGGAAGGTAAGGACAGACAAGCCTCCATAGGCTGCCATTATGTGTCTGGAAAATGGATACCGACTACGGCAATGCGTTACTTGCCTCCATCAACTAAAGTCTTTTAACAAAACTTCAGACCCTGCAAAATATGGCTGCCAGGATGGTTCTCAATCTCCCTCCCCGCACTTCATCGGCCCCCTGTCTCAGAACGCTTCACTGGCTTCCCATAAAAAAACGCATACATTTTAAACTCTGTTGCCTAGTTCACAAAACTGTCAATGGCAAATGGCCTAAATATCTGGAAACAAAACTCTCTAAATACTGCCAGACTAGAACCCTCCGCTCCTCGCACAAGCACCTCCTAACCGTCCCGAAAGTCCGCACGGTTAGAAATGACCACAGATGATTTTCTAAAATAGCCCAGAAATTTGGAACACTCTACCCCTGCAGATTAGAACAGAACCCAATCATAACACATTCCGAAGAAACTTAAAAACCTGGCTTTTTTAGGTCTGCCCACTGAATTTCTGCAAGCGCTATGAGACCTATGGGTGATTTACGTGCTATACAAATTCAAATTCAAGGGCCCTTTTGGTGTGTGAGGGGTATTTAAGAAACACGATGTGCTTCCAACCAATATAGGAAACACACTTGACCCATGATCAAACTTCATTGATTGCAATCTCCCTTGGGTGGATCTTTTTGTTTACTAATAATTGTAATGGTAAGTGTTGAAGTACTGGACACAGGATACAAGAGAGTATTCAGTTCAGGGTATTTATTTATGAGATGGAAGTCACAGGAGAAGCTGTAACAATCCTGCCTCAGCAACCGCCTTTCCTGGAATCACGAGAATCTGGAACCTTGCAAGTTCCAAGTATAACCACACAGATTCTCATACGAGGACGGCAGGAGCATTAGCAACATAAGATATCTTCTTTTCTTACAATAAACAAAGAAGCAAATAAAGCATAAATATAAAACAGGGATGAGAAACATAAAATTAAACACAAAATATGCGTTAAAAAAAAACCAATATCATTCTTACAACTGAGAAAATCTTAGTTAATCTGACTTCGGTAACAATACTCAATACATAAGAAAATCATCATATTTCTTTGGAATACGACATCGACGTACAGAGTTCAATCGTTTATCACCCTGAATTTCATTGCCAGAAATTTCTTTCTTTACCACTTCAATACTTGAATCCGTGGCATTAGTTTTTTTTTAATACAAGGCAATTCTTCTGAAATTCCAACTCTGCCCATTTTCCAACACCACGTGCCACTTGTGAACTTCCTTAACTCTAAGAGGTTCAGAAAATTTATTTTCTCCATGCCTAACTTAATTTTGACTAAATCTCCTACTTCGACCCTTCCCATCTTACTAGGAATCGTAGTGGTATTCAAAGACACATTTTTCTCAAATAACCATTGTGGAACCAACTTGGTTATGGGCACTCTACCACGCATGAGCTCAAAAGGAATAGCATTGGTGACACCATGAATAATGGTATGGTAAGACCAAACCAACTCTTCCACAGCCCTTCGAACATTACATGGACCTTGAACAGACATTTGTATGGTACCCTTCACCATTCTATTCATGCGCTCCACAATGCCGTTCCCTTGTGGATTATACAAAGAGGTACACATATGCTTGATCCCATGATTCGAAAGAAACGAACGCATAGACAAAGAAGTTAATTGGGTACCATTGTCGGTAAGCAGAATGTGTGGAAAGCTCTCCTTTAAGAAAATAGACCTGAGTAGTTTGATAACGCTATCAGTGGTTATGTTCTTCATGAATTCGACACATATCCATCGTGAACAAACATCCACTAAAACCATAGCAAAACGGCAATCAGCAGATAAGAAATCCATAGGACCAATAAAATCCAAACAGACTTTATCCCAGGGTAAGTCCTTCTCACCAACGATAGAACCCTGAGAATGAGAATCAATTTTCAACCTTTTCTCACTTTCTCTGCACAATGGACAACTCTCAACCGACCCTCGAACATCGCCGTCCATTCCAGGCCACCAGAAGTTTACCTTAAGGCGTTTAATAATCATGCTTTGGCCAGGATGACCCTCATGCACAAGAAGAAAAAGTTTTTTCTTCAGAGACTTAGGTGGAATGAACCTTTCACCTCTCAGCACCAAATCATTGGAACAACAAAGACTAAGCTCCTCTTGCAATTTGATAAAATTACGCAAGGAAGGTTTCACTTCACCCTCACGTTTCCAACCAAGGCGTATAGCATTAACTAGGTCAACAAAATCTTGATCTTCAATGACAGCATGATCCCATTCATCTTTAGAAATGGAGTTATACCCACCTGAACAAACATCATCAAAACCTGCCACCAGACACACATTTTCTTCTTCAAACTCATCAGAATCTCCAGACTGAATAGGCAAACGAGATAAGCAATCCGCTTGTATATTTTTCCACCCAGAAATATGTTCCAAACTATACCTGTACTCTTGCAACTTGGCAGCAAATCTCATTAAGCGGGGAGAACCATTATTAGCTCCTCCAGGAGATAAGATCCTAATAAGAGGTTTGTGATCAGTCCTTAAAGAAAAAATGCATTCCCCACACATAAGTGCGAAAATGCGAAACACCCCACACAGCAGCTAACGCCTCACGCTCAATCACAGCATAGTTGCATTCAGAACAAGTAAGAGAGCGTGGAGCGAAAGCCACTGTCTTTTCCACACCATTTTTTGGGGGGACAAAATAGCACCAATGCCATGAGCACTTGCATCAACAGTCACAAAAGTGTCTCTACCTGGTTCAAACGTAGTAAGAATCCCTGCATTACAATCTCAAGTTTAATTTTTTCAAAAGCTTCAGATTGTTGAGGCTCCCAAGAAAATTGTACTCCTTTCCTAAGCAACAAGCGCAACGCTTCAGTTTTGTGTGCAAAATTTGACACAAATTTGGAGTAATACTCCACTAACCCTAAAAAGGATCTCAACTGATACTGATCTTTATTTGACGGAATAGGTGCACACCTAATAGCCTTCAACAAATCTTCTTTTGGTTTGACTCCAGATTGAAAAATGGTATACCCCAAATAATCTATTTCAGTCATTAGAAATTTACATTTGTCTTTCCTCAAAGTGAGACCAGCATTCAACAAAATGTTAAGCACCTTAGCCAAATTAGCATTGTGTTCAAACTCATCTATTCCAGTAATTAATATTTAATCTTGTACATGTTTTAAATCTTTTAGTTAGGAATGCATCATGCATTGAAATACACTGGCCGCTGAGGCCAGCCCGAAAGGCAACCTTTTAAATTGAAATACACCTTCAATGGTCAAGAACGCAGTAAGTTTCCTAGAATCAGGATGCAGTACTACCTGATGGTAGGCAGATCTGAGATCAAGTTTACTAAAAAATGTAGCCTTATCCATCAAGAGTACCATCTCAGAGATGTTAGGAAGGGGAAACTTATCTTCGATAATGTTCTGGTTAAGGGACCTGAGGTCAACACAAAAGCGAGTTTGCCATCCTTCTTTTGCGTGACCACGACCGGAGAAACCCACTCAGAGGCTTCCACCGGCTCAATTATATCTTGACTCTGCATATCTTCAAGCATTTCCTTAACTTCCTTTCGTATTGCAATGGGAATCCTTCTAAGAGGATGCCTAACCGGAGTGGCATTTTTCTTTAGTTTAATCTCATGTACATACCCCTCCAACTTACCCAAATCAGAGCGAAAAACGTCACTGTACTTAGTTATAACAACATTAACATTAGAAAAATCATCAATGACGAGAACTTTATCCTCAGATCTGGGATCCAGAATAACATGTAAATCGTGTTGCTGTATCCAACCCAAAATTGCTGGACCATCATCAGAAATATACACCTTTCCTGATGAGGATCTGCCTTTGAATTCAAAAGTGGTATCCATGACACCCTTTAAATTAATAACTTCACCACCATACCCCTTAGGAATTATATCGCTCTCAGATAGTAGCATATGCGGCCAACACTCCTTGAATAAGCGGAAAGGGATGATGGTGAACATGGAGCCAGGATCAACTAAGACTGTCACCGATACCCCATTTAAAACAAAAACAGCTTTAGGTCTTTGAAGAACACCATGAGAATTATCATCAATACACAGAGACATGTCAGGAGGAATAACATCATCATCTACATAGGCAACTCTATTGACAGAAGGGTTTCTGCAAGCTTTGCTGATGTGACCCCTTTTCCCACATTTTCTGCAAGTCTTGTCTCAAGCAAAGCACCCTTGAAAATCTGCTGCATGAGACATGCTTCCACAGCGGAAACAACCAACGAATTTGCTTCTACCATCAGGAACAACGGGGCAGATTTATGAGGCCCTTGCGCCACGTTTACGCCGCTGTTGCGTCACGCAAGGCGGCGTAAACGTGGCGCATCCCTACGAACGATTTACAACGTGACGCATCTAGGCAGATGCGTCACGTTGTGAAGCCCTGCGCCGCTTGTGGGCGTTCCGGCGCAGGGTGGGCGTTCCGGGGCAGGTGCGCCTCGCAAAAGTGGCTGAGTGAAATCTATAAGATTTCACTCAGTCACTTTCAGGCCAATGCTGCGTCAAAAGCCTGCGCCTGCTTGAAGCAGGCGTAGGTCTTGATGCAGCATTGGTCAGATAGGGCACCCCCCGAGCCTTGCTGGAGCTGCGTCGCGCTTGCGACGCAACTGCAGCAATGCGCCGCCTTTACGGCACAGATGCGTCACGCATCTGTGCCGTTTTTGCCGCATTGTAAATGAGGCGCACCATGGGTGGCGGAGCAGCGGCGCAGGATGACTGGTGCATCCCTGGGGATGCGCCAGTCATCATAAATCTGCCCCAACATTTTTAAATTTGGACTTGGAAGAAGAAAACTTAGGTCTAACATCAGAATGTTTAGCATCAGTGGCAGAAGAATCTTTTTCAAACTTGTTGATAATATTGACTGTATCATCTTTCTTGATTTCAAGAAGGTGCATTTCCTCCATACATTTATCAGATTCCTCCACGACTTTAGCGATGGCTATAGCTTCCATTAACGTCGGATTCTTGGCTGCCGGAAGTTTCTGTTGCATCCTCTTGTTTTTACACTGAACAATCAATTGATCTCTTATAAGCTGGTCTGTCATTGCACCGAAGTCACACTTTAAAGAAAGTTCTCTCAAGCGAGTTACCATCTGATCAACAGTTTCATTCTCTTTTTGTGGGACAGTGTAAAATTTGTGTTTCTGCATTACAATGTTAACTTGTTTTCCAAAATACTTTTCTAGTCTCTGTTTAGCTTCATTGTAGGGATTATCCACAGGTTGCCCATCAGCACCTACAAGTTCTGGTAAAAATGTAAAAGCATGTTGACCTGCTTTACCAAGAGAGTTTAAAAAAATTGCTTTCTTTCTTGCAACTTGAAATTTAAGACCATCAATGGCCTCTAAATAGTTCTCGAAAATACTTATCCATTATTTCCATTCAATAATAGGAGTGTCCCCATCAATAAGAAATGGAGGTGGTGGGGCAATAGTTTGATTGGCTGTTGTTGCCATGAAATAAAAGGAAGAATATGTAGAAATGTATATGCGGAATTAGGCTGAGGCAGGAGCAACTGTGATGTTAACAGTAATAAGACAATTGAGTAAAAATCGCTAAATAAATAGTAAAGTACACGAAAGTACATCACAAACATGATATATATTGCTAAATGTAAGATGACAAAACAGTAAAAATAGAATGGCAGTGAAGAGTAGTGTAAAATACTATAAACGCTCGGTTAAAGGACGTGGTTGCCAAATGTTGGTTGGCAAATAAAAGAAATGACCAAAGAAAATGGCCGCCAAGCGGCAGGAGCTTAATAACGTCAATGTGAGGACGTGGTTGGCAAACGTAGCTTGGCAAATAAAGCAAATATTCCAAGGAAATGGCTGCCAAGCGTCAGGAGCGTAATGACATCAAAGTGAAAGAACTCTGATTGGTCTTCGTCAGTGCGAGTGGCAAAAAAAAATGTAGAGAAAAATGGCCGCCAAGCGTTGGAAGCGTAATGACGTAAGAAGAGCTCACAGCTTGGTAACCAGGGTGTCCATGGCAACACCGACTTAATGCCTGCGCGCGCATATCAAGGAGGAATGCGTCTCGTGACTTACGGAATGCGCGTGAACGGATTGCCACACGTCAAAGTGAAGACGTGAGAATAAATATTAAAGCGAAGAGTACCTTGTAAGGAGGCCAATTTCACACGAGAGTTCGAAAAATAATGAATGGATGGAAACGCTGACAAAGGTGACGAAGGAAGACCAGGTAAGGTTGAGAACAGGATCGTCGCCAAAATAATGAAGTACTAGACACAGGATACGAGAGAGTATTCAGTTCGGGGTATTTATTTATGAGATGAAGGTCGCAGGAGAAGCTGTAACAAATCCTGCCTCAGCAACCGCCTTTCCTGGAATCACAAGAATCTGGAACCTTACAAGTTCCAAGTATGACCACACAGATTCTCATGCTCGCACGAGGACGGCAGGAGCATTAGCAACATAACAGTAGGCTGAATCCACCCCAGGTGTTTGTGTAGAGCACCGACTCTCCACTCCCTCCTTTGTTTTCTTCTTTATCAAAGCGAGTAACCTTCCTCTATATCACCAGACACTCAAATCACTATAGATCTGCTCCATCAACTAGGGTTTAGCATCAATGTACAAAAACTTCACCTGCAACCTTTACAGGTTCAGCCGTATCTGAGGGCTCTTCTCAAAACACAAGTAGATTACCCTATAAATGCAGCAAGGATTGAAAAATTTCAGACACTACTACCTCAATTTCAAATCAATCAACAACTAACAGAACAGTTATGCGTCTGCTGGATATGATGGCCTTGTGCATCGCCATAGTTTTACATACATGATTACACATGCTTCCACTGCAGGAATGTCTAGCCTGCCAGTGTCCTTAGTCAAAGGGTCAGTTAGTAGATCTACTGTTGATAGACACTCATCGCTCTCTGAAGTGGTGGAGCACACAAATCCTGTTAAAAAGGAAGCTGTTCCTCGACCCTGTTCCCCAGATTGTTCTGACAGCGAACACATCGCTCACAGGATGGGATGCTCACCTACTGGATCTCACAGTTCAGGGTCTCTGGGCCATCAAACACCAGGGTCTCCACACAAACTACCTTGAGCTTCAACCTGTTCACATAGCATTGAAAGCGCTCCTACCTCACCCGATAAGCAAGGCTGTTTTAGTCCGGACAGACAATATAAAAGCCATGTACAATGTACAAAGACAGAGAGGACACACTCTAGTTATCACGCCTATCTCAGACCATTTGGCATTTGGCAATACATCACAACATCCTCCCAGGAATAGACAAAGACTTTGCTTACCTCCTCAGCAAGATGTGTCAACAAGGCCATGAGTGGGAACTCCACCCCCAAGTCCTCCTCCCATGTTGCCACAAGTGGGGGTTTCCACAGATAGAACTGTTAGCAACTGCAGACAACGCAAAATGTCCAAACCTCGCATCCAGGGGGCGTGGCCAAGCAGCATGGCCGACAGGACGTGAGCTCCACCAGCTCCGTCCCGAAGACCGACAAAATCCTGAAAATTACTCCTGCCCGGGCTGTCTCGCCAACGAAGTAGCGTGTCGGAGGGTGATCTATCCCGACTGCGACCCCAGAGCTGTAGAGGAGATCCCGAATCCCCCTGTAAGCGGTGCCAAGGATACTGCCGAGGGTGGCAGCGGCGCGCTGATTCACGCGACGCCGCGGTCTAGGCCTACGTTGTGGAGCCGAGCTACGAGCGGACCACCCAGGGCTGGCGAGCTGAGCGGACCCCTGGTGGGTACCGGCGCTTTCTCCGTGACTCCCGGGGAGAGGGTGGAGAGGCGGAGGATGGCGACCCGGAGGCCCTGATGCTTGGGGGTGCTGATGGTGAAGAGACGGAGGCGCCGTCCATCTTGAATTGCGCTCCCGCGGTGGAGCTCTGATTCATGCACTGATCCTGCCGGGGACTGCCCACCTGACCTCCGGAGAGCCTGCAGCCACCAGCGGAGGACGTGAGTGCTGGTGCCCTAACCTCTGCTTGAGGCGTGTGGTGAGTGCAGAGCCTCTGGGCTGCTGGGTGCTTGACCGGACCTGGCCCCTCCGCAACCTCCTGCGAGAGCTGGGTGCTTGGTTCCCTCCTCCCCCCTGAGCTACGGACTGCATTCTGGTTCGGCCTTTCATCGCCCTGCTGCCCTGGGGGGGGAGACGGGGAGCGGCGCCGCTGGAACTCCATTTGCGCTGCGCCCCTCCCCCACTCGCCCGCCATCTTAACGACTGTATTGGGCGGCCTTCTAGTGGAGCTGCGAACGCTGGTGGCACAGTGCATCTCTGTCACTACCTGCCCTGATCTTTGGGACCTGGGGACTGCCCCGCTGCTGACTGGAGGTGGAGAGAGACACGGGGCGAGAGGGTGATTGTGCCTGCGGTCCCGTTTGTCCTGATCCCTGCTACCTCGGGGGGGGTGCTGGATCCTGGTCTTCACTGCGCTCTCAGTGTTGGAGGGAGACGGGTACACACTGCTCCTGTTCTGCACTAATCACTGGATCGGCTCGACTGCCTTGGGCCCTACCTGCGCTGCATTACCTGTGGGCCCGGGTGTGGCTTCGCTGCATCTGCTGTCCCTGGCCCGGGCCGGGTCGTTGGGCCCTCTCTAACCGGCGAGGCTTGGGGTGCACACCTGGCAACATACAGAATTGCACCAGTTGACATAGCGGCCCGCAAAGATCGTAGCGCGAAAGCCTCCCAGCCTAATACCATCGTGCAATACACTACCCCTCGACTACAGCCGCAGAGGATCACGAGGCAGACGGGACCTGACGACAGAGGTGAGGGTCCCGCGGAACCGTCCAGAGCTGAAATCCTTAAGGCTATTCAGGGTTCCCACTCTGCCCTGGAACGTCAGATAGAGACAGTCTCTGTAGATGTTAACCTTCTGCGGACAGACCTTCGCAAGGTGGCAGACAAGGTCTCGGACGCGGAGGGCAATATCACACAACTGCAGGGAGAGGTTGCCTCTCTACAGAAATCTCTCGCCCAGCTTACCTCTACGACCCGTGCATTGGAAAGGCGCGCCGAGGACGCAGAAGGGAGAGCGCGCCGGAGCAACATTAGGGTCCTGGGAGTGCCTGAACGATTGGAGGCAGGGAACCCTGAACGCTACCTAGAAACTTGGATCCGCACGCATCTATGTCCGACCGGATTGTCCAGCGTCTTCATAGTGGAACGGGCACATAGAGCCCTGGTGCCCCCTCCGCGGCCGGGGGAGGCTCCCATAGCCCTCATCGCAAAGATTCTGAACTACAAGGACCGCAACTGTATCCTCAGAGCAGCAAGAGAAACAGGGCCCCTCATGATTGAGAACAGTCGTGTGTCAATTTACCCGGACTACACTCAGCAAGTCCAGGAACAAAGGAAATCCTACTTGGGAGTTAAACAAAAAGTCCGTGAAATGAAGCTTCAATATATGCTTCTATATCCTGCCAAACTTAAGGTACTTTCCCAAGGCCGTGCACATTTCTTTGAGTCGCCAGCGGAGGTATGGGAGTGGCTTGAGATCAGGGGGGATGATCTACCCCCGGGTGAGCGAGGGGGCTCACGTGAAACTTGGGGGACCAGGCTGCAGAGGAGGCGCCGTGGTAGAAGAGGACGCCGGTCTAGGTCCCGTGGATCTCCTGAGGCTCGGCCTACGGTGGGAGCGGATGGAGCTATACATATGGAAGCCTCGCCGACGAGAGCAGGCTCGAGCTCAGCCGAGGCTCCTGCTCCTGGTGAGATTTTGGTACCGGACACTTTGCAGGACGCACCGCTGAATACAGAATCTACGGCTCCGGTGGTCCCGGAGACAGCCCTACCTACATCGAGGTTGGAATAATTTCTTGCCTTAACTTGAAAGTGCCTTTCTGTGAAGCTGTCCTCCACTTGTGTGACCCTACACTAACTAACACTTGGATGAGCTATCACATCCCGCCCTTGTCGTTGGGTCCTTTTCAAATAATGGATAATACCGAGGGACTGATGCCCTTGTGGCCTGAGATGCGGGGGGAGGAGGGTGGAACTGCTTATAATCTTGAGTAATATCGTGTCCGAACTGCTAGCAGAGTTGAGAAGACATGTCCGGGGATTCTTCTTAGGATCATTCGGTCTTTCGGGGAGCTGGGAGGGAGGGTGGGTGGGGTTGCTTTGTTGTGTGTGAGTGTGTGTTGAGTGTGTTGTATGGGGTGGCTGTGCACGTCCTGGCACTGGCGGGGGAAGGGCGGGGTGGCGTTTCTGTTTGTTGCTATCCTATTGCTCGTGGGTGGGGGGGGTGGGGATGTTCTTGCAAAAGTTCCGTGTTTTGGGGTTGTTGGGGGGTGGGGTGGGGTTCATGGCGGAGGTACTACTGGCATCATGTGCACACTGTTTCCGATTTGCGGGAAGTTCATCCCGAGAGCTGCATCCCCAGATTCACATATAGTGGGGGCCACGTGGAGGCGGTTCAGGTTGCATCTACACTGTAGCCCAAATGGGCGTAATCATTGGCCATGGGTTTTAAGTTTTTAACATGGAATGTGCGTGGCTTGGGCACTTGCACCAAGAGACACAGGGTCCTCACCTTCCTTAAACGGCATGGGGTCTCAGTTGCTTGTTTACAGGAGACCCATCTGGATGACGACGGCGCGCAGAGGCTGTCCAGGAAATGGAGAGGCCAGATTTTTCATTCCTCCTACTCTACATATGCTAGAGGGGTCCTCATCTGGGTGGCCCCGGGGATTCCCTGTGCTGTTCAATATGTGGATGCAGACGTAGAAGGCAGGTACATATTATTGAGGCTCAGATTAGACGACAAAGAGCTCCTGCTCCTCAACACGTATGCCCCGAACACTGATGACCCGGCCTTCTTTTCTCAGATACAGGATCTTGTGGCTCCGAGTCTAGACGCACCCCTCCTCTGGTTTGGAGATTTCAATTGCATACTGCATCATGAGCTGGACCGTCACCCGCCCAGAGCGGGCACTAAGCCCCGTATGACGGCGCGCTTACAAGAGGTGATGCATAATCTCGGGGCAATGGACGTGTGGTGTACCTGCCACCCCGCCCAGAAGCTTTACACATGTTACACTCCGACGCACGGCACACATAGTAGACTAGACCGTGTTCTTGCGGCTAACCTTACCTCTTCCCTTACATTGACGGTTACCCATCAGGCCCGATACCTGTCGGACCATGCCCCGGTCGCATGCGTGGCGAAGTGGCCTGATTGCGCTGCACGCCCATGCACGTGGAGACTGCCGGCTGACCTGCTTCAAGATCAGGTGGCCAGAGCACATGTGGCGACGTCGCTGTCACACTACTTGGGACTCAACTGGGGGGGAGCCGAACTGCCCTACTCCACCAAGTGGGAGGCACTGAAGACGGTAGTGCGAGGCGCGTGTATGAGCCTATCGTATGGGGTCAGGAAACAATTGTTGTCTGACTTACAAGATGCGGAGGCTGCGCTTCAACGCGCCCAATCTCGATCAGATCCGGACGCCTTAGATCAACAGGCGGAGAAGGATGCCTTGGTATCGATACACGACATACTCACACGGCTTGACAAATTTACGCTGGGCCAGTACAGACAACGTCTTCATCATGAAGGAGATAAGTCTGGCCGCTTGTTAGCCTGGATACTTCGTCGAGAGTTCGCACCTGAACGGATAGTAGCCCTACGGGACCCCAGTGGCATTATGGTCCACTCTGAATCAGATATCCTCGAGGTCCTTCGAGGCCATCTACAAACCGTATATGAGACTGACCCATTGATATCGGTGGATGTCTATCGCTCGTATCTTGAAGACCTCCACCTTCAGACCCTACCGGAAGCCGCGGTGAAGGCACTTGATGCAAAGCTGACACTAGGTGAGGTGACTGCGGCGATAGCCGCCCTCCCTCGTGCTAAGACCCCTGGCGGGGATGGATATCCAGCTGAGTTCTATTTATTTATTTATTTTGCGTGTTTGTAGAGCGCTAGAATAGACTCCCTGGGGAGTATCTCCGCGCTTTATGACTGCCGAACCTACAGGAGAACAAGTTACATAACTGCAATCCAATTCTGAGACTGTATAGTTAGCCCTGGAACAGGAACGTCTTCAGCTTTTTCCTGAAGGCCAGATGATTTTCAAGCTGCCTAAGCTGGAGAGGGAGGCCATTCCAAATCTTCGGTCCCCTTACCGACAGAGCCTTACCCCCTTGCCTTGCCCGCTTGATCCTAGGAATCATAAGAAGCAATTGATCACTGGACCGTAGAGCACGGGAAGGGACATACGGCACAAACTTGTCTGCCAGATAAGAGGGACCCAAACCATGAAGTCCTTTATGTATCGTACAACAGATCTTAAAGGTGACTCTCTGACGAATGGAGAGCCAATGAAGCCTGGCAAGAAGTGGTTTTGATGGTGTTCTGGGAGGAGCATTTACCACCAGCCTAGCTGCAGTGTTCTGCACAACCTGCAACCTGTCCAGATCCTCCTCATTAGCTGACAACAAGAGACCATTACAATAGTCGAGACGCCTGATAACCAGCGCCTGGACCAGGGTCTTTCTAATGGTGTCTGGAAGCAGTGGGAAGACTCTGCGCAGTAGTCCTATAGTTCGAAAACAGGACCCCACAATGTTGGTAACATGCTGCTTCAGGCTGAGTTCTTGTTCCAGACAGACCCCTAGGTTCTTGACTATCTGCTTAGGCTCAGGGACTGGGCCAAGGTCTAGAGGCCACCAGTCAGGAGCCCAGCAGATTTTAGCCTCCCCAAAGAGCATAACCTCTGTCTTTGAAACGTTGCACTGCAACTTGTTCAAAGACATCCATTGGGAAACTGCTCTCATCCCCTCAGAGAAAGAATGTAATACCTCTGGAGTTAGATGGTCAAAGGGAAAGAGCAGCTGAGTATCGTCAGCATATGACACTGGGCAAAAACCAAAGGCTCTCAGGATATTCGCCAGGGGGGCCACATAGATGTTGAATAATGTAGGGCTCAAACAAGAGCCCTGTGGCACCCCCTTAGTAATCCTGGTCTCCTTGGATCGAAAATCTCCCATGGTGACAGATTGGGTTCGATCCAGAAGAAAGCTCTTTAGCCAAGCCAATGCCATGCCCCCTAGTCCAGTCTCAGTCAGGCGCTCGACCAAAATTTCATGTGAGATGGTATCAAAAGCTGCCGATAGATCCAGCAGCACCAGGACAGCTGATGTTCCTTTGTCCTGGAGCATGCGTAGATCATCGGTAATTGACAGCAATGCTGTTTCCGTGCTGTATTTTGGTCTAAAGCCCGACTGAGATGGATCTAGTGCACCAGTGTGTTCCAGGTGATTAGACAAGTGCTTGTTGACATGCTTTTCTATGAGCTTTCCCAAGAATGGTAAGAGGGAAATGGGTCTCAAATTAGTCATGTCAGCCCACGCAGTAGCGGTATTCTTGCGGATGGGTCGCACTTGGGCTCTCTTCCACTCTAAAGGGACACAGCCTGTATCCAAAGAGAGGTTGACCAAACTTTGGATTTCTGGTGCCAATATGCTCCTCACTGCGATCATCACTCTCGGTGGAAGCTGATCCATATGGCTCCCACTTTTTATAGTTGTAATGAGTCCCTCCACTTCAGCCACAGTGATGTTAGGAAAATTAGTGAAGGTGGGGGCGAGGACCTTTTTACTCGCTGGGACCACAGTGGGAAAGATCACATGTCCAATGGATGCTATGGAGACATGAATCTTTTCATAGATGGTTTCGATCTTGTTCGTGAGGAAGCAGGCAGTGTCGTCACAAAGTTGTTGAGATGAAGTGTCAACACTCTCACATGCTGCCGGCTTCAGGAAGGAGTTCAGTATCTGGTAGAGAGTCCTCGGCGCATTTCCTACCGCCTCTAATTGTGAGGTGATATGTTGTTTACGGGCTATTCGAATAGCTTTATGATATGATTTTAGCGCCGTCTGATACTCCCCTTTATCTGACTCCAAATGAGATGTACGCCAGATTTTCTCTAGTTTCCTAGTCCTACGTTTCATGGACCTTAAGTCCTCTGAAAACCACACCTCCTGATTTTTCGTCGGGCGGGTCTTAAAGGTTTTCATTGGAGCTATATGCTCAATGGCAATGGTTACTGCCTTTTCATAATTTTCTAGCGCCACGTCGATATCGTTCGTTGTGACATAATCTTGAATAGAGAAGGCATCCCTCAAAGATTCGTTAGTTATCTTGTGCCATTGTCTCCGTTTCATAGGAATCTGAGTGGATCTTTTAGGAATAGGTCCTATCTCAGGAATAGAGAATTCAATCGTAAAATGGTCAGTCCATACATTTACGATAGGGTCAGAGCACTCAATTCCAGGAAACCTGGACAAGATGAGGTCCAGAGTATGTCCAGCCCTATGGGTAGGTCCTGTATTACGGAGCAGGAATCCCAATGAAAAAAGATCATTTAAAAAGTCCTGGATTTCTTTTTCCTCCTTTAACTCTGCATGTATATTAAAATCACCCAATAGTAAGAAGTCTTTATCTCCATTAACATGGGGGGCCAATAATTCCAATAACATATTGGAAAAATTGTTCATGGGTCCAGGAGGCCGATAGATCAGAGCGCCATTCACAAAACATTTTGGCGAGGTACAGATTTTAAAAACCAGCATCTCGATCTTTGCAGAACAATATTGCTCGAGAATGGAGACCATAATGCTATCCTTGTGCACAATGGCTAGGCCACCTCCCATTTTTATGGGTCTATCCTGGCAGATCATTTTATATCCCTCCGGTATTCCCAAAGTAATGGTAGGTGCAGTGTGGGGCTTTAGCCAGGTTTCGGTGAAGAAACATAAGTCAGGTTCTGCCTCTGAGATGAGATCCCAAATCTGCATGTGATGTTTAGGCAGTGATCTGACATTACACAGCAGACATTTATTTCGGGAACCTATATTAGTAAGAACCTGGGGGACAGGCACAGCAAATAACTCCGTCCGAGGCGGAGCATCCATGCTCTGAAAATGACAATTTTTACAGGAAAAGGGCCCTTCCAGGAACTGACCCTTGTAACACACAGAATCACCGAGCAAAGAAGTATGTACATGGTGAAGTGCGGCAGCCGAATATGTAATATTATGCATACGAATAACAATTATAAGTACAGGGGCAACCAACCTGAGGCCAAGCCCCTAGCCCCGTCCAGTCACGGACTGGCACAGACTGGCTTCTCTTTGGCGCCTCTTCGGCGCGTCAAAGGCGCTCCCGCTGCGCGTCACCGCTGCGCTACAAACCCGAGTCTATGTAGGTTAGGAGGGTTGGGAGACTAGACCCACACCCTGCAAAAATGGCCGCCCGTCGTGGAACGACCAGGAAGTTCCTGCGCTATTCCTCCCTCCACATCAATCAGCAATCTATCATACCTTCGGACATGTCCTGGCCCCTCCCCTCCTACAAGTCTATAATGAGGCTTTGCGTGTTGGCTCCCTTCCTCCCACCATGAATCAGGGAGAGGTGTGTATGATCTTGAAGCCGGGCGGTGACAAAACTGATCCCGCAGCATATCGCCCCATCACGTTGATAAATACAGATGCAAAAATCCTTACTAAATTACTAGCCACTCGCCTCGCCCCACTCATGACTCGGCTCGTCCACTCCGACCAGTGCGGATTTATCCCGGGTCGTAACACGGCGATGAATTTGCGTCGCCTGAATCACATATTGCATGAGGTGCGGGGACGAGAGGGTCCACACGTGTTGGTCTCAGTTGATTTGGCCAAAGCCTTTGATACGGTGCACTGGGGATACCTAATGCAGGTGCTCCGAAAAATGGGGTTTGGTCCTGGGTTTCGTGATTGGATCCGGGTGCTCTACAAGGCGCCCCGGGCCAGGGTGCGCCTGGGAGCGGCCCGTTCCGACGAGTGGTCATTGGGGAGGGGCACCCGGCAGGGCTGTCCTCTCTCCCCCCTCCTATTTGCTCTTGCAATTGAGCCCCTGGCCATCTCAGCCCGTACTGAACTTCAGAACTGGGGTATAGTGGTGGGTGACACTACCAATGTAGTCTCCCTCTATGCCGACGATGCACTTTTCTATCTAACTTCCCCAGTGGAAGCCCTCCCCGCTCTGTTGCGGCTCTTGGACCGATTTGGCGCAGCCTCTGGGCTGCGAATAAATCTCGACAAGTCTCTGGTGTTTCCGCTGACGGACACTGTCCCGGACCCAGATGCGGATCCCCACCATTTGAGCCTCCGCTACGAGCGACTGGTGTTCCGATACTTGGGCATTCAGGTGGCTGCCTCTGAACAGACTCTCCTGACTCACAATGTAGACAGAATACTCGCGGCCCTCTCTAAATCTATTGCCTTTTGGAACACACTCCCGCTCTCTCTCATGGGGCGATTAGCAGTTGCCAAAATGGTGATGCTCCCTAGGATCCTCTATGTGCTGCAGAACACCCTATGCCTGTTACCCCCCGGGTGTTCCGCACATTGAACTCGCTCCTCACCTCCCTACTCTGGGCGGGTGGGCGCAGCAGAGTCGCTTTACACACAGTGACGAGATGTTGGGACGAGGGCGGCCTCGAGGCCCCGAGGTTCGACTTGTACTACTATGCAGCGCAGCTTCTCCCGGCAGCCAGGTGGTTCGCCGAGGACGACAACTGGGAACTGGCGCTGCTGGCTGGTACGGCTAATGATAGGGACCTACAGAGGGCCTTGATGCAAGGTCGTGGCGCTGACGACACTCTGCCGTATGTGGTGCGACACACTGCCAGCATTTGGCAGCGGTTCGTCGAGAAGGTGCTGCGGCGAGCGCCGTTCCATAGGGAGCTCCCAATTTGGATATTGGCCCCGATACTCAGACTGGAGGAGAATATGTCCTTTCGGGAGTGGCGCTCGGGCGGCTGCGAGACCCTTGCGGACCTCTACCCGGGTGACTCCTTTGTGTCCTTTGAGGGTGCCATGGAGTCCTTTGGACTAGGCGAGGGGCAATACCTACACTACGGAAGTCTTCAAGATGTGGCCAGGACAACATGGCCCCAGTTCCCAGAGGCGCCCCCGCTCACCTACACCCTTGACATCATTATGTCCTGTGGGAGAGGTAAGCGACTGATCTCCCTCCTTTATTCTGCCATGCGCAAGGACTCGATCCCCCCGATAGCACCGACCTGGGTGGCTTGGGAGGCGGATCTAGGGGTGGAGCTGGAACCTGCCCAGCGGAGGCGGATTGGACTGTTGACTCGCAAGGTCCCCTGCAATGCACGTTTTAAACTTATACACTTTAACTTTGTTCACCGCACATACATGACACCTGTCTCCCTTTATCGTATATCGACAGATAGACCTCATAAATGCCCTAGATGTGGGGTGGGGAGGGCGGGTTTCCTACATTTAGCGTGGGAATGTCCTTTAGTTCAGGAATTCTGGAGGAGGGTGGTGGTGTACATTACCCGAGCCACGCACCTTAGGCTCCTTCTGGACCCACTCCACTGTCTGCTGGCGTTGGTGCCCAAGCCTAAAAAGAAGGGACTATCTTATAAATTCCTGCAACTCTTACTGGTTCTGGCGAGGAGGTGAGTGGCCATCACTTGGATGGGTCAGAGGGCACCTGAGATTCCTCATTGGCTGAGGGACGCAAAGGAATGGGCCTTAGCGGAGGAGACACACATGCAACGCACTCGCAAAGATGGGAAGCTCCAGGATGATTTGCTCGCCTGGAGGACGCTGTGCATGGAGGGGCTGGCGGAGGATGATTCGGATGCCACCAGCGCTGAATTGTTTTCTTCTGCGTCCTCGGAGTCTGACTGTGGGGAGGAGGGGGCTGAAGAGGGGTGTTTGGAGACAGTGTAGAGGTCCCCTGCGGCCACGCCAATATTCTTTAATAGGTATGCCTGTATCTAGCTGTGATTCCCATAGGTCCTGACTGAGCTGTACTGACTGCGACCTGACTGGCCCTCACACGAATCTCCTGCTTTATTCGGATCAGCACTAGAAATGCCATTAATGGGGTACTTAGTTATTGTTAAACTGTTACGTAGTATAAGGGTGCGAAATAAGAAAACTAAGTGAAGGCACCGATAAGTTTTTGACATATTTGGAGCACAATTGCAAATTTTCCCTACTGTTATACATGTCTTATTCCTGCGCCGCCCAGCCTCCGGGATGTGGGCCGTCTATGGCTGTGTATTGACATTGGGACTGCTTGTTCCTGTCGTTTACATATCAACAGTATTGATGACTGTATGCCTTGTGCCTTTTTAATATCTTCGCTGTAATAAAAATATGTTTTAAAAAAAAAAAAACTCGCATCCAGGTTCCCACACCTGTTCTCCAAAGGCAATGCTCTGTGGATTAATTGGTCAGGGATATTTGCCTATGCTCTGCCTCTCCTCCCCTCTTCCGTTTCTGGTTCGGCAGCTCAGGCAAACGTCTTACCCTCATTCTGATAGCTCCCACTTGGGCTCGCTACCCATGGTTCACCACACTACTTGAACTCTCCTTAGTTTCCCACGAGAAACTTCACCTCAACACGGACCTTCTCTCTCAGAGCTATGGAGAAGTCAGGCATCCAAAGGAACTAAACCTTACGATTTGGCTCCAGAGGTCATAGAATTAATTTACCTTCATCTACCAACAGAACTAGAGCATGTTAAGCAGCTGAATGGAAATGATTTGCCTTTGACAACTGTAAAAAGCACACTGATTCATTTAATGCAACTGTGCAAAACATTGTGTTCGAGGCATGTGTGCTGTAGATACACATGCTTTGCATACTCCTGCCATCTAGTGTTTAGCCCAGATGTTTGCAAGTTGTTTTTCTTCGAAGAAGTCTCTCCCAGTCACGAGGTAGAGTGACTCCGGTGAGAGTGCGCATGGGCATCGATTCAATTGTTAGATTGGTTTCTTTCAGCCATCTTGATCGGACATGGTTTGTGGCACTCCTCTTCGGAACCGTTTTTCAGGTTCCCTTCAGTGCGGAACCCACTGTACCCTCGTCGGTATTGTTTCGTACGTGTTCCTTTATTCCTGCGTGTCGCAAAAAAGTGAGAAAACTCCATCTTTGATTCAGAAGACATAGTGGGCGGCACTCTGACCTAGCTGTGTCTCATGACTTCCACTCAGTCGTATTCATCGAGTCTACTACTGATGGAACAGACTCAGTTTCAATTCTGTCCTCGGTGGGACTCCAAGTATCTGCACACCGACATGCACAAAGTCTGCAACTTGTGCCTTTCACCGGAGCACAAGGAGGAAGATCGTGGCGCTTGTCGATCATTTCCGTCGAAAAAGACTATGGGATCGTCGGGCTCGGCGAAGGGACATGCAGAGATAGAACATCGAGTACACCCCTGATATTTTCAGAGAAGATACCAAACAAGAGGAGATGGAAGCATCTGCAGCGGAGGAGGAAAATTCCCTCTCCATTCATGAATCGGACTCCGAGCTCGAGATTGACCTACAATCCGAAGAAATTCCAGCAAGACAGGAGGCCGTGAGTAAAAAAGCCCCTTTGCCCACCAAACTTGTTCCCATAAGACTTGAGGCTTCTGTGTCACCATTGCCTTCGGGCCATGCTCGGTACCGAGAGACTGCTTCGAACACCCCGCCTTCAAGCTTGGCACAGAAACATCAGGACAAGCCTTCGGCTCGGGCTCGAGTCAAGAAATGACCCCTTCGGAGCCGAAATCTTCAACTCTGACAGTTAAAAAACATCAATCCAATTTGCCACCGAAACCTTTGATGCCGTAAGAGAAAGAAAAACGGCCGGAACCAATTCTGGACATTATGAAAGAGAAGTTGGACCCTAAACAAAAACGTCTCTATATTAATCCAGATACTGGACACACTGTAGCTAAGGATGATATGCCTTCCAAGAAGAGAACTGTTCCTGAGGATATAGATTACACAATTCCTCTGAAGAAAAAGAAGGACATGGCTACAAGCCCTATCTAGCCTCTTCCTCAGTCCCCTCCACCAGGTTCAAATCCCCTGCAAATCACATCACAGGGTTCTCCACACACATAACCTGACATAGATGGATATGATAATAGTCCTCCACCCACAGATAGATGGATTGATTATGATCAACCGGTAGATAATGATCTTGATCTCTACGCTACAAGACCTTCACCTCCTGATGATAATATTACTTACCAGGAGTTGAGTTCAAAAGCAGCATCTTATAATGGGGATACTCTGTATAAAGAATATCTAGAGGAAGATGTCTTATTCAAGACATTAGGTTCCACACATAGGACCACACAAAACCTACCTATGCTAAGGGGTATGTTGAGACATGCCGTTGACATTTTTAAGGACCCAGTACGCACCCATGTTTCAACACCGAGGGTCGATAAAAATAATTAAAATAAATACAAACCTCCAATATCAGATTCAATTTTTATTAAAGGGCAGCTGCCTCTAGATTCTCTTGTAGTTTCAAATGCTCGCAAAAGAGCTAATTCACAAACATCAGCTGATGCACCTCCTCCAGATAAGGTGTAGGAAGGTAGAGCCCTGACTATGGTTGCCCCCAACTTTTTGCCTGGTGTTTTGCTGGTTTTCTGACTTAGTTGACCTGGGACCCTGCTATTCAGGGCCCCAGGCCTACTGCTCTCTCTGTAAAATGGATTCCATGTACCTTAGGTACATATCTAAATTGGATACTGAGTCACCTTATCAGTCCCTGTACAGTGTACCTTAGGTACCCAGGGCATAGGTGTACCCAGGGCCTACCAGGGGCTGCAGCATGTATTATGCCACCCCTGGCTGGCCATCCAAATCTGACACAACTGGCTGCTTGACAGCTGGGGCAAGGTGGTGTAATCACCCTTTGCTTTAGATATAGTATACCTATATCTAACCCTAAAAATGGACACACAGATCTCCTATCAGTCACTCCTATGGCAGGCCTTAACAATCCTGAAGGCAGAGTGCTTGGAATCGTGTGAGATGGTGCTCTGGCATGAGCTGAGCCTGTCTGCGGCTTTCGGGATCCATCCCTTAGCCGTTTCCATGATATCGCATACCATATACTCTTAAGTGCATTATAATCCTCGCGGTTATATGCCAACTCTGGTATCGCTTTATCAAAACATGTCGAGTAAGGTGTCATACGAATTGGAATACTAACCCCGCGCCAATTCTGGCGACGGGGTTAGCATTCCACCCTTCTAGAGGGACACGACATGTATGTAACCCCTAACCCCGGTTAAAGTCAGACAGAGCCTTAGCATCCACAAAATGGATGCTGCCACCGAGACACAAGTCTGCCCTCCTGCTGCTGGGAGTCCTCCCAGAGCAGGAGATAAGGACAAAGGGTTTCCTGCCAGGGGCGGTGCCAGCACCGTCCCAGACAGGGTTTTGTGTATTGTAGGTAGGCAGGGCTTTAGAGGAAGGTGACTGCACGTGGCACCCCGGTGCTCACTGTGCATAGGCTGGCTGGAACCAGTTCCAGGGTCACTCCAGACCCTGTGCTGGGGAAAAGCCCGCCAAGGAAGTGGGTGTAACCACCCCCCTCCTAGTCCCACCCATAGGGCAGGACTTAGTCGCGTGCCAGCCCCTTTTTACAGGATAAAGGTAGAGACTGGCCCCCTTCCAGATCAGATCATCTTTGAATCCTGAAACTACTTTCTGCGAAAGGAACTCAAGACTTCTTCCTAAGATTTCTCCCTTGTGACTAAGGAGTAGTCACCCTGCATCCGCAGGCACCATCTAAGAACACTGCGGTCTGCTGCAAGTCCTTCCTCCGGAATCCGACTGCCCAGCTCGACGAGAACCGGCTTCCCTGGCACCTCTGACCTCTACCCACCTCTACAGCCCAGCTGAGAACCGTGGGTGCGACGAGACCTCAAGGGACCGGCCATCTGCAAGACTGCACGACTTCTTTCCAGCAAGCCCGCCGAGTGAATTCCTGGTGAGTGCTTTGGGGTCCGAGAAGCCCCCACCCTGAGCAGCTCCAGCACCGAAGAGCAGCCCCCCAGCATCTCCACGATCTGCGTGGGGCCCTTCTGCTTTCCGCTGCTCACCGCGTTGTTTGGCTACTAGCCCGTTGGCTTGTGGCCTCCCTGACGACGCCCGACGACATTTCTGCTGCTGGTCTGGTTGCTCCAGACTGGCCCTTGCTCCCTCCCAGAAGAGGAGCACCCTGGACCCTCCTGGTCCACTCAAGACGCCATTTTGAGTCCACCGCGTGGGCTTGAATTAGCCAAGGCTTGTTGCCCAATCCTGGGTAACTTCGACGCCAACGACTTCATCCTTCGTGGGACAGCTCGCACCTCCATCCTGGTCGCCGACAACGCCTCCTGGTCCGAGAGACTGCAGAGCCCAGCAGCGCCCACTCACCTGACTGCGGTGACTTCGCCCGGTGCCATCCTGGTGCCCACTTAATCACTGGCTAGTGATTCAAGAACTTGGTCCCCTCTGCTTTCAGGTTTCTTCTTCCTTGATCCAGGCTTGGATCCATCGAACTTTCCTTCACTGGTCGCCTGCCAGCAACTTCTTCCTTCCAGGCTCCTGGTCCGGCAACGAGATCCCCGACGTCTTTTCAGACCTATGCAGCTGCAGCCCCTGGGCTAGGTAACTTCGGCACTCCGGTGTCCCAGCATAGCCTCACTATCCTAGGGTCAGGATCCACTGTCGTTTTCTCCCTACCAGGTCGGGTTCGCCCGTGAACACTAACTTTGTGAATTCTAGCTTCCATAGACTTTGTCCCGCATCCCGCGTGAGAGTGCACACTCTGCACCCGAGTTCCCTAGGCCTCCTGCTAGTAATCTAAAGGTTCAGTAGTCCAGTCCTAGCGATCCCAAAGCCTCTGAGAATCGTTACTTACCTGCTAGTAATTCGCATTCCACTTTGAAAGTATATGGTTTTTCGTGCCCCTCGGGCATTTGTGTAACGTGCTAACTTAAAAGTATTTTCGTAAGAGTTTTGTTGTGTGCTTAGCACCCTGTCCTCATAAAGAGTACAGGGTTGTTGTGATTCTAATAAATACCTTGTTTATTTTCATAACACTTGTGTGGTGTCCTTTCACTGGGTGTTCAAGGGGTAATGTGATGGTAAAACAGCTGGCTTAACACGCCCTCTAGAGTCTTAGCCTTAGACTGCTCGTATCCATGCTACTAGGATAGCTGGTCTATAAGGTTGACTTACAACCAATCATCAATAAGGGTTGTTTGGACTGATATATAGTGATCACTAGAATAGTGAGCACTGCACATCAGGCCAACTTCTCACATTGGTGAGCAGCGGTTGGGATTTGAGCTTGCTGTTGTTTTACCACACATGCCCTAAGAATATCTTGTGAAAGATCACATAAGTACTAAAGGTACATATAACTTAGCTTAGAATACTCTGAGTTCTACTGAACCAGCTGTTGTAGCTCCTATGGCCTAGCACACCCTAAACTACAACTCTAGCAAGGGATCAGTAGGCAAACATATAGTGTAGGTAAGTGCACCACTTACACCTCACTAGAAAAGCATGTCGACTCAGGGGGACTCTACTGAGACTCCCCTGGTCAGTGTTGACCCTCCACAGGTCACTTCAAGATATGCAGCTCTCAATTTTCAGGAGATGAGGCAACTCTGTGTCTCCAGGAAACTGAAGCAGGGGTCTAACCCCACCATTCCCTTTCTGATAGGTCTCTTAGAGACATATGATGCCAGAAAGCTCTCTCAGTTACATGAGAGCATGCCAGCCTTAGAGGGAACCTCTGGGGATCCAGACCTCCCCAACACTGATTCAGCAGTTGAGGAGGAGGATCAGGAGGTACTCTCTGGGGATGAGGTAGACAAGGGTCTTGAGGTAGTCAGAAGGCTAACTAGGACCAACTTAGACTTACTTGGGCTAGGATCTGGGGGCCCCCCAGTACTAACCCGAAGTGGGCCTAACCTTGGAGTTAGGAGGGATAGATCTCTTTCTAGGGACTCCAATAGATCTCTGCACTCTAATGCCTCTTCTCAGGGGAGAAGGAATCCTCCACAGAGGAGATTTACTTCCCCTCAGAGAAGGGAGCATGAAGCTAGGATGAGACAAGCTGAACTGAGGATTGAAAGGGAAGAAATTGCCCTGGCCAAAGAGAAGCTTGCCCTGGCAAGAGAGCAGCAGATGAGTGGGCTAGCTCCCACTGGTGGCAGCAATCTCCCAAGAGATAGAGAGAAGGGTTTAGATACTAAACACCTGACTAAAATAGTGCCCCCCTTTAAGCAAGGGGATGACATCCAGAAATGGATGGCTGCTCTGGAGAGGGCCTGCACTGTGCAGTGCATTCCCCAGAGTCAGTGGGCAGCTATACTGTGGCTCTCCTTTGATGGTAAAGGTAGAGATAAGCTCCTCACTACAAGAGTGGAGGATGCTAACAATTACCAGGTCCTGAAAAATGCACTGGTTGATGGGTTTGGCTTAACCACTGAGCAGTACAGGTTGCTGTTCAGAGACACCCAGAAAACTCAGTCTCAGGACTGGTCTGACTTTGTTGATTGTGCCACTAAGGCTTTGGAAGGCTGGCTACTGGGTAGTAAGGTTACTGATTTCAAAGGATTGTATAATCTAATTATGAGAGAGCAAGTCTTAAATAATTGTCAGAACCAGTTATTACACCAGCACCTGGTAGACTCTGATCTGACCTCTCCACAAGAATTGGGTAAGAGGGCAGACAAATGGGTCAGAACCAGGATTAGGCCCAAGAACCAAGGTGGTGACCAGAAAAAGGAATCAACCAAGCCTCAAGAGAAGGGTGGGAATAAATCTACAGATCAAACCACATCAGGGCCCCAAAAATCCTCTGAGGGGGGTGGGTCCCAGAATCCTTCCAACAACCAGAAGAAACCTTATTGTTATCCCTGTAAACAGGTGGGTCATTTAAAAACTGACAGCAGTTGCCCAAAGAATAACAATAAGGAAAACATACCCCCAAGTAACATTCCCAAACCTCCTGTTACTACTAGTAGTAATCCCCCAGGTGGTGGGAGTGCCCCCAAGAATTTGGGTGCATTTACTTTGGGAGTTCCTGGGGACTCTGGCCTAACCAGGTCCCCAAACTTAGATACTCTTGTCTGTGAGACTGGCATGGGGTTTGCCAACTTCACAACTTGTCCCAACACTTTGGGCAAGTACAGACAGGAGCCCCTCATCAATGGTATAAAAGTTGAGGCCTATAGAGATACAGGGGCTAGCATCACTATGGTGACTGAGAGTCTAGTCCCCTCAAGGCAACTTTTACCTGGTGCCACATACCAGGTGACCAATATTGATGGAGTACAGAGAGATCATCCCATGGCAGTGGTCAATCTCAGCTGGGGAGGTGTCACTGGCCACAAGAGAGTGGCAGTGTCACCAAACTTGCCTGTAGATTGCCTACTGGGGAATGATTTAGAGCTCTCAGCCTGGGCTGAAGTAGAGCAAGAAACCCATTCTAGAATGGTGAACATCCATGGTAAGGTTAGTGGGGCAGTGGTAGCCACAGCCCCAGTCCAAGATATCCTCCCTGAACCGGTCAGGAGGGTTGTGCCAGTCACAACCCAATCTCAGACAACTTCCTTCCCAGAACAGGTTGTCAAGGCTGTGATGGTCACAGCCCACACCCAAACTGAGCCCCCTCCTGAAAAGGTTGGGAGAGTTGTGATGGCCACAGCTCAAACTCAGACAGATGACAGTGTTGTGAAGCCTGAAACTATGGATCACTCCACTCAGACAGAGAGTATTGAGGAGGAAGAGAAATCTCCCTTCCACCAGACTTTAGGAAAGGATCAGCCTCCTCAGGGAACTGATCTAACCCCTTGTGAAGAAACTGCCACAGAGGTAGTCAGGCCTAGCCTGGCAGAACCCCTGATGTCAGTGGACCCTTCCAAGGTGGGACCCAGTCTGGAGCAGGTAACCTGCCCCTCTCTACCCTGCCTCAGTCAGCCCAGGGCTGTAGAGGTCAGGGAGGCCAGTGTTGGACCCCAAGGGGCCCCCTGTCCAAAAGAATTTCCCAATCAGCAGATTAAGGGCACTGAAGCTAGTAGTCCTAGCCAAGTGAAAATAAAACATACTCCTGAGGGATCCCCCTTAAAATTAGTTAGGGACCTCCCACAGATGGACACTGTTGGGCACAGCCAAACTTGGGACCTGAGGGCCCCAGACCTAACCTGTCCCTCCAGTAAGCCAAACAGAGGGACCCAACCTCCAGCTGTAGGTAGCCAGAGGTTGACCCTGAGAGCCCAAAACAACTCAGTCTTGGAAAGAAAGGCCTCTATGGTGGATGATGATTGGAGGAAGCTGAGCCCAAAGCTAGTGGAGCCTCACTTCAGTACTCCATTTCAGCACCAGCCTTTTTCTTTGACAAAACACACCACAGGTAGAGATTCCCTATGGTGGAGACCCTCAGACACCCTTAGGGTGAGGGATTGCTTAGTGGACCATGACATAGGGGGTAACCATGCCCGTGCTGGTACTTCCTTAAATGGCCACTCAGGCAATATAGGCTTACCTGGACAAGGATAGCCTTATCTCCTTTCGTTTGGGGGGGGGTTATGTAGGAAGGTAGAGCCCTGACTATGGTTGCCCCCAACTTTTTGCCTGGTGTTTTGCTGGTTTTCTGACTTAGTTGACCTGGGACCCTGCTATTCAGGGCCCCAGGCCTACTGCTCTCTCTGTAAAATGGATTCCATGTACCTTAGGTACATATCTAAATTGGATACTGAGTCACCTTATCAGTCCCTGTACAGTGTACCTTAGGTACCCAGGGCATAGGTGTACCCAGGGCCTACCAGGGGCTGCAGCATGTATTATGCCACCCCTGGCTGGCCATCCAAATCTGACACAACTGGCTGCTTGACAGCTGGGGCAAGGTGGTGTAATCACCCTTTGCTTTAGATATAGTATACCTATATCTAACCCTAAAAATGGACACACAGATCTCCTATCAGTCACTCCTATGGCAGGCCTTAACAATCCTGAAGGCAGAGTGCTTGGAATCGTGTGAGATGGTGCTCTGGCATGAGCTGAGCCTGTCTGCGGCTTTCGGGATCCATCCCTTAGCCGTTTCCATGATATCGCATACCATATACTCTTAAGTGCATTATAATCCTCGCGGTTATATGCCAACTCTGGTATCGCTTTATCAAAACATGTCGAGTAAGGTGTCATACGAATTGGAATACTAACCCCTCGCCAATTCTGGCGACGGGGTTAGCATTCCACCCTTCTAGAGGGACACGACATGTATGTAACCCCTAACCCCGGTTAAAGTCAGACAGAGCCTTAGCATCCACAAAATGGATGCTGCCACCGAGACACAAGTCTGCCCTCCTGCTGCTGGGAGTCCTCCCAGAGCAGGAGATAAGGACAAAGGGTTTCCTGCCAGGGGCGGTGCCAGCACCGTCCCAGACAGGGTTTTGTGTATTGTAGGTAGGCAGGGCTTTAGAGGAAGGTGACTGCACGTGGCACCCCGGTGCTCACTGTGCATAGGCTGGCTGGAACCAGTTCCAGGGTCACTCCAGACCCTGTGCTGGGGAAAAGCCCGCCAAGGAAGTGGGTGTAACCACCCCCCTCCTAGTCCCACCCATAGGGCAGGACTTAGTCGCGTGCCAGCCCCTTTTTACAGGATAAAGGTAGAGACTGGCCCCCTTCCAGATCAGATCATCTTTGAATCCTGAAACTACTTTCTGCGAAAGGAACTCAAGACTTCTTCCTAAGATTTCTCCCTTGTGACTAAGGAGTAGTCACCCTGCATCCGCAGGCACCATCTAAGAACACTGCGGTCTGCTGCAAGTCCTTCCTCCGGAATCCGACTGCCCAGCTCGACGAGAACCGGCTTCCCTGGCACCTCTGACCTCTACCCACCTCTACAGCCCAGCTGAGAACCGTGGGTGCGACGAGACCTCAAGGGACCGGCCATCTGCAAGACTGCACGACTTCTTTCCAGCAAGCCCGCCGAGTGAATTCCTGGTGAGTGCTTTGGGGTCCGAGAAGCCCCCACCCTGAGCAGCTCCAGCACCGAAGAGCAGCCCCCCAGCATCTCCACGATCTGCATGGGGCCCTTCTGCTTTCCGCTGCTCACCGCGTTGTTTGGCTACTAGCCCGTTGGCTTGTGGCCTCCCTGACGACGCCCGACGACATTTCTGCTGCTGGTCTGGTTGCTCCAGACTGGCCCTTGCTCCCTCCCAGAAGAGGAGCACCCTGGACCCTCCTGGTCCACTCAAGACGCCATTTTGAGTCCACCGCGTGGGCTTGAATTAGCCAAGGCTTGTTGCCCAATCCTGGGTAACTTCGACGCCAACGACTTCATCCTTCGTGGGACAGCTCGCACCTCCATCCTGGTCGCCGACAACGCCTCCTGGTCCGAGAGACTGCAGAGCCCAGCAGCGCCCACTCACCTGACTGCGGTGACTTCGCCCGGTGCCATCCTGGTGCCCACTTAATCACTGGCTAGTGATTCAAGAACTTGGTCCCCTCTGCTTTCAGGTTTCTTCTTCCTTGATCCAGGCTTGGATCCATCGAACTTTCCTTCACTGGTCGCCTGCCAGCAACTTCTTCCTTCCAGGCTCCTGGTCCGGCAACGAGATCCCCGACGTCTTTTCAGACCTATGCAGCTGCAGCCCCTGGGCTAGGTAACTTCGGCACTCCGGTGTCCCAGCATAGCCTCACTATCCTAGGGTCAGGATCCACTGTCGTTTTCTCCCTACCAGGTCGGGTTCGCCCGTGAACACTAACTTTGTGAATTCTAGCTTCCATAGACTTTGTCCCGCATCCCGCGTGAGAGTGCACACTCTGCACCCGAGTTCCCTAGGCCTCCTGCTAGTAATCTAAAGGTTCAGTAGTCCAGTCCTAGCGATCCCAAAGCCTCTGAGAATCGTTACTTACCTGCTAGTAATTCGCATTCCACTTTGAAAGTATATGGTTTTTCGTGCCCCTCGGGCATTTGTGTAACGTGCTAACTTAAAAGTATTTTCGTAAGAGTTTTGTTGTGTGCTTAGCACCCTGTCCTCATAAAGAGTACAGGGTTGTTGTGATTCTAATAAATACCTTGTTTATTTTCATAACACTTGTGTGGTGTCCTTTCACTGGGTGTTCAAGGGGTAATGTGATGGTAAAACAGCTGGCTTAACACGCCCTCTAGAGTCTTAGCCTTAGACTGCTCGTATCCATGCTACTAGGATAGCTGGTCTATAAGGTTGACTTACAACCAATCATCAATAAGGGTTGTTTGGACTGATATATAGTGATCACTAGAATAGTGAGCACTGCACATCAGGCCAACTTCTCACATAAGGAGTCTAAATTAATGGATGCATCGGGCAAGAGGATAGCGGCACAATCTGCCAACTAGTGGCACATTGCTAACACGCAGGCTCTTTTAGCAAAATATGATAGAGCCCACTGGGATGAAATAGAGGACATTCTACAATACCTCCCAGAAGAACATAAAAAGAGGGGGCAAGACCTAGTGCAAGAAGGAAATTAAGATTGAATTCTTCTATTCGATGTGCACTACATGCTGCTGACACTGCAGCAAGAGGGATTAATACCAGCATTCTCCTCCGTAGGCATTCATGGCTTATGATCACTGGATTTAAGCCAGAGGTTCAACAATCTATTTTAAATGTCCCTTTTGATAAGGAACCCCCGTTTAGACCTCAAGTAGATGTGTTACTTGAGAAAATGAAAAAAAGACCCAGAAATGGCAAAATCTATGGGAGCCTTGCAGTCATCATCCAGCAGGGGCTCCTTTTGTCACTCATTTTATAGTGGAGGATCCAAAATGAATACTTCAGATCCCAATACTTCCTCCTATAAAGCAAACACGCAACCCTCTTCACCCAGGGGTTTCTATAGGGGAGACTACAGAGGGAACAACTTCAAAGGCAGCGGAAGAGGTACATCAACCCGTACCTCTCCCTCTCCCAATAAGCAGTTACTTGTTTACCATTCCCCCTGCTCATCTCACACCTGTCAGGGGAAGACTACAGTGCTTTCTGCCCATTTGGCAAGCAATAACCACAGAAAATTGGGTATTAGACATTATCCAACATGGTTATTGCCTAGAACTCCCTACCAACCTCCCCAATATTCCGCCTCGTTATCATCAGCTGTCATTACAATACTTACAACTACTCAAACAGGAGGTACAAGCCCTATTAGCAAAAGGAGCTATAGAACCTGTTCCAACACAATATCAAGGATTAGGAGTATATTCACTGTATTTCCTAATTCCCAAAAAAGAGTGGTCTCTATGACCAATATTAGATCCAAGGCCCCTAAATCTGTACATACTATCAGAGCACTTTACTATGGTCACCCTCCAACAAGTGCTTTCACTGATACAGCAAAGTGACTTTATGTCTACATTAGAAGTAAAGGACGCATACTTATATATTCCCATCCACCCAGTGCATCACACATACTTCAGGTTTGTGATAGCGGGAAAGCATTACCAATTCAAGGTACTTGTATTCACAAAATGCCTGGGGGTAGTAGCTGCTCATCTGAGAAAACAGCAAATCCATGTCTTTCCATACCTAGACGATTGGCTCATCAAAGCCAAAACACAGGGAAAGTGTTTACAACACACTCCATCTATAATAAACCTTCCTCAATTGGGATTCAAAGTCAAAGCGCAAAAGTCTCATCTTCAACCCTCACAACTAAAACACTCGTACAGCTCTAGCTTCCTCCAATGCAGCCAGAGAATCTTACTGCGTTTTCAGTTAAACCAGCACCTACCAGTGAAAATGTTCATTTAGTTGTTGGGAATGATGGCATCATGCATTCACATAGTGCCTCATGCAAGGTTACATGTGCGCCCCCTTCAAGAATGTCTAGCACGACAGTGGAATCAAGCACACGGTCAATTAACAGATTTAGTGTTGGTAGACAGCCACACTTGTCGCTCTCTGCAGTGGTGGAACACACAAAACCTATCAAAAGGGTGCCCGTTCATCGACCCTATTCCACAAGTTGTACTAACAGCAGATGCATCTCACAGGTTGGCAGTGCCAATCTCCAGCATATGACAATTCAAGGGTTATGGGACACAAACACAAAAGTCTCCACATCAATAACTTGGAGCTTCTAGCAGTTCAACTAGCACTGAAAACGTTTCAGCCTCACCTAGTAGAGAAAGTTGTCTTAGTCCGGACGGACAATATGACGGCATTGTACTATGTACAAAAGCGGGGGGGGGGGCACACTCTACAACTGTCACGCCTCTCGAGACCATTTGGCGTTGGGCAATACATCACAAAACTCATCTTCTGGCAGTACACCTTCAAGGAATAAACCACCACTTAGCCAACCTCCTCAGAAGGATGTGGCAACAAGTACACAAATGGGAAATTCATCCCCAAGTTCTCCTCCCATACTTCCATAAATGGGAATTCCCACAAATGGACATCTTTGCCACAGCACAGAACTCAAAATGCCCAAACTTTGCCTCCACGTTCCCACACGATCAATCCAAAGGCAATACCCTATGGATGAACTGGTCAGGGATATTTGCTTACGCTTTTCCGCTTCTCCCCCTCCTTTAATTTCTGGCTCAGAAACTCAGGCAGACATCACTCACACTGATTCTAGTGGCTCCTGTAGGAGAGTAGGGACTGCTTCCTATGGTCACCCCCACTTTTTGCTTCTCTGGTTTTCGACTTAGATGTGGCTGTGGGCCTGCTGATCAGACCCACAGCCCAGATGCACTCTCTCTAAATTTACACCATGTACTCTAGGTACATCCACAATTGGGAATTGGTTCACCTTATCAGCCCCTGTACAAATGTACCATAGGTGCCCAGGCCATAGGTGCAACCAAGGCCTACCAGGGGCTGCAGCATGTATTATGCCACCCCTGGCTGGCCATCCAAACTGACACAACTGGCTGATCACTCAGCTGGGGCAAGATCGTGTAAACACCCCTTGCTTAGGTATAGTATTCCTATAGCTACTCTTATATATAGACACACAGTAACCTATAAGTCACTCCTATGGCAGGCCTTAACAATCCTGGAGGCAGAGTGCTTGGTTATATGTGAGATGGTGCTCTAGCATGAGCTGAGCCTGTCTGCAGCGTTCGGAACCATGTCCTTATAGCTGTTCTATGTTATCGCCATACCATATACTCTTAAGTGCATTAATATCCTCGCGGTTAAATGCTAACTTTGGTTTGGCTTTATCCAAACATGTCGTGTAAGGAGTCATACGCTTTGGAATACTACCCCCTCGCCAATTCTGGCGACGGGGGTAGCATTCCACCCTTCTAGAGGGAGAAGACCTGTTATTGCTGACTATCCCGGTTAAAGTTAGCCAGAGCCCCAGCGTCACAAAATGGACGCTGCTGCCACTGACACAAGTCTGACCTCCTGCTGCTGGGAGTCCTTCCAGTCACGGAGGTTTGGACAATATGTTTCCTGCCTGGAGAGGTGCGAGCACCACCCCAGACAGGACTTTGTGTATTGGGACAGGGAGGGCTGAATAGAATGAGACACTGCCTGAAGCACACAAGGTGCTCCATGCATACCCCGGTTCAAACCGGTTGCTGGGGCACTCCAGCCCCAGCTCTGGCGCGAAACTGGACAAAGGAGAGGGGGTGTAACCACCCCCTTCCTGGTCCCACCCATAGGAGGGACCTAGAAAGTAATCCAGCCGCTTTTAGTTGTATAAAGGTAGGAGCTGAGTCCTGAGACTTTAGATTAATCCTGAATCGAAACTTGACACGAAACTCTGGACCTTCGACATTCTGCTGAAGTTGAAGACTGAAGAATCTCCCTTGTGGCCAAGGAGTGACCACCCTGGGCAACCAGGCACCATGTATCAAATCAACGGCTTGCTTTGTCTACGTTCCCGCAGGAACCCGAGCACAGAGCCTGACACGACCCAGACTTTCAGACCTCTCTGAGACCTCTCTTCACGTCTGCAGCATAGCTGAGATCCATGGAGGCGACGAGACACGTGGGACCGGACATCTTGAAAAGCCTGCAACTTGCAACCTGTGCAGCTTCTGAGGCACCCTAGAAGTTGTGCACTGGGGATTGAGAAACCCCGATACCGAGCTCCATCTGCGACGAAGATCAGCCCCCCACACTCCACGAGTCCTGCGTGGGGCCCTTCTGCTTGTGTTCTGCTCGACGCGTTGTCCGGTTGCTGGCCCTTTGGCTAGTAGCCTCTGTGACGACAATCCTTTTTATCCACTTCGCTGGTCTGGTTGCTCCAGACTGGCCCTTGCTTCCCTGCAAAGGTGAAGCACCTCAGACCTTGCTGGTCTGTACCAGAAGCCTTTATTGTATCCTTTGTGGGTTGCCTTTGCCAAGGCTTGTTGACTCCAATCCGGAAGTCGACCCCTCCATCTGCGAGATCCTTCGTGGGACAGCTCCTCTCCAGCAAATGGTCGTCCTCGACGCCTCCTGGTCCGCGTGGCTGTAAAGACAAGCTTCTAGACAGCACCTGATTGCTCCTCGACGTCGTCTGGTTCCTTCCTGGTTCCACCCGGTCACTGGCTAGTGACCCAGACTCCGTCCCCTCTGCTTTCAGGTCCTCTTCATCTTCGATCCACCCTTGGATCCACCCGGACATCTTCCTCCTGGTCGCCTGCAGCATCTTTCTTCAAAGGCTCAATAGGCTTCAACGGCGAAACCCGACACATCTTCACACCTATGCACCCGCCGTCCGTGGGTGAGGTAACGCAAGTACTTCGGTGCTCCCAAGGGTATTGACTATCCAAGTGTCTAGGTTTTTAGTTGTTTCCTCCTAGCTAAACCGGAAGTGTCCTAGATCCTTCTAAATCTAACTTCTAAGTTCCCATTGACTTTGCATTGACTCACGCGTGTGTGTAAAGACACTGCACGCGTCGCCTGTGGGCCTCCTACTTCTAAACTAAGGTTCAGATAGTGTAGCCCCAGCAATTCCTTAGGCCTTTCCTTTTCTTGTGACGTGGTACTTATACCACTTTCTTAATATATGGTTTGCTTCGCCCCTAGGGCCTAACCGTAAATTGTGCAACTTAACGTATTCTGACTAAGGGCCAGATGTAGGTCACCAAATACCGGTCGGTAACGGCCGAATTCGGCCGTTACCGACCGGTATTTGACATGTAGGGGGCCTCATATTTACAGAATCTGTATATTTACCGATTCGGTAAATTTACAGAATCGGTAAAATACCGACTCGGTAAATTTACCGATTCTGTAAATCCATATGTAGGTGGCACTTCAAAGAGTGCCACAGGCCCTTTAGGAGTCGGTATTTACCACCCAATCCTATTGGGTGGTAAAATACCGAATTCCAGTGTACATGCACATCTGTGCATGTACACCTATGCCATGTGACACACAGACATGCCCTTAGGGCATGTATGTGTGCCACATGGCACACAAGCCTGCAATTGGGGTGCTACAGGGTGTCAAAGTGACACCCCGTTCCCCTTGCCAGGATTCGGTATTTACCGATTCGGTAAATACCGAATCGGTATTTCCCATTGATTCCTATGGGCTTCAAGGCCCATAGGAATCAATGGTAAATCAATGGTAAATACCGAATCTTACAGAATCGGTAAATGTGCAAGAAAAATTACCTACATCTGCCTACTTCTATATTACCGATTCATCGGTAAAATTCGGTATTTATGAATCGGTAAATTAGATTTACCTACATCTAGCCCTAAGTAACTTGTTATGTGCTTTGGCCTCTGATCTCATAAAGAGTTCAGAGGAGTGTGTTAGTAAATAAATACATATATATTTTATATATATCCTGTGTGGTGTCCTTTCATTTGATATTCAAGGGGTTACATATGGTAAAACAGCTGGCTTTACACGCCCTCAAGAGTCTTTTAGCCTAAGACTGTTCTGTCCACGCTACCACTAGGATAGCTGGTCTATAAGGTTGACTTACAACCATCACCATAAGGGTTGTTTGGACTGGTGCAAGGTGTTCACTAGAATAGTGAACATCATATACCAGGCCAACTTCTCACATTGGTGTGCAGCGGTTGGGATTAGAGCTTGCTGTTTTACCACTTGTAATCTTGAGATATCATTTGAAAGATCACATAGGTACCCATAGGCACATATAAAAACAAGTCTTAGTATACTTAAGTTCTACTGAACTTAGCTGTTGTAGAGCCTGGGCCTAGCACACCCTGACTACAACTCCTAGAAAGGTTCTGTAGGAAAACAAATAGTGTAGGTAGGTGCAACACCACACCATACCATACTAGAAACCATGTCTCAGACAGTGAACCCCAGTGGTTCTCTGCCTGCAGAGGTAGATCCCTTGAGGACTGCTTCGAGATATGAAGCCTTAGCCTTCCAATAATTGAGACAATTGTGTACTTCTAGAAGGCTAAAACAGGATTCAAACCCTACCCTCAGATTCCTGGTTGAGCTCTTAGAAGAGTATGATGCTCAACAGCCACCTAAGACAGGTGATTCAGGCAGTGCAGATGAAGGCCTTCCCTCCTCAGATGATAATGCTGATACTATTGAACCAGAGGAAGAAGAGGGGGTAGAAGAGGAAGATTCTGATCTCAAGACAAACAGCCAGGTCCCAGTCAGAGGACTTAGCCAGGCTAACCTAAGTATACATGGGAGTCATTATGGGCAGCCCCCATACAGACCCCCAAGTGGGCTTAACCCGAGGCAGAGGAGAGGAAGATCCCACTCCAGGGAATCTCTCCAATCTCATGCTTCAAATAGCTCTCATGGCCTTCCTCAGAGAGGGATGACCTCCCCTCAGAGGGAGGAGGGAACATGAGGCCAAAATGAGAGAGGCTGCTCTGAGGATTGAGAGGCAAGAACTTGAAGTGGCCTTGGCCAAAGAGAAGCTTGCTTGTGCTAGAGAGCACAGAGAGAGTGGGTTAAACCCACTGGTGGCAGCAATATCCCTAAGGATAAAGATAGGTCCTATGAGAATAGACACCTAAGTAAGATTGTGCCCCCCTACAAAGAAGGAGATGACATCCACAAATGGATAACTGCTTTGGAGAGGGCCTGCAAAGTACAGCAGGTACCCCAAAGTCAGTGGGCAGCAATCTTATGGCTCCCCTTTTCAGAAAAAGGTAGAGATAAGCTCCTCACAGTTAGTGATGGGGATGCTAACAACTACTCTGTCCTGAATAGTGCTCTGATTGATGGGTTTGGCCTAACCACTGAACAATATAGGTTGTTGTTCAGGGATACCCAGAAGACACAGACTCAGGACTGGACTGATTTTGTTGATTGTGCCACTAAGGCTCTGGAAGGCTGGTTATTGGGAAGTCAAGTTAAGGACTATACAGGGTTGTATACTTTGATCATGAGAGAGCAAATCCTTAACAACTGTCAAAACCAGTTATTGCATCAGTACCTGATTGACTCTGATCTGACCTCTCCCCAAGAATTGGGAAAGAAGGCAGACAAATGGGTCAGAACCAGGATTAAGCAGAAAAACCAGAACCAGGGGGGTGATCAGAAAAAAGCAGACCAGAAGGGTAATGAGAAGAAATCAAAAGACCAGAAGTCTTCACCAGGCCCCCAAAAGGCACAGGGGGAGGGTGGCTCCAAAAAGAACAAACAAAAACAAGAAGGCCCAAAGAAGCCCTGGTGTGGATACTGTAAATCAGTCTCTCACTGGTTTAGTGAGTGCACCAAGAAGGGCACAGCACCAACCACCAACCCTAAGGCAACTGTTCCCCCTAGTCCAGCTGGTAGTGGTGGTTCCCAGCAAAAGGGTGTAGAAAGGTTGACCCTGGGAACTGAGGTGGACTCTGGCCTAGTCAGAGTACCAACTCAGGCTGTTCTTGTCTGTGATGGGGACATAGCAATGTCCTCTACTTTAAGTCCCAGCAATCTGAGCAAGTACAGGCAGACGCCTTTTATTAATGATAAGATGGCTCAGGCCTACAGGGACACATGTGCCAGTGTCACCATGGTGACACCTAACTTTGTGGACCCTGACCAGATCATACTAGGTGAGACCTACCTAGTGACCAATGCTAGCAATGCCACTACCTCCCATAGTATGGCAGTTGTTAACTTCTCCTGGGGAGGGGTAATTGGCCTCAAAAGAGTTGTTGTGAGTTCAGACCTTCCTGTAGAGTGTCTGTTAGGTAATGATCTTGAAACCTCAGTCTGGTCTGAGGTGGAGTATAGGACCCATGCAGAAATGCAGGGAATATCAGCACATGTCCTTGCTGTGACCAGGTCACAGGCCAAAAAGTGCTTACCTGAACAAGTGCTGGATCTTGGAACAATAGACCAGACACTACCCAAGAGAAAGAGCAAAAGGGTTAAGGCAGTGCCTTCACCCCTGCCTCAGGTTGAGGATCAGCCCTCCCAGGAGGATGATTCTGAAATCCAAGAGAGAACTGTCCTAGAAGAGCTTGAGCCTCAACAGGTTTAGTTTCTTGGGACAGGGGGACCCTCAAGGGCAGATCTGAGGCAGGCACAACTAGACTGTTCCTCTCTTGATCCCCTCAGACAGCAGGCTGCTGCTGAGGCTGCTGGGAATGCTCAAGGTACCCATGAAGTGTATTGGGATGATGGGCTCCTTTATTCAGAGGCTAGAGACCCCAAGCCTGGTGCTTCCAGGTGGTTGGTTATACCTCTGCAATTTAGGGGCTTCCTTCTTACCTTGGCACATGATATTCCCTTAGCAGGACACCTGGGCCAGAACAAGACTTGGGACAAGCTTGTCCCTCACTTTCACTGGCCCCACATGTCAGAAGATACCAAGGAGTTTTGTCGCTCCTGTGTTACCTGCCAAGCCAGTGGCAAATCAGGTGGCACCACAAAGGCCCCCCTCATACCACTACCTGTGGTGGGGGTACCCTTTGAGAGAGTGGGGATAGACATTGTAGGACCAATGGACCCCCAAACAGCATCTGGGCACAGATTTATACTGGTGGTAGTGGATCATGCCACCAGGTATCCAGAAGCTATTCCCCTGAGGACCACAACAGCTCCTGTTGTGGCAAGGGCCCTACTTGGAGTTTTCTCCAGAGTGGGGTTTCCAAAGGAGGTTGTCTCTGACAGAGGTGCAAACTTCAGGTCAGGATATCTAACTGCAATGTGGAAGGAGTGTGGTGTCAACTATAAGTTCACCACACCCTATCACCCACAGTGCAATGGGCTTGTGGAAAAGTTCAACAAGACCCTAAAAGGGATGATAAAAGGGTTAACAGAAAAGCTGAGGCGAAGATGGGACATCCTTTTACCCTGCCTTCTGTTTGCTTACAGAGAGGTCCCACAAAAGGGGGTTGGCTGCAGCCCTTTTGAGCTTTTGTTTGGGCATCCTGTAAGAGGACCCCTATGTCTTGTGAAGGAAGGATGGGAGTTACTTCTCAAAAAGCCTAAGCTCGACATAGTGGACTATGTACTTGGTCTCCGTTCCAGGATGGCTGAGTATATGGAGAAGGCTTCTAAAAACCTTGAGGCTAGCCAAGAACTTCAGAAAGCTTGGCATGACCAAAAGGCTATGCTGACTGTGTACCAGCCAGGACAGAAAGTGTGGGTGTTGGAGCCAGTGGCCCCAGCAGCACTCCAGGACAAATGGTCTGGACCCCACACAATAGTTGAACATAAAGGAGAAGTCACCTACTTGGTGGACCTTGGGACTCCCAGAAGCCCCCATAGGGTGCTTCATGTCAACAGACTCAAAGCATTTGTCGACAGGGCAGACATGGGCTTGCTCATGGCTACAGATGAGGGGCAGGAGGAAGAGAGTGACCCTCTCCCAGACCTGCTTACTCAGAACCCTGATGATGGTTCAGTAGATGGTGTAGTCTTTGCTGACAGCCTCTCTGAACCTCAGCAACAGGACTGCAGACAAGTTCTTCAGTCCTTCAGACATCTGTTTTCCCTGACCCCAAGTCAGACAAGCTGGTGCACCCATGAGGTGGACACTGGTGACAGTCTGCCTGTCAAGAGTAAAATCTACAGGCAACCTGACCATGTCAGGGACTGCATTAGGACAGAGCTCCAAAAGATGTTGGAGCTGGGAGTTATTGAGCCCTCAGAGAGCCCTTGGGCCAGTCCAGTAGTCCTGGTGCCAAAACCTCACACCCAAGATGGTAAGAGAGAGATGAGGTTTTGTGTGGACTACAGAGGTCTCAATGCTGTCACCAGGACAGATGCCCATCCCATCCCCAGGGCAGATGAGCTCATTGATAGATTGGCTTCTGCCAAATTCTTGAGCGCATTTGACCTGACAGCAGGCTACTGGCAAATCAGACTAGCTGAGGATGCAAAAGCCAAGACAGCATTTTCGACCTCATGAGGACATTATCAATTTGTGGTAATGCCCTTTGGTTTGAAGAATGCACCTGCCACTTTCCAAAGGCTGGTGAATCAAGTTCTCACAGGACTGGATGACTATTGTGCAGCTTATCTAGATGATATTGCTGTCTTTAGCTCCACCTGGGAGGATCACCTGGTCCACCTGAGGAATGTTTTGGAGGCCCTGCAGAAGGCAGGCCTCACTATCAAGGCCACTAAGTGCCAGATAGGGCAGAGCAAGGTTGTGTACCTGGGCCACCTGGTAGGTGGGGGTCAGGTTCAAACACTGGAGAGCAAGATCCAGACCATCACAGACTGGACTCCTCCAATGACCCAGACACAGTTTGTTAAAAACTATGGGTCCATTGTGACACCACTGAATGATTTAACTTCCAAAAATATGCCAAAGAAAGTTCAGTGGACAGTTAGCTGTCAAAGGGCATTTGATGACCTGAAGCAGGCCATGTGTACTGCACTATTCTGAAAAGTCCAGATTACTCCAAAGAGTTCATAGTCCAAACAGATGCTTTTGAGTTGGGTGTGGTAGCTGTATTTTCACAACTGAATATAGATGGTCAAGACCAGCCATTGCTTTCATAAGCAGAAGTCTGACCCCTAGAGAGAAACGTTGGTCAGCTATAGAGAGGGAGACCTTTGCTGAGGTTTGGGCCCTGAAGAAGCTGAGGCCATACTTGTTTGGCACTCACTTCAAGATTCAGACCGACCACAAGCCCCTCCTATGGCTAAATCAGATGAAGGGTGAAAACCCCAAACTTCTTAGGTGGTTCATTTCCCTACAGGGGATGGACTTTACAGTGGAACATAGACCTGGGACTGACCATGCAAATGCAGATGGACTCTCCAGATATTTCCATTTAGAACATGAAGACTCAACTGGTCAAGGTTAGTTTAATGTCCCTAAGTTTGGTGGGGGGGGGGTTGTGTAGGAGAATAGGGTCTGCTTCCTATGGTCACCCCCACTTTTTGCTTTTGCTTCTCTGGTTTTCGACTTAAATGTGGCTGTGGGCCTGCTGATCAGACCCAGAGCCCAGATGCACTCTCTCTAAATTTACACCATGTACTCTAGGTACATCCACAAGTGGGAATTGGTTCACCTTATCAGCCCCTGTACAAATGTACCATAGGTGCCCAGGGCATAGGTGCAACCAAGGCCTACCAGGGGCTGCAGCATATATTATGCCACCCCTGGCTGGCCATCCAAACTGACACAACTGGCTGATCACTCAGCTGGGGCAAGGTCGTGTAATCACCCCTTGCTTAGGTATAGTATTCCTATATCTACTCTTATATATAGACACACAGTAACCTATAAGTCACTCCTATGGCAGGCCTTAACAATCCTGGAGGCAGAGTGCTTGGTTATGTGTGAGATGGTGCTCTAGCATGAGCTGAGCCTGTCTGCAGCTTTCGGAACCATGTCCTTATAGCTGTTCTATGATATCGCCATACCATATACTCTTAAGTGCATTATAATCCTCGCGGTTAAATGCTAACTTTTTGTTTGGCTTTCTCAAAACATGTTGTGTAAGGTGTCATACGCTTTGGAATACTACCCCCTCGCCAAGTATGGCGCCAAGGGTTGCATTCCACCCTTCTAGAGGGAGAAGACATGTTATTGCTGACTATCCCGGTTAAAGTTAACCAGAGCCCCAGCGTCACAAAATGGACGCTGCTGCCACCGACACAAGTCTGACCTCCTGCTGCTGGGAGTCCTTCCAGTCACAGAGGTTTGGACAATAGGTTTCCTGCCTGGAGAGGTGCGAGCACCACCCCAGACAGGACTTTGTGTATTGGGACAGGGAGGGCTGAATAGAATGAGACACTGCCTGGAGCACACAAGGTGCTCCATGCATACCCCAGTTCAAACCGGTTGCTGGGGCACTCCAGCCCCAGCTCTGGCGCGAAACTGGACAAAGGAGAGGGGGTGTAACCACCCCCCTTCCTGGTCCCACCCATAGGAGGGACCTAGAAAGTAATCCAGCCCCTTTTAGTTGTATAAAGGTAGGAGCTGAGTCCTGAGACTTTAGATTAATCCTGAATCGAAACTTGACACGAAAATCTGGACCTTCGACATTCTGCTGAAGCTGAAGACTGAAGAATCTCCCTTGTGGCCAAGGAGTGACCACCCTGGGCAACCAGGCACCATCCAGCAAATCAACGGCTTGCTTTGTCGACGTTCCCGCCGGAACCCGAGCACAGAGCCTGACAAGACCCAGACTTCCAGACCTCTCTGAGATCTCTCTTCACGTCTACAGCATAGCTGAGATCCATGGAGGCGACGAGACACGTGGGACCGGACATCTTGAAAAGCCTGCAACTTGCTACCTGTGCAGCTTCTGAGGCAACCTCGAAGTTTTGCCCTAGAGATTGAGAAACCCCGATACCGAGCTCCATCTGCGACGAAGATCAGCCCCCCACACTCCACGAGTCCTGCGTGGGGCCCTTCTGCTTGTGTTCTGCTAGACGCGTTGTCCGGTTGCTGGCCCGTTGGCTAGTAGCCTCTGTGACGACAATCCTTTTTTCCACCTCGCTGGTCTGGTTGCTCCAGACAGGCCCTTGCTTCCCTGCAAAGGTGAAGCACCTCAGACCTTGCTGGTCTGCACCAGAAGCCTTTGTTGTATCCTGCATGGGTTGCCTTTGCCAAGGCTTGTTGACTCCAATCCGGACGTCGACCCCTCCAGCTGCGAGATCCTTTGTGGGACAGCTCCTCTCCAGTGCCTGGTCGCCCTCGACGCCTCCTGGTCCGCGTGGCTGCAAAGACAAGCTTCAAGACAGCACCTGATTGCTCCTCAACGTCGTCTGGTTCCTTCCTGGTTCCACCCGGTCACTGGCTAGTGACCCAGACTCTGTCCCCTCTGCTTTCAGGTCCTCTTCATCTTCGATCTACCCTTGGATCCAACCGTACATCTTCCTCCTGGTCGCCTGCAGCATCTTTCTTCAAAGGCTCCATAGGCTTCAACAGCGAAACCCGACACATCTTCACACCTATGCACCCGCCGTCCGTGGGTGAGGTAACGCGAGTACTTCGGTGCTCCCAAGGGTATTGACTTTTCAAGTGTCTAGGTTTTTAGTTGTTTTCTCCTAGCTAAACCGGAAGTGTCCTAGATCCTTCTAAATCTAACTTCTAAGTTCCCATTGACTTGCATTGACTCACGCGTGTGTGTAAAGACACTGCACGCGCCGCCTGTGGGCCTCCTACTTCTAAACTAAGGTTCAGATAGTGTAGCCCCAGCGATTCTCTAGGCCCTAGGCCTTTCCTTTTCTTGTAATGTGGTACTTATACCACTTTCTTAATATATGGTTTGCTTCGCCCCTAGGGCCTAACCGTAAATTGTGCAACTTAACGTATTCTGACTAAGTATCTTGTTATGTGCTTTGGCCTCTGATCTCATAAAGAGTTCAGAGGAGTGTGTTATTAAATAAATACATATATATTTTATATATATCCTGTGTGGTGTCCTTTCATTTTATATTCAAGGGGTTACATATGGTAAAACAGCTGGCTTTACACGCCCTCAAGAGTCTTTTAGCCTAAGACTGTTCTGTCCACGCTACCACTAGGATAGCTGGTCTATAAGGTTGACTTACAGCCATCACCATAAGGGTTGTTTGGACTGGTGCAAGGTGTTCACTAGAATAGTGAACATCATATACCAGGCCAACTTCTCACAGCTCCCACTTGGGCTTGTCAACTGTGGTTTACCACACTATTAGAACGGTCAGTAGTTCCACACCAAAAACTGCACCTCACTTCTATCCTTCTCACAGAGAACCATGGAGAAATCAGACATCCAAACCCAAGAAGCTCAAAGTAGCAATCTGGCTCCTGAAGTCATAGAGTTTCTACCACCAGATTGTATGACAATTCTTAAAGAAGCAAGGGAGCCCACCACTTGAGCATGTTATGCAGCAAAGTGCCTTCCGGCTGTAGGAAGATGGCTCTGTATATACTATACCAAAGTAAGTGAGGTATAGTGTGCACAGAGTCCAGTGGAACCCCAAAGTTAGGCAGAGGTAAAGGTAGATAGCAACTTACTCTCTATTTGTGGTAGTGTGGTCGACCAGTAAGGCTTTATCAGAGGACAGTGTTAAGCATTTGTTGTACACACTCAATCAGCAAATTATGTCACACACTCAAAGACTGAACTTCAGACCAATTGTTTTTGTATAAAATTACTCTTTTAGTTATTTTATTTCCTAGAACCAAGCAAGCCTGGCACAGGTAAGTGATACGTACTTTGCAGTAAATATACAGATTGTAACACAGTTTGGATTGCAATTGTAAATGTACTTTGATTTGATTACAATAGTGTGACTGATAATGCAATGCCTTTCAAAATACAGTACATATACTTTGTATCGTTTTGAGTAAAATTACTGGTAAGTTACTTTTCAATCAATCAATCAATCAATCAATCATTATTATATTTGTAAAGCGCACCACATACCAGTGAGGGTCTCAAGGCGCGCGGGGGAGGGGGGGTTCTACTGATCGAAGAGCCAGGTCTTGAGGAGTCTTCTGAAGGCCAGCACGTCCTGGGTCTGCCGTAGGTCGGGGAGCGTGTTCCAGGTTTTGGCGGCGAGGTAGGAGAAGGATCTGCCGCCAGCTGTGGTTTTCCGCGGATGCGTGGCACTGTGGCGAGGGCGAGGTTGGCAGATCGGAGGCTGCGGGTGGGGGTGTAGAAGCTGAGTCGGTCGTTGAGGTATGCCGGTCCGGCGTTGGGTATGGCTTTGTGTGTGTGGATGAGGAGTTTGAAGGTGATCCTCTTGTCGACGGGGAGCCAGTGTAGGCCTCTTAGAAGGGGTGCGATGTGGCTGCGTCGGGGGGCGTCGAGGATCAGTCGTGCCGAGGCGTTCTGGATGCGTTGCAGCCGTCTCAGGAACGTGGTTGTTGTTCCTGCGTGGAGGGCGTTCCCGTAGTCCAGTCTGCTGGTGTCGAGGGCCTGGGTGACGGTTTTCCTTGTGTTGGAGGGGATTCATTTGAAGATCCTGCGGAGCATTCGGAGGGTGTGGAAGCAGGACGCGGAGACGGCGTTGACTTGCTTGGTCATGGAGAGGGCGGAGTCAAGGATGACTCCCAGGTTGCGCGCGTGGTCGGTGGGTTCTGGGGCAGTTCCTAGCGATGTAGGCCACCAGGAGTCGTCCCAGGCTGATTTGGTGTGGCTGAGGATGAGGACCGCTGTCTTGTCTGAATTCAGCTTCAGCCTGCTGTCCTTCATCCATTCAGCAACGGCCTTCATTCCTCTGCGGAGGTTGGTTTTGGCGGTGTGGCGGTATTCGGTGAGGGATATGATCAGCTGGGTGTCGTCGGCGTAGGAGATGATGTTGAGGCTGTGTTGTCGTGCGACGTGTGCGAGTGGAGCCATGTACATATTTAACAGCGTCGGGCTGAGGGAGGATCCCTGTGGAATCCCGCAGATGATCTCTGCGGTCTCGGAGCGGAAGGGTGGGAGGCGGATGCTCTGAGGCGGACTTTTGAGATTACTTTTCTTACACAGTGTAGTATACCTGGATACTAGACTGGGACACTTTCTGTAAACGGGTAAGTAAAATAGTTTGTTATTTAGTACAATTTTAAAGAATTTCTTAGATTTTCAAACTCCACACTTTTTTTTCCAAGAAAAACAGTCAATGTTATCCTATGGAGGAAAATAGTGTTATCGGTTTTGTTAGTGGGATTTGAGGTTCTGGGGTAGGCTCAGGGGTCCCCCAGGGTCAGGGGTGCACTCTCGTTACACCCTCAGCGGCACCAGGGCAGCCGGGCACAGAGTGCTGAGGCCCAATGTTATCCAACGGACGTTAGGGGGCCACTGGTTGGTGGCTGCTGACGAGCAAGCCACTTGGTTTGTGGGAGCAAAACTCCTGGACTTTAGCTCAGGGCAAATGGGGAAACAAAGTAGCACCAAAGGTGCACCCTCAGCGGCAATAGGGCGGCCGAGTGCAGGGTGCTGTTTTGACGTCGGGCGCCCTGTTGTTTGCAATGGGGAACCTCCGGTTTGCAAAGACACGGCAGTCTCTGGGACGAAAGGTCTTCTGGGTGCAACCACCACTTGAAGAGGTAAGTTGGGCTGTGTGGGGTTGGTTAGGTACTGTCAGTTGGGCCACCCAAGGCCGTGGGACGTCTGGTGCAGGGGTGCCTTTTGGGGTTGAATCTTCGTACCAGCTCCTGGTCGTGGTTGGGGGGACCTTCTGGATTTAGGCTGCAGACATCGACTGGAGGCTTGAGGCAGGTCAGGGGTCACTGGATCTCGGGTCAGGATCGCTGGGGAGACCTCCTTGTAGTGTTTGCCCACTCGAGCTGAGGCCGTGGACAGTGGGTGCAGAATGGTGATTATTCGATGTTTTCTGCCGGGGCCAGAGGTGGTTGAACAAATCTGGTGTTCTAGGGAGACACATTCTTAGTAGTTGAAGGCAGGCAGGTCCTCCGTGGTTTTTGAGGTTGCTGGCTGCAGGGCACACCAGGATTTCGCAGGAACAGGTTCGAGGTGGAGACGGGCCTGTAGGGCTGGAGCCAAGTCAGTGGGTGTCTTACCTCTTGTTTGCTTCGGCACGGCTGTTCTGTCCTTTTTCTTCTTTTCTTGTTGCAGGTTCTTGTCTGAGGAAGCAAGGATCAGGGGTACTAGATTTAGGGGTGTTACAGGTAGGTAAAAGGTTGGTACCATTTGGGTCCCTTACCTGGGGTGGACACCCCCTATTATGCCACCCTCCAGTGGGAGTGGGCGTCATAAGCCTTTCCCTGGTTGGCGGAGTCCCCCCATCTGCAAGAAGGTGGGGACTGAGAGTTGTGCTTCTCCTCGCCTCCCCCACCTGAGGAGTGGAGTTGGCAGAGGTGGGCACGTCTCTCTTCCTCACTTGTTTTTCCCTCCGGTTCTCCCGCCCAAAGTGGGGACCAGTTGCTGGAAGCCTAGGGAAGCTCACAAAGGTGGCAAGCCTTTGAAACTTCCCCTTCGTGGTCCCTGCCCATTCTGGGGGAGGAGGCTTGGCACCTCATCCCAGGATGTGCATTGTTTCAGGCCCCCGAGAACAGCAGGCTCTCGACCCAGGGGTCCAGAAACATGTCTGTGGTGGCAGTTGAAAGCAGCCACTCAGTCTGGACACTAGTGGTAGGTTAGTTTTCAGGGGGCTATTTCTAAGATTCCCTCTGTGTGCATTTTTCATTAAATCCCACACTGGCATCAGTGTGGGTTTGATGTGCTGAGAAGTTTGATATTAAACTTCTCAGTTTTCAGTGTAGCCATCATGGTGCTGTGGTGTTCGTAATGACAAACTCCCAGCACCATATACTCTTAATGGCAGCACTGCACTTACAATGTCTAAGAATAGACTTGGACATTGTAGGGGTACAGGGCTCGTGCACTTGTACCCTCACCACCGGTTTAGTGCACCCAGCTAGAGGGGTGACTGATCTATGCCAGGGCAGTGAGTTGTAGGCATGGCACACAGGGATGTGTGCCATGGCGACTCTTCACTTTGTTCTGCACCAAAACACACAGCTCGCAAAGGCTGTGTGTGTGGGTGTGTGAAGGTACAGGACCTCTAAAGGTGGCACAATAAGTGCTGCAGCCCTTAGAGGCCTTCTCTGGTCACAGTGCCCAGGGTACCTGTTGTAAAATTTACCAGGGGCTGACCTGTGGCCAGATATGCGAATTGGGTTTTGGCTTCAATGCAGTTTTAGGGAAAGGACATAGGCCCTGGGTACCTGGTTAGCAGGAACCCAGGGCGCCCTCAGTCAAAGCACATCAGCAATTCAGCAAAACGTGGAGGCAACCATTCAGAAAGAGGGCACTTTGTCACACCGGCTCAGCACGAAATACTCTGACAAGCATTCCTGCTCGAGGCCGAGTCGGCCAAAACCCACCTCTGAGCCGGACCCTTCGGGCTCTAAACATAAAATAGGCTCGGAGACAAAACCTTCAACACTGAAACCAAGGAAACATTCCTCGGAGCTGAAATCTTCTGCATCGAAAGGACATTCCAACTCCACACTGGTGCGGAAAATTACACAGATGACAATACCGCAATCGGATCCAAGCATGGACATTGTACCACCCAAATCGGATCAGAAACAGAAAAACTCTATATTAATCCGGATACTGGACATATTCACGCTAAAACGCCATACAAACACAAGCTTCCGGATGACGACAGCTCTAAAATTCCATTGAAGAAGAAAAATGTGGAAACGTGTCCTTTCCATACATACCTTCACCTCCTCCTCCTCCTCTTCCTCCTCCCTCTCTGACACAATTTGATCCATTACACATTACACCTAGGTAATCTCCTCTACCTCACCCTGATTCAGATGACACAGATGATGATGACACACAATAGCCAATAGATCCTTGGACGGATTATACCGTGGATCCTCCACAAGATACAGACCCAGATCTTTACCCTGCCTAACCATCTCCACGAGATGACAATCTATCATGTCAGGAGCTTATTGCCAGAGCGGCACACTACCAAGTGGTAGAGGTCCATAAAGAGTTCTTAGAGGATGATTTCCTCTTAGAAACTCTAGCAACACATAAATCCAATCAGACACTGCCAATGCTTAAAGGTATGTTAAGCCACACAGACGACATCTTTAAAGACCCTATACGTACTAGGATCCTCACTCCTAGAGTGGATGAAAAATACAAACCTTCCCCAACAGACCCTATTTGTATTAAGGGTAAGTTGCCACTGGACTCTGGTGGTATCCAATGCTTGAAAGTGAGCTAATTCTCAAGCATCTGGGATGCTCCTCCCCCAGATAAGGAGTCCAAACTAATTGACACTTCTGGCAAATGTGTAGCTGCGCAAGCAGCTAATCATTGGCGTATTACTATCACCCAAGGTCTCCTTGCAAGATATGATAGAGCCCACTGGGACAAAATAGAACAACTTCTACAGTTTCTCCCAGATGAACATAAGGCCAAAGCACGAGACTTAGTTCAGGATGGTAAACTCATTTTGAACACCTCCATTAAATGCATTCTAGATGCAGCCGATATTGCAGCTAGAGGGATAAATACAAGCATCCTACTCAGGAGACATGCCTGGCTATGTCTTTCAGGGTTTAAACCTTAATTACAGCAATGTATTCTAAACATACCCTTTGACAAAAAACATCTTTTTGGCCTTGAAGTTGATCAAGCGCTCGAAAGGATGAAAAAAGATACAGATGTGGCTAAATCCATGGGCTTGCTTCAGTCACCCTCTAACAGCGGTTCCTTTCGGCGCCCTTTTTACAGGGAAGGGTTCAAATCCACAGGGACAGACCAAAACACTTCCTCTTAACAAAACATTTCTCAATCATCCTTTACAAAAGGTTTTTTCAGAGGAGGATACAGGGGAAACAGTCCAAGCGACAGAGGTAAAAACACCACACCCCGCAAATCTCCTTCCCCAAATAAGCAGTGATTTCCCCAAACTTCCCTCCGACTATTCCATACCGGTCAGAGGAAGACTTCAACACTTTCTCCCCATTTGGGAATCAATAACAACCGAGAAATGGGTGATTGGACTGATCCAACATACTTATTGCCCGGAGCTTACCAACAACCCTCCACAAACATTCCACCTCAATATCACAAATTGTCAACAGACCACCAGCACTTGCTTCAACAAGAAGTGTAATCTCTTACTCAAAGGGGCTAGAGAACCAGTCCCACTTCAGCACCAAGGGTCGGTGGTTTATTCCCTTTACTTTCTAATTCCCAAAAAGGACGGCTTATTAAGACCTATTCTAGATTTCAGAGAGTTAAACAAATCCATACTGTCAGAGCACTTTCACATGGTGACTCTGCAACAGATACTTCCTCTTTTACAACAAGTTGACTTTGTCTACTTTGGATCTAAAAGACGCCTACTTTCACATTTCAATTCATCCAGCTCATCGCAAATACCTAAAATTTGTGAAGGCAGGCAAACATTACCAGTTCAAGGTACTTCATTTGGCGTCACCACAGCCCCCAGTGTTCACCAAATGTTTTGCACCTTATTAAAGCAGGCACTTACCGGAACTGTGTACTACACACTGGGGTAACCGTACACTAACCCTGGGCGTAGTTTGCTGGTAGTGCTACGCGAAGTACACTTCGCACTACGCGAGCTACGCAAACTGTGTAGTGCACTGTGCAAAATGCTGTTTGCACTGATTGCACAGTGCCGGATGCTTGTCCGCACTGTGCAATCAGTGCAAACCGCATCTTGCACAGTGCAAGCGGTTGTTTTCTGCCGCTCGAGTAGATTTCTACTCGAGAGGCAGCTTTCTCAACGCGGACTGGTAGTTTCTCATTGCGAGAGGTCGTGAGCATACGCGACCACACGCAATGAGAAACCTGACCTCCCCGCGTTGAGAATCTCGCCGGGAAGTTCATTTTCCACACTCGCGATCGGCAACTTGATGTTGAGGACCACGGGCAAGCAAAAAATGACTGCTACGCTATGCGTGTTTGCACTGTGTTACGTGCAATTCACGTAGTGCAAAGTAGCTCAAACTACGCGAGCGTAGTGTAGTACTTCGCCCAGGGTTACCGTACACCTACTTCATCAGTTAGGTTTCACAATCAATGCTGTACATAAAACTCTAGTTCAGGCCCTAATCCTCAGCCGCCTGGACTATTGCAATGCCCAACTGATCTCTGCAAGGGAATCCTCTCTTACTAAATTGCAAGTAGTTCAAAATACCGCGGCCTGACTGGTGACCAATGCCCCTCCCAGAACCACATCTACCCCACAACTTAAAAAACGTCACTGTCTCCCAGTGAAAAAGAGAATAAAATTCAAAATCTGCTGCATGTTTTACAAATCCTTAAACAACATGGAATCCAACTATCTGACTAAAAAGCTGGTCAGATATGTGCCACCCAGAACCCTGCAGTCGAGCCACCAAGGACTCCTCCATATCCCTCGCTTCAAACTAGCACGCATGGGCGGTGAAGCATTCTCCCACATTGCCCTGCACTACTGGAACCAACTCCCACTCCAATTGCGCCAATGTTCCAACTTATTGGCCTTCAGAAAGCTGCTGAAAATGGCACTGTTCTAACCTATCTCATTGAGTCGGCCACTAGTAGTCACAGTGCGGAGATACCGCGATGGGGGTGATTCGGGCGCTATAGAAATCATATAAATAAATGCACAAAAATCTCATCTGTGCCCTGCGCAAGTGCAATCCTATCCAGGATCTTCCCTTAAAGCTCTAGCCTCTCCCAGTGTAGCCTGGATTCACAATATTCAGGCCACAATACTACACTTTCACCCCAATCAAATATTACAACCAGAGTTTTTATGAAGGTGGTGGGAATGATGGCATCCTGCATTGCAATCGTACCTCATGCAAGGCTACATATGCCTCCTCTGCAGGAATGTCTAGGGCGTCAGTGGAATCAGTCACTGGGTCAATTAATCTATCTAGTGTTGGTAGTTGGCTGCACCCATCGCTCTCTGCAGTGGTGGAACCCTCAAACCTTATCAGAAGGGCCGCCCTTCTTAGACCTGATTCCACAGACTACTGACAGCAGACACATCTATAACCGGTAGGGGTGCTCATTTCCAACATCACTCAGTACAAGGGCTGTGGCCAGACAATCACAAACGTCTCCACATCAACTACCTGGAACTTCTAGCGGTGTTTCTAACACTCAAAACATCGCTGACATGTCTGTGCGGACTAAGACAGTTTTGCGTAGGTGAATGTGGAAAGCTTTATCTGCAGAAACAGGCACAAAGCAGTTGGAATTGGGCAATTCATCACAGAATTTATCACCTAGCAGAACACCTAGCAAAAGTGGATGTTCAAATTGCCGACCTGCTCAGCAGACACAGACGGCAAGTTCATGAGTGGAAACTTCATCCCCAAGTTCTTCTCCCTTACTTTCAACAATGGGGATTTCCACAAATAGATTTGTTTGCTACAGTCAACAACACAAAATGCCCTAACTTTGCGTCCAGGTCCACACACCATCTTTCCAAGGGCAATGCTATATGGATGAATTGGTCAGGAATATTTGCGTACGCTTTTCCACTTCTCCCACTAATTCCATTACTTGTTCGGAAGCTCAAACAAACATCCCTCACATTGATATTAGTAGCACCCTCATGGGCTTGTCAACCTTGGTACATCACCCAGTTAGAACTGTCAGTGAAGCCACATCAAAAGGTACATCTCACACCCGGTCTCCTCACTCGGAGCCATGGAGAAATAAGACGTCCAAATCCCAGGGAACTCAACCTAGCGATTTAGCTCCTGAAGTCATAGAGTTTGGTTATTTACAGTTGCCACCAGACTGTATGAATATTCTCGAAGAGGCTAGAAAACCTACTACTAAAACATGTTATGCAGCAAAATGGAAACGGTTTGTTATCTATTGTAATAACAACATCAATCCACTTGATGCATCTGTACAAAATATAATTTGTTACCTGTTGCATGTACAGCAATGTAAATTGGCTTACACATCCATCCGTTTACAACTAGCAGCGGTAGCTGCATACTTGCAAAATAATCAACACTTATCTCTGTTCAGAGTACCAGTGATCAAAGCCTTCATGAAAGGATTAAAAAGGGCGGTACCACCAAAAGTTCCCCCTGCACCAGAGTCAAACCTAAACATAGTCCTTACAAGGCTAATGGGTCCACCTTTTGAACCAATGCATAAATATCAGTTACAATTCCTCTCACGGAAGGTTGGTTTCTTCATAGCAATAACCTCACTAAGGAGAGTTGGTGAACTACAGGCATTAACTATACAAGACACTTTCTTTCAACTTCACAAAGATAGGGTGGTTATCCGAACCAATCCTAAATTTCTCCCTAAAGTAGTTTCTGCCGTTCATATCAATCAATCAGTTGTTACCTGTGTTCTTTCCTCAACCTGATTCTGTATCAGAACAAGCTCTACACACACTTGATGTTTGACGAGCTATACTATATTATGTAGAAAGAACCAAAGAATTTCGGAAAACAAAGCAACGATTTGTTGCTTTTTCTCCACCACACAAAGGCAATACCATATCTAAGTCCGGTAATGCAAGATGGATTGTAAAAAATATCTAAACAGGTTATGCCAAAGCAAAAATAACTTTGAAAATACCCCCTAGAGTACATTACACTCACAAAATATGGGCTACTATGGCCTTCTTAGGGAATTTTCCCCTAGCCAACATCTATAAGGGAGAAAAATGGTCTACATCGCACACATTCACCAAACACTATTGTGTAGATGTGTTTGCGAGACAACAAGCTATTGTAGGCCAAGCAGTTCTTCAAGAACAATTTACTTACCTTCGGTAACGATATATCTGTAAGAGACATAGATTAGTTATAGGTTCCTTACCTTAAAATTACCCCCAGGCGTCAGACTGGATCCGGAGAATTCTTTTGTCAGCAGTACCTCTGCGCGTCGAAGGGTGGCGTCGGTTGGCTCCGCTTTGTCATTGGCATCGTGGTCGCCGGGATGACGTCACGGTTAGCTACTTAAGCACCGCCATCGCGCGCTGACGTCAGGCCTTATACCAGACATTCCACTCCAGAAGCGCAGAGCCATGCAAGACACTGGCCACTGTTGCACAAAACTAGGGCCCTGAAAGGAAGTCCTTAACCCTAGAACTCAGTTCGCAGAACTGGGAGGATGGGTGGGGCGGTAAGGAATCTATAACTAATCTATGTCTCTTACAGATATATTGTTACCGAAGGTAAGTAAATGTTTCATCTGAAAGAGAAAATTAGTTATAGATTCCTTACCTTACAATAGATACCCCAGCAATACCACCCCCGGAGGTGGGTCTGCGAACCAAGTTCACACCAGAAAGTCCCAAAGAACAGAACGGCCAAGTTCATCCGCCCTGGCGGAATCTGCCAGGTGTTGAACCACCAGAGATATGCCCTGATGTCCCAGCCATGTCCAGAGACGGAGAGCCTCTTGACATAGGGTCCACTACTGCACCCCGCCCTGTTTGTTGCAGTACCACATGGCGGTGGTGTTGTATGTGAACACCTGCCCCACTCTTCCCTGGACAAAGGGAAGCAAGGCTTTTAGTGCAAGACGGATCGCCCGCAGCTGGAGAAGGTTGATGTGGAGCCCGGACTCAGCCGGAGACCAGAGACCTCTGATCTCTGCCTCTCCCATGTTTGTGCTCACCCCAGAAGTGACGCATCCGTCACTACTGTGAACTCAGGTTGGGGAAGGGAGAGGGATCTGCCGTTGACCCAATCCTGGTTCGTTAGCCACCACTGCAATTGTCATGCAGTGCCCTCCACGGTCTGAACGCAATCAGACAGATTCCCCTGATGCTGTGCCCACTGGAACGTCCGGTCCCACCGCAGAGCCCGCATATGCCACCTGGCATGATCTACCAGCAGGATGCCATGAGGCCCAGCAGCCTCGGGCCATTCTGACCGAAACCCGGGCTAGAGGCTGAAAGATTGTAATCATAGCCTGAATATCCCGGACTCGCTGCTCGGGAGGATATGCCAGAAACTGTGGTGTGTCCAGAACCGCTCCGATGAAAAGGAGCTTCTTAGAGGGAGTCAGGTATGACTTAGGCACGTTTATAGTGAACCCCAGCGAGTGCAGGAGGTCCGCTGTAGTCTGGAGGTGGGAGACGATTACCTGAGGTGAGCCCGCCTTTGAAAACCAGTCGTCATGATAGGGAAAGACTGGAACCCCTGATCTCCACAGATTAGTTTCAACCAACGCCATCCCCTTCGTGAATACCTAAATGTGCCATGGTAAGGCCAAAGGGGAGCACGTTAAACTGAAAGTGCTCGTGGCCTACCGAGAACCGCAGGTAACGCCTGCGGGCCGGCCGGATGGGGATGTGAAAATAAGCATCCGGCAAGCCCAGCACTACCATCCAGTCTCCAGGGTTGAGGGCAGACAAGACGTGAGCTAGCGTCAACATTTTGAACTTCCTAAGTGAGTGACTTTACTGAGATCCAAGATAGGACGCAGACCTTTGTCCTTCTTGTGCACCAGAAAGTAGTGGAAATAGCAACCACGACCTACTTCTGGGACAGGAACTCACTCGATGGCTCCCTTGGCCAGGAGAGCCATAACTACCTGTTGGAGAAGGGCCAGATGATGCATCCGACATGCAGTGGTACTGAGGTGGCATAGCTGGGGGGCATAGTCTCCAAGGGGAGGGAGTAGCCCCTTCGGACTATTTGCAAAACCCACCTGTCTGACGTGTTGATGCGCCAATGGGGAGGTGATGGCAAATCCTGACGCCCACTGGCGATTGGTGGCCCTGAAAGGTCAGACTAGGAGGGTTTGGAGGCTGCTGCAGAGGGGGTGGTGGTGGACTGGCACACTCACTGGCCCCGCAGGGCAAGACGGCTTGTGCCAACCGGTGGCTCTGGGCGGCGCGTGGTGGCGACAACTCGTATCCAGCCTGTGAAAGCAGAGATTAATTGTTTCCGTTGTGAGATAAGCCTTATGTATTATGTAGTAGTGAATTAGCTGGAATCTGGCGTTAAGGGGGACACTAGAATCATATTGCATTCCCCAGATGTGCATTGGCGAGCCAGATCTGTCTCCGAGCGGCTTCACAGGGAGTTCAAATCCGTAGCAGTCTGCAGACGGAGCGCCCCTGCAAACCACCGAGTAAGATGACGCCCCTCTCCCGTGACATGTAGGTATTCAAGTGTGCTGTGTGTTTGTGGCTCTTATGTAATATCTCCCCAGTGGCGTTGCAATGTGCCAGTCCAAAAGGCATGGCTAATTAAATATTCAGGTGGCATTCCTTCCTCCTCTGTTACGGTGTTGTAGGACATGAGTATGCCATCCCAATAGCGGTCACCAAATGTATAAATGCCTGTTGCATGTCATGCTGTGAGTTCAGCCGGGAGCATCTTCTTGTTGCCTCTACGCATACCCAATAATGGGATTGCTGGAGCGTATGGTGTAACATGTTTCATGAGGGATAAACAGCGACAAACGCAGTGGTAGGCCACTTGTAACAGCGAAAGGAGAGTCCTGAATGTTTTAGTGCAGGGGTGGAACAGTCATAGAAGAGTATCTAGTCTATAGGAAGTGCCATGCACTACCATGTCCGATAGGTATAACCCCGCCACACAACGGGCCACCCACTGTATTTGGGATGCTAGATAGTAATGTTCTAGGTTGGGCACCGCTATTCCTCCCTGAGCTGACGGTAAATACAGCTACACATGTGCCAATCTACAGCGTGATGTGTTCCATATTAGATCACAAAGCATACGCTCAATGGAGTGAAAAAAGGAGGGTGGTAGGTACAGCAGTAGATTAGTAAAATAATACAAAAACAGCGGAAGTACCACCATCTGGTAACCGCAACCCTCTCCCCTCTACTGAAAGAGCTAGCATCTTCCAAAAGTTTATTTGTGACGTAAAAGAGTTAAGAGCCCTAGTGAGATTGCCATCCAGTTAAGTCTTGGTCATTATGATAAATCCGGACACCCAAGTACCTAAACCTAGTCAGCTGCCAAGTAACTGGGCATAACAATGAGTGCTGGATCTGGTGTGTGGGGGAAAAAAGGGCACATGCATGATTTCCCCCAGTTGACACGTAGTCCAGACAGGCGTGCAAAAAGTTTAACACCTTCGCTGCGGCGGCTATTCCGCCGCAGCGCTAAGGGGGCGGGGGGCGCGCGCGCGCCCATGCTGGTGACGGAACCGCTCCGTTACCAGCCTCGGTTGAGCTGTGCTCATGACGGAGCGGTTCCGTCATGGCCCCGCCCGCTCAATAGAACGCGCCGCGCAGGTGCGAAATCAGCGCCGCGCAGGTGCGAAATCAGCGCCGCGCAGGCGCGTCGGGCGGGCCATGACGGAACCGCTCCATCATCAACACAGCGCTACCGTGGCTGATGACGGAGCGGTTCCGTCATCAGCGCGGAAGGAGTTAAGGATGCTAGGTATTGACATCTTTGATATACAACAACAGATCATCCGCATATACCAACTTTGCATGCCCATAGTTCTGCAGAGGCACGTATGGCTCGGGCTAAGGGGTCAATGGCCAATGAGAAAAGAAGGGAAGAAAGAGGGCAGCCTTGTCTGGTGCCCCTACACACTTTTATTAGTTTTGAGACAGATTCCAGTCTCAGCCTGTACGGTCGGTCTGTCATATAGAAGCTTAACCAAATTAAGAAAGAGAGGAAGGGTCACTCAATGGTATCAAACGCCTTCTCTAGATAGAGCACTAAGCACCCAGATCATGGTCAGTGGTGGGGGGGCATATTGCATTATGCGGAAAAAGTCAGCGCAGATTGAAAGAGGTGGTGCACGCCGGAACAAACCCATTTTGATCGCTATGTATAGAATAGGGTACCAGTGGGTCCAATATCTCCACTAACACCCCAGCCAAAATCTTGTAATCTGCATTTAGTAGTGCCAATGGGCGGTAGGACCCCAGTTGGGAAGGGTCTCTGTCAGGCTTCGGTAAAGTTACTAGAGTGGCCTTACAGAGGGAGTCTGGTAGATGTGAGGAGTGGAATGCCTCATCATACACCCTTTGAAAGATGTAGGGCCAGAAGTTCCACATACACTTTATGAAACTCAGATGGTAAGTCGTCTGGGCCTAACTCCTTCCTAGAAGCAAGGGCGCACATCGCTACCTGAATCTTAGCAGGTGTAATGGGGGTGTCCAAATTTAATTATGGATCTTTGGTCAACTTAGAAAAAGGAAGGCTTTCTAAAAAGGAACATATTTCCGATTCAGACACCTCTAGTGTTGATTGGTACAGCTTCGTTAAATGGTGGACCATCTCCTCATGTATTTCATGTTGTGTAGAACACATTATGCCTCCAGGAGACATCAGCGCAGTAATAGGTTGTACCTGCCATTCCTGTGGGATCAGCCAGGCAAGAAGGGTTACCGAACGGTCAGTTTTTACGTTTATCCTAACTGAGTGTACTGTATAGTTCAGGCATCATCAGCGCAGATTGAAAGAGGTGGTGCACGCCGGAACCAACCCATTTTGATCGCTATGTATAGAATAGGGTACCAGTGGGTCCAATATCTCCACTAACACCCCAGCCAAAATCTTGTAATCTGCATTTAGTAGTGCCAATGGGCGGTAGGACCCCAGTTGGGAAGGGTCTCTGTCGGGCTCCGGTAAAGTTACTAGAGTGGCCTTATAGAGGGAGTCTGGTAGATGTGAGGAGTGGAATGCCTCATCATACACCCTTTGAAAGATGTGGGGCCAGAAGTTCCACATGCATTTTATGAAACTCAGATGGGAAGTCGTCTGGGCCTAACTCCTTCCTAGAAGCAAGGGCGCACATCGCTCCCTGAATCTTAGCAGGTGTAATGGGGTGTCCAAATTTAATTGTTGATCGTTGGTCAACTTAGAAAATGGAAGACTTTCTAAAAAGGAACATATTTCCGATTCAGACACCTCTAGTGTTGATTGGTACAGCTTCGTGAAATGGTGGACCATCTCCTCATGTATTTCATGTTGTGTAGAACGCATTATGCCTCCAGAAGACATCAGCGCAGTAATAGGTTGTACCTGCCATTCCTGTGGGATCAACCAGGCAAGAAGGGTTACCGAACGGTCAGTTGTGACGTGTATCCTAACTGAGTGTACTGTATAGTTCAGGCATCGCAGCCATTCGAACAGGGTCGTATCTGTTTTCTTTGCGTCCGCCAGTTCCAAATTACAAGAAGATACGGCGGGAGAGTGTGTCTCAAATTTCAGTAAAGTTCGCTCCACCTTCAACAGTTTGTTCTCCACTTGCTTCCGCATACCTCAACCCAGACTCAGGCAACATCCCCTCAGTTTCAACTTTATTGCAATGGCAGTAACAAGAGATTCGCGGTAGGGGAGATCCTCCAGCATGGCAGGCTGCAAACTCCAAGTGGGAACTGTCGAGGATCGTGTGTCACAAACAACTGTTATGTATTGCAGATTGTGGTCTGAATGGGTGTGGCCAAAGTAATACAAAGTATGACAGAGGGTAGTAAATTGGGCGTGCATAGAATCTAAATGGACATATAATGCATGTTGTGAAGAGTAAAAATAATACACTTGTGTCATGGGATTGCAATGTCTCCATATGTCCACCAATCCCCACCGCTGTGTCCAATCGCCCAGTATCAAGGCATTACTAGAGACCGCCGTGTAACGCAGTGGGGGAAAGGAGCAGTCTAAGTCCATGTCCAGGACACTATTAAAGTCTCCGCCTATCAACCACGGTAGGTCGCACTACTTGGAGAGAATCTGTGATAATGACCTGAGGGAGCCCTGCTCAACATGGCATATATGTTACCCAGCAGGAGGTGACTACCATCAAGTCTTCCTCTGAGGAAGATGTACCTGCCCTTGGTATCCGTCCCCACCCCTCTATCAAGAAAGGAGTGCCAGGGTGAATCCAAATAAACACTACACAGGCATATAAGGAAACATTTGTGGCAAATACTTGCCCCCTCCATCTACGTTGCAGCTTAGATGCTTCTAAATGTGTTAGGTGCGATTCTTGCAGTAAGGTGATTTGAACATTATGTCTTTTGAGATATGAGTATATTGTATATCGGTGGGAGGGGGTACGCAGGTCTCGAACTTTCCAGGTGATAATACATTGAGTTGTCATGTTATGCCTGTGTGGTAGGGTATGAAGCACCAAAGACTAAAGCATACATGTGACTGTCGGAAGGCGAAGATGAAAGTTTGCAGTGAACACACACATCAAAAACTAAACAACCTAATATTAAAATTTAACGCTAACATGGCAATTTAGCAATACCAAAAGAGCGGTCCTTATAGAAAAAAGGCTGCCCAAACCGAGACTCAAACTTTGTCAAACAAGATGGAACCCCAGGATATGTGGGTAGGAGGGCATGTAACCACACAGAGCACTCAAAGGTAACATCCCCCAACATTGGTGAGTAAATGAGAAGCTCCAGGAGACATTTCAGACGGATCAAGAGAACAGCTCCCCACAGTCCCCTTTGCTCGGGGGACAGTGAAGCCACACAACCGCTCACCCAAGAGCCAGCCCAATCTAGACATAAAAGCAGTATACCAATTCCAGGGTGCATGCAGATAGTAAATCATGAGTGTAGCAGAGGGCAGATAATAGTTGAAGACAAGTTACATGCCAGATAATATCATCTGACATCTGCGGTGTAATGTCTGGCAAAATTATCCAGTTAGTGTCTGATGGGCAAGCTACTAAAGATTTCTCGTCTCCGGACTATTGAGCAGATACTGCGTCTTTCTTGGAGCCACTAATGGGATTAGATATCTGTTCCATTTCCCAGACTGCCTGTTGTAGCTCCCTGAGGATTTGCTCCAAGTTTGGAACTGCAATCAGTTTAGGTGAATATCTTTTTTTGCTTGCCACCAGCGTGATCCCCACATTACTCAGCTCTCCTCCCCTGCCACTCGGTCAAGGACCTACGAATTGACCGGAGGCCTCTAGCCAATCCCAGGTATCTTGCGGCATGTCGAAGGACCTTGCCTTGCTGCCAACCACCACACGCATTCTCGCAGGGAAAAGCAACAAGTATTGGATATCCAGCTGTCAGAGTTGCTGCTTTACTGCTAGAAAGGAGCTGCGTTGGTGTTGTACCCTTAGGGTATAATCCGGGAAAAACATCACATGAGCAGTGGATAGTCTGACTCTTGTAGCTTCTGTGTTTCACATAGTATAGAGTCTCTGTCACGGAAGTGTAGGATTTTGAAAATGAACGGTAGGGGCTTGAGCCTGGTGCGGGTCTCCTTGAGGGAATGTGATGCACCCTTTCAATAGTGAAGTATGATGACAGGGATGATGCCGGTAGGAGGTCTCTGAACCACACTGCCCGGTAAATACCACTACATCCTGGCCCTCCGCCCCTTCTGGATGTCCAATTAGGCAAAGGTTGTTGAACCTTGAGTGCCCCTCTGCATCCTCCACTCTGTTCTCCAAGTGACAAATTCTGGCTTCAGTCTCACAACTGTTTTTCAACCAACTCAGTGGCAGGCTGGACCACTGTTAGTTTGCTCTATGGCTGCTACACGGTCAGACAGCTTCCTGTGGTCAGTGTGAATCAGTGTGATTTCCGGCGCCACACTGTCAATTTTAGATTCCAATGAAACACGAGAGTGTTCAATAGTATCCAGCACGGCGTCAAATTTGTCCCCAAGAGGGGGATGCTGATTTTGGGAGTCAAGTTGTTCTGGTTCCACTATTGAAGAAGAGCGTGAGGAAGTTCTAGAGTTAATACCGCAGATGTGACCCATTCTTATGTCACCCATCAAGCACTAGCCTCCGTGGACTTGTACACTTTTTTCCACACTGACAGCATGGACAATAGAGCTTCCATTCGGCTGGATAAGAACGCAATTGCTGCTACGCACCAGATTTTTGTGCTCCAGTACAGTTCATAATGCTGTGTGCTATGCAGGTGTCAATGATGCAATTAATTACTGTACTCAGGGTGACAGTACTATTTTATGCGAATGCAGTGCTGTGAAGGCAGTCTTATACAGCGGTGTCCAGCACGCTACTGCACCATACCAAGCAGCAGGGGAGCAAAGTCACGTAATGTGCATTGAGGGGGAATATTTGCCATGCGATAGATGCCATGGGAAAACAAGTGTTGATCCACTTAGGAAGATCGTTCCAATGTCTACTCCCCCGGAGGGGGCCCAGTATAAGAGCAAAATCTAGGCCCCCACCAGCCGGATCGTTCCCAGGGGATCCCACAAGAAGCTGCAAGTGTCACAACACCTACTTACAGGGCCTTAGTACTGTGATCTGCAGCTCCACCGATTGGGCAGCCTGTGGTGAGAAGCGCACCAGGTGTGGCAGCAGAGCCTGCTCAATCCCCAGCTGCACGTTTTGTAGTTCCATAGCCGTCAGGGAAGGGGGGCTGCCCTCTAGACCGAGACCCACCTCAAGGCTCGTCCAGGCTGCAGCCATGGGCTCCAGTATCGCCATGTAGCCGCTATGCCTCCAACCAGTGAAAGGGGTGCACGGGTGTTGGCTGCACTTCTGACCCCAGCCCCCACTGTCCCAAAAATTGGCAGGCGTGTTGTCTTCGGTCGAGGCAAGAGAGCCCCCTTAATCCCGGCAGAGGTGTGTAGCGTATGGAGCAGGCAGGAGAGGAGACGGCGTCCAGCCCCAGGTCGTTGCACTCCTCAATTAGCCCCAACCGCGCAGCTTGGGCCACTGGGCCGTCTCTCACAGTCAGGGCTCAGACAGTCCCATAGTAGCTATGGCCTCCACTCCTCATCCCACCGCTGCAGCCCCCAGCATCAGCGCAGACCGCAGCTCAATACCGCTCACTCCCACTCGCAGTTCCCTACCACGCCTCACCTTCCGCCACAGGCCGGCAGCTGTTACCAATGGCGATCTGAGCACAGCAGCCTGGTTCTCTTTACAGGAGTAGGCCGGCGGGTTCCGGTTGGCAGACGGCGTATTGTGCACATCTAGATGGTGCTCCTTAGCTCAGTAATTGACCGGATAATGAGGATGAGTTGCGGAGAGCCGTTAGAACGCTTCCACCATCTTGCCTCTGCAGGCCACGCCCCATGGACACCTCTCTATTGATACTTGTTCACGCTGCATTCTCACCTTCGTGCTGGAAAAGAATCCTACAGTAGAATCTATGCTCATGCGCATTATCACCAAGAGAAGAAGTCACTTTGCCTCGGAACTCAAAATACTTTTTTTTAAGACAAACAACTTGCACACATCTGGACCCAACACTAGATGGTAGGAGTATGAAGAGCATGTGAATCTACAGCACTACATGCCAAGAACAGATGCTTACAGGGTACGTAGCGTAATCCTTTCAATTGTTGCCATAATGGTTTGAGAGTTCTGAAGAAGTTAAGAACCTCTATATGATTCTGCGGCTCCAATTTTGCACTGTGGTCCTGAACCATTATTGCCTTCTTGTCTTAAAAATATCGACTGTTTGTGAACCGGCACAAGGAATTCTTGAACTTTAAGTTGTGTTTTTTTTATGTTATTATTTCTTTAAGGTGGGTACAAGGGCGTTCTGGTGTCAAGCTGAGTAGCATTTTTTGCTGTAAAGTAAAGCAAACATTCATCCTTTACTTTAAATGTCAGCTTCAATGTTTGGAAGCCCCTCACCACTCCATTATCCAGTCTGCATCAAATTTGCGTATATAGACACGTTTTTATCAGAGAAAGCCTTTAGTCAGGACCTTTTGGTATATAAATAAATAATACCGGATCTATTTTTGAATGAATGAATGAATAACAGATAGCTCAATAAATAAGAGTCAAGATTCGAGGTAGTGGGAGTTTTGCAGGTTTTAATACAGCATAAGGACAGGAACAGGACAACCTGCATAGGAATAGGATGACAGGGCCCAGCAGCTGCTGGGGCTGGGTCTGGGATGAGCGCGCTCTAACTTTTAATAACAATACACGAGCATATATACATAGCGCAAACACATAGCATTACATTGCAGTAGGCGTAGCAGTGGGTGGAGCAGAAGGCGTGACGCGTAGCAGTCGCGAAAGATAAGAGTAAAAAGAAGGTGTAACTCAGACATGTGATGCAAACGTAGCAGAATATGTCATGAATGGGCGGAAACATAGGAGGGGCTACCTAAGGAGCCGGGACCTCTAACCTGATGGTGCGCGCAAACTGGCAATGACGTGTTACGAGGAGAAGCTGGGGGCTATGAACTCTGTGCTAGGAGCAGAGACTAAAGTCTGGAGGGTCGGAGCGACATGTACCTAAACCCTATCTAGTATCTGATGTTTAGGGAACATGTTGATATAAACTAGAAGTCATGAGGGGAAAAGCTAACTGACTCTAAGACTGAAGCAGGCATTTATTCTACATGTAGTGCGTGATGAAGAATATTAAATGACCATTAAATACAGTATTTCTCTTAATATGGAGCCGCATAGGCTAGACAATGACGGAAACTATTGATGCAGTTCAGTAGCTTAGGAATGCAGAGAAGGAGGACTAAACTGATAACTGGAATCATAACATAGTCTTGGCAGACTCAGAGACTGAGCCAAGCTGCACCGGGCACTGCGAGGCAGGAAGTAAGTGAAAGGTCGAGGATACAGGTGGGGGCTGTATCGCTCCTCAGCGAGGCTTCAGGAGACAGGAGCTGAATCTGATGTCCGGGCCCTGTTGAGGCCTGGAAACGGGGACTTTATAATGAAATAACGTGCACACTGAGAAGCGTGGCAACATTACTTTACATAAGCCTGATATTCGTAGTATTCACGGGGACTGGAAAATGACATACCAGAGGTGGACACAACTGTAATTGCGTCTTGAATCGGACATGGGGAATAACATATGCATATTGGTCATGCACACATAACATATGATGGATGACACGTAGGGACACAGAACATGACAAAATTTACTTTTCCACATTCCCTCCTTGTCACTACGTTTCCATCAGGAAACATCAATATTCATGATACCATCTATCATTTCATATAGTACCATTTGTTCATCTCGAATTGTCTTGGAACGAGATTTAGAACGGGGCTTGGGACTAGGAATACAAGAGGTAGCACACATGCCGCAAATCGCAGGGCCACATTGTATACAGAGGCAGCAGCTGAATATGATCGCTACTGCGATACCTAGAAAGGACAGGACTTTCCATCCCCAGGCGGAAATTATATTCCAGAACCAACCGGACCATGTCCAAGTGCCTGGATCTTGGTGTAACAGATGGGCAATTTTATGGAGTCTGGTTATAGCTGAATAAACAGACGGCGCGTTATTTGGAATGAAAATGCAACAACTAGATCCGATGAGTCTACAGGCCCCGCCCCTATCGGCCAGTATGACGTCAAGGACGAGACGATTCTGGAGCACAACAATTCTCATAAAGGATTGCTCTTCGGTTAAGTTACCTAGAGCGGAGGCAGTCTCATCTACTACTGCTTCAAGAGTTCTTGTTAACCTACGGATTAGCTTACTGTTTACGACTGTACCTAAATAAGGGAACACACCTTTATCAATATCAATGAATTGCTCTGCAGCAGTTTCAGTATAATCGACAATCGGGAGGTTTCTCTTGTGTCTAGTATGTACTAGGAAGGAATTCCTATGGTAGTCAGGTGGGGCTAGGAAAACAGGTGGCAGTAGGAAGGCAATGTAACAGGTTCCCTCCCAATCGAGGGGCAGACGAACATATGCAGTTTGACCACAAACAAAATAAGAATGACGTGAAGCTTTAAAAATAGATTTCCCACTGTCACTATACTGGATAATAGTAGTACAATCACTATGTCCTACGTGTACAGAACCATAATTACGGACACATAATTCGCCTTTGACTGGTAGTACTGAAATAGCAGGTGAGTCTGGAGTAGTATCAGACTGAACATTCAGGACCATGAAATTCGAAGAATAATTACCTAAATTGTACACTTCATTTTCTAGATCTAAACCTGTTCTGTGGGGGAAACCTTGCTTGTCTGGGAAACATGTGCTGTTAAGAAAAGACATATCTGTTAAGGATGACGTTAACGTGGACCATGCTCCACACGAACCATTATGTGAAAAAGGATAAGGAAAAAGTGGCAGAACTCCCTTCGACGTCTGGAAAGGGGGGAGTCGACCACACACCCAGCAATTAGTGGCATTGCTGGTCTGGTGTGAATAATGCAACATGCGGATGAAGGTATTGTTACGCATAGCGAGGCGGTATGAATATTCGTGAGGAGGCAGATCACTAAACGTGTGTTCTACTGTAACATTAGAATGCTTATTTACATGAGGAACTGGAAAACACAGGAAAAATGCGTAACTGGTGCAGGAAATCATTATGCTGATGAATAATATGAAACTCAGAAAAACGATACATCGGTTTGAGTTTTGACTAACTCTCTCACTATGGGGGTCTATTTTATACATGTCAGAAACAGTCTAACCGTTTCACCTAGGGGAGGACTTATACAATCAAACTGACTGACTTATTTTACTAGACCGGAGTTTTTGCTTATACTCCTGCTGCGGAGTTTTCTCTACCAAGGGAGGGGTTGTATCAATGTCATTTGCGGGACAGTCCTTGAGAGCAATATTCTGGCAATCCTTCGAATCCTGGGAAATGTTCTTAAAGACGGGTTTCAGTCCTTTAAAAAGTTTAACATGAGAAAGGTGCACCCAGCCCTTGCGTCCTTCCAACTTCACGGCTGTACGGGTGGTGAGGAGGACCTGTCGGGGCTCTTTCCAACGAGGCTCCAGCGGACTTGATCTGTCGAAGTTCCGGACGAGCACCATCGAACCTGGAACGATCTCATGCGGTGCCACCTCGGTATTGTCTGGAAATGTGGCAGCAACCTGTGAACGACATGAGTTGAGGGCAGACATCAAGGAAGCTAGGTAATCTGTCAGCATATTACATGAAACATCAGTAATACTTCGGGGCCTAGGAGTACCCCACATGTTAGGGGGGCGGCCGAAAACGACCTCATACGGGGACAGACCTGATCTGGAATGTGCGACCATGCGCATATAAAATAAAGCAACTGGCAGAGCTACTAGCCAGTCCACACCCTTATCTTTACAGATTTTGGCAATTCGAATTTTCAGAGTCTGATTATGTCTCTCGACTAGACCGGCTGCTTCAGGATGGCGTACACAATGAAACTTCCACTGGTACCCTAACAACAGGGAAACGTGCTTCATCAACTCAGATGAGAATGGCTGACCGTTATCAGAATATACGACTCTAGGGAGTCCATATCGAGGGAAGAATTCACGAACCAACTGTTTGGCAGTGGTCGCGGCTGTGTAATCTGGGACTGGATATGCTTCTGTCCATCTGGACAAAGCGCATACAACTACAAGGACATACTTGAAACCTCGACATCGCTCCATCTGAATATAATCCATCTGGAGGACCTCAAAAGGGTGGTCAGGAGGCTGGAATCCACCTTGTTCCACCGGGACACTTTTACCTGGATTAAACTGACAACATATCATACAGGTACGGACTTTCTGCTTGGCTGCAGCTCGTAAATGCTTGTTGAACCAAATGTTCTGGATACTGTCTAACATTGCTTTTTCTCCTAAATGTGCTGGACTATGTGCGGTATTAATGATGACTTGAACCATAGAGTCGGGGAGAAACCATGTGGCTCTACCCTTCGTTAACCATCCTTGATCTGTCTGGACCCCTCCTTGTTCGGACCATTTCTTGATTTCTTCAGGAGTAGCATGTAACTGGATATCTATGACATCTTGTGTAGGGTCCTTAACTGTCATGTATGTAATCAGATCTGGAGTGTGTGTCATGTTAACTGGACTGTCTAGAGCCTGTGCTGTAAGCTTGGCTGTGCGATCTGCTAGATCATTACCTTGAGAAATAATGTCAGTGACTTTCGTATGTGCTTTGCATTTCATGATAGCGATAGATGTCGGTAAATGTATTGCATCTAACAGAGCTTGGATAAGGAGACCATGCTGAATCTTGGTTCCATGAGAAGTCATGAAACCTCTCTCTTGCCAGAGCACTCCAAAGTCGTGTACAACTCCAAATGCGTAACGTGAATCTGTGTAAACATTAACTTTCAGGTTCTTGGCGTGTATACAGGCTTGTGTCAGAGCAACTAGCTCTGCTGCTTGAGCGGACAGGGTATCAATACGGTGTGTCTCAATAACTTCAGTGTCAGTAGTCACTGCATACGCGGCGACTAGTTCTCCTGTACTAGTTCTCATACATGAACCATCCACATAAAGTGTCAGGTCAGGATCTGGTAACGGAATGTCTGTCAGGTCTTGTCTTGGCTTTGTCGTAATGTTGACTACTTCCACACAATCATGTGTGGCAGAATTTGAACTAACTGATGGTAACAGTGTAGCAGGGTTCAGAACGTTGCAGCGTCTGATTTCTATGTGTGGCTGGAACAGTGTCAATTCATAACCTGTTAAACGTGCAATTGTCAAGTGCTGTGTTTGTGTTCGATTTAAAAGAACTTCCACGGAGTGTGGAACGTGTACTGTCAGGGAGTGTCCTAAAACTATGGAATCACTTTGTCTGATAGCTAGTGCTGTGGCTGCAACTGACTTGAGGCACGCAGGCAGAGCCTGGGCGACTAGATCTAGTGTGCTCGAAAAATAAGCACAGGGCTTGTATTGTCCTGCTTGATCTTGTGTGAGAACAGATAATGCTGTACCTTCGCGTTCAGTGACGAAAAGTGTAAAAGGCTTACTGTAGTTCGGTGTAGCTAGAACTGGAGCTTGACATAAAGCTTTCTTTAACTCGTTGAAACTAAGTGTATGTTCAGATGTCCAAGGGAGGACAGTCGATACGGCTGCCTCCTGTGTCGTTAACTGTATCAGTGGCTTGGCTAGAAATGCATACTGAGGAATCCATTGTCTGCAATAAGAAGTAAGGCCGATAAAGGCACGTACCTCCTTCTGGGTTCTGGGCTGGGGAAGACTCGCTATCAACTGGATACGGTCTGGTGTCAACTGCCTACCCCTCTTGGACAGTAAGTGTCCTAAGTAGACCACTTGCTGGACACAGAATTGAAGCTTCGAAGGGGACACCTTGTGCCCCATCTCGGCTAGGAAATACAGAACCGTCAGTGACGCTCGCTCGCAGTCACGTTCAGAACGGGCTGTGATCAGTAGATCATCGACATACTGGAGCAGGGCAGTGTCAGTTGGCATGTGAATGTTGTCTAGTTGTCTCTTAAGTGCTTGACTGTAAATACTAGGACTTTCTGTGAAACCTTGAGGAGCTCGTGTAAACATATAGCTCCTTCCATTTAAACAAAATCCGAAAAGAAACTGGCTGTCTGGATGAATAGGAACACTAAAAAATGCGTTCTTGAGGTCTATTACTGTAAAGAACGTGGCTTCGGAATCAATGGCTGTCAATAGGGAAGAGATATCTGGGACAACTGGGTACTGCGGAATAATACATTTGTTAAGTTCTCGTAAATCAATCACTAATCGATATACTGGGGGTGCATTTGGATCAGTACGTTTCATGACTGGAATGATCGGAGAGTTACATACGTTGGAGTCAGTTTCTACAACTACTCCTTGAGCCATGAGCTCGTCAATAATTTTGGATAAGGCTGCTACAGCCTCGGGTGGCAATCTATACTGTCTGATTCGTGGTAACACTACACCTGGTTTGAGAGTCACACGATGGGGTGTGATTTGCATATAACCTACATCAGTTGGACCTTGCGCCCATAAATGCTGCGGAACTTTAGACAGTCTGGAATCAAAATCTCGTAATACATAGTGACCCTTAAAGTCACGTAGGAACAATCGTATTCCCTCTGGGGAACAACATATAACGGCACCTAACTCTTTCAGTGTTTTAATGCCTAATAGATTTTCTGGACATGACTTAGTAAGTAACAGATCAGTAGTGCGGGACAATGGACCTACTTCTAGAGTGACTGGCTTTGAAATCTCATTAACGATAGGCTTTCCTGAAAATCCAAGGGAAACATTTCTTGAGCCTGAGAGCGGAGCCCCTGGAACTTCGGCGTGACTAATTGTGGTCCTACTTGCCCCTGTATCAATCAAAAACTTCCTGTCTTTCCCTAATACTTGACTGTGAACATAGGGACCTTCTTGATCTACAGGTATCTCGATGAGAGGCAAGCCTACCTCCCTCTCTAGGCTGTTTCATGAATATGGCTGGTACTCTGGATACTCAGACTGTGCATACTGGTACATCTGCGATGTAACATGCTGTGTTGCAGCAATAGGCTGCGGTACTGTAACTGTCTGTTGTGCATTCTGTGGCTGAGGAATCTGTGAAACTTGTTCCTGTCTAGGCGGACGTGGTCTTTCTTTAGTCTTACCAGTAGCTATGTTATGTTTCAGAACTGCACACTCATTTATAAAATGACCTGGTTGTTTACAATAATTGCAGTTCCCTTTAACGGGTGCTGCAGGATGACTGGCTTGATTCGGACCCCTCTTCTGACTGTCTTGAGGAACAGATTGTGCAACTAGCACTTTCATTTTCGTGTCTTTCATACGTTTTCTCTCGTGTTCTTGCTCTTCCCTGATTCTATTCTGGTGGTACTGGAGCATCTGGAGCATCTGGGACGGAGTATTTGCTTGCCAGGTGCTTTCGACTTTCAAAACTCGGTTTTTAATTGGTGGACTTGAATTCTCGACTAATTTAGTAACGAAAAGGTGAGGATATGACTCACTACTTGTCTTGAGGCCACTGTTGATACTAAAGCACTTTTCAAACCTAGAATAAAAATCACTAATGTCTTCTTCTTGTTTCTGTTTACAGGCTGAGATTGCATCCCAGTCTTCCTTTTTTGTTGTTAATAATCTGGGTAAAACTTGAATCAATAATTCAGGTAATTCCTTACATTTCTCTCCAAGACCAGTACCTGGTACTCGTGCCTTGTCTTCAGCTTCTAGAACTGCCCAATCGATCTTTTTCTCTCCCACCTCCCATTCTTTTTCTTTGAGCTTTTCATACACCCCTGCGGGCAACAGGACCTTTAACATCTTAATTATATCCGGGTACGTGTATTCTCCCATACGGAGCATGTCTTTTAATTCTCTATGGAACCTTGCTGGATCTTTGTCATGACAGGGAATTAATTTCTTCATTTCGAGGAGTTCCATCTTTGTGATCGGAGTGTACACAAACACTCGCTGCATTTCGCCACCCGCTCCTCTGACTGGGTGGACTTCTCGTAACGGATTCTGTCTGTCTATGTAGAATGATTTACTTTCTGGGGGTGAGACATGAACAAAATGCGGGTTCAAGAATGTTCTATATTTGTGGCGCTGTTCTAGAATGACACTAATTAAATCGGTACCTAGACCTCTCCATCTGTACTGGAGTAACTCGTTCAGGATATCATGTAACGGGCCTGGATCAGAGTGCTGACCCTCATACAGAGTAATGAGGTGCTGAATCATATACATACCCACCAGTCGCTGCTCGGCTGGGGGCATTTTCAGAAACATTTGTGCCACTATTTCATCTGGAAAAGTGGTAGAATCAGTAATCCATCGGACTGCTGATCGGGCTAGTTCCTGTTCATGCATAGTACTTAACTCACTATAACCGATTCGTGATTTCAGAATGTGATCGGTAGCTTGAAATACTTGTTCTAGGGAACCTTGTTCTGGTGCTGGATGATGGAAAATAGACTTGTGTTCTAGACGTAAATGGCGATCTGGAAATCTGGGTTTTCCTACATACGCTATTCTGGCAGTATTCTCATCGTCTTCCTCTTCAGGATCAGAGGTACTTTCTTTCTCGCTTACTTGTGCTGCTTTACGCTGTTCGTGTATCTTTATTATCTCTCTACGGATTTTCTTGTACATACTTTCCATGGCACCAATGGTATTGTGCTTTCCTTCGGCTATATTATCACTCCACTTTGTCAGGGTTTTCATTTCTTCCGGGTCTTTAGACGGGTAATCTTGTTCTCTTATTAGACAATTAATTAAGAACTTTAATATCATGCGCTGAATCTCGGCTTTCCTTTGAGACATGGCATCACTAATACTTTGTGGGTCATCCCCTGTACGGATGAAACGATATATTCTGTCTAGATCTTCTTTCATATTCGGCAAGGTGACTAGATACTCGGTCACTCTCCTTACGCGTACGGAATATAAAACCATATTAAACTCGCCTGGAACTGGGTCATAGACACATTCGCCAAGGGTTTGCCTGATCTCTGCAACAGACTTATTACTTTTAGGAGTACGCTGTGATGCTTGAGCATGTAATTCGAGTGCTGATAAACGTTTGTATGGCGGCGGAGTTTGAGGAAGACCTCCTCCTGCGGCCCCTAAACTGGAATCATCAACTGATGCTTTCCGTCCTGGCAGGGTCGGTAATTGTAACGTGGGCTGGACTTGTATGGCGGGCTGACCCGGGGGGGCTGTTAAGGGCACCCCGGTATCTGGGGGAGCAGGAATTACCTGATTTACAGGGACTGGCGGAGCGCGAACAGGATTTGCATATTCGGGGACTGTGTCGTCCAGATAGGACGAAATAAAAATATCAGCTGCGGTCGGTTTGTGACGTAGCTTGGTCGGAACTAATGGTGGCGGGAAATTACTGGATGCCTCTGGGGTCGCTTTTGGCAAGCCCTCAGCAAGAAGAGGATACATACCCTTAATGAGGGCATTCCTCTGTCTGTCTGATTGCTCAGTTCTAACTCGTTCACCTATCTCGATTAATTCTCTTTCTTGGGCTCGTTCTTGGGATTCTCTACTTAGTTCTGACTTTCTGATTTCTTTTTCGGTTCTTTTATGAGCTTCTTTGCGCCATAACTCGATGGCATCTTTCTGTGATTGTCTGGCTTTCTTTTTCCATAATGCTTCTTCTACTCGCATGATGCATTCGGCATCCCATGTACCCGATACGGGCCATCTATACTTTTCTTCTAACTGTTTGGTATACTCTACCCATAAATCTAGATACAATATGGCACTTATGCCATGTTTCTGATACATAAAATGACCTGGACTGTCCCTGGGCGGGACGGGAACTGCTGCTTCCAGCAGACCCTTTCTAGTCTTTAACTGACGTAACTTGGAAAATATGGGCATGACTGAACTGTAATCTAGACACAATACAATACACAATGAACACGATACTTATACTCCATTCATACCACGACATTAGAATACATGAAAAACATTTAAAATAACAGTTCGGACAGAATACTTCCTGGAAGTACTTGAAATTTCTCGAGAACAGAACTGACTAGAACAGAAACTAGATGCACTGCTGAAACAGTACGAAACTTACCGGTCTCTTAAAGAGACACGTCAGGACCCGTATCCACCGAAGTGGACACTTCGTTTGTGGGACTGTGTACCACCACCCCACAGACCAGAGTCAATCAAATTGACCCTGTCTAGATACCACCCCAGTAACGGTACTCACCGGGCAGCAAGAACGGAAGGCCTCGGACTGGACTGGACTGCTACGACGACGAACTTCGGACTTCGGACTTCAGTTACAGGTGGACCTCCGGATACCTCGGACCTTGGACTCTTGGCTTGGGCTCTGGTCGGGACTCGCCGCGTTCCTCCACCGTCTCGTCTGGATGCTGGACCGCCTCCTCCGTCTCCTCCGTGGGCCTGAGGGATACTTGAGCAGAAATATCTGCCACTGCGCAGAAGAGTTCCGTCACGACTGCAGAGGGTCAGGGGGTCGGCGTGGCTTCACCGACGCGTGGGGAAAGGGCAAGTCCCTATTCGGGCGCCATTATGTGGTATATAAATAAATAATACCGGATCTATTTTTGAATGAATGAATGAATAACAGATAGCTCAATAAATAAGAGTCAAGATTCGAGGTAGTGGGAGTTTTGCAGGTTTTAATACAGCATAAGGACAGGAACAGGACAACCTGCATAGGAATAGGATGACAGGGCCCAGCAGCTGCTGGGGCTGGGTCTGGGATGAGCGCGCTCTAACTTTTAATAACAATACACGAGCATATATACATAGCGCAAACACATAGCATTACATTGCAGTAGGCGTAGCAGTGGGTGGAGCAGAAGGCGTGACGCGTAGCAGTCGCGAAAGATAAGAGTAAAAAGAAGGTGTAACTCAGACATGTGATGCAAACGTAGCAGAATATGTCATGAATGGGCGGAAACATAGGAGGGGCTACCTAAGGAGCCGGGACCTCTAACCTGATGGTGCGCGCAAACTGGCAATGACGTGTTACGAGGAGAAGCTGGGGGCTATGAACTCTGTGCTAGGAGCAGAGACTAAAGTCTGGAGGGTCGGAGCGACATGTACCTAAACCCTATCTAGTATCTGATGTTTAGGGAACATGTTGATATAAACTAGAAGTCATGAGGGGAAAAGCTAACTGACTCTAAGACTGAAGCAGGCATTTATTCTACATGTAGTGCGTGATGAAGAATATTAAATGACCATTAAATACAGTATTTCTCTTAATATGGAGCCGCATAGGCTAGACAATGACGGAAACTATTGATGCAGTTCAGTAGCTTAGGAATGCAGAGAAGGAGGACTAAACTGATAACTGGAATCATAACATAGTCTTGGCAGACTCAGAGACTGAGCCAAGCTGCACCGGGCACTGCGAGGCAGGAAGTAAGTGAAAGGTCGAGGATACAGGTGGGGGCTGTATCGCTCCTCAGCGAGGCTTCAGGAGACAGGAGCTGAATCTGATGTCCGGGCCCTGTTGAGGCCTGGAAACGGGGACTTTATAATGAAATAACGTGCACACTGAGAAGCGTGGCAACATTACTTTACATAAGCCTGATATTCGTAGTATTCACGGGGACTGGAAAATGACATACCAGAGGTGGACACAACTGTAATTGCGTCTTGAATCGGACATGGGGAATAACATATGCATATTGGTCATGCACACATAACATATGATGGATGACACGTAGGGACACAGAACATGACAAAATTTACTTTTCCACATCATTAAGATTTCTTTTTGATAAGTTGTATATTGGAATTAGTTGTCGTTGCCTCATGATTAATCTTCAGAAGTTCATAGATTGGCTGAACAACCGCACTCATGACATAACATTCACATTTCAGTGGCACAATGAGTCCATAATCTTTTCAGACCTGATTATCAAACATGAAGGAGGAAAAATCTAGACTGCTCTTCACACGAAAGAGACTATAAATGTCACCATCAATGAGACTTAAAAGACAATTTGCCATTTAGTGAATTTCTACGTACCCGTAGGAATTGTACAACAAGCATTTACAATGCAATAGGTCTCGCATTGACGTGAGTTTGAGCTATTGGCATTGCACATAATAATGCCTTTTATTTTTGTTTTCTTTTTAAAAACATAAATACAAGGCATTGTAATTTACAATGCCAATAGCTTAAACTCACGTAACTGCGAGCCCTATTGCATTGCAAATGCTTCTGTACGTACGTACGGCTGCATGCGTCTATGCGTGGAGCGGATATTTGTTCTGTGCTGTTTGCGTGTCTGTGTGTACCTCGGTATGTTTGTGTCTTTGTGCGGGTTTGTGTTTCAGTGACTGCGTCTGTCTAAAGGTGGCCGTGCCTCTCTACGCATTTAGCGTACTTGTTTGTGCTCGTGTATGTGTTCCGTTTCCGCACCTGTGTACGTCTGTGTGTTAGACAGTGTTCGGTTCCATGGGAAGGCACCACTTTACTTATTGTGTTGCGATCAGCGCAGTTTTGCCGTTTGTGCTCAGGTCGGTTGTGTTTTCTGTTGACCCATACAATGTCCTCCTGGTGCCCAGCCCGGCCTCCTTTCCGGGTGCATTGACGTCAGCCTGGTGAATTATTGCAGTCCACCTCTCCCAGGCTCAGCCACGGACGTGTCCTCTGATAGGAAAGCTGAACCCACCGCCTCATTGCCGATCTGACCCTCGGCAGTCAAGACCCGCGAGCTTCGGCTGGGGGACTCCTGCCTGCAGCTTTAGCATCCCTATCTATGCAGGAAGCACCTCCAAAGCGAGGGATGAAACCTTGCTTTGGGAGGGAGCAGACCACAACCCAGAGATGTGTGAAAAAGGCCGCTTTATTGAAACAGGTGCACATCACATAATAAAATCCTTGGCAAATGCCTTACAAAACTAAACCTCACTAACCAACCAAATACCTGACCCCCGGCCCCGCCCCGCCCCTAAAATCTTCTTGAACCCGCCCCCACCCGCACATTACAACATTACACATCAATGCAACAGTATATACAACCCCCCAAATTCCAACCTTCCGTTAAACAACTTCCCCTGCCTCTTTGCCTTTATCACTGTCAAACCCCCAAACCTGCATAACCTAGAAATAACATAACTTGCCTACCCCATCCCTGCACCTGTTCCAAGCGACAAACAAAGCAATGTCCGTGCGCACCTGTCCCAGCAAAAAACGCCTATAACTAGCAATTATCCTACTAACGAAAAACCCCAAAAATGAAAAAAGGGGGAGGGGCGAGGGACAAAAATGACCACTGCCTAAGCTCCCAGCCGCCAGCTGGTCACCAAACCTAAAATGGTGGCTGGGAGCAGGAGCCCAACCCCTTTACGGTTGGGCTCTGTTTGGGCTATATTTGGGCTATACCCACCTGCAGCCCAAACACAAAATGCCCGGCTGGAGTCTAGCACCCCCTGCCCCCCTCGCCCCTCCCAAACCGCCTGGGGGGGGGGCTCCCTGCAGTCGGCCAGTCCCCCATGCCCCTCTTTAGATTGTGAAGTTTGCATCCTCAGTCTTGGTGCCAGTGTGTAGTGAGCCGGGGGAGGGAAGGGCGGGGCACGCACAAGTGCCCCAGAACGGCTTCCATCGGCCCCAAATCGGGGTAGGAAATCAACTCGAAGCGGCAAGGCAGTAAAAGGGTTAAGGAGCTTGGTTAATCCTTCAGGACAAGACTGTGTCGGCGAATCCTTGAGACCCTCGGAACACGCTGCCTCCTCTCTGAGTTCTCTCCCCCCCATCCAAACCCCCAGCCACATACTCCGATACACAGGGCAGTCTCTGAAGTATTAGTCCCTGCTGTCAAGTGTGTCATGCAGAAGTCAGCCGACCCCCCCCCCCCCCCCCCACCTCCCCCACCTCCACTACCACCACTGCCACAACACACAGCAGAGTCCTATCGGACACACATTTGCATTTATCAATGCAGACCGGTTGTTGGTCACTGGGTTGTGAAGGGGTTACGGGGTCAAACGCGCTAAGAGGCCGGGTCGTGCCAGAGGCGCAGCAAAGGCTCCATAAACCCCAAGCCGAGTGAGGAAAGTTCCTTGTACCATACCTAGCACATTAAAGGCAGGTAGAAGCCGTTTCCGAAGAGGAAACTATGAAACCTCCAAAAGAGGTGGGTAATCATGGTAAAAGCAGATGGCACCAAGGAAGCATAGAACACCGTACAACGGACCTGCAATCAGTGCATGGAGCCCACATGATCTCCAGGCCCAGAAGAGACAAGCAAGGGTATATAATAGTGTATGAGTACCCCACATGGAGTATGTATACCCTGGACAACGGGGGACACCTCTTAGGGCAAAAAGCCAGGTGAAAAAGAACGCAGCAACGAACCAAACCCATGATGTTACCGAGCTGAACTACCGGCTGAAAGCCGCAAGCAGAAGACACAGCAATCTGTGACGTACGGCCACCGAAAGCCAAAGCAAAATGCATCCAAGAGATGCTAGTAAAAGGGTAAACACCCTTGACCACATAAAAAGAAGACAAAGCTCACTGCTCATGTTAAACACAGAATACATGCCAAGGCTCACTGCTTATGTTAAACATAGAGCGCATCTAACACATGCGAAAATGAAAGGGTACCACAGAAGACAGGCCTAAAAGGACCTAAGCGGGAGGACGAAAGCCCGCCAGCAGCCGGTGAACCACCGACTCGGCGTGAGCATCAAAGAGCAAAACACCATCAACGGGTAAATCAATCAGATGGTCCCGGATATTTTCTGGGAAGACACGGTCTCGCAGCCAAGCGTGACGCCCTAACGTAACAGAACTCGCCATGGCTCGGCCCAAAGAATCCTTAGTATCTGAGGCTGAACGGATTGTGAATTTGGCCATCCCTAATGGAGTGAAGAAGAGCAGCGCAAGCACCCTCGGAGGTGGCAGTAAGCAAAGACTCTGCAGAGTCCCACAGGGCAGAAGTAGGTCGAGGCAAAACACACACAGTATTTAAAGACCGAAGGGCTGCACTAGTGGATGCAAAGACGTTCCTGCCCCAGGAGTCAAGCCACCTGGACTCCCGAGAGGGAGGAAGCATTAGAGGGAGCAGAGAAGGAAAGGTAGTCTGTAACACAAACCCCTGCATATCAGGGTGCACAAAAAGACAGACCGGGTCATGTGGAGCTGGCCGGTGGCGGTGCAAACTGAGCGTGCCCTGAAGCTGGTCGGACCCAGGTACCCAAGAGGGCATCATAGAGGGATGCCTCAAAAGGCAAAAGTGGCTCCACATTGCCAGACCCACGGTGGAGGACCTCCAGCAAGGGGTCCACCGACAAGGGGGTAGAGGGGGGTTGCATATTCAAGATGCTGGTGGCTGAGACCACCGTCAAAAAAGCTGCACCCGCCTCAGTAGCCCTTCGCGGAGGGGAAAACAGGTCATCAGTGGGGTAGGGTTGTAGGCTAACCCTCCCAAGACACTGAGGGTGCGCCCAATGCCCCATGGAAGGAATCCCCATGGAAGAATGGGGATTCTGACAGGGTTCCTGGGGGGGCAAACAGCCTGGTGGATCTGGAAGCTCCTGAGGAGGCGCCACAACCACGCTGAACTTTCTCCTGACGTTACACAGGAGGGTTGTACCCAATAAAGTCACTGGGACCTGGGTGCTATACGATATATGGAAAGAGGGGTCTCAGTAAAAGGTATCAAAAGTACACAATAATTATTTCAAAAATTATAAAAATGAGAAGAGAAACTCAATTCAATTACCACACTGTTATTTAATCACAATGTGGTTATTAAGCTGTATATATCATTCTGGCAACACAATTATTAAAGTGCCCCGGGAAAAGGAGGGCTGAACATACTGGTCTCTCTTACATGGGCATGTTGGGATTGGACTAAATCCGATGCACCGACAGTACCATTACTGATGCTTGTTTTTAGATAAATGTCGTTTTCACTCTCCTGTGTGAGAGGTGCGCGGCGAGCCTTAAATGTCCTACTACAAAATCGTGATTTTTTAATTCCATGCCCATTTATCTCCCACAAAATGTTTATTGAGAATGTGTATCTAATGTTTCGCAACACTGGTTGAAAATATGTATTTAGTGTTCTTTGAACTTGCGGGTCATATGGTCGTATTTAACTAACTGTGGTTTCGCCTACACCCTGCTGTGCATGAGGTGCGCGATGTTGATATAATCTGTGATATGGTAGGATAACCACGCTACCGGCCTCTCACAAGTTTAGAATTGACACAATGGATACTTGCAAACTTAGCTCATCTTCACCGCTTTATAGACACCTTGATAAGGATAAAGATAATACTCTTGCAATTTTTGAAAATTGGGTACTTTCGAAGTCGGCATGAGCACTTAGTCTTTTTTCGATGGCTCTTGACGTGTGACGTCATGGCACACGTGCACGCGTCAGCTTTACAACGCTGAACACGGGTGCCGGCCTCACTGCTGGACCGGATGGCGTAGCGTGAGGACGTGGAGATCCCCTCTTTGAGATAAGAGCGATGGGGTCTGTTCGCGGTTATGTACGGGCAATACCGTGTGACACGAGATAGTTCCATTAAACCGCCCCTATTTTACCTGTCTTTCTAGTTTACGAAGACCGCGGAGGCGGCCGTTTTTTTCCGAAGCACGGCTGAAATTGACCTGCCCGTGCATGTGAGATTGCATTTTTACACGACATTGGACGCTCGTTTGTGTGTACACCATTGTAATAGTTGTAGTTACCTTACAACCCCCGTTTCTAGGTCTCACCTATTCCATTCCGCAAGGAATGAATATGCGAGTCTAATGCAGGTAAACCACTATTTAAGCTAAGGCTCTCAAAAGGCTCTCCAAGAGCGGATTTTCAACAGTTCACGTGAATCACGTGACCAAACAAGCACGCGCATTTTCACGGCCGCCAGGCCGTGACACCATATCAAAGGGCTTCTCCCAGCGTGCGCTCTGCGGCTTCTCCTCCCCTAATTATTCATGGCCGGCCGGCCGTGCAGCTCCCGCTTTCGTCTCTTTCGTCCTGTTTAATGACTCAGCTTTCTCTGCCCGTCTCTCTACTCTTCCATGTCCTTTCCTCCATTCGTTCTTTCTTCTCCTTTTCAGCCCACCTCATCACATCTCCCAGGTGTGCACCACACTCGTTTTCCATTCCATCCCTATACTCGTTTTCTTCCCCCTTCCTGCGCTCTGCTTCCTCTCTGCCTTCTTTCTTACCTCTCCCCTCGTCCTCCATGATTCTTTTCACTCCCCTTCTTCCACACTCATACCTTTTATTCTCCTCCCAATTCGTGCGTTTCTCTTGCACCCACCACTCTTTGTGTTCCACGTCTCTTGTCTGCTTCATTTCCCATTCTTGTTATTTCTTCTATCTTGTGCTCGATTTTCTTTCCTCTCCCCCTTTCTGCTCGTTTTTCATATATATTACTACTGCCACAACTTTTCTTGTTAGTTTACGTGTTTTTAAGCCCCGCACTTAATTACATTGGCCCCACACCTTTGAGACCTCCCTCCTCCCCCCGTTTTTTCATGCCACGTAAAGCCCTGGGGACACCCCACCGCAAAAACACTGGGACAAGCTCTAGAGACTCCATGGCGACTAGATCCGTTCACTATGCAACAAAGGTGAAAGGACAAGCAGCCCTGCGACAGGGTTAACCCTTAAGGGCCCGCGGGCAGCGATGGATGTGACAGCAGGCGCCTGACCCCAGTGCAAGTGCAGCACAAACAGTGTCTCCCCTCAGCCATCTCTCGTACCTCCCAGTCACAGCGCGCCCTCTCGCTCTCAGACTCGCCGTGGTGCCAGTGTTTGGGTGGGGCGAGAGGTTCCTTGATGATTGACCCATAGAATTCGTGTCTTTATGATGAGTGGGCTTGGAAACATATTTATGACGTGTGCATGCTGTGCCTAGCATTACACAGTACCTGGATAATGTTTGCTGTGCAGAAAACTGCAACACAACATTTATATTTTTAAGCGCTACTCAAAGTTGTTCACGGTGTTAGGTGTAATGTCCGCATCATTTTGGTTCTTGTCGGGCTGCAGACATTAAAGAAATGTCACATTTTGTTTGGGTTACCTTGCGGGGATTGGGATGGAAGCCATCTGTTGCTTCCCCAGCACACCCTCTCCCCTAATTATTTACTTCACTTTTCACGGCCGCAGGCCGTGACTCGCATCTGCTTCTCTGCTCTTCAAAGGCTCTGCTCCCCGCCCCCCCCCCCCGCCTGCACCACCCAGAGCACTTCAGTTCGTGCCAGCCCCCCTCCCAGCGCTGCCTTCTTTTAATCGTTTTGGCTTATGTTTTAATACTGCCAAAGAGTCGAGGCATGGATTGGAGGGATAGTCATTTAGCGCTTACACAATGGTCCTTTCTGCGCGTGGCTTGTTCGATTGCATTTATTTGTATTTCGTTATGATCTCGTCACAGGCCCGTTTCTTGTCGCTAGCGTAGATTGTAATCAGATGAGAGATGCTGCTCGTCGCCAGAGACATTTTGAGGCTTGTTCCAGTCCGGGGGAGGATGGGTTAATGAGCGTCCACAGCCAGAGAGGTGCCTTGATTCCATTTCACATGCAATCTCTGCAACTTATTTTTCTGCGATTTTTCCAGTCCCATTTGTTGTAGTGTACAGAAAACAGGAAGACTTGGCACGGCCGGCCCTAGGGCCTGCTGTTGCATCACTCCTACGACGCGGTGGTGCCGGCCAGGAGTTCGCTTGCTTTGCGAAGGAGATATGTGCGCTGTGTCGCTGGCTGTGGATTTATCTGTAAATCTCACCTTTTACCCCAAAAATATATGTGTTTTCACTCGCAAAACTTCAATTTTGTTTGCATTTGCTTGTCAAAGAAAATACCAAAAAAAACTACACTCTTCTTTGAAAATATTGGCTACATATTATATGTTGTAACCAGCGCCATTGGTTACATTTAAACAGCGTGGGACTCGGTAAACACATCTTTATATGGCAGGGGAAAGATATTAAAAGGATCGGCGACTTAATGTGTGTCCCCAGCAAGAAAGTCAGAACCTAATTCTAGGAGCATTCGTACAGCCCACGGCTAAGGGCTTGTCGCTGTAAGTTATACCCTAAAACACTGACCTGCCCAACATACCAGCATCTAAAGCCAGGTACAAGCCCCCTCTCTCTCTGCTCTGGCTGTCATTACAGACCCAAGACAGGGTGTGGCTTAACGCTCAGAATTGCCGGCTACGGGCTTTGGACGTCTGCTGAACATCCTGTGATTCAGCGCAAATCACTTACTCACCCCTTGCTTGCTACAAAAAATGTGTCCCTGTATGACATAACTCCTGCAGCATCACTCAGCGCTACCCCAGCATCACTCAGCGCAACCCCAGCATCACTCAGCGCAACCCCAGCATCACTCAGCGCAACCCCAGCATCACTCAGCGCTACCCCAGCATCACTCAGCGCTACCCCAGCATCACTCAGCGCTACCCCAACATCACTCAGCGCTACCCCAACATCACTCAGCGATACCCCAACATCACTCAGCGATACCACAACATCACTCAGCGCTACCCAGCATCACTCAGCACCACCACATTATCACTCAGCATCACCACATTATCACTCAGCGCCACCACAGCATCACTCAGCGCCACCACAGCATCACTCAGCGCCACTACAGCATCACTCAGCGCCACCACAGCATCACTCAGCGCCACCACAGCATCACTCAGCGCCACCACAGCATCACTCAGTGCCACCACAGCATCACTCAGCACCACCACAGCATCACTCAGCACCACCACAGCATCACTCAGCGCCACCACAGCATCACTCAGCACTACCACAGCATCACTCAGCGCCACCACAGCATCACAAAGCACCACCACAGCATCACAAAGCGCCACCACAGCATCACAAAGCGTCACCACAGCATTACTCAGCACCACCACAGCATCACTCAGCACCTCCACAGCATCACTCAGCACCTCCACAACATCACTCAGCAACACCACAGCACCACTCAGCACCACCACAGCATCACTCAGCACCACCACAGCATCACTCAGCACCACCACAGCATCACTCAGCACCACCACAGCATCACTCAGCATCACCACAGCATCACTCAGCACCTCCACAACATCACTCAGCACCACCACAACATCACTCAGCAACACCACAGCACCACTCAGCACCACCACAGCACCACTCAGCATCACCACATCATCACTCAGCGCTACCCCAGCATCACTCAGCACCACCACATTATCACTCAGCGATACCCCAGCATCACTCAGCACCACCACATTATCACTCAGCACCACCACATTATCACTCAGCACCACCACAGCACCACTACAGCATCACTCAGCACCACCACAGCATCACTCAGCCCCACCACAGCACCACTCAGCCCCACCACAGCACCACCACAGCACCACTCAGCACCACCACATTATCACTCAGCACCACCACATTATCCCTCAGCACCACCACATTATCACTCAGCACCACCACAGCACCACCACGGCATCACTCAGCACCACCACGGCATCACTCAGCACCACCACGGCATCACTCAGCACCACCACGGCATCACTCAGCACCACCACAGCATCACTCAGCACTACCACAGCACCACTCAGCACCACCACATTATCACTCAGCACCACCACATTATCACTCAGCACCACCACAGCATCACTCAGCACTACCACAGCATCACTCAGCACCACCACAGCATCACTCAGCACCACCACAGCATCACTCAGCACCACCACAGCACCACTTAGCACCACTCAGCACCACCACAGCACCACCACGGCATCACTCAGCGCAACCCCGGTATCACTCAGCACCACCACAACATCACTCCGCGCCATCACAACATCAATCTGTGCAACCATTCAACAACAACTGGTTCCAATATGTTCTCTCAATGTTTTAAGCTTTATTACAAATGTCACAAAAAGATGTTAATATTTCACTTCTGTTCTTTGATTTTCGTCACAATAAAATACACTGAACATAATCTTCACAAAAGTTATTCACAAAAGTTTAAGCTATTGCCATTATAAATTACATTCACTTTTATTTAAGTATTATTTAAAAAAATTAAAAGCCGTTATTATTTGTAATATCAATACATCTAAGTCACGTAAATACAAAACATGTTGCATTACAAATGCTGTAGGTGTCACATTTACGAAAGTTATACCTATTGGCATTGTAAATGACAAAGCTATTAATTTAGCTATTTTCAAAACCAACACATAAATAAAAAAATTGTCATTTACAAGACCAATAGCTCAAACTTTCATAATGCGAGACCTATTGCATTGCAAATGCTTGTTATGTTCTTGCCGGTAGTACTGAGACGTTAATGATGGAATCAGACTGACTTTATTAGCAGGAATCGATTTGCCGTTTTGAGCCCCGTTGACAAGTGAGTGATTGTGCACGCTCTTCAGAGCCGTGTTGGTTTGAACTGACATTTGCAAATTGAAGGTGCGAGTCACACGCCCTTGTGTTGTTGTTTTTTACCCTCTGTAGCACTGAGATGACCATGACGGCGTCTGACTGAACTTGACTTCTAGGAGCTTGATAACTCAACTAACAAGTGAGCTATCGTTCATGCTCCAGCCTGTTCGTATCTCGAGTATTTCAATCGCTTGTTCTTGAAGTACTCTCTCACCCGGTCTTACAGGTTGTTTCACGTTCTCCTGTTCCCGTTGTGAGCCGGCCGGCCCAACTATCCATGGTGAATAATTAACTGGTGGTTTTACATGTTCTTGGGCGCTTTCAGCGCGAATTTTAATATATTTTCTTTTTTCACAATATTCAGACTTATTTCACTTCATTTTCACAGAATTATACGCCCTTTTTTTGACCCCCCCCTGTCCTGATGAAGACCCCGCCTTAAGGTTTTACGTATACCTACCTTTTTGTCTTGGGGTCGAAACGTCGACTGCTACAACTACACACCAGCCGGCGCAACCAACATTTTGATTATTAACATCAGCGGCGGTAGCATGGTGTCATGTGAATTTGTAGAGCATTAGTTGCTCCACCTATATATACTGGCTCAGTGTTCTGAAGCCAGTTTGATATTGTCTTATGCGTTTTTATGCTTTGATGTTATTGCCTGCACTATGACCAATTCTGCACATCCCTCCTTTCTCACACAAACACCCCATCCCACCCTCCTTTCCCCGGGGCACTTTAATAATTGTGTTGCCAGAATGATATATACAGCTTAATAACCACATTGTGATTAAATAACAGTGTGGTAATTGAATTGAGTTTCTCTCCTCATTTTTATAATTTTTGAAATATTTATTGTGTACTTTTGATACCTTTTACTGGGACCCCTCTTTCTATATATCGAACTTTCTCCTGAGGCCTCTATAGAAGAATCCAGAACACGGCGTCGACAAGGAGTCGAAACTACACGTGTCTGCGCGATATGGCCTGGTCAGACGCCGACTCGTCAGCCTCCGGCGTGGAGTGGGCGCCATCCGGCGCCGAAACGATAACAAGCTCCCCCTCTGAAGAAGAAGAGGCCGCCGGGGCCGGTGAAGCAATCTTCCGGCACCACCCCGGCTCCGCCTCATCTAGAGTGGGGTCCGATTCTGGAGAAAGGAGCGAAGCCAAGGAGGCGAGCCTCCGGTCCCGGGTTGGCGCCGACCCCAGCTCCGGACCCCGGTGGGGTGTGCTCAAGTCAGGGCTATGAGCACGGGGGCAACCACCTGCGGCGCCAGAGGGAGCCCCGTAGGGCTATGCAGCGCAGCGCCGTGGGACGAAGAGGGGGATCCAGGTGGGCCGCGCCCTAACGACCCCATGTGGAGCGTAGAGGGGGGACCCAGCTGGGCCACGGCCGGACAACACCACATCTCCGACATTCCTGGGAGGCAAGGGCTCAATCGGCGTCGGGGGCGAAACCGCCGGCGAGTCTGTCGGAGACCCCACAAGAAGTGGCGGTACCGAGGACGTCCCAGGAACGGGCGAGGAACAACGGGAGACCTGCAAGGGCGTAGCATAGGCCTCCATTTGGGCCTGAGTCGCCCCCACAACCGGAAAAGGCGGATAGAGGGTGGGACGACCGTCGGGAGCACAAGTCCGGAAAGTTTCGGGAACCAGAGCCCCTGACAACAGAAGAAGGTGAGGTGGATGACCTAGGCGACAAGCGCCTCGACTTACCAAGAGGAGAACGACGGCCCCGGGCCCCAGAGGGCGATCGATGGTGGAACCGGACAGTAGAGGAATCTGCAGTCGCCGATGAGGCTGGGGGGAGAGACGACTTCGACCGAGACAGCCGTGCTGAGAGAAGCTTCATACGGCGCTCCCGCCGAGACTTCGGCTTCAGACGTTGGCAGGCTTCACAGTCTGTGAAGTCATGGTGCTGGCCCAGATACTACATACAAACAAGATGCGGGTCTGTCGCGGACATCTGCCGCAAACAAGAATTACAAGTTTTGAAACCCGAAGGTATTACACACTGTTCCTGACGCAAAGCGTCGAAAATGAGGCCTGAAAACAGGCCAGAGGAGCTCAATCTGCACATGGAAAGAAACTGACGTCAGCGTGCTGGGAGGGACTTACATGACCTCGCTGACGTCACGTACGAGGACGACGTCAGGGCGGGGTCGTGTGGTGCCATCCCCCGGGGCGCAGAGGTGCTGCTGCAACATTTTTTCGGATACAGTCTCACGCCTGGGGATATTCTAATTTAAGGAATCTGCGGCTAGATGTCTATCAGATGAAGAGGGTTATACAAGCATTTGTTGCGGTCTCTGTTGCTTGACTAGAATGTGCCCTGACGAGCCAGTCATCTATCAATCAATCAGGGGTTTATATAGCGCACTACTCACCCATGAGGGTCTCAAGGCACTGGGGGGAGGGGGGAGCTCCGGATCGGTCAAAGAGATCCTTCCTGAATGTGTGCAGGGTAGGGGAGCGTACTGGAATACTTGATGTTTTTGTTTTCTTAAGAAGGCTGCTACTGGAGCCAGACACTTTGTAAATATCCTGGAGGCGGAGTTTAAACCAAAACGATGAACCCTTAACTGAAAGCGGCTTCCGGCTACTGTGAATCTTAGAAATCTTGTGTGGGACAGATGAATAGGGATGTGGAAATACAAATCCTCTAGGTCCAGGTTTGACATATAATCTCAGTGGTTTAGAATATCTAGTAAGCCTACCACGCTAAATTATTGTTTTCTTAAGATACTAGTTGAGATCTGAGGTTGAGGATAGGCGGCCATTCCTTCCACCTTTTGCAAATCACGATAACTGGAATAGAATCCCTTCCCTTGCTGCGAAATAGGGACTTTATCACCCCCTTCTGGAGCATGGTTTTGACCTCCAATTTGAGCATGTGCAGATGTTTAGGAGTGGAGGTGCGATGGCGAGTTCTTCACAAATTCTAGAGTGTGGGCGAATTGAACATGGTCTAGGACACATTGGTCCAATGCCATCTGTTGCCAACGCCGGATGAACTGGAATATTCTTCCTCCTAGTCTGACAGATGAGGGAGTGGGTAGCCAAAGCCTGAGACAGGTCACAGGTGATGACCAGCGTCCTTTCCCTGATGTGCTACTCTTCCTCTAGGTGAAGGCCTGCTGTAGGCTGCTTAAGGTGGTTGCCTCTGGGCATATTGTGGACCAAACTGCTGGGAGGTAGACATGCAAGAGATACCGGTATTACTGGTAGCCTTCCGTATATGAAGGCATGCCTCTTTCTTTGGTGCCTTGAAAGGGATTTTTTTTTAATTGGAGAGTCTCCAGCGATTTTGCTTTCTTTGTGCCCATCTTTATTGCCTGAAGAGCTTCATAAACATGCTGGACGAACAAGGCCTCTCCGTCAAAGGGGAGATCTAAGATTTTATTTCGTACCTCTGACCTAAAGGAGGCAGCCTTGAGCCAGCCTGGTCTTCTGAGTGCTGCAGAGCCCTCCAGCCGCCCGAATGTAGTAGTGGCTATTCATGGCACAATTATGATCTCTGCTGATGTGCGCTCTCCCCTCCTGTAAGGTCTTTCTTGCTTCGGTGTTTGCCTGTTCCGGAAGCTGATCTATAAGAGGCGATGTCAGCCCATAGCTGGCAACCATACCTTCCCAGCACAGCCAGAAAATGTGCTCCTCTAACTGTTAGACCTGACATTGATAAGAAACACTTGCCAATATTATCAAAGTGTCTGCCCTCCTTGTCTGAAGGTGCGGAGATCGGAGCAGAGGGATTCTTCGATCTGCTGCGGGCTGTCTGCGTAATTACAGAGTCTGGTTTAGGCTGGCCGGTCAAAGATGCTTGGGCGTCTTCAGGGGCTTTCTATTTCTTGTCAAAGCGTGGAAGGACCGCTGTTACTGTAGTCGGAGGGGCATGCACGTAATTCATTTTTCGAAAAGGTTCCTTAAAATCATAAAAAACAGTCCATCTCTTTTGGCACGGGGAGAGCAAATTTCTTTGCTGTCCTTTCTAACAAATTATGGAACCACATCAATATCCTCCGGTAGAGAGTCCACTGGGGTGGGTGATGAAGATGGTGGTGTAGGGATGAGATAGTCTTCCCAATCCGCTGGGGCCTCACATAGTGCCCCTTCCTCTCCCTCATCAGAGGTATCTGGATCATGGAGCAGGGCTGTCTGTGGTGTATGCCTTTCGGGGACAGGCAAGGACGTAAGTCTTTGTGCTGGAGTGGATGGTTGAACAGTGGGTGATCTGGCGTGCCTGGATGGCTGTGAGGCTTCAGCTGTAGGTGGATAGCCTTTTCTATATTCTGCCAGTGCCATCATAAACCGCAAATCTGAAGTCAGAGAGCCAGGCAGACAAACCATCTCTTCTTGGTATGGGTGCTGATACTGTACATGGGATGAATAATCATAGTCCTCGTCATAGCCCTCCTACTCTTCTTAGCATTTAATGTGCAATTAACCCAAAGGGTCCATCATCACATTCATCTTCCTTCAATAGATGTACTGGTACTGGGAGGTAAGTGCTGATGTTAACCAACTTAATTACTCCTGTTTTTCTATTTTTTCTGTTGTCGACTAGGTTGTGGACGGTGTCGGTAAACTTATCTGCCGTCGGTGGTGTAGTCATCAGCGGTATTACCCCTGTCAGCGAGGATATCTGGAGGAGTTGTTGACTGAGCCTTCGTCGACAAGCTCAGGGAAATCTTCAGCATTGACGGTCTAGTCAAGGACGTAGTATAGGATGTCGTCGTCAAGGAGTAAGTGGAGGTGTACTGTGTAGTAATCGTAGCTGTTGCTGATGCCACCGCTGTATACGTTTTAGTCAACTGTATTGACAACGATCTTGTTAACAGTAAGCGGCTTGTAGACGGATCTGCCGGTGGAGCAGAGGAACGTTTCTTAAAAGTGTGACTGTTCTTAGGAGGTGGTGTAGGTGGGTCAGGTGACCTTTTAGCCTTAGGTGAGGAGGCAGCAGGTTCTTTTTTGAAGACGATTTAGATCTGTGAGGAGATTTTAAAGGACTGCAGCTTTTATAAGACCCAAGAGTGGTCCTTTTTTCTTAGGCTTTTCTTGTCTGCTCCAAGAAGGATCAAGAAGGAGTAGTTTCTTACCTGTAACTCCAGTTCTGTAGTAGGGGTATCTCTGTTATAGTCATAATCTAGTGAATAGTCCCGCCCATGTGCGTGGACCCCGGAGCAATCAAAAATAATCTCTTAAGTTGTCCTCAGTGAAGACCTGCATGGACACTTCAGAGAAAATTAAAGACAATAATGCAGCCTATACCTGCAAGGCTACACTGTCCAGTACTTCAACTTGAAATGCAAAGGATATTCCACCAACATCACATTTAACACAATCTGTTAAGTTTCACCCATAGAGAAACTTCCCCTTCACAAAATCCTCGGAATGATAGAGAGGAAGGGATGGACAGAAAGGCCCCATAGGCTGCCATTATGTGTCTGGAACAGGGATACCATGCCTTTAAGGAACTGTCCAGAGACCCTCGGTATCCCATGGTGCATAGCAAACTCCTTTTACTTTCAGTTCTTTTTGAAGGTGTATAAAGAAAGGCCTGTAGCATTCATTACAGTATCATTTTCTCCACCGGGGAGGGGGGGGGGGGGGCAGGCGCTTATGACTATAACAGAGATACCCCTACTACAGAACTGGAGTTACAGGTAAGAAACTACTCCTTCTGTAGTAGGGGATCTCTGTGTATAGTCATAATCTAGTGAATAGAATGGCCAGCCCATCCCAACAATCTAACCGGCGGTGGAGAAAAAGACAACACCACTACTGTGCAAACAGATTTCTTAACAAAGCCTGCCCAACCTGCGCATCTGCTCTGGCATCAGAGTCCAGACAGTAATGCTTAGCAAAAGTATGGACCGGCTTCCACGTGGCAGCCCTCTGCAATGGGAACATTACGTAGCAAAGCCGTTGTAGCCGCTTTGCCCCTGGTGGAATGAGCCTAAGGCCTACCTCCTAAGGTCTTTTTTAGCCTTCTGGTAACATAACTGGATACAGGACACAATCCACCTAGAGATGGATTGTTTCGAGGTAGCAAGACCAGTCCTGACCGACCCATAGTTGACAAACAGTTGGTCTGACCTACGAATGTCCTTGGTCTTATCCAGATAGAATTTCAATACCCTTCTCACATCCAGGGAATTTCCGCTGGAGTGGAAGGATTCTGGGAAAACGTAGGTAAAGTTATAGTCTGATTAACATGAAAATCAGTGATCACCTTAGGAAGGAACTTGGGGTGAGTACGCATCACAACCTTAGCAGCATGAAAAACAGTATAAGGTTCTTGACAACATAATGCCTGAATCTCACTCACCCTTCGGGACGATATAATGGCCACAAGGAAAGCCGCCTTCCATGATAAGTGCTGCAGTGAAGCCTTATGAATGGGTTCAAAAGGATCCTTCATCAATCTGGACAGCACCACATTCAACTCCCAAGAAGGCGAAGGATTCCGAACAGGAGGAAACACTTTCTTCAATCCTTCCAAAAAATCCTTAATCACAGGGACCTGGAACAAGGAAGTCTGTGAAGGATATTTCCTGTACGCAGGTAACCCTGCGAGGTGAACCTTAATAGATTGAAAATTGAGGCCGGACTGAGCCAAATGCAAGAGATATGGAAGGACAACCTCTTCCTTGCAGGTCGTCGGATCATAGTTCTTGGAAGTACACCAGATGCAGAACCTCTTCCACTTGTAGGCATAAGACGTCCTAGTGGAAGGCCGCTTAGCCTCCTTGAGAATGTTCATGCAATCCTCAGGCAGATTCAGGTGTCCATATTGCACTATCTCAGGAGCCATGCCGCCAAACTCAACGATGAGAGGTTGGGGTGCACCATCTGCCCCCGAACATTTGTGAGAAGGTCCGGTCGACGCGGCAGCCGCATGTGGGGTAGGAGAGACCGGTGAAGCAGGTCCGTGAACCACCACTGTCGGGGCCACTCCGGAGCAATGAGGATCATCCGTGCTCTGGACTGAGACATCTTGATGAGCACTGCCGGAATCAGGGGAATGGGTGGAAAAGCGTACAGAAAGCTGTTTGACCAGCTGATCCATAGCGCGTTCCCCAGTGTCCCCGGTTGGTAATACCTGGAGGCGAAGTCTCAGCATTTTCTGTTTTCTGCGGTGGCGAACAGATCTATGTCCGGAGTGCCCCACCTGTCGAAGATGTCTCCTAGCACTTCGTCATTTAGAACTCACTCATGGTTTTCTTGCACCAGCCTGCTGAGTGCATCCGCCTGAGCATTCTGCACACCTGGCAGATGGGTAGCCATTATCGTCAGTCCTCTGGCTAGCACCAAGTGCCAGATCACCTGAGCTTCCTGCGACAGTGTGCTCGATCTCGAGCCCCCCTGCTTGGTGAGGTAATACATTGTGGTCGTATTGACCGTCTGCACAAGCAAGGAGTTGGTCTAGAAGGATGGATGAAAGGCTTTCAGTGCCAAGTGCACAGCTCTGAGTTCCAGGAAATTGATGTGATACGTGGATTACGCCGGTGACCACGTTCCTTGGATCTGTAGATGGTCTGAATGCGCTCCCCAGCCGTGGAGAGAAGCATCCGTGACGGCAGCCTGAGTGGGAATGTCCTTGTGGAATGGAACCCCCTTGAGGAGATTCTCTGCGGAGCACCACCATCTCAAAGACTGTTGAGCGTGGAGGGACAGCTTGATCCTGCTGTCCCAGCTCCCCCGCCTCTGGTCCCACTGGTCCTCCAGACATTCCTGCGGCGGCCTCATGTGGAGCCGTGCATGTGGCGTGAGGAAGTTGCAAGAGGCCATCGACCCCAGTAGAGAAGACACCGTCCTCACTGTCATAGATGGAACGGCCATGAGAGCCTGTGCCTTCCGAAGGATCGATAAGCGTCGCTCCTCCGAAGGAGACACGCTTGCTGACAGCGTATTGATGGAGGCTCCCAAGTACTGTAGTCACTGGACAGGAGTCGGGACAGACTTGCACATGTTTATGTGCAAATCCAGCTGGTTCAACAGAACGGCCGTCCTGTCGAAGTGCAATTGCGCTTCTTGGAAGGTGGGGCTTTGATCAACCAGTTGTCAAGTAGACAAACACCTTGTTCTTTCTCAGGTGCGCTGCCACCACAGCCATGCATTTCGAGAAAGTCCTGGGCGCAGACTTCAGTCCAAACGGTAGTACGGTGTACTGATAGTGATTGGTGTCGACTAGGAAGTGCAGGAACTTCCGGTGTTTCCGTGCAATGGGCACATGGAAGTATGCATCTTGCAGATCTATCGCGCAAAGCCAGTCTCCTCTCTGCAGCTGAGGATAAATCTGGTGCAAAGACAGAATGCAAAACTTTTCTCTGCGAATCCATTTGTTTGCGTGTCGCAAATCCAGAATGGGCCGAACTCGTTCTTGTTCTTGTTCTTCTTGCGTACCTCCACTTGAAGCTCGCGCAGGTGGAACTGCAAGCAAACCGGTGGAATCGCTGGAGGCGGGCTGACAAAATGCAGACTGTATCCATTGCAAACAATATTCAGCACACACTTGTCCTGAGTAATTTTTCTCCACTCTGCCAAGTAATTTTTGTATGCTTCCCCCCACCAGAGCGGGTAACGGACGAGGGGGAAGTAGCACCTCAGGGCCTGAACCCGGCCGGGCCTTTAGGCATCAAGGAGGACTGCTAGCCGCCTCTACCCCTCTAGCGTTTCTGAAATGGACGCCGCTGGTACTGCTGCTGCTGGTGTTGCTGCTGCCCAGCTTGACGACCATGCCCTCTTGCCTGGGCACCGAAACGTCTCTGGAAGGGACGGAAGGTCTTCTTCTCTTGCGGCTTTTCTAAATCGACGGCCGTCAGGGTTTCAGCCTCCGCCTTCATGCGGGCCATCTCCATGCTTTCCAAATAGCGTAGCACCAGAGAACGGCAGGTTGGCGACTCTCTGCTGCGCCTCCGGTTTTAGCGAAGTCAGGCGCAACCAGGCATGACGCCTCAGATGAATCCCGTGGCAGTATCAATGATCACTAAAATGGCCAACCATTTCCTTGAGAAGGGCCACACAACTCAAGATCTCAACTGGGTCATCCTAGAAACTTTATCTAACAAAGACAGGAATGCTGAGAAAATCCTCTTTGAAAAAGAGCAAAGGTGGGTACATAGACTGGGAACTGACCGTGAGCTGAATGACAATATCCCCTGGCTCAGTCTTAATAGACAATAAAGAATGTGCCTGACGTTATTGAACTGAACCAAACAAGAACCAACCTTGGAGACCAGTCGATAACCCATGTGAACAAAAAGTTATCCACATACCAACATGAACATCACCCAAAACTGGGTCCAGTTACTCCTCCTCCCTTGTTCCACCATTGATGGTTTTACAAATACTGTTCCCTCTTTGCTGGCTTCACAATGAAGTCTCTGCCTCTACCCAATTTCGGGACACAAACAAAGATGATTATATCGTGCTAAAAGGTCCACCATTGATGGTTTTACAAATACTGTTCCCTCTTTGCTGGCTTTACAATTGGAGTCTCTGCCACCACCCAATTTCGGGACACAAACAGAGATCATTACATCGTGCCTAAAGGTCTTAAAAACCAGTCTTAAAAACCAGTTTTTTTATATATGTAAACGGAGTCCTCGCTGCGACCACACGATTTTACTCGGCTAGTCACTTTTGAATAAAACAAGCAGACTCGTTAAAAACATTAACTAATACGAACAACCTAGAGCACAGCGTGAGCGTCACCACAGGTCGTCATGGCGACACGCGGTATAACCAATCAGATTTGACGCCTAGAGTCATTACTGGACAGGAAACAGAAGGTTCTGTTTCCGGGTGAAAGAAGGCAGCGCGCTGGCAGAAGACGCCAGGGCAGGACGAAATAGGTAGCGCGACTGTAAACCAGACAGTCCGACAACCGCAAGTATTGCTGCTAACCGCGTTTAAATAACATCTTTCCCCTTTGTTTAGTCCCCTGCAAGCCTCTTAACCTGACTGGAGCGCGTTATTTACATGCGCGAGGTAAATATACCAAGACGCCGAATTAAGCATGTTAGATACCTAGAGCACGCCTTGAAAAGAACACGTGTGTTTAGGCACGGTATTACACATGTTTCTTTGATACATCGGATAAATGTAGAACTATATGTTAAACTAAGTGTGTGTAAGATCTCACACGACATTTCAGCGAGCACAACACGGTTCTGATAACCTTAAGTTCATTTCACAATTTGATACATTGCACAGGCATTAACTCTAAGACTATTTGCATGTTATACCCACCTCTGAGTATGCCTTGACCCTCTGTCAGAGTATGGAGAGTTGAAGAGAGAGTTGACATTGCCATTGATAGCAGCCATAAATGAAGTATTGCCATTTTTTAGTTGTTGCTAAAGTCTGTCAATGATAGACTTGAGATACAGTTTTCTGTTTGGTGTCTCCCCCTGTACCCTCTCCCCTGTGTGTTGAAAACGTAAGTGTATATATTCTTCTTTCAACAGGTACATTGCGACCTCATTTGAAACAAGAGACAGGTCAATATACCTTTTTCTTATCACTCCATTTTGAGCACTTTGATCACACCCCATTACCCTCACGTTATTTCACATAACGGTCCTGATGAATGCCTGTAAGTCCTACCAAGGCGTAGAAGGCAGAAACATGTCGACCTAATTCCTTTTCCCTTCACGCAATGTTTTTAACGATACTCTGAGTGCATCAACTACTCCTAATAAGTATCCCATGATGCACTATACCAGAGTTCACAAGACCCGAACCCAGACCTATTAAAATTCCTTTTCTGGTTATCCGGGCCTTTTTTAATACTCCCTCATCACTGGCTCACTACTGCTTCAACCTTGGGTCAACACCTCCTGGTGGAGGTTGCATAACTTGATCGACCTGATGATTATGCACACACGTGAATAAAAAAGCGGAGAATCAAGATACACCGCTCCAACTCCACCCTACCCATCACGTGCATGAGGGTCTTTTAATTTGGGACACACCCCCCGCTCCTGCAAGAAACCTATGGTTGTGCAGGACAAGTGATCCTTTCCCGTCTGATTATTGAATATACTTTGGAAACTGATTGGATCAGCTTTCTACCTCCGTCGTTTTGATGAAAAGATGATGAGCAGCGCATAGCTGTGGGAGTCTTGACCAAATAATTCTGACCAAAAATCCCCTTGATCAGAATACCGCCTTGAAGATTTCATGATGGCTGAAAACCTGGGATTAAGTTATTCCATCGAAGAAATCGACGCAATACTTTCCAGACCGGCTCTATTTATGAACAGTGACCTCACTCAGACTCTCTCCAGCTCCACGGAGTGGGACGAACTAACAGAAATAAAAAAAGAACAAGTAAGAACAGCCATTCACGGCATAATAATGACGGAATACCTCAGAGTTAATGCAGCACCCAGAGGACTCTGGGTCACCAACGCCCCGAGGATTTTTCTGAAGGACCTTCCATTCAGAAAAGACTGGTCTGCCATCTCATGGAAGTGTACAAGGGACTATTTAGTCCTCATTATCAAAACAGCTACAAGACTAACAGAAGAACTTACAGTGAAAATCGAAATCTTGGAAACAAAACTGAACAACACTGTGAACATCACCATATATAAGAACAGATTAGAGGAGATTAATAAAGAAATGAGCAATACCCACGAGTATTTAACGCAAACCAAACTACAGAAGTTAGCAAAAGAACTCAAGAAGTTCTCTTTAGAAAAGATACATCCCTACAGCAGTAAGGACTACAATGCAGACGACAATGCCTCTAATTATGGATCACACAGCGGTGCATTAAGCGCAGGTTCTGATCAAGGATCGGACCAACACAACAATCCTAATAAAACATATTTCCAGAATAGGAGAGGAAACCGTCGAGGACGCAACTCGTGGCGGCCCCCATTCTTCCAAACGAATTCACAAGGGATTCCTTTCCAACCTTTCAACCCTCACTTCCAGGGGTGGATGAACCCATACTTCCAAGGTCCACAAATAATGAACCATCAGATACCAATACAGACAGGTCAGAATTTCCAACAGAATATGCCTTTTTTAGGGAATGGTCCAGCTCCCCAAAGAACCCGGAGAAGAGGAGTAACTTGGTCCGACCAATCCAGGCAAGTGCAGACGAGGAGTGTAACCAAAGCCAAAACCGGTACAACCACGAATCCCTCATCGTAAATCTCACTGAGAAAGTTTTAACCCAGGATGAAGAACTCGTACTCAACAAAGGACTTGGGTATGTCCCGACTCCGAAGCTAGATCTATTTAAAACCAAATGTGAAGTTGCAGAGTTCTGCCGCAAATTGAAGTTAAAAGCATTTTTCAAAGGAGACCAAATTCCCAACAGGGAAGGAGATACTACCTTGAGGAACAAGTCATCTTTCTGTCCTCTGAATTCTCAAATTCCAATTGAAATACTGACTTTCGAGCAGGCCATCTTCAAAGCCATAGATGGGCTAGCAGATGAACCTCCAAAACCCTTCCAAAATCTCTCCAGAACGGAACAGGCAGCTCTGAATTCCCTCAAAGAAGATCACAACATAGTCATCAAACCGGCAGATAAAGGCGGAGGAGTGGTTCTCCTTACAGCCAAGGGCTATGACCAACAATGTTTGGACCTCCTCCAGGATGAGAAATTCTATACAGTTCTGACCACAGATCCAACACCGAGATTACAGAGAACCATCGCGATGATGATAGAAGAGGCAGAGACCAACGACTGGATCTCAAAGAAAGAAGGTGATTATCTCAGGACCCACACACCTCGTACTCCCTACTTCTACTCGTTACCGAAAACACATAAAGGACGAGTACCACCACCTGGACGTCCGATCGTGTCGGGTATATGTTCTCTTTTAGAACCCTTGTCGCAGTTTGCAGACCAATACCTTAGACCTCTGGTCCAAAAGACACCGACGTATTTACGAGACACAAGAGACTTATTAACCAAGTTACAAGACGTTGAATACTCTCCTGACACCATGCTCTTGGTCGGATTTGATGTCGAGAGCTTATATACTAGCCTCCCACAAAATAAAACAATGGATACTCTTGAGAGCATACTTTTCAATTCAACCTGGAATTATAAAACGCCCAGACATTTTGTACTGGAATGTTGCCGGCTGGCACTTATGGAAATTTTTTTCCAATATAAAGACGATCTATACCTACAGTGCCACGGGACATCAATGGGTAGCACCTTTGCCCCAAGCGTGGCTGGGCTATACGTCAGTACCTTTGAGGACCTACACATCCTGAAGAAGAACAACAACCCTTATCATCGTCATATACTGTTCTGGAAACGGTATATAGACGACATTTTTGTCATCTGGCTAGGGGACGAAACCAGCCTAAGTGAGTTCTACACCTGGCTTAATCAGAGAGATGACTGTCTAAAATTCACTTACTGCACGAACCGGGAAAGCATAGACTTTCTGGATGTAAAAATGTATGCGGCAGAAGGAACTCTCCAGACCCGGACGTTCTTCAAGACAACTGCTAAAAACAGCCTACTCTCTTTCAAGAGCTTTCACCCCCGCCCTCTGAAGGAGAACTTGCCATACAGCCAATTTCTCAGGCTTAAACGCAACTGCAGTAATATCACTGAATACAAGTCACAAGCTGATGACCTGTGCAAAAAACTAGAAGCCCGAGATTACCCACAAAGAGTGATCAATAAATGCAAAAAAACGTGCCAGAAATCAAAATAGGGAAGCACTCCTTGAGATCACACCAAAATCACCCTCGGAGGAAGTCACCTGTGTAACTACATACAGCCCAGTGACAAACAGTGTCAAGAAAATCATCAATAAGAACTGGCGCATCTTAACATCAGGGAACCTTTCATGGCCAAAGCCGAGGTTTGCAAACAAAAGGAGCCGAAATTTGAGAGACATCCTTGTCCATACCAGACCTCCACCAAAACCCACAAGAGGATTAGTTGACCCATGGGGTCATCCCCAAGTAACAGGACATTACCCATGTGGTTCATGCTCGGTCTGCAGTTTGACAAGACCCACCAAAGAACTCCAATTACTACCGGATTTCAAATGGACTATACGCCATCATACCAACTGCAATACCACCCACGTGATATACATGATCACTTGCCCATGTAACCTTAGATACATAGGCATGACATGCAGAAAAGCCAAACAGAGACTTTGCGAACATAAAAGCAACGTGAAATGCAAGAAGAGCACCACTAAAATGGCCAACCATTTCCTTGAGAAGGGCCACACAACTCAAGATCTCAACTGGGTCATCCTAGAAACTTTATCTAACAAAGACAGGAATGCTGAGAAAATCCTCTTTGAAAAAGAGCAAAGGTGGGTACATAGACTGGGAACTGACAGTGAGCTGAATGACAATATCCCCTGGCTCAGTCTTAATAGACAATAAAGAATGTGCCTGACGTTATTGAACTGAACCAAACAAGAACCAACCTTGGAGACCAGTCGATAACCCATGTGAACAAAAAGTTATCCACATACCAACATGAACATCACCCAAAACTGGGTCCAGTTACTCCTCCTCCCTTGTTCCACCATTGATGGTTTTACAAATACTGTTCCCTCTTTGCTGGCTTCACAATGAAGTCTCTGCCTCTACCCAATTTCGGGACACAAACAAAGATGATTATATCGTGCTAAAAGGTCCACCATTGATGGTTTTACAAATACTGTTCCCTCTTTGCTGGCTTTACAATTGGAGTCTCTGCCACCACCCAATTTCGGGACACAAACAGAGATCATTACATCGTGCCTAAAGGTCTTAAAAACCAGTCTTAAAAACCAGTTTTTTTATATATGTAAACGGAGTCCTCGCTGCGACCACACAATTTTACTCGGCTAGTCACTTTTGAATAAAACAAGCAGACTCGTTAAAAACATTAACTAATACGAACAACCTAGAGCACAGCGTGAGCGTCACCACAGGTCGTCATGGCGACACGCGGTATAACCAATCAGATTTGACGCCTAGAGTCATTACTGGACAGGAAACAGAAGGTTCTGTTTCCGGGTGAAAGAAGGCAGCGCGCTCGCAGAAGACGCCAGGGCAGGACGAAATAGGTAGCGCGACTGTAAACCAGACAGTCCGACAACCGCAAGTATTGCTGCTAACCGCGTTTAAATAACATCTTTCCCCTTTGTTTAGTCCCCTGCAAGCCTCTTAACCTGACTGGAGCGCGTTATTTACATGCGCGAGGTAAATATACCAAGACGCCGAATTAAGCATGTTAGATACCTAGAGCACGCCTTGAAAAGAACACGTGTGTTTAGGCACGGTATTACACATGTTTCTTTGATACATCGGATAAATGTAGAACTATATGTTAAACTAAGTGTGTGTAAGATCTCACAATGACATTTCAGCGAGCACAACACGGTTCTGATAACCTTAAGTTGGTTTCACAATTTGATACATTGCACAGGCATTAACTCTAAGACTATTTGCATGTTATACCCACCTCTGAGTATGCCTTGACCCTCTGTCAGAGTATGGAGAGTTGAAGAGAGAGTTGACATTGCCATTGATAGCAGCCATGAATGAAGTATTGCCATTTTTTAGTTGTTGCTAAAGTCTGTCAATGATAGACTTGAGATACAGTTTTCTGTTTGGTGTCTCCCCCTGTACCCTCTCCCCTGTGTGTTGAAAACGTATGTGTATATATTCTTCTTTCAACAGGTACATTGCGACCTCATTTGAAACAAGAGACAGGTCAATATACCTTTTTCTTATCACTCCATTTTGAGCACTTTGATCACACCCCATTACCCTCACGTTATTTCACATAACGGTCCTGATGAATGCCTGTAAGTCCTACCAAGGCGTAGAAGGCAGAAACATGTCGACCTAATTCCTTTTCCCTTCACGCAATGTTTTTAACGATACTCTGAGTGCATCAACTACTCCTAATAAGTATCCCATGATGCACTATACCAGAGTTCACAAGACCCGAACCCAGACCTATTAAAATTCCTTTTCTGGTTATCCGGGCCTTTTTTAATACTCCCTCATCACTGGCTCACTACTGCTTCAACCTTGGGTCAACACCTCCTGGTGGAGGTTGCATAACTTGATCGACCTGATGATTATGCACACACGTGAATAAAAAAGCGGAGAATCAAGATACACCGCTCCAACTCCACCCTACCCATCACGTGCATGAGGGTCTTTTAATTTGGGACACACCCCCCGCTCCTGCAAGAAACCTAAGGTTGTGCAGGACAAGTGATCCTTTCCCGTCTGATTATTTAATATACTTTGGAAACTGATTGGATCAGCTTTCTACCTCCCTCGTTTTGATGAAAAGAGTATCAATGAGCCGCCAGGAGAGAGGAATCTGCAGCCGAGCAGATCACCTGGTTGGATACCATCATGCCCTCATTGATGATTTCCTGAAAGTCCTCCCTCTTGTCCCTAGGAAGGTGCTCCAGAAACTGTTGTAGGGAGTCCCATGAAGACCAGTCATACCGACCCAGGAGAGCCGTGGCACTAGCGGCTTTCATTGACGTTGCTGCCGTACCACACACCTTTCTTCCCGCTGAATCCATCATACGGCTCTCCTTGTCAGGAGGCACCGTAGAGGATGGGGCAGTAGCGTGCTGGTTCCTAGCCGCCGTGACGATCACTGAATCCGGCACCGGGTCCGATCTAAGGAACACAGGATGGGAGTCTGTATTTTTTCTGCAGCCGGGAAGGAGCAGATTTCGTCGCCGCCGGAGTCAGAAAGAGCTCCATAGCCGGCTCCTCCAGCCCTGGCACCAAGGGCAACAAGGGCCAAGACAACTGCCTCTTGTGCAGGGTCTTGGAAATCACTGACGTAGAAGGTGTGGGGACCGTCAGCGTAATTCCCAGCTTCGCCGCCCCTCTCAACAACACCTCTTGGAACGACACAATGTCATCCACCGGTGACACCCTTGTAAGTGGTGAATCCAATAAGGTGGGTGAGTAGTCGCGGGCACTGGTCCGTGTGACGGGACCTGGACTTGTCCCTCCGGTGACGGTGTCTGGACCGTGTTGAAGAGCGACGGTCACTCTTTGAACGGTGTCTCCGCCTGGACCGTGACCTTGACCTCTTAGGCCTAGGGCGATTCACTGGCCGTACTGGAGGGGTAAGTCGCGGCGGCCGAACCGGAAGCCTAGGTTGTGGAGGCCCCGTAGGCGGCGATGGAAGGCACGGCAATGATACAGACCATGGAGGAGGCCGTGGTGGAGGAGGAGAAGGAAGATGAGGCGGAGGAGGAGGAGTAGGATTACGAGGAGGAGGATCCTTAGGCAACGGAGGAGGATGAGGATCCTTAGGCAACGGGGGAGGCGTAGGCGTCCTGGGCCTAGACGGCGAGTAGGTCTGAGAATAATCAGAGTCTGCAGACCGCACCACTCTTCTCCCTCTGTGCAGGCCTTGATGAGGATGTTCTAGAGGCCGATCTCTTCTTAGACGAGCGCCGGTGCCGCCGCGACCGTGGGCTCGTGGATGCAGGGGATAGGGTGACTACCGAGTCATGGGACACAGTCCTGCCCCTTGAACGCCCCCTGGACCTCGACTTCTCTTTCCTCAACGTCGACCTCCTTTTCGACATCGAACGTCTCGACGTTGATACATCCGTCGACGTCGAGTCTCTCCTCCTCGATGACGAACGGCGGTGTCGCCTCAACGGCGAGCGCCGGTGTCTCCGGGACCCCTCTCGACGTTGACGCAGTCCTCGACGTCGACCTCGTCCGAGGTCTTGACGTCAGTCCCCTCAACGTCGAACGGTGACGTCGCTTCGACCCAGAGCCCTGTAACTGGAAAACTCCCACAGCATCAAAGTATGAGAAATATCTTGTGGGAAATATCCAAATAGAAAAATAACTGAGCAGGGATCAGTGGAGATTCCCTAGCACGACACGCAGTAGAAAATCTGAGCAAATGGAACAATCTCAGGAGCGTTCTAGAGGGCAGAGCAGCCTGATTGGCTGAAGTATAAGTTTGGTCTCTTTTTTTAAAGACTATGACAGGTTGCAAAATTGAAGGGCCTAGGGCCTTCGTGCACTATCTTTAACACTGTATTATATGGTACCGGGGACTCCCATCTCGAAGACGAGGACTGATTCAAGCATGTGAATCAATGAAAGTGCCAATACTGAAGTGATTACATGCTCTGCATACTCCTGACATCTAGTGTTGGGCTTAGACGTGTGCAAGTTGTTGTTTTTTTCCACAGAAGTCTTTTGAATCACGGTGAATGACTGATAAAGCACATAACAATATCACAAAATCAAATGATGGATGGAGTGTTGAAACTTTTCAAACACTCAACCCCAGCCACTGACCTGGGTTTAATTAATCGTCATTTTGCTTGCCACTTCACCCAAGTATGGATACAGACATATGCAAATCAGACTTAATCCTGCTCCCCATTACAACAGCCCAACCCGAGCTGCCAGATCCTGCCTGGATCAGAAACAAGCATCCTAGTATCGATTTGGGGGTATTACTCATCAGCCAGGCTAGGTGGAATCCGGTGGTGCAGAGACCCACGTCTGAGCATATCCTTCCCACTTAGGGCACACATGGCAACATGAGAAAATAAAATGATTGATTGGTATGCAGACGTGGGTCCCTTGCTCGCTGTGCCACTGGATTCAAGCTAGCCTGGGTCCAAACAGGGGTGGTGTAGTGAGCAAAAAACAATGGATTTAACCCATATTTCTTGACTGGGGGTAAATATTTGATTTAATCAGCATTCCGTCCATCATTTGTTACCGCAGAATGTTTCGCCCTACGTGGGATGGGATGCGGGTCTCTTGCTCGCTGTGTCACTGGATTCAAGCTAGCCTGGCTGATGAGGGGTGATACCCCGAAACTGGTCCCAGGATGCTGGTTTTCAGTCAAGGGAGGACACAGCTTGGCAGTTTGGGCTGAACTGTGCCCATGAGGAGCAGGGTCAAGACTTATTTGCATATGGCTGGGTCCAAACTGGGGTGACGTAGTGAGCAAAAGTACAATGGATTTAACCCAGATCTCTTTACTGGAGAGGAATGTTAGATTTATTCAGCATTCTGTCCATTTGTTACCGAAGCATGGTAATGTACATGGGCACTAGCGCCATTGTTAAGATTGTTTTCCGCATGGCAAGTGAGGATAAAGATGGAGCATAGAGTAAAGAAAGATGACCATGTAAAAAGAGAAAAAGAATAAGACATTTGCAACTAAAGGCTTCCAAGGAGGAGTGTGGGAGCATGTGAATCTACAGAACTACATGCCGTGAACATATGCTTATGGGGAAAGTAAACTAGTCTGTTCCATTCTCTATAGACTGTAAAGCAGTTCTCCCCTAAGCAGTGGCTAGCCAGAGGAGATTGCAGATGACTGAAAAAGAAAATGCAAGACATTCTAGTCAACCTTTGCTTGTTGCCGTGCAAGTCTGAATGCCCTCGACAAGCCATCTGGCTAGGCCCACCTTAGCGAGATTGTGGTCTTTCTGTGACTTGTAAGAAGTGCCATCAATGCCTCTTTCTTGCAGGTACAGTGGGAGTTTGTTTGGGGTGGGCTATTGTCTTCTGGGTTTAGTCTAGCAAGTTTGAATACCATAGACAAGCCATGTGGCTATGCCTGCCTTAGGAGACAGCGTTGTCATTAAGTTGCTTAGTAAAGGCAACAAAGTTCAGTTTTGTGAGATGTCCTTGTCCTGTCAATGTAGTGCATGCGGGCCCATTTGACATCTAGTGTGTGGAAGGTCCTTTATGCTATTTAGTCTGAATGTGGGAAGAACACCGAAAGCTCAATGGAAAAAAATTGGGTCAGTGTAGGAAGCTGGCTCTGTATATACTATACCAAAGTAAGGCATAGTGTGCACAGAGTCCAGTGGATATTTGTTGTATTTTATTTTTGGAACCAAGCCAGACTTGGTGCAGGTAAGTAAAATAATACTTTTCTAATAAAATACAGTTGAATGCAGTTACAGGGAGGTCAAATATTCAGAAAAAGTTTAAATTACTTTTCAGTTACTTTGTGATTACCTTTCAGATAATTTTTTCTACTCCGTGATATGCCTAGATTTCACACAGGCACATTTCCTAGATAAAAGGAAAGTAAGTCAATTTTTCTTAAAAAACAGTTTCTTAGGTTTCCATACAAATTTCAACTCCACACAACCTTTTTCCACAGAAAAAGTCAATGCAGTCCTAGGAGAGAAAATCTGGTTATCGGTTTAAAGGTGATTAATCGGTCTTGGGAGTTGGGTTTCTTGGGTTTGAAGGAGGACCCCCCCAGGGTAAAAAATGCACTCAAAGAGCACCCTCAGAGGCACTAGGGCTGCCGGGTGCAGAGTGCTGAGGCCCAATGTTATCCAGGGGGCTAGGGATAGGGGACCTCCAGTTGGTGGCTGGCTGCCCACGGGCGTGCCACTTGAATGTGGGAGCAAAGCTCCTAAGGTTTAGCTCAGGGCAAAGTGGGATCCGATTTAGCACGCAAGGTGCACCCACAGTGGCACAGGGGCGGCCAGGTGCAGGGTGCTGATTTGGCATCGGGTACCCCGTTTTCAAGGGAGTTGCTGGTTTTGTGTGTAGTCTTCATCCAGAAAGTCTTCTGGGAGGAACCAACAGCTGGGCAGGTAAATTGGAGGCCTCAGGGATGTAGGTGCACCTAAACTCCTTCTCCAGGGCACTGGGTGGCCGGATGCAGGGTTGCCTTTTGAGGTCAGATTTCAACTTACCGTGCAATTCGCGGTTGGGGGGGGCTCCGTACAGAGACTGCAGGCAAAGTTGGGGGGTCCTGGAGGAGTCAACCCACAGTGGAGCGCTGGGGGACCTCCCTGGGACCGGTGGGCCACTCGGACACGGGCCGTAGTTGCCGGGTGCAGTGGTGGTTCCAGGCATTTTTTTTTGTGTGTCTTCAGCAGGCTTGCATTGGGGATTTTTTTTAACAGAGCTGCTGTTCACAGGAGATCTGGTCTTTGTGGCAGGCAGTCAGTCCTCCCAGGAGTTCTGGAGGTAGCTGGCTGGAGGACAAGATGACGTTTGGCACGAATATCTGGAAACTGCAGATGGGCCGGTAGAGCTGGGGCCAAGTCAGTTCTTCTCTGCAGTCTCCTCTGCTGGTCATCTTCTTCCGTCCTTCGTAGGTTGCGGGAATCTGTCTTCTAGGTTCAGGGCTGCACCAAAAATACTATATCTAGGGAGAGTTTTAGGGGTCTCAAGGTAGCAGCAAACGGGCTACTGACCTAAGGGTGACTACACACTTGGTGTGCTCGACCCACGTGGGGGAATGAACACAATCCCTAACACTGATTGGAGAGTGCCTGCCATCTGCAAGATGGCGGGCACTGAAAAGTGAGCTTCATGCTGGCTCTCCCACCTGAGGGGTGGGGTCGGCAGAGGTGGGCACACATCTGAACTGTTCAAATTTGCCTGCCTGTCTTCCTGAAGAAAAGGGGGTGAGACAGGAAGGGGGCCTGCTCCTGATAGTACGAGTGGCTGGGGGTCATGTTACAAAGGCGGCAAGGCCTTTAAAGCTCCCCTGCCACAGATGGCTCTTCCGGACCTGGGGGAGGTGTGACCACCTCTGTTAGAATAGAAAAATCCTACCTATACATTTTTTCACGTATGTTAGCATTCGCTGCACCATTTTATATGTCTGCGCCATTTTGGGTTATAATCGAGACTTATCCTTTGTCATTTCTGAGAAGAGGCCTCAGTTAGGTTTCATTTCCCAGAGGCCTGAATTTACTTCACTAATGAATACACTGTTCTTATTAGCCCATACCTTTCCCTTTAGATAGAAGCCTTCTCCCACTTGTCTAGTGGTGGGCACGGGCATAATGACCTTCACTGCTAGATAGTGTGTGCCCGGCCCCAGAATAAAAACTGAATTTGTGTCCTTCACTGTTTTACTGCATCTATTTGGAAAATTCCATTGTGGGCGTGCCTTCATTAGTTCCGAAATGTATATACTGTAACTTTATGCATGCTGATACTTGTCCCTCTGCAGCACTCCTAGCGACTGGCAGACCGGGCTCCACTCTGAGTGTACCTGAATAAACAGTTATCGGTTTGTAATCTCTACTGTCTGACCAACTCTTCATTTGGTATGGAAGGCTGAGAGATGGTCGTGAGACCCGAGTGACCCTAATGGGGCCACTTTCTTCAGTTGGCGCCCCAACAGGGACTTCTTCGGGTAAGTGACCCATCTCTTTCCGGATAGGGGTCGCGGGGGGCCAAGGCCATCGCCAGGTCGGACTGACGGTTCAGGGATCCCTGTATGAGCTTGGCTTGCTCGCAGCTGCCCCTTCCGTCCTCCCAGACGGTGCCTCGCCCAGCGGTCATTCCAACTGGAGTCCTAAACGGCAAAACCCTTGGATCTGACCGTTTGGTCTGAAGAGTCCGCAGTGGAGAATTAGTTTGTTTTGACCTGCGCATATCAGGTGAGTTTGTTTTGGTTCTTTTTGGATATGGTACCATTTTGGTTTGCATTTGGTACGGTCTGAGAACTGTCGAGATGAACAAGTTACTTACCTTCGGTAACGCTTTTTCTGGTAGATACAATATCTGCCTGTGGATTCCTCACCTTGTGAATATCCCCCTTGCGTCAGCAGCATTCGGAATTTTTTCTTCGTAGCACGCCGGCGTGGACGACGTCACAGGAGCACGGCATCGCGCGCGACTCCGTCTGACGTCACCGACTCCTTATTAGACCCACGTCGGCGTGATGACGTCAGTTCCGCCCTTTTTTCCGTGCCTTCGAGGCACCCGGACGGACCAACGACAGCATATATACAATGTACACAGTACATACAAGCCAAAATAGCACACAGTGCATAGCAATCATATCAAACTCAAAATATATACAACAATAAAACCAGGTATAGCAGAATGGACAACGGGGAGGCGGGTGGGCATGTGAGGAATCCACAGGCAGATATTGTATCTACCAGAAAAAGCGTTACCGAAGGTAAGTAACTTGTTCTTCTGATAGATACATCTGCCGTGTGGATTCCTCACCTTGTGAATAGAGTCCCACAGCAGTCCCTACTCCCGGAGGAGGGTGTCCACCCTGCTATACCAGGAAATCTTGGAGAACAGAGCGCGTGAAGTGGCCGTCCCTCCTCACATCGGAATCCAAGCAGTAATGCTTCGCGAAAGTGTGGAGGGAGGCCCAAGTCGCGGCCCTGCAAATGTCCTCAACAGGAACACCTCTAGACAAAGCAGATGTTGCAGACTTTGCTCTAGTTGAATGTGCTCTAATACCCTCAGGAGGGTCCTTACCTGCCAGGGAGTAGCAAATCTTGATGCACAGGATTATCCACCTGGAAAGTGTGCGCTTGTGCACCGCTCTGCCCTTCTTGCAGCCAGCAAAACCAATAAACAGCTGGTCATCCACCCGGAAGTCTTCAGTTCTGTCCAGATAAAAAGACACCGCCCTCTTAGGGTCCAGACGGTGTAGTCTCTCTTCCTCCTTAGACGGGGGAGGATAGAAGGTAGGAAGGGTAATGGACTGTCCTAGATGGAAGGGAGTTACCACCTTAGCAGAAAAGCAGCCCTGGTCCTAAGAACCAGTCTCTCAGCATGAATGGTCAGGAATGGGGGCTTAGAACTAAGAGCCTGAAGCTCACTCACCCTCCTTGCCGAGGTGATTGCAACCAAGAAGACCGTCTTAAAAGAAAGAAGTCTCATGGTACACTTGTGCAAGGGCTCGAAGGGAGAACCCATCAAATAGGCCAGCACAAGATTCAAATCCCAATGAGGAATAACAAAAGGAGTAGGAGGGAATCTATTAGTGAGTCCCTTCAAAAATCTTAAAACCACAGGAGACTTAAAAAGAGAAGGCTGATCCGGCAAACAGAGAAATGCCGACAAAGCCGAAAGATACCCCTTGACCGTGGCAACAGCAAATCCTTGCTGCGCCAAAGAAAGAGCAAACTGCAAAATGTCAGACAAATGAGCCTTCAAAGGGTCAACATCTCTCTCCCTACACCAAGAGACAAATTTAGACCACCTATACGAATAAATGGACTTAGTGGAGTCACGCCTGGCAGAAAGAATGACATCCACCACATCGTGAGGGAGAGAAAAGGAATTCAAGTTGCCCCGTTCAATCTCCAGGCATGAAGGTGTAATGTCTGGAGGTGGGGGTGTAGAACCTGTCCCTCCATCTGAGAGAGGAGGTCTGCCCTGTGAGGGAGACGGAGCGGCGGGTGAGAGGAGAGGTGGAGAAGGTCTGTGTACCACACCCTTCTCGGCCAATCCGGGGCGACCAATATGACTTGGGCCCGGTCCTGGCGAATTTTCCTCAGAACCCGAGGAATCAAGGGTATGGGAGGAAACGCGTAAAGGAGTTGATTTTTCCAACTCAACTGAAACGCGTCCCCCAAAGCTCCTTGCATCGGAAACTGGAGACTGCAGAATGACAGTGTGAGAAGTTGGCCTGATATGCAGTGCTCACTATTCTAGTGATCACTATGTATCAGTCCAAACAACCCTTATTGATGATTGGTTGTAAGTCAACCTTATAGACCAGCTATCCTAGTAGCATGGATACGAGCAGTCTAAGGCTAAGACTCTAGAGGGCGTGTTAAGCCAGCTGTTTTACCATCACATATACCCCTTGAACACCAAGTGAAAGGACACCACACAAGTTGTTATGAAAATAAATGTATATTTATTTCTAACAAGACTACCCTGGCTCTTTATGAGACAAGTCAAGTCAAGTCAAATAATTTATATAGCGCGCTACATACCCAGAGGGTCTCAAGGCGCTTGAGGAAGGGTGAGGAATTACTTGTCGAATATCCAAGTTTTAAGTTGCTTTCTGAATGCTAGGTGGTTCTGAGTGAGGCGAAGGTGGGTGGGGAGTGAGTTCCAGGTTTTGGCAGCCAGGTAGGAGAAGGATTTTCCTCCCATGGTGGTTTTGTTGATGCGGGGTACGGCAGCAAGGGCTTGGTTGGAGGAGCGTAGCTGGCGGGAGGGGGTGTAGAAGGAAAGACGTGTGTTGAGGCATTCGGGTCAGAGTTCGTAGAGTGCTTTGTGTGCGTGGGTTAAGAGGCGGAATGTTATTCTCTTATTGACGGGGAGCTAGTGGAGGTTTTTCAGGTGACTAGAAATGTGGTCTTTGCGCGGGATGTCTAGTATGAGTCTGGCTGAAGCGTTCTGGATGCGTTGGAGTTTTTTCTGAAGTTTTACGGTGGTGCCGGCGTAAAGGGTGTTACCGTAGTCCAGGCGGCTCGTGACCAGTGCGTGGGTGACCGTTTTTCTGGTTTCGGTGGGGATCGAGCAAAATGTTTTTTTGAGCATGCGAAGAATATTGAAGCACGATGATGAAACGGCGTTGACTTGTCTGTTCATCGAGAGTGAGGAGTCCAGGATGATGCCCAGGTTCCGTGCGTGGTCCGTCGGGATGGGTGCTTTTCCAAGGGCCTCTGGCCACCAAGAGTCATCCCAGGCGGAAGGGGAGGTGCCTAAGATAAGAACTTCTGTTTTGTCTGAGTTCAGGTTCAGACGGCTGTGTTTCATCCACTCGGCTACTTCTTTCATTCCTTCATGTAGGTTGGTTTTGGCGGTGTTCGGGTCTTTGGTGAGTGAGAGGATCAGTTGAGTGTCATCAGCGTAGGAGATGATGTTGAGGTTGTGTTGGCGTGCGATGGTCGCGAGGGGGCTCATGTATACGTTGAAGAGAGTGGGGCTGAGTGAGGATCCTTGTGGTACGCCACAGATGACTTCAGTGGCTTCTGACTTGAATGGTGGAAGGCGGACTTTCTGAGTTCTTCCGGTAAGGAACGAGGTGATCCAATCCAGTGCTTTTCCTTGGATTCCGATGTTTCTGAGGCGTTGTAGGAGGGTGTTATGACAGACTGTGTCGAAGGCTGCGGAGAGGTCAAGGAGGATGAGGGCGACTGTGTCTCCATTGTCTAATAGAGTTCGAATGTCGTCTGTTGCTGCGATGAGTGCGGTCTCAGTGCTGTGTTTTGCTCGGAAGCCGGACTGTGAGGAGTCGAGGGATTTGTTGGTTTCGAGGAAGGTGGCGAGCGGGCTGTTGACGGCTTTCTCAATGACTTTGGCCGGGAATGGTAGGAGCGAGATGGGGCGGTAGTTTTTGAGTTCGGTGGGGTCAGCTGTGGGTTTTTTCAGAAGGGCGCTGAGTTCGGCGTGTTTCCAGCTTTCCGGGAAGGTGGCAGAGTTGAGGGAGCAGTTGATGACGTCTCGGAGGTGTGGTGCTATGATGGAGTCAGCTTTGTTGAAGATATGGTGAGGGCATGGGTCTGTGGGGGATCCTGAGTGGATGGAGTTCATCAGGCGAATGGTGTCCTCCGTGGAGATTGGGTTCCAATCAGTAAGGATGTTCAAGGGGGGTGAGGGTACGGCAGAAGGTTGGGTGGGTTGGTCTCCGTGTTGGTTGTCGAAGCTGTTATGGATGTCTGCGATTTTGTCGTGGAAGAACGAGGCTAGGGAGTCGCAGAGGGTTTGAGAGGGAGTGATGTCGTTGGAGTTGGCTGAGGGGTTGGTAAATTCTTTGACGATGTTGAATAATTCCTTGCTGTTGTGGGCGTTGTTGTCTAGGCGGTCTTTAAGTGCAGCTTTCTTGGCAGTCCGGATCAGTTGGTGGTGTGTGCGGGTGGCTTTTTTGAGGGCGTCCTTGGTGCTGGTGTTTGGGTCTTTTTTCCAGGCCTTCACAAGGGACTGACAGAGTTTCTTGGATGTCTTAAGGTCGTCGTTAAACCAGGGGGCGTTTTTGCTGCCTAGTTTAATTTGACGTTTTTTCAAAGGTGCTAGGTTGTCGGCGCTATTGGTTAGCCATTGAGTGAGGTTAGTGGCTGCTTGGTTGGCGTTTGAAGAGTGGGCCGGGGGGTTTTGAAGAAGCGATGAGGAGATCTGGTCGATGCTGATTTTGTTCCAGTTTCTTCGCAAAGTGGGTTGAGGAAGGTTGTGGGTTGTGATCTTTTTGTAGACAAAGTGAACACAGCTGTGGTCCGTCCAATGGAGAACTGTGGTGTGACTGAAGGAGATATGTTTGCTGGAGGTGAAGATGGGGTCGAGTGTGTGGCCTGCGTAGTGAGTGGGGGTGTTAACAAGTTGATTGAGTCCGAGGTTGGCCAGATTGTCCAGAAGGGTGGTGGCGTTGCTGTCGTTGCTCTTTTCCAGGTGGAAATTGAGGTCTCCCAGTAGTATGTAGTCCTCGGAGGGGAGGGCGTGAGGGGTGATAAAGTCAATGATGTCTTCACTGAATTGTGCATGGGGTCCTGGTGGCCTGTAGAGGAGGGTGCCTCGGAGTGTGGTCTTGGGGTCGGTGTGGATCTGGAAGTGAAGGTGTTCGGCACTAGCGAGGTTGGCGTCTGAGCTGGTTGAGATGCGGATGGAATTCTTATGGACGATTGCAATGCCTCCTCCTGTTTGCTTGATGCGGTCCTTACGGATGATCTTGTAGCCTTCCGGGATGGCAATGGTGATGTCTGGGGCTGAGGATGCGTTCATCCATGTTTCTGTTAGGAAGGCTACGTCCGGAGAGATGGTGTCTAGTAGATTCCAAAGGTCGATGGCGTGTCTGTGGACCGAGCGGGTGTTGAGCAGGATGCATTTTAGGTGGTTGGGGTCAGATCTCTGTTTGGTGTTCGTGGATGAGGAGTTGGTCTTGGTGCCGTCATACTTGCAGGAGATGCATGTGAAGGGTCCATAGGTGTGTCCAGGAGCGGCTTGGGCGCAGTTGGGGAGTCGGCCGGGGTTAAGGGCTAAGAGGGAGGAGGCGTCGTAAGTAATGCGGGTGCGGTGGGTGGTACGGGGGCCAGGGGGTCTGGCGCTAGGCGCGGTCCAGGCGCGGCCGTAGCGCGTGGACGCTGCGCGTTGATTCATCTGACATAAGTGGGTAGTGGAGGGGGTGGAGGGTGGGAGGGGCAGCTGGGAGGCGGGAGCGGGGAGGAGACTTGGGCCACGAGTAAACACCACAACAAAATGTCGGCCTATGTAGGAATCGAAACAGGGGCACAGCCGGAGTGCGAGCAGTGCTACAGATCCCCTGTGATCACAAATAACAATTGCCAGGCTATTACAATATCGCCGCTATACAATGTAACTGAGCAGACAGTAGAATAATGAGGCAACGATACCAGGCGCTATGTGGAGATCAATGCGCTCTCAAATGCAGATACCAGGCGCTGTATGCAGATACCAGGCGTTGTTCTGAGGCAGGCGGTCTGAGTCAGCAAGGAGGGGTAAATGCGGTGAGAAGTCGGGAGGTCAGGCAGGGAATGAGGGGAGCGACCACTACGGAGCAAGTCCAGGTGGTCACAGCGTGATTGTGACTGGGGCGAGCTTGCTCTACTACTGGGTGGGAGGGGCAGCTGGGAGGCGGGAGCGGGGAGGAGACTTGGGCCACGAGTAAACACCACAACAAAATGTCGGCCTATGTAGGAATCGAAACAGGGGCACAGCCGGAGTGCGAGCAGTGCTACAGATCCCCTGTGATCACAAATAACAATTGCCAGGCTATTACAATATCGCCGCTATACAATGTAACTGAGCAGACAGTAGAATAATGAGGCAACGATACCAGGCGCTATGTGGAGATCAATGCGCTCTCAAATGCAGATACCAGGCGCTGTATGCAGATACCAGGCGTTGTTCTGAGGCAGGCGGTCTGAGTCAGCAAGGAGGGGTAAATGCGGTGAGAAGTCGGGAGGTCAGGCAGGGAATGAGGGGAGCGACCGCTACGGAGCAAGTCCAGGTGGTCACAGCGTGATTGTGACTCGGGCGAGCTTGCTCTACTACTGGGTGGGAGGGGCAGCTGGGAGGCGGGAGCGGGGAGGAGACTTGGGCCACGAGTAAACACCACAACAAAATGTCGGCCTATGTAGGAATCGAAACAGGGGCACAGCCGGAGTGCGAGCAGTGCTACAGATCCCCTGTGATCACAAATAACAATTGCCAGGCTATTACAATATCGCCGCTATACAATGTAACTGAGCAGACAGTAGAATAATGAGGCAACGATACCAGGCGCTATGTGGAGATCAATGCGCTCTCAAATGCAGATACCAGGCGCTGTATGCAGATACCAGGCGTTGTTCTGAGGCAGGCAGTCTGAGTCAGCAAGGAGGGGTAAATGCGGTGAGAAGTCGGGAGGTCAGGCAGGGAATGAGGGGAGCGACCGCTACGGAGCAAGTCCAGGTGGTCACAGCGAGACAGGGAGCTAAGCACACAACAAAACTCTTATAAAAATACTTAAAGTCGCACAATTTACACAAATGCCCGAGGGGCACGAAAAACCATATACACAAGAAGTGGAATGCGAAATTACTAGCAGGTAAGTACTATTCTCATAGGCTTTAGAAACGCTAGGCCTACAATGCTAAACCCTTAGATTAGAAGCAGGAGGCCTGTGGACGTCGTGTGCAGAGGGGGAACTCTCACGCGTAAGGCGGGAAAAAGTCTATGGAGGCTAGCAATTGCAAAGTTACTGTTCTCGGGCGAACCCGACTAGGTGGGTCGAAAACAAGAGTGGATCCGAACACTTAGAGTGTTGGACTATGCTGGAGCACCGGAGTACTCAGTTTACCTAGCCCAGGGGCTGCGGCTGCATAGGGTTCAAGTTGCGTCGGAAACCCTCGTTGACGAACCAGGAGCCTGAAGAAAGAAGTTGCTGGCAGGCGGCCAGTGAAGAAGTTCGTGGTGATCCAAGCCTGGATCAGGGAAGAAGGAGACCTGTAAGCAGAGGGGACCAAGTTCTGAATCACTAGCCAGTGATTTAGGTGGGCACCAGGATGGCACCGGACGAAGTCACCTCGACCAGGTGAGTGGGCGCTGCTAGGCTCTGCAGTCTCTCGGACCAGGAGGCGTTGTCGGCGACCAGGATGGAGGTGCGAGCTGTCCCACGAAGGTGTCTGCTGTCGACGTCGCTGGACCCAGGATTGGGGCAACAAGTCTTGGCAAATGCAAGCCCACGCGGTGGACTTAAAATGGCGTCTGGAGTGGACCAGGAGGGTCCAGGGTGCTCCTCTGTTGGAGGGGAGCAAGGGCCAGTCTGGAGCAACCAGACCAGCGGTGTTTGTCGTCGAAGTTCGTCGTCAGAGGGCCACTAGCCAACGGGCAAGTGACCGGGACAACGCGGTGAGCAGCGAAGAGCAGAAGGGCCCCACGCAGATCTCGTGGATGCAGGGGGGCTGAACTTCGGTGCTGGAGCTGCTCAGGGTCGGGGCTTCTCTTACCCCAAAGCACTCAGTCGAGGGTCACTCGGTGGTCGTGCTGGACAAGCGTCGTGCAGTGTTTAAAGATGGCCGGTCCCTCGAGGTCTCGTCACACCCACGGATCACAGCTGGGCTGATGATGCAGGTTGAGGTCAGAGGTGCCAGGGAAGCCGGTTCTCGTCGTGCTGGGCAGTCTTGATCCGGAGAAGAGACTTACAGCAGACCGCGATGCTTGGTTGGTGCCTGCTGCTGCAGGGTGACTACTCCTTAGTCACAAGGGAGAAATCTTGAGAAGAAGTCGAGAGTTCCTTTCGTAGAAAGTAGTTTCAGGATTCAAAGATGATCTAATCTGGAAGGGGGCCTGCTCCTAACTTTATCCTGCAAAAGGGGGCTGGCACGCGACTAAGTCCTGCCCTATGGGTGGGACTAGGAGGGGGGTGGTTACACCCCTCTCCTTTGGCGGGCTTTTCCCCAGCTCAGGGGCTGGTGTGCCCCTGGAACTGGTTCAAGCCGGCCTATGCACAGTGAGCACCGGGGTGCCACTTGCAGTCACCTTCCTCTAAAGCCCTGTCTACCTAGGATACACAAAAATCCTGTCTGGGACGGTGCTGGCACCGCCCCTGGCAGGAAACCCTTTGTCCTTGCCTCCTGCGCTGGGAGGACTCCCAGCAGCAGGAGGGCAGACTTGTGTCTCGGTGGCAGCATCCATCTTGTGGAGCTGAGGCTATGTCTGACTTTAACCGGGGTTACAGGTTACCAACATGTCGTGTCCCTCTAGAAGGGTGGAATGCTAACCCCGTCGCCAGAATTGGCGAGGGGTTAGTATTCCAATTCGTATGACACCTTACTCGACATGTTTTGATAAAGCGATACCAGAGTTGGCATATAACCGCGAGGATTATAATGCACTTAAGAGTATATGGTATGCGTTATCATGGAACAGCTATTAGGACTTGGTTCCGCAAGCTGCAAACGGGCTCAGCTCATGCCAGAGCACCATTTCACATTATTCCAAGCACTCTGCCTTCAGGATTGTTAAGGCCTGCCATAGGAGTGACTGATAGGAATACATGTGCCCATTTTAGGGTTAGATATAGGTATACTATATCTAAAGCAAAGGGTGATTACACCACCTTGCCCCAGCTGTCGTGCAGCCAGTTGTGTCAGATTTGGATGGCCAGCCAGGGGTGGCATAATACATGCTGCAGCCCCTGGTAGGCCCTGGGTACACCTATGCCCTGGGTACCTAAGGTACACTGTACAGGGACTGATAAGGTGACTCAGTATCCAATTAGATATGTACCTAAGGTACATGGAATCCATTTTACAGAGAGAGCAGTAGGCCTGGGGTCCTGAATAGCAGGGCCCCAGGTCAACTAAGTCAGAAAACCAGCAAAACACCAGGCAAAAAGTTGGGGGCAACCATAGTCAGGGATCTACCTTCCTACAGACAGGCAGTGAGCATTCTCGCGAGTGGCGAACAGGTCCACCCGAGGAGTCCCCCACATCTGAAAGATGTCGTGAACCACCTCCGGGTGAAGCCTCCACTCGTGGTCGGCAGAAAACTGCCGACTGAGACTGTCTGCACGAACGTTCAGAACTCCGGCCAGATGATTTGCCATCAGACAAATCTGGTGATCCTGAACCCAGGACCAAAGACGCAGGGCCTCTCTGCAGAGACACTGCGACCCTACTCCTCCCTGTTTGTTGACGTACCACATCGCAGTCGTGTTGTCCGTCAGGACCTGAACCGACTGACCGCGAAGGGAAGGGAGGAAGGCCTTGAGCGCCAAACGTATCGCCCGCAATTCTAGAAGGTTGATATGAAGCAACCTTTCCTCTGGAGACCAAAGCCCTTTGACCTCCAGGTCCCCCAGATGAGCACCCCACCCGAGAGTGGATGCATCCGTTATCACTGTGGCAACCGATGGAGGAAGTTGAAAAGGCTTTCCTTGTGACAGATTGCTTTCCACACTCCACCAAGACAGATCCGCTGCAGTTTCTCTGGAGATCCTCACTGACTCCCTGAGATCTCCGTTGTGCTGATACCACTGCCTGCGGAGGCACCACTGGAGTGCCCTCATGTGGCAGCGTGCATGATTGACCAACAGAATGCAAGAAGCCATCAGACCGAGCAGACGAAGGACCTTCAGGACTGGAACAACCGCTCCCTTGTAGAATAAAGGAATCATTTCCTGTATGTCGTGAATCCTTTGAGGTGGAGGGAATGCACGACATACAGAAGTGTCCAGTACCGCACCTAGGAACAGGTTGCGCTGGGAGGGCACCAGGTGAGACTTGGGTACATTTATCGAAAAACCCAACCTGTGCAACAACTGAGTTGTCTCTTGCAGATGATGAAGCACATTCTCCGGCGACTCCGCCTTGATCAGCCAGTCGTCTAGATAGGGGAACACAGGAATGCCCGATCTTCTGAGATGCGCAGCCACCACTGCCATCACATTGGTGAAGACCCGAGGCGCAGTAGTAAGCCCAAAAGGAAGGACCGCAAACTGGTAGTGTTGCGATCCCACCGTAAAACGGAGATACTTTCTGTGCGACTTCAGAATGGGGATGTGAAAATACGCATCCTGCAAGTCAATCGACACCATCCAGTCTTCTTCCATCAGCGCTTGAAGAACCTGTGCAAGTGTGAGCATTTTGAACTTCTCCTGTTTGAGATAGAGGTTCAAAATCCTGAGGTCCAGGATTGGCCGAAGCCTGCCATCCTTCTTGGGTATCAGGAAATACCGGGAGTAGCACCCCTGACCCCTTTCCTGCTCTGGAACCACCCCTATCGCACCTTTTCGGAACAGTGCCAGGACTTCTTCCTGCAGGAGAAGAAGATGGTCCTCCGAACAATAACCTTGGCAAGGAGGGTAATTGGGAGGGAACTCCTGAAAAGGAAGTGCACACCCATTCTCTACGAGATTGAGAACCCAAAGATCTGATGTAACCGATTCCCAATCTCGTAGAAAATGAGTAAGCCGACCCCCTACCGGACCCACATGATCCAGAATGGTGGATCTAGGGCTGCTTTGCTGATGTAGGTGGGGGTTGGGTATTATTGGAGGAAGTAGAGGAAGAGGAGACTTGACGACCACGTCCACAACCCTTCTGTTTACCTCTATAAGATTTGTACAGAGGGTTTTGCTGCAGCTGCTGTTGTTGCTGGCCTTGTCTGAAGGGACGAAAGGAGGATCTACCAAACCCTCTAAACTTCTTAGTGGTAGAACCTCTTGTCTGGAGACCCAAAGACCTTGCAGTAGCCCGGCTATCTTTGAATCTTTCCAAAGCCACATCTGCCTTCTTCCCAAAGAGGCCTGTCCCGTCAAAAGGCAAATCCATCAATGTGGATTGTACATCTGTAGAGAAATCGGAGGATTTCAGCCATGCTGCCCTTCTGGTGGCAACAGTAGAGCCCATAATCCTGGCAACAGAGTCCGCTGTGTCCATGCCACTCTGAATTACCAAGCGGGCTGCAGCTTGAGTATCGGAGACCACTTCATTAAAGTTCTTTCTATCATCCTCTGGAAGCTTAGATGACAATTGTTTCACAGAGTCCATCAATGCATGAACATATCTCCCCAAAAGGCAAGTAGCATTAGTAGACTTTAGAGACATGCTACCTGAGGAGAAAATCTTCTTTGCAGATTGATCCAACTTTTTAGAATCCTTGTCTGCTGGCACCTGAGGAAAAGAACCTGCAGACCTGTTAGAACAAGCGGCCTGTACTACCAGACTCTCCGGTGAAGGATGTGAAGAGAGAAACTCGGGGTCACCAGGTGCTACCCTGTAGCGTCTTGCAACAGACCTGGAAACCGCAGGAGCAGTCAACGGTCTCTTCCAGACCTCCATAATTGGATCAGTTAAAGCCTCAGTAAATGGAAGTGTAGGCTCTATAATAGATGAAGGAGAGTGTAAAACCTCTGTGAGGATGTTAGGTTTGTACTCAACAGTAGGTAAGGTCAGATTGAGTAGATCTGCAGCCTTCCTAATAACAACATGGTAGGGTGTCACGTCCTTAGATGGTGCATCAGAAACTGATGGTAAACCCCACTCAGGAGAGAATTCCAGACCACTAGTACTATGTAGGTCTTCAAAACAGTCCCCTTGATCTAGAAGTTCACCCTCCTCTACATCAGAATCTTCATACCTCTTTTCCTCCAAGAGACGCTGAGCTCTGCGTCTCGACCATTCCATACGCACCGAAGTCGATGGATCCGGTAACGACTCCGACGGAGCCGGATCCGGCGTTGAACGAGGAGCCGGGGCAGCTGGAGGACGAGACTCACGGACCGGCGTGGTACCTCGATCCAAATCACGAGGTCGATCCGGAGCCGGCAAAGCCGCATGCGGAGTCGATGACCTCGGTGGAGCCGTACCGACCCAAGGTGTATAAGGCGCCGGCATAAACGGCATAAATGGAGCTGGGGCGTAAGTTTGAGGAATGCCCAAGTTGTAAGATAATGGACCCATGGGACCAGCCGGTGCACCAGTGGAGTACATTGCTCTCGAATAAACTCCAAACATCGCATTAAGGAAATGCGAGGGGTCCTGTCCAGGACCAGGAAAAGGAGGGTACGAACCTACTGGTTGTCCTGAAGGAGGTTGTTCCGACATCGGTTCATTCTGACCCTCTTGATCCACAGGGACTACTACCGGAGTCGGAGCTCGAGGAACTTCCTCTTCTTCTTCATGCTCCGAAGAATGGTGTGACTCCAGATCTGGTTCTTGTTCCGAAACCGGAGAACCTCCAAGAGACTGCAAAGGAGAAGGAGATACGAAGTCCTTATGATGCTTACGAGACTTCTTCGAATCCGAAGACTCTTTTCCAGAATGATGTCTTGAGCTATGTTTCCTCCTCTTGTGCTTCCTCTTCGAGGAGCTCGAAGCATGACCAGAAGCCGACTTGGATCCAGACCTCGATCTCTCTCTGGATCTCGACCTCGCCCTGGACCTCGACCTCGAAGCCGACCTCGATCTCGACTTCGAACGAGACTTCTGTCTCTACTTCGAGCGTCTGGATGTCGACCTCGAAGATCTCCCAGTCTCTCTCCCCTTTACCTTCGCAAGAAGAAGTTTAGCTTCACATTCTCGTAACGCCTTAGGATTCATCCTGAAGCAGGATCGACAGTTTTTAACATCGTGGTCCGATCCAAGACACCATAAACAATCGTTATGCGGATTGGTGATCGACATCATGCGAGCGCATGACCCACATTGTTTGAATCCTGTCTTCCTCGACGACATTCTCGACGAAGAAGGAATAATTAAAGATGAAATAGTAACACTATAATAGTAGAAGATACTAAGTACCGCAGAAGATCCCAGAAACCGTTCGCGTCGACGACGCGGAAAAAAGGGAACTGACGTCATCACGCCGACGTGGGTCTAATAAGGAGTCGGTGACGTCAGACGGAGTCGCGCGCGATGCCGTGCTCCTGTGACGTCGTCCACGCCGGCGTGCTACGAAGAAAAAATTCCGAATGCTGCTGACGCAAGAGGGATATTCACAAGGTGAGGAATCCACACGGCAGATGTATCTATCAGAAAAAAGCATTTGCAATAGTTTTGCCAGTCATAAATAGTGGGCTTGTTTTCTTTTGAAAATGCCTGGAGTTAGCAAATTGATTTCTTTGTACTGTCGCTGTTCTGCAGATGCTCGATTGGAAGAAGCTCAGCCGGTGCCTCCAGAAGGTACTCCAAATTTCGATATGTATGTGAAACATGGTCTGGGCCCTATTATGTTTTGTACATTATGGACAAATATATGAGGGACAATGCCGAGTTGCAGTGGCCGTTAATAGGCACTTTCACTCTCCTCGCCCCTCTCCTGGCTGCCCCCATTGCTGAGATCTTGAATACCTCTTTAAGTGAGGGTAGTTTGCCTCTTGACTGGAAGGCTGCCCAAGTGCTTCCTATCAAGAAGAAAGATCAGGTGCCTGCCGAAGTACTCTCCAATTACCGGCCCATTCCGCTCCTTCCACTAATTAGCAAAATGGTGGAGAGTCATGTTAACACCCAATTAATGAACTAGCTTGAAGCCAACAGCACCCTTGATTCCTCGCAGTTGGGGTTCAGATCCAACTACTCCACAGAGACCACTCTCATTGGGGTCACTGATTATAACAAATTGGCCTTGGACGATATCAAGCAGTGCTGTTGGTTTTGTTGGACCCGACAGCAGCCTTCGATACGGTCTCTCCTCAGAAACTGATATCTCGACAGAGAGGCCGGTACAGGGACAAGCTCTTGATTGGCATGTTAGCTTCTTAGACCAGCGTACTGAGACCATTAATCTGAGCCCTTTTCGTTCTCAAACCCTGAAGCTTACTAAGGGGGAGCCCCAGGGCTCCTGTTTGAGCCCTATTTTGTTCAACATATACGTGGCCCCCCCTTGCTAAAGTCATCCGGGAGTACGGCTTCACGCCTTTTTCCTATGCGGACGATACGCAACTTCTCCTGACCTTTGACAAGGACTTGGAGTTAGCTGATTAACATTTTGCTAAGGACATGCTAGCTATCTCGTAGTGGATGAGAGAACATTTCCTGCAGCTAAATGCGACAAAGACAGAGATCCTGCTGTTTGGCACTGCACAAATGTCCTGGTCCCCGAGTTGTGGCCGCAAGAGTTGGGCCCTGCTCCCTCTCCATCCCCTGTAGCGAAAAATCTAGGGGTTTGGCTGAACACACAGCTTTCTATGAAGGATCATATCTTAGCCAGCGCAGGGACATGCTACCATATGCTACGCCTTCTATGCAGAGTGTTCATGTGGCTGCCCCTCTCTGTACGCAGAACCTTGATTCAGGCCTTGATCATTGGCCGCCTGGACTAATGTAAGTCTCTGTTGGCATCCGCTTAGCAGACTGCAAATTGTCCAGAATGTGGCCGCACACCTGGCCCTATAAAAACCTCCTTGCACCTCCCCTGGGCCACTGTTGACATTTTTCCACTGGCTCCCAATTCGCCAGAGAATAAAATTTAAGCTCTGCTGTCTCGCCCATAAAGCACTCAATGGGAAGAGCCCGAGCAATCTGGCAGACAAGTTCACTGTCTCCTGTCCGAATCGACTTCTCAGATCGGAAGGAAAGGGGCTGTTAGTGGTCCCCCGCTTTAAGAAAATTCGAACAGGTGGCAAAACTGTTGCCTAGCTGGCTCCAAATTACTGGAACTCCTTACCGGAGGACCTATGCAAATGTCCCAGTCTCACTCGCTTCAGAAAACTCCTGAAGACGGAATAATTTAAAATTTAATTGTGGTGGTTCGACCCTGTCTGATTCTCTTCTACAGTGCGGAGATACCCCTGCGGGGGTGATTCCCGCTCTCTACAAATGATCTACATTCATACAAAATATTGGGTATTTACAGGAGCAGTTATTTAAAGGGCAAAGCAGACAGTCTATGCTTGATTCTCTTAGGACGTGGCAGAAGGCAGAGATGGCTGAAGTCTGAGAAAGAGGCCCGAAAAGGGAAGATGCAGACACTGACGCAGCAAGCTATAGCATATGATAGAGAGAAACAGGAAAAGGGAGTTGAAGAACAAGTTACTTACTTTCGGTAACAATATATCTGCAAGAACCATAGATTAGTTATAGATTCCTTACCTTAGAATTACCCCCAGGCATCAGACTGGATCAGCAGTACCCCTGCGCGTCGAAAGGTGGTGTCGGTCGTCTCTGCGTTCATCGTCGGCGTTGTGGTCGCCGGGATGATGTCACGGCAGCTAAATAGATGCCGCCCTCGCCCTCTGATGTCAGTTCTGTACACGACTTTTGCAGCCAGAAGCGTAGAGCCATGCAAGACATAGACTACTGGTGCACCCTGATAGGATGTCCTCAACCATACAAGTCAGTTCCCAAAACGGGGAGGATGGGTGGGGCGGTAAGGAATCTATAACTAACCTATGTTTCCTACAGATATATCATTACTGAAGGTAAGTAACTTGTTCATCTGAAAGAAACGGTTAGTTCTAGATTCCTTAGAATAGATACCCCAGCAATACAAACTCCAGATCTGCCAACTAAGTTCACACCAGAAAGTCCTGGAGAACAGAACGGCCAAAGAAGCAGTCTCTCCGGACTTGGCTGTCCAGGCAGTAGTGTTTGGTAAACGTGTAAAGCGATACCCACATAGCTGCCTGAGAGATGTCAGTTACGGGGACTCCCCGTCCCAAAGCAGTAGTAGCTGCCGTCGCCCTGGTGGACTGGGCGCACAGCCCCACTGGAGGCTCCTTCTTTGCCAAAGAATAGCAGGACTTAATGCATAGAACGACCCACCTGGAGATGGTCTGTTTGTGCATGCCCGACCTTTCTTTGCGCCCAAGTAACCAACAAAGAGCTTGTCGTCCACCCAGAATGGTTTGGTGCGATCCAAGTAGAAGGAGAGCGCACGTTTTTGATCCAGACAGTGGAGCCTCCCTTCCTCTTTTGAGGGATGCAGAAAGAAGGTGGGCAAAGTGATGGTCTGGCCAATGTGAAATGAAGTGACCACCTTGGGAAGAAAGGAAGGTCTAGTTCTGAGGACGACCTTGTCTGGATGAACAGCCAGAAAGGGAGGCTTGGAAGAAAGAGCTTGTACTCACTCACCCTGCGTGCAGAGGTGATGGGCACCAGAAAGGCAGTTTTCAAAGTTAAAAGCCTAAGAGGACAGTTATGCAGCGGCTCAAAGGGTGCACACATCAGATAGGTAAGAACCAAGTTCAAGTCCCACTGGGGCATTACAAAGGGAACAGGAGGAAAAAGATGAGTAATGCCCTTGAAGAATCTATTTACAACAGGGGCCTTGAAAAGCGAAGACTGATCAGGGAGCCTAAGAAAGGCTGAAATGGCCGAGAGGTAGCCTTTAAGAGTGCCCAGAGCAGAGCACTGCTGGGCCAAAGAAAGTAGGAAAAAGAGAACCTCTGAAAGAAGGGCGGAAAGGGGATCCACAGCCTTTGCTGTGCACCATGCCACAAATGTATTCCATCTGCTGGTGTATACCATCTTAGTGGAGGTATGTCCTCCAGAAGAGGCAGTCAGATCGGAGGATCGATGGCCTCGTTGAGCAGTTTGGGATACCAGACTATTCGTGCCCAATCTGGAGCCACAAGAAGGATTTGGGCCCGGTCGTGCTTGATCTTCAGCACTCTGGGCAGAAGTGATATAGGCGGAAAGGCATATACATCCCACAGCTCCAGTTGCGACGAAAAGAGTCACCTAGCGAGTGTCTTGGAAATTCCAACGTGCAGAATTGCTGACATTGCGCATTCTTTTAGGTGGCGAATAGATCTAACCAAGGCTCTCCCACTGTTGAAAGAGACCTTGCACCACTTCCGAGTGAAGATGCCATTCGGGATCCATCATGCACCTGCGGCTGAGTTTGTCCGACCTTGGAGTTCAGAGAACCTGCGAGGTGTTGAACCACCAGGGAAAAGCCCTGATGTTCCAGCCATGTCCATAAGCAGAGGGCCTCTTGACATAGGGTCGACAACCCCATCCCGCCCGGTTTGTTGCAGTACCATATGGCGGTGGTGTTGTCCGTTAACACCTGCACTACTCTTCCACGGACAGAGGGAAGGAATGCCTTGAGTGCAAGATGAATCGCCCGAAGCTCCAGAAGGTTGATATGGAGCCCGGACTCAGTCGGAGACCAGGCGCCTCTGATCTCTGCCTCCCCCATGTGGCCGCTCCATCCCAGAAGTGATGCATCGATCACCACCGTGAACTCTGGTAGGGGAAGGGAGAGGGATCTGCCGTCGACCCAATCCTGGTTCGTGAGCCACAACTGCAGTTGTCGTGCAGTGCCCTCTGAGATCTGGACAGGTTCCCCTGATGCTGTGCCCACTGGAACTTCAGGTCCCACTGCAGAGTCCACATATGCCATCTGGCATGATCCACCAGCAGGATGCAGGAGGCCATCAGGTCCAGTAGCCGGAGGGTCATCCTGACTGAAACCCGGGATAGAGGCTGAAAGATCGGAATAATAGCCCGAATATCCCGGACTCGCAACTCGGGAGGATAGACCCAAAACTGCGTTGTGTCCAGAACAGCTCAGATGAAGAGGAGCTTCTGAGAGGGAGTCAGGTGTGACTTCAGCACATTGATGGAGAACCCCAGTGAATGCAGGAAGTCAGCCGTAGTATGGAGGTGGGAGATTATTGTCTTCAACAGCCAGTCTTCGAGATAGGGGAAGACTGGAACCCCTGAGCTGTGCAGATGAGCTGCAACCACCGCCATCATTTTCGTGAACACCCCAGGGGAGCTGGTAAGGCCAAAGGGGAGCACGGTAAACTGAAAGTGCTCATGGCCTACCGTGAATCGTAGGTAACGCCGGTAGGCCCGCAGGACGGGGATGTGAAAATAAGCGTCTTGCAAATAAAACGCTACCATCCAGTCTCCGAGGTCGAGGGCAGACAGGACCTGAGCTAGCGGCAACATTTTGAACTTCTCCTATCAGAGGAATCGGTGGACATTCATGAAATCCACAGGCCTTTGTCCTTCTTGGGCACCAGAAAGTAGTGGGAATAGCAACCACAACCTACTTCTGGGACAGGAACTCGCTCAATGGCACCCTTGGCCAAGAGTGTGGAACTTATTGGTGGAGAAGGGCCAGAAGATCCTCTGACATGCGATGGTACTGAGGTGGCATAGATGGAGGAGTAGTCGCGAAAGGGAGGGAGTAGCCCAGTCGGACTATCTGCAAAACCCACCTGTCCGACGTGATGGTGCGCCAGTGGGGGAGGTGATGGCAAATCTGGCGATCGGTGGCCCTGAAAGGTCGGACTAGGATGGTTTGGAGGCTGCGGCAGAGGGGGCTGTGCTGGATTGGCCAGCCCGCTGGCCCCCAGAACCACTGTGGTGGTTCCCACGTTCTTGGCCGGGCAGGGGCTGAACAGCTTGCGCTGGCCTGTGGGTCTGGACGGGATGTGGCAGGGCACCCCTTCGGTAGCCACGAAAGGGGCAAAAAGCAGACAATGTGGGTCGGGAGTCGGAGAGACCCAAAGACCTGTCCATAGCCCGAGAGTCCTTACAGCGCTCCAGCATGTTGTCTGCATTGTCGCCGAATAAGCGGCAGCCATCAAAGGGCATGTCCATAAGAGTGGATTGGACATCCCCTGAAAAACCAGTCTACCTCAACCAGGAGTGGGTATAGCGGCCCAACAGACATGCCGTGTTTACCGACAGCAGTCCCAAGCGGGAGGAAGAAAACATCTTTCTAAGATGGTCCAGCTTGTTGGATTCCTTATCAGGTGAAGCGTTGGGGAAGGCGCCTTTGGAGTTGGAGGCTTAGGCCACCAAGCTCTCAGGGGTGGGGTGTTGGGAGAGGAAAAATGTGTCGCCAAGGGCCGGGCGGTGTCATCGGGCAATCATCCTATCCACAGGAGCCTGTGTTGGGCCTGGACCAGGTGCCCAAAAGGATGTTAGTGAGGGCTTCATTAAACGGTAGCAGGGGCTCTGAAGAGCTCTGAAGTCCTGCTCCTTAAAACCAACTTATCCGCATTAATGGTTAAGAATGGAAGTTTCTAACTAAGAGCCTGAAGCTCACATACCCTCCTAGCCGAGGTAATGGCAATCAAGAAAACCGTTTTAAAAGAAAGAAGCCTCAACGGGCAAGTATGAAAAGGCTCAAATGGAGAACCCATTAAAAAGGTAGGAACGAGATTCAAATCCCACTGAGGTATAATGAAAGGAGTAGGAGGAAACTTATTTGTAAGGCCCTTAATGAACCTCATGACAATAGGGAACTTAAACAAAGACGGCTGGTCTGGCAAACATAGAAAAGCCGACAAAGCGCCCTTAACAGCGGCCACAGCACACTCCTGCTGGGCCAAGAAAAGCGAAAACTGAAGAACATCTGACAAATGGGCCTTTAAAGGATCAATGGATCTCTCTCCACACCATTTAACAAACTAGACCATCTGGAATAATACACAGACTTGGAGGAGTGTCACCTGGATGATCAAATAACATCCACAACATCCGGCGGGAGAGAGAAGGAACTCAGGTTGACCTGTTCAATCTCCAGGCATGAAGGTGCAGACTCTGGAGGTGGGGGTGTAGAACCTGCCCCTGTGACTGCGAGAGGAGGTCTGCCCTTAGAGGGAGACGGAGCAGAGGGTGCAATAAGAGGTGAAGTAGATCTGTATACCACACCCTTCTTGGCCAATCCAGAGCCATCAATATAACTTGAGCCCGGTCTTGGTTAATCTTCCTGAGAACCTGAGGAATAAAGGGTATGGGAGGAAATGCGTAAAGGAGTTGTGAGCTCCAATTCAATTGAAACGCGTCCCCCAACGCTCCCTGCATCGGACACTGGAGACTGCAGAACAAGGGCCAGTGCGCGTTCTTGTGAGTGGCAAACAGATCCAACTGAGGAGTCCCCCACATCTGAAAGATGTGATGAACCACCTCCGGATGAAGCCTCCACTCGTGATCGGCCGAGTAATGCCGACTGAGACTGTCTGCATGAACTTTTAGCACACCGGCCAGATGATTTGCAAACACACAAATCTGATGGTTTTGTGCCTAAGACTAGACTCGCCGAGCCTCTTGACAGATGGTACGACCCTACACCTCCCTGCTTGTTGATGTACCACATCACGGTAGTGTTTTCCGTCAGGACCTGAACCGACTGACCGCGAAGGTAAGGAAGGAAAGCCTTTAGTGCCAAAGTATCGCCCGCAACTCCAGAAGGTTGTTGTGAAGCAACGTTTCCTCTGGAGACCAATGACCTTTGACCTCCAGATCCCCCAGATGAGCCCCCCACCCTAGAGTGGAGGCATCTGTGATCACCGTGGCAACCGGTGGAGGCTGAAAGGGTTTTCCTTGAGACAGGTTGCCCTGCACGCTCCACCAAGTCAGCTCCTCTGCAGCGTCTCTGGAGATTCTGACCTTCTCCCCAAGATCTCCGTTGTGCTGGTACTGCCTGCGGAGGCACCACTGGAGTGCCCTCATGTGCCAGCATGCATGACTGACCAACAGTATGCAGGAAGAGAACAGACCGAGCAGACATAGAACCTTCAGGACTGGAACAACCGCTCCATCGTGAAACAAAGGAATCATTTCCTGTATCTCAAGAATCCTCTGCGGAGGCGGGTATGCTCGACACACAGAAGTGTCCAGTATTGCCCCTATGAACAGGCTGCGCTGAGAAGGCACCAGGTGAGATTTGAGTACATTTATCGAGAAACCCAAGTTGAACAACAGTTGTGTTGTTGCTTGCAAGTGGCGCAGCACCAACTCCGGAGACTCCGCTTTCAACAGCCAGTCATCCAGGTAGAGGGAAACAGGAACCCTTGACCTTCTGAGATGTGCCGCTACCACCGCCATCAACTTCGTAAAGACTCGAGGCGCGGAAGTGAGACCGAACTGAAGAACCCAAACTGATAGTGTTGAGATCCTACCATAAACCGGAGATACTTCTGATGCGACTTCAGTATGGAAAGATGAAAATACACATCCGGCAGATCGATGGACACGATCCAGTCTTCCTGTTGCAGCGCAAGAAAAACCTGAGCCAAGGAAAACATTTTGAACTTTTCCTGTCTGAGGTAAAGATTCAAAATCCTGGGGTCCACGATCGGCATAAATCGGCCGTCCTTTTTGGGGATCAGGAAATACCAGGAGTAGCATCCCTGACCCCTTTCCTGCTCCGGAACCAGCTCTATCGCACCTTTCTCTAACAAGGTAACTACTTTCTGCTGTAAAAGCAGTAAGTGGTCCTCCGAGCACCAACCCTGGCGAGGAGGGTAAGGAGGAGGAAACTCCAAAAAAGGAAGGGCATACCCATTCTCTACAAGATTTAAAACCCAATGATCTGAAGTGATTGATTTCCTATCTTATAGAAAGAGAGACACCAGACACCCAACCGGACCAACATGTTCTAAGATGGGGGATCAAGAACTGCTTTCTTGAAGTACCAACTGTGGCGGGACGCGAAGAGGTGGAGGAGGTTTGCTGTCGAGCGGCTCCACTGAGACATTCTCTATGTTTCCCTCTGTACGATTTGTACAAAGGATGTTGCTGTTGGCTCTGTTGAGACTGTTGGTGGCCACGAAAGGAAGCAGCCCTTCCAAAACCACGATACGATTTGTAGCTGTATCCCCTAGACTGCATCTGAAGGCCCAGAGATCTTGATGTCGCTCTGCTGTCCTTAAAACGTTGTAGGGCAGAGTCTGCTTTAGTACCAAACAGTCTCGACCCATCAAAGGGCAAATCCAGCAGAGTCGCTTGAACATTAGGAGAAAATCCGGACAATCTGAGCCAAGCTGGTCTTCATGTCGCCACAGAATACCCCATCACACAAGCCACAGAGTCAGCAGTGTCCAGAACCAATTGAATCACCTGACGGGCCGCAGCTTGAGAATCAAAAAGGGCCTCCAACAAATTATTTTGATCCTCTTCAGGCAACTTTGGAGCTAGCTGCTTGACTGAGTCCATCAGAGCATGGATATACCTCCCAAGGAGACACGTAGCATTAGTGGACTTTAGAGCCATACTTGCAGAATAAAAAATCTTCTTCACCGCTTGCTCCATTTTTTTAGAATCCCTATCACCAGGTTAGGGAAAGAACCTGAAGATTGCTTTGAACAAGAAGCCTGGACCACCAAGCTTTCCGGTGACGTATGGGTAGACGGAAAAGTCGGATCCCCAGGAGCAGGCCTGTACCTTCTTGAAATGGACCCGGAAACTGCAGGAGCAGATAAGGACTTCTGCCAAACCTCCAAAATAGGCTTTGGTAAGGACTCATTTAAGAGTAGCATAGGTTCAGAGGCTGTAGAAGGAGTATTAGGAACCTCTGTCAAGATATTAGATTTACCCTCAGCTGAAGGAAGCTGCAGATCAAGCAACTCAGCTGCTTTCCTGATCACCACATGATATGGAGCAATGTCTTGCAATACTCCAGCCTTTGGAGATGAGAGATCATACTCGGGAGAAGAATCCAATCCACTGGCCTCCTGTAAGCCCTCAAACTTGTCCACAGACAACAATTCCTCCTCCTTAAGAAGCCTCTGCGCCTCTCTCCTAGAGCGCCTCTTTAAGGACCAGCAGAAAATGCCAAGCTGACGTCGTCACAAGAATGGCACAAAGGGTGCCTGACCATAGTGGTGAGGCACACCCAGGTTAAAGGCCAAATGAGAGTAGAGGCCCTGGCAAACAAGCCAAACATCGCATTCAGAAAATGCATAGGGTCTGATCCAGGAACAGGAAGAGGAAGATATGGATACATACCTTCCTGAACAGGAACCACCTGAGGTTGAACTAGAGCCTGTGGAGACGGCGCCCGTACAGGTGAAGCCTCACGGACTGGAGAAGACTCGCTAGGCATCAGAGGCATATCGGGAGCCGGAGAACCTTCATGTGACGAAGGGCCCTTCGATGCCGGGGACCTCGTAGCCGGAGATGGAACCTGCGTCACCCATGGAGATGGAGAAGGAGGTACAAAGTCCGTTTTCGAAGCCGCTTAGTTGGAGAAGGCGACCTCAAAGCCCTGACCTTCGACGAACTGTGTCGAGAGCCATGACTCTTCTTAGACTTCTTATGTTTCCTTGACTTCGAAGTGTGAGAAGATGACTACTTCGCTCTTTTTTTACTCCTCTTCGGCTTTGGCCATAAATAGCTTAGCCTCATGCTCCTTAGGATTCATCTTCCTGCAACTTCGGCACTCAACGTCGTGATCCGAAGAAAAGCACCAAAGACAATCATCATGCGGGTCAGTGATCAACATGTGATAGCCACACTCCCTACAGGGTTAAATCCAGACTTCCTAGAAGTAGCCATTAGAAATCTTCGAGGATACAAAGTGAACACTACAGAAAACGGAAGCCGTAGAAAAACAGTTATGCGTCGATGGCGTGGAAAAAAGGGACCCGGCGAGGTCCTCTTATGGCTCCGATGACGTGATACGGTGTCACAAGCGGAGCCATGCTATTATGATGTCCTCGTCGACATGGGAGAGCTAGAAAAGAATTTACGTGGAATGCTGGCGCAGGAAGTATTCAAAAGGTGAGGAATCCACAGGCAGAAGTATCCATCAGAAATGTATTTGGTGAGGTATTTCACCTATCGGCACCATCTTTGTAGTCCATCTGGAGTCTAATAATTGTTCAAAGTGCATCAGTATGGATTGTTTCCCTGAACTCCCCCTCTAACACTACAAGCTGATTCTCATGTTTTTGTCACAGCAGTTCTATTTCTTTTAAATGCCAAGAGTGTTTAGCAATAGCCATCCCTCATATGTAAACCTTAAAAGTCTCTCAAGCCAAAGGGATGTATGACGTTACAACGCATACTTTTACAACGCCTACCTTTACATCGCATTTTTTACAATGCATACCATTACAACGCATAATGCTTTTGGGCGCTGGATAGTGAAAAGTTTAATTTACTATTCCAACTCCAGTCCCCGTGGATAGTAGGGAAGGTGTTGGATAGTACATTAAACCTATTCCCTATCCTAGAGCGCCCCCAAGGGCTATGCGTTGTAATAGTTTGCGTTGTAAAAGTTGCGTCGTAATGGTAGTGCGTTGTAAAAGTTTCGTTGTAAAGGCTGTTCACCAGCCAAAGTGTAATGCACCTCTGAATCCAAATAGGTGTATCAAAATTTTGAAGTCAGGCCCCCATATTTCTTAATATAACACTATTGTGTAAAGCCCAGGAAGGGAAACTCCTGTCTAACCAGTAGGTCAGAGAACCTGGAATGTCAGACTCAAGCATCGCTGGAATATTGTTTAAGAGCGAAGAGTAGCCTCCCCGGCAAGAAAACGGACGTCCAATCTTGAAAGGCTATCTTGGATGGGGAGTGGAAAGAAAATATTTTCACCGTCCCTCTCAAGGTCATCCAAATTTTAAACCGGCGGGGGCGTGGCTAGCAGCCGAGCATGGCGGCAGCCTAAAAGAAGAGCTCCGTAGAACGGACGGCCTCTCCTAATATCCGACCACTTATCCGTGCAGGAAAGAGGCTCTAACGGAGGGTCCCGAAGCCTAGGACCGGGCGGAACCGAGGGCAGCAACTTTGAAAACTGTCCGACACCGGAGACAAGACTTATGTCGTGGCGTCACGGAGGCCTGGACATCTCCTGAATGATCGGCCGAGAAAGAGCGGGGCAACTCGGTTTGACCCCCCCGGAAACGCACGGCCACGGTCCACACAATCTGTCGAAGGCTCGATAACAGCGAGGACTGCTCGAGCAGTTATGATTGGACTCAGCCACTTATAAAAGGACAAAACGAGTGCGGTCAGAAAAGAATTCTTTCGGACGACGGGCAGATGAAACCGAAACCTAAGGAGAACGAAGGGTAGATCCGCCATCTTATCACATAGTGCGCAGTACATCAGCCACGTTTGGCCGTCGACGCCACAGTGCCGAGGTCGACCTTTCGAAAGTGGGACCTCTGGCCTTGAGACCTGCTCCCAACTGGCTCGAGAACTGGTGGAACTACATTCTACGGGGACCTGAACGTAGCGGATGAAGTGGGCCTACTGTCCGTGCGAATAGAAGGGGACTCCACGGACCCCGGAAGACTGGGAGATCTAACCTGCAGGACTCTTGGGGTACGAGGGGGCAAGGATGACGGGGAAAAACGCAAGGGGGGGCACAACGCAGACCCGTATTGATAGATTTGCCAGTGGTGGGGTGTCCTCCTCCCCGTCGGGCCCAGCCGGCAAGATGGTGGAAGGGACGAACACGCAGAAGACAACTCTGGAAGATATCATGAGAGCGTTAACTCAAGTACAGGCCACGGTGGGCTCCATATCCACTGAAATCACGCTGCTCCGTGCAGACTTTCAAAAAATGTCTGAAAAAAGTGAAATCGATGTAGGTGGTCACAAAGTCCCTAGTAGAAGACGTCTCCGAGCTTCAAACGGCAATGCAACAAATGGCGGTGGAAAACAAGACGCTGCGTGAGAAACTGGACGATCAGGAAGGTCACTCGAGAAGGAATGACGTAAGAATTCTTGGTGTACCGGAATCTGAAGGCAATGGAGCGACGAACCTGTATGTGGAGGACCTGATTAAAAAAGAGCTAAAACCAAAGGGACCATCTGCCTTCTTCTCCGTGGAAAGAGCGCATCGTGTACCGGGGGGTAAACCTAAGCAGGGCGCGAACCCAAGACCCATCTTGGCCCGTCTCTTCAACTTCCGTGACAGAGACGCCATTTTGCAGGCAGCTAGAGTGTCCCCTCCGGTGAAGGTCAACTCCACATTGGCCTTTTTTCCTGACTATACGGCAGAAGTTGCGCGCCGCAGGAGGACGTTTTTGGAGATCAAGAAGGAACTAAGAGCGAGAGAGCTCCCTTACTCCATGCTTTTCCCGGCTAAACTGAGAGTGGTATCAGACAATAGGACTTGGTTTTTTGACACTCCTGAACTAGCGAGAGATTGGCTCGATGGATGGAGACCAGCAACACAGCCCCGCAGATCGAACAGATCAAAAAAGGACAAAATCACGGGGCTTCCGGAGGGCTCGCAAACGTCTCACAGAACGGAGGAAGAACCCTCACACGACGGGGACGTACTAGACGAAGGCGCCAACAAAGAACTCTGATCTCCTGTAGGACAGTCAAGAACATGACTTTATACTTTGCGATCTGCCTGAAGGTTGGCTACAGGACACTGGGCTGAGGGCTTCCGCGGAGCGAATGAGGGGCCGCCGGCTCCGGAGAATCTTCACCCCCGCGAGCAAGTATTTGGTGTGGGGGATGGGATAGGCACTCTGCTAAGTTGGGGGGGCGGGCGGTTTTATGTCCGTGTAGCAGGGGGGCAGGGAGGAGGGTTGTTTGGGGTGTAGGGTTTTTTTTTTGTTATTTGTTTTGTTTGACTCAAGGAAACAATGTGCAGCACAACGAATTGAACACTCAGATGGGTAGATACCGAGTACTATGGAACGCAGATCCTGCGATAAACAAGTTAGGCCTAGCGGATATGCAATGATGCACAACCTACAATCAGCCACTATAAATGGGAACGCGTGCACGGGTCCGGTTACTCCATTACAATTGATGTCCTGGAATGTGAGGGGCCTAGGGGACAAGATAAAGAGGGGGTTGGTCCTACAGGGTATTAGAAGACTGCACCCGGATCTAATCCTTCTTCAAGAGACACACTTGATGGGGATGGCGAGCAAAGCAATGGACAGACGTGGATATAGTATGGTGGTGCACTCGGACTTTACCTCCGGGTCTCGTGGAACGGGCATTTTAATGAAGAAGGCATCTCGCTTTATACTGCATTCCACGAGAGCCGATGAGTATGGCCGTTTTGCGGTGGCAATTGGGCAATGGGAAGGCAAATCCCTCAACATTGTTTCTGTGTATATTCCTCCAGCATTGCATGCCACCACTTTACCCGAGCTAGGGAAATTACTGTTAGATCTTCCAGAAGGTGACCTAATAGTGGGAGGGGATTTCAACGCAGTGGCGCACAACTCACATGATAGGTACCCGACCCGTGCACACACGCCTGGCCCGTCCCGTTTTCACAACTTCATCGAGGCGCAGGGGCGGTTGGATGTCTGGCGGCATCTCAATCCCAAGGGCCGCCAGTACACTTACTACTCTGCAACTCATAATAGCCTGTCCCGCATAGATTACTTTCTCACACTGGGGGACGGCCACCTTACAATTAGTGACGTACAGATTAGGCCCAGGGGCATCTCCGACCATTCCCCCATCACACTAAACCTCTCCAGTTCAGGGAGGGTTCGAAAAAGACTGTACCCAATTTATCCGGGTTACATTAAGGTGCCACATATCCAGAAAGAGTTAAAAAAGCGACCCATAATTACTTAGTAGATAACACTGGCTCGGTGTCGTCCCCCACTACCCTATGGGAAGCGTACAAAACGGTTCTGAGAGGTCAGGCCCTTACCACGGTAACGGGGCATAAGCGCACGCAGCAGAGGAAATTGCGGGAGCTGGAACTGAACCTAGAAGCAGCAAACGCGACACACATGGAGCACCCAACAGAGGACGCACTACACACACTTAATCTATGCCAACAAGCACATACTGATCATGTTCGGCTACAAATGATTGAGAATATAACAGCGACGACAACAAGAATATACGACATAGGTGATAAGGCCAGTAAATTACTGGCGTGGCTGAATAAAAAAAAAAAGAGGGTCACAGGTCTATACTACAACTGGCTGACCCGAGTGGGAAGCTGCATTCACACCCATCAGAAATAATTGATATCCTAGCGGACCACTTTCAAGGAGTTTACACTCCGGAAAGAGTAATCACGACGAGTGATGCGACACTGGCCCTCCAAACGGTGCACACCCCGACTTTACCCCAAGAGGTAGTAGATGAACTGGAAGCGGACCTGACGCTACAAGAGATACAGGCAGCAATCAGCACACTACACACAGGGAAAGCGGTAGGCCCAAACGGTATCCCGGTGGAATGGTACCAAACGATGGTGGACACACTCAGTGGGCTGTTATTGGCCATGTATAAGGATAGCTTGGAGCGAGGTATCCTGCCCCTGGATCAACGGATGGCTACTATAGTTGCCATCCTGAAACCTGGTAAGCCCCCGCTGAGTGCACATCATCCCGCCCGATCTCGTTGCTCAATGCGGAAGCCAAGATATTGGCGAAAACATTGGCAACCAGATTGTTGCCTCAACTGTCCCGACTGATTCATCCAGACCAATCAGGTTTTATGCCCCATAGGAGCACCGCACTGAACCTCCGTCGAGTCCATGGAGCACTGGCGCGGGCCCCCCTATTGACGGAACCAGCAGTCATTCTATCACTAGACGCCAGGATGGCGTTCGACTTAGTGGAGTGGCCATACCTCTTCGCAGTCTTGGCACACATGGGCTTCGGCCCTAAATTTATCGCCTGGATAAAACTCCTATACACAGACCCTGTCGCACATGTGACGGCCAATGGCCACATTTCACGAGAAATACCATTGGCCAGAGGAACGAGGCGAGGCTGCCCGCTCTCCCCCTTGCTGTTTGCGTTAGTCATAGAGCCACTGGCAACGGTCATTAGAGATACTCCATTGCTGAAAGGGGTGAGTGGGGGGGAGCACTGGGAGGACAGAGTTTCCCTCTACGCTGATGACATGTTAATATACCTGTCCGACCCAGCCACTGGTATCCCTATATTATTAGACTTATGCACTACACATGGTATCCACTCTGGCTACACCATAAATTGGTCTAAATCGGTCGTTTATGAACTAAAAGGTCCTCTGCCACATCTACCCAACGAATGCCCATTGACAATTGCAGACTCCTCGTTTAAATACTTAGGAATCTACGTCGCCCGAGATGCCTCGATCCATTTTACTCAAAACCTATTACCTCCACTCGCTCGCCTAAAGGCGGATGTAAGGTACTGGACAAATTTACCATTGACACTTTTAGGTAGAGCAGCCCTGTTTAAAATGAAGGCACTTCCACGTTTTTTGTATGTACTGGAAAATACGCCGACCCTAGTTCCACCCTCGTATTTTAAGAAGGTGACAGCGGTACTTTCAGGTTTGTTATGGGGAGAACGCCCGGCTCGGGTGGCCCATATAAAACTCAACCGTGGGTGGTATGACGGTGGGATAGCACTGCCGAATATGCAGCTGTACTACTGGGCATCCCAACTCAAGGTGATAAACCAATGGATACATGCACCGCAAGAAGACCCAGCTTATAGGACGGACAGAATACAACTAGGCACGCACAGTCTACTGGCACCGTTATATAACAAAAGTCTAATAGCGAAATTGAAGGGCCCGACGAAACACACGGTAGTACTTTGGCACAAGGCACAGACTAGGTTGAAGTGGAGGGATGTAATAACTAAACTTACGCCTTTGTGGGACACTAGATCACTGGGATGTTTGAGATACAGTAAGGGATTCACCCAATGGGACAATATAGGAATTTCCACAGTGGGAGACTTATGGACTAGTACTGGCATGGTCCCATTCTCACTCTTACAACAACAATATGGCCTACGACCTACTGAGACCTATAGGTACATACAGATAAGACATGCATTAAGGGCAGCAATCGAGCCGGGGACAAAGGTCCCCGAATCGTCACCGTTGGAAGACCGCCTACTCACTGATTTTATGCAAAAGGGGGCTACTTCACTCACTTATCGAAAGCTGCTTAACAACCTACCTGATCCATTAACTAAATTGCGAGCTACATGGGAGGAGGAATTAGGGGAAATGGACGAAACAGACTGGAATGCTGCATTAGCATCCCCGCGAGAGGCAGGAGTGTCGGCCCGATTTCGGTTGATACAATTTAAGATACTACATAGAGTATATTACACCAGAAGGAGTTGTTTCTGTCCTGTAACTCCAGTTCTGTAGTAGGGGTATCTCTGTTATAGTCATAATCTAGTGAATAGTCCCGCCCATGTGCGAGGACCCCGGCAATCAAAAATAATCTCTTAAGTTGTCAGAAAATTGCAGAACTGCAAAGACACTTAAGAGAAAATTTACAGACAAATAATGCAGCCTATATTCACAGGCTACACTGTCCAGTACTTCAACTAGAAAATTCCACCAAAAATCCACAAACAGCAAAGCCTGTCCAGATTTCCCTTGCTTTAACAGCAAACACCCTCAGAAATGATAGAGAGGAAGGCATGGACAGACAAGCCCCATAGGCTGCCATTATGTGGCTTAAATAGGATACTGTGCCTTTAAGAGAACTTTCCAGAACTTCTCCCAGTATCCCAGAATGCATAGCAGGTACCTCTCACTTTCAGTTCTTTTTGAAGGCGTAACACGCCAGACCTGTCACATTCCTCAACTGAACATCTCTCTCCACCGGGGAGGCGGGAGGGCGCTTATGACTATAACAGAGATACCCCTACTACAGAACTGGAGTTACAGGACAGAAACTACTCCTTCTGTAGTAGGGGATCTCTGTGTATAGTCATAATCTAGTGAATAGAATGGCAAGCCCATCCCCACACCAAAGCGGCGGTGGAGAAAAGAGAAATAACGCCACTAATGTGCGAACAGATTTCGCAGCAAAGCCTGCCCAACCTGAGCGTCTGCCCTGGCATCAGTGTCCAGGCAGTAATGCTTAGCAAAGGTATGAACCGACTTCCAAGTGGCCACCTTGCAGATTTCTGCAATCGGAACATTACGGAGCAAGGCTGTCGTGGCAGCTTTGCCCCTGGTGAAATGAGCCTTAGGCTTACCTCCTAAGGTCTTATTAGCTTTTTGGTAACATAACTGTATGCAGGACACAATCCACCTAGAGATAGACTGCTTAGAGGTCGCAAGACCCGTCCTGACAGATCCATAATTGATAAACAATTGGTCAGACCTACGAATATCTTTGGTCTTATCCAGATAAAATTTCAATACCCTCCTAACATCCAGGGAATGTAACGACCTTTCCGCTGGAGATGAAGGATTCTGAAAAAACGTAGGCAAAGTTATGGTCTATTTGACATGAAAATCAGAAATAACCTTGGGAAGAAATTTAGGGTGAGTATGCATAACAACCTTAGCAGCATGAAATACAGTATAAGGTTCTTGGCAACACAGCGCCTGAATTTCACTCACCCTGCGGGCCGATGTAATGGCCACGAGGAACGCCGCCTTCCAGGACAGGTGCTGCAACGAAGCCTTATGAATAGGTTCAAAAGGCTCCTTCATCAACCTGGACAGCACCACATTCAATTCCCATGAAGGCGAAGGCAGCCTGACAGGAGGGAACACTTTCTTCAAGCCTTCCAAAAAATCTTTGATCACAGGGATCTGGAAGAAGGAAGTCTGCGAAGGGCATTTCCTGTAGGCAGTCAAAGCAGCAAGATGAACCTTAATAGAATGGACATTAAGGCCAGACTGCGCCAACTGTAGAAGATAAGGAAGGATGACATCTTCCTTACAAGTCGTCGGGTCATAGTTCTTAGACTTGCACCAGATACAAAATCTCTTCCACTTGTAAGCATAGGAAGTCCTAGTGGAAGGTCTCTTAGACTCCTTCAGTATGTCCATACAATCTGCAGGAAGATTCAAATGACCATATTGCACTAACTCAGGAGCCATGCTGCCAAACTCAAAGACGAGAGGTTGGGGTGCAACATCAGCCCCCCGAACTTCGTGAGAAGGTCCGGCCGGCACGGCAGCCGAATGTGAGAAAGGAGAGACCGGTGAAGCAGGTCCGTGAACCACCACTGTCTGGGCCATTCCAGGGCAATCAGTATCATCCGCGCCCTGGACTGGGACAGCTTGATGAGAACCGTCGGAATCAGGGGAATGGGTGGAAAAGCGTACAGAAAGCTGTTCGACCAGTAGATCCATAACGCGTTCCCCAGCGTCCCCGGCTGGTAGTACCTGGAGGCGAAGCCTCGGCATTTGCTGTTTTCGGCGGTGGCGAACAGATCTACGTCTGGAGTCCCCCACCTTGCGAAGACTTCTCCTAGTACTTCGTCGTTTATGACCCATTCGTGGTTTTCCTGAATCAGTCTGCTCAGTGCGTCTGCCTGAACATTCTGCACACCTGGCAGATGGGTAGCCGTTATCGTCAGTCCTCGAGCCAGAAGCCAGCGCCAGATCGCCTGCGCCTCCTGCGACAGGGTACGTGACCTCGAGCCTCCCTGCTTGTTGAGGTAATACATTGTGGTCGTATTGTCCGTTTGCACAAGTAGAGAGTCGGTCTGGAAGGACGGGTGAAAGGCCTTCAGCGCCAAGTGAACAGCTCTGAGTTCCAGGAAATTGATGTGGTACGTGGACTCCGTCGGGGACCACGTCCCTTGAATCTGTAGGTCTCCGGAATGCGCTCCCCAGCCCTGGAGAGAAGCATCCGTCACGATAACCTGAGTGGGAATGTCCTTGTGGAAGGGAACCCCTCTGAGGAGATTCTCCGCTGAACACCACCACTTCAGAGACTGAAGAGCATGCAGAGATAGACGTATCTTGTCGTCCCAAGATCCTCTCCTCTGATCCCACTGATCCTCCAAGCACTCTTGCAACGGTCTCATGTGCAGCCGTGCATGTGGCGTCAGGAAGATACAGGAGGCCATCGATCCCAGCAGAGAAGACACCGTCCTCACTGTCGTGGATGGAGCGGTCATGAGAGCCCGAGCCTTCCGAAGCAGTGATAATCGTCGCTCCTCCGAAGGAGACACGCTTGCTGACAGCGTATCGATGGAGGCTCCCAAGTACTGAATGCACTGGACTGGAGTCGGAACCGACTTGGACATGTTGATGTGCAATCCCAGCTTGTTCAAGAGAACGCACATCTTCTGGAAGTGCGCATGCGCTTCCGTGAAGGAGGAGGCCTTGATCAACCAGTCGTCCAGGTATGGGTAGACAAACACCTTGTTCCTCCGTAGGTGTGCGGCTACCACCGCCATGCACTTTGAGAATGTCCTCGGCGCAGACTTCAGTCCGAATGGCAGCACTGTGTATTGATAGTGATTGCCGCCAACCTGGAACTGCAGGAACTTCCTGTGTTTGTGTGCAATGGGCACATGGAAGTAAGCATCCTGGAGGTCTATGGCACACAGGCAGTCTCCCCGTTGCAGCTGAGGATAAATCTGATGCAACGACAGCATGCAAAACTTTTCTCTGCGAATCCACTTGTTTGCTTGTCGCAAATCCAGAATGGGCCTGAACTCGTTCTTGTCCTTTTTTCGAACCAGAAAGAACCGGGAGTACAGACCTCTTCCTCTTTGAGACAGAGGTACGACTTCTATCGCCCTTTTCCTTAACAGGATATCGGCCTCCGCCTGGAGCTCGCGCAGCTGATACTGCAAGCCGCCCGGAGGAATCGACGGAGGAGGGCTGGTGAACCGAAGACTGTATCCATTGCAAACAATATTCAGCACCCACTTGTCCTGAGTAATTTTTCTCCACTCTGCCAGATAAAATTGAATGCTTCCCCCCCCACCGGAGTGGGTAACAGTTGTCGGGGAAGTAAGTGCTCAGGGCCTAGACCCAGCCTGGCCCTTAGTCGCTGGTGCCGACTGATGGCCGCCTCTGCCCCTCTGGCGTTTCTGGAATGGTCTTCTGAACTGCTGCTGTTGTTGTTGCTGCTGTTGTCCAGAAGACTGGCCACGCCCTCTGCCTTGACCACCGAACCGGCGTTGGAACGGACGGTACGTCTTCTTGGTCTCCTTGGGCTTCTCCAAACCCACCGCTGTGAGCGTTTCAGCTTCCGCCTTCATGCGGGCCATTTAATCATCAGCGTGCTTCCCGAACAGGGTTTCGCCAGAGAATGGCAGATTGGCAACCCTCTGCTGAGCGTCCGGTTTCAAAGACGTAAGGCGGAGCCATGCATGTCGTCGCTGGTTTATTCCGTGGCAGAAACCATGCGCCGCCAGTAGAGAAGAGTCGGCTGCAGCGCTGATGACTTGATTCGCCACCAACATTCCTTCGTTTAGCACCTCTTGGAAGTCTTCCCGCTTGTCCCGCGGAAGGAGCTCCACGAATTGTTGAAGGGATTCCCAGAGGGCTCTGTCATACCGACCCAACAAGGCAGTGGCACTAGCTGCCTTCATTAAGGTCGCCGAGGTCCCACAAACTCTTCTCCCAGATGAATCCAACCACCTAGATTCCTTATCTGGCGGAACCGTGGAGGAAGGTGTGGTGGCATGCTGTTTGCGCGCCGCCGTCACAATCATCGAGTCTGGAGGGGGCTCCAGCCTTAGAAAGGCCGGGTCCGAGTCCGGAGCCCGGTACTTCTTCTGCAGTATGGAAGGTGCCGCCTTAGTCACCGCTGGAGTGAGGAAAAGATCCAGGGCCGGTTCTTCCAGGCCCGGCACCAGTGGTAGTAACGGCCGAGACAAATGCTTCTGATGGAGCGTCTCGAAGATGACTGATGTCTTTGGAGTGGGCACCGTCAAAGTAATGCCCAATTTCGCCGCACCCCGTAACAGCACGTCCTGGAAGGACACCAGATCGTCGATCGGTGAAACCCTCGTGTCCGGCGAATCCGACAAGGTCGGGGAGTAGTCTCTGGTCCCAGACGACCGGGTCCGTGAACGAGACTTGTGTCTCCTGTGGCGCAGTCTAGATCGTGTGGAAGACCTGTGACACGAACGTTCCCTCCTCCTGGAGCGGGAACGCGACCTCCCAGCACGTGGGCGCTCCACCGGTTTCTGTGGAGGCGTCTTCCGTGGCCTATCCCGGGGCTTCGGAGTAGGTGTACCCTTAGGAGGTGTCGGAAGCAGAGGCAGCGACACCGACCGCGGTGGCCTATGAGGAGGGACCGGCGGCAGAGGCTGCCCCGCAGGTTGGCGGCGGAGGCAGGGAGGGGAGCGGCGGATTAGCCGGAGGAGCTTCCTTCGGTAGAGGCGGAGGGGTCGTAGGCCTCGGCGGTGTATAGACCACCGAGTACACCGTGCCCGATGACTTCTTCGAGAGAGGGGCCTGTGATCCAGACCCTCCAGAGCGTGAGCGACGCCTCCGACGTCCTTCCCCAGCTCCAGCGTGACTTTTGGCGCCAGAATCCCTCCTGCACCTCTTAGAGGAGGTTGAGATCCTCGGTGACGCTGATCTCTTCCTGCTCGACGTCGAGCGACGTTTTTCAGGCGTGGAACGGCGATCCCTCGACTCTGGCGTCGAACTCCGTCTCCTCGACGTCGAGTGTTTCTTCCTCGACGACGATCGTCGCCCCCTCGACGACGAGCGGTCAGACCTCGACGGCGAGCGTCGACTCTTCCTCCTCGATGACCGTTTCCTCACGGTCCTCGACGCCGAGGATCCCCTCGACGTCGAGCTGGTCGGTGGCGACCGGCGGTGTCGCTTCGACGGCGAGCGCCGGTGCCTTCGTCGATGGCGATGCCTCGACTTCGACGACGTCGACGACGCCGTCGGCGGTGACTTCGACGGCGGCCTAGCCAGGCCTCTCGACGTCGATCTTCCACGCTGTCTCGACCCGGAGCCCCGGGGAGAAGGGGAACACACCGTCGTCATCCCTCTCGACGTCGCCGTCGACGCTATCGACGTCGACGGAGACCGGGACCTTTTGCTGGTCTTCCTGCCTCTGGGGAGCCCCCCAGAGGCCTCAGCAGGGGCAGAGGGAGCCTTCCCAGCCTGCCCAGACCCACCTGCAGCCTGCAGTCGCCTCTCTTCCAGGCCTTGGAGCCTAATTTTCAGCCTTTCCCTCAGGGTCCTTGTAGAAAAGGTCTGGCAGATGTCACAATCTTCAGGGACATGTTCATCAGGGAGGCAAAGAATGCAGACGTCGTGTGGATCAGTCTTGGCCTTCTTCCTTCCACATGCTGGGCACTTGTCGAATAAAGCAGGCATTTTAGATCCCTAAAAGCCTGAACAAACACACAGAAGTGAAAAGGAAACACCAAGAATCAAATGAGAACACTTTTAAATCCAAAAAGTGTAAAAAAAAACTCCAATAAACCCTTGAAAAAGGGAGAGCTCAATGCACAGGGTCCTGTAAGCAGGAGCCGGAAAAAAGAACTGGGAGTGAGAGGGACCTGCTATGCATTATGGGATACTGGGAGAAGTTCTGGAAAGTTCTCTTAAAGGCACAGTATCCTATTTAAGCCACATAATGGCAGCCTATGGGGCTTGTCTGTCCATGCCTTCCTCTCTATCATTTCTGAGGGTGTTTGCTGTTAAAGCAAGGGAAATCTGGACAGGCTTTGCTGTTTGTGGATTTTTGGTGGAATTTTCTAGTTGAAGTACTGGACAGTGTAGCCTGTGAATATAGGCTGCATTATTTGTCTTTAAATTTTCTCTTAAGTGTCTTTGCAGTTCTGCAATTTTCTGACAACTTAAGAGATTATTTTTGATTGCCGGGGTCCTCGCACATGGGCGGGACTATTCACTAGATTATGACTATACACAGAGATCCCCTACTACAGAACTACTTTGTACAGAATACATAGGGCTGATCATCCAAATTGCCTGAGAGGTTGCGGTGAGGAGGGGACACTGCTACACACACTCTGGGGATGCCCGATCATTGGTGAATACTGGAAACGTATTATGAGGACCATCTCCCAGACACTAGAAGTATCGCTCACACCGGACCCGAGAGTCTGTTTTTTGAATGTATGGGGGAAGACTGATTTGACACGCCAGGGACAGCTGTGGGTGACGATAGGGATGATGGCAGCCAAACGTGATATAGCGCAGAAATGGGGAGCAGCGGAAGCACCGACGTCGACGCAATGGTGCAAACATATGGATGGGCTGATGGTGACCGAGCGAGCGGTCTACAAGATAAGAGCCAACCCTCGCAAATGGAATAAGATATGGTTACCTTGGAATAAATATAGGAGTGATCTATGTGAACCTTTACCGGAGGAGGAAGATGACAGCTCAGATGAGGAGAATGGGTTGGGGGATTGATAAATACCCGTTGTCGGAATACTGGGAGGGATACGGGATCGAGGGGGTAGATTTTTAGAAGCCCACTAGAAGGTAATGGAATAGCACTAGGGAAAACCCACTGATAGGAACGATTGACTGTATAACTGAATCTTGTTAAAATTGATTATTATTCCTACTGACTGTGTTTTTGTTTAAAAAATGGGAAAAGGAAGACAACTGATTCTTTATTTAATGATGGAATGTCTAGAGCACGATATACTTATATGCTGCCGGACCGGAAGGTTGTCGGCTAAATAGCTGCGTATTGCAAACAACAAAATGACTATGGCATGCCGACTGATATTTGAATACGCGAATGTACAGCTGCCAGGAAAAGTATTGTATTGCTATGATTTCTATATTCCTGTCTGTACTTCCTCAAAATGTACAGCTGCCAGGGTGTGCACTTGTTTAGCAGTGTTCAACTTATTTCCATCCTGTCTGTACATGTTTTCTTCCTTTTGATTTTTCATACTTTTATTATACAGCTGCCAGGAAATGTTTAGTGCTGCTATATTTTCTATACTTTCCTGTCTGTATTAAAATTTTAAATCAAAATTTTCTTGTCCCATGATCTAGGCAGGGGCTTGTTATTTAACGTACAGCTGCCAGGATAAGCATTTTGTGCCAAAATATTTATTCCTGTCTGTACGATTTTAACTTTTATACCTTTTTGTCATCTTCATGTCTTTTAATTGAGATCCAATGTTTAAACGCTTGTTAGTATGTGTCCTATTCCCATATGAATTATTTTGGATTCCCCTGTAGAAACTTTGTAACAACTTTTTCTTTTATTGCAATGGACTGATTTCATGTTTTGCTTGTATGATTTGTTTGCAAATCGAATAAAAGCTTTGAAATTGAATTGAATACGCGAATGATGTATTGTGTAATTGACAACTGCCAATAAAGTCTTACAAAAAAAAAAAAAATTTAAACCGGCCATGTTCATCCAGAATCTAGTTTAGTAGTTTGACCAGTCTAGTATACCCAGCAGCTGAAGAGCCCCATCTGTCAAGCAGAGGGACAACCGCCAAGTTAAAGTCATCCCGAATACCAGCCTAGAGCAGTCGTATTTATGAATTAAGATAGCTAGGCTCTCAGAAAACAGAGGCAACTCTATATTGAGCGAGGGAATCTATGTTAACAATGGTATATTTTTGTCCACAATGCAATCGGTTTGACCACTAGGATTCTACCTTCAGGGTCAATATCTAAGTTGACTGGAGTGAAAACAGAAAGCTTTAATGAGGATAGCCACACCACTAGGATAGAAGCTAAAAGATTAAAATAATTTAAAAGGCCCCACCTTAGAGCAAATTGAAATATACATAGTGTCAAGATGTGTCTCCTGTATGAGAAATAGCTCCATCTTAAATCAATCCAGATAAACTAAAACAAGCCTTACCCTTTTGGTGTTGAGGCCCTGGATGTTTCAAAGTAGACATTTAAGCTTGACCAGCTTTGAAATAAATCAACCCTAGGTGTGAGGTTATGCGATGTTGTCTAACGACAGACACTATTCCATGGTTCCATGGCAAGCTAAGTACCCAACATGTTTGACTGCTCAACCACAGATTATAACAGAATAACCAGATCACCTTGCCCACTCCCAATGTATACCCCACCTAACAGTAGAAATCCATGACTCCCACAGTCTTTTATACCACTTCTAAACACAATGTGGATTGCACCATGAAGAGTATGCCAGGGGGGCGCTAGAGGGCGCCTGGCAAGATGGCCGCACCGCTGTAAGGCTCTGCCTGATCGGGACCATCCGCCAAATATCCGCTGCACCGCGACATGTTAGAGGGTGCAATAGAGCTGATCAAAATCCTACTTGCTTGCGGCATCCATTGGTGGCAGTGGAGACAGAATTCAGGCTTCAGCGGCGAGTTGAGCAGACTTCGGAGCTCTGAGGCGAGGTGCGGCACATGGCGGCTGTGGTGGCGTGATAAGCCGCTGGTGTGCTGACTGGCCCGTGAGCCCGATTTGTGCACACCAGATCCTTCCCCTGGATGTGAACTGCAGGCATTCTGCTGCTGGACTGTGCATTGGAGGTGAAGTGTGAGGCATACTCTCCTATCATTGCTGGCTGTGTTGATCTAGGCCAGGCTTTGCAGTGCTATTAAGCAGATCCGGAGTCTGTGGGGCCTGCTAGCATCTGGACTTGTGAGGTGCTCTGCGGTGGTTAGTCCTGTTGGAGGGGTCCCGCTTGCTGCAGAATAGAAAGCATAGCGTGTGACGTTTGGCATTTTTAAGAGACCCCTCTTCACCTTTCTGCCTGTGTGTGTTGTGCGCTTAGTTATAACTGAAGTACATTCTCCAGCATCAAGATTGTGTAGCGGTTATCATCATGGGTAGGATGGATAAGTCCCAACCACGCCTTACCTTTGAGTCAAAGAGGGCCCCCAAGACAGAAAGCGGCCTCTGATTCAGAGGCGGAGACAGTTGCTGATAGTCATCCCACGCTGGAATCTACATTGGTTGCTATGCAGCGCACATTACAGTCAATTGAGGGAGCGATGGCGGCAGTCAATCATCGCCTAGATCACATGTCCTCTAAATTGGAGAAGCAGAATGCGCGTATTGGGGAGGTGGAACAACGGGTCTCTGCGGCTGAAGATGGCTTGACGACTGCCATGAACCGAACGACAGGCATGGGAAAGGTCCTCTCAGTAATACAAGCTAAAAATGAGGAGTTAGAAGCGCAGTCCCGGCGCAATAATATACGTATTACTGGGCTGCCGGAGTCGACCAATGTGGACCGAATGGAGACCTTTATTGAGCAACTGATAACGGATATTTTTGGGAAAGAACACTTGTCCAGTGTATTTATTGTGGAACGTGCCCACCGCTCCTTGGCTTCACGACCTGTTCCGGGGGCTCCCCCAAGGCCCATCATTGCCAAACTTTTGAATTATAGGGACCGTGACACTATATTACGTCTGGCCAGAGAGACGGGCAATGTTGTGCATCAGGGCAATGCTTTGGCCTTTTTTCCTGACTTCACAGTTGCTGTACAAGCTGCGAGAATGGAATTTGGTGAGGTGAAGCAGTTCCTGCGGGCAGAGGGAGTCCCATATGCCATGTTATATTCAGCAAGGCTTCGGGTGGGCACGATGGCTGACGGCAAAGTTTTCAGTACTCCTAAGGCCGCAATGGACCATGCTAAAGCGAAAGAAGCGAGACTCTATGGCAGTGTCTGAGGAGGTTGAGTAGGGGGGACTCCAAACTGCTGAACCGTTGTTATTTTTACCCTTCTTTTGTTCCACTGACATGTTATCTGTCAGGTCACACTGTTGGACTGCGCTCTTACTGGTAATCTTAGACTGCTCGGACTGCGGGCATTATTTGTTTGCCTGAGCAAAGACAGACAGTTCAGTTATGTAGCCTCTCATGCATTCTGTTGATGCTATTTTTTGATCACTGTGGATACTGCTACCGTTTAAGTACAGGACTCTATTCTTCTTCTGGATCTGTGTTATATATGTATGGCGCTTTATTGAATGTTATTGCCTATTCTTCAGATGAGACAGCCATCGTATCACTACTATATTTGGGACAATGATTTTTCGATGCAGTGTGGTTCATAATAGTGCCCGGTCAACTCCTGCTAGGTGGGAGTGTCTTGGCTCCGCGCCCCCCAAAGAGGGGTATTACCCAAAAATTGGTTATGCTATGTTGAGGGGGGGGGGGTGCTTGGTTGGGTGTTGGGATGGCTTTGGCATGATTGGGGTGCTTAAAGTAGGAGGGGGGATGGGGATGTGTGAGGGGGGAGGGGGGACTGCTCATGGGTCATGTTGGGGAGTACTATTGTTCTGATTGGGCAAAACTGTTGGATGGTATGCTGTATGTGAGGGGGCGGTAGGGTGGGCACTGGTAAGGATGTGGGGAGGAGGGGGGAGAGGGGGGAATGTTGTAGTGTTTTCTTTGTACAGCAATGTGAATTACATTAGCATTACGAGGTTGCATTCATTTGCTGGGGGCGGTGCTGGTCGGCTGCATTGGGTGTTGCTTCAATATGGAACGTGATGGAGGGGGCTGGTAAACTTAAGTGGATCACATGGAAAGTCAGGGGGTTAAACAGTCCGAAGAAAACTAGACAGGTGTTGGCGTACTTGGACCGTCACAGTGTTCAAGTCGCGCTTCTTCAAGAGACACATCTTTCTGAACATACTGAGTCCTGCATAGCTAAACGATGGGCTGGGGTTCGCCTTGCTTCTTCATATTCATCAAATGCGAGGGTGGTGATGGTACTAATTAAAAAAGGTATCCCATTTGAGAGCACACATGAAGAGATTAACGCAGACGGATGGTATATTATAGTGCATGGAAGGCTATGTGGTACCCTGATCACGATGGAGAATGTTTATGGCCCAAACATAGATGATCCGGAGTTCTATAACCTGCTGTGGAATAAAGTTTTTAGGCTGCCGATGTCTGCTATAATTTGTGGGCGGGATTTCAATGTGGTATAAGATCAGAGCATGGATAGACATTCAAATGCAAGCACTACTGTGAAAAGGGCGGCGCAGACAGTACATGATGGAATGGCAGCTTTGGGACTTGAGGACTTGGGACTTGTGGCCGCCATCTTTCAGTGTCTCGGCGCTCGTGGACTGCGAGAGCAGCCTATTTAAGGCGCAGTCAGTCCGGGGGCAGCCTGGTGAAGTGGACCTGTAGTTTGAGTGTGCTTCTGCGCCTCGCTGCTGGTCGCGCGCTCGCTCTTAGCGCTAGTTGCTGTATTTTTAATATAGCCCGTTTTGCTATCTTATTTATTTTACTTTTGATTATCCCTTGTTTGTAGCCACTCTGCTTCTCTGACCCTTACCTGCACCTTAATTTCTGGTAGACCCACCGCTGCTTAGAGGGTCCGGTTCCGGGGAGGCTGTGGGCGGGGAGCGCCATCTTGGAGCAGGAAGAGAACTGTGGCCGCCATCTTTCAGCGTCTCGGCGCTCGTGGACTGCGAGAGCAGCCTATTTAAGGCGCAGTCAGTCCGGGGGCAGCCTGGTGAAGTGGACCTGTAGTTTGAGTGTGCTTCTGCGCCTCGCTGCTGGTCGCGCGCGCGCTCTTAGCGCTAGTTGCTGTATTTTTTAATATAGCCCGTTTTGCTATCTTATTTATTTTACTTTTGATTATCCCTTGTTTTTAGCCACTCTGCTTCTCTGCCCCTTACCTGCACCTTAATTTCTGGTAGACCCACCGCTGCTTAGCGGGTCCGGTTCCGGGGAGGCTGTGGGTGGGGGCGCCATCTTGGAGCAGGAAGAGAACTGTGGCCGCCATCTTTCAGCGTCTCGTCGCTCGTGGACTGCGAGAGCAGCATATCTAAAGGACACCACATGGCGTGCAGCGGTGACGCGCAGCGGGGGCGCCTTTCCTGCGCCTGAGTCGCGCCAGAGTCCTGCCCGTCTGCGCTCGTCAGCGTCTCGAGGCGGGTGAGGTAGGCCGGCTCTTTTTGCTTGCTCTTCAGTAGTGTGTTGGGTGTCCCCCTCATGCTTTCATGCTTTCCTATTCCTCCATTGAGCTTTTAGCGCTACGAGGATATACCTCCTCCTGCCATCATGTTTTCCCTGGTGGCCGCTCTCTTAGGAAGGGCTGCGCCGGTTGTGGCTGGCACATGCCCAGTCAAGAGGGCATCTTGCCTGAACCCACACCACTTTACTTTCAGTGCCATCTCCTTAATACCAGATCTCTCAGTAGACATTCCACTGACATTTGGAATTTGCTATCAGACTTTAAAACATCGTGTCTGTTTCTTACTTAGACATGGCTGGGTGAGTGCTCTGGCCCTGACCTGGCCACTGCTATCCCCGCGGATTATACTATCTACAGGAGGGATAGAGTGGTAGGCAGGGGCGGAGGTGTAGCACTAATTGTAGATAAGCGCTTCCCTTGTACAACTTTTCCCGTTGATAATGTCACGGGCTGTGAAGCCTTAGGCTTCACTCTCAGGATATCTCCCCGTCAAACTTGCGTTGGGATTCTTATTTACAGGGCACCGGGACCCCTGGGCTCCTTTTTTGATGAACTGCAGGTGGCACTTTCGGTGCCTTGCCTGAGATCAGAGCACTGCATTTTACTGGGAGACCTTAACCTTCACATGGACAATATACTGGATTCGGATACTATTAAGCTGCAGGATATTGCCTCCTCTTTAGGGCTAGTTCCTTATATCTCCAGCCCTACTCATATCATGGGTCATACTATTGACCAGATATTTTCCACTAGCTCAATTGATGTCTCCCCGCCACTTCCAGTTTTGTGGTCAGACCATTTTTTAATCAAATTCTATATTCCTTTTTCAGCCACGCCTGGTACAAGACTGCCGAAAGATACCAGAAGGGTGGCGCGGCCTTTCCATCTGGTTACGGCGGAAATGCTCTCTGACGCTCTCCGCCATCACCCCTGCCAGTTAGTTGGTAATTTGGAACAAAACCTTGATTTGGTTCAAAAATGGCTTACAGCTAGATTTGAAGAGGTAGCCCCCGGTAAGCCAGCCAAATCTGCGGGCAGGCACGCCTCGGCCCCTTGGTTCACTCCTCTTCTAGGCAAGATGCGCCAAGATTGCAAGAGGGCTGAAAGAGTCTGGCGGCGCAAGTATGACCCTGTTGATAAAATCAAATATAGGGATGCTATACGACTGTACCACAAACATATTGTGGACGGAAAAAAAGTCTATCTTGAGCGCAGAATTGAGGCTGCGGAAGACAAGAGTAAAGAAATTTTTAGGATCGTAAAAGAGTTTATTTCCCCTTCTTCGAGTACGTCCATCCATTCTCATACCGAAGATTGGATTAGCCAGCTTAGTGATTTCTTTACCAATAAAATCAAATCCATTCAGGATTCCTTCTCTGATGCCGGCCTCATTCCATCTGCTTGCCAGTTGATCACTTTACCACCATCATTGAAGGAGCAAGGCCCCTTTCTTTCTGTTTTTCCTCATATCCCTCTTGCTTCTTCCCTTGATCTTCTGTCTCGGCTTCAATCGGGCTCGCCACTTGACCCGTGTCCAGCGAAATGCCTAGGGAGAGTTGCGCCTGCAGTTAACAACCTGCTCAATCCGCTGCTCAACTCTTCCCTGACAACGGGAGAGGTTCCTCCGGCTTGGAAGCACGCCTTGATTCTGCCGCTGCTGAAAAAAACATCTTTAGATCCCCTTATTCACGCTAATTACAGACCAATCTCCCTCCTTCCCTCTCTGGCTAAGGTGATTGAGAATCATGTGCATCTCTCTATTTCCAGCTTTATTGAGAGTAATAATATCTTGCATGACTCTCAATCTGGTTCCCGTGCGAATTTTAGCACGGAGACAGCCCTTCTGGAGATCACCGATGCCATAAGAGAGACTTTGGACGCTGGGGGCAAAGCCATCTTGGTCATGTTGGATTTATCGGCGGATTTCGACACCGTTCCCCACGACGGTCTCCTTTTAAGACTCTGGGAGATCGGTTTCCGTGGGACGGTGTGGAACTGGTTTAAGTCGTTTCTGACCGACCGCCAAGTGATCTGGGCACCTCCGTTTTCCGCCGAAATGCCGCCGCTGGAGGTTGGGGTTCCTCAAGGGTCCATCCTGAGCCCCACCCTTTTCAATATCTATATGGCCCCTCTAGCGGCGGTGACGGAACCTTTTGGTGCACGGATCATATCCTATGCTGACGACACCCAGCTTCTTTTTACGTGTAATAAGGGTGAGGATTTTGACAGCGGTCGAATCAAGGAATGCCTAGGCGCTGTCTTTGAATGGTTTCAGAGGCATAGTCTGAAGTGCAACTCCGACAAATCGGAGCTGCTGTTCTTCGGCTGCCTACCTGATCCCAGCTGGAAATCATGGTGGCCTCAGGATATGTTCCCGCCTGATGCTGCCTCGTCTAAAGCCAAAACTCTGGGTGTCTTGTGCGACGATGATCTTTCTTTCAGACCCCAGATTATAGGGCTGACAGGAAAATGTTTTGGCATCCTGAAAATGTTGCAGAAATTTCTTCCACTACTGTCTCTGCAACATAAAAAAATCATTGTTCAGGCCTTGATAGGCTCGCGTCTTGATTACGCGAATGCCCTCTACCTTGGCCTTCCCAAATACCTGATGGCTCGCCTGCAGGTTGTGCAGAATTCGGCTGCAAGGGCCATCTTTGGACTACAGTGTAGGGCAAGAGCCGCGGAGTTACTCAAAAGACTGCATTGGCTCCCGGTCTCAAAGAGAATTACTTTTAAGGTCTTGACCCATTGCTTTTAAGGCTCTCCATTCGATTGGCCCAAAATACATCGGAATGCGTATGGCTTTCTACGCTCCCAGGAGGACTCTAAGGTCCGCTTTGTTGGCCAAAGCCGTTGTCCCTACCATTAGACGCGCCCGGATTGGAGGTCGCTCCTTCCGGTACCTGGCACCTCGTTGCTGGAATGAGCTTCCCATTTCCTTAAGGAAAGCCAACAGTTTGCTTTCCTTCAGAAAGGAACTGAAGACTTGGCTTTTCACCCAGTAATTTCTTTTTCGGCCTACGGTTAGTGTTGTGCACTTTTTCCTCAGTTCTCTTTGCCAAAGCGCGGGGACACTCCATGGAGTAGCCGTGTGCTATAGAAGAGACCTTTATAACATAACATAACATAACTTAATAATGTTTGGAGTCTGCGGCATCCTGGGTTGCGGGAGGGCACATGCTACACATATGCACATAACACATGGTCTCGGTTGGACTATTGGCTGACGACACATGATGTCAGTACCTGGGTGGCACATCTTACCCGAACGCTGTTGGACCACGCCCCTGTGCTACTTGAGGTGCAACTGGCTACCTATGCGCCAGCCCCGTTTCGTTGGAGGCTGCGGCCATCGGCTTTGTTGGACACTGTGTTTCAAGAAAGTCTTGGAGAGGCTATTAAAAATTATTTCGAGGACAATCTCGGATCGGTGCAAAGTATGAGTACCATCTGGGAGGCGTTTAAAGTAACTATCCGAGGGGCCTGTATTGGCCTGCAGGCGGGTGTACTCAAATCTCTGCGCGACTCCATGGGGAGAATAGAACGGGAATTGGTAAGGCTGGAGCGGCAATATGAGGAGGCGCCAGATGCAGCTACAGTGGCTGCTATACGGACACAGGTGACGGAGTACAATGAGCTAGCAGATCAGGAGGTACGACATGTCGCGTAGATGCAGGGCCCGATATTATGGAGAGGGTGGCAGGCCGGGACGGGCGTTGGCAGAGAAAATTGCAGAACCATGAGCTAAACATTGTAATGTGCAGAATATTACGGAGGATGACAAGACTATTTCGGACACTGCTGGGATTTTGGGCAATTTGTCAGACATTATAAAGAGATGTATGGGAGTAGACGGACAGCTAATGAAGATGAAATAGTACAATACTTAGAGGATGTGGCCCTGGTATGGTTGTCTAAGGGACAACGGGATTTCTTCATGCACTCACTCACTGCTGAGCTAATAAGGGAAGCAATTGCCGAGCTGCCTAATGGGAAGGCTGCGGGGTCAGACGGTCCACCCCCTGAATTCTATAAAGTATATGCTGATAAGCTACTGCCTCATTTAACAGCCATGTATGCGGAGGCTATTGAACGGCAGCGCCTACCTGACTCCCTTAGAGAAGCCTTGATTGTCACACTATTAAAACCGGGCAAGCCGCCGGATTGGTGTGAATCGTACAGGCCATTATCACTTATGAACACGGACGTTAAGATTCTGGCCAAAGTCATAGCGACACGGTTGCGCCTATTGTTAAATGTGATGGTACTCCCAGATCAATCGGATTTTATCCCTACTCGCTCCACGACACACAATTTCAGGGCAATGTTTGCAGTCCTGCATCTTTTAAAGCCATAATTGCCAGCAGTCGCGGTTTTACTAGACGCCGCCAAGGCTTTTGATTCGATTACATGGACTTATATGTTTAATGGGGGTGCCGTTCTTTTTTACAAATTGGATCAAGTTACTGTACACCGATCCGGTGGCTAGGGTGCGTGTGAATGGACAAGTCTCTGATCGGTTTCCGATTAATCGGGGTACACGACAGGGCTGTCCGCTCTCACCCTTGATTTTTGCACTTATGATGGAGCCCCTGGCGTGTGTACTGAGGCAGAGGCATGCTGGCTCAGCCTTGAGGTTCTATCAAAGGCCATTAGCAATATCCATGTACGCTGATGACATGGTTCTGTACGTGCGGGAACCAGCACAATATCTAGAACAGGTTATTCGGGATTACATCAGTTTTGAATGGTATTCGGGGTTAGCAAATCTATCATACTCTTACGCAGAGCAAGGTGCCATTTGCGCTAAATTATCCTTTGGAGTGGGGTACGGACCCTATAAAGTATCTTGGTATATGGATACTTGGGGACCCACAGGAGGTTATCAGGGCCAATTATGGGACGGCGATATCAAAACTTGAAGATCAGGTGGATCGGTGGGTTCGGTTACCACTGACCTTTGCGGACAGAGTGGCACTGATTAAAATGGTGTTGCTTCCAAATTTTTTGTATATGTTTGTCAACGTACCTGTCAAGCTGACGCAACACTTTAATACCCTACGCTCCTTAATAATCACACTGGCATGGGGAGGCAAGAAATCTTGTATAGGTTGGGAGACTCTGACGAAGCCGGATGCTATGGGTGGCTTTGCGGTGCCCGACATGCACTTATATGATTTGTGTGCTCAGGAGCACTTTGCATATTGGCAGAATGCGCCGCCGTTCATGCCACATGTGGCGGTGGAGGCTGGCGCGGTTCACCCTCTGCCTCTGAAGGCGATGATTGTTAATTCATATTCGGTATTCGAACGTGGAGAGGTAGACACGGTTAGATGCACGGCTCGAGCTTGGGAGGAGGGCACAACGTCTCCCGCTATATGCAGCGGCCATGCCTTTGTTGCACCACGCCGCAATATCTATATCAGGGGAACCGGAGGCACTTAGGGTTCTACAGGCTGCTGGGGTGCGCACAATGGGTGATGCTTATATAAATGGGACATTTATCTCAGTGCAGGAGTTTGTGAAAGAGGGGTCGAGCGATGCGATGGCCACATTCGTATACGCTAGACTCCGCTCAGCCATGTGCTGTTTGTACTCGGACTTTCCTGAGGAACCTCCCACATTGGGGGCTCTACAGCTGCTATATACTGCACAGAATAAGGTTAAATTGGTTTCGCAACTGTACTATGCCTCACAGCTGGATGAAAGTGTGGCGTCCAGCAGGTCAAGGGACAAGTGGGATGGGTGTCTGGCACGGCCTCTCGGGGATGTAAATGTAAATGTAATTTGCAGTTTATATAGCGCATAAATCACCCGAAGGTCTCAGAGCGCTAGCAGGTCCACTGACAGAGGCAACGGGCAGAGGTTAGTAAAGCCAGGTTTTTAGTTTTTTACGGAATGTGATTGAGTTCAGTCCTAAGACAAAGAGGAAGGTCATTCCAGGCCTCTGGGGCAGTTTTACTGAAAGCCCCGTCACCATTTCTGACGGTTCGGACTTTAGGAACCGTAAGAAGTTGTTGGTTGGACGATCTGAGTGTTCGGGCCCTGCTGTAGAATTTGAGTTTGTTACCCAAATAAGATGGTCCTTGTCCATTGATGTTTTTATGAACCAGACAACATAGTTTGAATTTTATGTGTTTTTTGACGAGAAGCCAATGCAAGGTTTTAAGACAAGGCAGAGAAGGTGAACGGGAAGGAAGGTCAAGCACCAGTCTGGCCACCGTATTCTGCACTACCTGGAGTTTTGCCAGAAGATTTTCATTGATGGAGGCTAACAGGGCATTCCCGTAGTCGATCCGACTAACGATGAGGCCTTGAACTAGAGGCATGCGGGACGATAGGGGGATCCATTTGAAGATTTTCTTTAGGCTGCGCATTATTCCAAAGCAGGTGCCAGTTACTCTGTTGACATGTTCAGCCATGGACAACCTATTGTCCACAATAACCCCTAAGTTCCTGACTGATGTCTTAGGAGCGGGACACATACCCAGAGTGGTTGGCCACCAATCTTCTGACCAGATCCTATCGGCCTTTCCAAAGAGTACAATCTCGGTTTTACTAGCATTTAACATCAGAAAATTGCTGGACATCCAGTGTTTTGCAATCATGCATTTTTGAAATCTTATTTTGGTCTCATTAGAATCTGGACCGATGGTAACCAAAAGCTGGGTGTCGTCAGCATAAGATACAGTTCCAAAACCAAAGGCTTGGATCACTTTGGCCAGAGGGGACACATATAGGTTAAAAAGCGTAGGGCTCAATATTGATCCTTGAGGGTACGCCTTTATCATTTCCTTGATAGTCCGAGAAATGTTTTCCCACTTGGCCCCTAGAGCGCCTGTTAGACAGATAGCTCTTAAGCCAAAGCAGTGCGGGGCCCTCTACATCAATCTCTGTCAAACGTTCTATCAAGATGTGATGCGAGATGGTGTCGAAGGACGCCGACAAATCAAGCAGGACCAGTATGGCGGACTGCCCAACGTCCAAAGTCATCCTGGCTTTGTCCACTATTTCGAGCAAGGCAGTCTCAGTGCTGTGAAACGCCCTAAAGCCAGACTGAGTAGGATCCAGAAGCTTGTTTGTCTCCAAGTAGGAGCCTAGTTGCTTGTTTACTAAGGATTCTATTATTTTACCAAATAGCGGCAGAAGAGAAATGGGGCGGTAGTTTGAAAGTCGTTTTGCATCGTCCGAGGGCTTTTTCAGGATTGGTCTGATTATCGCCTCCTTCCAGTGCAGAGGAACCAAGGCGTAGAACAGGGAAAGATTCAGAATTTTTGTTAACACAGGGGTGAGAGCAGGAGCAATTTTTTGAAGGATCTGGGAGGATGCTGGATCACTTGGGGAACCTGACTATCTAGTGTAGGGCAATGTCTACTTCAGTTTCTGAGAAGGGTTGGAATTCTCTAAGACCCGTATCTGGGAGATCAGTTTCCATGTAAATTTCAGCTGATGGGAATATTGTCGGCCGGGAAGAACTGATTGAGGAAAGGATTTATGAATATCCTCAATTTTATTGTAGTGTAGATCCTATATTCCCAATAGGCTCTGCGCATTGGAATAACAAACAATAGTTTAGAGGTAAGACTTAGGTCGACTAGGTCTCTATTGAATATGTTAGACTTAATTATGAATGCCAGCTAGCTCAGAGGTCACTAGAAACTTTCTCGAATTCACAAGAAGGGATTAGTTTCCGACAACCGCATAAACATGACAACTTTGCTCCCCCAAGAATAAGGAGTATATCTCCAGAGTCGCGGAAACAATAGATAGCTATTTCACTCAGTCAATCGTGCATGCTTAGTTTCACCAGAAGTGCAGAGAAACAGAGAGACAAGCGTTTTCAATAAAAGAGGTTATTTATTGAACAGTCTTCTTTCTCATGCAAGAGAAGTAACTTGCTACAATCGCAATACTTGTCATAAAGTAAAGTGCGTACAGTAAAAGGAGTATTATGAAATATTACTGTAAAAGCATGGTATGGTTTCTAAGCCATACTGTGTTTAAAATAGATAAAATACATACAATGATAAAGTAATGACTAAACGTACTCAACTGGTGCTTCTAAGATACGCCTACCCCAGTGTACCTAACCTAAGCCTAGTACATGGGAAGGAGTAAGTGAGATGTAGTTTGAGTTAAGATAGTTTCTGCCAAGAATCTAAATCAAGAATTCTCTAAGGGTCTAATCAGCTCCGTACCTTGGTTATAGAATGAAGGAGGTCTTGTATCTCTCTCTCAGGACTCGATCTCCCAGCAACCCGCAAGGGTGACAGGGAAACACTGGAGCTGGATTTCTCGGCAGGAGAAAAGACAGCATCTCTCTCAATGCATCAGCGGGAGGGTCGGCTTCCTTCGGCACTTGCTACAGCAGGGCGTCGGGCAAGTAGATAGTCTATCTGCTCCAAACCACCGTGTGTTTTGCTAGGGCAGATGCTGGTATATTTATACCTGGAAGGTGCCGAGTTTGACGTAAGGTTGGACATAAGACGTCACTAAGAACTCGCAGTTCTTTCAGGACTCCAGGAGTTCTAGGACAATTAAATACAGAAGCAGGGGGAATTCCCGGGCTGCTGGAGGCTTGGTTTATCTAAGAACACGTTGTGCTTTCTAGGAGTCTATGGGAGTAGCCTTGCCGTATTTGGACTGCATTGGCTATGTCTTAATATGGATATGATTCTTATGCCTATATAAGGATATGATCTGATATAACCACATAGGGGCATAAATCGGTAATATTAAATAGAGTCCTAGATTCGTCTACAACACCCACTCCACGTATAATGTCCATCATTACTAAATACTAAGCAATTTGAAACATATCTATGCATAAGTTTTCCATCCCACCCCAAAATACATAAAACGCATTTGAAATGGTATATACACGAAAAATGAGTATTATACTGTACGTTTTCAAGCAGTGGTATCATTCAGATCATATAATTTTAGTACATTGGAATATTGACTGAATGAAGCATGAAATTTACATTTATGAAATGGCTCTTAATACAGAAGAGAGGGTCGAGACCATTTCATCACATATTTATACAAGACTGTACATGTGCTAGAGGCTAAGTCAAAATATTGTCTCTAGAGTTTCAAAAATAGAAATCTTGTTCTCTAAGAATAGTTCTACTTTAAGCAGAGTATCATGTGCCAAAAGGAAAATATTTTGGAAACGTGGAAAAATATAATTTCGCTTTCAGGGAAAAAAATAGTTCCAGAGTTTTTAGAAGTTCTCTTTATCAAAACTGAAGGCCGAATTCAGAGTTCAGGGAACGCTGTGTGCTCGTGTTTTCAAAAGTTATTCTCGTTGTTAGGAGAGAACATTAACTCAGATAGGCTGGCAAAGAATTAGTCTACAACAGTAGGTGAAAGTTGGACCATGTCCGAAAAAGTAGAAATAGTGCATATGTGAGATGCATTGCCGTCATCGGTGTCTAGATCAGCAATGGTCACAGAAGGTTGTACCTGTGTGCCGCTTTCATCTCGTACCTCACCACCACCTAGTCATCAGTATAGGTAGCCGCTGGGGACAACAGGTGGCATGAGCCGTTACCGAACCAAGCAAAGTATCGATATCCATAGGTACTGCTGATGGGAGTGTGAGACAGACGTCTAACACGCATTCTTCTCCACAGAGCAGGCATCGTAGAACAGGTAGGATGCAATCTTGCCAGATTGGTCTGAACGAAATAAACCAGGTAGTATTCAGAAATCTTAGCCAAGCCGAGGACTTTAGTAATCCGATCTCGGTATCGCATTGCTAGGAGCGTTTCTTCCATTGTAGTCTGAGTTTTGTCTGTGACTGGACTTGCCATATCGGAGCAGAAGGTACAAAAATAAGATTCCCGCTACGAGTCCCAAGATGAGAGGCAGGCCGCCGAACACACAGAGTGCACGAATTCGGGAAGATGCTCAGGACTGCTTCAAAGGGTGCCAACAGTGCCAAAAAAATGGTCTTAAATACATGTGCGATGCCACTAGTATCTGACTTGTTTAAAATTTAACTTAACATTTGCACGAAATGCACGGGGCAATTTGTTGATAATAATGTATGTATCTCTGCGGCTGTCCTTGCGATTTGCAGATCATACTTTCCTCTAGACGAGGTTAAAGGCACAGTTGTTTGTAAAAGAATGGAATTCATTCAGCTTAAAGTATCAATTAGAATAGAAGAGATATTCAATGAAGGCCATATCGTTGCCTCCTTGTCTGGTTTGCTGTTTGGATACAATACTTGCATACAGCAAGTGACCCTGGATGTAACACTGACGAGATAGGCCGTTCCTGGCAACATGCCACAACAGCTGCGGTCACTTAACAGAACGTAACTGCCGTTAGAAAGTTGTCTGAAAAAAGGCTCTATTTGTGTAGCAGGGGTGCCGTGCAGGTGGCATGAAAGGTTATTTGATGAACCTTCGCAGGGTCCATGCAAGTTAATTCCTTGACACAGAAGTGTACCGCTCAGTGAATTTTTAGTTGTTACCACTAAGAAATACCTCTTTTTTCCCCCCCACTCTAACATCTATGTGTGTAAAGTAAATTCCAGGTTGACTTGATGTACCCTTTACCCAACCTTTCATACAGGCCCGCTGGTATGTGCTTTTGGCAATATTGAAACTGAAAAGTTGTTATCGGAATTGTAATGGTGCCATGTATTATCCATTCAAGTTTTCACTGTGGGGTCTGCGAAGGTGTTTGGTGAATTACACGCTTGTAGTAAAGGTTAAATACAGGTCACATTCATTACTTTGTAAAGAAGCTGTTAAGGGCAATTGATGGTGCATTAAGAGAACAATGAATCATGGCTTAACGGAATTATTGAGCTTTCACGAATACACATGCATCAGTAGTAAACTTACAATGATTATCTTAAGCACAGAATCTGTTTAAATGTCAGATTGCATTTCATGAATGTAATTGTAATAGTCGGCCATGTAACACAGCTATGTTTTTATGACTATTTACAGTGTCCCCTGACGAAGGGCGTATCCCGCCCGAAATGCATTGGGATAGAAATAAACACTGCTTGCAACGAACCTTGGCATTTGTCGTGTATAAGCAAGAGGCTTGGATGGGCACAGTTTTTACATGAGAAAAATGGGAAAACGTCACATGAACCCTGCATGTAGAGCATTGGATAAACAATTGAAAGAATATCAGTGAAATTTTGGAGGAATTTGATAAGAAGGACTAATGATGGAATAATTGTGGAACAAATCAGCCATGTAGGCGCTTTTTTGCAGTGCAAATTGGTTTGGGGCGGAAGTCCGCCTCATCTCTACACATCAGAATTATCCATTCAATGACAGGTTTCTCGGAAACTGTCAATGGTAATCTTTCTAGTTTTTCAATGCTCAGCACCGTATAGTCTGCCCCTCTTTGTGCCAAAGAGATTTGTTTATCTGTAAGGTTAAAGACAGAAAGCAATGACGTTGTGTTGATTAGACGCCATGGCACGTAGCTTGAACGGAGATTTTGTAACGTCCAGCCTAACTGTACAATAGAACGTAATTGGGACTGGCCATGTTGTAACATTAGCATATCCTGTTCTATTATATCAATAGCAGATGATACAATGCTGTCCAGTGAATACATTCTGGAGGGCAGGGTCGTTAACCCATAGTCCACTACAGACAGTGTTTTTTCCAAATTAATACGATCAATTTCTCGTATTTTTTCAGCAGTTTCAATTTGTGTTACTTTCCAAGCTTCGTTGTAAGCAGCATATATACCAGCGTATATGAAACGTTTTTGACTCTGTTTGCGAGGTCCCAAAAAGAAATCTCGCAAGTCAGCACCTTCTTTAAGTAAAGTCAAGTATTGCTTAATTTCAGGTAGTGTGGATTTCTGTAGCCATTCGAGGTATAGTTTTCCTACACTGTATGTTGTTATTATCCCTGGATGTTGTCTTTGGGAATATCTTGGGTCTTTCCTGTTCTGTTTGAACCCCTGTGTTTTGTTCAGGAATCAAACTTGACAGTTATTAGTGTCTGTGGGCCAGATCAACCATTTTTTCCAATCAGGATTAGTTCTATTTTGGTGTAAAATATGGGATACGTCTATCTCCAGAGCTGTAGTGCTATTACTATCAGGTATGGGCTTTGGTATAGACGGTTTGTTTAAGTCCTTTATCCTGGCTAGGCCAAGACAGGTTGTTTGTTGAATGGTGTCATTCAGGAACATTATTTGTTCTGGAATCATGCAGGCTCTGAATAATGATTCTAAACCTTGTACCTGCCAGCCTTTTGTACCCCAGACATTTTTTGTCTCAATATTGTTTTTCCAAAATTCAAAACCAATTGTAGACAATTGTTCATAAAATTTTGCAGAATAAATCAGTTTACTGTTTGTCAACATGTTTTTCATTCCTGTCATTCATATTTTGAAATAAAACGTTTCTGGATCTCTGTTGTTAAACCCTGAGAAGTATGGGAATTTCTCATAAAATGTTTTTGAGCTGCCTTTTGGCAGTGTTGGACAATGTTCGCCTTGATTATAATGATAGGTTTCATTTTACGATGCCCCGCCCACTTACACTTACGTTGATGAATTAGCATAATGTGTCTAACTAATGATATATTCATTTATGCATTTACGTTTATATTCTCTACTTCGTTATTCATTTATGCGTGTGACATTATTAGTTTTCTTAGCTTAGCTTGTGTGCCACCATTTTGGAGTGCTTCTCTCTGCGTGCGAGTCGCACTTGTTCACCCCCTCCCGTAGGAATAGGAAAAACCCTGAATGCAGCAGTTTTTCGTTTCTTGGCTAACTGTGATCGAAACTAATAGCAAAACTTCTTATTAGAACTGTTCTCATGCGCTAGAGATGCTGAGGCCTGGCTCTGCAGCCTTGGACGAAGATAACAAAATGTTGCTATTGCAGGTGCAGATGCCTCTTGTGTGAGGCCATTGTTCACCCTCTCCGGGGTCCAGTACTTTTCCAGTATGGGCGTGTTTTACTCTGCTGTACCATGATATAATGTATTGCTGTGATGAGACGGGTCAGTCCTCTCGGCGCACTCTTAGGGGTGAGGTCGGACAGGGCCCTCTCATATGGGAGTTTGTGGCCTAATAAAATACTCTGTTTATTCTTTTCCACTGTCCGGCTGACTTCTTACTTGGTAATTATAGGTGAGTGCGGTAAGTCACTCAGGTGGATTTGAGCCACGCTTATCAAGAAGTAAAAACATTTCTAGGATTAGCAGATTTATGCAAATAGTGATGCCCATAATGATTAAAGCAATACATTTCTTCATAATCTGATGAACCTTCTAAATAATCATGTTCTGTAAATGTTGCTGACATTTCTAAATCTGACATCATATTATTAATATTTGCAAAGTCCCAATCATCAGAGAAAGTACTAGGTGATACAAAGTCACTTAAAGAAACCTTGAACTGGTGTGGATATTTCAAGAATTTAACCGGGCCATGGATGTCGTAATCAGTAGCGTCCCATGCTACACCACAAGGTATAGGAATGGCTGTGATGTTTACTGATGATAGTTCTCTTTTTTCAATGTGAGAAGATCTGTGAGGCTTTAGAATCAAGTTGATGTTCTGACTTGCTGTGTCCATTGTACTGTATTTTCCATCAATCATTCTTCCCAAGCTTAAAACCAAAATGAGCCAGAGTAGGAGGAAAAGTACACCTAACACAATCCACAATTCATTTCATTTCATCTTTATTTCGGTAAATTATCACCATAAAAGATATTAAAACAACATTTCATTAAAATTATTAAAACATTAAAAGTTATAACATTGTGACATCCTATGAAGGCCATGAAAGTATTTCAATAGTGCAAAGTATCATTCTTTTACTACCGTAAAATTCCGAGACCGGCCTTGAGGCATTGTCTTCTCAAAGACCACATTGTACCTAGATATTTAGCCACTGCAAAGACAATGTGGTCCGTCAGGTCAGTTTTGAGCACTCTGAATGCGGCCAGACACTCCACAAACCCCAAATTCCTGCATACAGGAACAATCCATTTCTTACGGGTTGCACTGTAAGCCGGGCAGAAAAAAATTATGTGCAGCTCGGATTCATCGGAAACTCTACAAGCCGGGCATAAGCTAACGGCGGGTTTGCTCCACTTACTAGTAAAGGCTCGAAGTGGGAGAGTCCCGTGTCTCCATTGCAAGTAGAGTTTCCTTAGTAAAGCAGGGTATAGTTTGTCCAGGACTGGTTCAAAGCTATAAATGTCCTTGATACATAGGAATGACTCCGTGAGTGTCCCACGGTTTGATTGGCGACAGAGTGCCGCTATTTTACTGTCATGGTAAACCTTTGCCAGTCTCTTTTTGGAAATTAATGGACAGGTGGATAGGGGGTTAGACCATAGAGTCAGTAGGCCTAGACCCTCCAGCTCACTTTTAATTAATTTTAGCCATTTAATTTTCCCTACATTGGGCATAGCAAGCACCTCCTGGAGCCCCTGCCTATAGCTAATCAATTCTGGAACCGCCCACAGCCTACGCCAATAACCCAAGGGACGCAGTGCCAGATCTTCATCGAGAGGTCTCATCCCCAGATCTAACCTTAATGGGACAAGAGGCGTACTGGGGGGAAATGCTACCACCCGCCTGATGAACTTATTCTCCTCTTTCACTAGGTCTGGAGAGACTGCATGACCCCAGAGCTCACTGCCATACATGACAGCACCTCTTGCCTGTGCCCTGTAGATTTGAAGAGGTGGTGAAATCAGATATGTTTCTCCAAGTTGATGAGAGTTCTGTAATTTTTTCTTTGAAAGTTTTGTTTGCTGGCTTGTCTTCATGTTCACTTGGATGATCAGAAAAGTCATCGAAATTGATTAAGTAGCCAGATGCAGTTCTGTCAATTGTTGGAATTGCTTCCGGATTTTCATTAATCTTTGGATTTGTATGGTCAGCAGCTACATCATTGTAGACAGGTACTTCTTGACGAGCTGTTGCAATTTGGGTTTCAAGAGGCACACGTTCCATGGCTTTGTTGCATAGTCCTTCTTTGTTTACTGCAGGTTTATCAAATGTGATTAGTCTCTCAGTTTGAACCTCTTGAATTGTAGCAAGGTTTGGTCTTCTGCTACATCTTGGGAGCCCACTGGGCCTACTACTTATTATTGGCCACATGATTGTGGTTTTACCAGGTCGATTGATACAACTCTGTTCTCCTTTTTACCAGCAAGGGGCGGTAGTACTACTGATCTTGTTCCGCTGATTGCCAAGACAGGTACTGCTTTACTGTAAGAAGGCCCAAATTCCTTCTTCACCGCAATCTTTTCTCTGACCAGATCCCCAATCTTTGGAATCCAGACAGGTCTTGCTGGGACAGGTGGTTTTTCTTCAGTGACGGTTGGCTTTAGCTTTGTGTTACTTAGACTTCTTCTTGTTTCATTTAAGTCCTGTAAAACAGCCAAACGATCTTTGATATCAAAGGTTTTTTGTTCCACCACTGAAGTCTGACTATCGAGGTCTTCGATTATCATTCTTGTACCAAACAAAAGTTCATACGGAGTGATTCCACCCAGAGAATTTCTTGGCAGATTATTAAGACTACGTTGGACACTTATTAGATGTTTGACCCACCCATCACCCGGACCTAATACCCTCGCGGTTATAGATTGCTTTATGTCACGTTTTTTTCTCTCCACTACCGCATTCCCCTCAGGATGGAATGGACTAGAGTACCGCAATGCAATGCCCAGGCTGGCCATGGCCTCCTTGTAAGCTCGAGAGCTAAACGCAGGACCCTGGTCAGAATGTAGCATGCCAATTGCGTATGTGCCGATAAAGACTCGCAAATCTTTTATAACAGTTCTGGCGTCAGCCGAGTGCTGGGACCACATCCAAATGAATCTCGTCTTAATATTTATGGGATCACTTCTTTCCCTGTGGATGTCTGAGCGTAGATAGCCTAATGCTGTCTAATAGAGGTGTCTGTATCTAGCTGGCTGCTCTGTAGTCAGGTGTCTGGAGCGGTTCATTACTGCGATCTCTGTTGCAGTCTGGGCAGTTATTTGCAAATTTGTAGCTGTCCAAGCTCATTCCTGGCCACCAGTACACTTTGTCTAATTCCCGTATGGAATCTATAATCTTTTGATGTGCTTAGACCCTCTCCCATGCGTGCTTCCTGAATCAAGAAAACTCTCTGTTTCCTGTTTGGAATTACTCTTTTCCCCACTCCAGGGATTCGAGCAAAAGGAACGGAGCTTGCATCAATTATGTATTTATTTGTGAGTGGATACTGTAGAGGTAAAGCTGCATAGTTGCCATTTATTGAGGCTTTTACTGCTAGTAGCGTTTCACCATCTATTCTTTTTTAGAACGCTTGATTGTAGCTACGGAAGCCGTGTGGACAGCTGTCTTTGCGGCCTCATCAGCCAATGAATTCCCTGCAACGTGAACGCCATCACGTTGATGACTCAGTGTATGGATCACGTGAGTCTTTTGTAGTTCTTTCTGTAAGAGAACTACTTGTTTCCAAAACATTTTATGCTTGATTGTGCCACCTTTTGCATCTTTGAAACCGTTTTGAACCCAGTTCTGCAAGTATTCATTGTAAGACTGGACGCAGTAATACGAATCGCACACTATTAGTGTGGGGAATTTGCGATCGGTATTTTCAAGCGCCATCTTAAAAGCCTGTAGTTCAGCTCGCTGAGCTGTACAGTCTCCGAGTGATTGCGTTTTAGTGACCAATAGTCTGAATTTTCCTTCGTGCCAACGACCTTTAACCACTTGGCTGCTAAGGGTGTGCGAGGGGTTCCATTGACTTTCCATTGAAATCAATGGAAAGTCCATGACGAGTTACCCTTGTCATTAGCGCTGAAGGGGTTAAAAAATCACGCATGCAGCACTATATGCTTGTTTACCCCCAACTGCGGGTTGTGCTGAACCGTCTGTATATATTATACAGCCGTAATGTTCCAGAGGCATGATCTCAGTCGGCAGAGGACATTCATATTTGTATTGGAGAAATTCTTGTGTTTTTAAGTTGGGATCAAATTCGTATACTACGTCTGATGCAGCACGAGAATTAACCCATTGTATCCATCTCGGATGTAAAGCTTTAGCATTCGGAATGCTGGCTCTTGTTACTGCCTCTAGGGCAGGTACTGGTGTAACGATTATTATACGTTTACCTTGTGCGAGGGCTTTTTCTTTTGCTACAGCAGTTTGGACCGCAGTCAGAATTTTTTCAGTAGAACTGAATTTCATTTCAGCTTGTGTGTACAAGTGTGATTTATAAGCTATTGGTACCGTTTCTCCCTCATTAGAGGTCAGGTACGTAAATCCGCATCTTCCTGCGATGACTCGGATTACAAGGTTGCGTTCGTTTGCGCGTGTTTGCAGCTTTGTTTTAGTTAACATGTCTGTTTGTATTGATCCTAAAACTTCTGTGTGTTTCTGTGTCCAATTAGTTGGTTTGAAATCGGGTTTTATTAATTCGTAGAGAGGTTTAACCCTCTCAGCGTAGTTTAGAATGTAAGTTCTTCCGAAATTCAGGAAACCTAGAATTGATTGTAAGTTTTTCAGCGTTTTTGGAGTTTGGAGTACTGCACACTTCTCTAAGAAGTTGTCTGCTACGGTTTTGCCTTCACTTGATAACTCATATCCTAAAAATAGGACAGTGAGATGGGCAATTCATGATTTTTTAAAGTTGAATTTGTACCCTTCAGATGCGAACCCAAGTATAATGGTGTTCACTCTTTTTAAGTGTCTCTCCAGGTCATTGTCTGTAAGATAGATGTCATCGACATAAGATAACGCCTCATCATCATACATTTGTAGTAACTCTGTTACCCTGGCTGAAAATAATCCTGGGCTGTTCTTGAATCCCTGGGGGAGACGACAAAATTGCTGCCGGGCCCCCATACTGGAGAAAGCGGTCAAATACCTGCTTTCTGGTGCAATGTTTTGACAGAAGAAACCATTTGAAATATCGAATGTCGTTTTATATTTTTTGCGCACGATGTTATTCATTAGTGCTGCACTGTGTGAATTTTGTACTGCAAATGTTTTGCAACAAGAGTTTAGGTGTCTGTAATCCAAAACTAGATGATATGAATCGTCTGGTTTGGAGACAGGAAACAAAGGGTTGTTCATTTGTGAGGTGCATGTTTCAATCACCCCCTGGTATTCAAGTTGATCCAAGATCTCCCTGACTTGTTTTTTAGCTTCTTGCTTAACCGGATACTGCCTCTGTGCAGTAGGTTGATTTTTTTTGTAAAAGGTATTTTTATTGACATTTCAAAGGAAGAACATGCGACAATCCCGCACAAGGGGCTGTAGAGGTGCCCTGCGGCCAAGCTTCTAATTTAGAGAACGGAATCCTAGGTGGTGCTATTCGGAATTACGAGAGGCACCTTCCGGCATGTAGTGTAAATAGAGGCTAGCGGTTACTCCGGCCATGTAAAGCCATAACCATGCGATTTCACGCCCAGCCCCCAGCGACTAGCCCGCAGTCGGCCTATAAGGACGCTATCAAAAAACTCTCTGCAGCCCCGTGACGCTGCATGCATTAACGTGGGCAAACAATTTGGGAGATGTCAATCAAACCGAGCATACGAACACAACCTCCCGTCCCCCCCTTTCCCACCCTTCCCTACCCCCACCCTAGTGGCGGTAGCAACAAACAAAGGACAGGCACTAAACCTGCTGCGACAGAGGTTCATAGTTGAAACAAGTGGAGAGCTCAGACGCTGGGTGGGCACGACGCTGGGAGGGCACACCGCGGATGGTAGGCCCCTGTAGAGGAGGGCAACCAGTGGGCCCCAGCGAAACTCAAATTTCTTAAAGTCGTCTAGAAAAATATCTGCCATCCTCTCCATACTCAACAATTTCCACAGTCTCGATTGCCAGAGAGAGATGGCCGGTGCCGGAGTAATTTTGGCTGCTCCGATACTGAGCCACATGATCCTTTTATCCGCCCTAGTCTGGTGTTCGAGACAGGGATCACGGAGGCCCAACAGGGTAGCAGCCATTGAGGTGGGAATGGGGTAGCCCAAGATATCTTTAATTTGGGCTAGAATTTCCTCCCAGAACGGCCGGATAACGGGGCAGTCCCACCAAATGTGCTGAAAATCCCCTAAGAGCCCACACCCCCACCAACATCTGTCGGAAGTGCCCGGAAAGATCAAATTCAACTTGGCGGGGTGAAGATACCAGTCCATCATGGTTTTCATGTGTGCCTCTCTAAGCTCCACTGAGTGATTAAACTTGTGTAGGTCGGACCACAGATAAGCACACTGAGCATCTAAAATGTCCAGTTGAAGGATCCCTTCCCACATGGTCGTGTAGCGAGGCCTAGGGGTAACTGCAGTGGAAAGGAGGAACCCATATATGAAAGAGATGACCCCTTTCATGGAGGAAGTTTTGGTCAGGAAGGCTTCAAACTTCGTGAGAGGTCGAGTGGCCGCTTCCCTCACCTCTGGAGAGAGCGCCCAGTGTAATAGCTGCGCGTGGTGAAATCGTTCAGTCTCCTGGACCCTGTAGTCCCTCCGACAGCTTTCAAAGGTGAATGGGTCAAAGTTGTGAAATAGGTGTGTGAGCGCTAGGCACCCGCCCTCCTTCCAAGCCTCGAAGGGCGCCTCAATTAACGCTGGAGGGAAGGCGGGGTTAAAATGTATGGGCGTGAAGGGGGAAGGAAAGGTGGTGCATCTGTCATCTCTGGAGACTGAGTCCTAAACCTTCAGGGTGGTGCTAGTGGGGGTACTGACATAGGCGTTCCTGGGTCTATCACACTTGGGTCTCCAGACCAAATCCCAGATCGTTCTCCCTGCAACGCTCCTGTCCATATGTAGCCAATGTTTTTCTGATTCTTGTTGAGACAAGTGGATATCAGGCAGTCCCACTCCCCCCTCGGCCTGCGGAGAACGGCGAAGGAGAAGCGCGCCCTACCTCCCTGCCAGATAAAGCGCAGCATCATAGACTTCACTCGCCTGAAGAAGTCCCCATCGAGGTCTATAGGAAAAGCCTGGAATAGGTACAAAAGCTTGGGGAGAAGGGACATTTTAATTGCGTGTATCCTACCCAACCAGGAGATGAACATGGGTTTCCACCGGGCCAGGTCAGATTGGATCTTAGCTAGGAGCGGAGGGAAATTAGCAGAGTAAAGTTTACCCAGCGTAGGGGTGAAGTGGATCCCCAGATATTGGACAGAGGTATCAGTCCACGGGAGAGGCGTACGCGACTTCAGAAGTGGGACTTGCGACTGGGGGATCGTGAGGTTAAGGACATAGGACTTGTCATACTTAATTTTGAACCCCGCCACTGCTTCAAAACGCTCCAGTGCAGCGTGCACGTGTGGTAGAGAGTGGGCCGGATCAGAGATGGAAGGGAGGACATCGTCCGCAAAAAGAGTAATCTTGTGGGCTTCCCCAGTGAAGGGCAGTCCACGAATGTCGGGGTTGGCTCACATCGCTATCGCCAGGGGTTCTATGCTAAGGGCAAAAAGTAGCGGCGACAGCGGGCACCCCTGTCTCGTGCCCAGAGAGTGCTCGAAGAAGGGAAACAGGTGGCCATTCACCGCCACTCAGGATCGGGGGAGGAGTAGTTCGCTCGTATCATCGTCAAGAATTTGGAAGAAAAGCCGAAGGCGGCCAGCGTGCGAAACGGGAAGCCCCAGTCTACCCTGTCAAAGGCCTTCTCGGCGTCCAGCCCCACCAAGACCGCCGGGATTTTAAACCTATTGGCCTTCTCAATCAGGTGTAGTACTCGTCGTGTGTTATCATGGGTCTGGCGTCCCTTGATAAACCCTGACTGGTCCGGGTCTATGAGCACCGGCATCAGATCGTAAAGCCACCGGGCAATGATAGAGGAGTAGAGCTTCGCATCTAAATTTAGGAGACCAATTGGCCTATAAGAGGCGCACTTACTAGGGTCTTTACCGGGTTTGGGAAGGACAGATATAAGGGCCTCGGCCATAGTGCGAGAGGTCTCGCCCCCTTCCGCCATGCAGTTGAACAGCCGGACAAGGTATGGGCAGAGCTCAGAGGCAAAGGATTTATACAAAATGGCAGTATATCCATCCGTCCCAGGGGACTTGTGGGGTTTCAAAGCCTTAATGGCAGCTAATACTTCTTCCCTGGTGAGGGGGGCTGAGAGTGCATCATTCCATTCCGCGGAGACCTGGGGCAATGCTAACCTCTGTAGATAGTCACCTTGTGCTATAGCGTCTAGGTCATCCCCTGCATACAGAGTCTTGTAGAAGGCCCCAAACAATTCAGCCTTTACCTCGTCCTGATGTGTCAGTCCCCCCCCTGGCAAGCGTCATAGATTCCCCCAACGTACTCCTTCTCCCTCTTGCCTCTAAGCTGCCTGGCCAGGTGCCTTCCCACCTTATTGCCCTGGGAGTACGAGAGACGCCGTAGTTTCAGCAAGGTGTATTCGGCCCTATTATTATAGTGGGCCCGGAGTTTACCTCTGACGGCCGTCAGTTGCCGTAAGCCTAATCTGGAGGGGTTCTCTTTGTGCGCTTTCTCTAAGGTAGACAGTTCCTCCTCCAGATGCTCTCTTTCCCGACCACGCTGTCGATTAAGAGCAGCATTCAATGCCATGCAGTGCCCGCGAAAACATGCCTTAAAGGCATCCCATGTGGTGAAGACCGAGGTGTCTCCTGGGTCATTGAGTGCGAAAAACTCATTTATAAGTCCTCGCAACTTGTTACAGTAGAGTTTATCCCGGACCAGGGAAGCTGGGAAGTACCACCTAGGACTGTCCTTACTCCTCACGCCCCACCGCGAGCAGGCTATGATCAGAAACAGACAGCGGGAAGATCTTGGCCTCCCGAAGATCCCCATGAAGAGACTGACTCCGGAAGAAGTGGTCGATTCGAGAGTAAGAGCGGTGTACGTGGGAGAAGAAAGTGTAGTCTCTAGATTGAGGGTATAGGAAGCGCCAGGCATCAAAAAGACCCATGTCTGAAAGTTGTTGTGTGTCGGCGGAGAACGTTCCCATGTCTGACCTTTGTGAGTGCTATCTAGGTCCTTCTGAGAAAAACCAAAGGTGGTGATGGACGGAGCGTTGACAATACAAACACTCACCCCCAGTCAACTGATCTGGGTTTAATCCATCACCGTTCTTTAGCTCACTCCGACACCCCAGTTCAGACATGGCCATATGCAAATCAGTCTGACCCTGTGCCTCATGGGAACAGTGCAGCCCGAACTGCCAAGCCATGTCTTCCCTGGACCGGAATCAAGCTTCCCAGGACTGTTTTCTGGCATTACAGCGGTCTTCAGCCGGGCTTGCTTGACTCCAGTGGCAAAGTGAGCAAGGGACTCACGTCTGAGCATACCCTGCCAACTTAGGGCAAACAAAGAAAAACCAAAGGTGGTGATGGACGGAGCGTTGACAATACAAACACTCACCCCCAGTCAACTGATCTGGGTTTAATCCATCACCGTTCTTTATCTCACTCCGCCACCCCAGGTCCTTCTGCCACACTAGATTGAAGTCCCCCAAGACAATCAGCGGCCCGTCAGCAAAATCAGCGACTTTCCTCAGTAGGGTATGGAGAAAGACATTTTGGCCAGTATTAGGCGTATACAGCACAAGGAAGGTGCAAACCCTACCCCGCAGGAGGCCCTTAACCATGACCCAACGCCCTTCCTTGTCATTCTGTACACCCAGAGGCTGGAATTGTAGGGTCGAGCGGAACATAAGGGCCACCCCTTTCTGCTTCGTGGCGGCGGAGGATCTGTATATTAGCGGGAACAATTTGTGCTTAAGGCGCGAGTCCTCCGATTTGGTGAGGTGGGTCTCCTGCAGGCCCACTATGTCTAACTGATGGTCAATGACATATTTCCAAATCTTTTGGCGCTTCTGGGGGGGGGTTCAGCCCTTTAACATTCCATGTCCCTAAGGTTATTGGCAACATTGGGAGTTCCTTCGATACAGCTTCTCAAAGGCCGCCCCGGCCAGCTTCCCACGTTGAGTGAGCGAGTTGACGGTCCCCCCACCCCCGTCACCCGCCAGGCCCCGAGCGTAGCATTCCACCGCCTGCTTGCCCAAGACACTCTCCTCGCGGGACCCTCCCACCTTGTACACTCCCTCGCCCCCCTCACTGGCCCACCCTGCCTCCAAGTATCCCTGGACCATTCCTCTGAGTAACCCCCTGCTACCACCACTACGCCCCCTGACCCTCCCCTCCCACCCCACCCCACCCAACACCCCAACACACAGTTCATAACAGAAGAGAACAAGTCTCAAGGACAGGGGGATATGGCACCAGTCATGGATCCTCCAGTTCGTGTCGACGACCACCCTTACGAACATGGAGAGAAAGTACCGGTGTTACCTCGGAGTAGAAGTCCCCTCCGACGCCTGCAGATGGCCCTCTCGGTCTCATGAAGCCGCCTCACCGCAGTCCGTTGCCGCGTCAGTGACCTGGTCCACAGAAGCAACCGCTGCACCCTTCTCCTGTATCCTGGCCGACAAGCCGGGCCTCCCCATCGACACAGGTTTCCCCACTCTCTGCCACTCTGCTGAGCGCCGTCGTCGCCTGCCAGTCGAGCCGTTGTCCCTTGGCGACGAGTCCTGTCGCTCCAGGCCCAGAAGATCTAACGCCACCTGCAGAGAGCATACCTGGACCAACTTGTTCTGCCATCGTAAAATGAGACGGAACGGGTGCCCCCAGGAGTAGGGCACTTTTTGCTCCTGCAGATATGGAGTAAGCGCTTTGAATTCCCTCCGTTTTTGCAGAGTGGAGGCCGCCAGGTCTTGGTATAACAAGGGACGGCGATCCCGGAACTGGAGTGGGGCTAAGTCGCGTGCCTTTCGGAGGATGCGTTGCTTTCGCTGGAAGTCATGCACGCACACCAAAATGTCTGGGCGGGGGGTGCCTGGGGTCCCCGCGGCAAACCAACACGGTGCACTCGGTCCATTCTTATGCCTGCATGTCCTCCTCACCCAGGATATGCTTGAACAGTGCCTCCACGTACTCCTGTAAGTCTGCCCCTTCCCAAGGCACTGAACGGATCCGGATATTGTTGCGACGTGACCTATTCTCCAAGTCCTAGGTATGAGCTTTGAGGTCAAGGTTCTGTTCCGTCAGGCGGATGACATCTTGTTGAAGTCTGTGAATGTCCTCCGCTGTTCCCACGTCGTGCTCTTCTAATGTCACGACCCGTTCCCCCACTCCATCCACATCTCTCCTCACTTCCCGCAGGTCCGATGCCAGCTGGGAGCGCAGCTCCGATATGTCTTCTTTAATGGCCGCGAAAAGTTCAATCATGAAGGCCTTGGTCGCAGGTTCTTCATTCTCTCCCTTATGCGGGGATTTTCCGGAATCCCATCTTTCCCATGTTTGTCCTTTTTGGGTCTAGTGGACGCCATGACTACCGGCACGCACCCCGAAGCTAGATCGTGAGGGGTGCTTCCACCCCCGGGCAACACCCCCTCTCTCCAGGGGCGACCCTGTACCGACCGCCGACAATGCGGCCCGCTAGGCGCACTCCCCTGTTGCCCTCCACTCCTTACTTGGGGGCCTCGAAGCTGGTCTGGGGTTGTCGTCACACCGGTCAGGGGTGCTCTCCACCCTGGCTCGCGCACCAGAGTCCACGTCAAACTCCACCGTGCGTCAGCTCCACCACTACTGCGCTCCCCAAACGGTAGGCCCCCGTGAGAAGCAGTGCTAGGATGAGGCCACGTGGCGATCCACCAGATCGGCTGCAAACAGGGCCCCACCGGCCGCTCCTGCCCCTGCCGCTCCGCACGGTTCCTCTTGAGGTGCCCCCTAGAGCGTGAGGGTAATTTAATAGGGGCTCCCCGTACTAGCGTCGCAGTCCTCCCTAAACGTCTACCGCGACAGGGGGCGACCCAGGATCAGTGCAGAGTTGTCAGCCCCACTCGCCCAGGGCGTCCGCTACGCCACGTCTGCTGCACTACAGGCCGCCCGATAACACCCCTTCAGTGCAGCTCACCTCTGCAGACGCACGCCCGATGGCCTGAGCGATCCACTGCTTTCTGGAGCCTGCTCCCTCCGGGGGGGGGGCTACTGCAGTTTCCTCTATGTCTGCCAAAGGCGGGTACGGCCCGGTGCTCCCAACTCCCACACCAGCAGCTTCTCCCACGCCGGTAGTGTGTCGATGCCCGAGGACGTCCTCCCCCTGCCGGGGAGAACCAGCGCTGGCCCAAGTGTCCCCCGTGCAGTGGTCCGCGAGCGGCTCTGGGTCGGAGGCCCACACAGGCCCAGAAGCCCCGATCTCAATTGAGCAGTGCAGCCGAGTCCGAGTCAAAGCGCTGGGGCAGCCCACCTCCGGTCAGCCGTTCCTCAGGTCCGCCGCACCCCCCAGCTTAGGCAGTCACCTTGCCAGGGCCACACCAACCTCCGGGCTCCGCCGCAATACAGGCCGCCCTTCAATCGCTGCCAGCACGGGCCGCACCGCTGACCTCTGCCGATCGCCGACCCGGTGGGCCGAATAAGAACTCCTGGCACTCCCAGGCAATCCCGGGACCACAGGCGGATCGAGGCACGGCGAGCTGGAGCCCCAAGAAGGTGCTAAAACAAAGCTATGTATCTCGTGGCTCCGGAGGGACTCAGAAGCACGTCTCACTCCGCCACCATCTTGGCCAGGACCTCGCATAGGTTGATTTTTTAACTGAATTTTATGGTGAGGAGAATCCTCATCCCATCCTACATGATTTTCATATAATGCAGGGGCTTGGGCCACTGCCCATTTTCTAGCATATGTGTATTTTTTATGAATTGGAATGTGATTTGAGAAGGCAGGCATAATCATTTCTTCGCCATGTGGGCACTTACTGACAAACTCTGGTGGCCAGTCTTTCTCAGCTAGAAGGATATCATAGCCTTTAGATAACTTCTCCCAAAAGAGACCTCTTATTTTCCTAATTTTGTCCCCTTCTATATGCAATGTTATTTCATATAATTTATGAGGTACACTAACTCTGGTGTCTGCAGTTTCCACCTGAATGTATTCATTCGTGTCCACTGTCTCCAGAAGATTCATCAGGATCTTGCGAGCTATGGTCACTTCTGCTGCGCTGTCTAGCATTGTCTGGGCCCACTCTCCGTTCTTGAGTTGTGTCCTCAGAATCCTCGGCATGTTTCATTTTAATACTACCTACCTTCTTTTTGGGCAATTGTAATGTTTTACTTTGATGAGCAGGTTCCTTGTCTTTGGACTTGACGCGCTCTTCTTTATGTTCTGACCGTCCTCTTCTTTCCGATTTCTGTGAGGAAGTCTGAAAAGATCGAGAGGGACGTGTATCATTATCTTGATATCTGTCAGGTTTTCTTAAATTGTCCCTATTTCTAAGGTTGTATCTTTTTTCAGAGGGCTCCCGTTGTGGAGACCTGTCCCCCCCGACCTGGAGATCTATTTCTCCGTTGGTGAGACTTTCCTCTGGACTGAAATTGTTTTTCTCTGGGAGTGGTTTGTTTATTACCCTCCCACTTCTTTTTTACAGTATTGAGATTATTCTTAATAAAGGTTTTTTTCAGGATTTTCAGGTTGTTGTGGTTTTAGTGGTTTCCCACCCAAACTATCTCTACCTAATTCTTCGTAGCACTTTTTAATTATTCTGGCAAGTTCAAAAGGCTGGTCTGTTATTTCTGTCTCTTTCAATTTTTGGCGGATGGCGGATCGCCACGGATGCTGCTTCTCCTTTTATGTTGGCTAGTAGTATAGCCGAGACTTGCTTAAAGTCTTTCAGTAATTTCATACCTAGATTTAAAGCAGGTTCTGGACCGTATTCATTTTGAATCTGTCTTAATACGCCATAGACGGGACACCATGTGTTTTTGTGTATATTGAAGCAAAGACTGTTCCCCAAGTGTCACAGTCTTCCACATGTGGTGCGATCCCCATTGGTAGACAGATTGTCAGAATTCTGTGTTTTTCATGAGGTGTCCTATCAGGAAATACTGCCTCTATTGGAGTCATTTTTTGAGCTAACCAGAACGGAATTTGTTCCCGTTTTGCGGGTAATTTGCCAATGACTGATTGTATAGTCTGTGGTGTAATTTTATTTGTGTTCCCCTGGTAAGAGGTGTGCTGTGGAATTTTTATTGCTGGTTGGACTGTTAAAGTCCACATGACATTTTGGACCAATTGTCTATGTATTTTAATTAATTGTTTTAGCTGAACTAAAAGTTCTCTGTCTGACATTTCTTCAATGTCAGGATGTGGTGTATAGCTGGCTAGAACCGGCCATGTGGCTCCTGGTCTACCTAGTGGACCGAGCCTGGTAATGTGATTTTGATGTTTTAGGGCGCCATTAAACCAGAGCTGATGCTCCTGGTACGTTAGTGGAATTTCAACGTCCTCGAAAGGAACGTATTCCACTGGAGGTTCCTCTGCTTTGTAGTAGTGGAACTCGTGTGTCACAGCATTTGCTGCTGGAAAATATATCCATGAATAGAATACCTCTGTCTGTCGATTTTCATGTGCCTCTACCACAAATATGACTGTACCACCTCTTGATGATACTCCATTATTTATAAGTTTGTAAGTTACACTTTTTCTTACATTTTTCGGGATGATTATTGCCTCCGGGTCATTTTGGAGGGCTGTCATATCTAAGACTGCTTGAGCTTCTATTCTAGCTCTTTCCCTTTCGTCTTCACTTTTTGGCATTTTTGCTGACAAAGTTTGCAGAGCAAGTTTCAAGAAAACAAAGATTAGGTGCACAATATTTTGGAACACTGTATCCTTCAACGTTGACTAAACCAAAAACTAAGTTTTGGCAGATATTACCCTTTCACCTACTCCAGACGTCTATTGGAGTTTTTACGGGAAAAGGGGTCTGTGTGAAAAGCACGACTGAGTTACTCTAGTATCTGGCATTAAATTATCGCCTTACCAAACGTTGGGCGCCATGTAGTGTAGTTCCTATATTCCCAATAGGCTCTGCGCATTGGAATAACAAACGATAGTTTAGACGTAGGACTTAGGTCGACTAGGTCTCTATTGAATATGTTTTACTTAATTATGAATGCCAGCTAGCTCAGAGGTCACTAGAAACTCTAGAATTCACAAGAAGGGATTCGTTTCTGACAACCACATAAACATGACAACTTTGCTCCCCCAAGAATAAGGAGTATATCTCCAGAGTCGCGGAAACAATAGATAGCTATTTCACTCAGGCAATCGTGCATGCTTAGTTTCACAAGAAGTGCAGAGAAACAGAGAGACGGGCGTTTTCAATAAAAGAGGTTATTTATTGAACAGTCTTCTTTCTCATGCAAGAGAAGTGAATTGCTACAATCGCAATACTTGTCATGAAGTAAAGTGCGTACAGTAAAAGGAGTATTATGAAATAATACTGTAAAAGCATGGTATGGTTTCTAAGCCATACTGTGTTTAAAATAGATAAAATACATACAATGATAAAGTAATGACTAAACGTACTCAACTGGTGCTTCTAAGATACGCCTACCCCGGTGTACCTAACCTAAGCCTAGTACATGGGAAGGAGTAAGTGAGATGTAGTTTGAGTTAAGATAGTTTCTGCCAAGAATCTAAATCAAGAATTCTCTAAGGGTCTAATCAGCTCCGTACCTTGGTTATAGAATGAAGGAGGTCTTGTATCTCTCTCTCAGGACTCGATCTGCCAGCAACCCGCAAGGGTGACAGGGAAACACTGGAGCTGGATTTCTCGGCAGGAGAAAAGACAGCGTCTCCCTCAGTGCGTCAGCGGGAGGGTCGGCTTCCTTCGGCACTAGCTACAGCAGGGCGTCAGGCAAGTAGATAGTCGATCTGCTCCAAACCACTGTGTGTTTTGCTAGGACAGATGCTGGTATATTTATACCTGGAAGGTGCAGAGTTTGACGTAAGGTTGGACATAAGACGTCACTAAGAACTCGCAGTTCTTTCAGGACTCCAGGAGTTCTAGGACAAATCAATACAGAAGCAGGGGGAATTCCCGGGCTGCTGGAGGCTTGGTTTATCTAAGAACGCGTGGTGTTTTCTAGGAGTCTATGGGAGTAGCCTTGCCGTATTTGGACTGCATTGGCTATGTCTTAATATGGGTATGATTCTTATGCCTATATAAGGATATGATTTGATATAACCACATAAGGGCATAAATCGGGAATATTAAATAGAGTCCTAGATTCGTCTACAACATTATCATGAAAATAGGAGGATACAGAATTAACCCACTCCTGTGAGGCCATTGGGGAGGGCTGACAGGCAGGAGGATTAGTGAAATCTTTTATTATTTTAAACAATTGTTTCTGAGAGTTTGCTGCCTGATGAATCCTATGCCCCCAGTAATCCTTTTTCGCTTTGGCTATTTCTATCATATAAAGTCTATGTAAGTCTTTGTATTGTTGTTTATCAGAATGAGCTTTAGTTTTTCGCCATTTCCTTTCTGCTGACCTTACAGAAAGTTTGATTTCTTCCAGGTTCGGAGTGAACCAAGGGGACATTTTGGAAAGTGGCTTGGATTCTTTCAGAGGTGCAATTAGATCTAAGGCCGAGGAGATGGCACATTCGAGATTTAAAGCTGCTTTGTTAGGATCGGTATGCATAGTGATAGAAGGGGGAACAAAATGAGCCGTAAAAGAATCAAAATTGATCTTGTTCCACGGTCTACTCAGTCGTGCTTCTTTACTACTTTCGACTTTTGTCGGGGTTCCTGTGATATGAAATTCAATGACATAATGGTCTGACCAGAGAACTGGAAATACTTGACTGACTCCTATCCTTGATAAATTAGTACATACTAGATCTAATGTATGGCCGGCACTATGAGTGGGCCCTGTCTTTAATTGATTCAAGCCCAGGGAATCGAGACTAGAAGTAAGGTCCCTGGTGTATGGGTCAAGGGTGTGTTCCATGTGATAGTTAAAGTCTCCAAGTAATATAAATGTGTCTGAGGCAAGAACATGCGGTACTATGGCTTCCGTAAGACTATCAGTGAATTGGGTTTTCACAACTGGGGGTCTATAGACAAGAGCAACCTTAAATGCTTCTTTGTTTCTAGTAGGCATTTCACCCCATTTTTCTAAATGGGAGTCAAGTACATGGACACTAATATGTGATTTATAAACGATTGCAGTGCCTCCCCTTCTTTTACCAATGCGGTCGAGCCTGTATATCTTGTAATTCTCTGGTTGTGCTATCAAGATATCTGGGGTCGAGAACTCTTGCAGCCAGGTCTCAGTGATGAAAAGCAAATCTGGCTTCTCAGTGTCAAGTAACGACCACACTTCAAGAGCATGTTTGGAAAGAGACTGGGCATTGCAATACAAGCAAGAGTAGTCGAGAGTTGAAAGATAGGGTCACTCTTATTGAGCTGTAACGGTAGATATTCGGTAGGTGCAGGACAGGGGACTTTGTTTAAGGAACGGAGCTCGCGACTAGTATATTGAATTAGGGCCATCATCTGACAGAGTGATTTGAGAAGGAGGATTGGGGAGGTTATCTCACAATGTGCAGCTTAAAAGATTAAGATAGAGCATAAAACATACAAAATCCCAGGTGGCCGGCGGCGTCCAGGCAGGGACGGGCGCAGACGGGCTGGCCTTTGGCGCGCCACTGCGCGCGTCTGCTCAACGCACTTGCTAAAATACAGCAAGTGGGCGGGCCTGCGGCAGGGAGCAGAGAATATGGAGTGCTAACCCTGCGCACCAGGAAGTGAGTAGATCTGGGTGAAGAGGGTGTTGACCCCTTCGCTCAATCGGCACACGTCGTGACGGACCAGGGGGCACCGGAATACAGAGCAGATGCAAGAACAGTTTAAAACAGGTATGACTTTAAAAACAGCAGATAGTGCAATAATGCAATCGTGCAAAGAAGCAATCGTTTAAAAAAAAAAATGAAAGCACTGACAATGTGCTGCCCAGCCTCACTGCCGTTGACAAGTGGAGGTAGTAAGTTTCAGCTGGATGAAGAGTGGGAAGAGAGCTGTCGCATGACGGGAAGCTTTGCGGTGAATGGCAATTTTAAACGTATTCATTAGAAGTTCCTTCACCAAACGTACTATACCCCTGCCCAATTGCATAAATATGGCCTGCGGGATTCCCATAATTGTAGAAGATGTGGGGCCGACAACGCTGTGTTCATTCATTTGGCCTGGGCCTGCCCCAAGGTATCTGCCTTCTGGGATGACCTGACTACAACATAGACGGAAATGACAGAAGTGCATATCGTGAAGGATGTAAAGATATGCTTATTGGGTATTGTATCTGGAGTGCTGGCTGGTGTACGTAGGCTGGTAGTGTTGGCTTTGCAGTTGGCTAAACGTAGAGTTGCTCTGTGCTGGGATGGTAGGCCAGCACCTTTGGTGAAGCAATGGCTCCATGATTTTGCTTATTGTAGAGATCAACTTACCTGTTATGCAGAGAAGCTGCCATGGGCATCTAGGCCGCGTGATATATGGGGCCCCTATACGACATATATGCTAACCCACTCGGAGGATGTATCAGAACATAGTATGTGAGTGACTTGGTAAAAAGGTATTGACTGAACCTCCTGGATATAACCCCTTCTGTATTCTGATTATGCACTGCTCTATGAATTGTGACATTCTCGTATATGCTGTAATAGGTATTCTCTTACTTGTATGCACCTGTAACTGCTGTACTTTGTCATTTACAAAATGATAAACCACTCCCAGCTACTCATGTATCTATCAGGTTTATGCAATAAGGAGAACTGTACAGGCAATCTGTGTATAGATCTCCCATTGACAGCTAGTGAACGATACCTTTTTTCTTCAACTATTTTTTTTTACAAGACTGTAGCTAATATTTCATATCCTGGCTATGGAAAGATCACCCACACCATATATTCAATATAACTCATTATTGGATGAGAGCCACCGTCATCAGAGGGGTGTCATGGGAGGCTGTAGTTCTTATCACTATCAAAGGAGAGAGAGAGGACTAGGTAGCTAGTCCGTATCCCTGGGGTTTTATATGTGAGATCAAAAAGGACTAGCCTATTTGTGAATTTACATAGACTCAAGACTGTAAGACAGGGTACAAACCCTTTTGTTTGTTCATGAAGCCCTCACCCACCAACCTGGTTGGTGGCATGCTTCATCATCGGACCCACCCAGTGACACCGAGTGTCCCTTACAGTCTTGAGTCTATGTAAATTCATAAATATGCTAGTCCTTTTTGATCTCACACCGGCTGTAGTTCTGGACAGATGTTTTCTTTTACAAAATTTAAACTACTCTTCAGGCTTAGTAAAAAGTATTAGTGGCCCCCTGCAGTTATATGTAGTTTGGCATGGTACAACATTGAACAAACCAGGTTGGCAGCAGGTAATGCCTTTATTTTTGCCTCCGCTAAGGCCCTTCTTGCCACCTGCACAGCAAGCTTCTAATCAGAAAAAAGATTTTCGATCTTTAGAATTCAATAAGCTTCTTATCTCTGGTCACTTTCAGGATTAGTCCATGGTCCTTGAAGTTGAGGCAGGTGATGATTTAGCGTGCAGGAGCTCCCAGTGGTGAACTCGGCACCAGGTAACTATGTGCTTTCTCCACACCAAAGCATTGCAAAAAGTACTCTGCCAAAAATGTCAGAAAGTAGCATTTTCATTGTGTTCAGGTTCAGCAAAGCCTTTAGATTTAGCTCCCACAAATGGCATGAATATTTTTGGCCCTTGAGCATGCTTCAAGGGCCTCATACTTTGTGCTTGATGTGGTCACCAGTTTTTCCAAGTAAGGCGAGCAAGCCTTTAGCAGTTTTTGCCCCGCCTTGGATGTTGGTGATGCGCTCAACAGCTTAATCTGATCAAGTGCACTCTGCCTGTTCAGGTGCTTTTTTTTTAGGTCTAAGTGCAGTCACAAAGTCCATTTTTGATAAATGGCTTTAAGGGTTTGTTTCAGTTCAAGCAATAGAAGCTTCACATCCTCCATTACTGTGCTTTCATTTTCTGGTGGAAAGGGGTTGCAGCCCGCCGACTCTCGTTCAATCACAGATGATTTTCTGCACTCACAAGTAAGCCTCTTACGTTTTGTGTCAGATCTACCCTACGTTGGATGGTGCCGCATTGTCCTAAAGGTGTTGATAAAATGCATGGTGGCGAGTGCAATGATATAGCAGGTTAACAAGCAAAACTTAGTCCAAGACGGCAGATACCTTCCAGGAATAGAACAGCCCTTGTCTTACCAAACTTGTGTACTAGTTTGTTGTGGGTACAGGGCCTGCTTCAAAACGGGTTTTAGTGTTAGACATGGGAGGACACTAGGGGATTAACAGTGCACTCTCCTAAACACCAACAACCCTTACAGCCCAAGTTTAGTGTGGCCTAAGAGTTTGGCCACATTGAAATTAGACTGGGGACATGGCATTTTGGGCATGTTTGCAGTAGTGCATCCCGGAACTGCTGAAAAGTGGGTAGGGTCACCACTAGGAACTTTTACCCAATTGGTTAACGAGTGGTCAGGAGTCTTCCCCACCCAGAACTAGTGAATCCTACAAATCTGGACACTCACATAGTCTTCTTCAGAACACTTTCCGAACCAGTCTGTGAACTGTGAGGAAATCTGAAGGACTGGACCTGCTCTACATTGTACCCAGGACAAAGAAATGGTCAGTGGCTGACCTCCTGTGAGGCGTCGGGGGAAAAAACGCTGCAAGAGGGCTTTTCCCTACAATTACCAGCGACACTGGCAATTGGAACCTGGACTGGACTTGGCTTGTACCTGCTGAGTGGCACCCTGAGATTCTATGTTCCCTCTCCTTGAAGTTTTGGGCAGGTTTTAGAGGTGAACTCTTGTGGTTGCTTGGGCACCAGGGAAAACATTTGGAAACTTCTGAGCATAGAATATCTACAGTAATAAGTAAAGCAGCACCACAGTACCGGACTGAATTTTCAATTTGTCCATCCAGAAATGCTCACCATCTCAGAGAAAAACGCCAATGTCCCTTTCCATTTTGGTAATAGAAACTTTTTCAAGCAAATGCCTTAAATAAACCTGGCATTTGTAAAGCGCAAACTAATCCCCCGTAAGGGTCTCAAGTCGCTGGGGGCTGGAGAGATTAAGTGAGCTATTACCCAGTCGGACAATGCTGAGCTGATCTGCCTCCTTGAACCATGAGCACCATACTCCATAGTCCGCCGCTCAGGCAGCTGCGCCACACCTCAACCGGTCACCAGAGTGTTTGTGGAAGCAACCTGTGCCAGGTATCAGACGGGCAAGTTCCATGGTGGTGGCTACTATTGCAGAATTGTCCAGCGTGAAGACAACTTTTCTTCCAAAAAGCAAAGCCCCTTTTTAGATTTGGACTTTGAAATCTTTCCAATTATTTTTTTTTTTTTATTTCCAGTCCTTCACCAGGACCAATTTACTTGATGCATCCTCAATTCTACAAAACCCAACCAAATAAGGAAATACCACACCACAGATATTTCCCAAATCCAAGTAACTTCAGGATTTATGCCCAATAAAAAATAAAAATCACAAAACATATGTATAAATGATAATACAATCCTTTCATTTTTTGTATAAGCAGACCAGCAACGGAGAGGCAGTGGGTCAGCAGGAATCCACAGAGTCTATCCACCAGTAAAAGCATTACCGAAGGTAACTTGTTCTTCTGATGGATACATCTCGCTGTGGATTCCTCACCATTTGAATTGAATCTCCAAGCAGTCCTGCACTCGTCTGAGGGTACCTGCCTGCCTATACCAACAAATCCTGCAACACAGAATGAGCAAAATGGTTGTCCTTCCTCACTTCTGAATACAAGCAATAATGCTTTGCAAAGGTGTTCAGGGAGGCCCACGTTGCCGCTTTATAGATGGCAATCACAGGGACGCGTCTAGCCAAAGTCTAATACTTCGCTCAGGTAGAATGAGCACAAATACCTTTAGGAGGCTCATTCTTGGCCATGGCATATCAAATCTTGATGCACAGAAATATTCACCTGGACAGCCTTTTGTAGACAGCCTTGTCCCTTCATCTTCTCCACATATCCTATGAAAGGCTGGTCATCCAGTCTGAATTCTTTGGTTCTAGCCAAGTAGAAGCTCACTGCCCTCTTGGGGTCCGGATGATGAAGTCTCTCCTCAACCTCCCCAGAAGGGTGAGGGGGGAGGATAGAAAGTGGGTAAGGTAATGTACTGCACCAAATTGATGAGAGTGACCACCTTAGGCAGGAAAGCAGATCTGGTCCTAGGAACCATATCCACATGGAAAGACGTAAAAGGAGGCCTGGAGCTAAGAGCCTGCAATTCACTTGCGTGGTTCATTGCTGAAGTGTGTTTCGGTACCAAAGTGTTTGAGGGATCACTGGGTTTGTCTTTCGGTGCAGAAGTTTTGAGTTCGGTCCCCGAAGGAACGTATAGTTTCTTACCTGTCGGTGTACTTTTGCAGCTTGAAGACTTTCTGGATTCACTATGCTGTGCATTATTCCGCCATCTAGTGGTTGGGTCCAGAATTGTAGTCTTTTTTTCCCCCCGTGGCCCAGGTGGGCGTCAACATACCACCATTTGGTATCCTTCGTGACGTTGACGTGCTGCCTCTGGTCATCTTTCTGGTGGAGGAGGGTGGGTTCGCTATTGAATCCAGAAAGTTTTCAAGCTGCAAAATTACACAGACAGGTAAGAATCTATACGTTTTGCAGCGTGAATCTTTCTGGATTCAATATGCTGTGCATAGACTTTGTAGCGGTTTGTCCTTATTGTGGTGGCTGGGTGGAAGATGAGCATTGGTTACTGAATATGTGCTGTAAGACCACCTGTCCCACTTGCGCTTCTTTGTTCATTTGGATATCCACGCAGTAGTACTTTGTGGATGTATACACTGAAGACCATGATGCAGCTTGGCAAATGTCTTGAATCGGTGTGTTGGCCAGAAATGCAATTGTTGCTCCTTTCTTCCTTGTTGAGTGAGCATGAGCTCCATGTAACAGTTGCCCAGCTTGTTTGTGGCATAGTTGTATGGTTTGTGTAATCCATCGTGCACTTGTATTTTTAGTAACTGGTCGTGCCAAAAAACTGCTTGCGAAGGAAAGTTGCTTTGTCCTTTCTATATAGTGCATCTACGCCTTCCTGGCTTCCAGTGTGTGCAGTGCTCTTTCTGTGGTTGTCTTTTGGAAAAAACAAGGTATTTGGATTGTTTGGTTGATGTGGAACCGAGACATCACCTGTGACATGAAGTGTGGGTCTGTTCTCATTACAATCACTGTGTATCTGCAGGTAGGGCTCTTGAAGTGTTAGCGCCTACAATTCACTTACTCTTCGCAGTGATGTGATGGCCACTAAGAAGGCAGTCTTTAGCGTGAGCACGTGCAGTGTCGCCTTGTGCATCGGCTCGAATGGTGCCTTCATCAATTGGGTCAGCACTACATTGAGGTTCCATGCTGGTGCTAGCATTCTGTTTGGAGGTGCGATCCTCTTTGCTCCCTCTAGAAATCTTTTTACTACTTGGGAGGTGAAGAAACTTTTTCCCGTTTCTCCTCTTGTGTAAGCCACAATCTCCGCTAAGTGTACCCTTAGGGATGTTTAGCTGAGTTTACTTGGCAGTAGATGTGTTAGTACTATTGACACCCTTGTGATCTTTCTTTGCAGATTCTCTGATGCACCATTCTGAGAATATTTTCCACTTTGCAACGTAGCATTTCCTTGTGGTAGGGCTTCTTGCCTCCCTGAGCACTGCCATCGTGCTCGCCGGTAGTTTGAGGTGTGCAAACTCTAGGTCTTCAGGAGCCATGCCACCAGGCTGAGGGTCTCTGGCTCTGGGTGTAGCACCCTTCCGTTCTGCATTAACAGGTCCCTTCCTTTTGGGAATCTGTGTGCTGGTGCCTACACCATATCCACTATTTGCGAGAACCATGACTGGCCCACTGAGGTGCTATTAGTATCAGTGACATGTTGCTGATCCTGCATTTGCTGAGTACCCTGTGTATCAGTGGTATCGGGGGAAAAGCGTATGCAAATGTCTTTGAGCAATTTATCCATAGCGCATTCCCTTGTGACCGATGGTCTGGATGTGAACTGTTGACATTTTGCATTTTGGTGTGTTGCAAATAGGTCTATTTGCGGTGTACCCCACTTCCGGAATACTTTCTGCAATTCCTGCTGTTTCATCTCCCATTCGTGGGATGCTGACGTCTGCCTGCTTCCACGCTGTCCTTCCCTGGGAGATGTATTGCTAGTAGGTCTGTCCCCAGTGGAATGGCCCATGTCCATATCTCCTGTGCTAGCTTCCAAAGCGCTACTAACTGTGTTCCACCTTGCTTGTTGATGTAGAACATGGTTGTGGTGTTGTCTGTTTGGATCAACACCCTGCTTCCGTACAGCTCCTTCTGAAATTCTTTAAGGCTAGGAACACTTTTTAGTTCCAGGTAATTGATGTGCTTGACCGCATCCTGTTGTGACCATAGCCCCCTAACCTTGAGTTTGTTCATATGTGCACCCCACCCCAGCTGGGAGGCGTCCGTTGTGATGGTCACTGTTTGAGTTGATTGTGTGAATGGTTTCCCCTGTGATGTTTTCCTTGTTCCACCACACTATTTCCTGATGCACTGCGTGTGTGACAACCACTAGATCTTCCCAACTCCCAGTAGCCTGTGACCATTGCTGCTATATCCATTCCTGGAATGGGCTCATGTATACTCGAATATTTTGGACTAGTTTAATGCATGACACCATCATTCCCATCCGCTTGCTCACCGTCCTGTCAAACGTTCCCCTTGCGGTAATGACGCGTTTCCTTCAGTATCGCCAATGTTCGCTTCCTGCTGGGGAACACTTTGGCCTGTATGGTGTCGATCTCTGCCGCTAAGAATATCTTTATTTGTTCTGGTTCTGTTGACGATTTCTCCCAATGGATCTAGAACCCCAGCCTTGCCAGTGTTAGTATGACCTGCTGGATGTGTAGTTTGCATTGGCTGTAAGAACTTGCCTTTACGAGCTAATCGTTGATATGGGTATACCTGTATTCCTTGCCTTCGTAGGTGTGCTGCGACAGCTGCTAGGCATTTTGTAAACACCCTTGGTATGGATTTTAGGCTGAATGCCAGTACTGTGAACTGATAGTGGCGTTGGTTGATCACAAACCTTAGCTGGCGCTTGTGTTTGTGGTTGATGGGGATGTGCAAGTATGCGTCCTTTAAATCTATAGTAGCCATGAAGTCCTCTTGTTGTATTTGTGGTATTACCCCTTGTAGGGAAGTCCTCTTGAATCGGAGTTCTTATGAATTGGGTGCAGGAACCTTAGATCTTGGGTAGGTCTTAGGGTTTCGTCCACCTTTGGCACCAGTAAGTTGAGTAAACCCCTTTGTTACTTTGGTTTTGTGGTACCACCTCTATTGCCTCCCTGCTGAGCAGTTATTGCGCCTCTAGCTGCAAGAGCGAAAGCTCCTTTGCTGAGCGTGCCTTGCTTCTTGTTTTTTTGTTTGGAGGTTGTTTTCCTAACTCTACACAGTATCCGTATTGTATGATGTTTAGTATCCATTTGTCCGATGTGACCTTCCTCCATTCCTGGATGAAGTCTTTTATTCTTTCCCCTACCGATGTTGAGTGTTCGAGGTACTGTTTGTCGATGAACGTTCGGCTGCAGTTCTTTATGTCTTTCCACCCAGAGGTGTTGCTAGGGTGGGGGCCTATTTCATGGTAGAGTCATTTGGTTGAGGGCTGTTGGCCTCCTCTTCATGGTTGTCCTCATCCGTTTCCACGCCCTCGAAAGGACTGTACCCGGGGCTGGTACTGCCAGGTCTGCTGCTGCTGTCCCTACTGCTGCTGGCCCTGGTTGTTCCCTTGGTAGCCATGTTGGAACGTTTGGTGCGATGTGGTAGGCATTGCCTCCTCTACCACCCGGCCTTCTAGTAGGTGTGCCTCTTCTCATTCCCCTGAACTGCAACACTCCCATGGACCTTGCTGTTTCGTTGTCCTTCTTGAGCTGCGTCAACTTGTCATCAACTGGCGTGCTGAACAGTTGCTCTCCATTAAAAGGTGTATTTAGAATGTTGCTTTGCATCTCTGGCTTGAATCCAGAAATTCTGAGGCATGCGTGTCTTCTCTCAGTCACTCCTATCATCATTAGCCTACTTGATGTTTCTGCTGCACCCAATGCCGATTTTAGGCATGTGTTCGCCATGTTCTTTCCTTCTTCTACCAGGTGAGCTGCTCTTTGCTGCTACTGGTCTTGTAGATGCTTTAGGAGCTGTCCCACTTAATCCTAGTGTTGGTATGCGTGCCTGTTGATCAGGGCGTTGGAGTTTGCGATGCGCCAATACATTGCCGCATTTCTCTCCCTTTCTCCCTGTGAGATACATCCTCCTACTCACCTTGTCTGGAGGTGGTCCAGCATTAGTGGGTTCATTGGTCCTCTTCCTAGCCGTTGCTGCAATTAAGTCGGCTGGCATTGACCCGTGGATGTATGCAGGGTCCTTTGTAGAATGTTTGTACTTCCTCTCAGTTCTAGGGGTCATAGCTTTGCAAATGGCTGGCTTCTTAAAGAGCTCTTACTTGATCCAGCACACTAGCCAGCATGTGCAGGAATTGGCTCCTGGTTGGTTGAGGCAGTAGAGTTTCCAGGAGGAAACATGCCTTGGGCTTCTCCTACATTTTTGCTCCATAAGTCTGTGCAGCCTTCGGTAGGACTATGTTGTAGATCCCTATGTCGTCTGGGGGTGAGGGCCTAGAAGGGTAAGTGTTTAACCTTTATTCCAGCGATTCGCGTCAAGATCTTGCCATTTCATGTCTTGTGCCTCAGAGGACATCGAGTCCCGGTAGGATTGAAGATAGTCGCCGCCTTCTCCCTCGAAATAGTAGTCTTAGTCTCCCAGTCCCTAGACTGGTTCAGTCCGTTTTCGGCAGTTCGCGTCTTCGTCGTCCCCTTCGATTTCGGCAGGATGGTGTATTGGCTCATCTTCTCGTTGAAGTCCTTTTTCCGCTGTAGGATGCTTGCCATTTTGGCCTTGAGCCTCCTCTTTGTCCTCTCCATAATCAGCAGCATATTCGGTGTCGAGGGTTGGAGCACTTCTCTTCGGGGCCGTCGACGAGGTCGGCCCTTCTTTTCTCAGCACCGAGGTTTCCCTTTCGAGGACAACCTTCGACGAGCTTTGTTTTTCGAGCATTTTCACCGATTGGGAGTCCTTTTCTAAGGATCCGCTCGGTTGACTGTCCCTGATAGCTGTTGCTTTCGCCAAGTTTTTCAGCGGCAGAGCTCACCTTCGAGGACTTAGCTTCACTTCTACGAGTGTCACTCGGGGCTTAGCTTCCCTCTTTCTTGTGTCGCTTGAGTGTTTAGGGGTAGACGACTACCTTATCTCCTTTGACGTCTTCTTATGGAACTCGACGACCGTGCAGTCCACCTGTCCTTCGGCGTTGTTGTCCTCCTCTACACTAGAAAGACCCAAGTCTCGGAGCGATGGAGGTGGCCCCTGGCCCTGCATGTTGTGGTGGCCCGTCTCTGCCTCTTCCTTACTCGGAGGGTCTTGGGTGTAAACGCCAAGCAGGCGTTGCAGTCTTCACTGCTGTGGTCGAGCAGCAGGCAGAGGTTGCAGACTGGATGTTGGTCCTTCTGGGCGTACTTGTGGTGGCAATTGGTGCAAAACTTGATCAGTGGTTTGTTCTTCCCCGCGCTCAGGGAGCCCCCTGCGAGTGCATTCTCCGAATGTCGAGGTTTTGGTCCCAAAACTTCGACCTCGTTGCTCCAGTTGCCTGACCTGTAGTCCGATGTAGCTGAAAACTTGATTTACGTCGATTTTCTTTGATTTTCCTCTATTCTTCTTTCATAACTCTGGAACTCTTTGGGAACGATCCAGGCCTAACAGCGGACAAAGAATCTGAAGATGGTGACCAAAGGTGGGAGCTTCCGGAGGAAGGACGTCGACGGCACGAAGGACACCAAATGTTGGTATGTCGACGCCGACCTGGGCCACGAAATCCCCCCCCCCCCAAAAAAACTACCATTCCAGACCCAACCACTAGATGGCGCAATAATGCATAGCATAGTGGATCCAGAAAGATTCACGCTGCAAAAGTCGATTCTGTCCCGAGTCGGATGGCTGTCATATGTGTTTTGGCCCTGAAGGCAGGGCATTTCTCTGTGCCAACTTTAGCCCGAAGGCAGCGGAGGGACCGGAGCCTTTTTAGAGGGTACCTTTTGGGACAGAGGAGTATCTTTACTCGTGGTATGCTGACCGGGCGTGAGGTGTTCCTCAATGTTGGAGTCTACCTCGGACACGTAGATGTGTTGTTTCTCCTCTGCCTCGGCTCCCTGTGCTTCGAAGATCTCTTCGTCGACATCTTATCTGTAGAAACCTGGAGAGGAGTCTCTGTATTGCTGATACATTTCGTGACGTCGAGTCTAATGGTCACGGATCAGTTTTTTCGTTCAGAACGATCTGCACTTTTCTTCGTTGTTTTCTGGTGATAAACATAAGTTGCACACGTCGAGTAGAACGGTGAGGGGGTACTTAGAGTGGCACCAGGGGCAGAATTGGAATGGAGTCAGTTCCATCTACAGAGAACTCGGTCGACGCGGCTAGGCCCAAGGGCCTTGCACAAGACTTTCTGATCGTTATACGTGATTGAGAAAACAATACCGTTGAGGGTAGAGGATTGCGCGCCAAGGGGGAAATGAAACTGTTGAACCGGAGTGCAGCAATTCACATTCGAACTCTATGGCAGAAAAAAACGATCTAACAATGGAGTCGATGCCCATGCGCACTATCACCGAAAGGAGGAGTCACCTACCTCGTCACTGGAAAAGACTTCTTCGAACAAAAACAAAGTGCAAACATTTGGACCCAACACTAGATGGCAGACCTATTTTATTTATTTAAGAGGTTGTATATAGCGCTGGCCAGACCCGAAGGTATCGGAGCGCTTTACAGCAGAAAGGAGAGAAATCATATAAAGGAGATAAAAGTAAACATAAGTGTTCATAAGTGTTCAAAAGTTCCATTATGCTGTGCGTCCGAGGTGCTCCATTGAGGTACAGAAGTCCAGAGGTAGTCTCGATGCATGGACAAAGTCTTAGGCTAAGTCTTCCTCCAGGCGGCGGTGAACAAGGAGGGGGTTAGAGAGAGGGGATGAGGTAGGGAGTGGAGGAGCATTGCCGGGTGGCTGCAGAGAGGAGACTTGTGAGTTACGGATTTCAGTTCGGGAAGGCACGGTTGAGGTAGAGGTCTTTTGAATTTTACAAAGGAGGAGGTAGTTCTGATATCAACAGGGATGGAGTTCCAGATTTTGGGTGCGTTTCCTGGGGAGGAACGTGCTGCAGTTTTTTGTTTGCGTGTTTTCAAGGGGATGAGTAAGAGGGAGTTGGAGCTCCGGAGGTTTCTAGACTGGCTGGCTTTCTGAAGTTTAGAGGCCAGGTATTCCGGTTTCCCTGTGTGCAGGGCTTTGTGCGTGAGGCAGGCAGTTTTGAAGCTAGCACGCATTTCCAGAGGGAGCCATTTTAGTTCTCTGAGTGCTGGAGATAAGTGGTCATATTTTTGGACTCCGGTGACCATTCAGGCAGCAGCATTGAGAGTTGTTTTGAGTAGCACTAAGCAGGAGAGAGCTGTACCGGAGAGGACTGCGTTCCCATAGTCCAGTCTAGACAACACCAGTGATTGGGTGGCTTGTTTGTGGTCCATGGGAGGGATGTAGGGTTTGATTTTGTTGAGAAGCTTCAGATTGAGGAAGGCACTCTTTGCGGAGTTCTTGATGTGGTTGGTCATGGTTAGTTTTTGGTCAAGGGTGATTCCTAGTGATATTAAAGAGTTTGGCAGGTTGAGATCGCCGTTGAGACCATCGATTGCTTTCAGCCACTCTATGATTTGTGGGTTTTCTTCTTTATTGGAGATGAGGAGGATTTCGTCTTTTTCCTGATTGAATTTAAGGTGGTTGGTTGATAGCCATTGTTGAACTTCTCTGAGGGTGTTGTTGAGTCTTAGAATGTCCTTAATGGAGGAGGTTTCCAAGTAGATCTGGGTGTTGTCTCCATATAAGTGGAAGGAGATGTTGGCTTTTTTCAAAACGGTGGTGAGGGGTTCCATGTATATGTTGAAATGTTGAGGGGGGGAGTAATGATCCTTGGGGGACACCTCTGTTGACGGGGAGTAGGTAGGACGTAAAGGATTTGCTTTTTATCCTTTGGGAGCGATTGTGAAAGAAGGAGGAGAACCATTGAAGGACCACCTCGTCTGCACCTACTCGGTCTTTCAGATTCTTGATGAGAAGATTGTGATCCACTGTGTCAAAGGCTGCAGATAGGTCTAGGGGGATGAGTAGGCAGCAATGGTCTGTGTCAAGGGACTTGAGGTTGTCATCCACGATGTTAAGGATTGCGGTTTCGGTGCTACAGCCTTTTCTGAAGCCGGATTGGTGTTGGTCTAGCAGGTTGCTATTGTCAATGTGTTGGTTCATGTGAGAAGTTGGCCTGATGTGCAGTGTTCACTATTCTAGTGATCACTATATATCAGTCCAAACAACCCTTATTGATGATTGGTTGTAAGTCAACCTTATAGACCAGCTATCCTAGTAGCATGGATACGAGCAGTCTAAGGCTAAGACTCTAGAGGGCGTGTTAAGCCAGCTGTTTTACCATCACATTACCCCTTGAACACCCAGTGAAAGGACACCACACAAGTGTTATGAAAATAAACAGTGTATTTATTAGAATCACAACAACCCTGTACTCTTTATGAGGACAGGGTGCTAGGCACACAACAAAACTCTTACGAAAATACTTTTAAGTTAGCACGTTACGCAAATGCCCGAGGGGCACGAAAAACCATATACACTAAAAGTGGAATGCGAATTACTAGCAGGTAAGTAACAGTTCTAATAGGCTTTGGAATCGCTAGGACTGGACTAGGGAATCGTTAGATTACTACTAGGAGGCCCAGGGGACTCGGGTGCAGAGTGTGCACTCTCACGCGGGATGCGGGACAAAGTCTATGGAGGCTAGTAAAGGCAAAGTTAGTGTTCACGGGCGAACCCGACCTGGTAGGAAGAAAACGACAGTGGATCCTGACCCTAGGATAGTGAGGCTATGCTGGGACACCGAAGTGCCGAAGTTACCTAGCCCAGGGGCTGCAGCTGCATAGGTCTGAAAAGACGTCGGGGATCTCGTTGCCGGACCAGGAGCCTGGAAGGAAGAAGTTGCTGGCAGGCGACCAGTGAAGGAAAGTTCGATGGATCCAAGCCTGGATCAAGGAAGAAGAAACCTGAAAGCAGAGGGGACCAAGTTCTTGAATCACTAGCCAGTGATTAAGTGGGCACCAGGATGGCACCGGGCGAAGTCACCGCAGTCAGGTGAGTGGGCACTGCTGGGCTCTGCAGTCTCTCGGACCAGGAGGCGTTGTCGGCGACCAGGATGGAGGTGCGAGCTGTCCCACGAAGGATGAAGTCGTTGGCGTCGAAGTTACCCAGGATTGGGCAACAAGCCTTGGCTAATTCAAGCCCACGCGGTGGACTCAAAATGGCGTCTTGAGTGGACCAGGAGGGTCCAGGGTGCTCCTCTTCTGGAAGGGAGCAAGGGCCAGTCTGGAGCAACCAGACCAGCAGCAGAAATGTCGTCGGGCGTCGTCAGGAAGGCCACAAGCCAGCGGGCTAGTAGCCAAACAACGCGGTGAGCAGTAAAAAGCAGAAGGGCCCCACGCAGATCGTGGAGATGCTGGGGGGCTGCTCTTCGGTGCTGGAGCTGCTCAGGGTGGGGGCTTCTCGGACCCCAAAGCACTCACCAGGAAATTACTCGGTGGGCTTGCTGTGCAGAAGTCGTGCAGTCTTGGCGATGGCCGGTCCCTCGAGGTCTCGTCGCACCCACGGTTCTCAGCTGGGCTGTAGAGGTGGGTAGAGGTCAGAGGTGCCAGGGAAGCCGGGTCTCGTCGAGCTGGGCAGTCGGATTCCGGAGGAAGGACGTGCAGCAGACCGCAGTGTTCTTAGATGGTGCCTGCGGATGCAGGGTGACTACTCCTTAGCCACAAGGGAGAATCTTGAGGAAGAAATCGTGAAGTCCTTTCGTGGAAAGTGGTATCTTGATTCCAAAGATGATCTGATTTGGAAGGGGGCCAGTCTCTACCTTTATCTGGGAAAAAGGGGCTGGCACGCGACTAGGTCCTGCCCTATGGGTGGGACCAGGAGGGGGGTGGTTACACCCACTTCCTTGGCGGGCTTTTCCCCAGCACAGGGTCTGGAGTGACCCTGGAACTGGTTCCAGCCAGCCTATGCACAGTGAGCACCGGGGTGCCACGTGCAGTCACCTTCCTCTAAAGCCCTGCCTACCTACAATACACAAAACCCTGTCTGGGACGGTGCTGGCACCGCCCCTGGCAGGAAACCCTTTGTCCTTATCTCCTGCTCTGGGAGGACTCCCAGCAGCAGGAGGGCAGACTTGTGTCTCGGTGGCAGCATCCATTTTGTGGATGCTAAGGCTCTGTCTGACTTTTAACCGGGTTATAGGTTACAGGCATGTCGTGTCCCTCTAGAAGGGTGGAATGCTAACCCCGTCGCCAGAATTGGCGAGGGGTTAGTATTCCAATTCGTATGACACCTTACTCGACATGTTTTGATAAAGCGATACCAGAGTTGGCACATAACCGCGAGGATTATAATGCACTTAAGAGTATATGGTATGCGATATCATGGAAACGGCTAAGGGATAGATCCCGAAAGCCGCAGACAGGCTCAGCTCATGCCAGAGCACCATCTCACACGATTCCACGCACTCTGCCTTCAGGATTGTTAAGGCCTGCCATAGGAGTGACTGATAGGAGATCTGTGTGTCCATTTTAGGGTTAGATATAGGCATACTATATCTAAAGCAAAGGGTGAGTACACCACCTTGCCCCAGCTGTCAAGCAGCCAGTTGTGTCAGATTTGGATGGCCAGCCAGGGGTGGCATAATACATGCTGCAGCCCCTGGTAGGCCCTGGGTACCTATGCCCTGGGTACCTAAGGTACACTGTACAGGGACTGATAAGGTGACTCAGTATCCAATTTAGATATGTACCTAAGGTACATGGAATCCATTTTACAGAGAGAGCAGTAGGCCTGGGGCCCTGAATAGCAGGGTCCCAGGTCAACTAAGTCAGAAAACCAGCAAAACACCAGGCAAAAAGTTGGGGGCAACCATAGTCAGGGATCAACCTTCCTACATAACCCCCCCCCCAAACGAAAGGAGATAAGGCTATCCTTGTCCAGGTAAGCCTATATTGCCTAAGTGGCCATTTAAGGAAGTACCAGCACTGGCATGGTTACCCCCTATGTCATGGTCCACTAAGCAACCCCTCACCCTAAGGGTGTCTGAGGGTCTCCACCATAGGGAATCTCTACCTGTGGTGTGTTTTGTCAAAGAAAAAGGCTGGTGCTGAAATGGAGTACTGAAGTGAGGCTCCACTAACTTTGGGCTCAGCTTCCTCCAATCATCATCCACCATAGAGGCCTTCCTTTCCAAGACTGAGTTGTTTTGGGCTCTCAGGGTCAACCTCTGGCTACCTACAGCTGGAGGTTGGGTCCCTCTGTTTGGCTTACTGGAGGGACAGGTCAGGTCTGGGGCCCTCAGGTCCCAAGTTTGGCTGTGCCCAACAGTGTCCATCTGTGGGAGGTCCCTAACTATTTTTAAGGGGGATCCCTCAGGAGTATGTTTTATTTTCACTTGGCTAGGACTACTAGCTTCAGTGCCCTTAATCTGCTGATTGGGAAATTCTTTTGGACAGGGGGCCCCTTGGGGTCCAACACTGGCCTCCCTGACCTCTACAGCCCTGGGCTGACTGAGGCAGGGTAGAGAGGGGCAGGTTACCTGCTCCAGACTGGGTCCCACCTTGGAAGGGTCCACTGACATCAGGGGTTCTGCCAGGCTAGGCCTGACTACCTCTGTGGCAGTTTCTTCACAAGGGGTCAGATCAGTTCCCTGAGGAGGCTGATCTTTTCCTAAAGTCTGGTGGGAGGGAGATTTCTCTTCCTCCTCAATACTCTCTGCCTGAGTGGAGTGATCCATAGTTTCAGGCTTCACAACACTATCATCTGTCTGAGTTTGAGCTGTGGCCATCACAACTCTCCCAACCTTTTCAGGAGGGGGCTCAGTTTGGGTGTGGGCTGTTACCATGACAGCCTTGACAACCTGTTCTGGGAAGGAAGTTGTCTGAGATTGGGTTGTGACTGGCACAACCCTCCTGACCTGTTCAGGGAGGACATCTTGGACTGGGGCTGTGGCTACCACTGCCCCACTAACCTTACCATGGATGTTTACCATTTTAGAATGGGTTTCTTGCTCTACTTCAGCCCAGGCTGAGAGCTCTAAATCATTCCCCAGTAGGCAATCTACAGGCAAGTTTGGTGACACTGCCACTCTCTTGTGGCCAGTGACACCTCCCCAGCTGAGATTGACCACTGCCATGGGATGATCTCTCTGTACTCCATCAATATTGGTCACCTGGTATGTGGCACCAGGTAAAAGTTGCCTTGAGGGGACTAGACTCTCAGTCACCATAGTGATGCTAGCCCCTGTATCTCTATAGGCCTCAACTTTTATACCATTGATGAGGGGCTCCTGTCTGTACTTGCCCAAAGTGTTGGGACAAGTTGTGAAGTTGGCAAACCCCATGCCAGTCTCACAGACAAGAGTATCTAAGTCAGGGGACCTGGTTAGGCCAGAGTCCCCAGGAACTCCCAAAGTAAATGCACCCAAATTCTTGGGGGCACTCCCACCACCTGGGGGATTACTACTAGTAGTAACAGGAGGTTTGGGAATGTTACTTGGGGGTATGTTTTCCTTATTGTTATTCTTGGGGCAACTGCTGTCAGTTTTTAAATGACCCACCTGTTTACAGGGATAACAATAAGGTTTCTTCTGGTTGTTGGAAGGATTCTGGGACCCACCCCCCTCAGAGGATTTTTGGGGCCCTGATGTGGTTTGATCTGTAGATTTATTCCCACCCTTCTCTTGAGGCTTGGTTGATTCCTTTCTCTGGTCACCACCTTGGTTCTTGGGCCTAATCCTGGTTCTGACCCATTTGTCTGCCCTCTTACCCAATTCTTGTGGAGAGGTCAGATCAGAGTCTACCAGGTGCTGGTGTAATAACTGGTTCTGACAATTATTTAAGACTTGCTCTCTCATAATTAGATTATACAATCCCTTGAAATCAGTAACCTTACTACCCAGTAGCCAGCCTTCCAAAGCCTTAGTGGCACAATCAACAAAGTCAGACCAGTCCTGAGACTGAGTTTTCTGGGTGTCTCTGAACAGCAACCTGTACTGCTCAGTGGTTAAACCAAACCCATCAACCAGTGCATTTTTCAGGACCTGGTAATTGTTAGCATCCTCAACTCTAGTAGTGAGGAGCTTATCTCTACCTTTGCCATCAAAGGAGAGCCACAGTATAGCTGCCCACTGACTCTGGGGAATGCCCTGCACAGTGCAGGCCCTCTCCAGAGCAGCCATCCATTTCTGGATGTCATCCCCTTGCTTAAAGGGGGGCACTATTTTAGTCAGGTGTTTAGTATCTAAACCCTTCTCTCTATCTCTTGGGAGATTGCTGCCACCAGTGGGAGCTAGCCCACTCATCTGCTGCTCTCTTGCCAGGGCAAGCTTCTCTTTGGCCAGGGCAATTTCTTCCCTTTCAATCCTCAGTTCAGCTTGTCTCATCCTAGCCTCATGCTCCCTTCTCTGAGGGGAAGTAAATCTCCTCTGTGGAGGATTCCTTCTCCCCTGAGAAGAGGCATTAGAGTGCAGAGATCTATTGGAGTCCCTAGAAAGAGATCTATCTCTCCTAACTCCAAGGTTAGGCCCACTTCGGGTTAGTACTGGGGGGCCCCCAGATCCTAGCCCAAGTAAGTCTAAGTTGGTCCTAGTTAGCCTTCTGACTACCTCAAGACCCTTGTCTACCTCATCCCCAGAGAGTACCTCCTCATCCTCCTCCTCAACTGCTGAATCAGTGTTGGGGAGGTCTGGATCCCCAGAGGTTCCCTCTAAGGCTGGCATGCTCTCATGTAACTGAGAGAGCTTTCTGGCATCATATGTCTCTAAGAGACCTATCAGAAAGGGAAGGGTGGGGTTAGACCCCTGCTTCAGTTTCCTGGAGACACAGAGTTGCCTCATCTCCTGAAAATTGAGAGCTGCATATCTTGAAGTGACCTGTGGAGGGTCAACACTGACCAGGGGAGTCTCAGTAGAGTCCCCCTGAGTCGACATGCTTTTCTAGTGAGGTGTAAGTGGTGCACTTACCTACACTATATGTTTGCCTACTGATCCCTTGCTAGAGTTGTAGTTTAGGGTGTGCTAGGCCCTAGGAGCTACAACAGCTGGTTCAGTAGAACTCAGAGTATTCTAAGCTAAGTTATATGTACCTTTAGTACTTATGTGATCTTTCACAAGATATTCTTAGGGCATGTGTGGTAAAACAACAGCAAGCTCAAATCCCAACCGCTGCTCACCAATGTGAGAAGTTGGCCTGATGTGCAGTGTTCACTATTCTAGTGATCACTATATATCAGTCCAAACAACCCTTATTGATGATTGGTTGTAAGTCAACCTTATAGACCAGCTATCCTAGTAGCATGGATACGAGCAGTCTAAGGCTAAGACTCTAGAGGGCGTGTTAAGCCAGCTGTTTTACCATCACATTACCCCTTGAACACCCAGTGAAAGGACACCACACAAGTGTTATGAAAATAAACAGTGTATTTATTAGAATCACAACAACCCTGTACTCTTTATGAGGACAGGGTGCTAGGCACACAACAAAACTCTTACGAAAATACTTTTAAGTTAGCACGTTACGCAAATGCCCGAGGGGCACGAAAAACCATATACACTAAAAGTGGAATGCGAATTACTAGCAGGTAAGTAACAGTTCTAATAGGCTTTGGAATCGCTAGGACTGGACTAGGGAATCGTTAGATTACTACTAGGAGGCCCAGGGGACTCGGGTGCAGAGTGTGCACTCTCACGCGGGATGCGGGACAAAGTCTATGGAGGCTAGTAAAGGCAAAGTTAGTGTTCACGGGCGAACCCGACCTGGTAGGAAGAAAACGACAGTGGATCCTGACCCTAGGATAGTGAGGCTATGCTGGGACACCGAAGTGCCGAAGTTACCTAGCCCAGGGGCTGCAGCTGCATAGGTCTGAAAAGACGTCGGGGATCTCGTTGCCGGACCAGGAGCCTGGAAGGAAGAAGTTGCTGGCAGGCGACCAGTGAAGGAAAGTTCGATGGATCCAAGCCTGGATCAAGGAAGAAGAAACCTGAAAGCAGAGGGGACCAAGTTCTTGAATCACTAGCCAGTGATTAAGTGGGCACCAGGATGGCACCGGGCGAAGTCACCGCAGTCAGGTGAGTGGGCACTGCTGGGCTCTGCAGTCTCTCGGACCAGGAGGCGTTGTCGGCGACCAGGATGGAGGTGCGAGCTGTCCCACGAAGGATGAAGTCGTTGGCGTCGAAGTTACCCAGGATTGGGCAACAAGCCTTGGCTAATTCAAGCCCACGCGGTGGACTCAAAATGGCGTCTTGAGTGGACCAGGAGGGTCCAGGGTGCTCCTCTTCTGGAAGGGAGCAAGGGCCAGTCTGGAGCAACCAGACCAGCAGCAGAAATGTCGTCGGGCGTCGTCAGGAAGGCCACAAGCCAGCGGGCTAGTAGCCAAACAACGCGGTGAGCAGTAAAAAGCAGAAGGGCCCCACGCAGATCGTGGAGATGCTGGGGGGCTGCTCTTCGGTGCTGGAGCTGCTCAGGGTGGGGGCTTCTCGGACCCCAAAGCACTCACCAGGAAATTACTCGGTGGGCTTGCTGTGCAGAAGTCGTGCAGTCTTGGCGATGGCCGGTCCCTCGAGGTCTCGTCGCACCCACGGTTCTCAGCTGGGCTGTAGAGGTGGGTAGAGGTCAGAGGTGCCAGGGAAGCCGGGTCTCGTCGAGCTGGGCAGTCGGATTCCGGAGGAAGGACGTGCAGCAGACCGCAGTGTTCTTAGATGGTGCCTGCGGATGCAGGGTGACTACTCCTTAGCCACAAGGGAGAATCTTGAGGAAGAAATCGTGAAGTCCTTTCGTGGAAAGTGGTATCTTGATTCCAAAGATGATCTGATTTGGAAGGGGGCCAGTCTCTACCTTTATCTGGGAAAAAGGGGCTGGCACGCGACTAGGTCCTGCCCTATGGGTGGGACCAGGAGGGGGGTGGTTACACCCACTTCCTTGGCGGGCTTTTCCCCAGCACAGGGTCTGGAGTGACCCTGGAACTGGTTCCAGCCAGCCTATGCACAGTGAGCACCGGGGTGCCACGTGCAGTCACCTTCCTCTAAAGCCCTGCCTACCTACAATACACAAAACCCTGTCTGGGACGGTGCTGGCACCGCCCCTGGCAGGAAACCCTTTGTCCTTATCTCCTGCTCTGGGAGGACTCCCAGCAGCAGGAGGGCAGACTTGTGTCTCGGTGGCAGCATCCATTTTGTGGATGCTAAGGCTCTGTCTGACTTTTAACCGGGTTATAGGTTACAGGCATGTCGTGTCCCTCTAGAAGGGTGGAATGCTAACCCCGTCGCCAGAATTGGCGAGGGGTTAGTATTCCAATTCGTATGACACCTTACTCGACATGTTTTGATAAAGCGATACCAGAGTTGGCACATAACCGCGAGGATTATAATGCACTTAAGAGTATATGGTATGCGATATCATGGAAACGGCTAAGGGATAGATCCCGAAAGCCGCAGACAGGCTCAGCTCATGCCAGAGCACCATCTCACACGATTCCACGCACTCTGCCTTCAGGATTGTTAAGGCCTGCCATAGGAGTGACTGATAGGAGATCTGTGTGTCCATTTTAGGGTTAGATATAGGCATACTATATCTAAAGCAAAGGGTGAGTACACCACCTTGCCCCAGCTGTCAAGCAGCCAGTTGTGTCAGATTTGGATGGCCAGCCAGGGGTGGCATAATACATGCTGCAGCCCCTGGTAGGCCCTGGGTACCTATGCCCTGGGTACCTAAGGTACACTGTACAGGGACTGATAAGGTGACTCAGTATCCAATTTAGATATGTACCTAAGGTACATGGAATCCATTTTACAGAGAGAGCAGTAGGCCTGGGGCCCTGAATAGCAGGGTCCCAGGGTCCCAGGTCACTTGCCTGGATCACTTCTTTTCTTACCAGTCGCCTCCAAAGGGTCACCATGCACCCTTTTGAATCTGAAGACAAACCCCTCTTGTGCGGAGTTCCCCAGGGCTCCGCCCTAAGCCCTCTATTGTTTAACGCTTATGTGGCCCCCCTAGCCAAGGTAATTGAGTCTTGGGGTGTCAGGGTGGTCTCGTATGCTGATGATACTCAGCTTATCTTTTCCTTTCGAGACCATTCTGACTCCCTTTTCGCTAACTTTAGGAAGTGCCTTGGCAACATCTGCTCCTGGATGTCTACCAATCATCTTGCCCTGAACACCGATAAAACGGAGGTCCTTTTCTTCAGCAAAAAATCCCCCCCCCCATCTATCTTATGGTGGCCTACTATCTTGAACCCTCCCCCTACGCCAGTACAGGCAGCCCGGAATTTGGGCTACATTTTTGATAATGCCCTGTCTGGTAAAGCTCAAGTTAATAAAGTGGTCGGAGCTTGTTTTTCCAAACTACGCATGATAAAGAAAATCCTCCCTTTTCTCCCTCAATCAGCACGTAAAACTGTGGTCCATGCTCTCATTACCTCCCACTTGGACTACGCCAACAGTCTTTACTCAGGTGCCCCACTTTTCCTGGTTGACCGCCTGCAAATTGTGCAAAATGCAGCCGCTCGGCTCATTGGCAATATTCCTGCCCGCACCTCAGTCAGAGCCTTTCGAGAAAAACTTCATTGGCTTCCAATATTACGACGCATTGAATTCAAGATTTTGACTTTGACATTCCGGGCTATCCATGGTACTGGCCCGTCATATCTGAAAAAGCGTCTTAAAATCTCGGTATCAGCCAAACATCTTAGATCTAACAACCTGCGCCTGTTGATAGTGCCCAGATTTAAGCTCTCTCGGACTGGCGGCAGATCTTTTACCATCACTGCCGCCAAGCTCTGGAACAGCCTCCCTCTTGACCTCAGGTTCTGCGAAGCTGAGCCTGTTTTTCGCCGTAAACTCAAGACTTGGCTGTTCACTAAGCAGTAGGACCTGGCTGGGTGGGTCAGAACCCTATATGAGATCTGTCTCTGTTTTCTTGCCCTGGGGACAATTCAGTAATCTTAGCGCCGGGACACTTCCTTCGGAGGTAGCTGTGCGCTCTACAAGCTTCAAAATAAATAAATAAATAAATAAATAAACTAAGTCAGAAAACCAGCAAAACACCAGGCAAAAAGTTGGGGGCAACCATAGTCAGGGATCAACCTTCCTACAGTTCAGATGACTGAAAACAAATTTTTTGAGGATTTTGGCTAGGAAGTGAAGATTGGAAGCAGTTCTGAAGTTGTTCAGGTCGTTGGTGTCTAGGCCTGGCTTTTTCAGTAGTGGTGTGACTTGGCCGACTGAGGCAGTCTGGTATGATGCCGGTTTGTAAGGAGCGGTTTATGATTTTGCACCAAAGTGTTGCAAGGGAAAGTTTCAGCTTTTTGGCCATTTGGGAGGGTACAGGGTCAAGGATGTGGGATGAAGGCTTGGAGGAGGAGATTAATTTGAGAATCTCAGCTTCAGGGATGGGGGTCGAAGGATCTCCAGGTTTTTGTGGGGCGCAAGCTAGAGATAGTTTCGATTGCTGGGGCAAAGTTTTTGCCGGCAGGATGGAGGTTGATGTCAAGTGATATTTCAATCTTGATGATTTTGTCGCTAAAGAAGTTGGCGAAGTTGTCACATAAGTCTTTGGAGGCCTGGACTTGAGTAGTAGACTTGGAAGTTTATTGCTTGATAATGTTAAAGAGTTCCTTTGGTCTGTTTTTCGCATTGTCAAGTGCGGTGCAGAAAAAGTTTTTTTTCCCATTATGATAAGTCTTTTGTACTTCTTGCGGTTTTGAGTTCTTCGGCTAGAGGAGGGATTCTTTCTCCAGAGACGTTCTGTGGCTCTAAGATTTTTTCAGTTTTAGTGGGACTAGTTGGTCTAAGATGGAGGACATGGTTGTGTTGTAGTGGGATAGGAGTTCTGTTGTTGAGAAGCCATCAGGGGAGATGGGCAGGAGGGTGCTTATTTTTTCTTCTAAGTCAAATGTGTTGATCTGTGTTAGGTTTCTTGACCATGTCAGGGGGTCTTGGATGGAAGGTTGGCACATGATCTGTTGCGAGATATGGAATAGGATTAAGTGGTGGTCTAACCAGTCGACTGGTAGGATGTGGTCTATTGTGATTGCGTTGTGTTGGGCGATGATGGCATCCAGAATTGCCCCTTTGTTAGGAGTTTCTTTTAAGCAGTACTGGATAAGGTTGTTGGAATGCAATAGCTCGTTCAAGTTTTGTATTGGTGCGCTGTTTTTATCATTCCAGTGGAGGTTGAGGTCGCCCAGAATTAGGTTGTGGCTACCTTGGAGCAGTGAGCGACCAGGTCCGACAGGTGTTCTGCGAACGTGACTGTTGCCTGGGGGATGGTATAAGAGATGGTAGTGTAGTAGTTTGTTGTGAGAAGTTGGCCTGATGTGCAGTGCTCACTATTCTAGTGATCACTATATATCAGTCCAAACAACCCTTATTGATGATTGGTTGTAAGTCAACCTTATAGACCAGCTATCCTAGTAGCATGGATACGAGCAGTCTAAGACTAAGACTCTAGAGGGCGTGTTAAGCCAGCTGTTTTACCATCACATTACCCCTTGAACACCCAGTGAAAGGACACCACACAAGTGTTATGAAAATAAACAATGTATTTATTAGAATCACAACAACCCTGTACTCTTTATGAGGACAGGGTACTAAGCACACAACAAAACTCTTACGAAAATACTTAAGTTAGCACAGTATACACAAATGCCCGAGGGGCACGAAAAACCATATACTCTAAAAGTGGAATGCGAAATTACTAGCAGGTAAGTACAGTACTAATAGGCTTTGGAATCGCTAGGACTTGACTATAGAATCGTTAGATTACTTCTAGGAGGCCCAGGGGACTCAGGTGCAGAGTGTGCACTCTCACGCGGGATGCGGGACAAAGTCTATGGTAGCTAGTAAAGTGAAAGTTAGTGTTTACGGGCGAACCCGACCTGGTAGGAAGAAAACGACAGTGGATCCTGACCCTTGGATAGTGAGGCTATGCTGGGGCACCGAAATGCCGAAGTTACCTAGCCCAGGGGCTGCAGCTGCATAGGTCTCAAAAGACGTCGGGAATCCTCGTTGACGGACCAGGAGCCTGGAAGAAAGGAGTTGCTGGCAGGCGACCAGTGAAGATTGTTCGAGTGATCCAAGCCTGGATCGAAGATGGATGACACCTGAAAGCAGAGGGGACCAAGTTCGTGACTACTAGCCAGTAGTCAGTGGGCACCAGATGGTAGTCACCTCGACTAGGTGAGTGGGCGACGCTGTGCTCTGCAGATCTCACGGACCAGGAGGCGTTGTCGGCGACCAGGATGGAGGGGCGAGCTGTCCCACGATGGATGAAGCTGCCGGCGTCGAAGTACCCAGGATTGGGCAACAAGCCTTGGCTAATTCAAGCCCACGCGGTGGACTCAAAATGGCGTCTTGAGGGGACCAGGAGGGTCCGGGGTGCTCCTCTTTTGGAAGGGAGCAAGGGCCAGTCTGGAGCAACCAGACCAGCAGCAGTAATGTCGTCGGGCGTCGTTCAGAAGGCCACAAGCCAGCGGGCTAGTAGCCAAACAACGCGGTGAGCAGCAAAGAGCAGAAGGGCCCCACGCCGATCGTGGAGATGCTGGGGGGCTGCTCTTCGGTGCTGGAGCTGCTCAGGGTCGGGGCTTCTCGGACCCCAAAGCACTCACCAGAGGATGACTCGGTGGGCTTGCTGTGCAGAAGTCGTGCAGTCTTGGCAATAGTCGGTCCCTTGAGGTCTCGTCGCACTCACGGTTCTCAGCTTGGCTGTAGAGGTGAGTAGAGGTCGGAGGTGCCAGGGAAGCCGGGTCTTGTCGAGCTGGGCAGTCGGATTCCGGAGGAAGGACTTACAGCAGACCGCAGTGTTCTTGCGATGGTGCCTGCGGATGCAGGGTGACTACTCCTTAGCCACAAGGGAGAATCTTGAAGAAGGGAATCTTGAGGTCCTTTCGTAGAAAGTCGTGTCTTGATTCCAAAGATCTGATTTGGAAGGGGGCCAGTCCCTACCTTTATCTGGGAAAAGGGGGCTGGCACGCGACTAAGTCCTGCCCTATGGGTGGGACCAGGTGGTTACACCCCTCTCCTTTGGCGGGCTTTCCCCAGGCCAGGGTCTGGTGTGCCCCTGGAACTGGTTCAGGCCGGCTTATGCACAGTGAGCACCGGGGTGCCACGTGCAGTCACCTTCCTCTGAAGCCCTGCCTACCTAGAATACACAAAATCCTGTCTGGGACGGTGCTGGCACCGCCCCTGGCAGGAAACCCTTTGTCCTTATCTCCTGCTCTGGGAGGACTCCCAGCAGCAGGAGAGCAGACTTGTGTCTCGGTGGCAGCATCCATTTTGTGGAGCTGAGGCTCTGTTTGACTTTCCCCAGGGTTACAGGTTACATACATGTCGTGTCCCTCTAGAAGGGTGGAATGCTAACCCCGTCGCCAGAATTGGCGAGGGGTTAGTATTCCAATTCGTATGACACCTTACTCGACATGTTTTGATAAAGCGATACCAGAGTTGGCATATAACCGCGAGGATTATAATGCACTTAAGAGTATATGGTATGCGATATCATGGAAACGGCTAAGGGATGGGTCCCGAAAGCCGCAGACAGGCTCAGGTCATGCCAAAGCACCATCTCACACGATTCCAAGCACTCTGCCTTCAGGATTGTTAAGGCCTGCCATAGGAGTGACTGATAGGAGATCTGTGTGCCCATTTAGGTTTAGATATAGGAATACTATATCTACAGCAAAGGGTGATTACACCACCTTGCCCCAGCTGTCGTGCAGCCAGTTGTGTCAGATTTAGTTAGTCAGCCCAGGGGTGGCATAATACATGCTGCAGCCTCTGGGAGACTTCTGGGTGCACCTCAGCCCTGGGTACAGGGACTTGGAGAGGGCCCAGTGCCAATTGGATATGTACCTAGGGTACATGGAATCCATTTTAACAGAGAGCAGTGGGCCTGGGGTCCTGATTAGCAGGGCCCCAGGTCAACTAAGTCAGAAAACCAGCAAAACACCAGGCAAAAAGTTGGGGGCAACCATAGTCAGGGATCTACCTTCCTACATTTGTTGCTACTGGTTTTGATGTTGGCAGTTAGGCATTTGAAGGAGTAGTAGTTAAAGGTATAAATTTCGGTCACTGATAGGTTGTTGTGAATGATTGCTAAACCTCCGCCTTGCCTTTTTGGTCTTTTCTATCTATGTTGATGGAGAAACCTGGAGGTACAAGCATATCCATGATTGGAGGAGAGGAGTCGTTTAGCCAGGTCTAAGTGATGAAGGCTATATCTATGTCATGGTTGAGGCTGGATTCAACTAGCTCTGTGGCATGTTTAGTGCCTGATCTGCAGTTTATGAGCATGCAGTTAGTACGTGGAGTCTCTTTTTTTGGTTCAGTTGTTAGTTGAGCAGTAGGAATGGTGATGAGAGAGGCTGGGGGTCTAGGGGGTTTTGGAATGAAGCGCTCACTTCTGAATCCAGTGATTACCTGAATCGTGGATTGCAGGATGTGAGTGGAGGGGGTGGTGTACAAGGAGGCCAGCTCATCAGAGGACATGGCTTCCATAGTTCTATTCAGCCTCGGGGCATGGATTGAGAGGGGGGGATGAGGTCCAGCTGGGTCGCAGGACCTTGGGAAGCCTATGGCGTGCGAGGGTGGGCAAGATGGGAGTAGAGTGAGGGTTTAAGGGGGGCTTATGGAGTGTCGCGAGTTTGCTTAGGATGTCATTCAAGCCCTGTATTATAATAGCCATTTGGCTTTCAATAAGGGAGAGCTGGCGGCCCGTCTATTCTTGAGGGGTGGTGGGTTGATTCTGGGTAGGATCTTCTCGGCGGGGAGAAGAACTGACAGTGTTGTGCTGTCTTCTGGTAGTAGTTGTGTTGTCAGTTTGGGTTATGGGATAATGCAAAGGATGTAAAGCATGCAAAGTAAAGCATGTGATCTACAGCTCACATGCCTTGAACATAGTTTTGAATGCGTGAATACTAAAAGGACAACTAAGCAAAAATTCAAACCGCAAACTCATAAAAAATGTAAGAGCTAGCTTAAGATCTGAAGAAGGTATAATAAAGGGAGAGGGAGGAAACCTATTAGTGAGACCCTTAATGAATCTCATAACTATGGGAGATTTAAACAATGAAGGTTGATCTAGCAAACAAAAATGCCAACAAAGCAGATAAGTAACCTTTAACAGTTGCCACAGCGCAACCTTGTTGAACCAAGGAAAGAGAAAAATTCAGGACATCAGATAAATGGGCCTTCAAGGGACCTATATTTCTCTCTACACCATTTCACAAATTTAACCCACCTACCAGCATAGACAGATTTGGTGGGGTCATAAAATAACATTCACTTCAGGTGCAAGAGAAAGAACTCTGGTTGCCCTATTCGATCTCCAGGCATGAAGATGCAGGATCTGGAGGTAGGGGTGTAGAACATGCCCCCAATGAGAATTAAAGAAGGTATGTGTACCACACCCTTGGCGGCCAATCCAGGGCGATCAATCGGACTTGGGCCCAATCTTGGTGAATCTTCATCAGAACTTGAGGAATCAAGGGTATAGGGGAAACGCATAAAGAAGCTGTGATCCCCAATCGGAGTTAACCTTGTCAAACAACGCTCCTTGCGTTGGATACTAGAGACTGCATAACGGGCAGTGTGCGTTCTCGTGAGTTGAAAACAGATCCAACCGAGGAAACACTCACATCCTAAAAATATGAAGGACCACATCTAGAAGGAGGTTCCACTCTCGATCGGTACACCACTCGCGATAGGTCGCGACACTGTCCGCATGCACATTCAGTACTCTGGCCAGATCTGCAAAAACGCACATCTGATAGTTCTAAGCCCAGCACCAGAGTCGCAGAGCCTCTCTGCAGAGAAGATACAACCCTACTCCTCCCAGTTTGTTGATGTACCACTACATTGTGGTAGTGTCGTCTGTCAAGACCTCGAGCCAAAAGTATTGCCTGCAATTTCAAAAGATTGATATGAAACAATCTTTCCTCTGGAGCCCAAAGACCTTTGACCGCCAGATTACCCAGATGAGCTCCCCTCCATAGAGAGGGAGGAGGCATCAGTTATCACTGTGGCCACCGGAGAAGGAGGGTGAAATAGCTTCCCTTGAGACAGGTTCCCTGGAACACTCCAAAATTGCAGATCCGCTGCAGTCTCTCTGGAGATTGACCAATTCTTTGAGATCTCGGTTGTGTTGAACCACTACCTGCAGAGACACCACTGGAGGGCCCTCATATGCCAGCAAGCATGGCTGACCAACAGAATGCAGGAAGCAAACCAACCTAGTGGGTGTAAGACCTTCAGGACTGGAACAAATGCTCCACTATGAAATAGCAGAATCATAGTCTGGATGTCTTTAATCCTCTCTGGAGGCAGGAAGGTATGACTCACTGTCATGTCCAGTAGTGCCCCTATGAACAGGTTGCGCGAAGGACTCCAGGTGAGATTTGGGTACATTGATTGAAAAACCCAAATTGAACAGCTGCGTTGTCAACTGCAAATGACGCAACACCATCTCTGGCAACTTTTCTTTGAGCAGCCAGTCGTCCAGATGTGTGAATACAGGACTCCCCGACCTTCTGAGGTGTGCTGCCATCACCTTTGTGAAGACCCGAGGTGCGGAAGAAAGACCGAATGGAAAGAACTGCAAACTTATGGTGCTGAGTCCCCACCATAAAATGGAGATACTTCCGATGAGACGTCCGAATGAGACTGTGAAATGTGAAAATACACATCATGTAAATCGATCGACACCACCCAGTCTTCCTGCGAGAAGAATCTGCGACAGTCAACATTTTGAATTTCTCTTGTTTGAAGTGGAAATAAAAAATCCTGAGGTCTAGGATCGGCCATAAACTACCATCCTTTTTGGGAATCAGGAAGTACCAGGAATAGTACCCCTAACCCCTTTTCTGCTCTGGAACAAACTCTGGTGCACCCTTTTTAAGCAATCTCAGTACTTCCAGCTGGAGAAACTGAAGATGCTCTTCCGAGCAAAGGCCCTGATGGGGAGGGAAAGGAGGGGGAAACTCCTGGAAGGGCAGGGCATACCCATTCTTTATGATGTTCAAAACCCAGAGGTCTGTAGTGATAGAGATCCAGTGAAATAGAAAATATTACATACTCCAGAAGACAATGTTGTTGATGTGAATAGTAGATCGTGGATGTTGTGAAAGGCCCCTATAGGTATCCGGTTTAAGTAAGTCTCCTTCCTCTCGGACATCCATATTATCCGCGGATCCACGATCTACAATTCACAACAAATCTGTCTTCTGGAATATCTAATATTAGTTAAAAAATGGACACAAACCATTCTTAAAGAGAGCGGCCCATGGAATTGGTTTGCAGGCTAATCAGCCCTTACATAAATGATTATGGGCATTTTTTAAATGTTTAGTATTTACTTGGATAATTGAGCGATCTGCACGACAATCCTATCACCACAACGGTTATTCTAAGACCACAATTCCTCACATAAAGCCTTGAGGAAGTCACTGGATGTGACAAAACAAATGTCGGCTGTTTCTGTATCTGCTCACTTGGACTGATGCTCGTCATCTCTAAAGAAATGTTTTGCCATCTGTACTCATCTTGGGACTGGGTGCATCTAGTCTTGTTAAAAATGTTATAGTGATGCTTTTAGCTTGCATGTAAATAATTTTTTTGTATGTTATAGATTGATGCAATTTTGTCTAAAGGAATTTAGTTTAAATTCATCTCTGTGGTTCTTACCTGTGATTGAATAGACTTCTGCCATATTGGTGCAAAACTTACCAAGGTTATATTCTTATAATTTTGAAAATCTAAGAGTGCTGGGATTCATTCAGTAAAATTTTGGTACAAAGGGACACTTTCAGGTTCCAGTGTCTTCTTGCACTCATGGTAGTGTGGTGCTAGTAAGAAATGCGTTACTTACCTGTAACTGCAGTTATTCAGTATTGGTGTCTTTCATAGATTCACATGCCTGAATCATTCCCCGTCGTCGAGACGGGAGTCTCCGGTACATAGAAAAGTAATGTCCTATAGACATATATAGAGAAAAATAGGCCCAAAAATAGGCCTAAAGGCCTCGCCTTAGTAGCCTATCTATGTCCTTTTGTAAAAAGGACCAAACTCCAGAAGGTAGCCAATCAGCTATCACCTCCCTCTAGAACCTTCCTGTCAGGAGCCTCAGTCTCTCAGATTTTCGTACGCACCAAGTTACGTAGGTGTAATACTGTTGGAGAGATAAGTGAGTCCTTCCAGGGGAGGCGGGAGGGTTGCATGTGAATCTATGAAAGACACCAATACTGGATAACTGCAGTTACAGGTAAGTAACGCATTTCCTATCCAGTATTATGGGTGTCTTTCATAGATTCACATGCCTGAATCAGAGTAGCAAGCAATACATTATGCACATTTCTGATGGAACAGCATATACCAGTCTGTAGATAATACATATCATGCGACTATGAGCCATCAAGAAAGAACAAGAAAGAAGTAAATAAATGTGCATACCAGCGAAGGATGGTGGGAAGAAGGAAGGCTCACCTCATTGGAATAGATGGCGAAGCACAGCCTGGCCCACTGCTGCATCCTGCATCAGTTCCGTATCCAGGCAGTAGTGCCTGGTGAAGGTATGCGGCGACTTCCACGTCGCTGCTCTGCAAATGTCCAGTATCGGCACCCCACCGAACAGTGCAGCCGATGTGGACACAGCTCTTGAAGAATGAGCTCTTACTCTGGAGTGCAATGGCCATCCGGCTCTGTTGTGGCAAAAGGCAATTGCCGAAGATATCCATCTTGAAATACTTTGTTTGGAAAGCGGCATGCCTTTCCTTGGTCTACTAAAAGCGATGAATAGCTGATTAGTTTTCCTGAACTGTTTTGTCTCGTCAAGGTAAAATTTAAGACACCTCTTCAGGTCCAAAGAGTGCAGAGTTCTTTCAGCTGCAATGCTGAGATTTGGGAAGAATGATCGGAGGACTATAGGCTCATTTAAATGGAAGTCCGACGGGACTTTAGGAAAAAACCGAGGATTAGTTCTTAAAACCACTCTGTCTTCCTTAAACTGCATGAAGGGACTTTGCATGGAAAGAGCCTGTAGTTCACTGACCCTTCTTGCTGAGGTCAGTGCCAGTAGGAGGGCTGTTTTCCAGGAGATGTATTTGACGTCTGCCCTGTGAATGGGTTTGAAAGGGTGTTTCATCTATTGGTTGAGGACCACATTGAGATGCCATGTTGGTGGAACCCTCCGTGGCAGAGGAAAGGATCTGTAGAGTCCTTTAAGGAACTGTTTTATTAACCTGTGTGACCAGAGAGAGGGCCCTTTTGAAGTTCTTGTAAACCGTGAAATCGCCGCCAAATGAACTCTGATGGAGGCGTGCGCAAGGCCCGACTGTGCCAGGTGTAGCAGGTATGGTAGTAGCTGCTCCGGAGTAGCCTGAAAGGGATGTAGATTTTTGTTCTTACACCAGATGCAGAAGCGTTTCCACTTTAAGGAATAGGTTTTGTTTGTGCTCTACGCTCTTGCCTTCGCGAGGACTTCTTTGTACTCCTGCAGGATTTCTAGCTGGCAGAACTCTCGGTACTCAGGAGCCAAGCCGATAACCTGAGTGATTTCAGATTCAGGTGCTGTACTTGGCCGTTGGACATCGTGAGCAGGGATGGATGTTGAGACAGACGGATTGGTGGGTGAACTGAGAGGCGATGGAGGTCCGTGAACCAATGCTGCCTCGGCCAGAACGGGGCAATCAGAATCAGAGTGCAGTGCTCTGTCTTCATCTTTCTGAGGACTCTTGGTATCAGAGGGAACGGCGGAAAGGGGTACGCAAATACGTTGCGCCAGGCGATGGAAAATGCATTTCCGAGGGACCTTAACTGGGAATGCTAACTTGCGAAGTTGCGGCATTTGGCGTTCTCCCTGGCGGCAAAAAGGTCGATCTGCGGTGTCCCCCATTCCGAAAAGATGTGATCAAGCACCTCTTGGTCGAGCTCCCATTTTTGGGACATAGATCTCTGTCTGCTTAGAGCATCTGCTATGACGTTGTCCTTGCCTGGAACATACTCCGCTTTTAACGTGATACTGTGGATCACAAGCCAGTTCCAGATTTTTTGCGATTCGCGAGATAGTGTGAGCAAACGCGTTCCTCCCTGCTTGTTCAAGTAGTGCATCGTCGTAGTGTTGTCGGTCCTGACGAGCACTGGGGAGTTCTTGATGCGCGGTAGGAAAGCCTGCAGAGCTAGAAAAACTGCCCTCAGCTCTAGGAGGTTGATATGGAGCTGCTTTTCCTGGTCCGTCCACTTGCCGCTGATCTGCAATTCCTGGAGGACCGCTCCCCATCCCTCTAGAGAGGCGTCTGTTACCACATGTGGGGCTGCAGGAAGCAGGAATGGTAGCCCGTGAGAGGTTCTTGAGCGACCTCCACCAGAGTAAGGCCTTGGTCATTTGTTGAGTTACCACAATGCGATCCTCGAAATAACCTGTGCTTTGAGTCCATTGCCTGGTCAGGGCCTCCTGAAGTGGGCGCATTCTGAGCAGACAGTGGGGAATAAGCAGGATACACAAGGACATCATCCCCAAGAGGGACTTGAACGTTCGGACCAGTAAGGTTTTCTTTGATGCTACTGCAGTAGACAGAGTGATAAGCTTGAGCTTTCTCTCCTGAGACGGGAATGCTTTTGAACATTCCGTATCCAATGTCGCCCCGAGAAAGGTAAGAACTCGGGAGGGCTGTAGAGTAGACTTTTCGTGATTGAGCGTCAGGCCCAGGTGTTGGAAAAGATTGAGACAGGCGCTGGAGGACTTGGCTGCGCCTTTCATAGATGGTGCTTTCACCAGCCAGTCGTCCAGATATGGGAAGACCTGGTGTCCATGCTGTCGTAGGAAAGCCCCCACTGGAGAGAGGCACTTGGTGAATATCCGAGGTGCCGACTTGAGGCCAAATGGGAGGACGCAGAATTGATAGTGTTGACTCGCCACTGCGAATCTGAGGAATTTCCTGTGGCCTTTGTGAATAGGGATGTGGTAATATGCGTCTTGCAGATCTAAAGACGTCATAAAGTCCCCTTCCTCCAGTAATCCCAGAATCTCCTGGATCGTAACCATGCGGAACGATTGACTCTTCAAGAATGCGTTGAGTGCCCTGAGATCTAAGATGGGCCTCCATTTCTTCCCTTTCTTTTGTATCAGAAAGAAGCGGGAATAAAATCCATTTCCTCTGTGAGCTGATGGTACTCGTTCTATTGCTCCTTTCCTCAACATAGAAGAGACCTCTTGAAGGAGTAATCGTAAATTCCTGTGTTGCACTTTGCGAGGAGGAGTTGTCGGGGGAAATATTTTGAATTCCAATGAATGTCCGAATTGGATCAATTGGAGCACCCACCGATCTGTTGTAATTGATCTCCAATTGTCGAGGAAGTGCGTCAGTTTTTCTCCAAGTTTGAAAAAATGAGATTGTTGACAGACTGGCTGCTGGAAAAAGTCATTGGCGTCCCCCAGTGGGTTTCCTTTGGTTTTTCCCCTGTAGTTGGACTTTCCATACGAGGTCTGGCGACCTTGTTGCTGCTGACACTGTTGGTATTGCGATCGGCCTTGATTATAGGAGTATGAGTATTTGTTTTGGTAAGATCCTCTGTAAGAGGATTGACCTCTTCCCCTGCTCCCTCGAAAGGACTGGCTCCAAAACTGTAGTGTGCCAAGCACCCTTGCCGTGTCCGTGTCTTTTTTGATCGTTTGTAGGGCCTCGTCGATTTTCTCCCCAAAGAGGTGTTCGTCGTAAGGCATGTCTAGTACCTTAGTTTGGACCTCTTGGTGAAAGGATGTAGCTTTAAGCCACCCCTGCCTTCGCAAGACCGCAGCCCCTGCCAGCTGTCTGAAGCCGGTCATTGCAACATCCATCGCACAGTCAATAAGTTCCGATGCTGATGTTTGGCTTTCTTTAAGGAGTGATTGAACCTCCTCCTTCACGGTATCTGGTAGTTCCGCCAGATACGGAGCAATATCCTCCCACAATTGCCTGTGTAGCGGCCCAGTAGCGCAATGGAATTAGCTACTTTCACAGTCATGGCCAACGTGGTGGAAAAGCATTTGCCAATACGGTCCAGTTTCCAGCCCTCCTTGTCCGGTGGAGCTGACAATGGAGAAGACTGATTCCTAGAATTCCTAGAATTTTTCTGTGCCGCCTGGGTAACCACAGAATCTGGTTTGGGATGACCAGTAAGGCAGGCTGGCGCTGTTGTTGGTGCCTTATATTTCTTGTCCAGCCTTGGTACCACTGCTGAGACTGAGGCTGGTGTCTGCATCAGCTGTTTTCCCTGCTCCCATACGTGGTCAATGATAGGAATTGATCTGATTGATTGATTGAATAGGGATTTGTAATGCGCAACTTTGCCCGGAGGTACCAAGGCGCAATTGATGGAAAATAGCCAGGTATATGTATAGAAATATGGGGTATAGAGGCCTAGGAGTAGGCTTCAGTAAAAAGCAGAGTTTTAAGTACCTTTCGGAAAAGGGGAAGAGATTCTTGGACCCTGAGTTCCAAGGGGAGCTCATTCCAGGGTCTGGGAGCGAGAGAGGAGAAAGCCTTGCCTCCCCATCTCGCCTTAACGACTCGGGGGACGGTCAGCAAATTCTGGCTGGCAGAGCGCAAGGCCCTACCGGGGACGTAGGTCGACACTAGGGACCTGATGCCCTCAGCACCAGCACCATGGAGAAGCAGGTGAGTAATGGTCAGGATTTTAAATTTTATCCTGGCATATACAGGGAGCCAGTGAAGATTCTTCCTGATCAGAGTACCCAAAGAGCGTCTGGGGGCATTGACGACAAATCTCGCTACAGCGTTCTGGACAACTTGCAAGCGATGGAGTAGTTTGTTGCTCATGCCAAGATATAAAGCATTGCAGTAGTCCAGTCGCGAGGATAGGAAGGCAACCGCAACCAGTTTCCAGGCGTCAGGAGAGAGGTAATGGGTAAGTTTTCTTAACACCCTTAGAACCCCGCAACAGGTTGAGACCGTTCTATTTACTTGCTTATTGAAAGCAAGTGAGGTGTCAAATATGACTCCCAGGTTACGGGCGGCGGGAGAAGGCTGGGGACAAGTTCCAAGTGTCTGTGGCCACCAGTCGGCTGACCAAACCTCCTTATTTCCACCAAAAACAAGAATTTCCGTCTTTTCCCCATTTAATTTGAGGAAATTCGAAGCCATCCAGCCTGCCACTGCTTCCATACAATTTCTAAAATTTAGGGCCGTGGTCTCAACAGATTGCGACAGAGAGACCTGGTTGTTTTCCTAACCGGGTCTTTAAAATCATACAGGAAACAGTCTGTTTCATGAGATTCTATCGCCATATGGAATCTCTTGGCCGCCCTCTCCACTAAGTTATGAAATCCGCCAATATCCACTGGCGGTGAGTCTGAGGTAGTGGGCTCAGGTGTGGCAGGAGATGGAGCGATTTAGTCCTCATCTCCATGGTCAGACTGGTCATCTCGGACCTCTCCATCCTCTGGTTCTTCGACTTCCTCATCAGAAGACGGGATATCCTGCACTGGCTCGCTTTCCTGACGGATCACTAAAGGTGATGGTCTAGGCCTTGAAGATGGCGTCGGTCCAGATGTAGCTGGATTTGCCCCCATTGATGGAGCAGAGGATTCAGGAAATCGCTGCTTGTAGTCTTGAATCAAGAACTGCAAGTCTGAAACAATAGACACTGGAAGGCATACCATAGGCGTGACTTGCGTCTGGACTTGTGAATGTACAGTCTCTTCTGTAAATTCCACTTCATCCCCCTCCTCATCAGTGGTTTGGCACTTTACTATTAGGTCTGAAGGACTGGTAGCCCGGTCGTACATATCCTAGTCAGATTCCTCGTCCTGCAGTAGGCGTGCTGGGGGCAACTTCTGACCCTCCGGGCCAGTCACACCACCTCGCACCGCGCACACTCCCTGTGGGTGTGCCCAGGCTGCCCGATCCCGCCACTGCCCGCAGCTGAGCTCCTGACCTCTGGTGTGCCACGATCCCGCCGCTGCCCGCAGCTGAGCTCCTGACCTCTGGTGTGGTCTCAGCCTCCGGAGCGCTGCGCCGCCTCTCCTGCTGACTGCTGTCTCTCCCCTGGTGCCCGCTCCGTGACCTGTCTCCTTGTTTATTGCTTTGTGTCCCCCTGTTCATCGCTGTATCCTCTGTTGCCCCTCTGTGCCTTCTTGCCCTGTAACTGTTGGCCGCTGTTCTCCCTTGCTGTGACCCCGCCGCGTTTCCCGCCACCTCCCCGCTGCCCCCCTGCGGCCCCGCCCCCTTACACCTGAGAGCCTTCCCATTCGCCAGCCCCGCTCCCGCCTCCCAGCGGCTCCTCCCTCGCTCCGCCCCCCCACTCTCCTCATATGGCAGAGTGGCAAACGCGCAGCGTTGACGCGCAGCGGGCACGCCCTAAGCGCGCCGAAGGTGCGCCAAAGGTAAGCCCGTCTGCGCCCGTCCGCGCCTGGACCGCGCCCAGTGCCAGGACCCCTGGCCCCCACCGACGGAAGCCGACCCGACGAACCTAGGACGCCACTGAACTCTTCGCACTCAACACCGGCAGGACCCCGGGTTGCTACCGAGCCACACCGAGACGCACCCACGGACCCTTCAGCTGCCACTCCTGCAAGTTCACCTGCAACCGGACCCAAGCCACACCAGCACCCACCAAGCCGAACACCAACAGCACCCACCTGAAGTGCATCCTGCTCAACACCCGCTCCGTCCACAGACACGCCGTAGAACTCTGGAACCTGCTCGACACCACAGCCCCAGACGTCGCCTTCCTCTCAGAAACCTGGATGAACGCCTCCTCAGCGCCCGACATCGCCATCGCCATCCCGGACGGCTACAAGATCATCCGGAGGGACCGCGTCAACCAGACAGGAGGAGGCATCGCCATCATCCACAGGAACAGCATCCGCATCACGACCAACGCCGACGACACCCTCGCACCCGCCGAACACCTGCACTTCCAGATCCACATCAACCCCAAGACAACCCTCAGAGGCACCCTCATCTACAGACCCCCGGGACCACGCACACAATTCAGCGAAGACATCGCCGACTTCATCAGCCCGCACGCCCTCCTCTCCGCTGACTACATCCTCCTCGGGGACCTCAACTTCCACCTGGAGAACAACAACGACCGCAACACCACCACCCTGCTGGACAACCTCGCCAACCTCGGACTCAAGCAACTGGTGACCTCCCCCACCCACTACGCCGGTCACACACTCGACCCGATCTTCTCTTCCAGTAAGGACATCGCCTTCAGCCACGCCACGGGACTCCACTGGACGGACCACAGCTGCGTCCACTTCAGCTTCAAAAGGACCACGCTCCACCATCACCAGCAACAGGTTCCCCGCAGAAGCTGGAACAAGATCACAGCCGACCAGCTCGCGTCTTCCCTGAGCAAGAAGCCTCCCACCAGCACAACGAACCCCAGCCAAGCGGCCACCAACCTCACGAAATGGATCAGCGACTGCGCAGACGACCTCGCCCCTCTGAAAACCCCACCGAGCAGACCGGCAGCAAGAAAGCCCCATGGTTTAAAGACGAACTCAAGAGCTCCAAGAAGAACTGCAGAGCACTCGAGAAAACCTGGCGCAGAGACTCAACACCGGACAACATGACTGCCCTCAAGCTCGCCACCCGAAAACACCACCAACTGATCCACGCCACCAAGAAAACCGCATTCAAGGAACGACTGGACAACAACGCACACAACAGCAAGGAACTCTTCAACATCGTGAAAGAGCTCTCCAACCCCAACGCCGGAAACAACGACATCACCCCTTCGCAAGACCTCTGCAACTCCCTCGCCTCCTACTTCCACAACAAGATCGCGGACATCCACAACAGCTTCAGCACTCAACCGACGCACGCCATGACCAAACCACCGCCCCCCCACCACCACCACCACCCTCCGCGCCTGGACTCCGATCAGCACCGAAGACACCATCCGCACGATGAACTCCATCCACTCCGGATCTCCGACAGACCCCTGCCCTCACCACGTCTTCAACAAGGCCGACACTGTCATCGCACCCCACCTGCGGGACATCATCAACACCTCCTTCGACACCGCCACCTTCCCGGAGAGCTGGAAGCACGCCGAACTCAGCGCTCTACTCAAGAAACCATCAGCCGGCCCCACCGACCTCAAGAACTACCGCCCCATCTCGCTGCTCCCGTTTCCGGCTAAAGTCATCGAGAAGACTGTCAACAAGCAACTGGCCGCCTTCCTCGGGACGAACGGCTCCCTCGACCTCTCGCAGTCTGGCTTCCGGGCCAACCACAGCACCGAGACCGCCCTGATCGCAGCTACCGATGACATTCGAGCCCTGCTCGACAACGGAGAAACGGCGGCCCTCATCCTCCTGGACCTCTCCGCGGCCTTCGACACCGTCTGCCACCGTACCCTAGTACAGCGCCTCAGCAACGTCGGAATCCAGAAGGCACTGGATTGGATCATCTCCTTCCTCGCCGGAAGGACACAGAGAGTCCGCCTCCCCCCGTTCAGATCGGAGGCCACCGAAGTCATCTGCGGCGTTCCTCAAGGCTCCTCGCTCAGCCCAACACTCTTCAACGTCTACATGAGCCCCCTCGCAGCCATCGCACGCCAGCACAACCTCAACATCATCTCCTACGCCGACGACACCCAGCTGATCCTCTCCCTCACCAACGACCCCACCACCGCCAGAGCCAACCTGCACGAAGGGATGACAGACGTGGCCAAATGGATGTCGAACAGCCGCCTGAAACTGAACTCGGACAAGACGGAAGTCCTCATCCTAGGATCCTCACCCTCCGCCTGGGACGACTCCTGGTGGCCCCCCGCCCTGGGCAGCGCACCCAAACCAACAGACCACGCACGCAACCTGGGCTTCATCCTGGACTCCTCCCTCTCCATGACCAGACAAGTCAACACCGTCTCCTCGTCGTGCTTCAACATCCTGCGCATGCTACGCAAGATCTTCCGATGGATCCCCTCCGAGACCAGGAAGACGGTCACCCAGGCCCTCGTCACCAGCCGTCTGGACTACGGCAACTCCCTTTACGCCGGAACCACCGCCAAACTCCAGAAGAGACTCCAGCGGATCCAGAACACCTCAGCACGACTCATCCTGGACATCCCCCGCCGCAGCCACATCTCCGGACACGAGAGACCTGCATTGGCTCCCGGTCAACAAGAGAATCACCTTCCGGCTCCTCACCCACGCACACAAAGCCCTACACAACCAAGGCCCAGGATACCTCAACAGCCGCCTCAACTTCTACGCTCCCAAACGCCAGCTTCGATCGACCAGCCACGCCCTCGCCGCCGTCCCCCGCATCCGAAGAGCCACCACAGGAGGAAGGTCCTTTTCCTACCTGGCCGCCAAGACTTGGAACTCCCTTCCGACCCGCCTCCGCCTGACCCAAGACCACCTCGCCTTCAGGAAGCAGCTCAAGACCTGGCTGTTCGAGCAGTAGCGGACCCCCCCCTGCGCCTTGAGACCCTCCGGGTGAGTAGCGCGCTATATAAATGCTTTGATTGATTGATTGATTGATTGAACTTTTGCACCCTACTGGGAGACGTTAAGTCTGGTGTAATTGACTTTATTGTGCCTTTTTTTCCTAGAGGGGTTTGATGCAAACCGTCGCTGGTGTTAATGGCCCAGTCGTCGATGGTGGGATTGTAGACGACTGAATGGCAGCTGGCGACGGAGAAATCAGCTCCGATTGCTTCCATGGTGTCGACGATGACGTAGTCGACGGTACCTTCGTCGACGGTGCACTCGTCGACGGTGCACTCGTCGACGGTGCACTCGTCGACGGTGACCTCGTTGTCAATGTCTTCGTCGACGGCACGCTAGTCGACGAGAGTTTCTGTGACGACGGCGTAGGCGGCTTCGTCGTCGACATTGATGTCGTCGTCGAAATCTTTATTGTCGTCAATGGCTTTTCAATGAGGATAATTGACGACACAGGCTTACCCGCCGTCGACGATGGAGTAGTCGTCGAAGAGAAGGCCGACGACGCTGTCGTTGACACTGTCGTCGACGACGGCGAAACATATACTGGAGACAGTCTTCTTCTGCCCTGAGGATAGCGTTGACGAAGTCGTCGTCGACGGCGCAGGCTTCCTGAAGGCAGGAACCTCCTTGTCAGACGTTGTGGATTTTGCCTCTGAAGACTTTTTGACAGCCTTTTTAGGAGGAATGTCTGTAGGGCTAGGGGAAGCAACCCTTGGCCTCTTCAAGGATAATTTAGAGGAAACAGAAGCTATCTCACCGTCATCCGAAGACTCCAGGTTGTCTCTGGTTTTCAGCCTGTTCAACCAGAGTAGTAGTCGTCCTTCTCTGTCTTTTAGCGTTTTTGTAGAGAATGTTCTACAAATTCTACATTCTTTTGGAGTATGGTCCGGATAAAGACAGTATAAGCAGGTTTCATGCTTATTAATATGGACCCTCTTCTTACCACAAGAAGAGCAAGCTCTGAAGAGACCCTTCTTCTGTTGATCAGCCATGGTCGAATTATGAAGAAAATATCCAATTTCTGTGAAGAAAAGAGTTGAAATAAGGAAACCTGAGGAGAACTTTGGTGGAGACTCCATAGCACAACTTGCGGTAGAAAATCTGAGAGACTGAGGCTCCTGACAGGGAGGTTCTAGAGGGAGGTGATAGCTGATTGGCTACCTTCGGGAGTTTGGTCCTTTTTACAAAAGGACATAGATAGGCTACTAAGGCGAGGCCTTTAGGCCTATTTTTCTCTATATATGTCTATAGGACATTACTTTTCTATATACCGGAGACTCCCGTCTCGACGACGGTATGTAACTAGCATGAAGCCACACAATGCACCTAGTGATGCTCAGGAGAATTGCTGTAAAAGGTTTCTGAACACTGTCTAGTACCTAGGGCAGTGGTTCTTAACCTGTGGTTCTCAGACTCCTGGTGGTCCACAAAGCCTACTCAGGGGTTCCACACCTGTTTAGAAAATGTTATATTGGCAGATTATTGCAGTGCTTATATAAAAAAGAAACCAAATGTAAAATCGAAAGAGATGTTTTGTAAACATGAAGGACTTTGAAATTGGAGGCCCAAAATGTAGTTTGCATCCTCAGATAGATTTGAGAGCGCAGTGGAAGTGCATCACACAGAATATAGTATGAACGATAAGTGGCCTCAATTGAATTTAGAAAAGCTCGAACCATTCCATAAAAAGTTAGATTTTTTTTACAAATTATTTGTGAATTAAAAATAGGCCCTAATTTGTGTACTTGTTTGATGAATGCTTGCTTCTTTAATGTTTTGTGGCTCAAATCATCGAAAATGTTTAAGCCCGGCCGCTAGCTTTCAGTAACGAGGTTGTGGCAGTCCCCAGATTCCAATAATAATTCACTGGGGACCCCAGGGTTCCAGTAATGATTAAGTAGGGGTCCACAGAAATCAAAAGGTTAAGAATCACTGTTTAAAGGTGAGGAATTGGAGCTTAGGAATGTCAGAAATTGTAATACAATTCGTCACAGGGCAACGTTTACCACTTTCTACACTTACATATGGTCCCAACTTTAGCTGCTCCTACTCAGTTACTGGAATCCTGGACAGTGCCTGGCTTGCCCGATAAAAGCCCCACTACAATCACATAACAGGCCTTGCTTCACATGTACTTTGTGATAGAACGTGCAGAGCAAGTCATTCGTATTCTCAGCACTTATTTAAGATCTCTGGCACTAAGACTTATAGTACACTGTCATGTCCATTGTTTTTTGCTGGACGGTTGTGTCTGATGTTCAACAATTTACCCTATTTCCTGAACTTTTTCTGTTATGGTCAATCTGTCAGATTTAACTAACTAAAACTACTTGCTCAGTTGCAGTGATACAGCCTAAGCCACAAACAACCTTTTAGGCCCCCCCAACCTTAGCATTGGAGCACTCTGCTTCCAGCAAAGAATTTTGAGCAATAGAAATAATGCAAGCACCTATTCCCATAGGTCCTATGGGAATAGGTGCTTGCTTCCAGAAAAGAATTTTGAGCAATAGAAATAATGCAAGCACCTATTCCCATAGGACCTATGGGAATAGGTGCTTGCATTATTTCTATTGCTCAAAATTCTTTGCTGGAAGCAGAGTGCTCCAATGCTAAGGTTTTGGCCAGGACAAAATGTAATCACAAAGCTTTGTAGTCTTGATTACTGCATGTCTAACTCTAGAGCTCAACAGTCTTAAACACTGAAAGCACACATACAGCAGGCAGCTAAAAACAACATGCAGGAATACATTATTTTGAAGATTTGTTTATTTGGAAGGGGAGAAGAAAAACCAATGAAATGAAAAAAATAAAGTTAAGGATGGGTCACATGATAAGACATCTCCCGGATAACTGAAATTACAGTTTATTTTCATAGATTTTTATACAAATTTGTACACGTCTCCAGAATGTGTAAATGCGGACTACTGAACTGTACTCCCATAACAGGAAGTCAGAAATGGGAAGAGGGTAAAATTCAGCTTTTAACCAAAGCAATTCCACTCACAGAGGAAAGGTGCAAGTGAAACTAGTAGCAAGTTGGCCGTCACTGTGCCACGACAGTAGGGGAGCACACAGTTTGAAATTAAGCATGAAGCCCCGACACTTTCAGCTCATACTAAAGGCACGCTCCTATACTTTCCTAGTCAGGACACAACTGGATGTCTGAGGGTTAAGGCCTGCCAAATCTGCCTCCACCTGATGGTTACTGCTGCAGCCTACAGTTTTTTTCATCTAGCAAAACAAGATTCTTAATAGCAGGGACTGAGGCTTCCTAAAAACTGTACACCTCGGCCTCTTCCAAGAGATGACCTTAATACTATGCACTAGGTAGTGATTCTGGAACACCTAAAGCAAGGACTGGTGAGGCCCTCTTAGCCAACAGCAAATTAAACCCAAATAACCCAAAATCTATGCTTCTCAACATGGATGTTGCAAAACAAGCATCAGTCCAAGGTAGAGCGAAATTCTCCTCTGGGACTGCACAACAGGTTTGCTATGCAGCACAACTGACTCTGAATGCACATTTCCCAAAAAGTAGTAACAAAGTAGAACTCCTAAGAAATTAATGCAATGACTCCCCTAACTATTGCTGGGAGAACAGCAGACAAAGCTTTGCCAAATTAAAGGAGTCAAGCAAATTGTTACAAGGATCACACAAGCAAAATTGCCCCTCTTTACCTCCTATACTCCCCTCTTCACATGTAGGAGTTACGCAGGACTGCTCAATGTCATTAAGCGAGACTTTCAGTGTAAGCCTTTTAAGAAATTTACTTTCCAATAATGAATGGTTTGTAAGGACGAACCATCCCTTGGTCGAGGGCAGACCACACTAATACCATAGGCTTCAGAGTACATACATACCATCAAGAACATCCTAAGCCAACAAAGTCATGCTTCATTATCAGCCAAACTAATCGCAGTATGTGCTCCGTAGCAGCAAATTAGCGTCAGACTTGGATGACAGACTAAAAGGAACCTTTAATGACTCTTCCCTATCACAGTACAGTTTGGCAAGCCCCTTCTTAATAAATAGAATCTGCATTACAACAGGTTTCAGAAGAAATATGGGCAGAGGGCTGAAAAGTGACACTAAAAACATGAAGTGAGACCCTATCTTTAAGAGGATACTTTAAGTTTATTTATTTAGGTAATGATTCAGACTTCATATAAATTGCAACAGGCTATGGTAAGACTAGGGAGGCAGTCTACACTGCTTCTCCAGAAATCCTTTCATGTGCCCATATACCGCTTTCTACCATCTTACCCACATCAGAACTGCAAAGTCCTTTTAAAACCAACCCCAAAAGCAGTACAGAATGCATGCTTTGTAATTTTCACTAAAGAGAAGGCTCTATGTCACACTGGATAACAGCGTGCAGGCACTCCCCAAAAATGGGCCTTTTATTTCTTTAAAATTCTGCACTTCCCTCTTAATAAAACGTCAAAAATGTTTTCAGTTCGGTCAATACTTTAAAGGCTGCAGCAGCATGCAAGAGAAACAAATGGGTTTTGTTTAAAATTAAGAAAGGTCTCCCGGAGGTGTTAATTTTGAGTATTCTGTATTTCATTTTTTCTCATCTTTGACTGAAGATTGTTTCTGCTCTCCAAATGTTCAGGAAAAGCAACAGGCTAAGAGAAAGTGGAACTTCTTTGGAAAGGTGTCACTCTGGGAACCCTTCGCCATCTTCTCCATCAACCGCTAAAGCAGCATACTTGCTTGCATGGCTGAACTTCTGCAAGAAAAAAAAAATAATGGCCAGTCAGCTTAGATAACTCAAATCTTTCCCGCTAATATAAAAACCCTGCTTCTGACCAGAATAAATCCGTCTGAGGTGAAGCACTTACTTTTGACAGATCAATGCAATTAAGATGACCCAGTCGGGTTGCACATATTTTCACAAAGGAAGAGACAATCCCACAAAATTAGAACTACAGCAAGACTGGTAAAAGCATCTAGAACCTTAGCTTGTATGCCCATGAAATAAGTTCACAGAACTAAGATGTAATAAAATCCATTCTTACTAATGATTTCAGTGCAGACAATTGAGACTCACAACTTTACAGAAATACATCAGTTAAAATGGCATCAACTCCAGCACCTTCTATTCCCCCACACCCAGCCACCAGCTTCAGTATACGTAATCTAAAACTTCAACATGCATAGTTTAACTCATTGCTAAGAAAGTAATGGTTAATGATTGATTGGTGTAAACTTGAGAATTACTAGCCTGCTTCTCTTATGTTATCTTGAAGCTGTTATGTTGCAGGTCATCAGAATTATCAAGTCAGGCGACTTGACATCTAATTTGGTATTCAGCTTATTTTAAAGAACATTACTCAGCAACTCTACTAGCATAAGGGAACAGCACATCAGCCTGTTGGCAATGCAGGATAACGCTAACATTCCCACACTCCGGTATTGATAGACTAATCCTGAAAATACAGCCATGAATAGACCATACCTCTCCAGGCACATCCTGCAGTCTCTTTGGCTCAGCTGATGGTCCAAAGTCTTGTTCGTTCATGCATTCATTCCTGTAAAAATAAAATAAAAACTCATGTATATTACTAAAGATACATGTAACTGCAATCTACACAATTAGTCAAAGTGCACAATCTTGAAACCAACCTACAATCCTTGACGTCCGTGCTTTACTGAACCCCACTTCAATTCATTCATTAGGAGTTTGCCAGTGGGTTCTGGTAAACTGAGCCTCAATCCTATGTGCTCATTTGAGTGATCTAATCTCAAAACGCCAGTGCCCCTTTTAAATGGATTATTGAATCTTAACTCTAACAGCACATAATGTCTTGCTTTAACCAGAGGGTGGGATATTTGCCTTCACGTAAACTACTTATGATAATTAAAACCACCAAGTCAAGAGGGCTTTAGTAAGAACTGGTCATCACACGAGAAGGGCTTGGTTCTTTCCAATAGCCTGGAGTTTCAGCCCAACAGCAAAGTTGGGCAAATGGATGCCCTTTAAAGCAGTGTGGCAGCACACAACGGGAGCTATTATCAGCTAAGGAGTTCTGGGAACAGACAGGCTCGGTGGTTAAAGATGACTGAAGCAGGGACCAACCTGCGATTAGGAGACAGGCACCAGAGAAAAGTGCTGGCTACACAGTGGAGGGGTGGGGTTGTGGGGGGAAGATTTGAGAACTGTGGATGAGATAAATGCACTACTTCAGGACGCTGCAGGAGGAGAAGTAAGCTAGCTGTGGGAGACGTTGCTGCCGCTTGTTCCGGTTGTTGTCCGTAAGGGAGCCAAAGGATCAAAGCGGTCTAGGTGTGACTTCAGCAAAAGGCGAGGCAGCCAGAAGCACCTTGGGGCGAGACAGCCCAACTCCTTGTTTTTTCAGCTCCTCGATTTGTTGTCTGTGTAAGAAACTGGCTCTATATATACTACAGCAAAATGAGGTATAGTGTGTATAGAGTCCAGGTGACCCCATAGGTAGGCAGATGTTAAAGTTAGACCGAACCTTACTCTGTATTTGTGGTAGAATGGTCGAGCAGTAAGAGGACAGTGTTAAGCATTTGATGTACACACAGTTCGCAAATTAATTCACACACTCAAGAACTGACTTTAGGCCAATTGTTTTTGTATAACAAATATACTGTTTTATTTTTAGAACCAAGCAAGCCTGGCACAGGTAAGCATTAAATACTTTTCAGTAAAAAGTTGCTGAATATAGAACAGTTTGAAAATGCAATAGACATCGTACTTTGTTTGATTTACAGGGGATGCAGTAGGCTGCAACACTAAGCTAATACAGTACATTGAAATGAATAGACTTTTTCAGTAAATTACAGGTAAGTTACTTTTTACGTTACTTTTCTAACTCAGTGCTGGATACCTAGATTCAGAAAAGGAGGTGGTGATGAACAGAGTGCCTGAATTAAGCAGACCACTCTTACCCAGTCCAAAGATCAGGGCTTGATCCATCACCGTTTTTTAGCTCACTGCACCATCCCAGCTCAGAACTTGGCTATATGCAAATTAGTCTGTTCCTGTCCCACCCCCTTTTTGAAGGATACCTAGATTCAGCACTGGGACATTTCCTGCAATCAGTTAAGTAAATATGTTTTAGTTATTTGTGCAATATTTAAAGAATATTTTTAAGTTTCAAATCTCCACACACAAAAACTTTTTGGAAGAAAATTGTCAATGTTATCCTTTACAGTAAAAACAGGTTATTGGTTCACAGGTAAGATATTCACTGCGGGAGTTAAGGTTCTGGGGTTAGACTCAGGGGGTCCCCCAGGGTCAGTGATGTACTCAGCGGCACTAGGGCGGCCGGGTGCGAAAATGGGGTCTCTGGTTGGTGGCTGCTGGCAAGCAGGCCATTGGGTTCGTGGGAGCAAAGCTCCTAGGGTTTAGGTCAGGGCAAATGGGGAAACAAAAAGTGCACCCTCAGCGGCACTTGGGCAGCCAGGTGCAGGGTGCTGTTGCGAGGTCAGGTGCCCTGTTTTCAATGGAGAACCTCAGGTTTGCAAAAGTACTGCAGGGTGGGACCACCACTTGGAGAGGTAAGTTTGGAAGTTAAGGGTTGGTCAGGCACAGTCAGTTTGGGCACACAAGGCCGTGGGGCATCGGGTGAAAGGGTGCCTTTTGAGGTAGGATCTTCTTACGAGTTCCGGGTCACGGTTAGGGGGGGGAAGGCCTTCTGGATTTAGGCTGCAGGCGTCGGCTGGAGGCAGGTCAGGGGCCGCCAGATCAGGATTGCAGGGGTGACCGCCTTGTGGTATCTTTCCACTCTAGCTCGGGCTGGGTTCGGCAGGTGCAGAGTGGGCTGGATTTGTGGTTTCCATCTGCTGCCAGAGGTTGCAGTTTAACAAATCCAGTGTTCACAGGAGAAGCAGTCTTTAGAAGTGAAAGCAGGCGGGTCCTCTGGGGTTTCTGAGGTTGCTGGCTGAAGGACACACCGGGATTTCGCATGAGCAGGTTTGAGGGGAGACAGGCAGGTAGGGCTGGGGCCAAGTCAGTGGGCGTCTTCCTCTTGTTAGCTGGCTGCACGGCTGTTCGGTACTTCTTTTCTTCTTGTTGTCAGGATGGATCTGAGGAAGCAAGGTTCAGGGTGCCCCCTAAATACTAGATTTAGGCGGGTTCCAGGTAGGTAAAGGGCAGGGACCAGGCAGATTCGCCAGTGAGAATGACCCTACAATACAATACAAAACGATATAGACGGTGTTTCCTAAGCTGTTTGTCGCCAGCCGGATTTTTTGTGAGTGGTGAAAGTTCAAGCAAGATTCTGTATTTATCTTCTCACTTTTACTGTGCCTCAAAGACAGAGGTTTAATGTCACACTATATCTTCTGACAGTGTGACCTATAATTTTTTACGGTGGTTGGTGATTACAAATTCCTCAAACTTTTCAGTCAGAGAAAGTAAAGTGAATTGTGACAATCTTGCCTGAAAGGCTACAGGATGTATTTTTTGTAACACCAAAATATATGTGCCTGTAAATGAATTTTATGCATTCGGCAGTTAGGAAAAAAAACCTGTTTTTGTAATTCTGAAGTGTGATGGAAGCAAAGATTTTAATAGGATCAAAACAGACAATTTACTTTGTGATGCACACATGATAAATGCTCACGGATTTAATGACCATCTCACTGCAGAATATACTGTCTTTACAGGACAGTGCTCTACCACATAATGCTTTAGTTGCATTAAAAACCGCCCTCCTTATGTCCATGAAAGCTTGGCATAGGATGACAAACATAATCTGAACTGTAAATTTTGTTTGACTAATCACATGTATTTTTTAACAACATTGTTTTGCATAGTTATGTGTGTTTTATAAAGTGGCTTCATAAATGTTGGAGAGGAGCAGTTTCTTGCTAAGTGCTGATATTAAACTGCACAAACGCAGATTCCTTGCTACAGATGCCCACCACATACATGTAGTTCCTGAAGACAGCTCTAGGCAGCAGAGTTGGTCTTCTATATTAGGCGTCCTTATAACGGCTGCATTTGAGTCCTTGTTAGCGACTGGATTCATTTAGCTTAAGCCAGTCTTCCAGAAGTGTTGCACAAATGTTTCAGAACGAGGTGCACTGGCTAGCATTGCAAAAAGTTAGCAGAAGCGATGGCAGAGGCACGGAGTGACACTGGGATCTGTCAATGTGATGCCTCTTGAGTGTTTGCACATTTACAAACAAGCTGCATCATGGGAGTGCATCCATGGAAGAATGCTCATCAGTCACGTGGCCTAAGTTTTAATGCCTTTATTTGTTTTACTGCTGACATGATTTTTTTAGTGTTATTTGACTTGTAATGACGCATATGGAAAGAGTTAGCATTCTCGGACTTAGAAGTGCTAGTGTACATTTGGGGAGTGTGTGAATGTAGTGTGGCATACACAACAAATGTTTTGATGTTGTACAAGTATGGTAGAGGCTGCTCATATAGTGTTGCTATGATCATGTGACTGTGCATATGTGTGGAGTGAAGCAAAGGGGAGTGAGATGGTTCTGCTGATGGTTGTGCATGCCATATGCCATCCAGTGGTTGATCTGGACTAGTTTTTGATTGGGTTGCTCCTGAGTTTTGAAGTGTCAAACCTTTGTGGTAATGGCAAGTAGTGTCTGTTCATTATGGGGCCATTTTGGATAGAGCATGGTCTTCCTGAATTCCATGTGGTTTTGGATGGTTCCTGTCTTTGCTTCTTTTAGTGAGGGATAGATTCCACTAACATTTTCTTTTTTTGTTTGTATAGTGGATCTTTTTAGCAGATTATAAGCAATGGTGGCTCTGGAGGAGCTCAGCTCATCCCAGGTCTTGGCTGCCAGGTGGAAGATGGACCTTCCACCCACTCTGTTCCTGGAGAAGCGGGGGCGGCGGCTAGGGAGAGGTTGACTGATCATAGGTTTCTCTCAGCTGCTTGTAAGGAGAGGCAGTTGCTTGAGGTATTGAGGTAGGATGTTGGACGGCCTTGTATGCGTGAAGGAGCAGCTTGAAAGTTACCCTTTCGGCGATGTGTTTGTGCAGTGGGTTATCAAGAATTAGTCTGGTTGTGGCATTCTGCACGGTCTGTAGTTTGGGGAGTTTCTTGTTGATTCGTTGCTGTAGTCCAATCAGCTAGTGATGTGTGAGAAAGTGGCAGTATATATATGTTGGACCAGAATAAGGTACAGTGTTTATTGAGTCCACCAACCCCAGAGGTATAACTGAGGTTAAAGCCACGTGTGACCTTACTCTCTAAAGTGGTAGCTTGGTCGAGCAGTAAGAGTACCAGAGGACAGTGTAAAGGATTTGTTGTGCACACTCAGTCATCAAAAGGTTTCACAAACTCAAAGACTGAACTCCAGGGAAATTGTTTTTATATCAAAAGATATAGTTGTTTTATTTTTATAACCAACAGGTATAACAATATACTTTTCTCAGTGATGAGTAATCTCAGGTTATTGCTTTGCAGAAAGGCAGTGACTTTGTAAACACAATAGGTACAGGGGTTGCAATAGGCAACACAATTCTACACACAATTTAGCATTGAGCTCAATGGGTTTTTCTACACAATTACAGTTGATTACTTTGTAGATTACTTTTGTAAGTCCAAGACTGGATCCTAGATTCAGTCCTGGGGTATAAGCTGGAAACAGTTTAGTAAACACGTTTTGGTTATTGCAATGATTTTCAAGGAATACAAAGGTATTTCAAAAGTTCACACTTAGAAACTTTTCAGTGAAAATCTGGCAATGTTATCCAATGGGAGAAAATTCAGGTTACAGGTAAAGTATGTTCTCGTTACTTTTGTAATCCAGTACTGGGCTCCTAGGTCCAGCACTGGGATCTCTACATAAGACAGGTAAGTAATTACGTTTCAGTAATTAGTATGATTTTTAACGAATATTTCAAGTTTTCAAAAGTAGACACTGAAGAAATTTCATAGAAAAGCAGACAATGGATTCCTATGGAGAAAATTCAGGTTACTAGTAAACCCGGTTCGGATTACATGTGCTGTTCAGTACTGGGCTACAAGGTACAGTACTGGCTTCTCTCCTAATCAAAGGTGAGTACTTTGGAATTCGGTGATTTTATAGGAATATTTTAAGTTTTCAAAACGTCACACTTAGAAGATTTTTTGAGTCAAACCAGTCAATGTAATCCAATGGCAGGTAAGTGAGTTACCGGTTTCTAGGTGAGTACTCAACTGGCGAAGTTAAGGTTCTGGGCATGGACTCTGGGGTCCCCCAGGGTCAGGTAGGTACAGTTGGTTCACCCTCAGAGGCACAGGGGCGGCCTGGTGCAGAGGTAGTTAGGCCCAATGTTAACCAATGAGGGGCAGGCGGCCTTCGGCTGTGGGAGCTGGGCTCCTGGTCACTTGGTCAGGGCAAATGGGGAAGTAGGATAGGGCAAAGGTTGCACTGCCAGAGACTCTCTGGCGGCTGGGTGAGGGGTGTTTTTGAGCAGTCGGGCTCTCAAGGTAAAAAGGGAACAAAGGCTGCAGACTCGGGGACGGTGATTCTTCAGGTGCGACCACCACTTCGGGAGGTCAGTTGGGATCCTGGAGAAGAGGTAGGTACCCCAAAGGGAGCCGCAGGGCACTGGGTGTAGGGGTGTCTTTGGGTGTCGGGAAATCTTACCCTCAGCTGGTCGTGGTTGGAGGGGTCCCTGGTACTGAGGCTGCAGGCGTCATCTGGTTCGTCGAGGAGGGTCTTTGGGCACTGGACTTCGGGTCCTAGTCGCCGGGGGGACATCCTCGTGGTCTTGGATCACTCGGGCACAGGCCGGGCTCAGCAGGTGCAGAGTGGGCAGGTCTTGAGCTTCCTGGCTGGCACCAGGGGTTGGTTGCTAATCAGAGCCTCTGCCTATGGGAGTCCCAGTTTTTAAGAGGGTCAAGGCAGGCACGTCCTCCGGGTGTCCCAAGGTGGCTGTCCACAGGAGTCGCCGGGATTAAGCAGGAGCAGGTTCCAGCATCAACAGGCCGGTAGGGCTGGGGCCAAGTCAGTTGTTGTCGTCCTGTTAGCAGCTGCACGGCGGGTGTTCTTCTTGATCTTCTTTCTTCTTTTCGTATCATGATCTCCGGAAGGAAGGTTCAGGGAGCCCCTAAATACTGTCATGTTATGTTAAAATGGGATTTCTATAGCGCTCAGCTACTCCGAGGAGTGTCCCGGCGCTTCAAACCCAATGTGGAAACAGGAACAGGCGGCAAATGGCAAGTACTACTGAACAAACAGCCAGGACTTCAAATCCTTCCTGAAAGCTAACAGGTTGACGAACAAGTTACTTACCTTCGGTAACGATATATCTGTAAGAAACAGTAGTTAGTATTAGATTCCTTACCTTAGAATATCCCCAGGCGTCAGTCTGGATCCGGAAACTTTTGCGTAGCAGTACCCCTGCGCGTCTGTAGGCGTCGTCTGCAGGCGTCCCCTGCGGCTCCGCGTCAGTCGTCGGCGTCGTGATGAAGTCGCTGGAGTATATAGACGCCGCCTCCGCGCGCTGACGTCAGTTCTTTGCACACAGCTTTTCCGCGCCAGAACACGCAGAGCCATGGAAGAACCAACACTGGTGCCATGCGAAACTAGGGCCCTGAAGGGGATGACCTTAACCCTATGTATCAGTTCGCAGAACGGGGAGGATGGGCGGGGCGGTAAGGAATCTAATACTAACTACTGTTTCTTACAGATATATCGTTACCGAAGGTAAGTAACTTGTTCATCTGAAAGAAACAGGTTAGTATTAGATTCCTTACCTTAGAATAGATACCCCAGCAATACCAACCCCGGTGGTGGGTCTGCGAACCAATACAGCTTACACCAGAAAGTCCTGGAGGACAGAACGGCCAAAAAAGCCATCCCTCCGGACTGGACTGTCCAGGCAGTAGTGCCTCGCAAACGTGTGCAGCGAGGCCCACGTAGCCGCCTGACAAATGTCCTGCAAGGGGACTCCCCGGCCCAGGGCAGTAGTAGCCGCCGTGGCCCGAGTGGAATGGGCTCTCAGCCCAACAGGAGGCTCCTTCCGAGCCAAAGAGTAGCACGCTTTGATGCACAGGACGACCCACCGAGAGATGGTTCGTTTATGTACCACCCTTCCCTTCTTCGCACCCACGTAGCCAACAAACAGTTGGTCATCCACCCGGAACTGGCGTGTGCGATCCATATAAAATGAAAGCGCACGTTTTGGGTCCAGACGATGGAGCCGCTCTTCATCCTTTGAGGGATGCGGAGGCGGGAAGAAGGAGGGTAAGGTGATGGACTGCCCGATGTGAAAAGCAGAAACTACTTTGGGCAGGAAAGAAGGTCTAGTTCTCAGAACCACCTTGTCTGGATGAATGGACATGAAAGGAGGTTTGACAGAAAGAGCCTGGAGCTCACTCACTCTCCTGGCAGAGGTGATGGCAACCAGGAAGGCCGTCTTCAAAGTCAGGAGACGGAGAGGACAGGAATGAAGCGGCTCAAAGGGAGCGCACATCAAGAAAGTCAGAACCAGATTCAAGTCCCACTGAGGCATCACGAACGGAACAGGTGGATACATGTGCGTGATGCCCTTCAAGAATCTCGTTACAATAGGGGACCTGAACAAAGAAGGTTGATCAGGCAGCCTTAGAAAGGCCGAAAGGGCAGAAAGGTAGCCCTTGATAGTGCCCAGAGCAGAGCCCTGCTGGGCAAGAGAGAGAAGAAAGAGGAGAACCTCGGAGAGAGGGGCAGAAAGAGGGTTCACAGCCTTTGCTGTGCACCATGCCACAAATCTGTTCCACCGGCAGGCGTATACCGACTTTGTGGAGGGACGCCTGGCTGCCAGAATCACATCACAAACTTCAGGAGGCAAGTCAAATGGCCTCAACTGTCGCCGCTCAATCTCCACGCATGGAGGTGGAGACTGGACAGGTTCGGGTGGAGGACCATCCCCTGCTGCTGCGACAGAAGGTCCTCCTGAAGGGGCAGGCGGATCGAGGGACCGACTGACATGCTGAGTAGCTCGGGATACCAGTACCTTCCAGCCCAGTCCGGAGGCACAAGGATAACTTGGGCCCGGTCGCGCCTGATCTTCAGCACTCTGGGCAGAAGTGGTATAGGCGGAAAGGCGTACAACAGACGGCAGCTCCACTCGCGCCGAAAGGCGTCGCCGTGCGAGTGCCGTCTTGGAAACTCCAACGCGCAGAACTGATGACATTGCGCGTTCTCTTCTGTGGCGAATAGATCTAACCAAGGCTCTCCCCATTGCAGAAAGAGGCCTCTCGCCACGTCCGAGTTCAGACGCCATTCGTGATCCACCGAGCACCGACGGCTGAGTTAGTCCGCCCTGGCGTTCAGAGAACCTGCCAGGTGTTGAACCGTCAGAGTCACGCTCTGATGTTCCAGCCATTGCCAGAGACGCAGCGCCTCCTGGCAAAGGGTCCACGACCCCACTCCGCCCTGCTTGTTGCAGTACCACATGGCGGTGGTGTTGTCCGTGAACACCTGCACTACACTCCCGTTGACAAAGGGGAAGAATGCCTTCAGTGCTAGGCGAATCGCCCGCAGCTCCAACATGTTGATATGGAGCCGGGACTCCGCCGGAGACCAGATGCCTCTGATCTCCGCCTCTCCAAAGTGGCCTCCCCAGCCCTGGAGGGACGCGTCCGTCACAACTACGTGCTCCGGTTGGGGAAGGGAAAGGGATCTGCCTCTGACCCAATCGCGGTCCGTAAGCCACCACTGCAGTTGTCTCGCAGTGCCCTCCGAGATCAAGACATGGTCGGACAAGTTGCCCTGATGCTGGGCCCACTGAAACTTCAGGTCCCACTGCAGAGCCCGCATCCGCCACCGGGCGTGATGCACCAGAAGGATGCAGGAAGCCATCAGCCCCAGCAGCCGCAGCGTCAACCTGACCGAAACCCGGGATAGCGGCTGAAAGATGGGAATCAAGGCCTGTATATCCCGGACTCGCCGTTCCGGAGGATAAACCCGAAACTGCGCCGAGTCGAGAACCGCTCCGATGAAAAGGAGCTTTTGAGAGGGACACAGGTGTGATTTCGGCACATTGATGGAAAACCCCAGCTCGTGCAGGAGGTCTGCAGTCATCTGAAGGTGGTGGACGACTGTCTGGGGCGAGCCCGCCTTCAACAACATATCGTCCAGGTAGGGGAAGACTGAAACCCCAAGCCTGCGCAGATGAGCCGCGACCACCGCCATCACCTTTGTGAACGCCCGTGGGGCGCTGGTAAGGCCGAAGGGGAGCACGATAAACTGAAAGTGCTCGTGGCCTACCGTGAACCGTAGGTAACGCCGGTGGGCCGGCAGGACGGGGATGTGAAAATATGCATCCTGCAAGTCCAACGCTACCATCCAGTTTTGCTGGTCTAGAGCAGCCAAGACCTGAGCCAAAGTCAACATCTTGAACTTCTCCTTCCGGAGGAAGCCGTTGACGTTCCGTAGATCCAAGATAGGACGTAGGCCCCCATTGTCCTTCTTGGGCACCAGAAAGTAGTGGGAATAACAACCACACCCTACTTCTGGCCCAGGAACGCGCTGGATGGCCCCCTTGGCCAAGAGGGCCGTAACTTCCTTCTGCAGAAGTGTCAAGTGGTCCCCCGACACACGGTGGTTCTGTGGTGGCATGGCTGGAGGAGTGGTCTCGAAGGGGAGGGAGTAGCCCCTTCGGACGAGCTGCAGCACCCACCTGTCCGATGTGATAGTGCGCCAGCGGGAGAGGTGATGGCGAACCCTGCCACCCACTGGCGTCACATGGGCCTGAAAGCACGGACTAGGAGGATTTAGAGGCCGATGCTGCGGGGGGAGGTGTGGTCTGACCTCGCCGTTTTCCCCGACCGCCTCCACGGTTGCCACCGCGTTGAGAAGTGTTCTGCGGCGCATGGCTGGCAGCACGTGTGAGACTGCCCCTTCCTTGGCCACGAAAGGAGCGAAACGAACCCGTTTGCTGGCGCTGGGTCGAGAGACCCAAGGACTTGGCCGTGACCCTGGAGTCCTTGAAGCGTTCCAGCGCGTGGTCCGCCTTGTCGCCAAACAGGCGACTGCCATCGAACGGCATGTCCATCAAGGTATTTTGGACATCTGCCGAAAAGTTGGCGGATCTCAGCCAGGCGTGGCGACGAATCGCCACCGTCGTGGACATCGCTCTGCCCAGCGAGTCGGTCGTATCAAGACCACACCTGATGGAGTATCTTGCTGCATCTCGGCCTTCAATCATAGCCTTGCCGAGCTTTGCTCGCACCTCCTGCGGGCATTCAGGCAGCAACTCCGCGACCGTATCCCACAGAGAGTGGGTGTAGCGGCCCAAGAGGCATGCGGTGTTGCAAGACCGCAGTCCCAAACTCAGGGACGAGAAGACCTTCTTACCATACTGGTCGTACCTCTTAGATTCCCGGTCGGGCGGGGCTGACGGGAATGCGGTCTGGGAAGTCGAGGCCTGGATCACCAGACTCTCAGGGGTGGGATCGGTGGACAGGAACTTTGGGTCGTCCGGACACGGACGGTGGCGTCTGGCCACGTTCCTATCAACAGGCGAACCTGATGCGGGCCTGGACCACGTGCCCAAAAGAACGTCTGTCAAGGCTTCGTTGAACGGCAGCAGTGGCTCCTGTGGGCATGACTGCGGTTTTAAGACCTCAGTGAGGATGTTAGGCCTCACGACCGCGACGGGGAGCTCAAGGTGCAAGGCCTTGGCAGCCCTCATCAACACCACTGAATAAGCAGCCCCAGCCTCCGAAGCCACAGTAGGAGGCGCGACAAAACCAGGGTTAGGAGAGTCGTCCAGACCACTGGCGTCACCCAAATCACCTGTCCAGTCCACATTGTACTGACACTCGCGTGACAGAGGGTCCTCAGACCCCTCCCAAACCTCTCCGTATTCTACATCTTCCCCATATTCGGAGTCAACAATGTAGACCGGCTCCTCGGGGTCCACAGGCCCCATCGGCGTCGGACTCGGCGTCGGACGACGCCGGTCCGACTCCGCGTCCGGAGTCGGAGAGGTAATGGGGACGGCGCCGCCCGGAGCCGGCGCCCGAGCACCGGCGCCGCGCGGGGGCGGCGTCGGGGGCAACCCCGATGGAATCGGCGCCGGAGAGGCCGGTAGACCAGTCGGCGTCGACCCTGAGGGTCCCAGCGGCGCCGGGGCCGCCGGCGGCGTCGGAGCCGGAGCACCCGACGGCGTCGAGGCAGGGGCACCCGAACCGCTAGGACCCCCGGACGGGAGCACAGGGCCCGAAGGCGCCGTAGGCCCCGTCGGAGGAGACAGTGCCCTCATGGCCATGAGGAACTCCTCTATCTCCTCACGCGACGCGCCTTGCCCAGGGACCGTAGGGTATGGAGCAGGCCGCGCCGGCGACCCACGCGGAGCAGCGGCCACCCGAACCCCCGGCCACATCGCGCGAGCGTCGGGTGGGAGTCGGGGGTACGATGACGACGCCCCGACTTCTTTTGTCTCCTACCTGAGGAACCAGAGGAATGGTGACGACTTCCGGAGCGCTCGTGATGGCTCCGCGACCACTCCCTCGACCGCTCCCTCGACCTCCGGCCGGACCGGGACCGCTCTCGACGTGGGGCCGACACCCTCAGCTCGAGTAGCTTGCGGGACCGCTCCCGCCTAGCTTTACTCGTCAGGGCCCGGCAATCGACAGTCGTCCACGGCGTGGTCGGGGCCCAGACACCGAAGGCAGAGTCGGTGATGATCCGTGACCGACATCGTGCGGTCACAGTCGTCACAGTTCTTAAAACCGGGCATCCTACCAGCACCGTAACAAGAATCAAAGATTCACAAAAAAACTTTGGTCAAAAGACCGGAGTACTGCACTTCTCGGATCTGCGCTAACTGGCGCGGAAAAAAGAAGAACTGACGTCAGCGCGCGGAGGCGGCGTCTATATACTCCAGCGATGTCATCACGGCGCACGACGCCGACGACGGACGCGGAGCCGCAAGGGACGCCTGCAGACGACGCCTACCGACGTGCAGGGGTACTGCTACGCAAAAGTTTCCGGATCCAGACTGACGCCTGGGGATATTCTAAGGTAAGGAATCTAATACTAACCTGTTTCTTTCAGATATTCCTTCTCAAGGAAACTGGCAAAGCATTCCAAAGTTGGGGCGCCAAACGTCGGAAAGAGCGACCTCCAATGCGTGTTCGTCTAATGCCCGGGACAGACGCCAAGGCCAGCGAAGCGGACCTCAGCGATCTGGATGGCTGGTAGAAAGCTAGCCGTTTCCTGATGTATTTGGCCCCGGAATCATGGAGCGCTTTGAAAGCAAGCGTAAGCGCCTTGAAAACAATCCGTTTTCGGATTGGGAGCCAGTGAAGAGTTTTCAGAAGATCAGTAGCACTGGCTCTCCGATGGAGGCCAAAAATGGCTCGTGCAGCCGAATTTTGCACTATTTGCAAACGTGAAAGGAGATATTCCGGCAAGCCGAGATAAAGCACATTCGCATAATTCAAGCGAGAGCCTACTAAAGCCTGCACAGTAATTTTCCTGTGATCAAGAGAAAGCATAGGAAGACATTTCCTAAGCATTTTGAGAAGGCCAAAACATTTCCCTACTAGACCAAGAATCTGAGGCTTCAAGGTGAGGCCGTTGTCAATCTGCACACCAAGATTCTTGGCCGTGGATGAGGCAGCTGAAGGAGGAAACATGGCTGAAGGCCACCAAAACTGCCACCTAGGGTCAGATGGACAGCCAAAAAAGAGCACCTCAGATTTATCAGAGTTGCACTTGAGGCTATTGAGCTGGAACCAATCAAACACAGCCCCAAGACAGCTTCTGATAATCCCACCATCAAAGTTAGAGCCCTTCTTGCAGGTAAAAAGAAGCTGGGTGTCGTCCGCATATGAAACGATCTGGGCACCATACGACTCCGCCAGTGCCGCCAAGGGGGCCATATAGATGTTAAAAAGAGTAGGGCTCAAAATTGAGCCCTGAGGAACTCCTACCTCCAAAGGCGGCACCTCGGCAGAGAACGGAGGGGCCCAGACCGTTTGGCGGCAGTCCGCTAGAAAGGACTCAAACCAGCTAAACACCGCTCCCCGTAGCCCGATCTCCCTGAGTCTTAAAAGGAGACCGCCGTGGGGAACGGTGTCGAAGGCCGCCGACAGATTCAACATCACCAGCATCGCCTTACTCCCCAAATCAAGAACCTCCTTAATAGCCTCTGTTACTTCTAACAGCGCGGTCTCCGTGCTCATATTAGCACGAAAGCCCGACTGAGTGTCATGTAAGATGTTATTACTTTCAAGGAAGTTGGAGAGGGAAGACTGAATTTACTATATATACTGAATTTAGGGGTGTTACAGGTAGGGTAAGGACAGGGACCAATTGGTCCCTGTCCTGGGGTGAGTACACCCCCTAGCCTGCTCCTCTCCTGTGGGAGGGGGGCAGGAGCCTAGCTGGGATTGGGCAGGGCTCCCCATCTTCAAGATGGCCGGAGCCCGGGGTCGTGCTTCACCTCGTCTCCCCCACCTGATGGGTTGGGTTGGCACAGTCTGGCATCCCCCTTCCTGATGTAGTTTTTCCCGCCAGCGTGGGGGTTAGGACAGGTGGGGGCCAGTTGCTGGGTACAGCAAATGGTCTGGAGAAGCTCACAGAGGCGGCATGCCTATGAAGCTTCCCCCTGCCCATCCTGGGGGAGGAGACATAGCAACCCGCCCAGGATGTGCATTGTTGCAGGCCCAGGAGAGCGGGTGCTCTCCACCCAGGGGTCCAGCAACATGTCTGCTGTATGGCAGCCTCTGCAGCCACTCAGCCCAGACGTGGATTGTAGGTTAGGGTTTCAGAGGGCATCTCTAAGATGCCCTCTGGTGCATTTTACATTAAATCCCACACTGGCATCAGTGGGAGTTTAATGTGCTGAGATGTTTGGTACCAAACTTGTCAGTCTTCAGTGTAGCCATTATGGTGCTGTGGAGTTCGTAATGACAACCTCCCGGAACCATATACTCTTAATGGCATCACTGCACTTACAATGCCCAGGAATGGCTATGGGTACTGTAGGGGCACAGGGCTCATGCACCTGTGCCCACACCTCTGGCATAGGGCACCCAGCTAGAGGGGTGACTGAAGTATGCTAGGGCAGTGGGTTCTGTGGGCATGGCACACAGGGATGTGCACCATGTCGACTTGGTTTAGTTCTGTACTTAGGCACTCAGCCTGCAAAGGCAGTGTGTGGGTGCCAGGGTACAGGGCCCCTGAGGGTGGCACAATAAGAACTGCAGCCCTCAGGTGCCTTCTCTGGTCACCATGCCCTGGGTACCAATTACTAGGGGCTGACAGGTGGCTAGAGATGCCAATTGGGTTTCTAGTTTCCCCACAGTTTTAGGGAAGGAACACAGGCCCTGGGTACCTGGTTGGCAGGAACCCAGGGCACACTCAGTGAAAGCACATCAGCAGTTCAGAAAAAGTGGGGGCATACCAAGGCAAGAAAGATGGCACTTTCTCACATGTAGGAAGCTGGCTCGGTATATACTATACCAAAGTGAGGTATAGTGTGCAGAGGCCACTGGAACCCCAAAGGTATGCAGAGGTAAAGTTAGAGAGCACCTCACTCTCCATTTGTGTTAGTGTGGTCGAGCAGGAAGGCAGTATCAGGGGACAGTGTTAAGCATTTGTTGTACACACTCATTCAGCAGAATTCACACACTCAGACTGAACTTCAGACCAATTGTTTTTGTATAAAAATATTCTTTTAGGTTATTTTCTAGAACCACGCAAGCCTGGCACAGATAAGTGATAAGTACTTTGCAGTAAATATACAATTGTAATACAGTTTGGATTTGTAATAGTATATGCACTTTGTTTTGACTAGACAGTATGGTATCGGAGAAATACAACACTTTGTAAATACAGCACATAGACTTGAATAGGTTTTTCAGTAAAATTACAGGTAATTTACTTTTGAGATTACTTTTCTTACTCAGATTAGTAGATCTGGATACTACTATGGGACATTTCCTGTAAACAGGCAAGTAAAATCGTTTTTGTTAGTGCAATTTTAAAGAATTTCTTTAGGTTTTCAAACTCCACACTTAGAAACTTTTCCAAGAAAAACAGTCAATGTTATCCAATAGAGGAAAATAGTGTTATCAGTTTAAAGTTAAGTATTTGGTAGCGGACGTTGAGGTTCTGGGTGTAGACTCAGGGGCCCCCAGGGTCAAGGATACACTTTTGTTACACCCTCAGCGGCACTAGGGCGGCAGGGTGCTCTTTTGACGTAGGGCACGCTGTTTTCAATAGGGAACTTTCGGTTTTCAAAGGCGCTGCAGGCTTGGGGACGAAGGTCTTCTGGGTGCGCCACCAGGGGTTGGTTAGGCTTCGTCTGTTTGGGCACCCAAGGCCGTGGGGCGTCGGGGTGCCTTTCAGCGACGGATCTTCTTACCAGCTCATGGTCATGGTTTATTTATTCTATTTATTTATTCAAAGTTTTATATAGCGCGAACAAGATCCTTACAGATATCAGAGCGCTTCACAATGACAGGGTAGGGGCAGTAGGAATGAACAGAGGTAATGGGAGCAATGTAGTAGTCACTAACATGAAAGGATAATAATAACATACATAAAACATATCAATATACAGTCAGGTAAACAAGTAATATAAGACGGCATAAGTCATTGATCCCACTACAGAGGTGTTCAGGTACACTTTGGGTGTGTGGAAGGCTTATAACAGTGTTTTAGTATAGAGAGAGCACTGAGTGGGGGCAGCGGGAGGATGAATCAGTGACCCAACGTGTATCATATATTGGTCGGTAGTAAGAAAGTAGCGTAATAGTGGTTGGGAGGACCTTCCAGATTTAGGCTGCAGGCAGGTCAGGGGTCGCCAGATCTCGGGTCAGGATTGCCAGGGCGATCTCCTCGTGGTGTTTGCCCACCCGAGCTCGGGCCGTGGACGGCAGGTGCAGAGTGGGGCGGATTTCGCTGTGTCCGACCGGAGCCAGAGGTTGCAGATTAACAAATCCGGTGTTCACCGGAGACAAAGTGTTTGGGGTTGAAGGCAGGCAGGTCCTCCAGGGTTTTTTAAGTTGCTGGTTGCAGGACACCGGGATTTCGCAGGAGCAGGTTTGAGGTGGAGACAGGCCGGTAGTGCTGGGGCCAAGTCAGTGGGCACCTTCTTGTTAGCTGCTGCACGGCAGTTCGGTCCTTCTTGTAGTTTCTTGTGTGAGGAAACAAGGTTCAGCGGTGCCCCCAAATTCTAGATTTAGGGGTGTTACAGGTAGGTAAAAGGTAGGGACCAATGGGTCCCTTCCCTGGGGTGGGTACACACCCTATTATGCCACCCGCCAGTGGGAGGGGGGCATGAGCCTGTCCCTGGTTGGCTGAGTCCCACCATCTGCAAGATGGCGTGGACTGAGAGTTGTGCTTCACCTCGCCTCCCCCACCTGAGGGGCGGAGTTGGCAGAGGTGGGCACACCTCTCATCCTCACTTGTTTTTATCTCAGCTTCTCCTGCCTCAGTGGAGGTCAGAACCAGTGGGGACCAGTTGCTGAGAGCAGCAAGTGGCCTGGGGAAGCTCACAAAGGCGGCAAGCCCATGAAGCTTCCCCTTCATGAACCCTGCCCATCCTGGTGGAGGAGGCTTCGCACCTTGTCCCAGGATGTGCATTGTTTCAGGTCCCAGAGAGTAGCACGCTCTCCACCCAGTGGTCCAGAAACTGGTCTGGTGGTGGCAGCTGAAAGCAGCCACTCGCCTGGTTACTAGTGGTAGCTTAGTTTTCAGGGGGCATCTCTAAGATGCCCTCTGTGTGCATTTTTCATTAAATCCCACACTGGCATCAGTGTGGGTTTAATGTGCTGAGACGTTTGATACCAAACTTCAGTTTTCAGTGTAGCCCTTATGGTGCTGTGGAATCCGTAATGACAAACTCCCAGCACCATATACTTTTAATGGCAGCACTGCACTTACACTGTCTAAGACTGGACTTAGACACTGTAAGGGTACAGGGCCCATGCACCTGTACCTTCACCACTGGTATAGTGCATCCCAGCTGGAGGGGTGACTGACCTATGCCAGGGCAGTGGGTTGACTCTTTGTTCAGCACCAAAACACGCAGCCTGCAAAGGCAGTGTGCAAGTGTAATGGTACAGGACCTCTAAGGGTGGCACAATAAGTGCTGCAGCCCTTAGAGGCCTTCTCTGGTCACAGTGCCTTGGGTACCTGTGGTACCATTTACCAGGGGCTGACCTGTGGCCAGAGATGCCAATTGGGTTAAGGCTTCAATGCAGTTTTAGGGAAAGAACATAGGTCCTGGGTACCTGATTAGCAGGAGCCTAGGGCACACTCTGTCAAAGCCCATCAATTCAGCAAAAGGTGGGGCCAACCATGCAGAAAGAGGGCACTTTCTCACACTTGGTACTCCATTTACCTTGCTGGCAACAAATGCTCCATCCGCAGACAGGAAAGAAAATGGAAGAAAAATGTAATCCCCCAAAATAACTCATTTTACTTAAGTCTCTCCACATTACACGTAGAAAGCTGAAGACATCAGCAAAGCCAAGTACAGTACCAACACCATCAAAGAAAGTGCAACCATACTTGCCCGAAAACTAACACACTGATATTCAAGCCCTCACACTCATGTGTCTAGTTTGTGGCAATGAATTGCTCCAATGCCTCACATTGGCCTCAATGGCCTCTGTTGAGGTTTCCTACACAGGAATCACCTGAAGAAATATGACCACATCACCAGCACTGGTAGAACTTCGCTTGCTCCCCTTGTTGGCCAATATCATCTACAAAGCCAAACAGACAAGAATCCCCACATATCTAACTGATCTGCTCACCATCTTCAGCAGCTGTTGGTACACCTGACAGTACACTATCAGACTGAAGGGGAAGAAGTGGAAAAGGGAACAAGACAATAGGCCTTTTGACCACCCCAACCAGCTTTTAATTTAGAAAGAAATCTGAAGACATCTCTACATCCTGGCATTGAAACAATCCACATCGACTATTAGAACTCAGCTACCGGTACAAACACTTTTTGACCTTATCTTTGCTTTTAAGCCATGCAGTTCCAATGTCTTGTTTGTGCTATACAAACAAGTTACTTACTATAAAGCACTTTTGGTGGATACATTGTCAGAGGTGGAGCAAGTGGACATAATTCCACCTTAGGAGCTTCTTCAGCACAACAGACACTAATCTTTGCTCCAGTGCTTCCTTTGGCCTCACAGCCACAGGTTCCTTTTATGAAGCAGACACTAGACTACCAAAGTTGCTGGAGCTATACTAGCTCTACTCCACTGCGCAATGATGATGATGTTCCAGCGGGCTTCAGTTCCCCCTATTGCGCAGTTAGGCCCAGTGGACTGTTTGGGGCTCTGCCAGTGGGTTGTCCCTCGGTCCTGGGCATACCCTTTGTTCTGCCAGGAACCCTCCCAGTGCCTCCCATAGATGTGCTGAAGCCAGGGTCCTCTGCGGCTTCCCTTCCACCGACGCCACCACTGGCACCCCCACACCCTGGTGCTGCCCCCATCCTCCACCAACACTTACTCCCCCTAAAGACATGTTACTACCACTAGTCAAAACATTAAGGTCCATAGACTAATTGAGGAGAAATGATGCAAGGAGGATAGTGCTGGTTTCCCTCAATGATATTGTCAAACCATGAATAATATTTCAGATGAGATTCAGACTCATTGCAGATGCTCATGGGGCATACAAGACAGATGACAGCAGTGAAAAAGAACTACCACCGCCACCCACCTTCGAAACCAGCCTGCCTATACAAAATGCCAGTGGTCTGTATTATTGTAATATAAAATGGAAATTAAAGTGAAATACTACAACAGAGTGTGCTGTACTATGCTACATAATTTGCCATAACTTGCCACAGAATTTGATTAACCAGCAGCATAATTTGGAGCTACAAAGCCACAATTCCAATGGCCCTCCTAACAACTTGAGCTTTTTATACTCAATACTATCATCATCATTTTGGTCTTTATTTCGATCGATATTGATCACAAAAGATTACAGCAATTTCAAGTATTTAAAAAATATCAAGTTAGACGAAGTTTGGAAAAAAAGTAAAAAACAATACAGGTAGACAGTATTTAAAACATTCCAAAAGCATATTATAAAAAGGGGCAATTACAGTGTAATCCATTTAAAAAGAATCATCAGACAGTGCTTTGATTAGTATTTAGCTTAATACAACGATTGCGAATGTACCACATAGCTGTTAAAATTTTCCCCACTGCAAACACAATAGGGGGTGATAAATTTGTCTTGAGTATTCTGAAGGCTGGGAGATAGAGCCTAAAGCCAAGGTTTTTTAATAGTGGAACCAGCCAGTATTTCCTGGATCTTTGATATGCTTTGCAGAAAAATAAGACATGTGGATCATTTTCATGAGGATGTCGACAAGCTGGGCACTGTGTGGAGGACTGGGACTTCCCCCAACGATCCATGAAGGCCCCAAGGGGGAGAGTGCCGTAACGCCACTGCATAAATAATTTCCTTGTCAGGGCGGGGCTGATTCCATCAAGGACAGGCTCGGGGAGGTATGAGTCCTTGGACATAGTGAACAGGTTGGTTAAAGACCCCTCGTGTGTACTCTCAATCGAGGCAAGCAACTTTTGCTCATAGAACTCTCGACAAGAGTTTGCGTGGGGTCCTGCCACAAGCATTACCCGGGTCATGCCATAATTCCGGCCTACCTAAAGACTCACATGTATGTCCAATATATCTCAGCCAGGGTATCGAGGTAGCATTTGGTAGACGTAGAATCTCCATGAGTTCAACCCTGTAACTCAATAGTCCAGGGGAGCTCCAGATTCTGCGCCAAAAGGTTAAGGGTTTCAGCCCCAGTTCTTCACTAATGGATCTAAGACCCAAATCTAGTCTCAGCGGTAGAAGGGGGGTGCCAGGTGGTAGGGCTGCCAACTGCCATATAAAGTTGTTCTCACTTATCTGCAGTTTCTTGGTGACTGCATGGCCCCACAGTTCTCCGCCGTAGGTGACGGCCCCTCTTGCCTGCATTTTATAAATATGTATAAGGGGACCAAAAGGCTTAAAAGTCGACCTACTAGCCATCCTACAAATGCCACCCGATAGCTGGACCAGTTTCATGATGGCCTTGGTGCAATGTGAGTCCCAGGTCATATTCTGGTTGACGGTTAGCCCCAGATATTCAAAGGTAAGGACCCTCTCCAGTCTCAGCGGCCCTATGGTGGGGTTTGGGCGAGTTGAGGGGGGAGGGTTGAAGATCATAAATTTTGTTCTCATGGCATTGATCTCCAACCCTCGTTCCTCACAAAAGGTCGAGAACCCGTCCAGGACCCGTTGTATACCCATTGGAGACTTACATAGCAGCAGGGTGTCATCCGCAAACATAATAGCGGGCACCCTGCTGCCATTAAGCTTGGGAGCGTCGATGTCAACCAACCCATTCAAATGGTCAATCACCCCGTTGACAAAGAGGCAGAACAGGGTCGGTGCGAGCACACAACCCTGTCTTACCCCCCTGCCAACGGGGAAACCGCCTGAGAGTGCCCCACTTCTGCCACATCTAACCCGGGCAAAATTCCCCTGGTGTAGTCTCATCAGAATTGACAAAATATCCGCCGGGATCCCTAGGTCCGCCAGGACAATCTCTATCGGCACTAAATCAAAGGCTGCTCGCAAGTCCACGAAGACCGTGTACAAGCTGCCGCCCTCGATTGTCACAGTCTTCCAGAACAAGAGGTTCAAACGAAAGATTTGGTCCGTTGTTGACACCCCTCTTCTAAATCCGGCCTGATAGGGACTTAGAATGGCAGATTCCTCAATCCAGTTTTGGAGGCGATCGAGTATCAGCCTACCAAAGATTTTCTGAGTTACATCAATGAGGCTGATGGGCCTGTAGTTGGCTGGGAGCAGAGGCGACCCCTTCTTGTAGATAGGGACAATCTCTGCGCCCAGCCAAGTACCCGGTACATCCATGCCCCCTACAACAGCGTTGAATAGCGTCATTGGGTATGGTGCCCATACATTGGGCTCCTGTTTAAATAGGTCACCCGGTAAGCCATCCAAACCAGGCGCTTTGCCAGGTATCAGCCCTGCGATGGCTATTCGCACCTCCTTTTCGGTAAAGAGGTCCCCCTCTAGTACCGTGCTGGTAGTCGGTAAGGGTTTGTAAAGGGCGCCTTCATCAACCCCATAGAGAGACTGGAAATGATCTTGCAAAGCCTTGGCCGAAATGTTGGGTTCGATTGCCGAGGCTAACTCTTCAGACCCCGTATTTACAATACGCCAGAATTTGCGTGAATCCCTACGTGATAGTGAAATTGTGAGTTTTTTCCCATTTCTCTTGCTCCCATTCTCTTTTAGCATGTGAGATCAGGGACTTGTAAGCCCTTCTCCTTGCCCTGATCACGGCTCTGTCTCTGCCTTCCTTGATCGAGGTCAGCAGATCAGATTTAGCCTTGCGGCATGCAGCATTATACCAAGTGGGGCGGGTGTAGTGACCGCCACCACTCTTTCCTGTCGTAAAGAAAACATCAGCCACAGACTTAACCATGTCCTCGTGCAACAGCCCCAGCTGCTCGTTGATACCCAATGTACTTGATAGCTCCATTAATGTGGAGACCTTTTCAAGTGTGGGAATAATCCGGGCATAAAGCCCTGATACCTTCTCAGGATTAGACGCAAGCTTCACCCACCTAACTCTCCGTCTATCATTCGTCAGTACTAACCCATTCCCAGGGGCATCCATCACGTGCCCTCTATTATCTATGCCTGGGTGGGCATATTCTATTTCCAATGCGTTGTGGTCACTGTCCTCCCTAGGCATCACCCGGAAGTCTATAATATGAGACCACAACGAAATTGGGACTAGAATATAGTCTAATCTAGACTTCCTGCCTATTTTATTGTAAGTATATTTGGGAGGGATGTCAGAGTTAGTACGTCCGTTGCAGGCCCGTACACCATGTTTAAGAGTCATCCCAGTAATTTGGACAGCCAACGGAGTCCAAGCTCTGGGTGCAGGTGCTGCCGTTGGAGGTACGGACCATAGCGCATCCTCCTCCTGGGAAAATCCATCCACTAAACCCAGGAGGGGTTCGAAGTGGCAGTTTAGGTCCCCTCCAATCAGTAGGGGAGTGCCCTGGGAAATATCACTAAGGGCAACCGAGAGGTCCTCAATGGTACGTGACTCCTGCACGATGCTAACCGGTCTGGAATAGACATTTATCACCACGAGTCTACTCGAGTTCGGCCACTCTAACAAGAGACCAAGCATGTCCTCAGTGCCAAATGGGAGCACGGCAGCCGTGCACCCCAGATCAACCGCCACCCAGGTCACAAGACCGCCAGAAGGGCGCCCCCTACCCCCCACTTTGCAGGGACAGAGTAAGATGCAAAACCTGGGCGAGAGGCTTCCTCTCTCGCCCAGGTTTCTTGGAACATACATATGTAAATGTAGGTGTACTTATATAGCGCAAACCTGTCACCCAAAGGGCATCCTGGCGCTTGCTTAGGGAACCCGTCCTGGTATTCCCCTGTGAGAAACCCCGGCAGGGTGTCCACAAGGTGAAAGTCAGGCATCCCGCCGCGAGGGGCCGTTGTGGAGATTAAGCAAGCTATTGCCCAGAGTTGCAGAGTGTGAACCCGTGAGTCGAGGAGGCACCGGGGCGAGAATTATCGAGTCCGTGGAATTTTTAGCCCAAGACCCGCCGAGGCGGGGAATTGAACCCTGGTCCAGGGCCGATCTCAGCTTCCGGGTCTGCCGCCTCTAACCCCTGAGCCACACTTCTCCATATGCCACATATGTCCCTGCCCTCTATAAATAAGCTCCAATCCGGAGAATTAATTTTATTCCCCAGGCCAGCCACATTCCAAGATAGAATATTTAGGATGGGCGGTCTGGGGTTTGGGGTCAGAGGGGGCGGAATGCCCATGTCTGGGTGGTTCATTGAGGGGGTGTTGCTAGGGAGGCTTTCCCCATGTCTATATAAAGTTTCACTCAGACTGGGGATGGTCCCTACTATATTTGCATGAGCCTCACTAGTACGATGTTTTACCTCACAGCTAGCTGGCCCACAAGAATTGTTAGGGCAGAATTTAGTAGTAGTTGCTCCCCTTTCCTCGACGCCCCTGGGTCGCTCTGCTGCCTCCCCCCACTCAGTCTCGCTCTGTCAGTCGACCAAATCCAGAGTACTATACCTATTAACGGTTGGGATATGGACCGGATGGGGGACAACAGGACGAAATGTGGGTCCTCTCCCTCTGTCACCCCAACTTCCCTCCCTCCTATAGGTAGTCTTCCATCGCTCATCATCACTCACATGGATCACTGGTGGGTAGAAGGATAGAGGTAATGACTGGATAGATGTCCCAGAATCAGGGTAGGACCATCTACAAATATGTGCAACGGTAGAGGGGTCCCTAAAGTTGATTAGGACACAATCCCCATTGATCGATTTACGTGTGTTACCTAACCATGGGACTCTCCTCACCATGAGGACATCACTCGTTATTCCGTGGGGGATGGGGCCTATTAATGGAAAGCCAACTGACCACCTCATTTTTGAGAGCCATAACATGTTCTCTTGAAGATGGTTTTAGCTCGGGAACCCCCGCTAGGATCACCGTGTATGGACTCGACTCCGGCGGTAAGTTAACTACCCTGTGTTTTGTGTAAATGCCCTGTTCTCCCTGGGTAACTACAGCTGGCCTTTCAGGGGGACGTGAAGATGTAACACAATCGGTCAGCTGAGGGGATACTGTATGAGGAGCGGGTTGTTGCGATTGAGAAGGCGTGGAAGCCGGTACCACCTCCTTCACCACCTCCTTTGATAGTAGCGTTGGTGCAGGCTTCTTGTTCCTGAGCACCCCCCCACATTTAGCAGCCGTACTGTCCTTTTTAGAAGTGTCTGCTAATTGGACCGTGGCTTTTTCAATTGTCACTAATCTCGCTTCGATCTTGGTTAGACGCGCTTCCAGGGGGCCTATAATTGACTTCATGAGAGCGCCGATATCAGCGAGGGTAATATCTTCATCACATGAGGTAGCATTGCAGCTAGGTGTCAAAAGAGGTGTATCAGGAACGGGGTTTGGCGGGGGTAATGGCGTCTTTCTCCTCAAGGGAGTCTGTTCCTTGCTACCAGATCCCCGGTTAACTCCCTCCACTGGTAGATTATGCTTTGCTACCTTAGCCTTGCGTCCTCCTGGGTTTTGTGGTCCTCTTTTCCTTTTTGGGATGGCTCCTTCTCTTTCCCCCTGCGTAGGACCTCTAGCTGTATCAACAGTATCATCTGTGTTAGCCAAATTGACAATGACATTAATGGGGGGAGGAGGGAGCTGGGGTAGGGGTAGTAGGCTCAACTCTATAGGTGCGCTAGTGTCAATATCATTAGTTAGTATGGTAGAGATGGTTAGGTCAGGTGGGTTAGACGCACCCCTAGCTCCATTCTCCCCGGTGTCAGACTATGCGCTCCATTCTTTTTCCCGGGGTCCTAGCCTGCGCTAATGTGCCCATGGATGATCGCCTTACCCAATCTATTTCTTGCGATATTCGCCTTTCCAAAATCGTAATTTCGTCAATGAGGAGAGACCCCGCCTTAACAAAATAGGTGTCCAGAGTACCTTTAGAGGCCACAGCAGCTAGGGTGCTCTTGCTCCTTGTCTCTCTCGTAGCCATAGTGCCAAGGTTCAGTTGGTAGAAAGGATGAATCAGTGGAATGCAAAGGGGGTGGCCCAGTCCCGGTCTCTGCCGTTCTCGAACGGCCTCAAACGGCCCGGGCTTAGCCCCGCGCTTGGTCCCGCGCGCGTCCCGCGGATGCGTAATAGGTCCGCCCTAAATAGAGTGGGAGGAGGAATGGAGGGGTCACGGGAAGAGGCGGCAGGTGTGCGTGGTGATTATAACGCACTGCCCTGTGGGCCTCGCAGTCCCGTTCCCTCTGCTCCACAACGGTCCCAGCAGCAAGCACAGTTTTCACAATCAGAGAGAAGAGTAGTCCCGATGTCCACAGAATCCGACTTCAGGCGGCACCCGCGGAGCGGGGGCCGAGAGTCGCAATTTAAAGGGCAGGCCAGGAGACACGGCAGGGAGGGGTCACGGGAAGAGGCGGCAGGTGTTCGTGGTGATTATAACGCACTGCCTTGTGGGCCTCGCAGTCCCGTTCCCTCTGCTCCACAACGGTCCCAGCACCAAGCACAGTTTTCACAATCAGGGAGAAGAGTAGTCCCGATGTCCACAGAATCAGACTTCAAGCGGCACCCAATACTATCAATAAAGACCAAAAGTAACTCAAGTTTTCCAGATATTAGACATCAATGCCCCCCTTCCCCCTCATCCATCATGTAGCTCAAAATGTTGGCGTAATTTGCCTAAGAGAAATGCAGAAAGCCTCCTCTATCCCTTGTCAGCATTTAATAAGACCACTTATTTCACTAATAATTCAGCTGGTTCCCCACATTCGCCTAGAAGTAACAGGTCAGCAAGACCCTTCACATTTCATGGTATTACATGTGTACCCAAGACAAATGGAATTCTGCAGCAGGAACTACTAAATTATGCAGCAAGAAAGGGCAAATGATGTGGTACAATATGTAGTTATTTCACCAATGTAATACTGTCGGGACAAGGATGAATCTCATTAGTACCAGTTTAACACCTAAATGCTGCAATTAGGCACTGAAAGGCAGCGCACTAACCTTTGCAAAGGATTAGCAACTGCCCAGAGCTACATGTGGAGCTTTCTTTAATATCTATCACTTTGTGTTAGAAACAAATCTAGTAAAATATGCAAATTATGCAGCCAAAGATCGATTAAGTGTCAAATGTGGCAAATGCATGATTATGCGTAAAATTGCACAGCCGCAGAACTATACAAAGCCAGAGGACCTAGTAAAGCATACATCTAAGTAGTTTTATATAAGACAAACGTCATCCCCCTATTAGTAGTTCATGGAGGAACAAGGCACAGCCCATCATTAAGCCCATCATTATGCATATCCCCGGAATAATCAAGAAAGTGTTAAGTGTTACTTTTCATCGAACGTACAATTACCAAGAAGCAAGCAACAGATGGATGAAAGAAGGCAATTGAATGTGGTATGCCATGAGACATCAGCACAGCTCACCTTTCAGACTCTCTGTTTCGCCCATCGCCCCAACTACGGCCACTTTCGTCTCTATTGCCTTGCGGACTTCTTACGTCATCCAAATTGTTCTCATCAACTAGACAAGCCGAAAAGAGCGTGAGTAGATGGATGGGGTGAGAAATTAAAGATTAATAGTATAAAACGTATTTACATATGGTTTCCAGATATTGTCTGTCTGCAGTAGCTTGCTACTTTCATACTTTCCACGAAACATTTGTTCAGCATGCCGGATACCTTCAACCTCACACCTTCCAAATCTTTATTGGTGATAATCGAGCAGAAGTGCACTGCTACATGTACACATTGATTAAACTCCTTGTACTATCAATCTACAGCTCTATGTTTCTAACAAAAACTGCAAGCATGAGGAGCATTTTTATGTGCGTTGAACTTCATTAAAACTGTAGTTTGAAAAGATGAGAGGGTCACATCTGAATGGTCAATGAAAGCACACGTGCCAAGGTAACCAAAGCATCACCTCCCATTATTCTCTTCCCTAAGTTTGGCTAAAATGTTTTAAGATAATACATTTATGAACAGCAAGCTCCCTACACAAGAGTATCTATCACTCCAAATCATAACTCTTACCTCTTTTTGGGCTTGTCTTGGGCAGGCCTGGTTCAGTAATTCCACTGTTAAAGGAGAAAAACAGAGTTAACATGGTAAACCCAAAGATCAAGAAATACATTTGCAATGGGTTTACATATAACCATGCGTGTTGTTAGACTAACAAATAGTTTGATTAAAATAATTATATCTCCATTACAGTTTGTAGGCCAGCCAACTTGTTTACACTTAGAGGAAGAGGGTAACTGCAAAAAGGCTACTTAATTGTAACAAAATGGTTTCTTAGGAGTAGTTTTGCAGTTTGAAGAATTTTCTGGAATCACATGCCCAGCACTATTCTGCCATCTAGTGGTTGGGCTCGGAATTCTCTCCTGTATTCCTTCTATTTTCCTTTTTAGATCTCGCCTAGGCAGCGCTTGCACTCTCTGCGAGACATGCTGTATTCAGGATAGGGGCTATAAAAGCTCTGCCCATTGTCAATGACTGCCCATGTTACAAGTGTTGTTACTCATGAGTTTGTCAGCACTATTTCTTTATAATCTAGAGCAGTCAAGACCAGTGCTTGTGGTTTACAGAGCTCTGTTGTAAATAGGGCTGTAAATCTTGATCTTATTTTGCCACATTTGCTGTGCATTCAAAGACCGAGGTCTGTTTTAGCCTCAGCTGCCTCCTACCTCTTGCTTTTGAAACGCACGGCCTGGCGTCACGGCCCTGCCTTTGTATGGCTTCTGCTGCCTACGTCTCAGAGCTCAACAAGCATTTGCAATGCAATAGGTCTCGCAATTGTAAGAGTTTGAGCTATTGGCATTGTAAGGGAAATGTGCCTTATATTTACGTGTTTTGAATACTACGCTGTGTAAGAAAAGTAATCCCAGAAGTAACTTAGCTGTAATCTTACTGAAAATCCCATTCAAAGTATATGTCTCTATTCTGAAAAGCAATGTATTATCAGTAACACTCCGGTAATCAAACCAAAGTACATTTACAATTGCAATCCAAACTGTGTTACAATCTGTTTATTTAATGCAAAGTACTTACCACTTACCAGTGCCAGGCGTGCTTGTTTCTATAAAATAAAATAACTACAAAAATATTTTTATACACAAACAATTGGTCTGAAGTTGAGTCTTTGAGTGTGTGAATTCATTTGCTGACTGAGTGTGTACAACAAATGCTTAACACTGACCTCTGATACTGCCTTACTGCTCGACCACACTAACACAAATAGAGAGAGGTGCTATCTAAGTTTACCTCTGCCTACCTTAGGGGTTCCACTGGACTGTGCACACTATACCTCACTTTGGTGTAGTATATACAGAGCCAGCTTCCTACATTGGTGGACCAGCGGTGGGATATACAACTTTGCATTTGTTGGACCACTTGGTTACCACGTGATCACACAACAGTACTCTTACATTGTCTTTAGCATTCACATTTTTCAAATTGGCATTATTTGCAAAACTACTAAAAGTCTTATTGGAGCCTTGGTTAAGTCCCTTTAGAATTTTAGAAAACTAAAAGTCACTTTAGCTAGGGTTAGAAATCTTTTTTTAACAATGTCTCAAAACAAGAACCAAGCTGTTAGTGAAAATAACCACAATTGCATAGATGACTTGGTTGAGGAGCTCAACCTCACCCTCACTTTTTCCCCCAGGAGGTAAGGTCCCTATGTAAAATTCAAAACAACCATGGGGTCCCATCCCATCTGAAAATGGTGAAGAACAAACAGATGAGGAAGAAGAGGATCAGGTAGATCAACCCCCTCCACTTCATAGGGCGAAAAGGTCCCAAGTGCCCTTGACTTGAAGAGTAAACCTCTCAGTACATAGATCCCACACTAGTGGATCAGGTACAACTGAGGACATTGACGGCCTCAATGAGGACAGCCTTTTAGCAAGGCTGACCAAAAGACAATCTAGAGACCAGGTTCCTGGGTCTAAGAGAGAGAAAGCGCAGAAGTGGGGCTAGCACCCATCAATGGTGGCAGCAATATTCTTAATAAGGATAAAGAGTAATCTTATGATCCTAAAATCCCCAAAGGGATTTTCCTTAAATATAAGGAGAGTGATGATATCACAAAATGGTTCACAGCCTTGGAGAGGGCTTGTGAAATGAGAATGGCGAAGAATTAACTCTGGGGGGGCTATCTTTTGGGAACTGTTCTCTGGTAACTGCAGAGACAGACTCCTGAACCTTTCTGGGGCAGATGCTGGGTATTATGACCTCATGAAGAGAACTCTGAGGGATTTAGAGTCACAACTGAGAAATACAGAATTAGATTCAGGGGGGCTCACAAAATCCTGGATTGACTTCGTAGACTACTCAGTTAAAGCACTACATGGTTGGTTAACTGGACACATTGTGCATGATTTCAAAGGACTTTGCAATCTGTTTATTAAAGAACATATTATAAGTAATTGCACTAATGAAAAGTTACATCAGCATTTGATAGACCAAGTCTAATTTCTCCCTAAGAATTGTATAAGAAGGCAGACCACTGGGTCAAGACAAGGGTGAGAAAAATAACCACTGGGGGTGCCCAAAAGAAAGGTGTTACAAAACCTCCCCAGGGGAAAGGTGGTGAGAATACCCAAGATAAAAAGCCTAATTCTTCAAAAGGGCCCCAAAAACCTGCACAGGGGTGGGTCCCAAAACTCTTTCCAATCTACTAACAAGTACAGGGAAAAGAACTTTGATCTTTTGAAGGCCTGGTGTAACAACTGTAGGACGTTGACACTTAACTGGAGATGCTGCTTGCCCAAACAATAAGGCTTCTAGTCCTACTACAGCTACTCCTAGTGTAGCAAGCCTCCAGATGGGATCAACAGTGTGCCCAGAGCAAATCGGGTTGCGCACTGAAGTAGTTCTAGTTTCAGAAGGGGAAGTTGGGTTTGGCACTGTAGCTGTGTGGCCACCCAACTTAACGAAATACTTACAATACCCTTGGATTAATAGAACTAGGATAGAAGCTCGGAGGAATATAGGTGCCAGTGTCACTATGGTGAGAGATACACTGGTTTCCCATGAGCAATACTTGACTTACCCAGTCACCAATGCGGACAGTGTTACCACTAACCATGCAATGGCTAGGGGGACATTAGACCAGGGTGGTGGTGGTGGTGGGGTGGTGGTGGTGGGGTGGGTGTGGGGGGGGGGGGGGACGGGGAGGAGATTACTGGCCTGGAACAGGTAGTGGTCTCTCCAAAGCTACCAGCGGCATGTCTGCTTGGCACTGACCTGGAAATCTCATCATGGGCTGAGGTTGAACTGAAAACCCATGCAGCAAAGCTGGATATCCCTGCGATGGTGTGTGGAAAAACAAGAGCACAGAGCAGAAAACAGGGTGAAAAAGTGTTGGAGCCTGAAAGTGTGGCCCAACCTTCCAAGAGGAAAGGTAAGAAGACTGGGGAACCAGCTTCTGTAAAGCGAAAGGATCAGCACCCCTCTCCTCAGGGAGAGGACTTGGACACCTCAGAGGGAACTTATCCCATAGAGCTTGACCCTGACCAGGTTGAACTCTTAGACCCAGGAGGATCCTCTAGGGAAGAGCTCTGCCTTGGACATCAGGACTGTCCAACTCTTGAAAGACTGAGGCAGCAAGCTGCTGCACAGGAAAGGGGAGAGGGATTAGTTACTTACCTGTAATCCTAGTTCTCTTCCAGGGGTATCCTCATCAAAGTCATAAGCACTGAATATTCCCGCCCATGTGCGGGACCCCGGAAACAATATAAAAATATATATGTAAAAAACACATACATCTCGCTCGACATATATGTATGTACATATATTATTTTTCTCACACCAATGCAGCTCCATAACTGAGGCTAAAAACAATGTAAACACATACATGCACTGCAATTAGCAAGAAAGCAAAAGAAAAACACCTCAGGTCAAATAACCTTTGAACTTTGTGTTTTAATGAGTAGACCACTCATAAATCCTGAAAATTGCTTGTAAATAGACATTGTTAGCCCTCAGGCTGCATTGCAAAACAATAGCATAGAAAATGAAACCATTTTCAACGAAAATCTGGCACCGTGCCTTTAAGGCAGCCATGACCCCGGGCTTCCCATCATGCCTCAGGGGTGACAGTTAGGTCAGTTGTTCTTTGCATAACCCTGAAGACAGGGCTCAACCACAAGAGTGACATAGTACCAAAATCTCATTTACCTGGGGAGGCGGGTGGGTTGCTTATGACTTTGATGAGGATACCCCTGGAAGAGAACTAGGATTACAGGTAAGTAACTAATCCTTCTCTTCCAGGGGATCCTCATCAATAGTTATAAGCACTGAATAGAATAGCAAGCCCATCAACCACCTGCAGGTAAATGAGAAGTACATGACCCAACCAAACCATAACAGCCAAATAACTCAGCCGTTAAACAGATTCCTCAGGGAGGCCTGGCCCACCTGGGTATCTGCCCTCGTGTCAGAATCTAGACAGTAATGTCTGGTAAATGTATGGACAGACCTCCAGGTCGCCGCTTTACAAATCTCAGACATGGGCACATCCTGCAGGTAAGCCGCCGTGGCTGCTCTACCTCTAGTAGAATGCGCTTTAGGAGTAAACCCCAGAGGTTTCTGCGCCAACTGGTAAGCAAGTTTGATACACGAAACGATCCACCTGGAAATGGAACGTTTCGATGCTGCATGGCCAGTTCTGATCGATCCGTAGTTAATAAACAATTGATCAGAATGTCGAATAGACTTGGACCTGTCCAGATAGAACTTTAAAACCCTTTTCAGGTCCAACGAGTGTAAAGCCCTCTCAGTTGGAGTAGAGGGATTAGGAAAGAAAGTGGGTAAAGAGATAGACTGATTGACATGAAAATCTGACACCACTTTCGGCAGGAAAGAAGGGTGCGTCCAGAGCACCACTCTATTCAAATGAAATACTGTATACGGTTCCTTAGTACATAGGGCCTGAATTTCGCTCACCCTACGGGCTGACGTAATTGCTACCAAAAAAGCCGCTTTCCAGGAAATATGCTGTAAAGTAGCTTTATGAATGGGCTCAAAGGGAGGGCCCATCAACTTTGATAGTACTAGGTTCAGCTCCCAGGGAGGAGAAGGAGGCCGTACAGGAGGATACACCTTTTTCAGACCTTGCAGGAAATCTTTTACTGCTGGCAACTGGAAAAAAGAGGTTTGTGAAGGTGATCGCCTATAAGCAGTTATAGCGGCTAGATGCACCTTAATGGAGTTAAACTTCAAACCTGCTTTGGCCAGATACAACAAGTATGTAAGAACTGCTTCTTCCTAACCCTTCACCGGATTGTGACCATTCTGGACGCACCACATATAGAACCTCTTCCACTTGCATGCGTAAGAATATCTCGTGGAAGGACGTCGTGCTTCTCTCAGAATGGACATGCAGTCTTGCGGTAGTCCTAGATGGCCGTACTGAATGACCTCAGGAGCCATGCTGCCAAGTTCAGTGACGGAAGGTTGGGATGGTGAATCCTCCCTTTCATCTTCGATAATAGGTCCGGCCTGCAAGGAAGCCTCTTGTGAGGAGACACTGACAGGTGAAGTAGGTCAGTGTACCACCATTGCCTCGGCCAGTCGGGGGCAATCAGGATCATCGTTGTGCACGAGTGGTTCAGCTTGCTCACCACCTTCGGGATCAGCGGAAGTGGTGGAAAGGCGTACACAAATTCCCCTGACCAGTCGATCAAAAGAGCATTCCCTCTCGTTCCTGGTCGGTAAAACCTTGAGGCGAAGCTTGGGCATTTGCTGTTTACGTCGTCCGCGAAGAGATCTATGGAAGGACGACCCCAAGACTGGAAAACGTCGTCTAGCACTTCGTCGTTGAGAACCCAGTCTTCTCTGTCCTCGAAGTGCCGACTTAGTGCGTCCGCCCTCACATTCTGCTCTCCTGGGAGGTGGACTGCTTGAACAGACAACTTGCGAGCCAGAAGCCAATGCCAGATGCTCTGAGCTTCTAGTGACAGGGTCCTTGAGCGTGTCCCTCCCTGCTTGTTTAAATAGTACATAGTGGTGGTGTTGTCCGTTTGTACTAGAACCACCTTTTCCTGAAGCGAGGGAAGGAACGCTTTGAGAGCCAGGTGGACTGCTCTCAACTCCAGCAAGTTGATGTGGTAGGTGCTTTCCTTGGGAGACCACAGACCCTGCACCTGAAGAGGGCCCATGTGCGCCCCCCAGCCTTGTAATGAAGCGTCTGTGATGATCGTTTGTGTAGGAGGAGGCTGAAGGAAGAGAACTCCCACTTGCATGTTCTGCTTCTTCATCCACCACTGAATGGAGGACCGTGCCACCTCCGACAAAGTGATCTGATCGTCCCAGCGATCTGATTGCTGGTCCCATTTGTCCTCCAGATCCTGCTGAAGAGGACGCATCCGAAGTCTGGCGTTCGGTACCAAGAATATGCAGGAAGCCATCGATCCTAAGAGGGAGGCTATCTTTCGCACTTTCTGAGTCCTGTTGCGAAGAACTTGCTGGCACTTGAGTGCTATTGAAGACTGTCTCTCCTCCGAAGGAAACACTTTCCTACCTCGGAGTCTAGCAGAGCTCCTAGGAAGTGAATCTTCTGAGTGGGATGGGAGACCGACTTCTTGTAGTTGACATGCAGGCCTAGATGTTGACAAAGTTCTATGCATGTCTGAAATTGATTCCTCACGCTGTCTGGAGTTGGACCTTTCAACAGCCAATCGTCTAAGTATGGGTATACGAAGACTCCCCTGCGGCGTAGAGCTGCCGCTACCACTGCGACACACTTTGTGAACACTCTGGGGGCCGACTTCAACCCAAACGGGAGGACTTTGAACTGGTAGTGAGAGGTCCCCACCCGAAATCGAAGGAATCTTCTGTGATCTGGTCGTATCGGGACATGAAAATATGCGTCTTGAAGGTCCACCGAACACATCCAATTCCCCTTCCTGAGATGTGGATATATCTGGTGAAGCGCCAACATGCGAACTTTTTTTCCCCGTACATGTAGATTGAGCGTTCTCAAGTCCAGAATGGGCCTGTATTCCTCTTTCTGGCCCTTTTTTCTGACCAGAAAATACCTCGAGTATACTCCTTTCCCCCTTTGAGCCACCGGCACTCTCTCGATGGCTGATTTCTCGAGGAGTGTCGCTACTTCTTTCTTTAACCTTTGTAGCTGGTGACTTGAGGTTGACATCGGAGGAACGGGTGGAGGTAGACGATGGAAACGAAGACAGTACCCATTCTGCAGCGTAGACAACACCCATTGATCTTTTGTAATGGTCTGCCACTCTGTCCTGTGATGCGCAATGCTTCCCCCCACTGGAGTGGACAACGGCGCTGGGGGAAGTGAAGACTCATTGCTTCTGCTGAGATTTATTGAAGTTGTTGCCTTGTCGCTGATTCCCATTGCCTTTGGAATTGCGCTTGCCTTTGTATTGTGACTTTTGTTGACCTTGCTGGTTCTGGCCCTTCTGCCAGTGAGGGGTTTGAACCCTCTGCTTCGAAGAGCCCTTGTTGTCCGAACGGAATTTCTTACGGAATTCCTTCTTCTTTTCAAGCCCCACGGCTTTGAGGGTGTCTAACTCAGTCTTCATCCGTTGCATCTCCTCATCAGCACTCGCTCCAAAGAGAGACTTGCTTGAAAAAGGAAGATTCAGAATCCTGGCTTGAGCCTCGGGTTTCAATGCTGTAAGGCGCAACCATGAGGATCTCCTCGCTGTGATTCCATGCGCATAACCATGCGCAGCCAGCGTTGCTCCATCTGCCGCCGCTCCTATAATCTGATTTGAGACTTGACCGCCCTCCAACAGAATCTCCTCGAAGTCCTTCCTATCTTCCGGAGGAAGTTCATCAGAAAATCTCTGAAGTGAGTCCCACAGAGATCTATCATATCTGCCAAGCAGCGCTTCCGCATTAGAGACCTTAAGGAAAGAAGCCGAGGTGTTACAAACTCTTCTCCCCATGAGTCTTGCACCTTGCTGTCCTTATCCGGCGGTACTGTGGATGAAGAAGCTACCGCATTGGATTTTCTAGCCGCCGCAATGATTACTGAATCAGGCGGGGGATCAGACTCGAGGAACAAAGGATCCTCATCAGGAGGACGATACTTCTTGAGAATTCTAGCTGGGACGGACTTCACCGTCGCCGGAGTCAGGAAGACTTCATTCACTGGGTCCATTATACCCGGAACCAACGGCAACAAAGGTTTGGGTGTCGTTCTGTGCTGTAGGGTTTCAAATATGACCGTCGTCTTGATCTGCGGAGCAGTCCTAGGCTTCAGGGCTCCCCTGCCCAAGATGTCCTGGAACGAGAAGATATCCTCAGTTGGAGATATCCTCGAGCGTGGACTGTTCGTCAAGGTCGGAGAGTAATCCCTGTGAGAACGGTTCCTCGAAGAACCTGAAGAGCTACGGGTCCTCCTGGACCTAGATCTTCTACTTGAACGCGTTCCAGAAGGAGATCTATCTCTGTGACGAGATTTTTTCGCACTTGAATGTCTAGAACGAGACTGTTCCTTGCGGGGAGGAGCCTGGTCTCGATACGCCTTTAGCCGATCTGCCATCGCCTTGTCCTCGGCCCAGTGGTGAAGGGGTCTATACCACCTTGGGGAAACATGAATAGAAGGAGATTTGTGAGTGGGATCCTTTCCAGGTGAACGTGGCCGTGGAGGCTGATCCACTTGATCCTGTTGCGATCCTGCAGGGGACTTGGATCTCTCCCTATGTGAACCGCTGTTTCGTCCATCCGAGGATCCGCCACTGAGATGATGAGGAGGACGAGGATAGGCTCCTTAGAGATCTAGAGGAAGATCCCGACCGAGATCTCTTTTCTGCGACCCTCCTTCTCTTGGCAGGAGGTTCATGCACTGGAGATTGTCCCACCTCCGCAGCCGATGCCGATCCTGGAGAACCCAATTGAGACCGAGACTGGTCCAATGGTTCACCTTCCTTCTCCTGCAGCACCTGCCTCAAAGGCGACCTCTCCTGTGATCTTGTAGGAGCGATGCTCACTGGCTGGGAAACGCTCCGTTCTCTGGATCTCCGCTGATCCATAGACAGTGGCTGTATCGACGCCGAGCGCTGAGCTGAAATACGCTCTCTCGACGTCGACCGCGGTTTCCTCGACACCGATCCCTTCGGCATAGAGCATCTCGCCGTTGAAGGACGTCCACTCGACGACGACTGAGGCTGCTTCGACGCCGATCGCCAGTGCTCTGTCGGCAACGGGGTCTGCCTCGAGGCCGAATGCCGCTTGCCTGAATGCGACGGAGGCTGCCTCGACGTCGAACGCCATTGATTGGGCGTCGACGTGGGCTGCTTCGACGTCGATCGACTGTGTCGACGAAGGCTCCCTCGACGCCGAACGACCATGACTAGTCGTCGACAGAGGATGACTCGACGCCGAACGCCGGTGGCCTGGCGTCGACGGAGAAAGCCTCGACGTCGCAGCATGACGATGCTGCTTCGACGTCATGTGGCTCGCCGTCGAACTCTTCCGCTTCGACGGTGACCTATCCCTCGACGCTGTCTGTAGCGGAGGTACCTTGGATGTTGACGCTGAAGACATCTTCTTCGTCACCGTCGACGCCGAATGTGAACCAGTCGGGGCTTCTTTCGACGTCGACCGCGCCTTCCGACTTTTCTGCTTCTTGGGAGATCTTCCTCTCTCAGAAAGCCCATAAACACGAATTCTCTCACGTTCCTTAAGAGTTCTGGTTGATAAAACCTGGCAGTGTTCCCAGGTTTTCGAGGAATGAGAATCTGGTAGGCACAGGATACACACTGAATGAGTGTCAGTCTTGGCCATCTTCCTTCCACATGAAGGGCACTTGTCAAAGAGAGAAGGCATCTTTGACAGAAAAATCACCTTTTTTAAGCCTAAAAAAGGTAGCAGTAACACCCTAAGTCCAAAAGACGTCGAGTGAAAGCAAAAAATTGTAGATAACAAGAATATTTTTTGACAAAAAGCCAATAAGAAAGGGAGCTGTTTCACCAGGGTCCTGACTGAAGGAGCCGGAAAGAACAACTGACCTAACTGTCACCCCTGAGGCATGATGGGAAGCCCGGGGTCATGGCTGCCTTAAAGGCACGGTGCCAGTTTTTCGTTAAAAATGGTTTCATTTTCTATGCTATTGTTTTGCAATGCAGCCTGAGGGCTAACAATGTCTATTTACAAGCAATTTTCAGGATTTATGAGTGGTCTATTCATTAAAACACAAAGTTCAAAGGTTATTTGACCTGAGGTGTTTTTCTTTTGCTTTCTTGCTAATTGCAGTGCATGTATATGGGTTTACATTGTTTTTAGCCTCAGTTATGGAGCTGCATTGGTGTGAAAAAAATAATATATGTACATACATATATGTGGAGCGAGATATATGTGTTTTTTACATATATATTTTTATATTGTTTCCGGGGTCCCGCACATGGGCGGGAATATTCAGTGCTTATGACTATTGATGAGGATCCCCTGGAAGAGAAGTCAGTAGTACCCGACGAGTTTATTGGGAAGAGGGACTACTGTACACTGAGGCCAGAGACTCCAAACCTGGAGCCACCAGGAGAGTGGTAGTGCCACAGAAGTACAGGAAGTTTCTCCTAACTTTAGCTCATGACATCCCCCTAGCTGGGAATCTGGGCCAAACAAAGACTTGGAAAAAGCTCATTAGCCACTTTTACTGACCCCAGATGTTCCAAAAAGTAAAGGAGTTTGTCAGCTCCTGTGTCACCTGTCAGGCTAGTGGCAAGACAGGTGGCCCCTCAAAGGTCCCCCTGACACCACTATCTGTGGTGGGGGTTCTCTTTGAAAGGGTAGATGTGGACATAGTGGGTCCACTTGAACCTCCCACAGCATCAGAAAAAATCCTTCTAGTGGTAGTGGATCATGACAATAGGTATCCTGAGGCAGTTCCCTTTAGGACTACTACAGAAACTGCTGCAAGATGGCCGCCTGGCAGGAGCTCCTGTGAAGAGCTCCCAGTGCTTGGGACCCCGCCTCGGGCTTTATCCCGATTAGCACCCATCAGACCCATCTGAAGCAGAAAGAAAAGTAACTGGATCAACAAAACAAGTAACAGGATTCCACAAGTAACTGGATTACTGAATTACGAACCTGATCGACGACGGAGCCTGGAGTCTGAGGAGCACCGACCGGCCACTGGACACATCGCAACGCCGTGACTCTGGACTTTCCCCCCCGTCGCGTGAGTGGGACTGGGCGGCGGCTGAAACTCCGGGAGCCTGCAGAGTGCACCGTGCCACCCGCACCTCGGTGACCAACACACACCACAGAAGAGGACTCGCAGCGACACTGGGGAGGTGAGTGAGGCCCCCCGCCCCCCCCCCCGACCGCTCAGAGGCACAAGTTGGTGCGCTGGCTGCTGCGACTGGCGGGGAAGTGCAGAGAGGAGCCGCCGGACGCACGCACAGTGAGCATTTCACTGCCTGCGGGAGAGCTCCTGACGGGCTGAGGGCATCCGCAGCAACACCGGAGCGGTCCTGAGGGAAGTGAGCCGCAGGAGGGCCCCAGGGATTGCACCGGTCTGTGGGGTCTCGCGGCGCTGGCCGTGCTCGAAGCTACGAGCCCTGTGCTGCCTGTAGGAGGGCTCCTGGCTGGGGGGGGGTCGATCTACCGGAGCGGCCTGACAGGACTCACGGCAGCCCGAGGGCGGAGAGAGGCCCCACCCGCCCCACGAAAGAGAGGCAGTCTGTTGCGCTGGTTTCTGAGACGAGCGGGACATAGAGCAACATAGGATCAGAGACGCCGGCTCCACGGCAGAATAGGTGGCGGCTGCAGCGGCTGATCAGTGAATGCGGTAAATTTTACTCAGCATTATAACTACTCTTTGCTGCATAACTCAACAGGCGAAAGCTGGAAAAGGCGCCTAACGCATCAGGAGAAAGCAGGCAAAGGTGTTTACAGTGTTTACATTGCCCCATCCGTTTGATGGGGAAAGGTATCTACTTTGCCCCATTCGTTTTTCGTTTGTTTTGCAAAACATCTCTGCTCAAAATGGCCGGGGCCATAAACTGCAATTAATCCCCTCTTGCACCACGCCTGAGTCCACGAGGCCCCTCAGCAGCACCACTTAAGATAACCAGACTGAAGATAACACTCCCCTGGAATGCAAGGTCCGAGCCAGCCGGAATAGAATCTGAAATTGCTTTCCCTGCTTTGATAACAGCAACAACAGAAAGAGGACCAATGATACTATCCCCCTACTTGGCAGCTGCTTTGGCAGCCATCTTGGACTAGTCATTCCCATCAGTGAACATATCCTTAGAACTGGCCATTTATACCAATCCCACCCATCACAGACTTTGCCTAGCGCTGCATCTAATTCTTCGTGGGACTAAATGGCTGCCTTTTATTGCAGTATTATAGATGGTATTTCACACATTTTATGTAACCTGCTCTCATATTTTACTGGTTGAGCACTAGAGTCTTATGTGTCTATTGTAACCTAAGTCTGCACCTATACTGGTACCTGTATATCCTTAGCATTTATTCCAACAGGTATTTAGTATGCTATCCCTATTTGCATAGCGTATATTTTTGTTAGTTGATCCCATCTCACTTCTATCCCTACTATGCACTGATTGATACCTCATATACCTCATTAGTTGTAAATTACACCCACTCACTTTATACTACTGGATTGCATTGATGCATAATATTTATTTGTTGGGTTTTCGATGTAAGCTACGTCACGATATTGCACTGATTATTACTACCTCATTCACCTCGCTCTGTCATGTAAGCTGCACCCAGCCACTTTCTACGCCTAGACTACACTGCTGTTACCTCGTACATTCTAATATGTAACTTGGCTTCCACCTAATCGGTCCTACCTCTCATAGTTGGTTACACGGTGTAAGCTGACTGCTACCTCGTATATAGGATACATTTGGTAAGCTGCACCTACGCACGGTCTGATCGGGGATCACACTGACTTCTACCTCTTATACTTTTGATCACTCACTAGTGTCTTCCTTGGCCTTGTAACTAGCGGCTGACAGTTTGTACTATCGTCCTATTTCCTACACCTAACGCCACAGCCTCTCTAAAATGGAGCTCAACGGCAAGTACACTTTTAGAATTAACTACCCCTCCACCCCTCTCTCCAAAAATGCCATTAAACGTTTTAAACACAACTTCTTGAGGTCGCACCCTGAAACACCCTTTGCCGACACCTACTTCTCACCGGGCAATGGAGCCCTGAATACCGATATCATCTTCGACACCGCACGCAGAGCCCAATGGAGGAAAACTTTCCTATCCCTACTCACAGTCTCCACCACCAGGAAAACAACTCATGGCCTAATTCTCACCATCACACCTTCCCACCTCTTCCCTGGCAGGTCTACCATTACTATCTACAATAACGGGATTGTCCTAATCCAATCCACGGACAAGAACCTGGAATTACTAGACAACCTGCTCCCCAAGTTCAAAGAGCACCTCTCCAAGCTGCGGACCCCCACCCAGAACTCCGCCAGCACTATCACCCCTGACGTCGCAGCCACCACCTACTACACTTCTACCCCCAGCACCCCAGTAAATGGCCCACCTGCTGTTAACGCCCCCCACTCCCCAAGGACAGTCACAAATATCTCCACCGCACATACTAGCAGCCCCTCTAACATGACCCTTCTTATCCCCACCCATACCCCCTCCATCCCTCTCTCGCCGGACAGAACATCCCCCACCCACAACACACCACCATCTGAACTAGCCACCGCCCAAAGTTTATCCACCCCCCCTCCCAGCCCCCCCACGACAGACACCTCTCCCTCCCCACTCCCACCCACGAATCTCTCACACCTGACACAACAACTCCCACCCACAACACGCCTACATCTGCACACACCATCACTCGGAGTTTATCCACCCATCCCCCCCCACGGCAGACACCTCTCCCTTCCCTGCTCCCTCCCCACTCCCAACTCTATCTCCTTCCCAACAAAAGATACAGAACATACCTCCTCCCTTACCTTAGCATCCCCCTCTCTCCCACCTCCTATTCTCAGCCCTCACTACCCTCCTGTCTCCCCCACTGTCTTCAGCCTGCACTCACTCTTCTACTCACCGGCACAGTCTCCCACTGAAGTCACTACCTATGCTTCCCACCCACCGCCTGTCTCACCTACATCACCCACACCCCTCGCCCATAAACACGTCCACACCTTGAATACCATCCCACTCATTAGCACCGCGGAACCCCTCAACAACGCTAGTATACCCCCCCCCCCCCCCCGATACCCTGCCTGCTCTCCAGCTCACTACTCAATCACTCACCAACGGCTCTCTCCACCAACACCTTCCCCAATGACCCTCCTGACCTGACTTTATCCACCCTCCAACAAGTCACCCTCCAACAAGTCAAAGAGGAAATCTTACAAATCAAAAAAGACGTCCACGCAATCAAAGACCTTCTCTCCTCACAGCCCAGTCTACCTCCCACCATCCCACTACCCTACAAACGACGCACCCTCCCTACATACCCTCGCCCCCGACGACACCAGCAATGGCCTACTATCCCCGTTCGCAATAATTCCCACCGCCCCCGTCGTGTTCTCAACCCCTTGTCGGACCGCGACCTATGCTCTCTCCTACGCTCTTATGGCCCAGGTCCGGTAAAAGACTTTTCCAACTCACACATCCCCATACCCACAATTCTTACAAACCCTCTGAGGCTCCCAACACTCAACAACAGAGGCTCCGTCCCTAACAACCTCAGAAAAGTTCCCCTCACACTAGAAAGCTCGACCACCCTACTCTCTCCCAAACTCAAATGCATCCTACTAAACTGCAGATCGGCCCAGAGACATTCCTCCGACATCGCGGATCTCGTCTCAGATAGGGATCTGGACCTAGCCATTCTAACGGAAACGTGGCTCACTGAAGCCTCTACCCCGATTATGGACATACTAGTCCCCCCCAATTATCACATCATTAGGCTGGACAGGTCTCCTGGCAAGACGGGCGGGGGAATTGCATGCATCTTTAGGAGCAACCTCTCCGTTACTCAAGTCACCTCCCCCTCCCTTTCCTCCTGTGAACTCCTCTGCCTCGACATCACCAGTGAGGGCAAACCAGTCTGTGCTTTACATCTCATCTATCACCCGCCTGGTGACAATCTCATATTCACCCAACAATTCATGGACCTGATCACTTCCAATGCCGGTCGGCAGACCACTCAAGTCTACCTGGGTGACTTCAATCTCCACTGGAACGATCAGAAAGACACCGTGGTGAATAGTCTCAAAACTTTCCTCAATGCGCTTGACCTCACCCAATTATGCGATAAACCAACACACGACAAAGGCGCGATACTCGATCTCATCATTGCCAAAGAGAACGCTATTCAACTGGAGGCGATTATACCCTGCGATTGGTCAGATCACCACATTATCACCTTCTTTATCAACGAAAAAGTTAAACCTAACCCTACTCAACCAATCAAATCCAAAACATGGAAAAGGGATTTGAAGAATCTTAACCCCTCTACCCTACCTCCCCACATCGGCAACCTCCTCCTTCCCCCTTCAGGTGCCTCAGATGTTCAATCACTGACTGACCACTACCGTGACTCTATGAATACAATAGTCAATGAAGTCGCCCCTCTGCAACTGAAGAGTCTCCACCAAAATTTCTAACCCCTGGTATGATGACAGACTCAATGACGAAAGGCGTAATATGCGAATGGCAGAGCGCACCTGGAGATCGGACCCTTCAGCACTGCATCTCAAAAAGCTTAAGAACAAGAGAAATGCCTACTTTAGGAAAATAAAGCACACAAAGTCGGACTTCTTCAGCCGCCAGTTGGACCAAGCGAAGAACAGGCCAAGAAAGCTGTTCGAGCTAATCAAGACCCAAACAAAGGCACAACCCACACAATCAAACAGCACAACAAATGACACCCCACACTGTGAAGCCTTCTCTGCTTTCTTTAAACTAAAGACTGACAACATAAGAAATTACCTCATCATGGATGTAAGCCGATACCCCAACCACACCAGAATGGCAGACACTCAACCTAAAAACAAGGCATCCTGGCAGTACTTCGATACCTATTCGGAAGAAGCAATACACAAGCTGCTCTGCACCTTGAAGCCCTCTAATCACCTCAAAGACCCTCTACCTGCTAATGCTGTAAAAGACTTTATCCCCTTGCTCCTCCCTCTCTGGACCAAGATCATCAACAGCTCTTTGCAACAAGGCCACATTCCAGACTCCCTTAAGGTGGGGCAAGTCACGCCTATACTCAAGAAACCTACAGCTGATCCGTCTGACCTAAACAACTATCGGCCCATCACCAATATCCCCACCCTGGCCAAACTGCTGGAGAAATGTGTCCAACTCCAACTAACAAAACACATTGATCAATTTGACCTCCTCAACCCTCATCAATCAGGCTTCAGAGCGAAACATAGCACGGAAACAGCTATGACACATATAATTGATGACGCTCTCCAAATTCTGGATCGCAATGAGTCCTGCCTCCTCATCCTTCTTGACCTCTCGTCAGCATTTGACACGGTCAAACATGAGAACTTGCTGGAGCTGCTAAGTACTCGAATGGGGCTATCGGGAACTGTTCTCAAGGGGTTCTCGTCCTTCCTTCACAACCGGTCTCAGAGGTTCAAGATCGACAATGTGCTATCTACACCTGTGCCTGCAGATCTAGGTGTTCCACAAGGATCCACCCTCTCCCCTACACTGTTCAACCTCGTTATGGAACCGCTCGCCACCTTGCTTCAAGCATCCAATGTTAAATTCCATATGTACGCCGATGACACAACTCTATCTAAAGTTACAATCCCCGGAAGATATCAAACATCTGAATTCCACGCTTATTAACACCCAATCTTGGCTGGCCGATAATCACCTCAAACTAAATGCTCTGAAAACTGAGTTCCTACTCATCTCACCCCCGGCGAAAATCTCCACCACCCAAACATGGCTCAACAACCTAACAGCACTCAATGTCCAACCTACCATCGTGGACTCAGCGAAATCCCTAGGCATCACACTCGACGCCAAGCTCAACATGCAGCAGCACGTCAGCAAAGCCACAAAAGCAGCTAATTTCCAAATTAACACGCTGAGGAAAATTAAACCCTTCCTCCCGGCCAAAGACTTCCAAACTGCTGTACAAGCTTTAGTCATCCCGCGAATAGACTACGGAATTGCGGCCCTCAGCGGTCTCCCGCTATCCACAACAGCTCCCTTAAGAGCCTCCCTGAACGCTGCCGCGAGACTCATTACTGGCTCTAGAAAGCATTCGCACATATCCCCAGACTTAAAGTCTCTAAAATGGCTGCCTTTTGAAGCCAGAATACAGCTAAAAATTGCAGTTATGACACACGCGGCCGTGAACCACAAGGCACCCAACTACCTCGCTCAAAAGCTGTCTATATCAGGAGGTTCGAGATCCAATAGGAGTACAAAAAATCTACTCCTGAAACCTCGTAGATTCCGGAAAGTGAAAACTTACAAGCGCTCCTTCTCAGGAATGGCACCCAGGATCTGGAATGCGCTCCCTCCTGAAACCAGGCTGATCTCCTCCACGGCACTCTTCAAGAAAGAGGTGAAAACCATCCTTCTGGCCAAGATCTCCTGATCGTTATAGATGTTGGTTCAGAGACTCTGCATTGCTTTGTATCACTGCTTACCCTATCCCTTGGCACTATACTCTACTTGCTGGGGGGCACTACTACGCTACTCTCTTACTACCGACCAAGATATGATACACGTTGGTTTACTGATCCACCTGAACACCTCTGTAGTGGGATCAATGACTTATGCTGTCCTAGATTACTTCCTTACCTGATTGTATATGATTGGTTTTATGTATGTTTTTTTATTATCCATGTTATTACCATGTTATTGACTTTTATACTGTTCCCATTATCTCTGTTGACTCCTACTGCCCCTACCCTGTCTTTGTGAAGCGCTCTGATATCTGTAAGGATCCTGTTCGCGCTATATAAAACTTTGAATAAATAAATAAATACAGCTCCTGCAGTAGCCAAGTCCCTCATTGGTTTCTTCAACAGGGTAGGGTTTCCTAAGGAGATGGTTTCAGACAGATTCCAACTTCATGTCTGCGTACCTAAAACACATATGGAAAGAGTGTGGAGTGCAGTACATGTTTACTACACCCAGTCACCCACAAACCAATGGCCTTCTTGAGATTCAACAAGACACTTAAAAGCGTGATTATGGGCCTCCCTGAAAAACTCAAAAGGAGATGGAATGTCCTCTTACCATGCCTGCTTTTTGCTTACAGAGAGGTGCCACATAAGGGAGTAGGGTTTTCCCCCTTTGATCTTTTGTTTGGCCATCCGGTGAGGGGACAACTCTGTCTTGTAAAAGAGGGTTGGGAGAAGCCTCTCCAAGAACCCAATTGAGATATTGTAGACATCTACTTGGCCTAAGGTTGAGAATGGCTGAGTACATGGAAAAGGCATCCAAGAATCTTGAGGCCAGCCAGGAGATTCAGAAGCACTAGTATGACCAAAAAGTTGCACTGGTAGAATTCCAACCAGGGCAACTTGTGTGGGATTTTAAGCCAGTGGCACCAAGCGGTCTCCAGAACAGATTGAGTGGCCCTTACTCTAAACTAGGGAGAAAAGAAAGTGTGAGGTCACCTACTTGCTTGACCTGGGCACAAGCAGGACACACAAAAGGGTTATCCATGTGAACTGCCTGAAGCTCTACCATGACAGGGCTGACATCACCATGCTGATGGTGACGGATGAGGATCAGGAGAGAGTGAACCTCTCCCTGACCTCCTCTCATACAGCAGCCAATAAGAAGGGTCAGTGGAGTTGTCTTTTCAGACACCCTCTCTGCCCAACAGCAGACTTTTGCAAGCAAGTCTTGTGTAGTATGCTAAGCTCTTTTCTTTGACCCCTGGTCAGACAAACTGGTGTACCCCTGATGTGGACACTGATGACAGTACACCTATCAAAATCTAAATCTATCGACAGTCTGATCATGTCAAGGAAAGAATCAGAGCTGAAGTGCGCAATATGCTGGAGTTCGGGGTTATTGAACCCTCTGGGAGCCCCTGGGCCAGCCCCGTGGTTCAAGTCCCCAAACCTCACCCACAGGGTGGTGTAAGAAAGTGGCTCTATATATACTGGGCAGTGTGTACAGAGTCCCCAGAGGTTTGGCAGAGACTAAAGTTAGATATAACTTTACTCTCTAAAGTGGTAGCTTGGTCTAGCAGTAAGGCAGTATCAGAGGACAGTGTAAAGCATTTGTTGTACACACTCAGTCAGCAAATGGTCTCACACACTCCAGAACTGAACTCTAGGCCAATTGTTTTGTATCAAAATATATAGTTTTATTTTAGATCCAACAAGGTATCAAAATATACTTTCTCAAAATGAGTTACTTTAGTTAAATAATTTTCAAATAGGCATTAGACTTTTTGAATGCAATAGTTACAGTTTGTTGCAATAGGCAACACAATTTCAAACAATGCAACATTGAGCTCAATGGGAATTTTCAGTTAAATGCATATAATTGGTAGATTACTTTTCTAACCACAAAACTGGATCCTAGATTCAGTCCTGGGACATGTCCTGTAAACAGTTAAGTAAAAAAGTTTTGGTTATGGTAGTGATTTTTAAGGAATATTATTGTATTTTAAAAGTTGACACTTAGAAACTTTTTCAGTTGAAATTACCAATGTTATCCTATGGAAGGAAATTCAATTTGCAGGTACATCTAGGGGATTGATATTATTGTTGTGACAATATATTACAAAACGTTTCCACTTAGCTGCATAGAATGCTCTAGTGGTTGGGCGTCTAGCTTCTTTAATGACGTTCATGCAGTCAGGAGGAAGGTTAAGGTAACCGAATTCTAGGACCTCAGGAGCGAGAACGCAAGGTTGAGCTGAGCTAGGTCCGGGTGTCTGATCTCTCCATGGTTCTGGGTTAAGAGGCGAGGAGATAGGTATAGTTTTTGGTGCTGTACTACAGAGTTCCAGCAGTGTGGTGTACCACGGTTGTCTGGCCCACGTCGGAGCAACTAGAATGAGGGTTAGAGAATGCTGCTGAAGTTGCGCACTACTAGTGGCATGAGTGGGAGAGGAGGAAAAGCGTACGCAAATCTGCCTGACCAGTTCATCCATATCGCAATGCCTTTGGACAATGGGTGTGGATATCTGGCGGCGAAGCTTGGGCATTTGGCGTTTTCGTTGGTGGCAAAGAGGTCTATCTGAGGTTGTCCCCAAATCTGGAAAACAGTTGAAAAACTTGCGGATGAAGTTCTCACTCGGGGATCTGTTGTGTTTGACGGCTTCACAGATCTGCCATGGTGTTTTGTACCCCTGGAACATGTTGGGCTAAGAGGAATAAGGTTTGAGGTATAGCCCACCGCCATATGTTCTGTGCTAGCTGAGAGAGTTGTAGGGAGTGTGTTCCGCCCTGTTTCTGTATGTAATACATGGCTGTCATGTTGTCTGTGCGGACTAATACAGTCTTGTTTGATATTTGCTTTTGGAATGCTTTTAAGGCTAGGAATATGGCTAGTAACTCCAGGTGGTTGACATGTTGTTGTGTCCACCTGCCTTGCATGGTGTGTTACAGTAGGTGGGCTCCCCAGCTGGAGAGCGATGCTTCCGCTGTCAAGACTATCTGAGGAACTGGCTTGAGGAACAGTCGCCCTGTGGAAAGGTTTTTGGGGTTCCACCACTGCAGAAAGCAATGAGTACAACCGTCCACCAACACTAGACCTGTCAATTAACCTTGAGGCTGGTTCCATTGGCGTGCTAAGCACTCTTGGAGAGGACGCATGGGGCACTATAAAAATGTAAGATGCCATCATCCCTATGAGCTGCATGAACACTCGAGCTGGAAGGGAGTGTTTCTGGTTGAAATTTTGTGAGAAGAGCTTGCATGTTTGCTATTCTGAGAGGAGAGGGATAAGCTAGCGCTCTTGAGGTGTTTATTGTGGCACTGAGGTATTGTTGTATGTGGGACGGGTGCAGATGGGACTTGGTGTGGTTTATTGTGAACCCCAAGTCGTGAAGCAGCTGGATAGTGGTGCGAGTGTGTTGTACACACTAGTTGTAGGAGCTGGCTTTAATGAGCCAGTCGTCTAGATATGGGAAGACGTGAATGTGCTGACTTCTTAAATGTGCTGCCACTACTGCTAGCCACTTGGTGAATACTCTTGGTGCTGTGGTGACTCCGAATGGGAGTAATTTGAATTGATAGTGCTGACAATCTATTACAAATCTGAGATACTTCCTGTGAGCGTTGTGAATGGAAATGTGGAAGTAGGCGTCGTTGAGATCTAGAGTAGCAAGGAAGTCGTTTTGTGAAAGAAGAGGAAGGACCTGTTGGAGCGTGACTATGTGAAAATGGTCTGACTGTATGTATATGTTTAAAGGTCTGAGGTCTAGAATAGGCCTTAGAGAGCAGTCCTTCTTTGGAATAAGAAAGTAGAGGGAGTAAACGCCCTTGTTTTGATGGTACAGAGGAACTGGTTCTATGGCACTTTTTTCTAGTAGGGATATTACCTCTTGCTTTAGCAATAATAGATGCTCTTGTGACATTGGACGCTGTTTGGGTGGTATTTTTGGGGGGTGGGGGGGTAGATGTTAGTTTGAGATAGTAACCTGATTGAATAATTGGTCGCACCCACCTGTCTGATGTGATGTTGGTCCAGACAGGGAGACATTGTTGTAGTCTTTCCCTCACTGGAGTGGAATGGTGAGGGGGAAGTGGAGGAAAGTCATTGGGTAGGGGTGGAGGCAGAGCAGGCGTTGTTAGTTTTGCCACTGCCTTTGTTATGGTTACCCCTGTAACCCCCTCTTTGGTAGCCCCTAGTGAAGGAGGATTGGCTAGGGGTCTTATAAGAAGTGGAGGGGCTATCGGAAGAGTAGCCTCTTATGTTGCCTCTGTAGGATGAGCGACGAAAGGAGTGTGAGAGCTTGAGACTGCAAGGCTCCCATAGATTTAGCTGTGTCGGTATCCTTTTTCATCTTTTCAAGGGATACATCGACATTAGGGCAAAATAGGTGTTGCTCATCAAATGGTTGATTGAGGATGGAACTCTGGACCTCCGGTTTGAAACCTGAAATGCATAGCCAGGCATGCCTACACAAAAGGACGCTGGTGTTAATTGCCCTTGAAGCAGTATCTGCGGAATCTAGGGCACAACTCATGGAGGTATTGGTGATAGTTTTACCTTCCTGTATGAGTTCATTGGCCCTATTTTTACATTTGTCTGGGAGATGCTGCATTATGGATTCCAGCTCATCATAATGTCCCCGGTCATATCTTGCTAACAGCGCTTGAGTATTGGCGATGCGCCATATTTTTGCTGCCTGTGACGCCGTTTGTTTACCAGACGCGTCAAGGAGTTTAGACTCCTTATCTGGTGGGGGGGGGGGGGGCCTCACCTGATGTTTGAGAATTGGCCCGTTTCCGTGCATTGGAGACTACAAGGGAGCCTAGCGGTGCGGGCCTCTAATATAGGCTGGATCTGTAGGGGCAGCTTTGTATTTTTTCTCAATTCGGGGTTGAGGACTCGAGCCCTGGCTGGACCTTTAAATACCTCTGGTGCATGCTTAATGACCCCCTTAAGCATTGGCAGAATTGAAGTGAACCTTTGCGTATTGTCAAACGTGTCCATTAAGAAATCTTCCTCCACAGCGTCTGTGTGTAGGTCAACCCCATGGTATTGGGCAGCCCTATGAAAAAGTAGGTTAAAACCTATAGTGTCCTCTGGGGGGGTGGGGGAGGCCTGGAGGGATATACATCATCCTGAGGAACGTAAGGGACGTCAGGGGTGTTATAATCATCCCATGAGTTAGGTGAGTGAGGGGGACTAGTGTTTCCTGATGGCTCATCCGCACCCCCCCTGTATCATCAGAATCTGTATCCACATAATCATCTTGCCTACTGGAATAGGGGATGGTGTAGGAGGATGATGTGGTGGGGTGGAGGAGGAGGGGGAGGAGGTGGAGAAGGGATCCTTAATGGAGAGGTTGCAATGTCTTTTTAGGAGGAGGCGCAGGCGCATCTAGTTGTCTCTTTTTGGACCTAAGACCAAACTGTTCAGTCTTAGGATCCTTTACAAGAGTCTTTTGAGTACGATCTGGTGTAAAAAGCTCTTCTGTAGAAGGCAGATCCTTCAGTGTCGAAGTTCCCGGTTCCGGAGGCTTTTTCGGCACTGACTCGGCAGCTATTCTGGGGTCTTTTGGCTTAAAACCGTGACCTTTTGCAGTGTCCTGGCGGAATGTGGTGTTATTTCGGTTCAGAGGTTTTTTTCGGTTCCGAAGCCTGTAGGTGGCAATTGTTTGCTCAGCTGTGAGTGTGGTTTCGGAATCGATGAGCTGGAGCCAGTCTTCGGCGCAGAGTGCTTGGATGTCGAAGCAGCGGTCGGCATGGATGAGGAAGAAGATGGCTTCTTTTTCAGTGTCGGTTGTGTGTCGGCAACGGGAGTAGGCTGACTCGAGCCCGAGACGCCTGAAGGCTTGGTAGGATTCTTTGCCGAGCCCGAATCCGGGGCATGGGAAGCAGTCTCTCGGTGTGCACCCGGGCCAGAGGAAGAGGATGTGACCGAAGCCTTTTTGGAGGGTGTCGAGTAAGGGTCGAGTCAACGTGTGTACTTACGACCCGTTGCGCCGGAGTGATGTCCTCGACGTCTGAGTCTTCGGCGTAGCTGACGCCTTCTTCGGCCCGCTGCCGTTCTGGTACGTCGACGCCCTCTTCAAAGATGTCGTCGGGGATGGAAGCGGACGAGCCAACCATGGTCCTTCGAGCTTGTCAGTTCCGCATTGTCTTCTTGGAGCGGAAGGAGGCACAAGCTGAACAGTCCCTGGCCTCGTGCTCTGGCGAGAGGCAAAGGTTGCACACATCATGGAGATCGGTGTGGGGAAACTTCGACCCACATTGAGGACACTTCGTCAATGGCGTCCTTTCCATGAGCAAGAAGATGAGGCCTAGGTAGGCCCGAAGGCCTTCGTCGACGACCGGAATCAAAGACTTAAAAATTGTCGAGACTCGCGTCAAGACGGGAAGCGCGTTCAAGACAATAACGTCGGAAACGGGTGAGGGATTGCGCACCGAACAAAACTCTGTTCCAAACCGGAGCGCAGGAAACACATCCGAGCCCGATGGTAGAAAAAAATAATCTGAGGATGGAGCCGATGCTCAAGCGCAATGTGATCCAAAAGAGGAGTCCCCTATCTCGTGACTTCCAAAGAGTTTTTTAGGACAAAAACAAGTGCAAACATCCGGGCCCAACACTAGATGGTGATCTATGCAACAGTGTGTAATCTGCAGCTCATATGCCTCGAACAGTGAGTTATCGGCTTGTAGGGAAGTACTTGACTGGCAGTGTTAAGGTTCTGGGCATAGACTCAGGGGACTCCCAGGGTCAGGTAGGTACAGTTGGTACACCCTCACTGGCACGGGGGCAGCCGGGTGCAGAGGTAGTTAGGCCCAATGTTATCCAATGAGAGGCAAAGGCCTTCGGTTGGTGGCTGCTGGCTAGCACGCTGCTGTGGGAGCTGGGCTTCTGGTCACTTGCTCAGGGCAAATGGGTAAGTAGGAAAGGACCAAAGTTGCACTGCCAGGGGCACTTGGGCGAATGGGTGCAGGGTGCTTGAGCCGTTGGGCGCTCAATGTTATTCATTGGAGATCTTGAAAAAGGAAAAAAGGCTGCAGATTTGGGGACAGAGGATCTTCTGGAGCGACCAACACTTCGAGGGATAAATTGGGATCTTGGAGGGTAGGCAGGCAACCCAGAGTAGAGCACAAGGGGACGGGGGGGCGTCGGGGTGTCTTTTGGCGTCGGGAAATCTTACCCTCTGCTGGTCGCGGTGGGGGGGTTCCCTGGTTCAGAGGCATTGTCTGGGTTGTGTATGGAGGGTCCTTGGCCACTGGATTTTAGGTGAGAATGTAAATGTAAATGTAAATGTATTTATATAGCGCAAATCACCGACCCGGTATCTAAGCGCTTGCTTAGGGAACCCGTCCTGGTATTCCCCTGTGAGATACCCCGGCAGGGTATCCACAAGGTGAAAGCCAGGCATCCCGCCGCGAGGGGCCGTAGTGGAGATTAAGCAAGCTATTGCCCAGAGTCGCAGAGTGTGACCCCGTGAGTCGAGTAGGCACCAGAGCGAGAATTGTAGAGTCCGTGGAATTTTTTAGCCCGAGACCTGCCGAGGCGGGGAATTGAACCCTGGTCCATGGCCGATCTCAGCTTCCGGGTCTGCCGCCTCTAACTACTGAGCCACGCTTCTCCACAGAATCGCCGGGGGGACGTCCTCAGGGTCTTTGTCCACTTGGGTACAGGCTCAGCGGGTGCAGAGTGGGCGGGATTCATGGTTCCTGGCTGGCACCAGGGGTATTGCTGTTTGAGCAGAACCACTGCCCATGGGAGTCCCAGTCTCTAAGATGGTCAAGGCAGGCAGGTCCTCCGGGGTTCTCGAGGTTGCTGTCCGCAGGAGACACCGGGATTTAGCAGGTTCAAGGATCAACAGGCCGGTAAGGGCTGGGGCCAAGTCAGTTGGTGTCGTCCTCATGTTCGCAGCTGCACGGCAGGTCTTCTTCTTGGTCTTCTTTCTTGTTTTGTAATCGGGATCTGAGGAAGGAAGATTCAGGCTGCCCCTAAATACTAAATTTAGAGGCGTTACAGGTAGGGTGAGGGCAGGGTACATCCCCTAACCTGCTCCTCTCCTGTGGGGGGGGGGGGGGGGGGGCAGGAGCCTAGCTGTGAGTGGGTAGGGCTCCCCATTCTCAAGATGGCGGTAGCCTGGAGTCGTGCTTCACCTCGCCGCCTCCACCTGAGGGGTGGAGTTGGCACAGGCTGGCACACCCCCTTTCCTGACGTCTGGTTTCCAGCCTGTCTTCCCACCAGAGTGGGGGTCAGAACTGGTGGGGGCCAGTTGCTGAGTACAGCAAATGGCCTGGAGAAGCTCACAAAGGTGGCATGCCTTTCAAGCTTTCCCATGCCCATCCTGGGGAAGGAGACCTAGCACCTCGCCCAGGCGAGTGTGGGCTCTCCACCCAGGGGTTCAGCAACATGTCTGCTGTGTTGCAGCCTCTCAGACAAGACGTGGATTGTAGGTTAGGGTTTCAGGGGGGCATCTCTAAGATGGCCTCTGTAGTGCATTTTACATTAAATCCTATACTGGCATCAGTGGGTGTTTAATGTGCTGAGAAGTTTGATATCAAACTTGTCAGTCTTCAGTGTAGCCATTATGGTGCTGTGGAGTTCGTAATGACAACCTCCCAGCACCATATACTCTTAATGGCATCACTGCACTTAGTGCCCAGGAATGGCCCTGGGTACTGTAGGGGCACAAGACTCATGCACCTGTACCCACACCATTGGCATAGGGCACCCAGCTAGAGGGGTGATTGATGTATGCCAGGGCAGTGGGTTTTATGGGCATGGCACACAGGGATGTGTGCCATGTCGACTGTTCAATTCTGCACCAGGACACACAGCCTGCAAAGGCAGTGTGTGTGTGTCGGGGTGCCGGGCCCCTAAGGGTGGCACAATAAGTGCTTCAGCCCTTAGGGATCTTCGCTGGTCACAATGCCCTGGGTACCCATGGTACCATTTACCAGGGGCTAACATGTGGCCAGAGATGCCAATTGTGTTTTAGCTTCAATACAGTTTTAGGGAAGGAACACAGGCCCTGGGCACCCGATTGGCAGGAGCCCAGGGCACATTCAGTCAAAGCACATCAGCAATTCAGCAAAAAGGTGGGGCATACCATGCAAGAAAGATGGCATTTTCTCACGGGTGGAAAGCGAAATGAGGTTGTGTGTGGACTATAGAGGGCTCAACTGTCACCAAGACAGATGCTCACCCTATCCCAAGATCAGACGAGATGGACAAATTGGGTGCGCCCACATTTTTAAGTACCTTTGACTTAACTGCAGGGTACTGGCAAATTAGTATGGCCCCAGGAACAAAAGCAAAGAACGCATTCTCCACAACTGATGGGCATTATCAGTTTACTGTTTTGCCAATTGGTTTAAGGAATGCCCCTGCCACATTCCAGAGGTTGGTGAACCAAGTCCTTACGGGATTAGAGTCCTTTAGTGCAGCCTATCTAGATAATATTGCAGTGTTTATCTCCACCTGGCAGGATCACATGACCCACCTTGAGAAGGTTTTAAAAGCCCTGCAAACTGCAGGCCTAACTATCAAGTCATCCAAATGCCAGATAGGGCAGGGATCTGTGGTGTACTTGGGCCACCTTGTTGGTGGAGGCCCAGTACAACCCTTACAGCCCAAGATCCAGGCCATACTGGACTGGCCAGCTCCAACAACCCAGACCCACGTCAGGGCATTCCTTGGCTTGACTGGGTACTACAGGAGGTTTGTGAAGGGATATGGGTCCATTGTGGCTCCCCTCACAGAACTCACCTCCAAGAAGATGCCCAAAAAGGTAAAATGGACAGTTAGTTGTCAAAATTCTATGTGCCCAGCACCAATTCTCAAAGCTACAGACTATGCCAAGCAGTTCACAGTGCAGACAGATTCCTCTGAGCTAGGGATAGGAGGGGTGTAAAAAACTGGCTCTATATACTACACCAAAATGAAGTATAGTATGTTTAGAGTCCAAGTGTCCCCAGATGTAGGCAGAGGCTAAAGTTAAATAGAACCTTACTCTCCAATAGTGGTAGCTTGGTTGAGCAGTAAGGCAGTATCAGAGGACAATGTTAAGCATTTGATGTACCCACTCAAGTCAGCAAATGAATTCACACACTCAAGAACTGAACTCAAGGCCAATTGTTGTATAAAAATATACTGTTTATTTTTAGAACCAAGCAGACGCGGTACAGGTAAGCATTGAATACTTTTCAGTAATAAGTTACTGGATATAGGACAGTTTAAAAATCCAATTGAAATTGTACTTTGTTTGATTTGCAGGGGAGCAGTAGTATGCAGCACTTAGCAAATACAGTACATTGGAATTAATAGGCTTTTTTAGTAAATTGCAGTTTAGGTACTTTTCTAATTAAGTGCTGGATACCTAAATTCAGCATTGGGACATTTCCTGCAAACAGGCAAGTAAACACGATTTGGTTATTTGTGCGATTTTTAAAGAAAATTTTTAGGTTTCAAAACTCCACCCATAGAAACTTTTTGGAGAAAAAGTGTCAATGTTATCCTATGGAAGGAAAGCAGGTTAATGATTCATAGGTAAGTAATAGACTTTGGGAGTTAAGGTTCTGGGGTTAGACTCCGGAGTCTCCCAGGGTCAGTGATGCACTGTTGTTGCACCCTCAGCGGCACTAGGGCAGCTGGGCGCAGAGTGTTGAGGCCCAATGTTATCCAATGGGGTATTGGGGGCCTCCGGTTGGTGGCTGCTGGCAAGCAGGCCCCACGGTTGTGAGAGCAAAGCTCCTAGGGTTAAGCTCAGGGCAAGTTTCGGACCAAAGTAGCACCAAAGGTGCACCCTCAGCCGGCACTAGGGCGGCCGGTTGCAGGGTGCCGTTTTGAGGTTGAGTGCTCTGTTTTCAATGGAGAACCTCCTGGACAAAAAAACACTGCAGGCTCGGGGACGAGGATCTCCTGGGTGCGACCACCACTTCGAGGGGTACGTTGGGATGTGATGGGTTGGTTAGGCACCGTTGGTGTGGGCACACAATGCCATGGGCCGTCGGGTGCAGGGATGCCTTGTGATGTCAGATTTTCTTACCCGCTCATGTCGCGGTGGGGTCCTCTGGATTGAGGCCACAGGCGTCATCTGGAACAATAGGTTAACAATATCTCCAAGTTAAAGTAGTCCTTTGCCCGGGGAGGCGGGAGGGTTGCTTAGGACTTTGATGAGGATACCCCTGGAAGAGAACTAGGATTACAGGTAAGTAACTAATCCTTCTCTTCCAGGGGATCCTCATCAATAGTCGTAAGCATTAGAATAGAATAGCGAGCCTCACCTCATCTCCCTGCGGGCAAAGGATCAATAAAAACAGTATATCATTCATGAGCCTAGACAAAACTAAGCTCGAACAGGCCGCAGGCTACCCAACTAGATTCCTCAAAGAGGCTTGCCCTACTTGAGTATCAGTCCTGGAATCAGATTCTAGGCAGCAATGCCTTGTAAAGGTATGAACTGATCTCCAGGTTGCAGCCTTGCATATCTCTGACATAGGGACATCATGTAGGAAAGCTACTGTGGCCGCTTTCCCCCTAGTAGAGTGCGCTTTAGGTGTCAACAGCAAGGGCTTGCCCGCTAGCTGAAAAGCCAATTTAATACAGGAGACGATCCATCTGAAGATGGATTGTTTGGCAGCTGGAAAACCCGTTCTCATGGAACCATAGTTGACAAAAAGCTGATCCGTCTTCCTAATACTTTTAGTATTTTCCAAATAGAATTTAAGCACTCTTTTGAGATCTAAAGAATGCAGCCACCGCTCAGCAGGGGTCGCAGGGTTTGGAAAAAAAGATGGAAGAGAAATAGACCGATTAATATGAAAATCAGACACAACCTTTGGTAGAAAGGATGGACGAGTCCTTAACACTACTCTATTGTGGTGGAAAACAGTGTAAGGCTCTTTTGCACACAATGCTTGGATTTCACTTACTCTGCGCGCTGATGTGATAGCAACTAAGAAAGCGACCTTCCAAGATAAATGCTGTAACGTTGCTTTGTGGATGGGCTCAAAATGAGCTCCCATCAACTTGGATAATACAAGATTCAACTCCCAGGGAGGGGAAGGATTTCGAACAGGGGGATAGACTTTCTGCAGGAAGTCCTTGACCACTTGCATCGGGAAGAAAGACTTTTGGATTGGCGATTTCCTATACGCCACAATGGCTGACAAGTGTACTCTAATGGAAGCATACTTCAAACCAGACGTTGCTAAGGAAAGAAGGTATGGAAGAATAACATCCTCTTGACCTTTAATAGGGTCAAGATGATGTTCCCTACACTAAATATAGAACCTCTTCCACTTGAACGCATATGACGCTCTTGTGGAGGGCCTCTTAGCTTCCTTTAAAATGCGCATACAATCAGGAGGCAAATTCAGATGTCCATACTGCAGGACTTCAGGAGCCATGCCGTCAAGTTCAGAGAGGGGACGTTGGGATGTAGAATCCTCTCGCTCATCTTGCCCAACAGGTCCGGCCTGCAAGGTAGACGTCTGTGTGGACACACAGACAGATGAAGAAGGTCCGGATACCACCACTGCTGCGGCCAGTCCGGAGCTATTAGGATCATCTCCATGTCCGACCTGAGGAGCTTGGAAACCACCTTCGGGATCAGAGACAGGGGAGGAAATGCGTAAGCAAATGTCCCTGACCAATTCATCAAGAGTGCATTCTCCTGCGTCCCTGGGCGGTGGAATCTGGACGCGAAGGCGTGGCATTTTCTGTTTTCGTCGTCTGCAAACAAGTCTATGGTAGGACGACCCCAGAAACGAAAAAGCTCTGCAACTACTTCGTCGTTGAGCACCCAGTCTGGTTGATCTTCGAAGTACCTGCTGAGTGCGTCTGCCTTGATGTTTAGCTCGCCTGGAAGGTGCACTGCTACCAGCGAGAGTTTCCGAGCGAGAAGCCAGTGCCAGATCGCTTGGGACTCCAGAGATAGAGGGCGTGATCGTGTGCCACCTTGTTTATTCAGGTAGAACATGGTGGTCGTATTGTCTGTCTGCACCAAGACCGAGTTGGCTTTGATTGCAGGGAGAAAGGCTTTGAGAGCGAGATGCACCGCTCGGAGCTCCAGCATGTTGATGTGGTAGGTCTGCTCTCGCACCGACCACCGACCCTGTATCTGAAGGCACCCCATGTGTGCCCCCCCAGCTTTGAAGGGACGCGTCCGTCACTATTGACTGAGACGGAAGAGGTTGGTGAAAAGGAACTCCCACCAACAGATTGAGGTCGAGTCCACCACTTGATAGAAATTTTCGCTGCCTGGGAAAGACTGATCCGGTCTTCTCAGCGTCCTGATGCTTGGTCCCACTGGTCCTCTAGAGACTGTTGCAAAGGCCGCATCCTCAGTCTGGCGTGCGGTAGGAGAAAGATGCAGGACGCCATGGAACCCAGCAGTGAGGATACCTGACTGACTGTTGGACTTCGGGTCTCGAGCAGAATCCTGCACTTTTGCTGCATCGAAAAAAGTCTCTCCTCCAAAGGAAACGCTCTTCCCAAATTTGTGTCCAGAACGGAGTCTAGGTAGTGGATGGACTAGGTTGGCTGCTGGACTGACTTTTCCATGTTGACATGGAGGCCGAGATTGTGCAATTGTTGTAGGCAAAGGTGGAAGTCGCTCCCTAGTTGCAGAGGACATGGAGCCTTTATGAGCCAGTCGTCTAGGTACGGATAGACAAAAAGCCCCTTTTTGTGAAGAAAAGCTGCTACCACTGCCATGCATTTGGTGAAGACTCTCTGTGCTGATTTGAGCCCAAAGGGTAGCACCTTGTATTGGTAGCGTTTGTTGCCGACCACAAACCTCAGATACTTGCGATGATGCAGTGCAATTGGAATATGAAAATATGCATCTTGCAGATCCACCGAACACATCCAATCGCCTTCTTGTAGATGTGGACATATTTGGTGAAGAGCCAACATGCGTAATTTCTCTTTGACTAGGACCTTGTTTAGCAGACGAAGGTCTAGGATGGGACGGAACTTGTTCTCCTGGTCCTTTTTGGGAACAAGAAAATATCTTGATTAGACTCCCATTCCTCTTTGCGAGGAAGGTTCTATAACTCGTTTTTGAAGAAGAATTTTCACCTCTCTCCGGAGCAGATCTAACTGGTGAGGACGAGATTTCTTTGGAGGAATGTTCTTTGGGAGAGCACGGAAACGAAGCCTGTGTCCATTGCTCAGTATATTCAGCACCCAACGATCTTTTGTGATGCTGCACCACTCTGCCAGATGTTGTGAAGCACTTCCTCCCACTGGAGTGGGCAATGGCGCCAGAGGAAGCCACTGCTCATGACTTCCCCCCCTCTCGTTAATGTAGAGGATTGTTGCTGATTACCTCCTCTACCTCGGTTGGATTTACCACCTCGAAACTGGGTCTTGCCCTGATTTTTGTTCTGGGACCACTGAGGGGTTTGAACCCTCTGTTGAGCCCCTCTGCCTCTGTTGGTCTTAAAACGGCGCTTGAACTCCTTTTTCTTCTCCAAACCGACTGCTTTGACTGTTTCTTGCTCGGCTTTCATTCTATTCATCTCCTCGTCAGTGTGTTCACCGAAGAGAGGAACCAGAAAAAGGAAGATTTAAGATGCGCTGCTGTGCATCGGGCTTGAGGCCTGTCAGGCACAACCAAGACGACCTTCTGGCGCAAATTCCATGGGCATAAGAATGTGCTGCAAGAGCTGCGCCGTCCGCAGCAGTGCTAATCATCTGGTTCGCCACCAGACAGCCTTCTGTTAATGTCTCTTCAAAGTCCTTCTGGTCTTCTTTCGGCAGTTTGGACTTGAAACGCTCCATGGAGTCCCATAGGCTCTATCATATCTACCCAACAGTGCAGCTGCACTGGAGACCTTCAGTGTAGAAGAGGCAGAGTTGCAGACCGTACGACCCCACGAGTCCTGTGATCTGCTGTCATTCTCTGGAGGGACTGAGGAGGTAGCCGTGACTGAGTGTGTTTTTCGTGCTGCTGCTACGATCACAGAGTCTGCGGGAGGGTCAGTCTTAACAAAGACCGGGTCAGAGGTCGCCGGCTTGTACTTTTTTTTGGATGCGAGCCGGCACCGCTTTAATGGTCGCTGGAGCCAGAAATATGTCTGACAGGATCCATAATCCCCGGAACCAATGGCAGCAACGGACGAGAAGCAGACTTCTGGTGAAGAGTCTCAAAAATCACTGTCGTAGTGACTTGCGGAATGGACAGCTCAATGTTGAGCTTCTGAGCTCCTCTTTGCAGGACATCATGGAAAGTGTTGATGTCATCAACCGGTGAGACCCTAGACACAGGGCTATCCGAGAGTGTGGGAGAATAATCCCTCTTGGAAGATCGGGTAGAGGAGGTAGAATAAGTCGATGGTGTCCTCCTACTCCTGCGATGAACACTGCGCCGCCTTTCGTGTGATCTTCCTGAACGTTCCTCCCTTCTGGGAGAACGAGATCTAGTAGGCCTCCTCACAGGCGATCTCTCAGCTTGCACTCTGCGCCTGGGAGGGCTGCGTCTGTCCACTTCCTCAACTAGTCTCTGAAGCGGAGATCTATGTGCAGGACTGGCGTAATCTTGCATTCGCCTCGTAGCCCCTGAATCTCGCCAATGATCTAATGGCAGATTCCATCTAGGGGACAACCTCACATTCGCAGAAGAAGGGTCTCGCAATGGTGAATTGCGGGCAGGGCTTCTAGACTTCGAGGCAGGTCGGCCAGATGAATGCGAAGACTAGTGTCGGGAGACTGATTCTGTCACTAGAATCACCGATTCTCTGGATCTTCTTGAAGCGGAGTGCCTCGACGCCGATCTAGACCGCTCATGATGTCTCGACGTCGGGTGTTCTGACGTCGAATGCCTCGACGGCGAGCGATGCAAGGATCGGCGATGACTACGTTGAACGGCGATGTGAAGCCGACGACGGAGCCCTCGATGCCGAACGCCGCTGGGGCGACGGCGGAGCAGTCAATCTCGACGCCTAATGTCTACGTGACGACGGCAGAGGGGTATTGGTCACCCTCGACGCCGAACGCCTAGGTGACGTCGACGGAGATCTTCCTCGACGCCGATTGACGTCTGTCTGTCGACGGCGGAGGATTCTGGACTCTCGGCGGCAGCAGAGGTGAGCCTCTCCGTGACGACGACGGAGAGTCTCTGCTCCTCGACGCCGATCGTCGCCAGGTTGACGACGGCGGAGGGGTCACCGTTCGACGCCGATCGTCGCCTGGTTGACGACGGCGGAGGTGTGACGGTCCTCAACGCCGATCGCCGCCGGGTTGACGACGGCGGAGGGGTCTTGGTCCTCGACGCCGAGTTAACAATGGCGGAGGGTCTTGAATTCTAGACGTCGAGGACGTACCTGAATCTTTTCTAGCCCGCCGTCGAAGGTTGTTTTTTCGATAAATGACCCACCGGTAGTTCTTTCCTCAGCGCCGAGCCCGACGCTGAAGCTGAAGGGTGCGAAGACTTGTCCTTTGAAGGTGTTCTAGCTCTCTTGGAGCCCTTCCTTACCGGAGACCTTCGTCTGGAAGACTTTTGAGCTAGGCCATAGATGTGAATCCTCTCCCTGTCTTTCAGAGTTCTTCCTGACAGGGTTTTGCAGTGAGGACAGGCCTTTGGGTCATGATTGTCAGGTAGACAAAGAATACAGACTTCATGGCTGTCTGTCTTGGCCTTCTTGTTGCCACAAGAAGGGCAGTTGTCAAAAAGGGAAGGCATTTTAGAGAAAATACCCACCAAACTGTCAAGAAAAAGACAGATTCTTACTTGACAGGATATAAAATGTCAAAGTAAGTCACAAAACTGTGAAAAATGAAGCAAATTTCTGTCAGAAAAACAGAAATGAGTGGAGCTGTGTTGCCAGGATCCTTCCTGAAGGAGCCGGAAAGAACTGACCCAACTGTCACCCCTGAGGCATGATGGGAAGATGGGGGTCATGGGTGCCTTAAAGGCACGGTGTCAGTTTATTGCATTCAGCTGCAGGTTAGCTTTCCAGTCTTTTTAGACTGGGGATTTGCAATGCAGCCTGTGAGCTTCCTATGCTTTCAGTGTTTTATAAGAATTTCAACTGCTTTCTGAGCATTAAAACAGTTCTAAAACAAACTTTATTGTTGTTTTCTCATGTTTATAATGCATGTTTGTTCATGTATGGTGGAAATTCTTTACAGCATGATTCAGCTCCAGTGTTTAGTAGGCTACTATCACATATATATATATATATATATATATATATATATATATATATACATACATACATACATATACATATATATATATATATAGTTATATATAGTTATATATACCGTATTTTCACCTTTTGGATGGACAGTTTTGTTTGCAACCATATCAAAATTCATTGGAGTTTCATCCATATTTCCGATACTACTTAGCGCACAGCCATGTTCATTGCGCAGCTTAATAACGTAGCGATGGAAACTATGTATTTTGGCATCAAGATCTGCAGGTAATTTTGTGCAATTTTCGTCTTTTGCCTCAATACCAGATTATGCCTTCCCAAGAATCTAGTACACCAGGATACAGTGGCCTTAAATCTGTTGCTGAGATCTGGGTTAGATCTGGCCCACTGAAGTGCAAACAAACGTATTTTATTTCGTGTCACTACATAACCGCTTTGGCGATGCTCATTCGCCATGTCTGTTACATGTTTTTCGAGTTCTGGCCAATGTGGGGTTCCTCTTTTTAATGCACAGTTATCCCTTGGCATACTCCCTTAATGCTTTTTCATTTGCTTTCCAGTCACGAACCATCTTTTCTGTTACTGCATATTGTCTTGCAGCAGCACAGTTATTATGTTCAATGGCAAAGTTTACAACTTTAAGTTTGTAACTGGCTTCATATTTCTTCCTTCTGTTTGCTGGAGACATGATGGGTTCGTGACTGTTAGCCATTTGCATACTCTACTGTATGTACTGGTGCGGTACTGTATGAACCAGTACAGATACTGGTGCTGTGTTGAACTGTCTTCACCACCACATGTATCTGCTCACCAGATTGACTGCCTTTCCTGTCTACAACAGCCAGCCCATCACAGCAAGCGATGTACTGGTACCGGTATTTCCTGTGCACACTGCATACAAACTCTGCTTAGATTTGGAGGTTTGTAGTTCCTCTCGTGTCCTAAAACGTGATGTTAGTGTCATCTTTACTATGTGCTCACACTACAGGCCCTATCTAAGCATCTCCTTTCATTAAACAGCCATGCAGAACAGTGCATTTCAGGTACGATATTATGCATGTGTATCAAAAGAAGGTGTGTAAGGAATCTTAAAAAGAAATGCAGTGTGTTTGTGATTCATCAGGAATGTACGGTACAATAAACACCCTATAGAAATATCATAAATGCAACAAAACATTATGTACCGGTGCTGTATTGCCGGCGGGAACTTTCTACAGTCCCCTTTCAATGCCCATGAACTGAGGAGATGACGTACGGTACGGACGCTCCTCTCCTTCCGATGAACGTGAGATTTATTGCCACATCGGAAGGAGAGAGAGAGACGCCAGATCAGCGCATGTGCCCGCTGTGTCTTTAGACTGAACACGCAGTTAGAAAATACCGTAATGCCCCGTGAGACCCTCTCCCATCGGCACTACGGGACTGTAAGAGACTGCGCACTATTGTCATTGTCATTTTTGATTCATGTACCGTAACTTAACTTAACGTTTGCTTTTGTAATTTGTTCTGTTGTACCGGTAATTTTCTCCTCATGTATCATTACTGGTCCTATTGTGAAGCGCTCTGACACCGTCGGGTAAAGTCCGCGCTACGGTACCGTATATAAAATTGCATAAATTCAGCTAGAGGGGATTGTAGTATGACTCACATAAGCACGAATATAAGGGGGATCAGTAGCTGGGAGAGAGAGACGCCAGATCAGCGCATGTGCCCGCTGTGTCTCTAGACTGTGCACGCAGTTAGAAAATACCGAAATGCCCCGTGAGAGCCTGCTCCCATCGGCACTACGGGACTGTAAGACTGCGCACTTTTGTCATTTTTTATTCATTTACCGTAACTTAACGTTTGCTTTTGTAGTTTGTTCTGTTGTAATTTTCTCCTCATGTATCATTACTGGTCCTATTGTGAAGCGCTCTGACACCTTTGGGTAAAGTCCGCGCTATATAAAATCGCATACGGTAAATAAAGTACAGCTAGAGGGGATTGTAGTATGACTCACATACCGTAAGCACAAATATAAGGGGGAATCAGTAGCTGGGAGAGAAGATGCCAGACTGCATGAGGTGGGCCCCGAACAGAGTGCCACAATCTGCTACGGCACAGGGAGTGTGAACGCGCGCAGAGTGAAACAAGAGCCCAGAGGCCATATTGGAGGGCTCGTGGGTGCGGACTTGGTTCTACTTGATTTTTGCTTCAAATTTAAAGTCGGTGGAGCGTTGATTAAACTCCTAAAAATTTGGTTCCCGGCGTATAAGACGACCCCGACTTTCGAGAACATTATAAGGGGTTAAAAAGTCGTCTTATACGCCGGAAAATACAATATAGTGTTTCCGGGATCCCGCACATGGGCGGGAACATTCTAATGCTTATGACTTTGATGAGGATCCCCTGGAAGAGAACTAAGGGGTTAATCTTGTTATGTGTGCAGTAGACAACAAATCGTTTACTACATTTTGCTGCATAACATGCTCTAGTGGTAGGACGTCTTGCTTCTTTAATGACATCCATGCAATCAGGAGGTAAATTTAGATATCCTAACTCTAAGACCTCAGAAGCCAAATCGCTAGATTGAGCTGCATTGGGTCTGGATGCATAATCTCTCCATGGTTCTGTGTTAGTAGATGTATGGAGAGTTTTAGTTTGTGATGTGGTACTACAGAGAGCTGCAGTAGCGTTGTGTACCACGGTTGTCTTGCCCACGTTGGTGCTATTAGAATCAATGTGAGAGAATGTTGCCGTAGTTTCCGTACCACTAATGGAATTAGTGGGAGAGGTGGAAAAGCGTACGCAAATTTGTTTGACCAGTTCATTCATACCGCATTGCCTTTGGATAATGGGTGTGGGAATCTGGCGGCGAAGCTTAGGCATTTGGAGTTGCTTTGTGTGGCAAACAGATCTATCTCCGGTTGTCCCCACATTTGAAAAAATGGCTGAAGAACTTGAGTATGCAGCTCCCATTCGTGTATCTGTTGTCTGACGACTTAACAGATCTGCCAATTGATTGTGAACTCCTGGTAGATGTTCTGCTAACAGATAAATGTTTTGAGGAATGGCCCATCTCCAAATGCTCTGCGCCAGCCGGTAGAGCTGTAGGGAGTGTGTTCCTCCTTGCTTTTGAATGTAATACATTGCTGTCATATTGTCCGTCCGGACTAGTACAGCTTTGTTTGATATGTAATGCTGGAACGAGTTTAGAGCTTGAAAGATTGCTAGTAACTCCAGATAATTTATGTGAAGTACCTTTTGTTTTATCGTCCACATACCTTGTACTGTGTGACTTTGTAAGTGCGCTCCCCATCCCGTGAGAGATGCGTCTGTGGTCAGTATTATTTGTGTAACTGGCTCTATAAACGGCCGGCCTTTTGAAAGGTTTTTGTTGTTCCACCATTGCAGAGAGCGATGCGTCCAGTCGTCTACCACCACCAGATCTGTTATTTCCTGTCGAGCCTGATTCTACTGACTTGCCAAGCATTCTTGTATGGGGCACATTTGTAGTCTTGCGTATGGGACTATGAAAATGCAAGATGCCATCATTCCTATTAACTGCATAAATACTCGAGCTTTTAGTGAGTGTTGTGCTTGGAATGTTTTGATGAGATTCTGCATAGCTTGCATTTTAAGTAAGTTAGGGTACGCTATTGCCTTGGAGGTATCTATAGTGGCACCTAGGTACTGCTGAGTTAGGGACGGTTGTAGATGTGATTTCTTTAGATTCACTGTAAATCCCAACTTGTGCAGCAGGCAGACTGTTTGATGCGTGTGCTGTACGTATTGGTTGTATGACTTGGATTTTATTAGCCAGTCGTCTAGATATGGGAGTACATGAATGTTGTCCCTTCTTAAGTGTGCTGCTACTACTGCTAGACACTTTGTGAATACTCGAGGTGCTGTTGTCACTCCGAAGGGGAGCACCTTGAATTGGTAGTGCTGACCTTCTGGCACGAACCTTAGGTACTTTCTGTGAGACCGATGAATGGGAATGTGAAAGTAGGCGTCCTTGAGGTTTAATGTGACAAGGAAGTCGCCTTTCTCTAGCAACGGTAAAACTTGTTCTAATGTGACCATATGAAAATGGTCTGAGTGTATGTACTGGTTTAGGGGTCTTGGATCTAGAATTGGTCTGAGAGACCCGTCCTTTTTGGGTATGAGAAAATAAAGGGAGTAAACTCCTGTGTTTTGATGTTGCTTTGGTACTGGTTCTATTGCATTCTTTTGCAGTAGTGATTCCACCTCTGGCCTTAATAGTAAGAGGTGTTCTTGTGACATAGGACATCGTCTGGGTGGTATTGTTGGAGGAGTGGAAGTGAGCTCCAGGCAATAACCTGACTGAATTATTTGTCTCACCCACTGTCTGTGGTGATGGAGTTCCAGACAGGTAGGAACTGTTGTAATCTTCCCCCGACCGGAGTGTAATGGTCTGGGGGAATGGAAGGGAAGTCACTGTTTGGGAGTAGAGGCGTTGCGATTGTTGCCTCTGCCTCTGCCCTTATTATGGTTTCCTCTATACCCTCCTCTATAGTATACCTTACTGGGGGAGGTTTGGTTGGGTTGTTTGTAAGTAGAGGAGGTGTTATCAGTTTGGAAACCCTTTGATGCGCCTCTATACGAGGAGCGGCGAAAGGAAGGTCTATGGGCTTGTGTTTGTAAAGCTCCCATTGATTTTGTGGTATCCGTATCTTTTTTCATCTTTTCTAGTGCACTGTCTACATTTGGACCAAAAAGATGTTGTTGGTCAAATGGCTGGTTTAATATACTGGCTTGTACTTCAGGTTTGAGGCAAGAGATTCTTAGCCATGCATGCCTACGTAACAATACCCCTGTATTTACTGCTCTAGATGCTGTGTCTGCAGTGTCTAGCGCGCATCTTATGGAGGTATTAGTTATAACCTTTCCTTCTATTAAATCAGCAGCCCTAGCCGTATATTTTTCTTGCAGGTGTTGCATGAGTGACTCAAGCTCATCATAATGAGCTCCGTCATATCTTACTAACAGAGCTTGAGTGTTAGCAATCCTCCATATATTAGCAGCTTGTGATAGTGTGCGTTTCCCTGAAGCATCTAAAAGCTTTGATTCTTTGTCAGGGGGTGGAGCATCCCCTGTTTGCGAGTTGGCTCTTTTTCTCGCATTTGACACTACCAGAGTCTAGTGGCAACTGCCCCTTAATGTATGCAGGATCAGAGGGAGCCGCTTTATATTTCTTTTCCAGTCTGGGGTTAATTACCCTGGCCCTGACTGGGTCTTTAAATATTGCTGGTGCGTGTCTTACCACTCCATTAAGTATTGGAAGTGTGGTAGTGGTTTTATGTGACATTAACAGTGTATCCATAAGAAAATCCTCTTCTATAGGATCTGTATGCAGGTCTACACCATGAAAAGTAGCTGCTCTATGGATGAGTTGTGTGAACCCAATGGTGTCATCTGGTGGGGATGGCCTAGACGAGTATGCCTCGTCTTGTGGTAGATCTGGTGCATTGTAATTCTCCCACGGGTCACCTGATGATCCAGCCATATCATCTGGGTCATTAATGTTATGTTATGTTATTTCCACTTGTAACGCCCACGGCTACTCATGAGTGTCCCGGCGCAGGACTCGAGAGGAACAAGAAGAAATTAACAAACAAAGATGTGTCTTGAGTTTTCTTTTTTAAATGGCGGGGTTCTGAATTGACCGTAGAAAGGGGTTGGGGGGGGGGGGGGGGGGGGGGGGGATGGCATTCCAGGCTTGACTGGCCTTAACGGCGAGGGAACTGCCTCCCATCCTCTGAAGTCGGAAACGAGGCACCCAGGCAAGGCACTGAGTGGCAGAGCGAAGGACACGAGCCAGGCGGTAAAAGGAGAAGCACTTCTGGAGATAGAGGGGGCCAAGGCCATGAAGGGCTCAATGGGCCAAAACCAAAGATTTAAATCTAACTATCTGCAACAGGAAGCCAATGGAGAGAACGAAGTTGAAAGGTCACACTAGTCTTGGCTGAGAGACCCAATAGCAATCTGGCAGCCGTGTTCTGGACTACCTGAAGTTTTTTGAGCAGGTAGCCAGGGGATCCGACAAAGAGAGCATTGGCATAGTCCAACCGGGAAAGGATCAGGGCACAGGTGACAGTTTCACTAGCCGCTTGGGGAAGGAGCGGAAAAAAAGTGCGCAGAGTCTTGATGAGACCAAAGCAACAGCCTGCCAGTTTCTTAATGTGGGAGGAAAAGGATGGACTCTCGTCAAACCAGACTCCCAAGTTTTTAGAAGACTGTCCTGTCGCCGAGGGAACGGGGAGTCAGGGGGCCACAGCTGTTCGCAAAAGTCAGTGGGAAATCTACCAAACAGTAAAATCTCAGATTTTTGTTTGTTACATATAAGCTGAGCATCAGCTAGCCATTTAAAGATGGAAACTAGGCACTGTTGGGCTGCCACAACTGAGCAGGTCTTGTCCCAGGTGAACAGCAGCTGTGTATCGTCAGCATAAGCCATCACCTTAGCCCCAAGCTCCTCTACCAGATATAAAAGCGGCGTAGCATAAATGTTAAAAAGGAGCGGGCTGAGGGAGGATCCCTGAGGCACTCCTGTGGTAACCAACTGAGGCGAAGGAGAAAGGGGGAGCCAAATCTGCTCGGCTCGCCCTTCAAGGAAGGACCTGAGACAGACCCAGACTGCTCCACATACCCCAATCTCAGCCAGACGGACCAAAAGAAGGGCATGAGGGACTGTATCGAACGCAGCCGAGAGGTCAAGCAAAATTAGTGCTGCCCTCCCGCCTGCGTCCCGGCACTCCCGAATAGCCTCGACCACCTCCACCAGGACAGTCTCCGTGCTGTGAGAGGTGCGAAACCCCGATTGAGCAGGATGCAAGAGGCCCTCAGTTTCCACATACTCCGTAAGTTGGCTGTTAACAACCTTCTCGCAGACCTTAGCAATGGCTGGGAGAAGGGAGATGGGACGATAGTTCCCAGGAGTGAAAGGATCCAGGGAGGCTTTCTTCAGCAGCGGCAGTATCTTCGCCTGCTTCCACCTCAGAGGAACCGCAGCCGTCTGGAGGGACAGGTTGAAAATACAGTTCCTCAGACGACAGGCTCTCAGCCACTGAAGCCAGAAGCCTGGCAGGGCAGGAATCCAAAGGGGAGCCCGACTTGAGACCCCTGAGGATTTTAAGGGATTCCAGGGGAGTAACTGCTCTAAAAGCTGAAAAGGAGCAGACAGGGGCAGCAGGTGGGGAAACCAGAGGACCCATGTTACCTCCATTACCCACGGAGAAGGAAGCTTGAATGGCCTGAATTCTCTCTGAAGCAGCGGGAAAGCGTATTACACCATGCGAGAGAAGAAGGAATAACACCCGCCTGGGCCCGGGGAGAAGTAAAATTCTGCACTATAGAGAACATTTCTTTGGCATTATTCCTTGCTGAATCAATGCGGGCAGCAAAGAATTGCCCTTTGGCCATGGCGATAGCCTCATCTATTTGCTGATAACTCTGTTGTGAGAATGTATCTCCATAATCCTCCTCTTGTGGTATTATACTGTGTGTGCTAGCTGGTGAGTGCACAGGAGAAATTTCTATTCGCCAGACACTTGGTAAACACTCGGGGGGCGGTGGTCACTCCGAAGGGTAGGACTTTGAACTGATAATGCCTGCCTTGGATGGTGAACCTGAGATACTTTCTGTGGGACGGGTGTAGTGGTATGTGGAAATAAGCATCCTTGAGGTCTAAGGTTGCTAGGAAGTCCCCTTGGTTCAGCAAGGGAAGAATCTGTTGCAGTGTAAGCATATGGAAATGTTCTGACAGTATATACATGTTGAGGGGGCGCAGATCCAGAATGGGTCTGAGGGATTCATCCTTCTTTGGAATAAGGAAGTACAGGGAATAGACTCCTGTGCCTTCCTCCTCCACTGGCACGAGCTCGATTGCGCCTTTTTGCAGCATCACCACCACTTCCTGCTGCAATAAGTGCAAGTGCTCTGCGGACATAGGACGTTGCCTTGGTGGAATGTTGGGTGGAGTGGACGTTAACTCTAGACAATAACCGTACTGGATAAGTTGTCTTACCCACCTGTCTGTGGTGATGTTTGTCCAGACTGGCAGGAACTGCTGGAGTCTCCCCCCGACAGGTGTTAAATGGTCGGGGGGCAGTGACAGAGAGTCACTGTTTGTTCGGGGCAGAGGAACGGGAGTTGTTGTTTCCTCTGCCGCGTCCCCTGGTGCTGTTTCCTCGATAACCCCCTTTATTCTGCTTGGGGTACGAGGACTGTGCTCCACCTTTAGTGAACTGTGATTGTTGACCCATCTGTCCTCGGGTAACAAGTTCATAAGTCTTTATTTCGAATAAAATTCATAAAAGACCACAGAATAAAAACATTTACGAAATATCGACATTTTTACATGTTTCAAGGAACCCCAACTATAAAACGAGAAAATGCCCAAGGGCAGCATACAAAATTTAAAACAAGTTAAAAAACAAGTTGATGCAGGGTTACACGTTCTTTACACGTATCAGCCACATCCACCCCAGAAATTTAGCAACACAAATCACAGATTTTTCATTGCGCATGTCGCGTAATTTCAACAGGGCAGTGCGATTCTCCACACAATTTAAAGTTTTACAAATTGGTTGTAGCCATTTTAGTCGCGGCAATCGATATGCTGGGCAAGCAAAAAATATGTGGCCAATACTCTCAACCTGATCAGGGCAAAAGGGACACTTGGAAGTAGAAGACTTTGTCCATTTTGCAGTAAAGGAATTGATCGGCAACGTTCCCACCCGAAACTGGAAATACAGCTTACGGTCAAGGGCTTTGCATATCAAATCCCAGAAAGGCTCAAGGGATGGTGTGATCTTATGTGTTAAAAACAATCCCGTTAGGCTATTCTCTGATGAGAGCAAAACCAATGCAGATTTCTTTGCAGCCCAAAACAGCTCTTTAAATTCTACTTTGGATGGGAACCTAGCACATTCAGGATGTAACCATAATTCATGAAGGCCCATGGAGTGCAGAATCTGTTTGACCTCCCGCAACCAAGGGATTTTACTGGCACCCCACAATGATCTAATTTCGCACAGTTCATGGGCAAAGAGACTAAGCTCTTGAGTCGTCCAGAGTCGTCGCCAAAAAGCGACAAGCCGGTACTGTGCCATCTCATCCAGGGGTCTACAGCCTAAATCCATGAGCAGTGGTTTTATAGGTGTCGATTGCGGAAGCCCAACTAGACTCCGAAGGAACTTATTCTGTGCTATGGTCAATGCTGTCAAACTTTTGTATCCCCAAATGTCTGCACCATACAAAGTGGCTGCGTTAACCTTGGCCTCATAGATTTTTAATGCCGGTGTAATGCGTTTTGTCTAGGTTTGTTTTTGTTCCTTTAACAAGCAGCCAGTAAGGCGGACAAATTTTAAAATTAAAACCTCCAGCTGTGGATTCCAATTTAATTGATGGTCAAGAGTCACGCCTAAATAGGACATGACTTTGACCTGTTCAATAGGGACACCTCCTAATAAAAATGAACTTGTGATTGGTTTGTTTTTATTAAAAACCATAAATTTGGTTTTATCAGTGTTAATCTGAAGGTCATTTTCTGTGCAAAATTCTGCGAATCTATTTAAAGCTGCCTGGAGGCCACTCCGAGTCCTAGAAAGGAGCAAGGTATCGTCGGCAAATATTAGCATGGGGTACTTGGCCCCCCCCAGGGTGGGTGCATCAGTTTGTGTTTCATTAAAGAATGCAACCACCCGATTAATGAACAGGAGGAACAGCGTGGGTGCCAAAACACAACCCTGCCGAACCCCACGTTCGACAGGGAAGTTAGCAGTTACCTGGCCCTGTTTCCCCCATCTTACACGGGCAAAATTGTCCTCGTGTAGACGCCTAACCAACTCTAGAAGTTCTAGTGGAAGGCCCATAACTCTAAGGGCATCCCATAGCTTGGCCCTTGGAACCAGGTCGAAGGCCGACCTGAGATCTACAAAGGCGGCGTACATGACACCTCCACCCAGAAGGACCACCTTCCAATATAACATGGTAAGGCGGAACACCTGATCTAGGGTGCTAGTACCTGATCTGAAGCCTGCTTGCATGGGGGAGAGTATATTATTCTGCTCAATCCACCCCTGGATTCTAGCTAGGGCCATTCTTGATACCACTTTCTGAATAGTATCTATCAAGCTGATGGGGCGATAGTTTTTCGGAGAAGATCGATCCCCTTTCTTGTGTACCGGAAGTATTTCGGCCCCTTTCCAGGATTGTGGCACCCTAGCTCCCGCTGCAATGGAATTTGCTAGAGCTGTAATATAGGGGACCCATAATTCCAGGTTTAATTTAAAAAGATCCGCAGGAACAGCATCTATGCCTGGGGCTTTCCCGGACTGGACTGAGCGTAAAGCATATTCGGTATCAGAGGTACAGAAGTTAAGGACATCCCCATAAACTACTGATGAAGTCCCTACTACAGGCTCAACAACTAAGTGAACAATATTTGGGTCTTTAAATTGAGAGGAAAAAAATTCCACCCAATCAGCAGAAGAAACATAATTTTCCGGAGTAAGTGAGTCAGATCCCCGACCCCACCTCACCAACTCCCAAAACTTAATCTGGTTAGACGATTCACAGGCTTTGAGGAGTTCCAGCCAATATGAATCGTCCCATTCCCTTTTGGCTTCCCAAATAATATGCTTATAAGCCTGTCGCGCTGTCCTAATTTCTGGGGTGTTTCTTGATTTGACAGCGGCAATTAGGGTGCTGTGGGCCTCTCTACAATTTTTGTTATACCAACCTTTGGGTTGCTTCACTTTCTGTTTTCTATGAGGCCTAGTGAGCAATTCTTTAATGGCCAGGAAACATGCCTCGTGGAGATCAACAATGGTGGGTTTTGCCCAGTCTTCAAGTGAAGATTCAAACATCTTGTCTCTGGTTTCGAGGACAAGTTTTTCTATTTGACTGACGAGCTCCTGGTCGGCTATGACCCTCGGCCATTGGACCCGTCTTCTATTGTCACTCAAAACAAGGTCTGATGTAATGCAAGCTGTTTCTACCTGGGGGGGCCCTAGACCCTGGACCTTAAATACAAATAACAGCGGATCATGATCACTCTCTGGCCTTATTCCGATTGACATGTCCACTACTGTGTCCCAGGAATCAATATTGACCAAAATATAGTCAATACGACTCACACCAATCCCATTATTAAAGGTTGGTTTGCCCGTCTTATCAGATGGGCAACGCCCATTCACCGCCCGGAACCCCCATTCCAGACATAGTCCAAGCCAGTGAAGGGCAGCCTCCGTACTCCTAACACCCTTAGTTATAGCCAGTGGAGGAATGTTCCAGACAATATCATCCTCCAGCCCTATATCCTCTACAAGATTCATGATGGGTTCAAATGAGCAGTTCAAGTCGCCAGCCACTAAAACGAGTTGGTCACTTTTCTGCTCATTTAGGAGGGCATCCAGGTCGTTAAGGATGGGTTGTTTTTTGCCACCCTGACAGCCCCGGGCATAGATATTAATTAAGAGAATATCCTTGCAATTCTCCTTTCTTAATAATAAACAAAGGAGATCGGGGTTCTTCACCTGGATTTCCCTCACACTAAAGCCGAGTGAACTTTTTATCCATATGGTTAACCCACCTGATGGCCTGCCCCTAAGACCCTGTAAAGCAGGTGTATAAAAGTTTAGAAAACCCACTCTAAACAGGGGATCAACTGACCAGGTTTCCTGGAACACGATGATATCGTGAGTAGTGATGAAATCAACCCAATCGTCGTTGTCCAGGCGACCCCTTAAGCCTGCTATGTTCCAGGAGACCAAATTGATTACATTAGCTGGATCACTAAAACTAGAGGTCTCAGTATTCCCCGGAACTCCAGACTCAATCAAAAATCCATCACCAGCAGAATCCACTAAAGGTAGTATGCCCGATGACAACATGGAACAATCTATACTAAGTGGTACCCGGGAGGGCAAGGTGAGATCGACTAGATGTTTCAAAGCAACCCTCCCCCCCAAGTCAGTCGACCTCATCCAAACAGCCAAACATGTTGAAAGTAGGCACACCTTGCCACCCAGTACTCTGTGTGGGCCCACCATGTCCAAAGCCTTTATACCTGGGCCTTTGGATTGTCGTCCAAGACCCTCCTATGTCAAATTGCCGTTGTGGGGGATAAAAAAAGGTGAGGGGTCTAACAACGATTGACTGATCACCTTCACAAGAGGCCCATGAACAAAGGTGCTGTGCTGTGTTGGGATCAGCAAATGACACCACTATACAATCACCGGAAATATTTTTATTTGTGCGTCCAACCCATGGTACTCTTCGCGCCATTAAGACCTGGCTTCTTAGGTGACTAGGTAGCTGTCTATTCTTGTTAAGCCAGTGAATGACCTTATTTTTAAGAGACCAAGGGTCCTCTTTTGTTTGATGGTCAAGAGTGGGTACACCGGTAAGTATGATAACATATGAACTGGCCTCAGGAGGTAGATCGATATAGCCACCACGAAAATTTGAACGACTAGATTCTAAGGGTGGCCGATACTTGTTAATCAAATGATTCGAACGTTGTACGACAGGTTGAAGCCTGGGTTTAAGACCTGTAGTGTTCTGTAGTGAGCTAATATGAGCCCTCGCCTTTGATGGATTTATAGGTTTAGCAGGGCAAGCTTGTTGTGCGGGTTTAGGTGGTATTGGGTCCTGGGGCAGGGAGCAGAGGCTAAGATTAGAAGAATTGATGGCACTATCTCCAACTATTGTACGAGGTTTTGGTACAGGTTTGGAGTTTATGATAGGGGGGGCCGGGTGATCTACCACTAGTGGTTGTAATGTTAAGCACTCATCCTCTGTAACCCTAGCTTCCATTTGCTTGAGACTAAAGCTAGCCAATGTAACTATAGTTTTGTCCATTTCTAGCAAGTGGTTTTCCATACGGGAAAGTCTCAGTTCTAGGGGATTAAGTAACTTTTTGAGTGTGTCCCATACTGTTTTTAAAAATTCCTCGTCCCTCCTTCTATCCCCCTCAGCCTCGCTCAATCTACACGTATTTTGTACTATTTTATAGTTGTCTTGGGAGTTTTCCACTAGGGATTTAAACTCAACATCACTTAGGGCAAGACTAATGTCGCTACTCGATGGTGCTGAGTCAACTTTATCTTTAGCATTCCCGGTCCCTGGTGTACACCCAATGGTCGTCGATTATTAAAAAACTGGGAACGGGCAATCCTTGCCTTTCTACGAGCAAAGATAGACCTTGCCAGAATTCTTTTCCGCTGAAGGGCTGCCCTTCTGGAAATAGCAGCGGACTTGGGCATAACAATTTTTCTTGGTGATCTTTTGTCCGCCACAAAAATAGACGGTACAGGCACCTCCATAGCGGTTGGAAAAGAATCCTTAACTTGCTTAAGAGGAGATGTAGGTGGCGGGTGATGCATATCAGCCTTTACAATCAGGGGGCGTGGACCAGATGTGCGCTCGGGAGTTAAGGCTAGAGCCAGTTTTCCTATAAACGATTTTTTAGAGGAAGCAATGTCCATAGAGTTTACGCGCAGCGTCTAATTCAAGGGAAACCCTGTGCTGCATTTTGTTTATTTCGACATCAATAGCCAGATTAGTCCTTGTGAGAAAATCATCCAAAGTCCCACTAGGTTTTTTTAGACCCATGGCAGTTTTGCTCCGACTTCCCCGTGAACACATCGTTAACACAACAGGGAACTGGAGTACGTAATGGGATTAACACAGGTAACAATAAAAATGTTGTAATAAACCCAAGGGGGGTGGCCCTGCCCTAACCTCCAAAACCTCGAACGGCCTCAAACGGCCCGCTCTTAGCCCGGTCTTGTCCCGGGCTGCGTCCCGCGCTGCGGGAGTTTGAGGTTATGATATAGCGGCTGATGAGGAGGAGGGGGCGGGGCCGGCAGGGAGAGCGGACCGGATGCTGTAACACGGTCTGGCAGGGACTCCTGGTTCTTGGAGTTCCCTGCACGCTCGCAGCCCCGCCGAGCCTCTCGCCTACCTCGCCTCGCAGGACCTCCCCTGTAGATGCTCCACTCCACACAATGGCGGGCGAGGTAAGGGTCAGTTTCCGCTGGTAGCTGGTGGCTCGCTGTTGGCTCCTCGTGCAATCCGCTGTGCCTCTGAATAGCAAAAAAATGACTGTGTCCCAGGAAGGGGAGTGTGAGAGTGCCTTAAGTGTCCAGGATGAAGCGAGGGGCGGGCCGGCAGGGAGAGCGGACCGGATGCTGTAACACGGTCTGGCAGGGACTCCTGGTTCTTGGAGTTCCCTGCACGCTCGCAGCCCCGCCGAGCCTCTCGCCTACCTCGCCTCGCAGGACCTCCCCTGTAGATGCTCCACTCCACACAATGGCGCGGCGTGGTAAGGGTCAGTTTCCGCTGGTAGCTGGTGGCTCGCTGTTGGCTCCTCGTGCAATCCGCGGTGCCTCTGAATAGCAAAAAAATTACTGTGTCCTCGGGTAACACCACGTGCACCTGAGCGACGAAAAGTGTTGCCCCGGAATTGTTGCGACTGAAGGGCCCCCATAGACTTAGCTGTTTCGTTGTCTTTTTTTAATCTTTGAGGGTGGTGTCAACATCAGGACCAAACAGTCTATCAGGATTGACGGGCTGGTTGAGTATGGTTGAGTATGGTCGTTTGAATGTCTGGTTTAAACCCTGATATGCGTAGCCACGCTTGTCGTCTTAGCATGACGCTAGTGTTAATAGCTCTAGCTGCTGTGTCTGCGGCATCAAGTGCACACTTTATTGCTGTGTTGGAGATGAGTTTTCCCTCCTCTATGAGCAGTTTGGTACCCTCTTGAAACTGCGTAGGCAGGTGTTGAAAAAGTTGCTCTAGGGTGTCGTAATGCGCCCTATCATAACGTGCCAATAGCGCCTGTGTGTTTGCTATACGCCAGAAATTGGCAGCCTGCGCAGCTATTCTTTTGCCCCCTGCCTCAAGCACTTTAGACTCCTTGTCTGGGGGAGGAGCTTCACCCGTTGTCTGGGAGTTCGCCCGTTTGCGGGCATTCGCGACCACAAGAGAGTCAAGAGGCAACTGTCCCCGAATATATGCTGGGTCTGCAGGTGCCGGCCTGTATTTCTTCTCGATGCGTGGGTTGACCACTCTCGCTCTGGTAGGCTCCTTAAAAATCTCCGCAGCATGTTTAAGGACACCTTTGAGCATAGGAAGTGTCTTGACTGTTCTTTCAGAGACAGAAAAAGTGTCAAATAGAAAATCTTCCTCCACTGGGTCAGCATGCATGTCCACGTCATGATTAGCAGCTGCCCGTTCAATTAGTGCATGAAATCCTGCAGAATCCTCTGTTGGGGATGCACGAGCACTGAAAAGCTGTGGGTCTTGCCCCACTTGTTGGTTTCCCTGGTCACCCGTGTCATCATAGGAATCCTGTTGTGCATCAGGGTCATTGATGGGGAAATTGTACTGGTCATCTTGTTCCCCCTCCTCTCCCCCAGAGTGGTCGGGGGAAGGTGTTGGACTCCTCCTAGGCGGAGGCTGAATAGGTTCAACCAGGGCAGGAATGTCCTGTGCAGGCCTTTTCTTTTTTAGTGGAATAACATAGGAGTCCACTGGTTGGGAAGTGATTTTCCGCTTATAAAGGGTCAACTTGCCAGTGTCCGCGTCGATATAGCGCTCAGATTCTTCCCCTGAGTCGCGTTGTCGACCCAATATTCCACCAGACGTTGAAGATTCTGATGTCTTCGGCGCCGTCCTTGGTGCAAAGGCTTTCGGTGCCTCCTTCGGCGGCAGAATGTATAGAAGCTTGGCAGCAGGCTTTGCAGGCATGTCCAGCGGCTTCTGGTGCGACGGCGCGGGAGCCGGCGTCGCAGTAGCCTTCTCACGAATTCTTTGCAGTGAACTAGCGATGTGAGATGCGCCACTCACCGAGGCACCGGGCGCCGACGAGGAGGCCGCTAACGGGCTTTCGCCTCCGACGTTCTGTGGTTCCTTTGGAGGCTTAGACGTCGATGCCGCAGCTTTAGACACGGAGTCTTTGGACCTATGAGTAGAGCCTCCGCTCTTCGATCCGAGGGATTTTGTGGACTCCGCCTCGACCATGCGTCCGTCTAACGGTGCCCCTGTTGGCACCGAATGTTTGTCGACGACTTTTGTGGACTTTGCCGGCGTCGCCCCGGCCGACCCGTGACGGACGACCTTCTTAGAGGACGCATCCCCCGCCGATGACTTCGGCACTGTCGAGTCGACAGCCTTCTTCGACTTCTGTGGCCCGGAGGTCAACGGAGCCGATGAGGTAGCAGGCTTCGGTGTTGTAGATGGAACGTCCGCCATCTTAGGTGCACTCGAATCCGGTAGTTTCGGTTTCGATTTGGCGTCGGCCATTTTAGGTGCAGTCGATACCGATGGTTTCAGTTTCGGTTTCGATACGGGCTGCGTAGCCCCCGCAGGTATGTCCGTGGCCGGGCCTGAAGGCGGGGTCGTGGCTTGCGGTGCAGGGTCTTGGGTAAGGCCGAGTGGCGATCCCGTGACCTGAGCCTGATCTGTGTAACTGTCGGGGCATAGCTCATCCCCTGAGCTATCTTCCGCGGCCCCATAAACTTCTTCGTCGTCCCCTACCTCGTCGACGTATTCAAGGTCTTGGTCAATGACCCCGTCGTCTACTTCGGGATCGGCCTCGACCTCCACCGCAGGTGGTGAGATTTGAAGATGATGGCTTAGGCCCTCCTCTTCTGGGTCGTCGAAGATGTTATCGGGTGCCGGTGCCGCCGGGCCTCGAGGCGCACCGCGCGCCGAAGCTTGAGCGTTTTCTTCGACCTGAACTTGGAGCAGGCCATGCAGTTCTCCTCGTTATGGTCTGGCGAGAGGCATTTATTACAGACCGGGTGCACGTCGATATGTGGGTATTTGGACCCACAGACGGGACAGTATTTAAACTGGCTCCGGTCCATGTTGAAAAAGTCGTGGTCTTGCTGCGATAAGAAGGCCTCGATGTCTGAAGAGTAACTCGACTCCGCAGATTCCGACTCAAAGAGACGGGAGAAACCCGAGACCGTACGCAAACAATACCGACGTAAGTAACGAAGGCCTTTTGGCCTTAAAGAAGTAAGTGTTATCGGTTCCGACAGAGAGACGTCGAGACTGCATCCGAACCCAATGGCGGAAAAAAACAATCTGGGGATGGAGCCGATGCCCATGCGCACTGTAGTCCAGGGGAGGAGCCACCTATCTCAGGATACTTCGAAGACTCTTCCAGGACAACAATGTGCGATTATCCGGACCCAACACTAGGCGGCGATCTATGCAAAAGATATGAATTTAGCAGCCCACATGCCTCGAACCTTGGTTTCGGTTCGGTAACTTTCGGCATTGATGGGTGTGTCTGTGCCGGTGTTAACTTCAGTTTAAGCACTTTCTGCTTTTCGGGACCGACAGTCTGACTGGAGCCCGAGCCGACTGGAGGCTTTTTAATACTCTTCGCTGCCGGGCCCAAAGGCGGGCGTCAGAAGGTTTCGATCTGTGTGCACCCGGACCCGAAGGCGGGGGTGGAACCGAAGCCTGTCCCTGTAAGGGGGGGGGATGTGTGAACAGGGTCGACGCTCTTACTCACGACCTGTTGACCAGCTGGAAGAAGATAGTCATCTTCGGATCGATCCTCCTCACCGGAAGCTGACTCTGCCTCGGAAGCGACGTCTTCTTGTTGTTCCTAGACGTCTACCTCGATCGGCGCCTCGTCAATGATGAGGTCTGGTGTCGACGATGACTGCTCCATAGCTCTTCGAGCTCGACGATCCCGGATTGTTTTCTTGGACTGGAACAACACGCAGGCCTCACAGTCTCGACTCATGCTCTGGAGACAAGCACAAGTTGCAAACCTCATGCAGGTCGGTGTTGGGAAACTTGTGTCCACACTGAGGGCACTTCTTGAACGGTGTCCTTTCCATGAGCCAAAGGCCCAGTGGCGCAGTTGGGCCCAACAGCCCCGATGAGCGCCGGAATGGAGAAGTGGATCCTCTTCTTAGTGTCGAAGACGATATTGATGTTTTTTAGTTGATTTATGGCTTCGAAAGGAGATCGGTAACGGGACCGACCGATTAACACATCCGAGCCCGATGGCGGGAAAAAACAATCTGAGGATGGAGTCGATGCCCATGCGCACTACGGTCTAAGGGAGGAGTCACCTAGCAGACAAAGACTCTTCCAAGACAACAACAAAGTGTAATCATCCGGGCCCACCACCAGATGGTGATCTAATGCAAAAGTGTGTGGTCTGCAGCCCATATGCCTCGAACTTGGGTTTTCCAAAATACTAAAAGTCTTGTCAGGGCCTTGCTTAAGTCCCATTAGAATTTTAGAAAAATAAAAGTCACTATAGTCAAGTGTAGACGGTTAGAACTGTCAGGTTAGAATGTCTCAACAGAACCCAGCTATTCGTGAAGATAACACCATGGACCTGGTTGAGGAGCTTGACCTCACACCTTACTTACACTTGAATTTCAAGGAATTGAGGTCCTTTTGCAACCTTAAAAATATACCAATGGGCGTGCATGCAATCAAACTAGGGCTCCAGGAGCTCCTGGCTGAGTATGCTAAAGGCCACCCCTCTGAACATGGTGATGACCAGTCAGAAGAGGGAGAGGTGTCAGAGAAGGATAATCTCCTCCCTCACCCCCCCCCCCCCCCCCCCAGTCATCTCTAGGGAGGAGAGAGCCCACATACCCTTAACCTCAAGAGTTAATCTCTGGGATCCTAGGCCTCACACAGGTGGACCAGGCCCCAGGGAAGACATTGTGAGTAGTCCCAGTGACGAGGACTGCTTTTTGGCAAAGATGGCCAAAAGGATAGACCTAGAGTCCAGACTCCTGGCTCTAGAAAAAGAAAGGAAAGAGATGGGTTTAGCACCCATCAATGGTGGCAGCAATAATAACAAGCATTTACAATGCAATGGTTTCGCCTTTGAAAAAGTTGTCAGGTCTGTGGAATTTTTGATCCCAAGACCCGCCGAGGCGGGGAATTGAACCCTGGTCCCGGGCTAGACCTCTGCATCAGGGTCTGCCGCTCTAACAATTGAGCCACACTTCTCCGAGATAAGAATCCATGTTCAGATTATGAGGTAGTCTGTGCTACAGAGAACCTTCCAAGAGGCTTGCTATTGCCTAGAATGAGTGCTGGCACACTGATCATGAGAGAACACAACAAGGACCATGCAGGAGGTGTCGGACACAAAATGGAGGAGTCGAATGACAGTTCTTGGCTGGCAAACTGCTGGCGCTGCAGAAAATCCAGCAGCAGAAAACTGCAGGATGAGAAAGGCTGCAAGAAGAGTAGAAAGTACAGACTTCATGGGTGAGCTCTGGTGAGTTAGGTGATAAAACCCCGTGTGGACAATTCGCTCCATAGTCCATGCATTTCCTGCGGTTCTTCATCGACAACTGACACCTTTCTAAACAGCGCTTATGGGGCGCTTTCACCAAAAATAAAACAAAACAAAGGTTCCTGAAGGCGGCCGCTGAAGTTCAAGCATACAGCCATGGCAAATAAAATAAATCAAGAAGCGGGTCGCTATAGTTAAAGGGGACCAGTCACCATTACAAATAAAAATATAAAAGCAGGCAGCGTGCTGCTTTGTAGGCAAGCACACTGTGGGCGGAATAGGGGAAAATCATTAAAAAGAGATAGTGCTCACAGACTAAATAAAGCAGATGTGTAACAACGCAAGTAAAAAGTCCAGTCCTCATGTGAGGTTACAAATGCAGACAAGGCGGTACTAAGGAGGGACTACAAAGCCTATTCATGAATCAAAAGCAACGATTTAGAAAGGACAGCAAACTGGGCAACCTTGGAATTTTAAAAGGCAAATGTTAGGAGTAGGGGGTCTGAGCAATACAAAATCCGTATTCCCCCAAACGACGACGTATAGGATTAATGCAACGTTACGCCTTTCAATTACGTATGCCGAAGCGTTTATTTATTGGTTTATAAAGTTTTATATAGCGCGAACTTGGCTAAGATATCTGTACTGTCCACATTTCTGCGCACACGGCCGTAGCCGAAAGCGTTGTTCACATAACGGTTTCCCTTCACCAGGGAGGCCTTTGAGGGCCATCTGGACGCTCAGTTAAATGGCTTAACATGCCATCCTTTTGTCCTCAAAACACCGAAACTAACTACGCTAGGTATGCATGCTTTTGGCAAGGGAATGTCAAACACCGAGATCAGCCCAGACGGAAGCATCAGCTGGTGTGTCAAGCAAAAATGTCATGCATTTCCGGAAGAGGTTTGTGTGCGAGACTCGCGCTCTGGGATGCCTTAGGCGCACCCACTGCAACGTTTGTGGCCACAAGCTAGTGAGTAAGACTGCCACGTGTTACATTTGTTTACATTTCAGATGAGAGGCGGAATCGTATTGTTCTAAAGTGATATTATGTTGCAAGTTGTGAACAACCAAAGTATACAATAGACTATCGTCCCATAATTGTCCGAGTTACAGTCCCGGCTGGTATTTTGGTGACGTCAAAGTACCACGATGCACTAACAACTAGTCTACAGCCAAAATCACACGATCGAACAAAAAACAACCCCTCCCCAATGCACAACCAACAACTTCAGAACTACCACCCCCCACCTTTGCGACTACCACATGCGCGCGCCCACCAACACTGAAATAAAACACCCCAACAAACACTCCAGCTGTCTTTTGACCCCCACGACACACACACCACCACCAAAACAACACATCAAATCAGTTGAGCCTCCCCGAAAACACAGAGCAGTCACCAGTACGTGTTTACGCACTCTGCTCCACCCAGCCCCCGCAACGGGAGTGCCTCTCTGTCCTCCAAGGCACTGTTCCCCACGGGATGCACTCACCCGATGCTTCGCTTGCTGCCACCCGTTGCCGGCTGAGCTGGTCCCAGCACGGGACTTCGGTGCGAGACGGGCGTTGGCCGGGGCGTAGGCTCGTACTCCAGCGTGAGGGTGCGGCTCGCTGCCTCCTCTGCCGTTCCTGCTCTCAACGCCTCCGGCACATCGGCGAGCCTCCGAGACGGCCACGGGCGTGCGCATGCGTAAACTCACAACATGGCGGAGAAGAGGTCGCATAAACAGGGAGGAAGGACTAAAACGGGGCTTCATGGATTAGAGCCGAGGACCAAACACGAGCAACAGAGTGCGCTGGGATTAGGAAAGAGGATGAGCAGCAGCACGAAGGGCTTAGAGGAAGGACTAACGCAGCACGCACAGAAAGGATAAACAAGCCAACTTACTCGGAATCAGAGAAAGGATAAATAAAGCGTATCAACTGGAAAAGCAGAAAGGATAAACAACCAAGTCAACTGTAAAACTCAGTGTAGAAGAAGCATTTGACCCAGCAAACTTCTTACCGCTATACACTTTGAGTAACTGGCAGTTATTAAGTGTTACCTATGATTAGCAGAAGCAGAATTTTATTTTCACAAGCGGTTCTTCATTAACACTGCAATCAGGGCACAAGTCAGGTCCCGGGCCGGCCAGCCAATCACAGCGCGGCCCGGGAATGACGTCATGGGGGGTGTTCCGGGCCGGCAGCCAATGACAGCGCGGCCCAGGACAAAGGGGCGGGACTTAAAAAAAGCCCGAGAAACGCCCCCGAATAGCGTTTTCACGAGAAAGCGTGATTGACAGCCTCTGTCTCCCAATGGCTAGCCTCCATTTATGGAGCTAGCCAATGGGAGACAGAGGCGGAACCAAAGTCCATATGTAGGATCATGAGGTTTCGCCGTGGGCGGAGCAACTGCTACGCAGTTGCAACGCCCAGGGCGAAACCTAAAAACAGGATAGGGAGCAAACGTCTGATCCTAAAATCCCCAAAGGGATTGTCCCTAAATTTGAGGAAGGTGATGGCATCACCAAGTGGTTCACAGCCTTTGAGAGGGCTTGTGAAATAAGAGTAAAGAAACCTCTCTGGGGGGCACTCCTGTGGGAACTGTGTAAGAAAGTGAGTTTGTACCCTAAAAACTGTACTAAACCCTAAACCCAATTGGCATCTCTGGCCGCATGTCAGCCCCTAGTAAATGGTACCCTAGGTAACCAGGGCATTGGGACCAGAGAACCCCTAAGGGCTGCAGCACTTATTGTGCCACCCTTAGGGGCCCTGTACTCTGACACAAACACACACACTGCCTTTGCAGGCTGAGTGCCCTGGTGCAGAACTAAACAAAAAGTCGACATGGCACACATCCCTCAGTGCCATGACCACAAACCCACTGCCCTGGCATACATCAGCCACCCCTCTAGCTGGGTGCCCTATACCAGTGGTGTGGGCACAAGTGCATGAGCCGTGTCCCCTTACAGTACCGAGGGCCATTCCTGGGCACTGTAAGTGCAGTGATGCCATTAAGAGTATATGGTGCTGGGAGGTTGTCATTACGAACTCCACAGCACCATAATGGCTACACTGAAGATTGACAAGTTTGATATCAAACTTCTCAGCACATTAAACCCACACTGATGCCAGTGTGGGATTTGAGGTAAAATGCACTACAGAGGGCATCTTAGAGATGCCCCCTGAAACCTAACCTACAATCCACGTCTGGTCTGAGAGGCTGCCACACAGCAGACATGTTGCTGGACCCCTGGGTGGAGAGTCCTGGGCCTGCAACAATGCACATCCTGGGCAAGGTGCTAGGCCTTCTCCTCCAGGATGGGCAGGGGGAAGCTTCAAAGGCATACTGCCTTTGTGAGCTTCTCCAGACCACTTGCTGTACTCAGCAACTGGCCCACACCAGTTCTGACCCCCAATCTGGCGGGAAACCCTACGTGAGGAAAGGGGGTGTGCCAGCCTGTGCCAACTCCACCCCTCAGGTGGGAGAGGCGAGATGAAGCACAACTCCAGTCTCAGGCCATCTTGAGGATGGGGAGCCCTGCCCAATCAGAGTTAGGCTCCTGTCCCCCCTCCCACAGGAGAGGAGCAGGATAGGGGGTGTACTCACCCCCAGGACAGGGCCCTATTGGTCCCTGCCCTTTCCCTACCTGTAACACCCCATAATGTAGTATTTAGGGGCACCCTGAACCTTCCTTTCTCAGATCCCGAATTCCAAACAAAAAGATCAAGAATAAGACCTGCTGTGTAGCTGCTAACAAGAGGACACCACCAACTGACGGGGCCCAGCCCTACAGGCCTGTTGATACTTGAACCTGCTCCTGCAAAATCCCGGCATCTCCTGCAGACAGCAACCTCAAGAACCCCAGAGGACCTGCGTGCCTTGACCCTCTTAGAGACTGGGACTCCCACGAGCAGTGGCTCTGCTCAACCAGCAATACCCCTAGTGCCAGCCAGGAACCGCAAATCCAGCTCACTCTGCACCCGCCAAGCCCGGCCTGTGCCCAAGTGGACAAAGACTCTGAGGATGTCCTCAGGCGAATCTGATCTGGAATCCAGAGAAAGAGAGAGCGAAAGAGCGAAAGAGAGAGCGAAAGAGAGAGAGAGCGAAAGAGAGAGAAAGAGAGAAAGAGAGAAAGAGAGAGTAAGAGAGAGAAAGAGAAAGAGAAAGAGAGAAAGAGAGAGACACACACACACACACACACACACACACACACACTCAGTAGTCTGGCAAAAAGAGAAGGGTTACTGCAACAGGAACCCACTTTCCTACATGTGGTCCTATCCCAGGCCAATGATGAAGGCCAAGACCAACCTGTTGCTTTTATAAGCAGAAGGCTTCGTCCCAGGGAGCAGTGTTTGAGTGCCATTGAGAGGGAGCCCTTTGCCGTGGCTTGGTCCCTGAAGAAGGCGAGACCATACTTGTTAGATACTCACATGGCTAATGCAAATGAAAGGTGAAAATCCTAAACTGTTCAAGGAGTCCATCTCCCGACAGGGAATGGACTTCGTAGTGGAACACAGACCCGTACTGCTCATGCCAATGCAGATGAACTTTCCAGGTTCTTGCACTTAGAAAATGAAGACACTCTAGGGAAAGGTTAGTCTAATCCTCTTTCATTTGAGGGGTGTGAGAAAGTGTCCTCTTTCTACATGGTTGCCCCCACTTTTTGATGAATTTCTGATGTGCTTTGACTGTGTGTGCCATGGGGTCCTGCTAATCCGGTATCCAGGGCCTATGCTCTATCCCTAAAACTGCATTAAAGCCTAAACCCAATTGGTATCTCTGGCCACAGGTCAGCCCTTGGTAAATGGTACCACAGGTACTCAGGGCACTGGGACCAGAGAAGGCCTCTAAGGGCTGCGTGGTTTGGTGCAGAACACAGTGAAGTCTTGACATGGCACAGATCTGTGTGCCATGCCTACAACCCACTGCACTGGCATGCATCAGACACCCCTCTAGTTGGGTGCATTATACCAGTGGTGAGGGTACAGGTGCATGAGCCCTGTACCCCTACAGTGTCCAAGTCCATTCTTAGACATTATAAGTGCAGTGCCGCCATTAAGAGTATATGGTGCTGAGAGTTTGTCATTACGAACTTGCAAGAAAGTGGCTCTATATATACTGGACTAAAGTAAGGTACAATGTGTATAGAGTCCCCAATCTCCAGAGGTATAACAGAGGTTAAAGTCAGATCTGACCTTGCTCTCTAAAGTGGTAGCTTTGTCTAGCAGTAAGGCAGTATCAGAGGACATATGTAAAGCATCTGTTGTACACACTCAGTCAGCAAAAGGTTTCACACACTCATGAACTGAACCCTAGGCCAATTGTTTTTATATCAAAAGATATAGTTTTATTTTAGAACCAACAGGTATCAAAATATACTACTCAATATGAGTGACTTTAGGTAATTACTTTGCAGAAAGGCAATTGACTTGGCAAGTACAATAGTTACTGGGGTTGCAATAGGCAACACAATTCTAAACACAATTTAACATTGAGCTCAATGGGTTTTTCTACATAAATGCAGTTGATTACTTTCAGGATTACTTTTCTAACCACAGGACTGGATCCTGGATTCAGTCCCGGGACCTAAGCTGTAAACAGCTAAGTAAAAGCGTTTTGGTTACAGTTGTACTTTTTAAATAATATAAATGTATTTTCAAAGTTGATAAAACTTTTCAGAGAAAAACTAGCAATGTTAACCTATGGAAGGAAATTCAAGTCACAGGTAAAGTAGGAGCTCGTTACTTTTGTAATCCAGTACTGGACTCCTAGGTTCAGCACTGGGACCACTACCTAAGACAGGTAAGTATTTACGTTTCAGTAGTTATAATTTTTAAAGAATATTTGTAATTTGCAAAAATCGTCACTTAGAAGAAATTTCAGAGAAAAACAGTCAATGGTTTCCTATGGAAGAAACTGCAGGTAACTGGTAAGTACAGTTAGGATTACTTTTGTGGTTCAGTACGGAGCTAGAAAGTACAGCATTGGCTTCTCTCCTGATCCCAGGGGAGTATTTCAGAAATGGTTATTCAGCTGATTTTAGAGGAATATTTTAAAGTTTCAAAACTGCTATAAAAGCCTTTATGGAACGACTTAAATGGAGAATTCCTCCTAGAGCACCACCTTCACCGGTGTGGAATTTAAGGAATATGCTACTTGCCAGTATGCATCTGTTCTTGGCATGTAGGGCTGCTGATATTCATATCTGTGCATAGATCGCCGCCTAGTGTTGGGTCCGGATGATTGCACATTGTTGTCCTGGAAGAGTCTTCGAAGTGTCACGAGATAGGTGGCTCCTCCCTCGGACTACAGTGCGCATGGGCATCCTCTCCATCCTCAGATTGTTTTTCGCCATTGTGGCAGAGATGGAGTATAGTACAGTAAGAGATGTCCATGCAAAGAGTGAATGCTACAGCTGCAACAGGCACCGGGGAGGCGGGTGGGCGATATGAATATCAGCAGCCCTACATGCCAAGAACAGATGCATACTGGTAAGTAGCATATTCCGTTCGAGGCATGTGGGCTGCTGAAATCATATCTGTGCATAGAATGTATAGCAGTATCTCCCTTAGCGGTGGCCACCTATGTCAGCTGCAGCAGTCTGAAAAAGAGTTTTGAGAACAGCCTGTCCTACAGCAGCTTGCTGTTTGGAATGTACATCTACACAATAGTGTTTGGTAAATGTATGTATGGTTGACCATGTGGTTGCTCTACAAATATTAGGAAAGGAATATTTCCTAGGAAAGCCATGGATGCCCCTAGTTTGCGTGTAGAATGCGCCCTAGGGGGAACTGTTAAGGTGCGTTTTGCCTTTAAATAACGTATCAGAATGCACTTAACGATCCATCTGGCTATACCTGATTTTGAAATAGGGTTGTCTTTGTGTTGCGGTGCGAAAGCAACAAACAACTGTTTTGTCTTTCGAAATGCTTTAGTTCTATCTATATAGTTTAGCAGGGTTCTTTTGACATCTAGAGTATGCAAGGCCCTTTCAGCTACTGTCTGTGGATTTTGAAAGAAGACTGGCAGTTCTATTGTTTGATTTATATGAAAATGGGATACCACTTTTGGCATGAATTTAGGGTTTGTTCTGAGAACTACTCTATTTGCATGTACTTGGATGAATGGTTCTTGAATAGTTAGGGCTTGCAGCTCGCTAACTCTTCTAAGGGAAGTAATGGCAATAAGGAAAGCCACCTTCCAAGTAAGAAATTGTAGTTCGCATGTGTAGTGGTTCAAAAGGTGGTCCCATAAGTCTGGTTAGAACGATGTTTAGATTCCAGACTGGTGAAGGTGGGTGTTTTGGGGGAATTACTCGTTTCAGTCCCTCCATAAATGCTTTAATTGCTGGAACTCTGAACAGTGAAAGGTGTTGCCTGTTCTGGAGGTATGCTGCTAACGCGGCTAAATGTATCCTGATGGATGAGTAGGCTAAATTGCAACGTTGTAGGTGCAAGAGATAGCAAATGATGTTTTGTGTAGAAGCGTCCAATGGGTTTATATCGTTACTGCAGTAAATAACGAAACGTTTCCACTTAGCTGCATAACACGCCCTGGTAGTGGGTTTTCTTGCCTCTTTGATAATATTCATGCAGTCTGGAGGCAAGTTCAGGTATCCAAACTCTAGGATTTCAGGAGCCAGATCGCCAGGTTTAGCTGTTGTGGGTCTGGGTGTTGGATTTCGCCATGGCTCTGAGTTAGAAGACTGGGTGTGAGTCGCAGTCTTTGATGAGGCACCACTGACAGTTCTAGGAACGTTGTGTACCATGGTTGCCTCCCCCATGTGGGAGCAATTAGGATTAGCGTCAGAGAATGTTGGCGCATTTTGCGTGCCACTAGCGGTATTAATGGAACTGGGGGGAAAGCGTACGCAAATTTGCCTGTTTTCGCTTGTGGCAAACAGGTCTATCTCCGGTTGTCCCAACTGCCGGAAAAATGGTTGGAGCACATTGGGGTGAATCTCCCATTCGTGCATCTGTTGACTGTGCCTGCTGAGTAGGTCGGCTATTTGATTGTCCTTGCCTGGGAGGTGTTCCGCCATGAGGAACATGTTCCTTTGAATGGCCCATTTCCACACACTTTGAGCTAGATGCGATAGCTGTGGGGAATGTGTTCCCCACCTGTTTCTGAATGTAATACATAGCTGTCATGTTGTCCGTCCGGATCAACACAGTCTTGTTGCAGAAGTGTTTTTTGAACGCTTTTAGTGCTATAAAGATCACCACCAGCTCTAGTAGATTGATGTGCATTTTCTGTTGTATTGTCCATAGACCCTGGACTGTGTAATGCAGGACATGGGCTCCCCCCATCCTAGCATGGATGCGTCCGCCGTCATTACGATTTGTGAGATAGGCTCCTGGAACAGTCGTCCTTTGCAAAGGTTTTGTGGATTCTACCAATGCAGAGAGCTGTATGCCCGACTGGTCACCAACACTAGATCCTTTAATTGTCCCTGAGCCTGGTTCCACTGCTGTGATAGGCACTCCTGTAGCAGACGCATGTGTAGTCTGGCATGAGGGAATATGCATGAGGCCATCATGCCTATTAGTTGCACTAACACTCGAGCCTGTAATGAGTGTTGTGGTTTGAACCTTTGGATTAACTTTTGAATTCCGTTGATCCGTGCTGCGTTTGGGTATGCCTTTGCTGCTAGTGTGTCTATTGTTGCTCCCAGGTACTGTTGGACGTGGGAGGGTTGTAGGTGTGACTTTGGGTAGTTTAGCGAGAAACCTAGACTGTGCAGGAGATGAATGGTTATTGACATGTGGCTGGCACATTGCTGGGCCGATGGTGCTTGTATTAGCCAATCGTCCAGATAAGGGTACACATGAATGTGTTGTCTCCTGAGATGTGCCGCCACTGTTGCTAGGCATTTGGTGAACATCCGTGGAGCTGTTGTTACTCCGAATGGTAGGACTTTGAACTGGTAGTGCTGTCCTTGAATAGTAAACCTCAGATACTTTCTGTGAGCAGGGTGTATTGGTATATGAAAGTATGCGTCTTTGAGGTCTAGAGTTGCTAGGAAGACTCCCTGGCGCAGCAGTGGTAAGACTTGTTGCAGAGTGAGCATGTGAAAATGCTCCGAAAAAATGTACAGGTTGAGGGGCCTGAGGTCCAATATTGGTCTGAGAGAACTGTCTTTTTTTGGAATGAGGAAGTATAGTGAGTATACTATGGCCCCTTTTTGCAGCATACTGATGACCTCCTGCTGCAGTAATGTTATATGTTCCTGTGACATTGGAGGGTGGTATGTTGGGTGGTGTTGATGTGAGTTCTTTGGATAATTTGCCTGACCCACTTGTCTGTAGTGATGTTTAACCAGACTGGCAGGAACTGTTGTAGTCTTCCCCCGACCGCTGTTATATGGTCTGGGGGTAGTGCCAAGGAGTCACTGTTTGGTGTTAGTGGAGGATCTATTGGCATTGCCTCCACGACCTCTGCCCTTGTTATTATTTCCTCTGTATCCACCCCTGTTTGTGTTCTTAAGTATGTGGATTGCGTATTACTTTTGTACGTGGAGGGTTGTTCCGATTTGTTACCTCTCGCTGCTCCTCTATATCTTGATCGACGAAAGGAGCCTCTGTGTTGTTGGTACTGCAGAGCTCCCATGGACTTTGCAGTCTCAGTATCCTTTTTCATTTTGTCCAGAATTGAGTCGACTGCTGGACCAAACAAAAAATCAGGATTGATAGGCTGGTTAAGAATTGTGGCCTGTACCTCATTCTTAAATCCAGAGATGCGAAGCCATGCGTGCCTCCTAAGCAGTGCGCTTGTGTTGATAGATCTTGCAGCTGTATCTGCTGTGTCTAGAGCACACTTAATGGAGGCATTGGTGATGATCTTTACCTCCTGTATAAGTTCATCTGCTTGCTCTTTGAAAGGCTCAGGTAAGTGTTGGAGAAGTCCTTCTAAACTGTCAGTGCGCCCTGTCGTATCTGGCCAGCAAGGCCTGAGTATTGGCTATTCTCCATGAGTTTGCTGCTTGGGCTGCTACTCTCTTGCCTGATGCTTCTAAAATTTTTGACTCCTTGTCAGGAGGAGGAGCCTCTCCAGTAGTTTGTGAATTAGCACGCTTTCGTGCGTTGGATACCACTAATGAGTCTAAAGGCAGTTGTTCCCTGATGTAAGTAGGGTCTACTGGTGCAGCCCTATACTTCTTCTCTATTCTAGGGTTATTGACACGTGCCCTAGCAGTGTCTTTGAAAATGTCGTTTGCGTGCTTTAGGACGCCCTTTAACATGGGGAGTGTTTTGACACTTCTTTCTGATGTTGCCAGCGTATCAAATAGAAAATCTTCTATAGCATCTGAGTGCATGTCTACATTATGGTAGAGTGCTGCTCTATCTATTAAAGAATTAAAAGCCACTGTGTCTTCTGTGGGTGATGGCTTAGCTGGGTATACAGTTGGGTCTGTAATGGGTAGAGCACCCTCATTGTCTGGCTCACCCCCCCCCCCCCCCCCCCCCGATGGCTGTGAATTGGGGTCTACATATGGGTTTTGTGGATATCCAAAACCCACATCTGCGTCCTGATCTTCAACTGGGTTGTAGTCAGAGCGTGCAGGCGAGTATGGTGCATATGGAGTAGCAGGCATAGCTATAGAGAGAGGTTGGAAAAGAATAGGAGAGGTTGCACAGTCTCTTCTTTTTGAGTGGAATTCTAGAAAAGTCTTCAGCAGGCACTGGTCTTTTCTACTGGTCTTTTCTTTTTTGTATAAACAGTCACTTTCCCAGTATTTGGGTCAATATATAGCTTTGACTGATCTTCTGTGGAGGGGTCTAGATGGATGATCTCTTCCACAGTCTTTTGCCTTGGCGCCGTAGTTTTAGGTTTGACTTTTTTCTGTTCGATGCCTTTAATGGGTTCGACCGCTTTTGGTGTCTGGATCGGTTTCTGAGGCTTTCCGACAGGTTTTGTCGGTCCGACGTGTTTTACAGGTTGCACCACTTTCTTCGGACCGATCGGTTTCGCCGGTTTGGCAACTGTTTCCGGCTGTAGAGGTGTCCTCGGAGCCTGCGGCTTTGGCGCGATGCCCTTCTTCGGATCGATGGGCTTCGGCTCGACCGCTTTCGGTTGGTTTACCTTGGGTTTCGCTTTCGGTTCTACGCCCGCCTTGGGCGTAGCCCTCTTGCCTTCGTCCACCGGCTTCTTTACTTTTTCGGCCGTCGAATTCGATTTAGTCGATTCGACGGCCTTTGGCTTCGAAGGTTTATATGGAACGGTGGCCTTGGGCTCTGCGCCCTTTGGGTTCATCACCTTCGGTTCGACGACGTTCAGTCCGAAGACTGTCATGTCGATGAGTTTCGGTTTCGATTGAACAGGCCTCAGATTACGTGTCTCGGGAAGGCTCTTTTTGTATGTTCTTAGCCGGGCGGTATGGCGGGGCTATAGAACCAGTATTTAGATCTTGGCTAAGGCCTGTTGGCGATGCCTCGACCTGAGTCTCTGATATTGGTGTAGTGTCTGTATGGGGCGGTGTACCCACGGTTCGCCCCCCGTTGTCATCGGAGTCGTCTTCGACAGCTACAATGTCTTGATCGTATTCTTCGGCATCGACGATCTGTTCTTCCTCGTCGATATAATATTCAGAGTCGTGCTCGGAGTATTGATCTTCCTCTTGATCCGAGTCTTCGGCGTGAACTAGTTCTTCCTCATCGTCGAAGATATTCTCGAGCTCCGGCGCCGACCTCTGCATTTCTTGCCTTGCCGCCCGCCGATTCCGGATCGTCTTTTTGGAACGGAACTGGGCACAAGCTAGGCAATTATCTTCATTATGATCTGGAGACAAACATTTGTTGCACACAGGAGGCTTATCTGTGTGCGGTAACTTTGAGTTGCACTGCGGGCAATATTTGAATGGACTTCGTTCCATCGACCGTCGGTCCACGTGGCGTCGAGAAGGCCCAACGGCCCGATTTGACGACCGGAGCGCAATCAAATGTTGAAAAAAACCTGTCAGTACCGATCGAAAACAATACCGACGAATCCGAAGGCCTTTTGGAAAAGTTTTATTTCGATTCCGAACTAGGAGTTCTGGAAGTACATCCGAACCCAATGGCGGAAAAAAATACAATCTGAGGATGGAGAGGATGCCCATGCGCACTGTAGTCCGAGGGAGGAGCCACCTATCTCAAGATACTTCGAAGACTCTTCCAGGACAACAATGTGCAATCATCCGGATCCAACACTAGGCGGTGATCTATGCACAGATATGAATTCAGCAGCCCACATGCCTCGAAACACATTGTTCTAACACAGCTAATGGGACCTCCCTTCGAACCTTCACATAAATGTGAACTACAATTCTTAACACGGAAGGTTGCGTTCTAGTAGCTATTACTTCTCTACGGAGAGTTAGTGAACTACAAGCACTAACCATTCAATAACCTTTCCTGCAAATGCATCATAATAAGGTCGTTCTCCGTACTAATCCTAAATTCCTTCCTAAAGTCATTTCTTCATTCCACTTCAATCAATCTGTGGAACTGCCCGTTTTTTTCTCGCAGCCACAAACAGTCGCAGAAAGAGCTCTTCATACCTTAGATGTCAAAAGAGCATTGCTATACTACATTGAAAGAACACAACACTTTCGTAAGACCAAACAACTTTGTGTCTCTCGCCACCACATAAAGGCAACCCTGTATCAAAATCTGGGTTAGCCAGATGGATTGTCAAATGTATACAAATTTGCTACCAGAAAGTTAAACGTACATTATCTGTTCCTCCTAAAGCCCACTCTACAAGAAAAATAGGGGCTTCAATGGCATTCTTAGGGAACATTCCCTTAGATGACATCTGCAAGGCAGCTACAAGGTCTACACCGCACACATTCACAAAACACTATTGTGTAGATGTGCAAACTAAACAAGCTACTGTGGGCCAGGCTGTACTCAAAACACTATTTCAAACTACTGCAACACATACTGGCGGTCGCCGCTAAGAGGGGGTACTGCTATATAATCTATGCAACAGTGTATAATCTGCAGCTCATATGCCTCGAACGGAAAATGCTACTTAACAGTATGCATCTGTTCTTGGCATGTAGAGCGGCAGAGTTACACACCCCCACCAGCCTCCCCGGCTACCTTATGTGTTTCAGTATTATCTTAATTAGATACAGCTTACATGGACATCCTTCCTTTTCTTGCAAAGCTCCATCATTTCCCTAATGGTGAAAAACAATCGGAGGATGGAGCCGATGCCCAGGCGCAATGTGATCCAAAGGAGGAGTCACCTATCTCGTGACTTCCAAAGAACTTTTCAGGACAAAAACAAGTGCAAACATCCGGGCCCACCACTAGATGGCGATCTATGCAACAGTGTGTAACTCTGCAGCTCCTCGTGTCAAGAACAGATGCATACTGGCAGGTAGTATTTTCCTTTGCTCTATAGGATAACATTGACTGTTTTGCTGTGAAAAGTTTCCAAGTGTGGAGTTTGAAAATCTAAAGAAATTCTTTAAAATGGTACTGTTTAACAAAAAAGATTTCTTACCCGTTTACAGGAAATATCCCAGGGTAGTATCCAGGTATACTACTCTGTCTAAGAAAAGTAATCTCAAAAGTAACTTACCTGTAATCTTACTGAAAATCCCATTCAAAGTATACATACTGTATTCTGAAAAACATTGTATTATCAGTAACACTACTGTAATCAAATCAAAGTACATTTACAGTTGCAATCCAAACTGTTTTCCAATCTGTATTTTAACTACAAAGTACTCATCACTTAGCTGTGACAGGTTTGCTAGGGTCTAGGAAATAAAATAACTAGAAGAATATTTGATAGAAAAACAATTAGTCTGAAGTTTAGTCTTTGAGTGTGTGAATTCATTTGCTGACTGTGTACAACAAATGCTTAACACTGTCCTCTGATACTGCCTTACTGCTCGACCACACTACCACAAATAGAGAGTGAGGTGCTATCCAACTATACCTCTGCCTACCTTTGGTGTTCCACTGGACTATGCACACTATACCTCACTTTGGTATAGTATTTACAGAGCCAGCTTACTACACCCCCCCCATCATCCCCCCAAAAAAGAAAACTAAAATAACTTGCTGGCTAATGTATAGGATGGCCAAATAGTACCAGAACAAGAGAATGGCTGATTATTACACCAAAATGTGCTGAAATAGTTCAAAATAAATGAAACGTTTGCCAATGTTCAGCAAAACTAATGCTCTGCTGGCTGAGTCCAGTTCCATAAGAGAATATACAAACATCTGACTGACATTTAGACAAAACAAAATTGACAAAAATCAAAACTTCAGAACCACCAAATAAGATGCATTAATACTGGCTGTAAAAATAAAGGGTTCTTATTTACTCACCCAGTGGTTTGATATGTGAAGTAGCTTTTAGGGCAATTCTAGATGGACCCCATGCAGACCACAGTTACGAACCTAGGTTTCAGTTGAACACTAGATATTTGTAGACACCCAGAGCTCACACAGAGTATGTTGATGAACTGAGAAGGCCAAGACGTGCTCTTACCTTGTGGGCGATTGCTTGTCAGAGTCTGAGCTCAGTGAGCGGGCAGCGGGGGAGGTAGTGCTGCGCTTAACCCATGCATTTTCCTTGGGCGGCGGGGCCGGCATCACCTTTAGGGGAAGGGGGGACTCTGCTTTTGGACCTTTGGAGCTGGGAGAGGTTGATTCCTCATCTTTATTAAAAACGTCATTTTCCACAGACTTGTCGCTTTCCCTCCTTCGTGTGCCTGAAGGGGAAAAAATCCACAATAAATGTCCTCATCCAAGTACAGTAGGTGGTAGTTGTGAGGTGGAGAGAGGGGGGTGGCGGAGTGAACGAAGCCTGGATGGGATTTTCTCTGTGAATTATCACGTTACAATTATACCAAGTTTGTGCACTGGGTAGAACAGCATTGGCAAAGCCAGCAGGTTACATCTTTTGGCTTTGCCAAGGCAGACCATTTGAGTCATCACACATGCACCATGAAGCTAAAACAGGCCCACCGTGATGGCGTGAGCATGCTTCGCCACAAAGAATCACGAGACACCCACCATTTTGCTTTGTTTGATTTATCACTCCAAGCTGGTGGATGCAGTAAATTAAAAGAAATAAAATGTGCGGGACAGCACATTTGCAGAGAAGAGGCCCTCTTAAAAAGTTTAACTAATGGGACTCCGAGGGGAGGGATGTTTGTTTAAAGAAAAAAAGAAAAAAAAACAGCAGGAAAGGGAGAGAGGGGTCAAGCAATACATAGCTGCCAAGGTTTCAGAATGCTTAGATGTGACATTTTCATAATTTCAGTTAAATTAGGAGTGACATTCAACGTCTATGAAGGACACTTTCTCGCAAGCAAAAATTCAAGTAATGAAGACTAGGGAAACCTATAAATAACTGAAATGATAAACATTTGAGCAACAAGAAATAAAACACCGTCCCCTGGCCTCACCCTCACATCTTCCAAGCTCAATTATCATGATTCTAGAGAAAAGTCAAATAATGCCAGTGCGCATTTTAATTGGCCGTTACACAATTTCAAACGAAACTTCAAATTTAACAAGAAAATATGTACAAAAATAAATGAGTAGAGTTGATACACACATGGCATGCATGAGACCACTGTCCAGGTATATAAATGACGGAAATAGAAAAATGAAAATACAGATTCAGAGTCCACATTCAGAGTCCAATTTTTTTTTTATTTCAAGTCATTTTTATTGAGTAATAACAAAGAAACAAAGACAAATAGAAGATATATAAAATCATACACTAAGGCACAACCTAAGTAATAATATTAATGATAATAATAATAATAACCATATTACACTAATAGTTTGCTCAAGAGCCAGGCAGGACATTCGCATCAAGTCGCAGTAATATACAGGTGGTCACAAAGTATGTTTCCCATGAGTGTAGACAACAGGTACAATGCAATAGAAAATATACAAGGCTTTACAGGTTGAGGCGTATCTGGGAGTTCACGGGGGGACGTATGAGAAGGATGAGGTGTCAAGGGATTTCCACAATTTCCTGTGTGATTTACGCCAGGGAGATGTATGGAGTGACTCGTTGTCTGCTCCCCTTAAGAAGGCTAGCCATTCCTGCCACGTTCTAAAAGAGACCTCATTGGCGTTTTTCCATTTACTCAGTATAACTTTACATGCTATGGTGAGCATGAGATCTATTAAGTAGCGATCATGTATATCTTTGATCTTGGAATCCAAGACCCCTAGTATAATATAAGAAAATTCCTTTGGAGGAAAGAAGTTAAAATGTTTGTTTATGCATTTGTTCGCTTTATCCCAGTATGGTTGTAAGGTAGGGCAATAGAAGATCATGTGGGCGAAGGTGCCAATATGAGATTTGCAATTCCAGCATGTAGGGCGGTCACTGAGTTGAAGTTTACCATTTTTTTCAGGTGTCCAATATGTCCTATTTATTAACATGAGTTTGGTTTGTGATAGTACAGGAGATATTTTATTCGAGAATGGGGTCAGATGAATTTCCCCCCAGTCAAATGGGATTTTACTGGAGTGGAGTTCAGATTCCCACTTTGCTTCACATTTCCTGTGGGATTTACGGGAATTGGGGGAGAGAAGTTTATAAATTGTAGAAACGGTGTGCCCAGACTTTACTAGCTGTGACATCTTGGAGACTATCGAAGGGTCGGAGGGTTTAATGGAGCGCATCGAGAGGAGAGATTTTAGTTTTATGAATTTATAAAAATCTAACGGTTGAAGCCCGTGACGAGCCTGAAGGTCAGAAAAAGGCAGTGGTAGTGTACCTCTAAAGAGATTTTTGACTTGATTTATTCCGCTTTTAGACCAATTATCCCAATGTAGTGTCTTCCCATCTATCTTTAGACTCTGGTTGTGCCATTGGGAGGTCAAGTTGGATTTATTGATTCTGATAACGGAGAACTGTTCCATTCGCAATAGGGCTCTTAGTATTAAGCAAGATGTATTTTGAGTGAGGTAACGTGGAAACGTCTGCTGTTAGGAGCGCGGATAGAGGCATATCGTTGACGATTGACCTTTCTATGTCCATCCAGACTGGGGTGTAGTCCGTTAGAGGGATTAGCCAGTTAGACCCTTGTTTGCAGAGATACGCCGTTTGGTAGTTCCTAAAGTTCGGGAGGCCCAGAACGCCTTTTCCTTTGGATAATTGGAGTTTATTCAATGATATTCTGGGCTTTTTACCTTGCCAGAGGAAAGTATTAAAAAAGTTTATAGATCCTTTTCAGGAAGTCGTTTGATATTACCACTGGCAGCATACTGGCTAGATAGTTAACAAGGGGGGTAATCATCATTTTCAATGTCTCAGCTCTACCCCCACCAGGACAAAAACTTTGGGGACCAGCCATCAAGCAATGTGGATATTTTCTTGTAGAGGGAATTCTCGTTGGTATTTAAGGTGATGACCAGATCTTTGTCAAATTCCAGGCCCAGGTATTTGAAGCATTTAGGTTGCCAAAGCAGACCTGAGTCGCCAATAATTTCTTTATCACCAAGGTTATTCAATAGTTTTACCTCTGTCTAGTCCTTATTTAATTTGTAACCTGACACTGTGGCAAAGTCTTCTATTGACGACATTAGAGCCGGGAGGGCAGTTTCCGCGTTTTCAGAAACCACTAGTATGTCGTAAGCGCTTATTTTGACCATGCAATTATCGAAACCTATCCCTGATATCTGTTGGTTATTTCTAAGATGGTAGAGGAAGGGTTCGATTGCTAGTAGAAATAGAGAAGGGGAAAGAGGACAGCCTTGTCTAGTACCTTGTTCTAATTTGAAGGCGGACGAGAGGCAGCCTCCCGCTCTTACTTTGGCTGAGGAGTTTGAATAAAGTGCCATTACCATACACGTAAAGTTCTCCCCCAAGTTGAATTTATCCAATGCTGCTTTCAAATAGGTCCAGTCTACTTTATCGAAAGCCTTTTCAGCGTCTACAGTAATAGCATCTGTTGGGAAGTCATGGGCTAGAATTCGTGTATTGTCACTAGATAGTCTGTTTTTTTAGAAAGCCGACTTGTGAGGGGTGGATACGTTTGGATAACATGTTTAAGTCGTTTGGCGAGGATCATAGCATAGATTTTGCAGTCTAAATTGATTAGAGATATCGGTCTGTAATTTTTTGGGAGGGGTGGGTCTTTTCCCTCTTTGGGGATTACTGCTATAATGGCCTCTGCTGATGTTCCATTGACGTGGCCGGATTTACTAAATTCATCGTATAAGCTTAGTAATGGGAGAGTTAATGCCGAGGAGAAGCATTTGTAAAACTTAGCATTAAACCAGCCTGGACCCGGGGCTTTCCCAATTTTAAGGGGCTTAATCGAGTTTTCGATTTCTGAAGTTGTGATCGGGGTATTAATTACGTTTTTTTCTTGTTGTGATAGAGCGGGAAGCCTGCATTCGTCTAGGTAGTCATGAGTTTCAGTGCAGTCTAGGTTCTGGTTCTTGCTATATAGAGTGCTATAGAATTCCTTAAAGATGTCTGCAATTTTTTCAGGATCAGAGTGAGCTAGGCCTGTCTGGTCTGTTAAGTTCTTGATCATGTTCGGCTGTAGTTTTAACTTTAAATACGAAGAAAGGCTTTTCCCTGCTTTGTTGGACTCGCATAATTTGGTGCTTTTTTGTTTGCTTAACCAAACCCCTGCTCTATCACTATCTTGTTATATTCGTACTTTTTTTTTTTTTTTTTAACTATTTCATTTAGTACTGAGGTATCCCTCGATATTATATGTTTCTCCTCTAGCGCAGCAATTTCTCGTTCCAGTCTTTCAAGAGTGCTATTGGAGTCCCTATTCATCGCTGTTCTAATTTTTATGATCTCTCCTCTAATAGTGGTCTTTAGAGCCTCCCATCGTATAAGGTCAGATGTATCACCCGATTTGTTAATCCTAAATTAATCTTTTATTGTGCATTCAATTGCTTGTCTGTGGGATTCTTTTTCTAATACCTCATTATTAATCCTCCATAGATTTTGTCTTTTGGCAGGCTTTAGCTCAGATAAGGATAAAGTGATACATGAAATCACTCTCGGTTCAATTGAGATTTCTTCAATTCTGGTAATAGCATTCCCGGAAATAAATGGGTAGTAAATGCGTGAGTAGGAATTATGTACTGTTGAGTAAAAAGTGAAGCCCCTTTATGTAGGATTTTGTACCCTCCAAGTATCTATCAAATTGAAATGTGTGCAGAGGTTAATAAAGGCTTCGTGAGAGTTGTTGGGGCGAAAAGGGCAGCTGGAGTCCCTGTCTAGTGTTGGGTACAGGAGTAGATTGAAATCACCCGCTACTATGAAGTCAGGTTCGTCTTGGTTTGAGGCATAGATGTTAGTGACCTAAAATTCTGTGTTGTCCTTTGACATTTTTGTTGAAATCCATTTCCCACTCGTGTCGGATGTGCTAGACAATAGGTCAACGTTAAATGTATTTGCCACTAAGGTCAGTACACCATTTTTTCCCCTAAAGCGTCCGAACCGGCAACATCGCTGTACTATTTGCTTCTATGTGAATTAAATTGTTTTGAGTCGATCTTCGTCTCCTGAAGTAAAATAATATCCCCTTTTTGTTTGTGAAGATAATCAAGTATCTTCTTCTGTTTTACTGGGTGGTTTATGCCCTTAACATTCAGTGAGACTATCTTGAGACTATGTGCCAAGGCACCTGTAGGAGTGAGCGGAGTCATAAGTGCGTTATATTCATTGTGTGTGTGTCGCTGGTCTTTTGAAGATCCTTAAATGACTGCCTATGTAAATAATTAGAGATTGTAGACCCATGTTGTGTGTGCCACTAAGGTAAAGTACAGAGTTGTGTAAAGTTTGTTTACTGTTTGTACCTTATGATTACACCTTTGTGCAACTTGATATGATGGGAGGCAAGCCTAGGGTGCAAGCAGAAAGATGACACTACTGGTACATATTCTTCATTCACACCACTTCAAAGTGTAACAGTCACATATGAGATTACTATTTTAGGCATTATCTTTAGGACAGCAAACAAGGTACCTGTATAAAAAATAAACATCAGAGCATACATCACATATATAGATTCTCACTCACTTTGCTACCCCCCATTCTGTGTATGGAATGCCCTGCAGGACTCGCTGTAGAAAACTTCATTTAGAAAGGGAAGCCTGGCACTTGAGCAAAGAAAACAATAATACGCAACATGAATAAGATAGCAAACAATGAGAAATAAAGTAAGAAAAACAAGAACCAAAACCCTATCCCTACCCACCCTCACCCCACCCTGAAAGTATGTAGCAGGCATGGTGACTGGGGAAGATGGCTCCCCTCCCATGGTAGTCGACCAGAATATGCTGGACACATGGGACCATAGCGTGGCTTAAGAGTAACGAACTTGAACATTTAGTAACTAAAACTGGAAGCTGAGTGCTGATAGAAATTAGATCGTTGTGTGTGACATTGTATTGCATAATGTGCCGTAGTGTATGTATGCACAAGTTACTTACCTTCGGTAACAATATATCTGTAAGAAACAGTAGTTAGTATTAGATTCCTTACCTTAGAATATCCCTAGGTGTCAGACTGGATCCGGAAACTTTTGCGTAGCAGTAACCCTGCGAGTCAGTAGGCGTCTGTGGCTCCGGGTCCGTCATCGGCATTACGTCGCCGGAGTACTTAGACGCCGCCCTCGCACGCTGACGTCAGTTCTAATACATAGCTTTTCCGTGCCAGAAACGCAGAGCCATGATAAAAAGCCCTGAAAGGGGATGACCTTAACCCTAGATATCGGTTCGCAGAACGGGGAGGATGGGTGGGGCGGTAAGGAATCTAATACTAACTACTGTTTCTTACAGATATATCGTTACCGAAAGGTAAGTAACTTGTGCATCTGAAAGAAACAGGCTAGTATTAGATACCCCAGCAATACCAGCCCCGGTAGTGGGTCTGTGAACCAATGGTCACACCAGAAAGTCCTGGAGAATGGAACGGCCGAAAAAGCCATCTCTCCGGACTTGGCTGTCCAGGCAGTAGTGTCTTGCAAACGTGTGCAGCGAGGCCCACGTCGCTGCCTGACAGATGTCCTGCAAAGGGACTCCCTGACCCAGGGCAGTAGTAGCCTCCGTGGCCCGAGTGGAATAGGCCCTCAGCCCAACAGGAGGCTCCTTTTTAGCCAAAGAGTAGCATACCTTGATGCACAACACGACCCACCAAGAGATGGTTCGCTTGTGCACCACCCGACCTTTCTTAGCCCCCACGTAACCAACAAAGAGTTGGTCATCCATCCGGAACGGGAGTGTGCGATCCAAGTAGAATGAGAGCGCACGTTTTGGGTCCAGACGGTGGAGCCTCTCTTCCTCTTTAGAGGGATGCGGAGGCGGAAAGAAGGTGGGCAAGGTGATGAACTGCCCGATGTGGAAGGCTGTGACTACCTTGGGCAGGAAAGAGGGTCTTGTCTGCAACACAACCTTGTCCGGATGGACAGAAAGGAAAGGAGGCTTGGAGGAAAGAGCCTGGAGCTCACTCATTCTCCTGGCAGTGAACCAGTTTTTCAAGAAGGTGATGCATGATCCAGAGGAGCTTCTTCCCCTTCCGGTATTCCTAAAATTCTTAGATTCCCTCTCCTGTTCCTATCTTCGAGCCCTGACAGCCATTTTTGTTAGAAAGTCGGTGGTGATTGTCAGATTTTTGATGGATTTACATACCTTATTTTCTGTGTCCTCTAGTTGGCTAATTCTGCTCAGTTTCAGATAATCTGACGTTAGTGTCTCTAATGTCCTGCCTGATTGCGGCGCTTTCTTCTTTCGTTGACTTTGCGAGATCATGAACCTCTGCCCGTTTGCTTAATATGGTGTCCATTGTAGCGTTAACGTTGCGTTTACCTTTTGTAGGTGAATCGGGACTTGGAGGCTCAGCTTTGAGTCTCTTGAGGGTCTTGACTTGGTCACCCATTTTGCGAAGATCGTGATCTGTTTCCTATGCAGCTTAACTGGTTTGCGTAGTAAACGTAATGTAGTTTGCGCCACAGTTTCTCGCCTGATCTGACTTCCCTAACTACTTAGGTTGGTTTGCGGCCTTGTTTGTAGTTTATAGTTTGTGGGCATATAGGTTGTACGTTTGTAGACTATAGGTTTGTAGACTTATAGACTGTATACTTGTAGACTTTCAGACTGTAGGGCATAGGCTGAATTATATTTTATTTTAGGCCTATTTGGGAAGTTGGTTGCGCTTTACTGCTATTGCGTGTAGCCATTGGATACCTATTGTTTGATGAGAAAATTTACAAGAGGACCAGAGCTAGCAGGGTGAAGCAGCACTGGCCTATAAATGCCTGGAAGTGCTAGGCTTTCTTTGGTAGCTGCCATCTTAAGGTCAGGCAGGCTAGGGTTGTTTCCCTATGGCGGACATTTTAGAGTCAGGTGACGAAATGCAACAAAGGGTTCAGTATAACTTCATCATTTGGAATTTATCAGAGGAGAAACATTTGGCAGTATTTGTTCGGTTGGGAGCAAGCGGTTATTTATTTCCCCCCACAAATGCGCCGATCGCCCCTCGCTCTGGTCACTTTTACAGCGCTTTTACAACAGTAGCGCCGATTTTGCCGCCATTTCGTATAACCCCCTAATGAGCTGCGTAGGCATAGGGGGCAGTTATTGCTCAGTTGCTCCGTTTATTATCAATCGCTTGCATATGCCGCTCAAATGTGCTGCTAGCTGCCTCTCGCTCATGTCATTAAATGCGCTTCAGGTACAGCACTCTTTCATGGTCATAGGCACCAAGCCTAGCCCTGTGTTTGGAAATGTTGTGGCAAGTGCGATTGTTTTGCAAGTTTTACGCGAGCACAATAAACATTAAAGCTGTTATACTGTTTTCTTGGCGAAGCGGATTAATGCAGATTAAGTAATCTTTCTGCTTATCGCGCTGATCATGTTGTGTAGGTACACCTAATGTTAGTAGAACACAGGACGTAGGAAAACACCGGCCATTTTAGGCGCGCGCAAGCGCAGCCTTACTTGAGGAGTAGTTGAATATTTGAATAGTGCAGTTCCAGCCGGTGTATGATTATTCTTTAGTGACCGCCAGTTAAGTATTTTCCTTGGAAGGCCCCCGACATTCATACGGGGTTAATTCCGGCCCCTCTTCAGTTCACTTTCCAGCATCGATAAAGCTACAGGCTTGATGCAGTCAGACAAGAGGTCGGGCTGGGCTGTGCTGTACTGGGTATCACCTTTCTGGAGATTCAAACTTTCTTCAATTTGGCATCAGTGGTTTCTCCAACGATTCGCCACTCTATTATCACCAAGGTTGGCGTCGGTCCCCGCGGAATCCGGGTGGAAATACTCTTGGGCTACAAAATGGGAAGAGGTGAAGGCTCACGCCGCCATCTTCACCAGAGTCCAAACCACGCCCCCCAGAGTCCAGATTTCTAACACAAGACACCTTGTACCGATCACACTTGGGGCTTTTCTAAAACGTGTTTGCCACGTCCGTGTCCACAACCTAATCTGGGCTAATCATCTCCTACGTCACTACTTGCAGGCTGCTAAAATTAAATTATATCTTTACTAGTGTTCTTGATATAAATTATCAACAGGTCAGTGATTGCACGGACCTGAGCAGCGGACTAGTTTTACAGCATGGCATCTTAAGTTACAGTCAGATGTTTTGAAAATGTATAGTTTACCTGTCGGTGCAGTTTTGCAGCTTGAAGAATTTTCTGGATTCACATGCTCTGCATTAATCTGCCATCTAGGGGTTGGATCCGGAATTGTATTTCTCTTTTTAGGAATCGCCGGAGCCAGCGCGTATGCGCTGCTCTGCGAGGCTTCTAGTAAGGACTTTCAACTCTAACCACACGCTCATGCGTGTGCTATTTTTTGCTCACACGCGATTAGCCTTTGCGTGCGTCTTTCTAAGAAAGACAGCACGCAATTGGCCAAAGGCGGGTGCATGTCCCGCCTTCTCTCCCCCCTGACCTAGGGAGCGAGCAGCAGCGCTGCCTGGTGTCAGCTGCATACCTCACATTCCTTGCAGTGTGCAAGTACCGCACTTATTTGTATTGCTGGGATTGGAGTTCCTGCGGCAGAAATCGGACGTGTAAACAACAACTATTTCGCTGTTTTGTCGCCATAAAATATAAAGCATTCAGTCATTTAAAAAGGAATCCGTTAAGCTATCTGTTGTAGCGCTGTTGGAAACACCCAGGCACCTTTACTCAGTTCCATCAACAACGTAATACTGTCAATGAAGCGCGTCAACGCCCCCGGAAGGGAAATTAACACATTATGTGCGTGGTTCCTGACTTCATTTCTTGCATTAAAATACTGTCATACCACTGAGCATCATGGGCTGTGCTGCGCAATCTTTTAAGCAGCTGCTTTTTGTTAGATTTTGCGAATTACCCGTTCCAGTTGTGAGAAAGTGCCATCTTTCTTGCATTGGTATCTCCCCACTTTTTTCTGAACTTCTGATGTACTTTGAGTGTGCCCTGGGTTCCTGCCAAACAGGTACCCAGGGCCTGTGTTCCTTCCCTAAAACTGTGTTGAAACTAAAAACCCAAATGGCATCTCTGGCCACCTGTCAGCCCCTAGTAAATGGTACCCTAGGTACCCAGGGCATGGTGACCAGAGAAGACCCCCTGAGGGCTGCAGCACCTATTGTGCCACCCTCAGGGGCCCTGCACCCTGGCACCCACACACTGCCTTTGCAGGCTGAGTGTCTAAGTACAGAACTAAACAAAGTCGACATGGCACACATCCCTGTGTGCCATGCCCACAGAACCCACTGCCCTGGCATACTTCAGTCACCCCTCTAGCTGGGTGCCCTATGCCAGAGGTGTGGGCACAGGTGAAGGAGCCCTGTGCCCCTACAGTACCCAGGGCCAAACTTCTCAGCACATTAAACCCGCACTGATGCCAGTGTGGGATTTAATGTAAAATGCACCAGAGGGCATCCTAGAAATGCCCCCTGAAACCCTAACCTACAATTCACGTCTGGGCTGAGTGGCTGCAGAGGCTGCCACACAGCAGACATGTTGCTGGACCCCTGGGTGGGGAACCCCCCGCTCTCCTCTGCCTGCAACAATGCACATCCTGGGCGAGGTGCTAGGTCTCCTCCCCCAGAATGGGCAAGGGGAAGCTTCAAAGGCATGCCGCCTCTGAGCTTCTCCAGACCATATGCTGTACACAGCACCAGGCCCCCACCAGTCCTGACCGCCACTGGCGGGTAGACTGGAGGGAAAAACCACGTCAGGAAGGGGGGATGCCAGCCTGTGCCAACCTTACCCCTCAGGTGGGGTAGACAAGGTGAAGCACGACCCCGGGCTCCGGCCATCTTGTAGATGGGGAGCCCTGCCCAATCACAGCTGGGCTCCTGCGCCCCTCCCACTGGAGAAGAGCAGGCTAGGGGGTGTACCCACCCCAGGAGAAGGACCTATTGGTCCCTCTCCTTGCCCTACATGTAACGCCCCTAAATTCAGTATTTAGGGGCTCCCTGAACCTTCCTTCCTTAGATCCAATAAAGAAAGAAGATCAAGACCCGCCATGCAGCTAACAGGACGACAACAACTGACTTGGCCCCACCCCTACCGGCCTGTATACTGGAACCTGCTCCTGCCTAATCCCGGGAACTCCTGCGGACAGCAACCTTGGGACACCCAGAGGACCTGCCTGCCTTGACCCTCTTAAAGCCTGGGACTCCCATCAGCAGAGGCTCTACTGCAACAACCCCCCTGGTGCCAGCCAGGGAGCTCCGGACCAACCCACTCTGCACCCGAGACCAGCCCGTGCCAGAGTGATCCAGGGCCACGAGGACGTCCTCCCGGCGACTGGGACCCGAAGTCCAGTGCTCAAAGACCTTCCTCGACGACCCAGACAACGCCTGCAGCCTCAGGAACCCTCCGACTGCGACCAGCAGGGGGTAAGATTTCCCAACCTCAACAGACACCCCTGCACCCGGCACCCCACGGCCCCCTATGCCCAACTCCTGGGTGCCTACCTATCATCAAAGATCCCAACGTACCCCTCAAAGTGTTGGTCACTCCAGAAGATCCTTCTTCCCTGAGCCTGCAGCCTTTGTTCCCTTTTCAAGTTCCTCATTAAATAACATTGGAGCGCCCGACGGCTCAAAAGCACCCTGCACCCAGCCGCCAGAGTGCCCCTGGCAGTGCAACCTGTACCTTATCCTACTTCCCCATTTGCCCTGAGCAAGTGACCAGGAGCCCAGCTCCCACAGCCGTGTGGCCTGCTAGCCAGCCGCCACCAACCAGAGGCCCCCTTTCCCTCATTGGCTAACATTGGGCCTAACTACCTCTGCACCCGGCCGCCCCTGTGCCGCTGGGGGTGAACCAACTGTACTTACCTGACCCTGGGGGACCCCTGAGTCTATGCCCAGAACCCTAACTTCACCAGCCAAGTACTCACCTGGAAACCGATAACTCACTTACCTGCCATTGGATAACATTGACTGGTTTGACTTGAAAAATCTTCTAAGTGTGAGGTTTGGAAACTAAAAATATTCATATAAAATGACCCGAATTCCGAAGTACTCACCTGTAATCAGGGGAGAAGCCAGTACTGTACCTTGTAGCCCAGTACTGAACCGCCAAAGTAATCCTACCGGGGTTTACTAGTAATCTGTATTTTCTCCATAGGAATCCATTGTTTGCTTTTCTATGAAATTTCTTCTAAGTGTCTACTTTTGAAAACTTGAATTATTCTTTAAAAATCATACGAAATACTGAAACGCAATTACCTACCTGTTTTAAGTTGATACCCCAGTGCTGGACTTAGAGCCCAGTACTGGATTGCAAAAGTAACGAGATCGTACTTTACCTGCAACCTGAATTTTCTCCCACTGGATAACATTGTCAGATTTACATTGAAAAGTTTCGAAGTGTGAACTTTTAAAACCGCTTTTAATTCATGAAAATTCACTACAGTAACTAAAACGTTTTTACTGAATTGGTTTCAGTTTAGACCCCAGGACTGAATCTAGGATCTAGTCCTGGAACTACTAAAGTAATCTGCATAATAATCCACTGTACTTCTATGTTGAAAACCCATTGAGCACAATGCTAAAGTGTGTCTAGAATTGTGTTGCCTTCTGCAACCCCTGTATATATTGTGTTCACAAACTTTATTGCTTCCTGGCAAGGTAATTACATGAGAGTACTCATATTGAGAAAAGTATATGTTTATGCCTGTTGGTTCTAAAAATAAAACCACTATATCTTTTGATAGAACAACAATTGGCCTGGAGTTTAGTCTTTTAAGTGTGTGAAATCCTTTGCTGACTGAGTGTGTACAACAAATGCTTTACACTGTCCTCTGGTACTGCCTTACTGCTCGACCAAGCTACCACTTTTGAGAGTAAGGTCAGCCCTGACTTTAACCTCTGTTATACCTCTGGGGTTTGTGGACTCTATACACACTTTACCTCATTCTGGTCCCGTATATATAGAGCCACTTTCTCACACCAGTTTGCTATCAGGCATGCACGTGATTAATCGCAGAGGACACACCTACAACATTCATATAGCGCTTACTACCCAAATGCGGGGCGGCAAAGCGCACTCTTGGACTGCTTGCACACTACATTTTGGCAGAGTGTGTAATTATCACAAAAACACAATAGCACGAAGAGTGCTGGGTGTTTTATCTGACTTTTGTGTTATTGCTGAGCAAATGTACGCATTTTCGAAGCCACCTTAGGCTTCGAATGTGTAACTAGTTTTAGGCGTAACATTTTAAGAAACTTGAAGGTCACCAACATTAAACAGCTTGGTTTTTTAGGGGCATTGTTTAAATTACTTCTGAACTGTGAGGTGCTGCGCTACCCGTCTCCGAAGGTTTTGGTGAAGCATGGCGGCCTAGCTGTCTGTGTCTGCACAGAGTGAGCTACCATTGCCTCTGGGCACTGCGTGCGAGCGTTAGATAATATCCCCCTCTATAGAAACATCTCTGCCTTCCCTTTCAAGGCCTCTCACGTTTTAGCACAGAACCACAACTCACAGGCTCTTCTCGGACCAGTGCTTGCAGCAGAAATATAGAAGTGCAGGTGCTTACTATTTCGAGTTTCCGTTTGCTCCTGAGAAGTGCAGGCACAGAGGCACTCCCCATCAAATGGATCGCAGCAGTGCTGAAAAGTGCAGGGACCCACTATTTACAGTACCTCTCTACTCCTGAAATGTGCTGGTACTCTCACATTAAATGTACTGCAGGTGTGACGTTACTCTCACATTAAATGTACTGCAGCAGTGCCATTACTCTCGCATTAAATATCTTGCAGCAGTGTTGAGAAGGGCCAGTACTCGTTACTCTCCCACTAAATGTATTGTGCAGTGGAGGTACTGTCACATTCAATGTATTACAGCTTTGTGGAGAAGTGCCGGTACTCTCATTCAGGAAGGACCTCAAGACCTGGCTTTCCGACTAACCCGGAGTCGCACCCCCTCCCCCTCCCCCAAACGCCTTGAGACCGCCAAGGGTGAGTAGCGCTCTTTATAAACCCCCTGATTGACTGGTTAAATGTATTGTAGTGGTGCCGAGAAGTGCCGATTCTCTTACGCTCAAATGAAAGAAGTGCAGGTAGTCGATACAGGACAGCATCTGCCCTTTTAAAGCAGTGTCTCAAACACATTTCGTTTCAAAGGGCCATGTGTGTAGTTTCAACGCGCGCTTATTTTCCGGCACAAAACCAAAACGCATTTTAAAAATAATTACAAGACTCAAAAACACCCCAATAGTATTAACTATCTGCCATGCTCTTGTGGGGCCGGGAAAGAGCCCCGGTGTTAAGTAGATCTTTGCAAACAGACCCACAAATCGTGCGCACCGTGTACCTCTCAGCGCAAACCCCCCATGGGCATAACATAGGCCCCCGCAGCCCAAGCGTTGCGGGGGGAGGGCCCCAGAACTCCAGGGGCCCCCACAGCACAAAGTGCAGTCATTGACAGGCAGTAGGGTCCACTGGGAAGTAGTTTTAAAGTTATTTTCAAGTCTGTGTCGTGCTTTGCCACTGGATTCAAGCAAGCCGAGCTGAAGACGGCTGTAATGCCAGAAACTGGTCCTCAGAAGCTTGTTTCCGGTCCAGGGAAGGCATGGCTTGGCAGTTCGGGCTGGACTGTTCCCATGAGGCACAGGGTCAGACTGATTTGCATATAGCCATGTCTGAACTGGGGTGGCAGAGTGGGCTAAAGAACGGTGATGGATTCAACCCAGATCTTTTGACTGGGTGTGAGTGTTTGATTGGCTCAGATGCTCCGTCCATCACCACCCCCTTTTGTACTGCGTTGTGCGTGCGGCACACAGCTTAGTGTGATGTGCAGTGTAAGCTATGCGTGAGGCATCCGGGGCACTGAGACTGGGGCCATAATTAAAATTGCGAGCCACTGTCTTCTGCAGCCCACATGTGCCTGCTGGTATCGAACCTGCAGGTGACTATGAAGTACTTGGTTGCATACTGTCCTTTGTCGCACTTCGCCCGGGTGACTTTTTGTGTAGTAATTAAGTCAGAATGTTACACTGATCTTCCCTTCGACATGTGTGTCCCTTTCGTGTGCGGGGAGCTGAGCTGGATCCATTGACAGCATCACAGCCTGAGCCTGCCCCGGTCCTCCTTCCCATATCTCCCCTCTTTTCCCACCCCGCCTTTTGTACTGTCTGTGTCACCGAAAAATCAAGCCGTCGGACTGTGGTGTCAAGTAAAAAGCTACTTACCAGTATGCATCTGTTCTTGGCATGTAGCGCTGCAGATTACTAAACTTAGCATTAGATCGCCACCTGGTGTTGGGCTCGTATGATTGCATGTTGTGGTCGTCTTGGAAGAAGTCTTTGTAGTCACGAGATAGGTGACTCCTCCCTTGGACGATAGTGCGCATGGGCATCGGCTCCATCTTTAGATTGTTTTTCGCCATGATGGGAAATGATGGAGTTAGCAGAAGTAAAGAAAAGGATGTCCATGCGTGTGCATCTAAGTAAGATAAAACTGGAACAGATACAGGTCCCGGGGAGGCGTGTAGTAATCTGCAGCTCTACATGCCAAGAACAGATGCATACTGGTAAGTAGCATTTTCCGTTCGAGGCATATGAGCTGCAGATACTACACTTGGCATCGATTGTGCAGCAGTGTCTCCCCTAGCAGTGGTCACCTGTATCCGTTGCAGTAGTTTGAAAGAGAGTTTTAAGGACAGCTTGGCCTACTGCAGCTTGCTGCTTGGCTTGCACATCAACACAGTAGTGTTTAGTGAAGGTGTGTGTTGTAGACCATGTTGCCGCCTTGCATATGTCCTCTAGGGGTAGGTTTCCTAAGAAAGCCATAGAGGCTCCCAGTTTGCGTGTGGAGTGCGCTATAGGAGGAACTGTTAATGTACGTTTTGCTTTTTGACAGCATATTTGTATACATTTTACAATCCACCTTGAAATTCCACCTTTAGAGATGGGGTTGCCTTTATGAGGTGGAGAGAAAGACACAAACAGTTGTTTTGTTTTTCGAAAAGACTTAGTCCGATCTATATAGTAGAGAAGAGCTCTTTTAACATCTAGTGTGTGTAGAGCCCTTTCTGCTACAGAGTCTGGGTTTTGGAAAAACACAGGTAACTCTACAGATTGGTTTAAATAAAAAGGAGTAATGACTTTTGGAAGGAATTTTGGATTAGTTCTTCAAACCACTTTGTTACGATGTAGTTGTAAAAATGGTTCTTTTGTATTGTGAAGCTTGTATCTCACTCTTCTAAGAGAGGCAATAGCAATAAGGAAAGCTGTTTTCCACGTGAGGAATTGCAGTTCACATTTATGTAAAGGCTCAAAAGGGGGTCCCATGAGTCTTGTAAGAACAACGTTTAGGTTCCACACTGGAGAAGGATTCTTTTTAATCCTTCGATAAATGCTTTAATTGCAGGTAATCTGAAAAGAGACAGATGTTGTCTGTTTTGTAAATATCCTGCAATTGCTGCAAGGTGCAGGCGTATGGATGCCAAGTTACACCTTTGTAAATGTAAAAGGTAGCAAATGATATTCTGGATGGAAGCATCCAGGGGATCAATTTGGTTATTGTTGCAATAGATGGCAAATCTCTTCCATTTAGCAGCATAACAAGCTCTGGTAGTAGGGTCCTTTAATGATGTTCATACAGTCTGATGGTAGGTTAAGATAACCAAACTCTAAGACTTCAGGAGCCAGATCGCCAGATTGTTGATTTGGGTCTGGATGTCGGATGTCTCCATGGTTCTGCGTTAGCAGGGATGGAGTCTGTCGTAACTTTTGGTGTGGAACTAGAGAGATTTCTAGCAGTGTGGTGAACCACGGTTGGCGTGCCCATGTGGGAGCTACCAGGATTAATTTGAGAGACTGTTGTCTGAGCTTGCGTACTACTAATGGTATTAGTGGTAGAGGCGGAAAAGCGTAGGCAAATCTGCCTGAACAGTTCATCCATATCGCATTGCCCTTGGACAGCGGGTGTGGAAATCTGGCGGCGAAGGTTGGGCATTTTGCGTTTTTGTGTGTGGCGAACAGATCTATGTCTGGATGACCCCACTCGTGGAAGAATGGTTTAAGAACTTGCGGATGTAGTTCCCATTCGTGAATTTGTTGTGTCTGCCAACTCAACAGATCTGCTATCTGATTGTGAACTCCTGGAAGGTGCTCTGCCAACAGATATATGTTTTGTGGAATGGCCCATCTCCAAATGTTCTGTGCGAGCTGGGACAGTTGTAGAGAGTGTGTCTCCCCCCCCACCCCCCGTTTTTGTATATAATACATAGCTGTCATGTTGTCCGTCCAGATTAATACAACTCTGTTTCGTACTTTTACTTGGAATGTTTTGAGTGTTAAGAATATTGCTAGCAGCTCTAGATGGTTGATATGGAACAATTTCTGTTGACTGTTCCATTGTCCTTGAGTTGCATGATGTAGGAGATGGGCTCCCCATCCTGTGAGAGATGCATCTGCTGTGAGCACTAGTTGTGGAAAAGGTTCGAGGAACGGCAGCCCTTTTGTCAAGTTTTTGGTGTTCCACCACTGCAGAGAGCGATGTGCACGGCTGTCTTCCAACACCAGGTCTGTTAGTTGATCTTGAGCCTGGTTCCACTGTTGTGCTAGACATTCCTGTAACGGATGCATTTGCAGTCTTGCATATGGCACTATGAAGATGCAAGATGCAATCATGCCTATTAGTCTCATGAACACTCTGGCTTGCAGAGATTGTTGGTGTTGAAAGGCTGTGACTAAGGCTTGAATGCTCTGTATCCTTGCTGGACTGGGATACGCTAGAGCTGTAGACGTGTTTATTGTAGCCCCTAGATACTGCTGCATATGAGAGGGTTGCAGGTGTGACTTGGTGTAGTTGATTGTGAACCCTAAGTGGTGCAATGTGTGTGTTGGACACACTCATTGAATGACTTGGCTTTTATGAGCCAATCGTCTAGATAAGGAAAGACATGTATTTGTTGTCTCCTGAGATGTGCTGCTACTACTGCTAGGCACTTTGTGAATACTCGTGGTGCCGTTGTCACTCCGAATGGAAGGACTTTGAACTGATAGTGTTGTCTTTCCAGTACAAACCTTAGATACTTTCTGTGAGCAGGAAGCATAGGAATGTGGAAGTAGGCGTCCTTTAGGTCTAATGTTGTAAGGAAATCGCCTTGTTGCAGCAATGGGAGCACTTGTTGTAAAGTGATCATATGAAAATGATCTGATTGTATTTAATGATTGAGGGGCCCCGAGGTCGAGAATTGGTCTTAGTGTCCCATCCTTCTTGGGAATTAGAAAATACAGCAAGTAAGCCCCTGTTCCTGGTTCTTGTAAAGGAACTATTTGTATTGCGTCCTTTTGTAGAAGTGATAGAATTTCTTGCTTGAGCAGAGTAAGGTGTTCTGTAGACATTGGACACTGCCTGGGTGGTATGTGTGGAGGGGTTGCTGTAAGTTCTAGGCAGTAGCCATACTGGATAATCTGTCTTTCCCACTTGTCTGTTGTGATGGAGGTCCAGACAGGCAGGAATTGTGTTAATCTGCCCCCCAGAGGAGTGAAATGCTGTTGGGGGAGAAGAGGGAAGTCACGGTTTTGTGGTGGAAGAGGTTCGATTATTGTTGTTACCCCGACCTCTTCCTTTGTTGTTATTCCCTCTATATCCTCCTTTAAAATATCCCTTGTTAGAGGATGTTTGTGTGTTAGATTTGAAGGATGTTGTATTGTTTGCACCAGTTTGTTTGGAGCCTCCTCTGTAGAAGGAGCGACAAAAGGAACATTTAGCTTGTGCGAACTGTAAAGCTCCCATAGATTTGGCAGTGTCTGTATCCTTCATCTTTTCAAGCGCTGGGTCTACTTCTGGCCCAAACAATTGGTTCTGATTAAATGGTTGATTTAAAATGGTAGTTTGCACTTCCCGAAATGCGTAGCCAGGCATGTCTCCTAAGTACAACACTAGTATTTACAGCTCTAGATGCAGTGTCTGCTACATCTAGTGAGAACTTGATTGAGGCATTAGAAATTAGCTTGCCTTCTTGTATAAGGTTGTTTGCCTGTGCCTTATATTGATCAGGTAGATGTTCTAGTAGTTTCTAAAACTGATTATAATGAGCCCTATCATATCGTGAAAGGAGGGCTAGTGTGTTAGCTATACGCCATATGTTGGTAGCTTGCGCCGCTATTCTTTTGCCTGAAGCATCTATTACCTTGGATTCTTTGTCAGGTGGGGGTGCCTCACCTGAGGGTTGCGAGTTTGCCCTTTTCCTAGCATTTGACACAACTAGTGAATCTAATGGTAGTTGTCCTTTAATGTATGCTGGATCTGCAGGTGCAGGCCTATATTTTTTCTCAATTCTAGGGTTTAGGTTCCCAGTACGTACAGGGTCTTTAAATATCTCTGGAGCATGTTTGATGACCCCTTTAATCATGGGGAGAATTTGAACAGACCTTTGTGATTGTTCAAATGTGTCTAACAGAAAATCTTCCTCTGCCTCATCAGAATGCATAGTGACCCCATGGTAAATGGCAGCTCTGTTCAACAGGTGACCAAAACCAATGTTATCTTCTGGGGGAGAAGGTTTTGATGGGTAAGATTGTGGGTCAGGAATATCTGGCACATCCTGTGGGTTTGGGTACTCCCAGTCTAGATCATCTGTAGGGTATGGGAAAGGCTCATCTGTGTATATCCCTCTCCCCAAACTATATTCATCATCATTTTTAGGTGAGTGTGAAGATAAAGGAGGAGAATGTGGAGGAGATATCTGTGGTGAATTAAGAGGAACAGGGGATGAAGGAGAAGGAAGTATAGGAAAAGAAGGGTGCATAGGAGATGTGGCAGAGTCCTTCTTGGCAGGAACTACAGGTGTGGATGTTGCATCTGCCTTCTTTTGTGGTGTACTAGATACATGACCTGTCTTTGGGTCAATGTAGATCTTCTTTTGCAGAGGATCTGGTTGGAAAAGGTCTTCTCCTTGTGGGCGCCAATTTTCGGGTCCCGACGAGGTTGCGGTCTGTCTTTAGCCTTAGGAGGTGTTAGAATGTCCTTTGGCGTAGTTTTTGATACCGAAGGTGGTGTTTTCGGTGTTGTAGGCTGTTTCGAGGGATTGGACGCTGCGGAATCAGGCCTTGTCGGTTTTGGCACCGAAAACGATGGCTTCGGAGTGGAAGCTGGTCTCGTCAGCTTCGAGGCTTCGGACGCTGGCTTCATACCTTTGTCTTTAGAAGTCGACGGTTTCGGAGGCGAGACTTATTTCGGTTTCGGTGCCGAGGGAGTTTGTGGGATCGGCAAGTGCGGCTTGCTCGGTACGGAGCTACCGGAAGGCTTATTGAGTTTCTTCGGAGCCGGGCTCGATGGCGGGGCTGTCGAAGTGGTTTTTCGGTCACGACTGGGCCCCAGAGGCGGAGTGTTGACCTTTGCCTTCGATCTGGGTGCTGTGTGTGGTGCAGGGGTAGAAGTACTCATGCGCTGACCCGATGGTATGGAGTCATGCGAGTCATCTGCCTCGGATACGATTTGGAGATCGGAATCTTCTTCGGGAACGAGCAGAACCACCTCGTCAAAGATATCCACCGGTTCCGGAGCTGATCTCTGCATGTCGTGTCGTCGGGCCCGCCGATCTCGGATGGTTTTCTTGGATCGAAAGGACGCACAGGCTGTACAGCTGGATTCGCCGTGTTCTGGAGATAAGCACAGGTTGCAGACCATGTGATGGTCACTGTGAGTAAACTTTGCTCCACACCCGGGGCATCTCTTGAATGGCGTCCTTTCCATGAGGTGTAGGCCTCACGGCGTGGATAGGCCCAACGGACAGCGTTGATGAACGGAATCCAGCTGATGGAGTCGAAACTATGTTAGTCGATAACAAAAGTAGTTTGGTACGTTTTTAGTAAGTTTTTGCGCTTCGAAGTACTTGAAAAGTCTATTTCTAGCTGGAGCGGAGAACTTTCATCCAAACCCAGGGACGGAAAAAAAAAATCTAAGGACGGAGCCGATGCCCATGCGCACTATTGTCCAAGGGAGGAATCACTTATCTCGTGACTACAAAGACTTCTTCCAAGATGACAACATGCAATCATCCGAGCCCAACACCAGGTGGTGATCTAATTCTAAGTGTAGTATCTGCAGCTCATATGCCTCGAACATAGTGATTCCCAGGGCTAAAATCGAAGTACTTTCACGCTCTCACACACGCCTTTCACCGCCACATGAATGCGCCTTGTGGTCTAGTCTGATGCATCTACACCTATGGGCCACCCCTTTGTGCCCCTCTCCCTGCCATTCCCCAGTGGATTCAACAGCCCCTGTCGAAGAGAAGAGCAAGAGCGTAAGCACCCACCTGAATGCTCTTTGGCAACAGAGGCAAGTCACTCTTATACTTTGTTTGCAGTGCGGTTTAAACTTTATTTAGCGCCTCGCCACAGGTTGGTTGAAAGCACTAATGTTCTCCTCAGTCTCTTCATTTCTCTGCGGTGGGAGCAGCTTTAATTCAGGTCCCCGGGCGGGCCTGCATGTGCAGTGAGACTCTAGCCATAACATCGTTACTTTACCGCGCAATATTGGGAATGTATTATTGGAGCCTGCATGCATCCCTGAAAGGGCATTGGATTGATTTTTTTTTTTTTTTTTAATGGGTCCAGTGACTTTGGTCGCTTCAAGGGAGGGAGAGGGTGGGGCGGGATTCCTATGGGGGTTGTGTTGACCCCTGATTTTTTGTTTATTGTGCATCTGAGGAGGTTAGCAGTTTTTGACCAGCAGAAAATAGTTTGTTAATTATTTACATTGTTATTTCCAAAAAGGCAGGACATTTACTCCAAGATAAGAATCAGTCTAAGGAAGTAAATGTACTCCTTTTTTTCTTAAAGAAATGTAAAGTGGTGAAGTACTTAAAAGAAATCTTATTATCTTACTGCAATAGCCAATAGGAGAGGCATGACTTAAGCCTAACACAATGAAATGTAAGGGAGTTCTGAAATTCCAGTACAATGAAGATTGAAAATAAAAATACTCACATTAATAGATAACGTTTACATATTTTGTACATACAAAGACAAGTGATTTTTTTTTATATAGGTGATGTGGACATCTCACAAGTTAGGAACGTGATCACTTGACTGTATTACCCAAAATGCACTGAGTTGCAGAATGAAAGCCCAACATACATTCCACAGATCAGTTACGTAAAGTTGGTATAATTATGCAAAATTATGCAGTGGTCATCCTGTAGGCCAAGCTTTTCTCTTGGGTGCAAATGGTCACTGTACTGAGTAAGATAAAGGCTGTTTTTAGGAATGTCCGGCGGGTGCCACCACATCAGGTGCCGAACTCAAGGGGGCTAAATACTTATAAGGTCCCAAAGGTGAGACCTATTGACTATGCCAATGCATGTTTGTTGTTGGTGGGTGTCGACATACCACCATTTGGTGTCCTCCTTTGACGTTGACGTGCTTCCTCCGGAAGCTCCAACCTTTAGATTCTTTTTTTTTTCTTTTCCGTCCGGTCTCATCTTTCTGGTGAAGGAGGGTTTGCTAGTGAATCCAGAAAATTCTTCAAGCTGTAAAACTACACCGACCGGTAAGAAGCTGGTTTTCAGCATGAATCTTTTCTGGACTCACATACTGTGCATAGATATTGTAGCGGTTTGCTAGTCTTGTGGTGGCTGGGCAGAAGATGAGCGCTGGTTTGTAAATATATTTTGTAAGACCGTTTGTCCTACTTGTGTCTCTTTATTCATCTGTATGTCCACACAATAATGTTTTGTGAACATGTGCACTGAAGACCATGTTGCGGCAAAGCAAATGTCTTGATTGGAGTATTTGATAGAAATGAGACTGTTGTTCCTTTCTTCGTTGAGTAAGGCTTTGGTGCTCTTTGTAAAGTCTGTCCTGCTTGTTTTTGGCATAATTGTATGACTTGAGTAATCCATCTTGTGATGGTGTTCTGGTAACAGGTCGTCCTAGGAAGCGGTTTGCAAAAGATACAAAGAATTGCTTTGTTTTCCTTTGTCCTTTCAATGTAATACATGACTGCTTTTATAGTGTAAAGCATGTGCAAAGCTTTCTCTACTTGTGATTTTGGAAGACACTTGGAATCTGTATAGTTTGGTTTATGTGGAATTTTGACACCACCTTCGGCATAAAGTGTTGATCTGTTCTCATGACAATCCTGTCATGTATTCGGAAGTAGGGTTCCTATAGTGTTAGCGCTGGTAATTAACTAAATCGAGATGCAATTGCCCCTACAAATGCTGACTTTAGCGTTAGCATTTGTGGCATTGGTTTGGGTAGTGGTTCGAATGGTGCGTTCATCAGCTGAGCTAGTACCATATTCAAGTTCCATGTGGGTGCTGGTACCCTTTTTGGAGGCGCTATTCTTTTTGCTCCTTCTAGGAATCTTTTGACTACGTAAGAAGTGAAAACCCTCTTTCCAGTTTCTCCTCTTGTATATGCTACAATTGCTGTTATGTGTACCTTTAATGACGTGTAGCTTAGAGTACTTTGTAGTATGTGCGTCAGGTATTTTACTTCCCTTGTGAACTTCGACAGGTTCTCTTTAAGGCACCATTGGGAGCATCTCTTCCATTTTGCTGTGTAACATTTTCTTGTTGTTGGTTTTCCACCTTCTCTTAATACTGCCATTGTGCTTTCTGGCAGTTTGAGGTGTGCAAATTCTAATTCCTCAGGAGCCATGCAGCTGGCCTAAGCTCTCTGGTTCTGGGTGAAGTACCCTTCCGTTTTGCATTAATAGGTCTTTTCTTTTTGGAAGCCTGTGCACCTCTCCCTGTGTTTTCTCCATTATCTCCGAGAACCAGGTCTGTCTGTCCCATTGTGGTGCAATGAGAATCATGGTCATGTGGCTGATCTTGCATTTGTTGATCACTTTGTGGAGAAGTGATATCGGGGGAAAAGCGTAAGCAAATATCCCGGACCAGTTTATACATAGAGCATTCCCTAGGGCCTACTTCCACGGTTGCCTGGATGCAAAGCGTTGGCATTTTGCATTGTGGGGAGCAAATCAGTCAATTTGCGGAGTTCCCCATTTCCTGAATATTTTGTGTAGTTCTGATTGGTTCAGTTCCCATTTGTGGGATGCGGACATCTGTTTGCCTCTACATTGTCCTTTCCTGGCAAGTGTACTGCAATTATGTCTATACTCTTTGGGATTGCCCATTTCCATAGTTGTTGAGCTAGCGTGCAGTGCTAAAGACTGTTTCTCCTTGCTTATGTAAAACATGGTAGTTGTGTTGTCTGTTTGTATTAACACTTTCTTTCTGTAAAGCTTCTTCTGAAAGGCTTTTTAGGCTAGGAATACAGTTTTAGCTCCAGAAAATTGATGTTTTACCGCATCTTCCTGTGTCCACAATTCCCTTACTTTGAGGCTGTTCATATGTGCTCCCAATCCTATCTGGGAAACATTTGTTATGGTCACTGTTTGAGTTGGTTGTGTGAAAAACCTTCCTTGTGCTATGTTTGTTTTGGTCCACCATGCCATCTCCTGATGAACTGTTTGCATGCCAACCACTAGATCCTCCCTACTCCGTTTCTTGCGACCATTGCTCTTGAAGACATTCCTGGAACGGCCTCATGTGCAAGCGCATGTTGGGGATTAACACCATGGCTGCTTGTCAGATTCTTCTCCTGTGTTGGACCCTGATGTAAACTGGTGTGGTCATGACGAGCTGAGCTCGTCATGAGCACACGAGCACCGTGCCTCATGACAAGCTGAGCTCGTCATGAGCACGGAAGGGGTTAAATGAATGCATGAAGCCATCATTCCTAGAATCTTCCCTACTGTCCTTTTTGTCAGAGCAATGCTCTTTTCTCCCTTGGGGAACACCTTCCATACTATATTGTTGATTTGTGCTCCTAAGAACACCTTCAATTGTTCTGGTTCTGGCGACGACTTGTTCCAGTGTATTGACAATCCGAGTTGAACTAGTGTCTCTATAACTTTTTGTATATGCTGTTTGCAGATACTATATGAGCTTGCTTTTATTAACCAGTTGTGCAGGTAGGGGTATACATGAATCCCGTGCCTTCTTAGATGAGCGGCTGGAATTTGCCACTAAGCATTTTGCTAAAACTCTTGGTGCGGATATCATGCCGGATGCTAGCACTTAGTGCATTTTGTTGACCACAACCCTTAATAGGTTTGTGTTTATTGGAATGTGCAAGTATGCATACTTTAGGTCTATGGTTGCCATGGAGTATCCTTTCTGCAACTGAGGTATCACCTCTTGCAACATTGTCATTTTGAATGTTTGTGTCTTTATGAATTTGTTGAGAAACCTTTGGTCTAGTATAGGACACAATTAGGAAGTATGCCGTAGTTCCTTTCCCTTTGTTGTACCTGTTCTATGGCCTACTTGGATTGAAGTTTTTGCACCTTCAGGAGTAATTGGGACACATCTTTTTCCAAATGTTTGTGCGCTGTGCTGTCTGGAAGAGGTACTGTTGTGCATTTCCAACATAGTACAAAAACTGACAGTAGGTTTCAAATAATACAACACAAAAGGAGTTTATAAACAGCACATTGACAGAGGCGCAGCATGGTAGAAGTGTTGTGCGTTTTCAAAGTAGTACAAAACTATGAAAATGTGTCCAATAACTTAAAGAAACACACGTGGTGTATGAACAGCACATTGACACATTCCCTTAGGCACCGCATAGTCGATGTGTTGGATTTTTCCAAACTTACAATGAAAAAAGCTTAAAGTTTTCTTGCTAGTATCTGGGGAAATGTATCCATGCTTTCCTCATATTATATATAAAAGAGAAAATTCTTAAATTGTTTACGGATGAACCATCAGCTCCTTGCAGAACCCCCCCCCTCAAAATACCTGGAGTCTGTATTCTGCCTGCGAAAAATGTACTTGCTCTGGTGCATGAGGAACCAAGTGAGCATCGGCAAAAAAAAAAGAGGCTTTTTTGCTCTTAGATTTCCACTCATGCATTTTTTTCTTGGTAATACATCTCTCTCCTCGGAGATTCTGGTGGGTTTTCCTTCTTGCCTGCGTCTGCTGATGTGTTTTCTCAGACTTCTTCAGTACACCTTCGATCTCCATGGCGAAAAGAATAATCTGAGAGCTTGCACACACTCATGGGGGTTCTAGCCTGACCACAGGGATCAGGTTTCACAATCATTCAAGAAAAAAAAAAGCACTTTCCGACTCCAACCACTAGATGGCGGAATATGCACAGTATGGGAATCTCAAAGAAGTCTGTGCTGCCAAACCGTACTGTATGTTTAATATCCATTTGTCTGAAGTGATCTCTTCATTTTTGGAGAAGTATTTTAACCAGCCTCTTACTGGTGCTGTATGTTGGAGGAACTGTTTGTTTAAAGGGGGTCTTCTTTTTTCTGATAGTGTCTTTGGGGGCCCACTCTGCATTCTAAAAGTGGGCCACTCACCAAAAACATCAGTCACTGTTGTGGTCTGCGGTCCCCCTCATTGTGTTTGCCCTCTTCCCGAGGGCGCCCTCGAAAGGATTGTCTTCTCGGTTGGAACTGCCACTTCTGCTGCTGCCCTGGTTGCTGGCCCTGGCTTACCCCTTGGTAAGTTTGCTGATATGTTTGGTGCATGGTCATCTCTGCCTGCTGGTCTCCTTGAGGGTGTGCCTCTACGCATGCTTCTAAATTTTAGTGCGCCTATAGATATTGCGGTTACATAGTCTTCAGTGGATTCAGCTTTTCATCTATGGCGCTACCAAACATCTGGTCCCCATTGAATGGTGAGTTTAGTATGCTATTCTGCAATTCTGGCTTACACTTGAGATTCTCAGCCATGCAGGTCTTCTATCTGTAATGCCAACCATTTGTCTGCTCGATGTATCTGCAGCATCTAGGGCTGATTCTAAACGTGTTTGCCATGTTCTTTCCATCTTCCACTAAGTGGTTAGCTCTTCTTTTGAACTGTTCTGTCAGATGCTTTAGTAGTTATCCTACCTCTTCCCAACACTGATATGCGTGCCTGTTTATCAATGCATTTGAGTTCGCAATGCACCACTGAATTGCTGCACTTCTCTCGACCTTTCTCCTCATATGGTCCATCCTCTTGCTCCCTTTGTCTGGTGATGGTCAAACGTTGGTTGGTACATTGGCCCTTTTCCTGGCTGTAGACATAATGACTGAGTCAGCTGGCAACGACCCTTTGATGTACAATGGGTCCTATTTATTTATTTATTTATTTTATATTCTTGTAAAGCGCCAGACTAGACCCCCGAAGGGGTATCTCCGCGCTATTGCTGTAACAAGAAGGGTTCCAAATAAATTGAATGTCCAGCCTAAGGGGAAACTACAGGGCATTATTAGTAGGGTACAGGTAAGTTTTTAAAGTTTTCCGGAAGGTCAAGTGGCTGGAAAGAGATCTTAATTCCGGGGGCAGCGAGTTCCAGAGTATTGGTCCGGCATAAGCTAATGCACGGCCACCTTGTCTAGTCTTTTTTACTCTGGGTACTTGCAGTAGCTGCTGATAACTGGAGCGCAAAAGGCGTCCGGGAACGTAGGGCTGAAAAATAGTGGTCATATGTTTTGGACCCTCCCCTGTCAAGCTCTTATGAATAGTACACAGTGTTTTAAACTGGACTCGCTTCCTCACAGGGAGCCAGTGGAGTCTCATCAGCAGGGGGTGTGAGGGTGTCCTTGGGGGGGCGTTCAGGATAATCCTTGCAGCTGTATTTTGGATTACCTGCAATTTACTGAGTTGTTCTTCGTTTGCTCCAAGGAGCAAACCATTGCAGTAATCAATCCTGCTGATGACAAGAGCCTGTACAAGCGTCTTTCTATGATGATCCGGTATGTAGGGGAAAACACGCCTTAACATACCAATTGCCCGGAAGCAGTTACCAGCGACTTGGTTAACATGGCCCTTGAAAGTGAGCTGCTGATCGAAGAGTACTCCCAGGTTCCTGACTGAACTCTTGGGAGTAGGGACAGGGCCCAGCTCTAGTGGCCACCAATCGGGTGCCCAGTGTGTCGCCGCTTGTCCGAAACACATGACCTCCGTCTTCCCTACATTACACTGCAGGCAGTTAGATGACATCCACTCTGCAATGGCTCTCATGCCATCTGCAAAAGATCTTTTTATTGCAGGTGTAAGATGTTTAAAGGGAAAAAGGAGTTGAGTGTCGTCGGCATACGACACAGGGGTGAAGCCGAAAGATCTTGCTAAGTTGGCTAGGGGGGCCACATACACATTGAAGAGTGTAGGACTCAAGCACGAGCCTTGCGGCACTCCCTTATTGAGCTCCCTAAGGGTGGATTTGTGGGAGCCCAGCCTAACTTCTTGATGACGGTCAGTCAAAAAGCTCTTCATCCATGCCAGAGCCACTCCTTCTACTCCCACCTCGCCTAGGCGGTTGAGGAGCACCGTGTGAGACACCGTATCAAAAGCGGCGGAGAGGTCCAACAGCACCAGAATCATTGAGCTGCCATCATCCAGTGCCATTTTGATGTTGTTGGTCACTGTCTGAAGAGCTGATTCTGTGCTGTGGTTTGGCCTGAACCCTGATTGAGAATGGTCCAGGCCATCCGTCGCCTCAAGATGTTGAGAAAGATAGGTGTTCACGTGCCTCTCCGTAACCTTGCCCAGGTAAGGTAGGAGAGAGATGGGTCGTAAATTGGAGAGGTCTGTCCATGGAGAAGATGCCTTTTTTCTAATCGGGTTCACCACCGCCTTTTTCCAGTCTGCTGGAACCTGACCTTTTGTTAGAGAAATATTCACCAGTTCTAATATGGAGGGACCCATGAGAGAGATCATGGGGCCGATCATCTTGGCGGGAATAAGGTCATTTGGGGACCCTGATTTGATTTGGCCGCAAAGGGAGAGAAGCTCTGTGTTAGAAATTGAGGGAAAGGCTGTTAGAGGTGTTTTATTGTTGTTTGTTGTCGGGGTCAGAGGATTACTATTGATAGTTTTATTCATAGCGCTGTTCGCTGCCACTATTTTTCCATATATGTTATTTATTTTATCCTCAAAAAAAGTCGATACTTCATCACATAAATCTTGTGAGAAGTCCTCTGAGCTCTCACACGCGGTCGGTTTAATAAAATTCTGAAGAATATTAAAAAGTTCCTTAGAACAATTGCCTGCTTGTGATATCTGTTGCGTGATATGCTGTTTTCTGGCAAGTTTAATGTTTTTATAGTACTTTGATTGAGCGTTTAAAAAAGCTGTTCTGTTACTCTCAGTTTTCCTTTTTCTCCACGCTTTCTCAACTCGCCTACAGTTTTGTTTTTCTGCTCTCAGTTCGGAGGTATACCAGCTATCTTGTTTGGATAAAGGATACTGCTTATGCTTTTTCAAGGGGGCTACAATGTCAAGGGCTAGCTTTATAGAGGTGTTGAGTTTAGCTAGAGCCGTATCGGCTGTGTCTGTTATCATAATTTCCGGATCTTTCCAAAGTTCCTGGATTTTATTAATAGTGACTTTGTGCCATTTTCGCCGCCAGATGGAGGGAAGAGAAACGCGCTTTGCAGTACTTGGAGGTGTTACTAATAAAAATTCTAATATTGAGTGGTCTGTCCATGTCATTTCTTTTGCTGGAGAGCAGATAACTTTAGCACAGTTGGTAAAAAGTAAATCCAGCATATGTCCTCCTCTGTGAGTGGGACCTTGGTTTTGTAATTCTAGACCTAAATTAGAAAGGTCGGTAATCAAGTCAGAGGATTCGGAGAGCATGGGCAAGTCTGCATGTACGTTAAAATCACCCAGAAGAAGAAAGTCTTGTTTGGATTTAATATGAGGGGCTAAAATTTCCTGCAGAGTAAGTGCAAATTTAGGGTTCGGTCCCGGAGGTCGATAGACCAGAGCACCTTTCCAGGTGATGTGGTTGGTAAGTGTGAATTTAAAAATCATTGTTTCTAGCTGTGGGTGCATGTGTTGCTCGCTAATAATCACTTTTATACAATCTTTATATATAATAGCCAGACCCCCTCCAGTTTTGATATCTCTATCTACATGTTTGATTTTATACCCAGAGGGAATCCCCATGGCAATAGCCGTGACAGTGTGGGGTTTTAGCCATGTTTCAACAAGGAAACAAATATCTGGCTGCATAGTGTGAATCAAATCCCAAACCTCGTGCTGATGCTTGGGTAGAGATCGCACATTAAGTAGAAAGCTCTTAAGGCCCGGTACGGGGGATTTAGAGTCTGAGGGAGGAGTGCCCTTTTTAGAGAGATGCCAACATTGTAAGCATGAAAAGGCTCCCTCAACACAATGCCATGGTATTTTGGTGCTACATGGCACCTGTGGTCTGAGGCTTAGTAGCACTTGGCGAGAGTACATAATTCGCCGCAGGTCCTTACCGGTGGAAGATTGTGGCACAGTATCATGGTCCATCGCCCCTCGCCCCGTCCTGTCGCGGACGGGCGCAGACGGGCTTTTCTTCGGCGCTTCTTAGGCGCGCTCGAAGGCGCCCCCTGCGCGCAACCGCTGCGCGCTTCCTGGAAGGGCGTGGCTAAATAGCCCGGAGTGAGGTAGCCACTAGAGCGCTAACCTCTACTCCGGGACTACCGGAAGTGCTGCTGCCTGGCTCTGCCTGTCCGCCCTCCGCTCAACGGCACTGGTTGCCGAGTCGGACCGAGGCGGGCAGGCGATGGTATCGAGCCCAGGTAAAGCGGGGGAGAGAAGCGGGTATTTGGGACAAGTAAGTCTGTCCTGTCTAAGTTAAAAATGCTATTATAAAAATTGCGCCCATTCCTATGGGGAATGTTTGCATTTTTTCTCACCTCTTGGTTATGACTGGTTTGCAATTGGTAGGCTCTTTAACAGCCTCTTTCCCTTGATCTAATACACTTGGTAGCATGGGTAGAAACTGGCTTCTTGATTGTGTAAGCAGTAAAGTCTCTAGTAGAAAGCATGATTGTAGCTTTTCTTCTTCAAGTTACACTCCATATGTGTCTGCTGCCCTTTTTATGACTTGGCTGTACATCCCAATGTCATCTGGTGGTGAAGGCCTCGAAGGATATGTCTACTGCCTCTTCAGGTGATTCGGCATTGAGATCCTGCCATTGTAGGTCTTGAGCCTCCGAGGTCGCAGAGCCAACATACGTAAGTGCCTCTTCTCCTTCATCCTCGAAGAATTCCTCTTCTTCTTTGTCGAGCGGTTCGGAAGTCATTGGTGGCTGCAATTCCTTGACCGGTTGCTCTGCTTCAGTCAATGTTTTCAGCGGTATCTTGAATGGCTTCAAAATGTTGTCAAATTCCTTTTCACCATCTCTGCCTATAGAGCCTCTCTCGATCTCAGACGCGTATGTTTCGGCATTAAGACCCCCCCCCGCCTCTCTTCGTGCTTGATGACGCGGACATTGTCAAAGGCAGTTTCGACCTCATTTCGACGTCAAGGAGTCTTTTTCGTTACAGTCTTCCGATTTCTTCGATTTTGAGAGGTTTTGCCGTCACAGACCCTTTCGAAGCATCCGACGGACTGTTTCTCTTTGAAGGCAGCTGCCGTCGACTGATTCGATGCGGAGGCTCCTTTCGAAGGATTTGAGACTTTTTCGTGTCTCCTGGTTTTTTTTCGAGATCAAAGGCTCTCTTATCTCCTTCGAAATCATCTTCTCGACCTTCACGACTGGGACGTCTGTATACTAGTCGCGTTCAGCGACGTTGTCATCCTCTTTGCTAGAAACGCCCACATCGCGAAGCGACGGTGCTGGTCCCTGGCCCTGCATGTGTTAGTTGGCCCTTCTCAGTCTCTTACCCTCAAGGTCTTTGGGGTGAAGACCGAGCACGCGTTGAAATCTTCACTTCGGTGATCCAGCGGCAGGCAAAGGTTGCAGACTGGATGCTGATCTTTTTTAGCATACTTATGACATTTTTTTGCAGAACTTGAAATGTGTCTTGTCCATTACCGTGCACAGGGAGCCCTCTGCATGCGCATTCTCTGTGTTGACGTTACGTACTTCCCACTTTTCTGCGCACTCTGGCTCGCCGGATAGTAGTCTGGTACGTCGAAAAGCCTTTTATCGCTGTTTTGTATAAGTTTCGCCTATTTTCGACGATTCTTCTCCTCAAATATCTGGAGCTCCTTCTGTATCGATCCAGACCCAACAGCAGAAAAAAAGAAGCTGAAGATGGCGACCAAAGGTGGTAGTCTCCGGAGGAAGAAGGTCAGAGGAGAACACCAAATGGTGGTATGTTGATGCCCACCAAATAAAATATTAAATAAAAAAAGAAATACAACAATTCCAGACTCAACCAGTAGATGGCGGAATACTGTACAGCATGTGATTCCAGTAAAGATTCACGCTGCAAAACATGATCTGCAGCATGCATGTGTGTTCTCTCAGGTGTCCTAATGATTGTGCATTATGAGGCACAGCCTGCACCAAACTGCCAGCACATCAGTGGTGCGGCATAGAAACATCACCACGTGACCAAAGAAGAAAACAAATAGTTTGACCTGTCGGTGTAGTTTTGCAGCTTGAAGATCTTTCTGGATTCACTATGCTGTGCATTATTCTGCTGTCTGGTGGTTGGGTCCGGAAACGTAGTCTTTTCTTTTTTTTTTCGTAGCCCAGGTGGGCGTCGACGTCCCACCTTTTGGTGTACTTCCTGTGACGTCGGCACGCTTCCTGAGGAAGCTCCCAACCTTGGGCGCCATCTTCGGATTCTTTTTTCTCGTGTCTGTTTTGTTTCCGAATCCATGGCAATGTTCAAGTACGTTATTCACCGCTTTACCTTTAAGGCGTTTAGCTTCAGTATTGTTTCCGTTTTCAACCACCTTTTTCTCCAGCCTCATCTTTCTGGCGGAGGTGGGTGGGTTCGCTAGTGAATCCAGGAAGATCTTCAAGCTGCAAAACTACACCGACAGGTAAGAAACTATTCGTTTTGCAGCGTGAATCTTTCTGGATTCACTATGCTGTGCATAGACTTTGTAGCGGTTTCTCAATTTTGTGGCGGCTGGGTGGAAGATTAGCGTTGGTTATTGAATATGTGTTGAAGCACCTTTTTTCCTACTTGTGCTTCCTTGTTCATCTGTATATCCACACAGTAGTGCTTCGTGAACGTGTGCACAGAAGCCCATGTTGCCGCCAGGCATATGTCCTGAATGGGTGTGTTAGCTAGGAAAGCTATTTTAGCCTCCTTCTTCCTGGTAGAGTGGGCTTTTGTCCCATCTGCTAGTTCCCGTCCTGCCTGTTTGTGGCAGAACTGAATTGTTTGAGCGATCCATCGTGCAATCGTTCCTTTAGTTACTGGTTTTCCCATGAAACTGTTGTAAAGGACACAAAGAACTGTTTTGTTTTCCTGTGTTCCTTTGTTCTCTCTATGTAGTGCATGACTGCCCTTCTGGCGTCCAGAGTGTGCAGCTCTCTCTCTGCGCTTGTTGTTGGCTTTTGGAAGAAGCTTGGTATTTGTATAGTCTGGTTGATGTGGAACCTAGACACCACCACCTTTGGCATGAAGTGCGGGTCCGTTCTCATCACCACCCTATCATTGTGTGTCTGGATGTAGGGTTCTTGTAGTGTTAGCGCCTGTAGTTCGCTCACCCTGCGCAGTGAGGTGATTGCCACCAGGAAAGCTGTTTTCATGGTCAGCATCTGCAGGGAGGCCTTGTGGATTGGTTCAAAGGGCTCTTTCATGAGTTCTGTTAGGACTAGATTAAGGTTCCATGCTGGTGGAGGCACCCTCTTTGGCGGTACGATCCTTTTTGCTCCCTCTTACGAATCTCTTTACTATCTGCGATGTAAAGAAGCTCTTGCCCGTTTCTCCTCTTGTGTAAGCGACTATCGCTGCTAAGTGAACCCTTAGTGAGGATGAGCTCAGATTCTTGTCGAGCAGGTGCGTGAGGTATTTCAGCACTGTAGAGTCCTTTTGCAACTTATTGTGCAGTTTTTCCTTCCTGCACCACAGTGTGAACCTCTTCCATTTTGACACGTAGCACTTCCGTGTGCTGGGTCTTCTCGCCTCCCGTAGTACCCTCAGGGTGCTTTCCGGCAATTTCAGATGCGCAAACTATGTCCTCAGGAGCCATGCTACCAGGCTGAGGCTCTCTGGCTCTGGGTGCAGCACCTCTTCATTTTGCATGGAGAGTAGGTCTTTCCTTCTCCTGAATTTGTGGGATGCACTCTGTCTCATCTCCATTATCTGTGAGTACCATGTCTGCCTGGCCCACTGCGGTGCGGCCAGTATCATGGTCATGTTGCTGGTTCTGCACTTGCTGAGTACCTTGTGTATCAGAGGTATTGGGGGGAAAAGCGTAAGCAAATGTCTTTGACCAGTCTATCCATAGGGCATTTCCTAGGGACCCCTCCCCTGGTTGACTGAATTCGAAGTTTCGGCATTTTGGCGTCTTGCAAACAGGTCTACTGATGGTGTCCCCCACCTGTTGAACAGTCCTTGTTTTCTGAGCATTGAGCTCCCACTCGTGGGATGCTGATGTGTGTCTGCTGAGCCAGTCTGCTTCTACATTGTCCTTCCCTGGAGGTGTATGGCTAGCAGGTCTATCTTGAGTGGGATGGCCCATCTCCATATTTCTTGCACTAGCTTCGAAAGCGGGGCTGATTGTGTGCCTCCCTGCTTGTTGATGTAGAACATCGCTGTTGTGTTGTCTGTCTGGATCAACACTCTCTGGTTGTACAGCTTCGTCTGGAAGGCCTTTATTGCGAGGAAAATTGTCTTCAATTCCAGGTAATTGATGTGTCTGACCGCATCTGCTGGTGTCCACAGACCCCTCACCCCGAGTTTCTCCATGTGAGCGCCCCATCCTTTCGGGGATGTGTCTGTGGTGATGGTCACTGTTGGCGGCGTCAGATGCTTCCCCCATCTTATGTTCTTCATGTTCCACCATGTCATCTCTTCCTGCACTGAGTGCCTTACAACCACTAGATCCTCCCATTCCTGGAAAGGTCTCATGTGTAGCCGAACATTTGGCACTAGGTGTATGCATGATGCCATCATGCCCATGACCTTGCTCGCCGTCCTCACTGTCAGAGCTCGCCCCTTCAGGTAGAGTCGCATCTCCTTCAACAGTGCTAACGTTCTCTTCTCGCTGGGGAACACCTTGCTTTGTAAGGTGTTGATTGGTGCTCCCAGGAAGATTTTTACTTGTCTGGTCTCATTGAGGATTTTCCCCAGTGGATGGAGAATCCTAGCGCCATCAGTGTGTTTGTCACTCTCAGTGCGTGCTGCTTGCAGGTTCTGTATGAGCTTGCTTTTATTAGCCAGTCGTCCAGGTAAGGGTATACGTGTATCCCTTCCCTTCTTAGATGTGCTGAGACTGTTGCGAGGCACTTTGTGAAGACCCGTGGTGCCGACTTTAGTCCGAACGCCAGGGTTGTGAACTGGTAGTGGTCTTTGTTGATGGTGAATCTGAGCAGATGTTTGTGCCCTCTGTTTATTGGGATGTGCAGGTAGGCATCTTTGAGGTCTATGGTGACCATGAAGTCTCCGCCTTGTAATTGAGGAAGTACCTCTTGCAAGGATGTCATCTTGAACTTTTGCGTTCTTATGAATTTGTTTAAGAACCTTAGGTCCAGGATGGGCCTCATTGTCTCGTCTACTTTTGGTACCAAGAAGTAGGTTGAGTACACTCCTTTGTTCCTTTCTCTGTAAGGTACTGGTTCTATGGCCTGCTTCTGCAGGAGCTCTTTTGCTTCCTCTTGAAGTAGCTCTAGCTCTTTCTTTGTGAGCGTTCTTCTCCTTGTTTTTTTGTTTGGGGCTTTTCTCTCCAACTCTATGCAGTTCCCGAACTGTATGATGTTGAGCACCCATTTGTCTGAGGTTATTTTCTTCCACTCCTGGAAGAAAAGGTTTAGTCTTCCTCCCACTGGTGTTACATGTTCGCAGGTGTTTATTTCGCGTAGCTCCTGGCTGTTCTATCTGTGCTCCACCCTGGGAGTTTTTGCATGGGTGGGCACGCGGAGCTTGACCAAGTCACTTAGTAAAAGAGGGGGGACAACAACCCTCCTCTATGTCCACATCCATTTCCTCTCCCGCGAAATGACTGGCCTTTTTGTTGGTACTGCCAGGACTGCTTCTGATGCCCCTGTTGTGTCTGTCGGCCTGGTGCGACTGTTGGAAAGCCTGGTGTGATGTTCCCGGCTGGTTTCCACCTCGCCCGTTATGTCTTCGTGACGGGTTGCCTCTTAGTGCCTCTGAACTGCAATGCCCCCATGGATCTTGCAGTCTCGTTGTCCTTCAGCTGAGTGAGTTTCTCATCCACTGGAGCCCCGAACAGTGTCTCACCGTTGAACGGGGTGTTCAGGATGCTGTGTTGCACCTCTGGCTTAAAGCCTGAAAACCTGAGCCAGGCTTGCCTTCTTTCAGTGATGCCCACCATCATGAGTCTGCTGGTGGTGTTCCCTCCGTCTAAGGCAGTTTTGAGGCAAGTGTTTGCCACATTCTTCCCTTCCTCCACGAGGTGTTCAGCCCTTTGCCTGTACTCCTGAGGGAGGTGTTTGGTTAGCTGGCCCAGTTCGTCTATGACCTGGTGCAGGTGCCTGTTGAGCAGCGCATTGGAATTCGCCATGCACCAGTGTATTGCGGCGTTCCGTTCTATTCGCCTCCCAGTCAGGTCCATCCTTCTGCTCTCCTTGTCTGGGGGTGGGCCTGAAGTAGTTGGCACATTAGCCCTCTTTCTTGCAGTGGCTGCGATGATGGAGTCTGCTGTGACCGACCCCTGGATGTAGGGTGGGTCCTTTGAGGAGTGCTTATACTTGTTCTCCGTCCTGGGTGTGACGGCTTTACATGTTGCAGGCTCCTTGAAAGCCTCTCTCCCCTGCGCCTTCACGCTTTCGAGCATGGGCAGGGACTGGCTCCTGGTTTGTGTGGGGAACAGTGTCTCTAGAAGGAAATTCGCGTTCTGTTTTTCTTCGTCGAGTTTTACCCTGAAAGCTGTTGCTGCATTCTTGATGACCGTGTTGTAAATCCCGATGTCATCAGTTGGCGATGGCCTCGAAGGGTACGTGTCGACGTTCTCCTCCGGGCTCTCAGTGTCGATGTCCTGCCAATCTATTTCTTGAGTCTCCGAGGATGCAGACCGAGGAACGTCCTCTGGTCGTCATCCCCTTCATCTTCGAAGTAGTTTCATCTTCAGGAACTTCGAGCCCCTCAGGGCTTCCCGACTGTTCTTCGACGTCGTAGTCCTCCTCCTCCGTTATCTCGACAACCTGTCGCTTCGGTATCAAGAAGTCTTTCATCCTGGCGTCAAATTCTTTCTTCCGCTGCAGATGTTCTCCATTTCGGCCTCGAGCCGTTTTCTTTTCCATTTCGGCGGCATGTTTTGCGTCGAATGGTTCGGCCGCTCTCTTCGGCGGATATGTCGGCGCCGAGGTGGGTTTCGGCGCCGAGCTGGCTTTCGGGTCTTTTATCGGCGCCGAAGTACTCTTCGGTGCCTTTTCTTTCAGCGTCGAACGTTCCTTTTCGGGGGCGCTTTTCGACGTCCTTAGCTGTTCTCCAGCTTTTGGCGCCTGGGAGTCCTTCTCTGAGGATCCGCTGTGCCTTGATGCAGCCGTTGACGCCGAAGCTTTCGGTGTCGGCGCTTTCGAGGACTTGGTCTTGTTTCTCCGAGAGTCTGGGTTAGACTGTCGAAAGTCTCTCGGGGCTTTAGGGGCCGTAGATTCTCCTACCTTCTTAGGAGTCTTATTATCGGTCTCTACGACCGTGTAGCCGTCGTCTTCCCTGGCGACGTTGTCTTCCTCGTCAGACGAGAGCCCCAGGTCTCGAAGGGACTGTGGCTGGCTCTTGCCCAGGATGTTGGCGTTGGCTATCCTCTGCCTCTCTCCGACTCGAAGGGTTTTCGGCGTGAAGACGGAGCAGGCGTTGCAGTCCCTGCTCTCGTGGTCGACCGGCAGGCAGAGGTTGCAAACCAGGTGCTGGTCCTTCTGTGCGTACTTGTGGTGGCAATTACGGCAAAATTTGAAAGGAGTTTTGTCCATCTCTTGCTTCAGGGGGCCCCCTGAGCACGCATTCTTCAAAGGACGTCGAGGTTCTTGAAGTTCTCCTTCTATGGTGTCGTGTTATCGATGCTTTTCCATTCAAAAATCCTTCTTTGCTTCTTCTTTCGCCAAAAATGTCTGGAGCCCTTTCGGGAACGATCCAAACCCAACCGCGGAAAAAAGAATCTGAAGATGGCGCCCAAGGGTGGGAGCTTCCGCAGGAAGTGTGCCGACGTCACAGGAAGTACACCAAAAGGTGGGACGTCAACGCCCACCTGGGCTACGAAATAAATAAATAAATAAATGACTACGATTCCGGACCCAACCACCAGACCGCGAAATAATGCACAGCATAGTGAATCCAGAAAGATTCACGCTGCAAAACAAGTTACTTACCTGTAACTTTGGTTCCCCAGTATTGGTAACTTTCATAGATTCCCATGCTTTTGTATCATTCCCAGTCGTCGGAATGGGAGTCTCGGTAACAGAAATAACATAGCAGTAGGTACAAAAGAGAAAGAAAAAAGGCCTAGGCCTCATTCACTTTTGTAGCATATCCGCCTCTTTGTAAAAGAGACCAAACTAAGCATCAGCCAATCAGAAGAGCCTCACCCAATAGAACCCTCCTGAAGGAACCGCAGAGCCTCAGAGTTTTGTAGCCGTTGTGTAACAGTAACCACATCTGCTGAAGGCTGAGCTTTCCTCTGGGAGGAGGGTGGGCGCATGGGAATCTATTAAAGTTACCAATACTAGGGAACCAAAGTTACAGGTAAGGAACTTGTTTTCTTGCCCAAGTATTAGAACTTTCATAGATTCCCATGCTTTTGTATCCGAGTAGCTAGCAGTAAGCAATAAAGCACATTTTGTGGCATAAATACATATAAATATCCCAGTATGCATACTTACATAAGAGAATAAGTATACACACATTGCAATAGCCATCAATACTCACATTAGATACAAAATGTGCAGAAAAGGAAGGAGGGATAGTAAGGAAAGCTCACCAATCAGTGGAAGAGGTTCCTCAGGAATACCTGGCCCACAGGCATGTCCTCCTGCGTCAAGGATTCTAAGCAATAATGCTTCGTAAAGGTGTGCACGCTGCTCCAAGTCGCAGCCCTGCAAATGTCTCTTATGTGCACTCCCGCGAAGAGAGCTGTCGACGAAGCCACGGATCTTGTAGAATGTGCTCTAATCCTGCTGGTCAGCGGCTTACCCGCTGTCGAATGGCAATAGAGAATGGCACTGGAAATCCATCTCGCAATACTTTGTGTCGAAAGTGGGAGGTCCTTGCGAGGACCACCAAAAGCAATGAATAATTGTGAAGATTTACGAAACTCCTTGGTGCGATCCAAATAAAATTTCAAGCACCACTGTACATCCAGAGAATACAGTGACCTCTCCGCTGGTGTGGAAGGGTGAGGAAAAAAAGATTGGAGAATAACTGGTTCATTCAGATGAAAGTCCGAAGGCGCCTTAGGTATGAACCTCGGATATGTTCTTAAGATTACTGCATTCCTCTTGAACTGGAGAAACGGTTCCTGTATTGTGAGAGCCTGTAACTCCCCAATGCGTCTCGCCAATGTGAGGGCAAGAAGGAGAGCCAATTTCCATGAAAGGAATTTCATGTCCGTCCGATGTATTGGTTTAAAGGGGTTCTTCATGAGCTGTGTGAGAACCAAATTTAGCTGCCAAGTAGGAGGCGTAGGCCTCACTGGGGGATAGACTCGGCACAATCCTTTGAGAAACTGTTTAACTATTCTTGAAGACCAGAGAGAAGGTGCAGATGTAGAACGTCTGTATCGAGAAATTGCTGCCAAGTGAACCTTTATGGATGAATGAGCTAGTCCTGCCTTAGCCAAAGACAAAAGATAAGGAAGAAGCTGATGAGGCTGAAGAGAAAGGGTCAACACCTTTCCGGCACCAAATGCTAAATCTCTTCAATTTTAAACGGTAAGTCATATTCGTGGAAGGAGCTATAGCCTGGGAGAGAACTTCTCTTTTTTCATTTGAGATGGGAAGGTTCATGAATTCTCGCTGCTCAGGAGCCATGCAGTCTGGTGCAATGAATCTGGATCCGGATGCCAAATCTGTCCGTGGGACATCGTGAGAAGATCCGGAATCGTCCGCAAAGGAAGAGGAGGGACAAGCGACAGAAGATGAAGTTCCGTGAACCAGAACGGTCTCGGACAAGCAGGGGCTATCAAAATCATCTTGCACGGTTCCACCTTGATTTTCCTGAGAAGCCTCGGGATCATTGGAATGGGAGTAAAGGCGTATACAAATGCTTTTGACCAAGCTATCGAAAGCGCATTCCCTAATGACCCTCAATGGTGAAGCCTGCTTGCATAAGACCGGCATTTCTTGTTGGTTGAGGTAGCAAATAGATCTATCAAGGGTTTGCCCCACTGTTGGAAAATCTCGTCTAGAACCTCTTGGTTCAGTTCCCACTCGTGACTGACTGAGGATAGCCTGCTGAGTTTGTCGGCATCTTCGTTTAGGAACCCTGGTAGATGTTCCGCCTGCAGCGATATTCCGTGAAGTATAGCCCACTCAGATTTCCTGAGCTTCCTGAGACAACGGAAGAGATCTGGTACCCCCTTTCTTGTTTATGTAATGCATGGCCGTGGTGTTGTCCGTTCAGATAAGAACTTGTGAACGAATAGTTTTCTTACCTGTCGGTATAGTTTTGCAGCTTGAAGATCTTTCTGGATTCACTATGCTGTGCATTTTTTCGCGGTCTTGTGGTTGGGTCCGGAATCGTAGTCTTTTCTTTGGTTTTTTCTTTTTTTTTTTGTAGCCCAGGTGGGCGTCGGCGTCACACCTCTCTGGGTATATTTCTGGTGACGTCGGCATGCTTCCTGCGGAAGCTCCCACTCTTGGGCGCCATCTTCGGATTCTTTTTTCCGTGTTTGTTCTGTTTCCGAAGTTATGGCAATGTTCCATTAAGTAATTTTCCGCTTTTAACCTTTAAAGGTGTTTTGTTTTAGTATTTGTCTCTGTTTTACCTTTTCTCTCTCCAGCCTCATCTTTCTGGCGGAGGTGGGTGGGTTCGCTAGTGAATCCCGAAAGATCTTCAAGCTGCAAAACTATACAGACAGGTAAGAAAACTATTAGTTTTGCAGCGTGAATCTTTCTGGATTCACTATGCTGTGCATAGACTTTGTAGCGGTTTCTCATTTCTGTGGCGGCTGGGTGGAAGATGAGCCTTGGTTATTGAATATGTGTTGAAGCACCTTTTGCCCGACTTGTGCTTCCCTGTTCATCTGTATATCCACGCAGTAGTGCTTCGTGAACGTGTGCACCGAAGCCCATGTTGCCGCCAGGCATATGTCTTGTATGGGTGTGTTAGCCAGGAAGGCTATTGTAGCACCCTTTTTCCTAGTGGAGTGGGCACGTGTCCCCTCTGCTAGTTCTTGTCCTGCTCGCTTGTGGCAGAGCTGTATTGTTTGTGCGATCCATCGTGCAATGGTCTCTTTGGTTACTGCTTTCCCCATGAAACTGTTGGCGAATGACACAAAGAACTGTTTTGTTTTCCTGTGTCCCTTCGTTCTCTCAATGTAGTGCATGACTGCCCTTCTGGCGCCCAGGGTGTGCAGAGCTCGCTCTGCGCTAGTGGCTGGTTTTTGGAAAAAACTCGGTATCTGTATAGACTGGTTCATGTGGAACTTGGACACCACCTTTGGCATGAAGTGTGGGTCAGTTCTCATCACAACCCTATCATTGTGTATTTGTATGTAGGGTTCTTGTAGCGTTAGTGCCTGAAGTTCGCTTACTCTGCGCAATGATGTTATTGCAACCAGGAAAGCTGTTTTCATTGTTAGCATCTCTAGGGAGGCTTTGTGAAGTGGTTCAAAAGGCTCTTTCATGAGTTCTGTTAGGACTATGTTCAAGTTCCATGCAGGTGGCGGCACCCGTTTTGGTGGTGTGATCCTCTTCGCTCCTTCCAGGAATCTTTTCACCACTTGTGATGTGAAGAAACTTTTGCACGTTTCTCCTCTTGTGTACGCGACTATCGCTGCCAAGTGAACTCTTAACGAGGATGAACTAAGGTTCCTCTCCAGCAGGTGCGTGAGGTACTTTAGCACTGGAGTCCTTCATTTTATTGTGGAGCTTTTCTCTTCTGCACCACTTTGTGAATCTTTTCCACTTCGTAGTGATACTTCAAAGACTCTTCCAGGAATACAATGTGCAATCATCCGGACCCAACACTAGGCGGCGATCTATGCTATAGATATGAATTCAGCAGCCCACCTGCCTCGAACACACCTTTGTTTCCTTTCTCTGAAGGGTACTGGTTCTATGGCCTGCTTCTGCAGGAGCTCCTTTGCTTCTTCCTGAAGACGCTCTAGTTGTTTGTTTGCTAGTGGTCTTATTTTTGGTTTTCTGCTTGTTGGTCTCCCCTCCAACTCTATGCAGTATCCGAATTGGATGATGTTGAGAATCCATTTGTCTGATGTGATTTCTCTCCATTTTTGGAGGTAAAATCTTAATCTTCCTCCCACTGGTGTTATGTGGTCGTAGGTGATTAGTTTGTGTAACACTTGATCCCTCTGTACGTGCTGCACCCTGGGATCTTTTCTGTGGGTGGGCACACAGAGTTTTTTGAAGTCACTTAGAGGCGGGCTGCTGACCCCCTCTTTTATTCTGTCCACGTCCATTTCCTCTCCCTCGAAATGACTGGCCTCTTGGCTGGTACTGCCAGGACTGCTTATGCTGACCATGCTGAACTTGTGTGTCTGCCTGGTTTCCACCTCTCCCGCTGGGGCTTCGTGACGGGGTGCCCCTTTTGCTACCTCTGAACTGCAATGCCCCCATGGACCTTGCCGTTTCGTTATCCTTTTTCAGTTGGCTGAGCTGCTCATCAACTGGTGCTCCAAACAAGGTTTCGCCGTTGAACGGTGTGTTCAGGATGCTGTGCTGCACCTTGGGCTTGAAACCTGAAATCCTGAGCCAGGTGTGACTCCTCTCAGTGATGCCCATCATCATGAGCCTGCTGGAGGTGTCTGCTCCATCCAGGGCAGTCTTGAGGCAAGAATTTGCCGCGTTCTTCCCCTCCTCCACCAATTTCTCGGCCTTTTGCCAGGAATCTTGGGGCAGGTCTTTCACCAACTGACCGAGCTCCTCCATGATCTGGTACATGTGCCTGTTGATCAGGGCGTTGGAATTCGCCATGCGCCAGTGGGTTGCGGGATTCCTTCTGCCCACCAGGTCCATCCTCTTGCTTTCCTTATCTGGAGGTGGCCCAGAAGTAGTGGGCAAGTTTGCCCTCTTTCTTGCTGTGGCTGTGATGGAGTCTGCTGAGACCGTGCCTGAATGTAGGGTGGGTCTTTTGACGAATGTTTGTATTTGTTCTCCGTCCTGGGGGTGACCGCCTTGCATGTTGCGGGCTCCTTGAATGCTTCCCTTCCCTGAGCCAAGACGCTGTTGAGCATGGGGAGGTACTGGCTCTTCGTTTGGGTGGGGAGCAGTTTCTCTAGAAGGAAGTCTGCTTTCTGCTTCTCTTCGTCAAGCTTGAGCCTGAATGCCGCAGCGGCAGTCTTTATCACCGAGTTGTAGGCCCCGATGTCGTCCGGCGGCGAGGGCCTCGAGGGATATGTGCCGTGGGCTCCTCTGGGCTTAAGGTGTCGACATCCAGATAATCCACATCCTGTGTTTCAGAGGGAGCAGACCCGGGGTCCGTCCTGCTGTCCTCTTCCTCCTCATAGTCGTAACTATAGTCGGGACTCTCTTCCTCTTCCTGGTCGATTTACTCGACGTCAGCCGCCTGCCCCTCGGCGTCATAGTCTTCCTCCTCGACAACCTCTACAACCTGTGCCTTGGTTTTGTGGGGGATCGTGTAGACCTTCATCTTGGCGTCTAATTCCTTCTTCCGCTGCAATATGCTTTCCAATTCGGCCTCGAGGCGCCTTTTCTTTTTCTCCATCTAGGCTGCGTGTTCCGCGTCGGATGGTTCGGCCACTCTTTTCGGCAGTTGGCTCGGCGCCGAGCTGATCCTCGAAGGCTTCGTCGCCGAACTGGATTTCGTGTCTCTGGTCGGCGTCGAAGGTGCTTTAGGGTCCTTCTCCCTCGGCGTCGAACGATCCTTTTCGGGAACGTTTTTCGACGACTTTTGCTGTTCAACAGCCCTCGGCGCCGGGGACTCCTTCTCAGAGGATCCGCTGGGCCTGGATGCAGCAGCGGGCGCCGAAGTTTTTGGCGCCGGCGCTTTCGAGGCCTTGCCCTCGTTCTTTCGAGACTGTCTCTCAGGTATTTAGGGGCCGTAGAGTCTCTTACCTTATCAGAAGTCTTGGTATTATCGGTCTCTACGACTCTGTAGCAGTCTTCGGCGGCGTTGTCCTCTTCCTCGGAAGACATCCCCAGATCGTAAAGGGATGGAGTCGGGGATTTGCCCTGCAGGGTGGCGTGCGTTACCCTCTGACTCGCTCTCACACGAAGGGTCTTCGGGGTGAAGACAGAGCAGGCGTTGCAGTCCTTGCTCCCGTGGTCGACCGGTAGGCAAAGGTTGCAAACCGGGTGCTGGTCCTTCTGCGCGTACTTGTGGTGGCAGTTACGGCAGAACTTGAAGGGCGTGTTGTCCATCTTGAGCGCTCAGGGGGCTCCCTGGTCGGGCGTTCGTCGACGGGCGTCGAAGTTTTCTCCTTCTCCTTCGTTGGCCCTTGGTTGATGAAGTCTCTTGAAGCCTTCTGAGTTGTTTTCCTTCCAATTTCTGTATTCTTCTTCTTTCTCCAAAAATGTCTGGAGCCTAAACGGGAACGATCCAGACCCCGACCGCGGAAAAAAGAATCTGAAGATGGCGCCCAAGAGTGGGAGCTTCCGCAGGAAGCATGCCGACGTCACCGGAAATACACCCAGAGAGGTGTGACGCCGACGCCCACCCGGGCTACAAAAAAAAAAAAAAAAAGAAGACTATGATTCCGGACCCAACCACAAGACCGCGGAATAATGCACAGCATAGTGAATCCAGAAAGATTCACGCTGCAAAACCTCGCAGTCGAGGGAGAAATGCTTGAAGGGCCAGCCTGATAGCTCTGAGTTCTAGAAGATTGATGTGAAGAAGACTGTGCTGAGGTGACCAATGTCCGCTGACATGAAGATCCTGAAGTACTGCACCTCAGCCGTCCAGTGACGCATCCGTTGTCACCACTTGAGGAGACGGATTGCTTACGAAGGATAGACCTTGGGAAAGGTTTTCCAGTTTTGTCCACCACAAGGCCGCTCTTCTCATTGCTAAGGTGATCTTCACCTTGTCGTCGAAAGAACCGTGAGTTTGCTTCCACTGTTTGTGTAGCTGCTCCTGGAGAGGGCACACCCGCAATCTGCAGTGAGAAATCAGAGGGAGGCATGAGGAGATCACTCCCAGAAGGGATTTGTAACGGCGTACTGAAAGAGACCTTTTTCTCAAGAGCAGTGCCATGGCTCGCAGTTTCTCCTGCCTTTCAAAGGATGGGAAAGCCTTGTTGAGATTTGAGTCCAAGATGGCCCCCAAGAAGCGAACTGTCCTTGACGGAATCAGAGATGATTTCTCCTTGTTGAGAGTCAGACCCAAATTCTGGAATAGGTTTGTACATGCGTTGGCTGCTTCCCTCGCAGCCACCCTAGACGGAGCCTTCAGCAACAGTCGTCCAGGTAAGGGAAGACCTGAAAGTGATTTTTCCGCAGAAAAGCTGCCACCGGTGCCAGCACCTTGGTGAAGATTCTTGGGGCTGAGCGAAGCCCGAAGGGTAAAACCCTGAATTGAAAGTGGCTCTTGGCTACAGTAAACCGTAGAAACCTTCTGTGTGCTGGGTAAATGGGTATGTGAAAATACGCATCTTCGAGATAGAGCGTGGCCATGAAATCCCCTGTATTGAGAAGACGTAATAGGTCTTGAAGCGAGACCATCCGAAAGGATAGGTGTTGAGCTCCCTGAGATCTAAAATAGGGCGCCATTTCTCCAATGTCTTCTTTACCAGGAAGAACCTGGAATAGAAACCCTCCCCTCTTTGTGAAGAGGGGACCAGCTCCACAGCTCCCTCTAAGAGCATCTGATGAACCTCGAGCTGTAGGAGACGCAGATGTTTTGACGGAATGGCAACAGGGGGCTTGGATGGTGGTATTTGTGTGAATTCCAAAGTATGGCCCTTTCGAATGATGTTTAGCACCCGACGGTCTGATGTTATCTTGGACCAGTTGTGAAGGTATTGAGATACCCTGCCCCCTACAGATGTTCTTGGAGGTGGGCACAGCAGGAAGAGCCAGGACGCCGCTATTGCCTCTTGGACGTATCACGATCCTGGTAATTCTGTTTTCCTCTAGTATTCGATCTTGAGAAAGTCGAGGTTTGACCTTGCTTCTGATATGGTTGTCGGTTTTGTTGCGACGCTGACCCATATGACGAGTACCGCTGCTGCTGGTATGAGCCTCTGTATGTGGTACTCTTGCCACTGGCACCCCTGAACGGAGTCTTTCTGTATTGAAGTGTACCAAGAGACCTAGCCGTCTCAGTATCCTTCTTAATATCTTGGAGAGTATCATCTATATGATTTCCAAACAACGCCTCTCCATCGAAATGTAGATCCAAGATTTTATTTTGAATCTCCGGCCTGAACCAAGTCGCTCCGAGCCATCCCTGGAGATCAAGAAACGCTGCACCAGCTAGTGATCAAAAAGCCATTGTGGCGATGTCCATGGCACAATCGATTATCTCCATTGATGTTGCTTACCCCTCCTGTAGAATCTTCTTCGCGTCACATTTCACTTCCTGGGGCAGTTGATCTGAGTAAGGCGAAATGTCACACCATAACTGGCGATCATATATGCCCAAAATCGCCAAGGCATTCGCTGCCCGCACCAGAAGACTAGCCATTGAATAGAATCTTTTCCCAGCGTTATCTAGTCTCCTGCCTTCCTCATCAGGGGGAGTAGTCAAAGGAGCCAACGGGTTGCAGGACTTCCTCTGTGCAACCTGCAAAATCACAGAGTCTGTTTTGGGGTGCCCAGTCAAAGCCGCCGGACCATCCTCGGGCACCGTATATTTCTTTTCCAGGCGCGGTAGGACAGGGATCACCGTAGCCGGATTCTTCATAGCTTTAAGACTTTCATCCCATACATGCTGTACAATAGGGATAGATCTAGTCACCTTCTTATATGGCTCCTTAAAGTCATATAGAAAACACTCCGTGGTAACAGATGGCATAGGCAGCTTGAATCTGCTAGAAGCCCTTTCCATTTACTTTTGGACCCCCCCTATGTCCACCGGAGGGGAGTCCACAGGGTCTGGACATAGTGACGCCGGGTCCGGGATTACGTATTCATCCCATTCCAAGCCCTGATTAGGCCTGCCAACGAGATTCTGATCCTCATCCGAGGAATCATCCTGTACGTCCAGTGGCGATGAAGGTATCTGTGGAGCCGGTGTCTGCGGCAGATAGACCACCTGAGTTTGCAACTCTGGAGAGATCATCACTCGGGTCGTAGGAGTAGGCAAGGCTTGACTAGCCGGAGTAGCAGCAGGCTGAGGGCATCTTGATTTGTAATCCTGCAACATGTTATGGAGATCTTGCAAGAGAGAAGTTGAAACAGACCATCTCTTGGCTTGTAAATTCCTGTGGTCGAGAAGAATGTTAAGTACATTCTTGAAGATATTCTCCCTCTGAATCTGTCTCCTGACATTTCACTAGCAGTTGGGATGGACTGTGTGCATACCCAAACGATTCCTGATCCTCATCTGAATCTTCATCATCCTCCTCTAACAACAAAGCGGGAGGCAAGGGGGTAACCCTCCTTGGAGAAGTCATGTCTGGAGTGATTCTTTTCATAGAAATAACAATTTTCTCCGTCGACGATCCAGTCGACGATGGAGCCGTTAAAGGTAAACCTGCCGTCGTTGATGTCGTCGACGGAATAGGTACTGTCGGCGTACGAACTGTCGACGATGAGATGGGCGTCGTTGACGCGGTCGACGACGAGTCAGTCGACACTCCTGCCGCCGTAGTAGTTAATGTGGTGGTCGTCGAAGCACTTGACGACACCGTCGTAGTCACCACCGTCGACGAAATCTTCGTTGTCACTGTCGATGCTCCAGTCGACATCCTCGTCAACATCCTCGTCGACGTCACCTCCGTCGACGATCCCGTCAACGCCGACCGTACCGTCAACGAGCCCGTCGAAGGCACCACTTTAATCTTGGGCTTCGACCCCTTCGTCGACGGAGCCTTCTGCTGCGTCGTCGACGACTTGGAACTCCTGTCAGACTTCTCAGAAGACTGAGAAGATGGCTTTTTGAAGGCTGGAGCAGTTTTCATCCCAGTGGATGGTGTAGATGGTCCCTCCCTCTCCTTTACACCGTGGCGAGGATATTCGACTGGACCCTGGCTCTCAGACTCGCGGTGGGTCTTTTTTGAGGCCTTAACTGGACGCTCCATAGAAGGTGAAAGGGAAACCCTACCCCTTTTGACTGACCTTGACGATGAAGCTGAAGGACTCCTCACTGTCGCTGGAGACTGTCTTTCCTGGACTTCAGTTTCTGGAGCCAGGTGAGGAGCCGACCCTCATGGTCCCGGAGGGTCTTGGTAGAAAAGGTGCGGCAGATCTTGCAGTCCGCAGCCTTATGATCTGGGTACAGGCAAAATATACAATCTTTATGCCTGTCCTCAACAAATAACCTTTTCTTGCCACAGGTGGGACATGGCTTGAAAAGGGCCTTCTCAAAAGAGTAGAGATTGAGCAGAGCTCAAAAAAGACGGGGAATGATACAAAAGCATGGGAATCTATGAAAGTTCCAATACTGGGGCAAGCTTACTTAAGTTTCATCACTTCTTGTCCTCAAATTAACACACTGTGTTAATTGTTACATGACCCTATGTCACGTGATGCGGCCGGCCCAGGCTGAGCGAGTCTCAGCAGCTGAACAGATAATATGAATACAGCCATCACCAGGCCTGTGCTAATCACTGCCATGAGTGACCTTCAATTAACAGCTGTAGCAGGCAGCATTACACAATGTGCAATTGGTGAAGAACCCTCTACAAGAGCAGTGCAAAGTCCCCGCTATGAGGGCTTTTAAAGGGCGGCACTAGCGTGTTAGCGCCGGTAGTGTTAGGGGGCACTATGTTGAATGTGTGTGTGCAAGCACATTTGGAACTTAAGCAGCCAGCATTAAACCTAGCCGCCTGCAACTGAATGAATGATTTTATGCATCATTACATGGTGCTAAACACACTTACTTTTGCAGCGAGAGCAGGCAGCTGCAATTAACACTGGCTGGCTCACCTCTCTGCACCTGGTGGCCGGCCTCCGGCCATTATGTGGCTCACACGTTTCAGATACCTGCGCAGTCAGGGGTTTCGATGCTTTGGGCAATGGAGCTGCGAATAAACCACCACTCCAGATGCTGCATTTAGTCTCTGTTCAAGCGTCGCGCCTATGGTGGGCCCGCTCTGGCGTTGGTCACAGGATTCATTTACACTGAGTTCACTGCAATGCGCTTGACGTCAGACAGTATTAGTAAATGTACCTATCACTATGCCACGCCTCAGCGCGGTGACAGAACATAGTAGCAAGCAGCTTGATGAGCTCAGCCAGCCCCCAAGACTGCAGGGCAGAGCGCACTGGGTGCTGGCTGCCACTCAACTCTGTAAATTAATTATAATAACACGCTATTAAGAGCGAGCGCTCTCAGGCCGCTTAACAGGCACAAATGCTGAAGCACTATATGTGGGACTTCGCATTTCAGTTCGGTGATGTGGACCACCACTTATTGCAATAGTCTAATGCCTGATGCATTGTACTTGGCAGGGCTGGCAATAGACTAGCTGACAGAGTGGGAATATAGAAAGTAGGGTGAGCGGGAGTGATAAAGCAGAAGTATCACAGGTGAGTTAGATTACAAGAAAATACAAGCACTCCCATAGAGTTTTAAAGGCAAAAGAAAAAAAGTAGTTCCCTGAAAATAAGCAATAGAAGTGCAAAAATCAGCCACTAAAAAGGATGGTAAAGAAGCTATGCTTCAGAGTGCGGACAAATGCCAGAGGAGGAAGGAAAGCCAATAAAGAAGAAGTCAGCAAATGAGAGCGACAAAAAAGGCAACCAATCATATGAAATGGGCTGACCAGGAGCACAAGTAGTATTGGTATAATCTACAATTGGTCTTTGGCCAATATATAGCTAAAACCTTCTGTATGCCAAACATAAAAAGACCTACTGTTCTTAGTGAATTTGGAGCAGAACCGTGTATAGGCAATTTCTAATCTCTCCAGTTGTACTTACTACGGGAAGACGTCCCTGTGCTACCAGTCTGGGAGGACTCGCTGCCTGTCCTGGATCGCTCTTGGGTATTTTCTTCACTGCGCCAGCTTGGATGTCTGCGGTCAATAGGAAAATGTGGGGTTACAGAACGTATCAAATGCTTGGCACAAGAGCATCACAAGATGTCAAAATAAATATTAAATTTTCTTTTTTGAGCGTCATTAAAAACAATTCACAAATATTTTCCCCTTTACCAATCTGTAGACCATTGTAGTATAGAAGCCAACAAATATTTTCCTTTTTACCCATAAAGATATTTCACCCTGTTTTAATGGTCTAACTTTCACTTTCCTCCTTATTGAGGGATACCCCCTTTCATGGAATCCCAGTCTGTCAGTATTTCGACTCAAATTAAACTGAAATAAACTTACAGAAAATTCAAGTCACCACAAATGTTGGATTCCCATTCACAAACCACAATGCCACATCATTCAAATATAGTGCAACCAATGAATTGGGTGCCTTCATGATCGTTGGGTCTTTAGTAGATGGAGGTCAGGTACGCATTTTTTCTCTCAGACAAAACACCATTCTGAATTACTGCTGTATGTGCACCTTCTCAACTGTATCCTTTTTGTTCCCCTTGATTGCTTATCCCTTCACTTGATAGAAACACTTAACACTGCCTTAAAAGCTTCCCTTTTTGTCTTCACCTTTCTCTAGGTTTTCGCTCTAATCTCGGGCGCTCGTCATCCAGATGGCGTGTTAGTTTCTCCTGTTCTTTCTGTAGCCGCTCCTCTACCTCCCGTTCCCTGGCCGCTGTGTCCACTGGCTTTGCTCCGCCAAAAATGGAAGCAGCCCGGCTTGAGGGTGTGGACCCTCCAGCTGAATCTGGCTCCTTGGGTGCCGTTCGAGGCTTTAGGACCAGTTTGGGTCTTTGAGTAGGGCCTGCTTCAAAACGATAAAAGAGAAATTAATTTACTGCAGCCACTTAATCAAGGCTACATCACCCCTCATTCAGAAAAAAGCTAAACAGAAGCACAAGCTTTGGCACACCTAGCAAAAATGGCATATGTGTAGTATCTTACAGATGATCCTAAAGCTGCCAATTTAAGTAGAAAGGAAAGGGATATCACGCTTCTACCGTACCTATCATTCTAACATTACACTTTATTCATGCTCAGATTTAGATCAGCATGCATACAGAACATTAGTTAAAAACAACTGTAGAGCATGCAAATGGTAAGTGTAAGACATTGGGTTGTTGGTAGACTGGTGGGAGCCCTGGGCAAGCAACAACACTTGTCCGGGTGAGAAACAAGCTAGCCCTAAATTAACCTGTGCTTAACCCTCTGGTAGCTTGGGGCAGAGCAGTCAGGCTTCACTTGGAGGCTATGTGTAAAGTATTTGTGAAACACTTCAAACAGTAATAAAGTGTAAATATCACAAAAACAAGAAGGATAAGTTACTTACCTGTAATCCTAGTTCTCTTCCACAGGTATACTCCAAGTCATGAGCACTGAATAGTCCCGCCCACGTGCGGTACCCCGGAGCAATAACCAATAATATATATATATATATATATATATACACACACACACATATATGCGCATATATCTACATATACATACATATATCCTGCTCCTTAATCCCAACCTCCACTGCATGGAATATATATATATATATATATATATATATATATATATATATATACACATATACATACAATATGCATATACATATGCAGCCTGAAAAACACCGTATTAAGCTCCAAATCTGCCATCATTGCATGTAAATCTTCTTGATTTGACAAAATAAAGACATAAGTCACCATATATGATATATGTAAAGAAGAAAGCTTCCCGGAGTTTGCTTTGAAACACACAACCTTTATTTGCAAAGGTAAACAAGCATTTACAATGCAATGGTTTCGCCTTTTGAAAAGTTTGAGCTATTGGCATTGTAAATGACAATTTTTATTTATGTGTTGGTTTTGAAAATAAATAAATGGCATTGTCATTTACAATGCCAATAGCTTAATCTCTCGCAAATGCGAGACCTATAGCATTTGCAATGCAATAGGTCGCATATTTACGCGAGTTTGAGTTAATGATATTGCAGATAACAATGCGTTTTATTTATGTTTCAAAAACCAAAACATGAATAAAAAGGTCTCTCACACTGCTGTCTCTCACACACTGCTGCCTCTCACACACCATGCTCTCCCACACACCATGCACTCCCACACACCATGCACTCCCACACACCATGCACTCCCACACACCATGCACTCCCACACACCATGCACTCCCACACACCATGCACTCCCACACACCATGCACTCCCACACACCATGCACTCCCACACACCATGCACTCCCACACACCATGCACTCCCACACACCATGCACTCCCACACACCATGCACTCCCACACACCATGCACTCCCACACACCATGCACTCCCACACACCATGCACTCCCACACACCATGCACTCCCACACACCATGCACTCCCACACACCATGCACTCCCACACACCATGCACTCCCACACACCATGCACTCCCACACACCATGCACTCCCACACACCATGCACTCCCACACACCATGCACTCCCACACACCATGCACTCCCACACACCATGCACTCCCACACACCATGCACTCCCACACACCATGCACTCCCACACACCATGCACTCCCACACACCATGCACTCCCACACACCATGCACTCCCACACACCATGCACTCCCACACACCATGCACTCCCACACACCATGCACTCCCACACACCATGCACTCCCACACACCATGCACTCCCACACACCATGCACTCCCACACACCATGCACTCCCACACACCATGCACTCCCACACACCATGCACTCCCACACACCATGCACTCCCACACACCATGCACTCCCACACACCATGCACTCCCACACACCATGCACTCCCACACACCATGCACTCCCACACACCATGCACTCCCACACACCATGCACTCCCACACACCATGCACTCCCACACACCATGCACTCCCACACACCATGCACTCCCACACACCATGCACTCCCACACACCATGCACTCCCACACACCATGCACTCCCACACACCATGCACTCCCACACACCATGCACTCCCACACACCATGCACTCCCACACACCATGCACTCCCACACACCATGCACTCCCACACACCATGCACTCCCACACACCATGCACTCCCACACACCATGCACTCCCACACACCATGCACTCCCACACACCATGCACTCCCACACACCATGCACTCCCACACACCATGCACTCCCACACACCATGCACTCCCACACACCATGCACTCCCACACACCATGCACTCCCACACACCATGCACTCCCACACACCATGCACTCCCACACACCATGCACTCCCACACACCATGCACTCCCACACACCATGCACTCCCACACACCATGCACTCCCACACACCATGCACTCCCACACACCATGCACTCCCACACACCATGCTCTCCCTAGAAGACTCACAATGCTGCCTCTCACACACCATGCTCTCCCACACAACATGCTCTACCTAGAAGACTCACACTGCTTTGTGCTGGATAGTGCGAGTTGATAGCCTGTAGCTATAGGAACTGGTTACTTCTAGATAGGGAGCAGATGTAGCGATCTGATAGGTCTGCTTGCGCAGTTAATTGTTGGCTACAGAAAACTAAGGAGGGGGGGTGGAGATGGTATGGCCAGAGTGTAGAATCATTGCACTTAAAGTACTGGACAAACTGTGATTGAGTTAGTGTCGACGGGAAGCATGAATCGGGCAGAGCAATTATTTTTGTGCAGAGCGTGGGCACTTTGCGTGCGCAATTACGGTAGTTTGAGTGTTTACAGCGCACTCAGTATGTGGTATGTGGAAAATAATTCAGTGTGGGATTACAAGCCGAAGGTTCCAGGGAGTTGTGCTTCCATCCCCCAGCCCCGGGGCCGGAGGCGCGGAGCTCCAAGCCAGGCCCAAAGGTGACCGGCTCTAATTGATAGAAGCGCCTGGAGGGGCCCCTGGGGGCCAGAAGATCAAGGGCGGGAGAAGATTACCTGTTGGGGACGCCTGGCTGCCCCCGCCCGCGTCCCTAATTAATAAAGGCTCTCCCCCCCTGTGGATGCGCTGGCGCCCTGGGGGAGAGGAGGCACCTGGCTGAGGAGGGGGGAAGGGCAGGTGAGGCACTGCGAGTACCAGAGGGAATAAGTGTGTGTACTCCATCGGTCTGTGAGCGCGCTGTGCATTCTGGGTGTAGGCGTGAGTGAGTGTCTCTTGTGGGTGGCCTTCTCTGTCTACAGCCTCTCTCTTCTCTCTGTGCGTGCTCCGGTGTGAACATGTCTAGGTGTCTGGCTGTGTACATGCCCTGTTTGTTACACATATGTGTGCGTGTGGCGCATTCTGGGTGACCCCTTCCACTGCCCCACTGAGGCAGGACAGTGCCACTCCAGCGGCCTGAACCAAAGAACAAAGATTTGGGGGGTATTATATGGTTTTTGTGAACCATTGCCTTGTCTCACGCTGTGAATATATGGGGGTCAGCCCTGGCGCTCGCAATTTAAGGTACTGGGAAAAAATGTACATTAGCGAATTACGATCCCCGCTGGGCATTACAAGCCGTGCAGAAAGAAGTGCACATCCCAAACCTCATATTATCAATGCCGGTCTGCCCTCACACAACCTAGTGCATTCTGGGTCTTGAAGTCAGAGTTTCCGTTCACTGAACGAGAGTAAAACACCGGATAACACATTGCACGTTTCAAGCCCCAGCCTTGCAACGGCACCACGGATGACGCGGGGGGAGTCATGCACTTGGTAGAGTTCAGATTTTGCCATCAAAGCTCCCGACAAAACGAGGAGAGGGCGGAAGGGCTGAGAAGGGGAAAACGTGAAGTAAACGATACGTAAAACGGTTTGGGCATTTATACCTCATTTGCGGCAGGAGCTCGGGGCTGTCAACACAGGTACGACAACAGGATCTGCGATGAATTTACCAGCAGCGCCGACCTCTCAAGGACGCAACAAGCGCTGCACGGCGGATGGCCCCGTTCCAAGCGCTATCTAGAAGCCCTGCTCTTGGGACCAGGGCCCTCCGGCCTCCCCCAAGGCGCCTAAAGAGGGTTAGAGGAGTGTCGAGGCACACTCATCATCCCGCCGTTTAAATCGTGTTAATCTCGCAAGGCTTCACGAAATTTGGTTACACGGGCGGCGTGACCAAACCCCAAGAAGCTGCCCCCCTCTGGGGAGACCATGTACGTGCGAGGTACCCACACAATCTGTGTAAGTGGCCTGATAGCTGCCCCCACTCGATCCCACACTGAACGGGGCCAGGGCTTCTGTGGTACCCGCGGCAGATTGTGAGCTGTTCACATGCAAATACCATCATGACACCGGGGGGGGGGGGGGGGGGGGGGGGGGGGGGCGGGGGCGGGAACGGACAGCGGGAAGGGGGGGGGGTAACGGGCACACGGACAGCGGGAGGGAGGTTGGGAACAGACAGCGGGAGGGGAGCCCTCACCAGGACTTCTTCCGGCGGCCATCGGCCTGGCGGAATGACAAGAAAAAAGCTCCCACCGCCGCATGACGTAGGCAAAAGGGAAACATTCTACGGAACGCCCACGAATCGCCTCGGTGAATGACGGACAGATCTCTTCCAATGGCTAGCCTCCATTTATGGAGCTAGCCAATGGAAGAGAGAGGCGGAACTAAGGCCATACTGTTTCTAACATAAGATTTCGCCTGCGCGAAACGCTGCTGCGCAGCTTTCGACAGGCGAAACATAAAAAAGACGAGTAAGCAGCTGCTCTGTTTGTTATACATTATTGGTGGAGTGGTGCTTTTCAGAATCGACGGGTAGAATCGTGAAGTTGTACATGAGAGATGTACTCAGAATTGTTGCAGAGAACTTCTAGCTGTGCTATCTCAGTGTGCACTGGAGGGATGTGCAATCAGTAAAGTCACCCACCTTTAGCCACAGACAACTGAAGGTTTCCACTTTGTGAAACCAAAGACACAGATAAAAGATATGCATGTTTAAAAAAACATCAACTATATATCTTACAGAAACTAAAACCCGGAACATTTGATCGAAAACTTAAAGCAACAGCAAATAAGAGAGAACAATAACTAGATGGCAGATGCTTTTCAAAATGAATGCAATTTTGGATTGACTGTGTAAGCACCTGTTTTTGATAATAGTAACTTGGTTTTGTATAACAATTGGAGTCTCTTCTTGGAGGATTTTTGGTGCAATATATGATGATCTTGTTTGTATGTTTTTTTGATGAAAATCAAACGGGGAAAAAAAATTCTGGCATACTTGTTAAACTATTGTTTATTAATTATTCCTTTTAGAATACCTTTCACATAGTTGACGAGATCAACTTAACGAAAGCCATTTTTGAAGAAAGTTCTATGTCTTCATGTTTGATTTTCTTTAGCGATTTTTAAGGAAGGGAACAACCTTTATTCTCCGGTTCTTTTTTCGAAGACCCTCTTTCTTTTTTTCATGCCCCTTATGATACTTCCCCTTCCACTTTACTTCAGTATTTTTACTCCCGTTTTTAGTTCACACCTGTTGTGTTACAGACCCCTTAATCCCGTTTTACTCACCTTTTTACATACCTCCTATTCCTATTTTCCACATACTCTTTTCATTTCTCTTATTCCCCCTCCAGCTTTATTCATTTTATAACAAGGATACTCTTGCTTTACTCCGTTTTAAAACTCCGTGTTTCCCCTACAGCTCGGCTTCCTCTTTGGTATAACCCCATTACTCCCACTTTTCCTCGTTTCCTTTTCAAACCCCTTAATCCTCTTCCATTTTTCTCTCATATTTTAACAAACTACTATCTCCCACTCCTGCTATGCTCCTTTTGTCAAAACCCCTCAGCCCATTTTTGTTATATAACACCGATTTCACTTCCCACTTCAACCCCCCTGTAGGAAGGTAGATCCCTGACTATGGTTGCCCCCAACTTTTTGCCTGGTGTTTTACTGGTTTTCTGACTTAGTTGACCTGGGGCCCTGCTATTCAGGACCCCAGGCCTACTGCTCTCTCTGTAAAATGGATTCCATGTACCCTAGGTACATATCCAATTGGCACTGGGCCCTCTCCAAGACCCTGTACCCAGGGCTGAGGTGCACCCAGAAGTCTCCCAGGGGCTGCAGCATGTATTATGCCACCCCTGGGCTGACTAACTAAATCTGACACAACTGGCTGCACGACAGCTGGGGCAAGGTGGTGTAATCACCCCTTGTTGTAGATATAGTATTCCTATATCTAAACCTAAATGGGCACACAGATCTCCTATCAGTCACTCCTATGGCAGGCCTTAACAATCCTGAAGGCAGAGTGCTTGGAATCGTGTGAGATGGTGCTCTGGCATGAGCTGAGCCTGTCTGCGGCTTTCGGGATCTATCCCTTAGCCGTTTCCATGATATCGCATACCATATACTCTTAAGTGCATTATAATCCTCGCGGTTAAATGCCAACTCTGGTATCGCTTTATCAAAACATGTCGAGTAAGGTGTCATACGAATTGGAATACTAACCCCTCGCCAATTCTGGCGACGGGGTAAGCATTCCACCCTTCTAGAGGGACACGACATGCATGTAGCCTGTAACCCCGGTTAAAGTCAAACATAGCCTCAGCTCCACAAAATGGATGCTGCCACCGAGACACAAGTCTGCCCTCCTGCTGCTGGGAGTCCTCCCAGAGCAGGAGATAAGGACAAAGGGTTTCCTGCCAGGGGCGGTGCCAGCACCGTCCCAGACAGGATTTTGTGTATTGTAGGTAGGCAGGGCTATAGAGGAAGGTGACTGCACGTGGCACCCCGGTGCTCACTGTGCATAGGCTGGCTTGAACCAGTTCCAGGGACACTCCAGACCCTGTGCTGGGGAAAAGCCCGCCAAGGAAGTGGGTGTAACCACCCCCCTCCTGGTCCCACCCATAGGGCAGGACTTAGTCGCGTGCCAGCCCCCTTTTCCCAGATAAAGGTAGGGACTGGCCCCCTTCCAGATCAGATCATCTTTGAATCCTGAAACTACTTTCTACGAAAGGAACTCAAGACTTCTTCCTAAGATTTCTCCCTTGTGGCTAAGGAGTAGTCACCCTGCATCCGCAGGCACCATCTAAGAACACTGCGGTCTGCTGCACGTCCTTCCTCCGGAATCCGACTGCCCAGCTCGACGAGAACCGGCTTCCCTGGCACCTCTGACCTCTACCCACCTCTACAGCCCAGCTGAGAACCGTGGGTGCGACGAGACCTCGAGGGACCGGCCATCTTCAAGACTGCACGACTTCTGCACAGCAAGCCCGCCGAGTAATTTCCTGGTGAGTGCTTTGGGGTCCGAGAAGCCCCGACCCTGAGCAGCTCCAGCACCGAAGTGCAGCCTCCCAGCATCTCCACGATCTGCGTGGGGCCCTTCTGCTTTTTGCTGCTCACCGCGTTGTTTGGCTACTAGCCCGCTGGCTTGTGGCCTTCCTGACGACGCCCGACGACATCACTGCTGCTGGTCTGGTTGCTCCAGACTGGCCCTTGCTCCCTTCCCGAAGAGGAGCACCCCGGACCCTCCTGGTCCACTCAAGACGCCATTTTGAGTCCACCGCGTGGGCTTGAATTAGCCAAGGCTTGTTGCCCAATCCTGGGTAACTTCGACGCCGACAGCTTCATCCATCGTGGGACAGCTCGCCTCTCCATCCTGGTCGCCGACAACGCCTCCTCGTCCGTGAGATCTGCAGAGCCAGCGTCGCCCACTCACCTAGTCGAGGTGACTACCATCCGGTGCCCTCCTGGTGCCCACTGACTACTGGCTAGTAGTCACGAACTTGGTCCCCTCTGCTTTCAGGTGTCATCCTTCTTCCAGATCCAAGCTTGGATCAACTCGAACAATCTTCACTGGTCGCCTGCCAGTATTTTTCTTCCAGGCTCCTGGTCCGGCAACGAGGATTCCCGACGTCTTTTGAGACCTATGCAGCTGCAGCCCCTGGGCTAGGTAACTTCGGCACTTCGGTGTCCCAGCATAGCCTCACTATCCAAGGGTCAGGATCCACTGTCGCTTTCTCCCTACCAGGTCGGGTTCGCCCGTGAACACTAACTTTGCCTTTACTAGCTCCCATAGACTTTGTCCCGCATCCCGCGTGAGTGCACACTCTGCACCCGAGTCCCCTAGGTCTCCTAGAAGTAACCTAACGATTCTGTAGTCAAGTCCTAGCGATTCCAAAGCCTATTAGTACTGTACTTACCTGCTAGTAATTTCGCATTCCACTTTTAGAGTATATGGTTTTTCGTGCCCCTCGGGCATTTGTATATACTGTGCTAACTTAAGTATTTTCGTAAGAGTTTTGTTGTGTGCTTAGCACCCTGTCCTCATAAAGAGTACAGGGTTGTTGTGATTCTAATAAATACACTGTTTATTTTCATAACACTTGTGTGGTGTCCTTTCACTGGGTGTTCAAGGGGTAATGTGATGGTAAAACAGCTGGCTTAACACGCCCTCTAGAGTCTTAGCCTTAGACTGCTCGTATCCATGCTACTAGGATAGCTGGTCTATAAGGTTGACTTACAACCAATCATCAATAAGGGTTGTTTGGACTGATATATAGTGATCACTAGAATAGTGAGCACTGCACATCAGGCCAACTTCTCACACCCCCTTTTTAAAAAAACGTCTTACTTCCCCTCCTTCTTTATCTCTTTCTTAAACCTCTAACTCGCTCTCCCACTTTACTCCTTTAATTTGACAAAGCCCTTTCTATTTGCCCATCCACGACTCCCCCCATCCTGGTTTCCCAACCCCCTTTCCTTTCTTACATTGTGTTGCCCTTTAATATAAACCTATACCTTTTCTACAGAACATATTTTTGGTGGAAAGCGTAGCTCTCGTCATTTTAACTTTTCTCTAAAATGAAGTTTCATCAGCCTCTTTACGTCAGCTCGAGGTACACATAGATCACTGGAGCAGGTTCATGCAGATGGAGGGCTAATCAGCTGATGAATGGTCTTGCTTGTGACAGAGTCCATTATAAAACACTGTCGCCTCTTCTAAGGGCTATATCAGTCACCAAATGCACCCCCCCCACCCCCGAGTTAAAAACCTGCATTGCAGGCATGGTCCTATAACAAAAGAGTGGGCATATAACATCTGGTATCACCCCTAACAGAAGGGCTATACTGCTATCAGAATGCAATGTTACAAATTAAAAAGGGAACAAAAAAGAGAGCCACTTAAATGTTGGGGTTTTATGTCATAATATTGAGGTCAAAATTATCAATCGATACAAAAATTGCAGAATGTTGGCTAACACTATAACTTGAAAATATGTATTAATTGGTAATGATAGATTTACTCTTATTAAGTAAGGACTAATGTAGAGTTATGTATATGTAAGGTAGCCGTGGTCAATCTTAACGCTATATATTTGTAGTTCAGTGTAAAAGCGCAGCATTTGGTAGTACCCCAAATGCTGGTAAAGAGAGTCCGCACAGGCAATTATCTCTCTCACGCCATGGTCTTCTGTGGCGCTCTCTGTGTTCCAGTATGCGGCGCAGGTCCACATTGAGGGCACAAGTGTTTACAGGTGGTTTCATGCCCTTCCTGCTCCTCATGCTGCCCCCGCCCTGCAGCCCCGGTAGACATCTAGGGTACAGAAAGCTCGAGTCCGTGAGGGCTCTTCAGCTCATCGGTTCGTTAGGGAGGCGGCGAGGTGCCGGGGCCCACGCCAGCTGGCTTCGTAGCCTTTTTGAATTGTTTTGGCCACCATAAGTGTGGAAGGGTATGCTCAGATGTGAGTCCCTTGCTCACTGCACCATCAGGATTCAAGCAAGCCGGGCCGAAGACGGCTGTAATGCCAGAAACCGGTCCCCGGAAGCTTGTTTCCTTTCCAGTAAAGAATTGGCTTGGTAGTTTGGTCTGCCCTGTTCCCATGATGCACTGGGCCAGGGACAGACTAATTTGCATGTAGCCAGGTTCTGAACTGGGATGGTGCAGTGAGCTAAAAAACGGTGATGGATCAAGCCCTGATCTGTTGACAGGGTAGGAGTGTTTTGATTAACTCAGATACTCTGTCCATCACCACCCCCTTTTTGATTCGTAGCCACAGCATCTCCTCCTGCGAAGACCAGCTGCTCTCTATAGAAATGTTACTGCGGCGGCCTGCAAAGCTGATTGAAACGCAGGAATAAAGCCCGTGTCCCGCCGCACGGCTCTCGAGGGGGCCGGCTGCCGCCAGCAGGCTCTGAAAAGGAACGTGACTGTGGCGGCGGAGCGGCTCGGTCATCCTCCCCGCGCGCCGCCACCACCCATGCGCGTGATTTCTGTACGCGACGCCAGTATTCTCAAGCGAGCAAAAAGCTTCTGGTGTAATTTGACGGAATCTTTACCTTTCATGCATATTTGCGAAAAAAGAAAAGTACTACTGCAAAAAATTAAAAAAAACAAGTCAGGTCCCGGGCCGGCAGCCAATCACAGCGGCCCGGGTAATGACGTCACGGGGGTGTCCCGGGCCGGCAGCCAATCACAGCGCGGCCCAGGCAACAAGGGGCGGGACTTAAAAAAAGACACGGAAACGCCCCCGAATCGCGTTCTGACGGGAAAGAGTGATTGGCAGCCAATCTCTTCCAATGGCTAGCCTCCATTTATGGAGCTAGCCAATGGAAGAGAAGGCGGGACAAAGCCACACACTGTAGGATCATAAGATTTCGCCCTGCGTGAGCACTGCTACGCAGTGCTACGGGCAGGGCGAAACCTAAAAAGGCAGGATCATACAGGCAGATTTAGCCTAGACAGGCTGCATAGAAAACAATTGGAAACATTGGAGTTGTGCCTTTAAAACCTCCAGGAACCCCCAGGCTCCTATTATGCACCACAGGTGACAGTTAGTTCAGTTCTTTTGGATGGCGTATAACAGCGTAATCACAGTATGGGTAACAGGTACATATACAGGTCTGGTATTCTCCACGGGGAGGAGGGAGGGTTGCTTATGACTATGATGAGTATACCCCTGGAAGAGAACTTGGATTACAGGTAAGTAACTTATCCTTCTCTTTCAGGGGATACTCATCAATATGGAGGAGATGAAGCGTCCCGACTCCCTTTCTTCAACTGGTTGAATACTTGTGATCCTCACTTAAGGTTCACAAATGAATATGCCAGAGAAAGGATCACCTTCTTGGATATCACTATTGATAAAAAGGAACATTTGCTGCACACTCAAACGTACTATAAACCAACATCGAAAAACAACCTGTTGTTGTTCAGTAGCTTCCATCCCCGTCCGTTAAGGGAGAATCTCCCCTACGGACAATACCTTCGCTTAAGGCGCAATTGCAGCAAGCTGAATAATTTTAAAAAACAAGCAGATGACTTGACGGCAAAGTTGGCGGAGCGTGGCTATCCGAAGAAAATACTCCAAAAAAGTCGAAAGAGGGCGCTCAACCAGAACAGAGATGCCCTCCTGGAGACATACCCCAAAAACACCAAAGATGAGGTTCCTCTGACCTGTGTAACCACGTACAACAGTCTGTGTAACGTGGTGAGTCGAAGCATCCAAAGGATTGTGACGAGCAACCAACTGAACTGGGAGAAACCTCTTTTCTTATAAGAGAGCGACTAGTTTAAAAGACTCTAGTCCATACTCGCCCAATGAAGAAACAGAAGAACCAGGATCCCACAGTACTATTCACCTGGAGACTGCCACCAGTGACGGGACATTTTCCATGTGGTGATTGCAGTATTTGCCATTTAACAACCCACACCAAATTCCTGAACTTGGAACCTGGAAAACAATGGGAGCAACGGAGTCATACCAACTGTAATACTAGTAACGTTGTGTACTTGATCATCTGTACCTGCGGTCTGAAGTACATTGGGATGACCACAAGACGTGTCAAGCTCAGGATTTGTGAACATCGAAGTAGCATTCGATGTAAAAGGAGTGCCACCAAGCTGACAAATCATTTCATCGAAAAAAAACATACACCGAACGACATGCGTTGGACCATCGTGGAACAAATATCTGGTGATGAAAAGACTCTTTGAGAAGGAGCAGCGATGGATCCATCGTCTAGCCAGCCATCGCACAGGCCTTAACGATGATGTCGCCTGGGGATCGGTACTACGACGTTGATACAACTTCTTTGTCTACCCATTATAACATACGGGCCTTAGTGGACTTTTTCCTCACATAGCATAGGAACATCTTAGAGTTAAGGGAATCGTAGTACCCCCATGAGAACCCCTACAGTATGAAACATAACGCTGTGGCAGGGATCTTAAACCAACTTACAGATGTATTTTATAAAAGACCTTTCCTGTATGTTTATTTGTTCCCCAAGAGTGTGTTTGGGGAAATACAATGTCTTTGACTTTAGATAAGGCTCCTCTATTAACATCCCCTTTAGAAATGAGCCACGTCTTTCAAGTATTCCCGGCAATAACGAAATTGTCCTTTATGTTACTTGCTATAAGAGTTTAAATGCATCTGCCTTATTCATGGTCTTTGCCAGCTATGTGTACTCTTTCTGGGTGGGCGCAACCCCATACCACCTAATAAACCCTCCACCTCCCACCCTCTCTTCCGTGTAGGGTTCATTGTTTATTATTATTTTTATACACAATGGAAACAAATCTCTCTGTCATACATGACAAACATTTAATTTGCACACGTTACTGCGTGTTACAGTGTTCGAATATTAGGGTAACTTCTAATGACAAATTCCGACTTTATTTCAAGCCGAGTCGGAATAATAACAGTACGTCCCCTTTTAACACCTCGGAACTTTTTGCCGACCCATACGATCACATGATGAAGTCACGTGATAGTAGTAGGAAGTACGAATACCAACATCACCGTCTCCTCGGCGTTCACACCGGGCCGCGGTGGCGTTCGAATAGGTACTCGGCGGGGAGTCGCCTGCTAAAATGTAAGTTACTCAGCGAGAATCTAAGCCCTATTGTTCCACTGCCCTACGATTCTCGCAAAAAGCTTTGAATATTTCAATTCAAGTGATCTGTCCCTTTGGCTAATTTCTTTGCAAAATTTTTTCTGTATAGATATGCGGCGTGAAGATTACCCCACACCGCGCTTGCCCTTGAGGACATACATTGACGCTCCTCCTGTGAGTTTAGACAGAGACCTTTCTGTCTTCTTTTTCGTCTGATCTAGTCCTTACCTATGGAGCCTTTTGTGACTCCATTTTTTGCTAATATCATTTAAAGTGCATGTTTAACTTGTTGTTTTTATTTGATTATTCCCACGCTGTTACTCGTGTTAACAGTTGGATGTTATGTTTAGCTACAGGAATTTGTAGGCAGTACATAATTCACTGATTCACAGAATGCTGAATAGGTTGTAATGACAGCGTATGTTATTCGCGACATTGGGAACCCTGATCAACTACCCCAGTGATTATTTCACCATATGGGTGTTTTTTGTCTGGGTGATGGGATTGAGTTGTATTATTTAATACTGCACCATACCAGCGGGGATTGATTTATTCTAATTAAGGAAACATTTCTCCCCACAGGTACCCGACTCCAGCAAAATTGCTGTAGAGTTCTTGAACGGCTTCAAGCCGTAAGTACAATATACTTCCTTAAAAAAAAAGGAGAATAATTTTTTCTTTTTCTTTTTACACTAACTCCTCACGGCAGGGTGCACCTTAGGGCGTGTACACCACTGGAGGATCACATTATATGGTCCTGATGAAAGCTGAGCGACTTGGGCTCTAAACAAGCAGAAACATGTCGACCAACCTTTGCCACTATGGACTAGGGATCTCTAATAACTGAGACCAACCCTATGGGTCCATTTATATCTGTTTTTAACCAGTGCAATCCGGACTATTAATAAAGTTGAGTCACGTATTTGCACTTTTTAATTAATTCTTTTCCACCCTTTTTGCACTCACCTAGCTTAATTTGGCCGGAATACACCCTCAACACACACAAGAACCAGCTCCGCTGTAATCAGGCGTTGAAGCACACTGGAAAGACATTAGGTCTTTCCAGTGGGAACCCAGTGATGAAGCATGTCACCACTAGGTTGGTGAGTGAGTGTTCTTAAATTACCTTGTCTTGTCCCATCTTTATGTGTTTCCTTTCTCCTCGTATTTCGAGGCTGTTTGTTGTATATATTTTCACTCTTCTGTTGTTTATTGGTAAATAAAACAAGGGGTGTAAGAGTGAATACCCATACCCTTTCTCTCTTGTTGTTTCTTTGATACTCATCAATAGTCATAAGCACTGAATAGAGTAGCAAGCCCAACCCCGCACCCTGTGGACGAATACCAGCATATCAAAACAATTTACAAACATACTACCCAAACAAATTTCTCAGGGATGCCTGACCAAACTGAGCATCTGCTTGAGTATCAGAATCAAGGCAGTAATGGTGTGCGAAAGTATGAACTGAATGCCATATGGCTGCTTTACAAATTTCCTGAATAAGTACATTCCTAGGCATTGCTATCGTAGCAGCTTTGCCTCTTGTGGGAGAGGTGTGGCGCCGCGGCCAGGGCGACTGACGCTGGAATCTGGGGACCACGGTTCGATCCCCGGCTCCGGCGGCAGGTTAGCCCAGCACCATGTGACTCTGGGCAATAGCTCGCTTAATCTTCCCAACGGCCCCCAGCGCCTAGAGACCCTTACGGGTGATTGTGCGCTTTACAAATGTGGACATTACATTACATTCTTGTAGAGTGAGCTCTCTGCTTGCCCGGGAGCTGCTTTTGTGCCAACTGATAAGATAACGTAATACATGACACTATCCATTTAGAAATGGACCTTTTAGAGGCTTGAAAACCAGTATTTACCATACCATAATTCACAAACAGTTGGTCAGACTTTTGTACACTTTGTTTTGTCAAGATAAAATTTTAACACTCGTTTTATATCTAAACAGAGTGCAGAGCCCTCTCAGCCGGAGTGGTAGGATTGGCAAAGAAAGTAGGAAGTGCTATTGACTGGTTGATGTGAAACTTCGAGACCACCTTAGGAAGGAATCTCGGGTCAGTACGTAACACCACTCTATTCGCATGAAAAACAAGATGAGGCTCTGTAGAGCATAAGGCTTGATCAATCAATCACAGAATTTGTAAAGCGCACTACTCACCCGTGAGGGTCTCAAGGCGCTGAGAGGAAAGGGGGTGGGGGGTGGCTGCTGCTACTGCTCGAATAGCCAGGTCTTGAGGAGCTTCCTGAAGTTGAGCAGGTCCTGGGTCTGCCGCAGGTCTTGGTAGCGAGGAAGGAGAAGGATCTGCCTCCGGAGGTGGTATGCTGGATTCGTGGGACGGCGGCGAGGGCGAGGCTGGCGGAGCGGAGCTGGCGGGCGTGCAGTGGTGGAGTCTGTTGTTCAGGTAGGCTGGCCCGGAGTTGTGGAGTGCTTTGTGTGCGTGGGTGAGGAGCTTGAAGGTGATCCTCTTGTTGATGGGGAGCCAGTGAAGGTCTCTGAGGTGGGGGGTGATGTGGCTGCATCGGGAACGTTGAGGATAAGGCGGGCCGAGGTGTTCTGGATGCGTTGTAGTAGGTGTTTGGTCGGGATTCCTGCGTAGAGTGCGTTGCCGTAGTCCAGCCGGATGCTGACGCGGGCTTGGGTCACCGTTCTTCTGGTTTCGATCGGGATCCACTTGTAGAGCCTGCGAAGCATGCGGAGGGTGTTGTAGCAGGAGGAGACGGCGCTGATCTACTTGGACATGGAGAGGGAGGAGTGGAGGATGAATCCCAAGTTGCGTGCGTGGTCCCCGGGCGTCGGTGCTGTTCCTAGTGTTGTCGGCCACCAGGAGTCGTCCCAGGCAGACTGGGTAGGGTCGAGGATGAGGACTTCCATCTTGTCAGAGTTCAGCTTCAGGCGGCTGCTCCTCATCCACTCAGCGACGGCCTACATACCCTCGTGGAGGTTGGTTTTGTGGTATGCGGGTCCTTGGTAAGGGAGAGGATGAGCTGGGTGTCGTCGGAGTAGGAGATGATGTTCAGGTCGTGTTGGCGGGCCACTTGTGCGAGGGGGGCTATGTAGATGTTGAACAGCATCGGGCTGAGGGATGGGCCCTGGGGGACACCGCAGATGAGGTTGGTTGCTTCGGATCGGTAGGCTGTGAGGCAGACACTCTGGGTTCTGCCAGAGAGGAAGGAAGTGGTACAGTCCAGGGCTTTCTCCCGAATTTCGGCTTCTTGGAGGAGTGTTCTTAGTGTGTGGTGGCAGACCGTGTCGAAGGCGGCTGACAGGTCCAGGAGGATGAGGGCTGAGGTTTCGCCGTTGTCTAGTTGGCGTCGGAGGTAGTCTGTGGCGGCAATTAGGGCTGTCTCGGTGCTGTGGTTACGTCTGAATCCGGATTGCAACGGGTCTAGGATGTTGTTGTCCTCGAGGTGGCGGGTCAGCTGTATGTTGGCGATTTTCTCAATGACCTTCGCCGGGAAGGGGAACAGGGAGATGGGGCGGAAGTTCTTTAGGTCCTTGGGGTCTGCCTTGGGCTTCTTGAGGAGGGCGTTGATTTCGGCGTGCTTCCAGCTTTCCGGGAATGTCGCTGAGACGAAGGAGATGTTGATGACCTTTCGTAGTTGGGGTGCGATGGTGGCGTCTGTTTTGTTGAACACGTGGTGTGGGCAGGGGTCTGCTGGCGATCCCGAGTGGATGGAGTTCATGATCTTTCGTGTCTCGTCGTAATTGACGTGGGTGCAGGAGGTCAGCTGGTTGGTGCAGGTGGCGTTCGGGGTGGGGTCTGTCGTGGTCGGGGCTGGCTGTACGTTGGAACTGTCGTGGATGTCGATCTTGCGGTGGAAGAAGGTGGCCAGTGAGTCGCACAGTCCTTGCGAGGGCGGGATGTCGGTGTTGGCGCTAGGGTTGGAGAGTTCCTTCACGATGCTGAAGAGCTCTTTGCAATCGTGTGTGTTGTCCAGGCGGGCTTTAAAGGAGGATCTCTTGGTTGTTCTGATGAGTTGGTGGTGTCTGCGAATGCAGTCTTTGTGGGCAGCGTGGTTGTCTGACGTGCGGTCTTGGAGCCATTTCTTTTCTAGCATCCGGCATGTGTGTTTGGAGATCTGGAGTTCTTCGGTGAACCAGGCGGCTTTCTTGCTGGAGTGGTTGATGCAGGGCTTCTTTAGCGGGGCAAGAGTGTTGGCGCAGTCTTCGATCCACTGTCTGAGGTTTCGGGCGGTGGTGTCTGGGCCGGTGGGGTCGGTTGGAGGGTCCAGGGTGAGGGCGGTGGTCAGTTGGTTCTTGGTGATTTTGCCTCAGCAGCGGCAAGGTAGCTGTTGGGTGTGGTGGTGCGTGGTAGCTTTCTTGAATGTGAAGTGGATGCAGCGGTGGTCGGGTCAGTGGAGTTCGGTGGTGCGGTTGAAGGCGACGTGGGTGCTTGTGGAGAAGATGGGGTCGAGCGTGTGGCCGGCGGCGTGGGTGGGTTCGGTGACGAGTTGTCTGAGGCTGAGGTTGTCGATCAGGGTGGCGGAGTTGGTGTCGTCGTTCTCGAGGTAGTAGTTCAGGTCCCCGAGGAAGATGTAGTCCGTGGAGGCGAGTGCGTGGGTGGTGGCGAGGTCGGCGATGGAGTCGCTGAACAGGGCCCGGGGTGCAGGAGGTCTGTAGATGAGTGTTCCTCAGAGTGGTGTTGGGGTCGGTGTGGATCCGGAAGTGAAGGCGTTCGGCGGAGTTGAGTGAGTCGTCTGCGAGGGTGTGGACCTGGAGTGTGGACTTCTGGACGATGGCTATTCCTCCTCAGATTCCGTTGGCGCAATCCCTGCGGGTGATCTTGTAGCCGTCTGGGATGGCTATGGCGATGTCAGGTGCTGAAGATTCGTTCCACCAGGTCTCGGTCAGGAATGCTACGTCTGGGGCTGTTGTGTCGAGTAGGACCCAAAGCTCGACGGCGTGTTTGTGCGCGGAGCGGGTGTTGAGGAGTATGCAGCGGGGTTGGTTGGGTCCGGTCCTTGAAGGCTTGGTGGTTCTGTCACAGGAGAAGCTGCAGGTGTGGCAGGAGAAGGGTCCGTGGGTGCGTTTCGGGGCAGCCTGGAAGCAGCGGCGGTCCCGGCCGGTGTTGAGAGCGAAGAGGGTGTTGGCGTCGTATCGGAGTCTGGCGTTGTGGGGGCCGTGGGGTCCAGGGGATCTGGCGCTGGGCGCGGTCCAGGCGGGGACGGGCGCAGACAGGCTTGCCTTCGGAGCGCCACCGGCACGCCCGCTGCGCGCGTCCGCTGCTATTCCGCGCGGCATCCTCCATAAAAGGCAAAGTGGGCGGGAGGAGCAGCTGGGAGCGGGGCGGCCAATGGGCGTTGAGGGACGGGACACAGAAGGCAAAAGGGGGCGGGGCTGCAGGGGAGCAGCGGCGGGAAGGGGGTGCGGGGGGTACAGAGAGCAAGGGGCAAGGGGCATTTAAGAGCCAAAAACAGAATACAAAACAAAAAAAGTACAAAACAGTCAACAAACCACAATGCAGGCAGCACAAGAGCACACCAGCGGCAAACTCCCGGCAGCGGCAGGAGCGGGGCAAGAGTCACAGGCGCACAGGGGGAGCCGTGCGGCGGGGGAGCGACCCGACCTGCGAGCAGGGTCAAGGCTTATATCTTGCTTTCCCTGCGAGCAGATGTGATTACCACCAGAAAAGCAGTCTTCGACAAAAGATGCTGAAGGGAAGCTTTGTGGATGGGTTCGAATGGGGGCCCATTAGTTTAGAGAGGACTACATTCAGCTCCCAAGGAGTAAATGAGGCCCTAATGGGAGGATAAACCTTCTTGAGACCCTCCAGGTAATCCTGAACAACTGGCATTTGAAAGAACGAACCTTGAGTGGGAGACTTGCTATATGCTGTTATCGCTACCAGGTGAACTTGTATGAATGAGTATTGTAAACCTGCTTTGGCTAAACACAGTAAGTATGGTAACAGTACCTGTTCCTGACCTCGAATAGGGTCATGACCTGCAGCAGTAAACCACATGTAAAAACTCCTCCACTTAAAAGCGTAGGACTGTCTCGTTGAAGCTCTCCTAGCCTCCTTCAAGATCTGCATGCAGTCCTGAAAAATGCCTAAATGTCCATATTGGATGAACTCAGGAGCCATGCTGCTAATCTCACGGACGGCAGGTTGGGGTGGAACACCTTGCCACCCACCCTGGTCAGCAGATCCGGATGACATGGCAACCTCCTGTGGGCAGGTGAAGTTCCGGGTACCACCACTGGTGAGGCCACTCTGGGGGAGCCAGGATCAGGTCTGTTTTGGACTTGTACAGCTTCCTGATCACCATGCATGGGATTGAGGGGAATCAGTGGAAAAGCGTAGAGTAATGTCTCTGACCAATCTATCCACAGAGCATTCCCCTTTGAACCTGGTTGCAGGTACCTGGCGGCGAAGACGCTGCATTTTGCGTTTTCGTCGTCCGCAAAGAGATAGATGTCTGGTGTTCCCCAGTTGTGGAAGATGTCGTGTACCACTTCTTGTTTTAGCACCCAGTTATGTGCTTCTGCGAAGTGCCTGCTTAGGTTGTCTGCTTGGACGTTGAAGACGCCCGGTAAGTGAATCGCAGAGATTTTCATGTCTCCTGCCAGAAGCCATTTCTAAATCGCCTGTGCTTCCAGCGACAGGGGTCTGGATCTGGTTCCCCCCTGCTTGTTCAGCTAGTACATCGTTGTTGTGTTGTACATCTGAACAAGCAGAGAAGTCGTAGTGACTGAAGGAAGAAACGCTTAGAGAGCTAGATACACCGCTCTGAGTTCCAGCATGTTTATGTGGTATAGTTGCTCTTTCTCTGACCACATCCCTTGAACCTGTAATGATCCCAAATGAGCGCCCCATCCCCGAAGGGACGCATCCGTCACCAGAGTCTGTTGGGGCATTTCCTCTTCAAAAGGAACTTCCACGATGAGATGAACCCGTCGCATCCACCATCGGATGGAGAGTCGGACTGACAAAGGTAGTGTTAACTTGTCTTCCCAACGATTGGAGATTTAGGACCACTGCTGCAGAGGCCTCATGTGAAGCCTGGCGTTTGGAACGAGAAAAATGCACGAGGCCATGGACCCCAGCAGAGAGGAGATTTGCCTGCCCGTGGGCCGAGGTATCTTTAGGAGAGTTTGACACTTGTGGTGAATGGATGACAGTCTCTCCTCCGAAGGATACACTCTTGCATTGACTGAGTCCAGAGTTGCGCCTAGATAGTGTATCCTCTGTGTTGGAATGAGGATGGACTTTTTGAAGTTTACATGCAGACTGAGCCGATGCAACTGGTAAAGCAGTGCGTGAGGGGCTGTCGCAGAAGAGCGGGAGACACACTCGAGTAGCCAGTGGTCTAGGTAAGGGTAGACTAATATGTGCTGTTTCCTCAAGAAAGCAGCTACTACTGCCATGCACTTTGAGAATGTGCGAGGAGCCGACTTCAGTCTGAAAGGCAGGACCGTGAATTGGAAGTGGTTTGATTGGATGCGAAACCGTAGGAACTCCCGATGCTTTGGAGAGATTGGTATGTGGAAATAGGCATCTTGAAGCTCTATGGAACACATCCAGTCCCCTTGATGCAGAAGTGGTATTATTTGATGTAATGCCAGCATTATGAATTTTTCTCTTAGAATGAATTTGTTGAGACGTCTGAGATCTAGTATAGGCCTGAACTCCTTGTTTGGACCTTTCTTTGGAACCAAAAAGTAGTGAGAGTAGATCCCCTGCCAACGTTGATGCCATGGGACCTCCTTGATGACGTTCTTTAGGAGTAGAGCTGACACCTCTACCCTCAAAAGATTTATACGACAGGTGACAGTCCTTTGAGGAGGAATGGAAGGGACTTGAACGTGATGGTATACCCATTCTTTACACTATTCAGCACCCACTTGTCTAGCGTGATTTTTGTCCACTCTTCCAGGTAGAAACGGACACTCCCCCCCCGTAACTCCCCCAACAACGGAGATAGGGGAAGCAAGTACTCACTGCTTTTGTTGCTGCTTGGCAGCTGATGTGGACTGTCTAGAGTTACCACTTCTTGCTCTACCAGGACTACGCTAGGAGATTTTTGACCTTCCTTGATTTTGCTGGGAGGACCATCTGTTGGTTTTGTCGCCGGTCATAAGGGCGGTAACGTCACCTGAAGGCCTTCCTCCTCTCGAGCCCCACAGCTTTCACCGTATCCAGCTCGGTTTTCATTCTAGACATTTCATCATCAGCATGAGAGCCGAAGAGTGATGTTACATTGAAGGGAAGATTAAGAATGCGATGTTGTGCTTCAGGTTTTATTCCCGTCAATCTCGATCCAGGCAGAGTGTCGGGCACAAATCCCATGAGAATAGCCATGGGCAGCTAGATCTGATGCATCAGCCTCTGCACTGCTCACTTGATTGGCCACTAAGCCACCTTAATGCAGAATTTCTAAGAAATCTTGCTTGTCCTCTTGAGAGCTGGTGTAGGGCCAGCCCTCAGAAAGAAAGGGTAATTTTCAGGAGCCTTATATTTCTTGGAGATCCGAGAGTGTGCAGCTCCCACTGATGCGGGATTGAGAAATGTGTAGAGCAGGCTCCAGCAATCCAGGCACTATAGGGAGCTAACGTCTAGAAGACGACTTTTGGTGCAGGGTTTCAAAGATCACTGATGTTTTGGTGGTAGAGACCGGCATTTCAATGGAAATTTATCCGTCCCTCGACAGAGAACCTCACTGAAGGTCAGAATATCGTCAATGGGCGATATCCTACATGGAGAGGAAAAAAAGAGTCTGACAATAGTCAGCCTTGGAATCCGACGACGACGATGAAGATCTAAGGCTACGTCTTCTAGGAGATGGGTGTCGAGATCTAGGTGCCCAACTTCTAGAAGAGCGTGATAACCGCTTTCTTATCAATGGAGGCCTACTTGGAATGGTACGTTCCGGTTGTTCCAAAGAATGTACAGAGTGAATCAAAGATGACCTGGACCTAAAAGGAGAACGTGGTATATTAATCCTGCGGATCTTCCACTCTGTCTCCTAGCCATCTCGGTGAGATATTAGTTGGTGGGGCTGGAGACGGTACTGGTGATTGTTCTGGAGACACTTGGAGAACCTTCGCGAAGTAGCGCTACGCGAAGTGCACTTCGTGAGCTATTTGTAGCACTTCGCGAACTGCGTAGTAGCATGTTCGCACTGTGCAAGATGCCGTTTTCAATGATTGCACAGTGCCAGATGCTTGTCCGCACTGTGCAATCATTGAAAACGGCATCTTGCACAGTGCGAGCTGTACTTTTCTGCCGCTCGAGTAGATTTTTACTCGAGCTGCAGCTTTCTCAACACTGACTGGTAGTTTCTCATCGTGAGCATGCGCGACCACTTGCAATGAGAAACCGGATCTTCCCGCGCAAACAAGGAAAAAGTCTCACGAGGATGTCATTTTGCTTGCTCGCGGTCGCCAACTTGACGTTGAGGACCGCGAGCAAGCAAAAAATAACCGCTGCACTACGCTACGCATGTTTGCACTGTGCTACGTGCAGTTCGCGTAGTGCGAAGTTGCGCAAACTTCACAAACTACACGAGTGTAGCGCTTTGCCCAGGGTTAATATGTATATGCATAATATATATATATATATATATATATATATATATATATATATATATATATATATATATATATATATATATATATATATATATATATATATATATATATATATATATATATCCATCTTTTGTGCAGGTACCCATTTGGAAGCAACAACATACACGGGCTCAGTGTCGAACTTAATTTATTTCACGCACTTGCCAGCAGGCTTTCAAAAGTACGTCTCTTCATGCAATTTCGAGTGCCAAATGCATTTCGAGAGCGAAGGCTCTCTTCCTCAGTGGCAAATTTCATCCAGGTACTGGAGCGCTCCCATAAATGTACGTGACCCCGCCCTCTGAACTTTGTAAAGAACAGCAGCGTTTCTGGTAATGTGCCTTCAAACCCACTTGGGATTTTATTTGCACCAATTTTGCTGATGAGCTCCCCTCCTTACTAAGGACTACTAATCCCAGAAACGCTGCTGTTCTTTACAAAGTTCAGAGGGCGGGGTCACGTACATTTATGGGAGCGCTCCAGCACCTGGATGAAATTTGCCACTGAGGAAGAGAGCCTTCGCTCTCGAAATGCATTTGGCACTCGAAATTGCATGAAGAGACTTACTTTTGAAAGCCTGCTGGCAAGTGCGTGAAATAAATTAAGTTCGACACTGAGCCCGTGTATGTTGTTGCTTCCAAATGGGTACCTGCACAAAAGATGGATATATATATATATATATATATATATATATATATATATATATATATATATATATATATATATATATATATATATATATATTCACTGAAAAAACCATAGGTTTCAGGCCTTGTATAGTTAGGAATTAGCATTTAAAAAAACCTTTAAAATTCACTCAAAAAACTATAAGTTTTAGGGGTGTTCTAGTTAGCTGGACATTTCACTCATACAAAACCATTGAAACTGCTCCTATAATAATCCACATTTGTAAAGCGCACAATCACCCGTAAGGGTCTCTAGGCGCTGGGGGCCGTCAGGAAGAGTAAGCAAGCTATTGCCCAGAGTCACATGGTGCTGGGCTAACCTGCCGCCGGAGCCGGGGATCGAACCCTAATCCCCAGATTCCAGCGTCAGTCGCCCTGGCCGCGGCGACACACCTGTACTAACTATATTTCGCGCACCCACAATGCACTGCTGATGATGTCACATATTACATAATTCATGACATGGTCAGTGACATCACTGATGACATCTCAAATGACATCACTGATGACATCACTGATGACATCATCCACGTGACAATCACATACACCTTTTCATACACTAGTAAATCTTTCATCACTCTTTGTAAAATACAGAGTATCATATTTGAATCCATTGTTACAGCAATACAAGTATCTAAAAACCCACTCAGTGATTCATAGATGTATACACACATCTAAATCACTTACCTGTAGATTCACTCATACATGCTGTCAATGAACAATAGAACACTATCAAAAATACTTATACACCTAAATCGACATTACACACCAGCACACATCCTATTCACATATGAAGTCATCCTACTCACTTATGCAAACAATGGATCATACACATAGTTACTTAGCTACACACTTCTACAAACACAACTTCATCTATTCATTTAGAAAGTAAGTCATACTTAGTGAATTATAAAATCATTACTACAAGTATAAAGTTATCCATACAGTCACTCACACAATCATTGAGTCTTATGTATACTTATTAATATACAACAACTGACACATACACTGCCTTTTATTTTTCTAGTTTGTTGGACATGTACCATTGAGAAATATATTTGCTCATCACCACACCCATAAAGATATTCACTCACCCAAACAACTGTTAGAACATGTAGTTTTAACTTCATATATCTAGTCAGACCCCCCAGGATATAGCGGCATGGATTAGCAAATTTAGCGGCACAAAAATGGAAATTTAGCGGCACAATTATGGAAATTTAGCGGCAATTTTGCGGCATTTTATGTGGCCATTTTTCCTACAACAAACACAGATATCTTAGTTTTTTTTTAGTTATTTAACAACATGAAGCTATGTATATTTGGTTTATTTACAATGTAGACACTTGTTTCCCTCGAGCGTGTGCTTCACAATTATGGGCTGCTGCAGTTTCACAGCAAATTTACAACTAGGAAGGAATATTTCTTTCCTGTCCATATTTTATTGTATCTTGCTCCCCGTCCCATCCTTCCCCTGTTGTTGCAACAACACCTCCTCACTGTACAGGAGTTTTTTCCAGCTAGTACTGCAGCCACTACGTCTGGTGCACTACGTGATTTTAACATGGCAGCTCCCAGTCTACCAACACATGAGTTGGTGAGCGCCCAATGCCTCTATACAATCTATTCCAATATGACGACAGCGGTTTTCCGAGTCAGATTGTTGTAGCACTCACCATGCATCTTCTCTTCGCTCCCCTCCCTCAAACACAGGCTCTTGTCACTACCTTTGGTAGATTTACCAAAGTGCCGTTATTCAAATTTGAGGCAAGTGTCTTAATTTTCATGCTTCAAATGTATTTCTTAGCAGTTCTACATCAATCTATCACTGAGGCTGCAGCTACCAACCTACTGCAGGAAAACCTGGGGCTAGAATTGGCAAGGTGAGAGTTTATTACCCGGTTTATGCAGGTAAACTCATGTCAGGTCAGTTTGTGTCTTGCAATAGAGTTCCTTAAGAAATGAAATACATTGAATGGTGAACTCGGTCCTTTGGTTTGTTGCACCTCTTTCCCATTGAATGTATAAATATGATATTGAGTATTGTGAACCACTAGTAACTCGATTGCTCTTGACGTTCACTCACACATTTGTCTAAACCATACCTAGGCATCCTACTGGCCCCCACACCAGTGAAGACACTTTCAGCCAAATAAGGCCCCTTCTCGCCCAGACCAACACAACGCTCTCTGCATGGAACCGCTCAGGGCTGTCATGGTCCGGTCGTATTGCGGCTGTCAAAATGACAATACTCCTGCGCATTCTTTTTATATTTCAGACCCTACCATTAACCCCATTGCCAGCGATCCTCTTAACCTACAACTCATCATTAACTGGTTCATCTGGAAAGGCAAGAATCTGCGTCTTCACCAACAACAACTTATCCGACCCAAATCGGAGGAAGGGGGCTTCCCCTGATACCACGGTATTTCCAGGCTAAACAGTTATGCTTTATTATGGAGATGTACAAAAGAAGAGTGCTACATTGCTGCCTGCAGCTGCCATTGCTTTAGATGTTAATTTTAGAATCTTGCGCTGCTGTTGATTATGCTGTAAGCAGCATGTTTCAATGTCTCTTAAGAAGCACCCATTTGAACAATGTTATCAATTGCTTGCTACGTGCTTCTTTAGTTGTTTGGTGTTTATAGCCGTTTGCATGTATGTGTGTGTTGTTTTTCAGTTGCCAATAGTGACCAAGCATTTCAGGCCCGAGAATATAATTAGAAATTCGTCGGGTGTGGTTCTGTTTTTTTTTTGTTTTTGTTTTAGTTCCGCCAATTAAATGTTTTAAACCTTGCAGGTGGGTTTTCATGTCAGTTTGCCTCGAAGGCCGTGTGGCAAAGCCCTTGTTGTTTTCTCTTTGTTGTAGTGACATCCGCCGATGTATTCTACCTGCTGCATCTATTGCTATCAGTCACCCACATATTTTTCTGTTTTTTAAAGGCAAACCACTATGCTAATTATATCTCGTTGATCTTTCCAGTACATTTAGACAACGACCCCTGCCTACAGTGATGAAACATAAAGAAAGGGGTTGCTATTTTGTAAAGAAACATAAATCCTGATTTGCTTAAAAAAAGATTAGCAGGTCACTAGAGGGCAGCAGAGCAGCACGGAGCACCAATTCCAATCTTTCGCAACTGAGAATGAATCCAAATTTGCAGATTAAACGAATAAAGTTTCCCTTAACTTTCCAAGGACGTTGTCAATTCGTGTCTCCAGCTTGTTGGATGCAAAAATGGATTGGATGAATATGGAGGGGTGGCATTCTCCAAATTTCGCGGCCAGTTTTGTAAAAATCGCGGCATTTTTACAAAACTGCCGATTTCGCGATTTGTTTGCAAATCGCGAAATCCTGGAGGGTCTGTCTAGTGAATCAACTATTCACACATCTTTGGGCAGTTACACCCCCCCCCACCGAACCACACACACATTCACTCTCCCATACAAATACTCAGTTAACTAATCAATAACTAATACAGACTTTCACATAGCTAGTAACCAACTGGAGAACCAGTTTACACAACAACTGACAAAGTGATACAGATATTCAAACAGTTTAGTCACTATCCACTATATTTAGTGAGACACTATAAATTGGTCAAGTAAACAGTCAATTACACTGCTACTAAATCCTCCATCCAAATATTTATTTTTATATATCCACTCATTCTTCAATGCAAATTGCTATATATATATAATGCATATTTAAATAACGAAGCAAACCACATTCACTGGATGATGTCACTGACCATGTCATGAATGATGTAATATGCGACATCAGCAGTGGATTGCGGTTGCGCGAAATAGTTAGTACAACTAACTATATAGGAGCAATTTCAATGGTTTTGTATGAGTAAAATGTCCAGCTAACTATAACACCCCTAAAACTTATAGTTTTTTGAGTGAATTTTAAAGGTTTTTTAAATGCCAATTCCTAACTATATAAGGCCTGAAACCTATGGTTTTTTCAGTGAATATATATATCCGGTAAACATCCCTCCAAAAAGAAAAGATCAGAGGCCAACAGGGGGAAACAGTACAGGAATCCTTTATTTCAGACCTCTCAGCAGCGGCAGATGCATTTCGGCACACTTGCCTTCTTCAGTGCCTTGTGCTGTTAGGAAACACCCCCATAGTACTTGTCCTGTGTAAAATACCCGCTGGTCACTGTGTCCCCTCCCCCTGATGACATCATCAAACCAATAGGAGTTCGTCTTAAGTTCACTGAACTCCAAATCCCAGCAGGCACTGTCCCGGCGCTGCAAGGCAGGTGGCGTGGGGGAGTAGGGAAAACTGTAGGTAAGGGCCAGCTCCAGGTGAGTTGGGTTTTTCGAAGAATGCTGAAACGACGGGAGCCTCCCTGTGTCCCCCATAAACGCAGCAGCCAGTCCCTCCAGGTGCAGTCGAGTGTAAGGGCAGTCAAATCCGAGAAAATATATATAGGTATTTATGTATATATATATATATATATACACTGAGAAAGGCCGCCAGGCCGAAATGCGTTGGTGTGATAGACTTAGGATATGTGCCAATAAAATAAGATTCACGGAGTTAGAGTGCAGCACATTTTGTATATGTGTGTGTGTGTATATATATATATATATATATATATATATATATATATATATATATATATATATATATATATATATATATATATATAATATATAACGCTCAAACACTCCTCCGCTTTCGGAAAAAGAAGAGCAGCACTCCGGGGAGTTACTTAAACAACGTGCAGTTTATTCCAGCACAACAAACGTTTCGGCAAAAAGCCTTAGTCGGTGTCACAACCAGTTTCCCAGCATACACATTTAAATAAGGTCATGTGGTGATTCGTAAACAACAAGGGACTCGCCCTTCCAGCATTACAATGAACGCCATCTTAGAATGGTTTCCTACGTTCGAAACCGCTACAGAATTGATCCATGGATTGGATAAATCATTGTTAGCAAGGGGCAAAAATCAACAATCTATTCTAATTATAGAACAAATAATAAAGCCGTGGATCGGCGAGGGTCCCTTGAATGAAGAGAATAAACAAATATCATGACAACATACATTACCATGCTAGGAAACATATATATATATATATATACGTGCATATATGGGTTCAGCGTACTTCATATAACGACAGTTTATAATTATTAATAATTATTGCGATGGCAACATCATAAACACTCAGTTAATCATGATTGAATAGTGAAAAGAAATAAATCAACAGCACAGCAAACAGCTAAACGTCCGTCCAGCAGGAAACATTTACGACATACTATATACAAAAACTAATCACCACTATACAGATGATGGTATAGTCATGTCCATGAAATCCATCATATCATGAAATGAGATCGTGTAGAGGATCATAAAAGCCAAGTATAAATATATACATGTTCTAATAAGACACAGAAGATGAGAATATCGGATTCGGGATATGAAATATATACAACAATGATTCAAAGATGATTGTGCTGTACAAAAGGAGTTCAGTGATCCCCATGGGAGCAAGATATGGCTGATAAATCTATACATTATATACACTATATTCCTATATGCGTTCACATTACTTTCAAGTGTTCTAGAAATAACGACATAGATAAATATCCTGATCTAATGGAATATCAAAACACTAATATCTTCACGTTCTCATTACTTCCCTTCATTTACCCAAGTGCACCACCATATCTTCTCCGCTGTTCATACCCTTGGGGAACTTGGTGGACAGATCGATTATATATCTAGATTCCAGGCGTCTAAGCCTTCTCAGTCTGTCCCCGCCCCGTGGATTGTATGGAACATAATCTAACCCAAAGTAGCGTAATTTTGTTCTATCCCTTTTGGGATGTTCGGCAAAATGCCTAGCTACTGGGTACGCGGGGTCCACTTTGTCGATAGCCCTTTGATGTTCTAGCACTCTCAGTTTAAGTTGGTTGATGGTACTCCCAATATATCTGAGACCGCATGGGCATATCAGACAGTACACAGCATAGGTGGTACTACAGGTAATGAATTTTTGGATCTTTCTAGTCCTACCAGCATCAGGAATGTCATATTGCAGGACCCTACGGCTGTTGCTGCACGCCTTACATTTCCCGCATGGGAAAAAAACACTCATTGTTTTCAAGGTGTTGGTATTAGTCTGAGTGGGTAGGGGTTCAAGATGACTACGTACTAGCACATTGCCCAAAGACCTAGCTTTACTGAAGGTCACTAATGGGTGAGGTGGCAAATCTTCTCTAAGTACGTCATCTGTGAGCAAAATGTGCCAGTTCTTACGCATGAGGCTCCTAAGTCTCTCGGCACCTGCAGAGTAGGGAGTAATCATTCTAAAGACATGCCTAGTATTCCTATCCGACCCCCCCGCTTTCTCAACTAGTAAGTCCTTTCTCAGGATCATTCTCACTTTTTTTCAGAGTATTAGATAAAAGTGGCTCATCATAGCCTCTGAGTCGGAAGCGGGATAGGCATTCCGAGGCAGCCGCCTCGAAATCCTTGTCTTGGGTACTGTTTCTTCTTATTCTTAACAGTTCCCCATACGGGATACTCTTGATGAGTTTAGGTGGATGGGCACTCTTGGCAAATAGAATAGAATTTCCTGCCGTCTCTTTGCGATATAGAGACGTTTGGATATGACCATCCTCAATGTACACCCGTAGGTCCAAATAGTTGGCTGCCACCCCGCTAATGGTACCAGACAGGTGTACATTATAGATGTTATCATTGAGGGTGTCAATGTATTTCCTGGCCATATCCTCAGTCCCCTGCCACACGATGAACAAGTCATCTATGTAGCGGTACCAATATACCAATATACCACTTTCCCGCTTTCACCACCTTCTTGGTAGCTTCTGGGCACCCGCTCCTCCCACCAGCCAACGAACAGGTTCGCATAGCTGGGGGCGAAGCAGGTGCCCATAGCTGTCCCAGAGGTCTGTCGATACAGACAATCCTCAAACAAAAATATATTGTTCGTTAAACAGAATTGCACAAATTCCATTAGCATTATGTTGTGTTGTGCAAACCGAATTGGACGTTTGTTAAGATAGTGTTCAACAGCAGATAGTCCATGTGGATGCTCAATGATGGTATATAGACTGGTACACTTGCCTTCTTCAGTGCCTTGTGCTGTTAGGAAACACCCCCATAGTACTTGTCCTGTGTAAAATACCCGCTGGTCACTGTGTCCCCTCCCCCTGATGACATCATCACACCAATAGGAGTTCGTCTTAAGTTCACTGAACTCCAGATCCCAGCAGGCACTGTCCCGGCGCTGCAAGGCAGGTGGCGTGGGGGAGTAGGGAAAACTGTAGGTAAGGGCCAGCTCCAGGTGAGTTGGGTTTTTCGAAGAATGCTGAAACGACGGGAGCCTCCCCGTGTCCCCCATAAACGCAGCAGCCAGTCCCTCCAGGTGCAGTCGAGTGTAAGGGCAGTCAAATCCGAGAAAATATATATATATATATATATATATATATATATATATATATATATATATATATATATATATATATATATATATATATATATATGACTGCTCCACTCACTCCAAATTATCCCAGCCGGGATTGAAGACAAAGTAAGGCACTCACGGGGTCCAAAATCTCAGCAACAGTGTTTATTAAACAGACGCGTTTCGGGAGAACGCTCCCTTCGTCAGTGTTTCACAAAAAACGCGCGCAGTGGCAGCATGTTATAACCTTTCAGTTCATTTCCGGTTTAGCGGGCATAGACATAAACATAGGACAGACTACAAGTCTAGTCATACGCGCCATCTTATAGTGTCTAATGCCACCTTTTGCAACAAATGGGTGTGTGGTTACATTCAACCTTCTACCTTTTCACCTGAATACGAGTTGTTATTCATTATGTTCATGTTTATGGCCTTGAGGTTTACCGGTGATTCACGTGAAACGCAAACATTTTAAAACGCCAAAATGCGTATTCAATAACCCTCTGTATGATGGGGTTAACTACATATCGCCGTGTATCGGCTGTGGCAGACTTCGTACTGCCCTTAAATTACAAGCACCTAATTAGTGCATGGCGGCTACAGACCAACTGTTTTTTGTGAAACACTGACGAAGGGAGCGTTCTCCCGAAACGCGTCTGTTTAATAAACACTGTTGCTGAGATTTTGGACCCCGTGAGTGCCTTACTTTGTCTTCAATCCCGGCTGGGATAATTTGGAGTGAGTGGAGCAGTCATTTTTTATCGCGGTGCACCACCGCGAAAAACGGCACCCGCTGCAGGAGTGACTCGTAAATGGTGTAACAGGAGCGTGATATAAATTGTACGAGTGCACCGTCGCCGAGGGGAGGAGAGGACCTGAGATAAGATCGGCCATCCCTACCCGATGACACTCTGAACTGAGACTGGACGATACTGAACGGAGGGAGCAGAGAAACCGCGAGGAAACAGCGGTAAGCCAACCTTCCTGATTTATTCAGCTTAAAAGAGTCCAGGGGACACAGTCAGTGTGGGACAGACGACGCAGCGAGGGGTTCTGGATAAATCTCAGCGGAGCAGCACAGTGATATTTCCGGGATCGGTTTATCACGTGGACATTAAATCATGTTTAACATGTCGGAACGCAAAGGAGCGGCAGTTGATATATTTAAGAACAAGAATCCTGACATTTCAAAACCTCCGAGTAAAAAGATCACGGAGACTACCAATGCTCTGACTATACAGTACAGGAAATTAGAAAAACTTTACGAGAGAGAGCTGCGCAAGTGGTGGGAGGGAACATAATTGCAGGGATACATAGAGGTTCAAAGGGTACCAAGGGGACTGCGTATTTTCACTGTCCCTGCCTATGAGAACCCGGATCCCCTCCTACTAGAGACTTGGGCTTCACATATTGCATCCTCATGTAAAGGTATGCTTGAAATCTTGGTGCAATTCGCTTGGAGCGACCGAGAGAAGGTTGTAAAGGAGATCGAAGAGTTGGAAGAAGAACTTTCCAAGAACTCAGATAAAACGGAACAAGAGCGACTACGGGCTGCCATGAAAATAAGATTGGGAAAATACGAGACTAAGATCAAAATGAGGAAACAGGAGAAATTTGACCGGGACGAACGCGATTACATGATGGGAAGGGTTCTCACCTTCTCCAAAAAGTATGATCAACCGCGCAAAGACCTGGCAAAGAAGAAACAATCACCAGTTACATCTACTGAGGGAAGAGTGGAAACCTCTGACTCGGACCTCACTGCCAGTGAGGCATCAGGCGATGAAGCGGCAGGCACCTCTACTATGACATCGGAGACTCCTTTTCAACGGGAGTTTGGAGTAATAAGAGAGAGCTGGCTGAGGGGTGGCAAAAACAAACCCCCGGAAGACACAGACAAACCAGACGAGGTGGATGGAAAGGGAAGAGGCAGAGGAAAAACCAACCCGACTATGAGAGTAACAAGAAGTCAACGCAGAGGGAGATGGTAACAGAAACCAACCATCTCACCATTGTGAACCTGTCCGAACGGGTATTGACACCAGCTGAAGAGTCTGTTCTAAAACTGGGGCTGACATTCTGTCCCAATGCTAATTTTGAATATACACAGACCAGAATAGACCTCTATAAATTCGTTCGGAAGGTTAAACTTCACAAATTCTTCAAAGTAAAACCTACGGCCCAAGAAACTAAACATCTGAGACTTAATAAGAAAAACACAGATCTCCTTACGGTAAATGATTTGACCGCGTGTGAAATGCTGCAAAACCCCCGTGCAGAGGGGAGTACAGAAGTTAATGAAACAACACACACATTAACACAAAGATTGTCAAATGTAGATGTTGAGCAAGAAGTGCCAAAAAGTGGACTGAAACAACTCTCGAAATTTGTGCCTCAGACGGCTGTAGATGCGATCGACATCTTCTCAGATAGTCGTCAAGGATTTGATGAAATTGAGAACTAAGCAGATCCATCGACCCAAATCCTTTAACATTTCAAAGGAACAGAGGCTGGCAATAACTGCCCTATCCAAGGACCAAACCATTGTATGTAAACCCTCGGATAAGGGAGGCAACATCGTCATTATGACAAAGGAACAGTACATATTGGAAGCAATGCGGCAACTGCAGGATGGGAACTGTTATGCCAAAATAACGAGAAAGGAATATGCTGAAAGCATAGAAAAGTTACATGTGATCTTGAAGAACTGGCATGGAAAACAAATGATTGATTTGGAGGAATATTTGTTTTTAAAAACCATACATCCGATCCTACCAACGTTTTACCACCTTCCCAAGGTCCACAAATGCATGAGCAACCCGCCGGGCAGACCCATCATTTCGTCCATCGGTGGCCTAACCGAAAATCTGTCCAAATACCTTGACCACTACCTGTTTGAATTTGTGATTTCACTTAAGTCATACATAAGAGACACGTCTGACTTTATTGAGAAAATTGAAAAAATCGAGTGGTGTCCCACCTACACACTCGTGACCCTAGATATCACGAGCCTTTATACGGTCATCGAACATGAGAAAGGCCTGTCTGCTGTAAAATACTTTTTGGATAAGAAACCTTTAAAATTCGCAATGCACAACAAAATGTTGTTGGACCGTATCCAATTCTGTTTGTATTTTAACATCTTTACATTTCAGGATCAGATATATAAACAACTATCTGGTACAGCGATGGGATCCTGCTTCGCCCCAAGCTACGCGAACTTGTTCGTGGGCTGGTGGGAGGAGCAGGTAGCCTGGGCCCCACACCATGAGATATCAAACAGGAGGGTCATTGCTTGGTACAGGTATATCGACGACCTGTTCCTTATTTGGGACGGGTCTATAGAAGAGGCCAAACAGTTTGTCCAATCACTCAACAACAATGAGTGCAATTTGAGATTCTCAGGGGAGATTAACAAGGAGCAGGTCAGCTATCTAGATTTACTAGTTACCATAAGGGATAACAAAATCTGCACCTCCTTGTACCGCAAGCCAACAGCGGGAAATAGCGTTTTACACGCCACGAGTAGTCATCCTAAGAAGTTAGTAAAGAGTATCCCTTACGGGGAACTACTCAGATTGAGACGCAACTGTACTCTAGATAGTGACTTTGATGAGTCTGCTCGAGAGAGCATTAAGAGATTCTCTGAAAGAGGATATAATCTTAACCTCTTAAACAGTGCATTAGAACGTGTCAGAAGACTCTCTAGATGCTCTCTTTTCGAACTTAAGACCAAACCCAAATCAAATGCGGAAAATCAATTTCGAATGATCACCCCCTACTCAGCGAACTCTTGGCAATTGAGAGCAATTATGCAAAAACACTGGCATATTTTAAAAACCGATCAGATCGTTGGACCAGATCTGCCAGCTGCTCCTCTGATTACTTTTGGTAAGGCCAGGAGTATACGAGATCATTTGGTCCACAGTCATCTCAGTATCACTAAAAAGAGTCCTGGGACCCTTAATGAAACCAAAGGCTTCTTCCCGTGTGGCAAGTGCAAGGCCTGCGCCTTCAGCAGGCGTACATTGTCATACGAGGTAAGAGGTGTCAAAGGGGGAAAGAGGATACAAAAGTTCATGTCCTGCCATACTGATCATGCAGTTTACTGCTTGATGTGTCCATGCCAACTCAGATACGTCGGCAGCACAATCAATCCGGTTAAACTGCGAGTACTCGAGCACATGCGAGCGATCGCGAATAAGGATTTCTCTTATCCAGTCGCGCATCACTTCGCCATAAAGCATAACAGCAATAGGGATCTGCTAAGGTTCTTCTGTGTGGATTATGTAGTGGATAATCCAAGAGGAGGCAATAGGCTACAGATGCTCAGAAGGTTGGAATCCCGCTATATATTAGACATGGAAACGAAGGCCCCTGGGGGGCTGAATATGGGGGAGGAATTGTCAACACATCTGGGCTAGAAATTATTATTTTTTGCTGTGAAATGCTCTGGAGTAATATGTCAGCAGAGTAAGCTAACATATTTTTTGGATCACATTGATGTATGGACTGAACTGTTGATTTGCTGAATTTTCATTGATTTTTTGAATTGTCATTTGATGACTGAGATATATTTGATAAATATTTGGGTCCTGTACTAATAACTGAAGCTTTGGTTCCATTGAAAGTATATTTTGTTTGGGTGTGATGTAGTAACCAGCCTTTGAATTTATATTGTGGAGTTATGGCCATGAGGCATACTGAGGTATGGAGCAGCCGATAGGCTGCGATGCCGATCCACGGCGAGATTTTGGCAGGCAGACCAGTTGGTCTGTAGCCGCCATGCACTAATTAGGTGCTTGTAATTTAAGGGCAGTACGAAGTCTGCCACAGCCGATACACGGCGATATGTAGTTAACCCCATCATACAGAGGGTTATTGAATACGCATTTTGGCGTTTTAAAATGTTCGCGTTTCACGTGAATCACCGGTAAACCTCAAGGCCATAAACATGAACATAATGAATAACAACTCGTATTCAGGTGAAAAGGTAGAAGGTTGAATGTAACCACACACCCATTTGTTGCAAAAGGTGGCATTAGACACTATAAGATGGCGCGTATGACTAGACTTGTAGTCTGTCCTATGTTTATGTCTATGCCCGCTAAACCGGAAATGAACTGAAAGGTTATAACATGCTGCCACTGCGCGCGTTTTTTGTGAAACACTGACGAAGGGAGCGTTCTCCCGAAACGCGTCTGTTTAATAAACACTGTTGCTGAGATTTTGGACCCCGTGAGTGCCTTACTTTGTCTTCAATCCCGGCTGGGATAATTTGGAGTGAGTGGAGCAGTCATTTTTTATCGCGGTGCACCACCGCGAAAAACGGCACCCGCTGCAGGAGTGACTCGTAAATGGTGTAACAGGAGCGTGATATATATATATATATATATATATACACACACACACACAGTGAGAAAGGCCGCCAGGCCGAAATGCGTTGGTGTGATAGACTTAGGATATGTGCCAATAAAATAAGATTCACGGAGTTAGAGTGCAGCACATTTTGTATATGTGTGTGTATATATATATATATATATATATATATATATATATATATATATATATATATATGTTTGCCACAATGTGATCCAGCAGAATTAGAGTGCGCTCATCAGTGTGTGCTCAGCCCAGGGGTTGGATCCAGACACAACATTCAAGTTTCCTCACGAATTTATATAGATCAATTTTCGTTTGCGTGTAATCAAAGTGTGATTCGGGGTAAAATGATAGTCCTTTATTTAATAATATCTTTTCTTGTTCTGTTATCTGATAGTTTGAGAGGTTCACGATCAGGTTAGTTATTTCAATAGTACCAGCTGACAAGTTCAAATTGCTAGGGTACTATACCCAACACTGGAACTAACAGTAATTGGGAACTAATCCAAGAATGACCCTTAATTCACAATACTGCCCATGTGAATTAACATGTAGTTAAATGTACTAATGACACGACAAATGTTTAATCACGCCTGTCTTTCTTTTTCTCTTTGATTTAAAAAAACGTAACTTTGTTCCAAACTACGTATCCCATAATGCCACCTAAGGCTAGTATGGGCTAGTATTTAAATGGAAATCGTTGAAGGACTAACTGACCGTGACCAAAGACTTCTGTGGCTGAAACGCGTTGGTGGGGTGAAGCGCTGATTAAAAGGCTTCAATAAAAATCCAGTTGTGCCGCCTCATTTGTGATAAAATATATATATATATATATATATATATACATATATATACATACATACATTACCATTACACACACACACACACATATATACATATATACATATATATATATATATATATATATATATATATATATATATATATATACACACACACACACATATATGTCGATATATGCATATTATTGGCAATTGCTCCAGGGTCCCGCACGTGGGCGGGACTATTCAGCGCTTAGGACTATTGATGAGTCCCCTGGAAGAGAACAAATTGAAAAAAATCTAATCAGTAGAACCGGAGACATGCAGATTTTAAGATTTCACTGAAAGTATGCTAAAAAGCACAAAGCGCCAACTGTGCATATATAGCCACGCAGGACCAGCACAAACTAACAAGTTCAGGCTGACCGAGATTGAGTGCGAGCAGACTACAGGGACCCCGTTAGGCCCGCTGAACAGAGTACCTGGTTTGTGGAGCATTGGTAGGACCTGCTAAGATGAGTCACGCAGCCTAAGTAATGCGTCGGTTACGAGTTGCAATGAGGTTGCGATGTGAGGTCCTGCGTCTACATTGAGGATCCCGTTAATGAGGGCTTGCGATGCGAAGTCTGGCATAGACGGTGTGCCTTGCAGTCAGGGAAATGTATCCGTTCCGAGGCTGCGATGCTGAGTCAATAATCCTCAAGGCTGCCGGTCAACAAGGGATGCGAGGGCCTGTGCTTAGTGTATGTTGCGCAGCGGCGGTTCCAATAGGGCGACAGGCTGCAATGCTGGTTCTTGCGGCAGTACCAACCCAGGCATCAGGGGTGATTGCTCGGGGTTGTACCACGCAGAAGAAATGCACCCGTTCTGCTGGATCCAATGAGGCTGGCAGAGCACTTTAAGCACACTTGGAAAGGTCCAGGCCTGATGTGGCATCACTTTACTGGGTAGCCTCACTGATGGCAGAGTCCAGGTGCTAGGGTCAAGTTTGTTACAACCTTCTGTCCTGAGGCTCAAGTCAGGAGGCCAGCCAACTATCATCCGAGCCCAACACCAGGTGGCGATCGTTAGGGTGTATTTGACAAAATGGTTCTTCTATGGCGAATGCTTGCATTTCACGAACTCTTCTGAGAGAGGTGATGGCAACAAGGAAGGCAGTTTTCCGTGTTAGGAATTGCAGTTCACACTTGTGTAAAGGCTCAAAAGGGGGACCCATAAGTCTTGTAAGGACCACATTTAGGTTCCATACTGGTGCAGGTGGTAACCTAGGAGGGATTATTCGTTTTAATCCTTCCATAAATGCTTTTATTGCAGGTACTCTAAAGAGAGATAGATGCAGTCTATTTTGTAAATAGGCTGCAATTGCTGCTAGATGCAGGCGTATGGAAGAATAAGCCAAGTTGGACCTTTGTAGGTGTAGAAGGTAGCAAATAATATCTTGGCGACGAGTGGAGCCTCGTCCTCTGAGATATCTTCGAGTGGGTTGTCTTCCTCGGAGACGTCTTCTTCGACGATCTCCTCCTCAAAGATGGCCTCCGGTGCTGGCGCTGATCTCCTCATCTCGTGTCGACGGGCCCTCCGATCCCAAATGGTCTTCTTCGATCGGAAGGAGGCACAGGCTGTGCAGGTCGACTCGTCGTGTTCTGGCGAGAGACAGAGGTTGCAAACCTCGTGATGGTCGCTATGAGGGAATTTTGCTCGACATACCGGGCATCTCTTGAATAAAGTTCTGTCCATGAGGCGTAGGCCGTACGGCGCCGATAGGTCCAACGGCCCGCGTCGACGCACCGGGATGTAGCTGGTGATGTCAAAGTTTATTCGATGTCAAAGTGTTTTTCACGCTAAAATGCTGAAAAGAGTGTTTTCTAGCCGGTGGCGGAAAAAAACAATCTGAGGATGGAGTCGATGACCATGCGAAGTATTGTCCAAGGGAGGAGTCACCTATCTCGTGACTACAAAGACTTCTTTCAAGAAGACAACAACCTGCAATCATCCGAGCCCAACACCAGGTGGCGATCGATTATATTCCGCCATCTTGTGGTTGGAGTCAGAAAGTGCTTTGTATTTTTATTTTTCTCTGGGGGAGGTTGCGAAACCTGATCCCTCTGGTTAGGCTACAACCTCCATCGTGTGTGTGCAGGCTCTCAGATGATTTTTCCCCTTCTGCCTTGCAATTTTGTCTTATTGCTTAATAAGTCTACTATATATATTGCCTAAGGGGCTGAGAGTGCAGGGACACTTGTCGATTTTCAAAAGGTGATTTTTTAATAAATATTATATAAATTGACATGTACACACCTGTTTTTTTTTTTTGCATGCATGCGTCTACCTACGTATGCAAACATCTATATAGATATATCCTTGTATTACCACCTACTTCTCCAGCCTCATCTTTCTGGCGGAGGTGGGAGGGTTCGCTAGTGAATCCAATAAGATCTTCAAGCTGAAAAAACTACACCGACAGGTAAGAAACTATTTGTTTTGCAGCGTGAATCTTTCTGGATTCACTATGCTGTGCATAGACTTTGTAGCGGTTTAGTTACGTTTGCGGCGGCTGGGTGGAAGATGAGCGTTGGTTGTTGAATATATGTTGAAGCACCTTCTGTTCGACTTGTGCTTCCTTGTTCATTTGTATATCCACATAGTAGTGCTTCGTGAACGTGTGCACTGAAGCCCATGTTGCCGCCAGGCATATGTCTTGAAAGGGTGTGTTAGCCAGGAAGGCTATTGTTGCACCCTTCTCCCTGGTAGAGTGGGCCCGTGCCCCTCCTGCTAGTTATTGGCCTACCTGTTCACCTAGTAGGTATCCATACGGCTTTCCTTTGGGTAAAAGTACCCATATACGTACTACTTTGCGTATTAATCTGTATTTGTTTTAATTCAGCCCTTGGTTTAACACTTCACACTGAAGTACAAACTGAAGTGCATGCCAGATATTTGAGCAAATGCTATTTAAACAACAGTACACTGCTTCCTTCTAGGCCTGTGTAGGAACAGGAAAATTGAAAAGAAGTGTACCAACAAGGGCCCATGCTGGAATGACATTTAGCAATTGCCGTCCAACAGTGATGCTCAAACAATTTCCAGAGTGGGGATGCTGTCATTAATGTTATATCACTAAAGTCATCGGGATTGTGAAAAATCCATGAGTCACACAAAGAACAAGTGTAGCAACTATTTTTAGCAGGAAAGTGGTACGGGTGTAGTATGTAGATGGCAAACTTAGGAGCACTGTTACAAATCTATTACTAAAGCACAGTGTTGTAGCTCACTGTCATTTACAGACAACACATTTTCCTAGTGAAATGACCAGTAAATGTGTACAGACATTTGGTGTTTCTGATCAACTATGTAGCGCACAAACAATGTGTGGAAATCGTATTGCGGTCAATATTTCATCAAGTGTGTTAATTTGTTTTGTTTATATTAAAATCTTTGTTTCCACCATATTTCAGTATTACGAAAAAATGCTTCATTTGAGTTATCTACAGTGCAAATATATTCTACATATTAGTTTATTTCATTTACTGGTATTTTAATTGTGTGCTCTTTTTTTACATCCTTCAGCCTTTTTTTTTTTAACACTTCCAGTACCCAGCAACTTTATTGCATAGTTCATATTACAAAATTCTCTCATTTTGCAGTTAGACAAAGAAAAGTAAACGCCAACCTACATTTAAAAAAAAAAAAAATAGCATTTTGTCAGAAGAGGCAGCCTGGCATTTGACCTCTGTTTTTAAACAACCAGCAAATGTGTCAAGATTAAAACCAAAATTAAAGGCTCTTTAGTGCTCATTCAACTTTTGAAAGAAAGCCCTCTTACTTCCAAAAATAAGTGTAATCAGTCATGCAGAAATAGGATTCTCAGAGTAAAAGATAACTGCTTGGACTCAGCTTGGAGAGAAACTTGAAGTGGTCTACCATGAGTGGTGGTTTGGATATTAAATCATACTCATCACCAAAAGTATAGCAACGCACATAGGATATAGTAAACCTCAAAGAAATACAATACGTTTATTATAACTCACCAAACTACAGCTGCTCCCTGAACTAGCATACAGGGGAGACAGCTGAAATCACATTCCATAAGAAGTAGCTACAAACAAAAGTTCCTGGAAAACCAGTACTTGTGGAAAAATACACGGAGCCAGTCAGAGAGGTGGTAAAGAGGGAGGGCGTGGGACACTCCCTTCCATAAGCTGAATCCATAAATGAGCATGACCAGGGCAAGTAAAGTGATAACGTGATATGTGCAGGACCCAACAACATGAGAAAGCATGCAGCATATGTTAAAGGCAGGGGGCACAGGTAGTTATGCTGCAAGAGACACCTGATGAAAGCAGAAGCCAGGCTCTTCAAAAGACTATAGAGGCAACATATGTTTTATACGCATTACTTGGCAATTGCGAGGGGAGGGCTAATATGGATCTGCCCTCTTACAGGAAACCCAGGTGACTTGATGAGATACTGTGTGGTTGGCTGGAAGGTAAAGACATTACCTTTATTAATGCGTACGTCCCCAGCAATGACAGAGGAATATTTAAGATGACCTGTTGCAGTACATGGCCAACTTAACACGTTACTCAAAAATAACGAGGACTGTAATTGAATAACAAAGATAAACCTAAACAGATCTCATTCCCACAACCATACCCCACGTCTGCAGTAGTCAAGGTGGCTGGGGCATTCCAGAGTTGGGATGAACAATGGCACCTGATAAATGGTGAGCAGTCTACATGGGGGAGAAGGACCATTCCTTTTACTTGGGCAGCCATAACATACATACTTGATTGGATAGATTATTGTGCTCCCCAAGTGCCTGTGGTTCAGGGGTATACACTGAATATACCTTCCTAGATCGCACACAGACCATAATCCATTACTAATATCACTGAACTGGAATGGCAAAAGGGCAGAGATCCCAACATGGAGATTGAAAGTTGAAGCCTTGGAGGCTCAAGTATTCTAAGAAACATTAGATAAGACATACAAAACTACTTCAAGGAAAACCAAGGCTCAACATCGTCCTGGTTAACGGAATGGGAGGCCTTTAAAGTGGTGCTTTGCATAGACAGAAAAAGCATTAAACTCCTTGTACTGGGGCTTCTTGTATGCCACAATGAAAAAACTGGGACTGGGAAAGGCCTATATATGATGGACTCAGCTACTTTATACTAACCCAACAGAGCTAAAGTGTGCATAGATTGGACTATCTCCAGGGGTTATTATGCAGTTAGAATGAGCCCTTGGCAGGGACGTCCATTGTCCTCCCGCTCCTTTTTTCGACTGCAGTGGAGACGTTCAGTGAGATGTGTAGAAGCAGAAGAATTTCAGGGGAATTGAGGTGGGGTGGAAGATACATTATATTTCTATGTAGGCGACATTTTGCTTCAAGTACGAGACGGCAGAGCAGATATGGAGGGGGCAATAGAGATGTTGCATAAATGTATGTTAGTTCTGGCATAAAGGTGGACAACCAACAGGCAAACCAATCTTGAAGGGTGGTCTGACCTGGGAGACTGGCACCAAAAAATATTTGGGGACCCAAATTTATATGACTGAGGAAGACCTAGTAAGGAGAACATTAAGCTAGCAATTGAGGGCATGAGAAGCAGCGCAAACTTCTGAAAACCACTCCCTCTGCAGTGCCCAGACAGCACTTGTGAAAATGGTACGAAAATGGTACTCCTGCCTCGGCTGCTTTACTACCATTTGTTAGAAACTGGCTCTGTATATACTATACCAAAGTGAGGTATAGTGTGCACAGAGTCCAGAGGATCCCCAAAGGTAGGCAGAGGCTAAAGTAGATAGTATCTTACTCTCTATTAGGGGTAGTGTGGGCGAGTAGGAAGGCCTTATCAGAGGGTAGTAAGTATTTATTGTACACAAACAAGCAAGAAATGATTTCACACACTCAAGGACTGAACTCAGACCCATTTGTTTTCTATAAAAAATAATATTTAGTTGTATTTTAGTTGTATAACCAAGCCAGGCCTGGTACAGGTAAGTGAAATAATACTTTGCAGAAACAATATAGTTGAATGCAGTTGTATGAACTTGTTTTTTTTTTACAGGTAGGTCAGTTATACAGAAACAGCTAGTTACTTTTCAGATACTATAGTTACTGTACGATTACTTTTTAGATTACTTTTCAAGTTACTTTTTCTACTTGGTGAGATATGCCTAGATATCACACTGGGACATTTCCGAAACAAAAGGTAAGTTAGGTCTCGCGCCTGCTGTCGCAAAGCGAGCCTTTTGAGATTGTGTCAGCTTTCAAGGACTGAAGAGGAGAGGACAAGAGACTGGCACGCCCACGCAGCCTGCCGGAATCGGATCAGGTCACGCGCTTGAACATGCGCTCCAATTCCTGCAGGCTGTTCAAACAGACAGGTACACACATACAGACCCCCCCCCCGCCGCCACACACACCAGCGCACCTACACACACACACATACAGAGACCCCCCCGCCGCCGCGCACACACACACCTGCGCACCTACACACGCGCACGCACACATACAGAGACCCCCGCCGCGTACAAGTACACGCACAAGTACACGCACAAGTACACGCACAAGTACACGCAGCCTGCCGGAATCGGATCAGGTCGCGCGCGTGAACATGCGCTCCGATTCCGGCAGGCTGTTCAAACAGACAGGTACACACACATACAGACCCCCCCCCCCCCCGCCACACACAACAGCGCACCTACACACGCGCACATACAGAGACCCCCCCGCCGCACACATACACACAAGTACACACGAGTGCACCGAGACCCCCCCCCCCCCCCAGCCCTTTTGAACTTACCGGGCCAATCTCGGGGGGCTCCGCTCTCATCCAAAATGGATTCTACTCAGTTGCCGCATTGAAAGTGTACCCCCGGAACGAACACCTGTTGCCCGTCTTCACTTTCTATATCCTCAGCACCTCCTCTTCTTTTCATGGCCGATTTCGTCTCACGTTTTGGGTCCTCAAAGTGTGGCAGACCGCTGTGTTTCATGGCCGCCCGCCTCCGCTGGGCCATTTAGATGTTCTTAGATGTCGCCTGAAAGATCCCTACATATAGAGAACGCCGTTACACTGACCTCGTGCGAAGAGGTATTTTTCTTCACCTCCACTGCACTTCAAGGCGCTGCCCTACTACGCCGCTGAGGACCAATGATCTACAGCCCGTGCCTGACGCCGTCACTTGACTCAGGCAGTCGCGCAGGGCAGCCCTAACGGGAGGCCCTATTGGATCTGTAAATCCCCCCAGTTCCTGTGTCGCTCTCAGGCGCTCGGTGCGGCAGCAGCGGGCCGGAGCGGCTGCGTCTCGTCCAATTAGTTACCCCCTTCCCCCTCACACAAAAACACCATTAGAGCGACCCCCTCCTTCCCCCTGGATCCGCACCCTACTCGCACCAAGGTACGGGGGCTCCGCGGCCTGCGCAGCTTTTGTGCTGGTGTAGGGGAACTGGTGTTCGGTTCACTTTCTGATGTCTGGGGCGGCTCAGTGCTGCAGGCGGCCGAGCCCCCTCTCGGTACGTCACTGTGTCCCCGCAGGAGGGCCTGAGCTCGGATCCCTCAGCCCCTGTGCAGTCCGGCTGATGTGAAGTCACGGGCCTTGTCTTTTGTTTATGGTCTGCAGGCGTTGCTGGGTATGGCATCATACGCGTCCCTGGTCTGTGTGCAGGCTGGGAATTCGCTAAGAGGGTTGCAGCTGCGCTCTTGGGTTGTAGAAGGTGACAGTAGCCACGTTGTGACGTCACGGCCCGAGTTCAATGTATGCCGGGAGGGTGCAGTGCGACATCATCCACCGAGTCCGTTCTGGGAGTGTGGGGGGCAGGGGTGTTGTGACCTTTAGTAGATGTTCTACTCGAATCTGTGCGGTGCACGAGCCTTGTTTTTTCTAACCTATAGGTGTTGTTTAAAGCAAGTAGGTATGACGTGAGAGCCATACCATCCTACCTTCTGTGCATCGTGGGAGGGGGTGTGTTGCTTTTTAGCCTGTCAGCACTCGGTGCACGAGTACGCTATGTATAGTTACAGTGTCTGGCATTCAACACACTGCTTCTTTTCTGTATGGGCGCAACATGTAGTTTGGAGTTTGCCTTTCAAACTGTCTCAGATCTGTTTCAATACTTAAAGCCTTGCAGGTAGTTTCAATAACCTGGCACAAACCGAGCATAGTGGAACCTAATGGCGTGAGAGTGTTATGTCATTTGCTACTAATGCTTCTCAGAGTTTGTAGTCCAATGCTACGGTAGATCCGCAGGGTCGTGATGCAACAGCTGTTATTATGTTTACTATGTTTTGTAGCGCATCTGTTGTCTAGAACGGTCTCTGACTTCAAATACATTTTGCAGCCTCTGAATTTAATATCAAAGACAAAAGGTACCTTGTGTCATTGTCCTAACAATATATGCAGTTTGTTTTCTCGTCAAGTACATGGAACGTCTCGTACGTACACATACACCACCAGCCGTCAGTGCATGCTTTCACCAGGCGCACACACACCACCAGCTGTCAGTGCACGTTTGCACCAAGCACACACCACCAGCCATCAGTGCACAATTTCTACAGGCACACACACCACTAGCCATCACTGCACACATCAATTATTAACGCATCCACAATTAACTATTGCAGCAATCGCAGTATGGCACACTTTACTTTTAAACATATTCATCTAAAGTGCAGCATGCCACCATTGCTACAAAAATAAATACACTTTTTTGGCCTACAATTTATTGACTTTTGTTGCAATTAGTGTTGCAATATTTAGCAATGCCAAAAGCTCAAACTTAATTACTGCGAGACCTATTGCATTGCAAATGCTTGTTTTGTAAGTACACAGTTTCTTAGGTTTTTATAGTTTTCAAACTCCACACTTTAAATTTTTTTTCACAGAAAAGCAGTCAATTAAAACGTATAGGAGGAACTTAAGTTATTGGTTTACGGGTAAGTACTTCGTTTTGGGAGTTGGTTTTCTGGGGTTAGAGCAAGGGTTCCCCCAGGGTCAAGGATGCACTCCAAGAGCACCCCCAGCAGCACTATTGCAGCCAGGTGCACAGTGCTGAGGCCCAATGTTATCCAAGGGGGGATAGGGGCCCTCCGTTTGGTGGCTGGTCACAAGCAGGCCATAAGGTTGAGAGCAAAGCTCCTGAATTTAAGCCCAGGGCAAAGGGGGGGGGGGGGTTCAAGTGGGCACCCATAGCAGCACTAGGGGGGCTGGGTGCAGGGTGCTGTTTTAGCATCAGGTGACCTATTGTTTTCAAAGGGGTTTCATCGATTTGAATAAACACTGCAGGCTCGTGCACAAGTGTATTCTAAAGGCGACCACCGGTTGGAGATAAGTTGGGATGCTGTGGGACGCCATCGGTTGGGCCACCGAATCAGTGGGAAGTCTTTTGGCGTCTGGCTTTTCTTACCGGCTCTGGTTGCGGTCGGGGGATCCTCCAGAAAGGGTCCGCAGGCGTCCAGGGGAGACTCTAGGCAGGTCAGGGATCACCAGATTCCAGGTCAAGATCGCCGGGGAGACCTCCTCGTGGGCTGGGCTACTCAAACTCGGCCCGTGGGGTGCAAAGTGGTGCAGACACACGGATTTGGCTGGAGTCAGTCGGTTGGTGAGCAATCTGGTGCTCAAAGGAGACAGACTTTTCAGGGAAGGCAGAGCAGGTCCTCCAGGTTCTGGGGGGCTACAGTTTGCAGGGCACACCGGGATTCTGCTCGAGCAGGTCAAGGACAGGCTTGTCGGGCTGGGGCCAAGTTAGTTGGTGTCCTCTTCTTCCTTCAGCACGGCTATTCGGTCCTTCTGGAGTGCTTGTCTGAGGAGGCAAGATTTGGGGTTGCCCCTAAATACTAGATTTAGGGGTGTTTCAGGTAGGTACAGGTTGGGACCAATGGGTCCCTTCCCTGGGATGGAATACCCCCTATTACACCACCCTCCAGTGGGAGGGGGGCATAAGCCTCACTCTGGGTAGTTTCCTTCCCCCATCTTCAAGATGGCGGGGACTTAAGAGTTGTGCTTCGCCTCCCCGGAGGGGTGGGATTGGCAAAGGTGGGCCCACCTCTCCTCCCAACTTGGTTATCCTGCCAATTCTCCTGCCCAAAGTGGGGGTCAGAACCGGTGAGGGCCAGTTGCTGGGAGAAGCAAATGGTTGAGTCAGCTTAAAAAGGCAGCAAGCCTTTGAAGCTTCTCCTTCGTGGTCCCTGCTCATCCTAAGGGAGGAGGCTTGGCACCTCTGCCCAGGATGTGCTTTGTTTCAGGACCCAGAGAGCGGGAGGCTCTCTACCCAGGGGTCTAGAAACATATCTGGGGGTGACAGCTGGCGAGCAGCCACTCAGCCATGACACTAGAGTTAGGTTGTTTTTCAGGGCACATCTCAAAGATGCCCTCTGAGTGCATTTTACATTGAATCCCACAGTGGCATCAGTGTGGGTTTAATATGTTGAGAAGTTTGATACGAAAACTGCCCAGGTTTCAGTAAAGCCATTATGGTACTATGGAGTTCGTAATGACAAATTCACAGCACCATATACTCTTCATGGCTTTACTGCACTTACAATGTCTATGAATAGACGTAGACCCTGTAGGAGTCAGGGCTCATGCACCTGTACCCTCACCAGTGGCATAGTGCACCGAGGTAGAGGGGTGGCGGACCTACGCCATAGGAAGTAGGTTGTAGGCATGGCACACAGGGATATGTGCCAAGTCAACTCTTCGCTTTGTTCTGCACCAAAACACGCAGCCTGCAATGGAAGTGTGTGTGTGTGTGTGGGTTAAGGTACAGGGCCTCTAAGGGTGGCACAGTAAGTGCTGCAGGCCTTAAAGGCTTTCCCTGGTCACAGGGCCCTTGGTACCAGGGGTACCTCTCACAAGGGGCTTACATGTGGCCAGGGTTGCCAATTGGGGGCTACAAAGTACAGTTTTAGGGAAAGAACATAGGTCCTGTGCACTTGGTTGGCAGGAACCCAGGGCACACTTATTCAGAGAGCATCAACATCAGGCAAAAAGTGGGGACAACCATGCCAAAAAAGAGGCACTTTCCTACACAACCCCTCTCCCCCAAACTAAAGACGATAAGACTATCCTTTCCCTAGAGAGTCTTCATTGTTTAAGTGGAAGAACCTGGAAAGTCCCTCTGCATTGGCATTGGCAGTCCCAGGTCTATCTTCCACTGTAAAGTCCATTCACTGTAGGAGATGGACCACCTATAGTTTACATTAGCCACTTGAGAGGTCTGTGATCAGTTTGAACTGTGAGGTGAATACCAAACAAGTATGCTGGCCTTGGTTGTTCCCTTGGTAGCCTTGCTGTAACGTCTGGTGCGATGTGGTAGGCACGTTGCCTCCTCTACTACCTGGCCTTCTCGTGGGTGGGCCTCTTTTCATCCCTCTGAACTGCAACGCTTCCATGGACCTTGCTGTCTTGTTGTCCTCCTTGAGCTGTGCCAACTTGTCGTCAACTGGTGTGCTGAACAGTTGCTCTCTGTTAAAAGGTGTATTCAGGATATTGCTTTGCACCTCTGGCTTGAATCCCGAAATTCTGAGCCATGCGGGTCTTCTCTCGGTCACACCTATCATCATTAGTCTGCTTGATGTTTCCGCAGCATCCAATGCTGATTTTAGGCATGTGTTCGCCATGCTTTTGCCTTCTACCAGGTGAGCTGCTCTTTGTTGGTACTGTTCTGGTAGATGTTTTAGGAGCTGCCCCACTTCATCCCAGTGTTGGGTTGCGTGCCTGTTGATCAGGGCGTTGGAGTTTGCGATGCGCCAATGGATTGCCGCATTTCTCCCCAACTTTCTCCCTGTGAGATCTATCCTCCTACTCTCCATGTCTTGAGGTGGTCCGGCATTAGTGGGCACATTGGCCCTCTTCCTAGCTGTTGCTACAATTCAGAGTCGGGTGGTACTGACCCTTGGATGTATGTAGGGTCCTTTGAAGAATGTTTATACTTCTCCATTCTTGGAGTCACAGCCTTGCATACTGTTGGTTCCTTAAAGGCCTCTCTTCCTTGATCCAGCACACTAGGGAGCATGGGCAGGAATTGGGTCCTAGTTTGTTGAGGCAGTAGTCTCTCCAGGAGACAACATGCCTTGGGCTTCTCTCCCATTTTCACTCCATAGGTCTGTGCAGCCTTTTGGACGACCATGTTGTAGATCCCTAGGTCTTCTGGCGGCGATGGCCTCGAAGGAGAAGTATCTACCCCTTCTTCCGGCGATTCTGCGTCGAGATCTTGCCATTCTAGGTATTGTGCCTCCGAGTGCGTCAAGTGCCAGCAGGTTTGCAGATCTTCGTCGCCTTCTCCCTCGAAATAATAGTCTTCGCCCCCCTGTTCCTCGACTGGTTGGGACGTTTCCGACGGTTCTGCGTCCTCGTAGTCTTTCCACTTTGAGCGACGGTTTCGGCATGATAGTGCATTGTCTCATCTTCTCGTGGAAGTCCCTTTTTCGCTGCAGGATGCTCGCCATTTCGGCCTCAAGCCTTCCTCTCTACGTGGCCGTCGACTACGATGTTGGCCCTTCCTTTCGTGGTGCCGCGGTTTCCTTTTCGAGGGCATGCTTGGACTATCTTGGTTTTTCGAGGGCTTTCGTCAATTGGGACTCCTATTCAAAGGATCCGCTCGGCTGACTTTTTGGTTGCTGTTGCCTTCGTCGAGTGTTTCGGCGGCAATGCTCACTTCAAGGACTTAGCTTCAATTGTAGGAGTGTCGCTCGGGGCTTTAGCTTCACCCTTTCGAGTGTCGCTCGAGTGTTTAGGGGGTCGACGACTCCCTTACCTCCTTCGACGTCTTCTTAAGGACCCCGACGACCATGCAGTCCTCCAGCGAGGTTGTCCTCTTCTCTACTGGAAAGGCCCAAGTCTCGGACCGATTAAGGTGGTCCCTGCCCCTGCATGTTGTTGTTCACCCTTCTCTGCCTCTCCCTTACTCTAGGGGTCTTGGGTGTGAACGCTGAGCATGCGTTGCAGTCTTTGCTGCTGTGAAAGAGCGGCAGGCAGAGGTTGCAGACTGGATGCTGGTCCTTTTGGGCGTATTTTTGGTGGCAATTGGTGCAAAACTTGAACAGTGTTTTGTCCATCCCCAGGCTCAGGGAGCCCCCTGCGAGCGCATTCTCCGTAGAACGTCGAGGTCTTGGTCGTAAACCTTCTCCCTCATCGTCCCGGTTACCTGACCTGTAGTCAGGTGTAGCTGAAAACTTGATTTTTTCCCTTTTCTATGATTTTCTTGATTCCTCTTCCGAAAACTCTGAACTCTTCGGCAACGATCCAGACAACGGCGGAAAAAAGAATTTGAAGATGACGACCAAAGGGGGGAAGCTTCCGGAGGAAGCACGTCAACGTCACGAAGGACACCAAATGGTGGTATGTCGACGCCAACCTGTGCCATGAAAAAAGAAAAAAAAAGGACTGCAATTCTAGACCCAGCCACTAGATGGTGGAATAATGCACAGCATAGTGAAAGATTCATGCTGCAAAACCTGGAAAGTCCATCCTCATTGGCAGTCCCAGGTCTATTTTCCACTGTAAAGTCCATTCCCTGTAGGGAGATGACCACCTAAAAAGTTGGGGATTTTCACCTTTCATTTGCATTAGCCATTTGAGAAGTCTGTGATCAGTTTGAACTTTGAAGGTAGTACCAAATAAGTATGGTCTAAACTTTTTCAGGGATTAAACCACAGCAAAGGCCTCCCTCTCAATGGCACTCCAATGCTGCTCCCTGGTGAGTAACCTGCCTATAAAAGCAACAGGCTGGTCTTGTCCATCATCATTGGTCTAGGATAGGACCGCTCATATCCCTAGCTCAGAGACATCAGTCTGCACAATGAACTGCTTGGTATAGTGTGGAGCTTTGAGAATTAGTGCTGAGCATATTGCCTCTTTCAGGGCGTCAAAAGCCTTTTGACAGCTAACTGCCCAGTTTACCTTTTTTGCATTTTCTTTAAGAGGAGTTCTGTGAGGGGTGTCACAATGGATCCATACCCCTTAACAAACCTCCTGTAGTACCCAGTCAAGCCAAGGAATGCCCCGACTTGGGTCTGGGTTGTTGGAGCCTCCCAGTCCAGGATAGACTGGACCGTGGGCTGTAGCGACCTATGACCCTGCTCGCAGGCAGGTCGCTCCCCACGCTGCTGCAAGGCTCTGCCTGCATTGTTTTTGCCTAATCTTGTATTTTTCCCGTGCCTAACTTGCTTTCTTGCCCAGACTTATTTTTATTCCCCTGTGCCTAAATTGCTTTCTTGCCCAGACTTGTTTTTATTCCTCTGTGCCTGTACTTATTACTTGCCTAAACTGGTTTTTCTTTCCTGTGCCCAGTTCTCCCAAGGCCCCCGCCCATTTTTCCAGCCACTGCGTCCCTGCCCACCTGCAATCCCATTCCCGCCCCGCTCCCGCCTGCTCCTCCCTCGCACATACCCTCCTATGGATGCCGCTATGCGGCCGCACGCAGCGGGCGCGCCGCTGGCGCACCTAAGCCAAGCCAGTCTGTGCCTGGACCGCACCCATTGCTAGGACCCCTGGACACCATGAACGCCACGACGCCCGACACCGCTACGATGCCAGAACCCTCCACGCACTCAACACCGGACGATCACACACCTTCTTTCTGGCCGCCCGGAAGCACACCCACGGAGCCTTCACCTGCCGGAACTGCTATTTCACAAGCATCCGCCCCACCATGCTGCCGACCAGGAAAGAACCCAACCACCTCAGATGCATTCTTCTCAACAGCCGCTCCGCCCGAAAACATGCCGTTAAACTCTGGGACCTACTCGACTCAACCTCCCCAGACGTCACCTTCCTGACGGAGACCTGGCTGAACCCCGCCTCGGCACCCGACATAGCCATAGCGGTCTCGGAAGGCTACAAGATCCCCCGCAAGGACTGCACCAACAGAGCGGGAGGAGGAATCGCCATCGTCCACAGGAACACTCCGAGTCTCGACCAACACCGACGACACCCTCAGCACTGCCGAACACCTGCACTTCCAGATCCACACCAACCCCAACACCACCCTCAGAGGAACCCTCATCTAGATTGCCCGGACCCCGACCACAGTTCAGCGACTCCATCGCCGACTTAGTCAGCACACACGCCCTCGCCTCCACGGACTACATCCTCCTCGGGGACCAGAACTTCCACCTCGAGAACAATGACAACACCAACTTCATCACCCTGATCGACAACCTAGCCAACCTCGGACTCAGACAACTCGTCACATCACCCACCCACTCCGCCGGTCACAAACTTGACCCCATCTTCTCCGCAAGCCCCCACGTCTCCTTCAACCATACCACTGAACTCCACTGGACCGACCACCGCTGCACCCACTTCACCTTCAAGAAACCCACCACGCACCACCGCACCCAACAGATGCCTCACCGCTGCTTGAGCAAAGTCACCGGAGACCAGCTAACCACCACCCTCGACCAGAGCCCAACCCGCCGACCATACCGACACCGCCGCCCGCAACCTCAGACAGTGGATCAACAACTGCGCCAACACCCTCGCCCCGATTAAGAAACCCTTCAACAATCATACCAACAAGAAAGCCAGCTGGTTCACGGAAGACCTCCGGGCCTCCAAGCAAACCTGCCAAAAGCTGGAGCAGATCTGGCTCCGTGAACGAACACCGGACAGCCACGCCGCTTACAAGAATGCCACCCGCAGACACAATCACCTCATCAGATCCGCCAAAAGGGCCTCCTTCAAAGACCGCCTAGACAACAACTCACACAACAGCAAAGAGCTCTTCAACATCGTGAAGGAACTCTCCAACCCCAGCTCCAATACCAACTACGTCCCACCCTCGCAAGACCTGTGCGACTCGCTGGCCACCTTCTTCCACCGCAAAATCACAGACATCCACGACAGTTTCAACGCCACGGCCGCCCCGGCAACCACCGAGACCTTCGCCCCCACGACCACCATCCGCCTGCTCTACTGGACCAACATCAACGACGAAGACACCATCAAGATCATAAACACCATCCACTCCGGATCTCTGTCAGATCCATGCCCACACCACATCTTCAACAAATCCAGCACATCCATCGCACCCCATCTCCGGAAAGTCATCAACACCTCCTTCGAGACAGCAACCTTCCCGGAGAGCTGGAAGCACGCCGAGATCAATGCCTTACTTAAGAAACCCAAGGACCTCAAGAACTTCCGGGCCATCTCCCTGCTCCCGTTCCCGGCAAAGGTCATCAAGAAGACAGTCAACGAACAACTGACCCGCTACCTCGAGGAGAACAACATCCTGGACCCTTCCCAGTCCGGGTTCCGCAGCAACCACAGCACTGAGACTGCCCTCATCGCTGCCACCGATGACATCAAGTCCCTGCTGGACTACGAAGAAACAGCGGTCCTCATCCTCCTAGACCGGTCAGCCGCCTTCGATACGGTCTGTCACCACACGCTACGAACACGCCTCCACAACACTGGGATCCAAGAGAAGGCCCTGGACTGGACCACCTCCTTCCTCTCCGGCAGAACACAGAGCGTCCGCCTTCCCCCCTTCCGCTCGGAAGCCACCGAGATCTGTGGCGTACCCCAGCCCCTCACCCCTCAGCCCAACTCTGTTTAACATCTACATGGCACCGCTCGCCCACGTCGCCCATCGGCACAACCTCAACATCCTCTCCTACGCCGTTGACACCCAGCTGATACTCTCCCTCACCAAGGACCCCCACACAGCCAAAACCAACCTTCATAAAGGAATGAAGGCTGTTGCTGAATGGACGAGGAACAGCTGACTGAAGCTGAACTCGGACAAGACGGAGGTCCTCATCCTCGGATCCAACCCTTCAGCCTGGGACGACTCCTGGTGGCCGACCGCACTGGGAACCGCTTCAACCCCCACAAACCACGCACGCAACCTAGGGATCATCCTCGACTCCTCCCTCTCCAGGACTAAACAGGTCAACGCCGTCTCCTCCTCCTGCTGCTTCAACACCCTCGGCATGCTCCGTAGGATCTACAAGTGGATCCCCAGTGAAACGAAAAGGACATTCACCCAGGCCCTTGTCAGCAGCAGGTTGGACTATGGAGACACCCTCTACGCAGGAGCCTCGGCCAAACTCCTGAGACGGCTCCAACACGCCTCTGCACGCCTGATCCTCGACATCCCTAGCCGCAGCCACATCACAACCCACCTGAGACCTGCACTGGCTCCCGGTCAACAAGTGGATAACCTTGAAGCTCCTCACCCCCGCACACAAGGCACTCCACAACACCGGACCAACGTACTTCAACAGACGACTCCGCTTCTACACCCCCACCCGCCAGCTCCGCTCTGCCGACCTCGCCCTCGCTACAGTCCCCCGCTTCCGAAGAGCGACCTCAGGCAGCAGATTGTTCTCCCACCTCGCCGCCAAGACCTGGAACACCATCCCCATCCACCTACGGCAGACCCAAGACCTGCTGACCTTCAGAAAACTCCTCAAGACCTGGCTTTTCTAGCAGTAGCAGCCTTCCCCACCCCAGCGCCTTGAGACCCTCACGGGGGAGTAGTGCGCTTTACAAATGATATGATTGATTGATTGACTGTAGGGGTTGGCCTTGGCCTCCACCAACAAGGTGGCACAAGTATACAACTGTGCCCTGCCCTATCTGGTACTTGGATGCCTTGATAGTTAGGCGTGCAGTTTTCAGGGCCTGTAAAACCTTCCCCTGGGTGGATCAGGTGATCCTGCAAGGTTGAGCTAAAGACTGCAATATCACCAAGATATGCGGCAATAAAGGCCTCCAATCCTTTATTCATCAACCTTTGGAAAGTGGCAGGGGCATTCTTTAAACCTAAGGGAATAACAGTAAACTGAACGCCCATCAGGTGTGGAGAATGCAGTTTTTCCCTTTGGCTCCTGGAGCCATGCCAATCTGCAAGTACCTGCAACTAAGTCAAAGGTGCTAAAAAATTTGGCTGCACCAAATATCAACTCTTCATCCCTTGGTACGGGGTGAGCCTCTTTCTTGGTGACAGTTGAGTTCTCTGTAGCCCACACAAAACCTAATTTCTCTTGCCACCCTGTGGGTGATGTTTGGGGTCTAAAACCACTGGGCTGGCCCAGGGTCTCTCAAATAGCGTAACCCCTAACTCCAGCATTTTGCTGACCTCAGCGTTGATGCTCTCTTTGGCTTGATCAGACTGTTGAAATATTTTGTTTTTGACAGGTACACTGTCACCAGTGTCCACATCATGGGAACACCAGAGTGTCTGACCAGGTGTCAAATATAAGAGCATAGCATTCTGCTGTAAGACTTGCTTACAGTCAGCCTGCTGTTAGGCAGAGAGGGTGTCTGAGTAGACAACTCCATCCACTAACTCATCTTTGGAACTGTAAGAGAGGAGGTCAGGGAGTGGTTCACTCGCTGTCTCTTGATCATCCGTCACCATCAGCATGGTTAGGTCAGCCCTGCCATGTAAAAGCTTTAGGCGGTTCACATGGATCACCCTTTTGGGTGTCCTTGTGCCCAAGTCCACCAAGTAGGTGACCTCACTTTTCTTTTCTAAGACAGGGTAAGAGCCACTCTATTTGTCCTGGAGGGCCCTTGGTGCCACAGGCTCCAAAACCTGCACCTTCTGCCCTGGTTGGAATTCCACCAGTGCAGATTTTTGGTCATACCAGTGATTCTGGAGCTCCTGACTGGCCTCAAGATTTTTGGAAGCATTTTCCATGTACTCTGCCATTCTGGACCTTAAGAATAGTACATAGTCCACAATATCCTGTTTGGGTTCTTGTAGAGGCTTCTCCCAACCCTCTTTAACAAGACAGTGTGTTTCCCTGTCCACCGACTTGGCCCCAGTCCTACCACTCTGTCCCCATCTCGAACCTGTTCCAGCGAGATCCCGGTGTGTCCTGCAGCCAGCAACCTCCAGAATCGTGGAGGACCTGCCTGCCTTCCATCCCAAAGACTCGGTCTCCCGTGAACACTGGATTCGTTCAACAACAGACTCCAGCTCCGCAAGGATCTGCGGTCTGCCCCACTCTGCACCAACGCCCACGGCCCGAGTGCGAATGGCCCCAACACCGAGGGAGAGGTGTGGCGCCGCGGCGACTGACGCTGGAATCTGGGGACCACGGTTCGATCCCCGGCTCCGGCGGCAGGTTAGCCCAGCACCATGTGACTCTGGGCAATAGCTCGCTTAATCTTCCCGACGGCCCCCAGCGCCTAGAGACCCTTACGGGTGATTGTGCGCTTAAAAAAAAGAAAAAAAAAAAAAACACCTAGAGGAGGACTCCCCGGCGATCCTGACTAGAGATCCGGTGATCCCTGACCTGCCTCAAGCCTCCAGCAGACGCCTGCAGCCTAAAACTGTAAGGTCCCCGCGACCAGGAGCTGGTAAGAAGCTCGGACCCGAAAAGGCACCCCTGCACCAGACGCCCCACGGCCTTGGGTGGCCCCAACCGACTGTGTTTAACCAACCCCCAACTTACCTCTCCAAGTGGTGGTCGCACCCAGAAGACCTGCGTCCCTGAGCCTGCAGTGTCTCTGCAAACTGGAGACTCCATTGAAAGCTACAGGGCACCCGACGCCAAAACAGGACTCTGCACCCAGCCACCCCAGTGCCCTATCGCTCTCGCTCTTCCTCCCTCCCTCCCAGCATCTCCCTCCCTCCTTCTCCCCCTCCCTCCCCATCTCCCCCTCCTCCCCCCTCCCTCCCTCCTCCCCCCTCCCTCCCCCCTCCCTCCTTCCCCCCCCCTCCCTCCCTCCCTCCCCTCCCTCCCTCCCTCCTCCCCCCTCCCTCCATCTCCCTCCTCCCTCCCCCCTCCCTCCCTCCATCTCCCTCCCTCCCTCTCCCTCCTCCCTCCCCCCTCCCCCTCCCTCCCTCCTCTCCCTCCATCTCCCTCCCCCCTCCATCCCCCTTCCTCCCCCTCCCCATCCATCTCCCTTCCTCCCTCCCTCAAACGACCTTCTCCCCTCCCCTCCCTCCCTCTCCATCTCCCTCCCTCTCCCCCCATCTCCCTCCCTCCCTCCCTCTCCCTCCCCCTCTCCCTCCATCTCCCTCTATTCCCCTCTCCCTCTATTCCTCCCTCCCCCTCTCCCTCTCCCTCCCTCCATCCATCCACCCTCCCGCCATATCTCCCCCCCTCCCGCCATATCTCCCTCCCTCCATCCATCTCCCTGCCATATCTCCCCTCCCCTCCCTATCTCCCTCCCTCCCCTTCCCTCCACATCTCCCTCCCCTTCCCTCCACATCTCCCTCCCTCCCCTCCACATCTTCCCCCCCTCTCCACCCCTCTCCTTCCCTCCACATCACCCTCCCTCCCCCATCTCTCCCTCCCCTCCCCCCTCCCTCCCCATTGCCCCCTCCCCCATCTCTCCATCCCCTCCCTCCCCTTCCCTCCCACATCTCCCTCCCCTCCACATCTCCCTCCCTCCCCCATCTCTCCATCCCCTCCCCCCTCCCTCCCCATTGCCCCCTCCCCCATCTCTCCATCCCCTCCCTCCCCTCCCTCCCCTTCCCTCCACATCTCCCTCCCCTCCACATCTCCCTCCCTCCCCTCCACATCTCCCTCCCTCCCCTCCACATCTCCCTCCCTCCCCTCCACATCTCCCTCCCTCCCCTCCACATCTCCCTCCCTCCCCTCCACATCTCCCTCCCTCTCCTCCACATCTCCATCCCTCTCCTTCCCTCCACCCCTCTCCTTCCCTCCACCCCTCTCCTTCCCTCCACCCCTCTCCTTCCCTCCACATCTCCCTCCCTCCCCTTCCCTCCCTCTCCTTCCCTCCACATCTCCCTCCCTCCCCTCCCCTCTCCTTCCCTCCACATCTCCCTCCCTCCCCTTCCCTCTCTGCTTCCCTCCACATCTCCCTCCCTCCATGCACATCTCCCTCCCTCTCCCTCCCTCCCTCCCTCCCTCCATCTCCCTCCCCCTCCTTCCCTCCCCCATCCATCTCCCTCCCTCCCCCATCCATCTCCCTCCATTCATCTCCCTCCAACCATCTCCCCTCCAACCATCTCCCTCCAACCATCTCCCTCCCTCCATCCATCCATCTCCCTCCCTCCATCCATCCATCTCCCTCTCCGTACCTCCCTCCCTCTCCGTACCTCCCTCCCTCTCCGTACCTCCCTCCCTCTCCGTACCTCCCTCCCTCTCCGTACCTCCCTCCCTCTCCGTACCTCCCTCCCTCCATCCATCCATCCATCTCCCATCCATCCATCCATCCATCCCCCTCCCTCTCCCTCTCCTTCCCTCCTTCCATCTCCTTCCCTCCCTCTCCTTCCCTCCCTCCCTCCATCTCCTTCCCTCCCTCTCCTTCCCTCCCTCCCTCCATCTCCTTCCCTCCCTCCCTCCATGTCCTTACCGCCCCCTCCTTCTCAGAGGTGTGGTGCCGCGGCCAGGGCGACTGACGCTGGAATCTGGGGATCACGGTTCGATCCCCGGCTCCGGCGGCAGGTTAGCCCAGCACCATGTGACTCTGGGCAATAGCTCGCTTAATCTTCCCGACGGCCCCCAGCGCCTAGAGACCCTTACGGGTGATTGTGCGCTTTACAAATGTGGACTTTACTTTTTTCCCTCCTCCCTCTCTCCCCCTCCCCCTCTTTCCATCTCTCTCCCCCTCCCCCCATCCCCCTCCATCCCCCTCCATCCCCATCCCCCTCCATCCCCATCCCCCTCCATCCCCATCCCCCTCCATCCCCATCCCCCTCCATCCCCATCCCCCTCCATCCCATCTCCCTCCATCCCATCTCCCTCCATCCCATCCCCTCCCCTCCCCCATCTCCCTCCCCCCTCCATCTCCCTCCCCCCTCCATCTCCCTCCCCCTCCATCTCCCCTCCCCCCTCCATCTCCCTCCCCCCTCCATCTCCCTCCCCCTCCATCTCCCTCCCCCCTCCATCTCCCTCCCCCCTCCATCTCCATCTCCCCTCCATCTCCCTCCCCCCTCCATCTCCCTCCCCCATCTCTATGTTTACATAGGCATGAATATGTATAAAATGTATACATATGTATTTTAGTCAGAAAAAAAGCACCTTTGTGGACGGTGGGTAGTGCTAAAATACTCCTAAATTCAACATAATTCTAAAGATCAAAGATTTTAACATGAAACAGTGCATAGAATACTTGCAGTAGTAACAAACAAAGGAGAGAAAACAAATATGCATAGATATATTTAAGACACATATACTGCATCCAGAACATCAACTAATAAAACCTCTTGAAAGAGGCTTAACTTCACAAAATAGGTTCCTTAACACTGCCTGTCCCACAGAAGCATCAGCACGTTGTGATGATTCCAGGCAGTAATACTGAGCAAACGTGTGTCGTTTTCCACATCGCAGCTCTGCAGACTTTTTCAAGTGGCACTCCTGCAAACAGAGCAATTGATGCTGAAATTGCCCTAGTTGAGTGCGCTCACGGTCTTTATAATGGCTTGCCAGCCCGGTCATGGGCAAATTGTATTGCGCTCGCTATCTACCTTGTTATGATCGCTTTAGAGACTGCAGCGCCTTGACAGCTTTGACCACAAGCTATGAACAACTGATTTGTTTTCTGTATGTCTTTAGTCCTTTGTAAGTAAAATTGAAGACCTCTTTTTAGGTCTAGAGAGAGTAATGGCCTTTCTTCAGGTGTGGAAGGGTTAGGGAAGAAAGTACTCAGAACATCTGGCTCATTCAAATGGAATTGTAAAGGAACCTTTGGGATGAACTTATAGGTTGTCCTCAGAATGACTGTTTGATCAGTGAAGCGCAAGAACAGATGGGATATGGTAAAGGCCTGAATTTCACTAACCCTTCTAGTTGAAGTGCTAGAAGGGGGCAACTTTCCAGTTTAAATACTTCAATTCTGCCTGGAATTGGCTCGAATGGCTGTTTTAGCAATTGAGACAACACCACATTAAGCTGCCATTCCGGAGGTGGCACTCTGATGGGTGGGAGAGCTCTAAACAGTCCTTTCATAAATTGCTTTACGACTCTAGAGGACCATAAAGGTGGAGTATGTGGCGATCGTATGTATCTTGATATAGCAGCCAGATGAACTCTAACTGACAAGTGGGCAAGAGCATACTTTGCTAGAGAAAGTAAATAAGGCAGGACCCTCCTCTGAGCAGAGAGAAAGGGATCTAGTTCCTTGCGTTTGCACCATACACAAAAACGCTTCCACTTAAGCCTGTAAGTCTTATTGGTGTTGTCAGCTCTGGATTTGCCCCTAATGTCCTTGCAGTCTTACGCAATGTTCACATTTCTAAATTCAAAGTATTCAGGAGCCAAGCATGCAGTTGCAGAGAAGCTGGCTCGGGGTGACGCACTTGGGCTTTGTTCTTGGTCAACAGCATTGGGTGTTGGCAATAAACGGATGGGCTGAGATTCCGACAGGAGGAGGAGTTCCATGTACCAGTGTTGTCTGGGCCACCTGGGGGCCGTCAGCATTCTGCTGCAGTGCTCCCATTTCATCTTCATGAGTACCCTGGGTATCAGAGGAATTGGGGGGTGGGAGAGAAGAGTGCGCTTAGATCCCTGACCAGCGCATCAAAAGAGCATTTCCTCAAGAGTTTGGGAGAGGGAATCTGCTTGCAAAAAATCTGCATTTGGAGTTGTACTGGGTCGCAAACGGGTCCAGCGCTCGTTTTCCCCAGATTGCAAATATCTTGTCCAGCTGTTCTTATTCCAGCTCCCATCCAGGACAGCTGTCGTTCCTTCTGCTCAGGGTATCCGCAAAGGTATTCCTGAGACCTGGGATATTCTGCCGTCAAGGAAATTCCGTGTAGCATCAGCCAGTTCCACAACTGCTGTGCGTCCTGTGACAGAGTCGGAGATTTTGTTCCTCCTTGTTTGTGGATCTAAAACATGCTTGTGGTGTTGTCCGTCTGGATCTACACAGACGACCCCTGTATTCAAGGAAGGAAAGCCTGAAGAGATAAGAAAATGGCAATTCAAACCAGTTTATGTGCATCCGCCGCTGAGCCAAGGACCACTTCCCCTGCACTTGCAAGTCCTGTAAGTGTCCTCCCCAGCCTTCCATAGAAGCATCTGTTACTATGTAATCTGGGATGACTGGAATAAAAGACTGGCCTTGGGACAGATGTGAAGTCTGAGTCAACCATTGCAGGGCCTCTTTCATGCGGAGTGACGTTGACAACGTCTAACGAACCTGTGGTCTGAATCCATGGATGTTGTAGTTCCTCTTGTAGAGGCCTCATGTGCAATCGGCATGCGATCTATTGCCGAAGAGAGCATTCCCAGTAGAGATTTGTACACTCACAGAAACTCACTTTTTCCAGTACAGTTTGAGTGCTAAGGCTCGTAACCTTGGTTGTCTTTCCTGGAAAAGAAAAGCTTTGTTCTGGATGGTGTCCAATTCGGCACCCAGGAATGTCATTCTCGGGTTCGGGAGGATCAAAGATTTCTGGTAATTGATCAAGAGACCTAGTTTGTGAAAAAGAGTAAGGCAATCGACTGTTGCATTTTTCACTAGGCGAGAAAATGGCGCCTTTAGCAGCCAGTCGTCGAGGTAAGGGAATACCGGAATACCTTTGCTTCTCAGGGCTGCTGCCTCTGGAGCGAGAATTTTCGTGAAAGTCCATGGAGCCGATTTGAGGCCGAATGGAAGGACTCTGAATTGATAGTGGGTACCAGCCACTGTGAACCAAAGGAATTTCCTGTGTTTCGGATGAATAGGGACATTAAAGTATGCACCCTCGAGATCCAATGAAGTCAGGAAATCGCCACTGTTGAGGCGTTGCAGGATGTCCGAAAGTGTAACTATCCTGAATGTTTGACTCTTTAGAAATGTGTCCACATTTGCCTATCATAACGGGCTGAAATTTCCAAAGCGTTAGCAGCCTTAACAGAGACTGCCGCCATAAATGAACATTTTTGCCAGCCGAATCAAGGCGCCGACCCTCCTTGTCCGATGGAGAAATGATAGGAGTAGACAGATTTTTTGATGGTCCCTGAGCCGCCTGAGAAATCACTGAGTCAGGCTTGGGGTGACTTGTTAGACATGCAGGAGAGCCCTCAGGTGCTCTGTATTTTTTGTCCAACCTTGGCAGAAACAGGAACCACGGAAGCTGGTGTCTTCATGACCTTGATTAGCTCCTGCCAAATATGATCAATGATGGGTATTCATCTGACAGTCTTTCTTGCCTGGTCCTTAAAATCATAGAGGAAACAGTCCAATTGATTCACAATTGTTGGAGGATGAAATCTGTTAGCGGCCCTGTCCATAATATTATGGAATACACCGATATCCTCCGGAGGAGAGTCTGCAGGATGATGAGGCAGTGGGGATGGCATTGGTGCTATGTAGTCATCCCACTCATCAGCGGGTGGAGGAGGGTCTGGTATCTCCTTCCTCCTCATCCTCGGATGTAGTAGGGTCTTCTGTGGGAGGAAGCGGAGTCATGAGACATGGTGCCTACCCAGGCGTGGGAGGAGGTGGAGGTAGAGGTGTCTGAGGAGCTACCTGCAGAGGTGGAGGAGCTACATTATCCTCTTGAGGAGGAAACCTTTAATAATCTGCCAGCATATTCCGAAGGTCTAGAATTAATTCTGGAGGAAATTGTGCAGGCTGCTGCCTAGGCTGTCCAAAATATTTATATTGTTGGTACTGAGCAGGAGGGGCCGGATAATGCTGGTAATACTGCTCTTCATCATCATAGTCATCATCCTCCTCTTGATATTGAACGTTCAGTTCGGAAGGACTACGTGCCACACGAAATTGGCCTTCGTCCTCATCCGAATCCTCTACATCCAACAGTTGGCTGGGAGGTAGCTGAGCCCTTTTTGGTGTCCTGAATTAACTTTGCACAGATTGCTGGAACGGTGTTGACGGACCTGCATAACATACTAGATTTTTTGAGGTTAGTGCCGTTGACGGTAAACCAGTGACAGTTGACAGTACTGCCACAGCCGTGGGATTGTCACCAATGGAACATTTTCAGTCGACGACCGTTGTCAATGGTATTGTCGCCGACTGTTTCGTCGTAGTCTGTTTCATAGTCGACGGTGGTGTTACAGTCAATGTCTTCGTCGACAAGCTTGTCAACGATGAGGTCTTCACTCTCGTCAACGGTGTAGTCGACGATACAGGCCGCATCGACGGTATGGAGCCTTTTATACTTGCGGGCGCTGTGATTAACGCTTTCAACGAGAGTCACAGTAGCCGAAGTAGACACCAGCGTCGGTGAACTTGACGCAGAAGAAGACTTGTGGCCAGTTTTACCTTAGGAATGGCTAGATGTCTCGTTTTTCCTTGACGTTCCTGGAGTCTGAGGGATCCAAATTCTGGGGAGACCTTGGGCTGTTTCTCCTGTTTAAGAGATTCCTTGGTCAAATAAGAGACTTTAGCATGCTTCCTTCTCTCTTCAGATTGACCCTCTGGCGACCTTGGCCTCTTGTGTGACAGAGGACGTGTTGCTGTCCACATCAGAGGAAGCAGACTGCTTATTTTTGAGCCATATCAAAGTCTTCCTTCTCTATCCCTCAAGGTCTGGGTTGAGAAGGTGCAGCAAATCTTACATTGTTTTGTCTCATGGCTGGGATAGAGACAATAAATACAATCCTTGTGTGCATCATCCACATGCACGCTCTTCTTCCCACAGGATTAACAGGCTCTAAATAACCCTTTTTTATAAGACCTTCAAGAAGACTAAAAGAGGCTTATCTGAGAAAACTGAGCAGAGCTCAGGGAGACTCCCTTACACAATGAAGTGCAGTGAAAAATCTGAAGGACTAAGCCTCTTCGGAACGTTCGAGAGGGTGCTGGCTGGCTAGGTTTTCAATTTGGTCCTTTTTGTAAAAGGAGATTAATATGCTATAGAGTATATGGTTGCTACCATAATAGCCTATGGAAATGTACATTTTACTACTTTGTTATTTATGCACCGTGGGACTCCCACTAGAACCAAGGGGAATGATTCAGGCATGTGAATCTATGAAAGATACCCAAATACTGTATAACTAGGGTGTCTCCAACCAAGGTGACACTGGCACCTGTATCCCCCAGGACTTTTTTTCTAGTCCCATTTCTCCAGGGTTGTGGTAAATACTTCTTTAAGTTGGGAGGCCATGCAGCTAAAGTGGCAAACTCAACTTCACCCTCTGTGACTAGAACTGTTTCAGTGGGAAACCTGATTTGCTCTAGGCGCTGTTGATCCCAACTGGAGATTGGCTACGCCAGTAATAACTGGAGGAGGACTAGAGGGCTTCATGTTAGGATACGTAGCGCCTCCAGTTAAGTGCCCCGGCTTCTTACAGTTGAAACACCAGGCCTTCTGCAGATCAATGTTTTTCCCTTTGTAACTACCATTGGACTGGGAAGAGTTTTGGGACCCACCCCCCTGAACAGGCTTTTAGGGTCCTTTTAAAGATTGTTTTTGTCTTTGGGGTTCTCAACCCCTTTCTCCTGGGGAGGTTTGGTAACCCCTTTCTTTTGGTCACCCAAAGTGGCTGTTTTTATTACCCTGGTCCTGACCCAATGGCCTGCCTTCGTTTACAATTCTTTAGGATAAATTACACCTAGGTCTACCAGATGTTGATGCAACTTCTCAGTGCAATTACTAAGATCAGAATACGCTTTATTCGATTAAAAAAGTATTAAACCATAAAAGCACAATACTAATTAAAAAAGCATACATTACATCACGATAGTTTGAATAAAATGGATTAAAAAAAGGACTGACAATTTAAGAAAAAGGAGGACCATCCATTGTCATCCGGTGTCTAACCACCCTTTTCAGATATTTTGCAATATGGTATGTCACGGGTCCATCATTCAAGTATTGCAACTTTAAAAAGGCAGGTCGGCATTGTCTCAGGCCATACCACTTTAAAATAGGTAAAATCCATTTTGTCCTGAGCATAGAATAAAATTTGAAAAAAAACATAACATGAATTGTCGACGGAAGGGAGCGAGACCAATCATTAGTATTTTGAAAAGTGACCCGGATGTGAAAAATACCGAGGCGTAAGTGGATCAGTAACAACCTATCATAGGCTCCTGTGGTATTTAATAGGTATGGTTTATTTTATTTTTATTTTGAGAGTTTTATATAGCGCGAACAAGATCTTTGCAGATAACAGAGCGCTTTACAGAGGCATGTGTAAACAACATCAAGATCAACACGATCAGGTACATAGCAAAAATATTACGTATAGTACAGGTATGAGGTAGCAAGGCATACTTGGAGCGTATGACAACAAAACGCTGTAACTATCCAGAGATGGGGAAAAAAAAAAGGATCTAAGCATTTTAGACTAATATAGGGCAAAACACAAGTGCAGAGGAATTTATAGGCTGTATCGTAATAAAAATACTGGGGTACTGTTCGCAGTGTAGGTCAAACGCATTGTTCAAGTGTATTTAGCCATAAGGATACTTTTGACTTCTTTCTTAAAAAGGAGGGAGGAGGAGATGAGCCTTGTTTCAGGAGGCAGTGCGTTCCAGATCCTGGGCGCCATTCCAGAGAAGGAGCGTTTGTAAGTTTTTTCCTTCCGGAATCTTCGCGGTTTCAGCAGAAGATTGTTTGAGCTCCTGGTAGTTCTGGACCCCCCTGAAATTGTCAACTTATGAGTGAGGTAGCTGGGTGACTTCAGGTGAATAGTCTTGTGCGTCATGCAGGCAATTTTCAGCTGTATTCTGGCTTCAAAAGGCAACCAGTTCAAGGATTTGAAGTCAGGGGAGATATGAGAGTGTTTTTTTGATCCAGTGATGAGTCTCGCTGCCGCATTTAGTGACGCTCTGAGGGGTGCAGTTGTCGTTAAGGGGAGGCCGCAGAGGGCCACGCTGCCGTAGTCTATGCGAGGAATGACTAAAGCTTGTACTGCTGTTTGGAAGTCTTTTGCTGGGAGGAAAGGTTTCAGTTTCCTCAAGGTATTTATTTGGAAGTTCGCCCCCTTGGTAGCCCTGCTGATATGCTGCTGCATGTTGAGGTTGGTGTCAAGTGTTATGCCTAAGGATTTTGCTGAGTCCACGATGGTCGGTTGGACATAGAGTGCTGTTAGGTGTTTAAGCCATGTTTGGGCGGAGGATATTTTTGAGGGAGGTGAGATTAGGAGGAACTCAGTCTTCATAGCATTGAGTTTGAGGTGGTTATCGGCCAGCCAGGATTGGGTGCTTCTGATCGTAGAGTTCAGACTCAGGATGTCTTTGGGGGAATGTAACTTGAGATATATTTGAGTGTCAACGGCGTACATGTGAAAGTGTACATTTGATGTTTGTAGCAGGGTGGTGAGAGGCTCCATAACTAGGTTGAACAAAGTAGGGGATAGGCAGGATCCTTGAGGGACACCTAACGACACCGGTACTGGTGAAGACATCATGTTTTTGCTCTTGAATTTTTGGGACCTGTTGTCTAGGAAGGAAGTGAACCAACGAAGCACAGTCCCAGAGAAGCCCATTCTTGTCTTCAGGAGATCGAGTAAGTTCTCATGTTTCACTGTGTCAAATGCTGACGAGAGATCAAGAAGGATGAGGAGGCAAGTAACATTTTGATCTAAGATTTGGATGGCATCGTCAATTATGTGAGTCATAGCGGTTTCAGTGCTGTGCCCAGCTCGGAAGCCTGATTGGTGTGGATTGAGGAGATCAAAGTGTTATGTGCTTTGTCATTTGTAATTGGACGCATTTTTCTAAGAGTTATGGTTGTATTCCTTAGTGAGTCAGGAGTAGTTGGTGTGCTCTCACTGACGGTTTAACAATATTGGTAGCTAGATTAATAGACTCCAGGTGATCTAGACAATGTTTTTAGATTATTTCTGGAGACATTATTCAAACTGTCAGGGTTAGAACAGTACTCAGGGTGTCCTAAATCCTCTAGGAAATAGTTAACGTATGTCAACAAGGGAATGCGACCTGCCCCATCAAGGGACAGGCAATCGTTAATGAAGTCCCTATTAAAGCTAGTAGAGGTACCGGTCCAAACCTTACGCCAGAGCAGGATAGACTGCATTTTAATCAGATACGATAGATAGGACAAACCCAGCTCAGCGTGGCATATGAACATGGCTGTACTGTTAGGGACCTCAGGAGATATCTTAAAAAACTATTTTCTACTAGATGCTTGCACTCAACATTAGCATAACCCCAGATGCCCGCTCCATACATAGCAATCGGTATACATTTAGCTTTGTAGATTGTTAGTAAATCAGAGATTGGGCGCCTTCCTAACTTTCTGGCAAAGTGAAACAATGCACCAGTTGCTTTACAAAATAATAATTTTCTAGATTATATAGCTATAGCCCATAGACCCCTTCTTTCAAATACAATGCCCAAGTATGAAAAGTGAGTAGTAAATTAGAGTTTCCTATTAATGAAGAAATCTCGGCACTGGGTTTACAGCATTTCATTGTAAACGTTTTGTTTATATTTACATGGAGGTCAAGATTTAACATAGGCGGAAAAGCTAGAGATGACTTTTTGTAGGCCAAGGGGCGTACGAGCCAATAGGACTGCATCTTCCGCATATAACAATACACCGATTGGTCGTTTATTTGTATATGGTAGATCCTGACAGTCACGACTTTGTTTTGCTCCCAGACTGTTAATACAAAGGGTAAACAGGAGGGGTGCTAGCACACACCCCTGCCTCACCCCGTTCTATACTAGGAAGCCGTGGTTGAGTTTGCCACCTCTTCCATAGAGCACCCAGGCCCTGGCATCTCGGTAGGACGGTTTTAAAAAATTTAGGATGGGTGGATCAACCCCCATGGTCTCTAAAATGCTCCATAGCTTCTGGTGGTTGATGCAATCAAAAGCTGAACTCAAATCAACAAAACAAAAATAAACTCCCCTTTTGGCCTGTAGATATTTTCTGAGCAGGAGATTCAGACACTGATCGCCGGTTCCCACGCCTTGGTGGAAACCGTACTGTAGTTTTGAAATTATGCCCTTTTTCTCCACCCAGAGTTGGAGGCGATTTAGGATGACACGCTCTGCCACCTTTGCAAAAGAGTCCAGTAGTGATATTGGTCTATAATCGCTCGGGTCGTCACAATTACCTTTCTTGTAAATAGGGACGAGTATGGACTCCGTCCAACGGGCTGTAAATCCCAAGGTAGAGCAAGCCTTTAGGACCAAAGCTAACAAGGGTCCCCAGAGCGCTGGACTCTATTTAAATAAATCCACTGGTGTGCTATCTAGGCACGGGGCCTTACTGCCCACGCTTGCATTTATAGCTAAAATAGCCTCTTGGGAATCAAAGTCAATCTCAATCGGAAGATAATTTGAGGAGTTTATGCTCAAGGCCTCTTCGTTTTGGGGATCCACCAGGTTGCCATTTACCCTCCCCTATTGTTATTTCAATGCTGGGCAAATTACCCGAAGCTAAAAAGGGGGCGTTCACAGCCTTCCAAAAACTTCAAGTCTTTCAAATCTGATGCTTGTTTTGGATTTTGCCGTAATTCTGGCTTGATGGCAGACTTCCGTTCCTTAAGGGACATCTTGTAAGCTAATCTAGCCCTTTATATTGCTCCTCGATCTTTTATGGGCTTATGTAAGGCAGTTATCAGGGCTGCATGAGCTTTTGAACATTTAGAATCAAACCAGCCACTCCTTATTTGCCCATTTTTTGCTTTTTACCCATAATTATTTTGTACAGACTGGGATATATTTATGAAGGAGCTAAGGACGTCAGACTTGTTAGCAGTTTTGTCGAGGCAGACCATGAAGTCGTCTTTACAAATAGTTAAAAGGTGCTTGCATAATTGAGATTAGTTGACGCCTGTCCATTTGACTGTATAGCTATTTTGTCTGTTGATAACAATCTTCCGCCAGTGGGTAGCCAATGTTTTACTAGTTAGCACCTTGGCAGGAAGATCTAGGAGAACGCTAATGGGATAGTGGTCACTAAAAGCAATGGGATGTACTTTAAATTAGTGTATTCTGTCCGCGTATCTGTTTGATACTTGTGGGTGGTCTATAACTGAAGACAGGCCACGACCATTAAAAGTGCTGCTAAAAGGAATTGGGAATAGACTTAAATTATTAGCAAAGTCGAGAACCAAACTATATTTTAACAAATTGAATAGGTCACCGGGAGTAGAATGGAAAAAAATGGGACGAATCATTATCGTCATCTAGTTCAATACCACAGACCTCTCCAACGGTATGTGGGCAGGATCCACAATTAAAGTCCCCATCCCAAATTATGCAGTAGTCTTTGCCAGTACTCCTTTGAATATTATCCAAGTCTCTCTGCAGTGCATTAAAATGTATTCAATATCCAGAGCGGGTATGTTATTATAAAAATGTTATAGAACTAAGTAATGGATATTGTCTATATTAATTTTAAGCACCTGATAATAGATCTTGGACTCCACAAAGTATCTTGAGTGCATTAAACCTATAGGACAGGCAAGTACAAAGGTAACCCTTACTCCCCTGACTAAGAAACCGCCAGGCTGAAGAATGTTTCATAACCATTAATATGTTGTAAAGTGTCCGTCCAGGTTCCTTGAGTACATGCGTCTAATTTGTAGATGAATTCCAGGCAGGATTGGTCAGTTTGGCTTTAAGGTCTGACATTCCAAAACAGAATTTCCATTTCAGTAGTTCTAGGCCCAGGCTGAGAGCGCAATCGGTAGGGGAAAGGGCGGCATATGGGCCATCAAGGCTATTTGATATATCACTATGAGAGATGTCTATTGTAAATGGAGTTGTTCCATTCTGGGTATTATCAGTATTAGGAATGTCTCCTACCTCAATGACTACTTGCTTGACATTATCCACGGGGACTATACATGGCAAAGTTATTACCGGAGTTTGGGATTGAGCCACATTACTACTAATACTGATTCAATTGCTTTCCTCCAGGGAAGAAAGCACTTCAAATCTGTCAAACAAGGGTAGGCTGGGTTGGGAATGATTCATGGGGTAAGCCAGGGTTTGCTGTGTTACATAAGAAGTATAGTTTGTAGGAGGATAAAAATAACCCATGGGCAGTACATTTATACCATGATTGGTTACATGATTGGAACCCTGTCGGCGCAAGATCTCCTCTGTTAGGTTTGGTGTTCCAAATGTGAGAACAATGCAGTCGCCAGGGAACCTCTCATCTCTTTTCCCCACCCACCCTACTCTCCTTGACATTTTAAACTCCCTAAATACGAAATTGGTTAGGCCGAATTTGGATCAGAGCCAACAAAGGGCCTTATTGCATAAGGACGCCCAAGATTATTGACTTAGAGGGTAGTTGCGGTACATTCGCCAATATTATTGAGTAAGGTGTGGCTTCTGGTGGTAGATTTAAGATCACCTCCTCTCCGTTTACTCTGCCCTTTCCCTTATAATAGTGCACGAATTGGGCATCCTATGAAAGTCACTGGGCGCTATTTGGGCTGGCACTTTATTATGATTTAAATTAGGAGTGCTCCTAAAGTCAACACTTGCCCCGGGGACTGATTGTGAGATCTGCTGAAAGGGGTTTAACTGCCCTGCCTTCACTTAGTGTGCTCACTGGGCGATTATGCAGTGTTATTTAAGCCTAGACCCTGTACTTTACTCAGCAGGTCCTCGATGAGCGATGTCATGGCCAACAATTTCTCTAGGGGAACCAGGGCTGAGTTTTGATGGTCATAAGCATTACCGGACCCCTGGCCCTCCCTCGACACCTGGGGGCTCACAGGGGTGGAAGACAGCTCTAAACGTCCTGAAAAGTTATTCAATACGCCAACTAGATGCTCTAGACGACCGTTCAATAGAGCAAAACGTTTGTCTATGGATTCCTTAATCTGCTCAAGGACAGTGTCCAGGGCGGTCACACCAGCAGCAATTGTGGCAGTTTTATCCTCCAAGGGGCAAGGCTGCATTAGCGAAGAAGGGTCCTTAGTCTGTGTGCGCCTATGGAACAGGTCCTCACCACAGAATTACACTGAGGATTACGCTGAGGCCCACTTTGTTGTTTTTGCTTTAGTGGGCCCGCACCCTTCTTACGATTCACAGATGCCTTCGTCTTAGCCTGTGCACCATCTATCGAGAGGTGCGAAGTCCGAGTCCTAGAGGCTATACCGGGCCGTTGGAGGTATCCATATGTGGTGCTATCAAATCATCAAATGTGAGGGCCGGGGTACCCAGGGCGACCAGTGCTGCCCCAGAGTTGAGTGGTGATGAGCAAGTTTGAGTTAGAGTTTGATTTTCGGGAATTCCAGCCAGGTTGTGTGTTCCTAGTGAGGATCGCCTCGAAAGAAATTGAGGGTCTAGAGACAGCTGCCTCTCTGTTAGTTCTATTTCATATCAGAGCAGTGATTCTGCCCACATTATAAAAGGCATCTAAAGTCCCCTTGGCCCCATTGCTCTTAATCGCTGCGGGATTACTCATTAAGTTGTCAATGTAAGTCTCGCCGCAACAATAATAAGTACACAGTGCACAGAGAACGCGGGGCAGAAATAAAATCAGGACATAGTACCTAGAGATCTGTAAAGGATTTGCAGGGGGCCTGTAATTAGAGAGGGGGCCCAGCCCAGCCTCCTCCGGGCTTGGACGCTCTTAACATGCTTCCAGGAGCGGGCGGTAGTGTCAGGGCCAGCGCCGCGGCGGTGCCTCTGGGAGATGTGGTCTCCTGTCAGGAAGATGTCGGGCAGAGCATGCGATGGCCGTTCCCCTCACGGCGGTGAAGTATACAGGCAAGCGCGTCCCCAGGTTGTCTCACAATGCAGACCACTACAGCAGCAACCGGCGTATCAGAAGGACTTCTGAGGTACTCTTCACCCTACGATGTGAGCGGTAGGCACAGACTACAGGGTTCATGCACCTGGGAGAGTGCTGGCCATTCTCCCTGGGCTCCCCAGTCTCACCTTCCTCGAAACGTGGTCCCAGCACAGGAGGTCTTCGTGTGAGCACCCCGTGATCCCCAGCAGAATGTGGATGGCTAGTGGTGTGCTGGGGGCGCGCTGCCCTCACGGCACCCTCATGTGCAGGGGGCTCCCAATCAAGGTCAAGGATGGGGCTGGGGGCTCAGGCACACTCTCACCGCTTCCAGGGGAGGGCCCACAGTAGGTTGACAGGCTCTCGTTGGCCCCGGAGCTCCTCTTGTCTCGGGGCGTCAGGCGCAGGCGCTGGCTGCAGAATAAGGCTGACCTGCGTCACCACCACACGCCCCAAAATAGCACTGCCCACCTCTGGTCGGGGATCGTCCGCTCCTCGGCTTGGGCCCCTGTATCTTGGCGATGGTAGTAGGAAAAGCCAGGAGTCTCACCCAGCTGCAGTCCGCGAGCAGGGCTCGCTCGCCGGCCAATCGAACAGCGGCCCGCGCCAAGTTGCCCCTTCCACACCTGCGACCTCCGGGTCTCAATGGCGCCCTTCCTGTGCGATCAGGGATCGTAGTCTGCAGCGTTTCCGTGCAGCCACAGACAGCCCCGAAATCAGTGAGAAGCGGTGCGGGGAGTTTACCGCTGCACTTCCGTGCAAGATATTGGGCCAGGCAAAGAGGTATCAGTATTCTTCTGGAGGGTGCGGGGGAGCTCAGTCAATCAGGAAGCAGCTTAGTCACGCGGAGTATCGAAAATATTTGGCTCTTCAGGAGAAGCAGCTCGTTGATGGGCTAGCTGAGGTCCCAAAATTTTTCTTTCATAAAAAGATTGTAAAGTCCATTGAAATCATGCACATAGTTTCCAGTTGCTAATATCTTAACTGAGTGGTCAATGAAGTCAACCCAGGACTGGCTCTGGGTTTGTGAGCCCCCTGTATCTAATTCTATATTCCTCAGTTGTGAGCCCAAGCCCTCAGTGTACTTCATGAGGTCATAAGACCCAGCATCTGCCCCAGGAGTCTGTCTCTGCAGTTACCAGTTGCCAAGGGAGTGACCCCCAGTGTGACTACTTCACTTTTCTCATTTCACAGTCCCTCTCAAAGGCTATGAACCATTAGGGGATGTCGTCACATTCCTCAAATTTGGGGACAATCCCTTTGGGGATTTTAGGATCATAAGATTGCTTCCCTAGCCTAGTTGTTTAAGTTGCTGCCACCATTGATGGGTGCTAGGCCCATCTCTGCTCTTTCTAGAGCCAGGAGTCTGGTCTGGCCCTAACCTTTAAGCCAACCTTACTATAATGTTGGTCTCCTCACGGAGGCTGTCCTCAATTGACTCAGAAGCACCCGACCCACCTGAGTGGGATCTAGGCGTTGTGAGTTGTATTCTTGAAATCAGGGGCACACTTTCCTAGAGTGAAGGGAGTTGACAGTTATCCTCCTCCCCTCCATCCTCTTACCCATCTTAGAGGTCTTACCTTTGCTCCGAGGGGAGGACCTTAACATACTCTGCCAACAGCTCCTGGATCTTTTGTTTGGAGGGATGGGACCTCATGGTAATGTTTAAAGTTTACATAGAGACCTTAACTCCCTGTATTCCAGGTGGAGGTAAGGGGTGAGGTCCAACTCCTCAACCATGTACACGGTCATTGGCTATATTTTCAGTAATGGCTGGGTTCTTGTTAAGAGACATTCTACAAAAAGAATCTTAGCCCTCTTACCCCTAACTATAGTGTTTTTTCATTTTTTTAAATTCTAAAGGGACTTAACCAAAGTCCTAACAAGACTTTTTAAAATTTGAAAAAATTGTCAATTCTAAAAATGTAATATTCTAAAGACAATTTTGGAGTTCTTGGGTGTGATCAGGTGTTGACCAATTCAGTCCAACAAAAGCAAAGTTGACGACCCCACCACTGATCCACCAATGTAGGAAGCTGGCTCTGTATATACTATACCAAGGTAACGTATAGAGCGCACAGAGTCCAGTGGATCCCCAAAGGCTTACAGAGGTAAAAGTAGATAGCACCTTACTCTCTATTTGTGGTATTGTGGGCGAGCAGCAAGGCTTTATCAGAGGGTAGTGTTAAGCATTTATTGTACACTCTCAGGCAAGAAATGATGTCATACACGCAAAGACTTAACTCCCGGCCAATTGTTTGAACAAAAAATGTTTCTTTTGTTGTATTTTATTTTTAGATCCAAGCACGACTTGGCGCAGGTAAGTGAAGTTGTACTTTACAAGACAGACTGATAAGAATATGCAAGCTGAATAAAATTGGCTTTGTTACAGATTTGTAAAACATTTAAAAATAGTTACTTTGGGATTACTTCTGGATTACTTTTTGGATTACCTTTTCTTTTCTGTGGTATGCGTAGATATCACACTGGGACATTTCCTAGACATAGGAAAGTAAACCACTTTGGCATTTAAATACAGTTGCTTGGGTTTTCTTAGAAACATCTAAACACAACTTTTTCAGAAGAAAAATAGTCAATGCAATCCTATGGAGGAAAATGTGGTGATCGGTTTGAAATTAAGCAACCTGTTTTGAGAGTTAAGTTTGAGATCAGAACAAGGGTCCCCCCAGAGTTAATAATGCACTCAAAGAGCACCCTCTGCGGCACTAGGGCGGCCAGGTGCAGAGTGCTGAGGGTCAATGTTAACCAACGGGGCTAGGGGGCTTTCGGTTGATGGCTGTTCTCGAGTAGCCAATGGGTTGTGGGAGCAAAGCTCCTAGGGTTCAGCTAAGGGCGTAGAGGGATCAGAGTTCGCACATAAGGTGCACTAACAGCAACACAGGGACGGCCGGGTGCAGAATGGACGTCAGGTGCCCTGTTTTCAAAGGGAGCTCTCCGGTCGGAACAAAGACTGAATGCTCAGGCAGGGAGGCTTCCTGGAAGTGACCACCGCCTGGAGAGGTAAGTTGGGATGCTGGAGGAGGCCTGGACACAGTTGGTTGGGCCACCCAAGGCCATGGGGCGTCTAGGTGCAGAGGTGTCTTTAGGCGTCAGGTTGGCTTACCAGCTCCGGTCGCAGTCTCAGGGACCCTCCATATAGAGGCTGCAGGCATTGGCTGGAGGTGTTAGGTTTCATATAGGTACCCTAATACAGGCCCAGGTAACATCATACCCCTTAACCTACATTACCTCCCCTACACTACACCAAGCCTTATAGTATTGAACCTTTACTTAGTTCTAGTCCTGGGTGCAGAAGGAGAGTTCCTCCTAAACAATAGAGTCCTAGAACTCCATCAATAGACTCACACAGTATGAATGAATATGCATAAGGGTTCCTAGAAACCAGGCTGGGGCTACACCACCTTCCTCCCCATATCTACATACACGGTTCATCCCATACATTATCTTCAAATTCAACAATGGCTAATACACACAACAAGGGACAAAGGAGCTCTAGATACTTTCTGTATGAATATAGCACCTCTTGCTAGTGTTACTTAGAGGGAACTGAGACTTGCAGGCCGACCCACCGACCAGAGAAGCGGAGACTCTTGCATGCAGACGGTTCAGCTGACAGTGGTCTGAACATCCCTTGCAGGGTGTCCAACCCGAGACCAAGAAGGGCTCCTACATTCTCACACTTCAGGTAATGGGGTTCGACTAAATCCTAGAGGGATTCTTAGCTCTCACACCTACTCACATGCTAGGTACACTTAGGTACAACTAGATAGGCATCGTAGGAGTACGCGCACTTATGAATTTTATATTCATGTATTTATTCATGCTAATTGCAAGATGGTAGAACTGTTCTATCCTTTTATGTTCACTGTACTGCTAACCATATATCTCTACTACTGTCTAATGGTTGTTGCAGCGCATATATTTTACACAAGTAACAACTGTTCAATAATTCCTTATTGAAACGCCCAGACTGTCTATTCTGTGCATCTCAGAGATGAACTAAATGAGCACGAGTGACTGAGCAAAAAGTAGTACATTGTTTCCACGATCTTGAGGGATCGGGGCTGTCATGTTCTAGGGTTACCAGAAACTAATCTCTCCCCAATAAGAGGAGACCCTAGTGGCACTGTGAGCTAGCTAAACACAAATAGGCTAACATTTCTCAGTGGGGGTGTACGGAACCAGTCTGCCACCAATCCCACATTTTACGTTCTCAAAACGCGCAGGTCCTGCATGGGTACTATAGGAACTGCACGACGGAGGCAGATCAGGGATCACCAGATCCCAAGTCATATTTGCTGAGGGGACCTCTTCGTGGTGTTGGGTCACTCGAACTTGGGCGTCGGGTGCAGGCTCACGGATCCGGCTGTGGCTTGAGCAAAGTCCGGTGCTCATTAGAGAAAGTTTTTGCAGGAAAGGCAGAGCAGGTCCTCTGTGTTCTGGGGTGCTGCTGGCTACGCCGGGATTCCCCTGGAATAGGTCGAGGTTGGGACAGGCAGGTAAGGCTAGGGCCAAGGCAGGTGGTGTCCTCTTCCTTCAGCATGGCTCTTCAGTTCTCCTTCTTGCTGGTCTGAAGAGGCAAGGTTCGGGGCCACCCCAGCATTTCAGGTAGGTATAGGTCGGGACCAATGGGTCACTTCCTTCGGGCGGGAACATCCCGTATTATGCACTGGGGGCCGTAAGCCTCACTCTGGCTGGCTTCCATCATCTTCAAGATGGTGGGGACTTAGAGTTGTGCTTCGCCTTGCCTACCCCAGCTGAAGGGTGAGGTTGGCAAAGGTGGGCACACCTCGCCTCCTAACCTGGTTTTCCCACCAATTCTCCCGCCCAAAGGGGGGGGGGGGTTCAGAACAGGTGGGGGCCAGTTGCTGAGAGCAGGAAACGGCTGGGTCAGCTTCCAAAGTAGGAAGTCTATGAGCTTCCCCTTCGTGGACCCTCCCAATCCTGGGGGAGGCGGCATGGCACCTCTTTCCAGTATGTGTTTTGTTTCAGGACCCAGAGAGCGGGAGGGTCTCGACCCAGGGGTCTAGAAACCTGTTTAGCGGTGGCAGCTGCGAACAGCCACCCAGCCAGCACACTAGTTTTAGGTCGTTTATCAGGGGGCATCCCTAGATATGCCCTCTGAGTGAATTTGTCATTAAATCCAACACTGGCATCAGGTTGGGTTTAATGGGCTGAGAAGTGCGATACCAAACCTCAGTCTTCAGTAGAGTCACCATAGAGCTGTGGAGTTCGGGGTGCCAAACTCCCAGCCCATGGTTTAAAAGGAATATGCTACTTACCAGTATGCATCTGTTCTTCGCATGTAGGGCTGCTGACATTCATATCTGTGCATAGATCGCCGCCTAGTGTTGGGTCCGGATGATTGCACTTTGTTGTCCTGGACGAGTCTTCGAAGGATCACGAGATAGGTGACTCTTCCCCTGGACTACAGTGCGCATGGGCATCCTCTCCATGCTCAGATTGTTTTTCGCCATTGTGGCAGAGATGGAGATAGGAAAGTAAGAGATGTCCATGCTAGAGATAATGCTGCAGCTGCGACAGGCGCCGGGGAGGAGGGTGGGCGATATGAATGTCAGCAGCCCTACATGCCAAGAACAGATGCATACTGGTAAGTAGCATATTCCGTTCGAGGCAAGTGGGCTGCTGAATTTATATCTGTGCATAGACTGAATAGCAGTATCTCCTCTAGCGGTGGCCACCTGTGCCAGCTGCAGCAGTTTGGAAAAGTTTTGAGGACAGCCTGGCCTACAGCAGCTTGCTGTTTTGCTTGCACGTCTACACAGTAGTGTTTAGTGAAAGTGTGTATGGTGGACCATGTGGCTGCCTTACAGATGTTCGAGAGGAATATTCCCTAGGAAAGCCATGGATGCCCCCATTTTCCGTGTAGAGTGCGCTCTAGGGGGGACTGTTAAAGTGCCTTTAGCTTTTAGATAACATATTTGAATGCATTTAACTATCCATCTGGCTATCCCTGACTTTGAAATAGGATTTCCTTTGTGTTGTGGTGCAAAAGCAACAAACAGCTGTTATGTTTTTCTAAAGGATTTAGTTCTGTCCACATAGTAAAGTAGAGCTCTTTTTAAGTCTAGTGTGTGCAGGGCTCTCTCAGCTACTGACTGGATTCTGAAAGAATACTGGCAGTTCAATTGCTTGATTGATATGGAAATTGGATACGACTTTAGGCATGAATTTAGGGTTTGTTCTAAGAACTACCCTGTTAGCATGTACCTGCATAAAGGGTTCCTGAATTGTTAGTGCTTGCAATTCGCTCACTCTCCTGAGTGAGGTGATGGCAACTAAGAATGCAACCTTCCACGTTAGGAATTGCAATTCGCATGAATGTAGAGGTTCGAAAAGAGGTCCCATGTGTCTGGTAGGCACTATATTTAGATTCCAGACTGGGGAAGGAGGGTGTCTTGGAGGGATCACCCTTTTTAAGCCCTCCATAAATGCTTTAATTGCTGGGACCCTGAACAGTGAAAGGTGTTGCCTGTTCTGAAGGTATGCTGCTATAGCAGCTAGGTGTAGTCGTATGGAAGAGTATGCTAAGTTACATATTTTTAAATGCAGCAGGTAGCATATAATGTTTTGTATGCAAGCGTCTAATGGGTTGATTTGGTTATTGTTGCAGTAAATAACAAATCTTTTCCATTTTGCTGCATAGCACGCCCGTGTGGTTGGTTTTCTTGCCTCCCTAATGATGTTCATGCAGTCTGGTGGCAAGTTAAGGTATCCGAACTCTAAGACCTCAGGAGCCAGATCGCTAGGTTCATCTGATTGAGATCTGGGTGTCTTATTTCTCCATGGTTCGGAGTTAGAAGATGTGGAGCAAGGCACAGTTTTTGATGAGGAACTACTAAAAGTTCTAGGAACGCTGTGTACCATGGTTGTCTCGCCCATGTGGGAGCAACTAGGATTAGGGTGAGTGAGTGTTGTCGCAGTTTGCGTGCCACCAGCGGGATCAACGGTGCTGGGGGAAAAGCGTACGAAAATCTGCCTGACCAGTTCATCCATATCGCATTGCCCAGTGACAACGGATGTGGGAATCTGGCGGCAAAGTACTGGCATTTGGAGTTTTCTTTTGTGGCAAAGAGGTCTACCTCTGGGTGAACCCATTCCTCGAAGAATGGCTGGCGAACTTGGGGGTGAATCTCCCATTCGTATATTTGTTGGCTGTGCCTGCTGAGCAGGTCGGCAATTTGATTGTCCTTCCCTGGGAGGTGTTCTGCTAGGAGAAAGATGTTCTTTTGAATTGCCCACTTCCATATGCTCTGCGCCAGATGGGACAGCTGTGGAGAGTGAGTTCCTCCCGGTTTCTGGATATAGTACATTGCGGTCATGTTGTCTGTCCGGATCAACACCGTCTTGTACTGTGTACTGGAGGAGATGGGCTCCCCAGCCTGTCAGTGATGCGTCCGCTGTTGGTATTAGTTGTGGGACCGGCTCTTGGAACAGTCGCCCCTGTGAAAGGTTTTGTGGGTTCCACCACTGCAGAGATGTGTGCGCAACTGTCCACCAACACTAGGTCTTTTAGTTGTCCACGAGCCTGGTTCCATTGCCGTGCTAGGCATTCCTGTAACGGGCGCATTTGAAGCCTGGCATGGGGGACAATGAATATGCAGGAGGCCATCATGCCTATGAGCTGCATGAAAACTTTGGCTGGCAGGGAGTGCTGTGGCATGAATTTGCGGATGAGTATCTGCATGCTGGCTATCCTTGCTGTGTTTGGATACGCCTTTGCCACTGAGGTGTTTATAGTGGCTCCCAGGTATTGCTGTATGTGGGAAGGTTGCAGATGCGATTTTGTGTAGTTGATTGAAAAGCCTAGGCTGTGTAGCAACTGGATTGTGTGGGACGTGTGTGCTGCACAGACTTGGTACGATTTTGCTTGTATTAGCCAATCATCCAGATAAGGGTACACATGGACGTGTTGCCTCTTGAGATGCGCTGCTACTGTCGCCTAGCATTTTGTAAACACTCTTGAAGCCGTGGTAACCCTGAAGGGCAAAACCTTGAATTGGTAGTGTTGCCCTTCTATTGTGAACCTGAGGTATTTTCGGTGGGCTGGATGAATGGGTATGTGGAAGTACGCATCCTTGAGGTCCAGTGTTGCTAGGAACTCTCCTTGCTGTAGCAGCGGGAGCACTTGTTGTAGTGTGATCATATGGAGGTGCTCCGATAGCATGTATTGATTTAGGGGCCTGAGGTCTAAAATTGGTCTGAGAGAACCGTCCTTCTTTGGAATAAGGAAGTATAGGGAGTATATTCCTTTCCCTTGTTGGTGGAAAGGGACTTGCTCTATGGCCCCCTTTTCCAGCATGCTTTGCACCTCTTGTTGTAGTAGGTTGATGTGTTCTATAGACATAGGACGATGTCTGGGTGGTATGTTTGGTGGCGTAGAAGTCAGTTCTAGGCAATAACCAGACTGGATAATTTCTCTCACCCACCTGTCCGTGGTAATTTCGTGCCAGACAGGTAGGAACTGTTGTAATCTGCCTCCGACTGGTGTTAAGTGGTCTGGAGGCAGCGAAATGAAGTCACTGTTTTGTGGTGGCGGAGGCCCTGGTGTTATTGCCTCCCCGCCCTCTTCCCTTATTACTGTTACCTCTAACCACCTCTGGTGGTGTTCTTTGCAAAGGAACCTTGTGTGTTACCTTTGGGTCCCCGGGAAGGGAGTATATCTTCTATCCTTACTGTAAGAGAAAGCAAATGGATGCACCTGTTGGGCACATAGTGCATGGTCTTAATGAACAGGAGAACAATTTTGCACAACTGGCGTGTTTATAATGTCGAGATTTCATGTAATGTTATCATGTTTTTAGGCTAATGTGATATAATTGTCATCATTTTTAGTCTAATGTGATATAACTGTCATTACAAAGGTTTTAATACCAACTATGACCGGTGGTTTGAATCCGACCAAGATAAGAGTTTTTTTTTTCCCCCCGTTTGGTGTCATTTAGCAAATTTGTACATGTGTTTAATTACTGCATTGTCTGCACTTTTCTACAATCTTGAAATGTAATACACCCGATGGATGTTACACTGGTTCTGCACATTTGACACATTGTAAACCCCCCCTTTGGCTATTATGAGTGCCCCACTAAATTAATCTGGCATTCAACGAACAAATTGATGAATATATGTCTGTGCGCCAGTAAGGACATCCTCCTTTTGCGCTAAAACAGAATTTTCTAAGGCAGTATAATGAGGTTTCCCAGCGCTTAATTTCACCAGGGGCCGAGTCTTTTTACCATTTTTACTGTGTGCCCATTGGCCACATGTAAGCAGTAACATTTAGCTGCTGCCCGGTTGATTGACCCCGCTCCCGGTTCCCGCGTTTAGTCACTAGAGTAAACGGTGTGCTGAGACTCGGCGAGAGGAAACTGTGTGCTGAGACGCGAGGATTCTTCACGCTTTCTCCTTTTTCCGGGTAAGCGCGAGTTAATCTACAGTTATCTCTGACTATGCGGAGGTCGCGAGCGCACAAGCTAACACGCGCCTCCTTTTGTTTTGCCTTTTAGAAATACGAGCCAAACGCGATAGGAAATTTGCAGTGGTTTTTTCAAAATAAAGGCACCACTCGTCCCGCTCCTGGGCAAATCACTAGATTATACGGCCTATCGATGAACAGCGAGGAGCCCTCCCGCTCTCTTCGGGTTTCGGGTAAGCTTGGTTAAAACCTGAATTGTATCTCACTTCAGCTATGCGGAGGTCGCGAGTGTGGTTGTTAACACGCGCCTCCTGTCTGTCCATTTTACTTTTTAGATATACAAGCGAACTTTGGAGTTTTGATTTAAAGACAGTTTGTTTCCCTAAAAGCAACTCGGAAGCTATAAGTGACGGCGAGCTAGTTGTTTTTGCTCCCACTGTTTCACCTTCACATTTGGTGAGTAAAGAAATGAAGTAGCGGCTTGAGTTCCATAGACGACATGACAGATATGTTCTGAATTGCGTCCTTTTATTAATTGCAGATGTGAGTTTTGTGTCACGAATAGAAGCGCCCCCATGCAAATACAATACCTAGGATCGCTGCTGCGTGAATAGGTGAGCCTTGGACTTGTGTCTCATATATCTGTATGGAGCAAGTAATGTCATGAATTGTAAGGGCCAGTCCTTAGGTTGGCTGGTTAGGTCGGTTCTCCGTTGTATGATTTTGGTAACTTATGTTTTTAACCCGGCTGGGTAGTGTGTGATGTTTCATTGAATCATACACTTGTGCTGATATTAATTATGATATTGCGTGGATTATAGTTAAGTACGGTCCACTGTCTTATAAATGCCTAATTTATTTTTAGGAATACGCTCTCTTGGCAATAGGAGCCCTTGGCCCAACATCACTTTTCAGACGGAGCCGCTAGATCCACCGTGCTTCGTGTAGGTAATTAGGTATGGCTTTAATTAGCCTCCAGTTCTTCTTGTAAGAATACATCAATCCTAATTGAGTTTCTCCTTTATAGGTGCCCTTTGTTGTACCCCCACACCCCACCACCACCTGTCCTGAGGAAGACCCAGCTGTAGGGCAATAACGTCGCCTGCTCAACTGGGGTCGAAACGTCGACATACTGTTACCCTTTCTTACCTGTGGGCAAACTGATCATTTGTTGACTGTGCCAGCCATTAACAGGATAGGATTGTCTTAACTTATGAATTGATATATGACAATGTATATATATCTAGTGTGGCACTACATGTTCAAATATTGATGAGACCACATATTATGTTATTCTTGTATGACTAATTTAAATCTATGTTGCACAATTTTCCTTTCTTCACTATTCCCCCCCCCACCCCTCTTTTTGGGCTTATCATGAAATGTTTTGAATTATACTATTGTAAAAAGATACGGTAATTAATTTACGAAGAAGGATGTGTATTAAATAACATTCTTCGAAGTCTATGTTTACGAGGTTAATTTTGTTGATTTGTGTATCTTATGTTGTTCCATCTGGGACCCCTTCTCATATACCTTTGTAGGAGGCAGATGTTTGTGAAGCATTTCCTCGTGTATTTGCTCTGTATGAGGAGCGTCGAAAGAAGCCCCTATGTTGCAGAAATTGCAGTGCACCCATGGATTTTGCGGTTTCTGTGTCCTTTCATTTTGTCCAAGATGGTGTCTACCGCAGGACCAAATAGAAAATCTGGATTGACTGGTTGGTTTATAATGGTGGACTGCACCTCATTCTTAAAACCTGAAACCCGCAGCCATGCGTGTCTGTGGAGGACGACACTAGTATTAATGGACCTAGCTGCGGTGTCTGCAGCGTCCAGCGCACATTTAATGGAGGCATTTGATATGAATTTTCCCTCCTGAATAAGATCATTTTCTTGTGCTTTAAACGGCTAGGGCAAATGTTGTATAAGGCTTTCGAGCTGATCGTAGTGCGCCCTATCGTAACGAGCCAGTAGGGCTTGTGTGTTAGCAATTCTCCAAGAATTGGATGCTTGTGCCGCTACTCTTGCCTGATGCTTCTAGAATTTTTGACTCCTTATCAGGGGCAGGTGCTTCCCCTGTTGTCTGAGAGTTGGCTCTTTTACATGCGTTAGCAACCACCAGTGAGTCTAGCGGCAACTGGCCCTTGATGTAAGTAGGGTCTGTAGGAGCCGGTCTATACTTTTTTCTAATCTGGGATTGATTACCCGTGCCCTGGCTGTGTCCTTGAATATGTCAGGTGCATGTTTTAGAACTCCCTTCAACATGGGAAGTTTTCTGACACTTTTCTCTGCAGTAGTGAAAGTGTCAAAGAGGAAGTCCTCTTCCACTGGGTCACTGTGCATGTCCACGTTGTGGAATTGTGCTGCCCTGTCTATGAGTTGGTTAAAGACTACTGTGTCATCAGTGGGAGATGGCTTAGTAGGATAAGTGGGCACATCAGGGATGGGATGTGTGTCATAAGGGTCTGTTGGCTCATCTCAAGGTTCCTCCTGGTCAGGATCTTGAGGAAAGTCATATAGGGGCTGTGGTTCATACCCTGTGTCCCCCTCATCGTCCCTGTGGTGAGAAGGTGAGGTAGGTGCAAAGGGTGTGGAAGGCATAATAGGTTGAAAAGGGATTGAGGGTCTTGTGGGAGAAGTGCCAAAGTCCTTTTTCTTCAGTGGGATAGGTGAATCAGGTTCAAAGTCCAAAGGTCTCTTTTTCCTATGCAGGACGGTAACTTTTCCAGTCTCTGGGTTAATGTAAATTTTAGCTTGGTCGTCGGATGGATCTGGGTGGAATAGTTCTTACTCTACGGTCCTGTGTTTAGTGTTGGACTTTTTCGGGTCGACAACACCTGGTTTTTCGACAACTTTTGGTGTTTTGCTGGGCTTTTTCGGCTCGGGCCCCGATTTCGGGTCGACGAGTGCTTTCGGGTCGACACGTTTTTTGTGCTCCGTAGGCTTATTTGAACGAGTGTCTTTCACAGGATCGATGTTCTTTTTTGGATCAAGTGCTCAGACCAATTTGATTTGTATACAAATATTTAGTTATATTTATTTTCTAGAACCAAGCAAGCCTGGTAGAGGTAAGTGTAAATAGTCCTTTTCAAGGCAGGTTGAACAATACCAGCAAGCTGAATGAAAAGGACTTTGGAACAGGTTTGTAAATGCTTTCAATACAGTGGAAATTACTGTTCGATTACAAATTAATTTACGGATTACCTTTTCTACACAGTGTGGTATGCTTAGATATCTCGTGGATAGATCGTGCACTCCCTATTTTAGAAAACGTACTCTGTCTTCAACCTAAGATTTTGAGCTGTGTGCTACACCTTCTCTTGTGTTTACCTTACACAGTGAATCTTGTATATGGGCCCAGAAGCCAACTGGCTTCTTGGACAAAGACGTGCACAACTTCTACTTGATATACAAACGTTTCAAAACATAAACAATGATTTTTCTTGTATCTCATTTTAATACATTATTTCAAATCGATATGTGACCATTCTTCTCAATTGTTTTCAAATTGTACCCTCATTTATACTTATGTTTAGGAATGGCTGGGCGGTGATTGAAATTACCATTGCAGAGACTATGTTTGGTATCGGATAGCTTTATTGACCTCAACTTGGGGATTCATGGTTCTGGCGGGGGGGAGGGGCGACCAGGGGCCTGTACAAATATGCCCTCCTCCTCTTCTCTGGTAGAGTTCTTCTTTTAGAACCTAGTTAGTTGGGGCGACAGGCACGCTGCTATTGGGGGTTAGGCGGTAACCGTTTGCAGGGGTGCAGGGCGGGGGGGAAGGGTTTATTGTTTTCTTTTGGTTATCGTCCATATTTTCTAATTTTTCATCTTTTTCCTAGCCTTTCCTATATATGTACTGTTGTCGTAATATCCGGACTCTGATCCTTAATTTCTAGTGTCAAGTTGCCATGATTCTCCTGCTGTTTGATTTGTGGGTGGGTGGGTCTTGAAGATCCGCTTCCAAACGGTTTAGCGATTATATTGCAGTCAATTTTGTTTTTGTGCTTAATGGTGCGGACCTCTCGAAGAATTGTACTGTTATAAGTCTATCCTGTTTTGTACCACTTCACCCTGGTAACATTGTACGTATCTATGGCACCGGATATGTCTGTTGATTTTTTTTATTTTTGCTTTAAAATAATAAAAAGATATATAAAAAAAAATTGTACCCTCATAAGATATGTACAATTTGTTCAATACATAATCAAAACAACACTATTATTAACGCATCTCAATTATCTGTGCCGTTAGATGTGATTAACATAGGTCCAATGCATTTCGGGACGTAGCGTCCCTTCGTCGGGGGCACATCTGCAAAAAAATACAGGAACCATGTTTCATGTTCATTCGTGAATAGACATCCATGATATTGCAAGATTCGTCATCAACCATGGCTATGTGCTAGAGTTGTACGAGTTACTTACCATCGGTAACGATGTATCTGTTAGAGACTATTCAAGCCGCAGATTCCTTCATGTAGAATTATCCCCAGGCGTGATACTGGATCCGGAAACTTTTCTGCCACAGCATCCCTGCGCACCAGGGGCGGGGTGACCTCACGCAACTCTGCCCAGGCGTCGTCTGCGTACGTGGTGTCAGCGAGGTCACATAAGACGTGCCCCGGCGCGCCTACGTGAGTTTTCTTCGGAGAATTTTTCCGCACCACAACGTGGAACCACCAGATAAAAAACTGGAAGCATGGGAACGGTTGCGAAGAGCAGAAAAAATTGGAAAGAAACGGTGACTAACACCACCATCAGAGTAGTGTCCACACCGCAGAACTCAAAGGCAGGGAAAGAAGAAAGAAAAATCAGAGCCCTGCACAGCCATCCTGCCAGCACATAGACAGCCTCCCACCCCTGTGCTCCCGAGGCAAGGAACATGCATAAAAGTCATGGCACACGGAGTAAACCTACCACCCCAATCCTGAGCAAGGAAGGGAACCAGTCCCAAGACAGGCAGGGACAACAAACCTCCAAGCCACCCCAACATAGAGGCAACCACCCACAAGGGACAAGGGCAAGACATGGCCAGACGACCCTCAATCAGAAGACAGCGAGGGGAGGGAGGACAGGGATAGAAAGCAACCCCCCTCCCCTCCCCAACCCTGGAGTAGCCAGAGCAGCGGGGCACCGGAGCACCGGAACCCCATCCTCCAAAGAACCAAAGGAGGAATGAACCGACCCCAGACGGAGCCACCAGTCAAGAACAAAGAAGGCACTCACAGGAGACACAGCCCCCCGCCGGGAGGCGAGTGCCGAAGACCAACCCAAGGGTCCTCGCAGAACAGGGGAGGAAGGGCAGGCCATGAAGGAATCTGCGGCTAGAATAGTCTCTACCAGATACATCGTTACCGAAGGTAAGTAACCGTACATTTGATAGAGACTACTAGCCGCAGATTCCTTCACGTAGAATAGATACCCTAGCAATACCCCCTGGGAAGGAAGGAGGGTCTGCGAAAGGCCCCCCACCAGCCAATACAGAACAGAGGGCCCCACAGAGGACCAGGTAGAACCTCGTCCCTGCCAGGCAATGGGAACCCCCACAGACTCCAAAAGGATGTAGGCGGGAGAAGAAGGCTTAAGAGGCCCGTACACACACTGCAGAGGAACCAAGGGCAAGGTCGAAGAGGCCGAAGCACCACACTCCCCCACAAGGCAAACCAGCTGCCGCCCAATGCCAAGACAGGAAGAGCAGAAGAAGCCTAGAGAACCCAAGGAAATGAGGGAAAAGAAGGCGAACCCACTCCAGATGGAGAGCAACCTGCCAGCCAGAACAGCGCCGGCAGTCAAAAGCCGCCAGAAGCAAGAAGAACAACCGGAGGCCCCAGGAAGGCAGAGTAGGCAGCACCCGGCAAGGGAAAACACAGGATCATCCCAGACCTCAGGGCAGGAGCAGGGAGAGGAGGAGATGCCCGGGCACGCCACTACGAGTGGCCGCGCACACAACCTCAGGAACCAAAAGCAACCTACATAAACGCCATGGAGAACAGGCACCCGAAGGCGACCAGAACCCCCTAGCAGAGCGCAAGCCATATGACCTCTACCACTAAGTCACATGGGGTACGTTAAGTCCCAAGATATGGGAACCCTTTTTAGAAGAACTTCCGCAGCAGAGGAAAAACAAAAGAGCGACGGGGAAAAAAATACCCCCGCGGGAGGCTTGACAAGCAGCCCAAGCAAAGCAGAAGCCCTAATCTCAAGGCCAAGTCTGCGCAACAACTCCGGCAGAACACACACAGAAGCAACAAAAGGGCAGTCCAGCAGCCAATAATGCTAAAGTCCCAAAGAGGAACGCAAATGGCCAGAACACACTCCACAGCCAGAACAACCAGCCTAAGAAGGCCAAGAATCAACCCAACTCAGGAATCACTGAGGATGGGACGGAGGAGGATAAGGCAAGGGAGGAGGAGGAGGAGGAGGACGGAGCCATGTCAAGAGCCGTTGGATGGCCGAGTCGGCAGGGGCATGAAACAGGCTGCCATCAAACAGAAGGCCGATGAGTCGCTCCCGAATATTCTCAGTGAACACTGTCCCAGAGCCAAGCATGGGGACGGAGAGCGACTGAGGAAGCCATGGCCCAGCATCTCCGAGATGTCCAGAGCAGAGTGGAGAATAAACGCCGCAAGCTCCCGGACATCCAAAGCATGATGCCGTACGTCCACCTGACCAGTCTCCTGGGACGCTGCCAGAGACTCAGCCGAGTCCCACAAACAGGAAGAGGCCCTAGCCAGCACACACTAGGTGTTAAGGGTCTGCAGGGCAGCGCTGGTTGAGGCGAACATGTTGCGCCCCCAAGAGTCCAGCCAGCAGCCCCCTCGGGACAGCGGAGTCAACAGTGGTGGCAGGGAGGGAAAAGCAGTCCGCAGAAGGGGGCTGGCGGCCGAGGGGTGAAGGGAATGACACGCCGGGTCACGCGGCACCGGGAGGTGCCGGTGCAGAAGATGTTGAGGCACCGGGTCCCCCGAGGAGGGATGCCTCCAAGCCCGTCAAGGAAAAAAGGAGCGAACCTTTGACACTGGTGAAAAAGACACCACACGGCGACCAGACTCCGGGGAGGATGACATCAATATACAGGCTGCCTCGGGTGAAGGAGCGTCCTAAGACTAATTCGCGGTACGACTGCTGCGCGGAGCTGTAGAGTCAGTTGCCTGAGGCAGGACGTCGGCACCACCGAAGAAGGTTCCTCCAAGTCACCCCGCACCGGAGACCGGAGTAGAGCTGGAGCCGGGGCGGCGCCGGAACGACGCCGATCCGACCCCCACAGAGGCAGCCACCTGCGAAGGTGAACAAAACAGGCCTGGGGAGTGACACGAAGCCCTCCGCCAGTCGCGGCCCAGAATGAGGCGTAGATCGTTCGGCAACCCATGAGGTGGTGCCAGGCACGATTCAACCTCTGACGAGGCAGCCTGTGGGGAGGGACGAGAGGGGTCCGGAGACGGACGAGGGGTCCTCCCCCGGCCTCGATCCGGAGCGGGACGAGGAGGGTCCACCGACCCCTGTGGCTACGCACGGTCCAGCTGCTGCCGGCGCCGTAGCGGTGTTACCTCGGCCTTAGACAGGACCACCCTGTCAAAGGACAGATGGGGGCCCGGGGATGCAACCAGAGCCCCAGCGACCTCCCACTACACCACAGGGATTCCCGCGGGTGTTTGAGGCGAGGCAGAGACACCGTGGCCTGAAGGAGGTGCCCCGGAGGAGCCGCACCCAATCACCACCACATCCTCCAAGCCTGGATCCGAACCAGTCAGCGCCAGAGCCACCGGCGGCGCCGCAGAGGGTCCTGCGCAAGGCGAGGGATCCGCTGACACCCCAGGAGGGGAAGGAGGAGGAGACTCCAGCGAGGCCTGTAAGGCCGCCGCGCATGTCTTCGTTGGACTCTTGACGCCCCAATACCAGGAAACGGTGAATAGGATGACACGCGGGGCCACATCACCGCCGGAGAGTCCACGCCCCGGCAGGTCGTAAACCAGCCCCCCGGGGACATACTGCAACACTTACCCACCGGGGAGCGACGCTCACGTGACATCGGAGAAGGGAGAGGACGACGACCACAGCCGTATCTGAAGCCGTCCGCCGAAGCAGACCGAGTGAAGGACGTCGACCTGGAGAGGCGCGCCGATATAAGTTTCATCCGGCGCTCCTGCCGCGACTTCGGCTTCAACTGTTGGCACGCCGCGCAATCAGTGGTGCCGTGATCCTCCCCCAAACACCACATACAAATGAGGTGCAGGTCCGTCGCCGACATGAGACGCCCACAAAATGTGCAAGTTTTGAAGCATAAAAGCATTCGCACACTGTTCCACCAAAAAGAAAGGGAAGAAAAGGGGGCCCTGAACAGGCCCGAAGCAAGGATCGGATCCGCGTTGCACACGAAAAAGGAAAAAACTGACGTGGGCGGGTCTTATGTGACATCGCAGACGTCATGTACGACGCCTGGGCGGAGACGCGTGATGTCGGCGGGCAGGGATGCTGTGGCAGCAAAGTTTCCGGATCCAGTCTCATGCCTGGGGATAATTCTATGTGAAGGAATCTGCGGCTAGTAGTCTGAGATATAAAGTTATCTGACAATCTCCCCTGTCCTGTCTTGCCAATTGCCATTCTAAACCTTCACCTCTCCTGTGGCAAGTTGTGAAGTCTTGAGGCTGCTGGCTGCAGGACACTGGGAATTAGCTTCTGCAGGTTCGAGGTGGGGACAGGCCGCTAGGGCTGGGGCCAAGTCAGTGGGCGTCATCCTCTTCTTCGCTTTAGCCCAGCATCTTTTCTTCTTGGTCGGTTCTTGTCTGAGGCGGAATGGTTCATTGTTGCCCCTAAATACTAGATTTAGGGGTATAACAGGTAGGTAAAGGTTGGGACCAATGGGTCCCTTCTTTGGGGTGGGTACACCCCCTATTATGCCACCCTCCAGGGGGAGGGGGCATATGCCTCACTCTGGTTGTCTGGGTCCCCAATCTGCAAGAGGGCAGGGACAGAGTTGTGCTTCACCTCGCCTAGCTCACCTGAGGGGTTGGGTTGGCAAAGGTGGGCACACCTCCCTTGGTTTTGCCACCGATTCTCCTGCCCAAAGTGGAGGGTCAGAACAGGTGTGGGTCAGTTGATGGAAGCAGCAAAGGCCTGGGGAAGCTTACAAGGGCGGAAAGCCTTTGAAGCTTCCCCTTCGTGGACCCTGCTCATCCTGGGGGAGACGGCTTGGCACCTCATCCCAGGATGTGCATTGTTTCAGTCCCCTGGACCGAATACACACCTCCCCCCCCCCCCCTGAGAGCAGCAGGCTCTCAATCCAGGGGTCCAGAAACATGTCTGGTGGTGGCAGCTGGTGATCAGCCATTCAGCCTGGAAACTAGTGTTCAGTCGTTTTTCAGGGGGCATCTCTAAGATGCCTTCTGTGTATATTTTTCATTAAATCCTACACTGGCATCAGTGTGGGCTTAATGTGCTGAGAAGTTTGATACCAATTTCCCAGTTTTCAGTAAAGCCATTATGGTGCTTTGGAGTTTGTAATGACAACCGCCCAGCACCATATACTCCATGGCATTACTGCACTCACAATGTCTAAGAATTGGCTTAGACACTGTAGGGGTACAGGGCTCATTCACCTGTACCCTCACCATTGATATAGTGCACCCAGCTAGAGGAGTGGCTGACCTATGCCAGGGCAGTGGTTTATAGGCATGGCACACAGGCACGTGTGCTATGACGACTTCACTTTGTTCTGCACAAAAACACTCAGCCTGCAAAGTGTGTGTGTGTAAGAGTTACGGGCTTCTAAGGGTGGCACAGTAAGTGCTGCAGGCCTTAGGGGCCTTCCCCGGCCACAGTGCCCTTGGTACCTGTAGGACCATTTAGAAGGGACTGACCTGTGGCCAAAGAGTGATAACTGGGTTTTGTCTTCAATGCAGTTTAGGGAAAGTACATAGGCCCTAGGTACATGTTTGGCAGGAACCCAAGGCACACTCAGTCAAAACACATCAGCAGTTTAGCAAAAAGTGGGGAAACCATGCAAAAAGATGGCACTTTCTTACATCTGTTCTTGGCATGTAGGGCTCTAGATTAACATGCATTGCATACTCCTGCCATCTTGTGTTGGGTCTGGATGTCTGCAAGTTTTTTTTTCTTCTTCCAGGAGATGTCTCAAATTCTATCTCCAAAGAACTGCAACAATGCGGAAAACAGATCAGCTATTCGTAGCATATGGAAGGCTACGTCAAGGTTATGCTGTATCCAAACAGACTATAGCCTGTTGGATGTCTTCAACAATTAGTCTGTCATCAACAGGCGGGAAGGCCTCTACGCTCTATGCCAACAGCACATTCTACTAGAGCGGTCTCCTCTTCCACCGCTCTCTTTGCTGGTGTGCCTCTTCATCAGATCTGCAGAGCGGCAATTTGGTCCAGCAGGCACACGTTCACCAAACATTACTGTTTGGACGCTGCAAGTGATGCAGATACTTCAGTGGGACGAGCAGTTCGCCGCAATCTTTTCAAATAAGGTGAGCCTCTGTTCTCCCTCCTCCACTATGCTCTTTTTAGACATTTATTCTTACATGTTATTCTCTTTAGCCAAGTATGCATTTGTCACCATTATTGTATTTATATAAGTTTAAGATTCTGCTCATACTGCATTGAAATGCATGTTTGCATATATACTGTGATGCAAAGAGCGTCTAACGAGCATTATGATTTGTACTGCTATCTACTCTGATTCAGGCATGTGAATCTATGAAAGACACCCCAATACCGGAGAAGAATAATAGTTACTTACCTGTAATCTGTGGTTCTCCAGTATTGGTGTCTTTCATAGATTCACATGCACCCGCCCACCTCCCCTCAGAGGCTCCTCAGGCGATTTTGTTGGCTTCACTCCTTTGCGAGAAAATCTGGGAGCCTGAGCCTCTGGGGAGAACATTCTGCAGTTTGGTGTATACAAAATGACTAGGATTGTTATGAGTGTGGAAGTTTTTGCTCTTGTAGCTTAGGGCTACTTCACTTCCGGGTTGGTTATTACCAAGGTTTTTGGATATTATGTGCATATTATTGCTTTTTTATGTACCGTGGCACTCCCACTCCGACGAAGAGGAATGATTCAGGCATGTGAAGAAAACAAGTTACTTACCTGTAACTTTGGTTCCCCAGTATTGGTAACTTTCATAGATTCCCATGCTTTTGTATCATTCACCGTCGTCGGAATGGGAGTCTCTGTAACAAAAATACCATAGCTGTAGGTACAAAAGAGAAAGAAAAAGGCCTATGCCTCATTCCCTTTTGTAGCATATCACCCTCTTTTTGTAAAAGAGACCAAACTTAGGCATCAGCCAATCAGAAGTGCCTCACCCCTTAGAACCCTCCTGAAGGAACCTCAGAGCCTCAGATTTTCGTAGCCGTTGTGTACCAGACACCATATCTGTTGTAGGCTGAGCTTTCCTCGGGGGGGTGGGTGGGCGCATGGCAATCTATGAAAGTTACCAATACTGGGGAACCAAAGTTACAGGTAAGTAACTTGTTTTCTTGCCCCAGTATTGGAACTTTCATAGATTCCCATGCTTTTGTATCAGAGTATCAAGCAGTTGGCAATAAAACCACATTTTGTGTCATAAAAACATTGCAATAGCCAACATGACATAAAGATGCAAAATGGGTACCACGGAAGGCAGGATAAAAAGGAAAGCGCACCAATTATTGGAAGAGGTTCCTCAGGACAGCATTGTCCCACTGCCGCATCATCTTGTTGTAAGGACTCCAAGCAGTAATGCTTAGTAAAGGTGTGAACGCTGCTCCAGGTAGCAGCTCTGCAAATGTCTTTAATCTGTACCCCCGCAAAGAGGGCCGTTGAAGATGTCAGATCTTGTGGAATGTGCCCGAATCCTGCCAGTCAGAGGTTTTCCTGCCGCAGTGTGGCAATGCAGAATGGCACTTGTGATCCAGTTTGAAATACCCTGTTTGGATAGCGGAAGGCCCTTGTTTGGACCCCCAAAGGCAACAAACAACTGCAAGGGTTTCCGAAATCCCTTAGTACGTTCCAAATAGAATTTCAAGCATCGTTGAACATCCAACGAATGCAGTGTTCTTTCTGCTGGTGTAGCCGGTTGAGGAAAGAACGCCTTCAGAATAACAGTCTCATTCAAGTGGAAGTCCAAGGGTACTTTAGGCATAAATCTAGGGTTAGTTCTCAAGATTACAGTGTTTCTTTTAAATTGTAGGAAAGGCTCATGGATAGTTAAGGCCTGCCACTCTCCAACACGTCTAGCCGATGTGAGAGCGAGGAGGAGAGCCAATCTCCATGAAAGGTACTTCATGTCAGAACGATGAATTGGTTCGAATGGGCCTTTCATGAGCTGAGAAAGGACTAGATTTAAATGCCAAGTAGGAGGCGGAGGCCTCACTGGCGGATAGACTCTGAACAAGCCCTTAAGAAACTGCTTGACAATCCTGGAAGACCATAAGGAAGGCCCAGACCCAGACCTTCTGTATCTCGAAATGGCCGCCAAATGGACCTTAATCGATGAATGGGCTAGTCCCGACTTAGCCAGGGACAGCAGATAAGGTAGGAGCTGATGAGGCTTGGAAGCGAAGGGGTCAATCTTTTCTCTCCTACACAAGCAACAAAATCTTTTCCATTTAAGACGGTAAGTCCTGTTCGTTGAAGGAGCCCTTGCCTGGGAGAGGGCCTCCTTAATTTCGCTTGAGATGGGGAGATTCATAAACTCTCGCTGCTCAGGAGCCATGCTGTCCGGTGTAATGACTGTGGATCTGGGTGCCAAATTTGTCCTTCGGACATTGTGAGGAGATCTGGTATAACCCTCAAAGGAAGAGGACGAGCGAGCGACAACAGATGGAGTTCCGTGTACCAGAACTGTCTCGGCCAAGCAGGGGCTATCAAGATCATCCTGCACGGCTCCACCTTGATCTTCCTGATGAGCCGCGGCATCAGAGGGATGGGGGGAAAGGCGTAGACAAATGTCCTTGACCAGGCTATCGAAAGCGCATTCCCCAATGACCCTCGATGGTGAAATCTGCTTGCGTAAGACCGGCATTTTCTGTTGGTCGGTGTGGCAAAGAGATCCACCTCCGGTCTGCCCCACTGACTGAAGACCTCTTACAGAACTCGGTTCAATTCCCACTCGTGGCTGATTGAGGATGACCTGCTCAGTCTGTCGGCGTTCTCGTTTAGAACTCCTGGCAAGTGTTCTGCCTTTAGTGATATTCCCTGAAAGATCGCCCATTCCCAGATCTGTTGAGCTTCTCGCGACAATGGATGAGATCTGGTTCCTCCTTCCTTGTTCACATAGTGCATGGCCGTGGTGTTGTCCGTCCTGATAAGCTCTTGCGAACCTCCCAAGCGAGGAAGAAAGGCTTGCAGAGCCAGTCTTATTGCCCTTAGCTCCAAAAGGTTGATGTGGAGTCGTTCCTGAGGCGACCAATGACCGCTGACATGTAGGTCTTGCATCACTGCTCTCCAACCCTCCATTGACGCGTCCGTTGTTACTACTTGAAGAGACGGGTCGTTTACGAAGGATAGACCTTGGGACAAGTTGTCTTGATTTGCCCACCATAAGGCCGCTTCCCTCATCATTGGAGTGACGATCACCTTGTCCTCGAATGATCCGTGAACCTGCTTCCATTGGTTGTCCAGCTGCTCCTGTAAAGGGCGCATTCTTAGTCTGCAATGAGGAATTAGGGGAATACATGATTAAATTACCCCCAGCAGAGATTTGTAGCAGCGTACTGAAAGACACCTTCTTTCTTGTAAGTCCCGAGCCAAGGTCTGTAGTTTTTCCTTCCTTTCCAGAGTAGGGAAGGCTTTCGAGAGCTTTGAATCCAAGATGGCTCCCAGGAAACTAGCCTTTCTGGACGGGACCAGGGATGACTTTTCTGTGTTTAGAGTGAGTCCCAGATTCTGAAACAAATTTGTACAAGCCTGAACAGCGTCCAGTGCTGCCTCCCTGGACGGGGCCTTCAGCAACCAGTTGTCCAGGTAGGGGAAGACCTGGAAACTGTTTCTTCGCAGAAATGCTGCTACTGACGCCAGCACCTTTGTAAAAATCCTCGGGCTGAACGGAGTCCAAAGGGTAAAACCCTGAACTGAAAATGGCTCTTGGCTACTGTGAATCGTAGAAACCTTCCGTGTGCTGGGTGAATCGGGACATGGAAGTACGCATCCTCCAGATCGAGCGAGGCCATGAAATCCCCCGGGCTGATGAGCTTCAAGATGTCTTGGAGAGAGACCATCCGGAAGGACAGGGAGATGAGGTAGGTGTTGAGCTCCCTGAGATCTAAAATGGGGCGCCATTTCTTGAACGTCTTCCTTACCAGGAAGAACCTGGATAGAATCCCTGTCCCTTTTGATTGGAGGGGACCGGCTCTATCGCTCCCTTCCGGAGCATCTGTTGGACCTCGATCCGCAGGAGACGCTGGTGTTTCGATGGAATGGCTGCCGGGGGCTTGGGTGGAGGGACTTGCGTAAATTCCAAGGAATGCTCTTTCCGAATGATGTTGAGCACCCAACGGTCTGATGTTATTCTGGACCAATTTTGAAGGTATTTGGCTACCCTGCCTTCAACTGATGATTTCTTGGAGGAGGGTCCAGTAGGAAGAGCCAGGAGGTCGCTATTGGCGCTTGGACGAATCTCGTCCTGGTCCAGCCTGTTTCTCCTTATTGCAAGGCCTGGAGTAGTTTGAAGATTGGCCTTGTCTCTGCTGATAAGGCTGACGGTATTTCTGGGAACCTGAGCCCGTGGATGAATAGCGCTGCTGTTGATAGGATCCCCTGTAGTTATTACCTCTGCCTCTGGAACCCTTAAAAGGAGACTTGCGGTATTGAAGGGTACCCAAGGATCTGGCAGTGTCCGTATCCTTTTTAATTTCCTGAAGAGTGTCAATCAGTTTTCCGAATAATGCCTCTCCATCAAAGGGAAGATCCAGGACCTTGTTTTGGACCTCAGGCCGAAACCAAGTAGCCTTCAGCCACCCCTGGCGACGTTGGACTGCAGCCCCAGCCAAGGAACGAAATGCTGTTGTTGCAATGTCCATGGCACAGTCAATGATCGCCATTGACGTCGCTTCTCCCTCCTGCAAGATCTTTTTCGCCTCTGATGTTGACTCTGGAGGTCGCTGGTCTAGGAACAGGGCAACATCACACCAAAGTTGGCGGTCGTATCTACCCAAGATAGCCAGGGCATTTGCAGCTCACACTAGAAGACTCGCCATCGACGAGAATCTTTTCCCCGCATTATCCAATCTCCGCCCTTCCTTGTCCGGAGGAGTTGTTAAGGGGGCAGAGGGGTTATGAGATCTCCTCTGCGCTGCCTGTGAAATATCCGAGTCTGGTTTGGGATGGCCCGTCAAGGCCGCCGGTGCATCGTCGGGTGCCCTGTATTTCTTATCCAGACGCGGTAGCACAGGGACCACCGTCGCTGGGTTCTTCATAGCCTTCAGGCCCTCCTTCCACAGATGATCTACAATAGGAATGGATCTTGTTGTCTTTCTAAAGGGTTCATGAAATCATATAGGAAACAATCCTCAGCCACAGCAGGCATGGCCAATTTCAACCTGCCAGCTGCTCTTCCCATCAGCTGATGGAAACCTCCAATGTCCGCTGGCGGGGAATCAACTGGATCCGGAACTGGCGATGAGGGATCCGGAATGATATATTCACCCCATTCAGTTGTATGAACAGAGTCATGATCCGAATGGTGATCCTCACCCGAGGAATCATCATGGGCATCTGCCAGCCTGGAAGGATCCTGTGGGAAAGATGTTTGAGGCTGAGGGGATACCTGAGCCGGTAATCCAGGCATAACCGTTGATGCAGAAATCAATACAGGCGGAGCAGGCGCTGCCGGAACCAGAGTTTGCCTAATCGCCTTAGATTTGTAGTCCTGCAGCATTTTATGCAGGTCGTGAAGAAAAGAAATTGGTACTGTAACCATATCCTGCCCAGAATGATGTTGTGACTGGGCTGCTTGATGACCTCCACCATCCTCCTGGTCATATTCTCCTTCAGAGTCAGTCTCTTGACATTTGACTAGAAGTTGAGACGGACTATTGGCATAGCTGTACGAGTCCTGGTAATCCTCATCCGACTCCCCGTCCTCAAAGAGCAAAGCTGGTGGCAAGGGGGTCACTCTCCTAGGAGATGTCATCTCCGGCGTAATTCTTGTAACAGAAATTGTAATTCTCTTTTCAGAGGACAATGCCGTCGACGACAGAGGCCTTCGTCGTCGACGCTTCAGTCTTAGACGACGATCCCTTAGTCGACGCATCCCCCGTCGACGAGCTCGTCGACTAAACCAATTTTAATTTTGACTTCGATTTCTTCGTCGACGGAAACTCTGCCGTCGACGCCTTCGTCGTCGAGGACTTAGAACTCCTCTCAGAAGAATGGGAAGAGGGTTTCTTAAAGGCTAAGTCAGTCTTCTCACCCTTGGAAGGCGTAGCTCGTCCTACCCTCTCCTTTTCACCTCGGTGAGGAGATTTGCTGGGACCCTAGCCCTCAGACTCACTGGGGGTCTTTTTTGAGGCCTTAGTAGAACGCTCCACAGAAGAAGGGGAACCCCTACCCCTCTTCACTGACCTTCTTGAGGAAGATGCCGATGCTGTATCCTCACTGTCACTAGAGACAGTATCCTTCCTGGATTTCAGCTTCTGGAGCCATGTCAAAAGCCTACCCTCACGGTACCGGAGAGTCTTGGTCGGAAAGGTGCGACAGATTTTACAGTCCGCAGCCTTGTGGTCAGGATAGAGGCAATAGATACAGTCCTTATGCTTATCCTCCACAAAAAGCCTTTTCTTGCCACAGGTGGAACATCGCTTGAAAAGGACCTTTTTCTTCTCCTTGTCAGACATCCTGGAAGGCAGCAAACAATTCTGAAGTGAATCTGAAAAGAATCTGAAGAAAAAATCCTGAAGAAACTCCTTGAGGAGTAGAAGTTGAGCAGAGCTCAATGGAGGCTCCCTAAGCACAACGTGCGGTAGAAAATCTGAGGCTCTGAGGTTCCTTCAGGAGGGTTCTAAGGGGTGAGGCACTTCTGATTGGCTGATGCCTAAGTTTGGTCTCTTTTACAAAAAGAGGGTGATATGCTACAAAAGGGAATGAGGCCTAGACCTTTTTCTTTTGTACCTACAGCTATGGTATTTTTGTTACCGAGACTCCCATTCCGACGACGGGGAATGATACAAAAGCATGGGAATCTATGAAAGTTCCAATACTGGGGCAATCTATGAAAGACACCCCAATACTGAAGAGGTGCTGTCTCGGCGCAGATCTGGAAGGCTTCATCTGTGCATTCAGTGCCAAGCCAGAGGGCGAGGCATTCGAAGCAGAGTCTCAGTGCCTACCATGTCCAGATGAGTGGTGGCCCAGAAGCCATTTATTTCAAAGAAGTAGGTTTTTGTCTGGGCAAACTGGTTTGGGTATTCACGTCACCATGACCAGCCGTAAAATCATGGAACTCCAGATCGATTTGAAGTTCAGAGTCAGTCTTGAACTGACAAGGCCTCTTCTTCGGCAGCTTATTCATCCATGTTTTCCTGTTGTTGTTTGATATCTTCTTGGACAAAGATATCAGGGTTTTTTTCAGTCTCAGAATTTCTCTACGTCAAGCTAGAGGGTCCTGCAAAGGTCTTTTTTAGACCAAAAAGACAGGAGTCGCACTCTTCTTTGTGCTCTGAAAATAAGCACAAATTGCAAAATTTATTAAGGTCAGTGAGTGGGTACCTGAAGCGGCACAGAGGGCGGAAGTGAAACAAAGGGTGGAAGTCTGTTCCACCAGCTTCTGTTGATGGAGTTGGTATGCAGTAGAAGGTAACCTGGATGACTAGGCCTGAAGGCCGCAGATGGGGTGTTCAAACCAGATGAGTGAATTCTTGTGAATTTTGATTTGTGATGGATAGAATACCTGTTCGAAACAATACCGACTAGGGCAGAATGGATTGCGCTCCCAAAGGATCCCAAAGAAGAGGCTCGAACAGAAGCACCGAAATACGTGTCCAAAACCAATGGTGGAAAACAAACAATCTACCAATGGAGTCTATGACCATGTGCACTATTACCAAGAGGAGGAGTCACCTTACCTTGTGACTCTTAAGACTTCTTTGGGGGAAAAAAAGTACTTGCAGACATCCGGACCCAACAATGGATAACAGGTGTATGCTAAGCATGGGTATCTACAGCACAGGTCTCAAACACTATTTTTGTAACTATGATGGATACAGGAGATAGTCCTTAATACCTCTTGATGACCAGATGTGCAAGGAAAGATAAGGCAGGTCATAAAAAAATATTGGTTATCAATACACAAGTCTCATAGCCCCACTTGATGAATCGAAGGTTGCAATCACAATCTGCAATATGAGTAGATTTGAAAATGCTAAGGTTTCTTAAAAGCATAAGTATCACAATTATAGCCCTGAAAAAAAGACAGGATTTGAGTCAATCTGTATGTTTAACCTTCTGGCATGAAAGGTGGGTAATTTCACAGCAGAAAAGAGAAAAACAAGACTATGCAGACATTTACCAAAACAAATACAGTGCATAAGAGGCTGTATTAAAACATGAGAACACAAAAATGTCTATTACCCTCACTCTTCAACCAAAAAACAAAGGAAGCAGAAGAGACATGGTTTGGCCGTTTGTAAAAAGAATGGCTGAATAAGGACAGTAACAGATACAACCAGAGTATATGCAAAGGGCTGCCTGGCATGGCTGGACTCACATCGCAGGTATTAACCTATTCCAAATTACAATAAATAGTCCAGCTAAGGAGGGAGGCTCCCAAGTGTGAAACAATATGCTGCATAGGTTTGGCATAGTGTGCTCAGTATTAACTAAAAACAATAATAAAACAAAGGCTCACTGTATGAGACCCAAGAATTCCACATGACCAAACTATGAGACGAAGGGACAAAGGGACGACAGTTCAAGAGGTAAAGCTTGTGCAGATTAAATGTACTGTTGTGTTAGCATTTATTAAAAAAAAGGGACAGGTTTCAAATTTGAAGATTCAATTGTAAGCCGTGAATAAAAAAGGTCTGGGAATGCACTGAAGATTGCAAATCAGATGTGATAGGAACTGTCCATTGTAAGTGAGGAGTTTAATTATGAGAGTGAATTAAACAACAATCTTTAACAGTCTGAAATTTGCCAATAAAAGTCTAGGGATTGTAATCTCTGAAAGAGCATTGGCTGTACCCCCGGCCCAAACATACCTTACGTTTTACAACACCCTCCAACAGAGCACACCTACCTCTCTCCTCTCGTCGGAAATCATCCCTGGGGGATTCAGTCCACCTGTCCCTGTCGTCACGCCGCTCTGATCGATCACCATAGCGGTCTCCACCGCCCCTGAAATCATCCCTCTTCTCATAGTCCTGCCGGTAGCCAGTGCCAAAGGCTCTCCGACCGCCCCGGGAGTCGTCAAATCCTCCCCCGCCTGAGAACAACAACAGACATCAGGGTTCCACAGCCTGTGATTGGCTCAAAGCATTGCATCATACACCAAAGGATATGTCAAGAGGACAGCCACATGCAGATCGGCAAACAGAGCCATATGAGATTGGCAAGGGTTATGCCAGGGACAATTACCAGAAAAGAAAAGCACACAATTCAAAGCAGATAGACAATTTACTACCACCACCCCAATTCTGCAATACCAGTGACTCCTTACTTATGTACTTCAGAAATGCTCTGCAATGATTATACATGCTGTATACTGCCTAGAATACATAGCATTACCTCACTCACAAAGACATATCCTCCAAACAGCAGTGCTCTGAATCTTCAAAACAAGTCAAGGGGAAATACTTCATCAATATATATTATAAAAAGCAAACTAAAGAACCTCTGGTGCCTCTAGCCCATACACTCCTGATCCTGAGAGCCAGAACATAGACTTCAGAAACCACTATAAACTCTGCAAAGCCTGTCACATAGATCAATATACCGCCCACCCATTTCACAAGAACCAATCACATTCCAGCACCAAAATAGGTCTCTTCTGAAGACCTCAATTACAATACAGCTACTGCTTAATATATACCATCTTTTTATAGTTAAAAAAGTATTTTTTTGGAATCGGTTACAAATTTGAAAGCAAAGCCAAGAGAAACAATGAACCTGTACACCTACCTAAGTCCAGTTCTAGATTGGTGGTGACAAAAACATGAAGGATAATCTGTAATACAATTATTAAGAAATACTAGCAGTAAGATACTCCTCCATATTCTGCTCTGAAACCATGACACCAAGCAATGCTAATTGAACAGTACAGTCTGAATGCTTAGAGTGCAATGGATTGGAGAGAGATGGAGTGGAAAGGAGGGACGGAGTCAGGAATTGCATTTGGCAGTGTGAGGGTCATGGACACAGATAACCATGGTCACGTTTCAAGGCCCTGAATGGATCCCAGTGTAGCAAGAATAAATCACACACAAAGGGCCTATCAGTCAGTCATTCAAATGCATTACCCCCATCCCAAAGGGCACGTACATTATTGTTAAGGAGACAAAAAAGAAACTTGTGGAAAATAAACAGACCTCATTGAAGGAAACTAATTCTCAGAAGATAAAAAGGTTAAAGCTTGCAAAGACAGAAATACAAGCACTCCGTAAAAGAGATGGAAAAGTACAGACTAAAAACCAGGGTCCAAAAATATACTTATGTGGTCTCTACACTAGTGCTTGACTTAAAATACTACTCTTTGGTTAAAAAAAAAAGTATTGGTGCATGAGCCCTGTACCCCTACAGTGTCTAAGTCCATCCTTAGACATTGTAAGTGCAGTGCTGCCATTAAGAGTATATGGTGCTGGGAGTTTGTCATTACAAACTCCAAAGCACCATAATGGCTGCACTGAAAACTGAGAAGTTTGGTACCAAACTTCTCAGCACATTAAACCCACACTGGTGCCAGTGTGAGATTTAATGAAAAATGCACGCAGCGGGCCTCTTAGATATGCCCCTTGAAAAACGACCTATCACTAGTGTCCAGGCTGAGTGGCTGCTTTCAGCTGCAATCACCAGACAGGTTTCTAGACCCCTGGGTCAAAAGCCTGCTGCTCTCGGGGGCCTGAAACAATGCACATCCTGGGTAAAGGTGCCAAGCCTCCTCCCCCAGGACGGGCAGGGTCCACGAAGGGGAAGCTTCAAAGGCTTGCCGACTGTGAGCTTCCCCCTGCCACTTGCTGCTTTCAGCAACTAGACCCCACTGCTTCTGATCCCCACTTTGGGTGGGAGGACCGGCGGGATGAACAAGTGAGGAAGAGGAGTGTGCCCACCTCTGCCAACACCACCCCTCAGGTGGGGGAGGCGAGGTGAAGCACAACTCTGTCCCGCCATCTTGCAGATGGGTGTGACCCAGCCAACCAGGGAAAGGCTTATGCCCCCTCCCACTGGAGAGTGCCATAATAGGGGGTGTTCCCACCCCAGGGAAGGGACCCACTGGTCCCAACCTTTTAACTACCTGTAACACCCCTAAATCTAGCATGGAGGGGCAGCACCCCTGAACCTTGCTTCCTCAGACAAGTACCTGCAAGAAGAAAAGAAGGAGGACCGAACAGCCGTGCCGAAGCTAACAAGGAGAAAGCCCACAGACTTGGCCCAACCCTACCGGCCTGTCCCCACCTTGAACCTGCTCCAGCAAAATCCCATAGTGTCCTGCAGCCAGCAACCTCGACACACCCGGAGTACCTGCCTGCCTGCCTGCAATCACAAAGACTGTCTCCTGTGAACACCGGATTTGTTCAAACAGATTCCGGCTCCGCAGGTCTACACCACTCTGCACTAGACGCCCACAGCCAGAGTTAGAGTGGCCCAACACCAAGAGGAGGTCCCCCCAACGATCCTAACCGTGATCAGGCGACTCCTGATCTGCCTCAAGTCTCCAGCCGATGCCTGCAGCCTCAAACCGGAAGGTCCCCCCCAACTGCGACCAGGAGCTAGTAAGAAGATCTGACCCTAAAAGGCACCCATGCACCCGATGCCCCACGGCCTTGGATGGCCCAACCGACAGAGCCTAACCAACCCCCCAGATCCCAACTTACCTCTCAGAGTAGTGGTCCCACCCAGAAGACCTTCGTCCCCGAGCCTGCTGTGCTTTTGAAAACCAGAGACTCCCCACCGAGAGCTACAGGGCTTTCGATGCCAAAACAGCACTCTGCACCTGGTCACCCCAGTGCCGCTTAGGGTGCAACCTTTGTGCTGGCCTAAACCCCCATTTGCCTTAAGCTCAAGTCCAGGAGCTTTGCTCCTACACCCCAGTGGCCTGCTCGTCAGCACCCCTACTGGATAACATTGGGCCTCAGCACTCTGCAGCCAGCCGCCCTAGTGCCGCTGAGGGTGTAACAAGAGTGCATCCTTGACCCTGGGGGACCCAGGAGTCTAACCCCAGAACACCAACTCCCACAACAATTTACTTGTCTTTAAACCGTTAACACTATTTTCCTCCATAGGACAACATTGACTGTTTTTCTATGAAAAGTTTCGAAGTGTGGAGTTGAAAAACCTTAAGAAATTCTTTAAAATTGTACTAACAAAGACTATTTTACTTAACTGTTTACATGAAGTGTCCCAGTGTAAGATCCAGGTATCTACTGGTCATTTTACTAAAACGCCCATTCAAAGTATACGTACTGTATTTACAAAGCATTGCATTTCTCAGTAACAATACTGTAAGTTAAAACAAAGTGCATATACAATTACAATCCAAACTGTATTACAACTGTATATTTACTGCAAAGTATTTATCACTTACCTGTGTCTGGCTTGCTTGGTTCTAGGAAATAAAATAACTAAAGGGTAATGTTACTTACCCAGTAAGCATCTGTTCTTGGCATGTAGAGCTGTAGAGCCACATGCTGTGCATAGCTCGCCATCTAGTGTTGGGTCTGGATGTTTGCACTTGTTTTTCTTCGAAGAAGTCTTTCCAGTCACGAGGAAGGTGACTCCTCATTTCGGTGATAGTGTGCATGGGCATCGACTCCATTGGTCGCCGCAGAAGGAGAGAATGGAGTAGTAGTAGTAGTTAAGAATAGAGATGTCCATGCGTACGTATGTAAACGAATTAGAGAGCTGCAGCAGCTACAGGTATCCAGGGAGGTGGGTGGGCACATGTGGCTCTACATGCGAAGAACAGATGCTTACTGGGTAACATTATCCATTCGTGGCATGTGAGCTGCAGATCACATGCTGTGCATATATTACATAGCAGTATCCTCCCAAAGCGGTGGATAACCTGTAGCTGTGGGAGCGGTCTGAAATAGTGTTTTAAGTACTGCTTTACCCACATTGGCTTGTTTTGCTGACACATCTACACAATGTTTAGTGAATGTGTGAGGTGTAGACCATGTTGCAGCTTTGCAAATGTCAGCAATGGGAAGGTTTCCTAAAAAAGCCATAGTGGCACCTAGCTTACAAGTGGAATGTGCCCTAGGGGGTAAGGTTAGAGTTCTTTTTGCTATTGCACAGCAGGTTTGAATGCATTTAACAATCCACCTTGCAATGCCTGATTTTGAGATAGGATTGCCTTTGTGTGGTGGCACAAAAGCAACAAAGTTGTTTTACAAAAAGATTGTCCTTTCAATGGAGTACAAGAAAGAATGCTTTTCTAACCTCTAAGGCATGTAGAGCTCTTTCTGCAACTGTATCGAGTTGAGGAAAGAATACAGGTAATTCTACAGACTGATTTATGTGAAATGCAGATATGACCTTAGGTAAAAAATTAGGATTAGTACGAAGAGCCACTTTGTCTTTGTGTAGCTTCGTAAAAAGGTTCTTGTATGAGTAATGCATGTAATTCACTCACTCTCAATGATGTGATTGCAATGAGGAAATCTGTTTCCAAAAGAGGCACTGTAGTTTGCATTTGTGCATGGGCTCAAAAGGTGGGCACATTAACCTTGAAAGGACTATATTAATATTCCACAGTGGAGCTGATGGAAGTTTTGGTGGTATGACTATTTTTAGTCCTTCCACGAAAGCTTTAATCACAGGTACTCCAAACAACAACACATGCTGTCTATTTTGGAGATATGCAACCATTGCTGCTAGGTGTAGTCTAACTGAGGTATAAGCAAACGCAAATCAATGCAAATGTAACGAATAGCATATGGTGTTTTGTATGGAAGCATCAAGAGGGTTGATGTGATTGTTACCACAGTAGATGACAAATCTCTTCCACTTAGCTACATAGCAGGCCCTTGTGGTATGTCTTCTAGCTTCCTCAATGATATTCATACATTCAGGTGGAAGTAATCAAACTCTAAGATTTCAGGAGCCAGATCGTGAGGTTCAGTTGTTTGGGATCTGGGTGTCTGATTTCTCCATGGCTCTGTGGGAGGAGACTGGATGTTAAATGCAGCTTTTGGTGTGGAACCAGGGATAGCTCCAACAGGGTTGTGAACCAAGATGGACGTGCCCATATGGGAGCTACTAGGATTAGTGTGAGATGTTTGCCGTAGCTTCTGAACCACTAATGGAATGAGTGGGAGAGGCAGAAAAGCGTAGGCAAATATCCCAGACCAGTTCGTCCATAGTGCAGTGCCCTTGGATTGTGGGTGTGAGTACCTGGATGTGAAGCTTTGCATTTTGGTATGTGGCGAACAGGTCTATGTGAGGGACTCCCCAGCCTTGAAAGTATGGAAGGAGAACCTGAGGGTGGAGTTCCCATTCGTGTATTTGCATTCTTTGCCTGCTGACATCTGCAATCTGGTTGTTGACTCCTGGGAGGTGTTCTGCTAGGAGATAAAGTGTGTGGTGAATGGCCCACCTCTAAATGTCTTGGGCTAAGTGGGACAGTTGGAGTGTGTGAACCGAACGCTAAACCCCCACCCTCTGTTTTTGTATGTAATACATAGCTGCCATGTCTGTTCGAATTAGGACAGCTTTGCCCTCTAGGTGAGTTTGAAACACCTTGAGTGCTAGAAATAATGCAAGCAGCTCTAGGTGATTGATGTGGAGCAAATTCTGTTGGCTCCACAAGCCTTTCACTGTGTGCTGTCGTAGATAAGCTCCCCAGCCAGTGAGGGACAGGTCCGCTGGCAGTACTATCTGTGGGACAGGGTCTATGAACGGCTGTCCTTTTGATAAATTCTGTGTGTTCCACCACTGCAGAGAGAAGAGTACGGCCGCTTACCAACACTAGACCGGTCAATAGACCTTGTGACTGGTTCCACTGACTGGCTGAGCATTCTTAAAGTAGACGTATGTGCAGTCTGGCATGGGGAACGATCATGATGCAGGATGCCATCACTCCTAGTAGCTGCATGTAAGTTCAAGCTGGAATCCAATGATTGGATTGAAAGTGGAAAACTAAAGCCTGAATATTTTGTATTCTGGCTGAGCTGAGAAAAGCGAGAGCTTTTTTTGAGTATCTATTGTGGCTCCTAGGTAGTCCTTTGTATTGGCTGGTTGGAGGTGCGACTTTAGCACATCGATTGTGAACCCTAGTTGATGCAGTAACTGAATTGTCCTTAAAGTGTGCTGCAGACATTGCTGGTACGTGTTGGCTTGGATGAGCCAGTCTTCCAAGTACGGGAAGACATGGATGCTTTGACTCCTTAGGTGAGCCGCTATTACTGACAGACACTTTGTGAAGACTCTGGGGATGGTGGTGACACCGAATGGGAGTACGCTGAACGGATAGTGTTGACCCGCTACCACAAACCTGACGAATTTGCGATGAGCAGGGTGAACTGGTATATGAAAGTATGCGCCTTTTAGATCTAGAGTAGATAGAAAGTTGCCTTTCTGTAGTAGAGGAAGTACCTGTTGAAGTGTTACCATGTGGGAATGGTCTGACTGAATGTACCGGTTGTGGTCTCAGATCTAAAATTGGTCTGAGAGAATCATCTTTTTGGGGAATTAAGAAATAAAAGGAGCACACGCCCGACCCGTGATGTTGGGGTGGCACAGGCTCTATAGCCCCTTTTAGAAGTACAGACTGAACCTCTTGTTTGAGGAGGTGTAGATCTGGTGATAGTTTGTGTGGTTTTGGTGAAATATTTGGAGGTGTGTTGATAAATTCCAGGCAGGATAATTTGGAGTACCCAATTGTCTGTTATTGATTGACAGCTTGGTAAAAATGGAGTAGTTTCTTACCTGTAACTCCAGTTCTGTAGTAGGGGTATCTCTGTTATAGTCATAATCTAGTGAATAGTCCCGCCCATGTGCGTGGACCCCGGAGCAATCAAAAATAATCTCTTAAGCTGTCTTCTTTGCAGTCCTGCATAGACACTTAAGAGAAAATCAAGACAAATAATGCAGCCTAACACTTACAAGGCTACAATGGCCACCACTTCATCTAAACAGTGAAAAGGATAGCTAACAAAGAAAATGCTAGTAACCAGTATGCATCTGTTCTTGGCATGTAGAGCTGCAGAATCGTACACTTTTGCAATAGATCGCCACCTGGTGTTGGGCTCGGATGATTGCAGGTTGTCGTCTTCTTGGAAGAAGTCTTTGTAGTCACGAGATAGGTGACTCCTCCCTTGGACAATACTGCGCATGGTCATCGACTCCATCCTCAGATTGTTTTTTGCGCCACTGGGTTCGGATGAAAGTTTTCCGCTCCGGCTAGAAAAGACTTTTCAGCAACTTCGAAGCGCAGAGGAAGGGTTGGACAGACAAGCCCCAATAGGCTGCCATTATGTGTCTGGAAAAGGGAAACCGTGCCTTTAAGGAACTCTCCAGGGACCCTCGGTATCCCAGGATGCACAGCCAAAATCCTTTTACTTTCAGTTATTTTTGAAGGTGTATAAAGCAAGGCCTGTAGCATACATTACAGTACCATTTTCTCCACCGGGGAGGAGGGCGGGCGCTTATGACTATAACAGAGATGCCCCTACTACAGAACTGGAGTTACAGGTAAGAAACTACTCCTTCTGTAGTAGGGGATCTCTGTGTATAGTCATATTCTAGTGAATAGAATGGCAAGCCCATCCCAAAAAACCAACCCGGCGGTAGAGAAAAAAACAGACAACACCTCTATTGTGCAAACAGATTTCTCAACGAAGCCTGCCCACCTGAGCATCTGCTCTGGCATCAGAGTCCATCCAGACAGTAATGCTTAGCAAAGGTATGGACCGATTTCCAAGTGGCATTACGAAGCAAAGCTGTTGTAGCTGCTTTGCCTCTGGTAGAATGAGCCTTATACTTACCCCCTAAGGTTTTGGTAGTCTTCTGATAACATAACTGGATACAGGACACAATCCATCTAGAAATGGACTGTTTCGATGTGGCAAGACCAGTCCTGTCCGACCCATAATTGACAAACAGTTGGTCTGACCTACGAATGTCCTTGGTTTATCCAAGTAAAATTTCAACACTTCTGACATCCAGGGAATGAAGAGACCTCTCCGCTGGAGTGGAAGGGTTTTGAAAAAACGTAGGTAAAGTTATAGTCTGATTGACATGGAAATCAGAAAGCACCTTAGGAAGGAACTTAGGGTGAGTACGCATCACAACCTTAGCAGCATGAAATACAGTATAAGGTTCTTGGCAACACAATGCCTGAATTTCACTCACCCGGCGGGCTGATGTAATGGCCAAATGGAAGGCCGCCTTCCATGATAAGTGCTGCAGAGAAGCCTTATGGATAGGTTCAAAAGGCTCCTTCATCAACCTGGACAGCACCACATTCAGCTCCCATGATGGCGAAGGACGCCGAACAGGAGGAAGCACTTTCTTCAATCCTTCCAAAAAATCTTTAATCACAGGTTATCTGGAAGAAGGAAGTCTGTGAAGGGCATTTCCTATACGCAGTTAATGCTGCAAGGTGAACCTTAATGGAGTGAAAATTAAGGCCAGACTGAGCCAAATGCAAGAGGTATGGAAGAATGACATCTTCCTTGCATGTCGTCGGATCATAGTTCTTGGAAGTGCACCAGATGCAGAACCTCTTCCACTTGTAGGCATAGGAAGTCCTAGTGGAAGGTCTCTTAGCCTCCTTAAGTATATTCATGCAATCGTCAGGAAGATTCAGGTGTCCATATTGCACTATCTCAGGAGCCATGCCGCCAAACTCAGATGAGAGGTTGGGGTGCACCATCTGCCCCCCGAACTTCGTGAGAAGGTCCGGCCGACAAGACAGCCGCACATGGGGTAGGAGAGACCGGTGAAGCAGGGCCGAGAACCACCAGTGTCGGGGCCACTCCGGAGCAATGAGGATCATCCGTGCTCTGGACTGAGACAGCTTGATGAGTACCGCCGGAATCAGGGGAATGGGTGGAAAAGCGTACAGAAAGCTGTTCATCCCAGCTGATCCATAGCGCGTTCCCCGGAGTCCCCGGTTGGTACTACCTGGAGGCAAAGTCTCGGCATTTTCTGTTTTCAGTGGTGCCGAACAGATCTACGTCTGGAGTGCCCTACCTGTCGGGAGAGGTTTCCTAGCACTTCGTCGTTTAGAACCCACTCGTGGTTTTCTTGCACCAGCCTTCTGAGTGCGTCCGCCTGAGAATTCTGCACACCTGGAAGATGGGTAGCCGTTATCGTCAGTCCTCTGGCTAGCAGCCAGTGCCAGATCGCCTGCGCTTCTTGTGACCGTGTGCGCGATCTCGAGCCCCCCTGCTTGTTGAGGTAATACAACATTGTGGTCGTATTGTCAGTCTGTACAAGCAAGGAGTTTGTCTGGAAGGACGGACGAAAGGCCTTCAGTGCCAATGCACAGCTCTGAGTTCCAGGAAATTGATGCGATACGTGGATTCCGCCGGGGATCACGTTCCCTAGATCTGTAGATGGTCTGAATGCGCTCCCCCAACCGTGGAGAGAAGCATCCGTGACGACAGTCCGACTGGGAATGTCCTTGTGGAATGGGCCCCTATTGAGGAGATTCTCTGCGGAGCACCACCATCTCAGGGACTGTTGAGCGTGGAGGGATAGCCGGATCCTGTCGTCCCAGCTCCCCCGCCTCTGGTCAGACTGATACTCCAGACATTCCTGCAACGGCCTCATCTGGAGGCGCGCGCGGCGTGAAGAAGATGCAAGAGGCCATCGACCCCAGTAGAGAAGACACTGTCCTCACTGTCGTAGATGGAACAGCCATGAGAGCCTGAGCCTTCCGAAGGATCGATAAGCGTCGCTCCTCCGAAGGAGACACGCTTGCTGAAAGAGTATCGATGGAGGCTCCCAAGTACTGTAGGCACTGTACAGGAGTCCGAACAGACGTGGACATGTTTATGTGCAACCCCAGCTGGCTCAACAAAACGGCCGTCCTGTGTAAGTGCAATAGCACTTCTTGGAAGGTGGAGGCTTTGATCAACCAGTCATCCAGGTACGGGTAGACAAACACCTTGTTCTTTCTCAGGTAAGTCGCCACCACTACCATGCACTTTGAAAAGGTCCTGGGCGCAGACTTCAGTCCAAACGGTAGTACGGTGTACTGATAGTGATTTGTGCCGACCAGAAATCAAAGGAACTTCCGATGTTTCTGTGCAATGGGCATATGGAAGTACACATCTTACAGATCTATTGCGCATAGCCAGTCTCCTCTTGGCAGCTGAGGATAAATCTGGTGCAGAGACAACATGCAAAACTTCTCCCTGCGAATCCATTTGTTTGCTTTTCGCAAATCCAGAATGGGCCTGAACTCGTTCTTGTCCTTCTTGCGCACCAGAAAGAACCGAGAGTAAAGACCCTTTCCCCTTTGAGACAAAGGGACGTCTTCTATCGCCCTTTTTCTTAACAGGGTATATCTGCCTCCGCTTGGAGCTCGAGCAGTTGGAACTGCGAGCAAACCGGTGGAATCGCTGGAGGAGGGCTGATGAAACGAAGACTGTATCCATTGCAAACAATATTCAGCACCCACTTGTCCAGAGTAATTTGTCTCCACTCTGCCAAGTAATTCTTTATGCTTCCCCCTACCGGCGCGGGTAACAGAAGAGGTGGAAGAAGCACCTCAGGGCTTAGACCCGGCCGGGCCCTTGTTCGCAGAGGAGGACTGCTGTCCACCTCTGCCCCTCTGACGCATCTGGAATGGCTGCCACTGGTACTGCTGCTGTTGTTGCTGTTGACCAGCTTGACGACCCTGCCCTCGTCTTTGAGAGCCATAGCGCCTCTGGAACGGACGGAAGGACTTCTGCTCTTTTGGTTTATCCAAACCAACAGCTTTAAGTGTCTCTACCTCTGCCTTCATGCGGGCCATCTCCTCGTCCGCATGTGACCCAAAGAGAGTCAATCCAGAGAATGGTAAATTAGCAACTCTGTTGCGCCTCCGGATTGAGAGATGTAAGGCGCAACCAGGCATGTCGTCGTAAATTGATGCCATGGCAGTAACCATGATTTATAGACGTAACCATGAGCCGCCAGGAGAGAGGCGTCCGCCGCAGAGCTGATGACCTGATTGGAGACCATCATGCCCTCATTCAAAATCTCCTGCAAGTCTTCTCTCCTACCCCTCGGGAGTAGCTCCAGGAATTGCTGCAGGGACTCCCACAAGGAGCGGTCATAGCGACCCAAGAGCGCCGAGGCACTCGCCGCTTTCATGGAGATGGCCGCCGTCCCGCAGACTTTCCGTCCAGCTGAGTCCACCTGACTGCTTTCCTTATCCGGAGTCACCGTAGAAGACGGGGCAGTAGCATGCTGCTTCTTGGCCGCAGTTACGATAACAGCATCCGGTACGGGATCTGATCTCAGGAATGCCAGATCGGAATCCGGGGGCCTGTACTTCTGCAGCCGGGACGGAGCTGACTTCACTGAGGCCGGAGTCAGAAAAAGCTCCATAGCCGGTTCCTCCAGTCCTGGCAACAAGGGGCGAGACAAATGCCGCTTGTGTAAGGTTTCATATATCACAGATGTAGAAGGCGTGGGTACCGTCAAAGTGATCCCCAACTTCGCTGCCCCTCTCAATAGCACCTCCTGAAATGTTACAATGTCATCCACCGGTGACACCCTCGTATGGGGGGGAATACGACAAGGTGGGAGAATATCTCCGGCCACTTGAAGAGTCCGTATGCCGGGACCGTGATCTATCCCTCCGGTGATGATGACGGGACCGTGTCGAAGACCAACAGTCACTCCGTGATCGATGCCTTGATCTAGATCTCCTAGGCCTCGGGCGATCCACTGGCCTTACAGGAGGCCGGAGCTGCGGAGGCAGAACCGAGTCCTAGGCTGTGGAGGCTTCGTAGGCGGTGTCGGAAGGTGCGGCAGAGATGAAGGAGACGGTTGAGGGGGAGGAGGAGGAGGCGGATAAGTTGGAGGAGGAGGCAAGGGAGGTAGCGGAGGAGGCTTCCTCGGAGGCAATGTTGGAAGCGTAGGCGTCCTGGGCCTAGAAGGCGAATAGGTCCGAGAATATTCGGATTCCGAAGACCTAACTACTCTTCTTCTTCTGCGCAGGTCTTGACGAGGATGCTCTGGTGGCAGACCTCTTTTCAGCCGAGCGCCGGCGCCGCCGCGACCGGAGACTCGTAGATGCAGAAGATAGGCTGACTACTGAGGCAGAGGACACCGTCCTGGCCCTTGAACGCCTCCTCTACGTCGACTTCCTCGCCTTTCTGCTTCTCGATGTCGATCGTCCAGACGTCGATGAACTGCTCGACATAGACTCTCTTCTCTTCGGCGTCGACTTGTCTTTCCTGGACGTCGAACGTCGAGTCGACCTCGACGGCAAACTGCGGTGTTGCCTCGACGGCGAGCGCCGGTGCCTCCTGAACTCATCTCGACGTCGAAGATGTGTCGACGCCGGTGAAGTCCTTGACATCGACCTCGTCCGAGGTCTCGACGTCCTTCCCCTCGACGTCGGAAACGCTTCGACCCAGAGCCCTGGGTCGACGGGGAACAGATAGTGGTCATGCCTCCCGACGCCGACAGACGTCGACTGGGACCGGTGCCGCTGCCTTTTCTTGACTGGGGAGCCCACGGAGGCCGAAGCACGGGCAGAGGACGATGACTAAATCCCTCCATGCCAAGACCCACCTGGTTCCTGATGTCTCCTCTGCTCCAGGCCTTGGGGACAAATCATCTCCCTGTCACGCAGGGTCCTCCTGGAGAAAGATTGACAAATCTCACAGGCTTCAGGGACATGGGAGGAAGGGAGACAGAATATGCATACTCTGTGGGGGTCAGATTTAGCCTTCTTCCTGGCACACTCAGGGCACTTGTTGAATAAAGCTGGCATATTCGACAGAAAGAGTGGGCAAAACTGTCTAAAAACACAGCAAAGGGAAGAGGAAGACCCCAGACGTCGAGTGAAACACTCAAAACACTTGAAAAGTGCCAAAAATTGAAGAAATACCCAAAAAGGGAGAGCTCAGTGCTCCAGGGTCCTGCTAGCAGGAGCCAGAAAAAGAACTGAAAGTAAAAGGACTTTGGCTGTGCATCCTGGGATACCGAGGGTCTCTGGAGAGTTCCTTAATGGCACTGTATCACTTTTCCAGACACATAATGGCAGCCTGTGGGGGCTTCTCTGTCCAACCCTTCCTCTCTATCATTTCAAGGATTTTAGTGAAGGGGAGTTCTCTATGAGGGAAACTTGGTAACATGTGTAAAATCTGACATTGATGGCTATCCTTTTCACTGTTTAGATGAAGTGGTGGCCATTGTAGCCTTGTAAGTGTTAGGCAGCATTATTTGTCTTGATTTTCTCTTAAGTGTCTATGCAGGACTGCAAAGAAGACAGCTTAAGACATTATTTTTGATTGCTCCGGGGTCCACGCACATGGGTGGGACTATTCACTAGATTAGGACTACACACAGATCCCCTACTACAGAACTGACAGTTTCCCCCCAACTGGTGTTAAGTGGTCAGGAGGGGGCGTGGGGGGTGGGGGGTGAAGGTAAGTCAATGTGTTGGCAGGGGAGGTGTGGGTGTTTTTTTTTTATTGTGTGTAACTCACCTAACCTGACCTCCCCTCCCCACCCCCCCGAAATATCACAGCATTACCACGTATAGCAGACTTAACCACAGTTCGATTCATGGCCCTTGACGTTCAATTCTGAAGGCATTTCAGTGTCTCTTTCAGTCTGTCAGAAGGTCAGTCTGCTTTCGGCTTTTCCCTTCTGCATCCATTCGATTGTATGCGCTTTATCTACAAACTCTTGCTGTAGGCCTACTGCCACATAACGCTCTAGATAATCATACATTTCCCATGGTTAAGCCCCCACTCCCCCCAGCCTCATCGCCTTCCGAGGGTCGAGCTAAAAGGTATGTCGTCAGGGCCCCCCAGATATCCTTGGGTTGAGACTTCATTGGCAATTGATCTGCATATGTGTGCAACTGTTCCTGCCATGTGGTTAGTTCTTGGATCCAGGCCTTGAATTTGGGGATTTGCACCTCCCCTATCTGCGGGCCACCTGTCTCCTTGCAAGCAGCACTCCCATTGCTAGGAATTTCTTGTGGATCGTCCTAATGTCTCTGACCAGTCTCAACAGAGCCGTAAGTGGGGATGGCTCTACCTGTATACCAATCATATCTGACAGGCCCAAAAAGACCTCCCCCAGTACGCGGCAACCCGTGGGCACTGCCATGCCAAGTGCATGAAATCCGCTCCCCCGCCACCACAGCGCACACACCGGTCATCCTCCCCAAGTTGAAACCGGTGTAACCTAGCTGGAGTATGGTAAAGCCGATGAAGAGATTTATAGTGCAGCAGGCATAATCTGCTGTTGCTGGTGACAGCCTCCGTCTGCATGCAGCACACCTCCCATTGCTCTTCCGTTAGGGGATTGTCAAGATCATTATCCCATTCCCTCCTGGCTCTCACGAGTTAGGGGGGTCGCACCCCTCACCTGTTTATACAGCAATGAAATGGCATGCCTGGGGACACCAGTGTGCAAAAGCAGATGCAGGGGCTCAAATATTTCAGGCTCCATCTGGAATTCCGGGATTGTTGCTCTCACACTCTGTCTAAGTCGTGTGTATATAAACGTATCCATAAACGTGGGTTCCTGCTCCCCGAAGAATTGTTCTTTCGTGCGAAATTGCCCCCCTATGTCCAAATCCCTCCCAGGTTCTGTACTGCAGCTCGTCTAACATCTTTTGGCAAATCCTCTCAGTTGTTACTGGCAATAGCGGGAGATGCCTCAGCTGCACCCTCTGGGAGTACATCAGTTGCGCTCCTCCCTCGCTTGCGAGCCATCTCCAGGCTCTCACTGTGCAGTCGACCGTAGACTGGTCTCTCTCCCTCTCTTTGGTCTGCGTGAACAGGTATCCCTCTGGGGGTGTCTGGCCATATATCCATCCTCCACCGCAAAGTGGGCCATGAACGGGGGTGGATGGAACCAGTACACTGCGAAGTGTGCTTGTGCGCAGTAGTAATATTGTTCCAAGTTGGGGACATCATATCCCCCCCCTGCTGATACGGTAGCATCAGTGTGTCCAAACTCAACCTTGCCTTGTTGCTAATACCTTAGCTAAATTTTTTGTGTCACAATTCAGGAGCCGATATGATTCACAGCTAGTCGGGGGTTTCCCTGGTTTTAATAAGGACATTATTTGGGCCCCCCTCATGGTAGACGGCAGGCTACCCTCCTCCAACGCCTCATAAAACACCGCTTTAAGGATTGGTGCAAGGATTGGCACATAGGTTTTGAGGAATTCTACTGGCAGTCCATCTGAGCCCGGCGCCTTCCCCGACGGCATGTGCATAATTGCCTCCATTATCTTGTCCACCTCCAGTTCATGAGCTAAATATTTGCGCTGTGTGTCCCCCAGCCATGCCAATGCCGTGTCCTCAAAGTAATCCTGCAGTGCCAAAGGGGAGCCTCTCTGTGAGGTGTAGAGCTTTTTATAATAAGTTACAAAGGTATTTATCTGCTCTGGGAGGTTGCTGTGTGTTTGACCCAGCTCGTCAAGTATTTCAGTTATATAGTTGTTAAATTTAGTGGGAAGCGCTGCATTTGCCAAGGCTTTCCCCTGTAGATTCCCCTCTCCGTAGACTCGTGCCATGTGTGGCTTCCCCCTAAATCTACATTCCCTGTCCGCCAATTCCTCATTCTGTCCTTTTTTCCCTCAGTCTGGCCTGATTAGCTCCTATCTCCCCTCCACCTGCTATATCTCTTTCCAGCACTTTTACCTCTCCCTCTAGTCTGCACAAACCCCAACATAGGTCTTTAAGAATTCCACCCCCCCTTAGAGATACACCATCCCCTGCGCGGTTACTTTAAATGCCTTCCATACTGTTGTTAAGCTTGCTACTGAGTCTATATTCCTCGCAAAAAAGTCCTGAATTTCCTGCTCCACTTCCGCTTAAACACTGCATCCTGTAGATGCAGAGGATTAAGTCTCCAGTTAAGGTATGGTGTCTGATCTATCGGAGCCCGTAGGGTCACTAACACAGGGAAGGGGTCCGAGTAGGTGCAGGCCAGGTGGGCCGCCTTATCTAGCCAGCGTGCCATGCCCGCTGCCACCAATATATAGTCTAGCCTGGCCCATGTTTTATGCACTGCAGAATAGTGTGTTCCGTCCTTCTGTGTGGGGTGGCTATACCTCCAAGCATCCAGTAGGTGATTAGAGTCAATTATGTCACGGAGAGCGCGCTGTACAGTAGTGTAGTGCGTGACAGGCATGGGATCGGTCGTTTTGCGGGTCAACTACTGAATTAAAATCCCTCCCCGTATAACATATGTAGACCCTATTGTTTGTATTTTACCCCATAACAAGAGCTGGGTGTGTGTATCGTCCGTATTGGGCCCGTAGTAGTTTGCGATGGTTCTATTGTGCGAGTTCAGTTTGCCCCAGAGCAGACCGTACCTCCCATCAGCATCCGTTTCTACCCCACCCAGTACAAACCGGACCCCACGCCTAATGATTATGGCTACCCTTCTGGAATAGCCAGAGTACGATGCAAAACATCTATGGGACGCCCACTTAGTTGCAAATTGGGGGTGCTGCTACGTTGCAAATGGGTTTCCTGCAGTAGGCCCACCATGACATGATGCCGATCTAGATATCCAAGCACCTGTCTCCGTTTTCGCAGGTTATTCAGCCCCCTCACGTTCCAAGATATAACATTTAAGTCATTCCTATTGCCAGTGGTGTCTGCCATTCCAACTAGTTGTGATGTTCCTACATGTGTTTATGCCATTCTCCCCTCCCAATTGTGTTCTGTGCATTGTAACCCTCCTCAGTTCCTCCACCCCCACCCACTGCGGCTCCCCCAACATGCCGAGCAATTATTCCCTCCCACATCCCAACTTTACGATCAAACAATCCCCTACTCATCCTCTAGAATGAAACAGTAAAGGGGTATGCTCTTGTGCAGGGGCCACTAGGGGCTCACACCTTGCCCACTCAACCCCCCTATTTCACCCACCTGCTGCACCACTTAATTAAGCGGGCCGCGTCGGCGGGACGGAGGTGAGTGTCCGGGCGGAAAATTTTATAACCTCTATAAACAAACATAATACATCACCAACTCTGTAAAGTTCTCAGAAAGTCACATTGCCCCGGCGATTCTTCGTTCAGTGTATTGAAAGACCATGTCCTCATCCTAGTTCCAACATGGGGGACTGCGATCAGGATCTCCTGCGTGATGCTGACTCCTGAGCCGCTGCTCTGCGCGTCTGTGAGGTACTCCTCTGCCTGCTGGGGAGTATTGAAGAAATGCTGCTTTCCCAGGTGGTTGATCTTCAGTTTTGCAGGGTACAACATGGCGTACGATATGTCCTGCGCTTGGAGCTTTTTCTTTACTGCTGCGAACTTGCGACGGGCTTCCTGTACTGCCTGTGTGAAATCAGGATAAAAGGCGAGGGTGGCATTCTCATACAGTACTTGCCCCTTCTCATAGGCCAGGCGTAACACATTGCCTCTGTCGCGATAATTTAAAAAGCGGACAATCACTGGGCGCGGTTACGCTCCTGGAGGCGTGCACGTAGCCAGAGATCTATGGGCCCACTTGATCATGTGTGCCGAGAAGGAGTCCTTGCCAAACAGATCTGTGACTAGCTTTTCCATGAAGTCCTCTATTCGCCCAGTATTCATCGATTCGGCCAGTCCAAAACTCGAACGTTGTTTCTACGTGAGCGAGTTTCCAACTCCTCATTTTTGTCTGCTATCACTTTTAGTAATTTGTCCATTTGAAGCACATGTTTTTTGCTGACTGCCGCTCCATCCTCCAGCTCCGATACTCTCGGTTCTGCCTCCTTGATCCGCTGATCGTGCTGGTCAAGCTTGGTGACCACTGCGTCCAGTCTGGTATTCATGACATCCATTTTGGTATCAATGGAGGTGAGACTCTGTTTCATTCCCACCAATAACGCCTTCCAGTCCTCCTCCCGTGCTTCAGTTGAGTCTGACTCCGCTCGTTCTAAGGAGGTAGAGCGGGGCGCCTTTCGTGGGTCAAACGTTAGCTTCGCCTGTTTACCCTCCGTTTTCAAAAAGGTGTTCTAATTGTATACTGGGTGCGCCAGTCTTGTAAATGCGTTATCACTTTTCGCGCCGTAGGTTCCTGTACTTTGCCCCACGCCGTTAGTGCGGCTCTGCTAGTTATCCCCACTTCTACAAAATGGATGCCGAGGAGAGCATGGTGCTAGTGTCGTTCCTGGCGCCCGTATGTTCTGGGCTCTCTCACTCTGGGGCAGTGCACACGGTGCAGCTTGGACGCTACTGTGGGGGATGCTCACCTTGCGACTCAACCATGCTTCAGAGTCCATTATGCCCAGCATACGGTAGGGTGTGTCTAAGATGGCCGCTCCGTAGCCCAGAGCCCCGTTGTATCTCTATGTCATTAATTCCCTCTCAGGCCAAGCTCGAACTCTCCGTCTCCACTCGTGCACTGCGTCAAGAGCCCAGGCCGCAGCAGACGGGAGTCGCGGATCGCGGGCCTCCGGGCTCGCTTTCTCACTTGTCGTGTGTCTCGTGCAGGGTCAATTTATCAGCAGCCGCAGATATCTTCCGACACTGTCCCCTCTCGCACCAGCCATGCCTCTCCAGGAGTTACCTCGCTCCCGGTCGCGGACGTCTAGCGCCGTCTTACTCTGCCAGGCCCAGTCAGCAGCGGCTCCTCCCAGTCCACTCAGCCGGCTGAGCGTTCCAGGACTTCACCAATGCTTCCCGCACCAAGACGTCGCAGCCCTTTGCTACTGCATGCCTCGTCCCCCCAGCATACGGAAGGTATCGCTGAACTCCGGGCTCATTCCGCTTTCCGGTGGTCACATTTGGGGTGATATATGCGTAGAGGATGTGGATGAAGGTTGTCTTTCCGCTAGGTCAGGCGGGAGCCTCACTGGTGTGCGGCCATTTTGGTCGTGCGCCACCTAGCGCCCCGTGTGTCTGTGTGTGTTTGAACCCCTGCCTTTACCGTTGTTACCCCGGCAACCTCCCCTGAAATAAGCCCTAGATGAAGAGGGTTGGTTATAGCCCTCATAGGTGGCTTCTGATGAGGTATTCTTGGAACCTCCTCTGTAAAAGGAGCGCGGAAAGGAAGCACGACCCTGGGTGGACTGAAGGGCTCCCATAGATTTGGCTACCTCAGTATCTTTCTTCATTTTTTCAAGTAACGAATCTACTACTGGGATAAATAAATGTTCCTTGTCTAATGGGGTATTTAATAGGAAGGTCTGAACCTTTGGTTTAAAACTGGAAATGCAGAGCCAGGCATGCCTCCTTAAAAGGACACTAGTGTTTATAGCTCTAGAAGCAGTGTCCGCAGCATCTAGAGAACATCTTATTTGATTGTTAGAAATAAGATGTCCTTCATGAAGCAGATCTTGTGCTTTTGATTTGTGTTCCTGGGGGTAAATATTTGATCAGCTCAATTTCATCCCAGTGCTCAGTCGTATCGCACTAACAGTGACGGTGTGTTGGAGACGTGCCAGAAATTGGCTGCCTGTGAAGCTACCCTTAATCCCAGAGGCATCAATAAGTTTTGATTCCTTATCAGGAGGTGCAGCCTCTCCTGTGGTCTGGTAGATGTCATTTTCTTGCATGGGACACAAACAGGGAATCTAGTGGCAATTGTCCCCTTATATATACTGGGCCCGATGGTGCCGACTTGTACTTGTCCACTCTAGGGGTAAGAATACGAGCTCTGACTGGGTCATTAAAAAGGTCATCAACATGCCTGACCATTCCTTTAAGGATGAGTAGTTATGTAATTACTTCTGCGAGGTACTGAGGGTTTCAAAGAGGAAATCTTCTAATGACTCCTTATGTAGCTGCACCCCATGGTAATTGGCAGCTCTAGTGGAGAGGTGTGGTGCAGCGGCCAGGGCACCTGACTTCGGACCTCAGGGTTCACGGTTCGATCCCCGGCTCCGGTGGAAGCTCAGCACCATGTGACTCTGGGCAATAGCTCACTTAATTTCCACGATGGCCCCCAGCAACTTGAGACCCGTAAGGGTGAGTAGTTATCGCTTTACAAATACGGATTTATTATTACCCAGAAACTCAATATAGCCTACATTCTCTGGTGGAGAGGGTTTGGTAGGGTACAGGTCAGGATCATTGCCTGTGGGAGAATTGGTAGTATAATCGTCCCATGGGTCTTGTAATGGTTGATCATCATCCCTATTCTGATAGTCATCCCCATCATCCTGGTTGTCAGGTGTATGTTAAATGTAAACGTGGGATACTTGTAAAGCGCACTGTTACTCTACCCGAGTGTCCTGGCGCTGTACACCGCTGGGGAACCCGTCCTGGTTTTCCCTGTGAGATGGTCTCTTTCTGGGTATCTCCAGGGTGAAACCAGGCATCCCCGGCGTCTGTGGGGGGCCGTTGTAGAGATGAGGCAAGCTTAATGCCCAGAGTTACCGAGTGTGTTCCCTGGTTAGAGTAGGCACTGAGGAATTATCGAGTCCGTTGACCCTGGTCCAAGACCCTGCCGCGCCGGGAATTGAACCCTGGTCCCGGGCCGTTCTCTGCTTACAGGTCTGCCTCCTCTAACCAGTGAGCCACACCTCTCCATGTTGTGGTGAATGTTCAGGTGAAATTGGTTGAACCTGAGGGCAAGGAAGAATAGGTGAAGGGGAAGGGTTAGTTCCAACAGATCTCTTCTTCAAAGGGATGTGATATTCTTCTTCTGCATCAGCCCTTTTTAGTCAATTTAGTGGTGATATGGCCATTCTGTGGATGAATATACAAATGCTTGTGTTTGGGATTGGGGTTTTTCCAATTGGGGCATAGAAACAGGGCTTTTTAGTTTTTTTCTGCACCTCTGTTTCCGCGTCGAAATTTTCGGTGCTGGAACCATTGATGTCTTCGGATCTGAAGATTGTTTCGGAGCCGAATGGTGAGGGTCGGTGCTGGACTTTTATTTCGACTCCAAAGGTATGGGCTCAGAGCTCGGTTTGGAGGAGTCTTTTCGGAGCTGGAAGGCTTTTTGGCAAGCTTCGGTGCTGATCCAGGGGGCAGGGCAAGCATGACCTTGGTGCCGACCGGGGCCCGAGGGCGCAGGTTAGACCGGAGCCTTCTCTTTAATTGGAATTTTCTCTTGGGACGAGGATGGCAGCTGTACTCCCTGTAGGTTGACCATGTGGGATGTCCTCTTTTTGGTCAGAGTCGAATTCTGAGATCGCGACCGGCTCCTGCTCCTCCTCGGTTCCGATGGCCTCGCCAGCCTCTTTGTCAGATTGTTGACCAAAGATGTCCGGAATGGCGCTTGTGTGCTGGCTCTACATGTCGCGACGTCAAGCCCAACAGCCCCTAAGTGTTTTCCTGGAGCTGAAAGCCTGGCACGAGTCGCAGTCTTGTTCTCGGTTTTCGGGGGACAAACACAGATTACACACTGTGTGAGTCAGTGCACAAGTATTTCGCGTGACACCGAGGGCAGATCTTCAAAAGATTTTGTTTCATCAGCTGCAGGTCGACCCGATGCGGGTAGGCCCAATGGCTTCCACAAACTTTCTGTTCAAAAGAATATTTTAAGAAATTACGATATGCAATAGAAAGGGAGACGTGATCGAAAACAATACTGTCAAGGGTGAGTATCTTGCGCACCGAGGGAAACCGAAAGAATGGTGCTGGAGCTCAATGATAGACATCCGAACCGATGGCGGAAAAAAACAATCTAATAATGGAGTTGATACCCATGCGCACTATCACCGAAAGGAGTCACCACCTGCCTCGTGATTGGAAAGACTTGTTCGAAGAAGAACAAGTGCAACCATCCGGACCCAACACTATATCTACAGCTCACATGCCTCGAACAGAATATTTTTCTACAAAAACAATTGGTCTGAAGTTCAGTCTTTAAGTGTGGGATTTCATTTGCTGACCGTGTGTACAACAAATGCTCAACAATGTCCTCTGATAAAGCCTTACTGCTCGACCACACTACTACAAATAGAGAGTGAGGTGCTATGACGTTTACTCTTTGACCCCAATGCAACTACAACTGGACTAATGAGAACTGCAGTCCTGAGTAGCAGGCTATCTTCTCTGCATCTTTTACCTCCTTCCCCCCCATGACGGATCACCACCTTGGTCTTACTATTTGAAAGGAAAATAAGCTCAGATGCCCCTTTTTTAAAGCTAGACAATCATAACTGATGCAGTGGGCCCCTCAAATCCCTGGGCCCCAGTCCTGCTGAATCGGCTTCCCTAATGATAACTAGCAGTGGCCAACTACACACTTGGCAGCAGTACCAGCTTCACTAATAAATGTCCCAAAAAAAAAAGAAAGCTTATATTGTCCTCCTTTGGGGTATCTCTCTGAAACAGCTGTCTGGCCATTTGTAAACGTAACAAGCATTGGTATAGCCAATAGGTCTCGCCTTATGGATCTTTTATGCTTTTAGTTATGTTTTAGATTATTGTACGTGAAAGTTCTAATAAATGTGCAGAGAGTAGAGGCCGGGTGCTGTGGCATAGAGCTAATCAGGCAGAAGTTACTGGAAACACGGGGCTGAGAGGGGGTGAGGTCAGAGAGTCCCGCATCGCCTGACAAGCTCTTTGCCAACGGAGCTGCTGCCGCCCCCGGTGGGGCTTTGCATCAAGGGAAATCCGCCCAAACCAGCGCTGCAGGGGCCGAGCTTGCTAATCCCTACACGCCGCACTGGACTCAAGAGACCAGGAGCCCGTGCGAGATACCACCTGTGAGGAGGCCAGCCCCCACGCACACCGGCGCTTCATAACTCCTCGCCGGACCCGCTGGCGCGGGTCCCGCATCGCCTGACAAGCTCTTTGCCAACGGAGCTGCTGCCGCCCCGGTGGGGCTTTGCAGAGGGAAATCCGCCCAAACCAGCGCTGCAGGGGCCGAGCTTGCTAATCCCTACACGTCGCACTGGACTCAAGAGACCAGGAGCCCGTGCGAGATACCACCTGTGAGGAGGCCAGTCCCCACGCATACCGGCATATATATTTATATCCGGTTCCCGACGCGCGCGGGACATGCCGGACGAAGCCCGGACAAAGGGCGGGCCGGGCCATATCCATAACGTTGGCTGGGAACCTACCTCGCTGTGGACTACTAACACTAACGGTACATAGCGCTTTTGCCAACTATATTCATAAAGGCGCGTGGGACTAACAATCTGCTGTGATTGAAGATGGGCAAGCGTAAAGCCATGGAAGGAGGGGGGGGGGCTATCGAGACAGCGAAATGACAAAAACGATGCAAGAAGAAGAAAGCAAAGGCACACCCAAGCACGCTGCGATGAACTGCCTCATGGACAAAATTGACACTATAATTGACAATTGCCAGGAAATTTTATCTGCTGATCTGGGTCCCTTAGAAACTATAGAGCAGGCTAAGGAGGTAGGGGGTCCAAAGCCTAATCGATCTGAGGTTGCTGGTCCAACTTTTACAATCCCCGAAATGTTCCGAGTTAGTGCCAAACCAAAGCTGGCTTCTTCGAAACATCTTGGGGAAGAAGGTCGTCTAATGGGAGAAAGGGTAAATGCTCTCCCAAGTGCTGTATGTGTGGAAAATCCCCCGGACACTCTTGCGATGGGTAATGATCCAATACTATGTTCTAATAGGTTTCTAGTACTGGCAAAGGTACAGCAGGAGCCGGAAAGGGAAACTCCTAATAGTGGTACTGTCAGCTCGCCATCACCAGGCATGATTGATGTTTGTGATCGTTCAATCCCAAGAGACAACCCGGGAACTATTAGTGAGCTGGTTAATCTAGTCTCACTACTTCGGGACGAGATAGAGGATATGAAAAAATTAATTATCAATCTAGCTACAGTCCCAAATCCCAATCGGGGTGTCTCTTGGACCCAGCCAGGGGTTTCACAAAAGACATCTACAGCTTATCCAATTAAACCCCACAGGGTACCCTCACAACAGCAGGGAAAAATGTTGCTACAAGTAGTAAGATACATCGGGTTGGCCATGTAGAGGGGGGAGCGACTACCTCAAGCATGATCCCCGTCTCCACTAATAAAAGGCTAGAACGCCCGTGATTGAAACTAAGGCTGTAAATGAGTCTAGTGCTAGCACCCAGAGGTCACAGAGGGGCTGTAATGGGGGGAGAGGTTCTACAGGGCCTGCCTTACGCACAGAGCCAGGAACGCTGGCAGGGTTCAGTACTATGGTATTACATCAAGCTCCAAAGGGCCATCAACGATACAGCTTAGCGCCCACCAGGAACCAAGTATCTACGAAGGGTAACTTCGCCACGAATACAATATACATGACTAACGTGCCCAAATATCAAACTTCACCTAATTGTCCAAGAGAAGGGGTAGACTCCCTGACAAACAAGGCCATTCATTGGCTACGGTATGTCAGAGGGTGTCGATCTGGTATTAGGGATGACAGTCAGAGTAAGGAGAATGAGCCACCCTGGGGCTACGCATGATGCCATTGAATTAACTTTATCTTCTGACAATTTAGCTGAGAACTTATTCATGCTAGAATTTAGATCAAGCCCCCAACCGGTTCGGGCATACAGCTGAGGAAAATGCCCCCCCTTCCATTTTCACTCACTGCAGCCATGTCTGCAAGGGACATTAGGCATGGGTCTTACAGGTCCGGGCTTAACTCCATTGATTGACTATCCAATGGAGGATTGGGTGATAGGTTTACAGACCAACAGGGGCCAAGAGATAGCGAGCATCGAATGTCCTGTAGTACGGTAGAGGGGGCTGGCCATTTGGGTCTGACAGGTTTTCCCCCAGCAGAGGTGGAAGTACCTAGTGATGAGGTTGGGACGGGTACTGGTGCCCTTAACGCAGGGGTAGTGGGAGATCAGAGTTCTTCAAGTATATATGGCCAAAGGGCACAGCCTCTAGCCCCCCTAGGCCCGTGGTGGCAATCTAGTAGGGCTGGGGGGAGAATAGTTTCCTGGAATGTAGCTGGATTGGGCTCTAAAATGCACTCCCCAAATGGGTTTCTTTTATAAATGGCTTTGATCTTTGCATCTTCCAGGAGACGTGGGCCTGCGAGCCCTTGCTCCTCTTGGGTTTCTTCAATTTTTTTATACCAGCAGACAAGGGCCCCAAGGGCCGGCCGAAAGGGGGCCTAACTATCTGGGCACGGCAGACACTCTTTGATAGAGTAGTAGAGCTCCCAACTGGTAACAATGACATCCAGCTGATCAGGATAAACATGGTTCTGGGGGACTACTTAGATATCTACAACTTGTATGTAAGCGGGTCAGATGGAGGGAAATCCCAGGTTTTGGCAGCCCTCGATCGCCTGATTGGTGCCCAGCCAAGTGAGAACAATATACTTATTGCTGGGGACTTGAACATGACCTTCAAGCCTCTCTCTGTAGGTGATTGGCACTCTGGGGAGGACGTAGACTAAGAGTGGGGGGATCCCTAAATTGGACTTAAAACCTGTAAGTAGATGGTCAACAGGCATAATTCAGATGAATGCTATATGCAGCGAAAGGGGGCTCAGAGCTTTGAATGGAAGAACAGCGAGCGACGGCCAAGGGGCCAACACTTCTGATAATGGTCGCTCGCAAAGCAGGATCGATTATGCCATCTGTAATCTGGCAATTTGGCACTTGATGAGTGACATGAAGGTGGTTAGTAGACAGGAGAGTGATCACAACCCCCTATGTATTGTTCATCTGCTATGGGGGGGGGGGGGGGGGGGGGGTGATCCAGAGGGGCAAAATATTGCTGAAAATAATGTTGAAGAAGCTGTAGCGGAGATTGTTCCTACGAATAACATGAGGGTCAAGTGGTCCCAAATTGTTATAAATAGCGAGGTCCTAGAAAATATTAGCGGAAATTGAGAGCACTATCGCCGATATGGAAGCCATAATGAGGATGGGAATTGGGAACAGGACTGGAAAAAATCACCAATTTGCACTGAGTTTTTTGATACTATAAGGGTCATTTCTACAAGACATTTTCACACCCCACAGGCAAGAACCATCGCCCACACAAAATGGGGTGGTATAATGCGGCTTGCAAGATGGCTAGAACCTCCTTGGGAACGGCTATTAAAAATAGAGATCCAACAGCCGTTAGGAAAGCAAGACAGAATTACAAGGCTAGTATATCCATGGCCAAGAAGCAATGGGATGAACAGCACTGGCAAGATCTTAAAGCTGCCAGCGCTGCTAAAGATTCCAGATTATTCTGGAATATCGTTAAGTGAGGGAATGGAGGTCTCCCCGAATCACCGTCAAACCATGTCTCCCAGAGCAGTTGGCTAGAATATTTTGGGCCCCAATACAGGTGCCGGCCCGAGGATAAGATCAGGGTGTCTGTAGCCACTGCTATAATTGCTGTCCCTCCTTTCAACAACGTTGATGTAGCGGAGGCTCTGGACTCAGTTGCCCGGGGGAAGGCACCTGGACCTGAAGGGGGCCCTGCGGATGTCTTTCTTCATGATAAAACACGATGGGGCAGGTATATCCTGGAGCTGGCTAATGCGGTGGCATTAGGGGCTTCAGTACCAAAGTCTTGGAAAGGGGCTGTAATAATCCCTGTGTATAAGAAAGGTGACAAGACACTTCCACGGAATTACAGGCCCATTAGCCTAATAGACAGTGCAAAAGGTGGTAGGTAAAATGACCCTAGCGAAAATCATGGTCTGGGTAGAAGAAAACAACGTCTTGTCTCCTTATCAAGCTGGCTTTTGCAAGCTAACCAGTACCACAGACCAGATATTTCGGTTCACGTTGCTCCATTGGAAGGTAGTGCAGCTGGGGAAGGGCAGCCTCTATGCTGCTTTTATCGACCTATGAGCGGCCTTCGACCTAGTCCCCCGGTCCCTGCTATGGAACGTGTTAGCCAAGATGGGAATGCCGCTGGAAATTCTATCACTAGCGATGAGACTACACGAGTCAAACTACGCTAAAATCCAGTGGGGGAGGCATGGGCAAGTCACTGCTGAGTTTCGAATAGAGCGGGGTGTACGCCAAGGCTGTGCCATGGCCCCTACGCTCTTCTCATTGTACATTAACAGTGTAGTGGAGCATATGTTGGCTGGATCTGTAGACGCTCCCACTCTGGATGGAGTGAAAACACCAATTTTATTATTTGCAGACGACACGCTCATTATATCTAAAACCCCTAGTGGTCTGCAGCATGCTTTGAAGATTTTTGAGGGTTTTTGTGTTGATCGTGGGCTTGAAGTAAACGTAGCTAAAACGAAGCTCATGGTATTTAATCCCCACGCTAGCTTTAAAGGGAACTTCTTTATGGATGGCCAAAGGGTGGAAATGGTCTCGGACTTTGTTTACCTGGGAATCCATATAGCAAAGGGAGTAAAATGGGGGAAGCACAGAAATGGCGGCCCCTAAACTCCGTCAAAATGCTGGGGCTATAAGTGCTGAACACAAAAAATCTTTGACTAAACCAATTTCGCCAGCACTCCAGGTGTATGAGGCCAAAACTCTCGGCGCGGCGCTTTACGGCGCCGAGCTATGGGGCTATGACAACTTGGCCCCATTAACGCTTGCCGAAAATAAATTCCTGCAAAACCTTATTTGCCTCCCTAAAAGTACACCCATGAAGCCACTGCGCTAGGATTTAGGCAGGAAAGCCATATCTGATATGGCTAGGCTACGACCTATTTTATATTGGCGGCACAGTTGGGTTGCCCCCGAACTTGCGCATTATGCGAGGGGCTTCCTGGATGTAATAAAAATTGACAAATTCCATAAGATAGGCTGGCTAAAGGACTTGTGTAGCTCACTGGAAAAAATGGGCATGAAGGGGTTATGGCAGAACCCAGAGCTGGCCCAATTCCCGACTAAAGACACCATAAAAACAAGTTATTGGGAAATGGTTGCACGCCGAAACTGGAATGATGCAGATCCCACCTCCCTAGAAGGTCGCTTCTTGGAAGTGAAGGTTTCCCCATCCCTGGAGCCTTATTGGGACATTATAGCTAGGCCACAGGATGGGAAACTCTACTTCCAGCTTAGAGTGGGGTCGCTCCCAACTAGATCACCAACAGGAAGATGGGCAGAAGCTAATTCTGTTTGTCCAGCTTGTAATAATGGCATTGAGTCCTTTGCACACCTTTTTGTTTGCGGGGCATTCTCAATCCCCTGACGGGTCTGGTTAAGGGCGATGTGCAAACTGCTTGGTACGAGAGATAGCAAGGTGGCTCTAAGAATAATTTGCACTAGCTCTCTGCCAGTCATATCTGTGGCGGTTGCCAAATTCTTGGGATGGGCATGGGCTATTAGAAGGAAATTTCTATCCTGAGAGTAGGTTGGTTGAGATCAAGCCATGATTTCTATGTCTTGCCGCTAGCTTCCAGGAATGCCTTGATTATGTATGATGGGTCTTCATTGGTCTTATTATATGAATTTGATGTTTTATTGATTGTCTTTTAAACACTAACGAAGCCAAAATGTTTTATTCTTTTTAAATTCTAATATACAATTATCGTTCCTTCTTTGTAAAATGGATAAAAAGGAAATGTTTTGGAGTTTGTAAATATATCATACTTTATCATGAATCAAAATAGTTTTAAATGTTTTTTGCTTTTATGAGTTTTTATCTCGAATAAAGCAAATTTGACTTTGACTTTGTGACTTTGTGTAGAGACAGGAGAAGAGTGCTGTGGCATAGAGCCGGACAGGCAGATGGCACCAGAAGCACGGGGTGAGAGCAGGGGTGGGGGGCAGAGAGTAGAGACAGGGAGCAAGCAGGGTGCTGTGGCATAGCGCCGGACAGTTGGAGGGCACCGGAAGCACAGGGTGAGAGCGGGGCAAAGAGTGGAGACAGGGAGTAAGCAGGGTGCTGTGGCATAGAGCCGGACAGGCAGAGGTCCCCGGAAGCCCTACACTCTACTGCAAAAGTTCAAAAGAGAAACCTTTATGTCCAGACTGTTGTAAAGTAATGTTTAAAGAGCAGTCTCACTGGCTGAAAAGAGTTCATTGTAAAGTTGGTGCTGGTCCAGCCTGTTTTCCAACTCTTTTCAGAAAAAAGACAGGACATGGTACCTGATTCAGAGCATTAAAGTAAAGGCAGACACCACAGATGCTGCTCTGTGTGTGGCTCCAAGCAGGCATTTGATATGTGTACATTTAAGCAGTGGATGTGGCTGCTTCAAGTTGACGTGAATTTTGTAAGAACACAAAAGAAGGAAGTCCCTTCATAGTGCAAGGGGCACTTTTGCACAGAAAATGAAGTGTGCCCTTGTCTACACCTCCTCGGCGTTACAGACAGCCTTACAGCGCCTATCACACGCCATATGGACCTAAGGTGCAGGCGGACCGGGGTCAAGTGAAGCGAGGCTATAACTGCTCAATGACACAGGAGGGGGGTGTGCTGGTAGGCTTTACATGGTATCCGTGTCGGGGCCGGGGTGCGCACATGGGGGACTATGTACAGAGGAACAGCAGGAATAGGAATGATGTGCGCACTCCGGAGCCAGGCACGTAGGACTGCTTATGCAGAAGATGAATCGGACTAGAGGCACAAAGTCTTTAGGAAACAAAAGGTCTTAGTAGCTAGAGCAGGCTACCTTAAGTGTACCAAGTTCTCAGAGTACTGTGTGCACAGAAGGACCGGGTGAGCGGGTATAAGATAGCGCAAACAGATATTTTTGACACACAAAAGCGATGTGCTTAAGGGGAGATTCTGAATGAGGGGCAACGTGCATAGGTGGAGTGTATGACTAGCAGGAAGGTGTGCACAAGCCAGTGCATCGTGAAAAACATACCGTAGATGTGTGGTGCATAAGTGATGTGTGCGCATGGACGATGCGTATACAGGAGAAATACGTGCACAGGAATGTGTGTGAACAGTGATTGTGTGGGCATGAGGTGTGTAGGCAGGGATGTGCATGAGACTGCATGCACAGCGTGTGCAAAAAGTTCAGTGAAAATGACCATCTCACAGAGCGCACGGGATGTCTGCAGTGCTCTCATACCTGCGAGCTGGCTTCTGTCTCAGCAAGCCCTGCTTTTAACAGGCCCCGAGCCCCCTTGCATCCCTCAGCATCCTCCGGACCTAGGCAGCTGCTCGCATTCACAACGAACGGCTCTGGTTCACCGCTGGCAGCGCGCGTGCACGCAGCAGAATAGCGGGCACAATGGGCAAGAGGGACACGCGCCTGCAATAACGCGCCCCTGTGCTAGAGTACGGGCGCGTAGCAGCCTGCGTCTCCTACTTGCACAACGGGAGTTGTAGTTCCTTTAAACGTACCCGGTACGACGTGATCTTTTAACGATTATCATCCCTCAACCGGACAAAGCCGGTGACTGAGCTATTTCTCCACATCCTTGAAGGTGTTTTTTTTGCCGGGAAGTAATATACATAACGTCTGATAAATACAGAGTTCTTAATAGGAGCCTAAATTGTACGCCATTATGCTGATGTGTGAACTAACAAATTAAAAGGGCGAGGAGAGCAGAGAAGGACCGAGAAAGGGTCTGGCATGGCTCAAAGAGGTGCTGTAAAGGCTACATCGGTTTCTAATTAACGCGATAATTGCAAACAGATGCCGCTCTGCGCGTAACCGCAAGGCCTAGGCAGTGGGCGGTTACATTTGCTGGGAAAGGCGGGACAAGCACCTTTCCTCTGTCTCCTAGAAGATTACAGAGAGGCCCCAGGGATCGAGCTGATTAGGGCTCTGCATCGGAATGCAACCCTGCTGGCCTACCTGCCACCCCATGGACTCTGCTTAAAAAAGAACAAAAAACTGACCCTGAATGGTTAATACTGACTGAGGTGCCTCTGCCTGAAAGCAAAGGGTGTGTTGGTGGTGCAAAAAGTTAAAAAAAGAAACCAGACTTCTTACCAGCCATTAAGTGATTGAGTCATTTAAAGCCAGGGCCACTGGAAGTAGGAGTTTCTGCAGCAGAGTTTCCCAAGTAATCATCAGTTTACTGCATTTGCTACATAATCTGCAGATTTCAACAAAAAAAACTTGATTCTAGCTGAAATGGAACAAAAGTTACTTAAAGTGCGACAGTGTTCTGGAGCAAAGGAAGGCCCTTTGCAAAGATTGACTGGTAATCTTGTGGTTACTTGCTGCTGTATTTGGGTGTTAAACTGGTGCTAATGAGATGAAATATTTCCCCCGACAGCTTTACCTTGAGTAAAAATGACAAAATAATGAAGTAATGCTAACCACAAAATGTGGCGCATTGTACCACATAATTGACCTTTTCTTGCTGCATAATTTAGTCAAACCTGGCACATAGTGTGGTCCTCTAATGATGAATAATTCCAGTGGCTCTGCTTAAAGCTTCATGGTGGCAAAGATGTATTCTTTTTGAGATGTAGTGTAAGGGTGTTATCAGCTGAGATCTGGAATAGTGGAGACACTTACAAAAATGTCTGCATTAGATACAGTTTAATTACTTATTACTAAAAAGTATATTTTGTAAGAACTTGTTTTATCTCAATCACTGCATCATTTTGCAGCAGCCTAGCTTAAGAATATGTAAATACTGTTTTAAAATAATGACTTGCATATTCACAGTGCGTTTTGCCACAGGCTGGGACCTCATAGCACTGTTAACACGGCCACTGGAATTATGCAGCAGGAGAAGGCCAAATTATGTAGCAGGGTTGACTAAATTCTGCAGCAAGTAAAGGTGAATTATGCTGCACATTTTGTGATAGCATTACTGCATTCTTTTGCAATTTTTACACTTGTTAACACTTTCTCGGCTTTTATTGCCCCTCGTAAGTATAACATTAACACCAACATATAGCAATAAGCAACAGAAAAATAACCAGTCAATGTTTTTAACATGTGTTGCTGCATTTTTAGTAACTTTTGAACCGTTTGAGCTAGAAACACTTTTTTTTAATCTGCAAATTATGCAACAGATGGCTTATGCGGAAAATCCATATCTATACGCTGTGAGTGTAGGATGATCGTGAAAGTGAAGGGTGAAAGTGAAGGGTGAGAATGAGGAGTGAGTTGTCTGAATGCAGGGTGCATTCCCAGACACTTGAAGTAAATCAGCATGTTATTGACAGCGGCGTAGTGTTTCAGATGTAAGTTAAACTATTGCTATTATGGCATTAATCAGGGATCGAGAGTGGAGGAAATAAATAATTCGTTGATCCTGCAACAAACTTCCAGTTTTAGGATTAGGGTTGCCAGCTCATTATTTTGACGTCGCAGACCGTACAAAAATAAAGTCATCAATAGCTGTATTTTCAGCACTTATCTTTGCGTACTCCGAACAGAAAATGTAAATAGAAAGCCCTTTTAATTGTGTTCTAGGGCTGCCTGAATGATTCATGATTGATAATTAAAGGGAAAAAAGACAGAAAAGTCAGATTACAAATGAATACATACTTTTATTTATAATCCTATTTAGTGTCAAGATGAGGTCTTTGCAGGCTCTTTAAACAACAAATTGCTGGCATTTTTCTTTTGGCATCCCTACTTTATATTCCTTTTCCTGAAATGCATCCTCACACTAGGCCTTGGTAACCACTTTGCAAAGGTATGTAAATATGCAAATGGTCTTTCAAGACCTGTGAAAAACTTGGGTGTGCTGGAGATAAGTCTCCAGACACTGCCCAGCCGAGCCCACAGCAGCACCCTCACTGACCTCTGGCCCCACAGCACTCTGATCTTACTTCAAGGGCTTCTGAGCAAATGAAGACAGCCTGGAAATGCAGCAAACAAATATCACCGCACTTCCAGGCCATCTTCATTTACATGTACTTTCAGAGGCATTTACGCCCTGTCCCCCCCCCCCCTCCTGAATCAATCCACGCCCCACCGTTTGAAGTCCCCTGCTCTAACTTCGGGGAACGCAAACTGACTTTTGACCTATGTCTCTGAAAGCAGAGCAAATTTGACCAGAGTAAAAGAGATTTAAAGGCATATTTGATGCTCACAAAGTGAAAGAGCTATAAAGATGCCATTACATTTTTTCTTGTCACATTCGCTGGCTTTCAGGGACAGAGGTCAACGGTTAGCTTATCTTATTACATTTAGTTTTCTTTCTGTGACTTAAGTTAGAGGCTTTTGTAACATGAACTGTGTGATAACTGAACTGTGCAAAGCATGTTAAATGAAAGGATGTAAGTCGTCAAGCTTTTTTCTAACTGAAATAGCTAAGCGAACTGTTCAAACATTTCAAATATATTTCACTAGTTATAAAGACCCATTTTGTCATTCTGTGTTGAAAAAATATTTTTATAGGATCTAAACATATTCGAACACTTTATTTGGTGATGTGCAAATGTTCAATATTTTTGCTGAAACCCAATTTCCGAAAGTGGTTTATGCACTAGTATCAGTAAACCAACATGTTAGTGGGAAAGTTCTGTGGCCATTTCAAAGGAAAATAGGCTATCTGTAAATGACAATGCACTACCACATCATGCTTTGGTAATATATTTATGAAATGTGAGTTTTTAAACATGAACTGGGAATTATTACTGCTCCTACCCAGATGACAATGCTATTGGTGAACTATGAGGAATCATGTGTAGCCTATATATGGGCTTGATTCCTGTTCTACATGGAGCAAACAATTAAGTCTAGTAAATAAAGTCAAAGTCAAAAACCACTTTATTCGAGTAAATAAGGAAAATGATACAAGAGTATGCATCTGTTCTTGGCATGCAGAGCTGCAGATTTTCTCACTTAGCATTAGACCGCCATCTGGTGTTGGGCTCAGATGATTGCATGTTGTGGTCTTAGGAAGAAGTCTTTGTAGTTACAAGATAGGCGACTCCACCCTAGGACGATAGTGCGCATGGACTCCATCCTTAGATTGTTTTGCACCATGATGGGAAATGGAGTTAGTAGAAAGAAAAAAGATGGCCATGTGTGTATATTTAAGTAAGATAGAACTGGAACAGATACAGGTCCCGGGGAGGCGGGTGGGCGTGTGAGAATCTGCAGCTCTACATGCCAAGAACAGATGCATACTGGTAAGCAGCGTTTTCCATTCGAGGCATATGAGCTGCAGATCTCACACTTAGCATAGACTATACAGCAGTATCTCCCCTAGCAGTGGTCACCTGTATCTATTGCAGTATTTTGAAATAGAGTTCCGAGGACAGCTTGGCCTACAGCAGCTTGCTGCTTGGCTTGCACATCAACACAATAATGTTTAGTGAAGGTGTGCGTTGTAGACCATGTTGCTGCCTTACAGATGTCTTCTAGGTGAATGTTCCCTAAGAAAGCAACAGAGGCTCCTAGTTTGCGTGTGGAGTGTGCTCTAGGAGGAATTGATAATGTGCGTTTTGATGTCATATTTGAATACATTTTACAATCTACCTTGCAATACCAGCTTTAGAGATCGGATTGCCTTTATGTGGTGGAGAGAAAGCTACAAACAATTGTTCTGTGAAAGGATTTAGTTCTGTCAATGTAATAAAGAAAGGTTCTTTTCACGTCTAGGGTGAGTAGAGCTCTTTCTGCTACAGTCTTGGTTTTGAAAAAACATTAGTTACTCAACCGATTGATTAAGATGAAATGAAGTGATTACCTTAGGAAGGAATTTTGGATTTGTTCTGAGGACCACTTTGTTACGATGTAATTGTAAAAATGGTTCCTGTATAGTGAAAGCTTGAATCTCACTTACCCTTCTAGGAGAGGTAATGGCAACTAGGAAAGCTGTTTTCCATGTGAGGAACTGTAGTTCACATTTGTGTAAAGGTTTAAATGGGGGTCCCATGAGACTGGTAAGAACAATATTTAGGTTCCACACTGGAGAGGGTGGTAACCTTGGAGAATGATTCTCTTTAGTCCTTCCATAAATGCTTTAATTGCAGGAACTCTGAATAGTGACAAGTGTTGTCTGTTTTGTCAGTTGCTCAGAACTGGGATAGTGAAGGTCATGGAGTCACTCAAGACAGAGGAAACGATAACAGGGGACGCACATTGCGGCAGCACTGACACGACTGCTGTGACGGGTCATGTGGGTCGCTGAGTCAGAGCTTGCGCTTGGGCGGTTTGCTCCGAGTGGCTATGATAGATGGAGCCGGGAACGGCAGATAGATTTGTCTTGTTTTGATGTATGTCCCTATTGTGATGATTTATGCTTTATTCCTGACGTCATTGTAATGCTGCCATTTTGATACACTGCCTGATGTAATCATTCTCATGATTGTGCTAATTGATGCTTGTGATTTGCCTTTTTCTTTCCTTGCTTCTGGTTCCTTTTGTCTTTGAAATTGCAATAAACAAATTAATTTAAAAAAAAGTGTTGTCTGTTTTGTAAGTACACAGCGAGTGTTGCAAGATGTAAACGTATAGAGGAGTATGCTAGATTACATCTTTGCAAATGTAGTAGATAGCAAATGATATTCTGGTTGGAAGCATCCAGTGGATCAATAAGATTATTGGTGCTGTAAATGGCAAACCTTTTCCATTTTCCCGCATAGCAAGCTCTAGTAGTGGATCGTCTGGCTTCTTTAATGACGCTCATACCGTCTGGTGGCAGGTTAAGGTAACCTAACTCCAAGACTTCAGGAGCCAGATCGCCAGATTCAGTTGACTTGGATCTGGATGTCTAATCTCTCCATGGTTCTGCGTTAACAGGGATGGGGACAGGAACATTCTTTGGTGTGGAACTAGTGAGAGTTCTAGCAGCGTTGTGATCCACGTTTGGCGTGCCCATGTGGGAGCTACTAAGACTAGTTTGAGAGACTGTTGTTGGAGCTTGCGTACCACTAATGGGATTAGTGGGAGTGGCGGAAAACCGTATGCAAATCTGCCAGATCAGTTCATCCATATCGTATTGCTCTTGGACAACGGGTGTGGAAACCTGGCGGCGAAGTTTGGGCATTTTGCGTTTGTGTGTGGCGAACAGATCCATGTCTGGTTGGCCCCACTTGTGGAAAAATGGTAGAAGAACTTATAGATGTAGTTCCCATTCGTGAATCTGTTGTGTCTGTCGACTTAACAGATCTACAATCTGATTGTGAACTCCTGGAAGGTATTCGGCCAGTAGATCTATTTTTTTGTGGAATGGCTCATCTCCAAATGTTCTGTGCAAGCTGGGACAGTTGCAGAGAATGTGTGCCTCCTTGTTTTTGAATGTAGTACATGGCTGTCATGTTGTCCGTCCGGATCAAGACAGTTTTGTACAAGTACTATGAACGTTTTTAGAACTAGGAATATTGCTAGTAGCTCCAGGTGATTGATGTGGAGCACTCTTTGTTCAGTGGTCCATCTTCCCTGAGTTGTATGTCCTAGGAGATGGGCTCCCCATACTGTAACGGATGCGTCTGTTGTAAGTAGTGGAGAAGCGTGGCTCAGTAGTTCGAGGCGGCAGACCCGGAAGCTGAGATCAGCCGTGGACCAGGGTTCGATTCCCCGCCTCGGCGGGTCTCGGGCTCAAAAATTCCACGGACTCGACAATTCTCGCTCCGGTGCCTACTCGACTCACGGGGTCACACTCTGCGACTCTGGGCAATAGCTTGCTTAATCTCCACTACGGCCCCTCGCGGCGGGATGCCTGGCTTTCACCTTGTGGATACCCTGTGCCGGGGTATCTCACAGGGGAATACCAGGACGGGTTCCCTAAGCAAGCGCCTTGAGACCTTCGGGTGATTCGTGCGCTATATAAGTCGGAATACAAGTACTATCCGTGAACAGGTTCGAGGAACTGCCACCCTTTAGACAAGTTTTTGGTGTTCCACCACTGCAGAGAGCGATGTGTGAGGCTGTCCACCAACAACAAATCTGTAAGCTGTCCTTGAGCCTGATTCCACTGATGTGCTAGACATTCTTGTAATGGACGCATCTGAAGTCTTGCATATGGTACAATAAAAATGCAAGATGCCATCATGCCTATGAGTTGCATGAAATCTCTGGCTGGGAGAGAGCGTTGGTCTTGAAATTTTGTGACTAAGGCTTGAATGCTTGCTATCCTGGCTGGACTGGGATATGCTAGAGCTATAGAGGTGTTTGTGGCCCCCAGACATTGGTGTATATGATAGGGCTGGAAATACGACTTGGTGTAGTTGATCATGAACCCCAAGTCGTGTAATGTGTGAATGGTTTGATGAGTGTGTTGAACACACTGATTGAATGACCTGGCTTTTGTTAGCCAGTTGTCTAGATATGGGAAGACATGGATTTGTTGTCTTCGGAGATGTTCGGAGATGTGCTGCTACTACTGCAAGGCACTGTGTAAACACTCTGGGTGCAGTTGTCACCCAGATTGGAAGGACTTTGAACTGATAGTGTTGTCCGTGCAGTACAAACCTTAGATACTTCCTGTGAGAAGGATGTATGGGAATGTGGAAGTAGGCGTCCTTGAGATCTAGTGTGGCAAGGAAATCGCCTTGTTGTAACAGCGGGAGCACTTGTTGTAGAGTGATCATGTGAAAATGATCTGAGTGTATATATAGGTTGATGGACCTGAGATCGAGAATTGGTCTTAGTGTCCCATCCTTTTTGGATATTAGGAAGTACAGCTAGTAAACCCCTGTTCCTTGATGTTGTAAGGGAACAATCGCTATTTTGCATTCTTTTGAAGCAATGAGAGAACTTATTTCACTAGTGTTAGATGTTTTGTGGACATGGGAAGCTGCCTGGGTGGTATATGTGGAGGGGTAGCTGTAAGTTCTAAGCAGTAACCATACTGGATAATTTGTCTCACTCACTTGTCTGTTGTGATGGAATTCCAGACAGGGAGGAACTGTGCTAATCCCCCCCGACTGGAGTGGGATGTTGTGGTGGGAGCAAAAGGAAGTCACTGTTTTGTGATGGGAGACGTACGATTGGTGTGGTTACCTCGACCTCTACCTTTATTGCGGTTTCCTCTGTATACGCCTCCAAAATATCCTCTATGTTTGTGTAGTGACTTTAAAGAAAGGTAAGTTGTCTGCTCCCATTTGTTTGGAGGCTCCTCTGTAGAAGGAGCGATAAAAGGAGCCTTGTGTTTGTGGGGACTGTAAAGCTCCCATGGATTTGGCAGTCTCAGTGTCTTTTTTCATTGTTTCTAGTGCAGTGTCCACAGCCGGGCCAAAAAGTTGCTGTTGATTAAATGGCTGATTAAGGAAAGTATTCTGGACCTCCTGCTTAAAAACAGATGCGTAGCCATGCGTGATGTCTAAGGAGGACACTAGTATTTATTGCCCGAGATGCCGTGTCTGCTGCTTCAAGTGCACATTTTATTGATGCATTTGAAATTAGTTTACCCTCTTGGATTAGATCATTTGCTTGCATTCTATATTGGTCAGGCAAATGTTGTAGTAGGGTTTCTAACTGGTCGTAATGGGCTCTGTCATATCTTGCGAGCAGTGCTTGGGTGTTAGCTATGCGCCAGGTATTGCCTGCTTGGGCAGCTATTCTTTTACCAGAAGCGTCTAGCAGCTTGGACTCTATCAGGAGGTGGCGCTTCTCCTGAGGTTGGGGAGTTAGCTCGCTTTCACGCATTGGAAACAACCAGAGAATCTAAGGGCAGCTGTCCCTTAATGTATGCAGGATCTGAAGGGGCAGGCCTATACTTCTTTTCTATAATAGGGTTTAGAATCCTGGCACGTACTGGATCTTTTCAAACCTCGGGGCATGCTTAATGACTCCTTTAATCGTGGGTAATATTTGTACTGACTTTTGGGACTGTTCAAAAGTATCTAAAAAAAAAGTCCTCTTCTAAGTGCATTATGACGCCATGATAGATGGCAGCCCTATTAAGTGTCCAAAACCAATATGGTTTTCTGGAGGAGATGGTTTTGAGGGGTGAGTGTGTGGATCTGGGATGACTGGTAGGTCTTGTGGGACAGGGTACTCCCAATCAGGTGGACCCGTTGGGTAAGTGAAAGGGTCATCTGGGTCACCCCCTACCCCCATGTCATTATCATCATCGTTCTGTGAAGGTGTATGAGGTGGAGAAAAGTGAGGTGGAGAAGTTTCAATTGGAGGTGTAATAGGTTTAGGTAGAGGAAGTGGGTTAAAAGGAAGTATAGGAGAAGAAGGGTGCATAGGCAATGTGGCAGAGTCCTTCTTCATAGGCACTGGAGGAACAGGTGCTGTGTCTAACTTCCTCTTTCTATATGGTCCAGTGGTGATCTGTCCTGTTGTCTTTGGATCAATATAGATCTTTTTCTGCTATGGATCAATAGGATCTGGATGAAAAAGCTCCTCTTCTTCAGGAACCGCTTTCGGTGCCGATTTTTTCGGTTCCAAGCAGGGTTGGTGTTTGTCTTTGTCCTTAGCCTTAGGAGGGGCGATAGAGTCCTTTGACGTAGCTTTTGGCTCCAAGGGTTTTGGTTCCGGAGCGAAATCTGAATGTTTCGGTATTGAAGCGTCCGAAGCTGGTTTGTGTACGGGCTTGGGAGTTTTCCGGCCCGATTTGTCTTTCTAAGTAGACGGTGTCGAAACCAGTTTCGGAGCCCCAGAGTGAGAGAGTCATCGGAGTGATCTCCCTCTGACACGATTTCGAGATCTTTGGAATCTTCTTCTGGGACATCTGAGCCTTCAAAGATGTCCACCGGTTCCGGAGCTGATTTTTGCATGATGCGTCAACTAGGTCTTCGATCTCGAATGGTCTTCGATCGAAAGGATGCGCAGGCTGGACAGCTGGACTCGTGTTCCGGTGATAAGCACAGGTTGCAGACCTTGTGAAGGTCACTGTGCGGAAACTTTGCTCCACACTAGGGGCATTTCGTAAATGGCGTCCTTTCCATGAGCTGTAGGCCTCACGGCGTGGATAGGCCCAACGGCCTGCGTCGAGCACCGGAATCGAGCTGATTAAGTCGAGTCAAAGGTCGAGATGTTTAGAAGTGAATCTGAAGAGTTTAAGGACGTTTTTTCGCGTCAAACTACTTTGGAAAGTAGATTTGGGAGCGGAAAAGTTATATCTGAACCCAATGGCGGCAAAAAACAATCTAAGGTTGGAGTCTATGCCCATGTGCACTATTGTCCAAGGGAGGAGTCACCCATCTCGTGACTACAAAGACTTCTTCCAAAGACAACAAAAACATGCAATCATCCAAGCACAACACCAGATGGCGATCTAATGCTAAGTGCGAGGTCTGCAGCTCATATGCCTCAAACAGAGTTTTTTTGTACAGCAGAAATGGTGAAATTGCATATTTGAAGGTGGTCTCTTATATAAAGAAAAAGGAGGCTCCATAAGACAAAATATTTGCCTAGGATCACACAATTTGAGACCAGTTCACAGGTCAAGTACATTACAATTAGGTCGAGAAGATTATTAAAGTTACTAGACCTTCAGGTCTGGTAAACATTTTATGATTTTTCGAGCCCTGTTAAATGCATTATTTAAGTAAGTCTAGATCTACTTAAATATTGCATATTTAATATAATAATTGCAAAACATTCTAAAGAGGGCCCTGATTTTGTTTTTTTTACTGAGGGAGGAGGTGGCCTTAAAAAGTTTGTGTGGCTGTCTTAAGCAGTAGTCTTGGAAGGGACCTGGGGTAGGACATTTGCATTCTGATGGCCCATCACTAGGCTGATGGGCCTTTGAGGTAGATTGGGATGGAGGAGCTGAAACTTGCACATGAATAGAGCTGTACCTGTCCTCACAAAAGAGCTGCATACCCTACTGTAGCGAGTCTGGAGCCATGGCAGAAAAGACAGGGCCCATGTGATCTTCAAAGGCCTCTTTGAAGTCTCCCCCACTTCGTAGGTACATTTGTGTATAGTTACTGGACTCCTGAGGCTCCCAAATCAGAACTTTGCCAGCACCAAGTCAGGGAGGAGAGCTGCTGGAGGGACTGCCACTTTGCTACCTGCTCTGCTGTGTTGGCCTGCTGCGTCTTGCCTGGGAGTGAGAAGGACTGGACCTGTTCTCTACATCCTTGAACCTAAGTTTCTCCTGTTTTACAATGTCTCAGGGTCATAAAAGACTTCTTCCAATTCTGCTGGTACTGCTGGACTCTGCCATCTGTGACTCCTACACTTGCCTAAGGTGCCCCCCACCGTTATGGGACTCAGAAGTGGGTTCAGCAGCTATTTTTTGCAAAAATGTATGCCAGGACACATTTGCGCCGATCAGAAGGGATGCAGTGCCCTCCAATGCAGAGCTGTTTCGCTGACAGCGCAGAACCGATCAGAAGACACCGCTAAGAGGCTACACTTTGACAATGCTGATCCTGCGACACAAACTGCGAGGCACGCATTGCCAGAGTGCATGAATTGGTAACAGACTCATCGAATCCTCAGTGCTTGTTCCATCCAAGGTACTTTTTCGGCAGACTGTGCGTGGAACCTACAGCCAACCTGCCCTCCATTGCTGTGACCTGAATTTTGGGTTTATCCCGATCTAACACGACCTCAAGTAACCTTTTAGCGCTATTGACTTCTAAGCACTGGTTTTGGAATTCACAGTTAAAAATGTATCTCGACTTCTAATGGGATTTGTCGTTTTGATCTTGATTTACTCAGATAAACAGGCTCCATTTCCTCAAACTGGAGTGGAGTCCCTTTGTGGTGTTGTCACTGTAAGTTCAGCGTTGTAAAAATACTTTACATGTTATAAGAAAGAGCCCTCTTTTTGCATGGTTGCTCCCACTTTTTCCTAAACTGCGAATGTATTTTGACTGAGTATGCCCTGGGCTCCTGCCAAACCGGTACCCAGGGGCTATATTGTTTCCCTAAAGAGGCATATGAGCTGCAGATTACATACTATGCATAGATTGTATAGCAGTACCCACACCTAGCAGCGACCACCGTAACTGTTGCAGTTGTTTGCAACAGTGTTTTTAATACAGCTTGGCCCAGGAGTGGCTTGTTGTTTAGTTTGCACATCTACACAATGTTTTGTGAATGTGTGCGGTGTAAGCCATGTAGCTGCTCTGCATATGTCATCTAAAGGGATGTTACCTAAGAATGCCATTGAAGCCCCTATCTTTCTTGTTAAGTGGGCTTTTGGAGGAATTGTTAACGTGTGTTTTGGTAACAAATTTGTATGCATTTAACTATCCATATGGCGATCCCGGATTTTGAAATAGGGTTGCCCTTGTGTGGCGGCGAAAAAGACAAAAAATTGTTTTGTTTTACAAAATGATTGTGTCCTTTCGATATAGTACAGCAGTGCTCTTTTAATGTGTAAGGTGTGTAGAGCCCTTTCTGCGACAGTTTGAGGCTGCAAGAAGAATACAGGCAGCTGAACTGATTGATTTAGATGGAATGGTGAAATGACTTTAGGCAGGAATTTTGGATTAGTACAAAGACCACTTTGTTATGATGCATTTGCAAAAAGCGTTCTTGAATGGTAAATGCTTGTAGTTCACTAACCCTTCTAAGAGAAGTGATTGCTACCAGGAAAGCTACTTTCCAAGTTAGGAATTGCAATTTGCATTTATGTAATGGTTCAAAGGGAGGGCCCATTAACCTTGTAAGAACAATGTTCAGGTTCCACACTGGTTCTGGTGGCGTTCTGGGAGGAATTATTCTTTTGAGTCCTTCCATGAAAGCTTTAATAGCTGGTACTCTAAAAAGAGACAGGTGTTGTCTGTTTTGTAAGTATGCTGCAATGACAGCAAGGTGTAGTCTGATAGAAGTATAGGCTAAGTTACACTTTTGAAGGTGTAATAGATATTCTATGATGTGTTGTATAGACACGTCTAAGGGATCTATTTGGTTGTTTTGGCAGTATATGACAAAGCGTTTCTACTTAGCAGCATAACATACTCTGGTAGTGGGACGTCTAGCCTCCTTAATAATGTTCATGCATTCTGGAGGAAGGTTGAGGTAACCAAACTATGACCTGAGGAGCCAGATCGCTAGGTTGAGCTGAGCTAGGTCCGGGTGTCTGATCTCTCCATGGTTCTGCGTTAATGGGCGTGGAGATCGATTTAGTTTTTGGTGTGGCACCACAGACCTTTGCAGCAGCGTGGTGTACCACGGTTGTCTGGCCCAAGTTGGAGCGACTAGCATGAGTGTCAGGGAATGCTGTTGTAGTTTGCGCACCTCTAACGGAAGTAGTGGGAGAGGAGGAAAAGCGTACGCAAATATTCCTGACCAGTTCATCCATATCGCATTTCCCTTGGACAATGGGTGTGGGTATCTGGCGGCAAAGTTTGGGCATTTTGAGTTCGTGGGTGGCAAAGAGGTCTATCTGAGGTTGTCCCCACCTGTGGAAGAACGGTTGAAGAACTTGCGGGTAAAGATCCCACTCGTGGATCTGCTGTGTTTGTCGACTTAGCAGATCTGCGATAGTGTTTTGTACTCCTGGGACGTGTTGGGCTTAGAGGAAGATGTTTAGCGGTATAGCCCATCTCCATATCTGCAGAGCTAATTGAGAGAGCTGCAGAGAGTGTGCCCCCCCCTGTTTGTTTATGTAGTACATGGCTGTCATATTGTCTGTGCGGACTAAGACAGCCTTGCCTGATACTTGAGTTTGAAATGCTTTTAGAGCTAGAAACACGGCTAGCAACTCCAAATGATTGATATGGAGTAACTTTTGTTGCGGTGTCCACCTGCCCTGCATGGTGTGATGCAGTAGATGGGCTCCCCAGCCGGAGAGCGATGCGTCCGTTGTCATGACTATTTGAGGAACAGGCTCTAGAAACGGTCGTCCCTTGGAAAGGTTTTTGGTGTTCCACCATTGCAAAGAACGATGAGTCAGACCGTCTACCAACACTAGGTCTGTTAATTGACCTTGATCCTGGTTCCATTGGCGTGCCAGGCACTCTTGAAGTGGACGCATTTGCAATCTTGCGTGAGGTACTACAGATATGCAAGATGCCATCATTCCTATGAGTTGCATGAACACTCGAGCTGGTAGCGAGTGTTGTGGTTTGAATTTTGTTAGGAGAGTTTGCACACTTGTTATCCTGGCTGGAGAGGGATAAGCTAGTGTTAATTGGGTGTTTATCGTAGCGCCAGGATATTGTTGTATGTGCGAGGGGTGAAGGTGCGATTTGACGTGATTTACTGTGAACCTCAAGTCGTGAAGCAGTTGAATAGTAGCTTGAGTGTTTTGCACACACTGTCTGTATGAGCTGGCTTTTATGAGCCAGTCGTCCAGGTATGGGAAGACGTGAATGTGCTGTCTTAGGTGAGCTGCTACTACTGCTAGGCATTTGGTAAACACCCTTGGCGCTGTTGTGACTCCGAATGGGAGCACTTTGAACTGGTAGTGTTGTCCGTCTAGCACAAATCTGAGATATTTTCTGTGTGCTGCGTGGATGGGAATATGGAAGTAGGCGTCCTTGAGATCTAGAGTGACAAGTCGATTAATACCAGTAATGGGAGGACCTGTTGTAGTGTGACCATATGAAAATGATCCGACTGTATGTAAGTGTTTAGCGGTCTGAGGTCTAGGATGGGTCTTAGAGATCCGTCCTTTTTTAATATTAGGAAATATAGGGAACATACTCCTTTGTTTTTCTGATGCTCTGGAACTATTTCTATTGCATTTTTCTGCAGGAGGGATATTACCTCGTGTCTGAGCAGTGTTAAATGTTACTTTGACATTGGACGTTGCTTGGGTTGTATGTTAGGGGGGTAGATGTTAGTTCCAGACAATAACCTGATCAAATTATTTGGAGCACCCACCTGTCTGATGTGATGTTTTCCCATGCTGTCAGGTACTGTTGAAGTCTTCCCCAGACAGGAGTGGAATGAGGCGGGGCAAGGGAGTCATTGGGCAGGGGTAGAGGCAGAGCGTGAGTTGTTATTTTTGCCTCTGCCTTTGTTATTGGTACCCCTGTACCCACCCCTTTGGTAGCCTTTACTGTAGGTAGACTGTGTAGGGGCTTTGTATGAGGTGGAAGCTGTGTCTGAAGTATATCCCCTGGTGGCACCTCGATAGTTTGAGCAACGAAATGAACGTCTGGGAGCCTGCGACTGCAGGGCTCCCATAGATTTGTGTCTATCTTTTTCATTTTCTCTAATGATACATCTACCTGGGGTCCAAATAGATGTTGGTCAAAGGGTTGGTTAAGAATAGCGCTTTGTACCTCGAGTTTGAGCCCCGATATGCGTAGCCAGGCGGGTCTGCGTAGCAAGACGCTGGTGTTAACTGCCCTAGAGGCTGTGTCCGCTGCAGAGGGCGCACCTAATGGAGGTGTTAGTGTTGTTTTTCCCTCCCTGGATGAGCTAGTTTGCTCTATCCTTGTACTCGTCAGGGAGGTGGCTCATTAGTGACTCTAGTTCATCGTAATGTGCCCTGTGATATCTGGCGAGCAGTGCCTGTGTATTGGCGATGCGCCACATGTTTGCTGCTTGAGACGCTGTTCTTTTGCCTGATGCATCAAGTAGCTTACTCTTTATCTGGTGATGCAGCCTCACCCGATGTTTGGGAGTTTGCCCTCTTGCATGCGTTGGAAACTACCAGTGAGTCTAGTGGTACTGGGCCTTTAATATAAGCTGGGTCAGATGGAGTGGCCTTATATTTTTTTCTCTATCCGAGGGTTAATGACCAGAGTTCTGACTGGGTCCTTGAAGACTTCGGGAGCATGCTTGAGCACTCCTTTAAGCATGGGTAAGACGGAGGGACGACCTTTGTGCATTATCAAATGTATCCATAAGGAAGCCTTCCTCAACAGGGTCTGTATAAATGTCTACACCATGATAATGTGCACCCTGTGAATTATTTCGTTAAACCCAATAGTGTCTTCTAGTGGGGAGGGCCTTGAGGGATAAATGTCATCCTGAGGGACATTTGGGTCATCTGGGGTGGTATAATTGTCCCAGGGGTCTGGGGATCCTGTGGGAGTTGTTGGATCAGGTGTGTTACCCCCATGTCATCAGAGCTATCATCCCTGTGTGGTGTGATAGGGGATGCTGGTGAATGCTGTGGTGATGGTACAGGTGAAAGAGAAGGGGAAGGCAGTCTTAAGGGCGAGGTAGCCATGTCCTTCTTGGAATGCGGAGCTGGAGCTGGTGTGTCCAGTGGTCGCTTCTTTGGAGCCAAAACTTGGTGTCCAGTGACTGGGTCCTTGGCCAAAGTCTTTTGAGATGGATCTTTCGGTGCGGAGGAAGTCTTGTGCACCGAGGCGGCTTGTTTTGGCTTTTTAGCAATGTCTTTCACTGGGGAGGCAGCCGTCTTTTTCGGCTCCGAAGCTTTCCTCGGTTCCGAGTGTTTTTTCGGTTCCGGTATCGTTTTTGGATCAAATTACTTTTTCGGATCCGATTATTTTTTTCGGTTCCGGTGGCGTTTTGGAATCCGAAGCGGGCTTGCTTGGTTCCGGCCTAGTTTTCGGTGCCGAAGGAGTAGTGGTGTGCTTCGGTGCCGGTAGCTTGGGTGTGGGGGCCGTTGTCTTTTTCGGTGTGGGGGCCGTTGTCTTTTTCAGTGCCGGTGTGTGTGCGCCTGCACCGTGTGAAGGTCGACTCAAGCTGGAGTCGCCTAAAGGCTCGGTTAGCTTCTTAGCCGGGCCCGAAGGTGAGGCAGTAGAAGCAGTTTGCAGGTGTACACCCGAGCTGGAGGGCGAGGGTGTGAGTGTGGCCTTCTGTGTCGAGGAGGGGTCGGGGTCGACGGTCTTACTTATGACCCGCTGCGCTGGAGTGATGACCTCGACTTCGGAATCGTCTGCTTCGGAGCTGCTGTCGACGTCGTGCTGTTCAGGAACGTTGACGCCCACCTCGAAGATGTCATCCGGAATCGGAGCTGCTGAAGATCGTTGAGCCATTGTTCTCCTCGCTCTTCGGTCCCGGATAGTCTTTTTGGAGCGGAAAGAGGCACAGGCTGAACAGTCTTTCGCCTCGTGCTCCGGAGAGAGACAGAGGTCACACACCTCATGCAGGTCGGTGTGGGGAAACTTCGACCCACATTGAGGACACTTCTTAAATGGCGTCCTTTCCATGAGCTGGAGTTGCGGCCTAGGCAGGCCAGCAGGCCGTCGACGACTATTGGAATAGAGATTCTCGATGTTTGGAGATTAGCGTCGACTAGAAAGCATTCGAAACTAAGTTTTGCGCGCCGAAGGAAATCGGTTCCAACACAGAGCGCTAGAAACACATCCGAGCCCGATGGCGGAAAAAAACAATCTGGGGATGGAGCCGATGCCCATGCGCAGTATCATCCTAAGGAGGAGTCGCCTATCCCGTGACTCCAAAAGACTTTTCTACAACAAAACAAATTGAAAATCATCCGGGCCCAACACTAGTTGGCCATTTATGATAATGTGTAATCTGCAGCTCATATGCCTCGAACACCACAGTTACCAAGACTACTGTGGCCAGGGAAAGCCCCTAAGGGCGGCAGCACTTATTGTGCCGCCCCTTAGAGGAGAAATATATATATATATATATATATATATATATATATATATATATATATATATATATATATATAATCAAGGCTCCTCCTCAGCACGCTCTGCGCTCGCAGACACCACTTCCACGCCAGCAGAAATGAGGAACGGACCAACGAAGTCAGCAAAAGATGTTTTATTACCAAACAGAACCAGCGACGCGTTTCGAGCTACAAAGCCCTTGTTCACGCTGCAACATGTTAAGAATAATGATGCTTTTTTATATGCTTATGGTGATGACATCACCTCCCCCTAGTGGTGATCACCAGTGCCACATGTGTAACAAATAGTGAAAACATACTGCCGCTGTTAGTCTTTTCTTGCTCATGATACATAGAGACAATACAATTCCTGGTTAAATCCAAGTAATTACCCTACTGCCACATCAGGATGGTTATTAAAATCCCAAATATCACAGGATACAAACAATCAATAAACCATCAAGAAAAGTGGGCTCGATAAATCATCTCAAATATTATATGTACATGTGCAAATCAATGCATTATAGCAGCAAAAGTTAAAGTGCAATAAGTGTATAAAAAAGTGCATAAGTGAGAGAATATTCCAAAAAGTACAAAGTGCAAGGGAAAGCCGCATTACCATCAGAACAGAGATACCTAATGCTTCATATTAATCAACATTTTCAATTTCACGAATTCATAATGGACTGCATTATTAAGTAAAAGGTTCTCTAAAATGTGCTAACGGTAAAACTATGTATCAAAAACGTTAAAAAAGAGAATATGTAAAAAGTAATATCATATCTCGTATATATATATATATATATATATATATACACACACACACATCAAGAACAACTATAAAGTAAAAAAAACCTATACAGAAGACAAAAAATATAATATATATACATATATATATATATATATATATATATATACACACACATCTGCTCTAAATCAGAAAAATACAGTTCAAGTATAAGACTAGACAAAATTCAAACTCAAAAGACTCAAATGTCAGGATAAATACAAAACTGTAAAATACCAATAAAGTAGATGGAAGTATATGTTTGGAAAAAATGCATGTAAATCCTAGAATCATTGATATATAAACACAGAAACTGCTCAGCAAAAAATCGGTACAGTGAAGAATAGAGATGTAATCAGCCATGCTGGCACTGGAATGAAATGTACCTCCTAATAGGGAACCTAACTAGGAGGACAAGGACCACACATGGAAAAGAATACTGGATAAATGCTACAAGCTCAGATAAGCTGCAACCAAAGACATAGATATTTATAAATAATGGTGCATTTCTTCAATATTGTTAAGCCCGTTTGGCCAACGGCTATCGAGCTCAAGAATAAATCTAGACTCCAGTTTTCTCAGCTGCAATTCACGATCGCCCCCTCTTTTCAAGCATGGTACTGCTCCAATGACAAAGTAACTGAGGCATTTCAAATCATTATTGTGTACCCGTTTAAAATGCCGGGCAACCGGATAAGCCGGGTCGCTATGTAATATAGCCCGTAGATGCTGTAATATCCGGACATGCACCTGGAGCTTAGTGCTGCCAACATATCTAAGCCCACAGGTGCATGCCAGGACATAGACAGCATGATCTGTCCTACAGGTATAGTGACCAGTAATCAGTTTAGGCACTGTACTGAAAGGGGTGGAATAATGTGTAGTAGTGGTACCGAATTTACATGCACGACAACTAGTGCATCTATAAAAAACCTCTAGTAGGGCGTAACCAAGGTTTTTTCATTTTCAGTTCAGGGGCTGTCTTATCCAGAGAGTTGCCCATAGTTTTAGCGCGTCTAAAAGTCACAGTAGGGGTGGCTGGTAATCTGGTGTTGAGTATATGATCACTCAAAACTATTGGCCAATTCTTATTCAAAATGGACCTGATTTTTCTGTCCTCTCTGCTGTATGTTGTAATTAGACGCGGGCATTCCAACTGGGGCTCAATATTATTAGAGTCTTCAGTTTCAGAGAGGGATACAGGAAAAAGACTCTCCCTAGATCTGGATAAGGATTTACTCATGGCTGCATTTAAAATAGTGTCTGAATAGCCACGAGCTTTTAATCTTGTCATGAGGTCTCCTAGACAAATGTTATAGTCTAAAGGGGAGCTACAAATCCTTTTTAGCCTCAAAATTTCACCATACGGGATTCCTGAAATGGTGTGTTTCGGATGCATGCTAGTAGCGTGCAATGTAGCATTGCCCGCTGTCGGTTTTCTGTGTAATGTTGTATTGTACAGTTAGTAACATATACCTCAACATCTAGAAATTGAATTCTGGTTTTATCAATATGCGCTGTAAAGTTGAGATTGAGTGAATTGCTATTGATGTCTTGAATAAATAGGAGGGCTTCCTCTTTACTACCTCTCCAAGCAATAAATATGTCATCAATATACCTCAGAAAGCACATCACGTGTCCCTCCATCCAAGCTTTATGGCGTACATTGAGGACCTGCTCCTCCCACCAGCCAACGTGCAAGCATGCATAGCTGGGAGAGAAGCAGGCCCCCATCGCCACTCCTCTCAGTTGTCTGTATATCTCCTTACCAAAGGAGAAAAAATTGTTGTGGAGACACCATTCCATGAGGCTCAAAATGACCTTATGTTCATAATACATGATTGGTCTGCTGGAGAGGTAATGTTGTACTGCGGAAAGCCCTTGTGCATGGTCTATACTAGTGTACAATGCCTCTACGTCCAATGAGATAAGCCACATATCACTATCCCACTTAATGCTGGAGATTTTCGTGATAAAGTCACTGGTGTCCCGGGTAAAGCTGGGGAGATGTTTTACAAAATCCTGGAGGAAAAAAAATCGATATATTCCCCCACTTTCTCACCCACACTGCCTATGGCCGATACAATGGGCCTGCCAGGTATACGTTGTACAGCTTTGTGCACCTTCGGGATGAGGTAAAGAGAGGGCAAGATGGGAAAATTAATATACATAAATTTGTACTCCTCAGATGAAATCAAACTCTCTTTTCCATTGACTTAACATCTTGTGGAGTTTAGATGTAGCGTTCTCATTCTTTTTGTGAGGCTGTAGTATAGCATAAAGGGTCTCCAAGCTGGCGTTTGGCCTCCTTAATATAATCCTGTTTGGGCCAAATTACAAGATTACCCCCCTTGTCTGATTTTTTTATCACGATATCTGGATTGTCTTCCAATTTCCTCATCAACTTATCATAGGCGCATTTCATGTGTATCTTTTTTTCGATGTTTGTTGTTTACTTGTGTATAAAGTTTTTTGATATCATTGGTGACGCAGTCATTAAAGGTATCGATCGCATCCTTGGGCATTAAAGGGATGAATTTCGATTTGCTACGAAAAGGACTCAAACCAGCACCTTTTTGGACAATGGATATTCGCTTTAAGCGGCTCTGTGTTGCCTCTTCAGGGTCTAATTCCAAATCATTATGGGAGTTCAGCAATTCATTAGCGTCCAAAAAAGTATGAGTATCTGATGCACATAATTCATATATCTCATTGGACTGTCTCCTCATTTAGATCATTTGATTTGTTAAGATCTTTAGCAGTTTGTAAGGCAAAATGTTTTTTTAGTTTTAGCTTTCTTATAAAATCGAAAGAGATCCACTCTGGTCATGGCATAATTAACCCCTTCAGTGCTGCGCGAATTTCGCTGCAGTGCTGAAGGGTCATAAATCACATTGACTCATGACGGAAATGTTCCGTCATCAGCACCGGAGCACCGACGCTGATGACGGAAAGGTTCCGTCATGAGCATGGAAGGGGTTAAAGCTCTGTATGGGTGAATAGTTCAAACCTAACGAAAGTAATTGTTCTTCAGCTTTACTCAGGGTAACGTTAGACAGATTAATGATGGTGTTATCAACTAACGGCGTTTCCCCCATATTTTTTTCTTTTGTTGTTGCTGCGCACCGGCGCTGCTTCCATCTGCGCCGTCGTGCTTTCCGACGTTGGTTCCTCCTTTGCCTGTTTGTGTATTGGGTTGGCAAGACCTCAGAGTTTGGAGTCTCTCTTCCACCACAAAATCCATTTCTTGCTGGAGATTGAATGCTTCCAGTCCCATTAAGTTTAAATCTGAGCTTGTGGAGCCAGATGATAATGATTCCACACTAGATGCACTTGTTACAGATGAGGCCTTGCTGTTTTGTTCGGCCCCCTCGTTATTAGAAGCACCTAATGCTGCTGTGCTGGCACTGGTAGCTGGATTGACATTATTAGTATTGCCTCCCGTAGCATTTTTCTTCTTTGTATAAGCTTGCCTTTTAGCTGTGTTATATTTTCGCGAGAATGTGAAAATCCTGCCGTAGCGGTAGTCGTCGGCATCACGAGTGAAATTGGTGGCTTTTCTGATTTTAATTCTTTCCTCATGTTTGCGTAAATGCTCGTTCATGCTGTCCGTCAATTTTTTGATTTCTGAGGGTTCCGGGCAAGCGTTAATTTCCATTTCCACGGTTTTAATTTGATCCAACAACTTTGCTCGGTCGCTCACAGCATATTTAATTAAAATGCAAACCAGATTCATAGACGCCGCCAGGTTGCTTTCCCCCCACTCCAGCAGCATCGCCGGATCCGGATTATCAAAACAGGGCGCCAGTATTAGACGCAATCCACGAGGAACCCGACCAACTTGTTCATATTTGCTTAGGGATTTATGCTCCCACCATTTTGTACATTCTGCTTTACGCAATTTTTCTAGTTCTTTAAATAGATATTTCAAATCCCTCGTTTGCATGGTGTTACGATCACCCTGCGATGATACTTTGTCTTGACCTGGGGGATTGTCAGTCCCATCAAACAATGTGAGAGCGGCTTCCTCCCGCAATTTATCAATTTCCTCTTCGTTCATGTTGTTTCTATGGTTCTGTTATTTTTGTGGAAAACTAGCAGGCAAACGTAATTCTTCCGCCCGCTATATTATCGCTGCTTAACAACTTCACCACCGGGTAGTATTGCGTTGAATGAACTCACCGCACGTAGATGGCGGGAACCGCTCCGTATCCCGCGTCCTCCGACGCGATCCTATGGGGCCGCTCCAACCGCCAATTACAGTCTCGGTAAGATTTCAGTTCACCCGGGGACAGCCGCTGGAATTCCCACTCGAGATCCAACATAGGTGATTTGAAAGCGGCTGTCAGCTTACGATGAAGGGGTCCGTTACGGAAGCAAATCCACTTCCGTTCAATATGAAATCAAGGCTCCTCCTCAGCACGCTCTGCGCTCGCAGACACCGCTTCCACGCCAGCAGAAATGAGGAACGGACCAACGAAGTCAGCAAAAGATGTTTTATTACCAAACAGAACCAGCGACGCGTTTCGAGCTAGAAAGCCCTTGTTCACGCTGCAACATGTTAAGAATAATGATGCTTTTTTATATGCTTATGGTGATGACATCACCTCCCCCTAGTGGTGATCACCAGTGCCACATGTGTAACAAATAGTGAAAACATACTGCCGCTGTTATATATATATATATATATATATATATATATATATATATATATATATATATATATATATATATATATATATATATATATATATATATATACACACACACACATATATACACAAATATAAATATACATATACACACCCCCTTTGAAGGCTGCATGTTTTGGTGCAGAACAAAGTGAAGAGTCGACATGGCACACATGCCTGTGTGGGTACAGGTGCATGGTCTCTGTACACCCACAGTGTCTAAGCCAATTCTTAGATATTGTAAGTGCAGTAATGCCATTACAAGTATACAGTGCTGGCAGTTTATTACAAACTCCAAAGTACCATAATGGCTTTACTGGAAAGTATGATATCAAACATCTCAGCACATTAAACCCACACTGATGCCAGTGTGGTATTTAATGAAAAATGCACACACAGGGCATCTTAGAGATGCCCCCTGAAAAACCACCTAAAACTAGTGTCCAAGCTGAGTGGCTGCACACCAGCTGCCACCACCAGACATGTTTATGGACCCCTGGGTCGAGAGCCTGCTGCTCTTGGGGTCTGAAGCAATGCACATCCTGGGAAGAGGGGCCAATCCTCCACCAGGATGGGCAGGGTACATGAAGGGGAAGCTTCAAAGGCTTGCCACATTTGTGAGCTTCCCCAGGCCTTTTGCTGCTTCCAGGAACTGGTCCCCACCGGTTCTGACCCCTCACTTTGGGCGGGAGAACCAGTGGGAAAACCAAGTGAGGCAGTCAGGTGCGCTCACCTTTGCCAACGCGTACCCCCCCCCCCCTCAGGTGGGGAGGTGAGGTGAAGCACAACTCAGTCCCCGCCATCTTGCAGATGGGGGGACCCCGCCAAGCAGAGTGAGGCATATGCCCCCCTTCCACAGGAGGGTGGCATAATAGGGCATGTATCCACCCCAAGGAAGTGACCCATTGGCCCCAACCTTTACTTACCTGTAACGCCCCTAAATCTAGTATGAAATGCATTACTTACCTATAACTGCAGTTATCCAGTATTGGTGTCTTTCATAGATTCACATGCCTGAATCATTCCCCGTCGTCGGGATGTGAGTCCCCGGTACATAAATAAAGTAATGTCCTAAAGACATACAAAGAAGTAGGCCCACAGGCCTCACATTCGTAACATATCCGTGTCCTTTTGTAAAAAGGACCAAACTCTATAAGAGAGCCAATCAGCTGCCACCTCCCTCTAGAACCCTCCTGGAAGGAGCTCAGTCCCTCAGATTTTCGTACGCACAGAGCATAGTAGGGGTGTTACTGAGAGAATTAGGTGAGCCCTTCCAGGGGTGGCGCGAGTGTTGCATTTGAATCTATGAAAGACAGCGATACTGTATAACTGCAGTTACAGGTAACGCATTTCTTATCCAGTATTATGGGTGTCTTTCATAGATTCACATGCCTGAATCAGAGTAGCAAGCAATGCAGAGAGCACATTTCGGATGGCACTGTATATACAAGTCATTAGATAACATATCAAGCGACTAGCAAGAGCAAATAGATGCAAATAACAAGTACCAACGCATTACACAACAGAGAAATGTGCGTATATGAGAAGGATGGAGGGTTGAAAGAAGGCTCACCTCTAGTGAAATAGATGGCGAAGTACTGCTTGTCCCACCACTGCGTCTTTTATAAGTTCCGTGTCCAGGCAGTAATGCCTAGTGAAGGTATGTGGCGACTTCCATGTTGCCACTCTGCAAATGTCAATGACAGGCACAACTGCGAACAGTGCCATAGATGTGGACATCGTCCTAGTAGAATGGGCTCGTACTTCGAAGTGCAGTGAATGTCCTGCTTGTTCATGACAAAAAGAAATCGCTGCAGAGATCCAGCGGGAAATGCTTTGTTTAGTAAGTGGAAGACCTTTTCTGGGCATGCTGTAAGCTACAAATAGCTGATTTGACTTTCTGAAAGCTTTTGTCTTGTCGATATAAAAATTTTAAGCACCGTTTGAGATCCAACGAATGCAACAACCTTTCCGCTGCTGTACTGGGATTTGGGAAGAAGGAACGCAAACCACAGGCTCTTTGAGATGGAAATCCGAAGGGACTTTTGGAATAAACTTCAGATTTGTCTGCAAGATCACTCTGTCTTGTTTAAATTGTAGAAAAGGGTCCTGAATCGAGAATGCTTGCAGCTCACTCACCCTCTTCGCGGAGGTGAGCGCAAGAAGGAGAGCTGTCTTCCAAAAGAGATATTTCAGGTCAGCCCTGTGCAGCGGCTCAAAGGGATGCTTCATGAGTTGATTAAGGACTATATTAAGATGCCAGGTAGGAGGCAACATTTTCACCTGAGGGAAAGTCCTGTACAATCCTTTCAAAAATTGTTTGATCAGTCTGTGAGACCAGAGAGAAGGACCTGCTGAAGATCTCTTGTAACTGGATATTGCAGCCAAGTGGACCCTGATGGAGGAGTGAGCAAGGCCCGACGTTGCCAAGTGTAGGAGATAAGGTAAAACTTGCTCCGGAGAAGAAGTGAAAGTTTATTCCTCAACCCCTACACCAGATACAAAACCTCTTCCATTTCAGAGAATACGTTTTATTGGTGCTATCCGCTCGTGCTAGGATGGCTCTACAGTCAGGTAGAATATTCAAGTTTTGAAGCTCTCGGAACTCAGGAGCCAGGCGGCTAAACTGAGAGATGTCCGATTCGGATGTTGGACTTGCCGGTTGCTCATTGTGAGTTGAGACGGACACTGCTTCAAACAGATCGGTGGCTCCAGAGATAGACGGTGGAGTTCCGTGAACCAATGCTGTCGTGGCCAAGTTGGGGCTATTAAAATGAGAGTACAAGGCTCCGTTTTCAATTTTCTGAGGACTCTGGGGAAGCATCGGAAAGGCGTACGCAAAGACGTTGCGCCATGCGATCGAAAATGCATTCCCTAGAGACCCTGACTGGGGATGCCAACTTGCGAAGTGTGGGCATTTGGCGTTGGATCTAGTGGCGAATAGGTCGATCTGTGGAGTGCCCCATCTCGAGAAGATTTGGTCGAGGATCTTCTGATCCAGTTCCCACTCGTGAGATGCTGTTTTCTGTCTGCTCAACGAGTCGGCGAGTACATTGTCCATGCCTGGGACATACTCCGCCAGAAGGGATACCTGGTTTGTGATTAGCCAGTTCCAAATTTTCTGCTACTCGCGAGAGTGTCAGCGAGCGAGCGAGTCCCTCCCTGCTGGTTGAGGTAGTGCATCGTCGTAGTGTTGTCTGTCCGTACGAGCACAAGGGAATTTTTGATTCTTGGCAGGAAAGCCTGAAGGGCCAGGATGACCACCCGCAGTTCGAGCACATTGATGTGAAGTTTTTTCCTCCTCGTAGGAGACCACTTCCTGCTTATCCGTAACTCTTGCAGAAAAGCTCCCCAACCTTCCAAGGAGGCGTCTGTTGTGATAATATGAGGAGCAGCTGGAAGTAGGAATGTCAAGCCCTGAGAGGTTTCGAGATGACATCCACCATTGCAGGGCTTTGACCATCTGAGGAGTCACTTTTATGTGGTCGTCGAATAAACCTGTGCATTGGACCCACTGCTTCGAGAGTGCCTCCTGTAGAGGCCGCATCCGTAGACGACGGTGAGGAATCAGGAGGATACACGATGATATCATCCCCAGAAGGGATTTGAAGAGGCGGACTGTCAAGACCTTCTTTGAGGCTACTATAGCAGCTAGTGCCAGGAGCTTGTTCTTTCTCTCTTGGGATGGGAAAGCTTTTGCTGAACGTGTGTCCAAAGTTGCACCCAGGAAATTGATGCACTGAGAAGGTTGTAGGACTGATTTTTCCTGATTGAGCGTGAAACCCAAGCAATAGAAAAGTCTTAAACAGTCGTCGGAAGACCTGGACGCGTCCAAGGATGGAGCCTTGATCAGCCAGCCGTCCAGATACGGAAAGACTTGGTGATGGCGCTGTCTGAGATATGCCGCCACTGGGGAAAGAGAAAGATGGGTTGTACTGTGCACTCGTAGTAAATTATTTGAAAGTTTAATATTTAAAGCTGTTCTGCTTTTAAATCTATACTTGAACAGGGCGTGCTAGGCGAGAAGGGGGTAGCCAACCTCCATTGTATAATAATCAGTATGTAGCAAGTGACAATTATGTCACTTGAGCTTGCCTGCACTGCTAAACCAAAGGTTTGCTCTATTTAAGAACCTTGTTTTTGGAGTATATGAGTCATGAAATGACTGGTTTTCTAAATTGGAATTGAACACAAGAAACAGACGGATTCAATTTACAAACTCAATCGATTCTCTCCAAATTTCATTTCGAGATGTAAAGGTAACCATAACAGATCATAAGATAGCAACCGAAGTGTACCACAAACCACCGGTTTTCACCCTAAAGCTTTACTGCAGAACTTGCCATATTCTCAATTTCTACGAGCAAAACGGATTGCATCTACAGAAACAGCTCTCACCAAAGAGATGAACAAACAGAGACAGAAATTCACAGCTCGGGGATACCCAATGAGAATAATTGACTCTGCAGAGAATAGAACGAGAAACATACCAAGAAGTGAACTCCTGCACACTAAAGTAAGGCAAAAACAGGACCAGTTGGTTTTCGTGACAAAATATTTGACGCAATCCGGTCAAATAAAGAAGAAGATCATAAATACACGCTGGGAATTACTGCAGAATGAGGAAGATTTCAAAGACCTGTTCAGAGACAGACCATTGTTTGCCTACACAAGAAACAAGAACCTCAAAGAAATGTTAACTAAACAGACGTGGAACACCGATAAAACATCCACAAAGAATCCAGGTATGAAAAGGTGCAGCAATTTTACTTACTGTAACAACGTTATCACCGGTGCTTCCATAGTACATCCACAAACGGGTAAAACTATCAAAATCAGGCATCAAGCCGATTGCAACACAGCATACGTTATCTACAGCATTAATTGCCCATGTGGCAAGTTGTACACAGGCAAAACAGAAAGGAAAATAAAAGTGCGGATTACAGAGCACAAAAGTCGCATTAGAAACAAATCAACTACCTCAAGTTTAGCGACACATTGGGCAGTATTCAACCATTCAACCATACAATACCACAATTGCGGTTTCAAGTGCTAGAAACCATTCAACAAGCACCAGATCGAAATAATGCTAAATGGCTTTCACAACGAGAAATCTGGTGGATCAGATTTCTGGACACAATGATCCCGAAAGGTTTAAATGACAAAATAGACATGATATGTTTTCTATGAGAGAATAACTCATCCTTATTGACATACATTTAACTCAGTACCAACTATGTCATGAGTGTATGTACAGATAGGCATTCACAATTATGTTCTTAACATTCATTATACCGTAACAACTTAAAGTTAGAATATGACAGTCATAACTAACACTAATATGGTAGATACGATAAAATGATTTGATTACAGTGGATTGTTTTTTATTTCAAACAACCTTTATATATATTTCTGAGTAGTTGTCTGTTTTTTTTAGTTGTACTCTGTCAATGTAAATAGGCACATTTCTATGCTATATACTGTCATGACATGTTCCCAGTTATCATTTTTCCATTTTATCACGAGGCCTGGTTCTACTATCACATTCCTCATGTTCGGTTGTTTCAAATGAGCAAGTCATTCCAAACATTGCAAACACTATTGCTCTCCACTTTTTCCTGTTTATTATTCATATCGCTACGAGTTCTGAACACAAGTCACCCGGATCACACTTCTCGTTCTTCCATCCTCACACAGCATTATATACCTATATGCCATCCAGTGCAAGGTTCTAGCCACGGCAATATGACCACGGCATTTCCAGTCGCACCGAATACTTAAATGTAGTCCTTTCTTTATGTTTAAACTAGATAGCGGAAGTAATTCACCCGCATAAACCGAGTCAGTTAGACTACACGTTCATTCAACTCGGAGGCAGTAACCGTGTGCAGCAATTGTTCGGCATCTAAGGTAACCGGAATACTTTCGCTCGTGAATTAATAGCGCATTGTAGGAGACTAGCAGTTTTAACAGCTAGACCATTTGATTATCCGTCCACAGGTCTAAACTTTTAAGCCGACTGACGGAACACTGTATAGATCATCGCGGCGTCAGGCAAAAGATACGCTGTTTCAGGTATTTATACCCGTCCACATGCTGGGCTATCTGTGAAGATATCTCTATTAGAGGTTTGTCACGAATACGTTCTATTCTTCTTACAGATACTTGCACTTCACTGTTGAAACACAGGACACCATATCTTTGATAACTAACGGAGATCACCGTTCGCACTCCAGGTAGCAGGGATTTTCAATTTACATTTCTTCAGCACCCAGTAACCATAGTATATCAGTTTTTCCATTAATTTCCCCCATTTGATTCCACCCTTGCAGGCGTTCAGGTTTCATCGCTACCATATCGGTTTCTCCTCAAGTGATCTTGAGGACGTGTTCAACAGTTCAGTTTACCAGGTACACCATTCCTCTCAATGCACACCAAGTTGTGATGTATAAGTCGCCATTTTTCAACGTGCAACAGGTTTCTTTGAATGGCAAGTAGAATCTTAGACCAGTCAGGCGTTACAGGCGTTACAGGCGTAGGGCTACGTGTAATAGCATAGTTGCAAGTCTGTGACTTCACTGCCTTCTTTTACCTTTCAGGTCTTGCATCGCAAATTTATTTTTTTTTCGAATTCATCGTCTATTAACAAGGCACATTGGTAAGAGCATTTCTTATCTTCGACACACTCTGGTCATTCTGAGCATGTACACCTTACCACCACTTTTGAGTTCACACTTGGGTGCAGGTTTTATTGATTTTACTGCATGGCAATACATTAAATATGTAATTCTGAGAGTGTCATATGTATACTATTTATAGTGACTCGCACCACTTTGTACTGTATATATATAGTATCGTTAAAAAATTGTTTGTGCTTCTGTTTAATATTTTCAACAGCTCCCCTGAAGGGATCACATGATCCCGAAATGCATTGGGATTCACAACGGATATAACATACGTGCATTGTGAAATTTTTGTGTTTAATAACAGTAGATCTGATTGTTTCTTTTTCAAATAATGTGAAAAATGATTCTCGTGATAGAGAATATTCATATAATTGGAAGAAAAATAAATTGCAAAAAGGACTACATGTAAATGGTGTTGAAATTCTAATTTAGAAAACCAGTCATTTCATGACTCATACTCCAAAAACAAGGTTCTTAAATAGTGCAAACGATTGGTTTGCATTAGCAGTGCAGGCAAGCTCAAGTGACATAATTGTCACTTGCTACATACTGATTATTCGCCACTGGGGAAAGACATTTCGTGAAGATGCGAGGTGCAGACGTGAGCCCGAAGGGCAGGACACGAAATTGAAAGTGTCTGCCCGCTACTGCAAATCGTAAATATTTTTTGTGATTCCTGTGAATTAGGATATGGAGGTGAGCATCATGCAAGTCTAGGGACGCCATAAAATCTTCCTTTTCCAGTAGTTGCAAGACCTCCTGGATCGTTACCATGCAAAACGACTGCTTCTTTAGGAAATGGTTGAGGGCCCTGAGGTCCAAGATTGGTCTCCACTTTTTTCTGGATTAGAAAGAAGCCGGAATAAAATCCTTTTCCCCTTTGAGATGGGGGTACCTTCTCTATTGCTCCTTTCTGCAGCACAATAGAGATCTCTTGTAGAAGCAGCCGTAGATTTTTGTGATGCATTGGGCGGAGTTTGTGGAGGGATTTGATGAATTCTATAGAGTGGCCAAATTGTACTAATTGAAGGACCCAACGGTCCCTAGTAATCTTTTTCCAATTTTGTAGAAAATGGGAAATCTTTCCTCCAATTTTTAATGAGTGAAATGAAGTCTGGACTGGCTGAATAAACATGTAATTGTCTGCGCCCGTTCTTTCGCTGTCCTCTACCCCGAAAGGACGACTTGCCATAAGAGGATTGCTGGCTTTGCGGGTGTTGGCGCTGTTGGAATTGTGGTCCACTCTGGCCTGAAGAGTAGGAAGATCTGTATAGGAAACTTCCTCTATAGGAAGACTGCCCTCTTCCTCTATGTCCACGAAAGGACTGGTTCTTATACTGGAGAGTGCCCAAAGCTCTCGCAGGGTCTGTGTCCTTTTTTATTTTTTGCAGTGCTTCATCAATTTTGGAGCCGAATAGTAACTGGACGTCATAAGGCATGTCCAAAATCTTTGTTTGCACCTCAGGAAGGAATGAGGTTGCTTTCAGACACCCTTGTCGTCGCAAGAATGCTGCCCCAGCCAGCTGGCGGAACCCTGTCATAGCGATATCCATCGCACAGTCTATAATTTCTGATGCCGGTGTTTCACCTTCTAGCAGGATCTTCTTTACTTCCTCTTTGGATACATCTGGTAATGCCGACAGATATGGGGCCATATCCGCCCACAATTGTCTATTATAGCTTCCCAAAAGCGCTAGGGCGTTTGCGGCCTTCACTGTCATCGCCGACATTGAAGAAAACCTTTTCCCAATGTTGTCCAATCTTCTTCCCTCCTTACCAGGAGCCGATAAAGGGGCCGAAGGATTCCTGGAGTTCTTCTGGGCCGACTGGGTCACTACAGAATCCGGCTTAGGATGTCCTGTCAAGTCAAACAGGCCGGTGCAGTATCTGGTGCCCTATACTTCGTATCTAACCGAGGGATCACTGGTGATACAGATGAGGGGTTCTGCATGATCTTAACCACCTGTGACCATAGATAATCGATAATAGGTATTGACCTCACTGACTTCTTGAGAGGTTCTTTAAAGTCATACAAGAAGCAGTCTTGTTCCTGGGAGACCATCGAGATTTTAAAACGTTGAGCAGCCCTCTCCACCACATTATGGAATCCTCCAATGTCACCGGTGGTGAATCTGCGGTTGCGGGCACTGGAGATGCTGGAGAGGGGATGGCAGTCCTCCCAATCATCATACAAGGACCGATCGTCCTGTAGCTCACCCTCTTCCTGCTGGTCTTCTTCTCCTTCCTCTGCTTCATCCGAAGTTGGAGGATGTGGTAAATCCAACCTTTCTGTCTGAATATTCAAGGGTGGAGGCCGTGGTCTTGGCGACTGAGTTACCGTGGTAGTCGGAGGAGCCGGAGATTCTGGAAACCTCTGCTTATAATCCTGGATAAGGTATCGCAAATCCGTAACTAGAGATGCAGGAAGACAAACCATAGGAGTAGGTGGTGGATGATACCGCCTCCTGAACTTCCTCCTCATCCGAACTCTGGCATTTTACATGCAGTTCCGAAGGACTTGTCGCCATCTGGAACATGTCACCCTCATCAGAATCCTCCTCCTGTAGGAGACATGCTGGAGGAATTGGTTGCACCCGGCTTGGTGATCTTAACTCCGGCGTCAGCGCCTTTTTTGTGATCCTTAAGCGCACGCATGTTGTTTGAAGACCAGAATCCATCAGATGTGATAGCCGACGGTGGGGCGTCGACAGTGATCATAGCCGGTGGAGACATAGTCGACGGGGCCGCCGTCGACGGTAGATATTCCTGTCGTCACCGATGTCTTCATCGACGTTTCCTTAGTCAACGAGGCTTTCGTCAACATAAACTATATTGGCTTAGTCGTCGAGGTAGTCACCGATGCTGTCGTCGGCGAGGTCAGCGTCGACGGGGTTTTCAACGTCAACAGCGTTCTCTTAATGGCCATCGTCGACGACAAAGCCTTACCCGCCGTCGACGATGGGGTTATCGTCGTCGACTATGATAATGACGATGATGCTGTCGACGTAGAGACTGTCGTCGTCGAGGTAGACACTGCCTTCTTCGACGAAGATGCAGTCGACGATATAGTCGTCGACAATGTTGAAACTGGCTTCTTGAAGGTGTGAACTTCCTTCCCAGAAGTTGTTTTAGCCATAACCTCTGAAGACTTTTTTGAGGTCTTCTTTTGAGGAGGACCCGTAGGGCTAGGAGATGCCACCCTTGGTCTCTTCAGAGATAATTTTGAGCAGATTGAGAACCTTCACTCTCCTCAGAGGAATCAAGGTTATCTGTCCTTTAGCCTCTGGAGCCAGATTAAAAGGCTTCCTTCACGGTCCTTGAGGGTTTTAGTGGAAAAGGTACGACATACCTTGCAGTCTTTAGCCGAATGATCTGGGTACAGGCAATACAGGCAGTCCTTATGCTGGTCATCAATGTGTAGCCTTTTATTTCCACAAGAACCACAGGATCTAAAAAGACCCTTTTTTGGGGTGTCCGCCATAGTATATAGCAGTCACTGAAGAAACAGGAGAAATGTCCCAAAATACTGTTAAAACAGCTGTGAATAAACAAACCTGAACAGAGCTCAGAGGAGACTCCCTTAGCACAACGTGCGGTAGAAAATCTGAGGGACTGAGGATCCATCAAGGAGGGTTCTAGAGGGAGGTGGCAGCGGATTGGCTCTCTTCTAGAGTTTGTTTCTTTTTACAAAAGGACACGGATATGTTACTAATGTGAGCCCTGTGGGCCTACTTCTTTGTATGTCTTTAGGACATTAATTTATTTATGTACCGAGGACTCCCATCCCGACGACGGGGAATGATTCAGGCATGTGAATCTATGAAAGACACCCATAATACTGGATAATGAGGGGCACCCCTAAACCTTGCCTCCTGAGACAAACGACAAAGAAGGAAGAACGACCGAACTGCTGTGCTGAAGCTAAGAGGAGTATGTCCACTGACTTGGCTTCAGCCCTACCGGCCTGTCCCCACCTCAAACCTGCAGAAGCATAACTTGGTTGTGTCCTGTAGCCAGCAACCTCAAGTACCCAGAGGACCTGCCCTTCCAAAGAAAAGACTGTCCTGTGAACACTGAATTTGTTCACCCACAGACTCTGGCTCCTGCCAAATCCACATGTCTGCACCACTCTGCACACGTCGTCCACAGCCAGAGTTCGAGAGGCCCAACACCACAAGGAGGTCTCCCCGGCAATTCTGACCCGAGATCTGGCGATGTGACCTGCCTCGAACACCCCAGCAAATCCTGCAGCCTCTTTCTGAAGGATCCCCCCCCCCCCGACCGGACTGATCAGAGAAACCAGACGCCTAAAGACATCCCCGCACCTGAAGCCCCATGGTCTTGGGGTGGCCCAAAAGAAGGTGTACCCGCATCCCCAAGCATCCCAACTTACCTCTCCAACTGATGGTCACGTCCAGAACATCTTCGTCCCCGAGCCTGCAGTCTTTGTTGAAACCGGAGAATACCAATTGAAATCAACACTGAGGGCAGAATTTATAAGGAGTCTGTTCCATCGACTGAGAAGACCGAACCGACGCGGTTAGGGTGGACTGCCTTTCCAAGATCTTTGAACGAAATAGAGGTTTTCCTCGACAGATACGATACACAGCGGTGGGATACGCGTTCGAAACAATACCGAAGCAGGGCGGGTGGACTGTGCACTAGGGGAACCTGAAGAAACTGTTTCGAAGCGGAGCAATACACGTCCGAACCAGATGGCAAAAAAAGCAATCCAACAATAGAGTTGATGCCCATGAGCAATATCACGGAAAGGAGGAGTCACCTACCTCCGGACTGGAAAGACTTCGAAGAAAAACAACTTGCAAACATCCGGACCCATCACTAGATGGCAGAAAGCATGTGATCTACAGCTCACATGACTTTAACATGAAGTTATCGGTTTACAGAGAAGTACTTGGTTGTGGGAGTTGGGTTTTTGGGTTAGAACCAGGGTTCAACCATGGTCGAGGTTGCACTCAAAGCACACCCAGCAGCACTAGGGCAGCTGGGTGCTGAGGCCCAATGTTATCCAATGGGGGATAGGGGGTCTCCGGTTTGTGGCTGCTTACGAGCAGGCCACTTGGTTGTGGGAGCAAAGCCCCTGGGGTTAAGTTCAGGCAAAGTGGGTTCGATTTAGCACACAAGGTGCACCCATAGTTGCACAGGGCTAGCCGGGTGCAGGTTTGGGGTCGGTGCCCTTTTTATTTCAATGGGGATTCTCTGGTTTCAACAAACACTGCATGCTCAGGGACGAAGATCTTTTGAAGGTGATCACCGGTTGGAGAGAACACTTGGGATGCCTGGGGTTGCTGGGACACTATTGGTTGGGCCACCCAAGGGGCTGGGAGTGAGAAAGTGCCCTCTTTCTTGCATGGTATGCCCCCACTTTTTGCTGAATTGATGATGTGAGTGTGCCCTGGGCTCCTGCCAATCAGGTACCCAGGACCTGTGTTCCTTCCCTAAAACTGCATTGAAGCCTAAACCCAGTTGGCATCTCTGGCCACATGTCAGCCCCTGGTAAATGGTACCCTAGGTACACAGAGCACTGTGACCAGAATAGACCCCTAAGGGCTGCAGCACTTATTGTGCCACCCTTAGAGGCCCTGTGCCCTGACACACACACACACACACACACACTGCCTTGGCAGGCTGCGTGTCTAGGTGCAGAACAAAACAAAGAGTCGACATGGCACACATCCCTGTGTGCCATGCCCCCAAAACACTGCCCTGGCAAACAGTCACCCCTCTAGCTGGGTGCCCTATGCCAGTGGTGAGGGTACAGGTGCATGAGCCCTGTCCCCCTACAGTATCCATTCCTGGGTACTGTAAGTGCAGTGCTGCCATTAAGAGTATATGGTGCTGGGAGGATGTAATTACGAACTCCACAGCACCATAAAGGCTACACTGAAGACCAAGAAGTTTGGTATCACACTTCTTAGCAGATTAAACCCACACTGATGCCAGTGTGGGATTTAATGTGAAATGCACGACAGCATCTTAGAGATGCCCCCTGAAACTCGACCAACTCCCAGTGACCTGACTGAGTGGCTGCGAGGCTGCCACCACCAGACATGTTTATGGACCCCTGGGTCGAGAGCTTGCCGCTCTCGGGGGCCTGAAACAATGCACATCCTGGGACGAGGTGCCAAGCCTAGGGTTCACGAAGGCAAAGCTTCAAAGGCATTCCGCCTTTGTGAGCCTCTCTAAACCACTTGCTGTACTCAGCAACTGGTCCCCACTGGTTCTACCCCACACTAGGGGCGGGAGACCCGGCGGGAAAACCAAAGTGAGGAAGAGAGGTGTGCCCATCTCTGCCTACTCCACCCCTAGGGTGGGGGAGGCGAGGTGAAGCACAACCTTGAGTCCCCGCCATCTTGAGGATGGGGGGGACCCAGCCAACCAGGGACAGGCTCCTGCCCCCCTCCCACTGGAGTGTGGCAGAATAGGGGGTGTACCCACCCCAGGGAAGTGACCCACTGGGCCCTGACCTTTACCTACCAGTAACACTCCTAAATTTAGTATTTAGGGACACCCTGAACCATCCTTCCTCAGATCCAGCAACGAAAAGAAGGACGAGAAGCTGTGCAGAGCGAACAAGAGGACGACGCCCACTGACTTGACCCTAGTGGCCTGTTTCGCCTGGAACCTGCTCCTGCAAAATCCCAGCGTGCCCAGTGGCCGGCAACCTCACAAACCCCGGAGGACCTGCCTGCATTCACTTCCCAAGCGGTTTCTCCCATGAACACCGGAATTGTTTGTAACTGCAGTTTCTGGTGCCAACCAAAAACTGCGAATCCAGCAAACTCTGCACCCGCCAAGCCCTGCCAGTGTTTGAGAGAACAAACACCAGGAGGAGGAGGTCTTTCTTCTTCTCCCCCTCCCCCCCCGCAGCGTTCCTGACCCCAAGATCCGGCGACCACTGACCTGCCTCAAGCCTCCAGATGACGCCTGCAGCCTGAATCCAGAGGCCTCCCCCCCACCCTCCCTGCTGCAACTCGAGCGGGTAAGAAAGTCCGATGTCCAAAGGCACCCCTGCACCAGACGTCCCACAGCCTTGTGTGCCCAACCCAGTGGTGCCTAACCTTCCCTCTACATCCCAACTTACCCCTCAAAGTGGTGGTCACTCCTGGAAGATCATCGTCCCGAGCCTGCAGTGTTTCTGTCCCAGAGAACAACCATTAAAATCAACAGGGTACCCAACCTCAAAACCGCACCATGCACCCAGCTGCCCTAGCACAGCTGAGGGTGCCCATTCGGTGCCAACTTGGTCCCCAACGTGACCTGAGCTTAACCCTAGGAGCTTAGCTCCCACAACCCTGTGGCCTGCCGCCACCAACCGGAGTCCCCCTATCCCTCATTGGACAACACTGAGCCTCAACACTCGGCACCCGGCCGCCAGAGTGCCGCTGAGGGTACAACAACAGTGCATCAGTGACCCTGGGAGACTCCTGAGTCTAACCCCAGAACCTTAACCCAAAAGACAGACTACTTCCCTTGAAACCGATAACTCATTTTTCCTCACAGGTTAATATTGACACTTTTTCTACCAACAAGTTTTTAAGTGTCGACTTTTGAAAACTGCAAATATTCCTTAAAAATCTGCTGAATTACCAAAACGCAATTTCTCAACTGTTTTCAGGCAATGTCCCAGTGCTGAATCCAGGATCCAGCACCGAGTAAGAAAAGGTAACGATAACCTAACTTACCTGCTAAGCGAATTTCCTCCCATAGGATAACATTGGTGATTATAGGGGAAAAAGTTTCTAATTGCCAACTTTTAAAATACAATAATATTCCTTAATTATCGCACCTTTAACCAAAACGTATTTACTCACCTGTTTTCAGGAAATGTCCCAGGACTGAATCCAGGATCCAGTCCTGTGTTAGCAAAAGTAATCTGAAAAGTAATTCACTGCATTTTACTTAAGCCCACTCAATTGAATGTACTATTCCTGCAATGTGTTGCAAACTGCTTTCTTAAAACTGTAACCAAAACCAATAGAAGTTACACTGCTATTTTGAACTGTGTTCATACAAGTAATTTACTACTGAAAAGTATTTTTATGCCTACCTGCACAGGCTTGCTTGGTTCTAGTAATAAAACAGTATATTTTTGTATACAAAACAATTGGCCTAGAGTTCAGTTCTTGAGTGTGAGACCATTGCTGACTGAGTGTGTACATCAAATGCTTTACACTGTCCTCTGATACTGCCTTACTGCTCGACCAAGCTACCACTTTAGAGAGTAAGATTATATTTAACTTTAGCCTCTGCCAAACCTCTGGGGATTGTGGACGCTATACACACTGGACCTTACTTTGGTCCAGTATATATAGAGACACTTTCTTACAGGGGCTGCATGCGTCGTTTGGAGATTCATGGCAGGTCAGCGATCACCAGATCTCAGGTCAGGTTTGCCCAGGAGACGACCTCGTGTTTTTTGGCCACACAAACTCAGCCATGGTCTTTGGATGCAGAGTAGTGCAGACTCGCGGATATGGTCGGAGCCAGTATGGATTAGTGATTCAGTGATTAGCGTGTTTGGTTTACTTGTCAGACCCTATTACAGTGCACTGAGTGTGCTCAGGGCTTGTAAATCCAAATGCTGCTGGCGTGCATGCAGCACTGGTTGTGCCACCCACAGAAGCAGCCTTGTAAAATGTGTCTAAGGCCTGCCATTGCAGAGCCTGTGTGCAGTCTGGTACTGCCATGTTGACTTGGTAAGTGTACACACTTGCCAGTCCCTAAACCTTCCCTTTTCTTCATATCAGACACGTTTGGTAGGCCCAAGGGCAGGGTGCATTGTAAGTATAAGGTAGGACATGCCCTGGTGTGTGTGGCATGTCCTAATAGTGAAATACAGCCATTTTCGTTTTTCACTATTACAAGGCTACCTGTTCTCCATAGACCAGAATGGGCAGTTAGATTATTACTTTTTATAATCCTAACTGACTCAGGGAACATGGTCGAAATTAGAGTTTAGTATGCCTGAACTCAGAATGATAAAATACATATTTTAGTGAAGTTGGTTTTAACTTTGTGTTTGAAAATACCACTTTTAGAAAGTAGGTATTTTCTTGCCTAACTAGCCAAGCCTGCCTCTGCTAGGTTGTGTATTCCTTGTCTGGAGTTTGAGTGACAGGGCTGGGGATTCCAGGAGACAGAATGAGTCAGCCTAGTGGTGAAGAGAGATCTGCATCTAGATGGGAAGGAGGAGTTGCAACTGGGACCTGAATAGGACTGTGCCTGCCCCCCACAGTGCTGGCTCCACCCCCTGTGGTACGTCTGAGGTCTCTGCCCTGCACTGTGAAAGGAGAGCAGGAATCATGTAATCAAAGTGCTCCAGGGCTGTGCTTTCCCTCCACAATGCTGGCTCCACCTCCTGTGGGGCGTCTAATGTTTCTGCCCTGCACTGTGAAAGGAAAGAAGGAGTCATGTCAACAGAGTGCTCTAGAACTAGTCTGGACAGGGCCAAGGCCCCTCTAGCCTCAGAGGACAAAGGATTTGGGGGTATAACTATTGAGACCCTGATCCCAAGAAATTAGATCCTGGAATCAAGAAGGAACCTCTGCCAAGGAGAAAGCTGGAAGACTGAAGATGAAGGACTGTCCTGCTGTGTGTTTGTGGGCTGATCTGCAGTTGCTTTGCTGCCAAGGAGAGGGGGAAGGACTTTGCTTTGTGCTGTGTCCCCTTGTTTGAAGAGTTCTCCAAGGGCCTGAGGAGAGCTGGCCTCCTGTTAAAAAGTCCCAGGAACAAAAGGACTTTACCCCCAGCTTCCCCCTGAACTATGCTGAGAGAGTTCTGCCCTTCCTAGAGTGCTTGATCCAATTGTGGGGCCTCTGGAAGTTGTGCCTGCTGTTTGGGAAGCTGGACAAGGAGAAACTAAGACAATCTGCAATTTTCACGCATCGCTTGCTTGCGGAGCGCATCCCCAACAGTGCAAGGAAATTCCCGCCGTCGCGAGGATCGAGATCGTCGCAGCACCTGTCATCGCTGGGTGAAATCGCCGCACCGTTTGCTTGCGGACCGCATCACATCGCTGTGATAGTCGTCGCAGAGCCATCGCATTGAGGGGCCGCGAGAGGAGAAGATCAGCGCTGCGCCGCCGAGATTGTCGCTATTCCGAAGATAGTCGCATCGTGCCTGTGCGAGACGCTTCCTACTGAACCTGCGCACCAGAATCCATACAAGGTATCGCCTCCCTCCCCATACAGACCGGATTCATCGCAACTCGCCCGCTGCGTCCAGTGGGGCTGTCGCATCGCCTCTCCAGGGTCTCAGGAGTGACACATCGCTTGTTTTTCAACGCTGCAGCTTTTATTTGGACTTTTGTAGTATCTACAGGTACTTTGGGCTAAACGTGACGCAACTGTGGATTATTTTGACGCAAACCTTAGAACTCTGGAAATCATATTCTTGAACTGTGTATGTTGGATTTTTGTCGTTTTGGTCTTGTGTCGTTTAGATAAAGATACTTTATTTTTCTAAACCGGTGTGGAGTCCATTTGTGGTATTTTCACTGTGTTACTGTGAGTGTTGGTACAAATACTTTACACATTGCCTTTGATAAGCCGGTTTGCTCGTGCCAAGCTACCAAGGGGGTGAGCAGGGGTTATGTAAAGTGTGTATACCCCTTACCCTGACTAGAAGCAAGGGTCCCTATTTGGACATTGGTACCTACCTCTGCCGACTAGACACCCCCAGATCTAACAGGGCCCAATGGGTCCCTTACTTGGGATGGGTACACCCCCTATTATGTCACCCTCCAGCCGGAGGGGGGCATTAGCCTCACTCTTGTTGGCTGGGTCCCACCATCTGCCAGATGGCAGGGACTGAGTTATGCTACTCCTAGCCTCGACCATCTGAGTGGGCGGGGTTGACAAAGGTGGGCACACCTCCCTTCCTCACTTGGTTTTTCCGCCGATTCTCCCGCTCAAAGTGGGGGTCAGACCCGCTGTGGGCCATCCTCGGGGAGGGGGATTGGTACCTCGTCCCATGATGCGCATTGTTTCAGGACCCAGAGAGCGGCAGGCTCTTGACCCAGGGGTCAAGAAATATGTCTGGTGATGGCAGCTAGCAAGCATCCACTTAGCCAGGACACTAGACTTAGTTTGTTTTTTAGGGGGCATCTCCAAGTTGCCCTCTGAGTGCCTTTTTCATAAAATCCCACACTGGTATCTGTAGGTTTAATGTGCAGAGAAGTTTGATACCTAACTTCCCAGTTTTCAGTAAAGTCATTATGTTGCTGTGGAGTTTGTGATGACAAACTCCCAGCACCATATACTCTTTATGGCATTACTGTACTTACAATGTCTAAGAATTGGCTTAGACCCTGTAAGGGTACAGGACTCATGCACCTGTGCCCCCCCCCCCCACGGGTATAGTGCACCCAGCTAGAGGGGTGGCTTACCTATCCCAGGGCAGTGGTTTGTATGCATGGCACACAGGGGTTCACTATGTTCTGCACACAGCCTGCATTTAGGGAGAGAACAGAGGCCCTGGGTACCTGGTTGGCAGGAACCCAGGGCACACTCAGTCAAAGTACATCAACAGTGTGGCAAAAAGTGGGGGGCAACCTTGCAAAAAGGGGCACTTTTCTACAATGCACCCAAGTCAGGCAGAATCCAACACTCTAGTCAGGATAAGGGGATTGATTACACGTCTAAAATAGCCCCTGCTCACCCCCTTGGCACATAATTTAGTAATACAGTGAAAACACTACAAAAAGAAACCACAACAGTTTCAGAAAAATATCCAATATTTCTCTGTGTAAAACGAGACCAAAACGATAAAAAAGGAAAATGCTACTTACCAGTATGCATCTGTTCTTGGCATGTAGGGCTGCTGACATTCATATCTTTGCATAGATCGCCGCCTAGTGTTGGGTCCGGATGATTGCACTTTGTTGTCTTGGAAGAGTCTTCGAAGTATCACAAGATAGGTGACTTCTCCCTTGGACCATAGTGCGCATGGGCATCCACTCCATCCTTAGATTGTTTTTCGCCATTGTGGCAAAGATGGAGTATAGTAGAGTAAAGACGGCCATGCAAAGAAGACCCTGCAGCTGCGACAGGCCCCGGGGAGGAGGGTGGGCGATATGAATGTCAGCAGCCCTACATGCCAAGAACAGATGCATAGTGGTAAGTAGCATTTTCCGTTCGAGGCATGTGGGCTGCTGAATTCATATCTTTGCATAGACACTATAGCAGTACCTCCTCTAGCGATGGACGCCTGTCCCAGCTGCAGCAGTTCGAAAAAGAGTTGAGGACAGCTTGGCCTACAGCAGCTTGCTGCTTTGCTTGCACATCTACACAATAGTGTTTGGTGAAAGTGTGTATTGTAGTCCATGTGGCTGCCTTACAGATGTCTTCTAGTGGAATGTTTCCCAGGAAAGCCATGGATGCCCCCATTATGCGCGTGGGGTGTGCTCTTGGGGGTACTGTTAGAGTGTGTTTAGCTTTGTGGTAGCATATTTGAATGCATTTAACTATCCATCTAGCTATTCCTGATTTAGAGATGGGGTCACCTTTATGTTGTGGTGAGAAAGCAACAAACAGTTGCTTTGTCTTTCTGAATGGTTTAGTTCTGTCAATGTAATATAACAGAGCTCTTCTTACATCTAGTGTGTGTAAGGCTCTTTAAGCTACTGACTGCGGGTTTTGGAAGAACACGGGCAGTTCAATGGACTGATTGATATGGAAAGTGGAAATTACCTTTGGCAAGAATTTAGGGTTAGTACGTAGTATCACCTTATTTGCATGTATTTGCATGCAAGGTTCCTGAATAGTTAAAGCCTGTAACTCACTTACTCGTCTGAGTGAAGTGATGGCAATTAAAAAAGCCACCTTACATGTCAGAAATTGCAGTTAATATTAGTGGAGTGGTTCAAAAGGAGGTTCTATAAGTCTGGTAAGTACTATATTTAAGTTCCAGACCGGTAAAGGTGGATGTTTGGGAGGGATTATCCGTTTGAGCCCTTCCATGAAAGTCTTGATTGCTGGAACTCTGAACAGAGACAGGTGTTGTCTGTTTTGGAGGTAAGCTGCTATAGCTGCAAGATGAAGTCTTATTGAAGAGTATGCTAGATTGTATCTTTGAAGATGCAACAGGTAACAAATAAAGTTTTGTATTGAAGCGTCTAATGGACTGATTTGGTTATTGTTGCAATAAATTACAAATCTTTTCCATTTGGCTGCATAGCATGCTCTAGTGGTTGGGTGTCTTGCCTCTTTGATAATGTCCATGCAATCAGGAGGCAAATTGAGATATCCAAATTCTAAGACTTCAGGAGCCAGATTGCTAGGTTTAGTTGATTGGCATCCGGGTGCCTGATTTCTCCATGGTTCTGAGTTAGGAGATGTGGCGATAGACGCAGTCTTTGGTGTGGAACCATGGAGAGTTCTAGGAATGATGTGTACCATGGTTGTCTAGCCCATGTTGGAGCAACCAGGATCAGTGTCAGACTGCTGAGGTAGTTTGCATACCACTAGCGGAATCAGTGGGGCTGGTGGAAAAGCGTACGCAAATCTGCCTGACCAGTTCATCCATATCGCATTGCCCTGTGACAACGGATGTGGGAACCTGGCGGCAAAGTACTGGCATTTGGAGTTTTCGTTTGTGGCACACAGATCGATTTCTGGATGCCCCCATTCTTGGAAGAATGGTTGGAGAGCTTGAGGATGAATCTCCCATTCGTGTATCTGTTGGCTGTGTCTGCTTAACAGATCCGCTATTTGATTGTTTTTCCCTGGCAGGTGTTGTGCTAGGAGAAAGATGTTCTTTGGAATTGCCTACCTCCATATGCTCTGCGCTAAGTGAGAAAGCTGTAGAGTGCGAGTCCCTCCCTGTTTTTGGATGTAATACATGGCTGTCATGTTGTCCGTCCGGATCAACACCGCTTTGTTGTATATGTGGTTTTGGAACGCTTTCAGTGCCAGAAAAACTGCTAGGAACTCTAAGTGGTTGATATGCAGTGTCTTTTGCTTGGCTGTCCAGAGTCCATGGACTGTGTATTGATGTAGATGGGCTCCCCATCCTGTCAGTGATGCGTCCACTGTCAATACTACTTGTGGAACTGGCTCTTGGAACAGTCGCCCCTTGGAAAGGTTTTGTGGATTCCACCACTGCAGAGAGTTGTATGCGCGACTGTCTACCAACACTAGGTCTTTTAGTTGTCCATGGGCCTGGTTCCACTGCCTTGCTAGGCATTCTTGTAACGGACGCATTTGTCTGGCATTGGGGACAATGAATATGCAGGAGGCCATCATGCCTATGAGTTGCATGAACACTCGAGCTGGTAGGGAGTGGTGTGGCTGAAACCTTTGGATTAGTATCTGCATGTTGGCTATCCTGACTGGATTGGGCTATGCCTTTGCTACTGATGTATCTATTGTAGCTCCCAGATATTGTTGTATGTGGGAGGGTTGCAGATGAGATTTTAGGTAATTTATTGAGAAACCCAGACTGTGCTGCAGCTGGAGGGTTTGAGACATACGACTTGCACATTGGATGTCTGACTTGGCTTTTATGAGCCAATCGTCGAGATAGGGAAACACGTGGATGTGTTGCCGCCTGAGGTGTGCTGCCACTACAGCTAGGCACTTGGTGAACACCCTTGGAGCTGTAGTTACTCCAAAGGGGAGAACTTTGAATTTATAGTGTTGTTCTTGTATTGTGAACCTGAGATATTTCCTGTGAGCTTTGTGTATAGGAATGTGGAAGTATGCGTCTTTTGAGGTCTAATGTGGCAAGGAAGTCGCCCTGCTGAAGCAGTAGGATAACTTGTTGTAAGTTTATCATATGGAAGTGCTCTGATAGTATGTATTGGTTCAGAGGTCTGAGGTCCAAAATGGGTCTGAGCGACCCGTCCTTTTTGGGAATTAGGAAGTATAGAGAATATACTCTTGTTCCTTGGTGTTGAAAAGGAACTGGCTCTATGGCGCCCTTTTGTAGCATGGATTGGACCTCTTGCTGTAACAGTGTTATGTGCTCTTTGGACATAGGACGGTGTTTGGGTTGTATGTTGGGTGGAGTAGAAGTGAGTTCCAGGCAATAACCATACTGGATAATTTGTCTCACCCACCTGTCTGTGGTAATTGCGTTCCAGACAGGTAGGAACTGATTGATTCTGCCTCCGACAGGTGTTGTGTGTTCTGGAGGGAGTGTGGTGAAGTCACTGTTTGGTGGCAGTGGAGGCTCTGGTGTTAGTGCCTCCACGTCCTCTGCCCTTATTATGGTTTCCTCTGTAACCTCCTCTATTGAAGCCTTTGTTAAAAGTGCTCTGGGTATTTGACTTGGAGGAGCTTTGCGAAGTGCTGCCCCTTCCTGCACCTCTATATGAGGAGCGACGAAAGGAGCCCCGGTGCTGTTGGAACTGAGGCACCCCCATTGATTTGGCAGTTTGTGTCTTTTTTCATTTTATCTAAAATGGTGTTTACTGCAGGGCCAAACAGAAAGTCTTGGTTTACTGGATGATTGAGGATGGTGGATTGCACCTTGTTCTTAAATCCAGATATGCGTAACCATGCGTGTCTGCGCAGTAGAACGCTGGTGTTGATAGGCCTGGCCGAAGTATCGGCGGCGTCTAGCGCGCATTAGATGGAGGCGTTTGTTATGAATTTGCCTTCCTGAATGAGGTCGTTGGCCTGCACCTTAAAAGGTTCTGGTAGGTTTTGCATTAGTCTCGAGTTGGTCGTAGTGTGCTCTATCATATCTCGCTAATAGAGCTTGTGTATTAGCGATTCTCCAAGAATTAGCAGCTTGTGAAGCTACTCTTTTCCCTGATGCTTCTTAAATTTTAGATTCTTTATCAGGAGGGGGAGCGTCTCCTGTTTGCGAATTGGCTCGTTTACGAGCGTTTGCAACGACTAAAGAATCTTAAGGCAACTGTTTTATATAAGTAGGTTCTGCTGGTGCTGCCATATATTTTTTCTCTATTCTTGGATTGAGCACTCTGGCCCTAGAAAGATCTTTAAAGATATCTGGCGCGTGCTTGAGGACCCCTTTAAGCATTGGAAGAGTTCTGACATTTTTCTCAGAAGTGGGGAAGGTGTCAAACAAGAAATCTTCCTCTATAGGGTCAGTGTGCATCTACCTTGTGATATTTAGCTGCCCTATCTACAAATTGATTAAACACGATTGTGTCGTCTGTAGGTGACTGTTTTGTTGGGTAGGGGGAAGTATCTGGGATGGGCTGTTGCTCGTCATCTTGGTCATCCCATGTGTTATCTTATTGATCAGGATCCGCAGTGTCATCATAATTGTATTGAGGATCTTCCCCCATGTCCTCTCCCTCATTGTGATTAGAGTGTGTGGGAGAGTAAGGAACGAAAGGCATATCAGACAGAAAAGGAGGAGGAGTGAAAGGCCTTGAGGAAGATGTGCCAAAGTCTTTTTTCTTTGAGGAACCGGAGAAGGGGTGTCTTGTGGTAAAGGCCTCTTCTTTCGGTGGTAGACTACCACGTGTCCTGTATCTGGATCGATATATAATTTAGCTTGCTCCTCGGACACTGGATGTGGGTGGGGTAGTTCTTCCTCGACACTCCGTGGCTTTGACGTCGAGGGTTTATGTTTATGAACCTTTTTTTGGAGTCTGTGGCTCGGTGCTTTTTGGTGTCGGAGCTCTTTTGGGCTAGACAGCTGATTTAGGTTCAATAACCTTTCTTGGTTCGACTCGTTCTTTGGCTTTAGAGTCTTTCTTTGGATCGGCGGCCTTTTTAGGCTCGGCGACTTGCTTTGGATCTACCAGGGCTTTTGGTTCGGTACGTTTTTTTGTCCGAAGCCTGTTTCTTTGGGTCGATTGTGGTTTGTGTGTGTTCGGCAGCCTTTTTAGGTTCGTCTGTATCAATTGGATCGACGACCTTTTTCGGTTGGACGATTTTCTTCGGTTCCGATGTCTTCGGTTACGATGGTTTTTTGGGCTCGGCGATTGCATTTGGTGCTAAGCCTTTTGGTGCCGAGTGTTTTTGCGGCGTGACGCTCTTCGGTGCCGATGGTTTCCGTGCTGATTGTTGGCGTCGACAGCTTCCTTAGGCTGTACACCCTTTGGATCGACGACCTTACTTTTTGGGCCGATCTTCGGTCGGGCCACCTCTTGGTTGTGAGCCCTTCGGGTCTACCATTTTTTTTGGTTCGATGACCTTTGGCTGGAGAACTCTTTTTGGCTTGATGACTCTTCGGGCCTGGGCTACCTGAAGGCGTTAGTTTGTGCTTCGGAGCCGGGCCGAGAGGTGGGGTCTACGACGGAATGTCTCGATCTAGGCTAAGGCCTTTCGCCGATGCTTCGACCGGAGCCTTCTTTGTTGGGCTGAGTGGAGTGGGGGGCTGGGTACTCACAGTTTTTTGCCCCGTGTGATCTGGTCATCGGAGTCAGATTGGTCCTCCACGGTGACGATTTCGAGATCGAAGTCGGCAGCTTCGGGAAGCTCTTGGTCGTCCTCGAAGATATTCCCCGGTTCCGGTGCAGACTTCTGCATCTCTTGCCTGGCAGCCCGTCGATTCCGGATAGTGTTCTTGGATCGAAATTGGGCACACGCCGGGCAATCCTCTTCTTTGTGTTCAGGTGACAAACACTTGTTGCATACTGTGTGTTTGTCAGTTTGTGGGAACTTTGAGTGGCATTGTGGGCACCTTTCAAAAGGACTCCTTTCCATCGACTGAAGTCACACGTGGCGTTGATAAGGCCCAACGGCCCGCGTCGACGACCAGATCAAGATGAAAATCTGGATGGAGTCGAGGGGTACCGAGCGAACACAATACAGTAGAGTTCGAAGGCCTTTTGGCCTTAGAGAGTAGTTAGTTTCGATTGTGAGCTGGAGAGTAGGAAATAACAGCCGAACCCAATGGCGGAAAAAAAAATCTAAGGATGGAGTGGATGCCCATGCGCACTATGGTCCAAGGGAGGAGTCACCCATCTCGTGATACTTCGAAGACTCTTCCAAGAAAACAAAGTGCAATCATCCGGACCCAACATTAGGCGGCGATCTATGAAAAGATATGAATTCAGCAGCCCACATGCCTCGAACATCAACATATAGTAATGCACAATACCAATAAAGCAAAAAAGACTATATACAGTTCCTTGAAATCGACAGCTGCGTCCGGTGCTATCACGGTGTTGTGAACAAAAACAATGTTTCTTTCTTCAGGGAGCTATGGGCACAGATTGCGATTCTAGACTGCCAAACGATTATTTGGGGTGGAGACTTCAATGTGGTCCTGGACGATTCCATGGACAGACAAGGCCTTTCCCGGACACTGCACCCACACGCCACTGCGGCATTACAAGACATCATAGATGAAGGCTCACTAGTTGATATTTGGCGCTCCCGCAATACACAGACGAGAGTGGGCACGTGCATCACGGCGCACCGTGTGGCCTGGTCCAGGTTAGATTTTTGGCTCGTGTCCAGGGACGTGGCCACATGGACAGCGAATGTGGGCATTATGGCTCGATCCCTTTCTGATCATGCCCCTTATCTTTTGGAACTTGCCGTGCCGGGGGCCCCCGCTAGGGCCTTCTCGTGGCGCCTCCCGCCACATGCGCTCCAAGATGCAGCCTTCACTGAAGAAATTAGGCAAGACATTGTAGACTATTTTACCAATAACGAGGGTTCTGTAGATACAGAGTCGGTCCTATGGGACGCCTTCAAGGTTGTCATTAGGGGGCAATGCATTGCGAGGAAGGCTGGCGTATTGAAAGCCATTAGGCACACCATAGCTGGGCTAGAGAGCGAATTGAAGCAGCTTGATCAATTGTTTTGTACTGACCCCACCCCTGTCCTAGCTGCTCGAGTGAAAGCGAAGTTACTTGAATTTGCGGAGGAAGCTCAACGTGAGGTCAAATTCCTGGGTAAGCATGCCGAGGCTCGACGTTATGGGAGGGAGACAAGCCCAGTAGAACCCTAGCTAGAATGCTCAACTCCATTCCTCCACCCACCCATGTGCACTCCATCATAGATTCGGAGGGGGCTGAGAAAGTAGGCCATGGGGAGATACTGCAAGCATTCACGGACTACTATTTGACTCTGTATACTTCTACACAGACAGCGTCCAAAGACGATCTGTTGGCGTTCTTGGAGTCAATTGCGATAGTCTGGTTTAATAATGCACATAGGAAGTATATGGAACTGCCGGTTACAGTGCAAGACATCGTTAAAACGATAAAAGCCCTGCCTTCGAACAAGGCTCCAGGTCCCGATGGCCTCACTGAAGCCTTTTATAAAGCTTATGCGGATGAATTAGCCCCCAGGATGCACTCGGTCTTTGCGGAGGCCCTTGAGCTGGGAGTGTTGCCTGAGTCGATGAGGGAGGCCCTTATCACCTTGCTAAAGCCGGACAAAGACAGTTGCCATCTCGATTCCTATAGACCCCTATCGCTCATAAACGTGGACGTAAAAATATATGCAAAAATAGCAGACCGTCTCAAACCTCTCCTTCCCATGATTGCTCTCCCGGACCAGTCGGGATTCATACCGGGCCGCGCAACCTCGCATAACTTGCGAACTGTTTTTTCGGCGCTACATTTGCATCCCAATGTCCAAGCTGCGGTGGTGTTTTTGGACGCCACGAAGGCGTTTGACTCGCTAGAGTGGCCCTACCTTTTCGCCATATTGGAACGCATGGGGTTCAGCCCGTTGTTTATCAACCAAATCAAGTTGCTTTATACAGCAGCGAGAGTGAGAGTTAATGGCATGGTGTCTGACCCGTTTAAGATCTCGAGAGGCATGAGACAGGGCTGTCCACTGTCCCCATTATTGTTCGCGATAGCCATGGAACCTCTAGCGGCAAGAATTAGACAGCACCATACCGCCAGGGGTATTGGATTTAGCTCCCGAAGCCTGCTCATTTCCCTCTATGCTGACGACGTCACTCTCTATGTGGGCAATCCGACTGAGAACCTTAACCCACTCCTGAGAGAATTTGTCCGATTTGGAGGTCTCTCGGGCGTCTCCATCAACTGGTCAAAATCGGTAATCTTCCCGCTGACTGATAACACCCTAGAAGTGCACTCAGACTACCCACTGCGCTGGGAGGCAGATGAGGTGAAATATCTGGGGGTCTGGATTAGCCGCAAACTCCAGGACATCTGGACCCTGAACTTTTGGCAGAGCCGTTTCCTGGCTTGAAGGCAAGGTGGCCACATGGTTAAAGCTCCCACTCTCGTTGGCAGGCAGGATTGCACTCGCAAAAATGATTGTACTCCCCAAATTTTTATATTTATTTGCCAACATACCCATCCCGCTAACCCAACACTTCTTTACCTGCCTACGCTCCCACCTGTTGACGCTTGTATGGGCGGGGAGTCAAGCTAGAGTCTCGTGGGCACTACTAACGCTGCCGCTGCGGCAGGGGGGCATGGGTGCACCAGATATGAGATTGTATGCACTCTGCGCGCAAGCCCAATATCTCCACTTCTGGGCCTACCCTACACCCTACCAGCCGCACGTGGCCGTAGAACTAGACATGGTGGCGCCGACACCCCTAAGCGTGGCGTGGTACTGTAAAACCCCTAGACCCACACGAGACTGACTCAGCTAACATGCTCAGATGGTCGTGGAGAGAGTTACAGAAGAGAGCGGGTCTACCCCTGCTATATGCGCCTGCCATCCCCATCAGGCAAAATCCAATGCTCCCATGCGTGGCGGAGGAGGGGGGGGGGGGGTCATTACAGTGGCGGGATCCCCTTTACGTACTTTTGCTGACCTCTACCCAGATGATACATTCCTCACCCTACAGGCTCAGGAAGCTGCCCAGCCACTGTCCTTTAGAGATAGATTTGCCCACCATAAACTGAAAGCCGCATGCAGGGCACTTAGTGACAATTTCCCTAGTGAGCCCCCTCAACTACTCGCATTACAAAACATTTTAAGCAGGGCATCCCGCAAAAAACTTGTAACGCGCCTATACAATTCCATGCAGGAACAGTCCCCCATAATAGTGCCCAAGTGGCACTCTCTGACTGAGGAACAGTGGACGTTCTGCTGTGGACAGCTGATGGACCTTTCCCCGAACTACAAGCTGCGCCTCGTACACTTTAAGTTCCTCCATAGGTTTTATCGCACTCCGGTAGCACTTCACAAAATGGGTATTAAAGAAGATGATAAATGCTGGAAATGTGGGGAGGAGGGCGCTTCTTTCTTGCATATAGCTTGGCTCTGCCCGGCGCTGTTCGAATATTGGTCTAACATTTTTGATGCCATAAACCAGATTCTACACAGGGCTGACACCCCTTCTCCGCTGCTGGGGCTCCTGGCATGGGTGGCCGAAACCGTGCCTACGCATAGGAAACTGCATGCCCTACTGTTGTTATATGCTAAGCGCCAGGTGGCTATGAAATGGGGGCGTAGAACTCGTCCTAAATTTGCGGACTGGATCACTGACGTAACGTATGGTCACACGCAATTAACTACCTATTGGGAGCTGATGCCTTCTGCCTCCAGACCGAGAGACATTTGGGAACCATTTCTGCAGTGGTCTCAGAGCAGAGCAGTGTCCCCCCATGATGCGCCTGCTGAACTGGTTGATTAACACTGCCATGTTGTACCACAGCATCCGACCTACTGTGATGGGACACCTATGCCATTTCTGCACGAGGGAGGAAGAGGGGTGCAGTTAGCTTGGCCTCGAAGTCTCTCATTGTCCACTGGTGCCATGCGCTGCTGCTAGTAGCGTTAGGCGCGCTCCTACACCTGTGCTCTGACATGTGTTGTATATTGACTGTATGTGCCTTGGCCCTGTACACCCTTTATTTTCTTTTTTCCACTTGCCTGGTGAATGATATGCTATTACATTTTTACTTTCTACACACTGACGATAGCCTAGGTTGTTTCCTGTTGAAACGAAATTTCACAAAACTCTTATCCTTACCTACTGTATAGCACTACTGATGCCACAAATTGTAGATCCTGTTTGTATGAATATGAAAGTCATATATTTGTGCTATTTTCTACTGTGCAAGCTCTAATAAAAACATCACCAAAAAAAAAAACAATGTTTGTGGCTGACTGCGGCGTCGAGGGCCAACTACGGTGTCGACCTGTAAATCTGTACTTTGGAGATGCAGTGCGTCTGACCTTAAGGTGAGCTCTGGAACAGCGGTGCTTCCGGAAGTATGAGCAGGAGTCGTCGGGCCCTAGTAGCCACAGGTGTTGCAGGTCGAAATCCGTCAGCTTCTAGTCAGGAGCACCAGCAGGCGTTGGGGCGGAGGAGTGATGTGGCATGGTGCGAAGCGCGGTGCCCTGAGGTCGCAGTGCAGGCAGCGGCTCGGTGACGGTCGTCAAGCGGTGGTGAGACCAGGGCTGGGGTGCAAATCAGGGCGGTGCTTGTTGTGGTGCGGACAGGTCATGGTGCAACCAGTCGTTGCTGAAGCACTGTCGTCAGTAAAACCAAGGCTGCTGTGCAAATAAGACAATGCAATGTGCGGGCCCACAGGTCACCGTGCAGGCAGCATCTGTTGACGATCTGAGTCGATGGCGTTGTCAGTGGACCAAGGCGCGGTGTGGGACAGGGGCAGCCCGTCTAGTAACCTACGAGAGGTCCCACAAACAACGATGAAGGCAGCAGAGTCTAGGTAAGCGTGGAGCGTCGTCGGTAAGACCAGGGCTGCGGTGCAAAGCGGGACAGTGCTCAGTGTTTTCCACAAACAGTGTCCACAAGGCACGGTCCAGGAAGCGGTGTCATTGACAGGGTCAGAGATACCAGGGTGGCAGTGTGAGAAAGTGGCTCCATATATACTGGACAATAATGAAGTACAGTGTGTCTAGAGTCCACAAACCCCGGAGGTATAACAGAGGTTAAAGTCAGGACTGACCTTACTCTCAAAAGTGGTAGCTTGGTCGAGCAGTAAGGCAGTACCAGAGGGCAGTGCAAAGCATTTGTTGTACACACCCAGTCAGCAAAGGATTTCACACACTCAAAAGACTGAACTCCAGGCCAATTGTTCTTATATCCAAAGATATAGATGTTTTATTTTTAGAACCAACAGGCATAAAAATATACTTTGCTTAGCTGTGAATACTCTCATGTAGTTACTTTGCAAGGAAGCAATAAGTTTGTGAACACAATAGATACAGAAGTTGCAGAAGGCAACTCAATCCTAAACACAGTATAGCATTGAGCTCAATGGGTTTTCCACATAAAAGTACAGGTAATTACTATACGTATTACTTTTGTAGTTCCAGGACTGGACCCTAAATTCAGTCCTGAGGTCTAAGCTGAAACCAAGTTAGCAAAAACGTTTTAGTTACTGTAGTGAATTTTCATGAATATAAAGCGGTTTTAAAAGTTCACACTTAGAAAATTTTCAAAGGAAATCTGACAATGTTATCCAACGGGAGAAAATTCAGGTTGCAGGTAAAGTATGATCTTGTTACTTTTGTAATCCAGCACTGGTCTCCTAGGGCCAGTACTGGGGTCTCAACTCAATACAGGTAAGTAATTGCGTTTCAGTATTTCGTACGATTTTTAACCACTTCCATGCTAATGACAAGGTCAGCTCGTCATGCAGTACACTGGAGCTGTGCTTATGACGAGCTGACCTTGTCATGAACAATGGGATTCTGTAAATGTCAGCATAGGAGAGGATCAGCCTAGCATCCAAGGTGTTAAAGAATATATCAAGTTTTCAAAAGTAGACACTTAGAAGAAATTTCATAGAAAAGCATACAATGGATTCCTATGGAAAAAATACAGGTTACTGGTAATCCCGGTAAGGATTACTTTAGCGGTTCAATACTGGGCTGCAAGGTACAGTACTGGCTTCTCCCCTGATCACAGGTGAGTACTTCGGAATTCGGATGATTTGATATGAATCCCGGTTTCCAGGTTGAGTACTTGCTGGTGAAGTTAAGGCTCTGGGCATAGACTCCTAGGTCCCAAAGGGTCAGGCAAGTACAATTAGTTCAGCCCCAGCAGCACAGGGGCGGCCGGGTGCAGAGGTAGTTAGGCTCAATGATATCCAATGAGGGAAGTGGGGCCTTCGGTTGGTGGCTGCTGGCTAGCAGGCCACGCGGCTGTGGGAGCTGGGCTCCTAGTCACTTGCTCAGGGCAAAGGGGGAAGTAGGATAGGACAAAGGTGGCACAGCCAGCGGCACCTGGGGGCTGGGTGCAGGGTGCTTTTGAGCCGTCAGGCGGGACGTCCTCGTGGATTTGGTTTGGTTGGGCTCGGCTGGTGCAGAGTGGGCTGGTCCGGGGCTTCCTGGCTGGCACCAGGTGGGTTGTTGCAGCAGAGTTCTTCTGATGAGTTCCAATCTTCAAGAGGGTCAAGGCAGGCAGGTCCTCTGGGTGTCTCAGGGTTGCTGTCCACGGGAGTCGCCGGGTTTAGGCAGGACCAGGTTTCAGGATCAACAGGCTGATAGGGCTGGGGCCAAGTCAGTTGTCGTCGTCCTGTTAGCAGATGCGCAGCGGGAATTCTTCTTCTTGATCTGCTTTCTTCTTTTTGGTATCTGAATCGGAGGATGGAAGGTTCAGGGAGCCCCTAAATAGTGAATTTAGGGGCGTTACAGGCATGGCAAGGGCAGGGACCAATGGGTCCCTGTCCTGGGGTGGGTACACCCCCTAGCCTGCTCCTCTCCTGTGGGAGGGGGGCAGAAGCCTGGCGGGGATTGGGCAGAGCTCCCCATCTTCAAGATTGCCGGTGCCCGGGGTCGTGCTTCGACTCGCCTCCCCCACCTGAGGGGTGGGGTTGGCACAGGCTGGCACCCCGTCTTCCTGGCGTAGATTTTCCCGCAAGAGTGGGGGTCAGGACTGGTGGGGGTGGTTGCTGGGTACAGCAAATGGTCTGGGGAAGCTCACAGAGGCGGCATGCCTTTGAAGCTTCCTCCTGTCCACCCTGGGGTAGGAGACCTAGCACCTCGCCCAGAATGTGCATTGTTGCAGGCCCAGGAGAGCAGGGGCTCTCCTACCCAGGGGTCCAGCAACATGTCTGCTGTGTGGCAGCCTCTGCAGCCACTCAGCCCAGACGTGGATTGAAGGTTAGGTTTTCAGAGGGAATATCTAAGATGCCCTCTGGTGCATTTTACATTAAATCTCACACTGGCGTCAGTGCGGTTTTAATGTGCTGAGCCAAGAAACCAGCGCCAAGAAACCAACCTGGTGTACGTGCGCTCTACATATAAAGTTTAACATAACAGAAGTTTGGTACCAAACTTGTCAGTCTTCAGTATGTCCATTATGGTGCTGTGGAGTTCGTTGTGACAACCTCCCAGCACCATATACTCTTAGCAGCATCACTGCACTTACAGTGCCCAGGAATGGCCCTGGGTACTGTAGGGGCACAGGGCTCATGCACCTGTGCCCACACCTCTGGCATAGGGCACCCAGCTAGAGGGGTGACTGAAGTATGCCAGGGCAGTGGGTTCTGTGGGCATGGTACACAGGAATGGGTGCCATGTTGACTCTCGTTTTAGTTCTGTACTTAGGCACTCAGCCTGCAAAGGCAGTGTGTGGGTGCCAGGGTTCCGAGGGCGAGCAGCATGGATGATCGAGGGCAAGCCGTGCCGCCGTATAATGCACGACCTGGAGTCTAGAAAGATCTTCCCAAATACAAACCAGTAGGGAGTTGTAATAGTCCAACCTGCTAACTAGTAGTGCCTGAATTAGTGATTTTCTTGCAGAGAGGGGCAACCAGGGAAAGACCTTTCTGAGCATAGGCATCAGGCCGAAGCAAGTGGCAGAGATGTTCTTCACGAGGTGATCCATGTAAAGTTTGTCATCCACCATAATGCCTAGGTTTTTCACCCACTTTTTTGGAGTCGGAAAGTCGCCTATCTCCGATGGCCACCAACCCGCAGACCAAAGCGCCTCTGTTTTCCCAAACAGAAGCTCAGTTTTAGGTGTGTTCAATTGTAGGAAATTAGCAGTCATCCAGGTCGCCGTCATTAACACACTTTTTGAAACTTTCTCTGGTCAATGCGGGATCTGAATCAACGGTAATAAGCTGGGTATCATCTGCATACGAAATGGTGTCAAAAGCAAAAGATCTAATAATGGGAGCCAGAGAAGATACATGAATGTTACATAATTTGGGGCTTAAAATGGAGACCTGTGGTACCCTTTGTCCACAGCCAGTCTGAGAAGTGAACGACTCAAGTTGGACTTGTTGAGATCTATCGGCAAGGAAGCTTTCAAACCATCTGAGTGCCATTCCTCTGACAACAATCTCATGATCTATCCACCAGAATTCAATGAGAGATGGTGTTGAAAGCACCCGACAGATCTAAAAGAATCAGCATGGTCGAAGTACCCTAATCCAAGGCCAGCTTGATTGAGTCAGTGACTTCTGTCAGTGCAGACTCCGTACAGTGAAAAGCCCATAAGCCTGACTGAGAAGAGTCAAGCTGATTATTCACGTCTAAGTACTGGGTTAGCTGCTTATTGACTGCGGATTCCATGACTTTGGAAAACAGAGGGAGAAAGGAGATCGGCCTGTAATTTTGTAGATCCAACAGACCTGCATGGGTTTTTTAAATATAGGTCTGATTTGCGCCCGCTTCCATTTCTGAGGGAAGGTAGCTGTGATTAAAGAATGATTACATAATTCAGCCATGGGGGCCGTGGCCAGAGTAGTGATAATGAACGGGGGAGCCACGTCTAAAGAGGAACCCGATTTTTGATGATCCAGTAATGTGTGGACATTGTCCATCGTAATGGGCTCAGATGTTTCTAAGACACAAGACGTGGAATCATTATACTTCTATGAATCCACACTAGGTTCCATTTGTAGGTTAAAGGAGCTATAGGATTTTATCAATCTTTATCTTGAAGCGATTGGCCAGATAATTACAAAGTTGTTGCGTCTGAGGGATGGACAAGTTGTTCACTCTAGAATTGGTAAAGTCTTACAAGATTTTAAACAATTCTTTGGAAGATTCTTTGGCTTCATTAATTCTGGACCCCAGATCTTCTAGCGCCGTTACAGTTTCTTGTATTGTCTAAGGGCCATTCTGTATACTAGTTTGCCTGCCTCCTGTTTAGATTTCTTTCAAAGGGTGTTTGTTTTTTTAAACCATCTACAATTTGGAAACCTTTACCTTCATTAGCTTTAGAAGTGTTTCTCTACTTTGGGTTATGCTGGGCTTTTCACCTTCTGAAACATTGGATATAACGTCTTACACGGTTATCACAGGTAGAAAGGAAATAATCTAATATTTAGGAGTATCATCTGAGACAAGATATGCTCAGGTCTTTCATCCCAACACTAGCAAATCACAGAATGAGAATCTCTCAGGCCAGTTAGCAAAGCAGTGAATGTGAAGATGACAATTAGTAATACAAAATGCACATGCATCCTTTCTGATCATTTATTCCAATTCTGCAAAATTGAAGCAGTCGCCCACTGGTTTTCAGATCGTAAAATAATCCCTTGTCCGTCTCCCTCCCTCATATTTGTTATTAGTCTGTACAGGCTAGATCACAGGATGAAAATGCAATCCAGCCTAAATTAGTTTTAAAACTTTCATAGATAGGTTTTCAGATGGAATACATTCCATTTCAAGTTGCCCAGCTTAACCTTAACTCCTTTACCTCGATCATCCCTACGATCTCTATCATCATAGCGATCCCGTGGTGCTCTGTCAAACCCTTCTCGACGTGGACCATCTCGAAATCGATCAGACTCATACCGGTCACTTTTATATCCTGGAGAATGGGAAGAAAAAAGTAAAAACAAGGTGACCGAAACCATGCAGTTAAGTCACAGGCAGATATTTTCCTAAAGGAATGATTAGGCATTAATACTTAATCATATAAGCGGTGTGAGAAGTTGGCCTGATATATGATGCTCACTAGTTCTAGTGATCACCTTGTATCAGTCTAAACAACCCTTATGGTGATTGGTTGTAAGTCAACCTTATAGACCAGCTATCCTAATGGTAGCATGGGCAAAGCAGTCTTAGGCTAAACTCTTTTGGCATGTGAAGCCAGCTGTTTTTACCACAATATAACCCCTTGAATACCAGATGAAAGGACACCACACAGGTTGTTATGAAAATAAACAGTATATTTATTAATAACAACACCTCTGAACTCTTTATGAGGTCAGAGGGCTAAGCACATGACAATCTCTTCTGAAAAATACGTTAAGTTGCACGAAATCACAATGGTGCCCTAGGGGCACGACAAACCATATACTAAGTAAGTGGAATGTGAAAGTCAATAGAAGGAATGGAGCTGTCCAGAGGTTGTAGGGTCGATGGGACCACGCTACACTAACTTTAGGTAAGTAATAGGAGGCCCACGGAACGCGTGTGCAGAGTGTGAACTCACACGCGAGATGCGTAACAACGTCTATGGACAGTACAGTTCAAGTTAAAGGTGAGTACGGACAATCCTGACTAGATAGGACTAAAACGACTGTGGAACTGGACACTAGGACAGTTAAACTACCCTTGAGCACCGAAATGCTCGTTACCTCACCCACGGGCCGTGGGTGCACAGGTGTCAAAGTGCGTCGGGTTCTCGCGTTGAAGTCTATGGAGCCTGAAAGAAAAGATGCTGCAGGCGACCAGGAGGAAGATGTCCAGTGCAATCCAAGGGTGGATTGTTGAAGAAGGAGACCTGAAAGCAGAGGGGACAATGTTCACAGTCACTAGCCAGTGACTGGGGTGGAACCAGGAAGGAACCAGATGTCGTCGTCGCGATCAGGTGAAGAGTGGACGCTTGACTCTGCAGCCACGTGGACCAGGAGGTGTCTTCGACGACCAGGATGGAGGCACGAGCTGTCCCACGCAGGCTCTCGCTGTCGGCGGTGTTGGATCTGGAATCGGCGTCAACAGGCCTTGGCAAAGGCAACCCACACGGTGAGTGGAGAAAGCGTCTGGTGCGGACTAGGAGAGTCCGGGGTGCCCCTCTTTTGGAAGGGAGCAAGGGCCAGTCTGGAGCAACCAGACCAGCAGCAAAGATTCAAAGGTTTGTCGTCTAGGAGGCCACTAGCCAGCCGGCAAGTGACCAGACAACGCGTCGAGCAGCAACAAAGCAGAAGGGCCCCACGCAGATCTCGTGGATGCTGGAGGGCTGATCTTCGGTGCAGGAGCTGCTCGGAGATGGGGCTTCTCAGTCCCCAAAGCACTTGGTCGAGTTTACCTCGGGAGTCGTGCTGGAAGCGAAGTGCAGTTTCTTCCAAGATGGCCGGTCCCACGTGTCTCGTCGCACCCACGGGTCTCAGCTTTGCTGCAGATGTGGGTTGAGGTCGGAGAGATCTGGGAATCCGGGTCTCGTCGGGCTCTGAAGTCTGGATCCTGGAAGGAAGACGACAAAGGGAAGCCGCTGGACGCTTGATGGTGCCTGCTTGTGCAGGGTGGACACTCCTTGCCCACAAGGGAGCTTCTTCAGTCTTCTGTGGAGCAGAACGTCGAAGTCCAGAGTTTCTTCTTGTAGAATATGTTCAGGATAATCTAATTTGGAATGGGACCAGCTCCTACCTTTATCCTGCTAAAGGGGGCTGCACTACTGACTAGGTCCCTCCCCTGGGTGGGACCAGGAAGGGGGTGGTTACACCCCCAATCCTTTGTCCGGTTTCCCGCCAAAGCTGGGGCTGGAGTGTCCCAGCAACTGGTTCGAACCGGTGTATGCACAGGGCACCTTGTGTGCCCCAGGCATGTCTCATTCCTTTCAAGCCTACCCTACCCAATATACAAAATCCTGTCTGGGGTGGTGCTAGCACCTCCCAAGGCAGGAGACCCTTTGTCCAAGCCATCCTCGCTGGAAGGACTCCCAGCAGCAGGAGGTCAGACTTGTGTCTGTGGTGGCAGCATCCATTTTGTGATGCCAAGGCTCGAGTTAACTTTAACCGGGGTTCTCAGTTACATACATGTCGTGTCCCTCTAGAAGGGTGGAATGCTACCCCCGTCGCCAGAATTGGCGAGGGGGTAGTATTCCAAATCGTATGACACCTTACTCGACATGTTTTGATAATGTTATACCAGAGTTAGCATTTAGCCGCGAGGATTATAATGCACTTAAGAGTATATGGTATAGCGTTATCATGGAACAGCTATAAGGACTTGGTTCCGCAAGCTGCAAACGGGCTCAGCTCATGCCAGAGCACCATCTCACATAATTCCGAGCACCCTGCCTTCAGGATTGTTAAGGCCTTCCATAGGAGTGACTGATAGGAATATATGTGTCCATTTTAGGTTTAGATATAGGTAACTATATCTAAAGCAAAGGGTGATTACACCACCTTGCCCCAGCTGTCGTGCAGCCAGTTGTGTCAGTTTTGGATGGCCAGCCAGAGGTGGCATATTACATGCTTCAGCCCCTGGTAGGCCCTGGGTACACCTATGCCCTGGATACCTAAGGTATACTGTACAGGGACTGATAAGGTGACTCAGTATCCAATTAGATATGTACCTAGGGTACATGGAGTCCATTTTAACAGAGAGAGCAGAGTGCCTGGGGTCCTGAATAGCAGGATCCCAGCCCATCTAAGTCAAAAACCAGCAAAACACCAGGCAAACAGTTGGGGGTAACCATAGTCAGATATCCACCTTCCTACAAGCGGTCTACCACATTAACCCCATAGGTAAGAGGTGCAAAAGATGGGGACTGTTGCCAGGTAGGCATGTGGCTGTAGGAGTGAAGGATGAAGGAGCCAAAGTGTTGGCATAGGAGAAAGATTCAAAACACAGGAAAACATACAAAACAGTGTGCGCAGAGGAAGCATATAGAAAAGAATCGGGTACACCGAAACAGGCCAGAAAGGTCCAGAATTACTAAACCATCCATTTTAAACTCTGCACCTGCATTTGTGTAGTCAGACTGGACACAAAGTGTGTTCAGGACCTCCATGGAAACGGTCTAATCTGGATTAGTTTAAGATAGTGGTATCAGCATCAACTCAAGCCTGTGCTTCTCATATGCTGATGCACCAGTTTACTTCCTAAGTAGATCATGGCATACACTACAGACGCACACCAAAAAAAAAATCAATCTATACTCTTTGCTGCAGAACCAATTACTCGGATTCTGAAATACAAAAGACGGCCTGTTGGGCCCTTTGTCATGTGTTCTTGCATTCAGGTCACTTACTTCTGCTCACTAGATTGCAGTGACAATAGCATGATAGCTAAAACTGGCATTAAGCTCCGCAAGACCAACACCATGTGTGAAGCAATTGGTTTACTTTCTGATGAAAGACAATAGGAAGCATTTTTAGAGATGACAATTTCAGTCCTCTTAGTCAAGTAAGTATTAGCACTTTAGCCTCAAATGTGTGTGGGCAAATGACACTGACACCTGGACAAAAGAGAAGTCTGTAACTGAAGCAGGAGATGAATGATCCCATATAAGGTGTATACATGTGTGGTGAAAGGTAACTACCATTCCAGAGATGGATGGGACACTCCCGTGATGGATGCACTAAACTTGTTCTGAGCAGAAATGCCTTATAAAGACACAAAGAAATAAGTGCTCAACTGAGCCTGTAAATATTTGGACAAGGGAACAAGCTCACATTCCTACACCAGACTGTGTATGGGCGCAGTGTTTCACTGTACTATGTGTTTTGCTCTTAATGAGTTTTTATAATTGTGCATATCAGATTTAGAGCATGCATAACCAGGATGCAGTTTTTCACCTCTGGTATGGATTATAGAGTGAAACCTTAGCTGAAGTCTGAACACACTCTACAATACTGCGACCTTGTGGTATCCACATTCCATTTTACAGGTGAGATGCTTTCAGCAGAAGGCTTTTCTTTCCCTAAACTTACGGTCTCCAAAGCCATCATCGCTTCTTCGTGGAGGATCGTCCGCAGTATCGGAAGTCGGTCGCGCCCTCCAATCTGAGGAGTCAGTCTTATCAGAATCACGATTCCGGTCTCGATCCCTGCCTCCAAAAGAGCCATCTCTATCTGCAACAGAGAAATGGAAAATAACCAGTGTGTGATTTGAGGATATAAGTGACGTTTAGAGAACTATATGGGAGGAAAGCACAAGTTACGACTTGTGTAACAATATATCTGTAAGAGACATTAGTTAGTGATAGATTCCTTACCTTAGAATAATCCCAGGCGTCGGACTGGATCTGGAAAGTTTTGCTTAGCAGTACACCTGCACGTCGGTAGGTGGCGTAGTGTGGCTCCGCGTCCATCACTGGCGTTGTGAGCGCCGAGATGACGTCACGGAGACTACTTAGGCGCCACCCATGCGCGCTGACGTCCGTTCTGTACACGACTTTCCGTGCCGAAGCGCAGAGCCATGAAAGATACTGACCAGTGGTGCATAAAACTAGGGCCCTAACAGGGGGATGATCTTAACCCTAGTAATCAGTTCGCAGAACGGGGAGGATGGGTGGGGCGGTAAGGAATCTATCACTAACTTACAGATAGATCGTTACACAAGTAGTAAATTGTGCATCTGAAAGAGACCCGTTTGTGATAGATTCCTTACCTTAGAATACATACCCCAACAATACCAACCCCGGTGGTGGGTCTGCAAAAAGGATTACACCAGAAAGTCACAGAGCACAGAACGGCCAAAGAAGCCGTCTCTCCGGACCAGACTATCAAGGCAGTAGCGTTTGGTAAATGTGTGCAGGGAGGCCCACGTAGCTGCCTGACAAATGTCCTGCAGGGGAACGGCGCATCCTAAGGCAGTAGTGACTGCAGTTGCTCTGGCCGAATGAGCATGCAACCCCACAGGAAGCTCCTTCATGGCCAAGGAGTAACATGCTTTGATGCACAGAACGACCCACCGGGAAATGGTCCGTTTTTGCACAGCCCGAACTTTTTTGGCACCCACGTAGCCAACAAAGAGCTGATCATCCACCCGGAACTGTTGTGTACGCTGCAGATAGAAAGCAAGCGCATGTTTTGGGTCCAGACGGTGAAGCCTCTCCTCATCCCTGGAAGGATGCGGAAAGAATGTGGGCCAATTGATGGTCTGCCCGATGTGGAAGAGCATGGCAACCTTTGGCAAGAAAGAAGGACGGGTCCTTAAAACCACCTTGTCCGGATGAACAGAAAGGAAAGGAGGTTTAGAAGAAAGAGCCTGGAGCTCACTCACTCTTCTGGCAGAGGTGATAGCTACCAGGAAAACAGTCTTCAGAGTAAGAAGACGTAAAGGACAGTTATGAAGAGGCTCAAAGGGAGCGCACATCAGAAAAGTCAAGACAAGATTGAAGTCCCATTGAGGCATTATGAAAGGCAGGGGAGGAAACGTGTGTAATGCTTTTGAGAAAGTGGTTAACAAGAGAAGGCTGATCAGGAAGCCTCAGTGAGGCAGAAATGGCAGAAAGACAATGCCCAGAGCAGAGCCCTGCTGGGCCAAAGAATGGAGAAACAGAAGAACCTCAGAAAGAGGGGCCGAAAGGAGATCCACAGCCTTCGCTGTGCACCACGCCACAAATTTGTTCCATCGGCAGGCGTATATCGTTTTAGTGGAGGGACGCCTGTCTGCCAGAATGACATTACAGACTTCGGGAGGAAGGTCAAAAGCAGTCAACTGTCGCCGCTCCATCTAACGCATGAAGGTGGAGGCTGGACAGGTTCAGGTGGAGGACCGTCCCCTGCTGCTGCGACAGAAGATCCTCCCGAAGAGGCAGACTGATTGGGGGATCGATGCTCATAGTGAGTAGCTCGGGATACCATACTCTTCGAGCCCAGTCCGGAGCCTCAAGAATAACTTGGGCCCGGTCGCGCCTGATCATCTTCAGCATTCTGGGCAGAAGTGGTATAGGTGGAAAGGCGTACAGTAGAGCGCAGCTCCACTCGAGATGAAGTCTCTGAGCGAGTGCCGCCTTGGAAATTCCAACGCGTAGAACTGATGACATTGCGTGTTCTCTTCGGTGGCGAATAGATCTAACGAATAGTTTACCTGTCGGTGTAGTTTTGCAGCTTGAAGATCTTTCTCGATTCACTATGCTGTGCATTATTCCGCGGTCTAGTGGTTGGGTCCAGAATCGTAGTCTTTTCTTTTTTTTTTTTCTTCCATAGCCTAGGTGGGCGTCGATGTTCCACCTTTTGGTGCCCTTCCGTGACATCGGCACGCTTCCATCTTCGGATTTTTTTTTCTCCTTTTGTGTTTTTGCGAATCCTTGGCAATGTTCAAGTACATTTTTTAATCCGCTTTGTCCAAGGTATCCGTGTCAGTGTTGACCTTGTCTTCTACCACCTGATTCTCCAGCCTCATCTTTCTGGCGAAGGTGGGTGGGTTCGCTAGTGAATCCAGAAAGATCTTCAAGCTGCAAAACTACACCGACAGGTAAGACACTATTCGTTTTGCAGCGTGAATCTTTCTGGATTCACTATGCTGTGCATAGACTTTGTAGCAGTTTGTTATTTTTGTGGCGGCTGGGTGGAAGATGCGCGTTGGCTGTTGAATATATGTTGAAGCACTTTCTGTCCTACTTGTGCTTCCTTGTTCATTTGTATATCCACACAGTAGTGCTTAGTGAACGTGTGCACCGAGGTCCATGTTGCCGCCAGGCAAATGTCTTGAATGGGTGTGTTAGCCAGGAAGGCTATCCCTTTTTCCTAGTTGAGTGGGCACGCGCCCCCTCCACTAGCTCTTGGTCGGCTTGTTTGTGGCAGAATTGAATAGTTTGTGCGATTCATCGTGCGATGGTCCCTTTGTTACTGGTCTACCCAGGAAGCTGCTTGCGAATGACACAAAGAACTGTTTAGTGTTCCTGTGTTCCTTTGTTCTTTCTATGTAGTGCATTATTGCCCTTCTAGCGTCCAGAGTGTGGAGTGCCCTCTCTGCGATTGTGGTTGGTTTTTTAAAGAAACTTGCTATTTGAACTGTCTGGTTGATGTGAAACCTCAACACCACCTTTGGCATGAAGTGTGGGTCCGTTCTCATCACCACCCTATCACTGAATTTGGATGTAGGGTTCTTGTAGCGTTAACGTCTGTAGTTCGCTCACCCAGCGCAGGGAGGTGATAGCCACCAAGAAGGCTGTTTTCATTGTCAGCATTTGTAGGGAAGCCTTATGAATCGGTTCAAAAGGCGCCTTCATGAGCTCTGTCAGGACTAGATTAAGGTTCCATGCTGGTGGCGGAATCCTCTTAGGAGGCGCGATCCTTTTTGCCCCTTTCATGAATCTCTTTACTGTCTGTGACGTAAAGAAACTCTTTCCAGTCTCTCCTCTTGTGTAGGCCACAATTGCCGCCAGGTGTACTCTCAGCGAGGATGAGCTTAGCTTTGCTTTCAGCAGGTGCGCAAGGAACCTTAGCACTGTTGACTCCCTTGTCATCTTTCTGTGTAACTTCTTGCTGAACCATTCTGTGAACCTTCTCCATTTCGCCAAATTGCACCTTTGTGTGCTAGGCCTCCTTGCCTCTCGCAGTACCCGCAGGGTGCTCTCCGGTAATCTCAGGTGCGCGAACTCTGTCTTCAGGAGCCATGCTGCTAGGCTGAGGCTCTCTGGTTCTGGGTGTAGTACCTCTCCGTTTTGCATGGACAGTAGGTCTTTTCTTCTCCCGAACTTGTGGGGTGCACCTTGTGCCATTTCCATTATCTGTGAGTACCATGTCTGCCTGGCCCATTGTGGTGCCACCAGGATCAGAGTCATGTTGCTGGTCCTGCACTTGTTGAGTACCCCGTGTATCAGGGGTATCGGGGGAAAAGCTTAAGCAAATGTCCTCGACCAGCTTATCCATAGGGCATTCCACAGGGAACCTTCCCCTGGTTGCCTGGAGGCTAAGCTTTGGCATTTTGCATTCTGGTGTGTTGCAAATAGGTCTACAGTCGGTGTTCCCCACCTTCTGAAAAGCCTTTGTTTCCTGTGCATTGAGCTCCCACTCGTGGGACGCCGACGTCTATCTGCTGAACCAGTCTGCCTCCACATTGTCTTTCCCTGGTAGGTGTATGGCTAGCAGGTCTCTCTTTAGTGGGATGCCCCATCTCCATATCTCCAGCGCTTGGTTCGATAGCGGCGGAGATTGCGTTCCTCCCTGCTTGTTGATGTAAAACATAGTCGTCGTGTTGTCCGTCTGGATCAACACTCTCTGGCTGTACAATTTTTTCTGGAAGGCTTTCAGGGCGAGGAACACGGTCTTCAGTTCCAGGTAGTTGATGTGTTTGACCGCATCCACTGGAGTCCACAGACCCCTCACCCTGAGCTTGCTCATGTGCGCCCCCATGCCTTCTGGGATGCGTCTGTGGTGATGGTCACCGTTGGGGTCGGTGGTGTTAGAGGCTTTCCCTTTAAGTTCTTCATGTTCCACCATGACATCTCCTCCTGCACTGCGTGCGTTACAACCACTAGATCTTCCCAACTACCTGTAGCTTGTGACCATTGTTCTTGTAGCCATTCTTGGAATGGTCTCATGTGGAGGCGTACATTTGGTACTAGATGTATGCATGAGGCCATCATGCCCATGACCTTGCTCGCTGTCCTCACTGTCAGAGCTCGCCTCTTCTGGTAGAGGCGCATCTCCTTCAGTAGCGCCTGTGTCCTCTTTCTCTGGGGAACACCTTGCTCTGTATGGTGTTTATCTGAGCGCCTAGGAAGACCTTCACTTGCTCTGGTTCCATAGAGGATTTCCCCCAGTGAATGGAGAATCCCAGGTCTATCAATGTCCTTGTCACGCGCTGGGCATGTTCTTTGCATGTCCTGTGTGAATTTGACTTTAATTAGCCAGTCGTCCAAGTAAGGGTATACATGGATCCCTTCCCTTCTCAGGTGCGCTGCCACTGCCGCGAGGCACTTGAAGACCCTTGGTGCGGATTTTAGTCCGAACGCTAGGGCTGTGAACTGGTAGTGATGTTTGTTGATGGTAAATCTGAGCAGATGTTTGTGCCGCCTGTTCATCGAGATGTGCAGGCAGGTGTCCTTGAGGTCTATGGTGGCCATGAAATCTCCGTCCCCTATCTGGAGAATGACCTCCTGTAGAGACATCATTTTGAACTTTTGTGTTTTTATGTATTTGTTCAGGAACCGGAGGTCCAGGATGGGTCCTAGTGTGTCGTCCACCTTTGGTACCAGGAAGTAGGTGGAGTACACTCCCTTGTTTCTTTCCCGGTATGGTACAGGTTCGATGGCCTCCTTTTGGAGCAGTTCCTCCGCTTCCCTTTGAAGCAGCTCCAGTTCTTTTCTTGACTGCGCTCTCTTTTTTGGTTTTCTGTTTGGCGGTGTCCTTTCCAGTTCTATACAGTATCCGAACTGTATGATGTTCAGTATCCACTTGTCCGTTGTTATCTTCTTCCATTCTCTGAAGAAGTGACTTAGCCTGCCTCCTACTGGTGTTACATGTTCCATGGTATTTGGTCCGTGTAACCCTGTGTTGGTCCTTTTGTGAGTCCACCCTGGGAGGCGTCGTGCGGGTGGGCATGTACTGTGTGACGGCGTCACTTAGAGGTGGCTTGATGGCCTCCTCTCTTGTTCTGGCCACGTCAGTTTCCTCTCCGGCAAAAGGAGTGGCCCCTTTGTTGGTTGTGCCAGTTTTGTTTTTGGTGTCCCTGCTGTGCCTGATTATCTCCCTGGTTGGACTGCTGGAAGGTCTGGTGCGATGTTCCTTGCTGGTTTCTCCCTCTTCCGTTCGGTCTCCGTGACTGGGTACCTCTCTTCATCCCTCTGAATTTTAAGGCCCCCATGGACCTTGCAGTGCGTTTTCCTTTTTAAGCTGGGTGAGTTTGTCATCCACCGGCGCTCCAAACAGTGTCTCCCCATTGAATGGGGTGCTAAGAATGTTGTGCTGAACCTCTTGTTTTAAACCTGAGCTCCTGAGCCAGGCTTGCCTTCTTTCAGCGATTCCCAACATCATCAGCCTCCTGGATGTGTCTGCTCCATCCAAGGCTGTTTTGAGGCAAGCGTTCGCCACATTCTTTCCCTCCTCCATTAGGTGTGAGGCTATGTGTTGGTACTCTTGTGGGAGGTGCTTCATCAGCTGCCCAATTTAGTCCAGGATTTGGTACTGGTGCCTATTAAGTAGGGCGTTTGAGTTCGCCATGTGCCAATGCATTGCTGCGTTCCTTTATATTTTCCTCCCAGTTAGGTCCATCCTCCTGCTTTCCTTGTCTGGCGGTGGCCCTGATGTCGTCGGCACATTTGCCCTCTTCCTTGCGGTTGCCGTGATAATGGAGTCCGCCAGGACTGTCCCTCTGATGTACGGGGGATCTTTCGTGGAGTGTTTGTATTTCTTCTCCGTCCTCGTCACGGACCTGCATGTCGCCGGTTCCTTTAACGCCTCCTTCCCCTGAGCCATGACACTTTCAAGCATTGGGAGATACTGGCTCCTGGTCTGCATGGGGAGTAAGAGTTTTGTTTTTCTTCGTCAAGTTTGACTCCAAACGCCGTTGCCGCGTTATTGATCACCATATTGTACGCCCCAATGTCGTCTGGCGGCGAAGGCCTCGAAGGGTACGTGTCTACGCCCTCTTCTGGACTTTCGGTGTCGAGGTCCTGCCATTCCAGGCCCTGCGTCCCCGAGGATGCTGACCCGAGGCACGTCCTCTGGTCGTCGTCACCCTCCTCCTCATAGTAGAAGTCTTCATCCTCTTGATGTTCTAGAGTTTCTGGGCTTTTGTGCGGCTCTTCAGACTCGAAATCCTCCTCCTCCTCCTCTTCTACTTTGACGATAACCGTCGGTATTTTTGACGGAATCGTGAACTGTTTGAGGCGTTCGCAAACTCCTTTCTTTGTAGGATGCTATCCATTTCGGCCTGGAGCTGTTTTTTTTTTCTTTCCAGTTCGGCGGCCTGTTTGGCGTCGGACTGTTCGGCTGGTCTCTTTGCCGAATATTTTGATGTCGAAATGGGCCTCGTTTCCTTTGTCGGCGTCGAGGCGACCTTTAGCGGCTTCTCTTTCGAAGTCGAACGTTCCTTTTCGGGGACGTGCTTCGACGACCTTGGCTTTTTGACCGGTCTTCGCCGCCTGGGAGTTCTTCGTGAAGGATCCGCTGGGATCTCTGTCCTTGGATGCAGCTGCGGCCGACGAGGTTTTCGGCGCCAGTGCTCCCGTCGAGGACTTAGACTCAGTTTTTCGAGAGTCTGATTCAGACCTTCGATGGTTTGTCGGGCTTTTGGGGTCGACGACTCTCCTACCTCTTTAGAAATTTTCTTATCGGTCACTACGACAGTGTAGCCGTCGTCTATTCCGGCGACGTTGTCTTCCTCGTCGGTCAAGAGTCCCAGGTCTCGAAGGGATGGTGGTTGGCCCTTCCCCTGCATGGTGTAGTTGGCAATTCTCTGTCACTCTCTGACGCGGAGAGTCTTCGGTGTGAAGGCCGAGCAAGCGTTGCAGTCCTTGCTCTAGTGGTTGACCGGTAAGCAGAGGTTGCAAACCGGGTGCTGGTCCTTCTGCGCGTACTTGTGGTGGCAGTTACGGCAGAATTTGAAAGGGGTGTTGTCGATTTCTCGCGCTCAGGGGGCCCTCTGTATGCGCATTCTCCGTTGGACGTTGAAGTCTCCTTCTTCGTCGTCGTCCCGGCTTCTATATGTTCTTCTTCGTTGTCTTCAGTCTTTTCCTGCAAAATTCGACTCTTCTGTGTCTTTTCCCGTCCAAAACTCTGGAGCCTCTCGGGAACGATCCAGACCCAACGGCGGAAAAAAGAATCTGAAGATGGCGCCCAAGGGTGGAAGCTTCCGCAGGAAGTGTGCCGACGTCACGGAAGGACACCAAAAGGAGAGACGTCGACGCCCACCAGGGCTACGGGAAAAAAAACAAAGAAAAGACTACGATTCCAGACCCAACCACTAGACCGCGGAATAATGCACAGCATAGTGAATCCAGAAAGATTCACGTGGCAAAACCAAGGCTCTCCCCACTGCAGAAAGAGACCATGCGCCACGTCAGAGTTCAGACGCTATTCGTGATCCATCAAGCACCGGCGTCTGAGTTCGTCCACCCTGGCGTTCAGAGAACCTGCCAGGTGTTGAACCACCAAGATAATGACTTGATGTTCCAGCCATGTCCAGAGTCGCAGAGCCTTCTGACATAGGGTCCAGGACCCCACACCGCCCTGTTGCAATACCACATGGCGGTGGTGTTGTCTGAACACCTGCACTACACTTCCCCGGACAGAGGGAAGGAATGCCTTCAGTGCAAGTCGGATCGCCCGCTGCTCCAGAAGGTTGATATGGAGCCGGGACTCCGCCGGACACCAGAGGCCTCTGATCTCTGCCTCTCCCAAGTGGCCTCCCCATTCCAGGAGGGACGCATCCGTCACCACTGTGTTCTCCGGTTGGGGAAGGAAAGAGGGATCTGCCATTGACCCAATCGCGATTCGTGAGACACCACAGCAGATGTCGCGCAGTACCCTCCGAGATCTGGACATGAGCGGACAGGTTGCCCTGATGCTATGCCCACTTGGACTTCAAGTCCCCCTGCAGCGCCCGCATATGCCATATGGCATGTCACACTAGCAGGATGCAGGAGGCCACCAGGAGCCGGAGCGTTATCCTGACTGAAACCCGGGATAGAGGCTGAAAGAGCGGAATCAGAGCCTGAATATCCCGGACCCACTGCTCGGGAGGATAAACCCGAAAGAGCGCAGAATCCAGAACCGCTCTGATAAAAGGGAGCTTCTGAGAGGGACTCATGTGCGACTTCGGCACATTGATGGAGAACCCCAGCAAATGTAAGAGGTTGGCCGTAGTCTGGAGGTGGGTGACGACTGCCTGGGGCGAGCCCGCCTTCAGCCAGTCGTCAAGGTAGGGGAAGACTGCCACCCCTAACCTGTGCAGATGAGCAGCGACCACCGCCATCACCTTCATGAACACCTGAGGGGCACTGGTAAGGCCAAAAGGGAGCACGGCAAAATGAAAATGCTCCTGGCTTACCGTGAACCGTTAGTGAGCTGGCAGGAAGGGGGGGTGAAAATATGCACCCTACAAGTCCAACGCCACCATCCAGTCTCCAAGGCCCAGGGCAGCCAGGACCTGAGCCAGAGTCAGCATCTTGATCTTCTCCTTCCGGAGGAAGCGATTGACGTCCCGGAGGTCCAAGATGAGGCGCAGGCCCCCCCTTGTCCTTCTTGGGGACCAGAAAGTAGTGGGAACAACCACCATGTCCTACTTCTGTTCCAAAAACACGCTCGATGGCCCCCTTGGCAGGAGGGCCGAGACTTCCTGACGGGGAAGAGTCAAATGATCCCCCGACATGTGGTGGTGCCGAGGCGACATGGCCGGAGGGGAGGACAGAAAGGGGAGTGCGTAACCGTGGCCGATTATCTGCAGCACCCACTTATCCAATGTAATTTTGCACCAGTGGTGAAGGTGGTGGCGGGTCCTGCCATACACCGGCGTGGGGTGCTCCCTGAAGCTTGAATTAGGAAGGCTTAGAGACTTAAGCACTAGGAGTGGAAGTGGACTGACCCACATGCTGGGTTACCAGACCCACCCCTGCAGAATCCACGGTTGCTCTGAGGCTGGTTCTGCACAGGCTTGCTGGAAGAGCGTGCCTAGGAGCCCCTGCCCTGGCCACGGAAGGAACGAAACCCCGGAGTGGCAATGTCCTTTGTAGAAACACCTAAAGACTTGGCCGAGGCCAGAGAGTCCTTAAAACACTCCAGTGCATAGTCTGCCTTATCGCCAAAGAGGCGGGAGCCATCAAAGGGCATGTCCATGAGCGAGCTCTGGACAGCAGGTGAGAACCCAGTGGAACGCAACCAGGCGTGGCAACGCCACAGTCGTGGAAATTGTCCTGCCCAACGAATCAGCAGTGTCTAAACCACACCTGATGGCAAACTTCGCCGCAGCCTGGACCTCCTCAGAACACTGAGGCAAGACCTCAGCTACCGAATCCCACACTGCGTGGGAGTAATGGCCCAATAAGCAGGTGGTGTTAACCAACTGCAACCCCAAGCTGGCTGAGAACAACCCCTTGCCGAATTGGTCTAGCCTTTCAGAGTCCTTATCCGGCGGAGCCATGGCAAAGGCACTCTGAGTGGTCAAGAAGGCAGGGTCACCAGGCGATGAGGCCTGGCGATGTTTTTATCCACCGGCGCCCCCGAGGCCTGTCGCAAGCAAGTGCCCAAGAGGACTTCGGTGAGAGCCTCATTAAAAGGGAGCAGCGGCTCAGACAACGTAGATGCCGTCTGGAGCACCTCCGTAAGGAGGTTGGTCTTAAAGGCCACCGTAGGGAGGTCGAGATGGAGAGCCTCTGCAGCCCGACGCAGCACCATGGTATAGGAAGCGCCCTCCTCCATAGTAAGCACAGGAGAGGCAAACCCCGGGTCAGAAGACACATCAAGTTCGCCAGCATCTTGAATGTCGTCCACCCAATCCTGCTCGGAGTCACATTGCTGGGCAAGGGGGTCCTCGGAGCCGTCCCAGTCCTTGTCCGGCTCCGGAGTAGAGGGAGCCAGCTGCGGCGGCAGGGCCGGAGCGGGGGCAAGCGGTGTCGAGAACGGCGCCGAAAACAGCACCGGTCGGGGCCGAGCCGGAGCCATATCCCAATGCGGATCCCAGGTCGGAACCAAATGGTCTGAGAACCGGGGCAGGGGTGGGATAAACGGCACCCAGTGCGGCGCCTGTGGCGGAGCCAAGGGCAGCGCCCCGGGGCGGGAGGCAAGACCGGGGCTGGAGCCAGCGGCGCTGCACCTTGTGGCGCCAGGGAAGGAGGCGCAGGATCATGTGGCGCTGGGGCAGGCGCCGGTGGCGGAGCCGCCTGGCCAACAGGATCTGGACACGGGACCGCAGGGCCCGAAGGCACGCCGGCAGGAGCCGGGGCCTAAAAAGGCGGTCGATGGCAGCAAGAAGCTCTTGCATCTGTTCGGGAGTCGCCAATGGACCCGGGTATAGCGGGGTAGGCCGCGGGACTCCCCAGCTCCAGCGGAACCGCAGGGGCAGAGCCCCTGTTCCTCTCCTCTGCCTCTGGGGAGCGACAGGGGGACGTCAGAGAACGAACAAGCTTCTTCTACTTCTTTTTATGGCGTCGCTTACCGAAATCTTAAGGTGAAGACGTAAGAGTCAGAGGAGCGACGGCTCCGGTCCCGCGAACGGCACCTAGACCCAGTGCGGCGGTGAGAGGAGTTCCGGACCTCCAGCAACTTCTGGCACCACTCCCGCAAGGCATTCGGGCCATGGCTCGACAGTCTCGTCCCGGGTGTCATGATCGGTCTCCAGGCAGTAGAGGCACACATCGTGGGGTCCGCCACCGACATGTTACGGCGGCACGACCCACAAGACTGAAAGCTGGGCATCCCTACGTGCCCCAGGAGACAAAAAGTCTCAAAAAGTAGTCAAAAAATGACCGAGGTACGTGCTCATTTCAGATATGCGCTTTCGGCGTGGAAAAAGAAAGAACCGACGTCAGCGCGCATAGGTTGCCCCGAAGTAGTCTGAGACGTCATCTCGGCTCTCACGACGCTAGTGACGAACGCGGAGCCGCACGACACCACCTACTGACACACAGGGGTACTGCTAAGAAAAACTTTCCGGATCAGGTCTGTCGCCTGGGGATTATTCTAAGGTAAGGAATCTATCACTAACGTGGCTCTTTTATATATAGAGATTCCCTGCCACAGGCATGCTATGAAGTTAGCACAAAGATCAAAACACTTGAACAAAACTCATTAGAAAAATATTAACAAAATACAACCAGGATAGTGGGTACAGAAAATATATCTCCACCTCGAACAATTAAAAGTCTGCACACTTGTAAAGAACCTGCTCTAAAATAATGACCCTGCGAGAGCACAAGCTAAATCTTAAAAGTGTCTCTGTAAAAATGTAAGCCCCTCTAGCGCATGCACATCCTCAGGAAATCCACCCATGACCTTGGCATCATACAGGTACTTATAGTGGATGACAGAAAATAAAATATGATGCAGGATGATCAGAGGAACTGTAGGTTATTTCCCCAAATGGGACTTGCCTATGGTATTTCACAGGTGGATAAGAAGCAAAGCAAGAAATGCTGGAGACCAAATGCTTGCTCATCTATGGTATAAAGAGACAGAACGTCATTAGCTTAATTGCAAAAACATTTTACAATGGGTGTGCCATCACGATTAAAGAGGGTCTTATATGTGCTGAACCAGACCAGAGAAAGGTAGGTACCTAGATTTGTGATTCAAGCATGTTCTTCTTGAAGCACTCATGTCTGTCCTCTGCCGGGTCTACCCACCACGTTTGGATGTTCTTACTACATTGATGAGGCTATGACAGTAACAACCTCAATGGAGAGTCCCAAAGCAAATCCCTGCAAATTGTTATCTTGACTTTAGCTTAGATTAGGCACTCTTCTTTGGGTCAACAGTCTCAAACTTATTGCACGGCAGATGCATGCTTTACCATCTTTGCATAGATTGAAGCAGAAGTTTGGATAAAACTACTGTATTGCAAATATCTATGTATGCCCCATGATAACTCATACATCAGTAAGAGCAAAGAAACACGTTGGATGGAGGAAGACAAGCTATAGGACGAGCAATTAAGCAGGAAAAGGTGATACCTTCCCTCGACAAGTGGCAATAGTATTTTAAAGATGAAATCCTTTATGAAGGAAGAAAATTCAAATTCAGCCTAGAAGATGTGAAACACAAAGCATACGAGGAAATCATGGACAAGGCATCATGCAATTTTAAACTCCCTGAGCCTGGAACTGGGCATGGGTGTAATCTGTGCTACACAGGAACACAAGAAGCTTAAAACCATGCAGCGCATCGTAATGCCTCAGGGGCAAGATTTATGGACCAGATTATGCAACAAGCCTTACCTTTATCATTGGACTGGTCAGCCACGTCCACTCTAATTCTTCTATTCCCTAGGGACTAAACACAATCTATTAAGCTCATCAGAACAAGAAAAAACGACACATTTAAAAGCAGTGTATATTAAAGAGCTAAGTAGTGATCTCTCAACAGAAAGCTTACACAGACATCAGCTCAGAAACTGGGTAAAATATGAAAATCTCCTCTTTTATGTATCGTCGCCAACTAAACAGAGGGCCCTACAAAACCAACCAAAACATATGTTGACTTGGGACCCATATACAATTACTCATTTGAACTTCCTTCAGACAATCAACTAAGAGTGAAAGCAAGACTGCTACAGGACTGCAGTTAGTACAGGGCACAGATTGTTCTACAGTAATCAATATTTTCTACAACTTACTTAAAAGACATGTATTCTTCGGCATATAGTTGTTTCTCCTGACTACATTTCATTGGTGACTTGCACCAGAAGGGTCTAACTTTTTTATTGACTGTCCCACCCCTCATGGACAATTTTATCTAAGTTCCAGGATGACAAACATTTCCGCATTATTATTCCATATAATGTTAAATACAAGACAAGCCTGGGCACTATCTACATTAGGGGAGGGTTCCTCATCCATCATGGGCCTTTGGTTCTGGCTGGGATGTTTGTTGGATTACTTATGGTACTTCATGGGGGGTCAGAGGGAGAGAGCCCCGGAGGGTGGGATTGGCTGCACCACTCACCCCTAAGGTTATCGTTTTTAAGGGCTACAGGCGCTCTGCTAATTGGGGATGTCCGGCGCGGTTGGCCGGAGTGGCAGGGTAGCAGGGTGGGGGGCTGTTGTGGGGGGGAAACGGGGGGCTTGGTTTAGTTATTTACTTGTGGTTTTTGCATTCTATCATGGTTCTGATTCCATCGACACACTTGTGGGGCGGGATGGAGCGGGTGGAGGGAGGGGATGGTTCTTCCACATTAAGTGCTGGCGGAGGACATGGCAGGCACGCACTCACATAAGACGCAACATATAAACATCTTATCCTGGAATGTGAATGGCCTGCAGAATAAAATCAAACTGACGGTCGTTCTACAATACCTCAGTAGGCATGCTCCTGATGTTGTCCTACTACAGGAGACACATCTGCTGGGGAATCACTGTAGGGCCCTGGACAGATTCGGGTACACCCTACTTGCACACTCTGGTTTTAAGACAGGCTCAAGAGGTGTGGGTATACTTATAAAAAAATTCTCTGCCATTGGTTCTGGGAAAAAGCTGGTTTGATCCCCTGGGTCGCTATGTGGCATTGTCTGCGCAATGGGAGGGCCGCCCTCAACTTCTGCTCGCTATACATACCCCCGAGGTTACACACGTCCACTCTTCCGGATGTAGGGAGGTTGTTGCTGGAATTGCTGCCAGGGACGTTCGTACTAGGTGGAGATATGAACGATGTGATGGCCAGAGACTTGGATAAGTCGTCGCCCATGCTGGGTAGGGGGTGGGGGTGGGGACGACTCACCACCTCAGGGACTTTACGCAAGCAATGGGTCTCCTTGATTTATGGAGGGCACACAACCCGCACCTCAGACAGTACACGCACCTGTCGGCGGCCCATGGGTCCTCCTCTAGGATCGACTATATTTTCACGCGCACAGACAGCATGAACCTGTTTCGAGATGGGCACCTTCAGGCTCTAGGAATTTCACACCATGCACCGGTGGGGGTCCAGTTGTTGGGTCCCACCCGGGATTGGAGCGTCCCCCCCCGGCTTGACTCTTATCTTTAAAGATCAGGACTTTCAAGAGCGCTTCAGGGAGAGAGTGGATCAATATTTTGCTGACAACGTAGGCTCCGTGGAATCCCCCGGGATAGTGTGGGAGGCTTATAAAACTGTGGCCAGAGATTTTGTACAAGCTGAAGTAGGGCGGAGGCGTAAAGATAAATATGCACTGGTGGAGCGGTTAGAGGCGGAGATTATGGCTCTAGACAGTGAGACGGGGCTCACCCCGGAACAAGACCGAGTTAGACTGCATAGGGCGCGCCTACTCAGCAAAGAAGTGAAGGATCTCCAGACGGAACAAGCACGGGTGCACGCACTAGCCACCCAGCGTATAGTGTATGACATGGGTGATAAGGCGAACAGAATGATCGCCTGGCTGGAAAGGAGAGACCGGGACCGTAGTTGGGTACCGAATATAGAGCACCCGGATGGGTCGGGGAGTACCACGAGCAGGGCCATAGCGGAGGACTTTGCGCGCTATTATGAAGAGGTCTACCGCTTCCACACGTCTAGTAATGGCCAGGAATGTCGTGACTTCCTTGCCCCCTTGCAACTTCCAGTCCTGGAGGCGGCGGATAGGGATGTGCTGGAGGCCGAAATCACGGTCAAGGAAGTAGAAGAGGCCATGGGGGACTTACAGACGGGGAAGGCCCCGGGACCCAACGGGTTCCCGGCGGAGCTGTTTGGCTGTGTGGCTAGCCACATTGCATCACATCTATGCAATATGCTCCTTGAGGCGCGAGACGTGGGTCACCTCCCGAGGGATCTGCATTTAACCACCATCGTGGTGATCCATAAAGTGGGGAACCCACAAGGCGACTGTAGCTCCTACAGGCCTATCTCCCTCCTTAACTACGAGACAAAGGTCCTTGGAAAGATCCTTGCTACGCGCTTGGGAGCGGTGATCCAGTCGCTGGTCCACCCGGACCAGTCGGGCTTCATGCCCCACTGGAATACGAGACTTAATCTACGCCGTCTGTTTGGGGTTCTACAGACAGTCGCCGCGCCCGCGGGAGCTCCGGCGTCCTTGCTCTCCCTCGACGCCCATATGGCCTTCGACAGTGTTGAATGGTGCTATATTTACGCCGTACTGGAGAAATTGGGTTTCGGAACGAACTTCTGCTCATGGGTGAAACTGCTGTACACGGAACCGCTGGCGCGAGTCCGAGTTAATGGGGCCACGTCTCGTGAGTTCTGATTGGGACGTGGCACGAGACAAGGTTGCCCCCTATCCCCGACCCTCTTTGCTCTGGCACTGGAGCCGCTGGCACACTGGGTGAGGACGGACCCTGGGGTGTGGGGATAGAAATGGATGGTGCCTGGGAAGAGCGTATTTCGCTCTACGCCGACGACATCCTGTTATACACCCGGAGACCGGCGGAATCGATTCAGCGTCTAATGACTATATTACGTATTTTCGGGGAATATTCTGGGTACCGGATCAACTGGAGTAAATCCCTCAGCTATGTATTGACGGGACCCCAACCGCCTGTGGTGGTGGGATGTGAGGGCCTGGTGTGGCAAGAGGCGTTTCGCTACCTAGGGATATGGATTACGCCGAGGGCCTCGGAGTTCGTCCGGCTTAATGTGCAGCCACAACTTGACCGCTTGCATGGCGACGTGCAACACTGGCGCACCCTCCCGGTCTCCCTCATGGGGAAAGCGGTACTCTTCAAAATGATGGCCCTACCACGACTGTTGTACGTGGTGCAGAGCTCCCCCTTTCCGATCCCGGACCAGGATTTTAAAACGGTGAAGGCGGAGCAGCGTTCCCTTCTATGGAGCGGTGGATGTCCGCGGATTGCTCTTAGTAAGCTGCAGCGCGGTCCCTATGAGGGGGGACTGGCGGTCCCTGACATACGCCTCTACTACTGGGCGGCTCAGCTGGCTAATGTTAACGGTTGGGTTTTTGCCCCACAGGAGGAACCGGCATATCGGGTGGACCGTGCAGCCCTGGGCGCGGATACCTATTTGGCAGCCCTTTACTCCGGGATTCGGCGTAGTCTGCCCATGCCCCCCCAGACCGAAGTGGTGGTCCAGATATGGAAGCGGGCGACGAAGTTGCACGGCTGGGAGAGGAAGCTCACGGCTCAGACGCCCCTACGGAAGGGCGACTTCCTGAGGGAAGTAGTTAAACTCGGCGATCTGCACAAATGGAGCCTCATCGGCATAGATCTATTGGGTGATGTCTGGAAGAGGGGGCGAGAGGTGGTATTCGCGGCTTTGCCGTCAGAATTCCAGATGGGGAATGGCGAATTCCTCCACTATCAACAATTTACGCATGCCTTAAATTCGCATTTATCACAGGGGGGCCAGCTACCTGAGTATGCCCCACTCGAAGACTGACTGCTTTTGGACCCAATGATTGATAAGGCTATATCACTCACCTACAAGAAACTAATTAATAACCTTCCAGATACACTCTGACCACTGCGGGAAAAATGGGAATCCGATTTGGGCTTGTTAGAAGACGATGATTGGAGTGAGGCCCTGCAGTGCCCCAGGGAAGTGGCGATTCGGGCAAGATTCCGTTTGGTTCAGCTCCGTATCCTTCATAGGTCTTACACCCCACGCACGGTGCAATTCAAAATGGGATACGCGCCATCACACTTCTGCTTGAGAGGGTGCGGATACAAGGGTACATTCTTCCACATCCTCTGGGACTGCCCTAAAATTTGTTCAAACTGGGTTAGGTTGAAGGGCATAATGGAGGAGGTGGTTGGGGCGGAGGTGCCGCTGGAGGCCAGGTGGCATATATTAGGAGTCACAGGAGAGGTAACATGGCCCAAGGGAGATAAGGTGTGGTTGGCCTTTGCGAGCATGGTGGCAAAGAGAAATATCGCACGTCTCTGGGGGAGTGACCTGCTACCAACAATAGAGGAATGGGAACGGGACTTGGATTGGTGCCAGAGGGCAGAAAAAGTCATATATAACAGTAGGGGTTGCCCCGGAAAATGGGAAAAGATCTGGCAGGCCTGGATGAGGTACAGAGGAGAGTGGCTGGAAGCCTCGGAGGATGAGTAGTGGGGCCCTGCCCTGTCGGGCGCCGCCTGTGACATGCCTGTGTTCCCTCCTTCCAGGGAGGCTATGGTCTTAGGCTCAGCTACGGCTTGCATTCCTGAAAGGGGGGGGTTGGGGGGGGAGTAGGGGAGCAGGGGAGGTCAAGAGGGAGGGTGGTTAGAAGGGCAGGGGATGGACCAAAGGCTGGAGTCTGGCTAGAGGAGACACTGGACTGGAGGTGGATCATCCCAATAACTGCTAATGATTGGAGTGATTTTCACACTGTAAGCTACTACTGCTCTTTCACTGCTCCAAAATGTGTATGATGGAACTGTTTTTCTTTCAATAAAAAGATGTAAAAAAAAAAAAAATACAAGACAAGCAAGGTAAAGAATGTCATGGGTCTGGAGGTATCACAAATAGACAAATGAAGGAGGCCGATTTAAAATAGTGTTTTTCAGTTTCTCGCATAGTAAAATATAGCAACCAAGCTTAATGTTTCATGGGTGATTGCAGAGTAGTTGGATATATTTTCATTTAAAAATGCAATGTTCTTATTTTTTCATTACAATAAACCTCAAACATGGAATTGAAAACAACATTGTAATCAAAGGGGCCAAAATGTGTAAGGTACTTCAGAGGACATCAATTTTGACAAAAACAGAGGTTCATTCTTGCCATTTATTTTTTCACCTCATCATATCCAGCTACCAACTAGTCCCTTGCCATCTGACATCTCTAGCCAGACCTGGCTTTTAGCCACAACCACTTTGCATGCTGGAATTTCTTTAGGGAAACTTACAATGTTGAATATGAAACCACAAGCCTCAAAATGCAAAGCTCTTTGGACAAAGGGGACAAAAACAACTTCAGACCAGGTGAAGATACTTTACAAGTAATGGGACCACAGAAGCTCTGAACACACTTTTTTTCCAATGGAGCATTGCAGGTATGTTCAGTTCTCTATAAAGTGCAGTAAAATACATGATTGCAACAAGCGGATAGACCAGTCACCCTAAATGTGGCCAAAGTATACCATATCAGAAATGAGAGGGTGCGATTTTGGGGGTTATTTGGAGATGTTCCTTTAATGCCTACTCACGGCTAGGACAAGACTGACCAGCATTTGCAATGCAATAGGTTTCGCATTTGCGAGAGAGTGAGCTATTGGCATTGTAAATGACAATGCCTTATTTATGTGTTGTTTTTAAAGAAAGGTGCATGACAGATATTAAAATGAAAGCGTTGTATGGGCGTTTAAAAAAAAAAAAGCATTTGTTAAGCAGTATAGTGTGTGCAAAAGTGCAGAGCTTTTCAGGGAGCATTTTTCATATAAAACCCAGCATCCATGATCGGGTGCCGCTCTGTCAAGAAACCGGGTGGGTTAGGGAGAGCCCGTCGTGCCTGCAACAGCAGCTAGAATAGACATCAAAGAAAATAGTGCTCACAGACTATAGATAACAGACCATGTAACACAAGTAAAAAGTCCAGTCCTTATGGGAGGTTACAAATGCAGACAAGGCGGTACTAAGGAGGTACTACTAAGCCTATTCATGAATCAAAGGCAACCATTTAGAAAGGACAGTAACAGGAGCCAATTGAAAAGATGGGAGGAAAATGGGTGGAGCTGCAAGTCCATACCAGAATACAGCGTACCTTGCAGAGCAGCACTTGCGCTGCCCAGGCTAGACCTAAAAACGGGCAGTTTCTGTAAAAGATTTCATTTGATTTAAAATAGCAAAAATGAAACTGAAATAAAAATATTAAATGTGTGAACGATACAAGCCATGTGTGATCTGCACCCTTTAAGTACAGAACATACAAAGACCATTCTGCACCCAAAGAAATGGCCATGGGTAGTTTCCTGGGGATAGCTATCAAATACAGTTTATATAACTAGAATTAGGAAGTGAATGGAGCAGGAGATTTCCTGATGGTTTGGAACAAAGAAAGCCTGGACGATTTACTCTTCCTGCATTTAAAGCATAAGGATTGTTAAGGGTAGGCCAGGGTGGTCAAAAATAAGCTTAAAGTGATAAAACTTGTTTAAGGATGATAAAGTGCTATTGCCCTTCTTGAAGCCCACACCTACCCTCTGCATCTCAGTTTACTTCCATTCCCAAAAGGAAACAAAATGACACTGCAGTGTGTTTGGTTTTTAAAAGAAAAAAATCAATGAAAATCAGCAACAAAACAAAGAAAAGAATGCAGTGTGCAAGTAACCTGTCATCCAGACATTTTTTCAAGCATATTCATGATTAACATAGATGTTCGTTTAGAAAATAAACACGCCATATCTAGCGGAATTCACATTATGCACCTTTGATCTCCCTAAAAGCATAGCTGAGTTGCCCCCTTCTGTCTCAAAGTGTGTGTGTTGGGGGAGGTTGCAAACAGCAGGTAGCAGAAGTTACACAGATGGGGAGGGCGTGGGGAAGCAAAACTGAGGATGAGGGTGAGAGGAAGCAAAAATGATGGTGCGGTGGGGGGGGGGGGGAAGGGGCTCAGAGGGCATAGGGAAGCAAACAATACAGCAATGTGTCTATTTAAGTACAAAAATTACCACACTTCCCTTATATCGTCCTAAAAAACAAAAGAAAAACCGCATTATCTAAGTATATTTTTCAAGAAGCTGCTGAGGGCAAAAGGCAGGAGAGACGCTCATAGGAAGACACCAGAATAAAATCAGCTGAAAATGTTGTTTGGGGGTTAACAACGGGTCTTGATTATTACACATACAGGTTGCATGGTACTTGTATAAGTCAGCAACCTCTTGTTTGGTGCCTTGAAAGCAGCAGGTTCCATCTGCTAGAGGCATTCAAATTGTCTAAAACCTTACACGATTTTGCAAACGCTAGAACCAATTGTTTAAGCAAATGTACTCGTGGTCGCCAGTCAGCATATCCATTCAAATTAATCTGCCACATCAGCTTTCCTTCACAAATAAAAGACAGTATGGATTTGCTAACCTTCGCAAACGTCAGACTGCACATACGGCACCCAGCACTAGTATTTGTACAAATTCATAGCAACCTGAAACACTAATGGCTATGCACCACGGTCTGGGTAAATTCTCACAATGCATCACTTCTGATGAGTGGTAACTAGGACAACCAAGATAGTACAAGTTAACAGCTACCCCAGCTCTTACTGCCTGCAGCAAAAAAATCGTATAATTCTGAATGCCTTTCCTGAATTGGCTGATGGGCTGTATCTTGCACAAAAAAGTATCTGTATGCAGCAACAGTTTGTGTGCATAAGTGATTGGAATACCCAGTTTTAGGTAAGAACTCAAGTATCTGTTCATAATATATACTAAATATCCCTCCACATTATATAAGATAATTCACTAAGTCTGCATAATGGTACCTGCATAACGGCACTACCTCTTGACTTGAAAGACATTCTCCAAAGAAAAACAACTTGCACACCTCAAAGCCCAACACTAGATGGTGGAATTATGCTAATCATGTGAATATACAGCTTTGCGTGCCATTAACAGATTCTTACTGGGAAAGTAACATTTTCCTACTGGTAGATATGTTCACCTGCAGATTCCGCACCACTGCTGTTCACCTTCCTGTTGTGTGCAATGTTCTTTGGTCCATTAATAAGATCCCACATTAGTTGTGATGTACGACATGAATTTATGGTTTAGTTGGACGCTTATCTGCTTCTTTGCGCATAGGAAACAGATGAAGAGCTGACGTTAGTGCACTGTGGCGGTGTTTATGGCTGCAATGTCTGAGGTAGTGCCACATGTTGAGACGGAGTAGAGCTCCATCTACCGGTGCAGGGAGCGGATTCAAATTTAACTGATCCAGTCTGGCACTTGGGGATATTCAGGGAGTGCGGAATCTGCAGGTAGAGGATACATTCGAAAGATCATAATGGAAAGTATGTAACTAGTTCATCAAGAACTGTTTAAAGAAAATGAAGAGAAAACAATCAGATAGGTTCTTCATAGTAATGTATTCTTTTGAAGTGTAAAAGACGAAATGCTTCAGGTTAGATGTGAATCATCAGTAGTTGTATGGTTCCTACTGTTATACAATCTTTAACCTGAAAGGCATTAACTCCAGTTATTTTACTTCAGTTTAATAGTTTTATGACTTCACTAGTCTAGTCTTTCAAGTCCACGTCTTTTCTCGCCCTGAACTCTTAACAATGCTTCTTCGTTCTGCTGTGTGAATGCAACATTCAGGGTGTACCGTCTTGTAATGCAGGGGCAGAGGGGAGCATGTACCAAGCAGTGCATCAGCCACGGTTTGTTTCATGCTAAATATCCATTTAGAAAGGGCTAATGTTTGACGTTGCATTACTACTTCCGCAAGTAATAAGGCATCTGTTGTGGCTGTTTATGGGGGATGGAGGGGTGGGTGGGTCTACTTTGTCTACTTCATCTACCAAGACGGGTTTTGTATGTGTCCGTGAAACTAGCACAGAGGTCTGCATAATTCTGCAGGAGTTCTCAAAGAGAATTCCAACTCCTACTCTTGCTGGTAATGCGCTTTGTCATTGACTCCATTGTTAGATTGATTTCGCCAACAATGGGAAATGACAGTAGGTAGAGCATAGTATAAAGTGAAAACCATGCAAAAATAGTGAAAATAACGGTCACAAGCACAGGTGTCAGTGAAGGAGGGTGGGTGCAAGTGAATCTACAGCAATACATGCCACGTATAGATGCTTAATGGGTATGTATCATTTTCTGTTCAAGGCACAAGTGGCTATAGAGACACATGCTTAGCATAGATTGTAAAGCAGTTCTCCATAAGCTGTGGTTAACCTGTGGGAGTTAAAGTTGTTTTAAACAATGTCTGTGGGCGTCTTGGCCCACACTGGCTTGTTGACCGGCCTGTACATCTGCACACTAATATTCTGTAAAAGTAGGTGAGGTGGACCATGTAGCTTCTTTACATATGTCAGCTATAGGTAGGTTTCCTAGGGAGGCTTATGAAGCTCCTCCTTTACACGTTGAATGAGCTCTAGGAGAAATACACTTATTTTAGTGTTTGCATAGGATGTTTGGATGCATTTAACAATCCGTCGTACAATGCCGGATTTAGAAATGGCCCTTTATTTGTGAGGTTTTGAGAAAGCGACAAATAGCTGTGTTTTTAGAAATAATTTAGTTCTGTCAATATAATAAATTAGAGCTTTTTTACATCTAACGTATGGAGAGCCCTTTCTGCAACGGAGTACCTTTGGAGGAAAAAAACAGGTAGATCAAGAGCGTAGGAAGCTGGCTGTGTATGGAATATGCTACTTACCAGTATGCATCTGTTCTTGGCATAGAGGGCTCCAGAGTGGTACATTTATGAACAGATCGCCATCTGGTGTTGGGCTCGGATGATTGCACTTGTTTTTCTCTTGGAGAAGTTTGTCGTCACGAGATCGACGACTCCTCCTTTGGGTGTTAGTGCGCATGGGCATCGGCTCCATCCTTAGATTGTTTTGCCATAGTAGGGTTAGATGGAGTAGTGTAATAGAATACAGAAAGAGATGCCCATGTAAGTGTATCTAAATAAGATAATGTTGGGACAGACACAGGTTTCCGGGGAGGCAGGGAGGGCATGTACCACTCTGCAGCCCTCTATGCCAAGAACAGATGCATACTGGTAAGTAGCATATTCCGTTCGAGGCATATGGGCTGCAGATGGTACATTTATGAATAGATTATACAGCAGTTACCTCCCTAGCGGTGGTCACCCGTGTCTGTCGCAACCGTTTGAAATAAAGTTTTTAATACAGCTTGGCCCACTCTGGCTTGTTGTGTAGCCTGCACATCAACACAGTAGTGTTTTGTGAAGGTATGTGGTGTAGACCAAGTTGCTGCTCTGCATAGGTCATCTAGGGGAATGTTTCCTAAAAATGCCATAGATGCTCCTAGCTTACGTGTAGAATGAGCTCTAGGAGGAACAGCTAATGTTCTCTTTGCTTTTATGTAACATATTTGTATACATCTTACAATCCATCTGGCAATGCCCGCTTTGAGATAGGATTGCCCTTATGTGTTGGGGAAAACGCGACAAATAGTTTAGTTTTCCTGAAATTTTGTGTCCTTTCTATGTAGTACAATATTGCCCTTTTGACATCTAATGTATGTAGGGCCCTTTCTGCTACCGTCTGTGGTTTTGGGAAAAAGACTGTTAGTTCCACTGGTTGATTGATGTGAAATGCTGAAATTACTTTAGGCAAGAACTTTGAGTTTGTTCTAAGAACCACTTTATTCTGGTGTAACTGTAGGAATGGTTCTTGTATTGTCAATGCCTGTAATTCGCTTACTCTCCTAAGGGAGGTAATGGCTATAAGGAAGGCCACCTTCCATGTAAGGAATTGTATTTCACACCTATGCATAGGTTCGAAAGGTGGTCCCATTAGCTGGTGAGTACTATGTTGAGGTTCCAGACCGGGGAAGGAGGTAATCTTGGTGGAATGACTCTTTTAAGGCCTTCCATGAAAGCTTTGATTGCTGGCACTCTAAACAGGGATAGGTGTTGCCTGTTTTGTAGGTACGCTGCTATAGCTGCTAGATGTACTCTGATAGATGTGTACGCAAGATTACATTGCTGTAAGTGTAGTAAATAGCAAATATTATCTTTTGTTGATACGTCCAGAGGGTTGATGTTATTACTGGTACAGTATACAGCAAACCTTTTCCACTTCGCTGCGTAGCATGCTCTGGTGGTGGGACGTCTCGCCTGCTTAATGATCTCCATACAGTTTGGGGGTAGATCTAAGTATCCAAATTTTAGGATTTCAGGAGCCAGATCGCTAGGTTCAGTTGTTTGGGATCTGGGTGCATTATTTCTCCATGGTTCTGTGTAAGGTGCATGGGTAAAATTCTTAGCTTTTGGTGTGGCACCTGTGAGAGTTGCAGGAGCGTGGTGAACCACGGCTGTCGTGCCCACGTGGGTGCTACTAGTATCATGGTCATTGAGTGTTGTTGCAGCTTTCGGACCACTAATGGGATTAGTGGGAGAGGGGGAAAAGCGTATGCAAATTTGTTGGACCAATTTATCCATAACGCATTGCCCTGCGACAGGTGGTGTGGGTACCTGGATGCGAAGCTTTGGCATTTTGCGTTTTGATGAGTGGCAAAGAGATCTATCTCTGGTTGTCCCCATCTTTGGAAGAATGGCTGCAGTATTTGGTGGTGCAGTTCCCATTCGTGTATTTGTTCTGACTGTCTGCTTAAGATGTCTGCTATCTGATTTTGAACTCCTGGTAGGTGTACGGCTAATAGATAGATGTTTCGAGGAATGGCCCATCTCCAGATTTCCTGCGCTAGTCTGGATAGTTGGAGAGAGTGCGTCCCCCCCTGTTTTTGAATATAATACATTGCTGTCATGTTGTCTGTTCTGATCAGGACTGCTTTGTTGATAACGTGCATTTGAAAGGCTTTCAATGCTAGAAACACTGCTAGTAGTTCTAGATGATTGATGTGCAGTCTTTTTTCCCGCACACTCCATCTTCCCTGTACTGTATATTTCTCCATATGCGCTCCCCATCCAGTGAGCGATGCATCCGCTGTTATGATCACCTGTGGAATTGGTTCTAGGAACGACCGCCCCTTGGCAATGTTTGTTGTGTTCCACCACTTCAGAGAGCGGTGTGTGCGGTCGTCTAGCAACACCAGATCTGTAATCTGTCCTTGAGCCTGATTCCACTGTGTCGCTAAGCATTCTTGCAGCGGACGCATTTGTAGTTTGGCATATGGTATTAGCAGTATGCAGGATGACATCATCCCTAATAGCTGCATGAACACTTGCGCTGTTAGTGAGTGTTGTGGTTGAAATTTTTGAATGACTGTAAGCATTGTTTGGATCCTGACTGGATTGGGGTATACTTTGGCTTTTTCTGTGTCTATAGTAGCCCCTAGATATTGTTGAACCTTGCTTGGTTGCAGGTGTGACTTTGTGTAGTTCACCGTAAACCCTAGCTGGTGCAGTAGCTGAATTGTCTTTTGTGTGTTCTGAAGACATTCTTCTTGTGACTTGGCCTTTATTAGCCAGTCGTCCAAGTAAGGGAAGACATGTATTTGTTGTCTTCTTAGGTGAGCTGCAACCACTGCTAGGCATTTTGTGAACACTCTTGGTGCCGTTGTGACCCCAAATGGAAGGACTTTGAATTGATAATGTTGTCCTTCTACCACAAACCTGAGGTATTTCCTGTGGGCTTTGTGAATAGGAATATGAAAGTAAGCGTCTTTTAGATCCAGTGTAGAAAGAAAGTCCCCTTTTTTCAGTAAAGGAAGTACTTGTTGGAGCGTGACCATGTGGAAATGTTCCGAATTTATGTATGCATTGAGAGGTCGGAGGTCTAGTATTGGCCTCAGAGACCCGTCTTTTTTGGGGATTAGGAAGTATAGGGAGTATACTCCTGTTCCTTGTTGGTGTTGTGGATCCTTCTCTATGGCATGCTTTTCTAGTAGGGATAGTACTTCTTGTTTTAACAGTGTTAGATGATCTTGGCTCATTGGACGCTGTTTGGGGGGGATGTTTGGTGGGGTAGCTGTGAGTTCCAGGCAATAACCATGTTGGATAATTTGTCTCACCCACCTGTCTGATGTGATGGTTTCCCAGACAGGTAGGAACTGTGATAGGCGTCCCCCGACCGGTGTTATATGGTCTGGGGGGAGCTGTATGAAGTCACTGCTTTGGTGTTGGAGAGTTGCCGTTGTTGTTGTTTCCGCGACCTCTACCCTTGTTGTTACCTCTGTAACTGCCTCTAGAATTACCTCTGGGTGATGTTGGTGTAAAAGAGGTTGGTTGCTGGCTTGTACCTGTATTTTTGGATCCTCCTCTATAGGTGGACCTACGAAAGGAACCTCTTTGGGTTGGCTGTTGCAATGCTCCCATTGATTTAGCCGTTTCCGTATCTTTTTTCATCTTTTCTAAGGCCTCATCTGTCCCTGAGCCGGAAAGTGTTTTCTCATCAAAAGGTTGGTTCAATAGTGATGTTTGTACCTCTTGTTTGAACCCTGAAACTCTGAGCCATGCATGTCTTCTTAGCATGATGCTTGTGTTTATGGATCTTGCTGCAGTGTCTGCTGCGTCTAGGGCGCACTTAATGGAAGTATTAGTTATTATATTTCCCTCTTGTATGAGTTGATCTGCCTTCTTTTGATGTTCTTTAGGGAGATGCATGATGAGTTTTTCTAATTCATCATAATGAGCTCTGTCATACCGTGCAAGTAGCGCTTGCGTATTAGCTATGCGCCAGCTGTTTGCCGCTTGGGATGCTACTCTTGCCGTTGGCATCTATTAGCTTAGACTCTTTGTCAGGAGGCAGAGCTTCTCCTGTAGTTAAAGAGTTTGCTCTCTTACGAGCGTTTGTGACCACTAGTGAGTCTAGAGGAATTTGTCCCTTGATAAATATTGGGTCTTTTGGAGCTGCCTTATATTTTTTATCAATTCTTGGGTTTAATACCCTAGCCCTCACCGGGTCTTTGAATATTTCTGATGTGTGATTGAGGAGACCCTTAAGCATTGGTAGTGTTCCTGATGTTCTTTGTGCAGAAGGTAGTGTTTCCAACAGGAAATCCTCTATTTGAGGTTCTGCGTGTAGTTCTACCTTGTGGTATTTTGCTGCCCTATTAATTAGTTGTGCAAAACCTGTATTATCATCAGGTGGTGAAGGTTTTGAGGGATACAGTTCAGGGTCGTTATCATTATCTGACCCTACATTATAATCTTCCCATGGGTCTGCATCCTCTCGGAATGTGTCTTCATCATCCCTAGGATGTTCTCCCTCTCCTGTCTCACTTTCTACATCTGTTATAGGTGTAGATGGGCGTGGTGTGAAAGGAGTAGTTGGCATAGTGTGAGGAAGAGGAGAAGAGGGTGTGTCTCTAGGTTGTGGAGAAAGGGGAGGAGTTGTATTTGTCCCCATTGTTCTCTTCTTAGGAGGAGGAGTTTTGTCGTCCAACTGTTCATTCTTCCTCTTTTTAGGTAGTTCTGTCACTACCTTGCCAGTTTGTGGATCAATAAACAAAGTCTTTTGTTTGGGATCTGTTTGATGCTCCTGTGTCGGTACCGAAGTTTTTGGTTCCGAAAGGTGCTTTTTCTTCTGACTGTCCATTTGTGTTTTCGGCACCGAAAGTTTATTCGAGTCCGATATTTTCGGTGTCGAGGATGTCTTCGACGTCGAAGCATGTTTCGGTTTCGACATGGAATGTCGACTTCGAGCTTTCCTTTGTATGGAGCTTCGGTGTCGATGTCGAGGTGGGCCGCTTTTCGGATCCACCATGGTGGGAGACCGAGTGTTTCGGTTTCGGTGCCGGGCCCGAAGGCGGGGCGTCAAACTTTTTTCGGTTGTCTGACCGGGCTCGGAGGCGGGGTCGACACCGTGCGGGGTCGGTTCTTTGGTAAAGGGACGTCGTCACTCACGGTTTGATGAACGTCGATTTCCTCGACGTCGGACTCGTCCGCTTCTGACCCCGCCTCGTCCTCCTCTTCTTCCTCCTCTTCGGGGTGCTGGTCCTCGAACAGCTCCGGGATTGCCTGTGACTGCATTCTCGATACCTCGTGTCTTCGGGCTCGACGGTTTCTAATCGTCGACTTGGAGGAGAATGCCGCGCAGGCTTCACAGTCCCTGGATTCGTGTTCAGGGGACAAGCAGAGGTTGCACACCTCGTGTAGGTCCTTGTGTGGAAACTTAGCACCACACGTTGGACATTTTTTGAATGGAGTCCTTTCCATGGACTCTGGGCTGGACTACGTCGAGATGGGCCTCCTGGTCTCGTCGACGTAGCAGTTGGAAATCTTGTTGTTGACGTCGAAACGCGTCAAAATGGAAGTGTAGTCGCGTTCGATAACAATACCGTCGAATTGGAAAGGGAATACGCGCCGAATATAACTTTTTTTTGTCGAAGTCGATCCGGAGCGCTTCGATCCTCATCCGAACCCGAGGGCGGAAAAAAACAATCTAAGGATGGAGCCGATGCCCATGCGCACTAACACCCAAAGGAGGAGTCATCGATCTCGTGACGACAAAAACTTCTCCAAGAGAAAAACAAGTGCAATCATCAAAGCCCAACTCCAGATGGCGATCTATTCATAAATGTACCATCTGCAGCCCATATGCCTCGAACATACTATACCAAAAAGAGCTATAGTGTGCAGAGTCCAGTGAATCCCCAAAGGTATAGCAGAGGATAAAGTAGATAACGTACTCTCAATTTATTGGTAGCTGGGCTGAGCAGTTAGGCTTATCAGAGGGTAGTGTGAATGCATTTGATGTACATACTCACACAAGGCAGGAATACACTCAGTGACTGACTCTAGGCCAATGTCAGGAGAGTTCGTCCAACACTGGTTTCCAGGTCAGGATTGTTGGGAAGACTTCACTGAGTGTGTCAGCCACCTGGACTCAGGCAGTGTCCGGTGCAGAGTGGTGCAAGTGTCGCGGATCCACCTGGATCCAGAGTCCTTGAGCTAGCTTATGGCTGGACAAATCCGATGTCCACAAGAGAAAAGTCTTTCTTGAAGACAGCGCGAGTTACGCGGTTCTTGGAGGGTGCTACCTATGGGCCACACCAGGTTTAGAGCAGTGTCACTGGAGGAGACAGACCAGTAGGGTTGGAACCACGTCAGTCCTCATCTTCTCCACTGTTGCACAGCTCTTCAGTTCTCCTTTGTAGGTTGTCGAATCTGAGGAACCAGGTGGTTCAGGGAGCCCTATAATAGTACATTTAACAGTGAGATACTGAGGTTGGGGGGCAGTAGGCAATGGCTACTGTCCCTAAGGGTAACTACACCCTTCAGGTGCCCCCTTGCCTTCAGGGAGAAAGGCACATCCCTGTTCCTATTGGGAATAATTCTCAAATTCAAGATGGAGAATTTTCACATGAGGGGTTCACTTCAACTCCTGGCCACCCTAGGGGTGTGTCGAGCTAGGGTAGACACCCCTACTCTGCTTACTAATTTTCCCCACCTATGCTGCTGCCAAAAGTGGTGCTGGGACAGGGGGGCCGACATCTCCACTAGTTGGAGCAGCTTAAATCAGCACATCACAAGGTGAGAGCCTTTGAGACTCAACCCCAAGTGTTAACTGTTCCTGCCGGGGGAGGTGAGCAGCACCTCCACCCAGAGCAGGCTTGGTTTCTGACCTTCAAGAGCACAAAAGATTTCAACCCATGACGTTCGAAACCTGTCTGGTGGCTGGCTGGCAGGCAGGGACACGTTAGCCAATACACTAGTAGTTGGTAGTTTTTCAGGGGGCATCTCTAAGATGCACTCTGGGTGAATTTTAAAATAAACCCAACACTGACAGTGCAGGTTTATTATAATGAGAAATTTGATACCAAACTTCTCAGTCTTCACTAAAGTCACCATGGAGCTGTTGTAGGAGGCTTGCTCTGTATATACTATACCAAAGTGAGGTATATTGTACACAGAGTTCAGGGGATCCCCAGAGGTCTAGCAGACGTTAAATTAGATAATCACTAACAGCTCTCATTGTGGTAGTGTGGTCGAGCAGGTCGGCTTATCAGGAGGGTGTGTTAAGAGGAGTTGGCTTAGAGGCTAGGGCAGTCGACCTTGAATCTGGGTTGGAGTCTCGGCAGGGACACACAACATCCTGTGATTCTGGGTAAATCACTTAATCGCCTCCTGCCTAACAAAAATGAATGTGACCTCACGTAATGCAACTGGTGCTTTGTAAAGCGCTCCGATACCCGATTTGGGTCAAGTGCGCGCCATATAAAACTGTAAAATAAAAAAATTCAAATTGTATTCACTCAATCAAGACTGATGCAAACACTCAGACAGAATCCAGACCAACTGTATGTATAAAAAAAAGGTAGGTCTGTCAAAATGGAGGAACCAGGAGCCTTTGGTGAAGTCCTGCACAATGCCCCTAGTAGGTATGTTAATCAAAAGGGTATGCAGTTCCTGAAGGGAGTGAACAGGTCTCTTATAGATTGCCCTAACCCAACCCGAAAGATGTCATGCTTCATCATTGGGCTGTGCTCCTCGTCTGGCCCTGCTCTGCAATGCCAGACAGGCTCCCGCGAAGGGGCTCTTTGCCAGAGATCTTTTAGGAGACAGCTGTCTGGTGCGTGAAGTAAGTGCTAAAGGTAGTGGAGTGAGCGTGTGTTGTGAATTAAAATAGGTTTAGTACTGCCCTTATGGAACAAATTTTATTCTTGGGTGCACTAACCTAACTAAAATCCATGAGCCCTATCTGGAAGTGATGATCCTATGGGGTCTAGTGAGTGTATATGGTCGACATGTTTCTTGCCTTCTGCCCCTAACGGGTCAATCGGCAATTCTTCAGGACCAGTAACTAAGGGAGTAGAGTACTCCTGAACTCTAACACTACCGCAAGGCCGGTGCGGAGTACCCTAATTGTTACCAGAGTTGCTTGTGATGTTCCAGGATTGGTGACCTGGATGGGTGAGGCCCGGGAAGAGATGCAAACTAATACATTTCAGAACAAAATCTAGAAAACTATAGTATCCATCAGTTGTGCAGTAATTTACATGCAGCGGCGTGTAGTTGCCCCAAGGGTGATATTGGTGGCAACACTATGGGTAGGTGAAGGTAAAAACAGTTGTGACTGTGTTTATCATGTTATATACCATCAGGACGAGTGGAACCACGTGGCGATGTTGACATTCTATATGTAATCAATCTATCAAAGGACTTGATTTTAGAAAGGACTGGATTTAAAGAACTTGTGTGGACATCAGCAAAAATCAAAGCGCTCATGATATAGTGTTAGCTTCAAGCATGCAATAGGATTATAGCGCGTGGCTCGGTGTTCACCCCCTGTATAGTTTGGCGTTATCAGATTATACCAAAGGTGTGTTGTGAGCTGAATCGTGGTCTAAATGGCATGCTATCCGTGCGTTTTCTTAAACACAACAACTTACCCCTGGTAGTCAGGTCATAACCAGATGGCATATCCAAGAGAGCACCTCGTTGCTCAACTCTGCAAGATAAATGACAAAAGACCGGCAGCTAGCTGCCCGCATCAACGCGTAAGCATACGTTAAAGTCTAACCAGCCTCTCGGTTCAGACACTATCGATTAGGTGTGTAGCGACTGAACGATACTCACATATGGGTGGTGTGTAACTAGCGACGATTCTACCCCTGCTCTGGCTCCTGTAGCTCTGTCCTTCAGCGCTGAGGGTGAAGTGTATGTTGTAATCACGCAATTCGTCCAAAGAGTAGACCATAGCGGTAGGCGGCCATCTTGGTGGTTGGGTTTAGTGGTGTAAGAATTCAAGTTTCTCAGTTGAAGGGTTTATTGAATCACTTGCGTGTGCTCTGCCTTCCCTTATGGTGCAATTTCATTTCTGTATCTTGTCATTGACTAGTGCCTAGGAAGACAACCTCAGACTGATTCCATTCTGCAGGGTAATATCTAGTGATTGTTTATCAGTGAACTCGCGATTGCGGTGTTTATGTGAGAGTAAGTGTAAATCGCTTACTAAAGCAGAAGGTACTATATATCGTTCTAAATGGCCTGAATAAGGTAACATTTTTATGCTTGTATGGATGGTACAAAACGTGTGGGTAATCTCTTCTATAGCAGAGATGGAAAATGCTACTTACCAGTATGCATCTGTTCTTGGCATGTAGGGCTGCTGACATATCTTAGCATAGATTGCCGCCTAGTGTTGGGTCCAGATGTTTGCACCTTGTTGTCTTGGAAGAGTCTTCGAAGTATCACGAGATAGGAGACTCCTCCCCTGGACTACAGTGCGCATGGGCATCTTCTCCATCTTCAGATTGTTTTTCGCCATTGTGGCAAAGATGGAGTATAGAACAGTAAGAGATGACCATGTAAATGTATGTTAAGAAGGTAACCCTGCAGCTGTGACAGGCACCGGGGAGGAGGGTGGGCGATATGAATGTCAGCAGCCCTACATGCCAAGAACAGATGCATACTGGTAAGTAGCATTTCCCGTTCGAGGCATGTGGGCTGCTGAATTCATAACTTAGCATAGACTGTATAGCAGTTTCTCCTCTAGCGGTGGTTACCTGTACCAGCTGCAGTGGTTTGAAAAAGAGTTAAAGACAGCCTGGCTTACAGCAGCTTGTTGCTTAGCTTTCACGTCAACACAGTAGTGTTTAGTGAAAGTGTGTATGGTAGACCATGTAGCTGCCCTACATAGGGAGTAACCAAAAATGGAGAGCAAGGGTTTGAAGGGGCGAGTCCTTACCCCTGAGGTATAATCAAATAAACAACGAGGACTAGCCCACTGGGTTGAAGAGATGGAATCAGGTTAGTATCCCATGTCACCTGTAAATGTAGCTATGTCAGCTGGGCACAAACAGTCTTTGTTTAGAAACCCCTCACACACCAACCTGGTTGGTGTCATGCTTCATCATCGGGGTCCAACCAGGCAGCAGAGTGCCGCCTGGTTGTGCTTCAACGCCTGACTGCAGCGGAGCAGGTGTCGTGCGATAGTGTGAAGTGGGTGAAGGTGAATGTTAAAATACACCTCTGGGGATCCTTGCCTGATTATTTGTGGCGGCCCAGGGTGTGGATAAAAAAACTAAGTGTTGCAACTAGTAGTAAAAAAATTATGATTACTCAGTTGTATTTAGGTCACGGTCTACATGTTTCAGTCCCTGTAGGATCTGGACGGGACTTTCTTCAGGACCAGAATAAGTGAGTGGCAAAAAGGAGGGCCACGTGTTTTAATGTCCAGCACACGCGCTAAGGTGTGTGGAAAAGGGAGGTCGGCGCGGCTGCCAGTTACAGGCGCCTTTGTTGGAGCGAAAAAATCCTGTAGGGAGGAAACAGAGAATGCACACCTAGGCGTTAACGAGGTTGCAGCGAGCGTGCATTAAGTAGGTCTCTACAGGTATTCTATAACATGCATTGTGATTGCTGATATCAAAAAGGGCAGGTGACAGAGGGAAAAGCACAGCACGCTGTGAGTGTTGGCATGCCTGTGCTGTGGACTGTAGAAGTGGCGCTATGGGGCCTGGTGGGTAATCGGTGTGACCTACATGCCAACAAGGTCATAGCCGTAGTGATGCCGTCATATATGGCGGCTGGCCCCTGCGACACCTAAAATACAGTGCGTGGGCTCCTATACTCGTATATACACCATATTTGCGCTGTTGTTGAAAAAGTGAGACTCACATACAAATAAGGCTTAAGTAATGACGAACACACATATAAAAATTATGGTGGCGTGCTCATACGTAGTGACAAGCACATATATGTGCATTATGGTGAGACATACAAACAATTAAAAATTGCCAAAACTAAAATGTATAGATAGTTACATCGCTAGATATGAAGGTCCAGAGAATCGGGGCACAGGGGGGAGTCACTCCTGTCACTATCTATGGATAGATGAGCAATATGGGAGTAAGTGCCATGCGTTCTGCAGACTTTAGTAACATAATCAGGGCGGGATGCGAGACCTTACTTGTGTCTAGAGAATGCTCCGCCGGAATCCTATACCGTCCCTCCGTGGCCCGGCTGGTGTGGAGCAGCGGGTGGTGACCAAATAAGTAGCGTCCATGGCCGGGGGCTCGGGGGAGGTAACTCGATAGCGCGCATGTGCGGTGTACCTGTGTGTCGAGCGCATGCGCGAAGGGTGGCACTACTCGTTAGTGCATGCGCATAGTCCTGTGTAGTGATCAGCGCGCAGGTTCGCGGCTGCTGTGGGGACATTGGGGTGTAAACTCTGTCGGCCTGGATCCTTGGATACTGAGGCAGCAGAGTAAAATAATTAAAAACGAATCAAAAGAGCTATGGCCAAAGGGGGAAAAGAAACTGGATCGCCATGGGATCTCAAATACAGGGGAGGTGTCAAAGGCGGCAAAATGAGGGCCTCACTGAATGAGCGGTACTAATTATAGGTGCAATAGAAACTGTCATATTGCCTGTCTATGGAGCTGTATTGAGACCGTGGCTGGGATTGGGCAGTGTTCAGGCAGCCTGCAGGTGTAGATAAGGTCGTGATGCTATAAGGCACATTTCAACAAATGCCTGGGGGATCATTGTTCAGGGATCGGCAGTATTTATAGGGTTTTTTTTGTTTGCATAAAGGCAGTCACCATCAATTCAGGCCCCAGGGTGCATAAGGGGTACAGAAAGGGTGGTGCTCATCACTGGTCCGATGGACCGACATCAGTACAGTGGTTACTGGTTACTGAGAAATGGGCCATACCACAAACGACATGTGTTGGGTTGTGATTGAAAGCATTGACCCAAACACTACCAATGTCCAGGAGAAACTACTTAACAAGGAACAGCGATGGGTTTACCGTCTGTCCACCCACCAGAGGGGGCTTAATGATAACATAACATGGAACAGTCTCAGTAACCGGTAACCACTGTACTGATATCGGTCCATCGGACCAGTGATGAGCACCACCCTTTCTGTACCCCTTATGCACCCTGGGGCCTGAATTGATGGTGACTGCCTTTATACAAACAAAAAAACCCCTATAAATACTGCTGATCCCTGAACAATGATCCCCCAGGCATTTGTTGAAATGTGCCTTATAGCATCACGACCTTATCTACACCTGCAGGCTGCCTGAACACTGCCCAATCCCAGCCAGGGTCTCAATACATCTCCATAGACAGGCAATATGACAGTTTCTATTGCACCTATAATTAGTACCGCTCATTCAGTGAGGCCCCCATTTTGCCGCCTTTGACACCTCCCCTGTATTTGAGATCCCATGGCGATCCAGTTTCTTTTCCCCCTTTGGCCATAGCTCTTTTGATTCGTTTTTAATTATTTTACTCTGCTGCCTCAGTATCCAAGGATCCAGGCCGACAGAGTTTACACCCCAATGTCCCCACAGCAGCCGCGAACCTGCGCGCTGATCACTACACAGGACTATGCGCATGCACTAACGAGTAGTGCCACCCTTCGCGCATGCGCTCGACACACAGGTACACCGCGCATGCGCGCTATCGAGTTACCTCCCCCGAGCCCCCGGCCATGGACGCTACTTATTCGGTCACCTCCCGCCGCTCCACACCAGCCGGGCCACGGAGGGACGGTATAGGATTCCGGCGGAGCATTCTCTAGACACAAGTAAGGTCTCGCATCCCGCCCTGATTATGTTACTAAAGTCTGCAGAACGCATGCCACTTACTCCCATATTGCTCATCTATCCATAGATAGTGACAGGAGTGACTCCCCCCTGTGCCCCAATTCTCTGGACCTTCATATCTAGCGATGTAACTATCTATACATTTTAGTTTTGGCAATTTTTAATTGTTTGTATGTCTCACCATAATGCACATATATGTGCTTGTCACTACGTATGAGCACGCCACCATAATTTTTATATGTGTGTTCGTCATTACTTAAGCCTTATTTGTATGTGAGTCTCACTTTTTCAACAACAGCGCAAATATGGTGTATATACGAGTATAGGAGCCCACGCACTGTATTTCAGTGTCGCAGGGGCCAGCCGCCATATATGACGGCATCACTACGGCTATGACCTTGTTGGCATGTAGGTCACACCGATTACCCACCAGGCCCCATAGCGCCACTTCGACAGTCCACAGCACAGGCATGCCAACACTCACAGCGTGCTGTGCTTTTCCCTCTGTCACCTGCCCTTTTTGATATCAGCAATCACAATGCATGTTATAGAATACCTGTAGAGACCTACTTAATGCACGCTCGCTGCAACCTCGTTAACGCCTAGGTGTGCATTCTCGGTTTCCTCCCTTCAAGATTTTTTCGCTCCAACAAAGGCGCCTGTAACTGGCAGCCGCGCCGACCACCCTTTTCCACACACCTTAGCGCGTGTGCTGGACATTAAAACATGTGGCCCTCCTTTTTGCCACTCACTTATTCTGGTCCTGAAGAAAGTCCCGTCCAGATCCTACAGGGACTGAAACATGTAGACCGTGACCTAAATACAACTGAGTAATCATAATTTTTTTACTACTAGTTGCAACACAGTTTTTTTATCCACACCCTGGGCCGCCACAAATAAATAATCAGGCAAGGATCCCCAGAGGTGTATTTTAACATTCACCTTCACCCACTTCACACTATCGCACGACACCTGCTCCGCTGCAGTCAGGCGTTGAAGCACAACCAGGCGGCACTCTGCTGCCTGGTTGGACCCCGATGATGAAGCATGACACCAACCAGGTTGGTGTGTGAGGGGTTTTTAAACAAAGACTGTTTGTGCCCAGCTGACATAGCTACATTTACAGGTGACATGGGATACTAACCTGATTCCATCTCTTCAACCCAGTGGGCTAGTCCTCGTTGTTTATTTGCTGCCCTACATAGGTCTTCTAAGGGAATATTTCCTGGGAAAGCCATGGATGCCCCCATTTTGCACGTTGAGTGTGCTCTTGGGGGGAACTTTTAAAGTGCGCTTTGCTTTTTGATCGCATATTTGAATGCATTCAACGATCCATCTGGCTATTCCTGTCTTGGAAATGGGATTACCCTTAGGTTGCGGTGAAAAGGCAACAAATAGTTGTTTTGTCTTTCTGAAAGATTTTGTTCTGTCAACATAATATAGCAGAGCTCTCTTAACGTCTAGTGTGTGTAGAGCTCTTTCAGCTACTGATTGCGGGTTTGGAAAGAAAACTGGTAATTCTATGGACTGATTGATGTGAAAATTGGAGATGACTTTTGGCATAAATTTAGGGTTTGTACGGAGTACTAACTTATTGTGGTGTATTTGCATGAAAGGTTCCTGAATGGTTAGTGCCTGTAGTTCACTTACTCGCCTAAGGGAGGTAATGGCAATTAAAAAAGCCACCTTCCATGTTAAGAATTGTAGTTTACATGAATGAAGTGGTTCGAAGGGAGGTCCCATGAGTCTGGTAAGTACTATGTTTAGGTTCCAGACTGGAGAAGGTGGATGCTTTGGAGGGATAATTCTTTTAAGTCCTTCCATAAAAGCTTTGATAGGTGGTATTCTAAACAGGGAGACATGTTGTCTGTTTTGAAGATATGCTGCTATAGCAGCAAGGTGTAGCCTTATTGATGAGTATGCTAGGTTACATCTTTGAAGATGTAGCAGGTAACAAATTAGGTTTTGGATGGAGGCATCCGATGGATTGATTTGATTATTACAATAGATTACAAATCTTTTCCATTTAGCTGCGTAGCATGCTCTGGTAGTGGGACGCCTTGCTTCCTTAATAATGTTCATGCAGTCGGGAGACAAGTTAAGATATCCGAACTCTAAGATCTCAGGAGCCAGATCGCTAGGTTCATCTGATTGGGATCTGGGTGCCTGATTTCTCCATGGTTCTGTGTTAGCAATTGTGGCGTAAGGCGTAGCCTTTGGTAGGGGACTACAGAGAGTTCCAGGAGTGTTGTGTACCATGGTTGTCTTGCCCATGTAGGAGCAACTAGGATCATTGTGAGTGACTGTTGCCTTAGTTTGCGTGCCACCAATGGAATCAGTGGGGTTGGTGGAAAAGCGTACGCAATCTGCCTGACCAGTTCATCCATATCGCATTGCCTTGTGACAACGGGTGTGGGAACCTGGCGGCAAAGGACGGGCATTTTGAGTTTGTTTGTGGAAAACGAATCCATTTCTGGATGTCCCCACTTTTTGAAGAATGGTTGATGAACTTGAGGGTGAATCTCCCATTCGTGTACTTGTTGACACTGTTGTCTCAGTAGATCTGCTATCTGATTGTCTATTCCTGGGAGATGTTTTGCCAGGAGATAAATGTTTTGTGGAATCGCCCACTTCCATATGCTTTGTGCTAGGTGAGACAGCTGTAGAGAGTGTGTTCCTCCCCGTTTCTGGATGTAGTACATGGCTGTCATGTTCTCTGTTCGGATTAACACAGCCTTGTCGCACAAGTATTTCTGAAAGGCTTTCATCACTAGAAATACTGCTAGTAACTAAGTGTAGTGCCTTCTGTTTGACTGTCCAGAGACCTTGGACTGTGTATTGAAGGAGATGGGCTCCCCAACCGGTCAATGATGCGTCCGCTGTTAAAACTACTCGTGGACTGGCTCTTGGAACAGTCGCCCCTTGGAAAGGTTTCGTGGGTTCCACCATTACAGAGAGTTGTAAGTGTGACTGTCTACCAACACTAGGTCTTTTAATTGTCCTTGAGCCTGGTTCCACTGCCGTGCTAGGCATTCTTGTAAGGGACGCATGCGAAGGCGAGAATGAGGGACGATTAATATGCAGGAGGCCATCATGCCTATAAGCTGCATGAACACTCGAGCTGGTAGAGAGTGTTGTATCTGAAATTTTTGAATGAGAGACTGTATGTTGGCTATCCTGGCTGGATTTGGATATGCCTTTCCCACTGAGATATTTACTGTAGCTCCCAGATATTGTTGTATGTGGGAGGGTTGCCGATGTGATTTTGGGTAATATATGGAAAACCCTAGACTGTGCAGTAGCTGGATTGTCTGTGAGGTATGGCTGGCACACTGACCGTACGAGTTGGCTTTTATGAGCCAATCGTCGAGGTAGGGGAACACATGGATGTGTTGTTTTCGGAGGTGTGCTGCTACTACTGCTAGGCATTTTGTAAACACCCTTGGTGCTGTAGTTATCCCGAAGGGGAGAACTTTGAATTGGTAGTGTTGCCCTTCGATTGTGAACCTGAGGTATCTCCTGTGAGCTGGATGTATAGGGATGTGAAAGTATGCATCCTTGAGGTCTAATGTAGCAAGGAAGTCGCCTTGCTGGAGCAGTTGGAGCACTTGTACAGTGATCATATGGAAATGCTCCGATAGTATGTATTGGTTCAGAGGTCTTCGGTCCAATATTGGTCTGAGTGACCCGTCTTTTTTGGGGATGAGGAAGTATAGAGAATATACTCCTGTCCCTTGATGTTGAAATGGGACTGGCTCTATGGCACCTTTTTGTAGCATGGAGAGTACCTCTCGTTATAACAGCGTGATGTGTTCTTTGGACATTGAACGGTGTTTGGGCGGTATGTTGGGTGGAGTAGAAATGAGTTCCAGGCAGTAACCATACTGGATAATTTGTCTCACCCCCCTGTTTGTAGTGATGGCGTTCCAGACTGGTGTTGCATGGTCTGGAGGGAGTGTGAACAAGTCACTGTTTGGTGGTGGTGGAGGCTCTGGTGTGGTTACCACCACGTCCTCTGCCCTTGTTATTGTTCTCTCTATAACCTCCTCTATTGGAGCCTCTATTAAAGGTGCTTTGTGTAGTACTTTTAAACGAGGAAGAGGCCTGGGATGTGTTGCCTCTGCCTGAGCCTCGAAAAGAGGAGCGACGAAAGGAGCTTCGAGACTGTTGAAATTGAAGTGCACCCATGGATTTAGCGGTGTCAGTATCTTTTTTCATCTTTTCTAAGATGGTATCCACTGCAGGTCCAAACAAGAAATCCTGATTAATGGGTTGATCAAGTATGGTAGACTGCACTTCATTTTTTTTTTTTTTTTTTTTTTTGTCCTCATTAGCCATAAAGTCGATCCAACTATGCTCTTAGCCTCTCAGACACGAGGACCGTCCCCCCCATAGCACCAAGGAGCCCAATGCTGAGCCCCAGGTGCCCAGAGAGCCGGCCCCCATGCTTCCAGCAGAGCTTGAATAGACGTACTCCCTTCAGACCAGTTCGGCCAGATGTCCTGTTGCTGTACGATACCACCCTTTTGGACAGAGAGATTTTAGGCCTAATCATCGGACCCGGGGGAAAAAAAAAAAAAAAAAAAAAAAAAAACCCCGGGTAGGCTAACTATCCCTCCTCCAATCGATCAAAAGGTGCCAAAATGTAAGAGATCGAGGGCTGCATGTTCTCATTAAGTCCATCTTTGAGGTTGCGTATAATGAAGACAGCCACTCTGCATGCGTTGGGGGATTTATGTTAATCCAGTTTTTACAGATCTCTCTTCTAGCCAGTAAGATGGCATAAAACAGAAAATCTCTCTCTGATCCCTTGATGTTATGATTTAATCCGAAGATGACCAAAGACCATGACCACGGGATAGTGACACTAAGAATAGATTCGAGTGTTGTTCTAACTTCATGCCAAAAGGTGGCAATACTCGGACAGTCACAGAACATATGCAGGTCTGACGCTGCCGGTAAGGAACATTTACTACAGCACTTCCCTGTTTGGAATTTCGACAACCGTTTAGGAGAGTAATATGCTCTATGAAGTGTGAAGAAATGATTGCGCCTCAGCCATGCTGGCTTGACGATTTTATAGAGGAGGATAAAAGATTCCTCCCAAATATCTCCCCTATCTGGTTCTCCCTCAGCACCCCAAAGTTTTTCCGGGAGGTTAAAGTCTCGCTCTCCATCCTCTATAATATGCCAATAGAAGAGCGCAACTTCTTTTTTCCCCGCCGGTCTATCCACTAGGATATTCTCGAGAGGGCTTTCCTGTCCCATCATTCCTTTCTTCTTAATTTGAGTTCGAATCCAACTTCCTATTTGTAGATATACTATCCAGGAGAGTGGTGATGTTACTTTAAGCTTGAAGATATCCCAGCCCAAGATTGTTCCTTCCATCAGCAGATCCCCCCACTTTGTGATCCCTGCGTCCAGCAGGATTCTTTTGACTGTGTTGGCTTCCTGTGGTGCTAGTCCAGGTAGGTCCCAAATTGGGGCGTGTTCGGATAAGTGTCCTATCCCGATCTTAGATTTTATTTGGAACCATTCTTTTAAGCTACTCAATAGTGTCTTTAGTCTAATTTTTTTAAAAAACTTCTGGTGGCCGAACTTGAAGAGAAAACCATTCACTGGAAGGTCCGAACCCAATAACATTGCCTTGTACATAAGCCCATTTGCATTTTCCCAGGGGAGCTTAAGTAACATCCTAGAGTGGGTCAGATGAAATGCCCAGGCATAATATTCTAGGTCTGGCAAAGCGAGCCCCCCTTTTTCTCTTCTCCTTCTCAGCTTTTTCCAAGCTAATCTGCTGGATTTATATCCCCAAATGAATGAGTTAATGTTTTGCTGGCATTTTGCAAGCTGCTTGGTGTCAAAAATTAATGGAATGGAATTAAAAATAAAAGTGAATTTCGGGAGAATACTCATTTTTATCAGGCTAGTTCTCCCATAAATGTTGAGCTGGAGAAAAGACCAGGCTTTCATAAGAATTTGGGATTCTCGGGAAATACGGGCTAAGTTGTTTTGAGCCAAGTGATCCAGATCTTTAGTTATTGTGATGCCAAGGTACCTCATTGAGGATTTTGTCGGAAGTTGAGAATTGTGAATGTTCCAGACCATAATTTCGGTTTTTCCTGCGTTGATTTCGTAACCAGAGAATTTCCCAAAATTTTCCGCTTTCTTTATAATGATGGGAAATGCCAATGTAGGATCAGTTGTGTATATGAGAATGTCATCGGCATAGAGGCCAATCTTCTTTTCCCAGCCCGAAAAATTAAAATGTGGGATGTTGGTATCCTCCCTAATGGATTGTGCAAACGGTTCTACATATAAATTAAAGAGAAGGGGGGACAGAGGGCAACCCTGTCTTGTTCCTCGGCTGATTTTAAAAGGAACTGTTCGTGTACCGTTTATTAGTAGAGATGCTCTGGGGTTGCTATATAGTAAGCCTATAGTCCTACAAAATTTGGGTCCCAAGTGAAATTTGGTCATTATTAAATTTAAGTATGCCCAATTTACCCTATCGAACGCTTTAGTGGCGTCGAGGGTCATGATAGCCAGGGGTAGGCCGAAGGTTGAGGCAATATCCGAGGCTCCCACCAAATCATAGGTTAAATCAGCCAATTGCCGACCTCTGATAAACCCCTTTTGATCAGGGTGGATGATCGAACCAATCTCGCTTCCCAATCTCGCAGCCAAAATTGAAGTAAAAATCTTGTAATCATTATTGAGAAGCGAGATTGGGCGATATGATCCACATTCGGCTGGGTCCTTGCCAGTTTTTAATATTAGAGCTATATTGGCTTCCCCCCAGGAGCTTGGTGGTGTCTGCCCTCTGATCATTATGTCATTAAAAAGATTTGTAAGGACAGGGGTAAGGGTGGAATTGAGTGTCCTATATAATTCCCCAGGGAGGCCATCTGGTCCCGCGGCTTTGCCCTGTGATAATTGCTTAATGGTGTTATAGACTTCTAATTCAGTGATCTCCTTATCTATATTCTCTGTTTGGGAACTTTCCAGTTCCGGGAGGATTATATTATTCAGCCATTCGTTCCTTTCATCATCATTGACATTCAAATCCTCTGTGTATATGTTCTGGAAGAACTCCCTAAAAGCTTCTCCTATGGCTGTGGTTGTTGACCTACTGTTAGCTTCCCCAGTGACCCTCACTTCTTTAATACAATTTCTTGATTGGTCCGCTTTAATTTTCCAGGCCAACAGTTTTCCTGCAGATTCCCCATATTCAAAGTGTGCAAGTTTACTTGCCTGCCATCTTTTATTAATTCTCTCCTGCAATAGTGTGTCTAGCTTGGCTTTTAATTCGACTTTCTCCTCTTGATTATCTGAGGGGAGCTGTTCTAGTGATTCTAAAAGAATTAATTCTTGCTCTATATTTCTTATTCCTTCTTCGTATTTCTTTCTCCTGTATGAGGCCCTCCCTGTAATGCACCCCCTGATGAAGGCCTTCCAAGCCTCCCATACTATAACCACGGAGGTAGAACCTAAGTTTTGGTCTAGGAAGGAAGCTGTTTCCTGCGTCAGATACTCTTTCTCCTCCTCCTCCAGTAGAATTGTACGGTCGAAAGACCAAGAATGGTGGGTAGGTTTCTGATCTAATTTTACAGAGAAAAAGATGGCAGAGTGGTCTGACAAGTGTAGAGGGAGGTATGTTATACTTTTAACCAGGTCTTTGATAGATCGACTAAATAGAGCATAATCAATTCGTGATTTATGTCTGTATTTATAGTTGTGGTAAGAGACTCCCAAAACCTTGCCGGACCTTTGTCTCCATAGATCTATTAGGCCAAGGTTCGACATACATCTGAGCAATGTATCCCTCATATTACTATGAACGACCGCTCTAGAAGTGGGAGATTTGTCTAGCTTTGGATCTAGGACAAGATTAAAGTCTCCCACCCATATTATGGGATCGGAACAAGTAATCAAGTGGTTCTGCAGGATGTTTAAGTAAGAAGGGTCGTCCTGGTTAGGTCCGTAATAGCTGACGATGGTAACATCCTTCGAATGTAATTGAGCTTTAACTATCAGCCACCTACTGCTTAAATCTGTTTCCCAGCTCGTGATCTGGGCCCTTGCCGCTTTTTTGAAAATTATGGCTATACCACGAATGCTAGTGTTGTGATCTGTAGTTATAAATATGTCAACCCATTTGAGCTTCTTAAGTATGTCTGTAATCTCTTGTTTGTTCAAGTGCGTTTCCTGGATCGCAATGATCTGCGCGGGTGAGTCCCGTAGGTACTGTAAAATTCTATTTCTTCTAGCCCTGACACGCAGACCATTTACGTTCCAGGATAAAAATTTGATGTCCGACATTAATATATAGGGGAGTTGCCCTCCCCTCTCCTCTGATACTTTTTTTTGCAAAAATGCCTGATGTTAATTGTAACTCTTACTATTTTGACCAAGCAGCCGCTTTGAAATACTGATGGATCTATATCCTTTATGATTTTAAAATTCGGTTTATGAGGACTTTTATATTTTGCCTTCCCACCCCCCCCTCCCCTGGAAAACCCCCCCCAACTTACTCTGGCTTGATGTGTTGCCAGCTTGTCGTCTCTGGCGTTTTCCTGCTCCATGCCCTATTATCTATATTATTGGTCACTATGTTTAAGATGAAGGCAGTAATGACTCATAAAGCCCTATTTTAGATCTTTTGTAAGGTGATTATACTATTGAAGATGCTTAGGTGGCCAAGGGTAATTTAGAGCTGTAGTGTGGGAGCTAGAAGTAAGACCCAGTACGCTTTTACCCCCAGACTATTGAGGATAAGTATGCACTTCATTCTTAAATCCAGAAATGCGGAGCCAGGCATGCCAGCGTAGTAACACGCTAGGGTTGACAGATCTAGCGGATGTATCCGCTACATCAAGGGCGCATTTAATGGATGCATTTGTGATGAACTTCCCTTTCTGTATTAATGCATTTGCTTTTGCTTTATAGGATTCTGGTAGGTGTTGTAATAACCCTTCCAGTTCATCATAGTGTGCTCTGTCATAGCGTGCTAGGAGAGCTTGTGTATTGGCAAATCTCCATGTATTAGCTGCTTGAGAAGCTACTCTTTTGCCTGAGGCTTCTAAAATCTTTGACTCCTTGTCTGGAGGAGGGGCATCACCTGTTTGCGAATTCGCTCTTTTCCTAGCGTTAGAAACAACTAAAGAGTCAAGTGGTAGCTGAGCCCTGATATAGGAGGGGTCTGTAGGGGCTGGTTTATATTTCTTCTCAATCCTAGGATTGAGTATGCACGCTCTAGCTGGGTCTTTAAAGAGGTCTGATGCATGCTTTAGTACTCCCTTAAACAGTGTACGTACAGTCTTCTCTGATGTTGGGAAGGTGTTAAATAGGAAATCCTCCTCTATAGGGTCAGTGTGCACGTCTACGCCATGATACTGAGCTGCCCTGTCTACTAGCTGGTTAAAAGCGACCGTGTCGTCAGTAGGAGATGGCTTTGTGGCGTATGTGGAGGGATCGGGAATGGGTTGTGTATCATATGGGTCATCAGGGTAGTTTTGATCGTCCCATGTGGTATCTTGGTTTCCCTGATCGTCTGGGTCCATAAAATCCTGTTGAGGATCTTCACCCATGTCTTCTCCCTCATCATAATGTGGAGGTGTAGGAGAATATGGAACATAAGGCATTTTAGGAGTAAAAGGAGGAGGTGTAAAAGGTCTTGAAGGGGATGTCCCAAAGTTTTTTTTCTTAGGAAGAACAGGAGAAGGAGCTTCAGTGTCCAGTCTTCTCTTGTTTTTACTGTAAACTGCTATACGTCCTGTTTCAGGTTCTATATACAGTCTATTTTGGCCTGGGCTCACTGGATCAGGATGAAAAAGTTCTTCTACTGCCCGTGGCTTTGGGCGCCGATATTTTTGGATCGCTCGCTTTGTCCTTCTGTTTCGGTGGAGCTGTAACCGGCTCGACGTCTTTTGTCGGCTCGACAGTTGTTTTTGGGTCGACGTTCTTGTTCGACTCGGTCTTTTTCGGCTCTACTATCTTTTTAGGGTCGATGGCCTTTTTCGGCTCCACGGCATTTTTCAGCTCCACGGCATTCTTCGGGTCGATCTCTTTTCGGGTCGATGACCTTTTTCGGGTTGACGCTCTTTTTTGGATAGACTACCTTTTTCGGGTCCACAGTCTTCTTAGGATCGGCAACTGTCTTCGGGTCGACGCTCTTTTTCGGCTCGACGATTTTTTGGGTGTCGGTGCGCGTTCTCGGCTCTGTGGCCTTTTTTGAGTCTACAGTCTTTTTGGGAAGTGTTTTACTCGGTACCGTTGTACGAGAAGGCTTAGGTGTAATCTTCGTAGCCGAGCCGGAAAGCGGGGCTTCTGAAGCTATGTTTCGGTCTCGGCTAAGGCTTTTGGGCGATGCTTTGACCGGAGCCTTGGATGGAGGTGGAGGCAGGGTAGGGGCTTTGGTACTCACGGTTTGCCCCGGTGTGATCTCGTCATCTGAGTCAGACTGGTCTTCTACGGTGACTAGCTCTAAGTCGGAGTCCGCTGCCTCTGGAAGTTCATGTTCGTCCTCGAAAATGTTTTCTGGTTCTGGTGCCTGCCGCGGCATCTCTAGTCGGGCAGCTCTTCGGTTCCAGATAGTCTTCTTCGACCGGAACTGAGCACAAGCTGGGCAGTTTTCTTCGTTGTGCTCCGGAGATAGGCACCTGTTGCATACTGTATGCTTGTCGCTATGTGGAAACTTGGATCGACATTGTGGGCATCTTTTGAACGGGGTCCTTTCCATCTGCAGGAGGCCCACGTGGTGTCGAAAAGGCCCAACGGCCCGCGTCGACAACCAGATATAGATGGAAAGAGTTGTTGAGTCGAGGGATACCGAGCGTAAAAAATACCGTCGAAAGTTGAAGGTTTTTCGGTCTTTGAATCTTGGAAAACTTCGATCCCGAAGTTGGAGTTGTCGAAGTGCATCCGAACCAAATGGCGGAGAAAAATAATCTGAAGATGGAGAAGATGCCCATGCGCACTGTAGTCCAGGGGAGGCGTCACCTATCTCGTGATACTTCGAAGACTCTTCCAAGATAACAAGGTGCAAACATCCGGACCCAACACTAGGCGGCGATCTATGCTAAGATATGAATTCAGCAGCCCACATGCCTCGAACGTACAGTTTTTCATAAAATGAAGAGAGTAGTCTCATAAGGTGCCAAGACAGAACAATTGTATATAAGACACTCCATAATATCCTGACTATCTTAGTGTGTGCTCGTTGTATAGAGGTCTGGGTAATGGACCCCATACGGTTAGTCAAAATAACTCCGGGAAGTGTGTTGGTGATATTGGCCTAATGGGTGAATACTGCTCCATAGGTAATATATGGGAGGAGACAGCAAGGTTAATGTATCCGCTTACAAAGATTAATAACATACTTTGAAATAAAAAATAAAATATAAATATTACCACCCATGGGATGTCGTCATTGAAGCCCCTTGTATTACTTGAAATTTTGAAAATCCATTTTTGATCTTTTCTAAAGAGCGCTTCCTTACTGATCAAAGGATGTGATTCCAAAATGGTCCAACACATGTCGTTGGCAGTGTGGTTGGCCTTCGTTAAATGGGTACACATCTTAGTATTGTTTCTCTTACACCTGATGTTACTACAGTGTTCTGAGATTCAGATTTTTACGGGGTGAATTGTCATGCCCATGTACTTGAGATTGCAGGAACATGTGATTAAATACACAATTGCGGGTGTTGCAAATCGTTCGTGCCCTTTGGTACCAGGTGAAGGTGTCTGTAACGGTAACCATTTTACTTGTTTTGGTTAATGGGTAGGCTATGCACTGACCACATGGATAGTGGTCAGTGACCGGTGCAGGGATGGGGAATTCCTATCTCCCGACACCCGAGATATCTAGATGTCTTACAAGGGCAAGAGGTTTTAATTTCTATTTTGTCCAAAGGACAAGTAGACAGTCTTACAGTAATCTGATACACAGCTGTTCAACCCAGTTGGTCACACCCAGTTAATAAGTAGCTCTGCAAAGTTTATTGGCAGTGAAAGGGTCAATGCAAAAGATGGGGCCTGCACTTTAATTTCCCATGGGCATAGGAACAACATGATGGAGCTGAGCTCAAAGTTGCAGCATCCACAGCACTGGAGTCTTTTTGCTTTCTCCCCGAGGCTCATGTGTGGCTTCCAGGCCCTCCCCTGGTCCTTTCATTGAGCACAAAACAAACATGGAGCTTCTGCAGCTCCAGAACACTCCTGCTCTGACTTGAACCATGTGACCTCCTGCTTTTTATTCTGTGCTTCACCCTTGGGCCTCAATCGGCCCCAACTCCTCACCCTCGACGCCGGGGGGCCTACAGTAAAGCCCATGCTTTCCTTTCTCATGAAGCTTTTGCACAACCCTCCTTTGCACTTTGCCTTTACCGTGCACCTTTTATTTCACCCGGTGCTAGAATTTGCTAATCCCACCCAATACCCCTCTGCTGCCCCCTCTGACCCGCCCCCCTTGGCCTCGCATATCCTACATCATCCAGGGCTTACAATAATACTCAATATTTTTCCCATGGGGAATTCATGCAGTCCTCGGGCACACCCTCATGTCTGTCCTTGCACTGGGCCTCTCGTCTCACTTCATGTGTGCACCAGGGGCATCCGAACATGCTACTGTAGCAGCTACAGCAGTTGTAGAGTTCTTGATGGGCACCTTTCTACAGGTCCAGACAAAGGTTCATAATTGACGTGAAAGGATATATACATGGATGAATGAGTGAAAGGATGGATGTAAGGATGAATGAGTGAAAGGATGGATGAGTGCAAGGGTGAATTAATAGATGGGGTGAAAGTGGAAGGATGAGTGAATGGATGAATGGTTGAATGAAAGGGTGGATTGATGGATGAGAGAGTGGATGAATGGATGGTGGAGTGGGTGGATGAATGGATGGTGGAGTGGGTGGCTGGGTGGCATGATGGATAGATTGATGGGTAGAAGGGTGGATTGTTGAGTGAAACGGTGAATAGAGGTATGAATGAAAGGGTGGATGGATATTATAAATGTTATTATAAATTTTATAAAGCGCTTGGTTACACCGGCAGGTGTATCCCCGCGCTAGTAGCTGCTGTTGTTTCCCATTACGCGTTTGATGCTGGTTGTAGAGAGAGGACATATTTGGCGCACTAAAGTTTGGGGAACAGGATTGTTTTTAGTTCTTTGCGGAATATGAGCTCAGAGTTTTTCAAGCGCAGCTTTTCTGGCAGCTTGTTCCATAGCCTAGCAGTCGAGGCTCTGAAGGATTTTCCCCCCATTCTTGCTCTTTTTACCTTCGGGACCTGTACCAGCCCCACGCCACAGGATCTTAGTTGGCGTGTTGGCTCATACCGCTTGAGATAGTTATGCAGGTACCTAGGACCTCTCGTATTCAACAAGGAGCTTAGAGGGAAAGGCTGGAACCCAGGTCGCCCTCCACTCATAACTACATATACAACAATGACCGGGTACTCACAGGCAATTATACATTGAATACGACGAATCACTCTTATTGCAATTTTGCAAACAATTATTCTCCCCTTCTTTAAATCACCATAGGGGTAGAGAGTACATCGTGTATTGCCTCTTAAAATAGTGCACAAGACCCAGTTAAGACAGTCTCACAAAAGACCCCACAGTAGTGAATCTGCTGCAAAGAAAAATGTGCAGAGGCTAGATGACCCCTCACGGGCGAACCACCAACGGGATACCTGATAGGTACTCACCAGGTATGCCCTGATCTCATCATCGGCGGTCATCAAGCCAGAAAGTGAGTGTGTTCAAAGAATAATAAAGTGCAGTGAAACCAAAAACAATCAAAAAAGTGAAAGTAAAGGTAAAAATGTGAAGGCGAGCACGATGACTACTACTTTTATTCTTCATTTTCGTGCCACCTCCCCAGTTAAAAAGCAGGGTTGGCTGCTAAACATGCATACCACTTAAACCAAGCCGACATGTTTCATTGCCTTTCACGACTTTATAGGCAATTTCTTCAGGGCTGTAAAGTTTTACCACTGCAAAGATTTGTTGAACACACCAACGCTGAGACCATGCAGAGCCCAGGTTTCTCATACCGGCCAGCAGGTCATATTGTTAATAAAAATACGAGGAAACAGTCTCTCGTTTTGCGCTGCACTTCTCGTTATGAGTCGCCCTTTGGTATCGGATATTTTCTCGATACTCCGCGAGACGTCAGCGTTATCTCTTTCAAGATTGAAAGAGGGGTCATCTAGCCTCAGCACATTTTTCTTTGCAGCAGATTCACTACTGTGGGGTCTTTTGTGAGACTGTCTTAACTGGGTCTTGTGCGCTATTTTAAGAGGCAATACACGATGTACTCTCTACCCCTATGGTGATTTAAAGAAGGGGAGAATAGTTGTTTGCAAAATTGCAATAAGAGTGATTCGTCGTATTCAATGTATAATTGCCTGTGAGTACCCGGTCATTGTTGTATATGTACCTAGGACCTCTCCCCTGAAGGATCCTATGTCCTATACAGAGGGCTTTAAACTTCACCCGTTCCCTAATAGGGAGCCAGTGGAGTGTTCTCAGGGCTTTTTGTGATGATGCCATTCTGGGTAGTTGAAGGATCAAACGGGCCGCCGCGTTTTGTATGCGTTGCAGTCTAGAGACGTATTTTTCGCTGGCTCCTAGGTATAGTACGTTTCCATAGTCCAGCCTGGATGTTATCAATGCATGGACTAGGGTCTGGCGCACCGGCGTGGGCATAAGGTCCAGTGTTTTCCTAAAGACCCGTAGTGTGCCAAAACAAGTGCCTGCCACTTGTTTGGTCTGGTGGTCGAAGGATACATTTTTATCCAGCCAAACTCCTAGATTTTTCACTAGATTGCTGGGGGTGGGCAGTTCACCCAGCTCATCCGGCCACCACGCTGAGGTCCACACAGAAGGAGATTTGCCTATGATCAGTACCTCCGTCTTGTTTCCATTAAGACGGAGGCAGTTTTCCGCCATCCACTTGGCCAGTTCCTGCATGCAGCTCTTGAAATTAGCCGCACATTGCTCTTCTGGTTGCGTCAGCGACACAATCAATTGTGTTTCGTCGGCGTACACTACTGTCTCAACCCTAAATTTGTCTGTGATCGCTCCAACAGGAGCCACATACAGATTAAATAAAGTGGGGCTGAGACTGGAGCCTTGTGGGACTCCCTGCTCGAGTTTTATTTCATTGGACCTGAACTGTCCTTGTGCAGCCTGGAAACTGCGGCCAGTAACGAATAGTTTTCTTACCTGTCGGTGTAGTTTTGCAGCTTGAAGATCTTTCTGGATTCACTATGCTGTGCATTATTCCGCGGTCTTGTGGTTGGGTCCGGATTCGTAGTCTTTTCTTTGTTTTTTTTTTTTTTTTTTTTTTTTTCTTTTTGCCCAGGTGGGCGTCGGCGTCACACCCCCTTTGGGTGTATTTCCGGTGACGTCGGCATGCTTCCTGCGGAAGCTCCCACTCTTGGGCGCCATCTTCGGGTTCTTTTTTTCCGTGTTTCTTTCGTTTCCGAAGTAATGGCAATGTTCATCTTAGTTTGTATTTACCGCTTTGTACTTTCAAAGTCTATTCTTTAGTTAACCACCTCTTCTCTCTCCAGCCTCATCTTTCTGGCGGAGGTGGGTGGGTTCGCTAGTGAATCCAGAAAGATCTTCAAGCTGCAAAACTACACCGACAGGTAAGAAAACTATTCGTTTTGCAGCGTGAATCTTTCTGGATTCACTATGCTGTGCATAGATTTTGTAGCGGTTTCTCATCTCTGTGGCGGCTGGGTGGAAGATGAGCGTTGGGTGTTGAATATGTGTCGTAGCACCTTCTGTCCCACTTGAGCTTCCTTGTTCATTTGTATGTCCACACAGTAGTGCTTCGTGAACGTGTGCACCGAAGCCCATGTTGCCGCCAGGCATATGTCCTCTATGGGTGTGTTAGCCAGGAAGGCTATTGTAGCGCCCTTCTTCCTGGTGGAGTGGGCACGCGTCCCCTCAGCCAGTTCCTGTCCTGCCCGTTTGTGGCAGAGTTGGATTGTTTGTGCGATCCATCGTGCAATGGTCCTTTTGGTTACTGCTTTGCCCATGAAGCTGTTTGCGAAGGACACAAAAAACTGTTTCGTTTTCCTGTGCCCCTTTGTCCTTTCAATGTAGTGCATGACTGCCCTTCTGGCGTCCAGGGTGTGCAGAGCTCTCTCTGCGCTGGTTGTGGGTTTTTGGAAAAAACTCGGTATCTGTATCGACTGGTTCATGTGAAAATTGGATACCACCTTCGGCATGAAGTGTGGGTCAGTCCTCATCACAACTCTATCGTTGTGTATTTGTATGTATGGTTCTTGTAGCGTCAGCGCTTGAAGCTCGCTTACTCTGCGTAAGGACGTTATCGCAACCAGGAAGGCTGTTTTCATAGTTAGCATCTTTAGGGAGGCCTTGTGAAGTGGTTCAAAGGGCTCTTTCATGAGTTCCGTTAGGACTGTGTTCAAGTTCCATGCAGGTGGCGGCACCCGCTTGGGTGGTGCGATCCTTTTCGCTCCTTCTAGGAATCTCTTCACCACCTGTGATGTGAAGAAGCTCCTGCACGTTTCTCCCCTTGTGTAGGCTACTATCGCTGCCAGGTGAACTCTTAACGAGGATGAGCTAAGGTTCTTCTCCAGTAAGTGCGTCAGGTACCTTAGCACTGTGGAGTCCCTCTTCATCTTATTGTGGAGTCTTTCCTGTCTGCACCATATTGTGAATCTTTTCCATTTCGCAACGTAGCACTTTCGAGTGCTGGGCCTTCGTGCCTCCCGAAGTACCCTCAGGGTGCTTTCTGGTAGTCTCAAATGTGCGAACTCTATGTCCTCAGGAGCCACGCTACTAGGCTCATGCTCTCTGGCTCTGGATGCAGTACCTCTCCGTTCTGCATGGACAGTAGATCTTTCCTCCTGCTGAATCTGTGGGGTGCACACTGTGTCATCTCCATGATCTGCGAGTACCAGGTCTGCCTCGCCCACTGCGGTGCGACCAGTATCAGTGTCATGTTGCTCGCTCTGCATTTGCTCAGTACTCTGTGCATCAGTGGTATCGGGGGAAAGGCGTAGGCAAATGTCCTTGACCAATCTATCCATAGGGCATTCCCCAGTGTCCCCTCCTCGGGCTGCCTGGATGCGAAGTTTTGGCATTTTGCATTCTGGCGTGTGGCAAACAGGTCCACCGATGGTGTCCCCCACCTGTCGAACAGGTATCTTGTCTCCTGAGCATTGAGCTCCCACTCGTGGGATGCCGATGTCTGCCTGCTGAGCCAGTCGGCTTGTATGTTGTCCTTCCCTGGTAGGTGTATGGCTAGCAGGTCTATCTTGAGAGGGATGGCCCATCTCCATATCTCCTGCGCCAGCGTTGAAAGCGGTGCGGACTGTGTGCCCCCCTGCTTGTTGATGTAGAACATCGCAGTGGTGTTGTCTGTTTGTATCAATACCTTGTGCTTGTACAGTCTTGTTTGAAAGGCCTTCAGTGCAAGGAAGATTGTCTTCAATTCTAAGTAATTGATGTGCTTTGTGGCATCCGTCGGTGTCCACAGTCCCCTCACCTTGAGCTCCTCCATGTGAGCGCCCCATCCCTTCAGGGATGCGTCTGTGGTGATGGTCACTGTTGGCGTTGGGGGCGTTAGAGGCTTTCCCCTTGCTATGTTCTCCATGGTCCACCATGTCCTCTCCTTCTGCACTGCGTGCGTTACAACCACTAGATCCTCCCAACTGCCTGTAGCTTGTGACCATTGCTCCTGTAGCCATTCTTGAATGGGTGTCATGTGGAGTCGTACATTCGGTACCAGGTGGATGCATGATGCCATCATCCCCATGATCTTGCTCGCCGTCCTCACTGTCCGAGCTTGTCCCTTCCGGTAGAGGCGAGTTTCCTTCACCAGCGCCCTCGCCCTCTTCTCGCTGGGGAACACCTTGCCCTGTAAGGTGTTGATCTGTGCTCCCAGGAAGATCTTCACTTGTTCCGGCTCCATTGACGATTTCTTCCAATGGATGGAGAACCCCATGTTTATGAGCGTGCTGGTCACTGTATGTGCGTGCAGCTTGCATTTCTGGTATGAGTTTGCTTTCACCAGCCAGTCGTCCAGGTAAGGGTATACATGTATCCCCTGCCTTCTTAGGTGCGCCGCGACTGCTGCGAGGCACTTTGTGAAAACTCTTGGTGCCGATTTTAGACCGAAGGCCAGTGTCGTGAACTGGTAGTGGCTTTCTCCGACGGTGAACCTGAGCATGTGCTTGTGCTTCCTGTTCATTGGGATGTGCAGGTATGCGTCTTTGAGGTCTATAGTGACCATGAAGTCCCCGGTCTGCAACTGTGGGAGCACCTCTTGCAGGGAGGTCATTTTGAATTTTTGCGTTCTTATGAATCGGTTCACGAACCGTAAATCGAGAATGGGCCTCATTGTCTCGTCTACTTTTGGTACCAGGAAGTATGTTGAGTATACTCCTGTGTTTCTTTCTTTGAAGGGTACCCTTTCTATGGCCTGCTTCCGCAGGAGTTCTTTTGCTTCTTCCTGAAGGCACTGCAGCTGCTTGCTTGCTAGCGGCTTTCTTCTTGGTTTTCTGCTTGTTGGCCTCGCCTCCAACTCTATGCAGTATCCGAATTGGATAATGTTGAGGATCCATTTGTCTGATGTGATTCCTCTCCACTCCTGGAGGTGGAATCTTAATCTCCCTCCCACTGGTGTCCTGTGGTCGTGGGTGTCTAGTTTGTCTTGACCCATCTGTACGTGCTGCCCCCTGGGATCTTTTTTGTGGGTGGGCACACGGGTTTTTTCGAAGTCACTTGGAGGTGGGCTGCTGGCCCCCTCTTCTATTTTGTCCTCGTCCATTTCTCCCTCGAAAGGACTGGCCTCTTTGTTGGTACTGCCAGGGCTGTTTCTGATGGCCCTGCTGACCCTGCGAGTCTGCCTGGTGCGTTTGCTGGAAAGCCTGGTGTGAAGTACCTGGCTGGTTTCCGCCTCTTCCGCCGGGCCTCCGTGACGGGGTGCCCCTCTTGTTCCCTCTGAACTGCAATGCTCCCATGGATCTTGCTGTTTCGTTATCCTTCTTAAGTTGGCTGAGTTGCTCATCAACTGTTTGTCCGAAAAGCGTACTGCCGTTGAACGGGGTGTTCAGGATGCTGTGTTGCACCTCCGGTTTGAAACCGGATATCCTGAGCCAGGCGTGTCTCCTTTCCGTGACGCCCATCATCATGAGCCTGCTGGCCGTGTCTGCCCCATCCAGAGCCGTCTTAAGGCAAGAATTTGCAGCATTCTTCCCCTCTTCAATTAGCTTTTCGGCTTTCTGCTTGGCATCCTGGGGCAAGTCCTTCACCAACTGTCCCAGTCCCTCCATGATTTGGTACATGTGTCTGTTCACCAGGGCGTTGGAATTAGCCATGCGCCAGTGGGTCGCGGCATTCCGTTCGATCCTTCTGCCCACCAGATCCATCCTTTTGCTCTCTTTATCCGGTGGCGGGCCCGAGGTAGTGGGTACGTTAGCCCTCCTCCTTGCTGTGGCCGTGATAATGGAGTCTGCGGAGACCGTGCCCTGAATGTAGGCCGGGTCCTTTGCGGCATGCTTGTACTTCTTCTCAGTTCTGGGAGTCACTGCCTTGCATGTTGCGGGCTCCCTGAAAGCTTCCTTCCCCTGAGCCAAGACGCTCTCGAGCATCGGGAGGAACTGGCTCCTCATTTGTGTTGGGAGCAATGTTTCCAGAAGAAAGTCTGCTTTCTGCTTCTCTTCGTCGAGCTTGAGCTTGAAAGCTGCTGCGGCAGATTGTATCACCGCGTTGTAGGCCCCGATGTCGTCCGGCGGCGAGGGCCTCGAGGGGTAGGTGTCGACCACCTCCTCCGGGCTGTCGGTCTCGACATCGATGTAATCCACATCCTGAAGGTCATAGGGCGCCGACTCTGTGTCTGTCCTGCCCTCATCTTCCTCCCCATAGCTGTAGCTCTCGTGGGGATTCTCGTACTCCTCCTGGTCGTCGAACACCTCGACGTCCCGGTCTTGCTCGGTGACTTCGGCGACCTCCTCTTCTTCCTCCTCGACCGCCTCCAGCACTGGTGGCTTGGTCTTCTGAGGGATCGTGAAGGCCTTCATCCTTGCGTCGAAATCTTTTTTCCGCTGCATGAAGTTCTCCATTTCTGCCTCGAGGCGCCTTCTTTTCTTTTCCATCTCGGCCGCGTGTTCCGCGTCGGATGGTTCCGCCGGTCTCTTCGACGGATGGCTCGTCGCCGTGCCTCTCGGAGTCGAAGTTTTCGACGTCGAACCGGATATCGGGTCTCTGGTCGTCGTCGACAGTTTCGGGTCTTTCTCCCTCGTCGATCGATCCTTTTCGGGGACGATTTTCGACGTCTTCTGCTGATCAGCAGCTCTCGGCGCCGGGGACTCCTTCTCTGAGGATCCGCTGGGCCTGGGAGTAGTCGCGGACGCCGCCTTTTTTGGCGTCGGCGCTTTCGGGGTCTTGCCCTCGATTTTTCGAGACTCAGAGTCTCTCGGGTTCTTGGGGGCCGAAGAGTCTCCTACCTTGTCAGAAGTCTTCGTGTAATCGGTCTCTACGACCGTGTAGCAGTCGTCTTCGGCGGCAGCGTTGTCTTCTTCCTCGGAGGACATCCCCAGCTCGTAGAGCGACGGGGTCGGGGCCTTCCCCTGCAGGGTGGCGTGTGCTACCCTCTGCCTCTCTCTCACACGAAGGGTCTTCGGGGTGAAGGCGGAACAGGCGTTGCAGTCTCCGCTTTCGTGGTCCACCGGTAGGCAAAGGTTGCATACCGGGTGCTGGTCTTTCTGCGCGTACTTGTGGTGGCAGTTCCGGCAGAACTTGAACGGCGTGTTGTCCATCCTCGAGCGTCCAGGGCCTCTCTGGTCGCGTGTTCGTCGACGTTCGAAGATCTGGATGGAAAACGCCTTATCTTTGCTTGTCTTTCGTCGGTGAAGTCCCCTGGAGTCTTCAGATGACTTCTCCTCGTCTTTTCTGTATTTTCTTTCTTCTTTCTCCAAAAATGTCTGGAGCCCAAACGGGAACGATCCAGACCCGACCGCGGAAAAAAAGAATCTGAAGATGGCGCCCAAGAGTGGGAGCTTCCGCAGGAAGCATGCCGACGTCACCGGAAATACACCCAAAGGGGGTGTGACGCCGACGCCCACCTGGGCAAAAAGAAAAAAAAAAAAAAAAAAAAAAAAAAAAAAAACAAAGAAAAGACTACGAATCCGGACCCAACCACAAGACCGCGGAATAATGCACAGCATAGTGAATCCAGAAAGATTCACGCCGCAAAAGGAATGATTCCAACCACTCCCATGCTTTGCCTCTCACTCCTCCCTTTTTAAGACATTGTAGCATTGCGTGATGTGCTACAGTGTCGAAAGCGGCACTGAGATCTAATAGGATCAGTGCCGCTGTCTGGCCTTCATCCGCATATCTCCGTAGGGTTTCAGTTGAGGCCAGGAGGGCCGACTCCGTAGAGTGTAGAGCCCGGAATCCCGACAGAGGGGTGGAGCGGTCCGTTGGTCTCAGCGAAAGCTGTTTATTAACTGCTTTCTCCGCGATTTTGGCAAAAGAGGGGAGAAGGGAGATAGGTCGCAAGTTTTCCAGGTTAGCAAGGCTAGCAAGGATATGAGTAAAAAGCAGGATGGTGGGGTGAAATATGGACGAGCAAAAGGATGGATGGAGGGAAGAGTGAAAAGGTGAATGAATATGAGGGAAAAAAGGATGGAGGGGTAAAAGATGGAAGAGCAAAAGGATGGATGGAGGAATGAGTGAAAGGATGGGTATGAGTGAAAGGGTGGATGGAGGGGTTGAAAGTGGATGGATGGACGAGCGAAAGGATGGACGAGTGGAAGGAAGGAGGGATGAGTTTGAATTATAGTTTTAGAGCTGGAAGGATAGTTTTGGCCAGGGGCAGCTACAGTGGGGGTGGAGCTCATGATGGGCATCATCTGTCTGCAGCTCAGCAATCAAAGGCCCATAATAGACATGTAACGGTGAGTGAGTGAAAGGATGGATGGCTGTGTGGGTGAAAGGGTGGATAGATGTGAGTGTAAGCATGGCTTGCTAGATGGATGAATGAGTGACAGGGATGTTGGATGAGTGACAGGGATGGTGGATGGATGATTGATGTCTTGATGAAGGGAAGGGTGAAAAGATAGATGGGTTTCAGGGTGGATTAATTAGTAAGCTAAAGGATGGATGAGTGAAAGGGTAAAATGATGGATGAGTGAAAGGGTAGGTGAGCGAAAGGATAGACCAATGGCTGAGATGGATGGATATGGCTGGGGACGGATGGGTAGGTTTGAATATGGATGGGCGGATGGATGGACAAACAGAATGGGGAAAGTCTGATGAAAGAATGAATGGATGCCAATATGAAGGTGAAATGCTAGATATCAGTGGGCGAATGAAAGGATTAATGGGTAGATCTGCAAAAAAGAGGCAAAATAAAGAAATCACAAGTATTCGTAACCTTCTATATTATGAGCCTGACATAACCAGAGAGGCTATTATTCGAGCTCTTTTATGATGAGTGCTGCCATTATTTGACGGTGCACTACATGGCACCAAAGGGACAAGTGGATTTAGTTACTGGACAAGTAGATTTATGAAGCTACCTGTCCCATGGACAAGTAAATATTTTATTAAATTCCACACCCCTGCCGGTGGTAAGTCCCAAAGCTGGTTTCTCATAGGTGGCTCCTTTTTAGGTCTTGTTCTAATGAGGTTTTTTAGATTGTTGCCTCTCTTAAAGGCGAATCTAGGGGATCAACTGTTGAGTCGCCTATATTCAGGATCCTCCAATGTTTATTTATGATCTTTTCGATCATATTGGATTCAGGGGTATATGTAGTGACATGTAATCAGTTTTGTGTCAGTTTTCTCTTTTGTCTCTAAAAGTGTCTCCCTGTTTGTGTTGCGTGCCCTTTTACATGCAGTCTGGATGGTATTTCTTGGATATTCCAGTCTAGCTAGATGGGACATCAGTTCAGAAGCCTGTATTTTAAAATCTTCCAGTTTGCTGCAATTGAGTCTTAAATATTGCCCATAGGGCAAGTTTTCACGTAGTGCCTTAGGATGGAAGATACTGAAAAGTAGCAGGCTATGAATATCTGTTTTTTTTTTTTTTTTTTTATAAGTCCTTGTTTCCAATCCTGTGGCAGTGTGACTTATTAGGAGATCAAGGAATGGTATTTCTTGTTTGGAGGTGTTAGCAGTAAAGCGGAGGAAAGGGTTCAAACTGTTGACCCAGGCGACAAACAGCGGTATTATTTCCAGGTCTCCTTTCCAGAAGACCGGGACGTTATGGATGTAGCGTCGCCAAAGGACGACATTGTCCTTGTACATATTGGTGGCAGGTAAGATGTGTTTTGCCTCAAAGTCAGACATGTAGAGACATGCCAGACTAGAAGCGAACGTGCTTCCCATGGAAGACCCTTGGGTGTGATAGTACATAGGTTCCGCAAATTGAAAATAGTTCAGTCACTGCAACATGTGCACCTTCCATAATGAATGAGATTGGTGTAGGGGCAAAGCATTCGGTAGAGCGTAATTTTCCTTTACTACCCATAATGTAGCCAATTCTGGGATATTGGTGTAGAGGACCTACACATCCAGGGTTATTATAGTATCCAGATGGGGCCCTCTTTGTTCTGCAGTTCTATGATGTTGAGGACATCTCTGGTGTCTTGTAGAAATGTTGGGGTATTTTTTACTAGAGGCCTGAGGAAATGGTCGCAGAACCTGGACAGGAGTTCCAACACTGACCCATTCCCTGACACAATGGGCCTCCCTGGTGGTGGTTGGGTACCTTTGTGAATTTTTGGCAAGGTGTAGAAGTAAGGGATTAGGGGGTTGTCGTTCATGAGGTATTCAGATTCCTTTTTGGTAATCCATCCTTGTGTAAAGGCTTCCATAGCTAAGGACCTGACTTTGATTGTAAGTCGAGTGCTCGGATCTTGTCTGCCTCCTTTATAGAGATAGATTTGGGATTGGCCAGATTTTTAATGGCCTCATTTTCCAGTTGTGAGGTATTGTGGAAAGTTATGTGTCTCTTCAGCATCTTAATGTCCTTCAGGACTGCCTTCTCAAAGGATAGAACCTCGGGTGGCATCGCAGCAGAAGGCGTGAAGGTTGAGGGTTTTCTTCGTCCCGCATCCCCAGGTAAGGAGTTGACTTGGTCTTTGAAGAAACTCCTCAGACAGACCTTTCTGAAAAGGTCATGTATCTCAGTTGGTTCGGAAATGGTCTATGGCTGGTGTGGGTACAAACCAGAGTCCCTTGTGTCGGACCTTTTCTTCCGTCGTTTTTAGTATCCAGTCAGAAGGATTCACAACTAGTTTTTCTTGCCTGTTTGGCACCGGAGTTCCATCAGCAGCTGGTGTGGGTGGTCCTGCCATTGCACCTGCTTGCATTGGTTGTTGCCTCCTCTCCTCTAAACTCAACCACCAAAATAGCCGCTTACCGCTACGGTCTAGTTTTTTTGACGAATTGCATGATGACAACATACACGTAAACCTCAGCGCTGAAGGACAGAGCTACGGGAGTCAGAGCAGGGGTAGGATCATCGCTAGTTAAGCGCCACCCAAATATGAGTATCGGTCAGTGGCTACACACCTAATCGAGTGTCTGAACCGAGAGGCCAGTAGGACTTAAACCTATGCTTACACATTGCTGCCTGCAGCTACCTGCCAGTCTTTTGTCATTTATCTTGCAGAGTTGAGCAACGAGGTGCTCTTTCAGCTATCCGGTCTGGTTATGACCCGACTACCAGGGGTAAGTTGTAGTGTTTAAATAAACGTACCAATAGCATGTTATTTAGACCACGATTCAGCTAGCACTCCTTTGGTATAAGCTGATAAAGCCAAATTATACAAGGGGTGAACAACGAGCCACGCGCTAAAATCCTATTGCATGCTTGAAGCTAGCACTACATCATGAGCGCTTTGATTTTTGCTAATGTTCACACCATTTTTTTTAAATCAAGTCCTTTTTAAAATAAAGTCCTTTGATAGATTTATTACATCTAGAATGTCATCACCACGTGATTCCACTCATCCTGATCTATAACATGATGAACACAGTCACAATTGTTTTTACCTTCACCTACCCATAGTGTATCTACCAATATCACCCTTGGGGCAACTACACGCCTCTGCATGTAAATTACTGGCACGACTGATCGATACTATTGTTTTCTAGAATTAGTTCTGAAATGTATTAGTTTGCATCTCTTCTCAGGTCTCACCCATCCAATGTCACCAATCCTGGAACATCGCAGGCAACGCTGGGGACAATTACGGTACTCAACACCGACCTTGCGGTAGTGTTAGATTTCACGAGTACTCTACTCCCTTAGTTTCAGGTCCTGAAGAATTGCAGATTGACCAGATTAGGGGCAGAAGGCAAGAAACATGTCGACTATATACACTCCCTAGACCCTATAGGATCATCAATTCCAGATAGGGCTCACAGAATTTAGTTAGGATGGTACACCCAAGAATAAAATTTGGCCTATACAGGGCAGTACTAAACCTATTTTAATTCACAATGCACGCTCACTCCACTAACTTTAGCACTTACCTTCACGCACCAAACGGCTGTCTCTTAAAAGATATCGGCAAAGAGCCCCTACGCGGGAGCCCGTCGGGCATTGCAGCGCTGGCCCGACAAGGAGCACAGCCCAATGATGAAGCACGACATCCTTCGGGGTGTGTGTGAGGGCAATCAATAAGAGACCTCTTCACTCCCTTAAGGAACTGCATACCCTTTTGATTAACGTAAAAAAAAAAAAGGGTATGCTTATGCCTAGATATCACACAGTGGATCCTACAATAGAAAGGTAAGCAAGACACTTCAATTTAAAGCACAGTTACTTTTCTTCATAAAAAAACAGGTCAACAGATTTTTAGGAACAAAAACTAATAACATTGGTTCCAATGGGAAACAAAGTTAACGGTTTACAGGTAAGTAAACGACCTTCAAGTATGGTTTTCGGGGGTTAGGACCAAGGTTCCCCAAGGTCTAGTTAGGCACTTCAATTTCACCACCCGCGGCACTGGGACAGCCGGTGAAGAGTGCAGGGGCCCAATGTAAGCCAGGGGGGCCTTCGGTCAGGGGCTGCTTACGAGCAGGCCACTCAGGTGTGGGAGCAAAGCTCCTAGGGTTAAGATCAGCACTGCAGGGGCTAACAATCAGCACAGGAGCTGCACCACCAACGGTACAGGGGCGGCCAGATGCACGGTGCCAAGAAGTTGGGGACCCTGTGGTTTTCAATGGAGATCTCCGGTTTGAAGAAAGGGCTGAAAGCTTGGACAGGGAGGCTTTCTGGAGGCTACCACCAGCAGGAGAGGTAAGCTGGATTCTTGGGGGATGCCTGGACACAGTCGGTTGGGCTATCAAGGGCCATGGGAGTCTGGTGCAGGGGTGTCTTTTGGTGTCTGGTCTTCATACCAGCTCTGGTCGCGGGTACCCTTCAGGTTGAGGCTGCAGGAGTCTGCTTGAAACTCTAGGTAGGTCGGGGATCACCAGATCCCAGGTCAGGATCACTGGGGAGACCTTGTGATGTTGGGCAACTTGAACTCTAGAGTCGGGTGCAGAGCCGCCTGGGTCGGTCTGCATTCTGTGTTGTAATGTTTGTTGAGCAAATCCGGTGCTCGCTGGAGACAGTCTTTAAGGTGTATACAGGGCAGTTACTCCGGATTCTGTCTGGGGGGATGCTGGCTACGCCGGGGTTCCCGCTGTAGGCTGGTCGGTGTGGGGACAGGACGGTGGGGCTGGGCCTCTTCCTGGGTCAGCACAGCTCTTTGGTCCCTATTTCTTACTCTAATCTGGGGAAACCAGGTTCAGGGTCGCCCCTAAATCCTAGTTTAGGGGGGTTACAGGGGTGTGCAGGTCCAGACCAATAGGTCCCCTCTTTGGGGTCAGTACAACCCCTATTTAGCCACCCTCCAGTGGAAGAGGGGGCAAGAGATTATCTCTAATTGGTTGAGACCCCTCATCTTAAAGATCATGGGCACTAAGATGTGTGCTTCACCTCGTCTCACCCACCAGAGGGGTGGGGTTGGCAAAGCTGGACTAACCTCTCTTCCAAGCTTTGTTTACCCGGCGAATCCGGTGTCAGGCCTCTGAAGCTTCTCCTTCGTGAACCCAGCCCATCCTAGGGGAGAAAGAATGACACCTCTGCCCAGGATGGGATTTGTTTCTGGACCCAGTGTGGGAAGGCCCCCTACCCAGGGGTCCAGAAACCTGTCTGGTGGTGGTAAAAGGTGGAAAGCCATTCAGGAACCACAACAGGACTGAGATGCCCTTTGAGTGCATTTTACATTAAATCCCACATTGACATCAGTGTAGGTTTAATGTGCTGATAAAGTTTGCTGCCAAACTTCCCAGTTTTCAGTAAAGCCATTATGGAGCTGTGGAGTTCGTGTTGACCAACTCCCAGATCATATACTCTTTATGGCTTTACTGTATTTACAATGTCTAATAATGGACTTGGACACTGTAGGGGTGCAGTGCTCATGCAACTACACCCTCACCTGGGGGCTAGTGCACCCTGCTAGAGAGGTGACTTACCTAGGCAGCTTGTGACTGGAGGGAAAATTTGCTGCAGTCTAATTTGGAACTTTACAAAGGTGCTCACTCGGACAGGGCATACAACAAGCGAGCACGCATAATATGCTTAGAATATTAATCATGTTAAATAAGTGTAAAAATGGTGTGCGTGGACTTCTCTCTCACATTATTGATTTTTGTCCCCTCGTCTATTTGCACCAACTTGAAAGAGAACAGGAATGAAAAATGCCATCTAACCACAGACCCTGGAGACAGTTGCAGAATCATCTAAATGAGTCATCTTTCAGCATTAAAATACGAAATCTACACATGGGAGGGATCGTTATTATAATTGGCATGCAACTAATTTACCCCTGAAGGGCTTTCAGCCGGTAATGCATTGGGTCAATATTTGCACAATTAACCAGGATATATTGTTGATTCCATCGTGCTGCATGATAAAGCATGGATGGGCATATATACAGCATCTGAAGCTTGGAATTAAGTCGCCTTCGTTTAAAATTTGCAAAAGCTTGAAGAGCAATGAATGAAAATGATTTATATCCAGGAAAATCTAATTATACTTTTCATTCAACAAACCCACGCTGTGCAGCTTGTGACTGGAGCGAAGATTTGCCCCAGTCAAATTTCGAACTTTATAACGGAGCTCACTGGGACAGTGCATATTACAAGACAGCACACATAATATGCTTAGAATGTTAATCATGTTAAACAAGTGTAAAAATGGTGTGCATGGACTCTCACACAGTCAACTGTTTCGTCACAACACCTAGTCTTCAATGGCAGTGTGTATGTGTTTGGTGTGAGGTCCTTAGGGTGGCACAATACATGCTGCAGCCCTAAGGGACCCTCTGTTTCAAGGCCCTTGGTACCAGTGGTACCTGTTACAAGGGACTTTTATGTTGCCCAGAGGTGTGCCAATTTTGAGAGCAATGGTATAGTTTTGTGAAAGAACACAGGCCCTGGGTACCGGACTGGCAAGGACCCAGGCCACACTCAAACTGCACCAGGCAAAAAATGTGGGGGTAACCATGCACAAATGGCGCTTTCCTACAGATTAAAATGGAACTGTGAGACCACAATAGGAAGATATTTAGGGTCTATGCGAAGTACAACCCTATCCATTTGAATGAAGGGTTCATCTAAAGTTAATGCCTGAAGCTCACTGATAGCAACTAGGAATGTTACCATCCAGGATAGAAACTGGAGGGAGCAGGAGTGGAGTGGTTCAAATGGAGAACCCATTACTCTTAATACAATACTGAGATTCCACGTGAGAGCTGGTGGTACTCTAGGAGGAATGACTTAAGACCTTCCAGGAAAGCTCTGACAATTGGAATCCTGCATAGGTTAGTGTGTTGCCTATTTAACAGATATGCAGCCACTGCTGCGAGGTTTAGCCTTATAGATGTTAAGCTAAATCAGAGTTATGCAAGTGAAATAGGTAGCAGACAATTTCCTTTGCTTTAGCCGCTAAGGGATCAATGTGTTTGGAATCACAATTGTGAACAAATCTTTTCCATTTGTTAGAGTAACTGGCCCGAGTAATAGGTCTGCGTGCCTTTTTACGAATATCTATATATTGTTGTGGGAGATTGGGGTAGTCAAAATCTAAGACTTCAGGATCCGGATTGCAAAGTTGAGTGATATAGGGTTCAGGTGTCTGTTTTCTCCTTGGTTCTGTGTGAGAAGGTCCAGCCTGTTCAGCAGTGCTTTGTGAGGAACTAGTGACGGTTCAAGCATGCCCAGGTGGGAGCCACCAGAATAAGGGTGAGAGATGTCTGCCAGAGTTTGGGAACCACAAATGGAAGTAGTGGGAGAGGTAATAAAGTGACAGCAAATATCCTGGACCAATGCATCCAAAGTGCGTTGCCCTTCAATTGTGGGTGTGGAAACCTGGAGGCTAAGTTTTGGCATTTGCCATTTTCAGCTGTGGCGAAGAGGTCTATTTGTGGTTGTCCCAAACGCTGTAAGTATTGGAGGAAGACTTGTGGGTGAAGTTCCCACTTGTGGGCTTGTTTGTGCCTCCTGCTCAGGCTATCCGCAAAGTAGCTGTCCACTCCCAGGAGATACTCTGCTAACACATTAATGTTGTATTGGAGAGCCCACTTCCAAATGGTCTGTGCTAAATGGGAAATCTGTGGGGACTTGGTGCCCCCTGCTTTTGGAGCTACAATATGGATGTCATGTTGTCTGTTTTGATGAAGACAACCTTGCCAATTAGGTGACGAAGAAAGGCTTTCAGCGCCAGGTGAACAGCCAGTAGCTAAATGATTTATCTGGAGATCTGACTGGGTGACCAGTGGCCCTGGACAGTTACAGGTTGAAAATGCACTTGCCATCCCGGACGGGAGGCGTCTGTTACTGTCCTCTGTGGAACTGGGTATAAGAAAGGTCGTCCCTTTAACAGTTTGTTCCACCACTGCAGGGTGGCAAGCTTGATGGCCCACTAACGCTAGATCTTCTAATTGACCCTCCACTTGAGTCTATTGGTGCATTAAGCACTCCAGCAATGGATGCATGTTCAGTCTGGTTGAAGGTACCATAGCTATACCTGAAGACATGCCGAGGAGATGCAGGACTTCTTACTGTTACTTGTTGGCCTAGTTGAAATGAAGGAATGAGGGGCTGGAATGCTCGTTTTCTGGCAGTATTCTGGTATGCTATACATTTTTGGAAATTGAGAATCGTCCCAAGGTAAGGTTGCATTTGAAGGGGTTGGAGGTGGGACTAAGGCGATGATTGTGACACCCCCCCCCCCCCCCTCACCCCCACCCCTCCGCAAGTCGTTGTTCCGACTTGCAGAGTAATGGTATGCGGAATCACAACGCGGTCCCTGTGGGGAGAAAAATTTGCGGTAAACGTTGTTTACCAGAGGGACTATGTGAAAATGCCCTGGGAGAATGGATTTGTTAAGGGGTCTGAGAGACCAGTCTTTGTGGAAATAAGGAAGTATACTGAAGAGGCCCCTGTGCCCAGTTGGTGAATTGAACAGGTTCTATAGCTCTTTCATTTTTAGGAGTGCTTGTACTTCTTTCCTGAGCAACTACTGATGATGTGGGGAAAGTTTGTGTTTGCAAGGTGGAATGCTGGGAGGTGAGGAAATGAGCTCCAGACAATAACCATGTTGGATAATATCCAACACCTACTGGTAGGAGGGGATATTTACCAGGTGGTAAGAAACCCTTGCAGTGGACCAGTGACAGGCATTGGTTGATCAGGGGAATGATTGGGGAGTCAGGGTTTTTTGGTTGTGGTGGATGGTTTTGTAAATCTGCCCTTGCCCCTAGAGTGGGTACCCCTGTATGAGACTCGGTAATAAGCCCTAGGCAAAGTGGTTTGAGTCAGAGTCGGCTAATATCAGGTGGCAGTAGTCTTGGAACCTTCACAGTAGGAGAAGCGGCAAAATAAAACATCAATGAGTGTCTGTAGCTCTCCAATGACCTTAGCTGTTTCATTATCTTTAAATCTTCTCAAGGAGGGCATCTACTTGAGCACCAAAAGCTGTTTCCCATCAAATGGGAGAGCCAGGAGTTTCTAAACTTCGGTTTTAAACCCTAAGATCCGGAGCCAACCATGCCTGCGTAGTAGTAAGCTAGAATGTGAGGATTTCTGCGTAGGGTTTTAAGTATACAGGAAAACATTGGGGCACATGACAGGTAGCGGTGAGAGTAGGAGTAAATAGACAGTGTAAGGACGGTGCTACTAGGTCAAGGGGAAACCCAAAACTCCTGAAAAAGAGATGGCAAAAGCTAACCCTGTACAAATTTAACAAAAGTCCTGTGCACACGTTTGAGGAAATAAATTCAAAATAGACCACATGTTTCGGCAATATTCATTCATAAAAGAGAAACCAGAGTACAAGGTCGACAACAGGTAGTAGTTTTTTGTTTTATGTGATCATTGGTCTGCCTTCCAGAGGAGACACCAAGAACAGACCAGCCGACACGTGTTTAGTCAAACGGGTAGTTACCCATGACTCTTCAGGGCTGGGGATAACAAATCAAAGACATGGTATAGTGCAAAATACAAACTAGTTACAATGGTCAAAGAATAAACAAACAAAAGTGGCGGGAAGTACACCTCCTGGTGAGTGGAAACCCTATGAGGAAAGTGGAAAAGACAATATATGTGACATCACTCTTGTACAAAAGACAGGAAACGTGGTGATGTGGAAAGACAAAAGAAAGACTGTAAATAAGAGAAATACATTCATTAACAGTTTTAAACTAAAAATGGAAGATCCTGGAATAAAAACCTAGAAAAAGAAAAAGTAAAAAAGGGAAAAGGTAGGAAAGAACAAAATATGAACATAGGTAACAGTGCCATGAACTTACACAGATCAGACCTTGAAGTATCATGTCTAAAATAATATAAACATCGCCTGTAGAACAAGGGACGGAGTGAGACTAAGTGATCTGGTGAGTGCATGCAAAATACATATCAAAAACAGTTTGTTAATCAATACTGTATGGGAGAAAATACTGAAAAGCACGAGAGGATCCCTGTCTCTAGAGGAGAAAACCCCATTAGGTAAAGTTCCCTGTAAACTGGAGACAAACATTAATGACCTCTATTGGAAGCGGTTCAAACCCAAATGACGGGTCAAAGGGAGAAAAAACATAATAAATGGGTGGTCAATTTCTTAACATTCACCTAGAATTAAACAAGTTTGTGCAAAGTAGAAAATCTCTCGATTGCCAAATCATGTTGTAACAGGCTCGACAGGTACATTCACTGCTCAATAAGTGCAATATCCCAAATCTGCATTAAGTTAAAAAAGAGAACGGCCCCATGGACCAGAGAGCACCCTCCCACTCATGTGAATGGACTTAAGCGGAGAAAGAAAAACAGAATATGGAAAAATGAGGGAGGAAAGAGACAGAAATGGTGAGGATAACAGGAGAAACAAGCATTTGCAATGCAATAGGTTTCGCATTCGGAACGTTTGAGCTATTGGTATTGTAACTGACATTTTTGGGTTTCGCCTGCCGAAGGCTGCGCTCTGCGCAGCTTTTCGGCGCAGGCGAAATCCATTGATTACAATAAGGACTTCAGGAACGTCCCCCGGATCCCATTGGCTAGCTCCATAAATGGAGGCTAGCCATTGGGTGCTGGATCTGTCCGTCAAGGCCGGACCAGATTCGGGGGCGTTCCCGCGGTTTTTTCGCTCTCCACCCACTTCGGATCGTCATCGCGGCGGTGGGTGTGTGTTATTTTTTTTTTGAGTCGGCCTGTTTTCGTCTTTTTACAAGTGTTTGTTGTTGGAGTTGGCTGCAAGATTCGAGTTCCCACGAGGCAATCAGGTAAGGAGCATTTTGTTTATAAATGTGTTTTCACTTTGTTTGTTTTTATCCCGTTCCCGACCCCCCCTCCCGCTGTCCGTTCCCGCCCTCCCGCTGTCCGTCTAACCGTTCCTGCCCCCCCCCCCCCCCCCAGTCTCTCTTGGTGTCTCCTCCAAATCGTGCACTCACTCCCTTACTCAGAGTAAGCCACACGCTTAACCACTCACTAATTCTCACAATGACTCACATATTTGCTTGCTGAATCCGCCCCCTCCTTAAGTCGGCGCCGGCTTTGATGTGAGCACTGGAGGGCCGTGTGGGCCTGCCGCAGGAGGAGACTTGAGCTGAGAGCTGGGCAGAGCCGGAGCCTCCAGAGAGCTCCAGCAGCGGAAGCAGCAGCAAGCACTGAACGGAGCTCTCTCACAGGACAGCACGGGCACCCCGCACCCCCTCTCAAGAGCAGGCACCGCGCGCCGGGGGAGACATGGAACATCAGCTGCTGTGCTGCGAGGTGGAAACCCCATGCTGAAGGCGGAGGAGAACTGCCCGCCGTCCGCTTCCTACTTTAAGTGCGTGCAGCGTGAAGTGCAACCCTACATGCGGAAGATCGTGGCCACCTGGATGCTGGAGGTTTGTGGAGCAAGGAGAGCACGTGCCACATGACTGCCACCCAGGTCGAATCACCCCTGCCCCCCACAACCCAGCAGAGTAACATTATAAACACACACTTATGCTAGGGGCGCACCGAACTTGCATACATGTGGGGCAACCCTTATCCGCCGCTCTATAGAGCCTGGCCCCCTTTATGAAGAGTGCCGGTCAAACCTGCTTTGGAAGCCGGGACTACACCCAGTGCCCCGCAGTCTCACCCCCCAGTAACCGGGTCTGGAAATACTATGAATGTAGTTTTTAATGTAATACCATGTACACGTATGCAGCGCTCCCCGTGCCAGTATTACACGCCATCTTTGATGACTTCTTGTTTCCAAGCAAAAGTGGGCTCCCAATTCTGTAAAAGTGGATAAATGTGGGTTTTTTGGGGGGGGGGGGGGGGGGGGTTGCATTGGGGTGTGAGGGTCCTCCCTATGTGGCCCTAGGTTAGAACAGCCTGTGCCCCACTTCAAGGGGACTTTCCCTTGTTGAAGGCTGTGTTCTCAGTCCTTACAAGCAGAACATGCTTGTTTGGACTAAACTTGCAAGGTCGCAAGTCCAAAGAAGTTCCAAATGAGGAGCTCTTTTGAGGATCCGACTCTTGTACCCGGCTCAGTTTGAGCTCCACACTCAGGGGTACATTTTGATGGGTCGGATGTGACTATTTCTGACTTCTAAATATTTTTATTAATTTTTGAAACTTCGGCGAGCTCCTTCCTTGCAAATGTCGCATGCTTTCGGCAGGGACCTGGTGGGGCACCCATAGGCCTTTCAGATCGGGGGACCCCTTGCTCTGACCCCTTCTTAAACAGCACAGCTCGGTAGAGCATCGCCAGTAGTACATGTTCATGTGATTTTGGGGTTCTGACATTTTTTTTACATTTTTAAATATTTTTTGAAAAGATGACGTTGGAAAATGTGACTTGAGTAGAGCAGGATTAGACGCCACCTTTGTATAGAGTGCAGCGCACACTGCACCCAAACTGCATTGGAAGAAATAACCTTTAATAGTAGGGAGTGCATGGGGCGTGGAGAGTGCATGGGGCGTGGAGAGTGCATGGGGCGTGGAGAGTGCATGGGGCGTGGAGAGTGCATGGGGCGTGGAGAGTGCATGGGGCGTGGAGAGTGCATGGGGCGTGGAGAGTGCATGGGGCGTGGAGAGTGCATGGGGAGTGGAGAGTGCATGGGGAGTGGAGAGTGCATGGGGAGTGGAGAGTGCATGGGGAGTGGAGAGTGCATGGGGAGTGGAGAGTGCATGGGGAGTGGAGAGTGCATGGGGAGTGGAGAGTGGAGAGTGCATGGGGAGTGGAGAGTGGAGAGTGCATGGGGAGTGGAGAGTGGAGAGTGCATGGGGAGTGGAGAGTGGAGAGTGCATGGGGAGTGGAGAGTGGAGAGTGCATGGGGAGTGGAGAGTGGAGAGTGCATGGGGAGTGGAGAGTGGAGAGTTCATGGGAGTGGAGAGTGGAGAGTTCATGGGAGTGGAGAGTGGAGAGTGCATGGGGAGTGGAGAGTGGAGAGTGCATGGGGAGTGGAGAGTGGAGAGTTCATGGGAGTGGAGAGTGGAGAGTTCATGGGAGTGGAGAGTGGAGAGTTCATGGGAGTGGAGAGTGGAGAGTTCATGGGAGTGGAGAGTGGAGAGTTCATGGGAGTGGAGAGTGGAGAGTGCAGAGTGCATAGGGAGTGGAGAGTGGAGAGTGCAGAGTGCATAGGGAGTGGAGAGTGCATAGGGAGTGGAGAGTGCATAGGGAGTGGAGAGTGCATAGGGAGTGGAGAGTGCATAGGGAGTGGAGAGTGCATAGGGAGTGGAGAGTGCATAGGGAGTGGAGAGTGCATAGGGAGTGGAGAGTGCATAGGGAGTGGAGAGTGCATAGGGAGTGGAGAGTGCATAGGGAGTGGAGAGTGCATAGGGAGTGGAGAGTGGAGAGTGCATGGGGAGTGGAGAGTGGAGAGTTCATGGGAGTGGAGAGTGGAGAGTTCATGGGAGTGGAGAGTGGAGAGTGGAGAGTTCATGGGAGTGGAGAGTGGAGAGTGGAGAGTGCATAGGGAGTGGAGAGTGGAGAGTGCAGAGTGCATAGGGAGTGGAGAGTGCATAGGGAGTGGAGAGTGCATAGGGAGTGGAGAGTGCATAGGGAGTGGAGAGTGCATAGGGAGTGGAGAGTGCATAGGGAGTGGAGAGTGCATAGGGAGTGGAGAGTGGAGAGTGCATGGGGAGTGGAGAGTGGAGAGTTCATGGGAGTGGAGAGTGGAGAGTTCATGGGAGTGGAGAGTGGAGAGTGGAGAGTTCATGGGAGTGGAGAGTGGAGAGTGGAGAGTGCATAGGGAGTGGAGAGTGGAGAGTGGAGAGTGGAGAGTTCAGAGTGCATAGGGAGTGGAGAGTGCATAGGGAGTGGAGAGTGCATAGGGAGTGGAGAGTGCATAGGGAGTGGAGAGTGCATGGGGAGTGGAGAGTGCATGGGGAGTGGAGAGTGCATGGGGAGTGGAGAGTGGAGAGTGCATGGGGAGTGGAGAGTGGAGAGTTCATGGGAGTGGAGAGTGGAGAGTTCATGGGAGTGGAGAGTGGAGAGTTCATGGGAGTGGAGAGTGGAGAGTGGAGAGTTCATGGGAGTGGAGAGTGGAGAGTGGAGAGTGCATAGGGAGTGGAGAGTGCATAGGGAGTGGAGAGTGCATAGGGAGTGGAGAGTGCATAGGGAGTGGAGAGTGCATGGGGAGTGGAGAGTGCATGGGGAGTGGAGAGTGGAGAGTGCATGGGGAGTGGAGAGTGGAGAGTTCATGGGAGTGGAGAGTGGAGAGTTCATGGGAGTGGAGAGTGGAGAGTTCATGGGAGTGGAGAGTGGAGAGTGCATAGGGAGTGGAGAGTGCATAGGGAGTGGAGAGTGCATGGGGAGTGGAGAGTGCATGGGGAGTGGAGAGTGCATAGGGAGTGGAGAGTGGAGAGTGCATGGGGAGTGGAGAGTGCATGGGGAGTGGAGAGTGGAGAGTGCATGGGAGTGGAGAGTGGAGAGTGGAGAGTTCATGGGAGTGGAGAGTGGAGAGTGGAGAGTTCATGGGAGTGGAGAGTGGAGAGTGGAGAGTTCATGGGAGTGGAGAGTGGAGAGTTCATGGGGAGTGGAGAGTTCATGGGGAGTGGAGAGTGGAGAGTTCATGGGGAGTGGAGAGTGCATGGGGAGTGGAGAGTGGAGAGTGCATGGGGAGTGGAGAGTGGAGAGTGGAGAGTGCATGGGGAGTGGAGAGTGGAGAGTGGAGAGTGCATGGGGAGTGGAGAGTGGAGAGTGCATGGGGAGTGGAGAGTGGAGAGTGGAGAGTGGAGAGTGCATGGGGAGTGGAGAGTGGAGAGTGGAGAGTGCATGGGGAGTGGAGAGTGGAGAGTGGAGAGTGGAGAGTGCATGGGGAGTGGAGAGTGGAGAGTGGAGAGTGGAGAGTGGAGAGTGCATGGGGAGTGGAGAGTGGAGAGTGGAGAGTGCATGGGGAGTGGAGAGTGGAGAGTGGAGAGTGGAGAGTGCATGGGGAGTGGAGAGTGGAGAGTGGAGAGTGGAGAGTGCATGGGGAGTGGAGAGTGGAGAGTGCATGGGGAGTGGAGAGTGGAGAGTGGAGAGTGCATGGGGAGTGGAGAGTGGAGAGTGGAGAGTGCATGGGGAGTGGAGAGTGGAGAGTGGAGAGTGCATGGGGAGTGGAGAGTGGAGAGTGGAGAGTGCATGGGGAGTGGAGAGTGGAGAGTGGAGAGTGCATGGGGAGTGGAGAGTGGAGAGTGGAGAGTGCATGGGGAGTGGAGAGTGGAGAGTGGAGAGTTCATGGGAGTGGAGAGTGCATAGGGAGTGGAGAGTGCATAGGGAGCGGGGAGCGCATAGGGAGCGGAGAGCGCATAGGGAGCGGAGAGCGCATATGGAGCGGAGAGCGCATATGGAGCGGAGAGCGCATAGGGAGCGGAGAGCGCATAGGGAGCGGAGAGCGCATAGGGAGCGGAGAGCGCATAGGGAGCGGAGAGCGCATAGGGAGCGGAGAGCGCATAGGGAGCGGAGAGCGCATAGGGAGCGGAGAGCGCATAGGGAGCGGAGAGCGCATAGGGAGCGGAGAGCGCATAGGGAGCGGAGAGCGCATAGGGAGCGGAGAGCGCATAGGGAGCGGAGAGCGCATAGGGAGCGGAGAGCGCATAGGGAGCGGAGAGCGCATAGGGAGTGGAGAGCGCATAGGGAGTGGAGAGCGCATAGGGAGTGGAGAGCGCATAGGGAGTGGAGAGCGCATAGGGAGTGGAGAGCGCATAGGGAGTGGAGAGTGCATAGGGGAATGCTAGGGAGTGCTAGAGAGTCCAGAGTGCTAGGGCGTGCTAGGGAGTGCAGAGTGAGTAGGGAGTGCTAGAGAGTGCAGAGTGACTGCAGAGATTAAGCTAATGGCAATGTAAATGACAATGCCATGTATTTATCTGTTTTCAAAACCAACACATAAATACAAATTTTGTCATTTACAATGCCAATAACTAACTTTTCCAAAGGCGAAACCATTGCATTGTAAATGCTTGTTTACTTATGTTTTGTTTTTGAAAATTGCTAAATTAATAGCTTTGTCATTTACAATGCCAATAGTTATAACTTTCGCAAATGTGGCACCTATAGCATTTGTAACGCAATATGTGTTGTAGTTACGTGACTTACATGTATTGATATTACAAATAACAATGGCATTTAATTTTTTCAAATACTTAAATACTAAGTTATTGTAATTTATAATGGCAATGGCTTAAACTTTTGTAAAAACCTTTTGTGAAGATTATGTTGAGTGTATTTTAGTGTGACGAAAATCCAAGAACAGACGTGAAATATTAACATCTTTTTGTTACATTTCTAATAAAGCTTGAAACATTGAGAGAACATATTTGAACCAGTTGTTGAAGGGTTGCGCAGATTGATCCTGTGGTGGCGCCGAGTGATGTTGTGGTAGCGAACGAGTGATGTTGTGGTGCCCCTGAGTGATGTTGTGGTGCCCCTGAGTGATGTTGTGGTGCCCCCGAGTGATGTTGTTGTGGTGCCCCCGAGTGATGTTGTTGTGGTGCCCCCGAGTGATGTTGTTGTGGTGCCCCCGAGTGATGTTGTTGTGGTGCCCCCGAGTGATGTTGTTGTGGTGCCCCCGAGTGATGTTGTTGTGGTGCCCCCGAGTGATGTTGTTGTGGTGCCCCCGAGTGATGTTGTTGTGGTGCCCCCGAGTGATGTTGTTGTGGTGCCCCCGAGTGATGTTGTTGTGGTGCCCCCGAGTGATGTTGTTGTGGTGCCCCCGAGTGATGTTGTTGTGGTGCCCCCGAGTGATGTTGTTGTGGTGCCCCCGAGTGATGTTGTTGTGGTGCCCCCGAGTGATGTTGTTGTGGTGCCCCCGAGTGATGTTGTTGTGGTGCCCCCGAGTGATGTTGTTGTGGTGCCCCCGAGTGATGTTGTTGTGGTGCCCCCGAGTGATGTTGTTGTGGTGCCCCCGAGTGATGTTGTTGTGGTGCCCCCGAGTGATGTTGTTGTGGTGCCCCCGAGTGATGTTGTTGTGGTGCCCCCGAGTGATGTTGTTGTGGTGCCCCCGAGTGATGTTGTTGTGGTGCCCCCGAGTGATGTTGTTGTGGTGCCCCCGAGTGATGTTGTTGTGGTGCCCCCGAGTGATGTTGTTGTGGTGCCCCCGAGTGATGTTGTTGTGGTGCCCCCGAGTGATGTTGTTGTGGTGCCCCCGAGTGATGTTGTTGTGGTGCCCCCGAGTGATGTTGTTGTGGTGCCCCCGAGTGATGTTGTTGTGGTGCCCCCGAGTGATGTTGTTGTGGTGCCCCCGAGTGATGTTGTTGTGGTGCCCCCGAGTGATGTTGTTGTGGTGCCCCCGAGTGATGTTGTTGTGGTGCCCCCGAGTGATGTTGTTGTGGTGCCCCCGAGTGATGTTGTTGTGGTGCCCCCGAGTGATGTTGTTGTGGTGCCCCCGAGTGATGTTGTTGTGGTGCCCCCGAGTGATGTTGTTGTGGTGCCCCCGAGTGATGTTGTTGTGGTGCCGAGTGATGCTGTGCTATGTTTTGTTATGCTATGTTTTGCTATGCTTTGTTTTGCTATGCTATGTTTTGCTATGCTTTGTTTTGCTATGCTATGTTTTGCTATGCTTTGTTGTGATATGCTTTGTTGTGCTATGCTTTGTTGTGATATGCTTTGTTGTGATATGCTTTGTTGTGATATGCTTTGTTGTGATATGCTTTGTTGTGATATGCTTTGTTGTGATATGCTTTGTTGTGATATGCTTTGTTGTGATATGCTTTGTTGTGATATGCTTTGTTGTGATATGCTTTGTTGCGATATGCTTTGCTGTGCTATGCTATGTTATGTTTTGCTATGCTATGTTATGTTTTGCTATGCTATGTTATGTTTTGCTATGCTATGTTATGTTATGTTTTGCTATGCTATGTTATGTTTTGCTATGCTATGTTATGTTTTGCTATGCTATGTTATGTTTTGCTATGCTATGTTATGTCATGCTATGCTATGTTATGTCATGCTATGCTATGTTATGTTTTATTATGCTATGTTATGTTTTATTATGCTATGTTATGTTTTATTATGCTATACTTTGATTTGCTATGCTAGGTTTTGTTATGCTATGAGGGTGAGGGAGGGTGTGTGGGTGGGTGAGGGTGGGTGAGGGTCTGAAGTAGAGAAATATGAAAGAGGACTTGGGGGGTAATGAAGGAGCCGGTGGGGCAATGGATGGGTAGGTCTTGGCGGGCAAAAACAGCAATCGAAGGAGAGGCTGAGCAACACTGGAGGCGGGGGAGAAACATTAGCAAAAGCAACACAGAACATGTGGGAGGTGTGGGAGTTTGGGCACACGAGAAAACTCGCAAAATGAGGGAGACAGTAACACGGAGAGTGGGACAGGTATTTAGGGGGGGGGAGCATTGCACATGTGCTCCGGCAGAATGATGTGGGTACCAATGTTTTTACATTTATATATATGAGATGGGTCAGAAGGCATGAAAAAGAAGTTGTGCAAAACTAAATTTGTTTAAGACGGAGGAGCTGACAGCAATTTGCTCACTGGTATCCCTGGCTACACCTCCCTCCGCACCAAAATTGTTTAAAAAAAATATTGGGGGCATATGAGGCAACGGATGAGCAGGTAGGGAGGGTAAAAGCAGCGCATGCATGGCAGCAACTCGGGGGCGGGGGAAAAGCTACTGAGAGAGAAAGCAACAGATTGTACACGGGAGAAGTACACGAGAAAGAGCTTAGAAAACAAGGCCTCAAGTGAGAGCAATAAAGCAACAAGCTCTCGGCACTGCTGTGGCAGGGAAGCGCATTCCTTTCAAGTCTGAGGCAGGGGGCGGGGGAGCAAAAAGGTGAGCGCGCGCCCGGCGCCCATGCACTGGCCATAATCCGCATTCCAAAGCCCTCTGGCAGAATTTCCTGGAGCCCCTACATAAGTCTCGCCGGAGCAATGCGCAAGCTCGTTGGCTCAGGCGAGACCTAAAAACCGATCAGAGAAGGGCTGTAAATGGAGCAAATACCTGAAAATAGGTCAATCTACGCGGTATCTGTGTCGGGACATAAAAAAAACAACAATCAAAAAAGTGAGCTAAGAGATTACACACACAACAAATCAGTGTGGGTTCTGTATTGGGTTACAACGTGTTGTAAGAAGCCACTGAATGAGAGCTGGAAAATGACGAGCGGATACAGCCGTCACAACCGAAGAGCTGTAATGAGGTGCAGGTTACAGCCACTACTAAAACAAAATGCCAATCACAAAGTACCGCTGGTCATGAGGGCCAGAGACCGCGCTTACCTGCAAAATGGTGGATAAACAAGTGGAGCGCGATAAAGATACAGAAGGAGCAGAGGCAATAACGAGCCTCACTCGCACCTCATTCCCGCACCTTATATTTTTAATTACTTTTACAGCTCTTCCGTTTTGACGGCTGTATCCGCCCGTCATTTTCCAGCTGCCCACAGCAGGGGGGTCTTTCATTTTACCTCCATTCCGCCATCAGTGGCTTCTTACTACATGTTGTAGCACAATACAGAACCGGGTTGGAATTATCACTGGTTCCCCGGTGAGTGTTATACCTTATTATTTGGCAGCATACACACTGATTTGTCGAGTGTAAGCTCACTTTTTTGATTGTCTTTTTTTATGTCCTGACACAGATACCACGTAGATTGACCTATTTTCAGGTATTTTCTCCATTTACAGCCCTTCTCTGATCGGTTTCTTCTCCTGTTATCCTCACCATTTCTGTCGCTTTCCTCACTCATTTTTCCATATTCTGTTTTTCTTTCTCCGCTTATGTCCATTCACGTGAGTAGGAGGGTGCTCTCTGGTCCATTGGGCCGTTCTCTTTTTTAACTTAATGCAGGTTTGGGATATTGTATTTTATTTTAAAAGTTTTATATAGCGCTAGCTAGACACGGAGGTATCAGAGCGCTTTACATGAGCATCAGATCATAGTTACAGGTTACATCGTTACAAAGATTACAGTTCTTAGAGCATGGCAACATAGTTACTTGTAAGGTCGAGATAAACAATAAGCACAAATACGTAAGGGGAAAAGAAGGTAAGGTGATAGATTCAGGGGGGGTTGGAGTAGGGGAAGAAGACAGATAATGAAGGTGGGAAAGAGGAGGGGAGGGTGAGAGACACAGCATGGGGAGAAGAGGGGAAGGGTGACGGGGACACAAACCGGTAGACGAGTCAAGGCAACGTCCAAAGTCCAGTAAGCTGTGATCCCAGGGAGGGGCAGAAGTGAGTGGGGTTGGAGGGGATGAGGGTGGACAAGGGAAGGGGGGGTGCAAGGAAGAGTGAAGGTGGTAAACGGGGATGGGGAAGTGACGAGGAGGAAGGGAGAGTAAGGCTGATGAGAGGGCGGATGCATCTAGGGTCAGACAGATGTGGCCGGTGGAGGAGAACAGATAGGGATTAGGGTCCCCAGTACTTATTGAGGAGATGTAGTTTGAGTTCTATTTTGAAGGTAGAGTAGGAAGGGTTGCAGCGAAGGTCAATTGAAAGGGCATTCCAAATGCAAGGAGCGTTGCCGGAAAAGGATCGTGACTGAGTGGATTTCTTTTTTAGAAGGGGGGATAAGAAGGAGGGTGTTCGTACTTCTCAAGGAACGGGAGCAGCCGGCTTTAGTGAGTTTGTTAGCGAGGTAGGTCGGAGTGTTCTGATGGAGAATTTTGTGTGTAATGCAGGCTGTTTTGTAAGTGGACCTACCTTCAATGGAGAGCCTTTTAAGGGTTTTAAGGGCAGGGGAGATGTGGTCGAATCACTTGCAGTCTGTGGTAAGCCTAGCTGCAAGGTAAAGCACAGATTTAAGAGGTGCTAGGTGGATCTTGGGAATTCCGGTGAGAATGGCATTGCCATAGTCGATGCGAGTAAGAACAAGGGATTGGACTGCTAGTTTGAAATCATCAATAGGGAAGAAGGGCTTAATTTTCTTAAGGTGGCGGAAAGTGAAGAGGGCTCCTTTGGCAGAATTGTTGATGTGTACCTTGAGGGTTAGGAGGTTGTCAAGGGAGATCCCTAGTGATTTGACTGCGGGGGACAAAGATAAGGAGCAGTTGAGGGCATTAAGGTCTGGGATCCAATTCTGAATGGGGAGCTGGTTATTTTTAGGGGAAAAAAGAATAATTTCAGTTTTAGGGTTGAGTTTGAGGTGGTTAATGTGGAACCAGGCTTGAATCTTGATGAGTGTTGTTGAGGTGAAGGATGTCAGCATGAGTTTTAATCTCATAATAGAGTTGGGTGTCGTCGGCGTAGAGATGGTAATTGATACCGGCTTGTTTAAGAATGAGTGTGAGGGGTTCCATGAAAAGGTTAAAGAGAGGGAGAGAGGATGGATCCTTGTGGAACTCCTAAAGAGATGGAGGTAGGGTTAGATAGGCAATTTTGGACTTTGATTTGTTGAGAACGGTGTTGTAGGTATGAGACGAACCATTTGTGTGTCGTACCATTCAGGCCGAATCGAACATTGAGTAGAGCAGAGTGGTTAACAGTATCAAACACTGCAGAGAGATCAAGGAGGATCAGAAGGCTAGATTCGCCATTGTCAAGTGAGTGGTGGATGTCGTCAACAATGTTTAGCATGTTGGTTTCAGCGCTGCATCCTTTCCTAAAGTCAGATTGGAAGGGGTCTAGTAAGTTACAGTGTTCAATGTGTCTATCTAGTTGGAGAAGGACAGATTTTTCCAGGGCTTTAGAGAGAAGGGGAAGGTTGGAGATGGGACGAAGGTTATTGAGGTAGTTTGGGTCTGTCAAAGGATTTTTAGGGCTTGCCTATCCCATTCCACAAGGAATGGATAGGGGAGAATTATAGTAGGCAAAAAGGTTCTCAAACCATCGGGCGCATTTCCAACAGTTCACGTGAACACAGGCACGCACTTTTCCCTCGCTCCCGAGCCGCCTGCCTCCGAGAGCTTCACTTCAAATGGCTCCGCTCCCCCGCCCACTGCTTCACACTTCACGGCCGCCAGGCCGTGTCTCGCATTTCTCCTTCCCCCGCCCCACACTTTTCACGGCAGCCAGGCCGTGTCTCAATTTTCTCCCCCCCCCCCTCCCCACAGCAATGCAAAGAGCTTGTTTCAGCTCGCCTCTGTCCTGTCGTCTCCTCTGTGCTGACAAACATCAGTCCCACACTTTCGTTTGCTACACCTCCCCGATACTCAATTGTCACCTTTACCTCATATAATGTAACTTTTGCTTTTAGAACATGCCCACTTGTAATTTTCCCCTCATGTAACGCTACCGTTCCTTTGAAGCGCTCTGAAGCCTTCGGGTAAAGTCTGCGCTATATAAAAACGCATAAAATAAAAAATAAAAATTAATAAACGCGGGACTCCCCGCCTCGCTCCACTTTCGATGCCATCTTCACACCTCTCGGGAACATTCCTCTTGTCACCCCAACCCCGCAGCTCCACTCCCGACAGCCAAGGCGCTAGCATTGGCACTGCTTACTGGTATTATTATGCTGCTGCAGTCTCCACCGAAGCTACATTTCCAAACAATTGGGACTTTTCACACCGCTTCAGACTTCTTGGCGCTCAGAAAAGGAGCACTTCTTCCTATCTCAAATCTACATTTTTCGTACTGTTTAGAACAGTTACCAGTTGCTTACTACCTTCACACTCCCACACATCTTTTGTAAGTAAACAAACAAACAATTACTTCACTTACAATTCTCCATTGGCTGTGTTTCTGCATGGAGCGCCGCAGGGAGATGCAGGCTGCGGTGGGAACGCTGCCCGCCCCCTCCCCCCCCCCACCATATCCAGCACAACTTGTGCTAGTTACAAATAGAATCCGAACATGCATTTTTACCTTTGTGTGCTCACAAGTCCACATAACATTTAAAACATTACTATAGTGCTGTATTGGTTTTCTTTCATGTTTCTGTGCCCTTACTGGACACACAAATGCATTATGTTGCATTTAAATGCATTGACTTTCTTGTTTTCATTGCCATGGTGGCCTGTGAAACTTCTCAGATGGTGCACTTGAATACCTGCTCATTGCTTACTGAATTGTCTCATCAACCGATACTTAAGTTTTCTACTCCTCTCTCCTTCACCGTTTATTTTTCTCTCACAATCTCGCTCTGCCCCTTTCATCTATCCTCTCATTTTCACTGTGTCTCTCTTGCACTTTCGCCTCCTTCTCGGCCGTTTTCACCCTCTGTCTTCATTCTGTCTTATTTGGTTTCTGCATGTTTAGTCAGTGGGCACTCGGCCCGAAGGTGTCAGAGCGCTTGACAGAATACCATGAGGGTGCAAGGGAGTAGCTGTCTCCAATGATTCACTGCAAGATGTGATATTGTAAGAGTTGAGAGCTCTTACTTATTGTGGTTGTACACTGATAGGAAGAAACAGTGCAGGTTTTCATGTACAGTGCTGTGGGGCATTTTTATCATGCGTTCATAACACCCAGGCGACAGATTGATGTGTGATGATGCTCTAAGTAATTGGGGACGTGGCAGAGGTCTGTCCAGCAGGCCTCTCTCCACAGCACAGTTTAAAGAAAACAGTGATCCAAATATTGAAAACAAGTATTTGCAAAGCAATAGGTCTTGTTGTGCCTTTCTGCATCACCACATCACTCAGCGCTACCCCAGCACCACCACAGCGCCGCTCCAGCGCCACCACAGCGCTGCTCCAGCGCCACCACAGCGCTGCTCCAGCGCCACCACAGCGCTGCTCCAGCGCCACCACAGCGCTGCTCCAGCGCCACCACAGCGCTGCTCCGCGCCACCACAGCGCTGCTCAGCGCCACCACAGCGCTGCTCAGCGCCACCACAGCGCTGCTCAGCGCCACCACAGCGCTGCTCAGCGCCACCACAGCGCTGCTCAGCGCCACCACAGCGCTGCTCAGCGCCACCACAGCGCTGCTCAGCGCCACCACAGCATCACTCACTCAGCGCCACCACAGCATCACTCACTCAGCGCCACCACAGCATCACTCACTCAGCGCCACCACAGCATCACTCACTCAGCGCCACCACAGCATCACTCACTCAGCGCCACCACAGCATCACTCAGCGCCACCACAGCATCAATCTGTGCAACCATTCAACAACAACTGGTTCAAATATGTTCTCTCAATGTTTCAAGCTTTATTACAAATGTCACAAAAAGATGTTAATAGTTCACTTCTGTTCTTGGATTTTCATCACAATAAAATACACTAAACATAATCTTCACAAAAGTTATTTACAAAAGTTTAAGCTATTGCCATTATAAATTACAATCACTTTTATTTAAGTATTAATTATTTAAAAAAATCAAAAGCCATTGTTATTTGTAATATCAATACATCCAAGTCACATAAATACTAAACATCTTGCATTACAAATGCTATAGGTGTCACATTTGCAAAAGTTATAACTATTGGCATTGTAAATGACAAAGCTATTAATTTAGCTATTTTTAAAACCAACACATCAATAAAAAAATTGTCATTTACAAGACCAATAGCTCAAACTTTCATAATGCGAGACCTATTGCATTGCAAATGCTTGTTGATAATGGGGGTGATTTGGCCAAGTTACAATGAAGTGGGGACACAGCCGGTGGCAAGGAAGCTGTTGATAATAGAGGTCCAGGAAGGGGTGATGAAGTGTTTAAGGTTTTGGACAAGTTTGGAGGGGAGAGGGTCTTTGGTGTGGGAGGAAGGCTTGAGTTTGGTAATGATGTTAAAGACGTCTCTTTCAGTGACTGGCTGAAAGTTATGCCATGCGGCATTGTTTTTAGGAAGTGGATTAGGATGATTGGAGGCCAGGAGATTGGAGGGCAAGAGGGGGTGAGGGAGATCAGAGTTGTGATGGGTAGTGGTGAGTGTAGGGGGAGTTGTGATGGAGGGGGTGATATTAAGAGATGTTCAGAATGGCGGTAGGGATCGCAGTAGAGAGGAAGGATTGCTCAATTGGTTTAATTTTGTCTGAAAAAAAAGCTATTTCTTCACATCTAGTCGTCGAGGCCAGTGGGACAGGGGGAGCGGAAGCAGTTTGATTGCGCACAATGTTGAATAGTTCTCTTGGCCTATTCTGTGCTCGATCTAGTTGTGTCCTGAAGGACTTTTTTTTTCTAAAGATATGTTTTTTGTAGGACGATCTAGCAAGTCTGAGGCAGGCCAGGTTAGGAGGGGTGCCGTCTCCATAATCTTTCCGTCAGTCTGAGTCTGCGTCTTTCATTATTTAGCTCTCTGTTAAACCATGACTTAACTCATTAACCCCTTCCATGCTGGGCCGATTCTGCTCCTGTGGTGAAGATTTCAACGTGGGTGCTGTCATGACGGCCCCCAGCTGTCATCAGCACACGAGCACTGTAGTGCATGACGGCTAGGGGCCGTCATCAGCATGGAAGGGGTTAAGGAGCAAATGTACCTGTGGAGCCTGTTACAACACGAGTTGGGAATCGAGAGATTTTCTACTTTGCACAAACTTTGTTTAATTCTAGGTAAATGTTAAGAAATTAACCACGCATTTATTATGTTTTTCTCCTTTTGACCCGTCATTTGGGTTTGAACCGCTTCCAATAGAGGTCATTAATGTTTGTCTTCAGTTTACAGGGAACTTTACCTAATGGGGTTTTCTCCTCTAGAGACTGGGATCCTCTCGTGCTTTTCAGTATTTTCTCCCATACAGTATTGATTAACAAAATGTTTGACATGTATTTTGCCCGCACTCACCGTATCACTTAGTCTCACTGTGTCCCTTGTTCTACAGGCGATGTTCATTTTATTTTAGACATACTTCAAGGTCTGATCTGTATAAATTCATGGCACTGTTACCTATGTTCATATTTTGTTCTTTATTTATTCAAAGTTTTATATAGCGCGAACAAGATCCTTAAAGATATCAGAGCGCTTCACATAGACAGGGTAGGGGCAGTAGGAATGAACAGAGATAATGGGAGCAGTGTAGTAGTCATTAACATGGTAATAATAATAACATACATAAAACATATCAATATACAATCAGGTAAACAAGTAATATAAGACAGCACAAGTCATTGATCCTACCATTTCCCTTTTTGACTTTCTTTTTCTAGGTTTTTATTCCAGGATCTTCCACTTTTAGTTTAAAACTGTTAATGAATGCATTTCCCTTATTTACAGAGTCTCTTTTGACTTCCCACATCACCACGGTTCCTGTCTTTTGTACAAGAGTGATGTCACATATTGTCTTCTCCACTTTCCTCATAGGGTTTCCACTCACCAAGAAGTGTACTTTCCCACCACTTTTGTTTATTCTTTGACCATTGTAAGTAGTTTGTATTTTGCACTATACCATGTCTTTGATTTGCTATCCCCAGCCCTGAAGAGTGACGGATAACTACCCATTTGACGAAATACGTGTCGGTTGGTCTGTTCTTGGTGTCTCCTCTGGAAGGAGGACCAATTATCACAGAAAACAAAGAAAAAACTACTACCTGTTGTAGACCTTGTGCTCTGGTTTTTGTTTTATGAAAGAATATTGCCGAAACATGCGGTCTATTTTGAATTGATTTCCTCAAACTTGTGCCAGGACTTTTGTTCTCAAGTAAGCTAGAATGTAACTCTCTAGCTGCAGTATCAGCAGAGTTGAGTGCACAGCGAACTGTAGTATTAGATATTAATTTACCCTTGGATGCAAGTGGATATGCCCGTTTGTTATGTTCGTATGGGAGGTATCCGAGTATTCCATCCATCTCATTCCAGTGAGCCCTATTATATCTAGAAAGGAGGACGATCAAATGTACGATCTGCCAGCGATTGCGGACTGGGCGGCCACACTATTTCCTGCTGCGTCAACCTTTTTAGGTCTCACCTAGCGTTGCAGCGCGCATGCGCTGCTCGCTCTGCAAGACATTGTTAGAGACGAGATTTCAGAAGGGGGCTCGAAGCTCCGCCCCTCATTTTCATTGGATGGCGTAATCTGTTATGTAAAACAGTGGCCCTCGATTGGAACCGAGGCTTTTTGGTTGCCGCCCTTCCCCCTTTTCGTCCGGCCCATCTGGACTGGATCATCTGCCTTTCGGCTGTCGTGAAGCACTTTATCTTCAGGAGGTGTGTACTGCCGGATCATGTTTCCGACAGCTTGTTTTGGTTTGGATAAAGATTTTAGGCCTCTTTTCTACCAATAAAGCATTGTTAGATAACTTGTATGTTAACTTGTTTGTTTGTATTGGCTGAATGTATGTATTTTTATGATAATTAATAGTTTTGTATTTTAATTAATGCAGGGAGTGGTGGCGGACTGGCTATAATTTTTAAATCAAGCCTCTCCTGCTCCCTATCCCCTGCCAACATAGTTGATTGCGAAAGTGCCCTATTTAAAATCTGGATTTCTGACATCTTTACCCTTTCAGGTCTCTTAATATATCGCCCCCCGGGTCCATCTAGCGCTTTCCAAGACTCCTTGGCTTTGACTATTTCCACTCTTACCCTACATTCAGCCAACTTTAGTGTCCTAGGAGACCTAAATCTCCATCTTGAAAGTCTTGATTCTGCCTATTCTGAATTTCTTGGGCGATTTAGAAGCCTGCCAACTAATTCAGTTGGTTAAGGGACCTTCCCACTCAGCTGGACATTTATTAGACCCCGTATTTTCCAACATTTGTGACATAACGGTACATACACCTCTTCCGTTAACCTGGACGGACAACCATCTTATTCTCATTACCATAGGGATACCCCCTGGCATTGGACTCAAGCCCCTCCCTCCCCTTTTACCGCGCCCATGGCACAAACTTGACGGTGCCTTATTTGAAGAGAGCCTGAAAATTACACGCCCGGTATGGTCTAGCAATTTGGAGGAGGCTGATAAAATCTACAGGGAATGGATCACTGATGCACTGGACCACTTCATTCCCAAGAAGCTGTCTAGGCCTTACCGCGAGCAGTCCCATCCCTGGTACTCGGAGGAACTCGTTAAGGAGAAAAAACAATGTAAACTCATTGAGCGCAAGTGGAGGCGCTCATATGACCCCGTAGTAAAAGCTAGCTATAGATCTGCCACTAAATTGTACCATAAACAGATAAAAAAGGCCAAGGCCATGTATTACACCAATTTGATCAATTCTAGTACTAATCGATCAAAAACTCTCTTCTCCTTGATAAAGGATTTGTCCAAAGCCCCTGAGGCCACTGATGGTGATGAAGCAAAGCTTCGCATATTTTGCGGCTTGCCGAAATCAAGAACCTCGTTTATGTGTAATAAGGTAACAAAAATGTATGTTTTACTAACATTTATTTTGTTTAAGCAAAGTTCCCGAAGCTTGCCTATGTGTATTTCTAATGAATTAATCCGTGTCCCTAAAAAATGGCCGCCGCTTGTATTTTAGTTACTGCGCATGCGTCAGCCACACTCACGTGTCCTGACGCGTCTGCAGAAGTGGAGGGAAAGTTATGCGCATGCGTAATTCATAGCTGTGCTTATCATGTGGTACTGCTCGTGCCACTGCTCTTGTGTCCGTATCAATGTAGCTAACATTTAAATGCAATAAGTTTATTTCTTGATGATGAGTTAAAAGTACAAACCCTGTGATGTGTTTTCATAATGACATTATTATGTATTAATTTGTTTTCGCTTACTTTTCATGTACCGCGGGCAATGGGGGTCTGAGTGAGAGGAGAGCCATATTGGAGGTCCCTTCTGCGCCTGTGCGACATTCGGCAGCACGAGGGACCTTGGCTGATGGAACATAGCCAGTTGGCAGTGATGGGCGAGATGCTCCTGAGAAAGTCACCTCTGCCCTGCGAGAACAGCGAATGTGGCTCCTTATATGATACATTGTAATATTGCGCTACTGTTTGCCGTGTAACTTTTCATGGGAACCCCAAACCTGCTAGGCGGTACCCAAATATGTTAATGAAGGCTTCAAATCGTGTATTGTGATTGGTGTGTTACCCAAACCCTACCTTAGGACCAATCGAAATTGAGGGATTCTGACACTTTGCAACATTGGGGGGTGGTACACTGTCCCCAAACTGTATATCTACCCTGGGTTCACCTAGTGAACCGTCCGACTTGTCTGGTTTAGCTGACCTGTCACTGACCCAACGCACTCAATAGGTGACTGAAGATACAGAGCGCTGCGGAGCACTCTGTCCGAATTTGACCATAGACTAAGGTTCTACTGAACCTTAAAGTGCTGGCAAAGCACTTAGCTGGGAGTTCGCTGACCCAATCGGGGTCTTGATCGATAGCTGCAGAGCGGGTGGAGCGCAGGCGTTGCTTCCGAACTGTGGGTTCCGGTCCTGTCCTGAAGAGGGTCCTGTCCTGAGGGTTTGCTGTCCTGTCCTGAGGGTCCTGTCCTGATTCCTATTCCGAGGGTATCCTGTCCTATCCTGGGTGTCCATTCTGCACCTGCTGTCCTTTGAGGGGTATCCTTCCTTGAGGGTTTCCTGTCCTTAACTGACCCGTGGCCAGGGTTTGGTTTCCACACTTTTCTAGGTAAATATTGCTCTGAATCTCTTGAAATTCTTGCACCTTCTGAATTTCTAACTTTTGCTTTAATAAAGTTCAACATTGCATATGTTATATTTTCCATGCCTTTCCGCAACTATTGAAAGTCATTTATAATTTTCCATAAAGTTTATTCCTATGTCTTCTCATTTGTTAGAAATTATATTTTGCATAGCAGTGTGTCATTTCCTGATATGGTCTAGAACTTCGTTGCCTAGGTTGTTCAAAGGCCACTTCACCTTAAGTGAAGCGTGTTATTCATTATAAACTCTCCTATAGTCACTCACACTTAGGCTATCCCTGTTTAGATAATACTGACTTGCATAGTATCTTTTCTCATTACATTTTATTAGTACTTTGATGATTACTCTGTCATTATTTCTTTATGCTTATGTGATTTACGTTATCTTGGTTATTGATTGCCTTGTTTTATTGTACCTCATGCAAGAAAATAATGAACTTTAGATAAACATTTTAAAACTTCCAGTTGTCCGTGGTCATTTAAACAGTATTTGAATGTTATTGTTTGGGTTTGTATTTTGCTGCCTTTCCTTTACAGCTAGCTCCCTGATTCATTGTGGTCATTAGGCACCCGCATCGGTGGATGGTAAGTCGGGTGCACCGAAATTTGGTAGCAGGGAACACACACACACCAACTTGATAGAGCTCGTGAAGTCACCTGATCGATGTATATGGTGATTTGAAAAGTATATGGGCCCTGAAGCCGGAAAACGGCGAAAACTGTTGGTCGGGTGGCCTCGCGCGCTCTATCAGTTTTCTGGTAGCTAGAGGATGGTTAGGGACTAGTTGAGAGTAAGGCAGGGATTAGTTGGACTAGTTAAGTCGGAAGCTGCTATTATATTAATGCTGCTAGAAGAGCGGCTGTTCTAAGAGACCTGATCAATCTCTTGTGAATACGCACGAATAATATCTTGTAAAAATATTTCATGAATTACTGTATTGTTATTATTCTTGTTCTTATATTGTTATATGTACTAATCCATGCAATTGTCAACCGTCTTGTTTCTTGTTGTCCGAACTCCCCGGGGAATTGAAAGGGCAAGTGGTGAATAGAATCCATTGTCCTGAGGTCACAGGTTCGAGGAAAGTTAGGTGCAGGTTAGGATAACCGGGAAGCACTAACTAGGGTTTTCTGAATACATGTGTGAATAAATGACAGTAACGGGGTTCATTGGCAAAATTCCCATAGTGGCGTAACCTAGTAAGGGTCACATCGGAAGAGTAGCAGGTTCCTCGGAGCTAGCGTGAAAGCAGAGGGGTCCGCTGAGAAACCTTAAAACTCGGAATATATCCCGGAAAGAAGTGGATGAGTTTAGGGGAATAACAGGTTCACCGATGCTAGAGTGAAGGGTAGGCGGAAGAGATCTGCCCGCAGCGCGTGAAAAGTAAATGGAAGTAGTTTACTTGCAGTAAAAGAATTCTTTCTCTGTCTAGACACTTGGGCACTGTGGCGAATGTGTATTTGTTGTAAAATAACCAAGCACTGAGCACTTTAAAGGAAAGAAAGTTTCCGTTACCTTGTGAAGGGAGGGAGTCAGTCGCGAAGCGTCTCTGACGTCACTCTGTGCCGCGCTGGGATTGGTAGAAGCAGCGGGCGGGTAGCGGAGCTGAAATTGTAAAGGAGGGGTGAGCGCCGGAGCGTGGGAACTGTCTCACGAAGGGGCCGCGCACCCATTGGCGGAGCTTATTTTGTGTCGCGCACCCATTGGTTGCACGAATTTTTTGAAGCGTGTTCTGATTGGAGGTAGTTTGTAAACAAAGTTAGCGCAGAAGTCGTATGTGGCACTCGCGGACTACAGAGACTCGACCTGATCCAAGGCATCTAGGATTTGAAAGGGATCAGTGGAAGGCTAATAGATACGATATTATGTACGGAACCAAGAGAAAAATGTCCCTTGTAAGTAAGGTGAAAAATTATTTTAAAACGGACAAACCGATTAAATCTAGAGAAGGTGTTCTTGTCCCAGCACCCAATACTCCCGCCTCATTCATGATGTTTGACCGAGGGTACAATACCTGTGTGTGGCTGGAGAATTGGGTGAAGTACACAAAAGATGACGGAGTATTGGCTTTTCCGTTAGATGGTACTTTCAATGGTAGGATCTTATTTAATTTAAGAACCCGAATGAATGAACTGCATCCCAGACCGAGACTAACGCAGTATGAGGCATTAGAGGAATGGGAGATTGAGGCTTTTGAAAGAGAAAGACCCCGAATGGACAAGGGTTTGACCAAGTGGTACCCCAGGCAGAAACAGGAATCCAGGGAGAAAAGGATGAAACAGTGGAGGCAGAGCATGATTGTTGAGGGTCTGTTTCCCATGATGCCTGCATGTCATAACATTGGAGCGGGTGAGAAAAGTACTGAAAAATGTAAGCATTGGGGGGCCCTGGGGTATTCAGATGATGAACTAATAGATGACATCTGTACCAGAAGTCCGCCACCTTACAATGAGGGAACCCGACCTTCCAGTGTAGGAGATGTTCCCCGACGCCACTTCCTAAAAGAGGAAGACAGGTCCCTGGGACTGGGAGGGGGTGGTCAAGTATTGCCCTATCCTGAAAAACCCGAACTGACGGAAACAAGGGATATATATCCCAAAGTGCCCGCAAGTCAGGAAGAAAAGTATTCACGTACGAAAACCTTTTTTCCCAGACCCTTGTATGAAAGCGAAGAGAAACCCTCGAATTCAGGACTGCCTTTTGTTCAACCTCCATATGGGGAAGAGCGCAGGTCCTTTAATACTGGAACTTTATTCCCGAAACCAAATTATGGGGGAGGACCAAGTGAAACGCATCCTACTGCCCCAAGTTTTACTCCTCCATTGACCCCCCAGATATTACATGACACAACTCTAAGAAGGGTACTAGTGGAAAAGGAGCAAGAGGCTCTAGCTAGACAAAGAACAGAAATAATTCAGAAAATTTCTCAGTTAAATACCAGTCCTGAGGCATTAACTATTCCAGTAACTATTGGACCGGTGGTCCCGTTATATGGAAATGGTCAGGGAAATCCGATTACTCCAGTTATGACCCCAGTCATGGCAACCCCGAGACAGGAACCGATCATTATAGATGATCAGTCCAGTGAGTGCGAGTCTGAAGTTGCGTTTTTGGAATTGCCAAACAAACAGACTGGAAAGGGAACACAGCAGAGGTATAACCCTTTTAATACAAAAGAAATTAAATTAGAGACAGCAACAGGTACTAGGAATGTCTCTCTGGTAACTCCGGATGAAATTGAGAGTTGGAGTCGTGAATTAGAGAAGCAGACTCCGCAAACAAAACCTTTAGACCTCTATAAGCTGAGGGTAGAAATAGAAGAATTAATGGCAGGAAATGTGGGGTTGGATCGATTGAATACCTACTCTGAAGAAGAATTGTCGTTTATATGTAAAAGCTTTACAAGGAACACCAGAGTGCTCCACGAAAAACTGACCGAAACAGCAGTTAGTATGGGGGTAGATATCTCAAAATCCAAGCCCTTACAGAAACCGTACAGAGCAGACTTCTCAGACAAAGATATAGAACACCTGAATGTGGCAGGGAAGAAGTTGCAGATTAAAGAATTAATGGGGGTACTGCAGAAATGGGGAGATGTGGAAAAATGGAGAAGCAGGTGGGCGAAAAAGAGGGAAGAGGTTCGCTCCCGACAAGTGACTCCCGAGTTTGCTTTAAGAGAGGTAGAAAAACCTGAGCAGTTATGCCCCATGCGCGAAGTTCCAGGGGGAAAATATGTGCATGTCCCCTGGTCTAGGCAGGATATTGTGTCCTTCACGAACGATTTTCCAAAATTACGAGAGAAACCAGTTGACTGGTACAGGCAGGTGGAGAGGTTCGTGAAGGTACAGAAATGTCTGTGGAAAGACCTGGATGGGTTTTTCGACATTGTGGTTCCAGTAGATTTATGGACCCAGTGTAAAATAAACATAGACTGGCCGAGTGAGGAGTACCCAAGAAATAAAGAAACAGGGGAGCCATCAAAAGATGTCATGCGAAAGTATGAGCAGGTAATTCAGCATTTGAAAGAAAAGGTGCCCGCAAAGGAAACTGATTGGACAAAAATAGATAGAACAACACAGGAAAGGGACGAGACAGTGCACTCCTATGAGAGGTTATTGCAGGTATTTAAAACATACAGTGGTATTGACAACATCGACCTGAAGGATATGACGCACTTTATTTACAGGTTTGTAAATGGTTTAAGACCTGAAATTTGTCAGTGGATAAAAGATAATAAAATCTGTTGGCATACTAAGAAAATGGATGAGGTCCTGCGGTACGCTAAGTACTGCGAGGACGAGATGGCAGAAAAGAAAAAGGCCCTTAAGGAGAAGGTTATGTGGGCTCAGGTGAAGCTCGCAGAACAGCAGGAAAAACAATTGAGTAACATGGTTAAAAATGCTGAGAACAAAGGTCCTGGGGGAGGGGGTGGAGGAAAGCCCCGGCCCAAATTTAGCAGGGAAGAGGCTATGAAAAAATTTCCCTGCCATCAGTGCGGCGAAATTGGACACTGGCGAAACGAGTGTCCCCAATTAGTCGATGTTAATGAGAAAACTCCTGATTTAACTCCACAGACGCAGAAAGAAAGACCAAGAAAGACTCAACCCCAGGTAAAAACAGTTCAGGTGCCTCGAGCACCCAAGCAGGTATACAGGGGAAGACAGGCAGAAAATGAAGAGATAGAGGTTTGGGAAAGCGGGGAGAACAGAAATACAGCAACTTCGCAGTATCTGCTGAATGATACCTTCCTTTGTAATGATCAGGACTGACGGGGCCTGAGAGGGGAGGACGAGGAGTGCGTACTTGGCGCTTCCTTGCCGGTAGACCAGTCTGGACCATATATTGAAGGAAAGGTCGACGGAAATGATGTCACCTTTCTGTTGGACACTGGCGCTACCCGTTCTACTGTAAGAACAGTGGACGTTCCAAACCTACCCCTCTCGGGAGAAAATATCCAAGTAGTGGGTGTATCTAATCAATTGATTAGTACTCCTGTTACCGAACCAATGGAGATTTCAATTGGAAATTTTAAACAGATGCATAGATTTGTCGTCTGTGACACCAGTCCAGTGAATCTACTGGGTCGTGATTTGCTGTGCAAAATGAACTGTACCATCTTTTGCACACCAAAGGGTGTTGAAATACAGACCCCAGATGAAGACGGCATTTATAAATTATTGTTGCTTAGACCTGACTCAGAAATTAAAAGATTGACCCTGCAGGACTTGCCCCAAGAACTACAGGAAGCCGTAAAGCCAGAGGTGTGGGATTTCACTGGAAAGGATGTGGGGTTGATGAAAGATGTGGACCCCATACAGATAGCCATCAAGGACAATGCAGTATATCCTAACACTAGGCCCTACCGAATGAATGCTGAAGTGAAAGCAGGTGTCACTCTGGAAATACAAAAATTATTAGAAGGAGACATCATACAGGAAGTGATGAGCAGCCCATGCAACTCACCGATTATGGGCATCAAAAAGCCTAGTGGCAAGTATAGGGTAGTGCAGGACCTGAGAAAGGTTAACAAAATTGTAGTTCCTTGCTGCCCTATTGTCCCAAACCCTGCAGTGATATTGTACCAGATCCCTTGGGATGCTGAATGGTTCACTGTGATTGATTTATGTCATGCATTCTTTTCGATACCCCTGCACCCCGACAGCAAATTTCTTTTCTCATTTGCTTTTGAGGGTCACGTGTATTGTTGGAACAGGGTCCCTCAGGGGTATACAGAGAGCCCCTCTATCTTTAATCAGATCTTGAAAAAATGTCTAGAGACTTTGATCTTACCTGGGAACTCTGTGTTAGTGCAGTACATAGACGACCTTCTACTGGCGTCTAAAAGTCACAGGGACTGTGTGGTTGACACCATTGCCCTCCTAAATCATCTGTGTGAGAAAGGGCATAAAGTAGCCCCTGACAAACTACAGTTCTGTGCGAAATCTGTAAAATATCTGGGACACCAAATAGAAAAGGGTGTCAGAAAAGTCACATCAGAAAGAGTGAGAATAATTCAAAAGATGCAGTTGCCCCGTACTCAAAAAGATGTCAGAATGTTCCTGGGGGTATTAGGGTACTGCAGACAGTGGATTCTGGGATTTGCAGCTTTAGCCAGGCCCTTGATAAAAATGACCACGAGAGGAATGCCAGATGTTGTAGAGTGGGACGATGAAAGTCTAATGGCTTTCACAAGACTGAAAAACTGTCTGTGTACAGCCCCTGCGTTGGGAATGCCAGATTATTCCAAAGAGTTTGCCCTTTTCTGTGACACTCGCGATAATTGCGCATTGTCAGTCCTGACTCAAGAACATGGCACGACCAGAAGGCCTGTGGCTTATTTCTCTGCCACATTGGACCCAGTAGCTGCTGGGTTACCAGGCTGTCTGAAAGCAGTAGCTGCTACCTGTGCAAGTTTGGAACAGAGTGAGTCCATTGTCATGGGACATCCTGTGACCGTGTATGTTTCACATGGAGTGGTAATTCTATTGACCAGAACTAAAACACAGTATCTCACCCCTAGTCGGCTGACTAAATACGAGAGGATTCTTGTGGGTGCAGCAAATGTAAGCATTGTTAGGTGCGGTATTTTGAACCCTGCCACCTTACTCCCCGACCCCTTGGAAATGGAAGGTGGGGATGATGATGAACATGATTGTATTGATCTAACAGAGTTCAGTACCAAGCCACGCCCAGACATAAAAGAAGTACCATTGCCTGAGCATGATAAAGAACTATTTGTGGATGGTTCCTGTCTAAGACATGAATTAGGAGGCTTGAGTGCTGCTTATGCAGTAGTGTCTTTCACAAAAATTGAACAAGCAGGTTACCTATATAACATCAAGTCTGCACAAGTAGCCGAATTGATAGCCATGATAAAGGCTTGCAAAATTGGGAAGGACTTACGCATAACAGTGTATACTGACAGTCAGTACTGTTATGGCGTTGTGCATGACTTTGGCCAATTATGGCTACAGAGGGAATTCATGACTTCCTCAGGTACTCCCATTCGGAATGCAAAGGTTGTTCATGACCTTTTAGAGGCCATCCAGTTGCCCAAAGAACTGGCAGTGGTAAAATGTACTGCTCATCAAAGGAGCATGGACAGAGTATCACTGGGGAACGATTATGCTGATCGAGTGGCTCAATGGTGTGCCAAAGATCGGTATATTGTAAATCCAAAACGAGGGGGGCCAGGAACCAGCTGCCAGCTTCAGGTGTTTGAGGAAGTGCCTACATGGGATGAGGTGAGAGAGTGGCAGGAGTCGGCTCCTTGGCAAGAAAGAGAGAAATGGAAGGAGGATGGGTGTAGACCGAGACGTGTGGATGGTGTGATTTTGGGCCCAACTGGTATGCCTGTGTTACCCCGACACTTGCTTGGCACAATGGCAAGATTAATACATGAAGGATCACACATTGGTAGGGATGCCATGATTCTGGTATTTCAACAGACTTGGTACAGTAAAAAGTTCAGGAAGGTAGCAGAGTCCCTCTGCCAGAGGTGCCTGTCATGTCAACAGATGAACCCAGGCAAGAGGACAATGGTTGAACTGAGCAAGATTGGGAGATCAGGGGGTCCCTTTATAAGAATACAGGTTGATTTTATCACCATGCCCCGTTGTGAAGGGAAACGATATGTCCTTGTCATTGTTTGCGTATTTTCAAAATGGGTAGAAGCTTACCCCACTCCTCAAAGTGACGCACTGACAGTAGCGAAGTGTTTACTAAAAGAACTGATACCTAGGTTCGGAATACCATGCATTATTGAATCAGATAAGGGTGGACATTTCCAGAATGACATACTGGCTGAACTCTGTAAGGCCTTCGGAATAAGGCAGAAACTCCATTGTGCATACCACCCAGAGGCTTCTGGAATAGTGGAACAAGTAAATGGAACTATCAAAAACAGACTAGCAAAGCTGACAGATGCTACTGGCATGACCTGGGTGAAGGCCCTGCCCCTGGTCCTGATGGGACTAAAAAGTGTTCCAGACCGCAAGACAGGCCTAAGTCCCCATGAGATCATTATGGGAAGAGTGATGAGACAAGCATGGGTGCCAGGAAGCAAACTGTTGAGTATTACTGATGATTTGGTGCTTGAATACTGCAGAAGATTGGGTGACCAAGTGCGTTCTATCTCTCGCCAGATTGGAGACGACGGCATCCTCAATCCAACGACTCCTCTCCACAGCTTGGTTCCAGGAGATTGGGTCAAAATAAAGAAGCACACTCGATCAAGCTGTCTGGCACCAAGGTGGGGAAAGAAACGCCAAGTAATCCTGGTGACAACCACTGCAGTAAAGGTCGCAGGTGTTCCTCAGTGGATCCACGCTGGACACACCCAGAAGGTATTGCCAGACAGAGGATTTGAAGAAGAAGGGCAACCAGCAGAGGACCCTGAAGGAGCCAGACCAGAAGCAACTGACAACGAACAGCCCAGCACCAGTCAGGTTGCAGGAACAGCAGACGTTGGCCCAGGAGTAGTTGACTACGAACTGCCAAGAATCCAGCCTGCTGAAGAGGTCCAGGAAACTGAGTCAGGAGTAGCTGAAGACGAGCTGCCAAGCATATGGCCAGAAGAATGGATACCGATGATTGATCTGACTGAAGATCCTATCAGAACCAGAGAACGACTTAGTGAAGGTAGAGAGTGGACTAGTCAGGAAAAGCAAGGCACAGGCGAAGAACCTCAGCCACTTGAGATTCAAATCAAAACTGAGGAAGGAGAAGGTCAGACAGGGACAGAGCAGGTATTCGATACACCACCGCGAACACCTGATGCAGATAAGGGAGAGACTAGAAACAGAGTGATAGTTCGAGCAGAAGAAGATCAAGAGATCGAAGTGCTTGAACAGGATCAGAGAGGGTTAGAAGAACGGGTTCAGGAAACAGAAACAGAAATAAAGACCATCGAAAGCCAAAGGCAAAATATTCCTGAACAAGGCCAGATTAGCAACCAGGCAGAAGAATTTGATGCTAGCCCTGGAACTAGTCAGATAAGGGAAGTAGGAGAAGAAAGTGGAGAAGAATTACCACAAGATAAGGAGAACAAGAGGATAAGAAAAGAAAGTGAAGTCCAAGTACCGACTAAGAGACTAAAGAAAAGAAACAACCTTGAGCCTAGGTTTGTAAAAAGATTGAGACTTAGGATAAAGACAGTGGAAGAAAAACGTGCAGAGGCAAGAAGAAGTGCTCGAATAGCAGAGCAAGAAGAAGACTCTTCCAAAAGAAGGAGTGGGCGAATAAAAAGACAAAACAAAAAGTACAAGTCTCCTGAATGGACACTGGTTTTGGAAGAACTTGAAGATCTTGATATAACTGACGTGAGCGACGGAGAACCTGTCCCAGAGTACTCAGCTGAAGAGGAAGACGAACCACCGTGAATTTGCACAAAGTAAGCTAGTTGTGTAAAAGCTAAAAAGAGGGGTGAGAACACTCCTTCTGAGCTAAAATGTCTGATTCAACAGTGAATGGTAGACCTAGTTGCAGCCGTTTTAAGACGTGTTGCAAGGTGTGTATATGTAGTGTAGTAGTACTGATAGTTATCTGGATAGGATTAACAATTTTCATTCTCTTTGCTGTAAGTAAAGATACTAACATTGTCCCTACTGAAGTTGTAAATACTGACAATGAGGAGCTAACAACACAGAGTGTAGAAAGACATGAGAGAGCATTGAGACAAACTAAACAAGACTTAGAAGCATCAGATGAGGGAGGACTACATTATCATGGAATGAAGAACAGGACACATTTAAATGTTTTCGCAAACTTATTAATACACTATGTAGAGACTATGGAAATTGAAGATTGCTATGTCTGCATGAAGCTACCTACTTCGGTGGCTGAAGGCGTGACATACCATCATCTGCCATTGACATATGGAATTTCCTGTAGCATTTTAGCTAGTTTATTTTACAAAAGGGGACCGTTACAGTATTATTACTCTAACAATGACGTGATCTTTTCTGAGCTTCCTATACGTGGGAACTTGAATCCTGTACATACCAAAACTGACACCATAAGATATATGGGAGACTACTTTCTGACTATAGGGAACATTGACATAGCAGACGCACACAGAGATAACTTGACTTGTTCTTTGCGTGAGCAGGAAAAGATGTTCCTGAACATGGCAGAGAAAAGGAGAATTAAAATTCAGAAGAAGGCTAATGACGAAAGTCAGAAAAAGCCAAAGTGGGCAGAAAACATGGAAGGCACATCATCTGGTGGAGCGGGTCCTGCTCTGTTGCTGGATTTTGAAAAGAAAGGCAAGCTATGTCTTCACCGCGAGAAGACTAGCTATTATAATAATGTTTTCATTGGTTCCAGTGAATGCGAACATAATTACAAGGTAATTGGGGGTTGGGGTTTCAAAAATGGGTCAGAGCCTGTGTTTCCTGGAATTTATTATATTTGTGGGGACAAGGCTTATTTCAAATTGCCGGATCACTGGTATGGAAGCTGCTACTTTGGCATTGTCTTCCCGAAAATATACCATGTGAATGGAAAAGCTGGAAGCAATGAAGATACTAATGGCTTAGTGCGTAGTAAAAGAGAGAGTATAGGTGAAATTATGGGTAGTATTTTCAGTGCACTGATACCTGGAGTGGGAGTGGTTCTGAACACTCACAGAATTTGCAAATTGTCTACTATAGTAGATGTGCTGTCTACTGAAACAGCTCATGGATTTCTGCTGGTCAATACCGAAATGGTTGCGATCAGATCAATGGTTTTACAAAATCGACTTGCTCTTGACACCTTATTAGCGAAAGAGGGCGGAGTCTGCCGGATGTTGAAGGCGCAACATTGTTGCACTTATATTCCGGATAAAAGTGTACAGATCAAAAGATATGTGAAAAACATTACTAATTTGGCAAAGGAACTCAAACCACTCGAGGTTGATAGTGCCTGGAAGAGACTGGTAGATGGTCTCTCAAATGTAGGTCATTGGCTTGCTAGCATAGGTAAAAGCTTATTATTCAAAATTCTGATGCCAATTGGTATTATAGGTCTTATTATACTTTCCATTGTCTTATGCTGTAAATACCGCAAGCGCACCAAAAAGCACGAGGTAAATGCAAGAGGAGTGAAACGAAGTGTGGATGAGATTGAATTAGAGGAAGTGAATGATCAGATATACAAAAAGGTGAAGACTTCTCATCCGGCTAAAACTGAAAGAGAAAAATTAGAACGGTTGCTGGAAGAAATAGAACTTTATAAAGTGTGAAAGAAAGTTGGCATCTGGTTCCACTATAATTTGTGATGATAGTAGATATCATCAAAGAGGGGATTGATGAAGCAAAGCTTCGCATATTTTGCGGCTTGCCGAAATCAAGAACCTCGTTTATGTGTAATAAGGTAACAAAAATGTATGTTTTACTAACATTTATTTTGTTTAAGCAAAGTTCCCGAAGCTTGCCTATGTGTATTTCTAATGAATTAATCCGTGTCCCTAAAAAATGGCCGCCGCTTGTATTTTAGTTACTGCGCATGCGTCAGCCACACTCACGTGTCCTGACGCGTCTGCAGAAGTGGAGGGAAAGTTATGCGCATGCGTAATTCATAGCTGTGCTTATCATGTGGTACTGCTCGTGCCACTGCTCTTGTGTCCGTATCAATGTAGCTAACATTTAAATGCAATAAGTTTATTTCTTGATGATGAGTTAAAAGTACAAACCCTGTGATGTGTTTTCATAATGACATTATTATGTATTAATTTGTTTTCGCTTACTTTTCATGTACCGCGGGCAATGGGGGTCTGAGTGAGAGGAGAGCCATATTGGAGGTCCCTTCTGCGCCTGTGCGACATTCGGCAGCACGAGGGACCTTGGCTGATGGAACATAGCCAGTTGGCAGTGATGGGCGAGATGCTCCTGAGAAAGTCACCTCTGCCCTGCGAGAACAGCGAATGTGGCTCCTTATATGATACATTGTAATATTGCGCTACTGTTTGCCGTGTAACTTTTCATGGGAACCCCAAACCTGCTAGGCGGTACCCAAATATGTTAATGAAGGCTTCAAATCGTGTATTGTGATTGGTGTGTTACCCAAACCCTACCTTAGGACCAATCGAAATTGAGGGATTCTGACACTTTGCAACATTGGGGGGTGGTACACTGTCCCCAAACTGTATATCTACCCTGGGTTCACCTAGTGAACCGTCCGACTTGTCTGGTTTAGCTGACCTGTCACTGACCCAACGCACTCAATAGGTGACTGAAGATACAGAGCGCTGCGGAGCACTCTGTCCGAATTTGACCATAGACTAAGGTTCTACTGAACCTTAAAGTGCTGGCAAAGCACTTAGCTGGGAGTTCGCTGACCCAATCGGGGTCTTGATCGATAGCTGCAGAGCGGGTGGAGCGCAGGCGTTGCTTCCGAACTGTGGGTTCCGGTCCTGTCCTGAAGAGGGTCCTGTCCTGAGGGTTTGCTGTCCTGTCCTGAGGGTCCTGTCCTGATTCCTATTCCGAGGGTATCCTGTCCTATCCTGGGTGTCCATTCTGCACCTGCTGTCCTTTGAGGGGTATCCTTCCTTGAGGGTTTCCTGTCCTTAACTGACCCGTGGCCAGGGTTTGGTTTCCACACTTTTCTAGGTAAATATTGCTCTGAATCTCTTGAAATTCTTGCACCTTCTGAATTTCTAACTTTTGCTTTAATAAAGTTCAACATTGCATATGTTATATTTTCCATGCCTTTCCGCAACTATTGAAAGTCATTTATAATTTTACATAAAGTTTATTCCTATGTCTTCTCATTTGTTAGAAATTATATTTTGCATAGCAGTGTGTCATTTCCTGATATGGTCTAGAACTTCGTTGCCTAGGTTGTTCAAAGGCCACTTCACCTTAAGTGAAGCGTGTTATTCATTATAAACTCTCCTATAGTCACTCACACTTAGGCTATCCCTGTTTAGATAATACTGACTTGCATAGTATCTTTTCTCATTACATTTTATTAGTACTTTGATGATTACTCTGTCATTATTTCTTTATGCTTATGTGATTTACGTTATCTTGGTTATTGATTGCCTTGTTTTATTGTACCTCATGCAAGAAAATAATGAACTTTAGATAAACATTTTAAAACTTCCAGTTGTCCGTGGTCATTTAAACAGTATTTGAATGTTATTGTTTGGGTTTGTATTTTGCTGCCTTTCCTTTACAGCTAGCTCCCTGATTCATTGTGGTCATTAGGCACCCGCATCGGTGGATGGTAAGTCGGGTGCACCGAAATTTGGTAGCAGGGAACACACACACACCAACTTGATAGAGCTCGTGAAGTCACCTGATCGATGTATATGGTGATTTGAAAAGTATATGGGCCCTGAAGCCGGAAAACGGCGAAAACTGTTGGTCGGGTGGCCTCGCGCGCTCTATCAATGGCACAATAGAATCTAATACGCAGTGTGAAGAGCTAGCTTGTTTTTTCATAGGAAAGGTCAAAGGTATCTATAATGCCTTAAATTCCAATGCTCGGGCCACCCCCCCCCCCCCCCCCCCACCCCACACACACACACACTATAGGTTCATCTGTTCGATCTCACTCCCTTTTAACCGTCCCCTTGCTTTCCCAGGAAGCTTTGGAACTTCTTGCCAGTAAAGTAAAGTCCGGCTCTCCAGATGATCCGGTCAAACCTGAGATGTTTAGACTGCATCATGACTATCTTGCGGGAGGGCCATGAGCTGATTAATCAATCTCTCCAATTAGCTACGGTGCCCTGCTCTTGGAAGCATGCTAAGGTGGTTCCCTTGTTGAAAAAGCCTACCTTGGATCCTCTAAGGCCAGAAAGTTATAGACCTATATCGTTATTGCCTTACCTAGCCAAGGTTAAGGAATCCCACGTGAATGGTATTTTGACTAAATATATGGAAACTAATGATATCTTAGCTGACTCCCAAAATGGCTTTAGAGCCAACCACAGCACGGAGTCAGCCCTCCTGGCAGTCATTGAACAGCTGAGGGTGGCACAAGATCTGGGCAATACCTCCGCCCTTATTCTTCTGGATTTGAGTGCGGCCTTCGACACGGTCTCCCACAGGATTTTGCTTGAACGTCTTGGGTAGATCGGGGACAGGGGCAGCGCCCTGGATTGGTTCGCGTAATTTCTATCAGACCGTTCCTTCCAGGTGCTTGCCGCTCTGCACTCGTCCGGCAGACACCCCCTCCGCTGTGGGGTCCCTCAGGGGTCAGCTCTCAGCCCTACGCTGTTTAACGTTTATGTTAGACCCCTGGCCATACTGGCCAAAGAACGGGAGATAAAATTAACTTCTTATGCTGATGATACTCCGCTTATTTTCACCTTTTCTAACAACGCTGAGCTAGACCAAGCTAAATTTGTAGAGGATCTTATGGCCATTGCCAACTGGCTATCCAGCAACTGTTTACAACTTAATGCTTCTAAATCAGAGCTGCTCATAGTTGGCCGGAATCCACAGAAGTGGGTGGAACACTGGTGGCCCCCTATATTGGGCTCGTCTCCAACCTTGAAGCTGGAAGTAAAAAATCTTGGAGTTCTGCTGGATAATGATCTTTCTTTAGACTCCCATGCAAAAAAAGTGGCAGGCACCTGCTTTGGGCGCCTTCGCTCCCTTAGGCCCATTCTGGGATTCTTTGAACCTCCGACCCGGCAGATAATTGTCCAAGCTAGGGTCCTTTCACATCTGGACTATTGCAATGTTCTGTTTCTGGGCTCTAATCTGACGGTCATTAAGAGACTTCAAAGGGCTCAGAATGCGGCAGCTCGTACTCTGCTTGCCTTGCCAAAACATTGCTCTGCCTCACAGGCTCTTGCCCGGCTGCATTGGCTACCTCTTAAACAGAGAGTCCAATTTAAAACCCTATGTGTAGCCCACAAAGTCCTCCACGGACGCGGCCCTCAAATTCTGCAGGGACTCTGCACCCCTTACACCCCGACTTGCGATCTCCGCTCTGCAGATCTCCATCTGGCCTGCACCACGAGGGTTCGCAGGAGCAGAGCGGGTGGACGCTCATTTAAACACAAGGCCCCACTTCTATGGAATGCTCTTCCATTACAAGTACGTGCTACCACGAACCATCAGCACTTCCGCAAACTAATTAAAACTTGGTTATTTTCTACCATCTAATCTGTATGGCAGTGGTAGGGCAGTGGCAGCCACCTTCACACTCTTTTCATACAATTGATTTGTTATGTTCGTCCGCAGGGCTGGGACGCCCCATTGCTGGGGTAGCCATGCGCTATACAAACTAACCTAACGTAACATAACATAACACGCGTCCTGATGCTTACTGCTGTGCTTTATACATCAACACCTTTGCTGACGCTGGAAGAGGCAAAAAGGCTTTACGCGGAAACACTTAACGACCTCCGTAAATATAATTTTCGACTGTGTGCAGCAAGGGTCCACCGGGAGGGTAATCGAGGGGGGTGCGCTCCTGGCTTGGTTAGCCAAACAAGATACGGAGATCAAGCCGATCACAGCAGTGATGGATGTCACAGGGGTTCTCCGCCACTCACAATTGGACATCCTAAATGTCTTCCATGGCTACTACTCCGGCATTTACAAGACCCCAGAATGGGACAGTTGTCGAGCAAATGCCAATTTCCTGGACCCATTACCAATCCCCCAAATCTCACCGGAAGATAAAAAAATTAAAGGCGCGCATCAAGCCGAGGTACGTGACCCAAGCAATCAGGGCTCTGGCGCGTAATAAAGCCCCAGGAATGGACGGCTGCCCAGTAGAATACTACAGCGCTTTCGCAACGCAATTGGCCTCCCGCATGGCAATAATGTATAATGATGCACTAGACAGAGGGGTACTCCCCGGCTCCCTCAGAGAATCAGTCATAGTCACCTTCCCCAAACCGCACAGAGATCCCACCCTACCCTCTTCATATCGCCCAATAACGCTCCTCAACACGGATTGCAAGATACTAGGGAAAATTTAAGCAGAACGAAACTCAAATTCCGACACCATTAATCCACCCCGACCAATGCGGATTTATTCCTAGGTGCACTACCTCACAAAACCTACGTAGGCTATTCCATATACAGGATGACACAGATACAATTCCCACTAGCTGCATGTCTCATTATACCATGAAAAGGCCTTTGAAACATTACTATGGCCATATTTGTTTGCGGTCCTCGACAGGGTAAACATAGGCCCCACATTAGTAGCCTATACAAAACTCCTTTACACTAGTCTCACGTCGAGAGTCAGGATTGGCAAGTATGTCTCCTCAGCGTTTGCTGTGGAGAGGGGAACAAGACAGGGATGCCCATTATCCCCTCTCCTGTTCCCCCTAGCGGTGGAACCCCTGGCTATACATTTATGCCAGGAGGGTGAGGAGTGGGGCATTCCATTGGCAGGCATGACACACTGTGTGTCCCTTTACGCGGATGACCTTTTGATATACGTCCGTGACGTTACCCAAGATCTGACACCCATATGGCAAACATTGCAAGACTTCGCGGAGGCTTCGGGCCTGGGAGTTAACTGGGGAATATCCACCCTGTATCCCCTCAGCCCACACATAGCCCCATTCGAGATACAGATTGGGATGCAATCGCTCACGTGGAACGCCGAGGCGCCCAGATATTTGGGAGTGCGCCTGTACCACTCCCCGACGGACATGTACGAAGGGAATCACCGCAGGGCCTTGGCAGGCCTTCGGTCGGCGGTGGGGTTCTGGAAATCGCTACCCCTAGCCTCCATAGGCAGAGTGGCGCTGGCCAAAATTATTATGGTTCCACGCATGTTATATCGCTTTGCTAACATCCCAGTTATACCGCCACGGACATTCTTTAAGGAGTTAGACTCCCTACTTGCTGAACTGATTTGGGGTGGGGGACGACACAGGGTGGCCCTGACTACACTATACATCCCCACGACGAAAGGGGGGCTGGGAGCACCTTCCTTTGAGGCATACTTCCTCGCAGCTCAGCTGCAATGGCTGTCATATTGGACGGCGGAGCGGCAAATGGGGGAGACCGTCACCACGGAAGGTCGTATGCCACTGCCAGTTATTTGCCGGATGCTACTCCCGGGCACAAGGCCCATACGCACGCGGCCCATGCAGTTGTCCATAGCCGCACTTGTATGCAGCGCATCCACCGCATGTCCCGAAATAGGCCCCCATATTCACCCTTGCTCCCGCTAGTGGGCTTCCCCAGGGATGACGCGTACTACACCGCCAGCGCCCTCCAAGTCTGGACTGACATGGCAATCACGGAGATGGAAGCCCTATTTGAGAATGGCCAAATGAAAACGTACGCCCAAATGTCTGAACAGTACGATCTTCCCGCTAGACAATTCTTACTACACAGACAGCTGATCGACAGTAGCCGTAGGTATTGGGACCAGACAACAGGGGAACCGCCAACACACCCAGTGATTCATACTATTTTACACATGGGAATAGGGCGCCACCTAGTTACGTGGCTTTGCAAAGCTATACGGACACTCATTCTCCCCTCCATGCAACCGCTACGTCAGAAGTGGGAAGCGGAAATAGTAAGGGCATTACATGATAAAGAGTGGGAAATGGCCCTCGAGTTTCCTAAAAAAGTATCCAGGAATGCACGCTTCCGCAATATACAATTTAACATCCTTCATCGGGCCTACCTTACACCCCACCGGCTTCATAAGTTCTATCCTGACACAGATTTTACCTGCCCCCGATGTCAATTACCGAGCGCAGACTTCAAACACATGTTCTGGGATTGCCCTACACTTCATTAATACGGGGACCAGGCCCACCAGTCACTCAGAATCACAACAAACATCACAACCTTTTCCACCTGGGAGGCGTGCGCCCTTGAGGTACTCGGTAGACGGAAGACTCATAAAACACAGCATCGCTTTCTATCCCTTGCCCTCCTCTTAGCGTAAAGGAGAATAGCCATGTACTGGCGAGCACCGGCAGGCCCCCCGGTGGCGGACTGGATAGGAGCCTTGAAAAAATGGGAGGGCGGAGGAGGAGGTTTCGCGAGATGAAAAAGCAAAAGGTACCCGCAAACATCCCATCTCTCTCGAGTGGGCACAGTTACTACATGCCTTTACGCACGAAACCACCCCTGAGACCGAACCGGCAAGTCCCCAGCCCCAGGCCTCGCACGCATCCCCTATGGGAGGAGTGGAGGAGTGTGGCTCAAGGGTTAGAGCGGGAGACCCTGATGCAGAGTTCTGGCCAGGGACCAGGGTTCGATTCCCGCCTCTGCGGGCTCTCGGGCTCAATTTCCTCGGACCTGTTAATTCACGCCTCGGTGCCTATTCTAATCACGGGCCCCACGCTGCAACTCTGGGCAATAGCTTGCTTAGCCTCCACACCGGCCCCAACAGCGCTAAGGATGCCTGGCTTCACCCTGGGGGTGCCCAGGAGTGGACACTTCACAGGGAAAGCCAGGAGGGGTTCCACAGCGGTATGAGTATCAGCGCCAGGAAGCCTAATAGGCGACACCGCAAGGTGACCGTCTGGTGACAGTGCGCTCTATAAGTACCATGACATTTACATTTGACATATGGGGCCCACCGTGGACACTTCAGGGGCGCAGGAATGTACTTAGGTCCACACCAACGTATATGGCGTACCAGTGTCCCTCCTTAAAGTGAAAATGCTCGTTCATACCTGCTTCTCGCCGGACCCCCTTCCTGTATGCCAGATCATAGATCATAGGATAACCGCATCACACGGCAACAATGCCATCACCCACACTGCAGATCACATCCAGATGAACTCTGAAGGCCCTCTGCCAATCCCATCCGCTCCGTACCCAAACAGTTATTGATTCACAGTTCTGCACCGGAAGTTATGGTGTTGGTGTTAATTTATTGGGGACACAATCACTCAAGCACAGACACATTGCGCATGGCATAAGCAGGTACACACAAACAGTGGGGTCACACAAGTGCAATGACAGCAAGCGCACCCACAACTGCAATTGTAATGATCATGAATGCGCAACAAAGGGGATACCCACCCCCTGCATGTCACGCCCCACTGCAAGGGGACTGTACTAGTTGAAGGTTGATAACATTATGAATTGTTGACCTGCGCCGGATGCATGCCTTAAAACAACTGTAATAAGATGTATAACGAAAGTGCAATGATTATGAACTTACTTATGAAAAACCTCAATAAACAAGTTTAAACAAAAAAAAACACCTTTGCTGACAAGTCGCTTGGCTTCCTGGAAAGCATTTCACGGAGTGAGTAAACCTGATATAACAGAGGCGGGACAAGTCTGTGAGGCGCTCAACGGGTAAGAGCATTTTTCAGTTCAAATATTAACTTCTAGTCCTGTGTTTCCGCCCTTAAAATATCAGGGGTAACAGCACATCCCAGCGGACTTGCAGGGGGCACTGTCTATAGCTACAAGCAAAGACCCCTGTACACCATCATTACTCATGGCGGATTAAGAGTCCGTCCATCCTAAAGCCTTGCGCTGCATTTGCGCCTCAATCGCTGTAGATTAGGTTTTAACCGAAGTCTAGCGAGAGCCCCGCCTTCTCTCCAGCCCCTCCCTTGTCGGAGCTTCTCCCGAGTCCCTTGCACCATCATTTGCACCTCACTCGCTGTAGATTAAGTTTTAACCGAATACAAGTGAACCCTGCCTTCTCACCACCCCCTCCCTTGTCGGAGCTTCTCACGAGTCCCAGTTCTGCCACTGGCCCCCTCCCCCAGGCGATAACCTGAGGCAGGGACGACGGATAACAGATCTTTTGAGGGGGCTTGCTTGAGGGTTGGGTCAACACATAGCTCTGTGTTGGGGGTCAGGGAGGGACGGCGCCATCCCTTGCTGGAAGATGGACTCTACCTAGAAGCTGTGGAAGTGTTCATTAGGCTGCGGTGAGGTGGAAGACTGCTGCCGGAGAGGAGTGGGCTTGGCGGGAGGCGAGGGAGATGGCTATTAGGGAGGGGCATTGGTCGTGCAGGGGAGAGGGCTGGGAGGATAGCGAGGCTCGGCAGACCCAGCCATGAAGGGGCGACTCTAGAGGGGCTTGTTAAAGACTGTGAAGATGAGACTTGCGGGCAGGTAGTGAGGAGCGATGGGCGCAAGCTCAGTAGAACGGAGAGGGCTTGGGTGCAACTGAGGGAGCAGTGCAGGGGACGTTGCTTGTGGGGATGGCCCCAAAGCTGTAAGAGGAGGGGCGTGGGTGATGGTATGAAGAGACCCCGGGCAGGTTTGGCTGGTGGGCTCAGACTTGGAGCGGAGCACAGTAAGCAGCAATGGCTGGCGAAGAAGGGGGTCGCAAGGGTACTGCCAGTGCAGGAGGTGGGTTCCAGTTCTGCTGTGTGTAGCCTGTCTCTAGATAGGAGAGGCAGGTGGGAACCGAGGAACATCGGAGGTCTGTGGCGGAGAAGTAGGTGCTTCTTAAAGGGTCAGTGTCCGAGGGGACTAGCACTATATTGAAGGAGCAGGCCACAGGGGGGACAGCGGGGACCAAGTCTCCTCCCAGCACTGCAGACCGGTAAGTGCCTGCGGTAAGTACGTCCACCTGCCTTCATGGAACTCTAGAGAGGAGGACACACCAGCAGATGGAGAGGAGTGTCTCGCCCCAAGGACATGGGGGCGGTTTCCACTCTGACACAGGAGGGTGGAGGTCTTTTTCATCCTCCCAAAAACTGCAGGGTGGGTGCCTTTTTAAACACCAGCATATGCGGAGCAATCCCAACACATTTTGAGGGAGGGGAGGTCTTGCAAACATCAGTTCATGGGGATGTTGGAGTACTTCTCTGCCCGCCATTTTGATACTGGGTATCAAACCGATAGAGCATGCGGGGACCTAGGGAGGTGATGTGTTTTTATATGGAGCACAGACATCGCTGAGCTGATGGGAACTGTTCCCCCCCCCCCTACCCCAGTGTAGGGCGGTGAGGGGTAGTGGGAAGAGAACCTGTATCACACTGGTTTAGAGTGTGACCGTAAATCAAGATTGTGGTTGGGCGAGGAGCCTTTCACCCTTGCATCACCCAGCACAAGGGGGGCCATGTGCAGTAGTAAACTCTGGATGGAAGGGAGTGGGCTGGTTTTTGTAGCCTCGCCAGCCTGCTGCACCCCCCCCCCCCCATATGCAGGGCAGAACGTGGGCAGTGCGTTGAGGGGTGCAGCTTCATCCCCGGTGCACCATGAAGGAATGAGGTAAAGGGCGGGGGAGAGGACTCATTTTCTGTGATTCCCAAAATAGCTGTGAGGAGTGAGAGGTAAATATTGGGGAACGGGGAGGGGGCCATCTCTGGGAGCTTTCTGCTCACATGTGCTGCTAACATAAGGCAAACCATACGGTCCAGAAATGATGAGTCTTAAACTAAAGTACTCACCAAACCCTCCACTGGAGTAAACCAAATCCTCTAGCGTTCGTCTCCTGATCTCATTGGGCAGTGATATTGATCTCACACCTAAATCAGCAGTGAAGGTAACCTCACACCTATATCTGCAGTGATACTGATCTCACACCTATATCTGCAGTGTTAATAATCTCACACCTATATCAAAAGTAAAGTAACATCACACCTGTAGCTGCAGTAACAGTAATCTCACACTGGACTAATAATGATCACACACCTATATCTGCAGTAATACTAACCTCACACCTATATATGAACTGATAGCGATCTCACACCTATATCTGCAGTGATGATCTCTCACATATCCCGAAGTAATGGTAACACAGCTATAGCTGCAGTGATAGTAATCTCACACCTATAACTGCAATAATGGGGTTCTCAAACCTGCATCTGCAGTGATTGTAATCTCACACCTATCTAAACAAATAATGATCACACACCTACCTATATCTGCAGGAATACTGATCTCACATCTATATCTGCAGTGATGGTGATCTCACACCTGTAACTGCAATTATAGTAACAATACATGGGTATATGCAATATCCACTCAGTCCTTATTCCAAAATGAGTAGGTATTAACATTTTTAATGCAATAGATGAATGTGATGAATAAAAAACATTAATAAAAGCCAGTACCATTTACAATACAAAACTCACTAGTACAGGGGAGGAGCCAAGATGGCGATCGGAACGGTCGCATAAACGCATCGCTCCTAGATCCCTTCCTCCCCGCCGCCTATCCTGACTTTAATCCTGTTCGGGGAGTTCTGAATTCGGTTACCAGGGAAGAGCCTTCACTTACCGTTTGTTTCCGGGGCTCCGGCGTGCAGCGGTTTCTGCGTTCTGCCCTTATCGCCTTGCCGACCTTCCCGGCCCTGACGCCGGGGCCTCGAGTGCAGTGTCTGCCCGGAGAGGTTCGGAGTGCCGGCGGTCCGGGTCCGGTGGAGAGACCCGATGGTGGGAGCCTGAGAGCCGCGAGCCGGAAACATCGGAGCGGAACCACCCCCGATAGTGGGCCGCCCCACATGCCCGATTGCCTGCCGGACTGGAGAGAGAGGCCGCGTTGTCCGGCACCCCTCGGGTGAGACGCCCGCTCCTGTTGCTTGTCCCGCCTGGGATCCGGTGCGGAGCTCCCCGAGAGTTGTGGGGAGCACGCCCGTTCTTCTGGTGACTCCTTTCTCCGCCGTGCGCCGTCCGCCGCAGATCGGCTGTGTCTCCTGTGGCCTCTGGCATTCATGGTGAACTGGTAAGCGGGCGAGACAACGGCGATGGGCGAGGTGCTCAAGATGGCGGATGGCCCCTCGGAGTGTCTTCCTCCTGGAGACAAGGACGCTGCTGCATCTGTTCTCCCCGGCCCTCGTGTGCTTTGGGCAGCGCCTACACGGAGTGCTGTCTTCCTTGCCCTGGCTTCGTTGCGGCTTGACCTGTTCTTGAAATGCCGGACCTTGGAGTTGCGGATCGCTGCCATGGTTGCTCCGCCATTTTGTGACGCTGGTTCTTCTCCCCGAGTAGACATCGTTGAGACTCCCTCAGCTGCTGTGCTGGGCTCTCCTGATGGGTGTTTGATTCTAAGGGATCAAGTGGACCCGGTGCCGATGCTGCAGTGTTTTCTACATCCTGATTTCTTTGTTTCGTGCTGGACATCCCAGGTTTTGAACGTGGCCACGTGGATAGTTGGTGTGCTTTTGCATTCTGACTGCTGCCGAGTTTTCCTGGTTGCTTCTTGGTGGCCGGGACGGTGTTCCGCGAAGATTCCACTTTCTTTCCCTGTCTGGTATGAGCCCGCTATGTCATACTGTTTCTCGGCCATTCCGAGGTCTGGCAGTTCTGTTCTTCATAGAAGTGGACAGGGGTGATCGTGTCTGGGTGACTACGGGACTTTCGTTTTGTTAATGGCATCTCCGGACCTCATTATTTGCACAATTCCTGTCTCCATCCTCTGTGTGGGCTATTCTTGATATCCTTTTTTGACCTCGATTATTGAATCTTTGTTGCGGGTGGGGAGGTGTTGTGTATTTCGATCACCGGCTCCTCTCCTCTCTCTTTCTTTTTTCTCCTCTCCTTCTCTCTTTTTCTCCTTTTTCTTTCTCCATTATTTCTCCCTTTCTCTTCCTTCTATATTTCGGGTGACTCTGGGGCGACAGGCACGCTGTTTAGTGGGGTAGGCCATAGCCATTACAGTGATGTAGGGTGGGGGGGTGTTTGTTATTTTAGCTTGTTTTGTTCTATGGTCCCTTTTGCTTTCTTCCTAGGGGGTGGGCTATGTCCCTTTGTTCTTTCTCCTTCGTTTCGCACGTGTCTGCACTTTCTTCCTTTTTGGGGCGGGTGGGCTGTCTGTGTGGCGTCCTATTCTATTGTTTGCTATGACTTATCCTGTATTTTTGACCCCTTTGGTGGGCATAGGATGTCTTAGGGCTTTGACCCTACGATGGTTACCTGATTGCGTGGGGGGCTATATCCCTCCTGTTCCCCCCCTCCCCCGTTTCTTTTTCTGTATATGCTGCATGACGCCCTGGTAGATATGGCTGCTGTCTCCTCTATAAATCATAAAATGAAACCTTTGTTCTCCTGGGGCTTACTGTATAGCGACTTTATTCTACGTCTATACTGCATTTGCTTTGCCGTACACATTGATGCTGCTCCTTGTTGACTCTCCTGATTTTGCGGCCGGCCCCTGTGGTTGTAGGCCTGCGCTTGTACTGATACGAATATTTCAATAAAGGTTTTTAAAAAAACAAAAACAAAAAAAAAAAAACTCACTAGTACAAATGCAATAGATTTCGCAATTACAACAAAGTGAACTATTGCCACTTTGCATTACACCATTTGTTTAATGCTTCACGAAGGGGGAAAAAAAGGACATTTACAATGCCAATAGCTAAAAAAAATGCCATTGCGAGACCTATTGCATTGTAAATGCTTGTTACTCTTCTTATCCCGGTGATGCGCCTCTCCAGATGTCTGAATTGATTCTTTTACATGCTGTTGCTACAATCAAAGAGTCTTTTAGGTGGGAGAGGGAGAGATATGGTCATTAGGTAATGCTTTATAATTTTTTATCAACCCTTGGAATTAAGATCCTAGATCTTACCAGGTAATGCCAGTGTTGTGGCAGAGCATGCCATTGTGCAATGGCAAGTATTGTGAAGAGCGTTGTGTAGAGGAGAGTATCAAATAAAAAAACATCCTATATGGGCTCTGTATGTGATGGCACCTTCTGGAAGGTGGTAGCTCTACTGATTAAATCATGCTAGATGGTAGTATTTTCAGAGGGAGAGGGTTTGCAGGAAATAGATCGGGGTCTGTATTTGCTGGTGGGGGTTCTTGGGCCCCAATGCTAATCTTTTTGGCTTCAAAAGATTTAGGCTCCGAAGCAGCTGGTTTTGGTGCAGACATCGGGCAGTGTTATTATACCAAAGGTTTCTGCTCTGAAGAATGACTTGGCTCCAAGGCAGAAGTGGTCGACTTCGTAGATTTTATCACTGGGGCAAGGCGTATCAGAAACAGACAGTAGGTGCCGAACCTGGCACAAAGGTAGTGGTGGCCTGGCAATGGTTTTAGGTCTCTGGGATGGTCTGTCAACACAGTCATGGTAGTTTGCCGGGGTCGAAATGGAGGTGGTGAGGGCACATTACTCACGACTGGTTGTGCTGGAGGCAGGTCTAGCAGCTCTATGTCGGAGCTGAAGCTGTCATTGTGGGAGAAGGTCCCTTCATCTGCCGCTTGTGCCTGTACATCATGCTGGAGGTCCTCGGGGCCTAAGAGGTTTGGTGTCGTCCATACTCCGACATCTCGAGACGTCGAGCCAGATGGTCACGAAGAGCGTTCTTGAACCTGAAGGAGCTGCAGGTTACTCAGCTCATCTTGTTGTGCTCAGGGGGAGAGGTACAGATTTGCACACTTGATAAAGGCAGGTGCAAGTAAACTTTACGTGCCATCGAGCACAATCAAAAAGGCGTCCATTGCATCACTGAGTTGGCATGATGCGGATGGAACGCCCAATGAAATATGCGCCCAGAGGACAGAGGCCCACAAGGGGCTGTGGTCGATGCAAGTCACCCCAACCACGTTAAAGTTGTTGAATCGAACTAGAGGGAGTAAAACAGGACCGCAATTGTTAGAACTGGGGGGTCTCTAGTTGGCAGAGGTAGGTACCACTGTCCAAATAGGGACCCTTGCTTCTAGTCAGGGCAAGGAGGAAACCCTCTGAGATAACCCCTGCTCACCCTCTAGGTAGCTTGGCACGAGCAGTCTAGGCTAACCAGAGGCAATGTGTAAAGTATTTGTACCAACACTCACAGTAACAGTGAAAAACACCACAAACTGACTCCACAACAGTTTAGAAAATAAAGGTATTTAATCTAAACTACACAGGACCAAAACGACAAAAATCCAACATACACAGTTCAAGAATATGGTTTCAAAAGAGTTCTTAAGGTTGCAATAAAATTCTTTAGGTTGCGATAAAATAATCCACAGTTGCGTGAAAAGTTCACAGTTGCGCAACGTTAACTCACAGTACCTTTTAGTTGTGACAAAGTTCCAAAAGCAGAAGCTGGTGCGGTGGAAAACAAGCGATGCGTTGCTCCTGAGACCCTGGGGAGGCGATGCGACAACCCCACTGCAGCAGCAGGCGTGTTGCGACGAATCCGGTCTGTAAGGGGAGGAAGGCCACTTGTATGGATTCCGGTGCGGAGGTTCGGTAGGAAGTTTGTTCTCCCAAAGGTACGATGCAACGATCTTTGGAGTGGCGACTATCTCCGGGGCGACGATGCGCAGACCAGCGGTGGTGAGCTCTCTCGCAGCTCCTCGATGCGATGGCTTCTGCAACGGCACTCGCAGCGACGTGATGCGGCCCGCAAGCAAGCGGTGCGGCGATCTCACCCAGCGACGACAGGCTCTGCGACGACACTCGCAGCGACGTTAAGACTTTCCCGCACTGGTCTGGTGTATCCCGCAAACGAAGGATGCGACGGCTCTGCGATCTCTGCCTTCGTAGCTGCGGGAATTTCCTCGCACTGTCGGGGGTGCGCTCTGCAGCGAGCGATGCGATAACTTTTCAATTGCAAAAGTCTCTCAAGCTTAGTTTCAAGCTTCCCAGCACAGGTACAACTTCCAGAGCCCCCACAACTGGATAAAGCACTCTAGGAAGGACAGAACTCTCTCAGCAGCGATCAGGGAAGCTGGGGGTGAAGTCCTTTTGTTCCTGGGACTTCAGAACAGGGAGCCAGCTCCTCTCAGGCCCTTGGAGATTCCTTCAAGACAGGGGACACAGCACAACAGCAAAGTCCTTCCCCTCTCCTTGGCAGCAAAGCAACAGCAGGTCAGTCTTCCTTCTTCAGTTTCAGCTTTCTCCTTTGCAGAGGTTCCTTCTTGATTCCAGGATGATCTAATTTTCTGTTGTCAGGGGTCCTGTACTTATACCCCTAAAAGTCTTTGTTCTCTTTGTGCAAGTGGGCCCTGGGCCCAGTCTGAAGCAGTTCTGGGTGTTGCTGGAGCACTTGGTTTTCCTGGCTTCTCCTTTCTTTTCAGAGTGAGGGGCAGGGTCGTCAGCCGCCCAGCAGGAGGTGGAGCCAGCATTGTGGAAGGCAGGCACAGCCCTATTCAGGCCCAGGTGCTATCTCCTTCCACCACTCAAGCTGCAAATGCAGTCATTCAGCCTAGGGCTGACTCAGCCAGCCTCCTGGGGAATCTCCAGCCCCAGTCACTCTCAAACCAGACAGTCAATACACAAACAGGCCCAGGCACACAGAAGGGTCAGACAAGAGAACAGCTACTTTCTAATAGTGCTATTCTCAAACCCAGGATTTAAAAACAACCTTTCCTAAAAGATGTGTTATTAAATTCTGAGTTCAGGGATACTAGACTCTTATGTCCTATCTTGTTCTTATGGGAAGAAATGCTGGTAGCCACTGTAGCCAGCATCCCCCATGTTAATCTATGGAGCAAGATAGCCTTGGGGCAGTGAAAAACGAAAATGGCTGTAATTCACTACCAGAGCATGTCACCTGCACAAGTACATGATCTACCTTTCACATACACTGCACTCTGCCCAGGGGGGTACCTTGGGCCTTCCATAGGGGTGACTAATGTGCACAAAAAGGGAAGGGTTAGGCCTGGTCAGTGGGGACACTGACCAGCAGGACATGGCAGTTGAGTGACTGCACACAGGCACTGCGGTGGCAGGCCTGAGACACCATTTTAGGGCTACTCATATGGGTGGCACAATCAGTGCCGCAGGCCCACTAGTAGCATTTGTCATCACCAGCCCTGGCACACCCAGTGCACTTTACTAGGGACTTCATGGTGATACAAATATGCCAATTAGGTATATACAATCACAATATCAATTTACATAGGGAGCACTTACACTCTGGCACTGATCAGCAGTGGCAGAGTGTCCAAAGCATCTAAACCAGCAAAAACGAAATCCAGCACAGCATCAAAAATATAGGAGGTAGAGGCAAAAAGATAGGGGGAAACCACGGCAAAGATGCCAGGTCTAACAGCGATGAAAAACAATAGTGGCGAGAAGTAGGTATAGTCAAAGAAAGCTATAGCACAATGGTGTTGAACCAGGGCAAAAGAGTACATGTCAAAACCAGGCGGCGGAATAAAACACTCCAAAAATGGAGTAGACGACCATGCACATTACTAGCAATAACTTGCACTTATTATACACTCAGAGCAAGCTTGTCCTGAGACATCAGTCTCCACTTCATGTCTGTCACCATAAGAATGAATTCCCAGTCTGTGGGCGAGGGTACTCTGAGCTCAATTTATTGAAGGTTCACATTTTTCAACTTACCTCTTCGTTGAGGCTGAGGGCACGGAGAAGGGAGTCTAAATCGTCAAACTCAGCATAGCCAAATCCCTTCAATCGCTCAGGGTTGCTAGGTTCCCGCGGCAAGCGTACTGCACTGATCTGCATATGAAAATGGAGGGGAAAAAAGTGGTCTCAAATTGGTAGTTTTAGTAAAGGCAGGTAAGAATATATTGAAATGTTATCCAACACTTATAAACCCAGTGTCAGCCTGCAGTCAACTCTTGCGTGGTGCATTAAATGTCAGGTCTTCTACATTTTAGGCATTTTTTATTTCTTTTACGAAGCAGCTGATTTAGGCCATGCAGATGAGCTCGGACTGCTCAGTAAGTGTTAGTAAAGAGACTATCACCCCACGAATTTGCATGCGCTCTTATACCAACAGCAATCGGAAATGCAGGAAACCCCTATACGAATTACTTGTGAATCGTAGAGGTCATGTCCTTACCAGAGTGCTATAGACCACAAGGTCAAACAAGGGTAACAAGCAGTACATATGAACGAACAGCTTCCTAGATTCACTGAGCAGGATGGGAATTATAATGCACACTCTCCAGATTGAGCACTGACATTTTCACAATGGATTCAAGAGCCCATAAAAGTGCTCCACACCAGTTAGAAGCCAAAGGGCACCTCACACAAGGCACAGGAGGAGAGCGCTGGCTAGTAGTAACAATGAACCTTTTTAGTTGACCATGCCACTCTGAAACTTAAGTTTGGAGGGCTCAGCAGAAGAGAGAAAGTTAACTGCCTTACTCGTTCGACATGTTTTCATTTATTTTACTGGTAAACCACTGTGAGAAGGATTTAGATTAGTAACGTTAGTTTCTGCTACCTAAAGCTGGTCTACAAGAAAAAACTTAAACTCTTAATCAACTACTCGATAATTACTAATCAAGACACAAAGTTGCTGGTATCCGCTAGAAAGTGGGATTTGTGATGACAAGCACAAACCACAAGCTTAGGCCTTTTTATTTCATGCAGGTTTCGCAACCCTATGAAGGTATGGATTGGTATTTGTACAGCACGAATCTTGCAAGAGTGCAGAAAACTACATGGGGTGTTGGGAGGCTATACAAGATGGCGCACATCAAGTGGGTATTACACCAATACATTTCACACATTGCAATTACATTTTTTAGGCACGATTCAATGATTTAAAAAATGCTGTATTTATTTTTTAAACTAGGGTTCAAATGTTAGAAAACATATGAAAACTAAGTCCTGTACAAGTGGGTTCTCTGCACTATTGGATGTTCACCACACCTGTCCCTGCAGCAAGGCTCCTGAAACTTCTTACTACAACCTCACAATATTATACACTGTTCCAGCCTGGATATTATAGTCACACCCCTCCTAATATTTACACAGTTTATCCTTTACTTGGTATTTTACAAGATTAATTAACTTTTTTCCTGGAAAGTTATGCAAGGGGCTCCAGATATAGAAGAAAAGGTGTTTTCAAACACTGAAAAAACGATCAAAAGTGAAGCCTCCCACCCCAAGTCAGTTGCAAAAATTGTGAATAAATTAACCGAAAACAGCACTTACTTCATCCCCTACTGTGTATGTAGGAACAAAACAGTACACCCGCTCCCTCCCCACATTGACAGGACAAAACGAAAGCCACTATCTCCCATACTCACATTCAGCCCATGGAAAAATTTTAATATAGACTCTTCGCACACATCATAGGGGAGATTTCCAAGAAAAGCGGTGAAGGGAGGAGATTTAGGGAGTCTGCTTCTGTCCACATCAGGTTCACGAGCAGCACGAGGCGCCGTAGGCAGGATAGAGCGATCAATTGCAGGTGTCCGATAAGCATCATCATCGTTACTATGCCAAGTGGTAGAAACTAAAGCAGACATGTACCAATGTTAAAATAAATAGAAAACAAATTGCTAAACGAAGCACACTACAATGGTCAAACTTCACTTCCTAAAAAAGTCAATTTCTCCATTCATCACTGATTGCAGGTAGTAGTAGCGTGCCCTGAACTGGTCTTTGCATGGATGATCATAAAAGCAAGTTAGGCTTACTGCTAAGTTGGAACAACAAAGCTCCTAAAGATCAGCCTAGGTGCGACACCTTAGTGAAAGGCCATGGTGAGGAAACAAGAGCATGAGCACATGGATTCCAAGTATAAATCCCTAAAATAAGATTCCTGTATAGATCATCAAGTTACCGTTGAACATTCTGTTTAACTATTTGCTGTAACACAAAGGCTGAAAAATAATAGTCACGGATCCACCGCAACATATCAGGCAAGAAAAACTTCAGATGTGATAGAATTGTCATTCAGGGAGCCCTAGATGGAAAATGCTACTCACCAGTATGCATCTGTGCTTGGCATGTAGAGCTTCAGAGTTGTACACTGTGCATTAGATCGCCACCTGGTGTTGGGCTCGGATGATTGCAGGTTGTCTTCTTGGAAGAAGTCTTTGTTAGTCCCGATAGGTGACTTCTCCCTTGGACAATACTGCGCATGGGCATCGGCTCCATCCTTAGATTGTTTTTCGCCATGATGGGAAATGATGGAGTTAGTAGAAGTAAAGCAAAAAGGGATGTCCATGCGTATGCATCTAAGTAAGATAAAAACTGGAGCGGATACAAGTCCCGGGGAAGCGGGAGGGCGTGTACAACTCTGCAGCTCTACATGCCAAGAACAGATGCATACTGGTAAGTAGCATTTTCCGTTCGAGGCATATGAGCTGCAGATTGTACACTGTGCATCGATTGTGCAGCAGTATCCCCCTAGCGGTGGTCACTTGTATCCGTTGCAGTAGTTTGAAAGAGAGTTTTAAGGACAGCTTGGCCTACTGCAGCTTGCTGCTTGGCTTGCACATCAACACAATAGTGTTTAGTGAAGGTGTGAGGTGTAGACCATGTTGCTGCTTTGCATATGTCCTCTAGGGGTATGTTTCCTAAGAAAGCCATAGAGGCTCCTAGTTTGCGAGTGGAGTGCACTCTAGGAGGAACGGTTAATGTACGTTTAGCTTTTATATAGCATATTTGTATACACTTTACAATCCACCGCGCAATCCTGCCTTTAGAGATGGGGTTGCCTTTGTGCGGATGAGAGAAAGCGACAAACAGTTGTTTTGTTTTTCGAAAGGTTTTAGTTCTATCTATATAGTACAAGAGAGCTCTTTTAACATCTAATGTGTGTAAAGCTCTTTCCGCTACAGAGTCTGGGTTTTGGAAAAACACAGGTAATTCTACGGACTGATTTAGGTGAAAAGGAGTGATGACTTTTGGGAGAAATTTTGGATTAGATCTAAGAACCACTTTGTTTGAATGTATTTGAAAAAAATGGTTCTAGTATAGTGAAAGCTTGTATCTCACTTACTCTTCTGAGAGAGGTAATGGCAACAAGGAAAGCAGTTTTCCATGTTAGGAATTGCAGTTCACATTAATGTAGAGGCTCGAAAGGGGTCCCATGAGTCTTGTAAGGACAATATTTAGGTTCCACACAGGAGAAGGTGGTAACCTGGGTGGGATTATTCTTTTTAATCCTTGCATGAACGCTTTTATTGCAGAAACTCTGAAGAGACAGATGTTGCCTGTTTTGTAAATAGGCTGCAATTGCTGCAAGGTGCAGGCGTATGGAGGAATATGCCAAATTAGACCTTTGTAGATGTAGAAGGTAACAAATGATATTCTGGATGGAAGCATCCAGGGTATCAATTTGATTATTTGTGCAATATATTGCGAATCTTTTCCATTTAGAGGCGTAACACGCTCTGGTAGTGGGTTTCCTAGCCTCTTTAATAATGTTCATACAGTCTGGTGGTAGGTTTAGATAACCAAACTCTAAGACTTCAGGAGCCAGATCGCCAAATTCAGTTGGTTCGGGTCTGGATGTCTGATTTCTCCATGATTCTGTATTAACAGGGATGGAGTCAGTCGTAACTTTTGTTGTGGAACTAGAGAGAGTTCTAACAGTGTGGTGAACCACGGTTGGCGTGCCCATGTGGGAGCTACTAGGATAAGTTTGAGAGACTGTTGTCTGAGCTTGCGCACCAATAATGGAATTAGTGGGAGAGGCGGAAAAGCATACGCAAATCTGCCTGACCAGTTCATCCATATCGCATTGCCTTCGGACAGTGGGTGTGTAAACCTGGTGACGAAGGCTGGGTATTTTGCATTTTCGTGGGTGGCAAACAGATCTATGTGTGGATGACCCCACCTTTGGAAGAATGGCTGAAGAACTTGTGGATGCAGTTCCCATTCGTGAATCTGTTGTGACTGACGACTCAACAGATCTGCTATCTGATTGTGAACTCCTGGAAGGTGTTCTGCTAACAGATGTATGTTCTGAGCAATGGCCCATCTCCAAATGTTCTGTGCTAGCTGGGACAGTTGCAGAGAGTGTGTCCCCCCCTTGTTTTTGTATAGAGTACATGGCTGCCATTGTCCATCCGGCTTAGGACAGCCTTGTTTTGTACTTGAAGTTGGAAAGTCTTGAGTGCTAAGAATATTGCCAGCAGCTCTAGATGGTTGATATGGAGCAGTCTCTGTTGCGTGTTCCATTGACCCGGAGTTGTATGATGAAAGAGATGGGCTCCCCATCCTGTGAGGGATGCGTCTGTTGTGAGCACTACTTGTGGAACAGGCTCGAGGAACGGCCGCCCCGTTGTCAGGTTTTTGGTGTTGCACCACTGCAGAGAACGATGTGTGCGGCTGTCTACCAACACCAGGTCTGTTAGTTGACCTTGAGCTTGGTTCCACTGTTGTGCTAAGCACTTGTAATGGGCGCATTTGCAATCTTGCGTGTGGTACTATGAAGATGCAAGATGCCATTATGCCTATTAGTCTCATGAACACCCTGGCTTGCAGAGACTCTTGGTGTTGAAAAGCGGCGACTAAGGCTTGAATGCTCTGTATCCTGGTTGGACTGGGATAAGCTAGGGCTGTAGTCATGTGTATTGTAGCTCCTAGATACTGATGAACGTGCGAAGGCTGCAGGTGCGACTTGGTGTAGTTTATAGTAAACCCTAAGTCGTGCAACGTTTGAATTGTCTGATGTGTGTGTTGGATACACTGACTGAATGACTTGGCTTTTATGAGCCAATCGTCTAGAGAAGGGAAGACCTGTATTTGTTGTCTCCTGAGATATACTGCCACGACTGCTAGGCACTTTGTGAATACTTGCGGTGCCGTCGTCACTCTGAATGGAAGGACTTTGAACTGACAGTGTTGTCCTTCTAGTACAAACCTTAGATACTTCCAGGATGTATGGGGATATGGAAATAGGCGTCCTTTAGATCTAGTGTTGTAAGGAAATCGCCTTGTTGCAGCAGTGGAAGTACTTGTTGTAGAGTGATCATATGAAAATGATCTGATTGTATGTAATGGTTGAGGGGCCCGAGGTCGAGAATTGGCCTTAGTGTTCAGTCTTTCTTGGGAATTAGAACGTACAGCGAGTAAACCCCTGTTCCTTGCTCTTGTAAAGGAACTATCTGCATGGCAAGCATGGCAAGATGGCCGCCTGGTAGGAGCTCTAGTCCGGAGCTCCTAGTGCTTGGGATCCTGTTCATGGAAATATCCCGGCTAGCACCCATCTCCGCCGAGCAAAACAAGTAACTGGATTTATAACAAGTAACCGGTTTCACCACAAGTAACTGGATTTTAAAAGTACTCTCACCGGAACAGCAGCGGAGCCCTGAACGGTGGGGAGAGCCTGCTGTGGATACGGCTGCTGCTCAGGCGCTGGACATCGGAGGAGCTGGAGTCCAGGATCGCTTGGAGACGGTCGGCTGAGGGGCGCGAGTCGGAGGAAGGCACCCGTGACTGCACCGGATCTGTAGGGGTTCCACTGGGGTTTCGCACCGCTGGCCACGTCTGGAGCTCACCGTGAGTGCTGTGCTACCCACGGGAGGGCTACTAACGATCTGTGACCCCGCCCGTCACCACCGGAGCGGTCCTGAGGGGCGCGAGTCAGAGGAGGGCAACCGTGACTGCACCGGACCTGTGGTGGTTCCTCGGGGGAGCCTGGGGTGGCGAGTCGCACCTAGAGCAACGCATGCATCCAGCGGCGCATCGGCTGCAGCAATGAGAGCGGATCTCTGATCTGGGCTCACCGCGGACCCGGCAGCCCCGAGGAGATTGTCACCGCCGCGCCACCCCCCCCCCTGCAGGCATCGAGGGGGTTCGCTCCGCTGGGCATGACCGGAGCTCACCCCCGGGGGTCCCCCTCTCCCATCATCAACGGCTGCAGGATCAAGCCGGGTGAAGGGACGGGCACCGGGAGCATCGAGGCCTGCCACGGACGGACGGGACGGCTGGATCAGGCTTCTCAGCCAGGGGAGACATCGGCCATTCCCCGCGCCCCCCCTGCTGCCGCCGGAAGTTGGCGGGCACTGAGTTACAGCCTGGGCAGGGGTGCTACGAGTGGCGGCCTGAATCGCTAAAAGGTGTGTACACATTAGTTTTTACTCTACGGATCAGTTATGCGGTTTTTTCCCTCTCCCTGCCCGGACTGATCAAGTGATAGATTCCTCCTAACAAAGGTATTTTCGTCGACGTGGCAGAGTCTCTTTTTGTCTGAAATGGCAGGGGCTATAAACTAGAGTAATAAATCGCACCACTGCCCCAGATGACCATGAAGATGCATACCAACTCGGTCAGGGGTCACCTAAACTGTGATAAGGCTCTCTCCTCCTCACCAAGCAGCAACATGGAAGCAGCAACATAGAAGCTGGACCAACTCGACCTGCCCATTAATAGAAAGGGAAACTGAACTCGCTAAATCCAGCAACAACAGACAAAGGACTTATACTCCTGCCTCCCTATTCTCTATCCTGGCGGCCATCTTAGACTAGTCCACCACTTCGGTGGCCATCTTAGACTAGTCACCCTCATTAACTCACACCTATAGCTATCCCTTATTTCTCTTTTCTATTCTCTATGCTTCCCGCCCTATAACCTCGTGCACTTTTATTGCAGTATTAGATTTCTATTTGTATTTTATACATTTTGTGGAACCTGCACCTATTTCACTTTTTTTCCTCACCGGTACTGCACCGATCGCTACCTAATATTTTACCGGTTGCTCACTAGTGTCATATTTGTCTATTGCACCTATATTGGTTCCAGTATATCTTTAGTATTTTATTCCTATTTGTATACTGTATATTTTGTAAGCTGCTCCCATCTCACTCTTATCCCTATTATGCACTGATTGCTACCTCATATTTTGTTCATTCTTGTAAGCTGCACCCATTCACTTTCTATTCCTGGATTACACCGATGCTACCGCCTACATTCTGGTTATTTTTGGCCATTCACTAGTGTCGCTTTGGGTCCATTTAACTGATTGCTACCTCATATATCTTGTACATTTCTGTAAGCTGCACCCACTCGCTGTTTCCTGGACTGCACCGATTGCTACCTCTTATATTTTGGCTATTTTTGGCCACTCGCTAGTGTCACTTTTGTGCCACGTAACCTACGGCTGACAGTTGTTTTTTGCACATATGTATTTTTAGCGTTCTTCCTCCCATACCCACCTATACAGTCATCCCAACATGGATCTCATCTGCAAGCATACATATAGAAACAACTACCCATCCACTCTCACCAAAAAAGCCGCTAAACGCTTTAAACACAACTTCCTGAGGTCCCACCCTGAAACTCCCTTTGCCGACACCTACTTCTCACCGGGCAATGGAGCCCTGAACATTGATATCATCTTCCACACCTCACGCAGAGCTCAATGGAGAAAAGCGTTCCTCACCCTACTCACCGTCTCCACCACCAGGAAAACCGCTCATGGCCTAACTCTCTCCATCACACCATCCCAACTCTTCCCTGGCAGAACCACCATTACTATCTACAATAACAGGATTGTCCTAATTCAATCCACAGACAAGAACCTGGAACTATTAGTCAACCTGTTCCCCAAGTTCAAAGAGCACCTTTCCAAGCCTCGGACCTCCACCCATAACTCCTCCCGCACTATCACTCATGACGTCACAGCCCCCACTCACAACCCCTCTAACCTGGCACAGCATCAGAACGACACGCACCACGCCTCTACCCCCAGCACCCTAGTCAATCACCCACCTGCTGTTACCACCCCACATTCCTCAATCACAGCCACAAATCTCTCCCCCTCATACAGTAGCCGCCCCCCCCCCCCAACACCAACCCTTGGACCCCCACACATAGCACTCCCATTCCCCCCTCCCATGACATCACAACTTCCACCCACAACCACTTTAACCTAGATCAGCACCAGAACGACACGCATAACGACAAATCCTACCCTTTGTCCCCCCCCCTCTCTCAGTCCCCACTACCATCCGCTAACTAACCACGCAGAGCACACCACATCTATTATTATAACTCCCCCTCCCCACGACCGGACCATCTCCAACCCCATTCCCCCCCCCCACTCTTAGCCCTCACTACCCTTCAGGCTCCCCCATCACCACCATCATACACTCCACTTCCACCCCGCTCTCTCCGCCTGCCACGAATTCCCTCCTCTACGCCACCAACCTCCTCCGTACTTCTTCCACCCCCATCGCCCCCATACCCTCTCGCCTCCCTAACACCAACCCGTACGCCTACACCACGGAGCCCTGCATGAACACCAACCCACCCCCCCCACCCGATAACTCCCAGGTCAGCCACTCACCCATGACTTCCACCACCAGCACTAACACTTATCCCACGCTGGACAAGATTATGTCCTCCCTCCTCCAACTCAAAGAAGACATTCACACCATCAAAGAAGACATTCACACCATCAAAGAGATACTCATCACACCACCTAGACACACCTCACTCACCACCACGCCCCCTCTCAACTTGCTCTCCACCCGTCCTGATGACGCGCCCAAGCTACATCCCTCACACAGGACCGCGATCCATGCCCACAATCGCAACAACCGCACCCGCCGCCCACACTGGACCACGATCCCTGCCCACAATCGCAACAACCGCCCCCGTCGCACATGCAACCCTCTTTCGGATCTCGACACTCTCACCCTCCTCCGCTCCTACGACCGAGCTCCCCTAAACACCACAACCGCCTTGCACCTCCCCTTTCCCACGATACACTCAAATCCCCGTAGACCCTCCACACTAAACAGAACCTCCGTCCCGAATAACCTTGGAAAAGTCCCCCTCTCTCTAGTACCCTCTACCTCCCCTGACGCACCCAGTCTCAAATGCACCCTCCTAAACTGCAGATCGGCTTCTAGACACTCCTCCGCCATCGCTGATCTCATCCTAACATTGGACCTGGACCTAATCAGCTTGACTGAAACCTGGCTAACCGAATCTTCTACACCTATAATGGACATTCTGGTTCCCCCCCCAACTACCACATCATTAGGCTTGACAGGTCTGGCAAGATAGGTGGTGGAATCGCATGCATATACAGGAACAGCCTTTCTGTTCTGAAAGTCTCCGCACCTTCCCTACCCTCCCCAACTTCCTACGAATACATCTGCCTCGATATTATCAGTAATGGCAAACCGATATGCTCTCTTCACGGCATTTACCACCCACCCAGAGACAACCTCACCTTCGCCCAACAAATCATGGACATGATCTCAACAAACGCCGGACGACAGCTCACCCAAATATACCTTGGTGACTTCAACCTCCACTGGAACGATCACAATGATAAGGTGGTAAATAGTCTTAAAAGCTTCCTCAACGCCCTGGACCTCACACAATTATGCAACAGCCCGACCCACGAGAAAGGTTCTATCCTCGACCTTATCATCGCCAAAGAGGACGCTATTCAACTTGAGTCTATCCAACCCTGTGACTGGTCAGACCATCATATTGTCACATTCCACATCAATGAAAAAGTCAAACTCAACACGGTTCAATCCTCCAGACCTAAAGTCTGGAAAAGAGACTTGAAAAAACTAAACCCATACTCCCTACCCCCGAAGAGCCGCGACCTCCTGCTCCCTCCTACGGGCGCTACAGATGTCCAATCCTTGACTGACCACTATCTCAACGCCATGACCTCATTAATTAATGAGGCTGCTCCCATGCAGCTAAAAAGAGTCTCCGCTAAAATCTCCAATCCATGGTACGACGGGAGTCTCAATGAAGATAGACGAGCCATGCTAATGGCAGAGCGCACCTGGAGAACAGCTCCCTCTGCACTGCACCTGAAAACCCTGAAGAAAAAGAGAAACGCCTAATTCAGGAAAATTAAGCGCTCAAAAGCAAACTTCTTCAGCCTCCAGCTCGACCAAGCAAAAAACCGTCCAAGAAAACTGTTTGAGCTAATCAGAACACAAGCCAAGGAACAACCCCAACCTCTCAATACCTTGTGCGAAGCACCCTCCTGTGAAGACTTCGCCGATTTCTTTACCCAAAAAACTGACAACATAAAGAGTGATCTCCGCACTGACGCAAGCCTCTACACCACACCCAACTGCATAACACTCACCGAACCTAAAAACAATGCAACATGGTCATCCTTTGAAACCTACTCCGAAGAAGAAATAGGCAAACTGCTCAGCACCTTGAAACCTTCCAATCACCTCACGGATCCCCTTCCTGCTAACGCTGTCAAAGATTTCACCCCATTGCTCCTTCCACTCTGGACTAAAATTATCATCAGCTCGCTCCAAGAAGGAACAATCCCTGACTCCCTCAAAGTTGGACAAGTCACACCTTTGCTAAAGAAACCTACTGCCGACCCATCCGACTTAAACAACTACCGTCCCATCACCAATATTCCCACTCTCGCCAAACTATTGGAAAAATGCGCACAACTACAACTGACTAAACACATTGATCAGTTTGCTCTCCTCAACCCTCATCAATCAGGCTTCCGAGCAGGGCACAGTACTGAAACTGCGATGACCCACATAGTTGACGACGCACTTCAAATCCTAGATCAAAATGATACCTGCCTCCTCATCCTTCTTGATCTCTCTTCAGCATTCGACACTGTTAAACATGAGAATTTACTCTATCTTTTGAACACAAGAATGGGTCTATCTGGGACTGTTCACAAGTGGTTCACCTCCTTTTTACACAACAGGTCGCAGAAATTCAAGAGTAACAACCTGATGTCCTCGCCAATACCAGTTTCGTTAGGCGTCCCCCAAGGATCCTCCCTATCACCAACCTTGTTCAACCTAGTTATGGAACCTCTCACCACCTTGCTACAAGCATCCAATGTACTTTTTCACATGTACGCAGATGACACCCAACTATATCTCAAATTACAATCCCCTAATGACATTCTACTCCTGAACTCAACGATCAGAAGCACCCAATCCTGGCTTGCTGATAATCATCTCAAACTCAATGCTCTGAAAACAGAATTCCTTCTGATCTCACCTCCCGCGAAGATTTCTACCACTCAAACCTGGCTTAAACAGCTAACTGCACTCAATGTCCAACCCACCATAGTGGATTCAGCAAAATCCCTAGGCATAACTCTCGACTCCAATCTCAACATGCAGCATCATATCAGCAAGGCTACTAAGGGAGCGAACTTCCAAATCAATACCCTGAGGAAACGTAAACCCTTCCTACCAGCCAAAGACTTCCAAACTGCAGTACAAGCACTAGTAATCCCGCGAATTGAATACGGCAGCATCGCCCTCTGCGGTCTCCCGTTAACCACTACTGCACCCCTAAGAGCTTCTCTAAACGCTGCAGCGAGACTCATCACTGGATCAAAAAAACACTCGCATATCTCCCCTGACTTGAAATCCTTGAACTGGCTGCCTTTTGAAGCCAGAATACATCTGAAAATCGCCTGCATGACACACAAGGCTGTACACCTGAGCTCTCCCGGATACCTCACTCAGAAGCTGTCAATCTCTGGCGGATCTAGAAACACTAGAGGCACAAACAATCTTCTGCTAAAACCTCGAAGATTCCGGAAGGAAAAAACTTATAAACGCTCTTTCTCAGGAATGGCACCCAGGATCTGGAACTCACTTCCTCCTGAAACGAGGCTCATCTCCTCCATCACACTTTTTAAGAAAGAAGTAAAAGCTATTCTCATGGCCAAATACACGACCTATTAACGTGGATCTGTAAAGACTCTACACCGATCTGTATTGTTTTGCTCGAACTCTACGACTATGTGTCCCACCTGTATTATTGACCTACCTGACTACCTATGCACACATTCATCTGTAATATTTGCATTATTGATGTACCTGTTCTACTTTGCTCCCTCACATACCTACCCATCTCACTTATTACGTTTAATTTCGCTATACCTAATGACCTGCTACTCACTCTATGGTTGTATTCCCGGCTTTGTAAAGCGCTCTGATATCTGCAAAGATCTTGCTCGCGCTATATAAAACTTTCAAAATAAATAAATAAATCTGAATAGCACCTTTTTGTAGAAGTGACAGAACCTCTTGTCGAAGCAGAGTCAGGTGATCTGTAGACATTGGACGCTGCTTGGGAGGTATGTGTGGAGGGATTGCTGCAAGTTCTAGGCAGTAGCCATGTTGGATGATCTGTCTTACCCACTTGTCTGTTGTAATGGAGTTCCAGACAGGCAGGAACTGTGTTAGTCTGCCCCCCTACAGGAGTGGAATGCTGTGGGGGGAGCGTAGGGAAGTCATTGTTTAGTGGCAGAAGAGGATCGATTGTTGTTGTTACCGCGACCTCTTCCCTTGGTATTATTGCCTCTGGATCCTCCTCTATAATAACCCTTGTTAGAGGAAGTTTGCGACTAGAAAGATGTGGCAGTGTCTGCTCCAGTTTGTTTGGAGCCTCCTATGTAGAAGGAGCGACGAAAGGAGCCTCTAGCTGGTGTGGACTGTAAAGCCCCCATAGACTTGGCAGTGTCTGTATCTTTCTTCATTTTTTCTAGGGTAGTGTCTACCTCTGGGCCAAATTGGTTCTTATTAAATGGCTGCTTTAAAATGGTGGTTTGCACTTCTTATTTAAACCCTGAAATGCGTAACCATGCATGTCTCCTAAGTAGGACACTGGTATTTACAGCTCTAGATGCTGTGTCTGCGACATCTAGTGCGGATTTTATTGTGGCATTAGATATTAACTTGCCTTCTTGTATGAGGTCAGTAGCTTGATCCTTATACTGATCTGGTAGGTGCTCAAGCAATTTCTCTAATTGACCGTAATGAGCCCTATCGGAGCGAGAGAGGAGGGCCTGTGTATTGGCTATGCGCCAAAAGTTTGAAGCTTGTGCAGCTATTCTCTTGCCCGACGCATCAATGACTTTAGATTCTTTGTCAGGTGGGGGTGCTTCGCCAGAAGTTTGAGAATTGGCCCTCTTCCTAGCATTGGACACAACTAAAGAGTCTAGTGGCAAGTGTCCTTTAATGTAGACTGGATCTGTGGGTCTATATTTTTTCTCAATTCTGGGGTTCAATATTCTTGTACGTACAGGGTCTTTAAAGACCTCTGGAGCATGTTTATTCACCCCATTTATCATGGGAAGAATTTGAGCAAACCGCTGAGACTGCTCAAAGGTGTCTAAGAGAAAGTCTTCCTCAACGTCCTCTGAATGCATGGAGACACCATGGTATACAACAGATCTGTTTTAACAGATGACCAAACCCAATAGTATCCTCTCGAGGGGAAGGCTTTGATGGGTATGAATGTGGCTCAGGAACGTCAGGCACATTTTGGGGGTTTGTAAAGTCCCACACAGACAGTTTTAGTGTGGGGAAAGTCTACAGGGTATGAACTAGGTTCTTCTATAACGTCCCCTCAAAATCATATTCATCATCATTCTGCTGAGGCGAAGGTGATAATGGAGAATGTACAGGAGAGATTTGAGCTGATGTGTGAGGAGGAACAGGAGAAGAGGGAGATATAGGAGAGGAAGAGTGCATAGGAGAAGTTGCTTGGCAGGAACCACAGGTGTGGGTGGTGTCTCTGCTGGTCTCTTCTTGAGAGGCGTGGCTCCTACATGACCTGTGTTTGGGTCTATGTATATCTTGTCGAGGATCTGGTCGAAAAAGTTCTTCCTCATGTACAACCTTCTTGGGCGCCGATTTTTTCGGTGCCGGTGTAGGTTGCCTGGTCTCTTTAGCCTTGGAAGGTGTTGCAACGTCCTGTGGCATAGTTTTCGGTGCCGAAGGTGTCGTTACCGGCTTCGTAGGCATGTTCGAGGATTTGGGCACCTCGGAATCAGGCTTCTTGTTTTTCGGCACCGAAGGTCTAGAAGTGGGCGGCATCAGAGCCGGTGCTTCTTTCGGTTTGGGTACCGGAAAAGTGTTCTGTTTCGGTGTCGGTACTATTTTAGTCTTCGGAACGGAAGGATCTTTTGGCTTCGGTGCTGAGGCATCTTTGTGTTTCGGTGCCGATGGAAGAGGTTTGCTCTGCGTCGAGGCACTGGAAAGCGTAGTTCATTTCTTCGGAGCCGAGCTTGAAGGCGGGGCTTTTGAAGTAGATGGTCGGTCTCGACTGGGCCCCTTGGGCGGAGTGCTGACCTTTGCCTTCTGTTTGGGCAGTGTATGTGGTGCAGGGGCAGTCGTACTCACGCGCTGACCCGATGGAATGGAGTCGGAGTCGTCTGCCTCGGATACGATCTGGAGATCAGGTGAGTCTTCTTCGGAAACGAGCGGAACCTCGTCGAAGATATCTTCCGGTGCTGGAGCTGATCTCTTCATCTCATATCGACGGGCTCTCCGATCTCGGATGGTTTTCTTCGATGGGAAGGATGCACAAGCTGTGCAGGTCGACTCGTCGTGTTCCGGCGACAGACAGAGGTTGCAGAACTTGTGGTGGTCGCTATGTGGAAACTTTGCTAGACATACCGGGCATCTTTTGAACGGAGTTCTTTCCATGTGGTGTAGGCCGACGGCGTCGATAGGCCCAATGGCCCGCTTTGATGACCGGAATGGAAACGCTGGCGTCGAAAAGTATTGTATTCGATGTCGAAGTTAGTTTAACGTTTTAGGAAGTTCTGCGCGTCGAAATTGCAGATAAGTCGTTTTCTAGCCGGAGCGGAGAAACTTTCATCCGGACCCAGTGGAGGAAAAAAAACAATCTAAGGATGGAGCCGATGCCCATGCGCAGTATTGTCCAAGGGAGGAGTCACCTATCGGGACTAACAAAGACTTCTTCCAAGAAGGCAACAACCTGCAATCATCCGAGCCCAACACCAGGTGGCGCTCTAATGCACAGTGTACAATCTGCAGCTCATATGCCTCGAACATGTGTAATCCTTCAAACTAGTGCATAATACAAGACTACAAGAAATGTTAAAGCTTAAGAGAAACTCACCATCTCCTTCCAAATCATCTGTCTCATCAGCCCAACTGACAGGCTTGGAAGAGTAGCTGCTGCCACCCCCACGATCATAGCTGCTGCCTCCACGGTCATAGCCACTGCTGCCACGATCAAAGCTGCTTCCACCACGGTCATAGCCACTGCTGCCACGATCAAAGCTGCTGCCACCACGATCATAGCCACTGCTGCTACGGTCATAGCCACTGCTGCTACGGTCATAGCCACTGCTGCCACGGTCATAGCCACTGCTGCCACGGTCATAGCCACTGCTGCTCCCTCCACCACCACCAATGCTGCTGCCACCGCCACCTCCACCACCACCACTGCCACCAGTGGTATCAGCTGCCAAGAAGTCAGTGAGGGTCAGGGTCTTTGCCTTCTTCCCCTTCTTCTTAGCTGTAAAGAATAAATACAAGTCATTGCAATAATCAAAGGCCAAACACCACAATGTCACTAGACTGCATAAGCTAATGAGCTTCACCATGCCATTATAGGCTGGGCTAGATGTTTATTTTCAGGGTTTTATCATACACAATGAACTCATCATATGCTGCGAGCAAATACAAAAAGACTAACAAATTTGTCAAATAATACTTGTTCAGAATTGATAGCAAAGTCATAACCTTATTGGGGGGGGGGGGGCGGGTTGGGGAATCAATGAGGAAAGAAAAACAAAAAAGATCAGTATTTTCATATACATTAAGCACTCTAAAGCTACTACAGGGCTAGATCATAACTGAAAAGCCAGTTTCGGCGGATTTAACATTTAGCGCCCTAATAGGACAAAACATGCCAATTCCTGTGTTCAACATCCTCTCAAATGGAGGCAAGGCAGAGTCTGATCCCTTAAACTGTTGTAAAGAAATAACCTCGAAGTGCCAGATGATGAATCACAGAAAAATCAAAATGAACTTTATCACTACTGGATCCTGAAAAACCACAAAAGAGAAAGTAAAAGGTGATGACAGGATAAGACTTGCACCTGTAGAAACAAAGTATGCATCTGGTTACAAAGGACAATCAGAGGTGGACACGAAGTTCATAAACAGAGAAGAAACCTGGGTGACGGACTGTCTGAGGTGCCCGAATTGCCACAGAGTATTCTAGCCTTCAGCCAAGAGAATTGGTGTTTTCGGATGACAATGGAAAGACAAGTCAAGCAGTAGAGAAAAACATGGTTGCATTGCCCATATTGTAGCAAAGAGCCATTAGACAAGCGTCATCTGGGACTACATTTCTTAGAGGACATGAGGAATGTTTAAGGAAACGGGAATAACAGGCAAATATCCAGGACCAGTTCATCCATAGTGCATTGCCCAGCGACTGTGGGAAAGAGTAATTTGAGCTGACACATTTGGACTCTACATTTACACCCCCCCCCCCAAAGCACCTTGAGACCCCACAGGTGAGTAGTTCGCTTAACAAATCCCTGATTGATTGATTCATTCGAGTGTATTGCAAACAGGTTGATTGGGGACATACTACATAATTCTAAATATTTCTGCAGCACTTGAGGATGTCACTTCCATTAGTGGGTCTGTGGAGGACTCCTGCTGTGATTTGCAAGCTTGGTGCAGAACCCATGCGGGTGTTCTACCAGTAGATTGACGTAATGGGTTATGGTCCAACCTCAGACCTTACATTGAACTCTAGCAGTAGACTGAACGGTTTGCATCCTCCTTCTGTATGTAGTATATAACAGTCATGTCTGCACTAATCAGTAAAATTCCGCAACAAATTTGCAGAAAGAATGCTTTGATGGCTAGCTTAATCGCCTGCAGTTCCAATCCGTTGATGTGGAGGTAACCTTTTTGCATGGTCACCCGACCCTAAACTACTATGGCTGCATCAGTGTTGGTCACTAGAGGCTGAGGTTCGAGAAAAAAACCTAACCAATAACACATTTTCTGCTTTCCACCATTGTTTTGTGCTAATCACTGGACTCGACCAACACTAGAGCCTCACAGTCCCAGCAACCACTATATAGACAGACACTCTCAGAGCAGATGCATGCTTAACTTGGCATGTGGCACCAAGATAATGCATGATGCAATTATCTCTAAACGTTTCATACCTGTCCTCACTGTCAGAGGCTGCACCGTCTGGTAAAAGGGGTTGCCGCCTGTGGAAGGTCTCTGCTTTCTCTAAACTGGGCCAGCCTTTTAAAGTCACTGCATTTAGTGATGTCCCTAGGGTGGCTTGCATTTGCTGGGAGTTTACGTTTGATTTTTCACAAAGACAGTGACCCTTAATTGGTCTAGGAACGACTTGTGGTTTTGCTTTTTGTCAGCAAGGCATTGGCCTCAACTCTTTCCCTTCATCAGCCAGTCATCCAAGTAAGGAAAAAAGTGGATGTGATGCGTGCTCACAAGATCTAAACATCTCGTAAATACCCTCAGAGTGACTACAACGTTTTATTGGTATATATCCACCTGCCAGAAAACGTACATATTGGTTGTGAACAGTAGATATGGCGAGTTGGAAATATACATCCTTGAAGTCGTGAACTACCACGTAGTCTACTTGCTGGAGAAGAGGAATGATGTTTGGCTGGGTCATAATCTTGAAATGGTTAGGCATAACCTTTGGATTTAGCACCCAGAGATTTGAATTGGGTGCAAGTATACATCTTTGTTTGGAATAAGCAAGTATAGAAGTACACTCATTCTGGTTCTTTGACAGAAACATCTTGATTGCTCCTTTGCAGAGAAGCACCTGGAATTGTTGAGCATTAGATTCATACTGTATGATCGTGGTGGTATGCTGGGTTATCTTGTGTAAAACGTTGAGGCAATATTCTTGTGCACTGATTGAAAGTACCAACTAACCTGAGGACATATCTTCCAGGGCCAAAGAACCAATTATGACAGGAACCAATGTACTATCCAATGATGAAACACATTGGTTTATACTGCAATTGTTCCATGTTATAAAAAGCCATCTCATGCTATACACACAAACGCCACCCACAGGATTCACACCAAACTGTAGTTATACAGGGGAAATTTGAAAAACCTGCTGGACAGAGTTAGCAGAACATGTCACTGTTCAACAGAGCCCTTTTCTAAGGGCCAAGAACAATTTCACACCACCATTGGTACAGAACAACCCACAGAGTTCAGAGAAACTTTCATAACCATAATTTTTCTCCACAATAGATGCCTGGTAAGATGGTTAGCCCAACATTTTGAACCTCCTTAATACATCACAATCCCCAACCTCAAAGCAACAGACAATCCACCAACACATTTAAATATGAGGGGAGCGAAGTACGCAGACAAAAAAAAAATGTAGAGCAGCTCAGTGCGGTAAAGTGGAGTATGCATGGTGTGGTAGCGCACGGCCATTATAGCCAACACATCTTCAATTGAAAGGACCATTACATGTGCACATACAGTTTAAAAGATAAAAGTGCACAAACAATGTGAGAAACGGTCTTCACTGATTTTTATGGTATTAAAATTTGTTTCCACCACACTTCATAAGTAGCAAAAAATTTGCTCCATTGGTGCTGCCCTGATTCTGATATATTGTGAAATATCTGCACAGATCATTTACTTTTTGTTGCGTTCTAGAAAAAAACAAAAACATAGCACAGCCTTCTGTCCAACACACCCCCAGCAGCCATCTGCTTAATGATCTTTCATGCTTATGGTAAGTAGGAGGTAGGTCCTAAAGTCCAAGTAGTGCAATTACTTTACTACTATTCAACTTCCAGTCTGATGTCTTCCGTGCTAAGGAGTGTGCTTAGATCGCATGGATGTGGTGAAATTATTTTGTAGATGTAGACCACACAACACCAAGCTTTTGGTTGACAAGTGCTGTTGTATGTGGTTCTTGTTGTTAGAGGGGTTACTGCATAGGCTAGGGTTCTGATTTGCTACGAGGACTAGGGTTTCCAATTGGACTTCGGGATTAGGGCTTAAGCTTTGGTTGGCGGCTAGGTCTTACATTGGCTCTAGGGTTTAGGTTCGGATTGGTTTTAGTTAGGGTTCCAATGGCCAATAAGGCAATTTTAAGCATAGGGCTTAGGGTGTCTTAGCCTGGGCACCCTGTTTCTGATTTGAGTCAGGCCTACAGCCAGAGATGCTGCCCAATTTTCTACTTATGATCTACCACCTTAACCCTCCACATAGGCCAAAATCCAAACGCTATCAGCAAAGGCATTCTACTCATGCACCACAAACAATACTTCATGCATATTTCAATGTGTACTGAACCACTACAAAACCCCACATACCTCAACTATACACTATTCTACTTTTACTACAAGACTATGGCACCTACATTCTAACACAAAACACAACTCTGTCCTATACCACCAACACATCACAAATACTACAAAAAGCCACAGTATACAGAATGTTAATGCATCCAGACACACTCGCTGCTCAAACAAAAACACCAGCTCTATCCTTAACTTGCTCCCAACAGATCCCCTTCTATCATAACAAAACCCATACTTAGCCTCCATTCACAACATCCACCAACACCCACATCCTTTTTTATCAATTACACACAACCATATAATCCTTACACATCACTCCACCACACACATTACCTATTCCAGTGATCCAATCTAACACTCATAACTCTTGTCCATCCCCCTCTTAAGGACACCACTTATTCTTCTCCAAAACACACCACCACGCCTGTACTATTCAAATACCACTCACCAGCAGTACTGCACATACAAATCGTTCACAGAAACACACATCACTATCTCCTCTCACTACTCCACAAAAACCACACAACGCGCAATAGATTCTCTCCCCCCTCTCCCCCCAAACCCTTACTACTATGGTCTCCAAAATTACCCTTCATAGACTCCTCCATCCTCTACACCTCCTGGCTCAACCTGATCATCAGTTTACAACTTTGGTTTCCGAAACCACCCGAATAAATTCTCCCTCATGTTCTCTCCTATGACTCATCCCAATCCTCATTTTTCTACTGATTTTCTTTCTCCCTAATAACTTTATACGGGCCCTTCTTCTGGGAAGCTGGCTCTGTATATACTATACCAAAATGAGGTATAGTGTGCACTGAGTCCAGTGGAACCCCAAAGATAAGCAAAGGTAAAAGTAGATATCACCTTACTCTCTATTTGTGGTAGTGTGGGCGAGCAGTAAGGCTTTATCAGAAGGTAGTGTTAAGCATTTGTTGTACACAGTCCGGCAAGAAATGATGTCACACACTCAGACTGAACTCAGACCAATTTGTTTGTATAAAAATATTATTTCGTTCACCGCCTAATCCATTTCAAATTCATTAATAGAATATATTACACACCTGCTAGACTTTAGATACGGCCTGAGAGCCACGGCGGACTGTGAGAGATGCCGCGCCCCAGACGCAGGGTTCTTACACCTCGCCTGGCAGTGCCCTGATGTGTGGGATTTCTGGACTAAGATCTTTGCTGAGATTAGCGAAGCGGTGGAATTTGACATCGCTCCGAACCCGGGGATGGCCCTGTTGGGATACACTAAACAGCTGCCGGTGTGTGCGTAGGCTGGTGGGCATGGGACTGCTAATAGAGCGCAAAGTGGTAGCATGCTGCTGGATGAGAGGCCCTGCTCCGACCCCTGCGCGATGGGCCCGTGAGATGGTGTTCTGTTGTACGCAATCTAAAAATTACAGCGAACTCCTCCACCCCCCCACAAGCAGGCACAGGAACTTTTGGGGACTCTATAAAAAAATATCTGGCACGCGAGAGAGATGGCAATGCGACTGTCGAGCTGTATGAGGGCGGAGCCTGACAGGTGCGCTGAGTGGTGACTCTGGGTCGCTTTAAGCTCCTTGTACCTGACTCTGCAGTGAGGTGGGGGGGACAGTGCTGCTTATGACACACATTTGCAATATTTGCTGTCTTCGCTATGATAGGTTATAAGTCTGCCGCCTGCCCTACTTTCTGGGTTGTTGGCTAAATGGCTGTGTAATTCCTGTCATGTGGTATGATAACAGTTAAGTGGATGCACTTGTGCCTTGAAGGGTGGGTGGGGGGTTCTGATGCGTTCTATGGGGACTAATGTTTGCTTCCTTTTTTTTTAAACTTGCAAAATAAAGTAATTAAAAAAAATATTATTTCGTTATTTTATTTCTAGAAACAAACCGTGCCTGGCACAGGTAAGTGTAAATTGTTTCTTTTCAAGGCGGTTTAAACAATACAAGCATGCTGAATGGCAATGACTTCGCTACAGGTTTGTAAATACTTTGAATACAGTGGAAATTAATGTTTGATTACTTTAATACTTTATGGATTACTTTTTCTACCCAGTGTGATATGCCTAGGTATCACACTGGGACTATTCATTGAGAAAAGGTAAGTAAGCAGTTGTTCGATATTTGCAGAATGGGCAAGAGTTGTAAGGTGGTAGTATGCGGGCAGAGTTCAGTGGGGAAGACTGCCATCCTGGAACAGCTGTTATATAGTGCACATGTAGTCGGCACAGTGATCTGACATCGATGTCATCATAGGAGCTGCGGAAGACTTCAGTACACAGGAGGCCTTGCTGGATTTCTTTCTACGACCCAAGTGGTGGGAGTGTGTTGCAGGCATTTGGCTGTGGGCACCATATTGGAAGGTGGATAGAGTAAAGCTGACATTCTTTGACTGATGGCAACATTTCGTACTATGTGTTTTTGGATTTGACGGGGCACCAGTTGTAGGGTGGTGGTGTTAACTGGAACTTTAAAGAAGGGGAATGGTGTCCATGTTTTGCTTCTCTGTGTTGCAGTGGCCCATGGAAAATACTTGTCCAAGGCTTCTCAGGTGCTAGTTCCAGCATTGGTGCAAGAGGAGAGTGGTCATGGGGGAGCATCCACAAAATGTTCATTCTCACCCATTCCCACCTCTGAGGTAGAGGCTGCCATAGTGGTCCCCTCCACGTTGTTTTACTTCCCTGGGACAATAATTGGACATTGACCAGACCTTTAACCTATCCCCTAACATCAGGACCTCGAACCAGCGGAACTTACCCCAGACTGTGGAGATTAATCGATTTGGCTGATGCCCGGTGAAGCTATCAGATAGTTAAAAGAGGAGATTGGTTATGGAATCCCCCTCCCCCCCCCCGTCACCTACCCAGCCGGACTTGGGGCAGATTTTCCCCTTGTCTCTACGTCCTATCTTCTTCCTACCCATTTAGCCTATCCCCTTACCCTTCCTCGCTCCATCCACCTTGTCCCCTATGTTCTTTAAATGTTTCTCTTAATACTTATCTAACTTTTAACTGATGTAAATTGCAACGTTATTGTTCCTCATGTAAAGCGCTCCGATTCCTTCGGGTCTAGCCAGCACTATACAAAACTCGTTAATTAAATATGTTCCCATTTAGTACTCTTTCTCTCCGTCTACTTCCCTAGCTCCTATCCCCTCTTCCCTGAATCTCTCCCCCTGCCTGCTACTCTGCCTAGCCCCCTGTCCTTTGTGCCCTTTGACTAAGCACTCCTTCTCCCCTGGTTGGGGAAAGATCCAATATTTACACACTGGAGTCTCAGCGAACCCACTGAGAGGGTCCACTGCGCCAAGGGAGCCACTCACACTTGAGGTATGGTATGGTACTCCTTGCCAAAGCACTCCCTCTCCCCTTTTTGGGGAAGGATCCAGTATGTAGGCCTTGGAGTCTCAGAGACCGCTCAGAGTCCACTGCGTAAAGGGAGCCTCTGGCAACAGAGATAGGGAAGTGATACCACTTCCCCTGGGATCACAGCTTACTGGACTTTTGGACGTTGCTTTGACTCATCAACCGGTTTGTGTCCCAGTCACTCTTCCCCTCCTCTTCCCATGCTGTGTCTCACCCTCCCCTCCTCCTTTCCACCTTCATTATTTGTCTACTTCCCCTGCTCCTACCGCCCTCCCCTGAATCTCTCCTCTTGCGTGCTTTTCCCCTTACGTATTTGTGCTTATTGTTTCTCGACCTTACAAGTAACTACGTTGCCATGCTCTAAGAACTGTGTAACAATGTAACCTGTAACTATGATCTGATACTCATGTAAAGCGCTCTGATACCTCCAGGTCTAGCCAACGCTACATAAAACCTTTAAAATACCTCAACACAAAACAATTTTCACAAGAAAGCAGTGAATGCAGTCCTACGGGAGGAAATTAGGTTATCGGTTTCAAGATAAGTATTTGGATTCGGGAGTTTGTTTCCTAGGGTTAGAACCATGGTTCACTATCAAAACACCCAAGGGCAGCCGGGTGCTTAAGCCAATTGTTATCCAATGGGGGATAGGGGGCCTCCGGTTGGTGGATGGTCACGAGCAGGCCACAAGGTAGTGGGAGCAACGCTCCTGGTGTTAGGCTCACGGTAAAGGGGATCCGATTTAGCACCCAAAGTACAAGGGCAGCGGGGTGCTTGGTTTATTTCAATGGGGATTCTCTGGTTCCAACAATGACTGTAGGCTCTGGGACAAAGACCTTCTGAGGGGGCCACCGGTTGGAGAGGTAAGTTGGGATGCTGGGATAAAGTCAATTGAGCCATTTCAAGGCCGTGGGGCGTTAGGTGAAGGAGTGTCTTTAAGCGTCTAGTTTTCTTACCAGCTTCGGTCGCGGTATCCTCTAGAAAGACTGCAGGCATCGACTGGAGAGTCGAGACCGGTCAGATCACCAGATCTCAGGCCAGGATCACCGGGGAGATGACCTCGTGTTGTTGGGCCACTCGGACTGTGGGGTCAGCTGCAGACTTGCGGATTTGGCTGGAGCCAGATTATGTGGGTGAGCAAATCAGGTGCTCACTGGAGACAAAGTCTTGGGCTTGGAAGTCAGGGCAAGTCCTTTGGGTTCTGGAGGCTGCTGGCTGCAGGACACACATTGGGATTTTGCTGGAGCAGGTTCGAGGTGGGGACAGGAAGGGAAGGCTGGGGCCAAGTCAGTGGGCGTCCAAGTTTCAGCACAGCTTCTTCAGTCCTTGTTGATTCTTGTCTGATGAGGCAAGGTTCAGGGTTGCCCCCAAATACTAGATTTAGGGGTGTTACAGGTAAGTAAAGGCTGGGACCAATGGGTCCCTTCCTTGGGGGTGGGTACACCCCCTATTATGTCATCCTCCAGTGGGAGGGGGGCATATGCCTCTCTGGTTGGCTGGATCCCCCAATCTGCAAGATGGTGGGGACTGAAGGTTGTGCTTCACCGCGCCTCCCCCATCTGAGGGGTGGTGTTGGCAAAGGTGGGCACCCCTCCCTTCCTCACTTGGTTTTCCTGCCGATTCTCCAGCCTAAAGTGGGGGTCAGAACCGGTGGGAGCCATTTGCTGGAGGCAGCAAATAGCTGGGGTAGTTGACAAAGGCACCAAGCCTTTGAAGCTTCCCCTTCGTGGACCCTGCCCATCCTGGGGGAGGCAGCTTGGCACCTCGTTCCAGAATGTGCATTGTTCCAGACCCCCAAGAGCAGCAGGCTCTCGACCCAGGGGTCCAGAAACATGCTTGGTGGTGGCAGCTGGCAAGCAGCCACTCAGCCAGGACACGAGAGTTAGGTTGTTTTTCAGGGAGATGCCCTCAGAGTACATTTTTCATTAAATCCCACATCGGCATCAGTGTGAGTTTCATGGGCTGAGAAGTTAGATACCAAACTTCCCAGTTTTCAGTAAAGCCATGATGGTACTGTGGAGTTCGTACTGACAGCCTCCCAGCACCATATACTGCACTTACAATGGCTAAGAATTGGCTTAGACACTGTAGGGGTACATGGCTCATGCACCTGTACCCACACGACTGGTATAGTGCACCCAGCTCAAGGGGTGGCTGACCTATGCCAGGGCAGTGGGTTGTGAGTATGGCACACAGGGATGTATGACAAGTCGACTCTTCACTTTGTTCTGCACCAAACATGTAGCCTAAAATGTGCGAGTATGTGTGTGTGTGTGTGTGTGCTAAGATACAGTGCCTCAAAAACTGCAGTCCTTGGAGGCCTTCCCTGGGCACAGTGCCCTTGGTACCTATGGTATCATTTACAAGGGACTGACATGTGGCCCAGGAGTGCCTACTGGGTTTTGTCTTAATGCAGTTTTTAGGGAAGGACATAGGCCCTGGGAACCTGTTTTGGAAGAAAGCCAGGGAACACTCAAAGTACAAAAGCAATTTAGCAAAAAGTGGGGGCAACCATGGAAAAAGAACAATTTCTTACACTTCCCTACTCCATTTCTCCTTCACTCATCCCAGACCTCAAGTTACTACTATGATCTCCCAATTGACACTTGTGGTTTTCTTTTCTTTCCTTCCATTACTCTATTCAATTCAACTAACAGTCTCACATGTCCTCCGCTCCAATTAACTTGTACCTCCCTATACTAACACTTCACTCATTTCCCTATACTAATCCACCACTAATCCTTTTGGGTTCCCGAGTAGCATGCTACTCACTGAAAAGCGCTTTGGTGCCTCGTCAGAGGAAGAACAAACTACATAAATACAATTACAATTATAATCCTCTCACTGAAGTCAGAGAAACATAAGTAAACGCCAAGCTCCCTCAGAAGACGGAGCCTGATAATTGACCTCTCTTGCACAGCAAATGTGACCATATATGAACAAGCTTTAAAGATCGATTACAGAAATCAAGCACTGGTGGAAGGATAACGTAAATGGGGTTTGGGCAAAAAAAAGGGACGAACTCAAGCTGCACAGCCTAGAACAGCCAGCAAACAAAGCAAGAGAATGTGCGTTACAAAACGCAAAGCCATTGATAAGCAATGGGCAGAATGCCTTTTGACAGATCTGGTGCGCAGTGGACTAATGCATCCACTGTAGGGGCCTGTGTTCGACCTCATGGTCACAGGTTCTAATCCCAGCGGGTCCACTCAGCCTTTCATCCATCCATCTGAGGTTGATAAAATGAGTACTATTGAGTTGGGTAACAATATACATCTGTTATTCAGCGCCTTGAGACCCTTGGGTGTTACGTGTGCTTTACAAATATGCGTTATGTCATTCCTGGGGAAGCTTTCTGAATGTCCCTAAGATGCCGTTAGCAAACCAGACAGCTGCGCTGCCTGGCAGGCTTACGACCTAAACAAGCAGTGACAAAGCTCACAGGTCCTGCCTATATGAGAGCTATTGACTTTGTCAATGTCTCTTATCCATGCTGTAGAACATAGTGGCATCTGTGCAGCATGGGTAAAAGTTACATTAAAAAAGCATTGGCAAAGCCAATAGGTTTCATCTATGTGAGATCTAGTGGCTTTGTCAATTTGTTTTTATTGCTACAGTGGTGCAAGCTGCTGTGCTACATAGCTTTGAAGAAAGAAAAAAAAACTATATGACGTGGCCAGACCGAGTTACAGTGCTTTTTTTTTACTTTATCCAAGTACAAAAAAGTTAAAATTGCTATATTCCCTACATTTGTTTTCTTGAAGAAATACCTATTGCAGTTACCAGCATGTCAAAGTGTAGCTAGCTGTAACACTGAGCATGGAGAGGGTGTGGCGTTCCTGCCAGAGCTGCTGATTTTGGAGCTGGGAAACCAGGTTTGAGTCTCCGCACCAGCTGATGCTGGGCAAATCACTTATTATCCCTGTAGAAATGAATGTGTCCTTGTGTAATGTAACAAGCGCTCGTGTGAAGCGCTCTGTGTCCTTCCAGATGATTTTACACTATATAAAGCAAGCTAGGACTAGCTAGTGAGGAAGGGGCCAGCAGTAGAGAGTGAGGTGGTGGTAGGGTCAGGGGCATGCAGCGACAGGAAAAACTGAAAGGAGAGGCTGGAAAGCAAACAAGCATTTGCAATGCAATAGGTCTCGCATTAGGAAAGTTTGAGCTATTGGTATTTTAAATGACAAATCTTATTTATGTGTTGGTTTTGAAAATAGCAAAATTAATAGCTTTGTCATTTACAATGCCAATAGTTTTAACTTTCGCAAATGTGACACTTATAGCATTTGTAATGCAATATGTGTTGTATTTACGTGACTTAGATGTATTTATATTACAAATAACTATGGCTTTTATTTTTTTTAATAATTAATACTTTAATAAAAGTTATTGTAATTTATAATGGCAATAGCTTAAACTTTTGTAAAAACACAAATAACCTAAAAAATAGGTTTTAGCATAGTGTGCCGCCAAACTAGCATGTTTCTACTCCTGCCAGCGTATTCATATATGTACCACAAGTGGTAACACACCAAAAAGCAGCCATGACTATTAGCTTTGTCAATAGTTGTTCCTACATGTTGATTTATCAAAAAATAAAGCTTTGCTATATAAAAGAAATACGCTTTTGTTCGTATGTGCTAATTTGTAGCATAACGATTGCGGCTTTCAGGGAGCAGAATTGTGTCACAGCCCTGGCTCACCATTCTGTAATTATGGACAACCTTGTGATCACTGTTACTACAGAAATTAACATAAACGTTGTTTGTATGTAATTAACCAAGTAGGGTCGAGTTATAGCGCAGGCTCACCAAAAAATACATAAACATTGCATTTGTAGAATGTAGCTATGGACTATGTAAAACGGTCCAATACATTAAGGACTGAGTTTGTGCTATATACAATTGTCTAAAAATCAAATGGCATTGCAAACACTGAAATGCTACAAAGTTAAAATCTCGTCTTTACCCTATTATTAAAACTTTACTTTCATGGTAAATATGTAAGTCTGTAAATACAATGCAATAAATATAGCTAGGTTTGATTAACAAAATGCAGACAGAAAGTCTGCTATAGTGAGATGTTTCGGTGACAAATCCAGCACTTGAGAAAGGAAAGTAGGAGACGTTAATTAAAAGCTACGTAGACAAGTGACACAGATTGTAATCTATTTGGAGGCTGCATCTGTGGGATGCAAATTAACCACAGCAGTATGCTAAACTTGTGCTGGCACGTAGGAAGGGGGAAAAAAAGTGTCGGCAACTACAGCATGGTAAAACACATGTTACTTTATATTTGTGTAACTAGTGGCTATGTAAAACTGTGCAATACTTTAGGTTCGAGTTAGCACAATATACAATAGCCCAAAAACCAAATAAAATTTAAAACCTAAAATGCTGCAAAGGTAAACTATGATTTTTCTCTCTAGGGTGACGTTAAAAACAGAGAGCCCGATCGGCACATGTTGCAGCACCTACTTGGACCAGGCACCCTTAAAGCCCTAGGTAAAGTGTAGTGCGAATAATAATTAAACATATGGAAGGCATTCGCAACTAATAAAAACACTCCCAAAGCACAAATAAGCTAAAATGTAGGTTTTAGCATAGTGTGCCAATAACACCTTTCAAGTACTAGGGCTGTGTGTGTGTGCCCGGGAAGCATCCGGAGCAGGAGCTGCCATACAGGACGGATGGGGGTTGCCTGAATCCCTTTTAGCCTAATGGCGTTGCGCGCTTGACCAGCAGCAAAGTGCTTCGATATATTTGTGCAGCGGTGAACAACTTAAAAAAAAATGAAATAACACCTACAAGCAGCAATGCATATGTAACACAGGTAAAATAACACCTACGAGCGCGGGAAGCAAGGAATGGATCTCACGGCCTGCCGGCCGTGAAGTGTGAAGCAGTGGGCGGGGAAGCTTTGAAGCTCTCGGAGGCCGGAGCGTGGGAGAGCCTGGTGGGGGGGGGGGCGGGAATACGAGCGACGGGAGGAGAAGTTGATGCAGGCGGATTAGGGAGATGCGCGTGCTTGTGTGGTCACGTGACCCGCTTTTGTGGCCACGTGACCTCACATGCACTGTGAAGAAACCGCAGTGGTTTCACTAGTCGATCGAGCACTTGAATTCTCGATCCCAAATGCGCTTGCGCGCATTGTAGGTCACGAGACCTAAAAATATTGTTATAAGTGCACTGCCAGTGGAAGTACACTGGCTGCTGGATTTAGAATATGGTTCAAGCTCCACCGCATGGAAGTCGGGCAGGGAGCTGGAGGCAGGAGGAGGCGCTGACCAACAGCAGGAAAGGAAATGAGTGATGGGGGAGCCTGCTTAAGTAAAAGTAAGTAATGAGTGGGCTCTAAAACCCTTAGCACGGTGGAAGCGCTGTGTAGGTGAAACCTCAATATACCTTTTTAGGTCTCGCGCCTAGCGGTGCAGTGCGGTGCGCAGCGGTGCAGTGCGCAGCGGTGCAGTGCGCAGCGGTGCAGTGCGCAGCGCGTTTTGTTTTGTACAATAGCGATCGCTTTCACTGCCGCGATTATAACATTCCATTTGGTAGTAATCCTAGAATGTGGCATGCAGCAGAAAATGTGTTAAGCGATGCGCTTGCCAATACTCACGCTTTTTGACAATGTATCATTAAACAAGCCTTGTGTGTTTGTACTACATAAAAGCTTGTTAGCACTGCTTCCATGATGGCCGACCCATCAGCACAGGTGCCGGCCCAAACGTTAGGGTCGCGTTTATTTATTAGCTCTTCCGCCGGACTCCTTTGCCTGTGGTGGGAACAATGAGACCTCACCCAGTCGTTAATAGAAATAGAAGGAGGACTAAACTGTGCCACCGTCTTTGGCCGGCTCGTGTTCATCTCTAGTGGTGTATACTCTGGGAAGCAGAAGTGAGAACCGACAGCAGCTCCTTGGCTCAGACCTGCCGCTGTTAGCTGCAGGAGTCTATCTGGGGAGATCACCTAACGGGAAGATGAGCCGAGCCATGGCCGCTTTCGCACTGACATGCTCCCACCTCTGGCGGCAGCACCATGACATCTGTCCAGAGCCTCAACCGGGTTGGGTTGCGGGAGGATGAGAACGGGGAAGTGGATGTATCCCTCCAGCAAATGATCTCTGCCATTGTGGAGGAGAGGAACCGTAGCAACATCAGACACGAGATCAGCGGGCTGGGTAAGAGACTTTTGAGAGAATGACATCATTAAAGAGGGGCTGTTGTGTTCTGACCTAGTGACTAACGAGAGAGTGACTATTGACAGATCCTCAGTGTAAGGGACAGCGAATGGTTCGTGGGTGACGACAGAGAGAGAGTGACTTCCTATAGAGTGAATGTTGCAAGACGGGGAAAGTGACTCCCAAGATACTTCTTGTTAGACAAGTGAGTGCCGGGAAAGTGACTGGTATGAGACGATGGTATTGAGTGAGCATAACTAAACAGAGTAACTACCAAAAGAGTTACGATTGAGGACTTGTGTGGGCGAATGTTGTGGGACTAGCTGATCAAAAAAGTGACGGCTCGGGGAGTGAATGCTGCCAGTTCAGGATCTGGTCTAGTGACTGCTGTGCGACAGCTGACTGATGACAAGCTAGAGTACTGACTGAATGAGTACTCCTTTAGAGAGTAGAATCCTCGGTGGCTGATTATTAGGAGAACATGTGGATATTGGTTAGAGACTAGTGAGACAGAGTTGAAGCTTTTAAGAGATATATTTACTGGATGAGCGACTGCAAAGACAGTTCCTTGTCGTAGAGTTATAATTCATTTTTAAAACGCTGTTTTATTTATGTTATAGGTAGAGGTCACATCACACAGAATACTGGACAAGGGTAAAAGCAACTTATTTGCTTATTTGACTAACTAGAGCAAAATGATGTGTAAAAATAACATTCAAGGTAGCCCCTTACGATTTTACCTTTTGGGGAAATTGATGGACAATTCTCTGTACTCTGGCTACACCCAGTAACATATCTTTTACGTGAATAGCCGTAGAAAGCCGTGCGCCACCCAGCATTGTTTGTGAAAGCAAAGATCTGAAGTTTGAAAGCGGAATAGGCATAATTAACAATAATTGCGGAAACGTCCAAATATGGTTGTGGTGATGTGCAATCACCTACTATTGTGGTAAAGAATGTGTATCACATGAAGTGAATCAGTTCTGATGAGTGGCCTTGCTAATTATGTGCATGCTCAAGGGCAGAAGGCATGAGCGATCATTCTACATCACAGTCCAGTGGCAACAGATTCCCAAACCGACTTGTCTGTGAACATCGGGGAGGGTGGTGGGTGTTGCACACTGCATAACATTTAGTTGGCTCTCAGTATGCCTTAATCCCTGTATTAAAGGCCCTCCACCCAGCAGCTGACACCACCATGTTTTGTGGGTTTTAAAATTCGTTTTTTTCAGAATCGACTTTTATGAGGGAGAAACAGGCTGGTCTGTGTAATATCAGTGAAAAGAATGACAGGCTGGACAGGCCATATGTAAAATTTGGTCTCTGGAGTGTCTGATGTGTTCGTGGTTTAAAGTGGAGTCGTCTGTTTACCGAGACGAGAAGCTGTAGTTACTGTTTGAAACTAGTCTTAAAACGTGGGCGTGGGTGGGTGATACACAGTGTGTCATACATAAAATAATGTAAGTTATCACTTTTCTAGACACAAATCCGGTGCTGCGACATCTACCTACGGCATCAATAAAACAGCGTTTTAAAAACAGATAACTCTATCACAAGGAACTCATCCAGTCACTCATCCAGTAAATATGCATGTCCATAAAGAAATGCACCCTTTCGGCTGGCTTGCAGGTGGCAGAAAAAAAGGCATCATTTTAGTGGTAGCCCATATATATTGCATGCATGGGAGAGCCGAGATTTCGTTGGTGTTCTGTACCATGGTAGTGAGCAGTTTTTAACAACACAGTAATTGTATTTCCTTTGAACTCCCTTCTGTGGAGCAACAGAAGCAATGATGTTTGAACTGCTGTGGGCTAAACCTCAAATCCTCCCCTGAATGCACCGTATTATATTTAATGTGGTTTTTGCCACGCCTCACCTTTAATCAGTTTACTAGAAACTTTGTGCTGCGTGTTGCGATTTGTTAAACTACATTGGTGTGATGGGTTAAACTGCATTTGTGTCTGTTGGCACAATTTATATACAGTGTAAACTGGAAATCCTCAGAGTTGATGCTCTGAGATGTTGAGGGGATACTCAACTGTGTTTTTGTGCTTCATTTTGAGCGAGAGTACGCACACACATGTAAGTAGGTCTGTCTTGTGCAATTGTTTACTACACCTGCTTGAAACGGTACTCCGCTAACAGCACGTTACTCATCCCAGCAGCATGACAAATAGGCACATGCGCTATAATTGTGCAGCCCGGAAGATCGAGTGATGTCATGGAGTCTCCTTCGGAAGAGCATGGAGTAGCATCGATGTGCCACGCCAGTGTTCTCCGTACGCGCCGGGCGGTGCCATTTATAGAATCTGCCAGACGAGTTGTTCTTGGAAAGCACTCTAAGAGCAAAATATGAAATGCTTCTCATATGGGGGCTGTTTTATCACAAGGCTTGGAGATCCCAGCCATTCATCACTTAAATAAATCTTTTTGAGGGCAATCATTTGCAATGCAATAGGTCTCGCATTATTAAAGTTTGAGCTATTGGCATTGCTAAATAATGCATCACCAATAACTCAAATTTTAATAATGCGAGACCTATTGCATTGCAAATGCTTGTTTTTTTACTTTCCCTCGTCATAGTCCCTTTTTAGGTCTTGCGCCTAGCGTTGCAGTGCGCAGCACTGCCCGCACAGCATGAGACTTCTTGTAGGGGCTTCAGAAAGCTGACCCCACACTTGTGCAGGCTATTGGGCATTGCTTGCGTCTTTCTAACAAAGACAGCACACAATTGGACAAATGCGGGCGCATGTCCCGCATTTGCCCTGCCAATGGCCTATTGGTGTCTGTTACCCACACGTTCGACATCGGTTTTGCATCATCGTGCTCGATAATGCAAGACAGATGTCTTGCTGTGGCGTGCGCACCACTCACGGGCTTGTTTGTTTCCCGATAGTCATGGAAAACCATGTTTTCCAGCATCGCATGGCCCATCATAACAAAAAGCAAAGAAATGTACTCCGAGTAGGCAGACATCTGTTTGCGATTAGGACTGGAGGGCCACGGGCAGGGTTCAGGGCCCTAGAAAAGACCACAAACATGCAGCACGAGGCGATCAGAGCAAAGAAGAGTTTGAAAAACAAAATAAAAACCTGCGAAAGTAGTGCCAGCTGTGTGCGGGGTCGAACATGAATGACTGTGTTTATGTATTCTGCATTAAGATTCTTGATCTTCAGGGCTCCTCTACATAGGACGGCGAGCGCTTTACATGCAAGAGGGCCGTAGGGCTGGGGCGGTGCAGCCTCATGTCAGGCAAAGGGGCAGATGGCCCCTGTGAATGCCCAAAGCACCCCAAGTTGAGAGAGCTGCCCTTCCCCTGGGCTGATAGCCTATCCGGCTTGTCCTGTCCCAGCCACCCTCAAGTCCGGCTTTCCATTGCATGGAGCTCCCCCAGACCCGCCAATCTCCCTCCCGCCCCCTCCCCACTTCCCTTACAGTTCTCTATTAATACCTCTGCGTGCTCGCATCTGTAACTCATTCCCTTCCAGATCTTGACTCTCCCTGCCCTCTCCCGTTCCAACAATGCCCTCTGCACACACACTGTCTGCCACTCGAGTCTAGGCTTGAGCTCCGAGACACTTACTATACGTAGATCTAAGGTGTGACAAAGGCAACGGTGCAGTGGCGCCATGGCTGGGAGGGGCCCACTCTGCACCAGTTATAGTGGTTTGTGGGAATGGGGGTGCATTCCCCTTGCACCCCGGCCACACCTCTGTTTTTGATCGTTTTTGCTCCTGTGCAGTTAATATCCCATTCCCAGCAGTACTGCACTTTTCTTTCTGACTTATCTGGGAGTGTGCTCATGTTCGTATTGGGCACTTGCTGCTTAATTTACATGACTCATTGTAAACTGAAGCGGCAAGCGCTTCAATAAAGCGGTCGAGTTTGCGCTATAATAAAACTGCAAAAAAACAACAAAAAAAGACTGACACCGCGCTCTCTGGTGCCTGATTTGCAGCAAAGTCACTTGCTTCCATTTTCATTTTGAACGCAAACGCATACTGACTTTGTAGCAAACAGTATGCATTTGCGTTCAATATCAAAACCGCAGCGACTGCTGGAAGCAAGTGAAGCCAATAATTATTACATGTGGTCATGATACATTAACAATATAATCCATCCAGTCCCTGTATGCGCTGATTTAACAATTGATAACTTATCATTTAAATCAGTGCATAACTGTCAGAGTGTTGACTTTCCTGCCGCCGCCACGGGTAAACAATATTTTTCCTCTGCTCTGGGTCACTCTGTGGTTTAGAATTTCTAAAGCTCTTAAATGGAGTGTGTAGGTAAAACCATTAAAATCAGTCACATACCTACCGACTGAGACTTTAAACTGAGGGTAGTAACGAGTAGAAATATGATGTTGGTGTCATCACGATAATCAACGGAGCTCTTTAAACTTTGAAACTTGTGCCTTTTTAGGGAGGGGGGTGGGGTGCTGAGCATGCGAGTCCGACTTTGCATTCTCCACAGCTCACGGTGTCCAGGCTAGAGTACCATGGGCAAGTCTGTAAGCAATAGATAGGCTGGTGTCACGGGGGGGGCGGCAATGGGCGAAAGGGGATAATAAATAGAAGCAGGCGGGGGGAGGGGGAGGGAGAGAAGGCAGCACCGAGTCCTAAAATATATATGTGTAAGAGCAACAAACCACGGAAATAAAGGGGCACCGAGGTCTGTATCCCGCAATTAGGCGCTAGGAGCAGAGAGAGCAGGCAAGAGCGCAGCAACGGGAGTGCATGGGTTGGCGAGATTATAAGGGCTATATTGAATACGCTACTCCGTGGGGTAATGCTTTGTTGTAATAATATTGGTATGGCACTGCTAAAAGTTTTAAGACGGCTGCTTAGGTTACCAGCAGCAACATATAATGGAGGGACGAGGGTCCCGACGGGCTGCATAATGGAGAGGGGGTGCGAAAGGGAAGTGAGGAGGATTGTGTGGCGGGGGATGGGGGGGGGGGGGGTGCGTGTTAGCATAAAGTGTAAGTGACCCAAGAGACATGAAGCAAGGTGATATATGTGTAAGAGCAACAAACCACGGAAATTTCGGGGGACCGAGGTCTGTACAGCAATTGAAGCAGCAGCCACAAGCATTTCATTAAGCCTAGTCAGTAAGTAAACAGAACGCTGAGCAATGGTCGGATGTCGAGTAGCTCTTGGCATTGCTGTGGGGGGGGGGCGCATTGCTTTGAAGTCTGATGCAGGGGGCGGGGAGCGGCAGCTTTGAAGTGTGACGGGAGGCACAGACAAATGGTTGTTTGTGACGTGGCTGGTGTGGCGGGAGAGCAGAAGGGATTACTTTCAAGTCTGATGCCGAGCGTCGGGGAGCAAATGGCAAGCGCATGCACGGAGCACATGCACTGTGCGTAATCCGCCTGCCAAAGCCCTCTTGGTAAGCTTTCCTGATGCACCTCTATATGGCTCGAGCTGCAATGCGCAAGCGCATTGGCAGGTCGAGACCTAAAAAGCATTTGTTTTTCAAGTTGACAAACAAATGCTATTTTGTGTAAAAGCTCCTCGTAAAAGCACGTCATGGCGCGCTTAATCTTGCAGGAAAGCATGTGGTGTCTACAGTAGGAGAAAGGCATTAAAGAAAATAGTGCATGCAGACTAAATAAGACGTATCGTGTAACAACCGAAGTAAAAGGGCCAGTCCTCATGGAAGGTTACAAATGAAGCCAGGGCAGTAGTAAGAAGGGTCTAAAAAGTCTATAAACGAATCAGAAGCCAGCATTTACGAAGGACAATGACACAAGCCAATGACAAATATGGGCAGAGAGGGGGTGGGGATTCAAGTCCATACTACAATACAGCATGCCTCACAGACCAGCTCATGCGCTGACCAGGATAGACCTAATAAACACGGTACTGAGGTGGTAAGAGACGTCTAATGTCTGACTTCCCATACTGCACAACTACATTGTTTAAATGAGCCCAAGTCAAAATGACCGGTTACTTACCGGTAATTATTTTCATTACTCAGTCATAGACCTCCCCGTGTCAGAACTTCCAAGCAAAACTCCCTTAGCCCATCCCTACCCTCCAGGCAACTCCCACATCCTGTGGCTCATAACCCCTGACCCAGGTCAGCACAACCTGTAGCACAAAAAGCCGAACATGGAGGGAGGGATGGATGAGAACTAGGACTGTGACGGGGAGGTCTACGACTCGGAGTAAAGCATATTACCGGTAAGTAACCGGTCATTTCCTCCTGGTCAGACATCCCTGTCACAGTCATTACAGCATGAGTAGATACCAAAGCAAAAATCGGCTTCACCGTAGAGCAGAAAGACTATAAGCACCAGCAGAAAGTCACACCACCTGAACAGAAAGCAACAGCGCCCCAAAACCAGCAGACCCTGTCCAACCCACCACCAAACGATAATGGGACAAAGGTGTGTGGAGTACTCCAGGAGGCTGCCTTGCAGATTTCAGCCATAGACGCCCCCTGAAAACAAGCCCAGGAAGCAGCCACATCCCAAATCGATCTCCCTTGCACCGACCCAGGCACCTGCACCCCACTAGCCTCATACACCGCCCCCACAGCCCACCTCAGCCACCGACAGTTGCACTAGAAGGCTTCAGACCCTGGCCCGCCAGTCCAAAAGTCACAAAAAGAGAAGCCACCTTACAAACAGGTTTATTAAGAACTAAGTACACTTCAGGAGCCCACTTAACGTCCAAACAGTGCAGCAGCACCGCATCCTCCTGAAAGAGGATCAGGACCGAATACGGGCATTACCAGATCCTCTAATCAGTGAAACGAGGAAGGGACCTTGGGAACAAAGGAATGATCAGACCAGAAGACAACCAGATCCAGAGGGGGGGGGGGGGGGGGGGGGGGGGGGGAGCAAAAAAGGTTCAGGGCAAAGCAAGGAGCCCAACTCTCCAACACTACGGGCCAAGGTAATAGTGACAAGAAAAAACACCTGGATCGTCAGAAAACGCATTCACCCCTCCCCCAGAGGCTCAAAGGGAGAAGACTGTAAAGCCCTCCGCACCATCGGAAGATCCCAACCAGGTGTAAAGGACTTAACCATGGGCTTTTTGAGGAAACAATTCCTCAACAGCTGGGACACCAAAGCAACGACAGGCTCACAGGTCGGACCCCGAATGCCCTCACTGCTGCCCACTGTGCCCGCAAGGAGGACACAGCTAGACCCAAGTCGAAGCCACCCTTCAGGAAATCCAAGACATGCACAGGATCCACCGCCATAGTAGACCGGCCCTGATCCAAACACCAAACATGAAAAGACACCCAATGCAGAGTATAGGACTTAAGAGTCGAAGGGCGCCGGCACTGCTGGATGAACTGAGCACTTCAGGAGAATACCCCATAGCCACGAGGCTCATACTCTCAACAGCCAGCCTTCCAGATGCAAACGGACAAGACAATGCCGGGACAGAGAAGTATACGTCAGGGGACAAGAAACCACTGGCAAGGGCCCACCGCCAACCTCAACAGGGGGAACCAAGGACGCCTGCTCAAAGCAGGCGCCACCAGGATTACGGAAGCCCGTTCCAACTTGATCTTCAGCAGGACCCTCGGAATCAAGACAATCGGAGGAAAGGCATACATCAAGCCACCCTCCCACCGAAAGGACAGCACATCTTCTCCACCTCTCCTCTCACCCGCCGCTCCGTCTCCCTCTCAGGGCAGACCTCCTCTCTCAGATGGAGGGGCAGGTTCTACACCCCCACCTCCAGACATTGCACCTTCATGCCTGGAGATTGAGCGGGGCAACCGGATTTCCTTTTCCCTCCCACCTGACGTTGTGGATGTCATCTTGTCAGCCAGGCGTGACTCCACTAAGTCCATCTATTCTTATAGATGGGCGAAATTTGTCTCGTGGTGTGGGGGAAAGTCTATTGACCCCTTGGGTGCCCATTTGTCTGACGTTCTCCAGTTTGCCCTTTCTCTGGCTCAGCAGGGTCTTGCTGTTGCCACGGTGAAAGGTTATCTTTCTGCGCTGTCAGCTTTTCTCTGTTTGCCTGACCAGCCTTCTCTTTTTAAGACACCTGCGGTTTTAAGGTTTTTAAAGGGCCTTACAAATAAGTTTCCTCCTGCCCCTTTTATTGTGCCTCAGTGGGACTTGAATCTGGTCTTGACCTTTTTGATGGGTGCTCCTTTCGAGCCTCTCCACAAATGTCCCTTGAGGCTTCTTACCCTTAAAACAGTCTTCCTCGTTGCAATAACCTCGGCAAGGAGGGTAAGTGAGCTTCAAGCTCTTAGTCACAAGCCCCCTTTCTTGTCCATACATGCTGATCGAATGGTTCTCAGGACCAGGGCTGCTTTTCTGCCCAAGGTGGTAACTCCCTTCCACCTAGGGCAGTCCATTACTTTACCTTCCTTCTATCCTCCCCCTCACCCTTCTAAGGATGAAGAGAGACTGCACCGTCTGGACCCTAAGAGGGCGGTGCCCTTTTACTTGGACAGATCCAAGGACTTTCGTTTGGAAGACCAGCTCTTCGTTGGATTTGCTGGCTGCAAGAAAGGAAGAGCGGTCCATAAGAGAACTTTGTCGAGATGGATCGTCCTCTGCATAAAGATCTGCTACTCTTTGGCCGGTAAGGAACCACCAGAGGGTATAAGGGCTCATTCTACAAGGGCTAAGTCTACCTCAGCATTGGCCAGAGGTGTGCCTGTAGAAGATATTTGTAGAGCGGCGACTTGGTCTTCCCTCCACACATTCGCGAAGCATTACTGCTTAGACTCCGAAGTGAGGAGGGACGGTCACTTTGCGCGCTCTGTCCTTCAGGATTTCCTGGTCTAGAAGAGTGGACACCCTCCTCCGGGAGTGGGGACTGCTGTGGGACTCTATTCACAAGGTGAGGAATCCACACGGCAGATGTATCTATCAGAAGAACAAGTTACTTACCTTCGGTAACGCTTTTTCTGGTAGATACTATATCTGCCTGTGGATTCCTCACTGACCACCCGCCTCCCCGTTGTCCACTCTTCTGTACCAGAGTTACTGTAATGTAATGTGTATATATTATGTTGTCAGGATAATGTTTCAATTGCTTTCCTGCATTTGCTTAACACTGTGTGTTTTGCCTTGTGTACTGTGTATGCTTTGCATATTTCTACTGTCATTGGTCCGTCCGTATGCCTCGATGGCACGGAAAAAAGGGCGGAACTGATGTCATCACGCCGGTGTGGGCCTATTGTAGGCGTCGGTGACGTCAGCGGAGTCGCGAGCGAGGTCGTGTCTCTAGGACGTCAGAGTCCACGTCGGCGCGAGGCTACGAAAAAAGAATTTCCGAATGTTGCGGACGCAAGGGGATATTCACAAGGTGAGGAATCCACACGGCAGATGTATCTATCAGAAAGCCCCTTATAGAGGTTTTATAAACCATAGATTAGAGTCATAGCAACAGTGCGCAGGTGAGGCCAGCCAGAAGGTCAGCAAATGCACACCTGGAGACTTCTAGGCTAATGATATGTGCAATAGAACAAATTTATGGCCTGGTCAAACAGCTGCTCGTGCTCACACGTCACCAGCGGGTGTTAGAAGACATTTGGACTCCCATAACCGACATGTCGAACCATCAACACGGAGAACCACAACCTCAAAGTTGATAGCCTAGCATTCAAGACTAGCATCAAACACACAACAAATGACCGCAAAGCGCACAAGGTCCTTCTTGCTGACCTGAAAGTATACTATCAGGATGGCAAAGCTTCGACAGATGAACTGGCATATCTAAATAAATATTAAGACCATTTTAAAGCACATCCAGTACATACACATCCACCCAGGGGCTGCAGGCTGAGACCAATCAAGCATTCTTATCGAAATACTCCCACAGAGGGGTAAGCACTGAGCAGGACTACACCCTCAGCGTAACTCCTCTGAAATGTTATCAGTGAGACACAGACAAACGAAAAGGTTCTAAGAGTAGATGCATTCAAAGCAGACGGGCACAAAATGTATACAGGCTGAAACAGAGTGAAAAGTTAAGCAGGGCCAAAGGGAGGCGATGGGGCGCACTTAATATGGATACAAAGTTGTAGCTGAACTTGCAGCAGGAGACTGCATTCATAAGGGATAAATAAATATTCCACTGGAGCCTTAAACATCTGGTAAAATAGAATTTCACATTTACGTGTTTGTTTCTCGCATGTGACCTGAAGAAAGTCTAGTTCTCTGTAGAACATACAATTCAGTGGAGGGGGCCAGTCCGGAGGTTCAACACCATAGATGGCATCCACTGGCATCTGGGGAGGCAGGCGCTCGACCGACATTAAGAAAATCAACTTTCGGTTGCCAAGCACGACTCATCCATCTGGATATGTATTTCTCGGCTCTGGACGAAGATGTGGCACAGGAACTGTACGGGAGCAAAACCGTGCCTGCATAAGTACTTTTCACATTCCGCACCTTGAAACTATAAAGCCCCTGCCAAAACACGGATAACAGTCACACAATCCACCTGCACTGAAGCACCAAACCAGCGTGTGCAGAATAATCTCATCATACATTTGAGAATTCTTCGTATGGACTCCTAGCTAGTTGATCCATCCAATGAGCCGGTTTCAAACTTAAAAAAATAAAATAAAACGAATCCGAAAAGCAAGCCTAACAAATCCAGTGAAGTCTGTGCGACCTCTAAACGCAGACTCCAAATATACACAGCCAAAAATACAAGCAGCCTGACACGCAGGTCTTAGCGACAGGCGGCATCTGAGAGGCACCGCATACGGTGACATGCCAGGAAGGGAACTTTAACAGTTAAAACCTCGATCATAAGTGTAGATATAAGCAAAAGCTTGTGAGCTGCCATGTGCCTCCCAACCCCCAGTCATGTAGGAGACCAAGGTTTTGTTTGATCAAACTAGTTCAAATATAGTAATGCTTTGCAGTGAGCAATATTTTTAGCTGTCAGTGCTTGCGCTGACCCTGGGCTCCACGAACGCTTAATCATGCGGGGGAAGAAACTAAAAACTCACAGGCAGGTTATGAGACTCCTGGCTGTGCAGAAGCAATGCATGGGACGGCATTCATCAGATCCCATTGGACTTGGAGGTTAGAGACAGATATTGATTGAACGGCAAGATTGATACCATCATCAAGAGAGACCAAAATTGCAGCAGCAGCACCTAGTCAGCAAAGCTCCTCAACTTATCTTGGCATTTCAACAATCAAAAACCTTTTTTAATACTTTCACTGGACAATGAGCCAAGTGCCTACACAAACAAAAATTGGAAATTAACCATCCGTGGTTAATAAAACACACCGTAGCTGCATACTGCACAGCGAAAGTATAAATTTCACTTTACAATACCCAACTCTTAATAGAAGCCTAATATCGGACCCTAGGGTATTTACACATGGAGAAGTGAAGCAACATATTCTTAAGAGAAAATTATTAAGTCAGAGGTTAGACTCTTTACCTTGCCAAAAATCAAAACAGAGTAAGAGCATTAAAAAGCCACCAAAGGACAGGTAATTGGAAACCAGAAGCGGCTACATAGACTTCTAAACCTTAATCAAAGTGTTGGATTTATTTTCCAACTCAATGGTTTGGAAAGAAAGAGCTGCAGGCCATCAATACCAAACCAAGAAACTGTAGGGAAATTCCTCTTCTTGTATGGTCAGCCCCAAAGGTTGGAACTGATGCTACTGGTGGTTTCTCGACTCCGCGAGTGCAGTGAGCCTCCTAACTAGACCTGGGTTGCCATGCCCCAACCTTAAAGTGTCTACGTTGAGTAGGCTTGTACCCAACTGGCATAAGTTAGCTTACTGGTGGGTCCCTAGTATATGGTGCCCAAGGCCTGTAAGTTAGAGGGTCACCCCACAGATTGTAGCACTGGTGTGCCACCTTGGATGCAACAGGTAAAACACAGCTCCTGGTCTGCCACTGCAAGACTCGAAGTGCAGTTTTAAATTGCCAACTCAACTTTGACACAAAGCAATGGCAAAGCCATGGTCTCCCTGTTTTGTATATGTAAGTTACCCCTAAGGCAGGGTGCTTTGAATTAAAAAGTGAAAAGTGTAATTAACATGTTTAAACGGTACAAATATGCAACTGTAGTTTACTTCGAAAGAGGTTAGCAGCCCATTTATTAAAATCAGTGTTACGGGCTGTGACACAGCCCTTCTGACTGGTTACCCAAATGGAAATTAATGTGGCTTGTTGTGGTGTGCAACTTTCACAAAGTTGCCACTTAGTTGCCCAAAGTGTCCGGTGCCTATACATGGTTGCACATGGGCCTTCTACACTCTGAGGAGATGTAGAAACAATTCACAGGAAAGGATTCCATAGAAGCCTGCTGGAGGAGAGGGATTACCTCTCCCTGGCAGGAAGCCATACAGGTATTGGCCCAAAAGGGGAGCTACATAAGGAGAAGCTGAATTTGAAGAGGAAATGGGAAACATTTGGGAGAGGAGCTGCCCTATTGCTTAGGCAGACAGGCTGGCAGTGGGGAAGCCAGTTGTCAAACAGTTTTCGCAGGGGCATGTAGCCCCCTTGGTAGCCACATTTCGGAGTTGGGTTAGGGAGCACTACACACCGAAAGTGGTTCTGCCGTCTTAAGATTAGGCAGAATAGAGACTTCTGGGATACCTAGGAGCCACACTTCACAGGATGTGGTTATCAGGCAGGAGGGAATCTGGCAGCCCATTGGCAAGTGACCGCAACCTCCCCGGAGGACATTTCCTGGGCATGAAAAGGGCACACCTGGCAACCAGAACAAAGTTCTCGAACTGGAGAAGACAACTGAAGAAGACTGCCCTGCAGCATAAAGGACCGGGCGAAGAGAGGCTGCATCGACATGGACAGCACCTGCTGTACCTGGTGGCTAGCAAAGGAGAAGGCACAGAGCTTGCTGTGTTCTGCTCTTCGAGAAGTAGACTCCTGAGCTCAGCTGAAGCAAGAGTCTGAGTGTCTGTTCGCTGGCCTCCTGTTGACAGCAGAGGGCCAGAACAGCTGAAGAAGCCAACTGGGGCAAGTTGGAAACCCAGATTTCCAAATCGCTGCTCCTCATCGCCATGCAGCTCAAGAGACCAAGACCCGATATTTAAAAGTTGACACCCACCGTGAGTCTGCCGGGTCCAGGAGAGTAGTCTGAATGCATCTATGTCACCCAGAAGGTAATTTACTGCCAAAAGAAGAAAACTGCGGAAACCGCTGTACTGGGCGACTGGAAGCACAGTGGAAACTGGACTTCTGCCAATCCACAAGGACATTTAGGGATGTCAAGCCCTGTGGGCAGGATCGCCTTACCAAGCCCATGGACTGATGAGTGGCCAGAGGAAGACTCCCATCAACACCACAGCATCTTTAGTATTCTGTATTCCTTGCACCAGGACAACTTTATAGAAGACAATTGCAAGGAGCCACTGACACAGGAACTGGACTGAAGACTATTGCTTTTGCCGAGGTAACGGTTTGTGGACCTTGCTGGTCCCAATGACTGGCTACCTGTTGGAGTTGGTTGTCTAGATTAACTATCAGTAACTGCATTGATATTTATCCAAGTTTTCCCTAAAAATGTTTTGCAGTGTCAAATTCTTTGGATTTACCAATGCTCGTTTTGGGTTCATTAAAAAGTGATGATTTACTATAACTTGTAAATTCTGTATCTCAAGAAACCTCTAGTGGATCCTTTTCATTTTTTAGTCTACCTTTGCATGAAAATCTAACCTATTTTTATAAATTGGTGTCATCTTTCTTGAGCGTCTTGTGTATTTCTTTTTCAACAGTTTTAGTGTAGTTTAAATGCTTTACACTTTTTAGGTCGAGCCTGGGCAGCGTATGCACTGCTCTGCAAGCCATGCTGTATTGAGAGTATGGACTTGAAGACCCCACCCACTCTGCCCATATTTTTCATTGGCTTGCGTCATTGCCCTTCGTAAATGCTGGCTTCTAATTCCTTATTAGGCTTATTAGTACCGCCTCACCTTAATTTGTAACCTCTCATGAGTCCTGGCCCTTTTACTTAAGATGCTACACGGTAAGTCTTCTTTAGTCTGTAAGCACTATTTTCTTTAATGAGTTCTCCAACTTCAGGAGGGTCTCTCATGCACAGTTGTGACCACTGACTTGTTTAAATCGTAGCAAACGGGGAGCTCTTCAAGGGCCATGGGAGACAGAAGGGGTCAACTCAACAATGCCTTTAGGGAAGTCAAAGGTGCGTGATGTAAATTCCACAAGATCTGGTGTGTTTATTTTCTGCACGAACATCTATGTTAAACATGAATTTGCTTTAGGTTTGCTCCTCCGAAAACTTGCTAAAAACCATGACTTCCAACAAAGGGCTCTTACATTCTTATCAATTTGTTCTTCTGTGAAATTAATCCAAAAAAAGAAATTAACTCTTTGGCTGCAAACATCTTTTTGGACACACTCCCGCAAGCGCAAACCCAACTTGAAGGTATTGGAGCGCTTGACTGAGCAGTTCTCCAGTTCCAGGGAAGCAGATCGCAGCGCTTTGCTCATCGTCTCAGATTACCTGTAAAGGGTGTGCATTCCCCCCCATCTTAATAACTCTTGCTCATTTGTTTTTCTCCCCCTGCGTACTACATTGCTCTATCATTTGCTTCCCTATGCCCTCCGTGCCGCTTCCCCCACCGCACCATAATTTGCTTCCTCACACCTGCACCCTGTTTTGATTCCCCACACCCTCCCTGTGTTCCTTCTGCTACCTTCTGTTTGCCACACCCCTCCCCAACACAATTTTAAACAAGCATTTAAAATGCAATAGGTCTCAAATTTGCAAGTTTATGCTATTAGTATAGGAAATGATGCTTTTTTTTAGGTTTTAAAAAACCAAAACAAACAAAGGCATTGTCATTTACAATGCCAGTAGCTCAAACTCGTGTAAATGCAAGACCCACTGCAAATGCTCGTTTTCTTTGTGGAAGACGGACTGGTCAGAGCCACAGCTACCCAGGCTTATGTAGTAACTCTACATTGTCCTAAAAAAAAGGAAACTATCTGGAAAGGTTTGAGCACACCAAATGACTGACCCAAATCATCCAAAGCATGTATAATAAACATGTCCTACTGGACAACCGCCAGTCAGAATGACCATGGACAGCAAAAGGGTCTGCAGTAATCATGTCACTACACCCCACTACAGTGTCAAATACTCTGGACCAATGTTAAGATTCGACAGCAAAACCCAAGGACGGTAGAGTTAATCATTAACTACCAGAGAGAACTCTCCCATTCCTCAAAGTCGAATAACAATGATTACTTAAAGCATGAGTACTTCCAAACATTTTTTCAGGGGGCATACAATTTGTTCGGAGATGTGGCAGAGGGCCACACTGATGCCAGCAGGATGGCCGTTGGGAGTTTTGGAGGAAGGTAGAGATATGGCGGTAACGTAGGTGATGGGGACACGAAGGATATACATCTAGTGGCTGAATTGCACAATGTGAAACTTGAAAACCTGAGTTTAATTCATGTTTACCCACTTATCCAAAGCGTGTGATCCTAGGCAATTGTTTTGAACTCAAACACATGACTTCAGGGTGTGCCCCATACAAAGTCTTCTCCTGTGTTTGATTTAATAACCTATAATGTTGTTCATGAATAATAGGAACCTAGGCCACCCAAAGAGTGCACATAACAAACTTGCCTCTTAGTTCACTTTTGGCATTGCTGTCAGGGTGTGTAAAACATTCATTTTTGGAAATAAAAATACTTCAACGAACAAATATAATCCAATGTACTAAGGAGAAATGGTTCTGCATGTTAATGAAATTCACTTTTTGAATGGACATTTCCATATTGTTACTTTTGCTGCAAGAGGTCTTTAAAAAAGGTGTTCTTGAAGTTAAGCAGTTCAGGACATCATAGTTACTTCCTTTCTCTAACTTCAATTAACCACTAAGTAAATTACTGCATGTAACATTGTTTTAATGTTAGTACCGAGTAGAGTATACAGTAGCACAGCTGTTGGCCAAGGAGCCACATGTAAAGGCGAGGAAGACACATGTATCCCCTGGTCTGTACTTGGGAGTATCACGGACACCTAGACACGTGGTGGGGGGAGGGAGGGAGGTAGGGGGTGTGTGTGTATATATATATATATATATATATATATATATATATATATATATATATATATATATATATATATATATATATATATACACACACACATATATATATACATATACATACACATACAGCAGATTCCTGATCGCCAAAGCGTGACGGGCGAAATTCAGGTGCAGACCTCTTGCAAACTCCTTGAAATTATGGACCAGCACACAGGAACAAAGTGCAAGCAGTGTGATAGATTTATTTGGCATAAAAAGACAAGTGTCTGTCCATGGCGCGTTTCGCTCCACGAAGGAGCTTGGTCACATGACACGCCCCAGCAAACATTGCGTTTTTAAAGTGAATTAAAAGCCCAACCACCTTTAAAAATAAACTGGCCAGCAACAAACCAACAGTGATAAATATAAAAGAGACTATAACAAAGCGGCACATATTCCAATGGTATGTCGTTTTTGCATGTAAATAGCCCATTGAAATAGCCTATTTACAAATAAATATTTGCATAAAGTGTCTGTGCAGTTCTTAAAAATATAACCAAAAAAATACATCATTGTAAACACAAAGGATTGTTTGCATTGCACTTGTTTTTTTGACAATCAACCACATTATTGATGTATTTTCGACAAGTGTCGTATCAATCACCCCTCAACAATAAAAGGGGATGAGACCTCAAAAATGGAAATATTTATGATGAATTAATCTAATTAGGGGCAAGTGCCCTAGCTCATGGCCTCTTTAAAGTCTGAAATTTCAACAATGCACGTAAAACTGTATAGTGGATTCCATCTAAGATAGAATTAGTGGAAATAACGAACCAAATATAGATGTCATTTTAAAGCAGCTAAGCTAATGTATAGATAAAGAATATATAGATGTCAAAAAAGTTTTTAACACGCTGCCCGGTAAAGTGCAAATGCAACCCTTATAAGGCAAAATGCTGAAAGGAGACATCCGGTCCACTAGAAAGTAATACTACTATAAAATTCGACAAGCCAACAGAAAAATACCAAACAGAACATACATTTATAATATCAAAAAAAGGTCAAGATGCGAAAAATGCTAAAGTAGTTTTAGGTCATACTTTGAATAACAAAATGCAAAAACTTCACAATATACAGATTATCAAATTGCGCCAATGTAATAGTCTGAAGTGCTTAAGTGCCGTAAAGTGGTTTGAAAATGTGCAAAAAAGTGCTTGTAAGAGATAGCAGCAGAATGGAGGCTTATAAATTGACAACCTTAAAAAAGTAGGCAAAAAGTGAGACAGAGACTGAAGCTAATACATGATAATATAGTCGAAATACAACTATTTCATACAAATGGATAACTGCTACACAATCAAAAATCTAGTTACAGATAGATATGATGCCCACCATATTAGAAAGATACAGTTAGAACTACAATGAGGCAGATCCTATAGAAAATTATGTAGGTACTCATTCATATTAATTCCATTTGGGACTCTGGTGTCAAGAGATGAGATAAAATGGGTTTCCTTCTGCCTGAGAAGTTTTTCTCCATTCCCTCCCAGTCCGGGGTTAGGGACTGAACCTAAGACAGTATATTCAAGATCCTTACGTTTGTTATGTACAGACTTGAAACGCCTTGCCACCGGATAGTTACTATCTGAATTCACGATGGCTGTTATGTGCTGCAAAATACGCAGCTTCGTGCTGCCAATATAATCAAGATTGCAGGTACATTTCAGTTTATATATCACATATTCAAACCTGTATGTTAAATATTCTTGAATTGCGATTTTATCTTCACTAAAAGCTGTTGTATAGTGGGTACCGTTTTTAGCAAAAGTGCAGGCACGGCATGACGTACACTTTAAAAAAACCATTTTAGATAACCACGTTTTCTTGATTTGGACCTCAGGCATAGATCTGTCAAGGGCATCACGCATGGAAGGTGCCCTCCTAAATGTGATTGCTGGCCGGCTAGGCATGATGGGACCCAAGATATTGTCAGTTAAGACAATAGGCCACTCGGAGCAGATAATTAGACGAATAGCTCTTTCTTGGGTACAGAAAGTGGTTATAAGGCGTACTGAACACTCTGTTTTTGGGATGGCCGATACAGTAGCCACGGGTACCAACAGTTCGTCCCGAGATCCAAGTTTGGCCTTCAATAAAGCTTGATCTAAGATTTTCCATTTGTAACCCCTTTTGAGAAAACGCTGGACAGCTTCGGCTAAACAAGCGTCCGCTGTTTCAGTATTACTGCATATCCGACGGATATGAATAAATTCTCCGTACGGAATGCTGTGAATGGGGTGTGCACTTTGGGCATGAAGAATAGAATTGCCCGCTGTAGATTTTCTATGGAGCCTAGTGTGTAAAATATCTGACTCGATATATAATTGCACATCCAAAAATTCAGCCAAGCGGTCATTGATTGTAGCCGTGAACTTTAAATTGAGGTCATTAGTGTCGATGTCAGTAACAAAAGCTACAGCCTCATTAGATGAACCCCTCCAAATAATACACGTCTATATAGCGCCAATATTGGACAATGTGTTGCCACCAGTGGCGGTGGGTGACTCCGAGCACGTGCTCCTCCCACCAGCCAACATGCAAGCATGAATAGCTGGGAGAGAAGCACAAACCCATTGCCACCCCGCGCAACTGCTGGAAGATGTCATTCTGAAATTGGAAAAAAATTGGTTTTCAGACAGATCTCAATCATTTGTGTTAGCATTTTGTTATGTTCACGTAAAGACACATCACGGCTATTTAAAAAGTGTTCAGTAGCTCCAATACCATGTTGATGATTGATAGTAGTATACAACGATCCTATATCCATCACCACAAATAGATAGTCAGAACACCAGTCAACATTCTTGATTTTGATTAAAAAATAAGTGGTATCTTTCAAATAAGAGAGCAAATGAATGACATGGGGTTGAAGAAAGAAATCAACATTTAGAAATATGGTCGTTAATGCTTCCCTGTGCAGAGATTATCGTACGACCTGGGATATATATATGCAGAAACAACTCGAACCAACAACTCCAGCTATTCTGCGTACAACAGGACTCCACCAGAGAAGGAAACGAGAGCCGACCCAAGCTTGAAGGTGAATTATTTATTTACTTTGTTCTCCCCACCAGCATACCGTTTCGGCCTGCCCAGAGGCCTTGATCACATAACGCTACAAAAGGAGCAGTTCATTTTTAAAGTGCGCGTCACTCTGTTACATGATTGGTTGTTACACAGAACAGCATGACTAGAAATGGAAAAAATACTAAGTATAGGTTTCAAATCACATTAATCTGCAAACCATTACTTTCCTTATTTCACGAGACAATTTGTCACATTAATATATGTTTCTATATACAATGCCGCAAAGCGAAGTAAGCTTTATGAAACGCAGTATATATATGCGCGTAATTCAACACCATTCAAAATTCTGTATTGTTTTAAGTCAAACCATATTAGCCAGGAAGCTCTTTAATTAAGCAATGCTTCCTCAGTACGGCTGTTTTTACTCTGACATGTAAACTTGCATTTTTTCCAACTTTTTTGCACAGTCATACGTTTTATTTTTTCACTTTTAATTTGTCTCTTCCATTACTGGTGTGAAAGGTCAGCTTGCTGCCCTAATACAGAAACTTTGCTAAATTATGCTTAAAGGTGTGAATGTTGTTTTCAATAGCGGCAATTTGACCTGAAGGTTTCGGAGAGCTTTACAAGAGCACCACTTGCTTTACAGACGGACACATTCATTTTGATCCTTTTGTTTGCACAGGGAGAATAAGTGATTTGCCCAGAATCCCAGGATATAGAGCGTCCCTGTCGATACTCAAGCCCATGTCCCCTGCGTCGAGGTCGACCGCTCTAGCCGTTAGGCCACAAGATTACCCTTGTCTGTTTTTGTCATGTTTCACCCTTTCTTTGCTGGTTGTTGCCTACATACTGATAATGATTTAGTGACAAATAACGTTGAGCCTAACTGCTGTCAACGCTGTGTTAATAAATTTGCAAATAGCTAAGCTTCTCCCTTTTTATTGAATCGTTTGGATAGACTTTTCATCCATGAGCAAATTGTTACCGGATAACGGCCATTTTCGTGTCTCCTATGTCTTTGCACATGGCCATGTTTGCCCGTATTAATTGCATAGTTGTTACTTATTTGAGTGCTGCTTCTCTAGTGCGGTTTCTGCATAGTGTTTTGAAACTAGTTTAAAGAGGTAGTAGGCACTATATAAGAAGATTCTGACGTCACTACTAGTCAGGTGTACACCTCAGTGCCTGCACTGGCCTGAGGGCGGCGTGCGGTTGTGACTGCCTGACCTCCCAGAGCGCCAAGAGGCTGCCCTAACTCGCGCAGCGCCAAGAGGCTGCCCTAACTCGCGCAGCGCCAAGAGGCTGCCCGCGGCTATTCGCTCGCAGTTAGAGCACACAGTGCCAAGAGGTGTGGCAGGTGGAGACCTGCAATAGGTCTCGCATTTGTGAGAGTTTCAGCTATTGGCATTGTAAATGACAATGCGTTTTATTTAAATGTTTGTTTTAAAGCATAAATAAAAGTCAGTATCATTTACAATACCAATAGCTTAAACTCTAGCAAATTATTGCATTTCTTTTGCCACGCGAGTTTAAGCTATTGGCATTGTAAATAATGCCTTATAATTTTGTTTCAAAAACAAAAACATAAAAGGCATTGTCGTTTACAATGTCAATTGCTCAAACTTGTGTAAATGCGAGACCTATTGCATTGCAAATGCTTGTTTGTTGTTACTTCCACCCATGCTGCACAGTAGACCGTTGCACTGCTGCACCACATGGCTAGAAGTTATTGTCAAGCCAATCTTTGGTAAGTCAAATTGGCTTTGGCAAGGCTTGTTGATATAAACTGTTAGAACATACAATATAGCAGCAAGCCACTTAAATCAATCCAAGCCCTCCAAAATGATATATTATGACAATGCTCAAGAAGTCAATAACAAAAGATATGCAAACTTCTAAAATGCCATCATAATGAAACAATATCAAATACGGTGTGCGGGGTTTTCTGCATGTGCACCTACATAGTGAACGTGCTTCAAGGAAGAAGCAGCTACGTTAGTAATAAGACTAGCACCAGCACGGTCTTAAATAACATGTTTATTTTAAGAACAAGTTCACTTCAGAGATTTCCCTCAGATCCTCCTGAGGGAACTCAAAAGACCACGAGCACAAACATGAATTGGCAGTCTTTTGAATAAACAAGTTGAAATAAAAGGTCTGTGAAACGATTTAAAAATGTAATCAAAAATAATGTAGTTCAGATACTACAGGGAGAAAAGCCTTTTAGGTAACAATGAATCGCTTGAGATCTTTCACAAAATTTCTAATTATGGTTAGCTCACCATAAATAAGAACGAACATGCAGGGCTTTAGATACTAATCTTGGTTCCATGGAAGTGGACGAATATATTTTGCCGGCGGTATTCTAGAGATCCAAAGATTAATTAAGACCGATGCACATGCAAATTCCGCTTAACTCCATGTAGCTTTTTTATCCATCAGCCACACATACAAGGGGAAATTGCGATCTCATGCTTACAATGTTAAAGAAACACTACAGGTCCCAGAATCTAATGCGCTGGTAGCCAAAATGTCTGGGCTGAAAGTCAAACATGACATGAGGCAGCTTTGTTTGCTGTTTGCTAACTAACGGGAGCTTTTTTCCGCAAGAGAGGCGGTCATTATTCCATTGAAAAATGGAAAGATGTTCTCAAATCCTTGAACATTGCTTTCAAGGCGATGTCACTTCTGGGGTGGGGTGAAGGGGGGAAGTGAGGGGCGAGGAAGATTGATTTATCTACAGGAAAGCCCGTCATGTAAACCAACAGCGGTAGGCATTCTAGCACTTTTAGTTTTGCTTTCTGAATATTTTTATAAAATCGCCGTTTGCTTTAATTTTTTGCTCTTCTGCTAATTTGAATCACGTCCATCGACTCATTTAAAATTGGAAATACTCAATGACGCACAACAGAACAAAGTCCACACAAAAAGGAAATGTTATTTCCAATCATATTAGCCTGTCTGGCCGTCTGCAGTATGTTGCACCTGAATAGCCCTCACAAGTATTACATTTATTTTGTGCTCTCTGGGGGGGACAGAGAAGCAAAAACAGAAGATGTTACAAAAAATCAGATAGAACAAAAAAAGAGACAAAAGAAGGACCCAATATTTATAAAAATAATTAAATCGAACAGGTCACCAGTTTCGCCGTGACAGAAACCACTATTTAAGTTAAACATTTGCAATGCAATAGGTCTCGCATTTGTTAAAGTTAGAGCTGTTGCCGTTGAAAACAACAATGTTTTTTACTTTAGTTTTTTATTCTGCTGTGGAGTTATACTTGCATAGCACTATTGCCAAAGTTATAAAAAAAAGCATTGCCATTTTCAACGCCAACAGTTCTTACTAACAAATGCGAGACATATTTAATTGGAAATAATATCAGTCTCGCAGGGTCCCATGGAACCTCTTATGGCCACATATAGTACTGCACCCTGCAAAGATGGGGGATGTATGACGTTACAACGCATACTTTTACATCGCATGCCTTTACAACGCGGTATTTACAACGAATACCATTACAACGCATAGTGCTTTGGGGCGCTGGATAGTGAATAGTTTAATTTACTATTCCAACTCCAGTCCCCGTGGATAGTAGGGAAGGTGTTGGATAGTAAATTAAATCTATTCCCTATCCTAGCGCGCCCCCCAGCGCAATGCGTTGTAATGGTTTGCGTTGTAAAAGTTGCGTCGTAAAGGCACTGAGTGGTAAAAGTTGCGTTGTAAAGGATGTTTCCCTGGCATTATAAATGGCTATGTTTTTAGACTAGCCGTGTTGCAGGGCGCAGTACCATATGTAGCCAGAAGAGGTCCCATGGGACATATGGTACTGCACCCTGCAGAAGATCTAGTAAATCCACCCAATCCATAATGCATTGCATGCAAGACAGTGCCACGAGTACATTCAATTGGCTATGTCAATATATACAATTCGTAGCTTTGAAATGTGACAAAAGAATTATATATTAATTCCGGATTAGGTTGTACTCTGTGTGGAGAGGATGTAGGGAAATGTATAAGTCTCATAACTGTGATGTGCTAGTGAGTAAAGTAACCACTGTGTAAGTTGCGGTTGCAATTTTAAAGAAGGACCCTTCCCAGGGTACCCAGACGATCTCTGGAGGAGAGTGTCAACAAGCCTTTGCAACGGCAAGTGGACGCAGTGCACAGGGGTTCTGTTCCAACAGTTTGGATGAGGGATACTGGCCTCAAACTCAGTAGAAGACAGTGCAGGCCTTGAGGGAGATGCAGAACCACCACATGTGATGCTGGCCCTTTCGGGAGTCCTTGGGAGCCCAGGATCAGCAGACTGGTCAGCTATGTTACAGTACCTGCAGTTGCAGGGGTGTGACTGCTTCACTCCAATGGAGATTTATTCAGGTGTCTTGGATGTCCACAGATGATGCATGTCTCACACCAACGTAAATGGGCCTGGCAAGGAGAGACGCTGCTTTAACGGTCGTCATTTTGCCTCGTCTTGATGAGAAATAATCAATTAATTCTGGATCGGAAGACGAGTGGAGGGCAGTGACATAAGGGCGTTTATACTAAATCTGTTTAAAGGTGCCTTCCCCAAGCTTTTATCCAAGAGTTGGGACCAGGATATACACAGAGTGCATAACTTCACTCTTATATTTACAAAAAAAAAAAAAAAAAAAAAAAAGAAGAAGAAGAAGAGCAGGGGAAGGGACGGCCAAACACATTACTTTGGGAACTATTTGTTTAGGTGCGCCATCTTCAAGAAGGTATGCCAGATGCCAAACGTGGTTTTGAAAGACACTTCTTCAGCAGGCCAGATTTTTGTCACGCAACTGTGGAGAATGAGGCAATCGATTAAGCCGTGTCAACAAAGGGGAGATGAGGCATACTTGATGTACCCGGCTTGACTCAAGATTATCTTTAAGAATAAGACTAGTGTTCTCTTCGGAAGTTAAAGCCAGGAAGTACATTCATGAATTTGTTAAATCAAACTGAAGGCCAGTGATATAATAGAATAATGTGCAACGTTAATTTGCTGTGTTGCCGTCTTCATGCCTAACTGGTGTTCATGGTCTACGCAATTGAAACCTTTTTGGGGGCGTGCACAGAACCCATCACCCAGGCCAGGGTTGGCCTGTCTGCTTCCAAGGATAGGAAAGGTAGGGGCATGGGGAACACTGCTTAGGGACAGGTTTTTAAGAGGGGTGACACAGGGGAGGGGTTGGGGAGCACTACACAAGGGGAAGTAAACATACAAATGATCAAAGACGAGTGTCTAATTGAATGTTGGAAGAGTGGAAGTATTAAGTGAAGCAACAGGAGTGAGCTTGTTTGCTTTCTCCTCCCCCACCCCCCCCCAAGGCCAGGTATATGCCTTATATGACTACGCATTGCTTCTGTCAATATATGTAGTCTGTATGATGATGTTAAGAGACAGAATAATGTCAAAGATCTCAACTATTACGTGCAGATATTCCCTGCATGTAAGAAACAAAGAGGGCTTAAACAAAAAACTGTTTGCATCTTTTGGGTTTACTCTGAGTGTGTGTACAACACAAGGGTTCTAAACAGACAAGGGGTGGCTATTTTGGCATGCAAGAATATTTGTAGATTCAAATGATGTTCCGCTGATAAATATGGTATATGGGTGATAGCTGAATGTCAATTTTAAATGAGCACCATCACACTGTTCAGTTTATGGATCAAATTTCGATGACCCGGCACAATTTGATTTCTTGAACACTGAGCTGGTTTTTTGGCTAACACCAAGCATATTGTGTGGGGATCTAAATATCAATATAGCTGGAAGATTGTTTGACCTAACCGATGTATGTTACTCAAGGCGGAAGCCTAGAGTTTTGTGTACTTTATAACCTTAAGCGCAATCATGGGCTAGTTGACATATGGCATAAAATTAAGGCACTTGAACCTGGATATAACTTCTTCTCAGTTCCCCATAGGACGCATGTTAGTTTAGATTATTTTTTACATCCCTTAGTCTGGCCCATAGGCCACAAATTCAGAAGTTTCCACAAGTCATGTTGGACCACAATCCATTAGTTATTGAAATTTCGTCCATTGCAGGGCAAGGGTAAGGGTAAATTTGGTCATTTTAAAGAGGCCTACTAAGTGACGAGGCCTGGGTTGCCATATGAATAAGTGGAACCCTGAGTTTTTAGCTTGCAATCGAGGTAGTGCATCACTGGGTATAGTATGGGTCACATTAAGAGTGGGTATTAATGGAGAGACCCTTAGTTTTAGTCTGAATTGCCAAAAGTCGCAAATACAGCTGCAGCTAAATTTAGATAGAGAGTGAGGCTGAGGTTCAATTAATTGAGGCTGCCTCAGAGGGAGCAGAGTTAGTGGTGATTCAACAGACTTGCACTAGTTAAATCAGCCATCAATAATATTTCATCGAAGAAAGCAACAGAAAAACATATGACCCGCAAAAAAGAATGTTAAGAATACAGTGAGCATGTGGGGCACTTGTTGGCAGTACGAACCAGATAAAAAGTAACATCTGTGAGAGATCACTGAAATAAGAGACAGTAAGGGTCAATCTATAACTGACATCGGGGGAATCCGTGAGGGTTCTATGAACTAATGTATCACACTGATGAAACAAAGGATGAAAATGATATAAGGGAACATCTAGACCTAGTTTCTGGATACAAAGTTAGCTGTGAAGATCAGTTTTTCCCTAGAGGCCCCCATTTGTAAAGATGACATTCTTGAGGCTCTTATGGACCTCACTTCTGGTAAGGCAGTGGGAGTAGACAAAATCCCACTTTAATTATATTAAAGTTTTTTTCCCAGTTCTAGATGCCGACCTCGTCAAGAGGTTTCTGGAGGCCCAAAAAGGCCAGAATATACCAGAATCTTGGGCTTTGACTAATATAACAGTGTTTCTCTAAAAGGGAATCCCTTTCAAGACCCCGGATCGTACAGACCTATTACATTAATAGTGACACGAAACTCTACCCTAAAGTTTTAGCTACAAGGCTAAGCCATATTAGTAAAAAGCTGGTCTCGCCAAGACAGCATGGTTTTATACCGGGGACGGGAACCACAGGCCATTTCCGTTGGGTCATAATGCTATTTGATGCAGCAGCTGTTTCTGAAGAAGATGTCCTCATGTAATGCAACTGGTGCTATGTAATGCGCTCGGATACCCGATTCGGGTCAAGTTCATGCTATATAAAAATCTGTTAAAAAAAAAAAAGTCCCATTACCCTTGCCTTCCTAGACACAGAAAACCACTTGAGAGGATAGCTTGGAACCATCTCCGGGGAATCATGAGGTGGTATAAAATGGGGGAGGGCTTTATCAGGGCTATCCAAGGAGTGTTTCATAATCCTTCTGCCAGGATCCAGATTTGGCGGGGGCAATCGGACTACTCAAATCGCAAGGGAACAAGACAGATGTCCCTGTTCTCGCGTTTGCCCTATACATGGACCCCCTGATTATGAAATTGGAGGCTAACATAATCTAACCCATGCAATTTCATAGAAAAACTACAAAAGTCTTGGCAAATGCCAATGACATTGCAATCGTGGCGCCAGACCCTGAGAGATCAATGCTGGAGACAGAAAAGGAGGCCTCGTGGGAAACTGACAGAGAACCCCATAATCAGAAAAAGACTCCATTGGTTGCTAAAAAGCAGATAGAACTCACTAACGTCCGCATAGTGGAAAACTCTATATTTCTGGGTGTAAGTAATGAGTCGGACAAAGACCAGATAGTTGAATCTAATTTGGCACTGGTAATTGATAAGGCTAAAAGGGATCGACGAAGAAAGGATGATCTCCATCTTTCAATTATCAGCGGATGTAATACAATCAAGAGGTTATTCCTCCCCAAGATCATATTTTTTTAGGGCTATCCCACTTGAATTTGAAAATTGATGAAAGACATGGAGAGTAGTTTTATTTGCTCATATGCTAAAGTCAGAAGAACCCTCAAAAATGTGATGTTACCTAGTAGTTGATGGGCCGGTTTTGTATTGGAGGAGACTCTGGGCTACACCAGAGCTTCACTCATACCAAATAGGCCTTGAGGAGGTGCTATGTACCCCTGGCACCATTTTCTTGATTTGGCATGTCAAGAAAAACCCTAGCTAATATTGGTTGTGATAAGTTGTGGGCTACCCCTGAGGAGTCCTGTTCAGTTACCACAAACAATGAAGAGGATATAGGCAATATAAACAGGGGGTTTTGCAAGGTCAGACCAGCTTTGGTCCCTTGACCCAGTCCTTACTCCTGGTGACTGATCAGTTCGCAGAAGAGCGATTCGTGGGCGAACTAGAGCCTGCAGTCGCAAGGAAGCTATACCTACAATTTAGATAAGAGATCCTGCCGCTCCACTCTTTCACAGTTAACGGGTCGCGAAGCCCTGGGGTGTTAAATAACCAGTGCCCTTTTGTATTAATTGCACTGAGTAGGTATAGCATGCCTTGTTATTCTGCCCTGCATATTAAAAGTAGTGGGGAAAGCGTATTTTACCACGCGGCCGCAATATAGGTGTCAGAGAAAACAAAGAAGCAGTGAAAATCCTAAACACAGACACGCTAATGTGTAGTCTTTGCGGTCTCTCGCTTCTTGATGGCGTTTTGGAGGCTTAGACAGAAACAATTCTTCTATTATTAAACCCAGGTGTCAGTGTTAAATCAGCACTTCAACATTCCTGGTCATCTTTTAGCCCTTTTTAATGATAGTTTATATGACTACAGATCTTACATACATGTATGGAGGTTGAATTGCCCAAGTTTTTGTATCTTCTTTTAACGTTTGATGAATTCATGTATTTTGGCTGCATATATGCATAGTGACGTTTTTATGGTATCTTAAGCCTTCATATTTTAATGTCTGCATTCATGCTTTAATCCATTTGTAAAATAACTGATGTGATGATCATTAGCACTTTGATGGCCATTATGCCAAAATAAAGTGTTTGATGATGATGAATATTTTGGACATCTTGAGGAGGATGGTGGACAGAGACGTAATTAGGTGAATGGTTTTGCTCATGTTTCTGCAGCCTTCAACACAGTCAACCGTGACATGTTGCTTCCTATGTTGGGAGTCCAGCAGTACTGCATTAAACAATTTTAAACAGTTCCTATTCAAAAGATCACAACCAGCTCAGTTTCCAATTCGCTTCAGTCCAAGCACAAGTCTATTTTCGGGTTCCACAAAAGTAGCTGTGTCACCCACTTTATCTCCACCAAACGGATTTGGCCTTTGGCAGAGCAAATTTGATTATTTAGCTTTAATTTCATGAAATACATTGTTGAATGAATATCATCCTGGAACTCAATAACCACTTCCTCTCTAGCAATAAATCAGACTATATAAACGCATTAGGCCCAAAGCCAATCCTGTTAAAACTAAGATACTACTACCTGTAAATGCCTCAGTAACTTTGAACATCTTAGACCACCCAAATACTAGCTCAGGTACTTGCTGTAATTGCAAAACACTACAGACCATCTACGATCTGGAGTATCTTTCAAGATCCTCATTTATCCATCCTGAAACAACTGTGTTAGTTTCCTGTCCGTCAACTGAGTCAACTCAAGGGATTGTGCACTGTAGGCAGAGAAGTAAATGGTAAGGGACTCCCTTAGCTGCAACACAAACCAATGAGGTCTAGACATCAACAAAGGCGTCGCTCTTCGTCCAACAACCTCGTCAGCATCAGCAGCAGCTGTTTTTCACTCCACACATTTGACTTATGAAATTTCAGACAACTAAAGTAAGCATGTACTATATGCAGTTAAACAACCGACTCTTCAATGTGCATCAATAGTCCCATGAGACCACCAGGTGGTGAACAAAAGATTTACAGAGAATCATCCTGGGCAGCCTCTGAAAAGGGCCATAAACTGACTTAGTCTTGAACTAAAAACTAAGAAGCCAACAAGTTACCAAAAATAGTATATCTTGGAGGAGCCTTCAACAAAGTTCCAGACGAGATCTTTTGCTTTAGCCTCCCACAAGAAGGCAAGCATAGTCATCAGGTGCAACCTTCAACAAGCATTAGCTATTCAATAGGACGCGCATTTACGTGAGTTTGAGCTATTGACATTGCAAATAATGCCTTTTATTTTTGTTTACGCTTTTTAAAACAAATAAAAGGCATGGTCATTTACAATGCCATCGCTTAAATGCGCATAAATGCGAGACCTATTGCATTGCAAATGCTTGTTACGAATTAAGTTTGGGATTAGTATTGTTTTGTATTGTGACTTTATTACTGTTTTGGTACAGCATAAATATTTTACACTTGTCCTAAATTAAGCCTGTCTGCTCTGTACCATAGCTTTCAAGGGATTTAGCTCAAATTTAATGACTAAGGATTCATCATGAGGGTTGTCACCCAACCCAAATAATAATCCAATTTTTACAACAATGTACTCGGAAACATTACTCACCCCGTATTCACACAAACTATGTTGGTCCTCACTCACACAGGCACCCCTCTAACCATGAAGTCACACAGGCACAACTCACAATACACTCATACAGACAGTTTCCCTGCGATCTCACACACACACTTACCTCACCCTCATACAGGTCTCCTATCATCCTTAAGTCACAGTATACTCCAAAGCCCTTCACTCCTGTAGAATACCTACCCGCCACTAATACAGATGCTCCCCTCGCACCTTCCACTCACACCACCCCGCAACCTCCTATTACAGACATTCCAGTCACCCTGCACTCATATGCAGACCACAACCATGCACATGGCTCAACCTGCACTTACGCTGCTCGTCCTCACTCATACAAGCTTAACTTTCTACACTCATTCAGACACATTCCCCCTGCACTCACACAGGCACTGAACCAATCAACGCTCATACAGGGCCTCCCTCAACATGCACATAAACAATTACCACATTCTCCCCTCACAATACACATCAAAATGCTGCAGATTGATTCCTTACTCTCTCAGAACTCCCAGACATTGTTCATCCTTACATGCCCACATACAAACACTAAGCAGCCCTCTCACAATGCACTCATACTAGGCACCAGTTTTAGAACTTAAAATCCAGAATTTACACCAAGTTTTAGGGAGACCAGGGCATGGCAAGGAAGTGTTTTCAATCATTTTTCAACTTAATATATTTCATACTCTTAACAGGTTACCTTCTTGACTAGAACAATATTTGCGAAGATTATTAAAAACATTTCAGAGAATCTTTACAGCTCGTCATGTTTCTGTTAATTTCATGGACGAAATAATGACAAAATCCACATTAGACCCATTGTAAAGAAACCAGAGATAAACCAGCTGTAAAGAAACAGAGGACATGCCCTCAAATTCGGTAAGACTTGGGTGGCTATTTGTATAATTGCGGGTGGCATTGTGCTACCTCTCACCATGCAAACTAGACCCTTTGGGGCTGAAAGAAGTCCCACTCACAGGTTGGCAAGCCCAGCCTTCCGGACAGCGGAAGGGATGGTTTTCACAGCCGTGCCGAGGGAGTTGAGCAGTTGGGTCAGCTCTCCTGTCCCCATGGCTTTCCTGCCCTCCTCCATCACAAACTGGGTCAGGGTATGTCATTGGTGTCAAAGGGAGCCTAGTCCGACATGGCTGTCCCGGATTAGGAAGCGAGAGTCAGGGGACGGGTGGGGAGCAGGGTTTACAAACTGCAGTCGACAATAGTGAATTGAAGTAGAACACCACACCCCATAGACATAAGGAAACGTAACCAGATCCCCCATTCGTAAATCACACAAAATACATCCTGGTCAAGAACTTCAGCAGCGGGAGGAGCGTCAGTGGGCCTTGGCAAGGGAAGGACTCCTGTTTACGTGCAATGAAACAAGAAGAGGAGCTGAAAGTTGGGAAGAGGCAAAAGGTTGTACTCCTCTTCCAATTGGCTGCAGTGTACTAAACTTAATTTTATGGCAAGGCCAGCAGAAATAACACATTTTAAAAAACAGCAAAATAAAAGGACACGTCGGGAAGTTACAGTGCTCTGATACCTGAAAGGTTCTGCATCGGTAGCCTATCTCCGAGCCCCCCACCATTGGTGCAGAGTTGAGTAGCCGGACGGAACCTGAGCCCAAGGGAGGGTACACCCCGGGGAGCCAATCCGGGTACACAAGGGAAGCAGCAGGCAGTAGTGACGCACAGACGTCAGGAAACAGAGAGACCATTGCACGAATGGGAAAAGAAAGTGCTTATACTGTAATTGAAGGCGACAGTCTAATGCTGCAAGTTAAAGATCCAGTCCGGGTGGGCGGACCAAAAGGAGACAGGGCGGTAACAAGGAGGGACAACAAAGCCTCACTCAAAATCCAAAGCCAGCGTTTAGCAGCAACGATAACGTAAGCCATGGAAAGAAGGGGCTGAGCCTAGACTCCACTTCTGAAATTGGCTTGATTACAAATAGCCTTGCAGAGCTAGCCGCGCTGCAACGCTAGGCGAGACCTAAAAAGGATGAACACTGGTCTCAAGCGACAACCAGCAACAATGCTCCAAAGTCTCATGGCGCAGCTTACAAAAAAATCCTGTGAGGCTTCACACTCACATCTTCCATCCAGCTAATCCTGGTCCATCAAATTGTCAATACACCTCTTCCTTAGATTACTGCCAACAGTTCAACCTATCTCCCAGTTTGACTACTGGGAAAGTGCTATGGTTGTATTCCTTTTCAAGCAAGTATTGGGAAAGCCAAAAGGTCTGGCTTTGACAAGCCTGAATGTAGAGGGCTAACTGAAACACCATGCATGTGTGTGTGATATATGGACAGTTCTTTTAAACATGAGGCAAGCAAGCCAGCTAAAGCTGTACTGGGTCAGACCTAAAACGCATTAATTTAACATTAATTGACTAACAAACACTGCTCAATTTCACTCCAAGACACTCGTAATGTGAAAACCTTCAATCAAGTCACCAACAACGGATGCACTAATGTGCAATGAGGGTCCTTAAAAAAACATTCTTCAAAGAATGGTCTTAAAGTGTATGCATCACTAACACTCGCCAGAGCCACAATTGCTTACAATCTGTTAAAAAGATCCACTATACTAAAAATAAATAATAATAATAAATAAATGATAAATAATAATAAGGTTTGTGGAATCCATCCCTCACTAAAAGAAGCAAATCTTGGGAATTATTTCAGAGCAAAGATAGGAACCATCTAAAACCACATGGAATTCAGGAAGACCATGCTCTATCCAAAATGGCTCCACAACAAACAGACACTACTTGCCATTACCACAAAGATTTGACACTGCAAAACTCAGGAGCACACCCCTTCAAAAACTAGTCCAGATCATCCCCTGGATTGCATATGGCATGCACAACCATCAGCTGAACCCTCTCACTCCCCTTTGTTTCACTCCACACATAAGCACAGTCACATGATCATAGCAACACTATATGAGCAGCCTCTAACATACTTGTACAACATCAAAACATTTATTGTGTATGCCACACTACATTCACACACTCCCCAACCGTACACTAGCACTTACAAGTATGAGACTGCTAACTCTCTTTCCATATGCGTCATTACAAGTCAAAGAAAACTAACAAAATCATGCCAGCAGTAAAACAAATAACGGCATTAAAACTTAGGCCACATGACTGATAAGCATTCTTCCATCGACGCACTCCCATGATCTAGCTTGTTTGCAAATGTGCAAACACTTAAGAGGCATCATATTGACAGATCCTAGTCTTACTCAGTGCCTCCGCTATGGCTTCTGCTAACTTTTTGCAATTCTAGCCAATGTACCTCGTTCTAGAATGTTTGTGCAGCACTTTTACAAGACAGGCTTAAGCTAAATGAATCTAGTCAGTAACAAGGACTCAAATACAGCCCTTATAAGGACGCCTAATATAGAAGACCAACTGCACTGCCTAGAGCTCAGTCTTCAGGAACCACATGTATGTGGTGGGTATTTGTAGCATGGAATCCGTGTCTGTGCAGTTTAATATCAGCACCTAGCAAGAAACTGCTTCTCTCCAACATCTATCGAGCCATTTTATAAAACACACCTAACTATGCAAAACCAGGTTAAAAAATAAATGTGATCAAAAGATTGGTCAAACAAAGTTTACAGTTCAGATTATGTTTTGGTCATCTTATGCCAGAGTGCTTCATAAACTTTAGATCCACACCCCACTTTTTAAAACTACAAACTTTTGTGACTTACCTAGCTTTCATGGACATGAGGAGGGCGGTTTTTAATGTAATTAAAGAATTATGTGGTAGCGCATGGTCATGTAAAGACAGTATATTCTGCAATGAGATGGTCACTAAATCAGTGAGCATTCATCATTTGTGCATCAAAGAGTAAATTGTCTTTGTTTTGATCCTATTAAAATCTTTGCTTCCACCACACGTCAGAATTACAAACAAAAAAAGTTTCCCCGCAACTGCTGAATGCATACAATTCATTTACAGGCACATATATTTTGGTATGTTACAAATGTCACATAATTCACTTTACTTTCTCTGACTGCAAAGTTAGAGGAATTTGTAATCACTAACCCTTGTAAAAAAAAATATAGATCACACTATCAGAAGACATAGCGTGACATTTGACCTCTGTCTTTGAAGCACAGCAAAAGTGAGAATATAAATACAGAATCTAAAGGCATCTTTATTACTTGAACTTTCACGACTCACTAAAAATCCAGCCAGCGAGAAACAGCTTGGGAAACACCGTCTATGTAGTATTGATCACTCTACCAAGACCTGCAGACAACCCTCTATGTTAACTGTCTCAAGACTACCCCTCCAGAGTCACTTCTAGCACTCGTCAAGCAGCATTTGGGCACCCAGACTTGTAACAGGATGTCCAAAATAATTCCTGCATGTTTCATGTCCCCAAAGAGACATTTACTATGTCAGGATCTAACGATGTTAGACTTTGTCCAATTACAGACAAAAAAAATCCCGCTGTAGCAAGGGCCTTCCACCGCTGGGAAGAAAGCTTGATCTTCTTACTATACCAACCATGAGCCTTAGAAATTTGGTCATACTGTGTCAACCACCATCCATGCTTTTCAAAAATGCCAGGCCAGAAGCACAACTGCATGAGCTCAGCCGCCTAAGCCAACCAATTGGAATTGGACTTGCACTACCACACCCCACTTTCTATCAGAAGAGTACATTTTGGAACAAGACTTTTATCGCCCCACAAGGCTCCTGAGTGGTAGTGTGAGAGACGAGTCACTTTGTACATGCCTTGTGGTCACCTCATGTGATAAAGTCCTCATGATATTCTACTCTGGCAAGGTCCAGCCAGATACGGGACCCAACTACAGCTGGGCAAAGATTGGCTTGACCCACTTATCCGTTAAGGAGATACTGTCGCATCCTATACATTCCCAGTAGAATTTTACAACAGCCACATCCATTCGAGGACAAGGAGAGGGGAGCTCATCTTTGGTCGTCACATTCTCAGGGGCATAACTCTTGGGGGTGGGGGGTTGACACCACCCTAATAAATGGATTCTGGTGTGTGTAGTTGGGTCCAGTGCCCTCCAGTCGGACTAGCAGTGCATGCGTTTCTACTCGGATTAGCAGCCTTCATAGTAAATAAACACATATCTCAAGCTTTCCAGAGCTTGCATACATCCATCCATCCTCTTTCCTTTCACACAAAACAAGCCACGGATAAACAAAGGGCATGATGACTTATGTGTTGCAGAGAAATCTTTTAAATTTAAGATTTTAATGTACTTTGCCCTTTTAATGGCAGTGATGGTTGGGGCATTTCGGGTTAACACCCCCGAATCAAACTGACCAAGCTACGCCTCTGCACATCCTCCGCCCACACACTCTTCAGATGGATTCTGTACATTACATCGCCTTCTTTACGCTTTTACCGCTTTAGAATATAAATATGTAAGAATACTAGTGCCTGGCCCAGCTAACATGTTCTTGACTCAAGCGGAGCAATCTCCCTAACGGCGCGACTATTCTTATTCGGGCTTCAGAAGTCAAAGCAGAAGGGAGAATGCACGTCCAAACTTTGAATGCTGTTGTAGGATAAACTGGTGATATTAGTGGACTGAGATAATAGGCAAAGTGTGATTTTCATACCAACCTCACTAAATGTTTTCTTGCACTAAACAAAACTATTACAAAATACACGAAGATCAAGAGTTCACTATTTGACATTCTTGTTGCTGAAGAAACTTGTTAAGAGTTTGGTCAGTCTCCACGCTTCCCAGAAGGCAGGTTTTGCTGAATACAAATTGGGGTGGAAAGAGTCCTTCTATTCATGTACAGTGCTGCTATTGGGTCCCAACAATAAGCCATGGCCAAGTGTTGACACGCCATCAACCGACAGAATGCCCCACTGTTATGAACTACACCGCGAGTTAGAGCAAAAGTCATGCTATGCTGTCAGACCCCGCCCATAATGGGGAGAGTCTTACTGTCATGCCGCCGTCCTGAGCCCACCACCCCTACGTTGCGTCAGTATCAATAATGGGCCTGCTTACAATTCCTGGGGTGGGGAGGGCGGCAATAGGGACTGTCGTGCACGAGCTTACTGACCCTCAAGCCCACGCGAAGACCGCGCGCCGCCGCCCAACTGCCAAGCACCTCCAAGCTAAACGTGCTCTATCCAAGAACCCCTGGGACAAGCTCCGCGAAGCTCCAAGAAACCGACTCACAGCCCCCTTTCTCTCCTGACGAGGCAATAAACCCCGGGCCCCCACCACGTCCGCCAGCGCTCACCTGAAGCCGCCATATTGGGAGAGTGAGAGAACTCAAGGACCCGGATGGCGCGGTCACGTGATGTATCGCGCGTGCTGCTGGAAAGGGGGAAGCGCGCGTCACTGAGAAACAGAGTGCGATGCGTATGACGTAAAGGAGCGCAACCGGAAACAATTTCCGGTCAAATGTAAGTCTCTCTTCTAGCTCTATCATGTTCCTCTACGACTGGAATTTGACTGTTCCAACATGGCTACCTCGTATCTGGAAAGGCCATCTTAATGTGCCACGAAAAGGCAATGTTTAGAGTGGTCTTCCCCAAATCGACATTTGTCTCACCTCATTAGATGCGTGCATGCAATCTGTTTACAATTGTAAATAAAATAAAATCTATACCAAAAATGAATGACACGCTGGAGATACAAAATCTAGTGTTTTATATAGATGCCAAGTTTGTTTCCAAGGTTCCAACGTGATGAGCTGCTCCAGTCCATTTTTTTCCTCAGAATACTGGGACTTGTAGTTCTGCTATATAATGGAGCAAACAAGACTATCACTACTAGAATTTAAATAAAAAAATCCTAAATTGGAGTAGCACATCTGTCCTGGACCTGAGGAACTTGTTAGGAATGGCTCGTCGACAGACCACACTAGTTGACATTTAGAATAATCTAGAATAGATTTTTGCCGATTGTTTTTAAATGTGCAATCTATTGTTGGATTTCTGTTTGTCCAATCCTCGTTTTTGTTTCCCACTAGTTTTTGAGGAACCCAAGGTACAGACACAATGTCCGTGCGCGAGTGTAGAAATAGGGCAGCTAAAGGGAAGAAGCTGAATGGAACTCTTGATGATTTTATAACCAGAACTAACACTGCCATTGATGTGGAAATTAATAAAATGCAGAAGAGAGTGTCTATGGACCTTGATGCAGCTAGAAGAATATCCCAGGAGCTGTCTCTAGTGAGGAAATCATCCTTAGGCCATCTTGCCTCAGCTAAAACTCCAGAGCGCCGGGTAGGTACCGTTCCTATCCTGACGCAGGCAGTTGTCAATCAGATGCCGGTTTCCCCACTCCCAGCCCCTATGGGGGGGTCACCCCCTTCGCCAACTCCCATTCACACCCCTTCCATGGGTGGGGTGGAGCTGGCAAAGGGGGCCCCAATAGAGATATCACCTAACCCTAAGGGGGAGGGCGTGAGGAATCCTTTCACATTTAAAGAGGGTACCATCCAAAAAAGTAAGCGCCACACTACACCTGCCTTCTCTAGGAAGAAGGCGAAGGTTGCAAAGGCCCAGATCTTCACGGGTGCTAATCCTATAGCAGGGGGGGTGTCTACCATACCGTTCCACTCTTCTCCCCAAGTATTACCACCTACGTCCCATAACAGTACAATAACTGCAGAAACTAGCCGGGCAGCTTCAGTGGGGGAGCAGGATTTCGTAATAGAAGGCGAGAATGATGGGGTCCCTGTGTGTGTGATAGAGGGAAGAGATGTGGAATTCTTAACGATTGTCTGGGAAACGCTAAAGAAACTTCTAACCCCCCTGGAAGTCAGACTATCGCGTATAGAAAACCAGCTGCTTGAGACAAAAAAGAGCATATTAACCTTACCAACCCTTAGCATAACTGATAATAAATCGAATTGCACTCCTGGTCCAATCCATCCTACACCAACAACCACTGCCACCCCACCCCTGGTTTCTGTGACCAAACCTATTCCTAAACCCCGAACCAAGGCTGTTACAAGCAACACCACTAATGTCACATCGGAGTTACCCAAGCAACTGCTTGCACAACCTGTCCCAGCCACAAAGGCCATAGTAGCCACAAGGGCTAAAGAACAAAAGTCCTACTATCCTAAGACGCAGGGGGTGAAACATAAGGAGAACCACCGCGGGGGTTATATCGACCTCCCCCCTGACGTTAGGCCTTATGTAGTGGTGCTAACAGGAGTTCCGAAAATTGCATATCACCAGCAGGAAAACTATGGGTCACTGAGAAACAAGGTAATACATTGGCTAAACGAAAACAGGCCGCTACCCGTCCACCTGAGAAGTAAAATCCTCATGGTACGAAGGGTACCATGGATAGGCTGTTCCAAACAAAGAAGAGAGTAAGGGAGTTCGTTCACCCAAAAGTGAACTAGAGACTTCTCCTATTCCCCTGGGAGGAGATATGGCAAAAACAAAGAGAGGAGTATCCACTATGATTTTGAAGAACAGACGTATCTGGAGGACCGGTTCTTGGCAAAAAGAAGGAAATTCATCCTTTTGATAGAAACCCCTCACTCACCACCTAGTGGTGACATGCTTCATCATTGGGGTCCACCTTGGCGTCCTAGCCGAGCAGTGGACGCGAGGAGTAGGTCGACTCTGATCCTACCTGCCTGAAACTAATTTGTTATTATACAGGCATTGACCCTACGCCCTGCCCGTTGAAGCGCAGAGCACTCAAATTTGAGTCTCTTTTTTTACCCGCCAGCTCACTTATTTTATTGAGCGGCACTCACCACTGGCAATTTTTGCCAGTAGGCACACAGGGGATCAAGGACGGGTGTGCTTTTTAGGGAGCACGCACCCCCTGTCCACCTGTTTTTTCTGGTCCTGACGAATACCGGGCAATAGCCCTTATGGTAGAAACATGTTGACCACTCAACACATATAGAGATCCCTGGGTCGTAACCCTCCCTACCAGGATCTCGCCAGTATTAATTTTAAAACATTGTTCAGTTGCTCTAAAAATAAAACTACTTTTTCTGAGTACAACCAGGACAATTTTTAACATTTTTTTGCACCTACAGCCACAACCCGCTCCACTGTAGTCCAGGTGTTGCAGCACACCTTGGTGTCGCTAGGACGCCAAGGTGGACCCCAATGATGAAGCATGTCACCACTAGGTGGTGAGTGAGGGGTTTCTATCAAAAGGATGAATTTCCTTCTTTTTGCCAAGAACCGGTCCTCCAGATACGTCTGTTCTTCAAAATCATAGTGGATACTCCTCTCTTTGTTTTTGCCATACCATGGATAGGCACCTCGCATAAATCAATCCCAGGTGACTGTATAATTGTTTCTTTTGATGACCCCAATACAGCACATTATATATGCACATGGAACGATTACGGGGGGAATTCGACCATAGCAGCTAGATCCCTAACCTTTTTTTATCCCCCGCTTCCACGTCCTATAAACGGGGGGAATTGGCCTTTGTCTAGGAACCATGTATGGGGTGATCCAGTAGATTCCTGGCGGGGCATACAAGGGCAGTGGAATGGGGCACCTACCTATAATAGGCTGTCTTGAAGATGTTGATTGACTCATTAGCAATGCGTCTTGCACAACTTCTTCTGAGGACTCACTTTCCCCTCCACTGCACTTTGTTGCTGTGCCATCTCTATGTATCCCTGAAAATTATAATTATGATTTAATAGAAAATAGGGCCCTGCACAACGAGGGTAGAGTTGTCGAATCTCGACTATCTGAAATAGTCTTTGAGTCCTTTTACAATAAATTAGGTCATGTAGTCCCAGATTACGATAATGCCAAGGGTAACTCCCTCCCTGGGGAGTTGTTTGGAACAGGTAGGCTACACTTAGAGGGACTGACTCTCCCAGAACCACTTTCACCCGAAGTGGCCATCAAAAGTGGGGGACCTCAGGTCAGCAGTCTTATTGCACCGCCACCGGCGACTACTGGGGGGGAGCTATCTCGCTCCCCGGTGGCGGTGCCTGGAACTGAGATTGCTTCTCTGATCACGGTTGAGTCCTCTAGTATTACCCCCAGTATAACCCCTAGTACTCTCTTGGTCCATCCCGCAAAGGACCAGGCGGGGGGTCCAGCGGGAACTGGTGGGGAGGGTCTGAAGGTGCTCAGCTGGAACATAGCCGGCCTTGCACGGAACATAGACATACCCGATTGGAACACATTTATTGAACCCTTCGGGTTGTGCCTATTTCAAGAAACCTGGTGCCTGGAACCATATCATAAGGTAGGTTTCACCACCTATTTTGTCCCTGCGACACAACCCCAGGGAGGGAAAGGCCGTCCCTCCGGCGGCCTACTTATTTGGGCGAGCATCTCGCTGGGTCTTTCTATTAGGCATATTGTCAATAAATCACCGGACTTACAAAGAATTTCAGTTAGAAGGCCACAGGGGGGGAGTAGGCTTGAAATTTTCAACATCTATGTTAGAGGGGCAAGGGGCGGGTCCTCCACACTGTCTTGTACGGGTTTTGAGGAGGGTCTTAGTTCTTGCGCGCCCGACGCCCTAGTGATACTAACAGGGGACTTCAACTGCACATTTGAACCCCTGGCTAGCGAAGATATATTGGGCACTTGGGAGGACGATGCCAGGAGAGGCATTCCATCCCTCTCACTGGCCCCTATTAGAAGCTGGTCCCAAAATGCCATAGATCTTAATGCCCTCTGCCTGGAACATGGCCTTAGGGCCACCAATGGTAGAGCTAAGTCAGACCAGTCAGGAGCTCATACGTTTAATAGAGTGGGTCATTCATCGCGAAAATTCCTTTATTTTAGAAATCTCCTGCCTAAAAATGCCTTTACTTCAATGCTAGTCAATGTGGAAAATGTAATCTCCTGATTTTTTTAAAACAAAATCTATTTCTTTCATAGTGTCAAAATGTTGGCACTTATAGAACTAAATGCAAGTGACTGTCATTCTCATAGCTCTTGTGTGAGCTTGCTGCTGATTATATGGGATACTAATCTTGGCCGTCACCTTTAATACATAACCTAAAAGTGGCATCTGACCCGCTCCTGAATGCTGACTTTCTCAATGCACTGGCATAAGTGGCATTCTCCTGCAATAGTTCTCCCCACCAATTCATCAAGGAGTGAGAACCAGAACTTTTAGCATAGCAATAATTTTGGTGGCCAGAAAGCCTCTATGGGCGACTTTCATGAGCTAGTTCAATGGCTTAATTTTGTAGTGAGGAAGGTGACAATGGCACGTTCCCAGTGACAGTATTCCACTTTAATGTCTGGCCAGTTCATTGTGGACATGGTAACACGTTTTGAAATCCTTCAATAACTGTCATTACAGGGTGCATGTTTGCCCTAGAAACATCCATCTCAGTACTGCCAAGTGTCAGGCATCAGGCGTGACTCTAGGGCATTTCAGTGTGTGCTCCGCATCACCGCCCTGAAATGCATTTTCACGCATAATGGGAGTTTCAGGTGTACATTTACTGATGGCTGCAGACGTGAGTGTGGCAGCTGGCTGCTGGAACAGCCTGTGGTTTCTGCCTGCGTCGGCGTGCAGCGCTTCTTCTGTAGTCTTGAGGCAGTCTTGAGGCAGTGATTCCCAGCTAAGCTATGGCCTGCCAGTCCCAGGCTTTCTGCTACAATGTATCACCCGCGGCCGCGATGCCGCGTGCTTTAGTCAGCCTGCCTGACCTCACGTCCGTTGCTCAATAGTTGGGCTCCGCGGGAATATGTCACATGACATCCTGAACCCGCTGGCTCCGAAAGCGGGGAGTTTATTCTTTAGGAAGGCGCCAAGGCGGCCACAAATAATTATTGGGTAGCGGCGCTGTGACTCACACGTGATGGCCCGGCCACACTCTGCTGTAGGCCATTTTGATCAAGGCTGCCGCAGCATTCTTCAGTTACAATTTCCGAGCCGGCAGAGGGAATAAGTGCAGTGGACAGGTAATGGAGAGCCATGACTGACCGGCATCACTGTCGGTTTACAGCACCGGCTGCCAGGACTCTGTGAGGACAGCAGCAACCTGGACCAAAGTCTAAGGCAGATTGCCATGGGGGTAGCTCACTTGTGGCATGAGCACCCACCAGCCCACTTGCAGTGCGAGTCACCGACGTGCCAATCACGCTTCCGGCTGAAAACGATCACTGTAAGTAGACAGTTGTTTCAGCCACTTGCCACCCTGTTTGTCAGTGTTAACCACAATATGGTGTCAGTGTTAACACAATTGTCAATATGGTGCCAGGAGTGGCAGGATCTGGAGTCTGAGGCCCTCGTGCTGGTTCCCTCCCCTCATCTCGGTTTTCAGTAATGATTGTTCCTGTTGGGGGCGGAGCTTGCTTGTGACCAAGATGGCCGCTTGAGCTTTGTGCTCCGTGATATCTTCGCATTATCCTTCAATCATCCGGCAGCTGCGTGACTAGAAACACTTCACGAGGCGCGGCCCAGCCACCGGAAGACGGCCGGAGGAGAAAGGTCCAACTCCGGCTCCGAAGCGACCGAGTTTGACTAAGGTACGGAGTCCTGACGGCGACCGCCCTGCCAGGCCCCAATCCCCAGGCTGCAGTTGGGCTGCGGAGTGGTATCGGACCAGAAGCTTTGCCGCTAGTGCACCCGGAGTGCGAGTGCCGCATTTTGCTACCGGGATACCTACTGTGCTCACAACACCTGCGTGCTATCACTTGCCATTACATGCCAGGGGTGCAGGCTCGACCCTAGGCGACATGCGGCTTGGAGGTGTTTGAAGTCCCGCTGCCTGGGACTGCACGGAGGCTCTGCAGCGCTAGGCGGTGACAGCCTGTGCCACTGTGTCCCCGCCGCTGCTTCGACCCTGAGGCGCGAGCCAAGACTGAGGGGTGTCTCCCTCCTAGATTGAGCCCTTTGTAGGTGTGCTCTGGGAGCCTGGACGGACGGGACATGCACAGTCCTCCGGGTCCGTCATCTTGGGACCGCGAGTAGCAGGCTCGCTGCGCTGAGGCCAGAGACGACGAGCGGCATCCATGAACTGTGAGGGATGCGCCCCTAGGCAAGGTTGGTGGAGTGTCTGGTGAGGCCCCTGCGAGTGTGCTGCTTAATGATCTTGCTGCTACAAGCCTGGGTGTCCGCAGTGATTCTGGGACTGCGGCACCCCGGTTCACGGCCCTCGCCCTTGACTGTGACGTCTGAGCTGCTGGGCTCTCTCAGGCTATGACCGTCCTATTTGCGGCCCTGTGGCTGACTGCCTTATCAAGGCCCCTTTGCTATCTACTGCGGAGTGAATGGTGCAGTGTACAGAGACATTGCTTTGACCTGAGAGGTGAAGGGCGGTGGCCAGAGAAGCTGAGACAGCAGTAGTTGCACACTTCACCACCATCGAGGAGCCTGCTTGGGCGCTAAATTTCAGTGTCGCCGCTCTGGTGCGCTGGTCTATGCGCTAGAGTTTGGATTCTCCTACTAGTGCACAGCCTGACTGTTTGCTAGTGACGGGGATTGGTGTAGAAACAGCTATTTGGCAGACGTTCTTGCCTTTTATCATATCGAGCCCCAGTGAGGAGGTGTAGAAATGGCCTGCCCGGTGGGACATATTTGTTGCAAAGATGGGCAGAGTGGACTGAGCGCAGCCAAAGCTTTCCTTTGAGCAGAGAAGGTTGAAGTCTAATGACGCAACTACTGAAGATGCTGCCAGAATGCAGGGGCCCACGACTGAAGACCCTAGCCCCGACATCCGAAGCATGCTGATGGCCATGGAGAAAAGCCTGCGGAGTGGCATTACATCACTGGGTACAAAGATGGGCGCTGTATCATACAGGATGGATAGAATGGTTGAGCGCCTCGACAAACATGCTGAAGGGCTAGATATGTTGGAAAGCAGGATCACGGAGGTGGAGGAAGCGCACACCACCCTCGACACTGAACACAAACAGCTTGGGAGAGTCCTTCAAGACAAACTGAGGACTTGGAAGCACGTTCTCGTTGCTACAACCTCAGAATTACTGGCCTGCCGGAGCCCACCCTAACTGGCAACATGGAACAATTCATTGAGAAACTGCTGGTCACCTTGCTTGAAAAGGGAACTTTTTCCGCTATGTTTGTGGTGGAGAGGGCCACCGCACTGTAGTGTAGTTCCTATATTCCCAATAGGCTCTGCGCATTGGAATAACATAAACAATAGTTTAGACGTAGGACTGAGGTCGACTAGGTCTCTATTGAATATGTTAGACTTAATTATGAATGCCAGCTAGCTCAGAGGTCACTAGAAACTTTCTCGAGTAAACAAGAAGGTGTTAACTTTCCTGAATAGACAAGAAGGGATTAGTTTCTGACAACCGCATAAACATGACAACTTTGCTCCCTCCAGAATAAGGAGTATATCTCCAGAGTCGCGGAAACAATAGATGGCTATTTTACTCAGTCAATTGTGCATGCTTAGTTTCACCAGGAGTGCAGAGAAATAGAGAGACGGGCGTTTTCAATAAAAGTGGTTATTTATTGAGCAGTCTTCTTTCTCATGCAAGAGAAGTGAATTGCCACAATTGCAATACTTGTCATAAAGTAAAGTGCGTACAGTAAAAGGAGTAATATGAAATAATACTATAAAAGCATTTATATGGTTCCTGAGCCATAAGATACTTAAAACGGATAAAATACATCCAATGATAAAAGTTGACTAAACGTACTCAACTGGCGTTTCTAAAATACGCCTACCCCGGTGTACCTAACCTAAGCCTAGTACGTGGGAAGGAGTAGGTGAGATATAGTTTGAGTTAAGATAGTTTTTGCAAAGAATCTGAATCAAGAATTCTCTAAGGATCTAATCAGCTCCGTACCTTGGTTATAGAATGAAGGAGGTCTTGTATCTCTCTCTCAGGACTCGATCTCCCAGCAACCCGCAAGGGTGACTGGAAACACTGGAGCTGGATTTCTCGGCAGGAGAAAAGACAGCGTCTCTCTCAGTGCGTCAATGGGAGGGTCGGCTTCCTTCAGCACTCGTTACAGCAGGGCGTCGGGTAAGTAGATAGCCGATCTGCTCCAAACCACCGTGTGGTTGCTAGGGCAGCTGTTGGTATATTTATACCTGGAAGGTGCCGAGTTTGACGTAAGGTTGGACATAAGACGTCACTAAGAACTCGCAGTTCTTTCTAGGACTCCAGGAGTTCTTGGACAAATCAAAACAGAAGTAGGGGGAATTCCCGGGCTGCTGGAGGCTTGGTTTGTTTTAAGAACGCATTGTACTTTCTAGGAGTCTATGGGAGTAGCCTTGCCGTATTTGGACTGCATTGGCTATGACGAATATAGATATGATTCTTATGCCTTTATAAGGATATGATTTGTTATAACCACATAAGGGCATGAATCAGGAATATTTAAATAGGGTCCTAGATACGTTCACAACACCCACTCCACGTATAATGTCCATCATTACTAAATACTAAGCAATACTAAACATATAACGATGCATGTGTTTTCCAACCCACCCCAAAATACAAAAAAAAATGCATTTGAAATGGTATATACACGAAAGATGAGTATTATACTGTACGTTTTCAAGCAGAGGTAACATTCAGTTAATGCATATATCGTACGTTGGTTGAATGATTTGCGAAAATTACATTTATGAAATGGCTCTTAATATAGAAGAGAAGGTTGAGACCATTTCATCACATATTTATACAAGACTGTACATGTGCTAGAGGCTAAGTCAAAATATTGTCTCTAGAGTTTCCTAAAAATAGAAATTCTGTTCTCTAAGAATAGTTCTACTTCAAGCAGAGTATCATTTTTTATTTTTTTTTGGTTTTTAGAAGTCCTTTTATGCAGTAAGTGGTTATCATACATTTTACAATTTACGCCTCTCAAAGACTGTGTGAACGTATAACAGTCAGGCAGGTTCTGGACAGGATGACACAGCCATTCAGCCGACAACCCGGGGGTCCGGCGGCGAAGTCCATGCGATAACATGTATAACCATCTGTCGTCTAGTGATATAAGTGTTAGATCTCATGGTTTTGCATTTTGTCATCAAAATTCGTTTCGCAATTTCCACCCAGCAGTGGCGCCATGATGGTAGCCTCCCAAGGTCCCGCAGGCCGTGTAAGAGTCAGTCGTGGTTAGTCGGTAATGGGGAGGGGGTTCGGCAATAGATATGTCTCCAATGCTGAGTCAGCGTTGCTGTCCGTGAAGTGGCAATATGTGTAGTAGTATAGCTCACTGAGGCACAGGAGTAAGCAGGTGTGCCCAGCAGGGTTAGTCTGTAGCCATGTTGGGCAAGGTTCAAATATCTAGCAGTAGGGTGCCTATGTGTCTTCCCAGTTACATCACTGGGAGGGCGCAAGTGACATGACAGCATCTAATGAACAGAGCATCAAATCCATGTCTAACACATACGAGGCCGAGCGTCTGTGTGTACCCCTTGCAGTGTGTGAGTGGCATCGCGTCTCCGCAATCCGCAGGTAGCTTGAGGTTTTTGAGGGATCGCCTCCTGTTTGTGACGTGTTACATCTAGTGTCTTCATTTAGAGCAAGGAAAGGGGTCTGGTCAGGGAACGTGACCAGCAAACAAACTGTTCCCTACGCCCATACCATGGCTGGGAAAACAGGGTGGTTGGGAAGATGTGAAAGACAGGGGAAGGGAAAGGGGGGAGATCGTTGCGGGTTCTAATGTGGAGCATCTATTGTACAGCGGGGTCCAGCAAGACTTCATGAAATGTATAGGGACAGACAGGGGGGGGGGTGGGGGGGGGTTGTGGGTCCCCAGTCATGGTCAGGGACTGATGGGCGTCGTCCGCAATGCAGAGTCAGGGTGTAAGTTGGCAGTTCGCGGGGTGGCGGCGCATGCCGTCTATATGTTAATCAATCCCCTGCAGGAGGAGGGGAGGGGGGGCGGCACCCCCTTTTCTGGTGTCTACAGTCGGCACGGGCAGGTCAGGGCCAGGGTAGCGGCGCGCGCTCAGTGTCCCAAAGGCGTCCGGTGTAGAGCGGAGAAGTGGTAGTATCTTTGTCCAGGGGTGTATGTCTTGTGACGGTAAGAGGTGAGTGGGCGGGGGAGAGAGGTGCGGGGCTACATCTGTCCCCAACATTGGTTGGTATCGCTATGGCGATGATGCCCGTTGTCTCAAGTGATCCCCCGTTCCTGGCAGGCGTGCTGGAATGTCTTTAGGAGGTCGTTCCAGAGCTGAGCAATAGGGAATTTGCGGAGTCCCGCCGTTTCCTCTCGAAGTCAAGCAGAGCATCATGTGCCAAAAATTATGTAAATATTTTGGGAACGGGGAAAAATAGTTTCGCTTTCAGGCAAAAATAGTTCCACAGATTTTTAGAATCTCTGTTTTAAAAATTGAAGGTCGGGGGGAGGAGCCAAGATGGCGATCGGGATGGCTGCATAAACGCTCGCCTCCGTGCGCCCTCCCGCCCCGCACATATATCCTGGCGATTCACCTGAGCAGTTTTTGTTGATTCAAGTAGAGGAAGGGAAACGTTCACTTACCATCTGTTTCTGTGGCTCCACCGTGTAGTTGCCCCGAAGAAATGTCCCCGATTGTTTGGCGTCCTTCGGGGTGTTGAGACCGGGACCTCGAGTGAGGAGAGTGTCTTGCCGTGACTGCAACTTCTGAGGCCTTGGTCGCGATGGGAAGCCGCTCGAAGGGAACCTGAGATCCACGAGCCGAAAGAGATGCCACCAACCCACTCCCCATAGTGGGTTGCCCGGCGAGAGGTGCGATATAGCTGGGCCAGAGAGAGTCCATGTGGCCCAGCTCCCCTTTGGTATGACGCCCGGTCATGTTAACAGCCCCCCCGGGAGCCGGTGGGTGCCGCCTGGAGAGCGGCGTGAGCTTGTTTAGCCTTTTGGTGACTCTCCTTTTTGTTACCTGCCACGACTCTTGCGATCCTGCTGTGGATCCTGCTGGTTCCGGGGGTTGGTCCCGATCCCGGGGTGAGGTGGAGGAGGACGAGACCGTGATGGCTGAAATGGCGGATGCTACCCTCCTGCGTGTTCATTGTCCGGGCGGAGAAACCGGTGCACATGTGCATCCCGAGGTTTGGCGACGTGAGGACAGACCCACACCCGGCACTATACTGGCTGCGTTGATGGCCCTGCAGACTACCCTATTCCGGGGGGCCCGAGACTTGGGAAGAAAGGTGGCCGCCATTGCTGGCCCGCCATTTTGTGGCAGCATGGATCGCTTTCGGGGTGGTGCTGAGGTGTCTGCCTCTGATTCATTGACATGCCCCCTGGATGGATCTGCGTTCTTGGAGCCGCGGATGGGTCTGGTTCCTGAACCTGCTGTAGCCACCCTTGTTTCCCGGGTGCTTGTCTCGTCGGGGCCTCTCTCTGATCGACGAGTGGGGGAACGGCATCGATCCATGGCCCGGGCGGCCCCGATGAGGTTTTGGCGTTTCCCTTATCGAATGGGCCCTCTTCTGTGTTTGGCGGGACTGTGTACTGTTTCGAGACTGTTGGCGGAATTGACATTGTCACATTCAGACTTCCGCCATGCATCATCTGCGAGATTTCGGTGGCTGGGATCCTATGGAGCGATGGGGCTGCCTGGCCCTCCCTGGGCCCTCGGACCCTCTGTGCTACTTTATACCCCGTCTGCGGGACTGTTCACCATTGGTGCTATTGACCGAAGTGGCCAGTGGTGAATTTGATTGGGACATGGAGGGACTCATGGATGGTTGATGGTGATTTGAGGGGTGCTTGGCGGAGGTGTAATTGATTGCATTATACGTGATTGCTATTACTTGAACTTCTTCTACCGTTGCTGTTTAAACGATTTTTACGTGCGGAGGTGGGAGGGGCCGGATGACCAGATCGATGGCCCTTCTCCTGTCTTTTTTCTATTTCTATTTCTCTTTCTTTTTTTCTCTTCTTCTTTCCTGTATTTCGGGTCTCTTATTTAGGGCAACAGGCACGCTGCTGGGGGGTAGGCCGTAGCCTTCTGCAGGGGTGCAGGGTTGGGGGTTGGGGGATGGGCTTGCTATTTTGTTCTCTCTTTGTTTCTATGGCCCTTTGTCCCTTTTCTTTTTCGATGTCGTCGTCTTCCATGTCTCCTATAGTGTGATTCGTCTTGAGGGGTGGGACTAGCTCGCTATGATTGCTTTGTATCGATCGCATCTATCCTGACTCTTATGCTCCCTCCCCCGTCAGTTCTAATATGTGTACATTTCTGGCGTAAAACTTTTCGCTTTTCCCTAGTTGCAATGGGGGAGTGTGTGACTGTGCGACATTGATTTTCATTTTATTTTTTGTTTTTGCAAAATGAACCGTCTCAGATCCTTATTTGCATGGTGCCTTACATATGTGTTATATCCTGTATTCTACTTGGCCTTCGAACTCCGGACCACTGTGTATTTTTGCACCCCTTTCCTCTTTGATCGATTTGAATAGCGGCCGGCCGGATAGGTTGTAGGCCCATGTCTGTATCTCCGTGTTACATCAATAAAGGTTTTTAAAAAAAAAAAAAATTGAAGGTCGAATTCAGTGTTCAGTGAACGCTGTGTGCTCAAAAATTATTCTCGTTGTTAGGAGAGAACATTCACTCAGATAGGCTGGCAAAGAATTTGTCTACAACAGTAGGTGAAAGTTGGACCAAGTCTGAAAAAGTAGAAGTAGTGCAAATGTCAGATTCATTGCCATCATCGATGTCTGGATCAGCAATGTTTACAGAAGGTTGTACCTGTGTGCCACTTTCATCTCGTACCTCACCGCCACCTAATCATAATGGTGAGGTCTCAACGAATGCCGTCATCAGAATAGGTAACCGTTGGGGACAACACGTTGCATGAGCCATTACCAAACCAAGCAAAGTATAGATATCCATAGGTACTGCTGATGGTAGTGTAAGACAGACGTCCAACACGAATTCTTCTCCGCATAGCAGGCATCGTAGAACAGGTAAGATGCAATCTTGCCAGATTGGTCTGAATGAGAGAAACCAGGTAGTATTCAGATCTCTTAGCCGAGCCAAGCCGAGGACCTTAGTAATCCGTTCTCGGTATCGCATTGCTAGGATCGTGTCTTCCATTGTTGCCTGTGTTTTGTCTGCGACTTGACTTGCCATATTGGAGCAGAAGGAACAAAAATAAAATTCCTGCTATGAGTCCCAAGAAGAGAGGCAGGCTGCCAAACACAGAGTGCACGAAATTCGGGAAGATGCTCAGGACTGCTTCGAAGGGTGCTAATAGTCCCGAAAAAATTGTCTTAAATACATGTGCGATGCCACTGGTATCAGACATGTTTAAGATTTGACCTAACATTTCTACGAAATGCACAGGGCAATTTGTCGATAATAGTATATTTATCTCTGCCGCTGTCTTTGCAACTTGCGGATCATACGTCTCTTTGGACGAGGTTAAAGGCACAGTTGTCTGTAAAAGAATAGACTTCATTCTGTTTAAAGTATCAATTCGAATAGAAGAGATATTCAGACAAGGCCATATTGCTGCCTCCTTGTCTGGTTTGCTGTTTGGATACAATACTTGCATACAGCAAATGACCCTGGAAGTAACGCTCACGAGATAGGCTATTCCTGGCACCATGCCACAACAGCTGTGGTCACTTATTATAACGTAGCTGCCGTTGGAAAGCTGTCTGAAAAAAGGCTCTATCTGTGTTGCAGGGGTGCTGTGCAGGTGACATGAAAGGTTGTTTGATGAACCTTCGCAGGCTCCATGCAAGTTAATACCTTGACACAGAAGTGTACCGCTTGGGGGAGGAGCCAAGACGTCGACTAAGATGGCCGCATAGGCGCCCGGCTCCGCCGCCCGCCCTCTCCCTCCCTAACATCCTGGCATCTATCCTGCGCTAAACCCCCATCCCCTTGCTGCTGAGACGAAGCGGTGCCCAGCCGCGCAGTTCCGAGCTCGCGCTCGCCCCGGACGACTGAGATCGGTCGACGCAAGGGCTGTGGCCTGAATCGATTGTACTCCGGGGCCTCCAGTGGCTGCGCTGCCGGTGGTGAGACGTATTGCGGCGGTAGTGGCTGGGCAACAAAGACCGGTGAACTCCGGCGGGAGTTGCGGCTCGCTAGATTTTGCTGGCGGCCGCAGGCATGGGACAGTCGGGCTGCCCCGAGGAGACCTGGTTCAAGGTGTGATTGGCAGTCTCCAGTGTCGTGGTTCTGACTCCCCCCCTCTACATGGTTGCTTGGATGTTTGGGGCGCTGAAATGCGTACTGTCCTGCATGGCTCCAGTATAACTTGCAACGTCTACTGCTGAGGGGTAATGCGATCCGGAGCGCACAATAGGATGTGTACCCTCCGGTCTGGGGGGCCCTCGGGGGTGAGGAGTTTGACAACCACTGAAGGCGGAGAGAGGGACTGTACCCCGAGGGACGTTCTCCTGGCTATTGAGGACTGTTGTACCTCCCTGTGCCATGGACTGCTGGCCGTCCCTGACTCCCGGGTGATTGTTGCCTCGGATGTGGTGCTGGACGCCGTGGAGGAGACGGGGATGGGCAGTTTGGACGGCTGTGTTCCATTGGTAGTGGTCGAAGACTATCGGAGGTACTGTGGACTGCACCCTGAGGACAGTGCGTACATCGGCCATGTTTGCACGGAGGACAGCTCCTTTGTTTCCCTGACTAAACTGATCGCTGCTGACCATCAGAGCCAGATACTTCCTGTGTCTGATTGCGAACGCTGGACTATGGTAGTCGTTACAGTGGGGCTGTCTGTTCAGACTACTGGCGTGGCTTATGGGGGGCAGTTATGGCCACTTGACTTGTTTGCCTGTGGAACCGGAGAGCTGGGGACGGTTTTTATTCGTGCTCGAACTGCCCAAGGCTGAGCGGGGCAGGATGACTCTATTACGTTGGTGATTCCGGTGTTGAAGCGGGACCTGATCTGATATTGCAACTGTGGGGGGGACGTGTTGAATACTGTTGAAATGGCTGCTTTCTTCTGGGAGGGTTTACATTCTCTTCTGTGATTAATGGGTCGGAGAGGAGGCGGGCACAAGGGGCGGACGCGAGGGCTCCTCCTCCACTTTCTCTATAGTCTGGGGTTTTTCTTTGTTAGGGCGACAGGCATGCCTATGGGGGGGGGTGGCCGTAGCCTTCTGCTGGTATGCGGGGTGGGGGGTTGGGGTTTTGTTTTCTTCTTTATTTCTATGGCCTTCTTCTTTTTGTTTTTCCTTTTTCTCCTTTCCTTCTTTATTGTGCACCTTTGCTTAGTTTGGGGTTTGAGTGTAGTCCGATCTGGGAGGTTTTTGCAATGCGCGCTGCTTGTTTTTACACTGATTGTTGTCCTATCGAGGGGAGCGCTGGGTTGATGCGCGTTTCATATATGCTTACATCTTTTGCTCTTAGTGTCCTTGAATTACCTCCCTTTCGTTTCCTGTTGAATGCTTTCATCCTGTTACATAATCTGCTTCAACTTAGATCTTGCTAGATTGTATGTTCTTAAGATCCTCATTCCCTTATTATAAAATGGAATCCTCTCACATCCGGTTGTTTCGCAGACGCACTTTGATGTAAATCCTGATTTTATGATGTGCTATACCCTAGGCCTGATGGATGCTGTGCTGTGCTCATTTGTTTGTATGATTTGCTCTTTATTGCTGGCCCTAAGGGTTGTAATCATTTGTCTGTGCTTTCCAACGTGATATGTCTGTGGTTTTCCAAATAAAATATATACAAAAAAAAAAAAGAAGTGTACCGCTTAGTGAATTTTTACAGTTGTTACCACTAAGAAATAGCTCTTTTTTCCCTTCACTATAACATCTATGTGTATAAGGTAAATTCCAGGTCGACTTGATGTATCCTTTACCCAACCTTTCATACAGGCCTGCTGGTATATACTTTTGGCAATATTGAAACTGAAAAGTCGTTATCGGAATTGTAATTTTACCATTTATTATCCATTCAATAACAGGTCGTTCTGACATTGTCAATGGTAATTTTAATAGTTTTTCAATGCTCAGCACCGTATAGTCTGCTCCTTTTTGTGCCAAAGAGATTTGTTTATCTGTAAGGTTAAAGATAGAAAATAATGACGTTGTGTTGATTAGACGCCCTGGCACGTAGCCTGAACTGAGGTTTTGCAACGTCCAGCCTAACTGTACAATAGAACGCAATTGGGACTGGCCATGTTGTAACATTAGCATATCCTGTTCTATTATATCAATAGCAGATGATACAATGCTGTCCAGTGAATAAATTCTGGAGGACAGAGTCGTTAACCCATTGTCCACTACAGACAGTGATTTTTCCAGATTAATACGATCAATTTCTCGTATTGTTTCACCAGTTTCAATTTGCATTACTTTCCAAGCTTCGTTGTAGGCAGCGTATATATCGGCGTATATGAAATGTTTTTGACGCTTTTTGCGATGTCCCATTATGAAATCTCGCAAGTCAGCACCTTCTTTAAGTAAAGTCAAGTGTTGCTTAATTTCAGGTAGTGTGGATTTCTGTAGCCACTCGAGGCGTAGCTTTCCTACACTGTATGTTGTAACTATCCCTGGATGTTGTCTCTGGGAATATCTTGGGTCTGGCCTGGTCTGTTTGAACCCCTGTGTTTTGTTCAGGAATCTATCTTGACAGTTATTAGTGTCTGTGGGTCAGACCAACCATTTTTTCCAATCAGGATTTGTTCTGTTTTGGTGTAAAATATGGGATACGTCTATCTCCACATCTGTAGTGCTATTACTATCAGGTATGGGCTTTGGAATAGACGGTTTGTTTAAGTCTTTTATCTTGGCTAGGCCAAAACAGGTTGTTTGTTGAATGGTGTCATTCAGGAATATTATCTGTTCTGGGATCATGCAGGCTCTGAATAGTGATTCGAAACCCTGTACCTGCAAGTCTTTTGTACCCCAGATGGTTTTTGTCTCAATGTTGTTTTTCCAAAATTGAAAACCAAATGTAGACATTTTTTCATAACATTTTTCAGAATAAATCAATTTAGTATTTGTCAACATGTTTTTCATTCCTGTCTTATTTAACATTTTAAACTAAAACGTTTCTGGATCAGTGATGTTAAACCCTGAGAAGTATGGGAATTTCTCATAAAATGTTTTCGAACTGCCTTTTGGTGATGTTGGACAATGTTCCCATTGATTATAAGTAAAAACATTTCTAGGATTAGCTGATTTATGCAAATAGTGATGCCCATAATGATTAAAGCAATACATTTCTTCATAATTCGACGAACCCTGCAAATAATCATGTTCTGTAAAATGTGGTGATATTTCTAAATCTGACATCATATTATTAATATTTTCAAAGTCCCAATCATCAGAGAAAGTACTAGGTGATACAAAGTCACTTAATGAAACCTTGAACTGGTGTGCCGTTCGGAGCCGTGGACACTGCCTTGTTTCTAATCTGGTGTTTGGAAAACTTTTATCACTCCTGCCCTGACTTGGACTCCTGCTGAATTGATAGCCAGTCCTTTGCTTGATTAGTGGAGCCGCTGCTGTGTGACACTTGGCCGATAACGGGGAGTGCGGGACTGCGAGAGCCAGAGGTCTTTGCGCTCTGACAACCACGCGCACCTGGCGACTCTTCCCGCTCCTCCTCTCTGCTGTTTCCGCCCTCAAAAACGACTCACGGCCCCCCCTCCCCGGGGGCCGTTCGGAGCCATGGACACTGCCTTGTTTCTAATCTGGTGTTTGGAAAACTTTTATCGCTCCTGCCCTGACTTGGACTCCTGCTGAATTGATAGCCAGGCCTTTGCTTGATTAGTGGAGCCGCTGCTGTGTGACACTTGGCCGATAACGGGGAGTGCGGGACTGCAATAGCCAGAGGTCTTTGCGCTCTGACAACCACGCGCACCTGGCGACTCTTCCCGCACCCTCCTCTTCCTATTTAAGGAACACCATCTACGCCAACGCGGGACGCGCGCGGGACGGAGCACGGTCAAAGGGCGGGCCATCTGAGGCCGTCCGAGGTCGATCGAGGCCGGGCTGGGCCCTGTCCCTTCATCTTGTTGTTCAATCCCGAAGCCCTGGAATATTGACAATGCCACCGAAGCCGGGGAATGGTGGAAAACCACTTAAGGGGGGAAAGGTAAAAGGTACATTGGACGCTTTTTTATCAAAGGCGGTCTCGAACCTGGATCATGAAATATCTGTTGTAGAATCGTGCTTGTCTTTTGAACTTCAACAAAACAAGCGCTCGTCATTAGGTGCTTTAACACAGATACCTTCACCCCCTATTCATAGCCCTCAGAGCATAGGGATCTCTTTATCATCAGATGCTAGTATCCCCCTGCTCTTTCAGGATAATTTCTTAACACCAACCCATGTTTCATTGAGGAGCCCTAATCATCTGTCAACTTCTTCGGATCTTTCCTTGGACTTCTCCCCGACGGAGCCCTCTTTGTTGTAGCTCCCAAACGCGACCCCCATGACTAAAAAGAGTACACCCCCGCAAAAACCACTTAGACAGTTAACGTTAACTTTAACGAAAAGGAAGAGAGGGGGAAATGATCATCGGGGTAGAAAAACTAAAGTACCCAGATTGGGCTCAAGTCCCCAAACGGACACTTGCAATAAAATATCAATGGCCCCTTTGATACCACCAAATACAAATTTAAAGCCCCAGGATACCCAAAACTCGGTAAAGAACCGACCTTCCAAATCTAAGGTAATTATGCACGAAATAGAACATCTAGTCAGATCATTAATCCTCCCCGTCTTAGAAAGGGTAAAAAGACTGGGTGATCAGATAAATGACTTAGCAGTAGAAACTACCCTAAACTCCCAATTATTAAAGGGCCTGGTAGCCATTAATACGAATACCAAAATCAGTGGACTCCAATTAACAAAGAAGGCTCCCTCAATAGCTACTTCATCTACCTCTGATATGACCAAAGGGAATCTCAGACCTACTAAAGATACTCGACCTGTTCCGATCACTCTTAGAGGGAAAGAGGAGAAATCTGACAAATCCCATACACACTCTATCCTTACAGGCCCCAATGAATCAGCTTCTCTCCCACTCAATACTCATACACCTGCTACCACACAGTCACACATTAAGGTCGCTGATGCAGGCATTCGTCAACCTCTTGATCAATCTACGAAAAACAAAGGCTGCCATATCGATTTGCCACCAGAAGCAGTTCCATACGCCCTAGTTCTAACAGGTGTCCCAGAGCTTATAGAGGGGAAAAAGGAAGGTTATCACGAGCTAAAGAATAAAGCCATTTATTGGCGTAGACAGAACAGGCCATTGCCTCCCCATTTAGATGGAGACATACTGTTCGTTAGAAGACTTGGGTGGGTAGGTACAAGACCAAAAGATACCGCAGGGGATGTAATCATTATCAATTTTAGAGATAGAAGGGTGGTCCCGCACATTGTTGATTGGTATCAAAATCAGGGATGCAGCACCATAGTGCCCCAAACCTTAACCTACTTTTATCCAGCATCTAACGCCATTAAGAAAAGTGTACTCAAACACTGGCCGGTTCTGAATGTGGGTCCCCTAAATCTTGAACGCCCTATGTTTGCTTTCAAAAGAGCAAAAAATATAAAGGATCACTTAGTACGTGCATCCCTTCCACATCAACCCCCTAAAACCACACTGTATGATGCTTGGGGCCTTCCCACTCTTACAGGACACTCCAAATGTGGCAGCTGTGTATGCTGTGACTCTACTATAGAAGGAAAAAGTTTTGAATATGGTGATATCAAATTTAACAGGAAATACTTTTCAAACTGTAATTCGTCAAATGTAGTCTATGCGATTTTTTGTCCCTGCATGCTGATCTATATAGGTCAAACAAGTCAGAAGATAAAACTCCGGATTGGACTACATCGCAGCAGAATCCGATGTAAAACACCCAATGCCCCACTTGTGGATCACTTCAGTGGAAATGGACACAGTGAAAATGATCTGACTTGGACTGTTATCTCAATAATAACCCCCCCCCCCCAGGGGCGCAGACATTTCTTTGCTACTTAACAAGGAAGAACTGCACTGGATCCTAAAGACTAACAGTATCCGAAATGGATTGAACCGCGTTGAGGACTGGACCTCCTTGCTATAGACTGAATTTTCCAATCACCACGACTGGCCTATCACAACCTATGAAACCTGCCCATAATGTACTTCTGTTTTGTGTATTATTGTTCCTTTCAAGTCACCTGCGCCGTTATGAGTACATCACTCTTTTTAATTCTCTTGCGCCGTCTGCACTTTTCGTGCGCGCATTTATTGTTCTTTTCAAGTCACCTGCGCCGTTATGTGTACATCCCTGGGTTTTAGATTTTAAATTCTCCTGCGCCGTCTGCACTTTTCGTGCGTGTTCACAGTTTCACTGTCCCTTCACCCCTTTCCAAGATGTCCGCCATCGTGCTAATTCACCACACCCCTTTTCCCAGAGAGTCCGCCCTTGCTTTCCATAGCCCCGCAGCGTTAATCAGAAGCACTCCAGCTACCTCGCCGTCATCCCCGGCCATCTAGCAGACAGACGAGTCATTGCGCTCCTGTTCCCCTGATTCAAGTAAGTGCATCCTTTGCTGCCTAACCCAGTCCTCCCTCATTTTTTCAGAGCACCGGCAATTCCAACTTACCGATTCCTCCCCCTCCTTTCCTCCCTCCAGACTGTGCGATCGCGCACCTCCTGAATATCGGAAAACATTGTCCCGATCTCGTATCCCAATACCACACGGTAATTTCTCTTAATTATTCTCCCCACACTGAACCCGATTTAACTGGCCACTCACGCTAACCTAGTTCTGGTTTTAATCTCCAGCGCGGTGACGAACACGCGCCGCAAACCCTTGTGCCGCCGTGGTTTACCCACACCAGCTACCTCATGTTCTGCCAAGTAAAGTCGCCGGGCTCTCCGTTGCGGTTGTATGAACGTAGACACGTAAGAACAGAGACTTGTAATTCTATGTTGATCACTATCCATATGCCGCCCGTCCTCCTCTAGACACAGATATTCCTGTTGCCCACAACACGCTGTGCGACCTTCACTTGTGCATGGAACCATCACTGTACTTGTTGTATACCGCTTAATGGATCCGATCCTTGTACCCAGCCTCTCGCGCTCTTCACTCCTTGCGCAATTCACCATCACTCACTGTCCACATGTCAGACCTTGATTCCCGCCTCAGATCACGTCTCTGCGGACTGTTTTCACACTAAGTCACTAATCACATGTTTTAATGCCTAGCAGATACCCTTACTTACTGTTTGTTTCATTTTTCTTCCCTTTTCTTGTTTACAGTAATGTGATGTAGACATAGTGTTTTCTAAAATTCTAGACAACAATGACTTATAAAACTGTCCTGAAGATGATGCCCTGTAATTAATTAGGAGGCATCGAAACGTCTTCGACACTTTCGCACCATATACAATATGAATAAGCAATATTGTTAAAGTGTAATGGTGTCTAAATGCATAACTAAGTCTGTTTTACTGAATACTAATTTACAGACATATGTGAACTTTGCCTTTGGCTATCTCTTTGTTCGTTGGTTTGTCTTATGTTCTGTGGGTCACGGCTGTGCCCACTTGTAATTTCATGTTCTCAATCAATTTGCTCCTACATTTGATTAATAAATCTATGTTCGGCTGGACATAAAAACATACTACCTATTTAGTGTATGTTCATCCTTTCACAGTAATTTTTCCTCCAAAATAGGGACCACTGTTCTTGAGAATACTACTTTTATCCAGAGGCACTAATTGTTCCACGTGGCTCCCGCGGTGTGCCCTCACTACATAAACTTAATCTCTATCACTCCCACCCATCGAAGCGGACCCCATGGCCCACAGATCACTCGCATTTCGAGAATATTGAAGGGCCGATTAAAAGCCGGAATCTGTCCATTCAGCAAGGTTTTAACTTGGACTTGGACTCCTGCTGAATTGATAGCCAGTCCTTTGCTTGATTAGTGGAGCCGCTGCTGTGTGACACTTGGCCGATAACGGGGAGTGCGGGACTGCGAGAGCCAGAGGTCTTTGCGCTCTGACAACCACGCGCACCTGGCGACTCTTCCCGCTCCTCCTCTCTGCTGTTTCCGCCCTCAAAAACGACTCACGGCCCCCCCTCCCCGGGGGCCGTTCGGAGCCGTGGACACTGCCTTGTTTCTAATCTGGTGTTTGGAAAACTTTTATCGCTCCTGCCCTGACTTGGACTCCTGCTGAATTGATAGCCAGGCCTTTGCTTGATTAGTGGAGCCGCTGCTGTGTGACACTTGGCCGATAACGGGGAGTGCGGGACTGCAATAGCCAGAGGTCTTTGCGCTCTGACAACCACGCGCACCTGGCGACTCTTCCCGCACCCTCCTCTTCCTATTTAAGGAACACCATCTACGCCAACGCGGGACGCGCGCGGGACGGAGCACGGTCAAAGGGCGGGCCATCTGAGGCCGTCCGAGGTCGATCGAGGCCGGGCTGGGCCCTGTCCCTTCATCTTGTTGTTCAATCCCGAAGCCCTGGAATATTGACAATGCCACCGAAGCCGGGGAATGGTGGAAAACCACTTAAGGGGGGAAAGGTAAAAGGTACATTGGACGCTTTTTTATCAAAGGCGGTCTCGAACCTGGATCATGAAATATCTGTTGTAGAATCGTGCTTGTCTTTTGAACTTCAACAAAACAAGCGCTCGTCATTAGGTGCTTTAACACAGATACCTTCACCCCCTATTCATAGCCCTCAGAGCATAGGGATCTCTTTATCATCAGATGCTAGTATCCCCCTGCTCTTTCAGGATAATTCCTTAACACCAACCCATGTTTCATTGAGGAGCCCTAATCATCTGTCAACTTCTTCGGATCTTTCCTTGGACTTCTCCCCGACGGAGCCCTCTTTGTTGTAGCTCCCAAACGCGACCCCCATGACTAAAAAGAGTACACCCCCGCAAAAACCACTTAGACAGTTAACGTTAACTTTAACGAAAAGGAAGAGAGGGGGAAATGATCATCGGGGTAGAAAAACTAAAGTACCCAGATTGGGCTCAAGTCCCCAAACGGACACTTGCAATAAAATATCAATGGCCCCTTTGATACCACCAAATACAAATTTAAAGCCCCAGGATACCCAAAACTCGGTAAAGAACCGACCTTCCAAATCTAAGGTAATTATGCACGAAATAGAACATCTAGTCAGATCATTAATCCTCCCCGTCTTAGAAAGGGTAAAAAGACTGGGTGATCAGATAAATGACTTAGCAGTAGAAACTACCCTAAACTCCCAATTATTAAAGGGCCTGGTAGCCATTAATACGAATACCAAAATCAGTGGACTCCAATTAACAAAGAAGGCTCCCTCAATAGCTACTTCATCTACCTCTGATATGACCAAAGGGAATCTCAGACCTACTAAAGATACTCGACCTGTTCCGATCACTCTTAGAGGGAAAGAGGAGAAATCTGACAAATCCCATACACACTCTATCCTTACAGGCCCCAATGAATCAGCTTCTCTCCCACTCAATACTCATACACCTGCTACCACACAGTCACACATTAAGGTCGCTGATGCAGGCATTCGTCAACCTCTTGATCAATCTACGAAAAACAAAGGCTGCCATATCGATTTGCCACCAGAAGCAGTTCCATACGCCCTAGTTCTAACAGGTGTCCCAGAGCTTATAGAGGGGAAAAAGGAAGGTTATCACGAGCTAAAGAATAAAGCCATTTATTGGCGTAGACAGAACAGGCCATTGCCTCCCCATTTAGATGGAGACATACTGTTCGTTAGAAGACTTGGGTGGGTAGGTACAAGACCAAAAGATGCCGCAGGGGATGTAATCATTATCAATTTTAGAGATAGAAGGGTGGTCCCGCACATTGTTGATTGGTATCAAAATCAGGGATGCAGCACCATAGTGCCCCAAACCTTAACCTACTTTTATCCAGCATCTAACGCCATTAAGAAAAGTGTACTCAAACACTGGCCGGTTCTGAATGTGGGTCCCCTAAATCTTGAACGCCCTATGTTTGCTTTCAAAAGAGCAAAAAATATAAAGGATCACTTAGTACGTGCATCCCTTCCACATCAACCCCCTAAAACCACACTGTATGATGCTTGGGGCCTTCCCACTCTTACAGGACACTCCAAATGTGGCAGCTGTGTATGCTGTGACTCTACTATAGAAGGAAAAAGTTTTGAATATGGTGATATCAAATTTAACAGGAAATACTTTTCAAACTGTAATTCGTCAAATGTAGTCTATGCGATTTTTTGTCCCTGCATGCTGATCTATATAGGTCAAACAAGTCAGAAGATAAAACTCCGGATTGGACTACATCGCAGCAGAATCCGATGTAAAACACCCAATGCCCCACTTGTGGATCACTTCAGTGGAAATGGACACAGTGAAAATGATCTGACTTGGACTGTTATCTCAATGATAACCCCCCCCCCCAGGGGCGCAGACATTTCTTTGCTACTTAACAAGGAAGAACTGCACTGGATCCTAAAGACTAACAGTATCCGAAATGGATTGAACCGCGTTGAGGACTGGACCTCCTTGCTATAGACTGAATTTTCCAATCACCACGACTGGCCTATCACAACCTATGAAACCTGCCCATAATGTACTTCTGTTTTGTGTATTATTGTTCCTTTCAAGTCACCTGCGCCGTTATGAGTACATCACTCTTTTTAATTCTCTTGCGCCGTCTGCACTTTTCGTGCGCGCATTTATTGTTCTTTCAAGTCACCTGCGCCGTTATGTGTACATCCCTGGGTTTTAGATTTTAAATTCTCCTGCGCCGTCTGCACTTTTCGTGCGTGTTCACAGTTTCACTGTCCCTTCACCCCTTTCCAAGATGTCCGCCATCGTGCTAATTCACCACACCCCTTTTCCCAGAGAGTCCGCCCTTGCTTTCCATAGCCCCGCAGCGTTAATCAGAAGCACTCCAGCTACCTCGCCGTCATCCCCGGCCATCTAGCAGACAGACGAGTCATTGCGCTCCTGTTCCCCTGATTCAAGTAAGTGCATCCTTTGCTGCCTAACCCAGTCCTCCCTCATTTTTTCAGAGCACCGGCAATTCCAACTTACCGATTCCTCCCCCTCCTTTCCTCCCTCCAGACTGTGCGATCGCGCACCTCCTGAATATCGGAAAACATTGTCCCGATCTCGTATCCCAATACCACACGGTAATTTCTCTTAATTATTCTCCCCACACTGAACCCGATTTAACTGGCCACTCACGCTAACCTAGTTCTGGTTTTAATCTCCAGCGCGGTGACGAACACGCGCCGCAAACCCTTGTGCCGCCGTGGTTTACCCACACCAGCTACCTCATGTTCTGCCAAGTAAAGTCGCCGGGCTCTCCGTTGCGGTTGTATGAACGTAGACACGTAAGAACAGAGACTTGTAATTCTATGTTGATCACTATCCATATGCCGCCCGTCCTCCTCTAGACACAGATATTCCTGTTGCCCACAACACGCTGTGCGACCTTCACTTGTGCATGGAACCATCACTGTACTTGTTGTATACCGCTTAATGGATCCGATCCTTGTACCCAGCCTCTCGCGCTCTTCACTCCTTGCGCAATTCACCATCACTCACTGTCCACATGTCAGACCTTGATTCCCGCCTCAGATCACGTCTCTGCGGACTGTTTTCACACTAAGTCACTAATCACATGTTTTAATGCCTAGCAGATACCCTTACTTACTGTTTGTTTCATTTTTCTTCCCTTTTCTTGTTTACAGTAATGTGATGTAGACATAGTGTTTTCTAAAATTCTAGACAACAATGACTTATAAAACTGTCCTGAAGATGATGCCCTGTAATTAATTAGGAGGCATCGAAACGTCTTCGACACTTTCGCACCATATACAATATGAATAAGCAATATTGTTAAAGTGTAATGGTGTCTAAATGCATAACTAAGTCTGTTTTACTGAATACTAATTTACAGACATATGTGAACTTTGCCTTTGGCTATCTCTTTGTTCGTTGGTTTGTCTTATGTTCTGTGGGTCACGGCTGTGCCCACTTGTAATTTAATGTTCTCAATCAATTTGCTCCTACATTTGATTAATAAATCTATGTTCGGCTGGACATAAAAACATACTACCTATTTAGTGTATGTTCATCCTTTCACAGTAATTTTTCCTCCAAAATAGGGACCACTGTTCTTGAGAATACTACTTTTATCCAGAGGCACTAATTGTTCCACGTGGCTCCCGCGGTGTGCCCTCACTACATAAACTTAATCTCTATCACTCCCACCCATCGAAGCGGACCCCATGGCCCACAGATCACTCGCATTTCGAGAATATTGAAGGGCCGATTAAAAGCCGGAATCTGTCCATTCAGCAAGGTTTTAACGTACCACACTGGCCACTTCCACTAACTAATCGATATGATGTATTTTCGGACCTAAATGATCTGGATTGACAACAGGGAAATACTGTGATATATTCTCCGGAAACATTAAGCTGTCCAATATTAACAAATTTCAATCAGAGAGGGGGACACACAAGTGATCTAGCGGAGAGGGACCCTATGATTCCAATTGTCTCGATTGGGTCTTCGTTTAAACAGAACGACCAATTAGTTAATCCGCCTGTCATAGACGATCCCCATCTGATCCAGCATAATGCTTCCGAATCTAATCGATTAGATATTTCTAAACAAATAGATTTTACTCGTAGTTTCCTTTCTTGGAATGTGGCCGGCCTGGTAGACAAAGTGTATCAAAAACATTGGCTAGACGTCGTCACTGCGCACAGCGTAATTTGCCTACAGGAAACATGGTCCCTGGAGGCACTTCATATTAGCGGTTACAAAACCTTTCATACTCCAGCTGTTCAAAGTACACACGGCGGTAACAAAGGGGGTCTGTGTACATTTGTATTTATTACCGGGGGTTTTGAAGTGAAAAGGTACATGGCAACTGAATACTATCAGATATTGTGGTTAAGATGGGGCTCTTCGCAACAAGCAATTTTATTAAATTTTTACAATAATATACCTTCTGACATGAGCGAGGCGCTCTTGAGTAACCTCCTTTCGTCTCTCATCTCTTTACAAGACCAGATGGTAGGTGATAATATCATGTTTTGGGTAGGAGACTTTAATTGCACGATCTGTCCTCACGACTCACCAGGTCTGTGTGGCCTATCGGATTATGGGGAAGATAGTCTTACCCATTTCAATCATACGCCACTCGGTACCATACTTAATAATATACTTTTTTATTTTAACTTAAATTTTATAAATGAGATTTGTATACCGAGCATCCCATTTCAACCCACCTTTAATGGGAGGGGGAGCAATACTATAATTGATTATACCTTAATTTCTGCATCCCATGCCGGGTTAGTGGCTACCTGGGAAATGGGCCAGGCTCCCCACTCCGATCATTACCCTATAGTGTTTAGTATTACAGACAAAAAAATAACACGCAGGCCTGAAGTCAACACCCAATATACCCCTGAGATAAGATTAGCTTCTACTAATGGCTATACTATTAAATGGGACAAAGTAGACCCTTCGGGCTTTTTGGAAACATTAGCTGCCTCCAATATTAAAGACATAATGATTTGCCTAACCCAAGATGAGGCACCAGATAGGGTAATGAACTCTTTTTCCAAAATTTTAGCCACAGTCAAATCTTTATTGACTAGAGAACATCGTAGGGGGGTTTCAAAACCCTTTAGGTGGTTTGACAGTGAGTGCACTAAAGCACTAACTCTTCTTAAAAAGGCACTGCAGACAACTCCAAAAAACCCTGATTTAATTCGTACAGCTAGAAAAACTTATAAAAATACGATAAAAATGAGAAAAACCACTTTAAAGAATAAGGTATGGGTAGCCCTGAAAGAAGCCTCTATTAAAAGGGACAACAGGGCCTTTTGGAAGGTGGTTAATCACCCCTTCCTACAAATACAAGAGGCTAATCTTAGTGAGATGGCAATTACAGGTGATCAATGGGTAGCTCATTTTAAACATTTATATGGTAGAATGTCATCTATTGATGACGAAACCAGGTTAACAGATAAGGATAGCAATTCTCTGGTAGGTAAATGGCCCACTTCTTTCCCTTTACCGATAACCTTCAGTTATGAGGAAGTTATTAAAGGTATAAGGGATAGTTCATCGGGCAAGGCACCGGGCCCTGATGGTGTTCCCATAGATACCTATAAGGCCGAGATAGATCTATGGGCACCAATGATAACCAATGTTTTAAACAAAGCGAACCAACAAGGCCTTATAACCTCATGGTCTGATGCCATAGTGATACCTATCTATAAAAAGGGCAAGAGAGAAGATCCGACCTGCTATCGTCCAATCTCCTTGTTGGATGCTTTGGCAAAGGTGGCAGGCCGAATCATTTTAAATAGAATACAAACTTGGGGGGAGGAAAAACAAATTTTTACTAACTTACAGTATGGTTTCACCCCAGGAAAGGGGACAACGGAACAATGCTTAAACTTATCCCTTTTTATAGCAAAATACACCCAGGCTAAGAATGGGAACCTTTTTATTTCATTTATAGATTTAAGTTCGGCCTTTAACTGTGTAGACCACGAATTCCTATGGCTAACACTTAGCGACATGGGGATTGACAGTCATATTTTATCATATACTAGCAGCCCGTCCCGACCTTGTCCGGGAGCAATCAGGCTTCCCCGACCCCCGCCTGCCCCAACATTGGCCAGCAGCCCGGGCCCCCATCCGTCCTGTCCCCCGGCTGCCCCGACCCCCGCCTGCCCTGACATTGTCCTCCAGAGGCTTACCTCACACACTTATGCCAGAGGCCCAGTGTTGCAGTGGTGGCCAGCAGCAGCTCCTGAGGCTCTGGGGAGCTTTCTGGGTAAGTGGGGCTCTGGCGCTCTGTTTGCAGGGAGGCGAGGATGAGCAGAGGTTGCAGGGATAAGAGTAGGAGTTCACAGAGTATGGAGCGGCCGGCGGGAGTCGGGAGCTTGAGCACAATTATGCCAGAGGGTCCCCCGCCTGTCCCGACCCCCGCCTGCCCCGACATTGTCCTCCGGAGCCTTTTTGTTGTAACTCCCCGTCCCCCGCATGCCCCGACCCCCGCCTGCCCCGAGATTGTCCCTCGGAGCCGTACCTCAGCCGCCGCTCCTCAGTTCAGTGCTCCTCGCCGCTCCGCCGGTCCGCTGCTGCTCACCGCCTGTGTGCCGCTCGTCAGTGCTCCTCCCCCGCGCCAAGTCCGCCGCTCAGCCGCCGCTCCTCAGTTCAGTGCTCCTCGCCGCTCCTCCGGTCTGCTGCTGCTCACCGCCTGTGTGCCGCTCGTCAGTGCTCCTCCCCCGCGCCATGTCCGCCTCTCCTCCTCGCGTTCCTGGACGCCGCTCCTCCCTGCGCTCCTGGACGACGTCAGCATGCAGGTTGCGGCCGGCGCTACTTCGAGGGGACTACTTTTTTTAAAATGTAAATTTTTTAAATATAACGTATTTTTTAAATTTATATAGCCTATGTCCATCTCCACACCCTGAGGATTCCAACGATGTATCGGGTGTGTGGATTGGCGCTGTGGTTCCCGAGTTTACCCGCCTCAAAGCCTCAAAGTTCTTCCTTTATAATAGTAGTATAGATCAAAGAACTCTATAGAGAGGCAGGAGCAAGGGTTAGGTACGGCCCTTGGGGGGAATGCTCAGACAAATTCCCTATACAAAGGGGTGTTAGACAGGGGTGCATTTTGGCACCCCTGCTATTCTCCTTATACATAAACTCAATTGGACAATACCTTGGGGACTTTCAGCACGATTACCCCACTATTAAAGGAATTCCTACCCCATTATTGCTAGACGCCGATGATGCGGCATTAATGTCACGGACCAGACTCGGGCTTCAGAGAACTGTAGATAAATTTAACATCTATATGAAGCTCCGCGGCCCGGCCTGAGTATAAATATTTCTAAAACTTTTATAATGGTCTGTGGGAAGGGTAGAAAAAGGGCACCCTGTCCCATTTTCCTAGACAATAAGAGAATTGAAATTACAGATACTTTCTCCTATTTGGGGGTACATTTTCACAGAGGAAGCTCTTGGCAGTCAGCGGTTAACGCTAGGAAACTAGCATTTCTGCGTTCCACTGGCGCATTGAGAAACTTTTCCACCAAATTGGGGGGGAAGCCAGTTAAAGACTTAATTTATATTTACAAAGCTAAGTGCGTTTCGACTGCCATCTATGGCGCTGGCATTTGGGGCATCGAACACGCACAGGGGTTACAAAGTTGTGAAAACCAGTTTCTTGCCTACCTATTGGGGGTACCTAAAACTACATCTTTGTTTATGTCCCACATAGAAACAGGCCTTCCCCATATAACAGACTCCATAAGGATTTCCCCGATCCTTCTTTGGCACAAGGTCTGGGTCACCCCGGAAACTGCATTAAACCGGGAACTAATAACTGATTGCCTCTCTTTAGCTGAGCTGTCAAAAATTAAATGGTTAAGCTATGTGAGAGACATGTTTAAGGAGTTAGGCCACCCGGAATTTTTTGCAAAACCAACAACGATGGAGAAGGTATCAAGAAGCTCGATCAAAAAAAATGGCTTTGGCCCACCTTGTAACATCCAGGTGGAATGCAGAAAGAGAAAAACACACCATCATTAGATACCAGCAAATTACTTCCCATGAAGGGCTACAAAAATATCTAACATTAGTGAATAGCCCCTATGCCCGCTCGCTCCTTACTCGCTTTAGGTTAGGCTTTTTCTTTCGACTGGTCACATTCCCACAATGCAATAACTGGTCCCCGTCAAATCCTATATGTCCCTGCGACGATATTTCGCAACAATCTAATATTCATTGTGTCCTATTTTGTAAATTTTATCAGGCACCATGCAGGGTGTTCTTATTACCTATTTTAAGGACTTGGGGGATTCGAACTTGTAAGTCAGCTTTTCTCAAATTGTTACAGATGGAAGAAGACTATGTTATTCATGCACTGAACCACTTCCTAATACTTGTGGTAAAGTTCCGTAACTCAATGTTTTGACCAGCAAGGCTCTATTGTTATCTCTTTGGCCATTATTTGTTCTTTTTTTTTTTAAGGCATGTCTTTTAAATGTGTCATTTTTTTGTAATAATTGTTTTTAACTTGTGTGCTTTTATGGTTTGATTCATTAAATCGAATAAAGCAATTTTGAAATGAACTGGTGTGGATATTTCAAGAGCTCAATCGGGCCATAGATTTTCGTAATCCGTTGTGTCCCATGCTACACCACCAGGTATAGGAATGGCTGTGATGTTCACTGATGACAGTTCTCTTTTTTCAATGTGAGAAGATCTGTGAGGCTTTAGGACCAAGTTGATGTTCTGACTTGCTGTGTCCATTGTACTATAGTTTCCATCAATAAATCTACCCAAACTTAAAACCAAAATGAGCCAGAGTAGGAGGAAAAGTACACCTAACACAATCCACAATTCAATCCATGGTGAAATCAGATATGTTTCTTTGAGTTGATGAAAGAGTTCAGTCATTTTTTCTTTGAAAGTTTTAGTTGCTGGCATTTTTTCATGTTCACTTGGATCATCAGAAAAGTCATCGAAATAGATGAAGTAGCCAGATGCAGTTCTGTCAATTGTTGGAATTGCTTCCGGATTTTCATTTATCTTTGGATATGTATGTTCAGATGCTACATCATTGTAGACAGGTGTTTCTTGACGAACTGTTGCAATTTGGGTTTAAAGAGGCACAAGTTCCATGGCTTTGTTGCATAGTCCTTTTTTATTCACTGCAGGTTTATCAAATGTGATTAGTCTCTCAGTTTGAACCTCTTGAATTGTAGCAAGGTTTGGTCTTCTGCTACTTCTTGGGAGTCCACTTGGCCTACTACTTATTATTGGCCACATGATTGTGGTTTTACCAGGTCGATGGATACAACTCTGTTCTCCTTTTTACCAGCAAGGGGCGGTAGTACTACTGATCTTGTTCCGCTGACAGCTAAGACAGGTACTGCTTTTCTGTAAGAAGGCCCAAATTCCTTCTTCACCGCGATCTTTTCTCTGACCAGATCCCCAATCTTTGGAATCCAGACAGGTCTTGCTGGGACAGGTGGTTTTTCTTCAGTGGTCGTTGGCTTTAGCTTTGTGTTACTTAGACTTCTTCTTGTTTCATTTAAGTCCTGTAAAACAGCCAAACGATCTTTGATATCAAAGGTTTTTTGTTCCACCACTGAAGTCTGACAATCGAGATCATGAATAATCATTCTAGTATCAAACAAAAGTTTGTACGGAGTGATACCTCCTAGAGAATTTCTTGGCAGATTATTAAGACTGCGTTGGACACTTATTAGATGTTTGACCCACCCGTCACCCGAACCTAATACCCTCGCTGTTATAGATTGCTTTATGTCACGGTTTTTTCCCTCCACTACCGCGTTTCCCTCGGGATGGAATGGACTAGAGTACCGCAATGCAATGCCCATGCTGGTCATGGCCTCTTTGTAAGCTCGAGAGCTAAACGAAGGACCCTGGTCAGAATGTAGCATGCCAATTGCGTATGTGCCGATAAAGACTCGCAAATCTTTTATAACAGTTTTGGCGTCAGCCGAGCGCTGGGGCCACATCTAAATGGATCTCGTCTTAATAATTATGGGATCGCATCTTTCCGTCTGGGTGTCTGCATACAGATAGCTTAATGCTGTCTAATAGAGGTGTCCGGGCAGGTGTCTGGTCTGGTTCACAACTGTGATCTCTATTGCAGTTTTGACAATTCATTGCAAAGTTATAAATTTGCACGCTCATCCCCGGCCACCAGTATTGTGATTGCAATTCTATTAGAGATTTCAAGATCTCTTGGTGCCTCGGACCCATTCCCATGTGTGCTTCTTGAATCAAGTAAGCCCTCCGGTTCGTGTTTGGAATTACTCTATCCCCTACTCCAGGGATTCGAGCAAAAGGAACGGAGTTTGCAATAATTATGTATGTATTATTGAGTGGATCGTTGAGAGGTAATACTGCATCGTCGCCTTTTAATGAGGCTTTTACTGCCAGCATGGTTTCTCCATCTATTTGTTTTTTAGAACGCTTTTTTGTAGCTACGGAAGCCGGTTGAACAGCTGCCGCTGTGGCTCTGTTAGCCAATGAATTCCCTGCAACGTGAACGCCATTACGTCGATGACTCAGTGTATGTATCACATGAGTCTTTCGTAGTTCTTTCTGTAAAATAACTACTTGTTCCCAGAGCTTTTTATGCTTTATTGTGGCACCTGTCTCATCTTTGTAACCGATTTTAATCCAGGTCTGCATGGAATTATTGTAAGACTGGACGCAGTAGTGCGAATCGCACACTATCAGTGTGGGGAATTCGCGATTGCCATTTTCAAGCGCCATCTTTAAAGATCTTATTTCAGCTCGCTGAGCTGTATAGTTTCTGAGTGATTCAGTTTTAGTGACCATTGGTCTGAATTTACCTAAGCGCCAGCGACCTTTGACAATCGTGCATGCTGTATTGTAAATTTGTTTTTCCACAACGTAGTGTTGTGCAAATCTGTCCGTGTAGATTACACAGGTGCATTGTTCTAGAGGCAGAATTTCGATCGACAGAGGATATTAATTTTCGTATTCTAGATCTTCTAGCTTTTTCATTTTGGGATCAAATGCGTGTTTCACGTCTGTTGCAGCAAGAGAATTTTCCCATTGTATCCATTTTGGATCTAATGCCACAGCATTTGGAATGCTCGGTCTTGTTACTGCCTCAAGGGCTGATACTGCTGTTAAAACAGATATGCTCTTCCCTTGAGCTTGGGCTTTTGCTTTTGCTACAGCAGTTTGAACTGCAGTCAGAATTTTTTCAGTAGAACTGAATTTCTTTTCAGCTTGTGTGTACAAGTGTGATTTATAAGCTATATGTACCGTTTCTTCCTCATTAGAGGTCAGGTATGTGAATCCGCATCTTCCTGGGATGACTCGGATTACAAGGTTGCGTTCATTTGCGCGTGTTTGCAGCTTTGTTTTAGTTAACATGTCTGTTTGTAATGATCTTAAAATTTCTGTGTGTTTCTGAGTCCAATTAATTGGTTTGAAATCAGGTTGTATTAATTCATAGAGAGGGTTAACCCTCTCTGCATAATTTAGAATGTATGTTCTTCCGAAATTCAGGAAACCTAGAATTGATGGTAAGTTCTTCAGCGTTTTTGGAGCTTGGAGTACTTCACACTTCTCTAAGAAGTTGTCTGCTAGGCTTTTGCCTTCACTTGATAATTCATATCCTAAAAATAGGACAGTGAGGTGGGCAATTCGTGACTTTTTAAAGTAGAATTTGTACCCTTCAGCTGCGAACCCAAGTATTATGGTGTTCACTCTTTTCAAGTGTGTCTCCAGGTCGTCGTCTCTAAGATAGATGTCATTGACATAAGATAATGCCTCATCATCATACATTTGTAGTAACTCTGTGACTCTGGCTGAAAATAATCCTGGGCTATTCTTGAATCCCTGTGGGAGACGACAAACTTGTTTTTGGGCCCCCATACTGGAGAAAGCGGTCAAATACCTGCTTTCTGGTGCAATGTTTTGACAGAAGAAACCATTTGAAATATCTAATGTCGTTTTATATTTTTTGTGCACAATGTTATTCATTAGTGCTGCACTGTGTTAGTTTTTTACTGCAAATGTTTTGCAACAAGAGTTTAGGTGTCTGTAGTCCAATACTAGACGAAATGAATCGTCTGGCTTGGAGACAGGAAACAAAGGATTGTTCATTTGTGAGGTGCATGTTTCAATCACCCCCTGGTATTCAAGTTGATCTAAGATCTCCCTGGCTTGTTTTTTAGCTTCTTGCTTAACAGGATACTGCCTTTGTGCAGTAGGTTGATTTTTTAACTGAATTTTATGGTGAGGAGATTCCTCATCCCATCCTACATGATTTTTATATAATGCAGGGGTTTGGGTTACTGCCCATTTTCTAGCAAATGTGTATTTTGTATGAATTGGAATGTGATTTGAGAAGGCAGGCATAATCATGTCTTCGCCATGTGGGCACTCCCTGACAAACTCTGGTGGCCAGTCTTTCTCTGCTAGAAGGATATCATAGCCTTTAGATAGGTTATCCCAAAAGAGACCCCTTATTTTCCTAGTCTTGTCCCCCTCTATACGCAATGTCATTTCATATAATTTATGGGGCACGCTAACTCTGGTGTCTGCAGTTTCCACTTGAATGTATTCATTCGTGTCCACTGTCTCCAGAAGATTCACCAGGATCTTGCGAGCTATGGTCACTTCTGTTGCGCTGTCTAGCATTGTCTGGGCCCATTTTCCGTCTTTCAGTTGTGTCCTCACAATCCTCGGCATGTTTCATTTTAATACTAGCTACCTTCTTTTTTGGAAATTGTAATTTTTTACTTTGATGAGCAGGTTCCATGTCTTTGGACTTGACGTGCTCTTCTTTGTGTTCTGACCGTCCTCTTCTTTCCGATTTCTGTGTGGAAGTCTGAAAAGATCGAGAGGGACGTGTATCAATATCTTGATATCTGTCAGGTTTTCTCACATTGTCCCTATTTCTAAGGTTATATCTTCTTTCAGAGGGCTCCCTGTGGGGAGATTTGCTCCTCGTTCTGGAGATTTACCTCTCCGTTTAGGAGACCTTCCTCTGGGCTGAAATTCTTTTTCTCTGGGAGTGGTTTGTTTATTACCCTCCCACCTCTTTTTTGGAGTGTTGAGATTATTCTTAATAAAGGTTTGCTGTGGTTTTAGTGGTTTCCCACCCAAACTATCTCTACCTAATTCTTCATAGGATTTTTTAATTATTCTGGCAAGTTCAAAAGGTTGTTCTGCTATATCTGTTTCTTTCAATTTTTGGCGGATCGCTGTACCGTCAATTGTCAATTGAACACGTTCTCTATATGCTTTTGTTAGTTCTTTCAGTTTAACTAGAATTTCTTGGTCTGACATTTTTTCAATGTCGGGATGTGGTGTGTAGCTGGCTAGAACCGGCCATGTGGCTCCTGGTCTACCTAGTGGACCGAGCCTGGTAATGTGATTTTGATGTTTTAGGGTGCCTTTAAACCAGAGCTGATGCTCTTGGTATGTTAGTGGAATTTCAACGTCCTCAAAAGGGGCATATTCCTCTGGAGATTCATCTATTTTGTAGTAGTGAAACTCGCCTGTCACGGCATTTGCTGCCGGAAATTGTATCCAGGAATAGAATACCTCTGTCTGCCGATATTCATGGGCCTCTACCACAAATATGACTGTACCACCTCTTGATGATACTCCATTATTTATAAGTTTGTAAGTTACACTCTTCCTTACATTGACTGGGATGATTATAGCACTCGGGTCATCATTTTGGAGAGTTGTGTCATCCGCTAAGAGTTGAGCTGCTATTCTAGCCCTCTCCCTTTCGTCATCACTTTCCGACATGTTTTCTGACAGAAAGTTTTTTTGTTGCAGAGCAAGTTTCAAGGAGACAAAGATTAGGTGCACAATATTTTGGAACACTGTATCCTTCAATGTTGACTAAACCAAAAACTAATACATAGGATTCTCATCCTACTAAGTTCTGGCGGATATTAACCTTTTACCCACTCCAGACGTCTATTGGAGTTTTTACGGGAAAAGGGGTCTGTGTGAAAAGCACGACTGAGTTACTCTAGTATCTAGCGTTAGATTATCGCCTTACCAAACGTTGGGCGCCATGTAGTGTAGTTCCTATATTCCCAATAGGCTCTGCGCATTGGAATAACATAAACGATAGTTTAGACGTAGGAATGAGGTTGACTAGGTCTCTATTGAATATGTTAGACTTAATTATGAATGCCAGCTAGCTCAGAGGTCACTAGAAACTTTCTCGAGTAAACAAGAAGGTGTTAACTTTCCTGAATAGACAAGAAGGGATTAGCTTCTGACAACCGCATAAACATGACAACTTTGCTCCCTCCAGAATAAGGAGTATATCTCCAGAGTCGCGGAAACAATAGATGGCTATTTCACTCAGTCAATCGTGCATGCTTAGTTTCACCAGGAGTGCAGAGAAATAGAGAGACGGGCGTTTTCAATAAAAGTGGTTATTTATTGAGCAGTCTTCTTTCTCGTGCAAGAGAAGTGAATTGCCACAATTGCAATACTTGTCATAAAGTAAAGTGCGTATAGTAAAAGGAGTATTATGAAATAATACTGTAAAAGCATTTATATGGTTTCTGAGCCATAAGATACTTAAAACGGATAAAATACATACAATGATAAAAGTTGACTAAACGTATTCAACTGGTGTTTCTAAAATACGCCTCCCCGGTGTACCTAACCTAAGCCTAGTACGTGGGAAGGAGTAAGTGAGATATAGTTTGAGTTAAGATTGTTTTTGCCAAGAATCTGAATCAAGAATTCTCTAAGGATCTAATCAGCTCCGTACCTTGGTTATAGAATGAAGGAGGTCTTGTATCTCTCTCTCAGGACTCGATCTCCCAGCAACCCGCAAGGGTGACTGGAAACACTGGAGCTGGATTTCTCGGCAGGAGAAAAGACAGCGTCTCTCTCAGTGCGTCAATGGGAGGGTCGGCTTCCTTCAGCACTCGTTACAGCAGGGCGTCGGGTAAGTAGATAGCCGATCTGCTCCAAACCACTGTGTGTTTGCTAGGGCAGCTGTTGGTATATTTATACCTGGAAGGTGCCGAGTTTGACGTAAGGTTGGACATAAGACGTCACTAAGAACTCGCAGTTCTTTCTAGAACTCCAGGAGTTCTTGGACAAATCAAAACAGAAGCAGGGGGAATTCCCGGGCTGCTGGAGGCTTGGTTTGTTTTAAGAACGCATTGTACTTTCTAGGAGTCTATGGGAGAAGCCTTGCCGTATTTGGACAGCATTGGCTATGACCGAATATGGATATGATTCTTATGCCTTTATAAGGATATGATTTGTTATAACCACATAAGGGCATGCATCGGGAATATTTAAATAGGGTCCTAGATACGTTCACAACAGCACCCTGGGGCCACGACCGCCCCCGGGGGCGCCACCTAGACCGATCATCGCAAAACTGCTCAATTATCAAGACAGGGATGCTACGTTGAGACTGGCAAGGGAAAAGCAACCTCAGACTTATGAGGGCTCCACAATCTCACTATTTCCGGACTTTACATTCGAGTGCAGGAAGCACGCCGGCAGTTCGTACCTATGAAGAAACAGCTCCGAGACCTGGGCATCGACTACGCCATGTTGTATCCTGCGAGACACCGGGTTAACAGACAAGAACCTACCCATATCTTCACTGATCCAAAGGCCTTGCAGAGGGTTCGAAACGACTGGTCCGAGGAGCTTCGCCACAGCCCGGAGCGGCACCAGCTCGACGAGGTGACGGGGGGGCCACTTGAGGAACAAGACTAAAAGTGGCCAGACACCTCCGAGCGATAAGTATGGTCTTGGGGCAGGGTGTTGAGGGTACTGGTGGTCACGTGGGCCGCCTGAAAACTGGCTACTGCGGACAGGAGCTATCTCTTGACAATCGCTATTGGTGGTTGGTGACCCTGGTTTAGTTAAATAATCATTATATTACGAAGTAGGGGTGGGCTTTGGGAACGGTGCTTAGGGACGGCCGGGACGTAAGCTCAGTTGCGCTTGAGTGCTTCTAACCCAGTGTGACTACTCCAGGACTATTGAAAGTAGCTGGCCTCGGTTCCCGGGTCACCATATTCTGGAATTGGAGCAGGAATTGCAGGGCCATGTCTCCTACGGTTGCTGAGACCTGAGAATATGTGGGTCACGTAGTTGCACACTTATTCCCTGACGGTGCATGGGGTGGGCTCTTTCACGTCCAGGTAGTACTCCTTGTTAGATAAGCAACATCCGCACACGAGTGAATCACACAAGGGAGGGTATTTTGTTTTGGAGGGGGGGGGGGGATTGATTGGAAGTTCTAAAGGTTGTAGCGCAACCGAGTTGGGGGTGGTCTGACGTGGGTGGGGGGAGGATGGGTTGAGAGAATCGCATTGTTGTTTTTGTTGATTGATGTTTTTTATCAGTTTGCACAGGGTGTACTAGCCAATTATTTGCTGCACAGGTCAGATTGTATCACACGCTTTAACAGTCATGATGGCAGGACCCAGTAATGTTAATGTTTCTGCAACACTAGATACCCTCTGCTCGCTTACGTGGAATGTTAGGGGGCTTAATGATCATCAGAAACTTCGTAAGGTGTTGAATTATTTACACAGACAGAATATTGACATAGCCCTTTTACAGGAAACACACCTCCCACTTAAAAGCCTATTACTCCTTAGTAGAGGATTGTTAGATAATATACATGTCTCAGGTTTTACTACACATGCCCGAGGGGTGTTGACCTGGGTTAACCCTAAATCTTCATACACACTGGTCCAATTAGACACGGACAGGGACGGCCGATATGTGATTTCCAGATGCCACGGGAAGGGCATGGACTTAGTAATAGTGAAAAATTATGGCCCTAACTACGATTTCCCTGAATTTTACACAGCACTTGTAAACGCTGCCAGTAAATACACGGAAGGACAATTCCTTTGGGGTGGGGACTTTAACCTGGTTAGAAACCCAAACATGGATAGATCGGGTGCCCCATGAGGTGCCCTTCCACTGCAGCTAGAGCACTTGAGAGCACTATGGTTGGCCTGGATCTTTGCGATGTTTGGTGCACGCGGTATCCGTATAGGGGAGGTTACATTCACTACTCAGCTTATCATAATCTACATACTCGCATTGACTACTGGTTGGCTTCCTCGCTGCTCATGGCTCACACCAGAGTGTTTGGCTCTTCCTCATACTCTGTCAGATCATTCCCCCCTTCTGCTAGTTCTCACCACTCCTAGGAAGACTATACCGCCATTCACTTGGAGATCCCCCCACTATTCTTGGCTGGATCCGGTCTTTAGAAAAGACCTGGCTGAAGCTATAGAAACGTTTTTTACCATTAACGTGGGGTCAGTGGATAGTTAACAGGTAGTATGGGAGACCTTCAACGTATATATACGTGGCGATTCCATGGCCAAGCACTTGGGGTTCTCCGTTCTATCCGACAGTGGCTGGTTGATTTGGAAAAGAAACTGGGAGCCTTGGAAAGACGGCAATTGGCGGGTGCTGATGAGGCAATATCGCGAGAAATTAAAGAACTACTGGGAGAATATCAAGAAGCGGCCAACAGCCAAGTCAAACACCTAGGCAAATACGCCACGGCGCGGGTTTATGGTGAGGGTGACAGGCCGGGCTCTGTATTGAGGCAAATATTGAAGAAAAGGCACAGTAAAATGCTGGTCACTGAACTCAAATCGGCGGAAGGCGAACTGCTAACTGAGGAGACCAACATAGCAGACAGGTTTAAACAATTCTACACATCTCGGTCTTCCGGCGCGGTGGGCGAAATGTTAGATTATCTTGCGTATATTAAGTTGCCATTCCTCACCAATATGCATCGTGAGTTTCTTATGAGGCCTATAGAAAAAGACGAAATCCAATTGGAAAAAGCCTCGAGTTCCCCAGGAGTGGACAGCCTCACTGTTGCCTTTTATAAAGCTTTTCTTGATCTTTTACTCCCGCACCTGTCTGCGCTTTTTGACGACATGTGCGTGTCGGGCACAATGCCGCCTACGATGAGAAAGGCGATTATGGTCGCCATTCCCAAACCGGGCAAGCCGCTGGAGGAGTGCGGGTCTTATCGCCAACTGACTCTGCTCAATGTTGACTCCAAATTATTTGCTAAGATTTTAGATAACGGCTTAGTCCCCCAGGCATCGATACTAGTGGCTCGTGAGCAGGCAGGGTTTATTCTTGACAGGAACCTCACCTACAATCTTCGCACGGTATTTGGGACCATACAACATATTAAACATAACTCTAAAGCTGTTGTGGTCTTCCTCGACATGGAGAAGGCCTTCGACTCGGTCGAGTGGCCCTTCATGCGTCACGTGCTTACTAGAATGGGACTAGTCCCTGTCTTCCTCCAACTGATAGGGGTACTGTACAACTCCCCCTCCGCTAGAAAAAAAATAGGAAATTTGGTGATGGATTCCATTGTCGTTACTAGACGGACGAGACAGGGTTGCCCGCTGTCTCCCATTTTATATGCCCTGGTGGCCGAGCCGCTGGCATGCGCGTTGAGAGAGTACCATAGCCACAAGGGTATCCGCTTCCTGAAATATGAGTTCATAGTGTCCACCTAAGCGGACAACACGTTATTATACGTCCGTGACCCGTAAAGTAATCTCTCTTCCGTCTTAAGGGAGGTAGTGCACTTTGGGGCGCTCTCAAGACTTCAGGTCAATTGGTCTAAGTCCATAATTTTCCCACTCACTCGGGTCACGGCACCCTTCGAACCCGACTACCAGTTGCAATGGTCCACTGAGGCAATACAGTATTTGGGTATCCAGTTACACACGGATTCGGAAATTGTATTTAGTGAAAATTATGGCACTGCTGTCAGCAGATTGAAAGATGATGCGAAACCTGGATTAGGTTACCATTGTCTTTGCTAGGCAGGATGTCTGTTATGAAAATGGTGGTGTTACCCCGGTTCCTGTTCCTTTTCACAAATATCCCCATAGTTTTACCTTGCTTCTTTTTTCACAGAGTCAACAAATTGCTGATAAAATTGGCCTCTAGGCCCATAGGAATTAATGGGGAGATATTCCTTAATTGCGAGTCGCAATTTGCGAGTCGCAATTAAGGAATTATTAGAAATCGCTATTTTTTAGTGATTTCTTGATGCATAGTATTTTGCGACTCCTTAATAGCGAATTGGTATTTTTCGCTCTTAAGGAATAGCAAAATGTGTTCTTGATGTATCTGGGGGTAACTCTCTGCTACAGCGGTTTTGGTTTCATAGAGTGCGTTGTGTGCTGTATGACGTATTGGGAGAAGACCTCCAAGAACCTCCTGAGTTGTTGGAATTGACCTGCACCATCAAAGGTAAGTCACCCCACAAGATCGTCTCTAACATATACAAACTAGCAATGACCATAGGGCGAACCACTATACCAAAGCCAGGCTGGCCTGGCAGCGGGATTTACAACAAGCTATAGATGACCCTATGTGGAATTACTGTTATGCTAGCACTCAACGTATTTCTTTAAACGGCACACATAGGCTGATACACTTCAAGTATGTAAACAGAGTGTATTACACCCCAGAGAGGTTACATAGGTACGGGCTCAGGGATAGCCCGGCTTGCGACAGGTGTCATGCACAGACGGCAGACTTCCTGCATCTAGCCTGGTCTTGCCCGGGGGTGTATACATTTTGAGAATCGGTCTTTCGAGAATTGGGGAAAATAACTGACTCGACACTCCCTCTAGACCCCGCACTGGCCGTTTTGGGATATTCCAAGCAGACACCCAAGGCAATAGGCAGATTGGTAGAAATGGGATTCCTCCTGGCGAAGCGGAAGGTAGCGATCAGCTGGTCTAGAGGCCCTACACCCACTGTGGCACAGCGATCGCACGACATGCTCTACTGTAGTACGCAAACTGAGAACTTCAGCGAACAACTTCCTCCCCGGAGTCGACCCAAGAACTTCTGGGGGCTTTACACAACATATTTGTCCACTAAAGAGATTGATACGAATTACATTGGTAACCCCACGCTCGATAGCAGTAACCATACCCCTGTCAATTAACTTGCTTTTTGTTGTCCATCCTCTGCTGCGTTATCTTAGATATCATGAAACCACTGAACCTCCATTTCCAATGCAACACACCTGTGCAGACGGGAGGGATTGCGTATCTAGAATCAGTCCAATATATCGGTATTCCACCTTAGTGGTAAATTTATTTACAGATGATCTATACGTGTTTTATATTTCTGTAACCAACTGACCGCCATATGTTTTATATGCTTTTGGTATGATGCTACACCGTGCACCAAGAATGTTTTTTTATATAAAGTTCGATAAAAATAAAAAAATAAACTGATTGTTCCTGTCGCCCGGGCTTTCAGCACTGAGCCAGAGCGTCACTATCACTCAGCATAGCCTGTCTGTAGCTCTGTGACAGCCTGCCTGCGGCTGGTGTGAGCTGGTGCCTGCTGCAGTGCTGCGCAGATAGCGGCTCCACTTGCCGCCTTGGGCAGACCTCTCAGCTTGGGGTAATGATCAGAAGGGTTTAATAAGGCGTTAGGTGGGCCTGGGTCCTGCCGGTGCACAGCACAGCAGTCCTGAAAAGCAGATGCAGAGAAGGGTCTCTATCGGGCTCTCCATTTTTGCCCTTACAGCAATAACACCCTTCACTGACATTGAATGATGTAACTTCAAAGATACTCGTTATGTTTCTTTTACAGTCTCACCATGTCACAACAGAAGCATTTTTCAATGTTATTTACAACAAAGCTATAGTTGCTCATTTTTCTTATGCAACTAATAAGCATTAACAAAGCTAAATGGTCCTGGCTTGTTGTTACTTGTTGTATTATATATCTGGATGCATTGACAGAAGCAGCAAAATTCCACTCGGGCAGCATCCAACACAGATTTTCTCATTGCATGTTTTTAACCCACACCCCTTTGAGAGACACCCGCGGCCGCCCCCCAGTTTTTCATCCCACATAAACCCCTGGGATTGAGCCTGCTAAACTAGTATTAAATAATAAAACACAACCTGGCTGTTACCTATGCGTGCCTCAGCCTCACACTCCGGTGTAATTTCTAATATATATATATATATATATATATATATATATATATTCACTGAAAAAACCATAGGTTTCACACCAGTTATAGTTAGCTGGAAATTTACTCGCATAAAACCATTGAAATTCCCACGTTATAGTTAGTTGGACTCACTATAACTTGCGCGTGCAATGCACTGCTGATGACGTCACATATTACATCACTCATGACATGGTCAGTGACATCACTCATGACATCACTCATGACACCATCCAGTGAATGTGTGTCTTTTTAAAAAATAAATATGTGTTATATATGTATATGTAAAAGTTGATGGAAGAATAAATGTTTAAATAAGTGTTTACATGGATGTTAAAAAAAAAATTGATTGGTTAACTGGTTTATTAAGTGTATCTTAGTGAATACATATATTAGAAAGTAATGTTTAAATATTTAAATATATTTATTTATTTATTGAAGTTTTGTATAGCGCTAGCTGGACCCGAGGGTATCAGAGCGCTTCACAGCAAATACAGATATGCAGCAAATGAGAATAAGTAAGACAGGAATCAAGAACAACAAGCAGGAAATAGAGTCTGTACGACAGTCATAGGGACTTTGACCGTCAGGCGTGGGGTTCTCCTTAGGCGCCAGAGTGTTCAAGGAAGAGGGCTTTGAGTAGCGATTTGAATTGCGGGAAGGAGACGGTCATTCTGATGTGGGGGGGATGGCGTTCCAGATCCTGGGGGCATTCCCCGCAAAGGATTTATTTGAGGTTTTGCGTTTCTGTGATTTCAGAGGGATGAGTAGTAGTGTGTTGGGGCTTCTGAGGTTCCTGGATTGACCCGCCCTTTTGAGTTTGGAGGCCAGGTATTCCGGTTTGCCTGTATGCAGGGCTTTATGTGTGAGGCAAGCTGTGCGGAAGTTGGCTCGTTGGTCAATCGGGAGCCATTTCAGTTCTTTGAGTGCTGGAGAGATGTGGTCAAATTTCCTAGTTCCTGTGACCATTCTTGCTGCTGCATTGAGGGTGGATGTGAGAGGTCCTTGGTGCGCCTTGGCAATGCCAGTCAGCACTGCGATGCCATAGTCAATTCTGGAGAGCACAAGTGCCTGCGTGGCCTGTTTCAGGTCTTTGGGGGGGAGGAAGGGTTTGATTTTGTATAGGAGTTTCAGGTTCAGGAACGCGCTTTTGGCGGTTTTAGAGATGTGTTTGTTCATGTCCAGTTTGGGATCGAGAGTGATTCCTAGGGATTTAGCGGAATCCGTTGGCGTTAGATAGACGTTGAGGGCATTTAAGGCTTTGAGCCATTCCACTATTTGTGGGTTTTCATCTTTGTTCGAAATTAGGAGAACTTCTGTTTTTTCTTCATTCAGTTTGAGGTGATTGGCTGCGAGCCACTGTTGGACCTCCACGAGTGTCGCATTAAGTCTGCGATCGAAGTGTTTTTCAAATAGAGTTGTGTGTCGTCCGCGTAAAGGTGGAAGGGGATGTTGGAGTTCCTTAGAAGTGAGGTGAGGGGTTCCATGTAGATGTTGAAGAGTTGTGGCGAGAGTACTGACCCTTGAGGGACTCCTCTACTGATGGGGAGAGGGTCAGATTCGAAGTTGTTGATCTTTATTTTTTGAGTGCGGTTGTTCAGAAAAGGGGAGAACCATTTTAAGACTGTCTTTTTGTCTATAGACTTGTCTATATGTATTAGTGTTTCACTTTGTGTATAAGTGGCTGCATGGGTTGGTGAGTAGCTACATGTGTATGTATATGGGTTATTAGATGTTTTTTTTAGTATCAGTATGAGTGTCTGTATGGTTTGGTGGTAGATGCATGAATCACTGACTCTCTGTTTGTATCTGTTTTGAAGACAGCATATGTGCAGGACTGTATGGGTGAATGAGTGTGTATATGTGTGTGTTAGTGAGTGAATGACTGTCTCACTAGTGTCTTTATCAGTAACTACATATGTTTTAATCTAGTATATCTGAATATTGATGTATATAAGTGAGTATATGTGAGAGTAAGAGATTGTAAGAGTTCCTGTTTAAATAAGTATGTGTTTCTATAAGTGATTGTTTAAGAGAGTACATATGTGTAAGTTTCCTTAGAAGTAAAGTGGTAGTGTGTGTATAGCTGTATATACAAATAAATGGATGTTCAATAGTTTATTTGCATGTGTGAGTATGTATGAGAGTATCTTTTGGATGACTGTAGGTGTGTAACAGGATGTATAGGTGCATCACTACATATGATGAGTGAGTATATGTATGAGTGACTATATAGAACTGTTGGTGAATGAGTGGATGTGTATATAGATTGTGGAATTATTGAATTGTTTGTTGTAACTGGTATGGATATCTCTATTTTTTGAAAATTTTAGTTTCTATTTTTGAATATGTGTTGCAAGGGTTACATTACAGTGAAAGGAGGTCTGTCACTCTGTCACAAGGATGGTGTCATCAGTGATGTCATGAGTGATGTCACTGACCATGTCATGAGTGATGTAATATGTGACGTCATCAGCAGTGCATTGCACGCGCAAGTTATAGTGAGTCCAACTACCTATAACGTGGGAATTTCAATGGTTTTATGCGAGTAAAATTTCCAGATAACTATAACTGGTGTGAAACCTATGGTTTTTTCAGTGAATTTAATAGGTTTTTTAAATGCTAATTCCTAACTATAACTGGTGTGAAACCTATGGTTTTTTCAGTGAATTCCATAGGTTTTTTAAATGCTAATTCCTAACTATATATAGGGCCTCAAACCTATGTTTTTTTCAGTGAATTTCAAAGTTTTTTTAATAGCAAATCTCTATAGCTATGAAATATAACATTTTTATAATGAATTTTATATTGTATATTTATGAGGAAGAGGTGTGGCGCCGCGGCCAGGGCGACTGACTCCGGAAGCCGGGGATCACGGTTCGATCCCTGGCTCTGGCGGCAGATTAGTCCATCACCATGTGACTCTGGGCAATAGCTTGCTTAATCTTCCCGACGGCCCCCAGCGCCTAGAGACCCTAACGGGTGATTGTGCGCTTTACAAATGTGGATTATTATTTTATGTAATACTATTTTTTTATGTATATTTTTCCCTTTTTTTTTTTTTGCCCTGGAGCGCTCCCGGTGCGCTTACCGGTGAGCGCACGGGTAAGCGCAGTGTTACGGGGCGTTCCCGGTGCGCGTACCGGTGAGCGTCCCGTTAGCACTATTGCCGCGAACGAAAACAACATCGTGACGTATCGCGTAGCCGCAACACAGTGCGTCATAAGACACGTATCGCGTAGCCGCGAGATGCGTCTTATGACGCACGGCGTAAGCGCACCCGGAAGCGCCCGAGCGCATACGATCGCGCAACGTAAGCGCCCCGACGCGCTTACGCTATGCGCCCCGGGACGCGCCCCCGGGCGCGTAGCGTAAGCGCGTCAAGCCATGTGACTTTAAAATAACACTTTTCATTGGTTCAGAACATTTTTTTTTCCAAATATTGAGAAACCCACCCATTTCTCTCACTATTGCTTTGTACTTGGAGAGAGCAAGAGGTGTTCTATGCATTATCTGCTTCTCAAAGTTTCCTGATCTACAGCAATGGCTGCAAGGGAGTCATCCAGCAGTGATTCTGATGGTTTTTTGCCTGAGGACCCTCCTCACCACAAAACAAAGGACCACTTCATTTGGAAATTTTTTGACATCCCCGAAGGAAAAAAAAAGGTTATTGCTGCTAAGGTAACCTGCAAGATATGTGGCTCTATTTTATCCAGAGGCAATCTTAATAGGAAATATAGCTTTGGAAATGCCACTTTAATTAGTCATGTCCAGAGAATACACCCAAATAACTATGCCAGGGAGAGTGTCAGGGACCTGGCACGGAATTTACCAAGAGATGGCGGCAGCACCTCCACTGGTGGAGCAACACCTTCAGGAACACCACGTGGAAGAATGGTCCCTAACGTGCAGCCGGTCTTTGCAGGCATAACATTTCTATGCGTGGACTGTGATGAACTGCTCTGTTATGAGGAGCAGAGCGTTGAACTCATTGCTCTAAAGAGACAGGAACACCGCTGCCCCCCCCGTCCCTAATTTTTCACAATTTTTTGCTCCTGTTGAGCAGTTTTGGAATCCCTGTTTTTGTTTTTCCCCTGAAAAAAATCCCACAAAAATATAAAATCGTTCTAAAAAAGTATAAAAAAATATAAAACAACAAAAAGAATTAAAAAACAGTTCTTTTCAGAACTACCTCCAATTTATAAAAAAATTCTAAATTTTTTAAAAACTGTCATTCTTTTTTCTCCATGGTACGCTCCCCGGTACGCTCCCCGGTGCGCCTACCGGGCGCTCCCCCCGCGAAAATCGTTTTTTTTTTTTTGCCCCGCGGGGCCCTTTTATGTCCCCCCACATCAAACCTAGGGGGTCAGGGGGGGTCTACCCTGCCCCCTTTTGGTCATTTCCCCCTTTGTTTTTGCCACCTCTTGTGTCTCGATCCTACCGAGACACAAGATGGCGGCCGCTCCGGACTGTTTGGAATGTTAACAGACACCCGATAGCCAATCAGCTTTCCGCTCGCGAACTCGCGTAGTGCGTTGGAGCGCGCCCCGGTGCGCGTACCGGGGCGCGCATATAGATATATATATATTTTTTTGAACCTAAATTACTCAAAATCCACTGCAGCACATATCTTGAGACATAGCAAAGGCACATCGGGCTGCCAGTCCCTACAATTTTGCCAAGTTTGGTAGAAATCCATTCAGCCGTTCGGGCTAAAAGTGAGTCCAACCGCCCTATGGAAATTAACATGGGGAAAACACTTTTTGGGATCCCCCTTTTATCTCGGCCCCCGCTTGACGAATCCCCCCCAAACTTTCAGTGTTGTCTCTGTAGTTACATTATTGAGAACACCACCCACAATGGGCGTTACACACAAGAGTTGCACGATGGCATGCTGGTTCATGTAGTCTCTGAGGTGAGTACTATATTAAACATTTCTTAACACTGGTGAGTTATTCATTTCCCCTGTGTAGCAGCCCATGAGGAAGAGGCGTTCTGCCTCGAAATGCGTCGGGAATCAAGAAAGGAATCGAAAAAAGAAATGGATGCAAAAAGCTGCAAGCAGCCTCGAGGCTTTCAGACCGGATGGTAGGAGCTGCATTGTGTGACTTCTGCAAAGCTCAAGGGCATTTGAGAGGAAATATATATATATATATATATATATATATATATATATATATTTTTTTTTTGTTTTGCAGCAAACGTCCCAATATGAGAGGAGCGGCCAAAAGCTGGTGCAGGCGGCGAGGTTCGGGACACCCTCGCAAATCTATGATTCCAGCAAAGTTTTCTTCAAAAGAAGACGCCGCACACCACCTCAGTTATATGACTGATTTGTTTATTTCTTGTAGGTTCCCCACCTACGCGTTTCAGACAGATACACTGTCCTTGATCACGGTTACAAACACGTGTCCATCATTGATTTCTACCATTTATACTGACTAACTCCACTTGGCAATTAAGGTGCATTGTGGGTGCAGTAGTTTTTTTGCATTTTTTGTATCTTGCAGTGCGCTATTACCCAACCGGATCGCGGCATTATAATGGCATTTCTTGAACATTAGGTTGTTATCAATAATTATAGTCTTATTCGTCACATAATGTTAGACGATGTGAGACCACGGGGGAGTCAAGGACTGAGTGTCCATGTGGGAATTTATTAGCTAAGTGCCCAAGTTCTCAATTACTCGTGGCGTGTGTGAGGCTGAGTGCCTCCGTTCGATAATGTCATTATATACTTTGATCAACAGTCGGGGTTGCGCAGAGTTAAAAAACTATCCATTACATTAGGACATTTCAATTTGCTATATCCAAATCATAGCATTTGGAATCAACAGATTAATTATGTACAAAATTAAAGTTCAACAAAGATTATTTCTAAAGGAGTGTTCAGAAGGCTTCCAGAAAAGATTGTTATAAATGTACGCTCAGTTCTTCGTCCATATTAAGACCCCACGGCTGTCTAGTTTTAAACCTGATGATCAGTTTAGATTCAAGGCGTCTCAGTCTTGTTATTCGATCGCCTCCTCTTTCATTTTCTCCCACCATGGCAATTCCTGAGTATTTCATATTTTTCCACGTTTTGCCAGGGTGTGTCTTCAGATGTTTCGCCGTTGCGTAACTCATATCATTATTCTGGATGGCTCTGGTATGTTCAAGTATTCGTTTTTTGAGTGGGCAGATAGTGGAACCAATATATTTTTCTCCACAGAAACAGACAATTTAGTAAACCACGAACGATGACTCACAAGTTATCTTGTCCTTTATGTAAAATGTTCTTCCCTTTGGATCTTTCAGGGTTTTAATGTTCTGGCCGATTGTACATGCTTTGCATGTTGTGCATTTACTGAAACCCAGTTGTCGTTTTTCTAGCCAGCTCAAAGTTTTAATTTCCTTTTTGAAGTGGCTGTTCACTAGGGTGTCTTGTAGAGAGGGCGCTTTTCGATAAGTGATTAAAGGTCTGTCACCTATTAGCGATCCTATCTCATTGTCCTTTTTCAGTACATTCCAGAATTTGATCAGAATTTGACGGATTTTATAACTTTCTCTTGAATATGTCAAAATCAGTCGTGGCTTTTCTTCCCCATTGTTCTCTGTGGGTTTGCCTTTAGGTATCAAGGGTTCGGCTCTTGTTTTGGCTCTCGCTTTTTGTTCGCCCTTGGTGATATCTGCCTGTTTGTATCCACGCTGAATGAAGCGGTCTCTGGTTTCCCTGAATTTGTTTTCCAATTCGGTTTCTTCCAAGCAGTTCCGTTTCATTCGAAGAAACTCCCCGTAGGGAATGCTTTGTTTCAATGAGGTGGGATGGAAACTCGTTCCATAAAGCACACTGTTCGTGGATGTTTTTTTTCAGAATACTGTGGTCTCCAGTTTGTTGTTGTTGATATAGATCTTCGTGTCAAGAAATTCAATTTCTTGCTTTTGGATATTAAATGTGAACTGTAATCCTACATTGTTCACATTCAAAATATCAATGTATTCCACTAATTTTTGTTTGGTCCCTTTCCACAGGAGGAATAGGTCGTCTATGAATCTGAGCCAGACAACCACGTCCGTTGTATATGGCTCGTTCTCCTCTCTCCAAGCTATGTTTTTTTCCCACCAACCCATGGTGAGGTTGGCATAGCTTGGAGAGAAGGAAACTCCCATGGCACAGCCACAGACTTGTTTGTAAGTTTTTTTGTCGAAAGTGAAGACATTGTTCTCCAAGCAGAACGACATCATGTCAGTTAGCATGTTGGTGTGTCTTAACTCTGATATCGGTCTCTGGTTGAGGAAGTATTTTATTGCATTCATGCCTATGTCATGCTGGATTGATGTGTACAATGACACGACATCTATGGTTGCTAGCCAATACTCTGGTTGCCATTCCACTCCCATGATGATTCGTAGGAAGTCACCAGTGTCTTTAATGAATGAACTCAGGGTTGGGACTAGATGAGCTAAAAAATAATCAACATAGGAGGATATGTTTTCGCACAGAGAGCCACAGCTTGATATTATCGGGCGTCCTGGTGGTTTAGTCAAGGTCTTATGAACCTTGGGAAGGAAATATAATGTTGGCATGATGGGATGAGTAACCGTTAGGAAGTTCTTTTCTTCTTTACTTATTAGGCCACTTGCTTGCCATGTCTCGATTTTCTTGTGCAACGTCCTTGTCATATCCATTGATGGATTGTGCTCCAGTAGTTGGTAATTGGTTCTATTATTCAGTTGGCGATGTGCTTCCTCTAAGTAGTCAATTTTGTTAAGAACAACGATGTTTCCACCCTTGTCTGCGGGTTTTATTTCAATCATTGGATTTGACTGGAGATTTTTTAGAGCAATGCGTTCGTTCTTGGTTACATTTTCTTTCTTGTTATTTGTGTTTTTCATTGTCTCCAATTCCGCCACTACCAAATCATGAAATACATCAATACGATTGCCAGGGTGAAGAACAGGACAGAATTTGGACTTATTTTTCAAATTGGTCTTAGGATGTTTTCCTATCACATTGCCCATTTGAGATAAAAATTGAGTGTTAGTCAGATCTGTTTGTTCTACTTCGTGGGCTAGTTCCAGCGCTGTTTGTAGGCTTGTCGCATCCGCGACTGCAAGGGTTGTTGGCGATGTAGTTTGTGCACTGGTGTTGATTGTTGGCGGTTCTTCTCCCTGTTTTTTCCGCGAGAAGAGTTTTTTTAATTTGAGCTTCCGCACATATTTATAGATGTCAATTCTAGTCTCCACTTCATCATGATGCTTATCAGGGCAGAAAGTCAGGCCTTTGCTCAAAATGGACTCTTCAATAGTTGACAGTTTGTAGTTGGATAGGTTAATTATTAGTTTTTGATCCAATTTGTAGACCTTTTTTACTTTTTGAATGTCCTGTTGCGAAGAGGGTATCTTTGATTTGTGGCCTCTCCGGGTTTTCCTCCTTGTGTAGAATTTGACACCTGTCCCCTTCCACCTCCTCTTGTTCTGGTGTTGCCGCGTCCTCTTCCCCGTGTTTTTGGGGTTTGTTGATCTCTGTGGAGCATCTCTAGCTCCTCTAAAAAAGTGAGCTTTTTGGATGGCACTCTGGTTTGTTCCCCGTCGCTAACTTCGGACTCTGTTTCGCTGATTGTGTTGTCCTGCTGTGCATTTGTTGGTCTAGTTTGGTGTTGCATTTTTAATGTTTCAAAGCGTTTGGCGAAGGTGAAAATGGTCCCATTTTCAAAGTCTGCTTCGTCACGCCTGAATTTGCGTTCCTTTCTGTCTTGTATTTCACTGTCATGTTTGTCCAGATTTTTATCCATATTTTGTCGAAGATTTTTGATAGTCTCTTCACTTTCCCCTTGTGCTTGAATCTGATCTTCCATTTCTTGAATTTTAGTGTGTAGGGCTTCTAAGTCTTTTCTGGCATGTTTCACGATGATGAGTATCATTTTGCGTGAGCATTCCATATTATTTTCTCCCCACTCTTCAAGCATTTCTGCACTGGTGTCTGGATGATTGGGTAGGGTGAAAATGCGAAGTCCCCTGGGAACTAATCCTAGTTCTGTATATTTATTCAAGGTTATTATTTCCCAACTTTTTGAGATTTCTTTTCTTTGTAATTTCTCAAGTTGGTGGAAGAGTTGCTTGGTAGTTACTTTGACAATTTGGCTGGTTGCATTTTTGACAGTTGTAGAACTGGATGATGCAGCATTCTTGACAAAGATGCTTTCAGCTTTCTCTAGCCGTTTAGCTGTACGTTGTTCCATTTTAGATAGATGAGGTTTTAGGATTAGATGTGAGTTGTAATTTTCTGATGCAGCAAATTAAACATTCGTGACCTTTATTACACGTGGTTGTCTTTTAATGGGGAATCACGCACTTTGAATATGCGATGTTATCGTTACTGATTCTTCGAAAAGGAAATAAACTGTCCTTCTGAGGTGAGTGATGTCTGGTTCCTGTCTGGAAGCAGTGACACTTCAGAAGCGCGTTTCAGTGTATGAAGGACGCGCTATGCCAATTACTCGCTACAACATTCCCATGCGCTATGATACGCCACAAGGTTTGTTCGGTTATTTCACTTACCCGGGAGTCTCCCGTCGCTGGTGGTGCCCTCCGACACTTCCAGTCGGCGCTCAACCGGCGGAAAAGCCAGTGGCGTTTTACAAGCGTGTGGGTTGAAAGATTATCGTGCTGAGACCAGGTTCCGTTGACAGGAGGGTTCAGAGACGGCAATGGGCGGAAATCCTTGCAGCGCCGCTCTCATTCCACAAGGGCTCTCCTTCAACGATATGCCTGTGTAGATCTTTTGCTTACAAGCACGATAAAAAATGCTGGGCTCTCTCTCATGAGTTAATAGTTTTGCAGCAAACGTCCCAATATGAGAGGAGCGGCCAAAAGCTGGTGCAGGCGGCGAGGTTCGGGACACCCTCGCAAATCTATGATTCCAGCAAAGTTTTCTTCAAAAGAAGACGCCGCACACCACCTCAGTTATATGACTGATTTGTTTATTTCTTGTAGGTTCCCCACCTACGCGTTTCAGACAGATACACTGTCCTTGATCACGGTTACAAACACGTGTCCATCATTGATTTCTACCATTTATACTGACTAACTCCACTTGGCAATTAAGGTGCATTGTGGGTGCAGTAGTTTTTTTGCATTTTTTGTATCTTGCAGTGCGCTATTACCCAACCGGATCGCGGCATTATAATGGCATTTCTTGAACATTAGGTTGTTATCAATAATTATAGTCTTATTCGTCACATAATGTTAGACGATGTGAGACCACGGGGGAGTCAAGGACTGAGTGTCCATGTGGGAATTTATTAGCTAAGTGCCCAAGTTCTCGTCCACGAGTAATTAGTCAGTATAAATGGTAGAAATCAATGATGGACACGTGTTTGTAACCGTGATCAAGGACAGTGTATCTGTCTGAAACGCGTAGGTGGGGAACCTACAAGAAATAAACAAATCAGTCATATAACTGAGGTGGTGTGCGGCGTCTTCTTTTGAAGAAAACTTTGCTGGAATCATAGATTTGCGAGGGTGTCCCGAACCTCGCCGCCTGCACCAGCTTTTGGCCGCTCCTCTCATATTGGGACGTTTGCTGCAAAACTATTAACTCATGAGAGAGAGCCCAGCATTTTTTATCGTGCTTGTAAGCAAAAGATCTACACAGGCATATCGTTGAAGGAGAGCCCTTGTGGAATGAGAGCGGCGCTGCAAGGATTTCCGCCCATTGCCGTCTCTGAACCCTCCTGTCAACGGAACCTGGTCTCAGCACGATAATCTTTCAACCCACACGCTTGTAAAACGCCACTGGCTTTTCCGCCGGTTGAGCGCCGACTGGAAGTGTCGGAGGGCACCACCAGCGACGGGAGACTCCCGGGTAAGTGAAATAACCGAACAAACCTTGTGGCGTATCATAGCGCATGGGAATGTTGTAGCAAGTAATTGGCATAGCGCGTCCTTCATACACTGAAACGCGCTTCTGAAGTGTCACTGCTTCCAGACAGGAATCAGACATTACTCACCTCAGAAGGACAGTTTATTTCCTTTTCGAAGAATCAGTAACGATAACATCGCATATTCAAAGTGCGTGATTCCCCATTAAAAGACAACCACGTGTAATAAAGGTCACGAATGTTTAATTTGCTGCATCAGAAAATTACAACTCACATCTAATCCTAAAACCTCCTCTATCTAAAATGGAACAACGTACAGCTAAACGGCTAGAGAAAGCTGAAAGCATCTTTGTCAAGAATGCTGCATCATCCAGTTCTACAACTGTCAAAAATGCAACCAGCCAAATTGTCAAAGTAACTACCAAGCAACTCTTCCATCAACTTGAGAAATTACAAAGAAAAGAAATCTCAAAAAGTTGGGAAATAATAACCTTGAATAAATATACAGAACTAGGATTAGTTCCCAGGGGACTTCGCATTTTCACCCTACCCAATCATCCAGACACCAGTGCAGAAATGCTTGAAGAGTGGGGAGAAAATAATATGGAATGCTCACGCAAAATGATACTCATCATCGTGAAACATGCCAGAAAAGACTTAGAAGCCCTACACACTAAAATTCAAGAAATGGAAGATCAGATTCAAGCACAAGGGGAAAGTGAAGAGACTATCAAAAATCTTCGACAAAATATGGATAAAAATCTGGACAAACATGACAGTGAAATGCAAGACAGAAAGGAACGGAAATTCAGGCGTGACGAAGCAGACTTTGAAAATGGGACCATTTTCACCTTCGCCAAACGCTTTGAAACATTAAAAATGCAACACCAAACTGGACCAACAAATGCACAGCAGGACAACACAATCAGCGAAACAGAGTCCGAAGTTAGCGACGGGGAACAAACCAGAGTGCCATCCAAAAAGCTCACTTTTTTAGAGGAGCTAGAGATGCTCCACAGAGATCAACAAACCCCAAAAACACGGGGAAGAGGACGCGGCAACACCAGAACAAGAGGAGGTGGAAGGGGACAGGTGTCAAATTCTACACAAGGAGGAAAACCCGGAGAGGCCACAAATCAAAGATACCCTCTTCGCAACAGGACATTCAAAAAGTAAAAAAGGTCTATAAATTGGATCAAAAACTAATAATTAACCTATCCAACTACAAACTGTCAACTATTGAAGAGTCCATTTTGAGCAAAGGCCTGACTTTCTGCCCTGATAAGCATCATGATGAAGTGGAGACTAGAATTGACATCTATAAATATGTGCGGAAGCTCAAATTAAAAAAACTCTTCTCGCGGAAAAAACAGGGAGAAGAACCGCCAACAATCAACACCAGTGCACAAACTACATCGCCAACAACCCTTGCAGTCGCGGATGCGACAAGCCTACAAACAGCGCTGGAACTAGCCCACGAAGTAGAACAAACAGATCTGACTAACACTCAATTTTTATCTCAAATGGGCAATGTGATAGGAAAACATCCTAAGACCAATTTGAAAAATAAGTCCAAATTCTGTCCTGTTCTTCACCCTGGCAATCGTATTGATGTATTTCATGATTTGGTAGTGGCGGAATTGGAGACAATGAAAAACACAAATAACAAGAAAGAAAATGTAACCAAGAACGAACGCATTGCTCTAAAAAATCTCCAGTCAAATCCAATGATTGAAATAAAACCCGCAGACAAGGGTGGAAACATCGTTGTTCTTAACAAAATTGACTACTTAGAGGAAGCACATCGCCAACTGAATAATAGAACCAATTACCAACTACTGGAGCACAATCCATCAATGGATATGACAAGGACGTTGCACAAGAAAATCGAGACATGGCAAGCAAGTGGCCTAATAAGTAAAGAAGAAAAGAACTTCCTAACGGTGACTCATCCCATCATGCCAACATTATATTTCCTTCCCAAGGTTCATAAGACCTTGACTAAACCACCAGGACGCCCGATAATATCAAGCTGTGGCTCTCTGTGCGAAAACATATCCTCCTATGTTGATTATTTTTTAGCTCCTCTAGTTCCAACCCTGAGTTCATTCATTAAAGACACTGGTGACTTCCTACGAATCATCATGGGAGTGGAATGGCAACCAGAGTATTGGCTAGCAACCATAGATGTCGTGTCATTGTACACATCAATCCAGCATGACATAGGCATGAATGCAATAAAATACTTCCTCAACCAGAGACCGATATCAGAGTTAAGACACACCAACATGCTAACTGACATGATGTCGTTCTGCTTGAAGAACAATGTCTTCACCTTCGACAAAAAAACTTACAAACAAGTCTGTGGCTGTGCCATGGGAGTTTTCTTCTCTCCAAGCTATGCCAACCTCACCATGGGTTGGTGGGAAAAAAACATAGCTTGGAGAGAGGAGAACGAGCCATATACAACGGACGTGGTTGTCTGGCTCAGATTCATAGACGACCTATTCCTCCTGTGGAAAGGGACCAAACAAAAATTAGTGGAATACATTGATATTTTGAATGTGAACAATGTAGGATTACAGTTCACATTTAATATCCAAAAGCAAGAAATCGAATTTCTTGACACGAAGATCTATATCAACAACAACAAACTGGAGACCACAGTATTCCGAAAAAAAACATCCACGAACAGTGTGCTTTATGGAACGAGTTTCCATCCCACCTCATTGAAACAAAGCATTCCCTACGGGGAGTTTCTTCGAATGAAACGGAACTGCTCGGAAGAAACCGAATTGGAAAACAAATTCAGGGAAACCAGAGACCGCTTCATTCAGCGTGGATACAAACAGGCAGATATCACCAAGGGCGAACAAAAAGCGAGAGCCAAAACAAGAGCCGAAACCTTGATACCTAAAGGCAAACCCACAGAGAACAATGGGGAAGAAAAACCACGACTGATTTTGACATATTCAAGAGAAAGTTATAAAATCCGTCAAATTCTGATCAAATTCTGGAATGTACTGAAAAAGGACAATGAGATAGGATCGCTAATAGGTGACAGACCTTTAATCACTTATCGAAAAGCGCCCTCTCTACAAGACACCCTAGTGAACAGCCACTTCAAAAAGGAAATTAAAACTTTGAGCTGGCTAGAAAAACGACAACTGGGTTTCAGTAAATGCACAACATGCAAAGCATGTACAATCGGCCAGAACATTAAAACCCTGAAAGATCCAAAGGGAAGAACATTTGACATAAAGGACAAGATAACTTGTGAGTCATCGTTCGTGGTTTACCAAATTGTCTGATTCTGTGGAAAAAAATATATTGGTTCCACTATCTGCCCACTCAAAAAACGAATACTTGAACATACCAGAGCCATCCAGAATAATGATATGAGTTACGCAACGGCGAAACATCTGAAGACACACCCTGGCAAAACGTGGAAAAATATGAAATACTCAGGAATTGCCATGGTGGGAGAAAATGAAAGAGGAGGCGATCGAATAACAAGACTGAGACGCCTTGAATCTAAACTGATCATCAGGTTTAAAACTAGACAGCCGTGGGGTCTTAATATGGACGAAGAACTGAGCGTACATTTATAACAATCTTTTCTGGAAGCCTTCTGAACACTCCTTTAGAAATAATCTTTGTTGAACTTTAATTTTGTACATAATTAATCTGTTGATTCCAAATGCTATGATTTGGATATAGCAAATTGAAATGACCTAATGTAATGGATAGTTTTTTAACTCTGCGCAACCCCGACTGTTGATCAAAGTATATAATGACATTATCGAACGGAGGCACTCAGCCTCACACACGCCACGAGTAATTGAGAACTTGGGCACTTAGCTAATAAATTCCCACATGGACACTCAGTCCTTGACTCCCCCGTGGTCTCACATCGTCTAACATTATGTGACGAATAAGACTATAATTATTGATAACAACCTAATGTTCAAGAAATGCCATTATAATGCAGCGATCCGGTTGGGTAATAGCGCACTGCAAGATACAAAAAATGCAAAAAAACTACTGCACCCACAATTCACCTTAATTGCCAAGTGGAGTTAGTCAGTATAAATGGTAGAAATCAATGATGGACACGTGTTTGTAACCGTGATCAAGGACAGTGTATCTGTCTGAAACGCGTAGGTGGGGAACCTACAAGAAATAAACAAATCAGTCATATAACTGAGGTGGTGTGCGGCGTCTTCTTTTGAAGAAAACTTTGCTGGAATCATATATATATATATATATATATATATATATATATATATATATATATATATATATATATATATATATTCACTGAAAAAACCATAGGTTTCAGGCCTTATATAGTTAGGAATTAGCATTTAAAAAACCTTTAAAATTCACTCAAAAAATTATAAGTTTTAGGGGTGTTATAGTTAGCTGGACATTTCACTCATACAAAACCATTGAAATTGCTCCTATACAGTTAGTTGTACTAATTATATTTCGCGCACCTGCAATCCACTGCTGATGATGTCACATATTACATCATTCATGACATGGTCAGTGACATCACTGATGACATCTCAAATGACATCACTGATGACATCACTGATGACATCATCCAGTGAATGTGGTTTGCTTCGTTATTTAAATATGCATTATATATATAGCAATTTGCATTGAAGAATGAGTGGATATATAAAAATAAATATTTGGATGGAGGATTTAGTAGCAGTGTAATTGACTGTTTACTTGACCAATTTATAGTGTCTCACTAAATATAGTGGATAGTGACTAAACTGTTTGAATATCTGTATCACTTTGTCAGTTATTGTGTAAACTGGTTCTCCAGTTGGTTACTAGCTATGTGAAAGTCTGTATTAGTAATTGATTAGTTAACTGAGTATTTGTATGGGAGAGTGAATGTGTGTGTGGTTTGGTGGGGGGGGTGTGACTGCCCATCGACATGTGAATAGTTGATTCACTAGATATATGAAGTTAAAACTACATGTTCTAACATTTGTTTGGGTGAGTGAATATCTTTATGGGTGTGGTGATGAGCAAATATATTTCTCAATGGTACATGTCCAACAAACTAGAAAAATTAAAGGCAGTGTATGTGTCAGTTGTTGTATATTAATAAGTATACATAAGACTCAATGATTGTGTGAGTGACTGTATGGATAGCTTTATACTTGTAATAATGATTTTATAATTCACTAAGTATGACTTACTATCTAAATGAATAGATGAAGTTGTGTTTGTATAAGTGTGTAGCTAAGTAAATATGTAAGTATGATCCATTGTTTGCATAAGTGAGTAGGATGATTTCATATGTGAATAGGATGTGTGCTGGTGTGTAATGTCGATTTAGGTGTATAAGTATTTTTGATAGTGTTCTATTGTTCATTGACAGCATGTATGAGTGAATCTACAGGTAAGTGATTAGATGTGTGTGTACATCTAAAATCACTGAGTGGGTTTTTAGATACTTGTATTGCTGTAACAATGGATTCAAATATGATACTCTTTATTTTACAAAGAGTGATGAAAGATTTTACTAGTGTATGAAAAGGTGTATGTGATTGTCACGTGGATGATGTCATCAGTGATGTCATCAGTGATGTCATTTGAGATGTCATCAGTGATGTCACTGACCATGTCATGAATGATGTAAAATGTGACATCATCAGCAGTGGATTGCGGGTGCGCGAAATATAGTTAGTACAACTAACTATATAGGAGCAATTTCAATGGTTTTGTATGAGTGAAATGTCCAGCTAACTATAACACCCCAATAGTTTTTTGAGTGAATTTTAAAGGTTTTTTAAATGCTAATTCCTAACTATATAAGGCCTGAAACCTATGGTTTTTTCAGTGAATTTCAAAGGTTTTTTAAATGCTAATTCCTAACTATATAAGGCCTGAAATCTATGGTTTTTTCAGTGAATTTGCAAGGTTTTCTAAATGCTAACTCCTAACTATATAAGGCCTGAAACCTATGTTTTTTTCAGTGAATTTCAAAGTTTTTTTTAATGCTAATTCCTAACTATATAAGACCTGAAAGTCCACCAGGAATCTCCAGTATGCTCCAGGGGACTGCATTGCAGAGAGGTGTAATGAAGCCACGCCCCTTTTTACACCTCTCTGCAACACAGCCCCCGTGCATGTTTGAAGAGGGGGAACTAATTCCCCTTGCATACTGGGGGCCCCTGGGGGCCAACTAGCCCACCTTGAACCTCCAGTATGCGCCAGGGGGCTGCATTGCAGAGATGTAATGAGGCTATGCCCCTTGTTACACTTCTCTGCAACGCAGCCCCCTAGCGCGTTTGCAGAGGGGGAACTAATTCCCCTTGCATACTGGGGGTCCCTGGGGGCCAACTAGCCCACCAGGAGCCTCCAGTATGCGCCAGGGGGCTGCATTGCAGAGAGGTATGAGGCCACACCTTTTTTTACACCTCTCTGCAACGCAGCCCCCGTGCATGTTTGAAGAGGGGGAACTAATTCCCCTTGCATACTGGGGGTCCCTGGGGGCCAACTAGCCCACCTGGAACCTCCAGTATGCGCCAGGGGGCTGCATTGCACAGAGGTGTAATGAGGCTATGCCTCTTCTTACACCTCTCTGCAACGCAGGTCACTGGCGCGTTTGCAGAGGGGGGACTAATTCCCCTTGCATACTGGGGGTCCCTGGGTCATATCTTCCCAAACGCCGAAATTCCGAACGATTGAAAATGACTTTTCTTGAGAAACATTTGGATTTGGATTATCATGTCCTATACTTTGGAATTTTTGAAAGACTGACTTTGAGGATGCTATAAATTACTCAAGTCTGCCCGAATTGTGTGGGTAAAATTGATACCTAGTCACTTTGAATAAGAATGTACTTGCGTCTCGTCTAACATTTGGAAGAAATATCTAGTTATATGACAACAGGATGCCGACATAACCTGAAGGAAATAAGAACGCCCTGAAGAAGTTCTATTGTACAGAACGAAACGCGTCAGCTGGCTGTGGTACATAAACTTAAGGAAAATAAAAGCATTTGAATATACACCAAGATTCAGCGCTTCAATAAGGACTCTAAGTGATATGATTTGATTGGACTTATTGTGCAAGTGGTCCTGTGCCAAACTTTGGAATATTCTCCACTACTCTCTACTACTTACTCTCTACTACTCCACTACTCTCTAATACTCACTCTCTACTACTCATTCTCTACTACTCTCTACTACTCTCTCTCTACTACTCACTCTCTACTACTCTCTACTACTCACTCTTTACTACTCACTATCTACTACTCTCTACTACTCACTCTCTACTTCTCACTCTCTACTACTCTCTACTACTCACTCTCTACTACTCTCTACTACTCTCTACTACTCACTCTCTACTACTCACTCTCTACTACTCTCTACTACTCACTCTCTACTACTCTCTCTCTACTACTCTCTACTACTCACTCTACTACTCACTCTCTACTACTCTCTACTATTCTCTCTCTCTGCTATTCACTCTCTACTACTCTCTACTACTCACTCTTTACTACTTTCTACTACTCACTTTCTCCTGCTCTCTACTACTCACTTTACTACTTACTCTCTACTACTCTCTACTACTCACTCTCTACTACTCTCTACTACTCACTCTACTATTCACTCTACTACTCTCTACTACTCACTCTCTGCTACTCTCTCTACTGCTCTCTACTGCTCTCTACTACTCACTCTCTACTCTATTACTCACTCTCTTCTCTCTACCTCTCTACCTCTCTCTACTTCTCTCTCTACTAGTCTCTACCTCTCTACCTCTACCTCTCTACCTCTACCTCTCTACCTCTACATCTCTACCTCTCTACCTCTCTCTACACGCACACATATACACATATATATATGTCATGTGATCAAGGCTCCGCTGAGCCGAAACGTCTGTGACTCTTTCTGCGCAATAAAATTGTGAAGTACCTCGAGGTCCGTGTCCGGTGTCTACTTGCTAAAGGCAGAGGAAGCTGCATGTGCTTGAGAGGAACGGAATTCAGGACACATATATATATATGCATATATATATGCATATGCATTTATGTATGTGTATATATATATATATACATACATATATAAACATATATAATCTGCATATCTATATAAATACAAATATAAATGCATGCATACGTATACATATATGCATACATATGCATGTTATTTACATGAAAGTTTTCAAAACACTAATAAAAGCAAAGCTAAAAAGCCACCTCATTACAAACAGAATGGCTTTAACTTAAACGAGGGCGAGATCTATTGCATTTTCAATGCTTGTTTACTTTGGTTCCATCAAGAAGGCCTTCAGATGTGTCACACATTTGCCATAAATTCTGAATGTTAGCACTCTAGTTGCTCATTAGATCACTGTAGTAAAGCTACTGCTCACCAGGGCAGTCTGCTGCTAATGAAAAATTTCCTAGCTTACGTAACGGAAAGTTTCGATTCTATTAAGGACTAGGAGGCGAGGATTATGCAGTCCTTTCTTCTCTTTATTATAATAGCAGATTCAAAGAAAAACATAAAACATTCTGGAACTACAACTCCCATGAGCACATGGGGCACAGTGTCCATAGTAACCGCCAGCCAATGGTGATGGAGTCCTTGGTATAACTGGCTGTGACGTCCCTTCCGCTTCCTCTTCTTCTCTGTGAGGAAAAACTCCCGGGAACGTTCATCAATCCGTCTGTTCTTGTCCTAAATCAACACAAGACAACCGTTATCCTGTTCTTCTTCCGTGGAAGAAAGCATATAAAGGCAGTCTACCGCACATCCAAGAATCCATCCTCCCCCATGGAGACCAGGGCAGGGAGAACACAATCCAATTGAACAAACAGTAACTGTATGCCAACGTAGGCCAGACAGCAGCACAACACATTAAAGTAACGTAGAGTTACTACTTTATAACACATTAAAGTAAACATTAAGGCACTACTTACATAATATATTAAAGCAACGTTGAGTTACTACTTTATAACACAATAAAGTAAACATTAAGGCACTACTTACCGAAATACGAGGATCACGGGTGGGTCGAGACCAGGAGTCTCGGGAGGGATAATCCTCGCCTCCTAGTCCTTAATAGAATCGAAACTTTCCGTTACGTAAGCTAGGAAATTTTTCATTCTATGTCAGGACGGAGGCGAGGATTATGCAGGTTTAAAGCTTATCCACCACCAGTTCTGCCGCACCATAGACGGGCTTAAGTAAAGTACTGGAATGTGGACTCGGAGGACTAGTCCGCCATAGACATAATATCCTCCCAACGGCCGCCCACCTGCACGGCTCTGGAGGCCCTGCTCCTCTCGCGGAGTGAACGTCGAACCTGGTGACATCCACCCCAGCCTCCGTCCTGGTCTAACAGACCCACCTGGCGATGGATGGAGCCGAGACGGCCCTAAAGGGTTCCGCAGAGCAATAAGGAGCTGACTCTCTCCCGGGGCGACATTCCGCCGTCACATCCACAGACGCCTGAGGCAACGCCCCACACACAGCATGCGTCGGTGAGTCCACCTAAGGTGAGAATACGTGCCATAGTAACCAGTGCCCTCACGTCCGAGAAGCGTGCACACGAAACCAGACACAGCAGGATCGCCGGTTAGATCGACGGCTCCTTCCTGGTAAGGTATTGATTATCCCGCCAGTAGCAAGGAACCGTAGTACGGAATTGACGTCCCAAAGGGACTCGTACCTGAGTCCGGGGCTTAGAGGGTCTGGACCCCACCTAATTGTGCATACCCAAGGGTGTTCCCCGCCGTTTTACCGTCGATGTGGGCATGTCCCACCGACATGGCGGACCTGACCAACTTAGTGGTCCGGTAGGCTAGTCCAGAGAAGGCCCATACGGCCAGAAAACAGGAAGTGGCTAACGCCTGCCCCACAGGACCTGCGTGCCTACCCAGACCCCAAGTACGCCACCGTTGCTAAGATTAGCGGCACCTCTTGACAGGTCCCGGAGCCCAGGCTCTATCGACGAGGTCCACAGCCTCCGTCGAAAGGCGACCGCCTTCCAAACGTCCCCCGAAAACCACCAAGTCAGGAGGTGCAGGAACATCAGAAGCACCCACGGGAGAGGCTCTTCCAGAAGAGCCCGGTAGCAGTAGAGGGAACAGGGCAGTGGAATCGGGCAGACTCGCGACAGTTCCAATAGAGGGAACCAGGCCTGGGCTCGCCAGAAAAAGGATCACTAGGATCCGGGACGCTTGTGGTCGGCGAACTGGAGCCGCCCCTCGAGAGACCATGAGAAAAGAGGACGCAGAAGTCCTGACCGGAGAACCGTCATGCAAGAACGCATGAACTGCTGTTGCTTCCGGATCCGGCCTCCAATTCACAAGCCTCGGGAGTCGACGGTTGAGGCGGGACGTGAAAAGTCCGCAGGGCACGGCGACCGCCAGTCCATCAAGGCCTGGAATACTGCCTGATGCAGTCGCCAAGTGTTGAAGTCGCGGAAGTTCTGGGAATGCCAATCCGCAATCGAATTCCGAGTGCCCGGAATATACTCCGCCGACACCAAAATCCGCCTCTTCGAACAATAGTGTCCGAAGTCCTATGTCAGGTCCGCCAAGGCCCGAGGCCGAGGCTCGCCCTGGCGATGGATGTACAGTCCCTCTGACACCCAGTCTATGCGCAGCAAGAAGCAGCCCTATATCTGCTTCTGAGGCGGACGTCCTTGCGCGGAAACCCGTTAGGGATTCAAAGCAAGTGATGAGAAGCTGGAAGCGTCCAATAGTAGACGTGAAGCTGGAATTCCTCCTCCGACCAGCGGCCCCCATCGTTATATCGCCACAGCGAAAGAGCACTCACAGTCCCCTGAACTGCCAGTGAGCCATCTATCTTGCTACTGAGATGAGCCTGGAAGGAGGCTACTGAGTCTAGCTAGCCGTCGAGGGGAGGTTCCGTCTTCCCGAAGGACCTGGGAGGGCTCCTACGAAACCGCGCCCCTATGAGGAGGGAGGCTGACCCCGAGGCCATGTGGAACCCCAGAAAGAGAATTGTCTTATCGAAATTAGGACAGACTTCAGGGAAGTCACTACCCACCCCAGCTCCTGGGGCAAAGAAATAGACAAGATGCAGCGCAATCGGTTCCGCAAATGCTCGAGAAGTAGTATATCGGCGAAATATACAATCCTTTGTACGCCCCACTCGCGCAGTGTCCACACCATTGAACGCAGGAGCTTCGTAAAGCACCAAGGGGCCGAAGGGAGGCCGAAGGGGAGCGAAAAGCGCAGATGAGGCGGGAGGATGAGGATTGAGCGGTAGGCGTCTGTCAGGTCCAGACGTATCCTCCACTCCCCCCTCCGAGGAAGGTACCGCTCGGGGAATGAATCCCCTCCCTTGAAGTGGCAGTAGACCGGCCGTTTGACGAAGTGCAGCAGGGTCAGAACCGGGCGAATTCCTTTGTCCTTCTGGACCAAAATGTAGTTCCGTTGCCGAGCAGAAACCCTGCCCTCGGAGGGTAAACTAGAGGGCGAGGGATTGCACCCCGTCGGGGTGAACCGTAGAACTCTGTCCGGAAACCCGGGCTGCTTGGAGGCCTCCCCCCCCCTCCCAGGGTGTCCGGAGGAAAACCAGGGGGGGGAACCTCCTGGTGCGTCGGCTCCGCCACGGAAGGCCCTTCGTTGTACGACTCTGCTGGTATTGTTAGCATTAGGGCCTCTTACGGTCCCAGCAGAAACCCATCCGAGGATATCGGTTTAGCTGATGTCCGTGCTCTGGCCAGAGCGGAGAAAGTGAGGACGGGTTTGACTAAATCAATAAAAAAAGGTTCGCCAGACAACTTGCCTCCTGCAAAAGGCCCTACAGTTGAGTAGGCCCGGTCCCCAAGCCTAGAATCTATTGTAATGAGGAGAGACCTCCTCTGCGCCTCCGCCAATGCACAGTTCGCCGTACCCAAGAAGAACAGGGCTCGCGCTGCCCATCCTGCCACGACCTCCGTGGACATCGACGTCCCCGGTTCCCTGGCCCCCACGGCCAACTGGATGATCGGAGTCCCGGGGCCCGCCGCGTCCCGGAGCTCATACTGACAGCTAAGCCAAAAGCGAACCATGCCCTTCTCAGGAGCCGCAATGAACTCCGCAAAGAACGTGCAGAACATTTCGCCTTGCTGGTAACATCCGGGGTGGCAGCCAACCTGTCCCCCATATTGGGCGAGGGCTTGCGCCCCGCAGGCGCGTCTAAACCTCCCGGGCCGGAGGTTGGCGAACGTTACCCGCGACATACGTCGCCAGCTTAGGATCCAGGATCCATTCCTACACTCGAGGGTGGTAAACTCATCCCCCTCTCTGGCCCCCAGAGGCCGTCGGAAAAAGCTCCTCCACATCCTCCGGGGAGTCCTCATCCATAACACCCTCTCCCTCCAAGGGGAAACCATCCTCATGGTCCGTCTCCGGGGCGACCTCGTCGCCATCTTCTCCGGGGAAGAACCCCTCCCGGTAGGGTATATGTGTTAGCGTCCGCGCACTCTTACTGGAGGAGTCTCGCAAGCGGTCAACTCCCCCCCAGGTGCCCCGCGTGACGTTTAGCAGACTCCTGCCCCACCCTGCGCGCCTCTAGGTCCGCGAACGACATGCCCTGCGGCACCAGACACCCCGGGAAAACTAATGGTCAATGGTCAACAGTGTCCACTCCTTCCCGCCAGGGCGCCAGCACCGTGACAGGGTCTGTGAAACGCGCGACCCACCGCCGGCGGCAAGGGTTGGAAGAATCATACATTGTTTGCCTCCTGAACGGGGTTTATTGCCTACACTGAGGTTGTATATTGTGAGGGTGTGAGCACCAAACGCCCTTATCCTAAAATACAATAGGGCAGCCCCCTCGCCGATGCTCTTGCAGCCTATGTGCTCGAAATGCAGGTGCAGTACCCGCGTCCGCCACCAGATGGCGTTGCGCGCAACGCACAGTCGAGGATCACCACAGAGGGTGTCAGGCGAGGGTTGGTGAGGCGAAAGGAAGACCGCCTCAGCACGCCGCAAGGATGGGAAGAAGACCGCGAGCGCAGCTTCTCCTCACACTACGGCGCCCCACAGAGCCGGGGAAAGCGCGAGGGCGCGCCTCACACGGTCCGCGATGGAAGCGGCAGGAACGGCGCAAGCAGCGCCTGGCGCGCGTCACTCTGCCGGCTCGACAGCGCTAATAAGCGCACTTCAAGAACATAGTATAAAGGCTTATGCCGATCGCCTAACTAATATCAACAATAAAACATAGTATAAAAGCCTAGGACAATCGCCTAGCTAATCTCAGCAATAAAAAATACCACACAAGTCAGAAAGATAGTGAAGCTCAACAGCGCTAGTAAGCACACATCAAGAAGCATAGCCTAAAAGCTTAGGTCAGATCGCTTAAAGAATCTCAAACAATAAAAAATACCACACAAGTCAGAAAGGTATGAAAGTGACTTATCTGACGAGCAGAGAAGAAAGAGGAAGCGGAAGGGACGTCACAGCCAGTTATACCAAGGACTCCATCACCATTGGCTGGCGGTTACTATGGACACTGTGCCCCATGTGCTCATGGGAGTTGTAGTTCCAGAATGTTTTATGTTTTTCTTTGAATCTGCTATTATAATAAAGAGAAGAAAGGACTGCATAATCCTCGCCTCCGTCCTGACATAGAATCATACTTTCTATGGCGAAATGAACCCCCTCATTTTGTTCCTTTTTAAATTAAATGTTTTCAGACTTACCACTTCATTCCAATCAAGATGGCTTCTGGTGTGCCATACTTTTGTCATAAGTAAGACTGTTAGCGCTCTAGTTGTTCTTTAGAACACTCTGGGACATTCTGTCATTGGGCTATACTTGGGCTACATCTGGGTGATATTTGGGCTACATTTGGGCTCTTTTGTCTCTGGTGGCCATCTTGGGAGACTGCATGTCAGACTTTTTTAATGAAATTGAAGAGGATTTGGGAAGTCACTCAAAATGTGCCCTAATTTTTCTTTCTGCAGCACTAATCATACTTTCTATGGCAAAATATACCCCCTCATTTTGTTCCTTTTTAAATTAAAATTTTTAAGAGTTACCACTTTATTCCAATCAAGATGGCTTCAGGTGCGCCATACCTTTGTAATAAGTAGGACTGTTAGCGCTCTAGTTGTTCTTTAGAACACTCTAGGAGGCTGCAGTAGAACACAAAGGAATCAACTGACAGTCTCTGTCCTTGTTGGATGTACATGTTTTACTGAGAATGTCAGACTTCATGCTCACATGACTGAGAAAGATAATGTGAATTTACAGAAAATATGCTTTCAGTTTAGCTTATAGATCCCCTTCCAAACCACTGTGGGAAAAGCATGAGATAATAGTTTTCTTTCAAACATGATTCATGATATCCCAGCAGAAGGCTTTTTCACATGGTAAAATCACCTTAGAACACACCACAATTCCTAAAATGAGTATGGTACCATCAACAAATGATTTATAATGAAACTAAAGTCCTAAAACACTCTATTAACTACAATGCTTTTTAATGAGGTGCTATCATGTATATTGGTCCCAAGATGCTGCCAACACTTCTTGGATGAAGTGCTGACAGCCAATCAGATCTCACGATGAGATGTGTGGTTAGGCTCCGCCCAGATATATATGTGTTTTTGAAGTTAATTTTCATAAAAACCACTGGAGCAATTTTCACTAAATATAGCAAAGGCACTTCTGCGTACCAGTCCCTACAATTTTGCCAAGTTTGGTGTAATTCGGTTCAGCGGTTCGGGCTGTAGCCTTGTCAGAACGTCCTATGGAAATTAACATGGGGAAAACACGTTTTGGGACCCCCCTTTTTTCTCAGCCCCCACTTCACGAATCCCCCGAAACTTTCAAGGAAGGAGCGCAGCGGAGCTGGCCAAAAGTTTGGAAAATTACACGCAAATTCCTCAACCGGCGCCAAAGTTATTCCCAATAGAATGTTGCGGATTTCCTATGGTAGCTAGGTCCTAACTATATATACCTCCTGGCTATCGCCAGTAGGTTATATATATATATATATATATATATATATATATATATATATAGATATATATAGATATATATATATATATATATATATATATATATATATATATCGAAGCTCCCAGTCCTACTACAATGGACGGAGCACTCGCGGGTGGGTGCAGTCTGCGGTGGTAGGCTCCCGCAATAACATGTAGCTCATAATCCTTAAAGATCCTTAGGAAAACAGCACTCGTAGACTTGCTGATACTCACACTTGTGTTTATTCACACATAGTCAACAGACGCGTTTCGGCTACAAGCCTTCGTCAGTGTCAATTGCAATGCGCGGGCCAGCCATAGATTTAAGGTGTTGTCACATGATTTGGTCAAACACAGAAAATGGACTTACAACATTATTCGCATACAGTTGCGCCATCTTTGAGTGAGCAAATGCATTTTGCCAGATGTAGAAAATATTTCCAGCGTAAGTTTATGCGACCTTAGAATGTTCCGGGGCAAGTTCTTAACAAAGTTCTTAACCAGGGTGAAATGCTGATACACGGCAACACACCTAATTTCCTCGACTTTGCAAAGCGCGTGTACAATGAAAATGTTGTAAATAAGATTATACGATTAACAATTAATCAAATTTGCTCACTCAAAGATGGCGCGACTGTATGCGAATAAGGTTGTAAGTCCATTTTGTCCACAGCTCCCTCACAGGAAACAAATGGGTCGCACTCCACGGGTATTCTTTTTGCAGTTTTTTTATTGTTTTTAAGTTACATTTCCACAGGCAGATGTTCCGATCTACGCGTTTCGGTATTACAAATACCTTGCTCACGATCAACCGTTCTCTGGGCTACCCCTTCAAGATATACCACAATACAATGTATTCCATACATCACTTCCTGTTAGGGGTGTGTCAGAGCCTCTAAGCTTTATGGGACATGTAGTTTTTTTTACCAAAGTGTCAATATTGCTTCATATCGCCCAATTTTTACATTTTATATTTCATTAGATGAAAATAAAGATGTTGTGACATGCTGGTGATATTAGGTTCCCTCTAGTGGGATTAGTAAACAGTATGGTAACAATTTTAACTCCGTTTGTCTCTGAGCAGCTGCATTATCTGTTTCTAATATTTTCCCTCTGGTGGGATGACATTATATATGTAGGAATCATGTAATTAAACCCAACATTATCGGTATCACTGATTTTTAAGTATAATTTGGTTCTCACATAGTGTGAGGCTTTCTTAGTGTCACAGATTCCCCATAATGCTTAATTCCAACTTCATCATTCTAACAACCGCTTGGGTGATTTCACTATTATAGTATCACATTTTCGTCATTACTTATTTCTTGCACCTATTAACATCAGTCAACATGGAGTAGATATATGTTGGGCATCACAAAAATTAAGAAAAGAGAAGTTTTCATAAATGTATGTACAGTTCTTCAGATTGATTCAGCCCATAGGGCGTTAAGGTTCGTAGGTTTAGGATATGGCGGGATTCCTTTTGTCTTAAGAGTCTTTCTCTGTCTCCTCCTCGTTCTTTCTTGGGGACACTTTCCAGACCAAAGAATTTTAGTTGGCTCCAGTCACTCTGATGATACAGTTCCATGTGCTTGGCTATTGCGTTAGCCTTGTCTTTGTGGATTGTGGCACGCACATGTTCCAGTATGCTATGATAAAAAATCAACAGAGGAAGCGGAACCCATACGCATGATAATGGACTACTCTAACGAGAGCAAAAGAATTGCTGATATCCTCAAGCGTAATTGGAAAATACTTCAACTGGACGAAACTGTGAAAGACATGGTGGGACTACATCCAACGATCACCTACAGAAGGGCAAAGAACCTCAAGGATCATCTGATCCACAGCCATTTTAAAAAAACAAAAAAGGATGAGTGGCTAAAAACAACGGGGTTCGTGAAGTGCTACGCCTGCAAGGTGTGTCAGATTGCCAAACCCATTAAACAGGTACAAATGTCCAACAAAAAGAACTGGGAGATAAAGGAGCTGATCACGTGCAAAACAACCCATGTGGTCTATGTCGTGGAATGCCCATGCCCCATGAGGTATGTGGGCAGCACAATATGTGAACTTAAAAAACGCATACTGGAACATGTGCGTGCCACAATCCACAAAGACAAGGCTAACGCAATAGCCAAGCACATGGAACTGTATCATCAGAGTGACTGGAGCCAACTAAAATTCTTTGGTCTGGAAAGTGTCCCCAAGAAAGAACGAGGAGGAGACAGAGAAAGACTCTTAAGACAAAAGGAATCCCGCCATATCCTAAACCTACGAACCTTAACGCCCTATGGGCTGAATCAATCTGAAGAACTGTACATACATTTATGAAAACTTCTCTTTTCTTAATTTTTGTGATGCCCAACATATATCTACTCCATGTTGACTGATGTTAATAGGTGCAAGAAATAAGTAATGACGAAAATGTGATACTATAATAGTGAAATCACCCAAGCGGTTGTTAGAATGATGAAGTTGGAATTAAGCATTATGGGGAATCTGTGACACTAAGAAAGCCTCACACTATGTGAGAACCAAATTATACTTAAAAATCAGTGATACCGATAATGTTGGGTTTAATTACATGATTCCTACATATATAATGTCATCCCACCAGAGGGAAAATATTAGAAACAGATAATGCAGCTGCTCAGAGACAAACGGAGTTAAAATTGTTACCATACTGTTTACTAATCCCACTAGAGGGAACCTAATATCACCAGCATGTCACAACATCTTTATTTTCATCTAATGAAATATAAAATGTAAAAATTGGGCGATATGAAGCAATATTGACACTTTGGTAAAAAAAACTACATGTCCCATAAAGCTTAGAGGCTCTGACACACCCCTAACAGGAAGTGATGTATGGAATACATTGTATTGTGGTATATCTTGAAGGGGTAGCCCAGAGAACGGTTGATCGTGAGCAAGGTATTTGTAATACCGAAACGCGTAGATCGGAACATCTGCCTGTGGAAATGTAACTTAAAAACAATAAAAAAACTGCAAAAAGAATACCCGTGGAGTGCGACCCATTTGTTTCCTGTGAGGGAGCTGTGGACAATATATATATATATATATATATATATATATATATATATATATATATATATATCAAAGAAGAAAGGTTGCCCCCAAAGAAAAGGTCGCTCAGTGAAGAGTTACCGCACTCGCATCCCCGGCGGTGACAAAGTTGCTGCCTTAGCTCATTCCCCTCGATTCACCAAACGCGTTTCGGGCGGTGAGCCCTTGATCACTGGTGCAGGCTGAGACACGGAGGCAGTGGCAGTGTCAGGAAACCATTTTATTTTGCTTGAGGACCCGCCCCAGTGGGCGTATTCAGGCATTGCATTGTGGTAGATGCAGTCTATATGCTTGTAAAGGACCCCAGGTTTGTCCAAAGTACACCCAAGTGGGCATCGATGCCCCCGTTGCAAGTATGAAAATGGGCTTAAAGCAGTTCCTTCGGCACCAATGTCCCCCGAAGATGAGGCCTCCTCACTTCCACATGGTGCTGTGTTTGAACACCAGGATCCGCTATGATTAGCGGCGGGACCTCTCTGCGACCGGGCCGGCCGCATAACATCAAAGAAGAAAGGTTGCCCCCAAAGGAAAGGTCGCTCAGTGAAGAGTTACCGCACTCGCATCCCCGGCGGTTACAAAGTTGCTGCCTTAGCTCATTCCCCTCGATTCACCAAACGCGTTTCGGGCAGTGAGCCCTTGATCACTGGTGCAGACTGAGACACGGAGGCAGTGGCAGTGTCAGGAAACCATTTTATTTTGCTTGAGGACCCGCCCCAGTGGGCGTATTCAGGCATTGCATTGTGGTAGATGCAGTCTATATGCTTGTAAAGGACCCCAGGGTTGTCCAAAGTACACCCAAGTGGGCGTCGCTGCCCCCGTTGCAAGTATGAAAATGGGCTTAAAGCAGTTCCTTTGGCACCAATGTCCCCCGAAGATGAGGCCTCCTCACTTCCACATGGTGCTGTGTTTGAACACCAGGATCTGCTATGATTAGCGGCAGGACCTCTCCCGACCGGGCCGGCCGCATAACATCAAAGAAGAAAGGTTGCCCCCAAAGGAAAGGTCGCTCAGTGAAGAGTTACCGCACTCGCATCCCCGGCGGTGACAAAGTTGCTGCCTTAGCTCATTCCCCTCAATTCACCAAATGCGTTTCGGGCAGTGAGCCCTTGATCACTGGTGCAGACTGAGACACGGAGGCAGTGGCAGTGTCAGGAAACTATTTTATTTTGCTTGAGGACCCGCCTCAGTGGGCGTATTCAGGCATTGCATTGTGGTAGATGCAGTCTATATGCTTGTAAAGGACCCCAGGTTTGTCCAAAGTACACCCAAGTGGGCGTCGCTGCCCCCGTTGCAAGTATGAAAATGGGCTTAAAGCAGTTCCTTTGGCACCAATGTCCCCCGAAGATGAGGCCTCCTCACTTCCACATGGTGCTGTGTTTGAACACCAGGATCTGCTATGATTAGCGGCAGGACCTCTCCAGACCAGGCCGGCCGCATAACATCAAAGAAGAAAGGTTGCCCCCAAAGGAAAGGTCGCTCAGAGAAGAGTTACCGCACTCGCATCCCCGGCGGTGACAAAGTTTCTGCCTTAGTTCATTCCCTTCGATTCACCAAACGCGTTTCGGGCGGTGAACCCTTGATCACTGGTGCAGACTGAGACACGGATGCAGTGGCAGTGTCAGGAAACCATATATATATATATATATATGTTTCCCTCGTCTTCATTTTCCTTTTGAGAAAATGTCACTCATAGTCTTTGAAATGTCACTCATAATTACACTGAAATTATGAAAATGTCACACATGGCAATCTGAAACCTTGCCGGCTATGCCATCTTTGAGTATCAAGTAGATCACCCAAAGCACACAGAGTGCATATGTTCCAGCTGTCACCCTGGTTTAGCTCTCTTCACCCCACCCCCACCCATGTTGCTCTCACCATGTGCTTCTCCCAGCCCCCTTACGTGTTTTGCTTGCCATTTTGAACATCTCCCCAGCATTGCTTTCTTGCCCATGTGCTTCTCTTCCCTCACACTCCACATTTCTTTCTCTCTCACATGTTATGTACTTCTCCCTCCGCCCTCTGTGTTGGTTCTGACTCTGCCCTTTGTGATGCGTCCCTCACCCACACCCTCTTAAAAAGTACCTTTTTTAATTTATCAATCCAACTTAGATCTGTAAATAGCATCTCTTAGGTTTGCTCCTTAGCCATGCTGCACAGCATGGCTAAAAAGCACTGGCAAAGCCAATAGGTCCCAAGGGTGAGACCTATTGGATTTGCTAAAGTTTGGGTAGGTAGGTCCTCTATGATGCACTAACTGAGGCATAATCGGGGATAGAGCTTGTGCAGTATATAGTTAGCCACAGGAAGGAGAAAAGAGCGACATCTTTTAAGTTGCATGAGCTGATGGGAGGGCAGATACTTTGTCCAGGCCCCTTTAGTCCATCCTCATGCTTAATTATCATGTACTGGCCTCTGACAACCACCATTGTAAATGTAAATGTATTTCGATTTATATAGCGCACGATTCACCCAGGGGTCTCAAGGCGCTTGCTTAGGGAACCCGTCCTGGTATTCCCCTGTGAGAGATACCCCGGCAGGGTATTCACAAGGTGAAAGCCAGGCATCCCGCCGCGAGGGGCCGTAGTGGAGATTAAGCAAGCTATTGCCCAGAGTCGCAGAGTGTGCCCCGTGAGTTGAGTAGGCACCGGAGCGAGAATTGTCGAGTCCGTGGAATTTTTTTGAGCCCGAGACCCGCCGAGGCGGGGAATCGAACCCTGGTCCACGGCTGATCTCAGCTTCCGGGTCTGCCGCCTCTAACCACTGAGCCACACTTCTCCATTCCCAACTGCATGTTCTCCTCCCAGGGTAGTTCATCTTTCTTTTGAAATAGATCTTTTGTATCTCTCACACAAGATGTCAAACCTAAAACTAGAGTGCCAGAAAGATGTCTGCATACTCCGACATCCATTCCTTACTGGAGTCAATGCCTAAAATAATAGGTCTGCAGGGCACGCGCAGGGCCACTGATCCAGCAGACAGCCCCCCTTTAATATGTTCTGTTAAATTTTAATCATTTTCTCATGTTCTTTTTTTAGACACCTCAAAAACGCAGATGCAGTTGTAGTAAGTCAGGCTGTTGGGAGTTCCTTGAGTCACATGCCAGATTTCTTATTGAAAAGCTTAATTGGCTGAATAGACGCCAACGCTGAGGTGTTTGCAATGGGTAGCGAATGTGGTGATGTTGCAGGATTCTTCATCTAGCGCAAGTTGATTATTTCACAAATTCAAAACAATTGAGCGCCATTCAGGCGATAGTTTATGTCCTGATTTCTGGGTGCCACACGTCTTTTGCTTGCTTTAGCAACATATGGTTGCCACTTATCCACAGATATAGAGATCGTCCCTCCAGCTTGATGTTTTGTAACTGGAGCTATTGGGAACACCCACAGAGTTGGGCTGTAAGCAGGCTGCATGATGTTCTGATAGATGAGGTTCTTGGTTTTTTCCTTGACTTGCTTTTGAGTGCTCATGGGTATCCAGCAAATGTGTTGACTAACAATCTTGATTGTTTCTTCTGCTTGCAGGGGCATTTGCCTGTTTTTGAGCTTGCCAATGCCTCGGAACAACTCAGGGAACATGCTCTTCATGTCTTTGTTTTGCGACACTTACCTGTTTATAATTTAGATGAAAAACTTGCAGCAGGCCCAGTTTGACTGCTCAGAAGACATGTCATACCAGCAGATGCTTCAACCATATAGATGTCAACATTAATAGAATATGATGCATGAGTGAGTAGGGTATGGATATCACACACACCCACTGAAACTAACATGCGGCGGCTGGTACCTGGCTTGCCCTCTCATTCTGACAGGGTTGCGGAGTTGGGCGCTTTGCTTTAGAGGCATATATAACCTTTGTTCTGGCTTGAATTGCTGAACTATAGGGCCTGCAAAACCAAACAGCAGGGCGAGGGCGAAGAGTGGTGGCGTGGCTTTTGAGTGAGACTGTATTGCATATTCCCACATCGGTGATAACTCGTTCAGATGCGGTCAAGGTTACGTCCTAGGCCGACATCAATGCAGCCTTCAGAGAATATTATACCACAGTGTGTTCGCTGACTCCTGGTCAACCTGCTGACCAGCTGGTGGCATATCTCCAGGACATACTGATTCCATGCATCAACCTGCTGCAGCGCAGAAGCTGGTTGATCCTCACCAGGTGCAGACAGTTTGCCAGATGAATTTTACTCTGCCAATGGTGCCCGCCTGTGTCCTAAACTGTTCCTGGTGTGCAATCATGCACACAAATCGGAAAAACTTCCCGCGTCCCTACTGGAGGTTCTAATCCTAGTGCTGGCTAAACCCGGCCGTGACCCCATGGATGTGAAATCTTATAGGCCTCTTCCCCTCCTTAACTTGGGCGGTAGGATACCCTGGAAGGTCCTTGCAAATTGGTTCCTGCCGCTGATGGGGATCCTTGTTCACTTGGACTAGAATGGGTTTATTCCCGACAGGAGTACATGAGTACATTCTTGAACATTAGGCCTAATTGGTCTTTTGGATGATGCCTACAGACTTCTTTCGGACTTCTAGGCTGTGTCACTTGGCATAGAGAAGGTTTTTGATACGTTGGGTCGGCCTGTCTTTCTAGTTGTCCTTGCAAAAATGGGGATGGGTTCTGGGATCCTGGTATGGATCTGGACCCTCTATAATCGTCTGTCGAACACAGTTAGGAGAGCAGGACCATATTAGATCTTTTTTGTATTGGCTGAGGCACCTGCTAGGGCTGTCCGCTGTCTCCATTATTTTTTGCGTTGGGCATGGAGCCCCTGGCGTGCTTACTCCGCACCAGGGTGGGGGAGTGGAGTATTCGGGTGATAGGTCGTTGGCACGTGGTCTCCTTATATGCTGATAATGCCCTGGTTTATTTACTGGACGCAGCAGTGACACTGCCAATGCTTGAGCATCTGCTGGATACCTTCGGGAGGTTTTCGGGCCTTCATGTTAACTGGACCAGTGGGGAGGGGGGCAATTGCAAAGATGCTGATCTTGCCTCGGCTGCATACTTCTTTACGGGGTTGCCGGTTGCCCCTCTCTGTCTCTTTTTTGTATTTTAAACGCCTTCTTTCGGACCTCACTTAGGGTAGTGGCAGGATGCAGCTGCCATTGCATGAAGTGCAGTGGCCTATGCTGAAGGGAGGGTCTTGGGGATCCCAACTACAAGTTGTACTGGGCGGCGGCACAAATACAATAGCCAATGGAATGGCTGGGGAAGGGGTCCAAATACGAACAGCATGAGGCAGTGGAACTGTTGGGTGATACGTCTCTCATGACTTGGCTTCTTCAGCGTGCAGTTAAGAGGGTACCTGCCTCTGCTCTGATGAAAAATGTCTCACTCATGTTGGTGGTGGTATGTTCGTGCTGGGGTGGGTCTTGCCTGTATGCCCCGTTTAGACCTTGGGCATTGCCTGGGACCTGGTGAGTCAGGTCGAGACCCAGGTATGGAGGGAGGCAGGAGTGACATGTGTGGGGGACCTGTTCCTGGATGGAAAGCTTGGGGTGTTCCAAGATCTGGTTGAGTAGTATGAGATCCTGCATGGCCAGTTCCTCACGTACAACACACTTGTGCACATTATTTGCAAGTGCTGGGGGCCGCGCTGTCAGAGCCGTCCCCCTCCTAATTGTTGATGGAAATATTGACTCACTGCATGGGCAGGAGAGTGGTAACAACATTATATAGCCTGTTGCTGGTGCAATCACACACCCCAACTCCCAGTCACAAGGCGAAGTAGGTGACTGACCTTGCCACAGTATTATGTTTGCCACCAGCAGTGGAGCAAGGTTGTAACCCAGGTCAAGCAGGTGTCCCAGAAAGTGTGCTTTTGCCTCACACAATTCAATTAGGTACATTGAGCATACCTCACCCCATTGCATATACTGTGGGCTTGATTCGCAAAGGGCCTCTGTACTCGTGGCGGAGGCCCCGCAGTCGTGGTGGTGCTGTCACACTCGGGCGGAATCTCCTCAATGAGAATTCTCATTGCACAGATTTTACCCCCGGTGTGGAGATGCCCTTGCTCTTTGTGAATCATGCCCATATGTTTGGTGGAGCACTTAGAGACTCTCCATAGTGTAGGCGGGAAGATGTGGTGTTCTACCACATGCAGCAGTGGCTCCTCTACTAAGGTGGAGGAGCGCCGCCCCACTGCTCTGCAAGCAGTTTAAAAAGGAAAAATAAAATGATAATAACGCAATGTTATTATCATTTTATGTTTCCATTCCTGCTTAGGTGCGGGGTGGGGCTGGGCAGGCCAGAGCAAGGGCCAGGGGGAGAACTGGTGAGCACACTCTAAGTGTGCATGACTGGTCGACTGTCTTGGGAGAGCCAAACAGTCATGCTCACTTTGCATGTTCTCCACCGGCTGTATTGTACAGCCTGGGTGGCGAACATGCACAGCCTCCCAGTCCCACTCTGAGCGCCAAATCGCAGCACTCAGACTAATCATAACATTGCTGTAACGCACCGTTGTGATTGGCTAGGGGAGTCTGGGAGCCTGTGTGCTTCCTGGTTCCTGCTCCTGTAGTCCACCGAAGAGCCACATAGGACAGAGAGGCAGTGGCCAGCCTGCAGGCAAGTGCTTTTAAAATGTTCTTTTTTCATTGGACCGCCCAATCCTGTGTATGCCTGTGTTCTTCCTGGTGGGGCTAATGACTCAGACAAAAGCCAATCGATTGGAATGTAGGTTTGTGGATCTGGCGCTGGTATTGTTTAAGAGACGGATCACCATGGCCTGGAAGATGCTGGCACCCCAGGAAGTTGGCATATGTGTAGGAAAGTGGGTTTCTGTTGCAGTAACCCCCCCACTTTTTGCCAAACTACTGATGCACATTTGCTTGGTGCCAATAAGGTTCCCGGTGCATGTGTTCTTTTCCCAAAATTAACCCAATTGGCATCTCTGGCCACAGGTCAACTCCTGGTAAATGGTATCACAGGTGCCCTGGGCACTGTGACCAGGGTAGACCTCTAAGGGCTGCAGCATTTATTGTGCCACCCTTAGAGGCCCTGTACCGTTACATACACACACACTGCCTTTGCAGGGTGTGTGTTTTAGTGCAGAAAAAAGTAAAGAGTCGACATGGCACACATCCCTGTATGCCATGCCTACAACCCACTGCCCTGGCATTGATCAGTCACCCCTCTAGCTGGGTGCCCAAAGCCAGTGGTGAGGGTACAGGTGCATAGGCCATGTACCCCTACAGTGTCAGTCCATTCTTTGACATTGCAATTGCAGTGCTGCCATTAAGAGTATATGGTGCTGGGAGCTTGTCATTACCAACTCTACAGCACCATAATGACTACTCTTAAAACTGAGAAGATTGGTATCAAACTTCTCAGTACATTAAACCCACACTGATGCCAGTGTGGGATTTAAAGAAAAATGCACACAAAGGGCATCTCAGGGATGCCCCCAGAAAATGAACCCACCACTATTGTCCAGGCTGAGTGGCTGCTTTCAGCTGCCACCACCAGACATGTTTCTGGACCCCTGGGTCGAGAGCCTGCTGCTCTCTGGGGCCTGAAACAATGCACATCCTGGGACGAGGTGCATAGTCTCCTCCCTCAGGATGGGCAGGGCTCACGAAGGGGAAGCTTTAAAGGAATGCCACCTTTGTGAGCCTCCCCAGACCATTTGCTGATTTCAGCAACTGGTCCCCACTGGTTCTACCCCCCACTTTGGGCGGGAGAGCCGGCGGGAAAAACAAATGAGGGAAAGAGGTGTGCCCACCTCTGCCAACTCCACCACTCAGGTGAGCGAGGCGAGAAGAAGCACAACTCTGAGTCCCCGCCATCTTGAGGATGGGAGGACCCAACCAACCAGGTACAGGCTCCTGCCCCCTCCCACTGGAGGGTCGCACAATAGGAGGTGTACCCACCACAGGAAAGGGACCCATCGGTCCCTGCCCTTTACCTACCTGTAATGCCCCTAAATCTAGTATTTAGGGGGCACCCTGAACCTTGCTTCCTCAGATCCAGAAATGACAAGAAGAAAAGAAGAAGAAGAAGGATCAAACAGTCTTGCAGCCAGCTAACAAAAGGAAGACGCCCACTGACTTGGCCCCAGCCCTACAGGCCTGTCTCACCTCGGACCTGCTCCTGCGAAATCCTGGTGTGTCCTGCAGCCAGCAACCTCAAAAACTCCGGAGGACCTGCCTGCCTTCACTTCCATAGACTGCTTCTTTCGTGAACACCGGATTTGTTGAATTGCAACCTCTGGCAGCAGCCGGAAACTGTGAATCCAGCCCACTCTGCACCCGACGTACCCGAGCTTGAGTGGAAAAACACCATGAGGAGGTCACCCCGGCAATCCTGACCCGAGATCTGGTGACCTCTGACCTGCCTTAAGCCTCCAGCCGATGCCTGCAGTCTAAATCCAGAAGGCCCCCCTAACCGCTGGTAAGAAGATCCTACCCCAAAAGGCACCACTGCACCCAACGCCCCACAGCCTTGTGTGCCCAAAGCAACAGTGCTTAACCAACCCTGAACTTCCCAACTTACCTCTTAAACTGGTGGTCGCACCCAGAAGTCCTTCGTCTCACTGCCTGCAGTGCTTTTGCAAACCGGAGGTTCTCCATTGGAAACCACACGGCGCTCAACGTCGAAACAGCACTCTGCCCCTGGCCGCCCCAGTGCCGCTGAGGGTGCACCTTTTGTGCTACTTTGTTTCCCCATTTGCCCTGACTTAAACCCTAGGAGCTTTGCTCCCACAACCCAGTGGCCTGCTTGCCAGCATCCACTAACTGGAGGCCCCCTATCCCCCTTTGGTAACATCGGGCCTCAACACTCTGGACCCAGCCGCTTTGGTGCCGCTGAGGGTGTAACAAGAGTGCATCACTGACCCTGGGGGACCCCTGAGCCTTACCCCAGAACCTTAACTCCCACAGTCGATAACTTACCTGTGAACCGATAACCTGTTTTTCCTCCATAGGATAACATTGACAATTTTCTTCCAAAAATTTTCTATGTGGAGTTTTGAAATCTACAAATATTCTTTAAAAATCGCATGAATAACCAAAACGTATTTACTTACCTGTTTGCAGGAAATCGTCCAGTGCTGAATCTAGGTATCCAGCACTGGGTTAGAAAAGTAACGTAAAAAGTAACGTACCTGTAATTTACTGAAAAGCCTATTCATTTCAATGTACTGTATTTGCTACGTATTGCAACCTACTGCATCCCCTGTAAATCAAACAAAGTAGAATTCCTATTGCATTTTCAAACTGTTCTACAATCAGCAACTTATTACTGTAAACTATGTCATGCTTACCTGTGCCAGTCTTGCTTGGTTCTAAAAATAAAACAACAGTATATTTTTTATACAAAAACAATTGGCCTAGAGTTCAGTTCTTGAGTGTGTGAATTCATTTGCTGACTGAGTGTACATCAAATGTTTAACACTGTCCTCTGATACTGCCTTACTGCTCGACCACTCTACCACAAATACAGAGTAAAGTTCTATCTAACGTTAACCTCTGCCTACCTTTGGGGTCACCTGGACTCTATACACGCTATATATACCTCATTTTGGTGTAGTAGATATAGAGCCAGTTTCCTGCAATATGGAAAAAGATGTATTGAAATTTGCTAGGGCAGAGGCTGATACGTTAACATTGCTTAGACTGCAGAATGGCTGTGCACCAATGGGGCTCATGTCAGATGTGTATGTTGAAAAACTAGTCGCTAAGGAGGATGTCAAGCCACCTTAAATTGCAGGACAAACCTTTGTTCCCTTGGATGCATTTCATTCTGCTGCTGATCGGGGAGGGAAGGATGCGGATGTACCACTGACAGTAGAAGGATAATGGTGTACTTGTGTTCACGTGAGACAAGTATATTTGTACTATGATTCTGCATGATTGGGCAGTTGTGTCCTTATTTAGAATGCAATAAAAATATTTGTTTAAAAAGTTTAGTGAATAGAGTATGAAAACCTCCAAGACACTTGAGATGATTGCTCGATCATGCTCAGGCCCAAATTGAAACACAGTAGAGAGGGCTTCTCAGGCAGCCTTGCAAAGTCAGTGTCAGCCATTATGATAAGGGTGTGTCATCCATGTACACCAAGGAAAGGGTGTGTTTTCCATTGACACCAATATCAAGTACAAGTTCCATGAGTTCATCATTCTTGTCTGTGAGGACACTCCTGATGGAGGATACCTTGATGTTCTTGCTGAGGAGATGCTGATGAGTCAGAATGCATGGCAACTTCTCTTACACTGTGGCATTCTCAGGCTTTGTGTGTAGGCTTATTCAGTGGCAATGCAGTGGTTTTGCCTGACAATTATCTGTTCGTGAATACCCCAAAGAGGCCAGAGAACAGGCAGTGCTACATATTTTGTAAAGTATTTTGTGATGAGGGAACAACACAAACTGCCATGTCGCTTAGATGATTAGCCCATTTTCATGTACTTATTCTGATACCCCAAGGCTGATTCACCTTATCCCTTGTCCAGCTGCACCTCAATCAATAACTTTGCTGCTCTTCATTCCACGCAACTGTTGCGCCAACCTCAATATAGTCACACATCCTGGGCACACCTCTCCATAGCCAGTGCCTTGTTACATTGTACCAATGTTACACAACCATAGTGTATCTCCTGCAGTTCTGCAGTAACCTCTATTGCAACTTTCTACAACACCATCTGCAGACCCACCACACCCTACCTTCAGTCTACCGTAGCCTTCGCTATCTGGGTTGTTTCCACAATTAGGTTTGCTGCCTGAGGGACAAAGCGGCCTATTAACCTCAGACCCTGGACTCCCTGGTCTAACTGCTGCCCAAAGACTTCTACCATAATAATTTCAAAAAGGGGGTGGTGATAGACAGAGTATCTGAGTTAATCAGAACACTCCTACCCCGTCAACAGATCAGGGCTTGATCCATCACCGTTTTTTAGCTCACTGCACCATCCCAGTTCAGAACCTGGCTATATGCAAATTAGTCTGTCCCTGGCCCAGTGCATCATGGGAACAGGGCAGACCAAACTACCAAGCCAATTCTTTACTGGAAAGGAAACAAGCTTCTGGGGACCGGTTTCTGGCATTACAGCCGTCTTCGGCCCAGCTTGCTTGAATCCTGATGGTGCAATGAGCAAGGGACTCATGTCTGAGCATACCCTTCCACACTCATGGTGGCCAAAATAATTTCAAAAAGGGGGTGGTGATAGACAGAGTATCTGAGTTAATCAGAACACTCCTACCCCGTCAACAGATCAGGGCTTGATCCATCACCGTTTTTTAGCTCACTGCACCATCCCAGTTCAGAACCTGGCTATATGCAAATTAGTCTGTCCCTGGCCCAGTGCATCATGGGAACAGGGCAGACCAAACTACCAAGCCAATTCTTCACTGGAAAGGAAACAAGCTTCTGGGGACCGGTTTCTGGCATTACAGCCGTCTTCGGCCCAGCTTGCTTGAATCCTGATGGTGCAATGAGCAAGGGACTCATGTCTGAGCATACCCTTCCACACTCATGGTGGCCAAAATAATTTCAAAAAGGGGGTGGTGATAGACAGAGTATCTGAGTTAATCAGAACACTCCTACCCCGTCAACAGATCAGGGCTTGATCCATCACCGTTTTTTAGCTCACTGCACCATCCCAGTTCAGAACCTGGCTATATGCAAATTAGTCTGTCCCTGGCCCAGTGCATCATGGGAACAGGGCAGACCAAACTACCAAGCCAATTCTTCACTGGAAAGGAAACAAGCTTCTGGGGACCGGTTTCTGGCATTACAGCCGTCTTCGGCCCAGCTTGCTTGAATCCTGATGGTGCAATGAGCAAGGGACTCATGTCTGAGCATACCCTTCCACACTCATGGTGGCCAAAATAATTTCAAAAAGGGGGTGGTGATAGACAGAGTATCTGAGTTAATCAGAACACTCCTACCCCGTCAACAGATCAGGGCTTGATCCATCACCGTTTTTTAGCTCACTGCACCATCCCAGTTCAGAACCTGGCTATATGCAAATTAGTCTGTCCCTGGCCCAGTGCATCATGGGAACAGGGCAGACCAAACTACCAAGCCAATTCTTCACTGGAAAGGAAACAAGCTTCTGGGGACCGGTTTCTGGCATTACAGCCGTCTTCGGCCCAGCTTGCTTGAATCCTGATGGTGCAATGAGCAAGGGACTCATGTCTGAGCATACCCTTCCACACTCATGGTGGCCAAAATAATTTCAAAAAGGGGGTGGTGATAGACAGAGTATCTGAGTTAATCAGAACACTCCTACCCCGTCAACAGATCAGGGCTTGATCCATCACCGTTTTTTAGCTCACTGCACCATCCCAGTTCAGAACCTGGCTATATGCAAATTAGTCTGTCCCTGGCCCAGTGCATCATGGGAACAGGGCAGACCAAACTACCAAGCCAATTCTTCACTGGAAAGGAAACAAGCTTCTGGGGACCGGTTTCTGGCATTACAGCCGTCTTCGGCCCAGCTTGCTTGAATCCTGATGGTGCAATGAGCAAGGGACTCATGTCTGAGCATACCCTTCCACACTCATGGTGGCCAAAATAATTTCAAAAAGGGGGTGGTGATAGACAGAGTATCTGAGTTAATCAGAACACTCCTACCCCGTCAACAGATCAGGGCTTGATCCATCACCGTTTTTTAGCTCACTGCACCATCCCAGTTCAGAACCTGGCTATATGCAAATTAGTCTGTCCCTGGCCCAGTGCATCATGGGAACAGGGCAGACCAAACTACCAAGCCAATTCTTCACTGGAAAGGAAACAAGCTTCTGGGGACCGGTTTCTGGCATTACAGCCGTCTTCGGCCCAGCTTGCTTGAATCCTGATGGTGCAATGAGCAAGGGACTCATGTCTGAGCATACCCTTCCACACTCATGGTGGCCAAAATAATTTCAAAAAGGGGGTGGTGATAGACAGAGTATCTGAGTTAATCAGAACACTCCTACCCCGTCAACAGATCAGGGCTTGATCCATCACCGTTTTTTAGCTCACTGCACCATCCCAGTTCAGAACCTGGCTATATGCAAATTAGTCTGTCCCTGGCCCAGTGCATCATGGGAACAGGGCAGACCAAACTACCAAGCCAATTCTTCACTGGAAAGGAAACAAGCTTCTGGGGACCGGTTTCTGGCATTACAGCCGTCTTCGGCCCAGCTTGCTTGAATCCTGATGGTGCAATGAGCAAGGGACTCATGTCTGAGCATACCCTTCCACACTCATGGTGGCCAAAATAATTTCAAAAAGGGGGTGGTGATAGACAGAGTATCTGAGTTAATCAGAACACTCCTACCCCGTCAACAAATCAGGGCTTGATCCATCACCGTTTTTTAGCTCACTGCACCATCCCAGTTCAGAACCTGGCTATATGCAAATTAGTCTGTCCCTGGCCCAGTGCATCGTGGGAACAGGGCAGACCAAACTACCAAGCCAATTCTTCACTGGAAAGGAAACAAGCTTCTGGGGACCGGTTTCTGGCATTACAGCCGTCTTCGGCCCAGCTTGCTTGAATCCTGATGGTGCAATGAGCAAGGGACTCATGTCTGAGCATACCCTTCCACACTCATGGTGGCCAAAATAATTTCAAAAAGGGGGTGGTGATAGACAGAGTATCTGAGTTAATCAGAACACTCCTACCCCGTCAACAGATCAGGGCTTGATCCATCACCGTTTTTTAGCTCACTGCACCATCCCAGTTCAGAACCTGGCTATATGCAAATTAGTCTGTCCCTGGCCCAGTGCATCATGGGAACAGGGCAGACCAAACTACCAAGCCAATTCTTCACTGGAAAGGAAACAAGCTTCTGGGGACCGGTTTCTGGCATTACAGCCGTCTTCGGCCCAGCTTGCTTGAATCCTGATGGTGCAATGAGCAAGGGACTCATGTCTGAGCATACCCTTCCACACTCATGGTGGCCAAAATAATTTCAAAAAGGGGGTGGTGATAGACAGAGTATCTGAGTTAATCAGAACACTCCTACCCCGTCAACAGATCAGGGCTTGATCCATCACCGTTTTTTAGCTCACTGCACCATCCCAGTTCAGAACCTGGCTATATGCAAATTAGTCTGTCCCTGGCCCAGTGCATCATGGGAACAGGGCAGACCAAACTACCAAGCCAATTCTTCACTGGAAAGGAAACAAGCTTCTGGGGACCGGTTTCTGGCATTACAGCCGTCTTCGGCCCAGCTTGCTTGAATCCTGATGGTGCAATGAGCAAGGGACTCATGTCTGAGCATACCCTTCCACACTCATGGTGGCCAAAATAATTTCAAAAAGGGGGTGGTGATAGACAGAGTATCTGAGTTAATCAGAACACTCCTACCCCGTCAACAGATCAGGGCTTGATCCATCACCGTTTTTTAGCTCACTGCACCATCCCAGTTCAGAACCTGGCTATATGCAAATTAGTCTGTCCCTGGCCCAGTGCATCATGGGAACAGGGCAGACCAAACTACCAAGCCAATTCTTCACTGGAAAGGAAACAAGCTTCTGGGGACCGGTTTCTGGCATTACAGCCGTCTTCGGCCCAGCTTGCTTGAATCCTGATGGTGCAATGAGCAAGGGACTCATGTCTGAGCATACCCTTCCACACTCATGGTGGCCAAAATAATTTCAAAAAGGGGGTGGTGATAGACAGAGTATCTGAGTTAATCAGAACACTCCTACCCCGTCAACAGATCAGGGCTTGATCCATCACCGTTTTTTAGCTCACTGCACCATCCCAGTTCAGAACCTGGCTATATGCAAATTAGTCTGTCCCTGGCCCAGTGCATCATGGGAACAGGGCAGACCAAACTACCAAGCCAATTCTTCACTGGAAAGGAAACAAGCTTCTGGGGACCGGTTTCTGGCATTACAGCCGTCTTCGGCCCAGCTTGCTTGAATCCTGATGGTGCAATGAGCAAGGGACTCATGTCTGAGCATACCCTTCCACACTCATGGTGGCCAAAATAATTTCAAAAAGGGGGTGGTGATAGACAGAGTATCTGAGTTAATCAGAACACTCCTACCCCGTCAACAGATCAGGGCTTGATCCATCACCGTTTTTTAGCTCACTGCACCATCCCAGTTCAGAACCTGGCTATATGCAAATTAGTCTGTCCCTGGCCCAGTGCATCATGGGAACAGGGCAGACCAAACTACCAAGCCAATTCTTCACTGGAAAGGAAACAAGCTTCTGGGGACCGGTTTCTGGCATTACAGCCGTCTTCGGCCCAGCTTGCTTGAATCCTGATGGTGCAATGAGCAAGGGACTCATGTCTGAGCATACCCTTCCACACTCATGGTGGCCAAAATAATTTCAAAAAGGGGGTGGTGATAGACAGAGTATCTGAGTTAATCAGAACACTCCTACCCCGTCAACAGATCAGGGCTTGATCCATCACCGTTTTTTAGCTCACTGCACCATCCCAGTTCAGAACCTGGCTATATGCAAATTAGTCTGTCCCTGGCCCAGTGCATCATGGGAACAGGGCAGACCAAACTACCAAGCCAATTCTTCACTGGAAAGGAAACAAGCTTCTGGGGACCGGTTTCTGGCATTACAGCCGTCTTCGGCCCAGCTTGCTTGAATCCTGATGGTGCAATGAGCAAGGGACTCATGTCTGAGCATACCCTTCCACACTCATGGTGGCCAAAATAATTTCAAAAAGGGGGTGGTGATAGACAGAGTATCTGAGTTAATCAGAACACTCCTACCCCGTCAACAGATCAGGGCTTGATCCATCACCGTTTTTTAGCTCACTGCGCCATCCCAGTTCAGAACCTGGCTATATGCAAATTAGTCTGTCCCTGGCCCAGTGCATCATGGGAACAGGGCAGACCAAACTACCAAGCCAATTCTTCACTGGAAAGGAAACAAGCTTCTGGGGACCGGTTTCTGGCATTACAGCCGTCTTCTGCCCAGCTTGCTTGAATCCTGATGGTGCAATGAGCAAGGGACTCATGTCTGAGCATACCCTTCCACACTCATGGTGGCCAAAATAATTTCAAAAAGGGGGTGGTGATAGACAGAGTATCTGAGTTAATCAGAACACTCCTACCCCGTCAACAGATCAGGGCTTGATCCATCACCGTTTTTTAGCTCACTGCACCATCCCAGTTCAGAACCTGGCTATATGCAAATTAGTCTGTCCCTGGCCCAGTGCATCATGGGAACAGGGCAGACCAAACTACCAAGCCAATTCTTCACTGGAAAGGAAACAAGCTTCTGGGGACCGGTTTCTGGCATTACAGCCGTCTTCGGCCCAGCTTGCTTGAATCCTGATGGTGCAATGAGCAAGGGACTCATGTCTGAGCATACCCTTCCACACTCATGGTGGCCAAAATAATTTCAAAAAGGGGGTGGTGATAGACAGAGTATCTGAGTTAATCAGAACACTCCTACCCCGTCAACAGATCAGGGCTTGATCCATCACCGTTTTTTAGCTCACTGCACCATCCCAGTTCAGAACCTGGCTATATGCAAATTAGTCTGTCCCTGGCCCAGTGCATCATGGGAACAGGGCAGACCAAACTACCAAGCCAATTCTTCACTGGAAAGGAAACAAGCTTCTGGGGACCGGTTTCTGGCATTACAGCCGTCTTCGGCCCAGCTTGCTTGAATCCTGATGGTGCAATGAGCAAGGGACTCATGTCTGAGCATACCCTTCCACACTCATGGTGGCCAAAATAATTTCAAAAAGGGGGTGGTGATAGACAGAGTATCTGAGTTAATCAGAACACTCCTACCCCGTCAACAGATCAGGGCTTGATCCATCACCGTTTTTTAGCTCACTGCACCATCCCAGTTCAGAACCTGGCTATATGCAAATTAGTCTGTCCCTGGCCCAGTGCATCATGGGAACAGGGCAGACCAAACTACCAAGCCAATTCTTCACTGGAAAGGAAACAAGCTTCTGGGGACCGGTTTCTGGCATTACAGCCGTCTTCGGCCCAGCTTGCTTGAATCCTGATGGTGCAATGAGCAAGGGACTGTTCCTGTGCATTATCTGCATGCTGAGTGTGTGCATTACTCTTTCAGTGCTATTAAATAAAGACATTCAGCAGTGCATTGCCCACCTTTTAGACCACAAAATGCATTTAAAAGTATGTACATTTTCAACTTGTTTGCATGTTTCATTATCTATATATATATAAAAACGAATGTATGTCTGTCTGTCTGTCTGTTTGTCCTTTATGCATTACTACACCATTCATCCGATCGCCATGAAACTTTGGGAAGTTGTTGAGTACACTCCCGCGAAGGTTTCTGGCATATGCATTACTACACCATTCATCCGATCGCCATGAAACTTTGGGAAGTTGTTGAGTACACTCCCGCGAAGGTTTCTGGCATATGCATTACTACACCATTCATTCGAGCGCCATGAAACTATGGGATGTTGTTGAGTACACTCCCGCGAAGGTTTCTGGCATAAATGTTTTTTAAATATCGGTCCTCCAGGGCCCTCATTTTCTTTCGAATACTGATGTACGGACCAGACGGAAAGACAACAAATCGTGTATCCACAAGCACTCGAATAAATAAATAGAATTAAAACACCATTCATACGATCACCATGAAATTTTGGGAAGTTGTTGAGTACACTCCCGCGAAGGTTTCTGCCATAAAAATTCTTTAAATATCGGCCACCCAGGGCCCTCATAATCTTTCGAATACTGATGTACGCACCAGACGGAAAAACAAAAAATCGTGTATCCACAAGAACTCGAATAAATAAATAGAATTAAAACATAATTCATCCGATCGCCAGGAAACTTTGGGAAGTTGTTGAGTACACTCCCGCAAAGGTTTCTGGCATAAAAACTTTTAAAATATCGGCCCCGCTAGGGCCCTCATAATCTTTCGAATACTGATGTACGCACCAGACGGAAAAACAAAAAATCGTGTATCCACAAGCACTCGAATAAATAAATAGAATTAAAACGACACTTTGAAATGTTTTCCATATTAAAATGAATAAGTTTCAATAAAAATGACACAATATAAATTGAATGTTATCATGACGAGTTTCCTTGAATTTCCTTTCTTCGGAGATCACAGCAACGCTCGACGGGTAAGCTAGTTGTAAATAAATGATAAAGGCCAATTGCTGTGTATATCATGGAAAGCAAAAAGTATCCCTAGACTTCCCTATTTCCCAGGCCACCTCTTGGTGAAGCACTGTTAGAATTAAAATATTACTGTCATATTGCGATTGCTCTGTTCTGTGTGAAGTTAGCATTCATGGCACCATTTTCTTCTTCCCCCATTTTGAAATATCTTGATCGAATTATATTTCTGCTTTTTTTTACTAAAAGCTGTGCCAATGTATTTGTGTCTCCTAGGTTAGGCCTTGCTGAAAGCATGATAAAGTTGTTCATTAGCGCATATCTTTCCCTTAAGATAGAGGTTTGCTCCTACTAATCCAGCTGCGGGTACAGACAGGACGACCTTGTCAGAGATTAGTGTGTGCCCGGTCTCAGACTCTTAGCTCATGTACTCATGCTGAAACCTATAAACGTTACCTTTATGCTTGTGAGGGCCAGGCCCTCAGCAGCTATCTCATGAGGCTGGTCAGACTGGGCTCCGCTGCAGCGCAATATTAATAAATAACTTAGTTTGTATTCTCTACTGTTTCATCGACTCTTCATTTCTTGGAAGACTGAGTGGTGGTCGTGAGTGACCCGAGTGACCCTATGCAGTTCACTTCTTTCAGTTGGCGCCTGAACAGGAACCCCATCGGGCTGACCCATCTCGCCCGCAACCAGGTGTGATGGACGTGGCCGCGTCAGGTCGGACGGGTGGATCGGGACAGAGCTTAGTTCGCGCAGCTGCCCCACCTGCCTGATCGGGTGGTGCCTCGCCTGGTGGTCATCCCGGCTGGGGTACTTAAAGGTGAAACCCTTGAATCTGACCGTTTGGTCCAAAGAGTCGGCAGTGGAGAATAACTTTCTTCGAACTGTGTGCACCAGGTGAGTTTGTCTTGATTCTTGGTGAACATTGCGCCATTTTGAATATTCTTGAGTATGGTCTGGAGACCATTACTTGACTTGCTTGAACTTGTTAGGTCTGCGGACCGATTAGAGACAGAGGGTCTGCGGACACTCTGCCAGGCAACATAATGAATTTCGCGTACTCTTGAAAATGCCTAGGACTTGAACTTGTCTCTTTTGTGCAGTCTGGGGACTGACTCTTGGTTTCCTTTGTTTGATGTGGACTGAGAACCAACTCGTATAATAAAAAAAAAAGAGGAGGAAGTATATTTGCGAGCCATTCGTCTGGTATGATTAGTGCACGTGTCATATTAAGATGCCTTGCTTGAGCAAATTGTGGTGTTTGGAGTGCTGTTGTTGTTCTGCTGATGCTCGACTGGAGGAAAGACAACCTGCACCTCCGGAAGGCACCCGAACCTTGATATGTATGTAGAGCATGGCATTGGCCCTATTATGTTTAGTACATTGTGGCACAAATATACGAGGGACAATGGTGAGCTCCAGTGGCCACTTACAGGTACCTTTGATGTACAAAAAATGAATTTCCTACAGGATAAATTGTTTGCAAGACGTAGTAGACAGTCGATGTTTGATTCTTCTCAGGTATGGCAAAAGGAGGGCAGGAAAGGCACATGAGAGTGGAAAAAGAGGCCCGAGACGGAAAATGCAGACAGTGACTCAGAAAGCAGTAGCGTCTGATAGAGAGAAAATAAAATAAGGTATAGAGTGTGCTGATAGAAAGTTTTGATTGAAATGTGACAAATCTTATGTTGCCCGAGAGGAGGGCGATACATTTGTGGAGGAGCTGTTAGACGCTCGGCCTCCGCCTCCCTAGGCTCCGTAGAGAATATACCCTGTTGTCCCGATGCCTCAGTCCTCCACACCTCCTGCTTCCAACTATGGTTCTTCTGCTCCTGACCCGGTTGCTTTGGCTCCGGCACCTCCTGTTCTTTCTTTTGCTTCACATCCTATAAATGCAATAACTGCAAGTCTCCCTGCTACGCCTATTGTCTCTGCTAATGCTCTCTCTCCATCCCTCACACCTTCAACACAGTCATTACTAACGCTTGTGCCTGCCCCTTCGTCTATTGTGTCTTCCTCAAATGTCTCTTCCCCAAAATTGTTGGGTATTGGGACGCCAGTCCGCGGACCGGATGAAGAGAATTGGGCAGCAGCTCCAGAACGAATTGGGGTGGGTGCTGATTTGATCTGATATGGGGAATCAGGAGAAACAGATGGTAGCTGATCAGGCCACACAGTGGGCCCGGAATCCGCTTTAGAGCATGGATGATTTGTAGAGTGTGGTGAAAGATTATGAGCGTTTGTGCAGCAGCATGCCCTTAAGCATATGTCGGCTACATTAATAGGGTTGTGGGAACAGTGTTTCAGTAGTGTCGTACCTCAGATAATTTATGACAGCCGGGACTGCGTGTTCGCTGCTGATATGGCTCCTAGTGACGTTTTTAGTAATGTTGCCACATTGATTGGTTATCGAGGTAGGTTACAGCAGAAAACACCGACAACAGGGTTCCAGTTTCCAATGAGGGAAGTACATCCTATTTTCACCCTGAGATATCGGAGCTGCCTAATCAGCAGAATGCTGTTGTTAGACAGTGAGTAGAGGCTCATTTTCAAGAACAATGGGTTTACACTCCATGGAAAAGAAGTGAGGTTATATCTCTCAAGAGTCAGTTACCGGATCCTAGAAAAAATCTGACTGCATATTACAAGGAATTAACAGAGGCCGCCTCATCAACAGTGATGACGTTGGCTGACATTGAGATGTTTTTCAGTTTGTTGATACCAGTGGATATTTGGAGACAGGGGCATAAGCTGGACACCCTGTGGAGTTGGGTGGTACTTGTAACAAGATCAAGGTGTGGTACAAAGAGAGGAAACCAGGTGAGAAGCCTAGGGCTGAGATATTGACTTTGCCGAGTCATATTATTACATACATGATTCCCTCATCCCACCTAGATGAGTAGATTGGGGCAAGTTAGCAGCATGTCATCAGAAGAAAGATGAAAGTGTGTCTGATTTTTTTACTAGATTTGAAGGTTTGTTTTTGGATCTCAGCGGGCAAGAATTAGCAATGGAGGGAGGTGTCCGATTCTTCGTTAACAGATTTGTTATGAACCTGCTTCCTGAGATCACGTCTCGGTTGCAGGCTTCGGAAAGCACTTGGACTACATCCTCCCCTTCAGTGATTTTGAGTAAGGCACAGTATTATGAGCATAGGGTTAAATGAAGAGAACGAAAAGGTGGAGATGAAGAATAAAGAGTGGAAGAGAAAGGTGTTGATGCAGCCGGTAGCAAGAGGGAACGGCAGGGGATGTGGTTTCGGGTTGGCTCAACAGTTGCCCCGCACTAGCAGGAATAGTGCACCTGTGGGGCCAAATTAATGTGCTTATTGTAAAAAGGAGGGGCATTGGCGAAGTGAGTGCTTGGAATTGTTGCAGAAAGTTGCAGCCCCCAGAGGATGGGGTTCTCGTAGACGGGGTCATGGTGGAAATGGTCATGATGGGATCCAGGCAGATGAGACTTTTCAGGGTCGTACTGATCAGAACAATTTTGATGACCCTCGAGGAAGGCAGTACTATTACAATGATTATGATATAGAATGAGGCGACAGGGATGTCCTACAGCTAGGACAGCCAGGGACAGGGTGAGGGACCAGTTCAGATACCTGTAGATCAGCGTGGTCCTTATGTCACAGCAGATTTGCATGGCTCAGAGAAATGTTTTTGTGTGGACACAGGTGCAATGAATAGCTCTGTTTCTTGTTCACTGGTCCCCATGGACGCCTGAGAGAGGTACCGACGGACAGAGCGGGGCCTCATATTCCCGAGCGGGTGCCGGGTGAGGTGAGGTCCACTTCCTTGCAAAGCTTGGATTGTGAAAGGAAAATACCTTCTACATATGGACATTGGGGCTCCAAGTTCATGGTAGCTGATTGCATTTTATTTATGTTCTCACTTCACTTTGTTATAACTCACTTTTTGTGGCAGTAGCTTTAAATCTTTGGTCCTGACGAAAGCCTGACGACACGTCTATTGGGCTGAAACATGTTGACCACCTGCACAGCGCCATAGTGTAGTCATTAGCTCCAACTACCTGGCGTGTTTTTAACTTTAACACTCGGACTTTCTTTATTAAATGTACTCTTGTCTGAGTCGCTAATTTTAACATTTTTTCACCACAGCACTGCACATACACTTTCATCACCACTCTATGAGTGCAAGTTTGGCACGAGTGTAAGATCTTCATCCACTCCCGCACCATCAGCTGATGGTTTGGGCGGTAGAGTCGGGTGCTCCTACAAATATCCCATATGATGAAACTCTGCCAAGTTAGGGTGGTTTGATGGGAATATCTCGGCCAACTGCCACTCTAGTATCCACTTCTTTGTAGTTTCCTTGTGTTACCACACATTTTAGACCTTTTCATTCCCTTTGGTATATAAGTGACTGTTGTTGGAGATGGGATGATAGGTCTTTAAATATATCTCCTTTGACCCTTCTCAAATTTTTTTGTTCTCAGCTCTGTCTAGCCACAGTAACGTTTTGATAGGTTTTTCAGGCGTACTGGTCGTTAGCCCCATTTCCATACCCCTTGCTTTGACTGTTGGCCCTTTTACAGTAGATTCGCCATTCTTATTGACAACAAATTGCAGAGAGAATTTAATGGGACTAGATCTGTTGAAGAAGTTGCACGCTACAATTTCTTGTTTCACGGATGGTGTCTATATGACAATAGGACCAAATGTGACTAGTACCAAACAGTGTTTTTTTCAAAGATGAGCCACTCCCTGCTGAATTCAATGATGTGCCGCCCACAACAGGTGATAAGGACGTAGGGTTGTTGCCGATACCTCCAGTTTCTATTAAGGTAAAAAACAATGTTGTGTTGCCTTGTATTCCCCAGTACAAAATACCGCAGGCAGGGGAGCAAGCTCTGTTGCAGATTATACAGGATCTGATTAAGTCAGGACTTGTTGAGGTGACAGCATGTGTGTAATAGCCATATTCTCCCCATCCTTAAGAAGGCACACTTGGATCCCGCGATGCTCATCCTGATGTCTATCATTTTGTGATTGATTTGCGTGAGGTTAATAAAATAGTGGTCCGTTAGTTCCCAGTGGTCCCCAACATCACCACTCTTCTGACGATGATTCCTTCCACTGGCAAATTCTTTTCTGTGATTGATTTGAAAAATGCTTTTTTAGCATTCCTATTCATCCAGATAGCAGGCACCTTTTTGGGTTCGTTCAAGCCGACAGAAGCTTCCGACTCTGTTGCGCTCCCCAAGGGTATACTGAAAGTCCTAGTATATATAGTTAAGCTTTAAAAAGCAAATTGGATTCCCTCACACTTCCCTCATGTACTGTATTGCTGCAGTATGTCGGAAGACCTCTTGATAGCTTCTGACACTGAAGAAGGTTGCAAAGATGCAACGGTCAAATTATTACTGCATTTGGCACAGCAAGGACATATGTCATCCCTTTCAAAGTTTCAATATTGTAGACAGGAGGTCACATATTTAGGTCATGAACTGTCGAAGGAGGTAAGGAGACTAACACCTGAGCGTATTAGTGCTATAGTTAAAATGCCCATCCCTAAGACTCAAAGGGATGTGCAAGCTTTTATTGGTCTTACTTTGTATTGTTGTCACTAGATTCCTAACTTTTCTTTACTAACAAAGCCGCGGTTGCAGCTAACCACTAAAGATGTGCATAAACCCTTGCCCTGGACGCCTGAATGTCAACCAGCTTTTGAGCAATTAAAAGTTGCGCTTTGTTGGGAACCTGTGCTCGGCACCCCAGGTTATGCTAAGCTGTTCGTGTTGTTTGTACACAAGATGGCTGGTAGTGTGCTCTCTGTTTAAACACCAGCCTTTGGAGGTAAACAGAGGCCATGTGCTTATTTATCTGCTTTACATGATACTGTTGCGAGAGCCCTCCGAGCTGTCTAAGAGCGGTTGCGGCCGTGGCTATCTCTATCCGACAATCGGCGGGGCTGGTTCTTGATACTGATCTCACAGTTATGGTACCTCATGCTATGGACACACTTTTGAACAAAACTAAGACACAGCACCTTACCGGTGCACGTCTGAATGGTTATGAGCTGACCCTCTTCGCACCACGCGTCACAATAAAAAGATGTGCCGCTCTGAACCCAGCCATGTTACTACCCTTCCCTTCTGAAAGTGAGGACAGAGATATGCATGATTGTCTCTTTTGCACAGAGAAAGAGACGAAGGGACGGGTAGACCTGACTGATGTTTCCCTATCTGACCCACAAGGGGAACTATATGTCGATGGCTCTTGTTTTAAATTACCAGATCGCACAACCACAGCAGCGTACGCTGTTATTACGCTGCATACTGTAGTCGAGACATCACGTGTTCCCTATCAATCGGCCCAAGCTACAGACCTCGTGCGCTCCTTTGAGCGTGCAAGTTCAGTGAGGGACTGACTGTCAATATTTATACTGACAGCCAGTACGCCTTTGGGTTCACCCATAATTTTGGGCGGCTCTGGGCGGAGAGGGGATTCTTGACTTCAGTGGCGTCACTGGGGTTGGTGTCACCCGGTGCGGGTTACTCATGGTGTCACCCCCTCACGACTTACCACATGGACCACCTCTGTCGGAAATGTACGGTGCTAGGTACTGTCTTACTCCCTCTAGCTCCCTCTCTCTGTCTAGCTCCCTCTCTCTGTCTTACTCCCTCTAGCTCCCTCTGTCTCCCTCTCTCTCTGTCTTACTCCCTCTAGCTCCCTCTCTCTCTGCCTTACTCCCTCTAGCTCCCTCTCTCTCTGTCTTACTCCCTCTAGCTCCCTCTCTCTGTCTTGCTCCCTCTAGCTCCCTCTCTCCCTCTCTTACTCCTTCTAGCTCCCTATCTCTCTGTCTTACTCACTCTTGCTCCCTCTCTCTCTGTCTTACTACCTCTAGCTCCCTCTCTCTGTCTTACTCTCTCTAGCTCCCACTCTCTCTCTTACTCCCTCTAGCTCCCGCTCTCTCTCTTAATCCCTTCAGCTCCCTCTCTCTCTCTTACTCCCTCTAGCTCCCTCTCTCTCTGTCTTGCTCCCTCTAGCTCCCTCTCTCTGTCTTACTCCCTCTAGCTTCCTCTCTCTCTGTCTTACTCCCTCTAGCCCCCTCTCTCTCTGTCTTGCTCCCTCTAGCTCTCTCTCTCTCTCTGTCTTACTCCCTCTAGCTCCCTCTCTCTCTTACTCCCTCTAGCTCCCTCTCTCTGTCAAGAGCCCTCTAGCTCACTCTCTCTCTGTCTTACTCCCTCTCTCTGTCTAGCTCCCTCTCTCTCTGTCTTGCTCCCTCTAGCTCCCTCTGTCTCCCTCTCTCTGTCTTACTCCCTCTAGCTCCCTCTCTCTCTGTCTTACTCCCTCTAGCTCCATCTCTCTGTCTAGCTCCCTCTAGCTCCCTCTCTCTCTCTCTTACTCCCTCTAGCTCCCTCTCCCTCTGTCTTGCTCCCTCTCTCTCTCTTACTCCCTCTAGCTCCCTCTCTCTGTCTAGCTCCCTCTCTCCCTGTCTTACTCCCTCTGTCTCCCTCTCTGTCTTACTCCCTCTAGCTCCCTGTCTCTCTGTCTTACTCCCTCTAGCGCCCTCTCTCTCTGTCTTGCTCCCTCTAGCTCCCTCTCTCTTATTCCCTCTAGCTCCCTCTCTCTCTGTCTTGCTCCCTCTCTCTCTGTCTTGCTCCCTCTAGCTCCCTCTCTCTCTATCGTACTCCCTCTAGCTCCCTCTCTCTGTCTAGCTCCCTCTCTCTGTCTTACTTCCTCTAGCTACCTCTGTTCCCTCTCTCTGTCTTACTCCCTCTAGCTCCCTCTCTCTCTGTCTTTCTCACTCTAGCTCCCTCTCTCTCTGTCTTTCTCACTCTAACTCTCTCTCTCTCTGTCTTCTTACTCCCTCTAGCTCCCTCTCTCTCGCACATTAAACCCGGGGGTGGGGGGGGGGGGGGGCAGGACCCCCCCCCCACCCGCTTTTACACTCTCTGCCGCTTTCATGTAGTTTCTCTTTTAAAGCTTTTCAAGATGCAAAAAGAAATCTGTGTACAAGGCACCAGCGAGTTTGTAGACGTGAGAATTTTACGATATGAAACAGCTAAAGTAAAAGCTAATTTTCAAGCGGTTAATACCCCCCCTCCCCGGTCCCCCCTCTTTAGCACTGTGTCTTTTTCCATATAAATGGTGGGGGCCCCTCATTACTACACTTTTCAAACTTTAACTAATGAGAACATTTTAATTCGAATAGGTGAGAAAAAATCTCTGTTCGCTTTTGTCTTTAAAGCGGATCGAGTCTCTCCGAGGCCTTCGGGTGCGGTGCAGGGGGTGACATGTACAGAGGCCTGCTGGGGGGGGCGCAACCAGATGGTGTCACCCCCATGTGAGGGTGTCACCCGGTGCGGTCCGCACCCCCCGCACCCCCCTAGTGACGCCACTGCTTGACTTCGCATGGATTAAAGATCCAGAATGGCCCGGTGATACACAGGCTTTTGTCATCTCTGACACTTCCGAAAGGTTAGCAATAGTGAAGTGCAGTGCCCACAAGGCAGTTACTGATGATGTGGGAAGGGGAAATGCGTTTGCAGATCAGACTGCAAAGGAGACGGCTAGATCTAAAATCAAAAGAATGTTTGTGGTAGGTCTTGCTACATGGGTACCCAATAATGCGATGTTTGAAGATACATTGGAGAATGTGAAAGAAATCCAAAGCAAGGCAACAACTGAGGAGTTAGCAATATGGCGGGAGAGAACAGGATGGTTAGATGATGATGGTGTTGGACTGATAAATCAAAGAGGCAGACATGGATGTTACCAGATGCATATGTACTCCCTGTAGTCACCATGGCACACGGGCCAGCCCACATCATTGCGAAGGGAATATGTAAACTTTTAGATCCTGTGTGGCAGAACGATAACATCCCTAAGGTAGCTGCCCACCTGGTGAAGTATTGTATGGTCTACATCAGGGGTACTCATAGTACGGCCGCGGACCTTGCAGACAATCGTACCTGTGCTTAAAAAAATAATGTATTAGTGTTAGCAAACACCACCGCCGCAGCGCTTGACTGAGAGGACTCAGAGACTGATAATCACTGCTCCCCCGGCCCTCATAGAGCAGAGGCTTTGTTGTATTTCACCTCTTAGCGCCCCTGCATCCCCACTCTGACAATCACTGCTCCCCCGGCCCCCACAGAGCAGAGTGGAGATGCAGGGGCGCTAAGAGGTGAAATACGACAAAGCCTCTGCTCTGTGGGGCCGGGCGAGCGGTGATTGTCAGAGTGGAGATGCAGGGGCGCTACAACAAAGCCTCAATAATATGTAAATGGTCTTTTAAAGACCTGCAAAGTACTTTGGTGCGTCTGTCTGTGTGTGCGCACTGAGGAAGCTGTCTCAGCCCGGGCTGAAGGCTGACACAGACAGACACACAGTGAGATGGCAGAGGGGGAGGGAGAGGGAAGGCAGGAGGGAGAGAGAGATGGAGAGGGAGGGCAGGAGGAAAGGGAGGGCAGGAGGGAGAGAGAGATGGAGAGGGTGGGCAGGAGGAGGAGGGAGCGAGAGATGGAGAGGGAGGGCAGGAGGGAGAGGGAGGGCAGGAGGAAGAGGGAGGGCAGGAGGGAGAGAGAGATGGAGAGGGAGGGCAGGAGGGAGAGGGAGGGCAGGAGGGAGAGAGAGATGGAGAGGGAGGGCAGGAAGGAGAGGGAGGGCAGGAGGGAGAGGGAGGGCAGGAGGGAGAGGGAGGGCAGGAGGGAGATGGAGGGCAGGAGGGAGAGAGAGGGCAGGAGGGAGAGAGATGGAGAGGGGGGCAGGAGAGAGAGAGAGGGCAGGAGGGAGAGAGATGGAGAGGGAGGGCAGGAGGGAGAGAGAGATGGAGAGGGAGGGCAGGAGGGAGAGGGAGGGCAGGAGGGAGAGAGAGGGCAGGAGGGAGAGAGAGGGCAGGAGGGAGAGGGAGGGCAGGAGGGAGAGGGAGGGCAGGAGGGAGAGGGAGGGCAGGAGGGAGAGAGGGAAGGAGGGAGAGAGATGGAGAGGGAGGGCAGGAGGGAGAGAGAGATGGAGAGTGAGTGCAGGAGGGAGAGGGAGGGCAGGAGGGAGAGGGAGGGCAGGAGGGATAGAGAGGGCAGGAGGTAGAGAGAGATGGAGAGGGAGGGTAGGAGAGAGAGATGGAGAGGGAGAGGGAGGGCAGGAGGGAGGGCAGGAGGAAGAGGGAGGGCAGGAGGGTGAGAGAGGGCAGGAGGGAGAGGGAGGGCAGGAGGGAGAGGGAGGGCAGGAGGGAGAGAGAGATGGAGAGGGAGGGAAGGAGGGAGAGAGAGAGGGAGAGGGAGAGAGAGGGCAGGAGGGAGAGGGAGGACAGGAGGGAGAGGGAGGGCAGGATGGAGAGGGAGGAGGGAGAGCGAGTGCAGGAGGGATGGAGAGGGAGGGCAGGATGGAGAGGGAGGGCAGGAGGGAGAGAGAGATGGAGAGGGAGGGCAGGAGGGAGAGAGAGATGGAGAGGGAGGGCAGGAGGGAGAGAGAGATGTATGTATACTGGGTCTGGTGGCTCAGTGGATGAAGGCATCTGCTGCAGGTACCTGTGTGCAACCTCATGGTCACAAGTTTTCTTTTTGCTTTAGCCCCGCCCCTCCCCTTCTGCCCCCGCCCCCACCAGTGCACCCCTCGGCCACAAACCACACTGTAAATTTGGCCCCCGAGAGAAAGTTTGTGAGTATCCATGGTCTACATGATACATAATCCTGTGGGTACAGACAAGACGAACTTGCAAGAGAGATAGTGTGTGCCCGGTCTCAGACTCTTAGCTCATCTCTGTGTGCCCCTTTGTCTAAAGCTGCCTCCTGTGGAAAGTTACCGGGTGGGTGTGTCTTGTACTCATGCTGAAACCTATAATCGTTACCTTTATGTTTGTGAGAGCCAGTCCCTCGGCACCTATCTCATGAGGCTGGTTAGATTGGACTCCGCTGGACCGCAATACTAATAAATAACTTGGTTTGTATTCTCTACTGTTTCATCGACTCTTCATTACTTGGAAGGCTGAGAGGTGGTCGCGAGTGACCCGAGTGACCCTATTCGGGTCACTCTTCAGCACCTCACCCATTAAAGGCCTGGAGACAGTTCCTAGTGCTGCTACTCTCCACAGTCCGCTACCATCGTTGTCCCCCCTCCTTCCCAGAGTGCATGTCACCTGAGGTTAATCTGTAATCCTCCTGTTTTCCTTCCCCACTCACCTTACACCAGGTAACAGCAGCACCCTCCTAGTCTGTCAGATCCCAGGACCAAGAGGACCCTTGGCTGGTACCTCATTGTTACACAGGCCCCTGCTGATAAAGCATATCTTGCAGAGGTGATTGTTTTGCTGGGATGGGATGCAGTCAGCACTGCAATGGGATGGAATTGTGTGCGCAGTTCCTGCGTGTTTGTATCTGGACAATGTGATACAGGCTTGGAGGATACGTTAGTGTAGTTTCTTCTATGCAGGGATCAGGCCTTCCAGTAGTCATGTGGCTACATAGGAAAGGCCTGTCTCTGGTGCTGTCATGGGGGAGCGCATTATGGGGCGATTACAAATTTGGCGATGTGGGAGCGGGCCGCTACGCCACCGCCCCGATCCCACACACCAAACAGGACCACCGCCCACCCGCCAGATGATGAGTAATTTTGTGGTCTGGTGGACGGGCAGCGTGGCGGCCCCGCAGTCGTGCAGTTACAAAGGATTGTATTTGAACCTTAGAACTGCACCGCCGTGGACTGCATGCACAGGAGCAAGAGGGGGCCCTGTGGGACCCCTTTTGTTTCTTCACCCCCCGCAGTGTCATGGTATGGAAACCGCAATGAAACCTCTGGCAATGAGGAAATTTATAATATGCATGGCAGTTCGGCAGCGGCACCACCAAGCATATTGCAACCTCAAGACTGCAGTGCCACCGCCAGGGACTGTGGATCCCTGGTGGTTGCAGCCGTTTCCTGGAGGTCCGAATGCCTTCTTGTAATACGGTGTTGGACCGCTGGTGCAGTGGTCCCTGATCGCCACCACGCCTCCACCGCGAGTTTGGAGGTCCCATGGCCTCCCAAACTCCTAATTAGGCACTATGTCAACTCTTGGATGGGGCACATGTTGAGTTAAGTTTACAGTGGGACCAGCTAGTGCTGGTGGGGAAGGTACAAGGGAAACAATCTAAGAGTAGATAATGAATGACCCTCATAAATAAGTGGGGTTGCACAACAGGCAATTGGCCTGCAACAGGTACAATTGTGATGTAGGTGGTAGTGTTGTTTAAAATAAAAATACAACAGTGAGTGTTAATACTGAGGTCGAAGGCTTAAGTGGAGGTAACCTCTGTGAAGACGGTAATGAGCAGTAAAGAAGGGTGTTGGGGCTCATGTTTACAATTGGAAAAATTAAGTGTGAAACTGAAACACAGAGTCATGGGTTAAGGCCAGCCGGACACGGTTATTGGAATGGCTTCTGGTATCGAAATGCAAAGTGCATCTGATGCAGCGGTTCTCCGGAAATAATTTCTATAACCATGACACCTTTCCCTGAAGTACAAAATCATACATATACTCGACAGTGGGGCCCATAACACCGCGAGACACTCACAATGCACTTACACCCTACTTCATGGATCGGTGAGATTCAAAGGAGAGCTGCTGTATCATAGTGGAGTATCTAAACTATAACTGAATATTTATACTATTTACACCTGCAGTTTAAATGAGTTTCACCATGGCTTTCATTAACAAAACATTTATATAGACACCCCACCACTGTGGTCGACGAATCTGCTAGTAAAAAATTAGGTGTAGGAAAACTCAAGACGAGCTTAATTCTCCATTTATCTAATTTTTATTAAAAGGAAATTTAGTATGTCTAAAGTTTATTCACTTTATTTATTTCTTTATTCAAAAACGACATTAAAAGGAAAATAAGGAGTTTTTTTTCAAATTCAGTTAATTTAATTTATTTTTAGAAAAATCAGACAGATAGTTCCCAAAATTCATCCTTTCTCCTAACTTCCCTGACTAATAACCTCACCTAAAGTTCAGATCTCATTCTTAAGAAATAGAAAAATTATTCAAAGTCTTAAATCTCAGGAATGTTATGGTGCATGTCCGTCCTAGTCCTGTTCTCAACTAGCAACTTCTCAAGATTTTCTCACGTTCAGAACTATTGAGCTCATCCTTTTGGCAGCCATCTAGACTTCCAGGCCACATCATCCTTGAACCGCAATCACTCCAGACACAAGCAGCTCGCATTCGAACCCGGACTTGGGCTTGCGCATGCTCAGTTCATTTTTTATTCGCAGTTCAACAAGTCAGCCATCTTTTCAATAGGCCTCACAGGCCAGAATGGGCACTATCATAGAAACAAACACAAACAAACGTTACATTTAGAAATGTAACCTTTCTGTTTACCTCGCCCCTTACTAAGGTTTTCCCTATTAGTAGTTACCTAGCAAATAAGCAACATTTAGGCGTAATATACTCACCTATTTCCACGTTTTGCCACAAAATACGTAAACAAAAGCACATTTATGCCGCATTCCGTTATCTCAAAAGCTGCTTATTAGTTTATGACATGACAGAATCACATAATTAGTTAATTATGATTGCAACATAAGAAAAATTAATTCCCACGTGTATTCGTGTAGGTGCATTTCTTATTCTAAGTTGATTAATTACACATATCATTCCATTAGTTCAAGTTATGGCTATGGAAGTGTGATTTTGCAAGGGGTACACAAAATTTTGTTTCTCCACCTTGCTCCATCAACTCCCCCCTTTGGTGATTTATCACCAAATATCTCCCAAAATGTAACAAATTTTTATCAAAACATGTTTCAGGTTCTTCAGATTAGTAGGAATTTATACTCTAGTATCTTTTTCTTTAGTCTCTTTAAAAACCTTTTCTCGGAACTCCTCCATTTCTATATCACCTTTTTCTCTTTCTCTTTCTCGTTTTTCTTGAATTATCTTCTTTAATGACTTTCTAATATTCCTTCTTTTTCTGTATATGCAACATAATCTTATCATTAGAATCACTAATACTATTATTGTTACTGGAATTAGTATTTTACCTATATTTGAACTACCTATTTCTTAAAACCAATGTTTGACTGCTGTAAAACTTTTACCAAGTCGTTCAAGAATACCATCAACCTCCAGTGGTTCAATTTCTCTATGCAACTCTGTAATATTTGTAATGTATTTTTCAATGTTTTGACTTTTATCTGGAATATAGGTGCAGCAGGGCTGTACCTTAAAAATTCCACAAACTCCTCCTTCTTTTGCTAATATTATGTCAAGAGCAAGACGATTTTGCATTACCATAGTTCTCATAGCAATCATTTCGGTGTTTACCATTAAGAATCCACCTGCTGTGTCTGTTGACAAACGATCTACTATCCCCACTGCTGGTATCAGTGCTCCAAAAACATCACCTATTATTTCTATGACACTCTCTCTTTTTCTCCGACTCAAAGGTTTACCTATCGCATGGATACCATTAGTACCTCTATCTACATGAAAGATTTTAGGAAAGACCAGGCCCACATAACACATCCCATACCAGTGGTCAGGCAATCTATAATAAGCCTTATTTCCACAAATGAAATAAACGCCAGGAAAAACTGGATCTTTTCCCCTTTTAAATCCCCAACCCCCTTGGATTCTATAAGTGTCTTTACATTGACTTGCTCCCACAAAATAATTGTAATACATAGTGTTGTCTCTCCTAATACAGAATGTTCTTAACAATGGAGTGTCTATATTTATTGCTACATTCATATTTCTTTCATCAATATTCTCATCATTGAATGTCCAATATTTGGATTTCTCATGCTTTACTTTTTCTTTTCGTGTATAGGCAATTCTCCTTTCCTCAACCATATCTAAAAATGCTTTCTCTTCCGCTCTCATTTTACATGTCAAATTATTTTTAAACGCATAGTCATGGCTTAATTTGTCTATTTCTGAAAAGTATTCTCCCATAACTGTAGCAGGCTCTTTCTTATTCAGTGCCTTATCAATTTTCAATTTTGCAAAGACTTCATCCAAATTAGAATAATGGTATTCTAATTTACCTGTCTGATAAAACAGGCTTGCAATCACACTACACGTGACTCCATATGTAAGTGGAAGGTGATGATATGTCACCCCCTCGGAAACAGATGCAGGTAACTTTACACACACATAGCAGTCACTAGCATCCATTGTCCTGACATACTCAGACAATAATCTTGAAAATGTATTTTTGGTGAAATCACTAATAGAACTATCCTGATGTATTTCTGACCTATATACATGCTGCTTGTTAGACTTTGATTCCACATTTTGTTCACCTGAACTCACATTATGTTTTAACTTCACTAAGTTATCCTGGAAAGGAAGGACAATAGCCAAAATTATCCATATCAATATTAGTAATCCAGTACATATTAGACATGATCTACACCATTTTCTAAAAATAGAACATTTCGTTTAACGCTCATTGTTAACCATTTTTTTTTTATTCAGCGAGTTTTGCTAACAGGTTTTCTTCGACCTTGTGTCACCTACGAGCTTACATTTTCTAACAAGTTTTCTTCAACCTTGTGTCACCTACAAGCTTTAATTTTTCTACCAAGTTTTCTTCGACCTTGTGTCACCTACTTTATTTTTCACTTACAATGCCTTCTCCTCTAACAGGATTTCAGCTTTTACCTTTTACCTTATATTTTTTATCACTTTTGTCTGTGCTTCAGTTTCTTTACTCACTTTTCTCATTTGCCTTTGTGCAGTTCAGATTCTCTTGACTGCTGTTAACTTCTTCAATTGGAGGTAGTATTATGTAGGTCCATTCAGATGATTTGTACTTCTGATTTGGTCTAATCACTCTTTTTGGCCTTTGGACAACTTCTATTCTTTTTCCCAATGATTCTCTTTGACTGGTTATTTCATTGACCTGCTCCTCTGGCTTTCTTTCTTTATTAACCAGTTTAAATCTCAATCCATCATTTCCTTTAGGCCAATTATCCCCTCTGCAAAATCTTTTTGTCTTAGGCTCCGTGGTGTTATGTTCCACTCTCTAAGCCCTTTTTCTTGAACTCTTTCTTAATGGAGTTTCATCTTCACTGTCGTCAGTTTCACTTTCAGTGTCCTCAACAGTTTCATTTACAACAAACTTTATAACGTCTTTTTCTTTTTCAGAGTCAGTTTTCTCTTTTGACAGTTCTTTCACTCTGTTAGGAACATCTCCATAGCTGGTACTTGGAATCTCATCCTTATCGTGAGTTTTTCCTTCTTTTCCAGTGTCTGGATTTTCGTCCCTGCTTCCAGAGCTTTCAGACTGTACTTCAGTATGTTCTTGATCATCAGTTTTATCTTTGCTTTGCTCAGTGTCCTTACTGGTGTTATTCTCTACCAATTCTCGATCTTCAGATTGATCTTCAGAATTCGGTACTTCCATAATTTCTCCTTCTCCTTCAGACGCAGAGCTAGCATCTGATACTGTCATATATCGACGTTCCTGTTGATCTTCAGTATCTGGACCTCTCTCTGGTTCACCTTCAGAGTCAGAATCAGTTGTGCTTTCACCTTCTTCGTTTGGATTTTCAGGCACACGGATAGTATGGCTTGCGTGTACCCATCTCTTCACTCCGGCACACTTAACTGCAGTGCTGCTAATCAATATGACCTGTCTCGGTCTCTGCCAACAAAGCACCAAACAGTTTCTTCTGCAGTGTACCTTTATGCGCACCCAGTCTCCAGGAACTAGGTCATGAGCTGGACTTTTCTCTTTCGTGTTTGATTCAGTTCCCACCTGATGGAACACAGAAGTCACCACGTCAGTCAGGTTTTTGCAACAATCCAGTATGATGTCATCTATTATTGTCAACAACTTATCAGCTGGTACAAATGCCTGTCTCGTCACCCTGCCCATTAAGATTTCATGTGGACTCAATCTAGTTTTTCTGTCAGGTATGCTTCTTAAGGTCATCAAAACAAGTGGCAAGGCATCTGGCCACTTCAGTCCTGTTGCCAAGCACATTTTAGCAATCCTGTTTTTAATGGTTCCATTTACCTGTTCAACTACTCCCGAAGCCTCAGGTCTGTAAGCACAATGCAGTTTCTGACGAATGTCCAGTGCTTCACATACCATTTGCATGAGTTCATTTTGAAAATGTGGGCCACGATCAGTCTCAATCGTCACTGGGAAACTGAACCAAGGGATGATTTCACGCAGAAGTAATTTTGCAACAGTTAGCCCATCATTCCTCCTTGTGAGGAAAGCCTCTACCCATCGGGAGAACAAACAGATGATCACCAAAACATATCTAAGTCTGTTACATGGCGGAAGCTCGATGAAATCCAATTGCATTCGTGTAAATGAACCTCCCTCCCGTCCTATGGTTCCCAAACTCACAATGATTCTTCTGTTTGGATTAAACTGCTGGCATACAAGGCACCTCTGGCATAAGCTTTCTGTCTGTCTAAATAGACGAAGAAGCATGGCATCTCTCCCAATATGAGCTTGACCATGATACATTCGGGCCATATTTGAGATCATGCTATCGGGCATTCCTGGTCTTTCATCTTTGTAGCCCCAAATTTTATCTTCCTCTCTTTGTCTACATCCTGCTTTTAACCAGACATTTTTCTCTTCCTCATCAGCTTCTTCCTGCATTTGCCTCACTTCCTGCCAAGTTTCAACTACAGTTGTTAGCATTAAAGGACTTGAAACATGCTCTTTTTCCCTGTCCCGAATGATGGATGCAAGATTTTTAGCACAGTATTTGGCAATTGAGTCTACATACCTGTTACCTCGGGTGATGTAGTCATCCCCCTTTTTATGTGCTGCACACTTCACCACAGCTATTTTGTCAGGTAATTGAATTGCATCAATCAACATTCTCACAAATTCTGCATTACGTATGGGGGATCCTGCAGAAGTCAAATAACCTCTTTGGGACCACAGTTGTCCGGACAACCCCAAAACTATACTGACGATCAGTCAATATGGTAACCTTGATCTCCTTTCCCAGTTCACAGGCTCGAATCAAAGCAATCAATTCTGCTATTTAAGCAGAACGAATTCCTTTCAGACAAGAAGCTTCCAATACATCTGACACTGTACAAACGGCATATACTACACTCAAAGCACCCTCATCTGTTCTCAGACACGAACCATCAACAAACATCACATAGTCGGATTCAGGCAATGGCTCATCTCTGATGTCTGGTCTTGGTTTGATACAGTATTCAAGAACATCTAGGCATTTGTTATCAACCTCATTTCTCACTTCGGTTTCCATAGTATCAGGCAATAATGTGGAAGGATTTACATTTACACATCAAGAGATTGTCACATTTTCTACTCCCAGAATTACCTTTTCATATTTGGTCATCCTATTGTTGGTCAAGTACTGTGTTTTTGTTCTAGTGAGGAGAATCTCCACAGAGTGAGGAACATACACTCTCACAGGAAATCCCATCACTATTCCTTCACTTTGTTCTAGACTGATGCTTGTGGCTGCTACTGCTTTCAGACAACCTGGCAATGCTTTTGCAACAGGGTCCAAAACATCTGAGAAATACGCTATTGGCTTTCTCAGTTTTCCATGTCTCTGGATTAGTACCGACAATGCACATCCTCCTCGTTCACTGCAGTACAGTTCAAACTCTTTTTCATAGTCAGGCATCCCTAAAGCTGGTGCTTCACATAAACTCGTTTTTAACGGTTCAAATGCTTCCATCACAGTTCTGGTCAGAACTATAGGGTCTCTGATATCTGCTCTGGTTAATCTCTGCAATGGCTTTGCAATCAGTGAGAATCCACTAATCCACTGTCTACAGTAACCTACCATTCCTAGGAACATTCTCACTTGTCTTTGAGTTTTTGGTGGCTGCAGTCCTTGTATCATTTTAATTCTTTCTGCAGTAACTTGACTTATTCCTTTGGCAATTTTATGACCTAAGTATTGCACTTCTTTCTGACAAAATTGTAATTTTGATGGAGACACTTTATGTCCCTCTTCTGCCAAATGATTCAGCAATGCAATAGTATCTGTTACACATGCATCTTTTGTCTTTGATGGCTTTAGGAGATCGTCAATATATTGAACCAATACAGACTCTCCAGGCATGCTCAAACTTTCTAATGATTTCTTTAGCAACTGATTAAAGATAGATGGACTTTCATTATACCCTTGTGGAATTCGGCACCATGCCAAAATACGATCTCTGAATCTGAACGCAAAAATTTGCTGGCTTTCTGGGTGCAATGGTACTGTAAAGATTGCATTACACAAATCGATAACAGCGTACCATTCTGCATCATGGGGAATTTTATATAAAATCACTGCTTGATTTGGTACAATCGGACAACATGGGACAACTATCTTATTAACCTTTCTCAAATCCTGTACAATTCTAAATGTTCCATTTGGCTTTTTCAATCCCATTATTGGTGAATTACAAGGACTACTCTCTATTTCTCTCAGTATGCCTTGTTCAATCATTTTGTTTATCACTGGGGTTATTCCTTCAATTATTTCTGCGGTCATTTTGTATTGGGGAATATTCGGGTAATTTGCACCTTCCTTTACAGAGACTTTTACAGGATCTACATCTTTCATCAACCCAATATCTTCTCCTGTGAAATCCCACACTTTCTCTTTCACTGTCTGTTTTAATTCATCAGGTATCTTTTCTCGATCAAACACAGGGAACAATTTGTTTTGCTCTGCTTATAGCATAAGCATTGTCATTTTATACAGGCTATCTTCATCTGGGGTTTGCAACTCTATGCCACCTGGTGAACAATATATGGCACAGTTCATCTTACACAAAATGTCTCGACCTAGCAAATTTACGGGGCTACTATCACACACCACAAATCGGTGCATGTCTTTAAAATTTCCAATTTCTACTTCAACTGGTTGTGTCAAAGAAGTTTTAATCTGTCTATTAGCTACACCTACAACCTGATGTGGTCTCCCGAGAGAGGAAGATTTTGGACTTCCACTGACCTAACAGTAGAACGGGTAGCACCAGTGTCCACTAGGAAAGTTATTTCTACATCATTCACCTTTCCGTTCACAAATGGACCAGACTGATCTACCTCAAGAGTGGCTCCAAGCACACACACTTCTTCCCCTCTCAGGCACCGTCAGAAACTTTCATCCGACTCACTCCCACCTTCCTCTTGTAACCAATACTGGGGACTCACATTCACTCTGGGCGATCTATTTACCTGCTCGCCTCCGCTGAATCCTTTCTCTGCACTGTATCTTTGATGGTTTACACTGTGTGGAAGTGGCGGTTGTGGCACCTGACTTTGCTGATTAACTATCTGCTGCTGTTGCGGTTGCTGTTGAATTACCTCATTCTGCACCTGTGGATTCAATGATGTATTTTCTAGATTAACTCTTGGTGGATACTTACACTCTTTTCTCCAATGCCCTATTCTGCCGCAATTATGACAAGGGAACTGTTTATTAAGCTCTTCTATATTTCCTACTAATTTCGTTTTGTTGAAATTTCCTTTCAATTTTCCCTGATTTGTATCAGTGTTTTTATTTTCCAATTGTGCCTCGTGGTGTTCTGCTACCTTCACTTGTGCCCACATAGCTTTTTCTTTTTAATTTCTTTTGTTTGGCATCAATTTCTTCACTACAATAGTTGGCTTTTCTTAAAACATCATCTACAGAACTTGACTGCCATCCTATCATACTATGTCTGATCATGTCTCCAATTTCTGGTCTTAATCCATACACATATCGATATATAAAATGACTCATGTCCTTTTCACTCAACTCTTCATATCCACTGTATTGTTTAAATACCAACAATATTTCATAAAATGCATGTACAGATTATTTTGGTTCCTGTGTAGTTCTATCTATCTTTACCCAATCTGTTTCTTTTGGTGGAATTTTATTTTTCAAAAATACTATCACTTGTTCATATTTCCTCATCACTTCAGGTGACGGAGCACCTGTTAGCTCGAGGATATTCCTCTTTTGGCCAATTCACAGTAATTTTATATTCGGTCCTTAAATCTGCTGACACAACTATGTCAAATAATCAATCTAGATCAACCCATATCACTTTTGAAACTTTCACAAATCGATCCACCTGTCGATACCATTCTACTGGTTTTTCTCTCAATCTGGGGAAATCATTTGTAAATGCTAATATATCCTGTCTACTCCATGGTACATGTACATATCCTCCTCCAGGTATTTCTCTCATAGGGAACTCATTTGCAACTGTCTTTTTTTATCTGACTGGAAACGCTAATGTGGATTTATCACTAGCCTCCTCTTTCTTCTTTGCCCATTTCACTCTACATTTATTCACATCTCCCCATCTTCGTAACAGCACAATTAATTCTTTTATTTGGGTTAACCTTCCGGCAGTATTCATGTTTTCAATGTCTTTTTCTGAAAAATCCACTCTATAGTATTTCTGCAATGTTTTATTCTTTGCAAATTCTATTTCAAATTCATTTGCCAAGCCTTCTAATTGATCATGTACAGACTTCGCTTTCCATGTTATGCTTTTACACATGAACATGAGTTCATCATCTTGGTACGTTTTTAATCTATCTGTTCCAATTGTTCTAATAAGTAATTCTTCCATGTCAACTTTTAATCTCGCTACATCCAGTACTTTAGGTTCATGTTCTTTTAATTTCAGAGTTTTAATCCAATCAATTAATTCTTGATCTGATGGTCCTACAGGTGTCTGCGTTAAATCTATTTTCTCTATACTCTTTTCAGGTGTAGCAGAGTCAGACTCTGCTCCTGTTGCATATTTATAGGGTAAACTCTGATTGAAAGTTAAGTCAGGCGGATTTACATTATTGGTTTGTCTGATTTCTGACAAATCTGGATAAATATTTCCTCTCACTTTTTGCAAACTCTGTTGCAAAGGGATTGTCATACTTGGTTCTTTTATTCTTTGGTTTTCACACACTGGAATTACCGGCCCTATCATTACTGGGACTGTTACTGCTTCTATGTTTTTCGTAAGCTCTTGTATCTTTTCTGTCAATGCATTTGTAGTCCGTATATATTCAGCAGTACTTGCGTGTTCTTCAACTCGTTTTTCTACCCTATTTACACTTTCTCGCTCATTGATTTGTTTTGGAGTACCGGTAAGTCTTGGTTCTGTTATTGAAGTACTCGGATTATATCTCACTTCCACTCTTTCTGGTACATCTCTAAAATTAGAAAATTGCCTTGGGGTTTCATTAATCCTTTCATCTACGGGTGGAGCATTAGGTGTAGTCCATAAAGAACCTGGTTGATATGGTGGCGGTCTTCTATTTAATATTTCTTCTAACACAGCATCCTCTGATTCACTTTCACCATAACCTTCTCTCCCTGTTTCTACATTTTTCCTCTTTTCTGTGCATTTCTGCCCTTCATAATCATCCACTAATCTGACTGGATACATGCCATCACACATGTCAGCATTTCTCCATCTACGCATTCTACTCTCATGTGTCTCTCCCCTTAAATTACGAAATCTACCTCTTGGTCTGATATGTCCTTTCAACCTCTCGCTTTCCAATTCATGCATCTCATCTTCCCATTCAACTAAAGCTTCAAACTGAGTCGGTCTAGGTCTTGGCTCAAGTTTCATCATCTTTTCTCTCAAATTTCTCAAAATTGCCACATCAAAAGATCCTCCTTCTGGGAAAACAAACACACCATCATTTCTGGTATACCTTACCCAATTATCTAGCCACACACACGTATGGTAACCATATTTTGACAACATATAGGAAGCAGGTATTTTCGGCGGAGGAGGTAATTTTCCCTCTCTTGTGACTATCGCCTTGTCCTTAACAAACACATTTTTCAATTTCTTAAACCATGAAAGTTTCTTCTTTTCCTCTTCGTTCGTAATAGTAATCCATTTTTCTGTAAATGTCCTGTCTTAAGCAGCTGGGCCCGATTTTATTCCATTAGGATTTTATTCCACATTTCGGGCAGAGATTCGTGAAGATCTCCTAACAACCTTTAGGAAAGCTCAGCTTGGGATTACTCCGGACTCTTGGCATTTGACAACTCTTATCCTGATCAAAAAAAAAGATAAGCCAGAGTTGGATCCAGCCTCATTTCGCCAGATTTCATGAATAAATACGGACAGCAAACTATTTTCAAAAATCCTCGCTGCTAGACTTGCATCAGTCATATCTCCCTTGGTTTCAATCCGTCAGCATGGCTTCATCCCGGGCAGGGATACGGCGGACCATGTACGCCGAGTTATAGCTCTGCTGGACTGGGCCCAAGTCACAGAATCTCCCCTAGGGCTAATCCTACTGGATGCCGAAAAGGCGTTCGATAGGGTTGCCTGGGGGTTTCTGTGGAGGGTTCTTCAATGGAAGGGTTTTTGTCCAAGTTTCATACATGCTATACAATCATTGTATATTACCCCCCGCGCAATGCTATCTATATCAGGTCTTTTTTCAAGCTCTTTTGGTATTGGCAGAGGCATTAGACAGGGGTGCCCATGGTCACCCCTGTTATTTGCCTTACACATCGATCCGTTTATCAATAAAATAGAGTCTTCTCTAAGTATAGCTCCCGTCAAGGTTAATGTGCACGAATTTAAAGTATTGGCTTATGCCGACGACATTGCCTTTTTAACTACCAATGTGTCATCTGCATTTACAGCTTTACAGAGGTTGGCAGATTCTTACGGTCAACTCTCGGGGTATAAGTTAAACATCCAGAAAACTCAGGTTATACAAACTATTAATATGGGTTCTTCGGACGTGCCAGTGGTACGAAGCGCCAAATATTTGGGGGTTGAAATCATAGCAGCAGTGGAACTTCTACCGGAAATAAATATTTTGCCAATTATTCAAACAGTTAATGCTACTTTGAGCAGACTGGACAAGTTACATCTTTCTTTATTTGGTAGGAGGAACGTTTTAAAAATGCTTGCGCAGTCTCCGGGAGGAGATTTTATGTTATGGAGTATGGGGGCTTGAACCCGCCTCTCTCCTTTATTCTCCTCCATTGGCTGGCTTCCTAAACGGAGGCCAGCCATTGGAGGAGAAGGGAGTCACTCCAATAAAGCCCCGTCTCTTTCGGATTCGGGGGCGTGTTTTTGGCGTTCTTTCACCCTGTGACGTCACCCGTCACTCAGAACGCCTAAACACGCCCCCGAATCCGAAATTTTCGGATGTTTGCAGCCGCCATTGTTGCCCGACTGCGTCTGGCCCTTGCATCCCCGCCGCCACCTGCCAGAAGACTGCAGTGTGCTCTGTCTGCCGGTTTTATTTATTTAATTCACCGGGAGCCTACCCCGGATTGCCGCCGCAAGTCGTTCTCGATACCCCCCCCCCGGGTCGCCGCGCTGCCTGCGACGACCCGGAAGTGCTTCTGTACAAAACCAGAAGCGGAAGGGAGCCCACCCCGCACTCCGGTGAGGGAAGGAGAAAAGAAGAAGCCCGCAGCCGGCGCCTCCCACGGGGCTCCCAGGAGTGAGGGAGAGCCCCGTGCTGCCCCGCAGTCTCACCAGTGAGTGCCTTCTGCCCCCTGATTGTGCCGCTTTTCGTGGAAAGTCTCCATCGCTCTCTGCGCAGCCGTGCGGGATGTTCTGCCTGAGAGGTAAGTGCTTCTAACACTCTCTTTGAAGTGCGCCGAGAGGTGCCCTCTCCATGCCAGGGGGCAGCGGGGTCCGTCTGGTAGAGAAGGGTCGCCTCGGTGTAAAGTTGATGGGACTTAACGCCTTCGGATTTTGGGAGACCGCATAGCGCTGTTCCATGGGCTGTATGCTCACAAGGCGCTTTGTGGCTTTAATGAGTTATTGCAATAAGGAGTCCGAAAAAGCGGTTTAGCGTTTCTTTTCCGTACTCAAACATGGGTGTTCTGGGCGCCGATGCCCTTGTTCAGCCAGGGTCTTGCAGAGTGTTTGTTCCTACTTTTATGTTTTTCTCGTTTTGTGTTTGTTGTTAAGGAGTTGACTAGCCACCGCTGTCTTCCACACCACGGCGCTGCCCCTGCACACCCGGCATCGTGTTCCTAGGACAAGGGACTTTAGGAAAACGTGTACTTTAGGGGGCGGGGGCATTCTCCCTAAGAAAGAGAACTCTTCTATGCTTTGAGAGGCTGCCAGGGGGAACAGCAGCAGAGCACACCCTGTCAGGCGCCTCTTTTCTGATTTAAGTAACAACACAGACACAGCTGTACCTGCTCGCAATACACACCCAGGGAAGTGCTGGGGGAAAGAAATGGCACATTCCACACGGTGACCTCCCTGGGTTTGAGGAAGATAGGGTATAATTTTCATTTTCTGTTTATTTCCTCATTATAACGGGGCATGTAGTTGGCAATGTCGGACTTAAAAATGGGAAAGCTTTCTGAAACAAACAACTAGGCATGCCACAAAGCGCTATGTAAATGTTGTAATACAATTGGAAGCGCCAATGGGTGTGAGTTTAGTGTGGTAACGTCTGTAAACACTGCCCCTCACAAACGCAGTTTACATGTGTTATATGCACAAAATTGGTTTACAGTTTTAAAGCTAGTCCCGTGGGCTCTGCCAATGCTGGGAAGAAGGGAGGGAAGGAAAAAAATGTTTTCTGTATAGAATGTACACAGGGGATAGAAAACTGAATGTGATAGTGATTGTGTTTTTCGTGCCTTCTGCCCCCTAATTGTGCCGCTTTTCGTGCTTTCTGCCCCCTGATTGTGCCACTTTTTGTCCTTTCTGCCCCATGATTATGACGTTTTTCTTGCCTTTTGCCCCCTGATTGTGCCGCTTTTCGTGCCTTCTGCCCCCTGATTGTGCCGTTGTTCTTGCTGTGTGTGTGTGGCTCTGTGTGTGTGTGGCTCTGTCTGTGTGTGTGTGTGGCTCTGTCTGTGTGTGTGTGTGGCTCTGTGTCTGTGTGTGTGGCTCTGTGTCTGTGTGTGTGGCTCTGTGTCTGTGTGTGTTTGGCTCTGTCTGTGTGTTTGGCTCTGTCTGTGTGTTGGGCTCTGTGTGTGTGTTGGGCTCTGTCTGTGTGTTGGGCTCTGTCTGTGTGTTGGGCTCTGTCTGTGTGTGTCTGTGGCTCTGTCTGTGTGTGTGTGTAGTTTTTTTTGTAGGTGGCTCTATGTGTGTGTGGCTCTGTGTGTGTGTGTAGGTGGCTGTGTATGTGTGTGTGTGTGTGCGTGGCTCTGTCTGTGTGTGCGCGCGGCTCTGTCTGTGTGTGCGCGCGGCTCTATCTGTGTGTGCGCGCGGCTCTGTCTGTGTGTGCGCGGCTCTGTCTGTGTGTGTGTGTACGCGGCTCTGTGTGTGTGTGTGTGCGCGGCTCTGTGTGTGTGTGTGTGCGTGGCTCTGTGTGTGTGTGTGCACGGCTCTGTCTGTGTGTGTGCACGGCTCTGTCTGTGTGTGTGTGTGTGGCTCTGTGTCCTTGAATACTCTCTACTACTCTCTAATGCTCACCTATTGCCATTGTAAATGACAATACCGTTTATTTATGTTTTTTAAAAAAAATGAAAAAAAATGTCATGAGCAATGCCAATAGCTCTACCTTTAATAATGCCGAGACCATTGCATTGTAAATGCTTGTTATATATGTTTAGGACAATCCCTCTGGAATTTGCTCAGACGAGTCTAACTCTAGCAGAAAGCTGTTGCAACAGGTTTCTCTGGGGGTATCATTCCCCTCGGAGGGCGGCCAAGTGGATGCATTTACCATTGAACGGGGGGGGGTCAGTTCCTGATCTGATGCTGGATAATTTGTCAGCCCTGTTGGAACATCTAGCTGTAACTCTGTTCGGGGCAAGAGCTCCAACTTTACCACCTTGCTCCCCTTCTATTTTTGAGATGGGGCTGGGTGATGACGCCAAAGGGATTCTTCTCTTGGTGTTGGAACCCAGCTATTACAAAAAAACTAAGTTCAAGGTAATTCAAACTATGTATTCAGTTTTGAGGAAAATACGACGGAAATGGGAAATTTCAAATTATAATTTTTAATCACCTTTGGCGGCTGCTAGGTTGTTTCCCTCTATTTTTCAAGATTTTGTCACTATTAGGTGGAGAGCACACGGTATTTGCACTTTGGGGGACTTAGCTGATGATGGTAATATGGCTCCTTTTTCACTCTTAAAAGAAAAATATGGATTAGGCACAAACACATTTTTTAAATACCTTCAGTTACGCAGTTATATTGACAAACTCTTGTTAGGCATCCCCACTGCACTTGTTAAAAATTCACTTATGGAACTTATTTTGAGAAAAGTGCGCATTGGGGCTTTGTATCAGAATTTATTAACAGACTTACCAGACGATCTTTCTTCTCAAAACACTAGATTGGATCTTAAGTTCGGTAAGAGCGGTATCGATATTCCATCAATATTGGAGTTAGCTAACTCAGTATTAATCTCTGGGAGCTTACGCTCTCAAAGTTACATGGCCCTTTTTGATCTCTATTTCACCCCGGCTAAGATTTCTAAATGGGGAGGGTCCAGGGGTCATGGGTGCCCAAGATGTGGCCAATTAGCTGCTAATGACGTTCATATGTTTTTTACTTGTCCGAAATTGTTTTTTTTTTCATGATGTTCAATTTTTTATTACCAGTGCTCTCAAGATCCCTGTGGTTATCTCAGCCGAGCTAGTTATAACAGGGTGTGAAAATGATTGTTTGCTTACCAGATCAGCTCATGAAACTCCTTTTCTTTGTATTGCTATGTCTGTAATTTGTTTAACTATAACTTCTGAATGGATTAATCCTATTCCCCCAATTTTCACTAATTGGAGTACAAGGATTCTTGCTCTCCACAATTTGGAATCAGCGGTGTTTCAAAGAGGGGGAAGAGGAGGCGAGAGAGAAGGTTGAAAATATGGGCTGCCAAGAATTGCCAAAGGTTTCTCTAGGTTCTAATCAGCTCCATACCTTAGAATGAAGGAGGTCTGGTATCTTTGTCTCGGACTCGATTTCCCAACACCCCGCAAAGAGAGTCAGAAACACTGTGTGAGAAGTTGGCCTGATATGCAGTGCTCACTATTCTAGTGATCACTATGTATCAGTCCAAACAACCCTTATTGATGTTTGGTTGTAAGTCAACCTGATAGACCAGCTATCCTAGTAGCATGGACACGTGCAGTCTTTAGGCTAAACTCTAGAGGGCGTTAAGCCAGCTGTTTTACCATCACATTTACCCCTTGAACACCAAGTGAAAGGACACCACACAAGTTGTTATCAAAAATAAAGTATATTTATTTATAACAAGACTACCCTGGCTCTTTATGAGACAGGGAGCTAAGCACACAACAAAACTCTTGAAGAAATACTTAAAGTCGCACAATTTACACAAATGCCCGAGGGGCACGAAAAACCATATACACAAGAAGTGGAATGCGAAATTACTAGCAGGTAAGTACTACTCTCATAGACTTTAGAAACGCTAGACCTACAATGCTGAACCCTTAGATTAGAAGCAGGAGGCCTAGGGACGTCGTGTGCAGAGTGGGAACTCTCACGCGTAAGGCGGGAAAAAGTCTATGGAGGCTAGTAAATGCAAAGTTAGTGTTCTCGGGCGAACCCGACTAAGTAGAGCTGAAACGACAAAGGATCCTGACACTTAGATAGTTAGACTATGCTGGAGCACCGAAATGCTCAGGTTACCTAGCCCAGGGTCTGCGGCTGCATAGGGCTGAAAAGACGTTGGAGATCCTCGTTGCAGTCTATGGAGCCTGAAGAAAGAAGTTGCTGGCAGGCGACCAGTGAAGAAGTTCGTGGTGAACCAAGCCTGGATCGATGAAGATGAAGACCTGTAAACAGAGGGGACCAAGTTCTGAATCACTAGCCAGTGATTAGGTGGGCACCAGGATGGCACCGGACGAAGTCACCTCGACCAGGTGAGTGGGCGACGCTGGGCTCTGCAGTCTCTCGGACCAGGAGGCGTTGTCGGCGACCAGGATGGAGGGGCGAGCTGTCCCACGAAGATATCTGCTGTTGACGTCGCTGGACCCAGGATTGGGGCAACAACTCTTGGCAAATGCAAGCCCACGCGGTGGACTTAAAATGGCGTCTGGAGTGGACCAGGAGGGTCCGGGGTGCTCCTCTGTTGGAGGGGAGCAAGGGCCAGTCTGGAGCAACCAGACCAGCGGTGTTGTCATCGTAGTTCGTCGTCAGACGGGCCACTAGCCAACGGGCAAGTGACCTGGACAACGCGGTGAGCAGCAAAGAGCAGAAGGGCCCCACGCAGATCTCGTGGATGCAAGGGGGCTGGACTTCGGTGCTGGAGCTGCTCAGGGTTGGGGCTTCTCGGACCCCAAAGCACTCACGTGAGGATCCCTCAGTAGTCGTGCTGGGCAAGCGTTGTGCAGTCTTGAAGATGGCCGGTCCCTCGAGGTCTCGTCGCACCCACGGGTCTCAGCTGGGCTGATGATGTAGGTAGAGGTCAGAGGTGCCAGGGAAGCCAGTTCTCGTCGCTGGGCAGTCTTGATCCGGAGGAGAGACTTACAGCAGACCGCGATGCTTGGATGGTGCCTGCTGCTGCAGGGTGACTACTCCTTAGTCACAAGGGAGAAATCTTGAGAAGAGTCTTGAGTTCCTTTCGTGGAAAGTAGTTTCAGGATTCAAAGATGATCTAATTTGGAAGGGGGCCTGCTCCTACCTTTATCCTGCAAAAGGGGGCTGGCACGGGACTAAGTCCTGCCCTATGGGTGGGACTAGGAGGGGGGTGGTTACACCCCTCTCCCCTGCCGGACTTTCCCCAGCTCAGGGGCTGGTGTGCCCCTGGAACCGGTTCAGACCGGCCTATGCATAGTGAGCACCGGGGTGCCACTTGCAGTCACCTTCCTCTATAGCCCTGCCTACCTGGGATACACAAAATCCTGTCTGGGACGGTGCTGGCACCGCCCCTGGCAGGAAACCCTTTGTCCTTGCCTCCCACGCTGGAAGGACTCCCAGCAGCAGGAGGGCAGACTGGTGTCTCGGTGGCAGCATCCATTTTGTGGAAGCTGAGGCTATGTCAGACTTTAACCGGGGTTACAGGTTACCAACATGTCGTGTCCCTCTAGAAGGGTGGAATGCTAACCCCGTCACCAGAATTGGCGAGGGGTTAGTATTCCAATTTGTATGACACCTTACTCGACATGTTTTGATAATGTTATACCAAAGTTAGCATTTGACCGCGAGGTACATAATGCACTTAAGAGTATATGGTATAGCGTTATCATGGAACAGCTATTAGGACTTGGTTCCGCAAGCTGCAAACGGGCTCAGCTCATGCCAGAGCACCATTTCACATTATTCCAAGCACTCTGCCTTCAGGATTGTTAAGGCCTGCCATAGGAGTGACTGATAGGAATATATGTGTCCATTTTAGGGTTAGATATAGGAATACTATATCTAAAGCAAAGGGTGTGTACACCACCTTGCCCCAGCTGTCAAGCAGCCAGTTGTGTCTGATTTAGTTAGTCAACCCAGGGGTGGCATAATACATGCTGCAGCCCCTGGGAGACTTCTGGGTACACCTCTGCCCTGGTTACAGGGACACAAGAGAGGGTCCAGTGCCAATTCAGTACCTGGGTACAATTTGGAGTAGAGAGAACAGCTAGGCTGTGGGTCTGATTAGCAGGCCCACAGCCAGGGAAAGTCGTAAACCAGTGAAGCAAAAAGCAAAAATCTGGGGTGATCATAGGATTGCAGACCCTACTCTCCTACATGACCCCCCCCCCAAACTTTGGGACAATAAACTAACCTTGACCAGGTGAGTCTTCTTGCTCTAAGTGGAAATACCTGGAGAGCCCATCAGCATTGCCATGATCAGTACCAGGTCTATGCTCCACTGTAAAATCCATCCCCTGTAGGGAAATGGACCACCTAAGTAATTTGGGGTTTTCACCCTTCATCTGATTTAGCCACAAGAGGGGCTTATGGTCGGTCTGAATCTTGAAGTGAGTGCCAAACAAGTATGACCTCAACTTCTTCAGGGCCCAAACCACAGCAAAGGCCTCCCTCTCAATAGCTGACCAATTTTTCTCTCTGGGGGTCAGCCTTCTGCTAATAAAAGCAATGGGCTGGTCGTTACCATCAAAATTCAGCTGAGATAGAACAGCTCCCACACCCAACTCAGAAGCATCTGTTTGGACAATGAATGTTTTGGAGTAATCTGGACTCTTTAGGATAGGTGCTGTGCACATGGCCTGCTTTAGGTCATTGAATGCTTTCTGACAGCTTGCTGTCCACTGAACTTTCTTTGGCATCTTCTTACTTGTCAGGTCATTAAGTGGAGTCACAATGGACCCATAATTCTTGACAAATTTTCTATAGTAACCAGTCAGGCCCAAGAAAGCTCGAACCTGAGTCTGGGTGGTTGGAGGAGCCCAGTCCTGGATGGCCTGTATCTTGCTCTCCAATGGCTGAACCTGGCCTCCACCTACAAGGTGGCCCGGGTATACAACCTGTGTCTGCCCTATCTGGCACTTGGTGGCCTTGATAGTGAGGCCTGCCTTTTGCAGAGCCTCTAACACTTTCCTCAGGTGGACCAGGTGATCCTCCCAGGTGGAGCTAAAGACAGCTATATCGTCAAGATAGGCTGCACAGAAGTCATCCAACCCAGTGAGAACTTGATTCACCAGCCTTTGGAAGGTAGCAGGTGCATTTTTCAAACCAAAGGGCATTACCACAAACTGATAATGCCCACCAGGGGTAGAAAATGCTGTCTTGGGTTTGGCCTCCTCAGCTAACCTGATTTGCCAATACCCAGCTGTCAGGTCAAATGTACTTAAGTAGTTGGCAGAAGCCAATCTATCTATCAGTTCATCTGCTCTTGGTATTGGGTGGGCATCAGTCTTAGTGACTGCATTGAGGCCTCTGTAGTCTACGCAAAACCTCATCTCTTTCTTACCACCCTGGGTGTGAGGCTTTGGCACTAGAACTACTGGACTAGCCCAAGGGCTATCTGAGGGCTCAATGACTCCCAGCTCCAACATTTTCTGCACTTCTGTCTTGATGCCATCTCTGACATGATCAGGCTGTCTGTAGATTTTACTCTTGACAGGCAGACTGTCTCCAGTGTCAACCTCATGGGTACACCAATCAGTTTGGCTGGGTGTCAGAGAGAACATATGTCTAAAAGATTGCAGAACCTGTCTACAATCCTGTTGCTGATGTTCAGAGAGGCTGCCACAAAAGACAACACCATCTACTGATCCATCATCAGGATTCTGAGTGAGCAGGTCTGGGAGAGGGTCACTCTCTTCCTCCTGTCCCTCATCTGTGGCCATGAGCAAGCTCATGTCCTTCCTGTCGACATATGCCTTGAGCCTATTCACATGGAGCACCCTGAGGGGGCTCCTGGGAGTTCCAAGGTCCACCAGGTAGGTGACCTCTCCCTTTTGCTCAATGATTGTGTGGGGCCCAGACCATTTGTCTTTGAGCGCTGCTGGGGCCACTGGCTCCAGCACCCACACCTTCTGTCCAGGCTTGTACACAGTCAGGACAGCCTTCTGGTCATGCCAAGCTTTTTGGAGTTCTTGGCTGGCCTCAAGGTTTTTAGATGCCTTCTCCATGTACTCAGCCATCCTGGAGCGGAGACCAAGTACATAGTCCACTATGTTGGTTGCAGGCTTTTTGAGAGGTCTCTCCCATCCTTCCTTCACCAAACACAGGGGTCCTCTTACAGGATGCCCATACAGAAGTTCAAAAGGGCTGTAGCCAACCCCCTTCTGTAGGACCTCTCTGTAAGCAAACAAGAGGCAGGGTATCAGGACATCCCATCTACGCCTGAGCTTTTCAGGTAGTCCATGAATCATCCCTTTGAGGGTCCTGTTGAACCTTTCAACAAGCCCATTGCACTGTGGGTGATAGGGTGTAGTGAATTTGTAGTTGACACCACACTCCTTCCACATTGCAGTCAGGTATCCTGACATGAAGTTTGCACCTCTGTCAGATACAACCTCCTTAGGGAAGCCCACTCTGGAGAACACTCCAACTAGGGCCCTTGCCACTACAGGTGCTGTAGTGGTCCTAAGTGGAATAGCTTCAGGATACCTGGTGGCATGGTCCACCACCACCAGTATAAACTTGTGCCCTGATGCTGTCTGGGGTTCCATTGGACCAACAATGTCAATCCCCACTCTTTCAAAGGGGACCCCCACCACAGGTAGTGGTATGAGGGGGGCCTTTGTTGTGCCACCTGACTTACCACTGGCTTGGCAAGTGACACAGGAGCGACAAAACTCCTTGGTATCTTCACTCATGTGAGGCCAGTGAAAGTGTGAGACAAGTCTGTCCCAAGTCTTTGTCTGGCCTAAGTGACCTGCAAGGGGAATCTCATGGGCCAAGGTGAGAAGGAAATCCCTCTGAGACAAGGGGATGACCAGCCTCCTGGTTGCACCAGGCTTGGGGTCTCTTGACTCAGAGTACAGGAGTCCCTCTTCCCAGTATACCCTGTGGGCACCTGTGGCGTTCCCTGCAGCCTCAGCAGCAGCCTGCTGTCTGAGGGGTTCAAGGGAAGGGCAGTCTAACTGTGCCTTCCCCAGGTCTTCTCTGGATGGTCCCCCTGAGCCCAGAAACTCAACTTGATCAAGTTCAAGCTCTTTAGGCTCAGTTTCCTTCAGCTCTTTCAGGTCAGCCTCCTCAGAGACTTGATCCACAACCTGGGGCAAGGGGGAAGGCAATGCCTTAACCCTACTGCTCTTCTTCTTGGAAGGTGTCTGGTCCATTGTTCCAGGATCCAGCACCTGTTCAGTGGGGCATCTTCTGGCCTGTGACCTAGTCACAGCAAGCACATGTGCTGGCAAGCCTAACATTTCCATGTGAGTCCTCTGCTCCACTTCTGACCATAGTGATGACTCCAAATCATTGCCGAACAAACAATCCACTGGGAGGTCTGAACTAACCACAACTTTCTTGTGGCCACTTACCCCTCCCCAGGAGAAAGCAACAATCGCCATACTATGACTGGTAGTGACGTTGCTGGCATTGGTCACCAGGAAATCTGTACCTGGCATGATCTGTCCAGGGTCCACAAAGTTAGGTGTCACCACGATGACACTGGCACAAGTGTCCCTATAGGCCTGAGCCATTTTGCCATTTATTAAAGGTGTCTGTCTGTATTTGCCCAAAGTATTGGGACTGACATCAGGGGACATATCCATATCCCCTGTACAGACAAGGACAGCCTGAGTAAGTGTGCCAACTAGGTTGTCAGACCCCTCAGTTCCCAAGGTTAACCCAACTATTCCCTTGGGAGGTGCACTACCACTACTGACTGTACTAGGGGGTGCAGTTGCCTTAGGGGCTGTAGTGGTAGGAGTTTGCCCTCCTCTTTTGGTGCACTCACTAAACCAGTGAGACTTACTTTTGCAGTACTGGCACCACCTTTTTGACTGGCCTTCTTGAGTCTTCTTTTTCTGCTGTGAAGCCTGACCCCCACCCTCTTTGGTTTGTTGGGGACCTGCTGAAGACTTCTGGTCATTTTGTTCATTCTTGTTACTACCCTTCTGGTCTGCTTTCTTCTGACCACCCTGGTTCTGAGTCTGGTTCTGCTTTACCCTTGTTCTGACCCATCTGTCTGCCTTCTTTCCCAATTCTTGGGGAGAGGTCAGATCTGAGTCAACAAGGTGCTGATGCAACAACTGGTTCTGACAGTTATTTAAAATCTGCTCTCTCATGATCAGATTGTACAACCCTGTATAATCAGTAACCTTACTGCCCAGCAACCAGCCTTCCAAAGCCTTAGTGGCACAATCCACAAAGTCAGACCAATCCTGAGACTGAGTTTTCTGGGTATCCCTGAACAGCAACCTGTACTGCTCAGTGGTTAGGCCAAACCCATCAACCAGTGTATTTTTCAGGACTTGGTAATTGTTAGCATCCTCAACTCTAGTAGTGAGGAGCTTATCTCTACCTTTGCCTTCAAAGGAGAGCCACAGTATAGCTGCCCACTGACTTTGGGGGATGCACTGGACAGTGCAGGCCCTCTCCAAAGCAGCCATCCACTTGTGGATGTCATCCCCTTGTTTAAAAGGGGGGCACTATCTTACTCAGGTGTTTAGTATCTAAACTCCTTTCCTTATCTCTTGGGAGATTGCTGCCACCAGTGGGAACTGTCCCACTCATCTGCTGCTCTCTAGCAAAGGCAAGCTTCTCTTTGGCCAGGGCAAGTTCTTCCCTTTCAATCCTTAGATTAGCTTGTCTCATCCTTGCTTCATGCTCTATTCTCTGAGGGGAAGTCAATCTCCTCTGGGGAGAAATCCTCCTCCTCTGGGAAGAGGCATTAGAGTGCAGAGATCTATTGGATTCCCTAGAAGGAGATCTATCTCTCCTAACTCCAAGGTTAGGCCTCATTAGGGTCAGTACTGGGGGTCCCCCAGATCCTTCCCTAAGTAGGTCTAAGTTGGCCCTAGTAAGTCTGCTGACTAGTTCAGGCCTGTCTGTCTCATCCCCAGAGAGTTCCTCTTCTTCCTCCTCCTCAACTGCTTTGTCAGTGTCAAGGAGGTATGGATCACCAATGGTACCCTCTAAGGCTGGCATATTCCCATCTATATGAGAGGCTTTCTTAGCATCATATGTCTCTAAGAGACCTATCAGAAAGGGAATGGTGGGGTTAGACCCCTGTTTCAGTTTCCTGGAGGTACACACTTGTCTCATCTCCTGGAAACTGAGAGCTGCATATCTTGAGATGACCTGTGGAGGGTCACTAGCCACTAGGGGAGTCTCTGAAGACTCTCCATGGGTAGACATGCTTTTCTAGTGAGGTGTAAGTGGTGCACTTACCTACACTATTTGTTTGCCTACTGATCCCTTGCTAAGAGTTGTAGTTTAGGGTGTGCTAAGCCCTAGGAGCTACAACAGCTGGTTCAGTAGAACTCAGAGTATTCTAAGCTAAGTTATATGTACCTTGGTACTTATGTGATCTTTCAAATGATATTCTTAGGATACGTGTGGTAAAACAACAGCAAGCTCAAATCCCAACCGCTGCTCACCAATATGAGAAGTTTGCCTGATATGCAGTGCTCACTATTCTAGTGATCACTATGTATCAGTCCAAACAACCCTTATTGATGTTTGGTTGTAAGTCAACCTGAGAGACCAGCTATCCTAGTAGCATGGATATGTGCAGTCTTTAGGCTAAACTCTAGAGGGCGTGTTAAGCCAGCTGTTTTACCATCACATTTACCCCTTGAACACCAAGTGAAAGGACACCACACAAGTTGTTATCAAAAATAAAGTATATTTATTTATAACAAGACTACCCTGGCTCTTTATGAGACAGGGAGCTAAGCACACAACAAAACTCTTGAAGAAATACTTAAAGTCGCACAATTTACACAAATGCCCGAGGGGCACGAAAAACCATATACACAAGAAGTGGAATGCGAAATTACTAGCAGGTAAGTACTACTCTCATAGACTTTAGAAACGCTAGACCTACAATGCTGAACCCTTAGATTAGAAGCAGGAGGCCTAGGGACGTCGTGTGCAGAGTGGGAACTCTCACGCGTAAGGCGGGAAAAAGTCTATGGAGGCTAGTAAATGCAAAGTTAGTGTTCTCGGGCGAACCCGACTAGGTAGAGCTGAAACGACAAAGGATTCTGACACTTAGATAGTTAGACTATGCTGGAGCACCGAAATGCTCAGGTTACCTAGCCCAGGGGCTGCGGCTGCATAGGGCTGAAAAGACGTCGGAGATCCTCGTTGCAGTCTATGGAGCCTGAAGAAAGAAGTTGCTGGCAGGCGACCGGTGAAGAAGTTCGTGGTGATCCAAGCCTGGATCGATGAAGATGAAGACCTGTAAACAGAGGGGACCAAGTTCTGAATCACTAGCCAGTTATTAGGTGGGCACCAGGATGGCACCGGACGAAGTCACCTCGACCAGGTGAGTGGGCGACGCTGGGCTCTGCAGTCTCTCGGACCAGGAGGCGTTGTCGGCGACCAGGATGGAGGGGCGAGCTGTCCCACGAAGATATCTGCTGTTGACGTCGCTGGACCCAGGATTGGGGCAACAACTCTTGGCAAATGCAAGCCCACGCGGTGGACTTAAAATGGCGTCTGGAGTGGACCAGGAGGGTCCGGGGTGCTCCTCTGTTGGAGGGGAGCAAGGGCCAGTCTGGAGCAACCAGACCAGCGGTGTTGTCATCGTAGTTCGTCGTCAGACGGGCCACTAGCCAACGGGCAAGTGACCTGGACAACGCGGTGAGCAGCAAAGAGCAGAAGGGCCCCACGCAGATCTCGTGGATGCAAGGGGGCTGGACTTCGGTGCTGGAGCTGCTCAGGGTTGGGGCTTCTCGGACCCCAAAGCACTCACGTGAGGATCCCTCAGTAGTCGTGCTGGGCAAGCGTCGTGCAGTCTTGAAGATGGCCGGTCCCTCGAGGTCTCGTCGCACCCACGGGTCTCAGCTGGGCTGATGATGTAGGTAGAAGTCAGAGGTGCCAGGGAAGCCGGTTCTCGTCGCTGGGCAGTCTTGATCCGGAGGAGAGACTTACAGCAGACCGCGATGCTTGGTTGGTGCCTGCTGCTGCAGGGTGACTACTCCTTAGTCACAAGGGAGAAATCTTGAGAAGAGTCTTGAGTTCCTTTCGTGGAAAGTAGTTTCAGGATTCAAAGATGATCTAATTTGGAAGGGGGCCTGCTCCTACCTTTATCCTGCAAAAGGGGGCTGGCACGCGACTAAGTCCTGCCCTATGGGTGGGACTAGGAGGGGGGTGGTTACACCCCTCTCCCCTGCCGGACTTTCCCCAGCTCAGGGGCTGGTGTGCCCCTGGAACTGGTTCAGACCGGCCTATGCATAGTGAGCACCGGGGTGCCACTTGCAGTCACCTTCCTCTATAGCCCTGCCTACCTGGGATACACAAAATCCTGTCTGGGACGGTGCTGGCACCGCCCCTGGCAGGAAACCCTTTGTCCTTGCCTCCCGCGCTGGCAGGACTCCCAGCAGCAGGAGGGCAGACTTGTGTCTCGGTGGCAGCATCCATTTTGTGGAAGCTGAGGCTATGTCAGACTTTAACCGGGGTTACAGGTTACCAACATGTCGTGTCCCTCTTGAAGGGTGGAATGCTAACCCCGTCGCCAGAATTGGCGAGGGGTTAGTATTCCAATTTGTATGACACCTTACTCGACATGTTTTGATAATGTTATACCAAAGTTAGCTAATATATGTGTCCATTTTAGGGTTAGATATAGGAATACTATATCTAAAGCAAAGGGTGTGTACACCACCTTGCCCCAGCTGTCAAGCAGCCAGTTGTGTCTGATTTAGTTAGTCAACCCAGGGGTGGCATAATACATGCTGCAGCCCCTGGGAGACTTCTGGGTACACCTCTGCCCTGGTTACAGGGACACAAGACAGGGCCCAGTGCCAATTCAGTACCTGGGTACAATTTGGAGTAGAGAGAACAGCTAGGCTGTGGGTCTGATTAGCAGGCCCACAGCCAGGGAAAGTCGTAAACCAGTGAAGCAAAAAGCAAAAATCTGGGGTGATCATAGGATTGCAGACCCTACTCTCCTACACACTGGAGCTGGATTTCTCGGCAGAGGAGGGCAGCTTCCTGATCAGTGCGTCAGCTTGGAGAGTTGGCTTCCTTCGGCACCTGCTGTAGCGAGCTGCGTCGGGCAAGTAGGTCGTCAAACTGCACCGAACCACCGTACTTTGCTATAGGTATGAAGGTATATTTATACCTTGACGGTGTTTAGGAATGCCATGTTTGACGTAAAGTCGGTCATATGAACGTCATGAATGAACCCCTAGGGAATAGTTGTTCATTGTAAAGTAACTGAGTTCTCGGAGAAATCAATATTCAAGCAAGGGGAAGTCCCTAGCGGCTTAAGCTCGTTTTCCAAGAAATTGTTGTGACGTTTGGTGAACAGATGGAAGTAGCCATGCCTGTATTTCGGTAGCATGGTCTATGCCTAAATAAGGGCTTGATTTCTATGCCTATATAAGGGCAACCTAGATTGTACCTATATAAGGGCATGAATCGGGAAAATTCATTCAGAATCTAAAACGCCATACAACAATGTGTTGCAGTGATGATGTAATATTTCAGGAACTATGAGACCTATATACTTCATTTTGGTGTCAAAACTTAGTTTGTGGGTGTCAAGTAGTCTTATAGAGACAGAAAATAACTCTTCAGAGTAACTCTTGTGCCATTTTCCAAAATGGCAGCTCTATAATGAGGAGTTTTAGATATCATATTGGTAATTAATTTTAATATTGTTTTTGTTTCAGGTTTTCTGTTGATTCAAATTTGAAAACATGAACGAAGTAGGTGGTACCAGATCATCTTTACCTCCAGACAGAGTGTTGCTAACTACAAAATCAGAGGACTCTTTCAACAAAGAAAAATGTATCATATGCCAAACTAATCCAAAAGAAAACCTAACATCAAATGTGGCTGGACAAAAGAGAGTTGGAGTTGCTGCAGAAATGTTGCATGACGAAGTTCACAAAAGATTGAAACTGATGGGTGAAGAGGATCAAATATTTCTTTATTGTAACAACAAGTGCTACAAGTCATATTCACTGGAAAAAAAGCCTGGAAAAAAATCATCAAAAAGTAACAGAAACCATTGAATTACAACAAGAATCCAAGTCTCCTGAGAAAGCAATGACAACTAAACCCAATGCTCATCCACTTAGAAGGTTGATGGCTACCCCTTATTCACCTCCAACAACTGATCAGAAAGCAGAGGATCTTCAATGTGTTATCTGTGGTTTAGCCAGAACAAGAGTCAAAGGGACTGGCAAAAGAACAAAGTACAGAGAATGTGAGTCTCAAAGGGCAAACATATTTTTATCTGCAACTAGTTTCTTACAAGAAGAAGTTTTTAGCAGAGTAGCTTATTTAAACAGCGAGGTGAATGCATTTGCAGCAGGTTTATACGCCCACCCAAACTGCATGCATGCATACATTTGAAAATATGAATGTACAATGAGCTCCCAGCAGCAATGTAACTACCAGCCTTTAGTTACATTTGCATTCTTTGAAAAAGTCAATGAAGTTTTAAAGCTACTCTTGACTGCTGGCTATGGGTTCACACTCAGTGAGATAGAGAAATAATGGCCACAATTATTGAAACTCTATTGATCCATAATAATGAAATTGAGATTTTTCTGCTGAGACTGTACAATGACAGAATTTGTTTTTGTCAGTCTAACAAAAAGAATAAGCCACTGCTTGGCTGATTTAACACCTGAAGTTCATGCTGCCAAAATAAGATCACAGGATGCAGTAAAATCAGCAGGAACCATTTTAAGAAACATCCTGAAAGAATTTGATTTTGGACTTAATGACAAATTTTGTGATGCCCCAGGGCTCCGCAAATCATGGGAGTCAACAAGAATGCCAGATGTCTTAAAAAATGTTACATCATTTTTTAATATCAGCAAAGCAAAACTATTACAAACTAAAGTTCTTGAGTCGGACCAGAAGCTGATAACATTGATGATGACTTTGAAGATATAATCAAAGAAGTGGAAGACAATCCCATGAACCGACAAGCTTATTCTGTGCAAATGTACTGTCTTTTCCAAATCATGTTTTATGAATTACATCACTGCAAAACTTCGCTACACATTATGACTGCCCACATAATCTATGAAAAGTGTAAAAATAAAGAGCTAATCTCTTCAATGAAAAGAATCCATACTAATATAATAAAGAGAGAGCCCAAACCTTTGAGGCGGGTAATCTCAGGAACCACAGCACCAATCACAACACCCAATACAGCGTTGGAAAGGGCAGTTGCAGCAGAAGGACATAGGCTATGCAGATGCCCACCATATACATTTAAAAGGTTAAAGAACCGTGCCAGCAAAGTAGTCCCTTGTGGGCGTGTCTGTGTTGTGCTGGGGGCGTGACAAACGCTGGGGGCCTGTGGTACATTCCGCCCTTCATGCCATGTCTCATATCATGTGCTGTGGGGGTGTGCTGGGGGCGTGGGCGTGTGCGGGGCGCGGGATTACGGAAAAAAAAGCGAGCGTTGTGCCCAATATTTCATTGTTTTTTCTTCCCAGGTTCTGTACATTCCAGCTCCGGGTGTCCACCCTGCTCCGTTAAATACCCCTGCACCCCATAATCTTAACCCACCCATACTCTTTAAAATACCCCAACACCCTTAAACACTAATCCATATTAACCCTATAAATATACCCTGTACCCCAAAACCCAAACCTAGCCTTGAACCCTATAAATACCCCTGTACCTCAAAACCCAAACCTACCCCATAACCCTAAAATACCCCTGTACCCCAAAACCCAAACCTAGCCCTGAACCCTTAAAAATACCCCTGTACCCCAAAACCCAAACCTACCCATGAACCTTAAAATTCCCCTGTACCCCAAAACCCAAACCCTTAAAATACCCCTGTACCCCAAAACCCAAACCTACCCCTGAACCCTAAAAATACCCCTGTACCCCAAAACCCAAACCTAGCCCTGAACCATAAACATAACCCTGTACCCCAAAACCCAAAACTACCCCTGAACCCTAAAAATACCCCTGTACCCCAAAACCCAAACCTAGCCCTGATCCCTTAAAATACCCCTGTACCCCAAAACCCAAACCTAGCCCTGAACCCTAAAAATACCCCTATACCCCAAAACCCATACCTATCCCTAAACCCACCCCTGTACCCCATAACCCAAAACTATATCTGAACCCTTAAAATACCCAAACACCCCAAAACGTATACCTCAGTACCCCAAAACATATACTCCTATACCCATACTTACCTTATCCAAACATAAAAAAAAACATGCTTTTACCATTCATGAATTTACAACGAATTTCGTTGTAAATGTATGCGTGGTAAAAGCATATAAAATGTAATGCCATACGTTATAATGGCATTGCGGAGTCATGGTACTTTCGTAATGAAAGTATGCGGAGTGATGGTATGCGGAAAGAAAGTTGCGGAATAATGGGTGTTTACCCTCCCCCGGTAAGTACATTGGTGGCACGGCGGCCCACATCTCCAGCAACATACTCATATTTTTTCACCACCGATTTGAAAAATGCACAGGTCTCTCTCATTGATGGCCAGAACCGACATACACTTTTAGACACACCTCCCGCCACAAGGTCTAGAATTGCGAACTTTAGAGCTGGGGAGCTACTTTCGAATCTCGGCATCAGCTCAACATCCTGTGATTCCAGGCAAATCGCTTTGTCTCCCCGTGCCTACCACAAATGAATGTGTTCTTCTGTAATGTAAATTGTGCTCATGCCATGTTGTCGAGTTCGCACTATAGAATATTGCAAGGAAAAAGAAAGTAGGGAAACTCGAGTTCACACACTACTGAACGCGCACTCTTAAGTGCATCAGCAGTGCACTGTAAATCGGAGCTTTTCACAGGCCTGTCACAGATAAGAAATGCTATCAAAACGAAATCCTACAAAACAATATACTACTGGCCGGCAGCAATTCATACCCGGACAACGTCGGGACGGGCTGCTAGTTGGTGTATAAATAAGTTATAATGACATACTAGGGAGCAGGAACTTGTTAGCAGCTCATGCCGTAAAATGTTTGAATCCGACAGCACACTACTTCCATGTCACTTTACTAGGAAAGGATTTACAATTGCTGCTAATGATAATTTTGATTTTGAAGACCGTTCTTCTTTGTCTGGAACATCCAGCACCAATGATACTGCCATGGTGCTTTTTCAAGATGGTACCAATGAAATAACTTCTGGAAAACAAGCTGCGTCAGCTGTGGACATAAACAAATGAAGCTTCAAACTTATAACTCAACTGCCTTGCCATTGTGTGCAAAATCCCTACAAGCCATTAACATGTCCCAGTCTACCAGAAAGTTTCAAAGTAGCTGAGGATATGGATCTTCTTCTACCTGATGCTGCGGTCCACAATGCTGATTTAAATACATTTATCATATCGCTTATTCGGTGCGGACTGAAGGATGAAGAGAAGCCAGTTCTGTCATTGGCTGGAATTCATGCTCTGATCTCCCAGAATACCGTCCCACTCAAGGAGGTTGGGTTTTTACCAGTAATATCATCTCCAGTCACAAACTACGCAACAGCTCTAATAAAATTCCAAAATGTGCGTGCTCAGCTTGTAGACCAGCCTATCCTGCCAATTTTCAGAGTTAAAGGTGTTTTCCTTATTGTAGCTGATATTTTTATGAGCAATCCAGTAGAATGTTATGATCTTTATCCAATGATGGGTATTTTCCACATGACAAAAGTTGTGTTGAGGTTGGAGGAAGTTATCTCAGTGGATGTGGCTTAGATGATGCACATATTGAGGCTGACATTTTTGGAAGCAAAACTGTTCAGGGTATATTGAGAGGAACTCATTAAGTTAGTTTGTTACTACGTATGCTCATTGTGAGAGGCTGAACTGGTATATGCTGTCCACTAATGTAAGTGGGCACCTTGCACCAGTCCCAGAAAACCCTTATGGTGATTTAAGAGGTCTTAGACAACCTTAGAAAACTATCCAAGTGCTAGCTGTTGAGATCAGCCTTCAGGCTTAGTCTTGAAGGAGTGTAGAGCAGCTTGTTTTACCAAAATGCAATCTTATTGTGTAGATTAAATGAAAGAGAACCACACAAGGTATTTATAAAAATATGTATTTTTTATATAATGCTCTCTAGTACGTTTCAGAATCTCCTACACGGAGACAGACACAAATCACACAAAAGTATAGCCAAGAAACCACAGTAAATAGCACTAAACACAGTGGGCCGGGGTGGGGGGACCAAACCATATACTAAGAAAGTGGTATGAGAACCACGACTTGAGTCATGACAATGTTGAGAGGACGTAGAATTGCTGGGACCCCAAGGAACCACCCAAGGTGAGTAGATAGGGATCCCTCGGAGTCCATGTGCAGTACGAGGACACGACCGCATGCTCCGTACAAGTCTATGGTTGGGTTTTTAAAGATTAGGGACCCTTCCCAGTGGACTTCGAAGAAACCCAGTGGAAGACAGAAGGTTGGAGAGCCACACCACCCGTAGATACCGAAGTACCCAAGTTACCTAACCCAGGGAAAGTGAGAAGTGGCATCAGAAACCGCAGTTGAACCCAATGGAGGACTCAAAGAAGAGCCACTGCTGGAAGGGAGAAGGATGTCCATTGGCATACAAATGTAGATTCTTGTCGAAGAGTACCTGAAAGCAGAGGGGACTGAGTCTGGGTCACTTCAGAGTGACCAGGGGCTCGGTAGACGAATGCCCACCGATGTCGGGTGCTTCAGGATAGTTAACGGTGATCTTGACTCTACAGCTGCAGGGACTAGGCAATGTTGAGGATGACCAGGAGTCAGATGCGAGCTGTCCCACAAAGGATGTCGAGTGCTGAGTGATCGGTGTCTGGCAGGAGCACCTACAAGCCTTGGTAACAGTAACCCATGCAGAAGGTCACAGAAGTGTACGGTTCGGACCAGCAAGGTCCAGGGGACTCACCACAGCCCAGGAAGTCGAGGCAAGCCTGGAGCAACCAGGGGAGCCCAGGGCAAGCAACGTTGACCCTCAGTTGGACCCACAGGCCTGAGGCATAGGAGTCGCGAGAGGACCTCAAGCAGCTCCACAAAATGACAGGCCACGAAGCACACGGTGCAAGGTGGTTGAAGATCTTTGTGGATGGAGACGCCATAGGTTGGGGCTACTCGGAGCCCAATGCACTTGTTAAGGAATTGCCAACAAGCACATGCACTTGCAAGAGAATGCAGTGCACAGAGGGTCGGGTATTGCAGCCCCCACAAGGGATTCTGACCTCAAACTTGGTTAGAGGACACCTCGGACCTTGAGAGACATAGAAACCCACCTCCTATGTTGGTGAGCCTTCGGAGTCTGTAGGAGCTTCGGGTCAGCAGACTGGTCAGCAATTTTGCGGTGTCTGCGAATGCAGGGGAGTGACTCCTTCAATCAATCAATCAATCAATCAATCAATCAATCAATCAATCATGGGTTTGTATAGAGCAAACTACTCATCCACTATGGGTCCCAAGGTGCTAGGGTAGGTAGGGGGAGGGGGGTCAGCAGCTATCTGGAGAGTCATTGAGTCCCATTGAAGAGCCATGTCTTGAGGTCCTTTAGGAACTTGGGGAGCAATGTGGTCTGTGGGAGGTGGAGAGGAAGTGAGTTCCATGCCTTGGTCGCGAGGAGGGAGAAGGAGCGTCCTCTTGCTCTGGTTTTCTTGATCCGAGGTACTGTCGTGAGGGAGAGCTGGGCCGTGTGGAGAGAAAGTTGGGGGGCGTGGAACGAGAGGCGGTAGTTTAGGTTGGTGGGTTCTGTGTTGTGGACTGCCTTGTGTGCGGGGGTGAGAAGCTTGAAGGTGATTCTCTTCTCGACATGGAGCCCGTGTAGGGTCCATAAGTGTTGGTTGATGTGGCAGTGGTGCTGTAGGTTGAGTACTAGTCTGGCGGTGGCGTTCTGGACGTTCTGGAGTTTGCAGGTGAGGCTCTTGTTGATCCCGACATGTTGCCATAGTCCAATCTGCTGCTGATGAGGGCATGTGTGACGGTTTTCCTGTGTTCATGAGGATCCAGTTGAAGGTCTTTTGTGGTAGGCGGAGGGTGTGATAGCAAGAGGAGGTGATGGCGTTGACATGGCGGTCCATTTTGAGTTCGGAGTCTAGGATGATTCTGAGGTTTTGTGCGTGGTCCATGGGAGCGGAGGCTCCCGAGGGTAGGGGGCCACAAGGTGTTGTTCCAGTCATTGGGGTGTGGGCCCATGATGAGCACTTCAGTTGAGTTGTAGGCAGCTGTTCTTCATCTATTTAGCGACTACTTCCATTCGTTCTTGAAAGTTGCATCTGGTGATGTTGGGTTGGTTGGAGAGGAAGAGGGAGAGGATGAGTTGGGTGTCATCTGCGTATGATGTGATTTTAAGTCTGTGTGCTGTGACAAAGGATGCGAGCGGAACCATGTAGAAGTTGAACAGGGTCGGGCTGATGGAGGATCCTTGTGGGACTCCACAGGTGGTTGGAGTGGGCTCTGAGAGAAAGGGAGGGAGTCTGACTCATTGGGTTCTACCAGAGAGCAAAGAGACAATCTAGTCAAGAGCTTTATTACCGATACCCGCTTTGTGGAGTCTGCGGGCTAGGGTGCAGTGAGAGACTGTGTCGAAGGCCGCGGAGAGGTCAAGGAGGATGAGGGCCACCTTCTCTCCCCTGTCGAGTAGGGAGCGGATGTCGTCTGTAGCTATGAGGAGTGTGGTTTCAGTGCGGTGGTCTTCCTGAAGCCTGATTGGGAGGAGTTGAGGATGTTGTTTCCTTCTGTGGAGGCGGCGAGTTGGCTATTAAGTGCTTTTTCAATTACTTTGGCCAGATACAGGAGCAGGGAGATCGGTCTGACGTTTTTGAGGTCGGTGGGTCCCGCTGAGGGTTTTTTCAGGAGAGGGTTGATCTCGGCATGTTTCCAGTCGTCAGGGAAAGAGGCGGACTCGAAGGATTGGTTGATGATTCGATGGGGCTCGGGGGTGATGATGTCTGCGGCTCTGCGGTGTCCCGGGTCTAGAGATCGGGGGAACAACAAGTATCTACGGAGGAGGGGCTAGCGGTGTGCGGTCCATTGCTGCTTTTTCTACATAAGGGCTCCCTTGAGCCCCCCAAGCTGATGAGCTTCTGGACGACGCACCTGCGTGCTGGGCAACGAGGCCAGTGACGGTTACGAGGCGGCCTTCTCTTCCACCCCTATTGACTTTCTCTACTGATGAGGGAAGATATCCCGAAACCCGGGCCATGTCCCGGGTCTAGAGATCGGGGGAACAACAAGTATCTACTTGCACCTACATAGGTGAACCACTTATGAACTTTCAGTAATTCTTCAAACTTCAAGCACTACACATACCAGAGTGCTTAGGGGCGATCCGGAGGAGGGGCTAGCGGTGTGCGGTCCATTGCTGCTTTTTCTACATAAGGGCTCCCTTGAGCCCCCCAAGCTGATGAGCTTCTGGACGACGCACCTGCGTGCTGGGCAACGAGGCCCGTGGCGGTTACAAGGCGGCCTTCTCTTCCACCCCTATTGACTTTCTCTACTGATGAGGGAAGATATCCCGAAACCCGGGCCATGTCCCGGGTCTAGAGATCGGGGGAACAACAAGTATCTACTTGCACCTACATAGGTGAACCACTTATGAACTTTCAGTAATTCTTCAAACTTCAGGCACTACACATACCAGAGTGCTTAGGGGCGATCTGGAGGAGGGGCTAGCAGTGTGCGGTCCATTGCTGCTTTTTCTACATAAGGGCTCCCTTGAGCCCCCCAAGCTGACGAGCTTCTGGACGACGCACCTGTGTGCTGGGCAACGAGGCCCGTGACGGTTACGAGGCGGCTTTCTCTTGCACCCCTATTGACTTTCTCTACTGATGAGGGAAGATATCCCGAAACCCAGGCCATGTCCCGGGTCTAGAGATCGGAGGAACAACAAGTATCTACTTGCACCTACATAGGTGAACCACTTATGAACTTTCAGTAATTCTTCGAACTTCAGGCACTACACATACCAGAGTGCTTAGCGGCGATCCGGAGGAGGGGCTAGATGTGTGCGGCCCATTGCTGCTTTTTCTACAAAAGGGCTCCCTTGAGCCCCCCAAGCTGATGAGCTTCTGGACGACGCACCTGCATGCTGGGCAACGAGGCCCGTGGCGGTTACGAGGCGGCCTTCTCTTCCACCCCTATTGACTTTCTCTACTGATGAGGGAAGATATCCCGAAACCCAGGCCATGTCCCGGGTCTAGAGATCGGGGGAACAACAAGTATCTACTTGCACCTACATAGGTGAACCACTTATGAACTTTCAGTAATTCTTCGAACTTCAGGCACTACACATACCAGAGTGCTTAGGGGCGATCCGGAGGAGGGGCTAGCGGTGTGCGGTCCATTGCTGCTTTTTCTACATAAGGACTCCCTTGAGCCCCTCAAGCTGACGAGCTTCTGGACGACGCACCTGTGTGCTGGGCAACGAGGCCCGTGACGGTTACGAGGCGGCCTTCTCTTCCACCCCTATTGACTTTCTCTACTGATGAGGGAAGATATCCCGAAACCCGGCCATGTCCCGGGTCTAGAGATCGGGGGAACAACAAGTATCTACTTGCACCTACATAGGTGAACCACTTATGAACTTTCAGTAATTCTTCGAACTTCAGGCACTACACATACCAGAGTGCTTAGGGGCGATCCGTAGGAGGGGCTAACGGTGTGCGGTCCATTGCTGGTTTTGCTGCTTTTGGGCCACAAGGTGTTGTTCCAGTCATTGGGGTGTGGGCCCATGATGAGCACTTCAGTTGAGTTGTAGGCAGCTGTTCTTCATCTATCTAGCGACTACTTCCATTCCTTCTTGAAAGTTGCATCTGGTGATGTGGGTTGGTTGGAGAGGGAGAGGATGAGTTGGGTGTCATCTGCGTATGATGTGATTTTAAGTCTGTGTGCTGTGACAAAGGATGCGAGCGGAGCCATGTAGAAGTTGAACAGGGTCGGGCTGATGGAGAATCCTTGTGGGACTCCACAGGTGGTTGGAGTGGGCTCTGAGAGAAAGGGAGGGAGTCTGACTCGTTGGGTTCTGCCAGAGAGGAAAGAGACAATCCAGTCAAGAGCCTTATTACCGATACCCGCTTCGTGGAGTCTGCGGGCTAGGGTGCAGTGAGAGACTGCGTCAAAGGCCGCGGAGAGGTCCAGCAGGATGAGGGCCACCTTCTCTCCCCTGTTGAGTAGGGAGCGGATGTCGTCTGTAGCTATGAGGAGTGTGGTTTCAGTGCGGTGGTTCTTCCTGAAGCCTGATTGGGAGGAGTTGAGGATGTTGTTTCATTCTGTGGAGGCGGCGAGTTGGCTATTAAGTGCTTTTTCAATTACTTTGGCCAGATACAGGAGCAGGGGGATCGGTCTGACGTTTTTGAGGGCGGTGGGTTCCGCTGAGGGTTTTTTCAGGAGAGGGTTGATCTCGGCATATTTCCAGTCGTCAGGGAAAGAGGCGGACTCGAAGGATTGGTTGATGATTCGATGGGGCTCGGGGGTGATGATGTCTGCGGCTCTGCGGTAGACGGGGTGGGGGTAGGGATCCGTGGGGGCCCTGGAGTGGGTGGTCTTCCTCATTTTCCGAGTGTCTTCGATGATGAGGGTGGTCCAGCTGTCTAGTGTAGGTTGCGTGGTGCTGGGAGCTGTGAGAGGGGGTTCCTTGTGGGAGTTGTAGTGATCGAATTTGTCATAGATGGTCTCCTTCACTCCAAGGGAGATTATATTCAGGTGTCTTGGATGCTTCACAGGTCCTACACGGATCCTGTACAGTACACAGGCACAGACGATGCAGCAGACTGAGAGGGAGATGAAATCAGGCCCAAACAAAGTCCAGTGAAGTTCAGAGTCCCCAGACAGTGGAAGTGCAGTGGTTTCAATTCTAAATGATGTCCGCGATGAATCTAAGGTCCTACAGCCAGGTAAGCCCTTAACTATCCATGAGAGAGGGTTGGAAAGATTCAGGGGACCCTCCTAGGGGAGGATCTGGACAGGTGGAGGTTACTCTCATGTCCTTTGTCCAGTTTCGCGCCAGAGTGGGAGCCAACGGCTCCCAGAACTGGTTTGAACTGGACTATGCATAGGGGCACCAAATGTGCAGCTCATGCAGACTTTCAGTCACTGGCAAGCACACCCACCAAGCCCTTATACACTAAATCCTGTCTGGGAGGTGGTCACACCTCCCTGTGACAAGATGCCAATTGTTCTGCCTTCCCCCGCTCAAGTTTGGCTTAGCAGCAGGAGGGCAGAAATGTGTCTCTGGTCGGCAGCAAATATTTTGTGCTGTCCATAGCTAGAAGGCTGGTACCGGGAACACCAGGGACCCCACGAAGCTCGCTTCTGAGGGGTGGAATCATACCTCCCACACCGATTACCGGTGTGGGGGTATGATTCCAACATGTTTAACACCAAACACGATAGGGTGTGTTTCAGCTGTTTAAGAATTGGTCATCACACAGTTGCATAATGCTCCTCTATAGTGGTATATGGCTGCTTCACTGACAACCCGGGAGAATGGACTCCGTAGATTGTAGTGGTGTCCTGCTCATGCAGGGGCACCCTCTCATTTAGAACTAAGCACCCTGCCCTCAGGATTGTAAAGGCCTGCTATAGGGGTGACTTATTGGTTTTAAGTGCAGGGACCCTTAGATATAGTCAACCTATATCTTAAGTAAGTGGTGCATGCACTGACTTACACAGGCTGCAATGGCAGGCCTGTGGTTCCATTTTGCATGTCCTCACATGGGTGGCATAAACATGCTTCAGCCCATGGGAGCGATCTGGGGTACCTATGCCCTGGGAACATGTGTACCGTATAATAGGGACTGACAAGGGTACCCCAGTATCCAATCTAGAGTGTACCAAAGTACATAACATAACAGTTTAGAGAGGAAGCAGACAGACTGGGGTCCTGATTAGCAGGATCCCAGTCAGACTAGTCAAAAACAGTTTTACATCAAGCAAAAAGTGGGGATAACCATAAGAAGCAGATCCTACTTTCCTAAACTCATCATATCTGAGGCTATAGAAACATTGCATTGGAATGCTTTCTGTAACAAGAATGACAAATTAGGCTTTGCATATCTTAGCTCAGAACTGAACAAGGCACAGGGTGCACTTCATAAAAAAGACATAATGCAAAGCCAGGCAATGCTCAATACATTTAGTTCAAAATCAGAAAACCTGAAAAACAAGTTTGTAGAGTCTGTCAAAGAAAGTGAAGAAAAATCTGAACTTTGCAAGTACTGGGGAAATGTTTTACACATGAGAGCTCTGGTGAAAAACGTGGTACATGCCGATTGGGAAGATGATTGGGAGTTACATGTAAAGACTGCGGAGTCACTGATTGCTGTGTTTCGCAAATTCGATTGCATAAACTACCTTAGATATGGGTCCTGGTATTTGGAAAAAGTAAAGAAGCTAGAGATGGAAAACCCATATCTCTAAAGAAAATTCATCCAAAGGTATTTTTGGGTGAAAGACAGAAAGGGAGGGTACCATGCTGTGGCTCCAGATATGAAACTGGAACAGACGATCCAGATATCACAGAAAAGCACCAAGGGAATTGTTGGTCAGACACATAAAAGTGAATATGTTGCTCAATAGCAGCTAGTTTACCATAAAGTCCTTTCAATTTGCAATGTTTTGAGAGATACAACAAACTCAAAATTAATGGACCATCGTGAAACTGTTCCTCACCATGAACTTGTAGGAAAGAGAGGGGAACATTTTATTATACATGTTGACAGCCTTCTTCATTTCATGCAGCAGCAAGGAAACCCCTTTGAAATGACTGAGCCTGAGCGACTACACAACTTCATGACCAAACAATATGTGGACAATGATATAAAGACACATCTACTAAATGTCCTGGAACATGGATAGAAACTATACGCAGAACTGAAGCAGGAGAGATTTGTATTGAGACAGAAAAGCTGTTTGACATAATCACTAAAGCTAAACGTCCACAATTTAATTGCCATAGTAAGATTTACATCTAACCAGCTACTACAAAACAGGTTACAAAAAAACAACTTCTGCAAGCAAATAGAGAGGTGGATGTAGCAAAAGAAAGGACTGACATTCTGTTGCATTATCCTCTTCCAGCAAACAAATGATTTGGTGGAGATGCTGCAACCAAACCAGTGAAGCATAAACTCGTACAAGAGCTCCACAAACAACTTTCACCTAAAGAATTTCAATTCGAAAAGGTGTCCTCATTTAAAACTGCTATTGTTGTGGATTATATGTCACAATTGTAAATGGTTAAGATTTCATCCATGCAAAACTTCGTAGCGGTCATACAGACTGTTCTACAAATGTCAAAGTCAGTGTGCACCTTTCAAGAACTGCACATCGTCTTTGACAGTTATATTGAACTATCTGTCAAAGAATGTGAAAGAATCAGATGAATGTCTATAAGTAGAACAATTGGCCTTTACTGCATCAAAAATTAGACACTTATACCTGTGCAACTTGATACATTCTGGTCATCAACATCAAACAAGATGAACTTGAAGATATTAACTCTCCAAAACTTTGCTGATGCTTCAGCAAACACTGAATTTCCAATTATTGCAAGTGGAATGATTGACAATAAGGAGTTGGTGCCTGCAGAGATATATTCTAAAGGTACGGGCCATATTGTTCAAGAACATAACAGCAAATTGGAGGAAGCTGACTTTCGTGTTGTGCCACATGTTGAGTGGGCTGTTTGAAATTGTTCCAATCGGCACATTGTACTGCCCAACAAATCAGATGTTACTATTGTGCTACTTATACTTGCAATGTTCATAAGTCAAGGATTGTCAGAGTTATGGATATGTTATGGAACAGGTGAGTTAAGACACTAAGGGCCAGATGTATGTAGTCCGCATTTTGCTATTCCCTAATTGCGAATCACAAGGATTTGCAATTAAGAAATAGCAAAATGCAATATATGAAGGTGTATAGTACACCTTTTGCGATTCCTAAGGGGTCTCAAATGACCTACCTCATGAATAGTAATGAGGTAGGTCGCAATTTGCGACCCCTTAGGAATTGCAAAAATCACAAGGCTGGTGGCCTGCTGAGATCAGCAGACCACCATGTCCATGATTGCTTTTCAATAAAGCAATCTTTTTTTTTATAAAGCAGCCCGTTTTCCTTAAAGGAAAACAAGATGCTTTACAAAACGAAAAATGTGCTGTGACAAAGGATGCGAGCGGGGGAAATAAACAAACAATAATCACTGTAGGAAGTAAAGGGCCCATCACGGGTACACACAACGGAAGCAGGAAATAAGCAATCTGTGAATCAAGCAAAGCGATCCCACCCACACGACCCATCATAATGTCACAGGATAAATAAGTCAGCGAAAACAACCGGACAGTAGAGGATCCGTGAAAGATAAACAGCCCATCTCTCGTAAAAGAAAAAGGGAAAAGAAAAGGGGCCATAGAACATAAAAAAGGCAAAATAAAAAACCCCACCCCGCACCCCCCACCCTGCACCCCTGCAATGGCTACGGCCTAACCCCACTAGCAGCGTGCCTGTCGCTGTTACAAAATATATATGAATATCCATATAAATTCATTTGCATTTAATTCCAAAGAGTTCATGAGTATATAAGATCACATTAACATGAGGCCTGGAGCTCAAAATGGCTTCCTATCTGACCTTGACTGGACAAGCTTCAACAAGCTATTCTGTACACCCTTACAGGTCACCTTGCTTGTCTTGACTACATGATATGCAAATGTTACACAGTGCAGAGCCTGCCTTTCTGGTCTGCCCATATCTGGCTGTTTTGCATGGTGCAGACATTGCACATCCATGTCAGCCATATTTGGCTTGGTGCCTTATTCTAAGTTCCGCTGACATGGCATTGAATACAGTATATAACACCTAGAAACTTGTCACTCTGGGAAGAAGTGGTCTGAGAGCCCCTAAGGTGGCAGATCTGACTTCTTCCTTGCTAATTAGCAATGATGCATGCTTTTGGTACCATTTAATAAAGTTCACTTTGTTTCTGAGCAACCTGCTATGTCTGGTGAGTTTCATTCATGATATGCTCCTGGGAGGGTGCCAGTATTTCCCTATCAGTCGCCCCCAGAACTACCCTAAAGGAAGGGAAAAGAAAAGCGGAGGTGGAGAAAGCAAAACACACTCCCGGTCTCCCGTACCCCCCGCCAACAGCGATCACCCGGATACATGTTAAAATCAATATTCAGCAAGTATACAAACCGGTAAAGGGAGGATAAACAACAGCCACCCAATTCCCATCACATTACAGGTACCACCCCGGCATCACGAAAAGCTCTTATATCGGAACCCAGCGATAAAGTTCAGCCCTGGCCAGTACGGTCTGTCAGAAGAGTCTTTGCCATTCGAGCCGCCATTTTGTTGGAAAAAGCAAAGCGTCCAAAAAAGTTCTGTTCAGCACAAGAGGATCGAAGACAGGATAAAAGTTCACGGCTCAAACTAGGAAAGGTGTCCAAAGACAGCGAATATCCAAAACCATCAACAAGGAACTTGTAGCCACGTGGAAGACCGTCTATAGATGTGTTAGGTGGCAGCAGGGTCGGGCAAAAGACGTTAGCGGGAAGCACGGGCTGGCTAGCCGGTAATAGGGGACCATCAGGAGTCATAAATTCCGGGGTACGCACAGGGACCTCGACCTCTGAGACACAATGCACCGCTGGTACCATCTCCAGCTGGAAACCAAACGAGGCGTCGTCCTCAGGTTCCAGGATACCGTCCACTTTCACCATCATTGTCCGGAACACAGCGACTGTGTGCGAATGGAGCGCCCCAATAGCGGCCACAACGGCCCGTAGAGATGGCGCGCCCTCCGTCCGCTCCATCCCCTCTCAGTAGGAGACAGAGCCGGACTCGAACCCCGGAGGCCGGCTGCTCCGGAGTCACGGGCCACGCAAATCCGATCACAATAACGGGCGCTCCTCGTTGTGCAGAACACACCGTTGCCGCCAGAGAGGACCCCAGCCCGTCGACCCCGAGGGGGCAACAAGGTCTCCGGGCACCGGGCTCCCACCACAGCAGTCGGCGTGGCACGATGGCGTGTCCCGGGCGTGGATCGTTCAAAGGATCGTCAGGAAAATCAACAATTCAGGCACTCTTCGGGAGACCGGGCTCAGTCCAGGTCTCACGGCCGATGTTGTTCAACTCTGACTCGGGTAGTCCAGAAATCGAGGCCCCGGCTTCCACACGGTGGTAGGCCGAGAAATAGAACACGGCGTATCTTCGTCAGCCGATAAGATAGAAATCTCGGGATTGTATCTTTGGAAGCTGTAGACCTTCATAAACAAGAAAATCAGGTGTAAGGTCAGGATGAAAGACAGGATAATCGAGCTGCTGGCGGAGGTCGGTGGAGCCGGGAGCTTATGCGGCCATCTTGATTCGTAGCGTAGCTCCTCCTCCTTCTTTTCATTTTTTAAGAGCAGGCAGTGGTCCGTGAGACCACTGCATGCTCTTAAAAATAGTTTTACAAACATTCACAAAGGGAAAGAGGTCCCTTGGGGACCCCTTCTCATTTGCGAATGGGTTACCACCTACTTGAAGTAGGTGGTAAAATGCGAATGTTTTGCGACCGCAATTGCGGTCACAAAACATTCATACATACCGATGCGATTCGGTATGAGGAAGGGATGCCCGAAACACACCCCTTCCTAATACCGAATTGCAAACCCATTTTGCAATTCGGTAACAGTTTACCGATTCGCAAAATTGGGTTTGCTGCATCGGAAAAGCAATTTTGGCGTTCGCAAACGGGCAGATCTGCCCTTTTGCAAATGCAAAAGTGCTTGCTACATCTGCCCCTTAATCCTGCTTCATGTTCTGTGCAAGAAACTTGACCCATAGATGCCCAATGTTTTTTTCAAGGTACATATTCTTAAGGGTGATGACACTGTGAGCAAAATTGGAACTAAGCTTGGAGCTCTAACTGCTGAACCTGAACAAGTTCTGACTGTAACACATTTGAACATCTTCAGTACAAAAAGTTCAAGAGATCAGTTGTGCTAAGTGATCTTCCACCAATGTCATATTCTGTGCATGGGCACATTAAAAGAGACTTTTACTTGATCAGAAGATGTGTAAATGTTTTGGATCATGCATATGTAGAGAAAGATCTGTGTGAATTGTGTTGGGAAGATATTAATGGGGTGATAAAACTTACGAAATTTGATAAAGATTTTACACACAGAACCTACACATACACGTACTTGCAAAGCCTGGGCTACAAAAATAATGTCCCTGTCGATATGCTCTTTTCCAATGTTCAACATTCTGCAAATGTACCTCGAGCGATTGCAGGAACAAATAAACAAACTATGAAAATGGGTCTAAAACAGGAGTGATAAACATTATTTCTTTTCATATTCAGATCATAAACATTGTTTGGTGTATACATAAAAGGATTAAAAACCATTATGATTTGTATCATTTCTATATATGTCTCTTCTGCCTCTATTATAGCTGTCATTTTGAAAAACGGCAGCAGGGTTGCATTGAGGAGTTATTTTTTGGCTATAGAAAACTACTTGATCCCCCAAAACCTATGTTTTGACACCAAAGTAAAGTATATAGGTCTCATGGATCCTGCAATATGACAACATGACTGCAACAACTCCACCATTTTTTTAAAAATGTTGTCCAGAAAAATTTGGCCAGGATCAACAATGTCTATCCAAGCTACATGACTTCTCTAAAGAGCCAAAAACACAAATCAAAAATGAAAATCTCTAGACAATAATTTTTTTTTACTGAGGTGTATCGGAGGCCGGGATTATTGACAATCTTTAGGAAAAATAGAGTCAAAGATAGTATATTAGAACTGAGGGGTACTGCTGCACCTTTAGTGTGTACCTTGCTAACAGACCCAAAAAGTGGGTTGATTGAGTTACAGGGAATCAGCACCCCTAGATGTCTTTGACTTACACCCCCTATCTTCTGTATCAAAAAAATGTATGTACAGTTTTGATTTCTATGTTTTTAAATCAAAATGAATTAATAAACTTCAGCCGGTAAGGTACAACATGAGTATGTTGTATACCCACACTAACCTCTCTGAGAGGCTCAGGATTGATTGCCATTCACCATTACTATTATTGGCAGTGAAAGTGCCTGAGGGATTCTACTTGGCACATTGTTGATAAGGCATAGTAGGATGGACCCGGAGCATGATTGCCTAGCCACCCTAGGTTCCATGGCTGAGACGCTCTAGGCCAGCCCTGTTCAGTTCACTTCAGTCTGCGGCTTAAAGTTTAAATCGAGCCACTCAATTCCATCTGTACACTACAAAGTGATCTCAGGATTTCCAATGGCAGCCACACTACATGACGTCTATGTGAGCTCATTTAGAGAAATTCTGAAAAACTATTGGGTTCACCTCTAAATGAAAGTTAAAGACACTTAAATCCACATCTGTCTTGAGACTGATCAGCAATGGCAGGCGGATATCACCAGAAGCCCTGAAGGGAAGCCTGCAATGCCTTCAAGAGGCAGTCCTGACATTTTGTATTTGGGGGTGACCGTCCTTACCACTCGGTTGGCCCTCAAGCACCATCTATGCCCCAGCAGGTGATGAGCCTGGGAGTTATATTCGATGTGGACCTATCATTCTTTCCTCAAATCAACCATATTATATCTGATATTAACACCAGGTTACTGTAGGAAGCTGGGTCTTTACTTGATATACCACTGAGTGGTTATATCATGCAAAGAGTACAGAGATTCCCCAAGCAGTGTACAGGGCTCAATGTAAACCCAAAGTGTTCTATTTGTGGTAGCATGGTCGAGCAGCCTTGGGCCTAACACAGAGGAGTGTAAGACATTTGTTATACACACTGTGACCAATAAATGACACATGGCTCAAAAAGTAGATGCACATCAATTTTATAAAAATAAGCTTCTTTCAAGATTTATTTTAAGACCAAGATATACATTCTAAGGTAAGTACGTTTTTCAATAGAAATACTTTTCACTTTAGGGGGGCGGAGCTTGCCGGCAACCGAAATGGCCGCGTAAGCCTAGGGCTCCGCTCGGAGGTTCCTAATATCCTGCAATATCCTGCACCAACCGAGACATATTCTGAAAGGGATTGACTCCCTGCACTCATGAACCGATGCGGCACAGGCGACGGCTTGCCCGGAGCCGGGCAGATCTGCTAAACGCCTGGGAGAGTATACGAGGCGGACCGGGCCGTGAGCCACGGTCCACAGTGCATCGAGTGGCCGACGGACGTGCTTCGGCGTGCGGCTGGTAGGCCCCGCCCATAGGGGGTCTCGGTGGAGCGTCTCACTGGCGTAGGAGCGAGGTGCGGCCACGGAGTAGGGCCGACATTGGTGACTTGCCCTGAGGTGAGGCACTGCGGCGCACTTCCAAGACCCAGGAGAGCTACCCTCACGACGTGGAGAACCCTGGACTACGCGACGAGTGAAGAGCGCATGATAGCGCTAGCCCCGAGTGACGGCACAACACATGAGTCCAGGGCAGCTGCTGGGAGAGCTATCGGGCCATTGCCTTGTGTGACATAGTGATTGACCTCGCTGATCGGTCAGTGCGAGTGTGCCTGGATGGGGGCCTGCAAGTAAGGCCCACAGGACAGCAGAGTTCCGGCGCCGCCTTGGCTAGCGCCCCTGGGCGCGGACGGTGACTGCTGGTGAGTGAGGAAGAGCGTGGGGGGCGGCCTGCCACGAACACCGTCAAGCGAGTGCACATAAAGCTGTATACAGTGTGGAGGGGAGACTGGAAGCTGCGCAGCTGCCCGAGGGCGGTAGAGACCACATTGACCACTGAAAGTAGGCGCGGTGGTAGAGACACTGAGACGGCTGGAGGCCTGGCCCCACAGTGAAGCCGTGGTGAGGGGCTCTGGGTCTGCACGCTAAATTGGACACTGCGAGTAGCAGGGGGCGGTTCCGCAGTAGTGGTGGACGGAGACGGAGGCAGCGACTTTGCGGCTGGCGAGACTGGCTGGATTCGGCCTGGGGACACTCCCCCCTCCCCCCCCCCCTCTCCACGGCGCCCAAGCAGGCAGCAGCTGCTGCAATGAATGGCGGAGACTGACCACAACAGTGCAAGAAACAAGAACTGCGCTGCTGAGAGGGCCGGGTGTGGTGTGATTTCAGCCACTGAGGGGACCCTAGGGCGGATGTAGAGTGCGCTACTGCCCACCATAATAGCTGGAAAGTGGCAGAGGGCGGCGAGGACAGCGGGAGCCACAGGGCCAGGGAGAGCATTTGGCCTGGGACCCTGGTTGACCCACGAATAGGAGCCCAGCTGCATCGTAGGACCCGGAACGTTGCCCGCCACACTACTCGATCTGAACTATCCGCCGAGATGGGCAAGGGCGATAAAACGCAGACTAAGCTCACTTTTAGCCAGCGGAGGTCTAAGTCACAGGACACTACGGACACAGAGCCTGAGAACTTTTACCCAGTGGATGCGGCTACTGCCACCTCGGACATAAAAACAATCTTGCTTGCTATGGAGAAAAGTTTACAGACAAGCATGACCACCCTGGGCTCCAAAATTGATGCATTGACTTACAGGATGGATAGAATGGCGGAGAGGATAGACAAGCACGCAAAGCGGCTCGATATGTCCGAGAGACGCCTTACGGAGGTAGAAGAATCGCAGACGGAACTGGGCACTGACCATAAAAAGGTGGAAAAAGCGATGCAGGCACTACTGGACAAGACCGAGGATTTGGAAGCACGTTCATGACGAAGCAACCTCCGAATTACGGGCCTTCCCGAGACAACGCAGACGGGTAATATGGAACGCTTTGTTGAGAAGCTACTAGTGACTCTGCTAGGGGAAGACTCTTTCTCCCAGGTCTTCATTGTGGAAAGAGCGCACCGCTCGCTGGGCCCGGGCATGCCGCCACGCCCTATAATAGCCAGACTACTCAACTACAGGGACAGAGACACTGAACTGCGGCTTGCCCGGGAGAAGAAGTCGCTGCAATATGAGGGCTCAGAAATATCACTATACCTGGATTTTACCGCCAGAGTACAAGAGGCCCGTAAGCATTTCGCCCCCTACAAGAAACAACTCAGAGAGCAGGGGCTGGACTATGCTATGCTTTACCCAGCGAAACTGAGATGTAACAGGTAGGGCCACTCCCACTTGTTCACAGACCCTCGCGCACTGCAGCAAGCTCTGAGGAACAGGGCAAAGGAGCGTCACAGAGACAACCCGGAGCAACGCGCGGAGGTTGAAGCGGATAGCCATCTGGATGAGCAGGAGTAGAGTCTATGCCGCAGCTGACCAGGAGAGGTGGTAAGGCGAACAGGGGGTCTCCTCTGGAGGCAGCTATGCTTTGGACTCGGTCTACGGACGATGCCACCTTGCAGTACAGGACCGCGGGGGTGGGGGGATATGCTTAAGTGACTGGACACAAGTAACTGATTAGGGCACATGTACAGCCGGTGCTGATAAAGTTAATGTTGGTGGTGCTCTCTGTGATATTATAAGTGGGCACCTTCTGGGTGTCCTATCCTCCAAGAAAATGGGGATGCGTGACCTTCAACATGATCTCTAATAGTTGATAAAATTACGGACCACTCATGGCCCTTTGTATAGTCAGTTGGTGAGGCTATGGAGCTTAGGCGGGAGCCGTATGAGGCTGCTAAGATGTACGTTATTTCTACATAGTTCGATGGAGGCTTGGCAACCTCGGCCCCCGTGCATGATGCTCCCAAATGACTCCGTTGAGTCATTAACCATGAGGGTTGGGATTGAGGGTGGGTGGGTTGGACACTGGGTCGGCAAGGCCAGGTTGGGGGTGGTCTGCTGTGGGTGGGGGGTGGGTCGGTTGGAAGACTGTTTCCTGTTTGGGGATGGGCTAGGGAGTTTACTGCGGTTTTTTGGTCTTTGCACAACCCCACTTACGTCACTGGAAGATCAGCTGATACACGCACTTTATATGTATGACTATCATGACCTCCACACCTGCTGTGCCTGATGCCCCCCCCCCCAGCTTTCCTCCGAGCTCTCACATGGAATGTGCGAGGCCTTAACGACCACCAGAAGCTTAGAAAGGTGTTGAACTACTTACAGCGACATAATGTAGATCTTGCTCTCCTACAGGAGACGCACCTACCACTCACGAGCAGAATGCTGCTTAGTAGGGGATGGGCGGGACATATAGCAGTAGCGGGCTTCACAACCCATTCCAGAGGAGTGCTGACCTGGGTCAACCCTAGATCGAAACTCTCCCAGACACTTCTGTCTGCTGACCCGGAGGGACGATACGTTTTGTCTTGCTGTGCGGGGATGGGGCTGGATCTGGTGGTAATAAATGTGTATGGTCCAAATTACGATTCCCCAGTGTTTTTTCACAATGTGGTAAAGATAGCACGCGCTTACCCAGCGGCGCGTATTCTGTGGGGGGGAGATCTGAACTTGGTGTTAGACCCAACACTTGATAGGTCTGCAGGCCCAGTGCGCAGGCTCTCGGCGGCAGCACAGGCGATACAACCGGCGATCACCATACTAGATTTGGAGGACGTATGGAGGAGTAGGAACCGGGAACAAGCGGGATACACGCATTACTCTGCTTTCCATAACATCCACATTAGAATAGATTATTGGTTGGCCTCCTCCTCCATGGTTGCCCAAATAAGCTCCTGCATGGTATTACCTAGGATGTTGTCCGATCACTCCCCTCTGCTGCTGGTGCTAGAAACTCCTCGGAAATCGATACCTCCTTTCACCTGGCGCTTCCCACCTTATTCGCTGCTGGACCCAGTGTTTCAGGGGGAGCTGGCGGAGGAGATAGACGTCTTCTTTGAGGCTAATATAGGCTCTGTGGACAACTTCCTGACGATATGGGAGGTCTTTAAGGTATTTATTCGCGGTGTGGCAATGTCTAAGCACTCCAGTGTGCTAAAATCCATCCGACAGCGACTAGGGACGCTGGAAAACCAGCTCACTGCCCTTGAGCAACGGCAGCGGTCTACCCCATGTGACAAGGTGCCTGAGGAGATTAAAACACTGCTCTCCGAATTCCACGAAGAAGCAGATAGGGAGGTACAACACATGGGGAAATATGCCACGGCGCATGTGTACGGGGAGGGGGAACGACCGAGCTCCCTATTAGCCAGATTAATCAAAGGGACTCAGGGAAAGTCCCTGATCGCGGAACTGCGAACTGCGGACGGAGGTAAGGTGTCGGAGGAAGGAGAAATAGCGGAAGAATTTAGGAGATACTACTCTGATCTGTACTCCGCTAAAGTTGGTGACCTCACTGCAGAGGTGAGTGACTACCTGGATCACATCGACCTACCGCAGCTGACAAATACTCATAGGGAATTCCTAATGGCTCCCATAGAAAGGGATGAAATAATAGAAGCATTAGCAAGCATGCGCTCCGGCAGCGCATCGGGAGCTGACGGGCTTACAGTTGCATTTTATAAAGCCTTCCAAGATAAGCTACTCCCACACTTAGCTAAGCTATTTGACGACATTTGTGTGGATGGAGCTATGCCGCCTTCGATGAGAGAGGCCCTAATAGTCACTATACTTAAACCAGGGAAGGAGCCCAGTGAGTGTAGCTCTTACAGGCCGCTCTCATTGCTGAACGTAGATACCAAGATATACGCCAAGGTATTGGCGACCCGCCTTGCCCTCTTGGCACATGAACTGGTTGCGCCGGAACAGGCTGGATTCATCCCCAGTAGAAACTTGACGTATAATATACGTACAGTCCTGGGTACCATGCAACATGTGCGACAGGACACGAAGGCGATTGCTGTCTTCCTAGACATGGAAAAGGCATTTGACTCTGTCGAGTGGCCATTCCTGTCCTTGGTGCTGCGGCGGTTTGGTTTGGGTGAGCCGTTCCTGCAAATGATAGGGGCCCTGTATTATAAGCCGACAGCGCGACTCCGCTTGGGAGACCTGGTTACTGACCCTATTTAAATTGGCAGAGGAACCAGACAAGGCTGCCCCCTCTCTCCACTGCTATATGCTCTGGTGGCGGAACCGCTGGCTTGCGCATTGCGTGAATACCACGGGCATGAGGGAGTCAGTTTTCCGTCTTACAAGATAGTTGTCTCGACTTACGTGGATGACACCTTGCTGTACGTCCGTGATCCGGAACGCAACCTGTCCTCCATGCTGAGAGAGGTTGTGCACTTCGGTGCTCTCTCCGGTTTGAAGGTTAATTGGTCGAAATCGGTTGCCTTCCCGCTTACCCCGATAACGAGGCAATTCGAAATGGAGTTCCCTCTGCAGTGGTCCAGTGACACAGTCCGGTACCTGGGAATAAGGATACATACGGATTCGGAGACATTGCTACGAGAAAACTATGGTGTAGCCTGCAGTAAACTATAGGATGACGTTGAGGTATGGTGTAAACTACCCCTCTCACTTATGGGGCGCATTGCCCTTATGAAAATGGTGGTACTCCCAAGATTTCTCTTTTTATTTAGTGCCATCCCGATGGTGCTGTCAAAGGCCTTCTTTCAGACTCTGACACAGTTAATAGTTAAGCTTGCCTGGGCGGGCAAACAGTCCAGAGTAAAGTGGTCGCTACTGACACTCCCATATGAAATGGGCGGATTAGCGGCCCGGATCTGGAACTGTACTACAGAGTGGCGCAGGCGGCACATCTCCACACTTGGATTCATGGGGATAAACGCATACCCCACCTTCGGATGGAACGCCTATTCGCGGAGCCATTGCCACTGCCGGCTACGATCTGCCGGCAAATGGACCGCAGGACGGGCATATTGGACTCGCTCTCTGCCACGAACCACACCTGGTATTCTCTACTGCTGACGCAGGGGAGAGCCCTCATATACGCGCCGTCCATGCCCATAGAATGGGCCCTCTGGCTTTCGCCACTGACAGAGCGCGGCGTAACTCAAGCATTGCATCAATTAGGCATTTCCACAATGGGCGACATGTTCATGGACGGTAGGGTCAAAGAGTGGGACCAGATAGAGTCGGATACAGCTCAAGCCTCATTGTTGCAGAAGTTTCAGTACCACAGGGTACGCAGCGCTTTACTGGAATTACTCTGCCCGGACCTAGCGGAGCCTCCGGAAGTCCCGGAATTAACGTATTTAATTAAGGCAGAGACGCCCCGTAAGCTGGTAACTTCGCTGTACAAAACAGCAATGAAGCACAGGGAACACCAGTATATGAAGGCCAGGGCCGCCTGACAACAGGACTTTCAGAACACCGTTGATGACGAAATGTGGAGATACTGCTGCACGAGCACCAAGAAGATATCGCTAAATGGTAGACATAGATTGATACACTTTAAATTTCTCCAGAGAGTTTATTACACACCAGAGAGATTACATAGATATGGTCTCCGGAGCTCGGCGGAATGTGTACGCTGCCGAACACAGGTAGTGGACTTCTTGCACCTGGCGTGGTCGTGCCCGGGGGTCAGTAGGTTCTGGTGTGGCGTATATGCAGAATTAAACCAGATTCTGGGCACAGACTTGACCCCGGATCCGGCGCTGGCGCTGATGGGGTACTCCAAACCGTTGCCGGATGCCGTTAGGCGCCTTGCAGACATGGGAATGCTGATCGCCAGACAGGTGCTGGCGATGTGCTGGATGAGAGGACCCCTGCCCACAGTGAAAAGATGGGCGCACGACATGATGTATTGTTGCACCCAATCGGAACTTTATAGCGAGCTTTTGCCACCAACCAGTCGTCCGTAGAACTACTGGGGCTTATACAGGTCGCGCTTGCGGAGTGCGGAGTACGAGGCGACAGGGGGAGAGGGGGCAGTAGAGGAAGAGAGAGTGCCCGAAGGGGTGCAGCCAGATGAGGCAGAGTAGCTACTAGCTAGACGGAGTGGTTCTAGTTGGTGTGTCTGGGGAGCTGGAAACTTTCAGGTTATTGTAGGGCATCGGAGCGGCCTAGATTCAGATGTAGGAAGTGGAATATACTATTGAACTAAGTGGGGACAGATGTGCATGGGGGGGGGGGTGGGGTGGTGTTCCTATTGTGTTTTTGGTTGGGTTCGGGCCTAATTGGGATCAGGGCTGAGAGAGGTGGCGGGGCCAGAATCGGGAATTGCACACAGTACTGGGTTCAATAGAGCTTCTAGGGAGCGGGGAGGTGGCAGTTTTCATCTAATGATTCCCCCTCCCCCCCCTCACCTTTTTGTTTTGGTCGCACTCGGATGTACTATTTTGCCGCCGGACCCCCGGGTTGTCGGCTGAAAGGCTGTGTTATACGAGATCGAACTTGTTATTACCCCAGACTATATGGAGCGGCCAGCCTCCGGGTTGAAGGCCTGGTGCTGTGTATGACACGTATGATACCCAATAAAGGTCTTTAAAAAAGTTTTTAAAAAAACAACAAAAAAAACACTTCACATACAAGACCTAACTTGAACTTTTAAGTACTGCCTTGATGGAACGATAAGCACCGTCAATAAATAAAAGATAACCAAAAAAAAAAAAAAAAAAAGAATTACTTTTCACTTTAAAAAGTGGACACTGCAATTTTTCAGTTTGGCAATGTTAACCTATGGGAGGAAAACAAAAATGCAGTTTTAAAGGTACATCCACGACTTACAAATCCAGTCTTCGGGGTTTCAGGTCAACACCAGGCAAGGTTCAAATCAGTACCAAGAGTGCACCACCAGTGGCAAAGGGGGGCTGGGTGCACAGGTAAAATTTGGGGTCGGGCGCTCACTGTTAATCAATAGAGATTGGGGGTAATCGAAGTTGCGCTGCTCACAGGTGATTAAAGCGTTGTCAGTGGTCGATCTCCTGGCATTAAGGTAAGTACAGGAGCCACAAGGCAGCACCAATCTTAAACAGTCAGCGGCACAGGGGCAGCGTGGTGTAGAGTGTCAACAGAGCTTCGGGCACCCAATGCAACTCAATGTGGGGGATCGGTTTTGAAGGAAGGCTGCAGGTTCAGGCCAGGAGGACGACAGAGAAAACCCACAGCTGCCCACGTACCTAGTGATGCTAGAGGATGTAGATACACCATTGGCCAAGCTCCCGGCCTTCAAGCAGGCTGTCCTTTGGCATCGGGAACAGCTTACTGGGCAGGTTACCGTCAGGGGATGTCTTGGGTTTGAGGCTGCAGTCGTCGAGGTGGAGTCCCGCAGCAGTGAGTCCACGGTGGATTCCGACTCAGAATTGCTGGAGAATCATTGCAGGACTGGTGGGCCACTTGGACTCGGGCTGTGGGTGTGGGATGCAGAGGTGAGTACGGATGCGGTTTTGCAGTTTGTCAGGCCAGAATAAATTTTTCTCTTTAAGTTACTCTCAACTTGAACAGGTCTGCAGTTCTCAGGAGATCTTGATCTTTGTTGAAGGCAGGCAGTCCTTCAAAGACTTTGGAGGTCACTGGGCAACAGGATGGGTTGTCTTCTGGTTCAGGATTGTCAAGGGCTGCAGACAGGCCAGTAGGGCCAAGTCAGTTGGTTTCTGCAGTCTTCTCTGCCGGTGCGACTCTGTAGTGTCTGGCTCTTCCTAGGTCATCAGGAATCTCATTTCAGGGTCTGGGAGTGCCAGCTAAATACTTGATTTAGGTGTGTTAAGGGGTAGTGACAGGTAGGGACCAATGGGTTCCTCACCTGGGGTGTCTACACCCTCTATTATACTGGCCTCCTGTGGGAGGGAGGCATAGTCCTGACCCTGACTGAATATGTCCCACCATCTTCAAGGTGGTGCGCACTGACAAATGTGCTTCACTTCGCCTCCAGCACCTGAGGGGTGGAGTTGCCGAAGGGGGGTACACGTCCTTTTCTCACTAAGTGTTCCTTTTTGATTCTTCCACCAAAAATGGGGTTGAACAAGGGGCTGCCATCTGCTGCTAGCAACAGAGGAAGGGGTTGCATTACAAAGTCGGCAAGGCAGTTGAAGCTTCGCTCTTAAGCACTGTGCCTGCCTAGGGAGGCAGGGTGACACCTCAGCCCAGGATGGACTTTGTTTCCGGTCTCAGAGAGCAAGGGCTCATACCCCAGGGGTCCAGAAACATGTCTGGTGGTGGCATGAGGCCTAACGCCAATCAGAGACCACACCAGGGTTGGTGGGTTTTCAGGGAGCACCTCTGAGGTGCCCTCTGGGTACATGTTTTATTAAATCCAACACTGGGATCAGTGTGGGTTTATTAAGAGGAGTTGTTTGGTGCCAAACACTCCTATGTTCAGTGAAGCCATAATAGTGCAGGGGAATTGAGTTGTCGAGTTTCCAGCTCATGTACTCTTTATGGCTTCCTGGGCACTTAGAATATTAAGAATAGACTTAGATATTGTTGAGACATATCTGCTCATGCAGATATGCCCACACCTGAGATGAAGTGCACCCTGCCTTAGGACTTGTGCGGCCTGCTAGAGGGGTGACGTACCCATACCTTAGGCAATGCTGCTTGGCATGACACACAGGCAGTGCGCCATGTAAACTTTGTTGTTTTTCTCTGCATCAGGCATGTAGACTGCAGTGGCAGTTTGCATAGCCTTGGTGGGGGGTTTCTGGTGTGGCACAACCAGTGCTGCAAACCCAAAGAACCCTCTTCAGTACCCATGCCCAAGGTGCCAGGGGTACCACTTACCAGGGGACTTATAGGGGTAATCTGAAGTTGTGCCAAATGTTGTATAGTTTTAGGGGAAGAACACTGGTACGCGGAACCTGGACAGCAGGGACCAAGTACACCTCAGTAAAAGTTGCATCAAAAGCCAGGAAAAAAGTGGAAGGGGGTGTACTGCAACAGAAACCCATTTACTATTGTTACCCATGCTTCAGAGAATCCTTTCACTTCTGCAACCTCCTCATCGAATGGAGCTGGTAGGAGACCTTGTGTTAGCACGGTAACGCTGCTGAGATGTTGTAAACAAAGGTCTTCCAAAAGCAACTTACAAGTGGACACTAAACACTTCAAAAGAAGGCTGTTAGAATGTGTCTTCTCTTAACCTTTGGAAATGTGATCATATTACACCAGTCTTGAAAGCTCTTCACCGATTCCAGGTATCCTAAAACTTTCTGCATCAAGTGCATGGCTTAGTGGAAAAGAGTGCATGTCACCTACAAATGTTTGCACCCGACTACACACCAATCAGAAATCTATAATCAGTCACTTTGCATATAATCCAGCAACATTTCTTCCAATGACTAAAACATGGTCGCCAGTTCATGGGGACCCAGAATCTGGCACTCCCTAAACCTGCGCTTATGAGCAGGGCCAAACTTCGTAGTGCTCAAGAAAATTCTCAAGACAGAACAGTTCAGAGTTATTCGATTTATACTTTGTCTATCGAAGGGCAGCACCTGAAGGCCATCAGTTACGGGATTGTACTTGCATCGGTTTAACCTCCAGGTGCCTTGACTCCTGGGCCATTACTTTTTATCCTTCATGCAAATGAGCACTATATGAACAAGAGAAGTTTGAGTGAAGGACTTACAAAGAGTGCCATATTTAGCAAGAGACGCCTACAGATGATGTAATTGGCGGTGCTTACACTAAACACATTTGTTCTACATGCCACTCAGGTTTGCACTATGGCTCAAAAGTGAGCTTTGTCTAACATGAGGTACTGATGAAGCAAAGCTTCGCATATTTTGCGGCTTGCCGAAATCAAGAACCTCATTTATGTGTAATAAGGTAACCCGTGTATGTTTTACTAACGTTTATATTAAGATTGAGTAAAGTTTAAGACGCTTGCCTATGTGTATTTCTAATGAAATTAATTCATGTCTTCTAAAAATGGCCGCCGCTTGTATTTTAGTTACTGCGCATGCGTCAGCCACACTCACGTGTCCTGACGCGTCTGCAGAAGTGGAGGGAAAGTTATGCGCATGCGTAATTCATAGCTGTGCTTATCATGTGGTACTGCTCGTGCCACTGCTCTTGTATTTCGTCTAAATGTAGCTAACATTTAAATTGCATAAGTTTATTTCTTGATGATGAGTTAAAAGTACAAACCCTGCGATGTGTTTTCATAATGACATTATTATGTATTAATTTGTTTTCGCTTACTTTTCATGTACCGCGGGCAATGGGGGTCTGAGTGAGAGGAGAGCCATATTGGAGGTCCCTTCTGCGCCTGTGCGACATTCGGCAGCACGAGGGACCTTGGCTGATGGAACATAGCCAGCTGGCAGTGATGGGCGAGATGCTCCTGAGAAAGTCACCTCTGCCCTGCGAGAACAGCGAATGTGGCTTCTTATATGTTACATTGTATAGATGTGCTACTGTTAGCTCATGGGAACCCAAACATGCTAGGCGGTCCCAAAATATGTAAATGAAGGCTTAGAATCGCATATTGTGATTGGTGTGTTACCCAAATCCTACCTTAGGACCAATCGAAATTGAGGGATTCTGACACTTTGCAACATTGGGGGGTGGTACACTGTCCCAAAACTGTATATCTACCCTGGGTTCACCTAGTGAACCGTCCGACTTGTCTGGTTTAGCTGACCTGTCACTGACCCAACGCACTCAATAGGTGACTGAAAATACAGAGAGCTGCGGAGCACTCTGTCCGAATTTGACCATAGACTAAGGTTTTACTGAACCTTAAAGTGCTGGCAAGGCACTTAGCTGGGAGTTCGCTGACCCAATCGGGGTCTTGATCGATATCTGCAGAGCGGGTGGAGCGCAGGCGTTGCTTCCTAACTGTGGGTTCCGGTCCTGTCCTGAAGAGGGTCCTGTCCTGAGGGTTTGCTGTCCTGTCCTGAGGTCCTGTCCTGACTCTTATTCCGAGGGTATCCTGTCCTGTCCTGGGTGTCCATTCTGCACCTGCTGTCCTTTGAGGGGTATCCTTCCTTGAGGGTTTCCTGACTTTAACTGACCCGTGGCCAGGGTTTGGTTTCCACACCTTTCTAGGTAAATACTGCTCCGAAATCTCTTGAAATTCTTGCACCTTCTGAATTTCTAACTTTTGCTTCAATAAAGTTCAACATTGCAAATGTGATATTTTCCATGCCTTTCCGCAACTATTGAAAGTCATTTAAAATTTTGCAAAGTTATTTCTATGTCTTCTCATTTGTTAGAAATTATATTTTGCATAGCAGTGTGTCATTTCCTGATATGGTCTAGAACTTCGTTGCCTAGGTTGTTCAAAGGCCCTTTCACCTTAAGTGAAGCGTGTTATTCATTATAAGTTCTTCTATAATCACACACACTTAGTCTATCACTGTTTTAGATAATACTGACTTGCATAAGTATCTTTTCTCGTTACATTTTATTAGTACTTTGATGATTACTCTGCCATTATTTCTTTATGCATATGTGATTTACATTATCTTGGTTATTGATTGCCTTATTTTACTGTATCTCATGCAAGAAAATATTGAACTTTAGATAAACATTTTTAAAACTTCCAGTTGTCCGTGGTCATTTACACAGTATTTTGAATGTTATTGGTTGGGTTTGTATTTTGTTGCCTTTCCTTTACAGCTAGCTCCCTGATTCATTGTGGTCATTAGGCACCTGCATCGGTGGATGGTAAGTCGGGTGCACTGAGAATTGGTAGCAGGGAACACACACACACCAAATTGGTAGAGCTCGTGAAGTCACCTGATCGATGTATATGGTGATTTGAAAAGTATATGGGCCCTGAAGCCGGAAACGGCGAAAACTATTGGTCGGGTGGCCTCGCGCGCTCTATCAGTTTTTCTGGTAGATCAGAGGATGGTTAGGGACTAGTTGAGAGTAAGGCAGGGACTAGTTAGGCTAGTTAAGTCGGAAGCTGCTATTATATTAATGCTGCTACAAGAGCGGCTGTTCTGAGGGAACTGATCACTCTCTTGTGAATACGCTGCTGAAATTTATGAATTACTGTATTGTCATTATTCTTGTTCTTATATTGTTATATGTACTAATCAATGCATTTGTAAATCGACTTGTTAAGTGTTGTCCGAACTCCCCGGGGAATTGAAAGGGCAAGTGGTGAATAGAATCCATTGTCCTGAGGTCACAGGTTCGAGGAAAGTTAGGTGCAGGTTAGGATAACCGGGAAGCACTAACTAGGGTTTTCTGAATACATGTGTGAATAAATGACAGTAACGGGGTTCATTGGCAAAATTCCCATAGTGGCGTAACCTAGTAAGGGTCACATCGGAAGAGTAGCAGGTTCCTCGGAGCTAGCGTGAAAGCAGAGGGGTCCGCTGAAGAAACCTTAAACTCGGAACATATCCCGGAAAGAAGTGGATGAGTTTAGGGGAATAACAGGTTCACCGATGCTAGAGTGAAGGGTAGGCGGAAGAGATCTGCCCGCAGCAAGTGAAAAGTAAATGGAAGTAGTTTACTTGCAGTAATAGAATTCTATCTCTGTCTAGACACTTGAGCACTGTGGCGAATGTGTATTTGTTGTAAAATAACCAAGCACTGAGCACTTTAAAAGTAAGAAAGTTTCCGTTACCTTGTGAAGGGAGGGAGTCAGTCGAGAAGCGCCTCTGACGTCACTCTGTGCCGCGCTGGGATTGGTAGAAACAGCGGGCGGGTAGCGGAGCTGAAATTGTAAAGGAGGGGTGAGCGCCGGAGCGTGGGAACTGTCTCACGAAGGGGCCGCGCACCCATTGGCAGAGCTTATTTTGTGTCGCGCACCCATTGGTTGCACGAATTTTCTGAAGCGCATTCTGATTGGAGGTAGTTTGTAAACAAAGTTAGCGCAGAAGTCGTATGTGGCACTCGCGGACTACAGAGACGCGACCTGATCCAAGGCATCTAGGGTTTGAAAGGGATCAGTGGAAGGCTAACAGATACGATATTATGTACGGAACCAAGAGAAAAATGTCCCTTGTAAATAAGGTGAAAAATTATTTTAAAACGGACAAACCCATTAAATCTAGGGAAGGTGTTCTTGTCCCAGCACCCAATACTCCTGCCTCATTCATGATGTTTGACCGAGGGTACAATACCTGTGTGTGGCTGGAGAATTGGGTGAAGTACACAAAAGATGACGGAGTATTGGCTTTTCCGTTAAATGGTACTTTCAATGGTAGGATCTTATTTAATTTAAGAACCCGAATGAATGAACTGCATCCCAGACCGAGACTAACGCAGTATGAAGCATTAGAGGAATGGGAGATTGAGGCTTTTGAAAGAGAAAGACCCCGAATGGACAAGGGTTTGACCAAGTGGTACCCCAGGCTGAAACAGGAGTCCAGGGATAAAAGGATGAAACAGTGGAGGCAGAGCATGATTGTTGAGGGTCTGTTTCCCATGATGCCGGCATGTCATAACCCTGCAGCGGGGGGGAAAAGTACTGAAAAATGTAAGCATTGGGGGGCCCTAGGGGATTCAGATGATGAACTAATAGATGACATCTGTACCAGAAGTCCGCCACCTTACAATGAGGGAACCCGACCTTCCAGTGTAGGAGATGTTCCCCGACGCCCCTTCCAAAAGGAAGAAGACAGGTCCCTGGGACTGGGAGGGGGTGGTCAAGTATTACCCTATCCTGAGAAACCCGAACTGGCGGAAACAAGGGATATATATCCCAAAGTGCCCGCAAGTCAGGAAGAAAAATATTCACGTACAAAAACTTTTTTCCCCAGACCCTTGTATGAAAGCGAAGAGAAACCATCGAATTCGGGACTGCCTTTTGTTCAACCTCCATATGGGGAAGAGCGCAGGTCCTTTAATACTGGAACTTTATTCCCGAAGCCAAATTATGGTGGAGGACCAAGTGAAACGCATCCTACTGCCCCGAGTTTTACTCCTCCGCCTACTGCCCCGAGTTTTACTCCTCCGCCTACTGCCCCGAGTTTTACTCCTCCATTGACCCCACAGATATTACATGACACAACTCTAAGAAGGGTACTAGTGGAAAAGGAGCAAGAGGCTCTAGCTAGACAAAGAACAGAAATAATTCAGAAAATTTCTCAGATAAATACCAGTCCTGAGGCATTGACTATTCCAGTAACTATTGGACCGGTGGTCCCGTTATACGGAAATGGTCAGGGAAATCCGATTACTCCAGTCATGACCCCAGTCATAGCAACCCCGAGACAGGAACCAATCATCATAGATGATCAGTCCAGTGAGTGCGAGTCTGAAGTTGCATTCTTGGAATTGCCAAACAAACAGACCGCAAAGGGAACACAGCTGAGGTATAACCCTTTTAATGCAAAGGAAATTAAATTAGAGACAGCAACAGGTACTAGGAATGTCTCTCTGGTAACTCCGGATGAAATTGAGAGTTGGAGTCGTGAATTAGAAAAGCAGACTCCGCAAACAAAGCCTTTAGACCTCTACAAGCTGAGGGTTGAAATAGAAGAATTAATGGCAGGAAATGTGGGGTTGAATCGATTGAATACCTACTCTGAGGAAGAATTGTCGTTCATATGTAAAAGCTTTACAAGGAACACCAGAGTGCTCCATGAAAAACTGACCGAAACAGCAATTAGTATGGGGGTAGATATCTCAAAATCCAAGCCCTTACAGAAACCATACAGAGCAGACTTCTCAGACAAGGATATAGAACATCTGAATGTGGCCGGAAAGAAGCTACAGATTAAAGAATTAATGGGGGTACTGCAGAAATGGGGAGATGTGGAAAAATGGAGAAGCAGGTGGGCGAAAAAGAGGGAAGAGGTTCGCTCCCGACAAGTGACTCCCGAGTTTGCTTTAAGAGAGGTAGAAAAACCTGAGCAGTTATGCCCCATGCGCGAAGTTCCAGGAGGGAAATATGTGCATGTCCCCTGGTCTAGGCAGGATATTGTGTCCTTCACGAACGATTTTCCAAAATTAAGAGAGAAACCAGTTGACTGGTACCGGCAAGTGGAGAGGTTCGTGAAGGTACAAAAATGTCTGTGGAAAGACCTGGATGGGTTTTTCGACATTGTGGTTCCAGTAGATTTATGGACCCAGTGTAAAATAAACATAAATTGGCCCAGTGAAGAGTATCCCAGAGACAAGGACACAGGGGAGCCATCAAAGGAAGTCATGCGAAAATATGAGCAGGTAATTCAGCACTTGAAAGAAAAGGTGCCCGCCAAGGAAACTGATTGGACAAAAATAGATAGAACAACACAGGAAAGGGACGAGACAGTGCACTCCTTCTATGAGAGGTTATTGCAGGTATTTAAAACATACAGTGGTATTGACAACATCGACCTGAAGGATATGACACACTTTATTTACAGGTTTGTAAATGGTTTAAGACCTGAAATTTGTCAGTGGATAAAAGACAATAAAATCTGTTGGCATACTAAGAAAATGGATGAGGTCCTGCGGTACGCTAAGTACTGCGAGGACGAGATGGCAGAAAAGAAAAAGGCCCTTAAGGAGAAGGTTATGTGGGCTCAGGTGAAGCTCGCAGAACAACAGGAAAAACAATTGAGTAACATGGTTAAAAATGCTGAGAACAAAAGTCCTGGGGGAGGGGGTGGAGGAAAGCCCCGGCCCAAATTTAGCAGGGAAGAGGCTATGAAAAAATTTCCCTGCCATCAGTGCGGCGAAATTGGACACTGGCGAAACGAGTGTCCCCAATTAGTCGATGTTAATGAGACAACTCCTGATTTAATTCCACAGACGCAGAAAGAAAGACCAAGAAAGACTCAACCCCAGGTAAAAACAGTTCAGGTGCCTCGAGCACCCAAACAGGTATACAGGGGAAGACAGGCAGAAAATGAAGAGATAGAGGTTTGGGAAAGCGGGGAGAACAGAAATACAGCAACTTCGCAGTATCTGCTGAATGATACCTTCCTTTGTAATGATCAGGACTGACGGGGCCTGAGAGGGGAGGACGAGGAGTGCGTACTTGGCGCTTCCTTGCCGGTAGACCAGTCTGGACCATATATTGAAGGAAAGGTTGACGGAAATGATGTCACCTTTCTGTTGGACACTGGCGCTACCCGTTCTACTGTAAGAACAGTAGACGTTCCAAACCTGCCCCTCTCGGGAGAAAACATCCAAGTAGTAGGTGTATCTAATCAATTGATTAGTACTCCTGTTACCGAACCAATGGAGATTTCAATTGGAAATTTTAAACAGATGCATAGATTTGTAGTCTGTGACACCAGTCCAGTAAATTTACTGGGACGTGATTTGCTGTGTAAAATGAACTGTACCATCTTTTGCACACCAAAGGGTGTCGAAATACAGACCCCAGATGAAGACGGCATTTATAAATTATTGTTGCTTAGACCTGACTCAGAACTTAAAAGATTGACCCTGCAGGACTTGCCCCAAGAACTACAGGAAGCCGTAAAACCAGAAGTGTGGGATTTCACTGGAAAAGATGTGGGTTTGATGAAAGATGTGGACCCCATACAAATAGCCATCAAAGACAATGCAGTATATCCTAACACTAGGCCCTACCGAATGAATGCTGAAGTGAAAGCAGGTGTCACTCTGGAGATACAAAAATTATTGGAAGGAAACATCATACAAGAAGTGATGAGCAGCCCATGCAACTCACCGATTATGGGCATCAAAAAGCCTAGTGGCAAGTATAGGGTAGTGCAGGACCTGAGAAAGGTTAACAAGATTGTAGTTCCTTGCTGCCCTATTGTCCCGAACCCTGCAGTAATTCTGTACCAGATTCCTTGGGAGGCTGAGTGGTTCACTGTGATTGATTTGTGTCATGCATTCTTTTCGATACCCCTGCACCCCGACAGCAAATTTCTTTTCTCATTTGCCTTCGAGGGTCACGTGTATTGTTGGAACCGGGTCCCTCAAGGGTATACAGAGAGCCCCTCTATCTTTAATCAGATCTTGAAGAAATGTCTAGAGACTTTGACATTACCTGGGAACTCTGTATTAGTGCAGTACATAGACGACCTTCTATTGGCGTCTAAAAGTCACAGGGACTGTGTAGTTGACACCATTGCTCTCCTAAATCACCTGTGTGAGAAAGGGCATAAAGTGTCCCCTGACAAACTACAGTTCTGTGCGAAATCAGTGAAATATCTGGGACACCAGATAGAAAAGGGTGTCAGAAAAGTCACTTCAGAAAGAGTGAGAATAATTCAAAAGATGCAGTTGCCCCGTACTCAAAAGGAAGTCAGAATGTTCCTGGGTGTTTTAGGGTACTGCAGGCAGTGGATTCTGGGATTTGCAGCCTTAGCCAGGCCCTTGATAAAAATGACCACGAGAGGAATGCCAGATGTTGTACAGTGGGATGATGAAAGTCTAATGGCTTTCACAAGACTGAAAAACTGTCTGTGTACAGCCCCTGCATTGGGAATGCCAGATTATTCAAAAGAGTTTGCCCTTTTCTGTGACACTCGCGATAATTGCGCATTGTCAGTCCTGACTCAAGAACATGGCACAACCAGGAGGCCTGTGGCCTATTTCTCTGCCACACTGGACCCAGTAGCTGCTGGGTTACCAGGTTGTCTAAAAGCAGTAGCTGCTACCTGTGCAAGTTTAGAACAGAGTGAGTCCATTGTCATGGGACATCCTGTGACTGTTTATGTTTCACATGGAGTGGTAATTCTATTGACCAGAACTAAAACACAGTATCTCACCCCTAGTCGGCTGACTAAATACGAGAGGATTCTTGTGGGCGCAGCAAATGTAAACATTGTTAGGTGCGGTATTCTGAACCCTGCCACCTTACTTCCTGACCCCTCAGAAATGGAAGGTAGGGATGATGATGAACATGATTGTATTGATCTGACAGAGTTCAGTACCAAGCCACGCCCAGACATAAAAGAAGTACCATTGCCGGAGCATGATAAAGAACTATTTGTGGATGGTTCCTGTCTAAGACATGAATTAGGAGGCTTGAGTGCTGCTTATGCAGTAGTGTCTTTCGAAAAGATTGAACAAGCAGGTTATCTATATAACATCAAGTCTGCACAAGTAGCCGAATTGATAGCCATGATAATGGCTTGCAAAATTGGGAAGGACTTACGCATAACAGTGTATACTGACAGTCAGTACTGTTATGGCGTTGTGCATGACTTTGGCCAATTATGGATGCAGAGGGAATTCATGACTTCCTCAGGTACTCCCATTCGGAATGCAAAGGTTGTTCATGACCTTTTAGAGGCCATCCAGTTGCCCAAAGAACTGGCAGTGGTAAAATGTGCTGCTCATCAAAGGAGCATGGACAGAGTATCACTGGGAAACGATTATGCTGATCGAGTGGCTCAATGGTGTGCCAAAGATCGATATATTATAAATCCAAAACGAGGGGGGCCAGGAACCAGCTGCCAGCTTCAGGTGTTTGAGGAAGTGCCTACATGGGATGAGGTGAGAGAGTGGCAGGAGTCGGCTCCTTGGCAAGAAAGAGAGAAATGGAAAGAAGATGGATGTAGACCGAGACGTGTGGATGGTGTCATCATAGGTCCAACTGGTATGCCTGTGTTACCCCGACACTTGCTTGGCACAATGGCAAGATTAATACATGAAGGATCACACATTGGTAGGGATGCCATGATTCTGGTATTTCAACAGACTTGGTACAGCAAGAAATTCAGGAAGGTAGCAGAGTCCCTCTGCCAGAGGTGCCTGACATGTCAACAGATGAACCCAGGCAAGAGGACCATGGTTGAACTGAGCAAGATTGGGAGGTCAGGGGGCCCCTTTATAAAAATACAGGTTGATTTCATCACCATGCCCCGTTGTGAAGGGAAACGATATGTCCTTGTCATTGTTTGTGTATTTTCAAAATGGGTAGAAGCTTACCCTACTCCCAAGAGTGACGCACTGACAGTAGCAAAGTGTTTACTAAAAGAGCTGATACCTAGGTTCGGAATACCATACATTATTGAATCAGACCAAGGTGGACATTTCCACAATGAAATAATGGCTGAACTGTGTAAGGCCTTTGGGATAAGGCAGAAACTTCATTGTGCATACCATCCAGAGGCTTCTGGAATAGTGGAACAAGTAAATGGAACTATCAAAAACAGACTAGCAAAGCTGACAGATGCTACTGGCATGAACTGGGTGAAGGCCCTGCCCCTGGTCCTGATGGGACTAAGAAGTGTTCCAGACCGCAAGACAGGCCTAAGTCCCCATGAAATCATTATGGGAAGAGTGATGAGACAAGCATGGGTGCCAGGAAGCAAACTGTTGAGTATTACTGATGATTTGGTGCTTGAATACTGCAGAAGATTGGGTGACCAAGTGCGTTCTATCTCTCGCCAGATTGGAGACGACGGCATCCTTAATCCAACGACTCCTCTCCACAACTTGGTTCCAGGAGACTGGGTCAAAATAAAGAAGCACACTCGATCAAGCTGTCTGGCACCCAGGTGGGGAAAGAAGCGCCAAGTAATCCTGGTGACAACCACTGCAGTGAAAGTCGCAGGTGTTCCCCAGTGGATCCACGCCGGACACACCCAGAAGGTATTGCCAGACAAAGGATTTGAAGAACCAGGGCAACCAGCAGAGGACCCTGAAGAAGCCAGACCAGTAGCAACTGACAACGAGCAGCCCAGCACCAGTCAGGTTGCAGGAACAGCAGACGTTGGCCCAGGAGTAGTTGACTGCGAACTGCCAAGAAACCAGCCTGCTGAAGAAGTCCAGGAAACTGAGCCAGGAGTAGCTGAAGACGAGCTGCCAAGCATATGGCCAGAAGAATGGATACCGATGATTGATCTGACCGAAGATCCTATCAGAACAAGAGAACGACTTAGTGAAGGTAGAGAGTGGACTAGTCAGGAAAAGCAAGGCACAGGCGAAGAACCTCAGCCACTTGAGATCCAAATCAAAACTGAGGAAGGAGAAGGTCAGACAGGGACAGAGCACGTGATTGATACAGATCCAGTGAATAAGACTGAACAAGTACCCGATACTGAACAGGTACCTGAGACTGAACAAATACCTGATATTGAACAAGTGCCGGATACAGAGCAAGTGTTCGATACTCCTCCATTAACTCCTGATGTGGATAAGGGACAGACGAGACATAGAGTAATAGTTCGAGCAGAAGAAAATCAAGAGATCGAAGTGCTTGAACAGGATCAGATAGAGTTAGAAAAACGGGTTCAGGAAACAGAAACAGAAACAGAGACAATTGAAAGCCAAAAACAAAATATTCCTGAACAAGGCCAGATTAGCAACCAGGCAGAAGAATTTGATGCTAGCCCTGGAACTAGTCAGATAAGGGAAGTAGGAGAAGAAAGTGGAGAAGAATTACCACAAGATAAAGAGAACAAGAGAAGAAGAAAAGAAAGTGAAGTCCAAGTACCAACTAAGAGAATAAAGAAAAGAAACAACCTTGAGCCTAGGTTTGTAAAAAGACTAAGACTAAGAATAAAGACAGTGGAAGAAAAACGTGCAGAAGCAAGAAGAAGTGCTCGAATAGCAGAGCAGGAAGAAGACTCTTCCAAAAGAAGGAGTGAGCGAATAAAAAGACAAAACAAAAAGTACAAGTCTCCTGAATGGACACTGGTTTTGGAGGAGCTTGAAGATCTTGATATAACTGACGTGAGTGACGGAGAACCTGTCCCAGAGTACTCAGCTGAAGAGGAAGACGAGCCACCGTGAATTTGCACAAAGTAAGCTAATTGTGTAAAGCAACAAAGAGGGGTTCAAGAGACTCCTTCTGAGCTAAAATGTCTGATTCAACAGTGAATGGTGGACCTAGTTGCAGCCGTTTTAAGACGTGTTGCAAGGTGTGTATATGTAGTATAGTAGTACTGATAGTTATCTGGATAGGATTAACAATTTTCATTCCCTTTGCTGTAAGTAAAGATACTAACATTGTCCCTACTGAAGTTGTAAATACTGACAGTGAAGAGCTGACAACACAGAGTGTAGAAAGACATGAGAGAGCATTGAGACAAACTAAACGAGACTTAGAAGCATCAGATGAGAAAGGACTACATTATCATGGCATGAAGAACAGGACACATTTAAATGTTTTCGCAAACTTGTTAATACACTATGTAGAGACTATGGAAATTGAGGATTGCTATGTCTGCATGAAGCTACCTACTTCGGTGGCTGAAGGCGTGACATACCATCATCTGCCATTAACTTATGGAATTTCCTGTAGCATTTTAGCTAGTTTATTTTACAAAAGGGGACCGTTACAGTATTATTACTCTAACAATGACGTGATCTTTTCTGAACTACCTATACGTGGGAACTTGAATCCTGTACATACCAAAACTGACACCATAAGATATATGGGAGACTACTTTCTGACTATAGGGAACATTGACATAGCAGACGCACACAGAGATAACTTGACTTGTTCTTTGCGTGAGCAGGAAAAGATGTTCCTGAACATGGCAGAGAAAAGGAGAATTAAAATTCAGAAGAAGGCTAATGACGAAAGTCAGAAAAAGCCAAAATGGGCAGAAAACATGGAAGGCACCTCATCTGGTGGAGCGGGTCCTGCTCTGTTGCTGGATTTTGAAAAGAAAGGCAAGCTATGTCTTCACCGCGAGAAGACTAGCTATTATAATAATGTTTTCATTGGTTCCAGTGAATGCGAACATAATTACAAGGTAATTGGAGGTTGGGGTTTCAAAAATGGGTCAGAGCCTGTGTTTCCTGGAATTTATTATATTTGTGGGGACAAGGCTTATTTCAAATTGCCGGATCACTGGTATGGAAGCTGCTACTTTGGCATTGTCTTCCCGAAAATATACCATGTGAATGGGAAAGCTGGAAGCAATGAAGATACTAATGGCTTAGTGCGTAGTAAAAGAGAAAGTATAGGTGAAATTATGGGTAGTATTTTCAGTGCACTGATACCTGGAGTGGGAGTGGTTCTGAACACTCACAGAATTTGCAAATTGTCTACTATAGTAGATGTGCTGTCTACTGAAACAGCTCATGGATTCCTACTGGTCAATACTGAAATGGTTGCGATCAGATCAATGGTTTTACAAAATCGACTTGCTCTTGACACCTTATTAGCGAAAGAGGGCGGAGTCTGCCGGATGTTGAAGGCGCAACATTGTTGCACTTATATTCCGGACAAAAGTGTACAGATCAAAAGATATGTGCGAAACATTACTAATTTGGCAAAGGAACTCAAACCACTCGAGGTTGATAGTGCCTGGAAGAGACTGGTAGATGGTCTCTCAAATGTAGGTCATTGGCTTGCTGGCATAGGTAAAAGCTTATTATTCAAAATTCTGATGCCTATTGGTATTATAGGTCTTATTATACTTTCCATTTTCTTATGCTGTAAATACCGCAAGCGCACCAGAAAGCACGAGGTTAATGCAAGAGGGGTGAAACGAAGTGTGGATGAGATTGAATTAGAGGAAGTGAATGATCAAATATACAAAAAGGTGAAGACTTCTCACCCTGCTAAAACTGAAAGAGAAAAGCTAGAACGGTTGCTGGAAGAAATAGAACTTTATAAAGTGTGAAAGAAAGTTGGCATCTGGTTCCATTATAATTTGTGATGATAGTAGATATCATCAAAGAGGGGATTGATGAAGCAAAGCTTCGCATATTTTGCGGCTTGCCGAAATCAAGAACCTCATTTATGTGTAATAAGGTAACCCGTGTATGTTTTACTAACGTTTATATTAAGATTGAGTAAAGTTTAAGACGCTTGCCTATGTGTATTTCTAATGAAATTAATTCATGTCTTCTAAAAATGGCCGCCGCTTGTATTTTAGTTACTGCGCATGCGTCAGCCACACTCACGTGTCCTGACGCGTCTGCAGAAGTGGAGGGAAAGTTATGCGCATGCGTAATTCATAGCTGTGCTTATCATGTGGTACTGCTCGTGCCACTGCTCTTGTATTTCGTCTAAATGTAGCTAACATTTAAATTGCATAAGTTTATTTCTTGATGATGAGTTAAAAGTACAAACCCTGCGATGTGTTTTCATAATGACATTATTATGTATTAATTTGTTTTCGCTTACTTTTCATGTACCGCGGGCAATGGGGGTCTGAGTGAGAGGAGAGCCATATTGGAGGTCCCTTCTGCGCCTGTGCGACATTCGGCAGCACGAGGGACCTTGGCTGATGGAACATAGCCAGCTGGCAGTGATGGGCGAGATGCTCCTGAGAAAGTCACCTCTGCCCTGCGAGAACAGCGAATGTGGCTTCTTATATGTTACATTGTATAGATGTGCTACTGTTAGCTCATGGGAACCCAAACATGCTAGGCGGTCCCAAAATATGTAAATGAAGGCTTAGAATCGCATATTGTGATTGGTGTGTTACCCAAATCCTACCTTAGGACCAATCGAAATTGAGGGATTCTGACACTTTGCAACATTGGGGGGTGGTACACTGTCCCAAAACTGTATATCTACCCTGGGTTCACCTAGTGAACCGTCCGACTTGTCTGGTTTAGCTGACCTGTCACTGACCCAACGCACTCAATAGGTGACTGAAAATACAGAGAGCTGCGGAGCACTCTGTCCGAATTTGACCATAGACTAAGGTTTTACTGAACCTTAAAGTGCTGGCAAGGCACTTAGCTGGGAGTTCGCTGACCCAATCGGGGTCTTGATCGATATCTGCAGAGCGGGTGGAGCGCAGGCGTTGCTTCCTAACTGTGGGTTCCGGTCCTGTCCTGAAGAGGGTCCTGTCCTGAGGGTTTGCTGTCCTGTCCTGAGGTCCTGTCCTGACTCTTATTCCGAGGGTATCCTGTCCTGTCCTGGGTGTCCATTCTGCACCTGCTGTCCTTTGAGGGGTATCCTTCCTTGAGGGTTTCCTGACTTTAACTGACCCGTGGCCAGGGTTTGGTTTCCACACCTTTCTAGGTAAATACTGCTCCGAAATCTCTTGAAATTCTTGCACCTTCTGAATTTCTAACTTTTGCTTCAATAAAGTTCAACATTGCAAATGTGATATTTTCCATGCCTTTCCGCAACTATTGAAAGTCATTTAAAATTTTGCAAAGTTATTTCTATGTCTTCTCATTTGTTAGAAATTATATTTTGCATAGCAGTGTGTCATTTCCTGATATGGTCTAGAACTTCGTTGCCTAGGTTGTTCAAAGGCCCTTTCACCTTAAGTGAAGCGTGTTATTCATTATAAGTTCTTCTATAATCACACACACTTAGTCTATCACTGTTTTAGATAATACTGACTTGCATAAGTATCTTTTCTCGTTACATTTTATTAGTACTTTGATGATTACTCTGCCATTATTTCTTTATGCATATGTGATTTACATTATCTTGGTTATTGATTGCCTTATTTTACTGTATCTCATGCAAGAAAATATTGAACTTTAGATAAACATTTTTAAAACTTCCAGTTGTCCGTGGTCATTTACACAGTATTTTGAATGTTATTGGTTGGGTTTGTATTTTGTTGCCTTTCCTTTACAGCTAGCTCCCTGATTCATTGTGGTCATTAGGCACCTGCATCGGTGGATGGTAAGTCGGGTGCACTGAGAATTGGTAGCAGGGAACACACACACACCAAATTGGTAGAGCTCGTGAAGTCACCTGATCGATGTATATGGTGATTTGAAAAGTATATGGGCCCTGAAGCCGGAAACGGCGAAAACTATTGGTCGGGTGGCCTCGCGCGCTCTATCAGTACATCCTCAAATTTGCTACGTGTGACAATTGCACAGAGTATAGACATGTAAGATGTGTGCTTTAGAGCACACATGTTACAGTTAGATGAATAAGGAAATGTACCTCTTGCCCCCTTGCTTGCACATGGTCTCACTTGGGTTAGGATATGGGCAAAGCCAGAACACACTGCTTTAATAGATCTGGCTTTACATTAAAACGTAGTTTATGTGCTGCTCTGCACCCACTGGCCCCTTTTACATAAATTAAGGGTTGGTACAAAGGGGTTGATGCTGGGGGGGGTCCATTTTTTGCACAAAATAGCTTTTGTGCATGAAATGTTGATTGTCACTGCTGTTTGCGTCACTCTGAGCTGCTTTGAGTTACAAGAACACCTGCAAAAACCCTTTAGTAAATCTTTGTCCTGGTCTTCACAATGCTCTTCTGACACTACTGGGTGCTGTAAAGTAATTGTAAAGAAACGAGCTGCACCTCACAGAACTTTAAATAGGCAAATAAGTAAGCTCAGGCAGTATACTGGGAAGTATTGAAACAGCTCCTAATGCATGGTTATTAATACTGCCTCTGGTAACATGGTTTTGCTGCTATACTTCTAGTTTTCTATGTATTATCTTCCTTTTTAAATCCTTAGGTTGTTGCCTCTCGTTTTCATCCTCAAAACCGGCCACATAATTGACCGAGCCCAATTCTGCCTCTGGTACCCAGTGCTGTAGCGACAGATTTTGCTTGTCTTTTGTTTCATCTCTTTAAAGAGTGTCAGATCATGACGACGTAACAGTTCACCCCCTCTGACAAATCACAGCTTCCCCTCCCGTCACTCACTCACTCCCTTTTTAGGTCGAGCATTCAAGATCTCTTGTATATACTTTAGTACATATTTATATGTGGATGTACTTTATGGGCTCTGGAGACCAGCCCTGGGACTTGTCTGCTTCCGCTTAGGGACTTTTTTTGTTAACTCCTTCTATTTAACTGTCTTGATAGAAAACGACCAGTAGAGGTCAGTAAAATACCAGAATTGCTTTCTGCTGAGGGACTTTCTTTTTTTAATTTTTCTGTCAACTACCTCTGTTTAACTTTCTTGATGGAAAATAACCAGCAGAGGTCAGTAAAATACCAGAATCACTTTATCATTCACTAGATTCAAGTCCATAGATATTGTCTTCCAAGAGCACCCGTAGACAATAATATTTTTTTCAAATCTTGTATTTTCACTGATGTGACCATTGAAGACCCTGATTTTGTATTAAAAACAGGGCTTTGGACTATACCATTTCCCGCTGAAAGGCAATCTTTCTCTGAATGTGCTCCCATACCTGGCGTGTCACGCAGTTTCGTGCTTACTTTCCCTCCATGTTAAAGAACAGTAGATGTTTCAGCACCCAGGCTAATGTGCTGTATAGCCAAATATATATAATGTCCCAGAAAAACTCATTGTTACACTTGTCATTTCAAGGTTAGGCTATTGCAAGGCTTTTTACGCTGACATTCAGGAACGTTTGTTGAAGAAACGTCAGACCCTTCAAAACGCGGCGGCTCACCTCCTCATGAAAATCCCGAAAAACATCCCGGCATGGCAAACTATTCTTAACCTTCATTAGCTTCCTGTCCATGAGCGGGTTAAGTTTAAGGTTCTCTGCCTGGTCCATAAAGCACTTCACAAAGGTGGCCCTGTTTACTTTCAATAGATCTTTCCGTGGCACGTTTCCACTTTTGTAACCTAGTGTCCAATTCAGCCAAATAGTGGCCATTCCCAGAATCAACAAAGCTCGATGGGGCGTTGTGAGTTTTTTTGGTCTTGCAGACCTAGTGTTGCAGCGCACATGCGCTGTCGCTCTGCAAGGCTTATTGTAATCGAGGAGATTTCTGAAGTGGGATTGAAGCCCCGGCCCATCATGCTTATTGGCTGGTGTCATCGTCTATGCTACATGCTGGCTTCCAATTGAAAATTAGGCTTCTTTGTTACTGCCCTGTCTACTTTTTGAATGGCCCATCCAGACTGGATCGTTTACTTACGGCGTTATCCAGTCTCCTTCAATTAGTTGGTAGGCACTTTCTTTTTGTCATTCGGCTTCGAAGCGCGATGCTGCAGTGCTATGCGCTCTTAATTTTTTTTATTACTTAATTGAGCGCAGCGCCCGCTAGGGACACCACGCTCACTTTATTTATTTATATTTATATATGCATGTATATGTATTAGTGTGTGTGTGTGTACATAAAAATGTATTTTTAAGTGTCTGTGTGATGATTAAAGGTGGAAATTGTGAAATGGACTCTCGCACAAGAATAAAAGCAGTTGAGCTGACACAGACACGTTTGATTAAGTGATATATGACACTCGCTTGGCTATGCAGTTGCGAAACTTGTTTTCTCCTCTCCCAATCCGCGCTTGGTTGGCTAGGGTGATGATGCACCGGCAGATGGGTATGCTTGAGTCAATGTTTGAGTTCTGATAGACTTCTATGCGAGTCCGGCTTATTGCGGGTTTGACAGTTGTGGTCAAGTGTAACCCAACACCCCATCACGTTGCATCAGAGAGGACACCTGCCGTGCACAGCGCAGGGGAAGGCTACATTCATGTAATTGTGCGCTGATTCGCAGATAGACGAGCGAATAGTGCTTTTCAATGGATCCGCTCCAAGGTGTAATTCCATGTACAACTACAGAGGTGCTCTTGTTAGCTGACAAGCATTACATTACGGTGACAAACTATTTCATAGCATCTGCGTGGACTGCGCCATATTTATGTGACTGGAATACAATTGTCAATTAGATCATCACAGTCGCGAGTGGCGGGTCCCGTTGGGTAAAATAACGTTCCGTCCCATGTAGTTAGGACCTGCATTATGGTGTGTGGCAGTAAGATATACATTGCGTAGTGAAGCACATAGCACAATGAGAGAGAGAGAGACAACGTCTCTCCAAGTTGGTAACTCACTTGTCATCGATTGGCCCCCGGCGACTTTACCTACCTCTTTCTCATTCGTCCTGGCAGGAGGATGATCTGATGTATGGGGTGTTTTTTAAGGCCATACAGAGCGCTCCCTAATTCCGTAATTAGTCTCTGGTAGGAGTTGTGTACGATCGTATTTAGAACAAGCATTTGCAATGCAATGGGTCTTGCATTTTTGAGAGTTTGAGCTATTGGCATTGTAAATGACAATGCTTTCAATTAATCTGTTTAAAAAACAAGCTCATAAATAAATTACATTGTCATTTACAATGCCAATAGCTGAAACCCTCGCAAATCCGAGACCTATTGCACTGCAAATGCTTGTTCTACTCTACTTGCAAGCTGTGGAACTCACTCATCTTTCAGCCTAGAGCTCAGTCCTATCTGCTACCTTTTAGAAAACAGCTTAAAACCTACCTTTTTTCATGCTCTTGAGCTAAAAAGGTTTTTATTCTGGATGACTCCCTCTCAGATGCTAGCGCCAAGACTCCTTCTGGCATTAGCGCTCTGCAAGCCTTTTACTTACTTACTTACGCTCGATGCTAAAACCTTTGGTCGTCAGCAGGTCGCAAGTTTGAATTCCAGCTAGACCAGTTTGGACTTTTATTGTTCTGAGTTCAATACATAAAACACGATTACATCGAGTAATAGTGCTGAATTGTGGCACTTTTATAGCTCTTTGTCTTGTTACAGCTTCACAGGGCTCTCCAACTGCACAAACCAGTCAGACTCAATCTTCCAGGGTGCGGGTAAGGACGGGTATTGCAGTGTCAACTGAAGTGTAAAGTTTTCATGTTGTGAGTGATTCCCAGAGAGTTTGCTGCAAACATATTGCAGCAATGTGTAACAGGGCTCTAAGCATGAGGTAGTATGCAAGACCCAGTGCAAGGGACAGCTTCGCAGGCAGCGTATAGAAACCAGTGTCATAGAAAATCTGCCTTTTCTGTGTGCCCACCCTGAATTTTTTTACTTTTTCTAGACCATATACTTTTGCTGGGCATAAAACTCTGTGCCCTTTGCCCCTGCTAACTAGGGGCAGAGTGACTGTGCTCCCCCTTTAAACATGGTTGCATTGGCTTATCCCTAATTGGGTTGTTTAACTTGCCTATACATCCTAGTATATGGTGTAGAAAGTGCACCCAGGGCCTGGAAGTTAAATGTCACTAGTGGGCAGCAGCACCTATTGTGCCATCCACTATAGTGACAGGAAAAGCATGACTTCAGGACAACCCATTGCAGCCTGACTGCTGAAGGCCAAACTCAGCAGTAGTAGCGGTCAAAAACTCATTTTGACAGGAGAAAACCTAGTTTTTAAAAATGAATAAGTCACCCCTATGTATGCTTTGCAGTCCACAAGGCAGGATGCAAGGCATTTAATAGTGGAACATGTAGAAAATGTATGGTATCATCTCTCTACTGTGACAAGGTCAAAAACACTGTTTGATGTCCTTCGGAAAAAGTTCAAAATTATTAGCCAATAATCCAAAATCAGACTACTGTATGATACGTTATATTCACATGAAAGCTCTATAATGTTTTGCATAAATTCATGATGTTTTTCTTTACATGTTTGTTAATAGCATTTTGTTTTTTGTTCCTATCTTCCTCTGTGTAGGTCAGGCCCAATAATAGGAAGCTCCGACAGGCCATGGTGTGAGGGTTGTGGGCCAACAGGAGACTACATGTGCTGTAGAATACGTGGTCTTCCCAGGAGAAAAAACGGGTGCTGCAGTCATTGGCCTCGATGATGATGTGCATTCTTGCAGTAGCCTACCCCGACTTGGATGGGGAGCTGAAGGACATGAAGCACCGACGAGGGGGCAAGTTTCATCATCTTTGAAAAAATGTATGTTGCTTATGACCTTTCTTTACAGTTTGATGCAGGGAACGCTGCATCACAAACGTGACAGATATACTGTCTCCTCACTTTACATGTGCCATAGGATATATGGCACTTGTAAGTTTGCGGATGTAATATTTGTCACATTTGTCACAGAGTAACCCATCCACCAAACTGTAAACCAGGTTCTATGGGTCTTCTAGGCTATGGGTGCTGTATCAACACTAACAATGTTTTGCTCATTTTGTGCTTTAGGTTATCTTGCATTTTAACTTGCTTGCAAATAAATATCTGTACGAATATTTGTATGCCAAGGCTAACTAACAAGCGTGAATGTTAAAAAATAATGGGCCCGATTTACAGAAGTAATCTGAGACGAAAGTCTAACTTTACGACTTTCGATATTCACAGAGGGCATTTACGAGCAGTAAAGTTAGACTTTTGGTCTAAGTTTAGACCAAAAGTCTAACTTAGACCAAAAGTCTAACTTTACTACTACTACTAAGTTTAGACCAAAAGTCTAACTTTAGTAGTAGTGGTGTCGCACAGTTGCAACAATCAACATACATGTGAGTACTGAAATCCTGATTCATTCATTCACCATTGAAAGACCAAACAAAATGTCATATTCTAATTTGTCTCCAAACAACTATTGTGGAGAATCATGGCGTGGCATCCCTGGACATTCTGTGACTCACAGCCTGCCAGACAATATCCAAGATAAGAAGGTGAGTCAGGCACTCATCAAAGGACAGGGAGAGAGAGAAAGAAAGAGAGAGAGAGACTGAATTAGGAGCGCAAGGCCAACCGGGAACTTGGCTCATGCAAAACATGCCAACAGCTGCGTATGTCTTGAAATTTGTGCACCCCAAATCACAGGCTTGGCATCAAAGTCAGCGCGAAGGCCACATCCCATTTCAGAAATGCAAGCAGTAGTCAGACTAAAATTAGGTATGAAAGCTCCTTTGTCTCAACACACAAGGCGGAAGGCCAACCGAACCCCCGACCTTGGTCCTGAATGCGGCTGGCACACTCTACGTGAGATACCATACCAGCCTCCGACGACACCCACACCACGGACTGTGCTAATGAGAAACCAACGTGCCCACACACCACACACACTTGTCCCTGCACGACCTACATCTGCAAGGGATGCCTTTGACACATTGGTTAAAAGCTACCTATATGTCCAAACGTTGCACACACATACGACTCATTGCCCAGAGCTGTGGAATATCGTCCACAGAACTGCCGCCAGTCTGAGTAGTGCCAGTGCTACAAAACCAACAAGCACAATGGCAGGTATTCCCAGGCACATGCACAAACCCTGTCACGTGGAACTGTACTGTGCACTAATGCTGCATCTGTTGGGATCCCTGCCAATGACAGTGCTGTGAATCAGTTTCCTTCGGAGATTTCGTTTTGCCTACGTCACCTGCATCCAACCATGGTTCCACTGTCGATCATGCACATTCGAGTGGCCCATGGAGGTCTGCCAGTCCAATGCAACGGTATCTGAATTAGATTATGATGTGACAGTGCACCCCCTGTTGGCCCACAAACAGGAGTGTCATCGGGATAGCCGTGCATGGGATGCACTGATCTTTGGTGTATGTATTAGCAGTTGTTCATGATAGATTGCACAACTCCTCGTGTGCAGTGACCATATCGAGGCGCTTCCCTATTGGGCTGTGTTGCGGATTGGGGAAATGGCGTGGACTGATCACATCGGCCCAGACCAGTTAATGGATTGGCTCACCCTGGTGTTCCTTGAACCCGACAACTACGTACTATTGGAACACATTGCCCATGAAGCTGCACTGACATTCATGGATGAGTAACTACGTTCCTGAAGCCACATTGGATTGTCACCCACAGCACAGGTCCCAACACCTTGTTGCATCGTGGGGAATGCTCAAATATCCCACCACAACAAAAGACATGTCTGTATTCGCCCAGACTCAGACTGCATGTGCGTGGAACTACGTGTGTGTACACACACCTGTGAAAGGTGATGCAGTTCCATAGTCAGAGCAGCACAGCGTCGTTTGGCAACGTTAGAAATTTTGACATACTGCTGGGGGGAGAGTACACACATGGCAATGCAGAACGGCATGTGACATTGTCGGACCCTTTCACCTGATCACTGTCAGCAGAGCAGACAGTCGGCGCAGTCCAGTGGCAGAGCACTAGGCAGACTGATGGGCTGTGAGTCGTGTCCCCTCACAAGGGGCAATGGGCAGACGCCAAACATCACATGACTCGTCCAGCAAGGCCAGGTGGGCTGAGACCGTTGCCATCCGTAATGGTTTTGTGTACATTTTTGCTTCCCCATGTCTTGCACCTCGACATGTTCCCATGCTGCGTATAAGTGTCTTAAGCATGTCCCTGCATTTTGTGGCCGTTGCCTTGTCCGTACTGACATGCACATGCCAATAAAGTCTATGCAACTTCACTACCGTCCAACTGTGATGAGTGTTGATTTGATTGACAAATATTGTGCCACAATGAGCATCGTCCCTACACAGGGAGAGACTGACTGATGCTTGTACAATGGGGGTGGGTCCCTTTTGACAGCTCCACCTCTGTGAGCCAGGCATTGTGTTTGGGATAGTTGCTGGCAGGCCTGTGCACTTACGTGCCTTCAGCAATGTGAGTATGGTGTCCAACTTCTGACCATGTGGAGAAATGCTATAAATCTAAACAGACTCTGTCCACACAGATGTGTGTGAGTAGGTATACAAAGTGAAGTTCTGTTATCACATGTGATGCAGGACATCACTTCTGGCCTGCTACCGATTTGGTCATTCCTACACACAGCCCTATTCAAAACATGGACGTGTGCTTAATTTGGGGGGTTGCGAGATTGTTGTTAAAGTGCAATGAGGCCACAGCTAGTACTCACCTTCACAGTCATCCAACTGGCCATGTGGTTAAACATGCGCATTGTTGTCATTTACCAGGGTGTACCTTCTTGTGCAATCAGTGTCCCTAAATCCATCCATACTTTCATACTTGAGTGAACCTAGTCATGATACATCTGTGTGCTTTTGAATGTTTTATTCACATTCTGGTGAATGCCGGAGCTGAAGCTGTACATGGCCATGCCAAGCCCACATTACATGGGAGCCCAGTGGTGGGCCAACCAGAATCCTTTGGGGATTGGAAAGTGATTTGGAAGAGGGATAGTGCTGTCTGCCGCAGGATTGCTGTGTAATTGTCAACCACTGAAGACATGGCAGTCCATGTCGGGGTCCAGGTGAATGTCACAGAGTGTTCCAGGGGTCAGTGGAAGGTGTTGTCCCAGGGCATGATGCATAGGGCAGAACCAGGCAGGGACAGGCCATATGGCGGTGATGGATGCTACTACCTCCTTCCTCACACTGCTATTACCATCCACATCTTAGTCCTCTGATACTACTTATGTGTCCAGTGTGTCCTGTGTGTCCGGTGTGTGTGGTGGGATAATGGCTGCCTCACTGTGTGCCAGTGACACATCAGGGTGCGAAGGTGATAGTGCTGCATCACTGTGTGCTACTGACACCTCAGGGGTCGGAGATGTGTTTGTCAAAGTTTGTCGAAGTCGACCCTTGACCCTGCCAGCAGGTAGGTCGCCCCCCCAGCCGCCACACGGTCCTCCTGTGGCGCTGCCCTGCTAGTGCCCTCGCTGCTGCCTGAGTAAGTCCTTCTGTGCCTGATCACTGTTGTCTCCCTTAGTTTTTCTGTGACCTTGTGCCCCATCTCCCCCGTTTTTTTGCATTCTGTGCCCCTGATCACTGTTGTTTCTCTTCGTTTTTCTGTGCCTTTTGTGGTAAATAAATAAATAATACCTCTATTTTTGACTGGATATATAATAACAGATAGCTCAATAAATAAGAGTCAAGATTCGAGGTAGCTGGAGTTTTGCAGGTTTAATACAGCATAAAGGACAGGAACAGGACAACCTGCACGGGAATAGGATGGCAGCGCTGCACACGGGCAGGATCGGGACAACAGCTAACTTTTAATAACAATGCACAAGTATATATATAGTTAAACAAAACACATGATGTTCAATACAATAGGCGTAGCAGTGGGCAGGGCCTGTAGCAGTCGCGAAAGATAAGGCAGAAAGTAGGTGTAACAAGAGGCGTGAACAGGGCGTATACATAGACATGTGATGTAAACGTAACAGATTATGTCATAAATGGGGCGGAAACATGGAGGGGGCTACCTAAGGAGCCGGGACCTCTAACCTAGTGGTGCGCGCAAACTGACAATGACGTGTTACTAGGGAGAAGCTGGGGGCTATGACTTCTGCGCTAGAAGGAGAGACTGAAGTCTGGAGAGTCAGAGCGACATGTACCTAAACACTATCTAGTATCTGATGTTTAGAGAACATGCTGATAGAATCCAAAAGTTATCAGGGTAAAGGCTAACAGATTCTAAGACTGGTGCATGCATTATTCTACATGTAGTGCGTGTTGAGGAATATTAACTGACCATTAATACAGTATTTCTCTTACATGGAGACGTAAAGGCTAGACCATGACGGAAACTATTGATGCGATTCAGTAGCTTAGGAATGCAGGGAAGGAGGGCTGGACTGATAACTAGAATCATAACATACTCTTGGCAGACTGGCAGGCAGAGCCAGGCCGAGCCGGGCACTGTGAGGCAGGAAGTAAGTGAAGGGTCAGGGATACAGGTGGGGGCTGTATCGCTCCTCGGAGAGGGTTCAGGAGACAGGAGCTGAATCTGAGTCCGGGCCCTTTTGAGGCCTAGAAACGGGGACTTTACAATGAAATAACGTGCACACTGAGAAACGTGGCAACGTAACTTTACATAGGCCTAATATTCGTAGCATTCACGAAAACTGGGAACTGGCGTACTAGAGTTGGACACAACTGTAATTGCGTCTTTAATCGATCATGGGGAATACATATGCATATTAATCATGCACACATAACATAAGATGGGGAACACGTAGGGACACAGAACATGGCAAAATTTACTTTTCCACATTCCCTCCTTATCACTACGTTTCCATCAGGAAACATCAATATTCATCATACCATCTATCATTTCATACAGTATCATTTGCTCGTCTCGAATTGTCTTGGAACGGGATTTAGGACGGGACTTGGGACTAGGAATACAAGAGGTAGCACAAATGCCGCAAATCGCAGGGCCACATTGTATACAGAGGCAGCAACTGAATATGATCGCTACTGCAATACCTAGAAAGGACAATATTTTCCATCCCCAGGCAGAAATTATACTCCAAAACCAACCGGACCATGTCCAGGTGCCTGGATTCTGGTGTAACTGATGGGCAATTTTATGAAGTCTGGTTATAGCCGAATAAACAGACGGCGCGTTATTAGGAATGAAAATGCAGCAACTAGATCCGATGACTCTACATGCTCCTCCTCTATCGGCCAGTATGACGTCAAGAACGAGACGATTCTGGAGCACGACAAATCTCATAGCAGATTGCTCCTCGGTTAAGTTACCTAGAGCAGAGGCAGTCTCATTCACTACTGCTTCAAGGGTTCTTGTTAACCTACGGATTAACTTACTATTCTGGACAGGTCCTATAAAGAAGAAGAAACCTTTATTGAAATCTGTATACTGTTCTAGAGCAGTTTCAGTTTGATCGACAATTGGGGACTCGATCTCCCTTCTATGTCTAATGTGTACTAGATGTGTGTTTCTGTGATAATCAGATGGGGCTAGGAAAACTGGTGGCAGTAGGAAGGCAATGTAACAGGTTCCATCCCAATCGAGGGGCAGACGAACATATGCGGTCTGACCACAAACAAAATAAGAATGACGTGAAGCTTTGAAAATAGATTTCCCACTGTTACTATACTTGACAATAGTAGTACAATCACTATGTCCTACATGTGCGGAACCATTATTTCTGACACATAATTCGCCTTTGACTGGTAGTACTGAAATAGCAGGTAAGTCTGGAGTAGGATCAGACTGAACATTCAGGACCATAAAATTCGAAGAATAATTACCCAAATTATAAACTTCATTTTCTAGATCTAACCCTGTTCTGTGGGGAAGACCTTGCTTGTCTGGAAAACATGTACTGTTCAAAAAAGACATATCTGTTGTGGATGACGTTAACTTGGACCAGGCTCCACATGAACCATTATGTGAAAACGGATAAGGAAACAGTGGCAGAACTCCCTTCGGTGTCTGGAAAGGGGGGAGTCGACCACACACCCAACAATTGGTAGCATTGCTGGTCTGGTGTGAATAGTGTAACATACGGATAAATGTATTGTTGCGCATAGCAAGACGATAAGATAGTTCGTGAGGAGGCAGATCACTAAACGTGTGCTCTACTGTAGCATTAGAAAACTTATTTACATGAGAAATTGGAAAACATAAATGAAATGCATAACTCGTGCAGGTAACCATTAAGCTTAAAAACAATATAAAACTTAGAAAAACGATACATCGGATTGAGTTTTGACTAACTCTCTCACTATGGGGGTCTATTTCATACATGTCAGATACCTGTCTAACCGTTTCACCCAGGGGGACTTAGACAATTAAACTGGCTGACTTATTTTACTAGACCGGAGCTTCTGTTTATACTCCTGTTGCGGAGTTTTCTCTAACAGGGGAGGATCTGGATCAGAGTCATTAGCGGGACAGTCCTTGATAAAAGTGTCTGTAGAAGTGTTATTTAAAGTTTTAGGTCTTAGTCCGTGAAATTTCTTGACATGAGACAGATGCACCCAGCCTTTCCTCCCTTCCAACTTCACGGCCGTGCGGGTGGTCAAAAGGACTAACTTCGGCTCCTTCCAGCGAGGCTCCAGCGGACTTGAACAATCAAAATTGCGGACGAGGACCAGGGTACCGGGAAGGATCTCGTGTGGCTTGATTTCAGTATTGTCGGGAAATGCAGCGGCAACCTGTGAACGACAAGAGTGGAGGGCAGACATCAAGGAAGCTAGGTAATCTGTCAGCATATTACTGGAAACATCTGTAATACTTTGGGGTCTAGGTGTACCCCACACGTTCGGGGGGCGGCCGAATATGACCTCATAAGGAGACAGACCTGATCTGGAGTGTGCGACCATGCGCATATAAAACAATGCAACTGGCAGGGCAACTAACCAGTCTACACCTTTTTCTTGACAGACTTTGGCAATACGGATTTTCAAGGTTTGATTATGTCTCTCTACGAGACCGGCTGCTTCTGGATGGCGTACACAATGGAACTTCCACTGGTACCCTAACAAAAGGGAAACGTGCTTCATAAGTTCGGATGAGAATGGCTGGCCGTTATCAGAATACACGACCCTAGGGAGTCCATAGCGGGGGGAAAATTCACGAACCAACTGCTTGGCAGTGGTCGCGGCTGTGTAATCTGGGACTGGATATGCTTCTGTCCACCTGGACAAAGCGCATACAACTACAAGGACATACTTGAAACCTCGACATCGCTCCATCTGAATATAATCCATCTGGAGGACTTCAAAAGGGTGGTCAGGGGGCTGGAATCCACCTTGTTCCACCGGGACACTTTTACCTGGATTGAACTGGCAACATATCATACAAGTGCGGACTTTCTGCTTGGCTGCAGCTCGCAAGTGCTTGTTGAACCAAAGGTTCTGGATACTGTCTAACATGGCTTTTTCTCCTAAGTGTGCTGGACTATGTGCGGTATTGATAATGACTTGAACCATTGAGTCGGGGAGAAACCATGTGGCTTTTCCCTTCGTCAACCATCCCTGATCTGTCTGGACCCCTCCTTGTTCGGACCATTTCTTGATTTCTTCGGGAGTAGCATGTAACTGGATATCTATGACATCTTGAGTAGGGTCCTTAACTGTCATACAAGTAGTCTGTTCTAGAGTGGATGTCGGTATCTTGTTAACTGGTATGTCTGGTGTCTGTGCTGTAAGCTTGGCTGTTCGATCTGCTAGATCATTACCTTGGGAAATAATGTCAGTAACTTTAGTATGTGCTTTGCACTTCATGATAGCGATAGATGTCGGTAAATGTATTGCATCTAACAGAGCTTGAATGAGGAAACCATGCTGAATCTTGGTTCCATGAGAAGTCATGAAACCTCTCTCCTGCCAGAGCACTCCGAAGTCGTGTACAACTCCAAATGCGTAGCGTGAATCTGTGTAAATATTAACTTTCAGGTTCTTGGCATGTATGCAGGCTTGAGTCAGAGCAACTAGCTCTGCTGCTTGAGCAGACAGGGTGTCAATACGGTGTGTTTCAATAACTTCAGTGTCAGTAGTCACTGCATACGCGGCTACTAGTTCTCCTGTACTTGTTCTCATACATGAACCATCCACATAAAGTGTCAGGTCGGGATCTGGTAATGGAATATCTGTCAGATCTTGTCTTGGCTTAGTCATAGTGTTAACTACTTCCACACAATCATGTGTGGCAGGATTCGAAGTAACTGACGGTAACAGTGTAGCAGGATTTAGAACGTTGCAGCGTCTGATTTCTATGTGTGGCTGGAACAGTGTCAGTTCATAACCTGTCAAACGTGCAATTGTCAAGTGCTGAGTCTGTGTTCGGTTTAAAAGAACTTCCACGGAGTGTGGAACTTGTACTGTCAAGGAATGTCCTAATACTATGGAATCACTTTGTCTGATAGCTAGTGCTGTGGCTGCAACTGACTTGAGGCACGCAGGCAGAGCCTGGGCTACTGGATCTAGTGTGCTCGAAAAATAAGCACAGGGCTTGTATTGTCCGGCTTGATCTTGTGTAAGAACAGATAATGCTGTACCATCACGTTCTGTGACAAAAAGTGTAAAAGGCTTATTGTAGTTCGGTGTAGCTAGAACAGGAGCTTGGCATAAAGCTTTCTTCAACTCATTGAAACTAAGTGTATGTTCAGATGTCCAAGGGAGAACAGTCGATACGGCTGCCTCCTGTGTCGTTAACTGTATCAGTGGCTTGGCTAGAAATGCATACTGAGGAATCCATTGTCTGCAGTAAGAAGTAAGGCCGATAAAAGCTCGTACCTCCTTCTGGGTCTTGGGCTGTGGAAGACTCGCTATTAACTGGATACGGTCGGGTGTCAACTGCCTACCCCACTTGGACAGTAAGTGGCCTAAGTAGATCACTTGCTGGACACAGAATTGAAGTTTTGAAGGGGACACCTTGTGCCCCATCTCGGCTAGGAAATACAGAACTGTAAGTGATGCTCGCTCGCAAGCACGTTCAGAACGGGCTGTGATCAGTAGATCATCGACATACTGGAGCAGGGCAGTGTCAGTTGGCATGTGAATGTTGTCTAGTTGTCTCTTAAGTGCTTGACTGTAAATACTAGGACTTTCTGTGAAACCTTGAGGAGCTCGTGTAAATTTATAGCTCCTTCCATTTAAACAAAAACCGAAAAGGTACTGGCTATCTGGATGAATTGGAACACTGAAAAATGCATTCTTGAGGTCGATTACGGTAAAGAATATTGCCTCAGAATCAATAGCTGTCAATAGGGATGAGATATCTGGAACAACTGGATACTGGGGGATAATACATTTATTGAGTTCTCGAAGATCAATCAATAATCGATATACTGGGGGTGCATTTGGATCAGTACGTTTCATGACTGGAATGATAGGAGAATTACATACATTGGAGTCAGTTTCTACAACTACTCCTTGAGCCATGAGCTCGTCAATAATTTTGGATAAGGCTGCTACAGCCTCAGGTGGCAATCTGTACTGTCTGATTCGTGGTAACACTACACCTTGCTTGAGAGTCTCACGATGGGGTGTGATTTGCATGAAACCAACATCAGTTGGACCTTGCGCCCATAGATGCTGCGGAACATTAGACAATCTCGGATCGAAATCTCGTAACACATAGGGACCCTTGAAGTCACGTAAAAACAAACGTATTCCCTCTGGGGAACAGCAAATAACTGCACCTAATTCTTTCAGTGTCTTAATGCCTAACAAATTTTCTGGACATGACTTCGTAAGCAATAGATCAGTAGTTCGGGACAATGGACCTACTTCTAGAGTAACTGGCTTTGATATCTCGTTTACAATAGGCTTTCCTGAAAATCCAAGGGAAACATTTCTAGAGCCTGAGAGCGGAGCCCCTGGAACCTCGTCATGACTAATAGTCGTCCTACTTGCCCCTGTATCAATCAGAAACTTTCTGTCTTTCCCTAATACTTGACTATGAACATAGGGACCTTCTTGATCTACAGGAATCTCGATGAGAGGCAAGCCTACCTCCCTCTCTAGGCTGTTTCATGAACACGCTTGATACTCTGGATACTCTGTCTGTGCATACTGGTACATTTGCTGTGTAACATGCTGTGTTGCAGCAATAGGCTGCGGTGCCGTAACTGTCTGTTGTGCATTCTGTGGCTGAGAAGTCTGTGAAACTTGTTCTTGTCTAGGCGGACGTGGTCTTTCTTTAGTTTTACCAGTGGCTATATTGTGTTTCAGAACTGCACACTCGTTTATAAAATGACCTGGCTGTTTACAATAATTGCATGTCCCTTTAACGGGAGCTGCAGGATGACTGGCTTGATTCGGACCCCTCTTCTGACTGTCTTGTGGAACAGATTGTGCAACTAGTACTTTCATTTTCGTGTCTTTCATATGTCTTCTCTCGTGATCTTGCTCTTCTCTGATTCTATTCTGGTGATATTGGAGCATCTGTAACATCTGGGACGGAGTACTAGCTTGCCATGTACTTTCGACTTTCAAAACTCGATTCTTAACTTGTGGACTTGAATTCTCGACTAGTTTAGTAACAAAAAGATGAGGGTATGACTCGCTACTTGTCTTTAAACCACTGTTTATTATAAAACATTTCTCAAATCTAGAATAAAAATCACTAGTGTCTTCGTCTTGTTTCTGTTTACAGGCTGAGATTGCATCCCAGTCTTCCTTTTTAGTGGCTAATAATCTAGGCAAAACTTGTATTAACAGTTCAGGTAATTCTTTACATTTATCTCCAAGACCGGTACCTGGTACTCGTATCTTATCTTCAGCTTCTAGAGCTGTCCAATCGATCTTTTTCTCTCCCACCTCCCAATCTTTTTCCTTGAGTTTTTCGTATACCCCTGCGGGCAACAGGACTTTTAACATTTTAATAATATCTGGATACGTGTATTCTCCCATACGGAGCATGTCTTTTAATTCTCGGTGGAACCCTGCTGGATCTTTGTCGTGACAGGGAATTAATTTCTTCATCTCTAAGAGTTCCATCTTGGTAACTGGGGTGTAAACAAATACTCGTTGCATTTCACCATCTGGTGTCCTAACTGGGTGTACTTCTCGTAGCGGATGCTGTCTATCTATGTAAAACGGTTTACTTTCTGGAGGTGAGACATGAACAAAATGCGGGTTCAGAAACGTTCTATATTTGTGGCGTTGTTCTAGAATGACACTAATTAAATCGGTACCTAAACCTTTCCATCTATACTGGAGTAACTCGTTCAGGACATCATGTAACGGACCTGGATCAGAATGTTGACCCTCATACAGTGTAATGAGGTGCTGGATCATATACATACCCACCAGTCGCTGCTCGGCTGGGGGCAGTTTCAGAAACATTTGTGCCACTATTTCGTCTGGAAAAGTGGTAGAATCAGTAATCCATCGGACTGCTGATCGGGCTAGTTCTTGTTCATGCATAGTACTTAACTCACTATAACCGATTCGTGATTTCAGAATGTGATCGGTAGCTTGAAATACTTGTTCTAGAGAGCCTTGTTCTGGTGCTGGATGATGAAAGACTTTCTTGTGTTCTAGGCGTAAATGTCGGTCTGGAAATCTAGATTTACCTACATACGATATTCTGGCGGTATTCTCGTCCTCTACCTCTTCAGTAGAAGAGTCATTTTCTTTCTCGCTTCCTAGAGCTTCTTTGCGTTGTTCGTGTAACCTTATTATTTCTTTACGAATTTTCTTGTACATACTCTCTATACTATTGAGTGTCTTGTGCTTACCCTCGGCTATATTATCACTCCACCTTGTCAGAACTTTCATTTCGATCGGATCTTTAGTCGGGGAATCTTGTTCCCGTATTAAACAATTGATCAGAAACTTTAATAGCATAAACTGGATCTCGGATTTCCTGAGAGACATGACTTCAGCAATACTTTCTGGATCTTGTCCTGTACGAATGAAACGATACATTCTGTCTAGATCTTCTTTCATATTCGGTAGGGTGACCAAATACTCGGACACCTGTCTTATACGTACGGAATATAGAACCATACTATCCTCGCCTGGGACTGGATCATAACAGCATTCAGTAAGAACTCGTCTGATTTCTGCAATGGACTGATATTTGGGCGTACGTTGTAACGCACGTTCATGTAACTCGACTGCTGCTAAACGTCTATTTGGCGGCGGGGTACCAGGAGGACCTCCTCCCGCGGCCCCTATACTGGAATCGTCGACTGATACTCTTCGTGCTGGCAGAGTGACTGATGTGGCGGGAATTTGTACTACGGGCTGGACCGGGGGTACCGTAACAGGTACTGCAACAGGTGCCCCGGTGGCTGGAGGACCATGAATTACATTATTTACAGGAGCTGGTGGAACAGGATTTGCATATTCTGGGACTGTGTCGTCCAAATAGGACGAGAGAAAAATATCAGCTGCGGTCGGTTTGTGACGTAGCTTGGTCGGAACTAAAGGTGGCGGGAAATTACTGGATGCTTCCGGGGTTGCTTTTGGCAAGCCCTCGGCAAGAAGAGGATACATACCCTTAATGAGGGCATTCCTCTGTCTGTCTGACTGTTCGGTTTTAACTCGTTCACCTATTTCGATTAATTCCCTTTCTTGGGCTCTTTCTAAGGATTCTCTACTTAATTCTGACTTTCTGATTTCTTTTTCGGTTCTTTTATGAGATTCTTTGCGCCATAACTCGATGGCATCTTTCTGTGACTGTCTGGCTTTCTTTTTCCATAATACTTCTTCTACTCGCATGATGCACTCGGCATCCCATGTACCCGATAAGGGCCATCTATATTTTTCCTCTAACTGTTTGGTGTACTCCACCCATAAATCTAGATATAATATGGCGCTTATGCCATGCTTCTGATACATAAAATGACCTGGACTGTCCCTAGGTGGGACAGGAACTGCTTCCTCTAACAGACCTTTTCTAGTTCTTAACTGACGTAATTTTGAGAACAGAGGCATGACGTGAACTGGGATCTGGACACAATACAATACACAATGAACACAATAATGACTTGAGACTGATCACTCATACCACAACATTGAAAACACATTGAAATGACATTTAAAATAACAGTTCGAACAGAAACATTACCTGGAATACTTGAAAACAGAAACACATGAATTTCTCGAGAACAGAACTTACTAGAATTACTAGATGCACTGCTGAAACAGTACGAAACATACCGGTCTCATAAAGAGACACGTCAGGACCCGCATCCACCTAAGTGGACACTTCGTGTTGGATCTGTGTACCCAAACCCACGGACAAGAGACAATGCAATTGACCCTGTCTAGATACTACCCCAGCAACGGTACTCACCGGGCAGCAAGAACGGAAGGCCTCGGACTGGACTGGACTGCTTCGACGCCGAACGGACGAACTTCGGACTTCAGTTACGGGTGGGCCTCCGGATACCTCGGACCTTGGACTCTCGGCTTGGGCTCTGGTCGGGACTCGCCGCGTTCCTCCACCGCCTCGTCTGGATGCTGGACCGCAACCTCCGTCTCCTCCGTGGGCCTGAGGGATACTTGAAGCAGAAATATCTGCACGTGCACGGTATGGTTCCGTCACGGCTGCAGAGGATCAGGGGGCTTGCGTGGCTTCACCGGCGCGTGGGGAAAGGGCAAGTCCCTATTCGGGCGCCATTATGTGGTAAATAAATAAATAATACCTCTATTTTTGACTGGATATATAATAACAGATAGCTCAATAAATAAGAGTCAAGATTCGAGGTAGCTGGAGTTTTGCAGGTTTAATACAGCATAAAGGACAGGAACAGGACAACCTGCACGGGAATAGGATGGCAGCGCTGCACACGGGCAGGATCGGGACAACAGCTAACTTTTAATAACAATGCACAAGTATATATATAGTTAAACAAAACACATGATGTTCAATACAATAGGCGTAGCAGTGGGCAGGGCCTGTAACAGTCGCGAAAGATAAGGCAGAAAGTAGGTGTAACAAGAGGCGTGAACAGGGCGTATACATAGACATGTGATGTAAACGTAACAGATTATGTCATAAATGGGGCGGAAACATGGAGGGGGCTACCTAAGGAGCCGGGACCTCTAACCTAGTGGTGCGCGCAAACTGACAATGACGTGTTACTAGGGAGAAGCTGGGGGCTATGACTTCTGCGCTAGAAGGAGAGACTGAAGTCTGGAGAGTCAGAGCGACATGTACCTAAACACTATCTAGTATCTGATGTTTAGAGAACATGCTGATAGAATCCAAAAGTTATCAGGGTAAAGGCTAACAGATTCTAAGACTGGTGCATGCATTATTCTACATGTAGTGCGTGTTGAGGAATATTAACTGACCATTAATACAGTATTTCTCTTACATGGAGACGTAAAGGCTAGACCATGACGGAAACTATTGATGCGATTCAGTAGCTTAGGAATGCAGGGAAGGAGGGCTGGACTGATAACTAGAATCATAACATACTCTTGGCAGACTGGCAGGCAGAGCCAGGCCGAGCCGGGCACTGTGAGGCAGGAAGTAAGTGAAGGGTCAGGGATACAGGTGGGGGCTGTATCGCTCCTCGGAGAGGGTTCAGGAGACAGGAGCTGAATCTGAGTCCGGGCCCTTTTGAGGCCTAGAAACGGGGACTTTACAATGAAATAACGTGCACACTGAGAAACGTGGCAACGTAACTTTACATAGGCCTAATATTCGTAGCATTCACGAAAACTGGGAACTGGCGTACTAGAGTTGGACACAACTGTAATTGCGTCTTTAATCGATCATGGGGAATACATATGCATATTAATCATGCACACATAACATAAGATGGGGAACACGTAGGGACACAGAACATGGCAAAATTTACTTTTCCACACTTTGTGCCCCATCTCCCCCGTTTTTTTGCATTCTGTGCCCCTGATCACTGTTGTTTCCCTTAGTTTTTCTGTGCCCTTGTGCCCTTCTCCCCCGTTTTCTTTGCATTCTGTGCCCCTGATCACTGTTGTTTCCCTTCGTTTTTCTGTGCCCTTGTGCCCCATCTCCCCCGTTTTTTTGCATTCTGTGCCCCTGATCACTGTTGTTTCCCTTCATTTTTCTGTGCCCTTGTGCCCCATCTCCCCCATTTTTTTGCATTCTGTGCCCCTGATCACTGTTGTTTCCCTTCGTTTTTCTGTGCCCTTGTGCCCCATCTCCCCCGTTTTTTTGCATTCTGTGCCCCTGATCACTGTTGTTTCCCTTCGTTTTTCTGTGCCCTTGTGCCCCATCTCCCCCATTTTTTTTAATTCTGTGCCCCTGATCACTGTTGTCCCCCTTCGTTTTTCTGTGCCTGCCTGCCCCCTTCCCCTGTTTCCCCTCCGTGCCACCTTTTCCCGCCGCTGTGTCCCTGCGGCCCGCCCCCGCTACCCCATTCGCCTCCCCGCTCCCGCCTCCCAGCTGCTCCTGCCTCCCACAGCCCCTCATATGGAGGCCGCGCAGCGCAGAAGGGAGCGACCCTTGACCCTGCCAGCAGGTAGGTCGCCCCTCCAGCCGCCACACGGTCCTCCTGTGGTGCTGCCCCGCTAGTGCTCTCACTGCTGCCTGAGTAAGTCATTCTGTGCCTGATCACTGTTGTCTCCCTTCGATTTTCTGTGCCCTTGTGCCCCATCTCCCCCGTTTTTTGCATTCTGTGCCCCTGATCACTGTTGTTTCCCTTCGTTTTTCTGTGCCCTTGTGCCCTTCTCCATCGTTTTTTTGTTGCATTCTGTGCCCCTGATCACTGTTGTTTCCCTTCGTTTTTCTGTGCCCTTGTGCCCCATCCCCCCCGTTTTTTGCATTCTGTGCCCCTGATCACTGTTGTTTCCCTTCGTTTTACCGTGCCCTTGTGCCCCATCTCCCCTGTTTTTTTGCATTCTGTTCCCCTGATCACTATTGTCCCCCTTCGTTTTTCTGTGCCTGCCTGCCCCCCTCCCCCGTTTCCCCTCCGTGCCACCTTTTCCCGCCGCTGTGTCCCTGCGGCCCCGCCCCCCGCTGTCCCATTCACCACCCCGCTCCCGCCTCCCAGCTGCTCCTCCCTCCCACAGTCCCTCATATGGAGGCCGCGCGCAGCAGCCGCGCCTCTGGCGCGCCGAAGGTGCGCCAAAGGCAAGCCCGTCTGTGCCCGTCGGCACCTGGACCGCGCCCAACGCCAGAACCCCTGACCCCCGCCGCACCGAGAGTACCCAACTGAGATATGACTCCGCCACCCTCAACGCACTCAACACTGGACACCCACCCGCCTGCTACCGAGCCACCCCGAAACGAACCCACGGACCCTTCGCCTGCAAATTTACATGCCTTCGAACCTGCCCCCCGCCAACCAAACACAGCCTCAAGTGCATCCTCCTCAATACCCGCTCCGTCCACAAACACGCCGTCGAACTCTGGGACCTCCTCGACACAACAGCACCGGACGTCGCCTTCCTCACGGAAACCTGGATGAACTTTTCCTCGGCCCCCGACATCGCCATAGCTATCCCGGACGGCTACAAAATCACCCGTAAGGACCGCGTCAACCAAACCGGAGGAGGAATTGCCATCGTCTACAGGAACACCATCAACATTACGACCAACATCGAAGACACACTCTCCACCGCCGAACACCTACACTTCCAGATTCACACCGACCCCAAGACCACCATTAGAGGACCGCTCATCTACAGACCCCCGGGCCCGCGCACACAATTCAGCGAAACCATCGCCGACTTCATCAGCCCGCACGCCCTAGCCTCACCAGAATACATCCTCCTAGGGGACCTGAACTTCCACCTGGAGAAAAACAACGACAACAGCACCTCCACCATGCTCGACAACCTCGCCAACCTCAGACTCAAACAACTGGTGAACACCCCCACCCACCTCGCCGGCCACACGCTCGACCCCATCTTCACCGCCAGCAACCACGTCTCCTTCAGCCACTCCACCGTACTACACTGGACCGTCCACAGATGCATCCACTTCACCTTCGAAAAGAATACATTGCACCACTGCACACGACAAATCCCCCGAATATGCTGGAGCAAAATCACCTCAGACCAGCTCCTCTCATCACTAAACCAGAAGCCGCCAGCCGACACCACGAACACCAACGAAGCAGCCCACAACCTCGCACGGTGAATCACCTACTGCGCCGACGACCTCGCCCCACTGAAGAACCCACCAAACAAGACCGGCAACAGGAAAACATCATGGTTCACAGACGCCCTATAATTATAGTCACTGGTATTAGTATTTTACCTATTATAGATTTACTTATCTCATAAAACCAATTTCTGACTGTTTTTAATTTTCTACCAAGTTTTTCAAGCACACCTTCTACTTCTAATGGCTCTATTTCTCTATGCAATTGTGTAATATTCGTAATACATTTCTCAATGTTCTGACTTTGATCAGGGATATAAGTACAACAGTGTTGGACCTTCAAAATTCCACAGACTCCTCCCTCTTTTGCCAGTATTATATCTAAAGCAAGTCGATTTTGCATCACCATACTTCTCATAGCAAACATTTCTGTATTGACCATTAGAAATCCTCCAGCTGTGTCAGTTGACAATTTATCTACAATTGCTGACAATTTTCTTATTCGGTTTGCATTAAATGATATGCCCACTGCTGGTATCAGTGCTCCAAAAACATCACATATTATTTCAATTACACTTTCTCTTTTACAACAACTTAAAGGTTTGCCTATTTCATGACTTCCATTCGTACCTCTGTCAACATGAAACATTTTTTGGGAAAAACCAACCCAACATAACATGAACAGTACCAATGGTCCGGTAACCTATTATAAGCTTTGTTTCCACACAAAAAGTATATACCTTGAAAAACGGGGTCATTTCCACCTTTAAATCCCCATTCACCTTTGATAATATATGTGGCTTCACATTGACTTGCTCCCACAAAATAGTTGTCATACACAGTATTGTCTCTTTGAATACATCATTTCCCTAACATTGGTGTATCAATACTTATAGCAACATTTACATTGTGTCCTTCAATATTATCATCTGAAAATACCCATTTATTAGATTTAGTTTGTTTCACTTTTTGTCGTCTTTTATACTGTTGTCTCCTTTCTTCAACCATATTCAAAAAAGCTTTTTCCTCATTTCTCATTTCACAAGTCAAATTATGTTTAAAAGCATAATCGTGCATCAATTCTTGAGTTTCCAAAAAATATTCACCAAAAACTTTTGCAGGCTTAATTTTGTTTAGTTCTGCGACAATTTTCAATTTCACAAATACATCATCCGAATCAGAATAATAATATTCTAATTTACCAGATGTATAAAATAAACTTGTTATAACACTACAGGTCACACCATATGTCAATGGCACATGGTGATAGGTTACACCTTCTGACACAGATGCAGGCAATTTTACACAGACGTAACAATCGCTAGCATCCATTGTCCTCACATATTCAAACAACAATTTTGAAAAAGTATTCCTAGAGAAGTCACTCACAGAATTATCTTGATGAATTTCAAGCTTATATACATGTAACTTCTCATCTTTTAATTCATTATTTTTATCTTTCAGACTTTCATTTGCTTTCAATTTTTCAATGTCAGGAGCAAAAGGGATAAAAATAGCAAGAATTAACCATATCATCCTTAATATTCCAGTACAGATTAACCACATTCTACATATTTTTTTTCTAAAAATTTAACATTTTGATATAGTCGGTTCATTAGTAGCCATTTTTTTTTACACAGATGTTAATACAATCTTTTTACCTTCAGTTGTCTCTTTACAACCTTGTTTCACTTACAAGGTTCCTTCAAATTCAATTACAATTTTCATTTGGATATATATATATATATATATATATATATATATATATATATATATATATATATATATATATATATATATATATATATATATATATATATACACCCTTCTTTTCGCTGTGACATTTAGAAGAAATTCTTTTCACTTTCTTTATATTACAACCTACTCACTTTCTTTTTCAACACCTTGGTTTTACAAGCTTTGTTGACTGCTGTTTACTTCCCTTATTGGAGGTAATGCCATGTAAGTCCATTCAGGTGATTTGTATTTCTGGTTTGGTCTTCTCACCCTTTTTGGCCTTTGCACAGCTTCTATTTTCTTTCCCAACGGTTCCTTTTAACTGGTTATTTCATTCACTTGATCCTCTTGGACCTTTGCTCTGTTAACCAGTCTAATCTTTAATCCATCAGTTTCTTTAGGCCAATTATTTCCTTTTCTTAATCTCTTTACTTCAGGTTCAGTAGTATTTCGTTCTACTCTTCAAGTTCATTTTCTTGAACTTCTCCTTAGTTCAGTGTCATCATAATTGTCATCAGTTTCTGTCTCAGACCTTTCTATAGTTTCATTTATAATGATTTTCACAGGATCTGATTCTTTTCCAGAATTCGATTTGTCTTTGGTCAGTTCTCTCACTCTGTTAGGAACTTCTCCATAGCTGGTACCTGGAAGCTCATCCTCATCGTGAGTTATTTCCTTTTCACCAGTTTCAAGATTTCTGTTCCTGCTTTCAGAGTTTTCAGACTGTCCTAACTGTTTTCCAAGACTTACAATAGTTTTCTTCCTTGGGTTCAGTTGTTGATAAACTAGGCACCTCTGGCAAAGGCTCTCAGCGATCATCCTAAATTTCGGATTGTACCATGTCTGTCTAAACAACCTGATCATTGAATCTCTTCCTATATGGGATGGACCATGATACATTCGGGCCATGTTTGAGATCAGGATATCTGGCATTACTGGTCTTTCATCTTTGTAAACCCAGATTTCATCCTCTTCTCTTTGTCTACATCCTGCCTTTGTCCAATTATCTTTCTCTTCTTCACTAGCCTCTTCCTGAATTTGTTTTACTTCCTGCCATGTCTCTACTACAGTTGTTAGCATCAAAGGACTTGAAACATGTTCAGTTTGTCTATCTCAATTAATGGATGCTTGATTTTTAGCCCAGTATTTTGCAATTGAGTCAACATATTTGTTGCCTTTTGTGATATAATCATCTCCCCTCTTGTGAGCAGCGCATTTGACTACTGCTAATTTATCTGGTAATTGTATGGCATCAATCAACATTTTCACAAATTCAGCATTTCTGATGGGGGATCCTGCCGAAGTCATATAACCTCTTTGGGACCACAGTTGACCATAATCATGGACAACCCCGAATCCATACTGACTATCAGTCACTATGGTAATCCTGATTTCTTTTCCCAACTCACATGCTCGAATCAAAGCAATCAATTCAGCAATCTGAGGCAACCGGATTCCTTTCAAACAAGATGCTTCCAAAGCATCTGCTACTGTACAAACAGCATAGGCAGCACTTAATACACCCTCATCTGTTCTCAGGCATGATCCATCTACGAACATCACATAGACAGATTCAGGTAAAGGTACATCTTTGATATCGGACCTCGGTTTGGTGCAATACTCTAGTCCATCCCAACATTAATTGATCCACTTCCACATTCATGGCATCAGGTAATAATGTAGATGGGTTTACATTTACACATCTTGAAATTGTAACATTGTCTGTACCTAGAATTGTCTTCTCATATTTTGTCATCCTGTTATTGGTAAGATACTGCGTCGTACTCCTAGTGAGGAGAATCTCCACCGAGTGAGGTACAAATACTCTCAACAGAAATCCCATCACTATGCCTTCACTTTGTTCGATACTCATGCTTTTTTTTTTAAACCGTTTTTATTGCAGAACCAAATGTACAGTACATTAATCAGGATGAGTTCCGTTATCGCTGATTCCTCGCCCTCATAGTCTTGTATTCATGCAGTATACACAGCCTTTCAGCCCACACCCTGAAGGCCGGGCGGCGACACTCACCCACATGATATATCCTTATATTTTCCGACAGTTGTGGTCGGCGTGTGAGGAAATCCGCTGTCTGCTTTTAAAGTCTTCTCCCCGCTCCCCTCAATCTCTCTAGAAATTCGCATCCTTTTTTCCATTAATTGAGATCTGGCAGTTCCTCCTTCCGCCCTCCCCCCCAAGTGTCTCCACCTACGCCTAGTACTGAGAAACATGTCTATGTGGTGGTTGACAGGAAAGCTTTACTATTTACGGGGTGAGTGTGACTGGTGAGGGTATCGGTGCCATGGCTATCCCAGTTGTGTCGTCAGGTTCCTCCCCCTCTTCTTCCTCTACTGAACTATCTCGCAGGGCCTGCACTAATATCTCCCACTCCACTGCCGCTTCCTGGGCCCTCTCATCTGATCTGCGGCGGGCCAGTTGGTACCTGATCGTGCTCTCACTTGCCGCCCATTTCAGAAATTCGTTCAGCCATCTCCGGTGTGCCGGCCCTGTTTTCGACTTCCACCCCTTAGTCACCTCCCTCTTAGCTAAGAGTAGGCCCATGTCAATAAATTTGCTTGATATCTTATTCTTGGGCGTGTGTGGGAACCAATGTAGTATACTGACGGCCTTATCGTACTGTAAGTCCCTGTCTGCAACTTCATTTAGTGTGTCGCCTATCTCCCTCCAATAATCCTGCAGGTGAGGGCAGTCCCTCAGCATGTGAACTAGATCCGCTCCTACCCTATTGCATCTGGGGCATGCTGCCTCCTCAACTCCAAAATATTTCCCTATTTTACTCGGGGTAAGATAGGCCCTATGGAGTACATAAAAGTGGATCAATGGGAAACGTGCATTTCTCGTGCTCTTTCTAGCTCTCCGCACTAGTTGGGACCACGTGGAGTCTGGGATTTCCGTCTGCAGGTCTAATTCCCACTTGGCCTTCAGTGCAGCTAGAGGCTGAAGGGTCTCAGTCAACATTCCTGAGTATAGGCATGTCACCGCTTTGAAGGTGCCTGCCGACATCATAATGTACTGGCAAGCTAGTGTCGTCGGTTCGAGCAGTCCTTCCCCCCAATGTGCCTGAATGGCCCGCACCACCGCCGCATGTAGTAAGTAGTCTCCCCTCGGGAGATCGTAGCGCTCTTGCAGCGTCTGATATGGGGTCAACACTCCGTCATCGTATAAATCCCCCACCATCTGCAGTCCTGCCTCCTCCCATAACTGCAGGCGCGACCAATCTCCACCGTGCGGGAGTGCCGTCACCATGCCCAGTGGGATTTTGGCCGCATATGGGTGTCTGACTCCCGCCCGTCTCCGCGAGCGGTTCCAGCATAATCGGAACGTCCGTTCCTCCCGGGAGAGGTCCCTGAGTTCTAATCTTTGCTGTAGGGCAATATAAGCCAGCACATGACGGGGGTGCCGTTGTCCCTCTCCTGTTCCGAACCGCGGTATACCCTCGCTATTTCTTGCGTAAAGGTCTGCAGTTGGGCCGCCAGGTAGTAGAGCTCAAAATCCGGGACCGCTAGGCCTCCCTCATCTTTTGGGCGGGTCAGCGTCGCTAACGCTATCCTGCGTCTGCCCGTGCCCCACAGGAAGGAGATGATCAGCGACCTCAGCTGCCGAAAAATCGCCCCAGGCACCCAAACGGGGAGTGTGCTGAAATAGTACAGTAGTCGGGGCAAGGCTATCATCTTCAGAAGAGATATACGACCCGTCACTGACAGCGGCAGGGTGGCCCAGAAGGACACACTGCTCCGCAGGGCACGAATACAGCGTCCTATGTTGCCTTCTAGCATGTCCGCGGCCTCATGGTGTACATGCACTCCCAGGTAATCCAGGCATCTAGGCTCCCATCTAAGTAATGGGTGGGTGGGGGGCTGCTCCTCTCCCTGTCGCAGGGGGAACAGACAGGTTTTAGACCAATTAACTCTTAGGCCGGATAGCTCACCGAAGCATGCAAGAAGTCTTTCCGCACCCTCCACGGCTCCCTCGGCATCCTCCAGAAAGAGGAGGAGGTCATCTGCGTACAGCGAAATAAAGTGGCGGTTCCCTCTGAATTCTAGGCCCTTGTAGTAGTTACCCATTCTAGCCATCGCCGCGAGAGGCTCCACTGCCAGCGCAAACAGCAGGGTGGAAAGTGCACATCCCTGTCTGGTGCCGCGGCACACCTCGTACTGGTGTGACACCTGAGTGCCCACTCTTACCCGTGCTCTCGCCGACGAGTACAATACTTTCGTCCAGTTTATGTAACCTTCACCCAGACCAAAGCACTGCATTACTCTATATAAGTACTCCCACTCTAAGCTGTCAAAAGCCTTCTCTATGTCGACAGACAGCACGATGGGTGCCCTTGCTTCCGGTGGCGGATCATTCATCAGCCTGATCAGCCGTCGGATATTGTGAGTAGTGTTACGGGTGGGTATGAACCCGGACTGATCCTTATGGACCAGTTCTTGCATATGGTTTAACAGCCTGGATGCCAATACTGTGCTCAGAATCTTATAATACGTCGTTAGCATGGACAACGGTTGGTAGGATGCCGTATCAGTGCTATCCCTACGTGGTTTCAGTAAAGGGATCATTATGGCCTCTCTCATAGACCGAGGGAGCAGTCCCTTGTCCTTGGCTTCATTGTATACCGTCTGAAGCCTTGGGGCCAATTGCTCCAGATATCGCTCGTAAAACTCTATGGGCAGTCCATCCAAACCTGGAGTTTTATTGCGAGCCATCCGCTTCACTGCTCCCCTGATTTCCGCTAACTCTATTTGGCCACCCAAGGCGTCCGCCTGTGCTTGTTCCAGCTGTGGTAATTGCAGCTCACCCAGAATTGCTTCTATTTCCTCTCCCTGGTCCACTAATGCACTCTTATACAGTCCCGCGTAGTACGATCTAAAGCCGTCTAGTATGTCCGGTTGAGTGCTACACGTGCGGCCCCCCTCCCCCGTTAGCGGGGTTCGCTAACCAAGCTAGTAGTGTCCCTGCCTTATCTCCTTCGGCATGTGATTTCGTTAGGTAGGTCTTGTAATCAAAGCTGCGGAGGCGCTCCACCTCCACTGCCACCACCTCCCGTGCCTCGCAGACCCTTCCTTGGAGCTCCGGCCGGTTGGGGCGTGCTAGTTCGGTCTCCCTCAGCGTACGCTCAGCTCAATCCAGGTCATCCAGCAAAGTCCTGTGCACCCCGAATATTTTCCTATGCAGTGCCCCCTCACCACAATTTTGAAGGCATCCCACTCCACTGCCCTGGTGGCCGTGGAGCCTTCATTCTCCGCAAAGTAGTGGGTGATCCTTTCTTCTAGAGCTTCTTGGAACGGTGGGTCATCTAGCGTATCCGGTCACAGCCGCCACGTCGGGATCCGCGGTATTTCATTAATCCAGTCTAGTGTTAAGAGTAAAGGATTATGGTCGGATATCGTGCGCGCCAGGTACTCAGTCCGGGCCACCGCAGGAAGCACTAACTGGGAGCACAAGAAGGTGTCAAGGCGGACATGGAGGTCATGAAGGCTGGAGTAGAACGAGTAGTCTCGCTCCGCTGGGTGCTGTGTGCGCCAAGCGTCAGCCAGTTCCCATTTTCCCTGCCATTCTGATCTGCATTTCGCTAGTCTGTGCATCGGGGATGTATGTAATGGTGGGTGCGATCTGTCTAGTGCAGTGTCTGCCACAGAGTTGAAGTACCCTCCTATCAGTACAGGACCTGTGAGGTAACTAGCCAGTTCCCCGGAGAGCTTTGCAAAGTAGGCCGCTTGGTCTATATTAGGGGCGTAGATACTACAAAGAACTATGTGTCGGCCCCTGAGTTTGCCCTCCACCGCCACAAATATCCCTTCAGGGACCACTATGTATCTGGTTATCTGAAAAGGAGTACCCGCTCTTATCCAGATCAGCACTCCTCTAGCAAAGGCGGAGTACGTGGTATTGAACAGGTGGCCCCTCCATCTACGCTGCAGCGCTATGCCCTCCTTCTTTGTCAGGTGAGTTTCCTGCAGAAACGCTATATGTACCCCTCTGCGAACCAGATAAGCATGGATATTATGTCTCCTTGCCATGGTATGAAGCCCCCTCACATTCCAAGTCAAACATTTTATCGATCCTGCATTAGCCATTGTCCCACAATGTTCGGTACAGTGCGATGATGATTCGTTTCCAGGTGCTTGTGGTGACACCATTCCCACCCCCCCAGGACTTTCCCTTCCCCCCCTCCCCGTACTTCGCCTCGAGCCACCCCAACTTCTCTAGGCCACCCCCCCCAGAACAGGACCTAACTTCACAAAAGTTGCTCCCATCCAAACTGTATTCGAGCAAACGTGCTCTCGAACCCTCCTATTCCGCAGTCTGCACTACGGAGGCCTTATGGGCCCTATGGAGCGTGATCTAGCTTCAAAAACTTCAATCCCAGTCCCATCTCCCCCGCCCCACAATGCACAATTCAAATCACGATAATCCAGTCTAACAGCTGCCTGCTCAGGTGTCTGTGGTGGTTAGCCCCAGCAGCCGCCACTCAGTATGAGTTCCATGTCCGGCGCTCATCCCTCGATTATTACCTCCGACGTCTGCGGCGTGATCACCGGACCTTTCGTGCTGCTAAAATTCCGACAGTTCCGTCTCTGAGCCCGTCATTTGCTCCTCTGAGCCCGAGGCCCTCCCCGACTGGGCGAGCGCCGAGCCCGAGAAATCCATCACTGCCTGTAGTGCTGCCCTCCTCTCGTTTTCCGTCTGGGATTCCGTTGGTTTCCTGGACCTCTGCCTGCGCTTCCGGAGCCGCCGCGACTTCCTCACCGGTTGTTGTTGTCGTTCTTCTTCTGCCCTGGACCGAGCCCCGTCCGTGCCCGCCTTATAAGTGTCCCACCAGGCCCATGCCTCCGCTGCTGTAAGGAAGAACAGTGACTTCTCATCCACCACCAATCGGAGTCTGGCTGGGAAGAGGAGTGAGTACTGTATGCCTTCCGTTCGTAGTTCCTTTTTGAGGGATAGGAAGGAGGCACATAGCTTCTGGGTCTAAAACGTGTAATCCAGAAATAACGTGACTCTGCTGTTGTCCACCTGAAAGGGGCCCGCATCCCTGGCCCGCTGCAACAGCCAGTCTCTATCTTCATAGTGCAGTAGTTTGATGACCACTGGGCGAGGCGGTTGGCCCGGTTTAGGGGTCTGGCCGGAACGCGGTGCGCCCGCTCCAGCGTGAAAAAGGGCGAGAGACCTTCCGGTGCCACTACAGTTCTCAGCCAGTCGTTCAAGTATTCCACCATGTCCGGGCCCTCTTTTTTCTCCAGAAGGCCCACCAGGCACACGTTGTTCCGTCTGCTGCGATTTTCGGCAACCTTCGCCCGCCTCTCCAGGGTTTGTATTCGGTCCAGTGCCTCCGTAAGCCGCCCCTCCATGGACTTGTGCACCGGTACTAGGTCCTTCAAGGTGTCTTCCGCGGACTTAACCCTGTCCGCTAGCTTCCCGTGGTCTGCACGCAGGAGCCCCAACCCCGTCGCCACCTGCGCAATGTCCTGGTGTAAAGCGTCTTTCGTGGCTGCTATAGCCTCCAGGATGCGGTCTTGCATCTGTTGCAGTTCCGTTGGATTCTGCATCGCATCCTCGGGCGTCTCCGAGGCAGGGCCTCCATCTCCCTTCACTCCCCTGGGCTACCCCATCCTGTCTCGGTATGTTCGGCTTGGACCCCCACTAGGTCCCAGAGGTGGTCGGCACGTCTTCCTGTAGCTGTTCTAATGCACGACGACAGGACAATCAGGTGGGCAAGGGTTAGGCAAGTCCCAGTTCAGACCTTCGCCCGGGGCATTCCCCACTTCCGGCTCTACCAGCGTACTTGCCCTCCAGCTCCCCCCAGAGCCCAGCTGGTCGGGTCCGGTGTCGTCTTGAGGTGCAGCACTCCCCAAATGATCGGTCGGCCCCCAAGTCCTCGCAGGCAGGTCCACGTAGTAGTCCCGAGCTATCGCAGCCCAGCAAGATTACAAGGGCCGGGGACCGGTGTCGGAGTGCGCAAATGGCGGCACGATTCTCCTCCAGCCGGATAGGCTGCCTTCAGGGGCTCACAGCTGTGGGGTCACGATCCGAGCACCGCGGGGAGGCAGCAGGTGTTGGTGCGGTAGGAGACCATATGCCTGGGCGGGCCGTGGGAGTACTGAGGCAGCCGGGCCCGCAGCGGCCAGCCAGCGTGTCAGACAAGATGTCGGGGAGGCCCAGCTGCGGGCGGCAACATCACTTGGGGCTCCCGGCACGCCCCAGATCACCGCGGTCTCCCAATCCGAAACACCGCTCAGCAGGCGAGGGAGGGCCGCGGGATCGCAGCGCTGGGGCTCCCCCTGTCCAAGGGAGCGGCCACAGCGGGAGGAAGCCGGGAAGGGCCGGAGATCGCAATGAGGCCCTGGACGTGAAGCGCAACTCTGCAGTGGCCCCTCCGGTCACAATGAGAGGTATGGTGGAGCGGGCCGAAGCTCCGTCAGAAGGCAGGTTGCAAGTGACTCCAGGAGCCTGCAGCCGCTCGAGGCCCAGAAGCCGGGGTGTCGCGCAGTCGGGCTCCCAAGGAGGAGGGGCCGCGACTTTTGTGACCGGGGGCTGGGAGCCGGTCCAGCAGCTATCGGTGGGCAGGCCCCTGGTCAGCCGGGCCCCGATACGGCACCAGAGGGATGATCTCTGCAGCAGGTAGGGCATGGGAGGCCTGGGCCCAGTCGGGAGATAGGGGGCAGCCGCCACCCGGAGCCAGCAGTCGTCCTAGGCCCAGAAGCCGGGGTGTCCAGTAGGCGATCCCCGAAGAAGGAGGAATCGCAGCGGCTCACCCGGGGCAGGGGGCTGGTCCTGCAGTCGTCGGCAGTCGGGAAACACTCCCGCAGGGCTCCGGTGCTACGTGTGGGGGTAGGCTCCTCAGCACCGCCGCCGGTGTAGGCGAAGGCAGCGGGCACAACTATATCCGGAGCTAGGGCTTCGGCGCGGCCGCCATCTTGTCCGCGTCCGGACCTCCGCTGCTTCGCCGTTTTTCGTCTGCTTCTCAGTGGCTACCGGGGCGACGCCGGCACCAGGGCAGGCACTGGGGTCTGCTACGGGATCTCCCCGAGTTTTAGGGGGATCCCAGCTCAGGGTGCGGATCTAAGTGACGGATAGTCGGGCGGGGGTCAGGAGCCACCTTAGGTAGCGGCCATCCTCGCCGGCTGCTAGCCACGCCCCCCTTCGATACTCATGCTTGTAGCAGCTACTGCCTTTAAGCATCCCGGCAATGCCCTTGCAACGGGATCCAAAACAGCAGAAAAGTATGCAATTGGTTTTCTAAGTTTTCCATGTCTCTGTATTAAGACTGATAATGCACATCCTTCCCTTTCACTGCAATATAGCTCAAACTCTTTTTCATAATCTGTCATTCCTAGAGCCGGTGCTTCACATAGACTCGTTTTTAACTGCTCAAAAGCTTCCAGTTCTGTCTTGTTAAAAATTATTGGGTCTTTTATATCTGCTTTTGTCAACCTTTGTAAAGGTTTTGCTATTAGTGAGAATGCACTAATCCACTGTCGACAATATCCGACCATTCCAAGGAACATTCTCACCTGTCTCTGTGTTTTTGGCGGTTTATTCCCTGTATCATTTTGATTCTTTCTAGTGTAACCTGTCTAATTCCTTTTGCAATCTTGTGTCCCAAATATTGCACTTCCTTTTGACAAAACTGTAATTTTGATGGTGACACTTTATGTCCTTCATCTGCCAAATTATTTAACAAGGTAACAGTATCTGTGACACATGCTTCTTTTGTTTTTGATGCCAATAACAGGTCATCAATTTATTGAACTAGAACTGATTCTCCAGGTAGACTTAGATCTTCTAATGACTTCTTTAATAGTTGATTGAAGATTGAGGGACTTTCAGTATACCCCTGAGGAATTCGACACCATGCTAAAATACGATTTTTGAATTGGAATGCAAATATTGGCTGGCTTTCAGGGTGTAATGGAACAGTAAAGAACGCATTACATAAATCAATGACTGTGTACCATTCTGCATCATGTGGAATTTGGTATAAAATTACTGCTGGATTTGGCACAATCGGACAACATGGAACAACTATTTTGTTTACCTTTCTCGGGTCCTGTACTATTCTAAACGTTCCATTTGGCTTTTTCAGTCCCATTATCGGCAAATTACAAGGACTGCTTTCTATTTCTCTCAAAATTCCTTTCTCAATCATTTTCTCTATCAATGGTGTTATTCCCTCAATTATCTCAGCTGTCGTTTTGTATTGAGGAATATTTTTTTTTTTTTTTTTTAAGCCTTTATTAGATGTTAAATCAGTACACACTACACACAGCCTCCGCCTACAACCTGAGATTTCAGGCTGGCAGCCTCGTAAAGATATGGGGAGGGAGGGTAAAGGTAGGCACATACTGAGCACAACACGGCAGGATGATTAGACACAGCATGTCGCCTACAACCCTTCAGGGCCGGCCGCGTGAGAAATGTAGCACAGTCAGATAGAGCATAGTGCATAGCAGTAGGAGAAGGCAGACCGTATACAAGGAGAGTGCAAATGAGGCTTCTTTTGAAATTTTCCCCCCCAAAAAACATAGAACTGGGAACAATCCCACCCGTTATGTACCACCATACCTTGTATGTGGATCAGAGGATGTAGGAGTGGAGTACCACAGAATACAGAAAATAGTACAGAGGTGATCTCCGCCAGAATAAGTGTGGTCTTCACCCTGGGGATGCTATTGGCTAACACGGGATAGGAGGGGAAGAGAGGAGGAGGGGGGGGAGGAGACGGGGCAAGGGGGGGTGAGGGGGGGGGGGACATCACATCTCTAAGTCTGCGAGGTCAGTAGATTGCCAAGGTCATGTGTGTAACGCTACGTGTAACATGGTGGTGTCGCGAGTAACAGGGCGCCGCATTAGTAGAGGCAGGCTGCGGAGCTGGGCTTTGAGTATAGGAGGACTATCTATGAAGAAGAGGCATAGGAGTACCATGTGACAAGGAGGGGGGGGGGAACGGGACAAGGCACAGAGAACAGGCAGGCACGGACTCCGGAGCGCACTCCCAGGAAGTAGGTAAGCAGGGGAGAGGGCGGTGCAGGAGGAGTACGGTAGGGGCAAGGAGCAGGCCAGGGACAGGGGAAAGGGGAAGAGCACTTCAAGTATCAGGTGGGTCTTCGCTCTGGTGACGGAGCAGATAGGCAGTGAGGGGCCCCCATATATCCTTGGGGCGTGATTTGTGCGGTAAGAGTTCAGAATAGTTATGCAGGTGATCTTGCCAGGTAGACATCGTATGGAGCCAGAGCTTGAATTTGGGAGCTCGTCCTCTGCCCCATCTACAGGCTACCTGGCGTTTAGCCAACAGAAGTCCTAGTGCAAAAAATGTTCTGTGTGTCTTCAGTGCCGGGACCGCGTGCCCTAGCAAGGCAGTTTTTGGACAGGGCTCCATACCGATCCCCACCATATCAGATAAAGCTCTGAAAATGGCCCGCCAATATACCGCCACTGCAGGGCAGGTCCACGCCAGGTGGAAGAAGTCAGCCCCTTCCGCTCCGCAGCGGAGGCAACGGTCGTTATTTCGGAGGCCAAGACGGAACAGTTTGGAAGGAGTGAAATAAGTGCGGTGCAAGAATTTAAAGTGGATTAAGCGCAAGCGGGTATTCCCGGTCACTGCGGTAGTGTGTGTGCAGCTTTCCTCCCACTGGTCGTCAGAGAGCGGTGCGTCAAGGTCCCTGTCCCACTCGCTGCGGGCCTTGAGCGGGGGAGGCGATGGGGCAGGCTGAGCATGTTTATAAAGCATGGATACCACGTGCTTAGGGATTTCGGTTTGTAAAAGCGAATGTAAGGGGGGGAGGGTTTCCGGCTCTTCAGGAAAGTTCGGGAGGACTGCTTTGACATTCTGCCTTAAACGGACATAAAGGAAGGTGTCCATTACAGTGGGGGGGGTTTCCCCGAAAAACTGCGCCGAGGAGCGGAACTGCCCTTGGAGGAAGAGATCCCCCCAGGTATGAATCGCCAGCCTCTTGAGGAACTTGCGCCCTATCTCCTCCCCGGCTATGCTCAGTCTGGGGTCGTGAGCTAGAGGCATGCATGGTGAGTATAGAAAGGTAACCTCCATATGAGCCGCAATACGACGCCAAGCCTGGACAGTGCAGTCCACTGTAGTAGGGTCCCGGTCCGTCGCGCTCGAGTCGGTATAAAGGTAACCTGATGGTTGAACGGGACGCATATAACCATCCTCCACCGCTAGATGGGCCATAAAGGGAGGGGGATGTAGCCAGTATGCCACGAAGTGAGCCTGGGCACAGTCATAGTACCTTCGAAAGTCAGGAACATCAAACCCACCTTGGTGATAAGGTAACTTCAGCGTCTTTAAACTGATCCTAGCCTGTTTGCCCCCCCATATCAGTCTCGACAGTTGGGAATCAAGGGCACGAAAGAAGTGGGAGCCTGGGCTATATGGTATATTGATGAATAGGTAGAGCAACTTAGGAAGGACAACCATTTTTATAAGGGAAATGCGTCCTGCCATCGAGAGTGGGAGATGGATCCATTTAGTAATGTTGTCTGTGATTTTGTCCAGGGCAGTGCCATAGTTAGCCCTAATGAGGGCCTCGCGATTACGTGAGACCACTACACCGAGGTACTTGAGTTCCTCGGATTCCCATATCAGAGGATAGTCCAGAGGGAATTGTGTGGTCTTATCAGTTAAGGGGAAGAGGGCAGACTTCGACCAGTTAATCTGAACTCCCGAGATGGCACCGAACTTAGTTATTTCCCGTAGCAGGGGGTTAAGGTTGTCACGTGGCTTGTCAATATAGAGGGTGATGTCATCTGCATATAGTGCGACTAGGAGCTGCCGTTCCGGGTATATCAGAGAGCGGTGGTTATGATGCTGTCGAAGTTTGGCAGCAAGTGGCTCAATGGCTATCGCGAAGAGGACGGGGGAAAGGGGGCAACCTTGTCTGGTGCCTCTATGGATGGGAAAGAAGGCAGATCGTGCTCCATTGAGGAGGACAGAAGCACGCGGCTCACCGTAAAGCAACTTAATCCAGTCGAGGAAGCTGTAAGGGATCCCCATGCGTTCAAGGAGGGCAAAAAGGTAATCCCACTCAAGAGAGTCGAACGCCTTGGTGGCGTCAAGAAATACCGCCGCAGCCTCGCATCTGGGGTTGATGTCTTGTAGGACGGCCTGAAGGGTGCGTAAATTATGGGAGGTCGACCTATTGGGAACAAAACCCGCCTGGTCAGGAAGGACCAGGCGCTCCATTAGCAGGTTGAGGCGGGATGATAGTACCTTCGCTAGGATTTTGACATCCGTATTAAGTAGCGAGAGGGGCCTATAGGAGTCGCAGTGTTCTGGAGGCTTGCCTGGCTTCAATAGGGAAGTGATGAGTGCTTCACGCATGGACGCGGGCAAAAGGCCACCCTCAAGGGAGGCATAATACACCTTTTGGAGTATAGGGGCAAGGATATGAATATATGCTTTGTAGAAATCGACCGGCAGGCCGTCGGAACCCGGCGATTTGCCCGACTTCATGGACATAATGGCGTCCTTGATTTCGTCCACTTCGAGTATGTGGTGTAGGAATTTTTGTTGGGAAGGGCCAAGCTAGGCTATAGCAGTATCATCTAGGTAGGGACTCAGGTCAATAGGAACCGACCTATGAGAGGTGTAGAGAGAGGAATAATGTTTGGTAAGAATGCGGAGTTGCTCAGGCAGGTCTCGTTGCGGAGTTCGATGCTCATCCAACAGAGTGGAGACATAGCCATTGTACCTAGGGGGGCGCACAGCAGAGGCAAGCGCCCTACCGGGCCTATCTCCCTCCCCAAAGACCCGCGCCGTATGTTGCTTGCCGAGGAATTTGCACTCCCTGTCCGCCGCCTCGGTATATTCGTTCAGTTTTTCACGAAGAAGAGCATTAGAAGAGTGGCCTCGGGACTCGCTCGCACCAGTGCGCTCAAGCTCCCGCAATTCGGATTCGAGTTTGCGAAGTTCCCCCCGTAAGGATTTGAGTACACCACCTCCTTTAGAGATACACCACCCACGGACAGTGACTTTGAAGGCCTCCCACACCACAGTGAGGTCAGATACCGACCCTACATTCCGGTCGAAAAAATCTTGAATGTCTTGTTCAAGGTCAGCCCTGAAAGCGGAATCAGTAAGATGTGAGGGGTTGAGGCGCCAGCTGAGATACGGGGAGGTCTCAAGGGGTATGCGCAGTGAAATGAGGACCGGGGAATGGTCGGAGAACGTCCTTGAGAGGTGTGTGGCCCTGATCAGCCAGGGGGAAAGGCCCGACGACAAGAACACATAGTCTAGCCGCGCCCATGTGGAGTGTATTGCCGAGTGGTGAGTGCCCTGCTTAAGGGAGGGGTGTAGGTGCCGCCAAGAATCAATGAGGGAGTGATCTGTAAGCAAGGAAGAGAGGGCGCGCTGAGTATGAGAGTAGTGCGCCGGCTGTGGGTGAGAACGGTCCATGCATGGCCTGACGACGGCATTAAAGTCGCCGCCTAGTATCACATGACCTATACCCAGGGTCTGAATTTTACCCCATAATGTGAGCAGCGATGAGGTGTCATCGACATTGGGGCCATAGTAGCAGGCAAAAAGGACCGAATGGGAGTGTAGAGTCCCCCAGACCATGCAGTATCTCCCCCCGGGGTCCGCCTCCGTCCCCGCAGGAACAAACCTCAACCCCCGCCTGACCAAGATCGTAACACCCCTGGCGTAGTTAGAGTAGGAGGAAAAAACCCTGCAGGAAGCCCAACGAGATGCAAAGTAAGAGGTGTTATCAGACAACAGATGTGTTTCTTGGAGCATAGCAATTGAGACCTCCTGTCTGTCCAGATATCCCAAGATTTGTCTCTTCTTTCTGGGGTTATTCAGTCCCCTAACATTCCATGACACCAGCTGGAATTGAAGCACAGGCGGCTCAGACTCTACGTCACCCATTCATACAGATGCATCATCTTGTAGCATAAAATCACACAGCTTAGGACCAAAGCATTTTCAACTTTGAACATAGCACACACTTCACGCAGGCAACCCCCCCTCGTGCCAACTAGGGACAACAAATCCAAAATGACTAGGTCATTAGTAGTGGAACAAAACCCATTCCCACCCACACCGGCAACCCCAACTGGCCGGGAATTCAACCCCCACCCGGTTCCCCAAAACTCATACCAAGTACTCCCTAAACAGAGTAGAACACAAATACCACCTCCCAGGAGGGAGGAGGGTCTCAGGGGTTCGCCCATAGGGGGGCCAGAACTAGGGGCCCCAGACGTACCGAACCACCTCCTTACTTACACCCACTAACCACAGGGAACCTGTCGTCTAACGTGGGGCGGAGGTGGGTGACCGAGCGCATATGGGAGTCTCAATCAGTTCTGCCCCGAGTGGAGCTAACAACAAGACACAGCACACTAAACCTAGTGTGTCCAGACCAATATAGCGCGCCAATGTCATGACAGAAAAGGAGGACCATACCATCTCAGTGTCTCTCAGTCCTGTTGTGACAGCGGTGATCGTGACCTAGATCTGCTCAGTGCAGCACCATCATCATTCCGCTCCGCCCTGCAGCTCTTAAGGAAGTCCTCTACCTGATGGGGATTTTGAAAGAGATGAGTTTTACCTCGGAAAGTCACTTTCAATCTGGCGGGGTAGAGCATAGCATAGGGAATCTCCTGCGCCTGGAGTTTCTTTTTAACCGTTGCGTATTTACGTCTCGCTTCCTGAACAGTGGAGGTGAAATCCGGGAAGAAGGACAGGGTGGTGTTGCAGTAGTTCACAGTTCCCACCTCCCTCGCACGACGCAACACAGAGTCTCTGTCCCTATAATTCAGGAAGCGCACTATGATGGGGCGCGGAGTTGCTCCAGGAGGCGGGCGAGCTGCCAGGGATCTGTGGGCCCGCTCAACAATGAAATGTGACGAGAAGGAATCCCCACCGAAGAGTTCAACGAGCATGTTCTCCACGAAGGTCTCCATTTTACCTGTGTTGGTGGTTTCGGCAATGCCCAGGATACGGACATTATTGCGCCGAGACCGCGCTTCCAAGTCCTCGTTCTTGTCAGCGATGAGTTTAAGCAGCCTATCCATTTGAGTGACCTGTTTACTTGTTGAGGTGGCGCCATCCTCAAGGACGGAAATTCTATCCTCCGTTTCCTTAATGCGGGTGTCGTGCTGCTCAAGTTTAGAGACGACGCTGTCCATGCGAGTGTTGATGTTGTCAATCTTGGCATCGATCGTGGAGAGGCTCTGCTTCAGACCCAGCAACAGCATCTTCCAGTCTTCATCCGGAGGCTCCTGGGAGGTCGGACCCCCTTCAGGCTCCGGAATTGATTTGGGAGTCTTTTTGGATTCAAAAGGTATCTTGGACTGCCTGGCGTCGTTACGACCCATGACACCTCTGGGCGCCCGCGTTGATGATGGGGAGACGGACGCCAGGTCGCAAGGAGGAACGGGGCGGAAGCGCAGACAGTGCCCCACCGGCCAAGAGTTCGCTAGCAGAGGAGAGGCGACGTGCGAGGAGGCCACAGGAGGATACCGCCACAGGAAGGCGGTGAGGAGTTCAGCACCAATGGGCTGGCGGCACCGCGGACCGACGTCCCACGCAATGTCCCAGTTCAGGTGGCCAGTCCAGCAAATAAATCCAGTGCGCTGGTTCCAAAGATGAGTATTCAGGCAGTAAGGCAATAGTTAGTGCAGCCGCAGGGGGGGGGGGGGGGAGGTAGAGAGAGCAGGGCACTGGGTTGTAAACAAGGCTGTAGGTTCTGTTGGCCCCTCTGAAGAGCAGCAGGTGTGGCAAGGCAGGAAAGTAGGGAGGAGCTGCTCCAGGGTATGTAGAGCAGGAGAGTCCAGAGTTGCCCAGTAGGATCGCACAGGCAGCGTGGGAAATCCGGCCTGGGGACGGGCGCACCAGGCAGCAGGAGCAGACAGACAGCGCCCCAGGAGAAGAGCGAAGAGGCCGCCCTTGCAGGATGGGTACGAGCGCCACAAGCGCAGCAGAACGATGTAGGGTCCAGCCAGGCCGGCAGGAGAGCGGAGGGGCAGGCCGGGCAGGCCGGGCAGGCAGCGGCAATTCTCACGCACTGGAATGGTGCCTCCCCAGACGTCCGAGGCAGTCGCTATTAACCCGCCGCCCGATGCTCCGCCGCAGGATGAAGACTAGAGCCGCGCCGGCAGCACCACAGGGCCCCAGGCTGTCTCCGCAGAGGGGGAGCCGCTCCGGAGGATCGCAGCAGCAGCACCGCGGTCCGGTCGGGAGGGAGCAGGCAGCCAGACCCGCCCCTACGGAGGTAAGCGGGAAAGGCACAGGAGCATCAGGTGCAGGCAGACTGTGCCCCCTGGGGGGGGGGGCGAATAGACCGCTATGGCAGAGTAGTTGCTCCGGGCCGCCCCAGCCCCGCAGGAGGTATGACCAAATGGCGGAGGATCCAGGTGCCAAAGAAGCAGCGCAGCGCTGCAGAGACCAGTACAGGCCGCAGAGGGGGATAAGTGGGGGGGGGTAGGCAGGCCACGCCAAGCGGGGACCAAAGGAAGCGGGTAGCTCTCACCTGCAAGGGTCGGAGCCCCCCCCCCAGACCACGGAGGCAGTCCAACGCCGTCAGCAGGCCAGCGCTCCTCCACAGGATCGATCTTAGGCCTCGTAGACCAGGCCTCAAAGCACCGGTCTGTCCTGACCGAGGGAGGCCGACACGGAGGGCAGCAACAAAAGCACCAGGAGCCGCCCAGGCCAAAACAGGCCGCCAGTCACGACCAGGAGCAGTTGGTCAGGGCAAGTCAGGTATCTCCGGAATCAGCACAACGAGAGGCAGGCAATGGGGCTTAGTAGCAGCGGAGGAGAGACAACAGGATCACTGTAGGATGTGATGAAACGCTCAGTCGGTCGGGAGCCTCACATCAGTGCGGCCATCTTGGTCTGGCGCCACCTAGCGCCCCTTGTATTGAGGAATATTAGGGTAACTTACTCCTTCTTTCACAGAAACCTTTACGGGATCTATATTTATCATCAACCCAATATCCTCTCCTGTAAAATTCCACACATGATCTTTAACTACCTCTTTCAGCTCCTCTGGTATTCTTTCTCGTTCAAACACAGGAAACATTGTATTCTTTTCTGCCTCAGTTAGTGTCATTGTCATTTTATACAGACTATCCTCATCCAGAGTCTGGAGTTCTATGCCATCTGGTGAACAATAAATGGCACAGTTCATCTTGCACAATATATCCCTTCCGAGGAGATTTACAGGACTGCTATCACACACAACAAATCGATGCATGTCTTTGAAATTTCCAATTTCAATCTCAATCCGTTTTGTTAAAGACGTTTTGAGCTGCTGATTTGCTACACCTACCACTTGTATATGTTCACCCGAGAGAGGAAGATTTTGAATTTCCACTGATCTAACAGTAGAACCGGTAGCACCTGCGTCCACTAGGAAAGTTATATCTACATCATTCACTTTTATCACATATGGACCAGACTGATCTACCTCCAGAGTAGCTCCAAGCATGCACTCTTCTCCCTCTGTCAGGCATCGTCAGAAACTATCATCGGACTCACTCCCGTCCGCTCTCAGCCAATACTGTGGACTCTATTATTTCTTTTTACGTGGTCTCCTGCGCAGAATCCTGTCTCTGTACTGTATCTCTGTAGGTTTACATTGTGAGGAAGAGGAGGTTGTGGCACCTGACACTGTGGATTAACTACCTGCTGCAGTGGCGATGGTTGCTGAATTATCTCACTCTGCACCTGTGGATTCAATGATGTATTATCCGAATTAACTTTTGGCGGATACTTGCACTCTTTCTTCCAATGCCCCAACCTGCCGCAATTATGACATGGATATTTCTTATTCAATTCCTCTATATTTCCCGTCAACTTTGGTTTGCTATGATTCCTTTTTACTCTATTTTGATGTCCTTCTTCATTTTTATTTTCTAGCTGAGCTGCTTGATGTTCAGCAACCTTTACCTGTGCCCACATCGCTTTCTCCTTGAGTTTGCTTTGTTTAACTTCACTTTCATCACTACAATATTTTGCATGTCTCAGGACCTCGTCCACTGAACACGACTGCCATCCCATTAAATTATGCTTAATCATGTCCCCTATTTCTAGTCTTAGTCCAAACACAAAACGATATACAAAATGACTCATATCCTTTTCATTTAATTCCTCATAACCACTGTACTGTTTAAATACCAATAGCAGTCTTTCAAAGAATGCATGAACTGACTCTTTAGCCTCTTGTATTGCCCTGTCTATTTTTACCCAATCTGTCTCTTTTGGTGGAATTTTATTTTTCAAAAACACGATTACTTGATCGTATTTCCGCATCACTTCAGGTCCAAGAGCACCTGTCACTTTATCTCATGGATATTTTTCTTTTGGCCAATCCACTGTAATCTTACATTCTGACCATAAATCTGCTGGTACTACTATGTCAAATAACCCATCTAAATCTTCCCACAAGACTTTTGAAACTTTCACAAATCGATCTACTTGTCTATACCACTCCACTGGTTTCTCTCTCAATCTGGGGAAATCATTTGTGAATGATAAAATATCTTGTCTGCTCCAAGGTACATGTACATATCCTCCCCAGGTATTTCTCTCATAGGAAATTATTTTACCAGTTCTTCCTTTTCTCTTACTGGGAATGCTAGTAAGAGATGTATCACTGCTTTCCTCTCTTTTCTTTGACCAAATAATTTTCCATTTATCCATGTCTCCCCATTTTCTCAATAACACAATGAATTCTTTTATCTGAGTGATTCTTCCTGCTGTATTCATGTTTTCTATATCTTTGTCAGTAAAATCCACTCTATACGGTTTCTGCAAAATTTTGTACTTTGTAAAATCCACATCCATTTCATTTGCTAAACTTTCGAACCTTTCATGCATACTTTTTTTTTCCATGTAATACTTTTACACATAAATGTGATCCCATCATCCTGGTAATTTTTCAATCTATCTGTACCAATTGTTATTAGTTCTTCCTTATCAACCTTTATTCTGGCTACATCTAACGATTTTGACTCAGTCTCATTTAATTTTAATGTCTTTATCCTGTCACTTAATTTTTGCTCAGTTGGTCCTACCGGAGTTTGCGTTAAATCGATTTTCTCTACACTTTTCTCAGGAGTTACAGAATCTGATTCTGCTCCTGATGGGAATTTGTACAGAAGACTCTGATTAAAAGTCAAATCTGGCGGTGTCATTTGGTTAATACATTTAATTCCTGACAAATCTGTATAAACCTTTTCTTTTACTTTTTGTGAACTCTGATTCAAAGGAATGGTTAAAGATGGCTCTTTTATTTTCTGGTTCTCAAACACTGGAATTACTTGCCCTATTGTTACCGTTACAGTTACAGCTTCTATATTTTTAGAAAGCTCCTGTATCTTTTCAGCTACTTAATTTGTTGAACGTATATATTCAGCAGTACTTTGTTGTGCTTCAACTTGTTGCTCTACTCTATTTCCCATACTCTCCATTTCACTTCCCTGTTTAGGTGTTCCGTATATCTTGTTCCAGCTGATGGAACATTCGGTTCATATCTCATTTCTACTCTCTCTGGGAGATCTCTAAAATTTGAGAATCGTTTTGGGGTTTCTGATAGTCTATCCTCTAACTGTGGTGCACTTGGAGTTGTACACATAGAGTTTGCTTGGTAGGGCGGAGGTCTCCTATTTAAGATTTCTTCCAATGCTGTATCCTCAGATCCACAATCATCATAACTTCTTTTTCCGGTTTCTATATTAGTTCTCTTCTGTACATTTTCGCCCTCTCTCCTCATCTACCAACCTAACCGGATACATTCCATCACACATGATTGCATCTATCCATCTTCGCATTCTTGTCTCATGTGTTTCTCTCCAAAATCTACGACCTCTATTCTTGGGTCCTAAGTAATCTCCAAACCTTTCTTGCTCTAGATGATGCATTTCATCTTCCCACTCAGCCAAGGCTTCAAACTTTGTTGGTCTAGGTCTCGGTTCAAGCTTCGTCATTCTGTCTCTCAGATTTCTTAGTATCGCTAGACTAAAAGAACCTTCTTCAGGAAAAGCTAATGCACCATCATTTTTAGTGTATCTCGCCCAATTTTCTAACCATATACATGTATGATAGCCATATTTTGTCATCATATGTGATTCTAGCGTTCTCGGCGGAGGAATTACTTTTCCCTCTCTAGTTTCAATTGCTTTGTCCTTTTTGAAAGCATTTTTCAATTTCTGGAACCATGAAGGTTTCTCTTTCTCCATTCCATAACAGAAATCCATTTTTGTTATTAATCTCCTGATTTTCAAAAGTCTGCGTATTCTTCCGTAAACTGCTTCACAACACCAGCCTATCGCAGCGCGGTTCACACTAATGCCCCAATTAGAACAAGATAAATTTCAGTAGTGCTCAACCAATTACTTTGCTGCTTTTACTGATGCACCAATCAGCCCTTATTCTGTCTTGGTCACGCGGACCAATCCCTGCGCGACACTCTTGATGTCAGCTTTGCTCCGGTTTCTGCAGCTTCTGCTGACCCCTCCTTTACAAAATTTATCGGTACTCTGTATTTACACTTTTATACAGCAAAGTCAGTTAGTAACTACACAAAACAACTCCATTGGTCTGTTTCGCTAAAACCAAAGTGATAGTTTTTCAATCACACAAGAATTCTGTATTTCCAGTAGACAGCGCTTATCTCTTCTCTACCACAGAATTTTTACTTTTGCCGTTAAAGTAGCACTTCCCTCTACCTTACCCTTCTTCTCAAGCTTAGGTTAAACTTTATTACTCTCTCCGGGTAGAGTTTTATGCAGGATTCTTAATAATGATTTCACAGGTTGCCCTCACTATACATTCACCAACTTTCACACGTAAAAGTCCCTAACTTGTAACATACGACGATGTCACCACTTTGAAACAGACTATGCGATGTGTGACTTCACTTGCCACACTTACTCTGCCTTAAGACAGAGTGACCAGCTTCCCACACTATCTGGAAGCCTCTTTTAGACTACATATAACGTAATATGAACTTAATAGATTGTTAGTCCCAAAAAATTCTGTACATCATGATTCTATATACTCTACTCTACACATCACATATCCTAGTCAACCTATAGCAACCAATGCTCTGCTACCAAGTATTACCGGCACAGCGCGGCTCCAAAAATTCTTCATAAACCACCACCTGTAAACCCACGGAATTACTTACAAGTTCTTTCAACTGGGCCCGTCCTTTCAACCTAACATTCACACACAATTATTCTGTCTCGAGGATTCAGTATTGGTGCAAAATGGAGTCGCGGTGCTAAAGTGGAGTTCCTGAACCAAACTTTATACATTGTTTACAACTGCAGTTTTTATTTCTAAATACCATGGTTTTCACTAAAGTAAGGGAAACAATATCAACCCACTACTCCTGATTAATTTGGATCTGCTAGTAAAAGTTGACGGAAGGAAGTGTCAAGTCCAGCTTAATTCTTCATTTATTTAATTTTTATTCTCAAAAATTTTTATTCACCTAGCATAATCTTTACGTTTAAAAGTCTAAAAAATAATTCAGTTTTGCAAAAAAATCCTGGAAGAAAAGGTTACATTTTCAATAACATTCATTTATTAGCAATGACAGCAAAAGGAAATAAGACTGTGAAATATTACCCAAATGAAGAAGAGAAGACATCAGTACAGAATGTAATAATCCCAAACGAAAACCTCTCTGCCTCTCTCTCCTTCTCTGGACTTCGCAACCACTCAAAATTTAAAGTCGAGAAAATGTTCAAAGTCCCTGCGCCTCAATGAAAAATTGTGCAGACCGACAGCATCTCGGGGTGCAAAAATAAATCAAATCGAAAAGCGAGCTTTTTTCAATGTCCCAAACGTCCTTTTTTATACCCTTTTTTACCATCTCGGAATTTCAATCAGACTCCATTTTTTCTTTGTCATGTGCTCGCTTAGGCCTCAATTTAGGAACTGTCACGGAAAAAACACAAATAGATGTAAGTTTATGAAATGAAGCTCTTTCTGTTTACCTCCCCCTTCTAATGATAACCCAGTTAGTATTTACCTAGCTTTAAGCAATATTTATGCGTAATTTGACGTACCAGTCTTCATGATTTATGCCACAAGTAAACAGACAGAAGCACATTCATGCATTTTCTTTTTAGATTATAATATATGCGTACATTTTATGACATAATATTTGACAAATTAGTAGATTATTGCTTCTGCGAAAACATGCAAATTAGTATCCCACGTGTATTTGTGTATGCAATTTACTCTAGGTTGGTTAGTTTGAAAAACCACACGTTTAGTACTTGTCACTGTTATGGAGAGTTAACTTTACAAGGGGTATACAAAAATGTTGTTTTCCACCTTGCTCCATCATGTACAACCAGAAGCATTAGTAGAACGTGTTATTTACAGTGCCCCAAAACAGCAGAAATAGTTGTGTTAGACCCCGCCACTAAGCCCCCAGCTGTGGTGATTGATCTAATTTGCCACTGGTGTCCTCAGCTCCGTCCTACAATGGCTGTGCAAACTGGGCCAGGTACAACCCTTTCCACACTTGACTCATTGAATAGTGGCAGCAAGCAGTCAAAAGCTTCTCAGAGATATCCTTTGTTAAAAAGAAGGTATTTTTTACACAGCAAAATTAAATACTCACATTCCAAATGCTATTTAAGAACAGAGGTGTATACCCCTTATAGGAGCTAATGAAATGTGCAATGTGCATATCACCTACATTTCCAGCTGCCTCCCCCTTTCTCTGTTGGGCGACTCTGGCAACGATATTTGTACAGGCACAGGTTAGGCACAGGTGAAGATCATTAGCCATGACCCTAAAGATTGGCTTGTAGGTCAGTTCAATAGTCTTTGACCCAAGTTTGTATTGGCAAAGATTAGAGCTTGTATTAGCAACTGTTCTCCTCTGCTTTGGTTAAGCAGTCTTTCAGTTTGTGCAGCTGGTATGGTAGACCATGGACAGGACCATGAGCACTGAGCAGAATGGTTGGCGGGATTGTCAGCAGTCACAGTTTCCTGCCCAACACAGGTGGGCGTTCCTCTTCAGCAGATGTAGCCCAAGGCGGATGCTCATCTTCAGCACTCATGACCACTGGCCGATGCATGTGGGAGGTTGTTTTTGGCAGTTTCAATATTCAGCCTGATGGAGGCGGTGCTCATCTTTGGCACTTGCGGCTTCCATGCAGAAGTGGCAACTTCTATCACATAAGCCCCTCAGGTGGTAGCTCGGGACCTTTGGGTTAATGGCAGGGACACTGGGCAGCATGATGAAGACTTTGTTTAAGCTTTTTTTTGCAGTTTAGGAGCCGCAAGTTGAGACCGGGGGGTTGCAGTCTTTGGGTTAGGGCCTGCTTTGATCACTGTCAGCATTCAGCTACTTCTTCAGCGCCCTACACCACAGAATATTGTGGACTTCTCTTCCTCAACAGACTCTCATACTGCAGGGCCAGGCACTCTCCCTTCCTCTCTGAGATGGCTGGCAGGCTTCTAGCAGCTAGTCAGGCCCTTAACTTGTCCAGCAAGTTGTAAATTTCAGTTCATATCTCCTTGCCTCTGGGAATCCGGCTGTTGTGCAGCACGCAACCTGGTCACACAGCAGTCTTTCAAGTACACTGCAGAGCACTCACTTCCTTGGTCATGAAAAACTTGGAGCTGGACAAAGTGGGGTGGTTTGGATCACGCTTTTATGCATGTTTTCTAGGCAGCGGATGTGGATCCACTGTCTAAGGTTTCAGAACCAGTCAACTATCCCTTTCAGGTCGCCTCTCCAAACACAGCCTACGTGTAAGGTGATGGCTCTGACAGCAGGCAGCCATAGGGCTGGCTCCAAGCAGGAGTATGCAAAACAAGGCCATTATGGAGTGTGAGATCTCTGCACTTGGCTGTCATCACCCTTCATGAAGCAGTAGTCGGGAACAGACAAAAGTGTAGGCGCTGCCTAGAACAGTGATCACCTTGAACAACAGAAACTTCGGTCCCACCACTCATCCCACACATCTGCTAATTGGCAGTGTTCAGTAAGAAGTAATAAGAAGTATTTTACAAGCGAGAATTCTATGGGTAGCCGTAGCTCTACCCTCCTCACTTAAGTGTGTGGTTCTCCAACCTCCAGCAACAGGAAGGCAGGCTTTCTTCCACTGTCTAGGGAAACTGACTGCATCTTCCATCTTGTGCCATACTAAAAAAATGGTATCCAAAATGGATTACCACTTGTCCCAGTACTCAGACTCATATCCCACACACAGACCTACTACCACACATGCGCTACTCCTTCACTGCATATACATGCACTAAACCTGCACAAGGAACTCCAGTGCAAGGCTCTGTGGATTCATATAACAGCGGAACCTTACATGAGTGGCATCCGCGGCCTGTGCAGGTTAGAGCGTTGGGGCCGGGTGGTGGGGGGGAGGGGGATTTGGACACGCGACGAGAGAAAATTATTTATTTATTTAATTTTCCCTCGTCATCATCCGTTAAAATCCTCCCCACCCGGCCCCACTGCCCCACCGCTCTTACCTGCACGGGCCGCGGCTGGTGAGAGGAGCAAGTAGTTGAAAATGCAGGTTGATGGAGCACAGAGTTTGCCTGTGGATTTCACAAAGCTTGGAGTTTAACCCTTTAAGTGCTGACGTCGGCCAACGGTCGTCACGGGCACTACCTCCCCAGTGCTGCGTGCGACCGTTGGACGTCCAAATCAGCACTGGATAATGGACAGCGCAGCACTGGGGAGGTATATTTACAAGCTCCTAAGGTGTTAAGGATACAGGCGAATGACATAGTGATTGCCCCTACCATATGGGTTATGCAGGCTCTCGCTAAGGGATTCCACACACAAAGCAGAGACCAGGATGGAACCAGTGTGGTTTTGTAACACCATTAGTACCAGTCCTGATTGTACAAGGAAGCTTGGAATACTGCTGTCTATACTGTTCGGGCTGGACTGTTCCCATGAGGCTAAGAACGCTGATGGATTAAACCCAGATCTGTTGACTGGGTGTGAGTGTTTGATTGGTTCAGATGCTCCTTCCATCACAACCCCCTTCTGTACCGTGTCTATACTGTTCCTGTTCTTTGTGTGGTGAGGGGGGGGGGGGTGCATGAGCATGCACTGCTCTTGTTTCTGTTGTCCTGTCCTGTGTAACTAGTGCTGTCCATTTTGTACACCAGCTCTTTGTGTGATTGTATATTATTCTTACCAGGCTGAGATTAGGTTTAGTACCTGTGCATTGTTTAGTAGGTAAACTTGCATGCAAGCCAATCATACTGTACCTGGCTATGTGTGTGAGGGGAAGCTCTCACTTCTGCCATGCATTAACACGTCTCTGTAATGTAAGTTTGCACTCAATCAATCAATCAATCAGGGGGTTTATAAAGCGCGCTACTCACCCGTGAGGGTCTCAAGGCACTAGTGGCGAGAGGAAGGGTGCATCTCCGGTTCAGTCGAAAAGCCACTCCTGCCATGTGGTAACACCAGCGACGGCTGCTCAGCTAAGGTGGAGGAGCGTCGCCCCACTGCTTTTCATCAGTGCGTAAAAAGGAAAAACAAAATGAGAATAACACTTTGCTATTATCATTTTATTTTTCCATGTTGAAGCCAGTTTTGGGTGGGGCTTGGCTGTCATCCCAGCCAGCAGGGGGACGAGTGGTTGGTGCACTTAAGGACGCCTGATGGTTTGGCCGGCCTTCTTGGGTCAGCCAAAGAGTAATGTGCACTTAGCATGTTCTTCACCGGGCTGTATTGCACAGCCTGGGTGGAGAACATGCACGGGCTCCCACTCCCTGTCTGAGCACCGAACTTGACCATGCAGACCAATCCCGATGCTGCTGTCATGCTAGTGACATCAGCATCGAAATTGGCTTGGGGAACCTGTGTTCTTCCTGCTTCCAGGAAGAGAAGCGGAGGAGAGACAGCTGCCGTGCAGAGGTAAGTGAAATGTTTTTTTTCACCTCAGTGACCCGCCACCCCATTTCGTACTACCCGGCACTGGGTAACACTTCTGTGTAATGTAAGTTTGCACTTCTGCCATTGCATATTGGAAACTTTCACTTTTGCCATGTATTCACACTTCTGTGTAATAGAAACTTGCAGTCCTGCCATGCCGCAGAACTTCTGTGTATAGGAACCTTGCACTCTTCCCATGCAGTAGCACTTCTGTGTAATGGAAGCTTGCACTCATGTCATGCAGTAGCATTTCTGTGTAATGGACCCTTGCACTCCTGTCATGCAGTACCACTTCTGTGCAATGGAAGCTTGCACTCCTGTCATGCAGTAGCACTTCTGTGTAATGGAACCTTGCACTCCTGTCATGCAGTACCACTTCTGTGCAATGGAAGCTTGCACTCCTCCCATACAGCACCACTTCTGTGTAATGGAAGCTTGCACTCCTGTCATGCAGTAGCACTTATGTGCAATGGAAGGTTGCACTCCTGTCATGCAGCACCACTTCTGTGCAATGGAAGCTTGGACTCCTCCCATACAGCACCACTTCTGTGTAATGGAAGCTTGCACTCCTGTCATGCAGTACCACTTCTGTGCAATGAAAGCTTGCACTGCTGCCCATGCAGTAGGTCTTCTGTGTAATGGAAGCTTGCACTCCTGTCATGCAGTACCACTTCTGTGCAATGAAAGCTTGCACTGCTGCCCATGCAGTAGGTCTTCTGTTTAATGGAAGCTTGCACTCATGTCATGCAGTAGCATTTCTGTGTAATGGACCCTTGCACTCCTGTCATGCAGTACCACTTCTGTGCAATGGAAGCTTGCACTCCTGTCATGCAGTAGCACTTCTGTGTAATGGAACCTTGCACTCCTGTCATGCAGTACCACTTCTGTGCAATGGAAGCTGGCACTCCTCCCATACAGCACCACTTCTGTGTAATGGAAGCTTGCACTCCTGTCATGCAGTAGCACTTATGTGCAATGGAAGGTTGCACTCCTGTCATGCAGCACCACTTCTGTGCAATGGAAGCTTGCACTCCTCCCATACAGCACCACTTCTGTGTAATGGAAGCTTGCACTCCTGTCATGCAGTACCACTTCTGTGCAATGAAAGCTTGCACTGCTGCCCATGCAGTAGGTCTTCTGTGTAATGGAAACTTGCACTCATGTCAAGCAGTAGTACTTCTGTGTAATGGAAGCCTGTACTCTGCCCATACAGTACCACTTCTGTGTAATGGAAGCTTGCACTCCCCCCATACTGTACCACTTCTGTGTAATGGAAGCTTGCACTCCTGTCATGCAGTAGCACTTCTGTGTAATGGAAGCTTGCACTCCACCCATACAGTATCACTTCTGTGTAATGGAAGCTTGCACTCCGTCCATACAGTACCACTTCTGTGCAATGGAAGCTTGCACTCCTGTCATGCAGTACCACTTCTGTGTAATGGAAGCTTGCACTCCTGTCATGCAGTAGCACTTCTGTGCAATGGAAGCCTGCACTCCGCCCATACAGTACCACTTCTGTGTAATCGAAGCTTGCACTCCGCCCATACAGTACCACTTCTGTGCAAAGGAAGCTTGCACTCTTGTCATGCAGTAGCACTTCTGTGTAATGGAGCTTGCACTCCGCCCATACAGTACCACTTCTGTGTAATGGAAGCTTGCACTCCGCCCATACAGTACCACTTCTGTTCAATGGAAGCTTGCACTCCTGTCATGCAGTACCACTTCTGTAATGGAAGCTTGCACTCCGCTCATACAGTAGCACTTCTGTGTAATGGAAGCTTGCATTCATGTCATGCAGTAGCACTTCTGTGTAATGGAATCTTGCACTCCTGTCATGCAGTAGCTCTTCTTTGTAATGAAACCTTGCACTCCGCCCATACAGTACCACTTCTGTGCAACGGAAGCTTGCACTCATGTCATGCAGTAGCACTTCTGTGCAATGGAAGCTTGCACTCCGCCTACACAGTACCACTTCTGTGTAATGGAAGCTTGCACTCCTGTCATGCAGTACCACTTCTGTAATGGAAGCTTGCACTCCGCCCATACAGTAGCACTTCTGTGTAATGGAAGCTTGCACTCATGTCATGTAGTAGCACTTCTGTGTAATGGAATCTTGCACTCCTGTCATGCAGTACCACTTCTGTGTAATGAAACCTTGCACTCCGCCCATACAGTACCACTTCTGTGCAACGGAAGCTTGCACTCATGTCATGCAGTAGCACTTCTGTGCAATGGAAGCTTGCACTCCGCCCATACAGTATCACTTCTGTGTAATGGAAGCTTGCACTCCTTTCATGCAGGAGCACTTCTGTGCAATGGAAGCTTGCTCTGCTGCCCATACAGTAGGTATTCTGTTTAATGGAAGCTTGCACTCCTGTCATGCAGTAGCACTTCTGTGTTATGTAAGCCTGCACTCCGCCCATACATTACCACCTCTGTGTAATGGAAGCTTGCACTCCTGTCATGCAGTAGCACTTCTGTATAATGGAAGCTTGCACTCTTTGCCGTTAGAGACAGTAAACAGCAGTCTCCGTGTTAGAAGAATAAACAGCCTTTTGCCAGATGCTATTGCCTGACATTTGACCTCTGTCTTTGAAGCACAGCAAATGTTACCAGAAGACAGCATCTTTATTGTTCATTCACCTTCTGAACTCCAATATGGGTATTTTGGGGTGTTCTGCAGCACCCCCAGCACCCCTGCCTCCAGCACCTATGCCCACTGGGAGTAATAGGCGTGAAGATATTTGAGTGAGACTCCTGACACTGTGCCCTGGAGGTTCGTATTCAGTGAGTTTAAACCAAAAAAGGACACTGTTCCTAAGGCTGGCTACCGGAGATTGACCAATAGCCCTAGGCCAGGAAAGAGCAAGAGAGGAGAGAAAGACCTAGGTATAGAGGGGATCCCTAAGAAAGAAGAACGAGTCTTGCCTCCTGTTGCCCTCACACACCCCGAAGGATGTCATGCTTCGTCATCGGGCATTGGCTCCTCGTAGGGCCCGGTGCTGCAATTCCTTACGGGTTCCCCGAAGGGTCACTTTGGCGAAGCTCTTTTAAAAAAATGCAGGATGGTGCCTGATTGGACATGTTTGCCAGGGCTGCTTTCGGTTCAAGTCTGGATCTGAATATACATCTGAGATAAGCCAGATCATGTGGAGTACTGCAGAGATTGGCTATATTCTCTCTCCAATTTAATGCATATATTCTTCTTCATCCCAGGTGATCACAACTGGTGACGCTTTGTCAATATTTTTATGCTTTATGTAATGTTTGCAATATTCTTTTTCATTCATATTTATATATATAAGGCGTGATTTTGACTTTAAAGATGACTATAGTTAATGTAGTGCTACACGCAAACAAATGATGGACGGAATCCTGAATAAATCATACAGTAACCCCAGTCAAGAGATCTTGGTTAAATCCTTCGTTCTTTTGCTCACTATGCCACCCCAGTTTAGACCCAGCCATATGCAAATCAGTCGTGACCCTGTGCCTCAGAGGAACAGTCCCAGACCAACCTGCCAAGCTAGGTTCTCCCTGGACCGGAAACAAGCATCCTGGGACCGGTTTCTGGGTATTACCCTTCATCAGCCAGGCTAGCTTGAATCCAGTGGCACAGTGAGCAAGGAACTCACGTCTGGGCATACTCATCCCACTTAGGGTGAAAAGGGCTACGCAAACAAATGATGGACGGGATGCTGAATAAATCATACATTCACCCCCAGTCGAGAAATCTGGGTTAAATCCATTGTTCTTTTGCTCACCATGCCACCCCAGTTTAGACCCAGCCATATGCACATCAGTCTTGACCCTGTGCCTCATGGCAACAGTCCAGACCAAACTGCCAAGCCAGGTCTGCCTGGACCGGAAACAAGCATCCTGGGACCGGTTTCTAGGTATTAGCAGGGAGAACTTGGCCTGACAGTTCGGGCTGGACTGTTCCCGTTGGGCACAGGGTCATGACTGATTTGCTTATGGCTGGGTTCAAACTGGAACAGCATAGGGAGCAAAAAGACTACGGATTTAGGCCCAGATCTCTGCACTGGGGTTAATGTATGACATGGTTCTGCATTCTGTCCAACAATTGTTGTTCCTTTTTGCATAGTTAATGTAGGCCTCAGTTTAAATGAGTGTAGTGTCTTTTGGCTGCGGTGTATTTTTTTTCTCTTTGTCTCGTTTCCAGTGCCAGGTTGGAACTGTCAACTTTCAATTAAAGTTTGTATTCCCTAGTTTAAAGTTTCTGTGTGAATGGTTATCTATGCGCATTTAAGGGAGTGTTGAATTGTTTAATAATGAATCTCCACACCTTCACCGAGAACAGGCTGACTCCGACGTATCATCTACAAGCTACCAGATATCTCTCTTGAAGACCGCGCAAAAACTTCCATTGTGTGATATTTGGGAATAAGACAGAAAATGTCTTATCATGAAATGTTAGATTCCGATTGGTTCTCTTCATGGGAACCATCATAGGGAATCGTTATTCACTGGGAAGAAGTGTATGATTTAATTGTGCACTTCTGAACTAGTTAGATTCAGATGCTCCTTTCCTCTCTCCCTAGAGGAGACTTCTCTGCTTCTGCTCGAAGAGTTAAACTCCTAAGAAAATCTTTTCTCACTTACCTGACTGAATATGTATTTGACACTGCCTTACAGAGAGGCCTTACTTGCTGCTACCTGCTGCTCCAATTCTCTAACAAATTTTCGAATTTCCCCTTAACTTAGCAAGTTAGGGAATCTCTTCATGGGAAACTGAATTTGCTCAACTTTATGACAACTGGTAGCATATTGTTTGTATTTGCACATTTCAAATGACTGAAGTATGTAACGGAATTATTTATGTACTGACCATTTATCTTTTATAACCTTAAATAATTTGAGTTTATAACTTTGCTAATCTGTTCATAAACCTTCACGGTTTGCAAATGACTGTGGGGCCTATTGTGCTTCTCTGTCATTGGTGTATTGTTGATTTGTTGATGTTAGCCTCAGCCGGGGACTAAAGATCCATCCGCTTGAGTGCAGCTTGTAATTGAGTTTGCACCAACGATGTGCGTGGTGCAAACCCCACCCTGCTGCAACACAGCTCATGGACTCACAGACCTGCCAACTTACACACTGTTACAGTGTGTTACATGCTATCAGCTCACCTTCCCATGGTCACCTGGTAGAGAGCAGATATCGCACAGTGAGCAGACAGGTGAGCTGGGGAGGAAACACGTGCACAGAATAGGTTTCTGGTTCTTGTTTGGAGGTTCTGTACAGTCGATGCCCTTTAGTTGGCTGTGTTTGTTTTGCTCCTAATTGGTCAGGGCTCAGCACAAATCCCCTCCCCCTTCAAGGCCGGTCCCTCCTCACACTGTCATTTTTACCAGTTGGCAGATCTACCTCTGTGTCTGAAGTGTGCAAAGGGAGGTATCCTGCTTTTAGATCTACACAAACTATGCCCTGGGCATCTAAAGTGTCTTCTGGGACACTGACATCGCTAAATTCCACATACATGTTTATGCATGTACAGCAGCTTATGTTTAATTACATGTCCTTGTGTGCCTTGGCCTTTAGGGGCCTCTCTAGTGCAGAAAAGTACATAGATACACCTAAATCTGAGTGAAAGTTTTGTCTTGAAAGAGTTATTCTGCTTAAAACAGGCCACATGCAAACTTTGGCATGAGATGTGATGGGTAAATCACCCTCACTCTCGGGTGATTCCCATCTAAGGCCCTCAAAAGCACTCAGTTACATTTAGAGGCGTGGGTTACTTGGAATGGGATCACTTCATTCCAAGGCTGCAAGAATGGCTAGGAATGAGAATGGGAACGGAATGTTTTTAAGATATACTTCCTGAATTCTACCACCAGAGGGCAGAAGAACCAACGGACTGCATGCTCCACCTTTCTGATGGCAGCCACTGCTAGAACAGAGCTAAGTGGACAAACGCCAGTGCGCGAGGTCCGTGACACGGGGGGGGGGGTGTGTGTGTGTGTGTGTGTGTGTGTGTGTGTGTGTGTGTGTGTGTGTGCGTGCGTGCGTGCGTGTGTGTGTGTGTGTGTGTGTGTGTGTGTGTGTGTGTGTGTGTGTGTATATATATATATATATATATATATATATATATACATATATATATATATATATATATATATATATATAGAGGGGGGTGGGCTGTAGAGAACTTGCCCTGGGCCAGCTCTAGGCGACATTTTACCTGACAATATTTGTAATTCATGACTGTGAAATGAGGATAGAAAGGTCATAACCATGTAAATACGTTCACAGCTATTAAATATTAAATATCAAAGCACTAAATAGCAAGGCCGCGTAGTCCTACATCTACCTCATGCCTCTTTAATACGCCACCAGACACTCCCAGCCCTCTAACCTCACTCTCGCAGGGTTCCTTCCTTCTCCCTTTATGACAGTTTTCCCGTGTTTCTCTTCCTTATTCTTTCTCCTTTGTGCGTATTTTCTTAATTTGCTCTTCGCAAATGACTGTTGATGAAAACCAAGTGGCGCTCCCAAAAACCGTGTGCCGTTGGGTCCCACTGGCAACCACGGGCTCAATGAAGCACATCACATTGCCCAGTAGCCCAGTCCCATCCTGAATGGGAGCACACATCGGCAGAGATAGTGGTACAGTGCGGGTACATGTGATATTCTATCGAAAGAAACTGTGAAGTATGGGAAACGTTGTTTACAACGCGGTCGTTACATCGCGATGCCATTACATCGCGGGTTTTAGAACGCAAGTCGTTACAACGACTTGCGCTGGATGGCGCTCTAGGACAAGGAATAGTATAATTTACTATCCAACCCCTTCCCTACTGTATGTAGACTGGAGTTGGAATAGTAAATTATACTACTCCTAAGTCCAGCGTCCTCCAACGCAAGTCGTTGTAACGACTTGCATTGGAAAAACCGCGAAGTAATGGCATGCGATGTATTAGCATGCGTTGTAATGTCATACAACCAACAGCCAGAAGCCATCCGACCGTTACCGCTCCGCCCACGCGCGGCTAATTCCCCGCCTGTGCGGGCCAATTAATTGGTGGGTGGAGTTCAGACGGCTCCCGGCCGTCATGAGCACACGCCCACTGTGATTTATGACGGCCGGGAGGCGTCCTGGGTACCTGGGCACCACGCCCAGCCCCGCCCCCTCTCGCACCGCAGCGGAATTTGCCGCGCTGGCAAGGGGTTAATATGTAATACTATAATTTAAAAATATGGCCGCTAGAATGAGTTCTTCTTGTCTCTTCCGGTGTTCCTCAGCAACCTCACCTGGAGGTTTTCTTATGTGTTATCAGTGTTCGCCAATTAGTAATATTTGCATTTAGCCACTCTTGGAGATCCTGAGGTCGTCAGATGTAGGATTTCATGTTTGTGAAGATGATACTTTAATGTACCTGTGATTAAATGTGGACAGGGCAGAAGGATTCGTGCAATATTGGCAGAAGCTGGTAAAAACAGAGCATCGTGGGGACAAGCTGGATCAGAAGCCAAAGCACTGTGAACAAAGTCTACCTGAAGTGTGGAGCAGGTTGGGTGGCAGACGTGTGGCTGTAGGGTAGGTCTGGAAGTGAGCTACAGCGTGGACAGAGGCCAGCAGAGACGGAGATGCAATACCAGATTTACTTGAAAAAAATCATGCAGTACAGAGCAGCAAGTTAAGCTGCTGTGTTGCGTTGCGTGGACTGTCGAGAGCAGAACAGTGACTTAGCTATTAGATGAGGCAGGCACTGTTCTGCTCTGTACCGGCCCTGGCGCACTTTTGGCTGCTATGCACAAATGCAGACCCTACTGCGCCATAGTGCATGGGTGTCTGGGTTGCCAGAAGTATAGTTTTTGTACTGGAAGGGAACCCTTCCAGTACAACCAATATTCTTTAAGGTATTTCCTACTGTGGGAGAAATGAAAATACTTCTTATACCTGTCTCGAGGAGGAGCTGTATGTTGGTTCAAATCCTTGTGTACAACTCTTTTTAGATAGTGATTTGTTTCAAACCTTAACTGTGATTGCATGGGAACGCCTATGCACCACCCATGCAATGTCCCCTTGACACTAACTAACTCAAGGCAGTGCATCCGTTACTTTTAGTAACAATCCCACAGATTTTTAATCATCGCAGGTGTATTTGTATTTTTTTTATTGTAATTATGGTGAACAGATGTCTTTTCAGCCCTGATGAAGTCCCAGGAAGGGACGAAACACATTTGCTCAGCTGATTTTTCTATGTATGTGAAGAAGTCACAAGAACAAACAATAACAACCTTTTCCACATAAGAGGATTGAAATTGTATTCTTTGGATGAGTCTGTGAGATTTGCAATGATAATTTTGGATTACAGTCCATAATTGGGAAGACTGGACTATGAAATCAATTAGAAGGAATGATATGAAATAAAACTACGTTTACACAATTTGTGTGCTTCACGTTTTTAAGTGGGTGATTGGTGGTTAGTCCTCTAGGAGTAAAGCACCATTTGTTGACATTTTGAGAGAAATATCCTGTGCAATGCGTTTGTGCCTTAACTACCATTTATTTTGTATTACAATCCAGCAGCAATCACTTTGCGTCAGGTTTGTGTAAACAAAAGTATCAAAACCTAATGCACAGTGAGTGTAAATCTGGGCCTTAATGTGCACCCAAGAAGGCAAAGATTGTGCAGCGAGAGCACAGTCTGTCGGAGCAGATACTGTCTTTCGGACAGAGATCGACAGAAATGAGAGTGAGATGAAGGAGAGGGTTGCGATGGGGGATAGGAGTGCAGTTTGGACAGATGTCCGAGCGGAGCATTTACCGGAGTGTTGGCACTGGTAGCTGAGATAAGGGGGTAGTGACAGGGGCGGCTCTAGGCTCATGGTGGCCCTGGGCAGGGAGCATAGGTAGGGGGCCCCGTAGAGGGAGTCCGGGCGGGGCGGAGCGCGGAGGCCAGTGAAAAGGGGGGGAGGTCACTGTGTTTGGAAGTGGAACAGAGCCGGAGGCCGCCAAATCCCTGCCAGGGGCCACCACGCAAATATGTATTCACCCTTAGAGGATTATTATATTAAGGTTATATATTGGTGTGGTGGCCCCTGGGGTTTGGAGGCCCTGTGCAGGTGCACAGCTTGCACATGCCTAAGGCCGCCCCTGGTAGTGAGGATTGTGTGAGGTTAGATTACAACGCATGTTTTACATTACGTAAATCTTGGGCAGCGTTCCAAAACCTTATGCCTCCCCACAGCAGGCGTAACGAGGGGACATTTTTAAATTCCCCTTGTTTCTTTCTTGAGGAAAACACCGCAATGGATTTTTTTTGTGCAGGACGGTGCCCCCTCCTTCACAAAAAAAATCCTGGCACCAACGCAGACACCCTTGCACCATGGTACAAGGGTGCCTGCTTGGCAGTTCGGGCTGGACTGTTCCCATGAGGCACAGGGTCAGACTGATTTGCATATGGCCATGTCTGAACTGGGGTGGCAGAGTGGGCTAAAGAACGGTGATGGATTAAACCCAGATCTCTTGACTGTGTGTGTGTTTGATTGGTTCAGATGCTCCGCCCATCACCACCCCTTTTGTACTGCTTTGGCACTAGTCTGCCAAAACGGCGCCAGTGCGGGGAGAAAGGACAGGAATGTGCCTTATATATTAATTACAGCGCATTACCTCCTCGTCCTGTCTTCCTCGCCACAGTAATATACATATGAGCCTCCGGCTCCACACAGAACTCCAAGTAAATTAAAAGAGCAGCGCTCTAGTCTCCCCTCCCTCCTCCAATATGGCCCCAGAGGCTTCCTCCAATCACATAAAAGGACACATAACAAGCAGCCCAGCCTGTTCTTTTTTTCTGCACTTCTCCGAGTGCTGTGGTTTCCCTGCTGGTCAGGTGAGTGGGAGGGGGTTCCTGCTTTAGCGGTTTCCCCTTGTCCTGTGGTATCTAGTTGGGGGATGTTAGTATGCTACCTTATGTTTGGTTTTTACATTTATCACATTCGTTTTTCTTAAAGTTTTGTTTCCCCCTGCTATTGCCTTTCTACCTCGTGTCCTGCTTAAGCGGACTTGCGTGGTTTGTTTTCCGGCATGGTTTGGTTGGTGTTTGAACTTGATGCCGTTTTTTTTCACATTTCCCGGCCGCGCGTCCTGCTGAGCGGACGTTGCACGGCCGGGTGCGGGATCTCAGGAATGATCCGGTCTGTAGGCTTACCTGATGCCGGTCTCAGCGCCGGCGGCGTTTTCTGCCTCTTTCGTTTTCCTGCTGAGCGGGGGCGCGTTTGGGGGATGATTGGGATTGGCGCGCTGCGGTCTAAGGCCTCTTCCTACCGCGGCGCGCGGCTCTTCCGGTTGATTTATTGCCATCGGCTTCGGTCAGGGTGGAGTTTGTTCCGTTGCCTAGCAACTGGGGTCCTTCTTTACCGGGCTGTTCTTCATGATGCCTGTGTTTGTTTACTTTCACCGGGCTGTCGATCATGGATTCTTCTGACCGGGATGCTCCTGTTCCTTTGGCCGTGGCTTCCGGTTCGGGGGTGCATGTTCCCTCTATGGAAGTTTTGCAGCAGATGATAAATACTGCTGTTTCTGCTGCTTTGCAGGGTCATGTTCCTGTCCCTCCTCCTAAAAAGGCGAAGGTTGATGGCGCTGCTGCTGATGCTGATTCTGAGAATGAGGAAGAGGTTGATGTCAGGGGTCGCTTTGTGCAAGGTACCGACCTGAAGGAGGTGCTGGGCCACATTCGCGAACACTTGGTGTTCCCTGCTTCTGTGGTGCCTCTGGAAGACGATTTGTTTTCGCAATATCGTCGTCCCGAGCCTGATTCTTTGCCTCTCCATTCCTCTGTCTTGAAGGTCCTGGAGAATGAATGGAAGGATGTGGACAAGGGTTCCTTTCCTCGTTTCTTGGGTAAGAGGTACCCTCTTCAGGATTTTGCGGTGAAATACCCTGCCTCCGTGAAGGTTGACTCTTTGTTGGCGAGCATGTCTTCGCATGGGTCCGTTGTCTCGGAGGACTCTTCTCCTGCTGACCCGGTTGACCGTAAGGTGGATGGTGCTGTGAAACGCACTTTTGCGGCTGCCAATTTTTCTATCAGGGCTGCGGCCTATTCATCTTACACAATCCAGTCCTTGCTCAAAGATTTTCAGTCTCTGTCGGAGTTGTTGGACCAGGGGGAGGATGTTTCTTCTACCCTGGCGATGATGGAGCAGCAGGTTCGTCTACTATCCGATGTCTCCTTTGATTCGCTGGGGGCTGCTGCTTCTGCGGCCGGATCCTCTGTGGCTGCGAGGCGTCAGTTGTGGCTCCGCTCCTGGAAGGCTGATGCTGCCCAGAAAAACTTGCTTATGAAAATCCCTTTTTCGGGGGTTCAACTTTTTGGTTCATCTCTTGACGACATGGTGAAGAAGACGGCGGAGGACCGTAAACTGCTTGCTCCTGACCGTCCTGGCAGGTTCCGTGCCTTTGGTTCTCAGCGGTCTTTTGGTACCTCGAAGAGGGGTCGGGCAGGTCAGCCCTTTCGTGGACGGGGGCGTGGCCGGGGTGCTCCCTCCTTTGATAAGTCCCGGTTCTCCGGAGCTTCTGCCTCCTCCGCTCCCGCTTCCAAATCATGACTGGATCGCTACTGGTGTGGGTCCGGTTGGGGGTCGGCTCACTTGCTTCCTGGACTCTTGGCGGACGACTGTGTCGGACCAATGGGTGCTTCAGGTGCTCTCGGAGGGTTTGCGCATTGGATTTGCCCGGACACCCCCAGACTGTTTCAGGGCCACTCCTTGCCCGAGAGATCCTGTGAAACGATTGGCGCTTTTGGACGGCATTGCATCCCTGTTGGTCAAGAAGGCGATCGTTCCTGTGCCCAGCGATCAGTTGGGGCAAGGGGTGTATTCGATACTTTTCCTAGTGTCCAAGCGCAGCGGGGATCTTCGGCCGGTGATGGACCTGAAGTGGGTGAATACTTTCATCCCTCACCAACGGTTCAAGATGGTTTCCCTTCCCTTGATCCTTCCTCTGATCTCTCAAGGGGATTTCCTTGCAGCGCTGGACCTGAAGGATGCTTACCTTCATGTTCCTCTTCATCCAGACTTTCGGAGGTTTTTCCGGTTTTGTGTGCAGGGTCTTCATTACCAATTCCAGGTATTGCCTTTTGGGCTCTGCTCTGCTCCCCGGATCTTTACTAAGGTTCTGGCTCCTCTTATTGGACATTTGCATGGAGAGGGAGTTAGTGTTTTTCCTTATCTGGACGACATTCTAATTTCTGCTTCTTCTCTTCCTAAGGCGGAGTTGCATGTCCAGAAGGTGTGCCATGTCCTGGAGCATCATGGGTTCCTCGTGAATGTACCGAAGTCCTCCCTGGTTCCAGCTCAAGAATTGACTTTCATTGGGGCTCTGTTCAAGACTCAGTTGGGGATGGTGTTCCTGCCCCCTTCCCGTGTTTTGTCCCTGATGTCTGCTGTTCGTTCCCTGTTGGTGGGGGTTTCTCATCCTGTGAGCCTGTGGTTACGAGTTCAGGGTCTGATGTCGGCTTCCTTGTTGACGGTGCCGTGCGCTCGCCTCCATATGTACCCGGTGGTGTCCCACATTTTATCGCATTGGGACCCCTGTTCCCTCGATATGGATGTTCTGGTTCCTATGTCGGAGGAGGTTCGGGTGGTCCTGGGTTGGTGGTTGGACGTGGATCATCTGTCCAAGGGCCGCCCCTTTCTGATTGTTCCCACCCGCGTGGTCACTACCGATGCCAGCCTGCTGGGTTGGGGTGCTACTCTGGGTGTTTCGGCGACTCAAGGGATTTGGCCTCAGTCGGTTTTGTCGTGTTCCTCCAACTACAAGGAACTGAAGGCCGTCCTTCTGGGTCTGTTGGACTTCTCGGATCTTGTTCAGGGTCACCACGTGCAGATCCGGACGGACAATCAGGTTGTGATGTCTTATGTGAACCATCAAGGGGGGTGCAGGGTTCGCTCCCTCAGTTGCCTGGCTCGTCGGATTGGTTCTTGGGCGGAGGTGCATCTGGAGTCCCTGTCTGCCATCTACCTGCCTGGTGCGGAGAACACTATGGCGGATTGTCTGAGCCGGGTGTTTCCTTCCATGGGGTCCTTGTCTCTCACGAGGTGGATGTTCAGGAGGTTGCGGGTGATGTTTGGGTGTCCGATTGTGGACCTGTTTGCCTCCCAGGACAATGCCCAGACCCGTTGTTTTTGCACGATTATGCCTTGCCAGGATGCCTGGAGGGTGGACGCCCTTTCGTTCCCTTGGCCGGAGGGTCTGCTGTATGCATTTCCCCCTGTTCCCCTGCTTCCAGCTGTGTTACAGAAGATCAAGAGGGAGGGGTCGTTGGTGCTTCTGCTTGCTCCTTGTTGGCGGCGGTGCCCTTGGTTTCCCCTTCTGAAGGAATTGACTGTGTCTCCGGGGTGGCCCTTGCCGTTCGTGCCGTACCCTCTGATGGGTCCTCTTCTTCCTCTGCCTGTGTTCCGTTCCCTGGGTCTGCGGGCCTGGCTCTTGAGAGGGAGTCTCTGATACGTGAGGGTTGTTCGGTGGCTGTGGCTGGTGTCATTCAACAGTCCCGGAGGCCTTCTACGCTTAAGTCTTACGCCAAGCATTGGGATCATTTTGCTTCTTGGTGTGTTGTTCATGGGCTGACGTTGGATTCTTTGGATCCGGCTCGCATTCTGGACTTTCTGAACGATGGGTTTGTGTTGGGATTGGCCATTTCGACCCTTCGGGCTCAGTGGGCCGCCATTCGGGCTTTTCATGTCCTGCCTTTGGTTTCCATTTATCCGTTGGTTGCTCGACTTTTTAAGTCTCTTTCTTTCCAGCGACCACGTCCTATCATGTGTCCTCCTCCTTGGGACCTTCCTTTGGTTTTGCGTTCCTTGCAGTTGGCTCCTTTCGAGCCTTTGGAGTCTGTGGACCTGAAGTTTTTGACTCTCAAGGTGGTGTTTCTGGTGGCGATTGCCTCTGCCAGGCGTGTAGGGGAGTTGGGTGCTTTCCTTCGTTCTGCCCCGTTTTTGTTGGTTTTGGCGGACCGTGTGGTCTTGCGCCCTCATCCCACTTTTGTTCCTAAAGTGGATTCTTTTTTTCACCGGTCTGCCGAGGTGGTTCTTCCGGTTCTGTGTCCTGATCCCTCCTCGGCTGAGGAGTCCCTTTTGCACCTCTTAGATGTTCGACGTGCCTTGCTGATTTACATTTCTCGCACTTCTCCCTTTTGTAAGGTTGACTGCTTGTTTGTTAATTATGGTTTGTCGCGTCAGGGTATGAAGCCCTCCCTGTCCACGATCAGTCGGTGGATTAAGGAAGCCATTCTTTTGGCTTATGCTTCGGTCTCTGTGGTTCCGTCTCTTCCTATTCAGGGTCGTTCCACCAGGTCGGTTGCTGTTTCCTGGGCTTCTTTCAAAGGGGTGTCTATGGAGGATGTTTGCAGGGCTGCTACATGGTCTTCTCCGCATACCTTCATGTCCCATTACCGCCTCCAGATTGGGGGTGGGGGTTCTGTTTCTTTTGCCTCTTCTGTTTTGACTGCTGGGGTACCTTAGGAGGTTGTCCATTTTTTGGGTTGTTATGCCTCTGTATATTAAAAATATGTTTCGCTGCACTGATGATGTGGTCTGTTTTCCTTACATGAAGCTGATTGCTTTGGTATCGGCTCATATGTATATTACTGTGGCGAGGAAGACAGGACGAGGAGGTAATGCCCCGGTTACTTACCGGTAATCTTCATTACTCCGAGTCCATGTCTTCCTCGCCACAGTATAGTTTCCCTTCCCTCCCGGCCCTGGTGGTGGCTTCATGTCTGCGGCTTGGTTTTTTCAGGCTGGGCTGCTTGTTATGTGTCCTTTTATGTGATTGGAGGAAGCCTCTGGGGCCATATTGGAGGAGGGAGGGGAGACTAGAGCGCTGCTCTTTTAATTTACTTGGAGTTCTGTGTGGAGCCGGAGGCTCATATGTATATTACTGTGGCGAGGAAGACATGGACTCGGAGTAATGAAGATTACCGGTAAGTAACCGGGGCATTCCTGCCCCTTCAGGAACTTGAAGCAAAGTGACTTGCTGTGCTGCCCGGCGTAAAAAAAACCTCATAAATGAGGCCCTTAGATTAAGGGCTTCATTTATAAGTTTTATTGAAGCAACTTTAAGAGTTTTCAAGTTTTTGTACGGGCTGGGACATAAAAATACTGGTCATGCCGGGGGAACAAACGGTCAGGTGGCAACCAGTCTGGGTCTGATCCAGAACTAGCAAAACGTGTGCATAGTAAGAAGACAAAGAACTCCAGGCTCGAACTCCGCGTGCACAAGACCGTAAATGGGAGTCGCAATGTAAATAGAAAAGGACGGTGTTGCCATTTGCCAGTGCAGCGAAGACAGCTAGCAGATTTAGGATACTGCGGTGGAGGGCGGCTGATTATGTCAGCAGTGACCGCTAGATGGCGAGATAAGACTTTAGGATGCATTTCATTTGCAATGCGGATTAAAAAGCAAGTTTAAAATTAGTAGGCAACCGCTGTGCAAGCTTCACTTGCGCATAAGGTACCCAAACAGCGACGTGGCAGTAGTGGACGTCTTCGCCCCTATATGACCAGCACCAGCAAAAAAACTGTGAGATTTCCACACAGACATAGTAGCAAGGAAACAATGAGCTGCCGAAGTTTGGGAAATAATATAGAATGGACGGCAGTGGCGCAAGCTTCCGTCGGAAACACAGACAGCTCGGGGGGTCTTACCTCCTCTTGGGGCTAAATTATCAAATTATTTTAATGTGCCTATTTTCCCCGACGCTGAATGGCGAACAACTTAACCATCTGGCTAATAACAAAAAAAGAAGGATTCCACTAGAACTGTTTTTGCCTGACAGAGCTAATAATTTTGGCGAATGTCGATTTAAACGGCCTTTTGAATCCTTCTATGCGCGTCTCGTTTTAGGAGAGTCGAGCATGAGCAGATGACTTGGCCCTGTTTTTTACAGTATTTTACTATTTGCAGCTTTTCTTTTCCGCTCTAAATACAGGGTCACATGCATAATGAGAAGAAACGGATGGTTCTGGCTGAGCTCCACCCGCCACACCATGCTGTGGAAGCTTGAGCTCTCAGACTCCTAACGTTGGTCACTTCTGGGTACCCAAGCTGTGACCTCATTTCTGTGGGTTCACAGAGCTCTCAGGTTTCCCAGGGTCATATGTGTTGAAGGCTTATCGAGGCAAGGCTTTTTCTTTGGCTTCTGGGACTTGTAGTCCTGACGTTATATGGGGTAAATAGAACTATAAATCCCACAATGCAAATTAAAACTCGGGCTTGAAGGAGTTACTTCAGCTCGTAAACGTCAGAGCTCCAAGTTAGCTAAATAAGCGCTATGTAGGGCTGCAAATGCTACACTGTGACCCCTCATGGGGCAGGGCGCGTTACAGTGCTGTTGTAGGCACGCCACTAAAATTGCACCACCCATGAGGCTGAAAATGGCCTCTAGAAGAGGGGTGGGTGCCAGCAAGTTGTTTTCTGTTTCTCAATGTCTCTTCAGGCAAGTCCAGCTGTTGCTGCTCTCATTATTCTGCGAAAAGTTGCCTTTTTAGAATGGCCTTTATTTTTCTACTGAGTTTTAATGTTACTCCATTAGAAGTGAGATGCTTGCCATTGCATGTGAAAGGAAATATCTGCCCTCTCTCACACTGGCCGTTTAGCCCTTGAATTCCTACACCCAAAAAAGGCAGAAGGTCAGGAACTGAATTTTATTTTGCCATTCATGAGTCTCCTTAATGGCACTAAGACAGCATGTACTGTCGCAGGCTTGTAGTTTTTACTTTTAACAATTTCATTGCGGGCTCAAACCACCAGCATAGAAAGTGCATGCTGCTGGCTAAAATGTCAATATTGAACAAAGGTGTTTTAGACGAAACAGAACAACTTTTCAGATATGTTTTAAAAGTTTACTAAGCCATCTAGTGTCTTCCAAGAACTTCTTACTTCACATGTGAAACTAAAAGTGAACTCTGCTCACATATTTTGTGAGGGTGCACTCTTTCACTCCTATTATCCAGTAAAACTAGTGCTGGCAATGGGAATTGGTTTGTATTTGTGTAGTGGAACATTTTACACCACACTTCACAATGTAACAAATGTACAAATAGACAACAGCCATGAAATCTTCCCTAACACCAACAACTGCAGTAGCACGAGGAACATTATACGATTCTCTCACACATGCAGGACAGGTACAACACAGGTACCTAGCATAGTAAAGAAGTACTGAGAGGAGTTAAAGGACCGCTGTGTGCTCTTCTGTAAGCAGACAGAAACATACACGAAGTAGAAAGCTCCTGGAACAAACTGAACCTGAAACCTCTTATGGAATTATCATACACTAATGTACTCACATAGGATGATGGACCCTGACCTACCTAGTATGGTATGCTCCAACAACGAACTCCAAATCTAGTACTGGGAAACATACGAGAGTACTGTTGTTTTTCTGATTGCACAGTTTCCTAGTGATGGGTGTCCTAGTTTGGGTGAGGTGTTGTCATGCAAGTTGACATTTGTTTTTTCCTTTGTTACACTGTAAGACCCACATTAAATTGTGTTTGGGTGTGCTAAAATAGTTAATACGTGTGTCTCCCTGCCACAAAAACATGAAGGTTTAGCAACACACCTGCTTCTTTTCCTTCAACATGTTTTGCTTCAAAGATATTGCCTGTACAGGGTCAGGAACCTGCCTCAGGACTTTAGGTCTCAGTATCCCACATAAATATTGTAAACCAGTTCCTAGTTTATATGGCATGTTATGCAAGTACATTCAATATATCCTTTGTATTTTCATAAGAAAGGGCAACGGCAGTGGAAACACCCCTTCTTCATAGGACATATATACCTTGGGGAGAAATTTTGCAAGCTTCCCTCCTTCAAAGGACAGGTAATGCTAGGACCGCAGCCATACAAGCTCCTCCACCACAGTACACAATCAAACCAGGCAGCAACAGTGCAAGCTTTGCTACCTCACAGAACAGATACAGCATGACAACAGCAAAGAAAGCTTCTCTCTCACAAAAGGCACCAGGTGCAATCTTCCATTCCCAGTAGAATAGGTTCTGCAGCGCAGGCTAACATAAGCTTTCATCAGTTACATACGTACAGTTAAAGCAAGGGTGACATTTAATTTACAGAGAGATGTCTGGAATGGATGTTTTTTCACTGAGATGAAAAATGTAGGTGGATGAGTGGGTGAATACGCAAAATCTGATACCATTCACACTTTGGTGATATCCGCCTTCTAAAAGTCCTGTTTCTGTCACTTTGAGACCTGCTGTGTGCTTTACTTGTTTTTCTATGTATTGAGAAGTAGCCATTATCTAGTAGGTCATTGTTATTTAAAGGGGCCCAGCCACAGTCTTAGTAACTGTGCTTTAGACAGGCGTAGAGGCGCTAACCCCTTCGAAAAGGTTTTGAATGTGCGTGCACCACGTGCAATGCAATCCTAGCCTCTGTACGACACCTGTTTATCATTTTCAGGGCCACCACTGGAATTCCATCTAGCCTTATTATTATTATTTTTTATTGAAAATTTTGTAAATGTTTCTTTTCCCACGTACAATTTAGAGTGCAATTGAATAGGACAGACATTTTCAAATCTGCAGGGAAAAGGAATGTGTATTCTAATGTGGCAGAGCTGTTAAGAGCATGGCAGTACATAAACAATAAAAAACATGATATTTTTCAGAACTTCAAACAGTGGAACCAGCCTGCACCCCCACATTATGCGAGGAAAAAGAAATGCTACTCAACAATAGAGCACAAGAAAAATGTATGGATGGGGCAAAAGGACGTCGCACAACAAATAATGCACCACCAATCAGTGTAAGGAATCTCAGGCAGTGAGCGGAGGTGCGTCTGGGGAGGTCCTCATCTCCCAAGATAGATTGGAACTCAGCCAGCAGAGTATCCCTCCTGGCAGAAATAGGGTATTTGCACAGGGCCCTGACACCATCCCTGTGCTCTTAGCCTGAGCGCAGGCATCCATGGAGTGTACCCAGGTAGAGAGTGCAGTGGGAGTGGATGACTTCCATCTGCGAGTGATCAAGCGCTTGGCAAGCAGAAGAGCCTGGTCGATGAACCGTGCAAGGAACCCATTCTTTTTTGGTCCAGATCTAGCCCCGTGCTGTCATGTTTTAGTCCTTGACTTAGTGGTACAAATCATCTTTACCAGATGTGCCATTCCTGCAGATTCAATGGTGGCACCCATGACTACAACTCCCAGAGCACATTTGGCAACCCTGCCATGTTTTCCAGGTCCATAAGTGAGTATTTGCTACAGTAGAGGTTTTCCCTTTGCATTCTGAAACTTGTAGCCTTGTTTATAAAATAATAAAGCCAGAACTACAAGTTCCAGAATGCAAAGAAAACACCCTGGACTAGAGCAGTTACTTATTTTTTTTTAAGTTTTATATAGCGCTAGCTTGACTCGTAGGTATCAGAGCGCTTTACATACACATAGTAAACAGCTGAAGGACATTACATTACATAGTAGGCCGGCAGTAAGGAAGGAAACCAAGGAAAAAATAAAGCATGGTAAATAAATATGCAGTGCAGCGGAGGGGGAGAGAGCAATAAAAAGAAAAAGGTGAGAATGACATAGTCCAGTCACCCACTATCCTTGAATGTCCAGAGAGAGAGAGGAGACAACTCGGATATTGAAGTCTAGGTTAGTTGATGTTGGTCATGAAAGTATTTGTTGAGGAGATGGGCCTGCAATCTTTGTAAGTGTGATTAAGTTGTCAAACAGAAGTTCTGACCGAGGGAGTGAGGAGGCACCCATGACTGTAGGTAGAATTTTGGATCAGTTCTTGGCAGGGCTCGAGTCGGGGTACCACGCGGGAGGACGGCGTCCCCCCACTTATTTTACAGAGTGGACGCCGTCCCCCCTGCCAAACAGGTGGACTTCACTCTTTGGCCTCTCTGGGACGAGATCGGAGCGCACCTTTCGTGACGTCACTTCCGGTGACTCCCCCTCCCCCCCTTTCTCTTTTTAGGACTCGTGCCCTGGTTCTTGGACTCTGCTCCACACGCAGCATTGCCACAATGGCGCCGAGCTCTTCCCCTTTAAAGGCGCGACTTTAGCAGTCACGTGCTTGCCGGATAGGCCCTGTGATCCGGGTGGAGGGCGGGGCCGTTGCCTCTCATTGTAGTATGCCTTTGGGCGTGGCCGGAAGTGCAGGTGCAGAGCAGCTCTCCGCTCCCAGTCACCTCACCTGCGGGCGATACAACCCTAGTGGAACCGGCCGGCACCTGGCGCGCGCGGATTGGCTGGCACCGCTGACTGGTTGTTAGCCGTCTGGCTCTGCTGCAAATCATCTTCCCACTCAGCGTCGAGCAAACAGCATTCACCCAGGAAGAATTTGAATGAGATAGCGCACTTTTATCAGGTGTGATAACGGAGAGGGAAAGAGCGCGCAGGTGGAGAGATAAGAGAGAAATGCAATATGATGAAGACCAGACAGGAAGATAAGAATAAAGGGAGAAAGTGCATCTGGCCTTTCCTCTGCAGAGGGAGGAGAGGTCAGCTTTGCATGCCTCTCAGCATACTGGGAGATATTTAATTGTTCACGCAATCGCCGCCACATTTGATGTGCTGCGTTGTGTAAAGGGTCAAGCTGAGAGCCATGTCTGCTAATATTGCTTGCTGCTGCTGTCACCCCTGTACTAACGCTTTAAAAAGCATGCGTTGCTCGGCTCGCAGCCCTGTTACATGGTGCAGTTTACTCTTTCTACCACAAAGTCAGGATCGAATTGCCTTTACTATAGTTGTCCGAGCTCTCAAGCTCTTCTTACGTGAGTAGCTCATCCAGTATGAGTTTTTTAAATTTGTATTTTCAAACTTGCAGTCCATGTGATACCATTACAAAATCAGGACTACAAGTTCCAGATGAAAGGAAAAAACCTGGACTGGATGCGCTGCTTGATCATTGATCTGGGAACATTGGGAGGTCTGAGCTTCGGCGCTTTACTTGTTGACTACAGCAATTGAATCTTCGCTGGCCTCCCAGCCAACATATTCAAATTAAAATGAGTGCAAAATATGGTGAGTTTCCCATGCCCATCCGAAAAGCTCTTTTTTTTTTTGCTTCCTGCCAGGAATTCACAAAGGGGTTAAACCTCAGTTAAGGGGTGGGAAGTGTGTGGTCCAAGGTGTGGTTTGCTTTGGATGTTTGCAAACATCCTTAAACATCAACGCTTGAGGGCATTCCCAAACTCCTCTCCAACCATTAAAAAAACCAAAAAATCTGTTTAATGTAGCTCAAAATCTACCTGCATGTATTGGAGTGATTTGCATGAGCACCACTTACATTACACAGGGCACATTCTTCTTATTATTTTTTTGGGAACAGGGAGATTAAGTGATTTGCCCAGAATCACAGGATTTCAAGCTCATACTCAAACTTGGTTCTCTGTTTCCAAAGTCGGCAGCCCTGGCCATTATGTCACATCCTCTCGACAGAAAAATTGACCAGAGGTTTACTCCATCCAGGAGTTGGAGTAACTCCCTTTTAAGGATGGGAAAAGGAACAAATCTCCACTAGACATGGTGTGGGTGCTGGGGAAGATATTTCTTCACGTGGAAAAATGTCTTTTCCCTCGGAAAAAAAACTGCATTTGAACAGGAGTATCTATTTCCCCTCTGTGGAATTTCACACTATATAGAATTCTGCACAGCAGAAATAGCAGCCCTTGGAAATAGTCACACGCCATAACCTAGTAGTATGCCTGGACATCTCCTATTGGAGCAGCTTTCCAGGTGTACTACTGAGAATTGTTTGTGAATAGCAAATCAAATGTAAAAGTACATTCAGATGGAAATGTAATTCTCCATCCATACTGTTGTGCCTTTTTTGCTCGGTGGGTCCCTTTCTATAGATTTCAAAGCACTACATGGCTTAGACCCAGACTGCCTTGGCAGTCTTTTTACTTAGCACCTTCTGAACCAAAGCCTAAGGTCTTCCTGCCAATTTCGTCTCACTGTTTCCAAGTCAAAAGGTTTGGAGACCGAACTTTTCATCTACAAAGCTCCTTCCTCTGGAACTCTCTTCATCTGCACCTCACCCGGAAACTAACATCGTTTCATTTTGAAGGCACACAAAACCCACATGATCTGGCAAGCATTTCCATTCCAATTAAGACTTGTAGACTGAAACTGGCCGGTGCGCTAGCTTCCAGGAACTAGAATTATCCACACACTGAACTACAATCTGACACACACTTGGCCATGTCAAATGATCACTAGCAGACTTAACCCCAACATTAGAAAACAGAATCACAGGAGTAGCTTAAAGATTTAGGCAGTGGTGCTGGAACAGTTTTTAGAGTGCAGGCTAGTGCATTCACTGACTTAAGTGCCTTGATTGTACTTTCCATGCTACTGATATATATTTTGAGGCATTTGTACTTTTCTTTGTAAAGTAAGCACAACTTTATTTATGTACGTGCTGGCAGGGCACTACTTTTTATTTAAATCAGTTCAACCCGTGACGTACAAAGTTGGTCTCCAACTCCGCACCTTGTTCTTCTTCAGGTCGACTGGATCCTTGCCACCATTTTAGAGTGGACCATAATTCAACAACATCTTCTATAAACACTATTTATTATGTTTATTCAATAATCAGAGTTTTAATTTAGTTTGAAAGCCTTTATTTGTCGTTAAGAGTTTAGTATTTTGTTTTTGATCTCTTTATTCAAATTAGAAATTAGGTAAATCCATTTATAGAAATGTCAAGAAAGTAATGGCTGGAATCAATCAATCAAAATTACAGCATGGTCCATAAAGGAAATGTTATCAAAGTCCATATTCTACTTTAACAGATCCTAACCTACCAGAACCCATAGAGGCCTTCCAGAAAAGAGCGAGATTCGATGGGGCATTGGAATAGAATCAGTTTGTAGTTGAACTTCTCATGAAGAGTAGTTCTGGAAACTAGTCCAAATCTCCTCCTCCAATTGGCATCAAAGTTAAGCTTGAAAAATAGTCACTGTTGAACAACAAGATGCCAATACTGTCTCACTTTTTCCTTTCAAATCATCAAACCATAAGGATTACGCACTATGGTCCATTGACACAAAAATGTCTGAATGAATCTTTTGTTTTATTATTAAATTTGTTTTCTCGAACAAGGATTATTGGTTGTTATTTCACCAATTCACTATACATTACAAGACCTCCTATACATGTATAAATTTACACAATATTTACAACAACCTTTTATACAATATCAACAATATCAAAACAGATTTTAAATTCAAAAACAATCATACCCTCATCCATCCACAGCCATACATATCTTCATACATATACATACACACTGGAATTGAAATATTCACAGTAAGCCATAAACGATAAATTCCTGTCAATAATTAAACTTTTTGCTGACGAAAGTTTTTTAGATTTCTCCTTTGTTTAGATGGCATAAATTGTCTACGCGTTTCGAACTCACACCATTCGCGGAGTTCTCATCAGGACAATGAGCTCTAAGATTTCTAGAGCTGACTGGGGTTTAGAAAATCACCCATCGAGGCAAAAAAATATCCAATAGAACCATCAATTTATGAACAGAATCGCGGAGGTTAAAGGGGAACCACGGGAGCAGCCAGCCTTGTCAATATGTGGCTGCTGTCCACATTGGGATTCACAGAAGGCGGGTAAACACTAGTTGAATGGCATTCCAGCGTTCCCGCTTTGTTCGGAGCGTATTGATTCTCCCGGTGCTGTAGTCAGTCGCAGCTCCGATCCCGCGTCTAGTATAGGAACAAAAAGTTCTTCATTCACTAACACTAGGAGGAAAGTATTGTTTAATTTAAACAAATAGGCAGCCACTCTACAATCTCTTCGGGCCCGTGAGTTCAGTTCCTCCCTCTAGTGGCTCTGACACACAAGTCTAGACTTGCTGTTGTGCAGTTGGACTCCTTTATGCGAGTAAGATACTTTACAGCAGGCGGCAATCAACAGGGACAGCAAATGCAGCACAACAGTCTGACAGCCAGTAAGTCTCCAAACATGCCCTGTGCAGATGATCTGTTCTTCCACTACCCCGCCCTACCGCCTACACCATCTTCAAGGCCAGCTGCATCATTTCCAAAGCATCACAACCAGCACTTCCACATGCCTGGCTGCCGATCTCATCATCTCTGCATGCCTCCCAATCGGGCTTCCGCCCTAATCTCAGCACAGAGACAGCGCTCCTGGAGGTGTCGGAAGACGTTAAAGAGGTACTGGACTCGGGGGGCAAGGCCATGCTGGTCATGTTGGACTTGTCGGCGGCCTTTGACACCGTCCCCCATGATCGCCTTCTCTCTAGACTCTATGAGATAGGCCTCAGGGGTACGGTGCTCAGCTGGTTTTCATCATTCCTAGCTGACCGCCGACAAACGGTCTGGGCCTCCCCGGACTCTGCTGTGATGCCGCCATTGGGTGTTGGGGTCCCGCAGGGCTCTATTTTGAGCCCGACCCTCTTTAACATCTTTATGACCCCTTTGGCGGCACTGGCGGAGTCTTTTGGGGCCCAGGATCGTGTCCTATGCCGACGACACACAGCTCCTCTTCTCCTGCAAGAGTGGAGGAGACTTTAATGGAGAGAGCATCCGGGATTGCCTTGGGGCTGTCTTTAGATGGTTTCATTTGAGTGGCCTCAAGTGCAATTCTGAGAAGTCTGAAGTTCTCTTCTTTGGGTGTGCGTCGGACCCCGACTGGCATATCTGGTGGCCTACTAGCATGTTTCCACCTTCTTGTCCATCTTTAGTGGCTAAGAATTTGGGGGTCAAGATGGACAGGGGCCTGACGATGAGAGCCCAGATTTTGGGGGTGACGGGCACTTGCTTCGGTCTCCTTAGGGTACTGAGGAAGTTTCTACCCCTTTTGTCGGAGGAACATCGGAAACTGACTGTACAGGCTCTGATCGGGTCCAGGCTGGACTATGCCAATGTTCTTTACCTGGGCCTGCCGGAGTATCTATTACAGCGGCTCCAGGTGGCACAGAACGCGGCGGCAAGAGCCATTTATGGCTTAAATAGGCGTGCTAGTGTGGTGGGTCTCTTGCAGGCCTTACACTGGCTGCCTATCCGCAAGCGCATCATCTTCAAGACGCTGACTCTGGCCTATAAGGCCCTTCATGCCGGGGGCGCGAAGTACCTTCAAAGGAGACTGTCTTTCTACCATCTGGCCCGTACTCTCAGATCGGAGTCACAGTTCCTGGCTGTGGTGCCACGTGTGAAAAGAGCTCGCATCGGAGGTCGTTCCTTTGGACTGCTGGCACCACAGCTGTGGAACTCTCTGCCGCTGACACTCCGGGGCGCCACCAGCCTGCTTGTTTTTAGGAAGGGTCTAACGACCTGGCTGTTCACTTTATAGGCCTCTTTCCCTCCTCTCACTGCATTTCCCCTCTTTGTTTTATTGCCGTGTTATGTTATTTTACCGTAGGTTTCGCTGCTAAAGCGCCGGGATACTCTTTTTGAGTCGCCGCGCGCTATACAAAAATAAATATAACATAACATAACATAACTCTCTGCATATTTGCTGTCAGGCCACCGTCAGATTGGTGAAAGTGTGAAAAAAGAACAAAAACAAGGCAACAAACGTACATTTGTGCAGCCGAAATCTGGGACATTTCTGTATGCACCAGGACCACCCCAACGCTGTTCCAATTCAGGGAAGAGTTTAAGAGGTACCTCTTTAAAGAGGACTACATCATGATGCAATAAGAGCCCACCTCTCAAACCACAGCTACCTCTCAAACAAATTCTTGACCTTATCCTTGCCTTTGACGCTGTTCCGCGCTCATATACATATACAGATACTGCTACACCATCTTAGGCCAAACTGATGCTTTGTTCCTAGAAACCATGTGGTATCTTAGCCTGCATTATTATATGCAGAGGAATGGTGCAAGACATTTTAGTGTTCCAGACCAAATTGAAATTTGTTTTCAGGAGCATCCATAGTACACTGTAAAATGGCCATCTTCCCAGCCATGTGCAGTATTTTGGTATCGTCACTAGATGGCGACCCAAGGGTCCTACTACTAGCTCACCTGGCTTTGTGTGACGACCAGCCCTGCAGATAACATGGTCCTTCTCTTACAAACTGCAAATAGATACCACCAGGTAATTGATAGATTATGTCATCAATAAAAGAGAAAAGAGTTATCTTGGTATTTGAGAAAAAACTGGCATCTCGAAAGAAGTAAACTGACAAAAGTATATTTATTTGGTAATTTGGGTATGGCTTTGAAACAAAAAACAAATTTGCTAATCCATGAAATAGCCATGTCCCAACACACTTTATGGGCTCCACCTATAATAGAAACATTATACACCTCCTAAATCAACAAAACAAAATTCTCTAAGGGAGAAAAGAGCACCCATTGCAACTCATAATTCAAAAGTTTGAGGCCTACAAAATTCAAGGTCCCTGAATTTGCTCAATGCAAAATTTGATAAGCTTGAATTTAAATTCTGCCATTGTGCATGAGGCGCAAGGAATGATATGCTCGGCCGGCAATACATTCCAAGCCCGGCCAGTGAAGTCCAAAAAGTAGGGCAAAAAATAATGTGCGGGCCATGTTGAGAAACACACTCACTGCCTCTATACAAAGAGTGCATAGGTATCTATGGGAATGAAGAGGACATTAGCACACATTGTGACATGCTACTCCCTGAAGCATTGCCATCCACGCCTGCTAGTGAGGACTTCATCAGATTATGTTAGTTAAATAATAGCATGAGAAGCAAGGGTTGTGCTAAGCTATGGTTTGGTAACGTGAAATCTCAATTTGATACAAGGGCACGTACCTCTATCTTTTACACTTCATACCAGGAGTCATTCCCTAAACAAAAGTAATCCTAATTGAGCAATCGAAGTTCTCTTGAGATTAAGACGTGGCTGTGCCAGTTTACAATGAAAGGCAAAAGCTGTTGCCTTTGCTACCTTGTACATTTTACGCTATTTACCTGAATAACACTTTGATGCCTACATTAATATGATGCTGTAATTTATTCTATACTGCATGGGATCTTGCTATTACTTTACAGGATCCTATCTCTAATATCCCTTTTATAGGCCACTTATAACCTGTCTAGTTGCCTGCAATGAAGAAATTATGGAGCTGGACAACCGTAATATATTAGTAAACTCGAGTTCTGACATCAGAATGCTTGCTGCCAGAGCCAGCAGCCAAGGTGAACAGGCCATGTAGCATTCATACAACTGCAGTTTAAACAAAGAAGTAACAACTGAAACTGCTTTTCATTCTTCTGATCTTGTTTTTCTCAAAAACATAGTGGGGAGCACAAAGGAGATAGTTGTGGGAACATGTTTATTTTTTCACGCTAAGGGATATTACAAGAAAAATATAATTTACCTGCATTTATCTAAACATTGCGAGCTCCATCTTTTATTTTTTTATAAATCTGTTACAGTAAACTGATTCTAATACCTTTTTACTAGAAATTACTAATTGATGTGTTTAATTTCACACAGAGGTGGGAGGGGCGGTAGCAGCGCGCGCTCTGCCGCCGCCATACTGGAGAACTGGTCTGGGAGTGTGCGCGAGGCTCTTTGCTTCTGGTAACAGATTACACCTCATAATGGGAGAGAAGCCAATATGGGAGCAGATTGGAGCAGGTTTCGTTCAACATTATTTTCAAATGTTTGACAGAGACAGGTGCCAGTTAGGACCATTATATACAGACGCATCATGCCTAACTTGGGAAGGAATGCAGTATCATGGAAAACTTGCAAATATCGAGAAACTTACGTCCCTTCCTTTCCAGAAGATAGAGCATGCCATCACTGCACAAGACCACCAACCAACACCAGACAGTTTTGTTCTTAGTATGGTGGTGGGACAGCTTAAGGTTGATGAGGATCCAGTCATGGGCTTTCATCAGGTGTTTATTCTGAAGAATGTGGACAACAACTGGATTTGCACCAATGACATGTTTAGATTATCGCTACACAACTTCGGCTGAGTCTTTCCACCTGAAGCTGAATGTCCGTTTCTCCTCCTTGTCGCGATTTAGTCACATTGACCGAGAATTCCAACCATCATATACAAGGAAAAGGGCTGGGGAGGAGGGCACACACTCTCTCTCCCATGAAAAGAGACCTTCGCCTTGCAGAAGAATTTCAAGTTCTGCCCATTGTTGGTGTAGCTGTGTATGCTGTTTGGAATTTAGCCATTGCTGCGGAATATCTGGGAATTGAATGTGGTACAAGCATGCATTGGAAACAAATGAGCGATAAGGGAGGAACATTTACAATTAGTATTGTCATGTTTGTTTTTTTCAGGCTCCCCTTTTAAAATGACAAAATGGCGAAAGATCTTGGAAGAATTTAAAAAAAAGTTGCAGCTACCGTACAGCTCCATATTGTCATTTTCACATGCTTTAATAAAACCATGCCATTTCTTAAGTTGAACATAGTTTTAATTAGTTATATGTTGGCTACAACTGCTGCCCTCTTCTTTGTTTACCACTTGCCATTTCAATGTCTTCGTTTTGTGTTTCACATTGAACCTACCAGAGTTTAACCTCTCTGGAGCTTGTCAGCCTATATAATCTTTTTATAGCTAGCATAAGATCAGCAATAAGAGGTTTGTGATCAAATTTAGTGCCTAGATGGAGCATCCTTTGTTTTTGGAGGGGGGAGGAAGATTGGGTGGGTCTACCTTTCACTCTCCTAGCAAATGCACTGATACATTTCTTACACTGAGCAAAGTTTTTTCACCATGTACATATCAATTCATTTTGCCACTGCACAGTGGTGGTGTATTGTTTTCCCAGTAGTGCACTCTGAAGATAACCTGTGCAGTTGTTAGTGCTTCTTACCATTAGTCTCATACACGTAAAGTGCTAGATGTGAATTCTTATGTTTAAAGGGATGTACCTTTGATCCCATTCCTCCACCTCCGTCCGCTCTCAGATTTCCACCTCTGCAGGATCAGCAAGTCCGCCTTTTATGTAAGTCTGGAATTTGAAGCAGTTACAACAAGCCATCTAAAGTACTGAGGAACAATTGCCTCTCTCTCCAGGTAAAAGGTAATACCAAAATACCCACAAACTCTTTTGACAGACACTTCGCCTATGAGGAGCAGTGGATTGCCTTCCCCTTGTTCACTAACTTCTTTCCCATTTCTGTCCCCACGCTGTGCTTTGCAGTGGACATGCCTTGTAAAAAGATACTTGCCCTAGGCTTGTGACTTATCATTTTGAACTTAGTGTATTAAAATCTGGAATTCGATAATTAAAAAAAAAAACAACAAAAAAAACAAATTCACAATAGATTTTGATTTTTTTTGTCATGTCTGCATTTAAACTATCTCTGTCATATGACGGAGCAACACACCAAATATTTAAGTGGTTTGTTGGAAGGAGAATGTTGTGACCATGTATTTTAAGGAATAAAGTACCCCATGCTGTACATTTTCAGCATATTGCAAGTCACCACAGAGTTCCATGACCCAACAAAGGAACTTTGCCTTTGGCCTCGTCCTTATATGGTCACAGAACTCCTTGGTGACTTGCAATATCCTTATGTATGGTAGGATGTACTTTACAGTGCTTAATTTGTAAAAAAAAAAATAAGTGCCAGGGCTGTCGTCAGGAGGCTACTACAGCTTACACCACACATGCTGCAAATAATAGTAACACAACTATTAACCATCACACTCCTACAAGTGTGACAATTCGGACTATTTCAGGCCCCAAATGACTTGGGCTCCAGGTAATATTCATTTTTATTGTGTACTAAAGTAATAATTAACTGTTGTTGTGGTCAACTCTAAATTACCCAAATAGTGCCACTTGTGGCAGACTGTCACAAGCCCCGGTGTTGACGATTAAGGGCCGGTGTCGAGCACTGTAAACCACCGTCTGAAATTAAGGACTCTTTTATCCCATATATAAGCCATGCTTTATTTAGCATGGCAACTACGTTGCTAAGCAAATATTTGTTTTGAATAATAAATAAAAGGCAGGTCCCTTCTTTCTTCTAGGAATTTGCCATGCACGGTTACATTTCCTAAATGGTTGGTATTGTTATTATTGTTAGTTAACACTCATGTAGCACCTAGAAGTTCCAGTAAAATCCAGGTTTCTTTCCTTCAAGAACCCAAATCATCTATTTTCCTACAATTGCTGGAAGCAGCCCCATGAGTCCCATCTCCAACATCCTGAAATTCCAGGTGTTGCTGCATCTTTAGCCAGCATCCTGACAAGTCGTATTTACAAACCATCAGCAGTTGGAGGAGCACCAGATTGTTAACAGAGATTAGGGATGGAAATACACCTGCAGGCAAGGAAAAGCTGCCAGTCCTGTGAAGCAGGGCAAAATTAAGAGCCAAGAAGGCTTGACTAATTTTACAGAAAAGGATCTAGCAGAGAGGAAGGGTCAGTGTGGGCAGAGCATTACTGTAGTTTGAGGACAGACGCGCAGGCTCCGTTACTCTCCAGGACCTTGGGGCTGGCAGGTAACTACACCTCTGGTTCCATTAAGAGTCAGTGATAGGGTTTGAGATTAAGTTTTCTTGACTCCTCTGGATATCAGGTAGCTCCCATAAGTGAAGTAGGTTTGCTAGGCTATGTTCTAGTCCTTGAGTGTTGAGTTTGCTGAGCATCTCTAAGATTATGCATACGTTTCCAGCAGTTTGGACTACTCACTTGTGTACCTTATCCCAGCCCTTCCCACATTAAAGCATGGCAAGTTTGTTTATTTAGAAATTTTGCATGGGGCTGTGCATGTACTCATAGTACAATTTGGGAGAGGATGTGGACTAACGGCTAGAGCTGTCGATCTCGAAGCTGGGGGAACCGCGTTCAAGTCTCGGCAGGGATGCTCAACATCCTGTGATTCTGGGCAAATCACTTAATCTCCCCGTGCGTAACAAATGAATGTGTTCTTCTGTAACGCAACTGGTGCTCATATAAAATACTCCAATAGCTTTGGGTCGAGTTCCCGATATATATATATATATATATATATATATATATATATATATATATATACACAAAAATTAAAGACATCAGTGATTGTGGAGCAGTAACACACATGTTAGTAATATATCCAAGTGCTTTTCACTGCAAATCAGCAATTGCTTGTGACAATACATGAGCCTACATTTTTGCTTAAAATGTTTAAATCTGACTTTGTCCTTGTGTGTGGGTATGGATATACACACACACACGCATACACGTGTTACCATCCTTGTGGGGACTATATGGGGATACCTGCCTTGTGGGGACTAACATTTCCCAATGTTTTTAAAATATACCAGTAACAGAAAAATGTTATGAAAAAAATCATGATACAGGATCCCGCTTCAAATGAGCAAATATGCTGTTATTTAATCACGCGCACATCCTTGTAGGGACTTGAACATGTGCTACCATCCTTGTGAGGACCTAGTCCATAATACTATTTGTAATTGTATACAGTCAAGGGCACATGGCAAAATGTTTATTTTAGCAACAATATACACAGACAACATTATAATGTATTCGTATATAATAATAATAATCCACATTTGTAAAGCGCACAATCACCTGTAAGGGTCTCTAGGCGCTGGGGGCCGTCGGGAAGATTAAGCAAGCTATTGCCCAGAGTCACATGGTGCTGGGCTAACCTGCCGCCGGAGCCGGGGATCGAACCCTGGTCCCCAGATTCCAGCGTCAGTCGCCCTGGCCGCGGCGCCACACCTGTCCCACTACTCTCCCAGTATATGAATTGCTGCATATATACTAGGGGCATACACAAAAGACAGATTATGTTAATGTATCCAAAAGTATGTCTTGATTACAGAAAGGCACTTTAAACTGTATTTAACCTATTTGTTAGTGCTTAAAATCTTAGGAGATAAAGGAACTAACACATAAAGAAATTAACATATGGAATCAAGGAATATGGGCAAGTGGACCCGGATCTTTATTAGCTGCTTACATTTTTGCCAAAATAGTTGTTGGACAACACCTCCCTAGGAATGCATACAATGTTAATGTCTGCATAGGGGTAGTTTCAGATGATGCCTACAGAGGTTGCATCTCATCACTGCAGTTGGGGTGGTGTGTGATAATGTCAATAGAGGTGGTTGTGATCACAGTAGCACTAGGGTCTGTATAGAGATGGTGTCTTCAGCTGTGATGAAAGTTCCCACAAAGGTAGAATGTGATGATCATTGTATTCATGTCACCATAGAAATAGCATATGAATACAGTAGTCCTCACAGAGATAGTGTGTGAATATATTCGTGTCCAAGTCTCCTCACACACACACACGCACACACACACACACTTGCCTCTCTGTCTTCTAGAGACCCCATTGGTTGGGTTCAACTGTCCAGCTCGGGCTCTGGACATTCCAAAGCTTTGATCCTTCAACCTCCAGAGAGCTGCCTTTGTTGTTTAGACCCTTTAAGGCTTATTGGGTAACAAAGGGCTCTGTCGCTGACCGCAGATTCCTGGTTGGCAGCCAATGGGTTGAAAGTAACTCAGACTTTGCTTCAAGTGTGCTTTGTGTACGGTACAGAGACCTTTGGGGCTTATTTACTAGCCCCCTGTGCCCCCGGTGTGTCAGTTTTAGAATGGGAAAAGTGATGTAGCGGCGGCGCAGGGGGCTTGTTAATAAGCCCCTTTAAGTTTAATCATCGCTTCCACCGGCAGCTAATGGAGTGTTTTGAAATTGAGCCTCACATGGTCACACTTCCAGAGATTCTGCCTCACTTCTAGTGCCTGATCTTCAATTATCACTTTCATTCCCTGATTTATTTTCTTATGGGAGGGGGGCCGGGAAGCATGGCTTTTAAGCCCAAACAATGCATTTATAAATTGAAAAATAATGGTGAAAGTGCTGAAACTCGTTGGGACTGAGGTGAACTGGCAGTCTGTTAGGTTGTGATACAGGGCAGGGCTGAAGTTCATTTGCAGAGCTCTGTTTGCCACCGAGATCTGAAATGTCTGGATTGAACTGCCCTGGCAGAGCTGCCTGAACACAGCTTTACATGGTCCCGGTCCTGCCAAGTCTGAGCTCCGACAGTTATTAACGAGTCATTGGCAAAGCAAGTAGGTCTCGCCTGTATAAACTTAATGATCTATAATTTTGATGTAATGATATTTTAGTGTTTTTAATTGAGAAAGTAGTCTTTTTTAGCCTTTGTCTGAGATGTGTAATATTGTAAGATTTTAAATAATCATCACAATAAACTATTTATTTACTTATTTAGGTCTCGCCTATGCAAGAGCTCTTGACTTTACCAATGTGTTTCAGCCATGTGTACCAGCGTGGCTGTTGTTCAGCATGGCTAAACGTTAGTGGCATAGAGAGTGGCGTCGGGTGTCACAGAGTGGAATGGCAAAGAGTGGAGTAGAGTGCAGCTGCATATAGTGGCTAACAGTGGAGTGGCGTAGAGTAGAGGTGACTGGTGTAGAGTGCATTGGCATAGAGTGTTGCAGATTATAGTGGTGTAGAGTGAAGGGGAGTAGAGTGCAGTGGCATAGAATTTGGCGAAATGCAATGCAGAGTCAGAGAATGCAGTGGCGTACATTACAGTGTTGCATAGTAGAGTGCAGTGACCTAGAATGTAGTGGTGCAGAGTAGAGTAGAGTGGTGTAGAGTCCAGTGTTGTAGAGTGCAGTGGTGCAAAGATCTGCACAGTAAAGTGGTGCAGAGTAAATTGTTGTAGAGTGGTGCAGACTAGAGTATAGTGCCAGAGAGTGTGATGGATTATAGTGCAGTGGCATATAGTGGAGTGCTGTAGAATGCAGTTGCGTGGAGAATGAAGAGTAAAGTGACGTAGAGTGGATTTCATAGACTGCAGTAGCGCAGTGCAGAGTGGCATACAGTTCAGTGGCATAGAGTGCAGTGTTGTAGCGTATCGTAGAGTGAAGTGGTGTTGAGTGGTGTAGAGTGCAGTGACATAGAGTAGATTGGGGCAGCGGTGTTGGCGTAAAGTACAGTGACATAGAGTGCAGTGTTGCAGAGTAGACTTTCGTAGAGTGCAGTGGTATTGAGTGTTGTAAAGTGCAGTGATGTCGAGTAGAGTGGCATAGAGTGCAGGAGCGTTGAGTACAGTGGGGCAGCGGTGTTGCCGTACAGTGTAGTGGCATAGAGTGCAGTAGTATAAAGAAGAGTGCCGTAGAGTGCAATGGTATAGAGTAGGGTAAATTGACATAGAGTACAGCGGACTGATGTACAGTGCATTCGTATAGACTGTTGCATAGTATAGTGCCTTAGAGTGAGGCAGCATAGGATTCAGCAGCATACAGTGTAGTGTCGTAGAATGCAGTGGTGTAGATTGAAGTGGTGCATAGTAGAGTGCAGTGACATAGAGTGCAGTGGCGCAGAGTGGAGTGATGTAGAGTTGAGTGGAATAGAGTGCAGTGGTGCAGAGTAGGGTGGTGTAAAAGTATAGTGCAGGTTTCTCCGGCAAGTTGCTCTTGAGCTACTGGTAGCTCTCTAATTACCTGCAGGAAGCCCTCCTGTGAGCATCCCAGTGTACTAAATTGGGACATTTTGCTTGGTTGAATTCATATATGTTTGCCATAATTCTCTATGCATGATGAAAATGTGTGTATTTTCAGAAATCATAAGCTGATGTTTGGTAAGTTCTGGGTTGCAGAGTAGAGTGTCATTGAGTGCATTGGCGTAGAGCGCAATGGGATAGAGTAGAGTGGCGTACAGAGCACTGGCATAGACTATAGTGGGGCAGTGGCATAGAGTGCAGCGGTTTAGAGTAGAGTGGTATAGATTGGAGTGGTGCAGAGTGCAGTTGCGCAGAGTAGAGTGGTGCAGAGTAGAGTGGCATAGAATACAGTGTTATGTTATGTTATGTTATGTTAAGGCCATACTTTTAGAGCGCACGGCTGCCCAAAAGGGCGTCCCGGCGCTTTGGCAAAGAGACCTGAAACCTGAAAACACAAAAGGCAGCAGCACTACAGTCTTAATCATTACGCGGAAAAGAGCAAGGTCTTCAGCTCTTTCCTAAAAGCCAGGAGACTCGTAGCTTTGCGCAGGGAGAGAGGAAGCTCGTTCCAACAGCGAGCGACCACAAATTGAAAGGATCGTTCTCCCATCCGGACACGCTTGGCCGGGGGCACCTCCAATTTAGCCAAATCGGCAGATCGTAACATCCTCCGCGGCACATAGAAGGCAGTCCGCTTCCTAATATAATTAGGGCCGATAGAATAAAGGGCTTTAAAGGCCAGCGTGAGAATTTTAAATCGGATTCTTTTGGAGATAGGCAGCCAATGCAACTTATTCAAAAGCAGTTGGGCGCTGGCTCTCCTCGGCAAGCCGAAAATAGCTCTGGACGCCGAATTTTGAACAATTTGCAATCTGGCCAGGAGATACTTGGGCAGACCCGCAAAAAGCGCATTAGCGTAATCTAGCCTAGATCCCACCAACGCCTGAACTACTGTCTTCCGATATTGAAGGGACAGCAGAGGAAGAAACTTCCTTAGCATCTTGAGGATGCCAAAACATTTCCCAGATATCCCCATAATGTGTGGGCTGAAGGAGAGAGCATCATCAAGCATCACTCCCAGATTTTTCACTTGGGAAGATGATTTCTCCGGGGGGAAGATATCCTGGGGCATAGAGTGCAGTGGTACAGAGTAGAGTGGTGTAGAAAAGAGTGGCATAGAGTTGTGCAGAATAGAGTGGCGTAGAGTGCAGTGGTGTGGAGTGCTGCATAGCAGAGTGCAGTGGCATAGAGTGGAGTAGCAAAGAATGCAATGACGTAGAGTGGAGTTCTGTGGAGTCCCGTGGCTAGAGTGCAGTGGTGCAGAGTAGAGTGGCATGGAGATCAGCGACAAAGAGTGCGGTGCATTGGCGTAGAATGGAGTTTTTACAGAATGGAGTGCATTGGCATAGAGTCTATTGGCATAGAGTGTAGCGGGGCAGAGTACAGTGTTGCAGAGAGTGAAGTGAATAAATTGGATTGGTGTAGAGTGCAGTGGAGAAAGTGCAGGGATGTAGAGTAGGTTGGCATAGAATACATTGGCATAAAGTAGAGTGGTGCAGAATAGAGAGGCCCAGAGTAGAGTGCAATGGCGCATACTGGAGTAAGTGGATTAGTGTGGACTGGTGTAGAGTAGATTAGTGTAGACTGTTGCTCAGTATAGTGATATAGAGTGAAGCTGCATATAATTCAGCAGAATACAATGTAGTGTCGTAGAATGCAGTGGCATAGATTTAGAGTGGTGCTTAATAGAGTGCAGTGACATGGAGTGCAGTAGCAAGGCATGTAGTAGCACATGCAGAGTGGAGAGATGCAGACTAGAGTGGCATAGATTACAGTGGCAAAGAGTGCAGTGGTGTATAGTACAGTGGCATAGAGTTCATTGGCTGAGTGTGCATTGTTGAAGAGCAAAGTTTCTTAGAGTGCATTGGGATAGAGTAGAGTGGCGTACAGAGCACTGGGATAGACTAAAGTGGTGCAGTGGCTTAGAGCAGCGTGACATAGAGTGGAGGGGTGCAGAATGGCGCACATCGAGGGGTGGTGCAGGGTAGAGTGATGGGGAATTGGGTTGTACAGGGTACAGTGCAGTTTCATAGAGTAGAGTGACAGAGTAATTGCATAAAGTGGTGTAGAGTGCAGTGGTGTAGAGTAGATTAGAGTGGTGTACAGTGTATTGGCATAGAGTGCAGTGTTGTGGAGCAGTGTAGAGTGGAGTGGCGCAGAGTGGAGTGATGCAGAGTAGAGTGGAGTGGCCTAGACTGGAGTGGTGAAGAGAGCAGTGGCAAAACGTGCAGGGGCCTAGAGTAGGCTTGCATAGAATACATTGGCATAGAGTAGAGTGGTGCACAGTAGAGAGGCCCAGAGTTCAGTGGCGTAGGGTGCAGTGGCATAGAGTAGATCAGCATAAAGTAGAGTGCAGTGGTGCAACCAGTAGTAAAGTGACGTAGAGTAGAGTGGACTGGTGTAGAGTGTTATGGTATAGACTATTGTAGAGTTTACAAGTGTAGAGTGAAGAGGCATAGAGTTCTGCATCATATAATGCAGTGCTGTAGAATGCAGTGGTGTAGAGTGGTGTAGAGAGCAGTGGCTGAGAGTGGATTTGCATAGAATGCAGTAGTGCAGAGTAGAGGTGTGTAGAAATTAAGTGGAATCGAGAGCAGTGTTGAAGAGTACATTGTTGTAGAGTGCAGTGGTGTAGAGTGCTTTGACGTAGTGTAGAGTGGCATAGAGTTCAGTGGCATTGAGTACAGTGGGGCAGTGGTGTTGGTTTACAGTGCAGTTGCGCAGTGGCGTAGGGTGCACAGGCATAGAGTAGAGTGCCTTAGAGTAAAGTGGAGTAATGTGATGTAGAATAGAGTGGACTGGTGTAGTGTGCATTAATGTATACTGTTGCAGAGTATAGTGACACTGAGTGAGGCTGCATAGAATTTCGTGGCATACAGTGCAGTGTTGTAGAATGCAGTGGTGTAAATTAGAGTGGAGCATAGTAGAGTGAAGTGGAGTGGAGTGCCGTAGAGTGCAGAGACGTAGAGTGCTGTTGCGCAGAGTGGAGTGATGCATAGTAGAGAGGCATAGAGTGCGGTGGTTGAGAATACAACGTTATATAGTGCCATGATACAGAGTAGAGTAGAGTGGTGTTGAGAAGAGTGGCATAGAGTGGTGCAGAGTAGAGTGGCGGAGAGTGCTGCAGAGTAGAGTATAGTGGAATGGAAAAATGTGCAGTGGCGTAGAGTGGAGTTCTGTGCAGTGCAGTGGCGTAGAGTGCAGTGGTGCAGAGTAGAGTGGGATAGAGTTCAGTGGCAGAGAGTGCAGTGTTGCAGAGTAGAGTGTAGTAGATTTGTAGAGTGCCTTGCCATATAGTGCATTGGGGTAGAGTAGTGTGGCGTACAGAGCACTGACATAGACTACAGTGGTGCAATGGTGTAGAGTGCAGTGGCATAGAATTCAGTGGTTTAGAGTACAGTGGCATAGAGTGGAGTGGTGCAGATTGGCATAGAGCGGAGTAGTGCAGGGTAGAGTCAAGTGGAATGGAGTAGTGCAGGGGAGAGTGCAGTGGCATAGAAGTGTATAGAGTAATGGCATAATGTGGTGGAGACTGCAATGGTGCAGAGAAGATTAGAGTGTTGTACAGTGTATTGACATATATGTAGAGTGGAGTTGTACAGAGTAGAGTGCATTGTCGTAGAGTGTATTGGCATAGTGCAGTGTTGCAAAGTGGCATAGAGTGGAGTGGTGTAGAGTAAAGTTGTGCAAAGTATAGTGAAGCGACCTGGATTGGGGTGGTGTAGAATGCAGTGACGAAAAGTACAGTGTTATAGAGTAGGCTGGTCTGGAATGCATTGACATAGAGTAGAGTGGTGCAGAGTAGAAAATCGTAGAGTGCAGAGGAGTAGACTGCTATGGCATGGTTCACTTCGTGCCCAACAGGGAAGGAGCAACCCGCATGGGTCGCTTGACAAGGCAAGCAGAGGAGTTTATATTCAGAGAGATTGGTGAAAGGAAAAAATGGGCACTGTGGGGGCACAAGAGGAGCCCCGCGACAGCCAAACTGAGCATTCAGCCTCCAATGCTTAAAACATCAAAGCCACATTGCCAAACACCAATCAAGCAAACAAATAATAATAATAAAAAACAATCTCTGAAGCAACACAGTAATACAGTGTAAGAGTAGAAATTTGCCTAGCCTACGAGAAGGTAAGTTTCAATTCTATTTAGGACGCGGAGGCGAGGATTATGCTCATTCTTTCTTCGCCTTTAATAACAACATTTCCACAGCAGCTCATCATAACTTTAATAACAAACTACATTTCGAATAAGCAGGGAAAAGAAAAACAACAGTCTCTTCATAGTCCTTTCACGCTGTCAATGTTCCTCAGCCAATAAGACATGCTGTCACTTCCTGTAGTCCCTCTTTCTTCGCTGGAGGATCTCTTGCATGCTCAACCAGACTGCTTCGCATTCTCATTTCCTGAAACAAACCATAACGATCAATCACCATTTCTCAAACCTGAATAAAAGTCATATCAAAGACAGATTCAAGACTTGCTATTGACATCATAATGCTACTAAGACAATCATCATTGCATCGCAGAATTGCATGAAAAAATATATACCTTGACTCCAAGCATATCAAAAGATATTAAATATCGAAATAGATTACTTACAACCATACGGGGAGGGTCAGCAACCCACGTGCTCGCTGGGAGGGATAATCCTCATCTCCGCGTCCTTAATAGAATTGAAACTTACCTTTTCGTAGGCTAGGCAAATTTCTATTCTATGTCAGGACCGGAGGCGAGGATTATGCTACTTCAAAGCTTGTCGACAACCACCTGAGCCACATTCAACAGCGGCTTAAAATAAAACCTTTTAAAGGAGGTGGAATCCGAAGACCAATCCGCTGCCCTCATGAGATCTTCCAACCGCACTCCAAGGCTAAAAGCCTTTGAAGCCATCGCTCCTCTAGCAGAATGCGCACCAAAAGCTCTTGTGTTAATGCCCGCCTCTTGCATAATCCAGCGCACCCAACGGGCTATAGTGGGAGAGGACACTGCTCTGAAAGGTTTTTTGAGGGCTATCAGGAGTTGTCGTTCGCCTGGAGGTCGAACTTCCTCCGTGGCTTCCTCATAGGCTTTTAAGCATTGCACCACACAGAGCTTAGGTGTTTCCATAAAAGCCGTAAGAGATTGTGCGTGAATTAGATTTGGTGCGTCTACTCACTATGAAAGTAACACCATCAGGAGAGAAAACTCTTGCAGTAATATCCAGTCCTCGAACGTCCAAAACTCCCCTACATGACACCAAACATAGCAACATCGCCAATTTTGCCAATAACTTTTTCCTGGAGAGGAAACGATTTGGTTGCCAAGATAACAGTAGGTTCAATACCCGATTCCCGTCCCAGAGTACCGAATAACGGGGTTCCGGTGGAAGTGAGAATCTGATGCCCCTAAGAAGTTTGCAAACGAAAGGATGTTCCCCCAAAGGGGATCCGTCTACAGGAGCATGCCCCGCAAAATTGCGGAGTGAACAGTATTAATTGATCTGTACGCTAAACCCTTCTGTGCCAAATCCGCCAAATAGTTCAGGACATGAGTCAAATCCGCGACCACGGGATCCACCTCCCGTTGCATACACCAACATACCCATCGCGTCCAGACTGATTTGTAACGTTTGGACGTGCTGTCCGCCCAAGCTCTGGACAACAGGAGTTCAGCGTGACTCGAAAGACCTGGCAGACACCAACGTTGCCTGTAATCCGCCACGCCATCAACTGGAGAGAGCCTCCCTCCACCAGTCGGGGAGGAGTCCCCTCTGGACTCAACAAGAGGTGGGGAGTCGGGAGGAGTCGGATTGGAAAATCCCAAGAAAGTTCCAGAAGAACTGGAAACCAAACTTTCGACCTCCACAACGGCGTTATCAGGACCACCGAGGCCCTCTGTCTGCAAACTTGGGCCGCCACCCGGGTTATCATAGAAAATGGCGGGAACGCATAACCGCACTCCCGACTCCAATCTTGACCACCGCCAACGGATCCGGTCTCCAACTGAAGAACCGGGGCAGTTGATGGTCCAGCCGACAGGCAAAAAGGTCGATGGAGAAAGGACCTCAACGATCCTGCAAATACTGAAAACTCTCCGGATCCAGCTTCCAAACACTGGCGTCTAGCAGATGGCGGGAGTGCCAATCTGCCACCAAATTCTCCTTCCCCGGAAGATACTCCGCTGTGACTGACACCTGATTGGAGAGGCAAAACTCCCAAAACTGTTTAGCCAAGTTCGCCAGGTCCTTGGACCGCGTGCCTCCCAGGTGATTGATATACCTGTCCATTTTTAAAAGGACCGACGCTTGGACCCTGTCCTTGGTCCAACACCGCACCGCAAAGGAGGCCGCCAAGAGCTCGAGGCAGTTGATATGAAGCTGTTGTTCTTGAGGAGACCAGCTTCCGCCTGTGGAGAACTGCCCACACCGTGCTCCCCAGCCGGACCTGCAAGCGTCTGACTCAATTACCAAATCGGGAGCAGAACCGAAGATTGCTCTTCCGTTCCACGCTTCCATGTGTGACAGCCACCACTCCAACTCCTCCCTCACCTCGTCCGTAAGCAGAACCACTTGGGAATAGGTTAGGCCTTTCTGCAAGTGATGCGCCTCCAGGCGCTGCAGGGCCCTGTAATGCAGCGGGCCCGGAAAGATTGCCTGAATAGAGGCTGAGAAAAGGCCTACCAGGCGGACAATTTGACGTAAGGAAGTCCTCTGCTTGGCCAGGGTTTGACGAATCTCGTGACTAATCTTCACCACCTTTCTGGAGGGCAGACTGAGCGTGGACAAATCTGAGTCTATTACAAAACCCAGGAAAGAAGCCTGCTGGATCGGAGAAAGGAGGGATTTCTGTTCATTGATCAGGAACCCCAGCCGTTGGCGCAAGTCCACCGCTATCCACAGATGGGCCCACAATTGCACAGAACACTGGGCCATAATGAGAATATCGTCTAAGTAGACGATCAACCGGACCCCCTGAGCCCTCAAGTATTCCACTGCCGGCTTGAGGACCTTGGTGAAACACCAAGGGGCCGAAGAGAGGCCGAACGGAAGACAGCAAAACTCGTCGGCTTGACATTGCCAAAGAAATTGGAGGAATCTCCTGTGCGGAGGGAAGATCGGTACCACCAGGTACGCGTCCTTCAGATCTAACATCACCATCCAATCGAGTGGCCGGCGGACATCTCTGAGCAGATGCATGTCCTCCATCTTGAAATGTCTGTACACTAGGCACTCGTTGAACTGTCGCAGGTTGATGACGGGTCTCCGACCCCCATCTTTCTTGTCCACTAAAAAGATGTTGCTGAGGAATCCCATAGGATGAACCTCTGTCCGACACACCGCTCCGTTTCTGAGCAAACCGGCTACCTCTTCTTCCACCATGGCTGCGTCCGCTGAGCAAAACACTAACGGCTGAGGCCGAACGCTCTGGCGGGGGGACCCAAAAAACTCTATTTGGAAACCCCTTACCGCCTGAAGCACCCAAGCGTTCCTGGTAAGAGCTTCCCAAGCGGGGAAAAACAGCGCCAGCCTGTGACCCACTCGCACCTGCGCTGCGGGTAAGACACTTACCATTGATACCTCCGTATTGGCCTCTGTAGCCGCCCCGTCGGTGGAAACGCTGCCCTCTGGTGGGGTAGAAATGAGTAAACCGCTGGTCCGTCTGGTACTAGCCACGTCCGGAGCCTTGCCCCCTTCCCTGGGGCTGCTGGTTTTGTCCTCGGCCGGCAGGCGGCTCCTGCCCCGACCAGTCCCGTGGAAAATCCGAGGGCTAAAGACCCTCTTTATGTTCGCCTGCGCCTTATCTAGGGACGTGAATGTTGCGACAAATTTACCAAGTTCCTTTATAAAATGTTCGCTGAACAAACCTCCCTGCGCTGACGCTCCTGCCTCCGAACAGGCCAGATCGCCCAATTTAGGATCCACCTTTATTAGGAGTGACCTACGCCTTTCTGTCGAATGGGCGCAGTTTGCATTCGCCATAAAACAGCCAACAGAACCTCACGATCAATAAGGGCACCCGAGCTACGGGCCTCCTCTGCCAAATCTAAGATCTTGGTAATTGGACCAATGGCATCCAGTAACTTGTCCTGGCATGCCTGCCACGACCAATCTACCCCTTCTTTGGATCTTTTATAAACTTCGCCAAGAATGTAGCCGATTCACCGGGCGTGCGAAGGGGAAAACCCCCAAGGTGCAGCGCAGCACTACCGACCCCTTTCTGAAGAGATGTGTAGTTGGCGTTTCTAAGGAGGCAAACTGCCCATTGGGACCAGCCTGCTAGGATCTCTGGAGTTATCGCTGAGCCAATCTCTAGTGCGTCCTGTCATTCAATGATCAAATTCACCTCTCCGACAAGGCCAAGGAAGAACTGAACTGGTGGATGCTGCATATGGATGCCTAGAATGGTAGTGCCATTTATGGTGCTCTCCCAGATGTAGTGATCGAGTCTGATGCCAGAAATATAGGCTGGGGCATCAGATGAAGAGATATCTCCAATGGAGGTCATTGGCTTCTCACGAATTGGACCTTCGCATAAGTTGCCTAGAGCTATTGGCAGGTTCTTTTGCTATTCAAATGCTCACTCCTTGGATGGACAATTGTTGCATCCCACTGCAGATGGACAACGTCTCAGCAGTCAGGTATATCAACAAGATTGGGGAACCAAGTCCAAGTTGTTGGTGGAGATCACAAAGGACATTTGGCACTTCTGCCAAAAATATCAGATTTCAGTGATTGTAGAGTATCTCCAGGGAGAAGAAGAAGGAGAAGGTTGTTGTGGACTGGAACTCCAGGTTGTTGATGGATTTGAGCGACTGGAAGCTGCATCCTCATGTGTTTCAGCAGATTCAGACTCTTATTGGCCCTTGTGTGATCTGTCTGCGTGCATCCTGATTGAATCACCAACTACTGGAACTTCTTCATTTGGAGGCCGGATTCCTTAGCAAGAGCCACAAGTGCATTTCTGCAGGACTGGTCTAAAGGGCTACTTTATGCCTTTCCCTGCTTCACCATGATTGAGAGACTGGTGGAGCAGGTGAGAAGGTAGGTAGCAAAGATAGTCTTGGTAAACCCGATCTGGAAGGCTCAGCCATGGTTCCCAGTTCTTCTTCAGATGTTGGTAGCCCTACCAGTTGCTCTTCTGGTGTTTCTGGAAATCCTGCAGGATCCCTTGGGAGCCCTTCATCCATTTATATTGCACCACCACCTACCTCTCATGGTGTGGGAGGTTTCCAGCAAAGTTGCTTCGTGATAGGAATTTTGGGCCAGGCTTTTACTTACCTCCAAAGAGCATGGGCCCCATCTGCTCATAAGCAATATAAGGCTGCTTGGAGGATCTGGTTGGGTTGGTATATGGAACGGGATTTGGATCCCCTGGAAGCAGATCTGAAAGACTTCACGAATTGGAGGAGACTTGTGTTACAGGTCGGTAAAATATTTTCGCTCAGCTCCCTTGGCTGGTCAGACTAAGATTGTTGGTAGGCCGGATGGGGAGCATCCATTGGTGTGCAATTTGCTCAAAGCTATCAGAGTTTCCAATCCTCCCAAGCCGTGTTACGAACAATTGTGGGATATTAATTTGGTACTTAGATTGTTTCCGAGATGGCTACACAATGAGCTTTTGTCTCAGAAACCACTTTCTGCTATGTTCGCTATGTTGCTTTGTCTGGTTTCTTGTTGGAGAGTTTCAGACATCCTTGCGCATGATTTAGCAGCTAGAGTATTCTTTCCGTAAGGAGTTTCTCTTGCTACCTGTAGACGTACAGAAATGTTTTCAAAGTCTATTGTTTATTATGCTTTGTCTCATGTTGAGAAGTTATGTGTTATGAAATGTCTGAAAACGTATGAGAAAGGCACTAGGTTGCTACGTGCCGATCCAAATGGTCAACTTTAAATTGCTTTACAAAAGCCCTTTAGATCTGTTTCAGCTGCAACTCTGGCTCGATGGGTCAGATGGGATATGGCGGAGTCAGGTATTAATGTTAGCAGATTTGGTGCACATTCTGCTCATGGGGCTATGGCCTCTAAAACTCTCTCTTTGCGTTCCAGATTGGAGGATATTTTGAGGGCGGCAAACTGCTCTTTGGACTTGACGTTTAAACAATGCTATTATAAACCGATTGTTCATGGGTCTTTCTTGGTTATTAGTCAGCTTTGAACTAGCATAATTAGAGCCTATGGTCGTGACATAGAATAAAAACATTCCTAGCCTTTGAAACATTAATTTTTTATCCCTTTTAAGAACACAGAAGCGAGGATTATCCCACCCTATATTGTTGGTGGAGTGTATAATGTAGTATTGTATTGCTGAAATCAACATATAAAATGTTGATACACTGATGTTATACTGTTTACTGCCCTGTTGTGAACATGGATATCGATTGTTGACTAATCTTTTTCTTGTTACAGGTACAGAACAAAAGCAGGATTGAACCCTATGGGTATCCTGCAGCTTGACATTCCGATTGGTGGCAGAAGTGCTTCCTGGGGAAGTGTTGCCGCTTGAAGTTCGAATTGTTCGCTGTTGACGTTATTGGAGTTGCTGTTGTTTTTTTCATCACTGATGATTGGACTGGCCTTACAAGGGAAGACGCAGCAAGATGGTGCTTCTCAGTTTTGAGGACATTGAGGAGCAGTGATTGGTGGACTGCGAAGGAGGTGTTAAAGGAGTGGGGGGTTATACTGATGGGATTTGTAGTTTTTAGGTCTCGCCTGTCGATGCGCATGCGCATCGAGCAAGCGAGACTATAGGGGCTCATCGACTCTTTATCTAACTTGCAAGGAATCGTGGCGATTCCTTGCAGTGCCCGTGACTTTTAAGCTCAATGCGCATGTGCATTGAGCTTAAAAGCGCGTGCACAGCCGCCCGCATTCCTCCGACACCTTTGAAGTGAAGCTTAGCTTCACTTCAAAGGCCCGGCTTCTTCACACCCACATGCCGCTCTGCCCCGCTCCGCCCCCTCCCCTGAGTCATCCTGCCTGCCCCTTCCCGCCGTGTCGCATTTCTCCTCCCCCCTCCCCTCTCTTCCCTCCGTCTTGTTTTTATTGTTACTTTCAGACCGTAGCAGACTTTTATCAGCACCTCCACCCCATCTGATTTTAATTGTTGCTTTTCACCCCTCGCTTTCTGCCCATATTTTCTAAATGTGGCGTTCAGCCCACGGGAGTTCGTTTGGGTGGCAAATTCAACACTTCTCCATATTTTTTAAATGTCGCGTTTACCCGGCGGGAGTTTGCGTGTGCGGCACCTCCTCCCCATCTGCATTATGCAACGACCATTAACTGTGTGTACTAGAACACTTATTTACCACAGGGTATGGTTCTTATTCAACATTCGGCATATGCCACAAGATGCGGTTCCAGATCCACCACAACTCAAACTGTTCCACATCCACACTCTACAAACATGTAGGCGCACGCCCAGTGCAACGCCACAGTCCATACGTGCACTCTTGGCGGCTTCCTCCCTTCTCTCCTGCCCGTATCGGCGCCCGTTGTCGCCCGCTATTAGTGCATTCTCGTGCTCTCCGGCGGCTCCGGCCCACTGCTAGTGCAGTGAAATAGACTTCATAATTTGAGAGACGCTGCTGGGTACACCTTCGAGTCAAACGCTACGGAATGGTGACTTTCTTAACTACTTATAGCTGAATTAATTATAAAGAGCACCTTTTTGTCACAGCACGCTTCGTAAGCAAAGCACATGGTGCACATGCCTTTGCATGGTTGTTTTAAAAGAAGGAATGGGGGTTGTCCTTTTAAAAATGTTATTAATTAACCACTTAACTGTGCTTGTATTTATTTATAAAATTTAACATTGAAGTTTTGTGATCTCCTGTCTAAGAAATAGTCTTGTGTTACTTGATCAGATAACATTTTCCAGTGGGAGTGCGAATTGGACAAACTGCATTATCACCACCTTTATTGATCTTACATATGGTGAACCACACCCTGCTATTAATGTTACAGAAATCATTCCTGTTCAACAGTTAGCCGTTCGTTTTAAAAGATGTGCAGTTATTAACTTCTCCCCAACACATTTCGCCGTCCCATTTATATTGCGTTAAAGCAGAGCACCATTTATACATACCACCATGCTTGCACAAACTCACAGTGTATCAAAGACTAGAGCAGGCTTCTCCAACGAGTAGCTCTCCACCTCCCATTGAGTAGCTTTCCTGTGTGCAGCCCACTTTACAAACTTAGAAGTTTAGCTGATTTAATATGTTTATGCCAAATCAAAAAGTGTTTATTCAAGATAAAAAGTTATGTATTTTAAGAGCTCCTAAGATGATGATTAGAGAAAAATGGTTGAATTTCCAAATTACTTTTGAAGCCAAGTGATAAATCATGTGGCGTTGGGGAGACTAATTACTAATACTATTACCTTGGTGCAATAATCATTTCAGCTACAGCTGTTATGTACTACCTATGTAAAAGGATTTCAAATTGACAAAGACTTTTTAAAGTTACTGCTGGCAACCCTGCCGGATGCACTAGGTGGTCACTGCCGGTAATGTTGAATACACTGGCCGCTACTATAATCTTGTATGATGTGGTTTCTAATATAAGGCCAACATTATTAGAAGCTCTAGAAATTTTTCATTGAAAATAAGTAGCTCTGGTTACAGAAAGGTTTGGAAACACCTGGACTAGAGAGAGGTTTCAGACTTCTCCTCTTAGTATTTAGCAGACCACCTGTGGATGACTAGCCTGGTGGACTTTACAACGTATTTTACAAGATGGACTCATAATAGTTTACTTTGTCTTTCAAAAAGATGTCTCACTAGAAATACAAATGTACCTCAGAGTGTAACTGGGACACAATTTTCATATAGATACTTCTCACTCTAGATCCCTCATCTTGCGATTCTGGCCAGGTTGGATCTGGAATCTGCAGCAATAGCTCTTTCATGTTGGTAGGTGGAGCAATCGGACTTTAGCACGACCCTGCCCACATCTAACAATCATTTGCAATGCAATAGGTCTCTCAATTGAGAGATGTTTACCTATTCATATTGTAGATGACAATGCTATTTATTTATGTGCATCTGCAATAATAAAAGTAATTGACATTTACAATACCAATAGGTCAAAGGTTCTAAAATGCGAGACCTATTGCATTGCAAATGCTTGTTGTTTATTGATGTTTTGATTGGCTGCTGTGGTTTAGAACGTGAAGAAAGAGAAGCATAATCTTCGCCTCCGTGTCAATAATAGAATCAACAATTCTTGTTGGGAAAACTAGAAAAATTGTATTCATCCCTCTCTCAAATTTGTAAACGAGTTGCTGTTTTTTTGTTGCAATTTTATATATTGAGAACTCGATCCGGAGGTATTGGAGTGCTCACCAGGAGCACCAGTTATATTACACATGGTCACGGGCACGGGGAGATTTGCCCAAATCGCATCATGTTGAGCCAACACCCAAACTCGAACCTGCTTCCCCACTATTAACATAGTTAGCTCTGGGCGCAAAGTCATATCCTCTACTCTTTGTTGCTCCTCTTTTTAGGTCTCGGCTAGCGTAGGCTGCGCACATGCGCAGTCTCGCTGGTGACATTTTATGTTTCAGAGTTACCTTTCACTAGCGGGGTTAAGCCCCGCCCCTCTTTTCCATTGGCTGGTGTCACCGTTTAGGTTAAACGGTGGCAAGACATTGGAAAAGAGCGTCCTGTGACGTACACTTTTCTCTTTGGAGTCCGTCCCATTTGGACGGACTTCCCCGACTTACTGCTGGCGTAAAATGTTTGTTATCTTCTTTATGGGTCCAAACAGATGGCCCCATAAAGAAGATAATAAACATTTTACGCCAGCAGGAAGTCAGGAAGATGACTGTGCATGCCTGGACTCACTCCCGCGGCGACGGCAGCGCACGAAGTGCAGGCAGAAGAGGACTCCCAGTAGTAAGTAGCGCTCTCCCGCTGTCTGCACTGTACCGGTGGCGCCAGCAGACTTAGCCTTGCTAATTCTGCCCAACGTCTGCCTGCAGCTTCTCCTGCCAGCCCCATTGCCCCCTCCCCACCCCCATCGGCAGACCGACTTCCGGGGAGGACGTCATGGCTCCACTGGGGCCGGTGAGCTGATGCTTCATTCCAGCTAGGGAAAGCATCCGGCCCCTTCTGCAACCGATTGCCCGCATCTCCTGCCAGCCCCTTTGCCCCCCCCACCCCCAACTCTGATCGGCAGACCGACTTCATGGGAGGCGCTCTCCACTAATGTGTCAGCCGCTGTCTGCGCTGTCCCGGTGGCGCCAGCAGCCTTTGCCTTGCTAATTCTGCCCAGCGTCTGCCTGCAGCATCTCCTGCCAGCCCCATTGCGCCCCCCCCCCCCCCAACTCCGATCGGCAGACCGACTTCACGGGAGGCGCTCTCCACTAATGTGTCAGCCGCTGTCTGAGCTGTCCCGGTGGCGCCAGCAGCCTTTGCCTTGCTAATTATGCCCAGCGTCTGCCTGCAGCTTCTCCTGCCAGCCCCATTACCCCCCACCCCCATCGGCAGACCGGCTTCCCGGGAGGCCGTCATAGCTCCGCTAGGGCTGGTGAGCTGATGCTCCATTCCAGCCAGGGAAAGCATCCGGCCCCTTCTGCAACCGATTGCCCCCACTCCTGCCGAATGGTGTAGGCAAGGCAGATGAGGATCTCCCAGACCCCGGGATAGTTTCAGGGCCCGTGCCCTCCTTGGCCTCGGAGCTTAGACATAGGACAAGTCACTTAATCCACCCCGCGCCCAACAAAAAAAATGTGTCCTCGTATGACGCAACTGGTGCTAGAGTAAACTTCTCAGCTTGGCGGCTAGATGTAAAGAGCAGCCCGTGACCTCTCCATGACCCTTTCGGCTGTGGAGTCGTATCCTGTTTAATTTTTGTGGTGCGTTTGTAAGTCGCTGCCGCACACTGGTAGGTGCGGTGTTCTTTCAGTTAACTGCTATGCCTATTGGGTTCGATCTGTGCCCTGTGCAGGGGGGTGGTGGGGCACATGTTTCAAAGTGTCTTATATGGACAGCTGCTCACGGGTACGGAGTAGCTGCACTTTCCCTTCTTAAACGGAGAGTAAGTAGAACTTCTCAGCGGTAGCGTGTTTCTCTTGTGCTGTGCAGCAGCATAGCTGAACTGAACAAGAGCCTGTGTGCGTTGTGGGTGTGTACACTTTACAGTGACATTCGTTGTTCAGGTGATGTTGTATTCCACATTCAGCTGTTTCTCTTAGGAGTGTGGAAAGGCAGGAACATCTGAGGTAAATAAAACACCTATTGTCACTTGCAGTTCACGGAAATATGATCAGCACTTCCACAGTTTCCCCTCACCAAACCAGGTGGGCTAGAGTAACCTCAACCCACATCTGCTTCTCCAAAGCATACATCAGCTTACTTCAACCCACCACACTTTTCCCAAATACCTCACTACCTTCTGACCTTAGCTCCTCTATATTTCTCAAATAAACCACTTCCAGCCCTTCACCATTTCCTGAGACCTACTTCTTTCCACATCAGCTTCTCAAGGTATCCGGTAAACTTCACATCTGTACACTTTAACTTTTCCAGGGCCCCCTTCCATTCTTCACTGGCCTCCCTTGCGCTTCTGAATTGATCCACTTCTGAATTGATTCACTTCTGAGTTTCGCCACCTCCACTTCTCTGAGTCTCGCCACCTCCACTTCTCTGAGTCTTCTTTCGTCAAACCTCTATACTCCGTGGATTCACAAAGGAGCCCCATCTTCTGACCTCGGTCTACTTTGAAGTTTTCATGGGACGCGCTTCAACGTAACTTTATGCGGTGGGTGGGGCGGAGGACTCCGTGCCCTAAGACTTGTAACAAGCGTCTTAAAGTGAAGATTATCTGAAGACCCAGAGAAGGTGTGGCCTCATGTGCGGGTTGTTTGGTATTCTAAGACTGTAACTCAACTAATTATACCCCCTTAAGTGGCCTCAAGCAGAGTAAGCATAAGAATGGGCACAGTTTGAATTTGGGAGGGGTGCGGGCGGGGTGGAGGAGAGGTTGAAGGTGGTGATGGTATTCTTCCACATGAACATCTGATTGAACTTCAGAACTTGTATTCCTCAAATAACCATGTGTAACATGGCCCGAGGTTACAGCCTCTCTCCAGGGAGAGTCCTTTAGCTCTGTTTGCTTGGACAGCTGTTTTAGTTTTAAAGATCAGCGCTAGGCTGCATCCTTTCACGCTCTTTTCACTACCATGGTCACTAGTAAGAGGGGAGTTATATTTCCGGAGCAGGTGGGGTACACTCCAGTGATGCCTTGAAGGGAGTGACTATGAGCAGAGGGTTGGTGAAGGATAGTGCGAGGAAGATGGAAGGATCGCAGACTAACGGGGAGGGCCCTGCTGGGGAGCTCACCAGGGAGAGGGTGTGCCGGGGAACTCACCAGGGTGAGGAATGTGAGGATCAGGTAGAATTGGCAAGGAGTGTCGAGGATGAGAATGTTGAGAATTTCTCAAAGGTAAATGGTGGAGTTCTGAGGAATGGTGCGAGGGAGAGCATGGTGAAGGATGGCACGAACAAGGTTATTGGTGAAGAATGGTAGTTGCTGGAGACTTAAGTGGTGAGGAATGGTATGAGGGCGACATGGAAGTGGAAGGGATGGGACTAGTATAATAGTGGTGAGAATTCCTATGAGATGAATGGTGCAGAGTGGTGAGAAATGGTTGGGGGGGGGGGGGAATCGGTGCTGCAAAATGGTGTCTGAATTCAACTTGTTTATATTTGATGTTGCCAATTGTTTATGCTTGTATTATGATCAGGGCTACTGGAATTATGTGTATGACAAAAAGAGAGATAGGGAGAGTATTGAGACACTCTTGTTCCCCGGTCAGTATTCAATAAACAAAAGAAGAGTGTCCATGTAGATAGGACTATGCCAATCACGGGAGCATCAGAACAACCACACTGGGATGTCAAGGAAGGCCCTCACTCACCACCTAGTGATGACATGCTTCATCATCGGGCCCCACCAAAGAGACCGAGTGTCTCTTTGGTGTGCTGCAACGCCAGAATTACTGCGGAGCGGGATGGTGAGTAGAGGGCGTGTTGCGTGCAAAATGAAAACTAGTGAGTGATGGAGGTTAAAAAAGTCAGTAGTGTATCAAAGAAGCAACTTTATTAAATGATCACTAAAGACAATGGAATTAAAAAATGTGTGAGGGACCAGTCCACTTTAATTGAGTGGTGGGTTCCTACAGAGTTGTCGACATGTTTCTTGCCATTGAAACGGTGTTAATTTACCCGGCAATTCATCAGGACTGGGTGTGCAAAACCCCGGCGGTATGGGCACGCTAAGGCCCACCCTAACCTAGGGACGTGAATGTGAAAAAATTAAATTAAAAGGTGTCAAAAAGTGCAAAAAATTAGGAATAGAAACTTATCCCTAATTACTCCTGGTTTAGGAGGCTTCTACTGATCGTTTCTGCACCTAAAAGGAAAAGGACAAAGACATACAGATAGAACAAGACAGACATTTAGAATAGTTTCTGATTGTCATAGGTTCTGTCGTGAATAACGTGCTCCAAACGTGAAGGCATTCTAGCTGTGGTCGAATAGCGCTATGGTTAACACCACCTGATAGCCCCGGGTTCATAAGAGCTAGGAGATGTGCGGTGTACTATTCGTGGTACAAACTAGAAGTGACTAAGGGTTAAAATAAGTGAAAATCTTCATAGAAGATCGTCAACATTGTGATCAATGTATAAATATGTAGAGATCGCCATCAGTTAAAAATTGTCTCACTTTCAGGGTGTTATGAATAAACACCATGGGTCTCAGGAGGGGGGTGGAAGCGTATTCGGCACACCCTATAACATGGCAAAGTAAAGGAAAACAAAAGCGGTATTAATGTACTGCCCCTTGGAAAACGGAGCGCGATCTGTACTTAGCTCTATTATCAGCAGAGGGCTCCCACTTACGCCCGCGATGCTCGGCACCCGTGGTCCACCTACGTCGCCCTCAGACTGGACCCCGACGATGTTAGCGCGGGCTCAGATCTGTGCTTAAAAGCAAAATGGCAAAGTGGCGATTATTTCCGGGTGGGCGTTGCCAAATGACGTGTTGTTAGACGGAGCACTCGATTGGTTCTGACACGCGGTCACGAGTGTGCCGTTACTAGGCGCCCCGTGTAAACACGGAAGCGATTCTCCAAGGAGCGTCATAGGTCACATGGTTACGCGTTGCCTGGTAACCCAGTTCCATAGGGGGTGTGTTTAGCTCGGACTAGCGCATACATGCTGTGCTGGCTTTGACGTTCCAGTAATGGTTTAAGGAACCGGCGCATGGCAGAGCCCTCAATCTTAGAGTTACAATGCAAGAGTTAGGTATGTACAATGTTCAAAAAACATTTGTCTACACTTGTAAACTTCGTATGAAGGTCGTCATAGGTGCAGCTGGCTCCCACCAGAGCCAATAGTCCGGAGGTTGGAGTTCTACATTAAAGTGCCCGTTTATTAGTACTTTGTTGTGTTATATCCACTGACTATGATTCAGTTCACTTCATTACAGTATTCCACGGAATATCATCATTAAGTCCTACGAGGAGGGTACCCAATCTGTACACCCACCTTTGTTCCTTTAGAAAAAGGAGATTCGGAAGGTTTGGGGTGCCAGTCACATGCTCGATGACAGTCCAACGCAGGTCGTTGGGAGTATGATTGTGCTCCAAAAAATGGCGACTCATTTTGGTAGTCAGTTTTTTACACCTGATATTGGAACGGTGTTCCCCTATCCTTTGTTTAATTTTGCGGGTTGTCATGCCTACGTAACGTAGGTCGCAGGAACAAGTGATCAAATAGACAACATTTTGCGTGTTGCAGTTTGTATGGCATTTCTGTGTCCATACCTTCCCTGGTTCAAGGTCAAGGGTTTTTGTGTGTGTCGTCAGGTGACAGACACTACAGTTCGCACAAGGGAAGTGTCCAGTAATTGGTGGCAGACCCCACATTGCCGTGACTGATCTTACTGTGGTTGATGCTTCAGTTCTGGGTCGAGTGTGAACAAGGGAATCTTTGAGGCTACGCCCTTTCTTGAACGAGAACAGAGGTTTTTCCCAGTCTGTTTTGATACTTGACACAATGCGCCAGTTTTTGTTAATGGATTTTTTCAAAAAATTTGACACTGTACTGTATGTTGTCACACAGGTCAGTGGTATGGTTTGATTGTTAGTCAATTTGTCCTCAAGGAGAGCCTCCCGTGGTTGGTTGCGAGCCCTCTTATAGCCCTTGTTCAGTATGTGGCTTGGGTAGCCTCTGGACTCCAATTTTTCTGTTAAATCAGCGGCTTGAGTCTTGAAATCTTGGAGCTCAGAGCAGTTGCGTCTGATTCTCAGATATTGGCCATAAGGAAGGTTCTCTCTTAATGGTCTTGGGTGAAAACTTGTGAATTGTAGTAAATTATTGCGAGCTGTTGGTTTTTGGTAGGTTTTGGTCGTGAGCTTGGTGCCACACACCTGTATCCTTACATCCAGAAATGTAACTTCTGTCTTGCTCATTTCAGAAGTAAACTTCAGATTTACGTCTAGTGTGTTAATCCAAAGTAAAAATGCCTGTAGTTGGTCGTCATCGCCTGTCCAGATAATCAGGACATCGTCGATGTAACGTCTCCATATCTTTATGGATGACGTGTAGGGGCTATTGGGTTGCATGATATGTTTTGCTTCAAAATCAGCAACGTACAACCCCGCCACGCTGGGAGCAAAGGTACTGCCCATCGAGGTCCCAGTAGTTTGTAGATAGAGGTTGTCCTTCTAGGCGAAAAAGTTCTCCTTTAGAGCCAGGGTGGCGCAGTCTAGGATGAAGGTTTTTGAGGCTTGATAATCCCAGTTAATGGAGTCTAGAGCCATCCCCAGGACCCTGATAGTGTCGTCCTGGGGAATGCAGGTGTATAGACTCTCAATGTCTAACGTCACCAGGGTGACTGTATTCTGTGGGAGATCAATATTCTGAAGTAATTGAAGTAGACTCTTGGTATCCTTCAAGTAGGATGGTGTGTTTTGTACTAAGGGTTTCAGATAGTAGTCACAAAACCGCGAGAGTGGTTCCAATAGAGAGCCGATACCTGAGACGATCGGTCTTCCCGGTGGTGGTGACCGGTTCTTGTGTGTCTTCGGAAGAGTATAAAAGTAAGGTGTCCTGCCCTCACTTGTGCTCAGGAAACCCGCCTCATTCTTGGAAATCTCACCATTCTCTTCAGCTCTATTGACCAGGTTGGTGATACGAACACTCAGCTCGTGTGTCGGGTCTTGTAATAAGGGGGTGTAGTTCCTCCTGTCTGCTAGGAGGACTTCACACGCCTTCTCAAAGTCAGTGGTGTTTTGAATTACCAATCCACCTCCCTTATCTGCTGGCTTTATAGTGATCTTGGGGTCATTTTGTAGAGATCTCAGTGCCTGGTATTCCTCCCTGCTGAAGTTGCAGTAGGTGGGACTGGCTTGGTACGTCTCGAGGTCCATAAATACTGGAATTATGTGGCAGGGGAGATACAAAATAATGCTGTCGTGTTGACAAAATTATGCAGCAAAAAAGCCAAATTATGCCACGTAGTATACCACATTTTGTGATAATCTTACTTCATTATTTTGTTATTTTTACACATTAATACTGTCTGTTCAGAGGTTTCACCTCATTAGTACTAGTTTAACACCCAAATATAGCAATACAGAACTGAAAGGTTACCAGGCAACCTTTGAGAAGGTCCTTCCACTCTGAAGGAACACAGGTCGCTACATTTTAGGAACTTTTGAGCTAGAATTGTTTTTTTGTTAAAATCTGAAAATTATGCAGTAGGTGATGGATTAAATGGCAAATGTGCCAAATTCATAATTATGTGGAAAATTCCACAGCCTCAGAATCGCATAATTCTGGTGGACTTGCTTATAATTCAGAGCATGAAATATAAATAAAATACATTCATTTAGAAGAAGGAAAATGCAATTGCATTTTTGATGGTTTTCACTATTATTATAATCATAGGTGTAATAATGAGGATAATAATAATTAACAAGCATTAAAAATGCAATAGGTCTCCCCTTTCATTAAGTTAAAGCCATTTGCTTTGCTATACAATACCATTAGCAAAGCAAATGGCTTTAATTTAATTAAAGGCGAGACCTATTGCATTCTCAATGCTTGTTATTTCAGAGCTTAGGTGTAGCATTTTCTGTGCTTGAATGTAGGGGTTTCTGTTTCTCGACTGCTTTGCGCATCTCTAAACCTAATGTGTTCTCTGCGACATGTCTCCGAGTGAAGCATGGCAAGCTTGAGAGGCATCAGCAGAGCTGCCAGAGTCTTGGAGGCAGTCTGTTTCCATTCCCTTAGACGGGTGTAAAGGGCCGTCTGGACAAGAGGGGTCAGAGAGGTCAGCATTTTTTTCTGGAATCTCATTCTGTTAAACTTGCTGTGAGATTTTGAAAGACTTTGAATTGAAGGGCCCTCAAGATAAGATAAGATCTGCCAGAGCACGATGAAAGGACCTTCCAGGGTAACCCCGCCTGCCCGAGACAAAGCACGCGCACTCTGTCCAGAGAGGGGCGCTATGCGCATGCAGACCACCAGAGCTTGCTTTTGCTTGACCGGCGCCCGGTGAGAAACCATATTCCCCCCCCCCCCCCCCCCCCCCCCCCAACTTATCTATGGCTTGAAATTTTTAGAGGTGCAGGGAGGTGGTGAGCGGGCAAGATTCATGCTAAATGCCAGCCCTGTCGACCACCTTCACCAGTCTCACCCCTTATCCCACACCCCTCTGCCAACAAGGGAAAGAAGACTTGCAACAGAGTCGGATTTTTGGAGGGTGATCTAAGCAATATTCGCAGGTGTTCAGATCAGAGGGGTGTAGCACATCCTGTGAAGGAGCCAGCAGCCGAATACCTGGTCTCTTCAGAAAAGAGGCTCCATGTGGCGCTCCTGACACCCCCCCCCCCCCCCTCCCCCCCACACACACACTTCATGTACGCCGGTGCCACTCAGTCACAGGGCGGGTTAACCTGCACGCTTCTGCGCTCCTCGTTCTTATTCAGACCTGTCAGACTGTCTCAGGCCGCTGACCTGGGGAGCCTCCTAACATTCGCAGGGCCCCAGGGAGCAGGGCCCCAGCAGTGCTGTCACTTGAAAATTCCCTCAGAGCTCACTCAGGACACCTCAGACCGCAGTCTGAGCCACGCAGGGTTTGGCCCAGTGAACTCTCAGTAAATCAGCTTGTCACTTGCACCGCTGGATGCTGTCTTTATTTATTTATTTATTTAATGCTATTTTCTATAGCGCGAACATTACCCGAAGGTGTCGGAGCGCTTTACAAAATAACCAGTTGCAATACATAAGGATTTAGGATTACATGAGTTACATAAAAGATACAAACAGGAAAAAAAATTGCAAATGTGCAAGTTGTAAAGTCACACAGGGAAGAGATACAAATAGAAAAATTGCAAATGCACAAGTTGTAAAGTCACTCAAGGAAGAGATACAAATGGATACATTCCAAGAATCACATAGGAATGGTAGTGAGTACAAAGGTCTACTACATATACTAGTGGTTAGAGTTATCTCTATATACATATATATACAAATAGTAGATTTTCTCAGGATTCCATTTTACCAGCGATTCGGCTTGGACAAGTATATATCACATATTTACAGAGTGAAAAGAGAAATAAAAAAATTAAAAATTAAAATAAAAAGGGGTAGAGAGCGGTATGTGGGGGAGAAGAGTTGGAGGCTGAGATTGGTGAGAGGAGAGAGGGGGACCTGAGGGGGAGAAAGGTATACGGCAGTCCAGCGTAAGAGAAATGTCTGAAGGTCAGCTGGATGGAAAGCAAGGGACCAAAGGAAAGGACAAGAATCAACAAAATGGTGGACCCGGGTCGTGGGCATCGATGGAACCATCTCAACATGGCAAGATGCACCCAGGGCAAGAGCGACAACAGGAGAGGGTCCCAAAATGGCAGGGCGCACTCGAGTTCCAGTCCAAAAGTTACGAGGGCCAAGTCCAAAGAAAACTAGGGAGCCGACCCAATGGAGGAAGAACAAGAGGGGAAAAGGAGCCAGACAGTCAAAAGGAGGAGCATCTTCAGTATTTGCACCTCCTTTCCCCACTGCTGCACACACATGATCCCTGGTCTAAATGCTCCAAAGCTCCTGTACTGGGCACCACAGTCCACCCGTGTCATTAGCTGGAGGGGTGAATACCAAGGCTGCCGAGGATTGGTTTCACTTTGTGCCACTGTTTTCTAACACCTCACACATTCTTTTTCTTTATCCCACTCTTGCAAGTTCTTTTTTCACCCCTGCATTCTCCCTTTATAAGTGTTCAACTTTTTTTTCTCACTTTTCTGTATTTCTTTCGGAGTCAAAGTCTTAGCATGAAAAATAAGCCCAGGCCCCCAAAATGAGTTGCGGTGTCCACCATCTGCAAACACCGGCACAAATTAAGCACTCAAACTATCTGAGAACAGAAGTGTGTGCAACTGATACAGTTGCTATTGTCCTTCATGTAAGACACTGATGCCACTAGCGTGGCCTCGGTGCCTTCAGAATGCATGCAAAGGTGATGGGAAGGGCGTTGGTTAATGCAGAACTGGAAAGGATGGTGCTTTGATACACACCAGCGTTAGACCTTGTGTCTCAAAACGTGGAGACAAGCTATGAGTGGGTGCAGCGAGGGTTTGGGCTGTGGAAGACAAGGTGATAGTGAATGTTCCTGATGCAGCCCAAAATAGATTTACAAAAGTTTGGACTGAGAATGTTGATGGTTTGAGAAAAGATTGGTTGCTGCCTACGGATGCCGTACTAGGCCAGAAGAGCCCTATAGAACCAATCCGAAAGCTGTGCCGCTGTTCCATGACCTTCTTCACACTGCAGGTATCCCTCCTGCAGCCATACCTCGACGTCAGCAATTCTTGATTAAGGGACCAACAGTGATACCAAAGGACCTGTTCCTCACACATCCACTCTGCTTGGAATGTAGCGTAGATCAATACTTCAAAATCACAGAAAGGCCACCTCCCCTCCACGGTGGTTTCCAGGCCTTTGTCAAAGGTCTTCCATGTGATTGTGGTAGTGAATTGCTGACAATTGATCAGAAAATTCCTGGGATTATGGTTTTCCCGAAGGTGAATCAAACCTCGGCCAGATTCCAGGAAAGGTTTTCCTCGTTCACTGAGAACAAGCCGAAGACGCACAAGAAGGGCCGTAGTTTTCATCCGATACAAGTCTGGCACTGAAACCCCCTCAGTTCAACGCCTATGTCCAATGTACAGGACCAGGCACAGCAAGAAACACAAAAGAAGGAGAAAGGAATGACCGATCTCCCCTGTTTGGTACCAGCTCTAGTACTAAGCCCGTCCTCGACAATACGTTCGCATGTTGGCTATTTGACTCACTTCTTCCTGCAGTGCTGGTGCTGAAAGCAGGAACTGCTTCTTTGATACCAAGGTTTCAAGAACTTCTTTGTGTAAGGAACGTGATTAACAGGATTAATGGGGAGATGAATCCCAAAGCTTATTCTATGATTCTCCTTCGATTCCAAGTGCCACTTCACAGCCTGCCTTCTAAGGTCCTAGATTATGTATGAGGATTACCTCACTGCATGCCTGTGTGGCAACACGCTTCTGTCTTTATCCGGTGATTGTTCATAGGCCGGTGGGCTTGCTCTGCTGATCTGTTCCATCTCTGATCTGTACCCAGCAGTGCTCCTATTCTCCTTTGATCTTCCGATTTCTGCTACTTGTGAAAAAGACACATCTTCTCTCATCAACATCTCCAAATTCTCAGGTTGCTTCATCCCTCCTTTATCTTTGCATACAGCACCCACTAGCTCATTGAAGCTGGCTAGTACCCCACACCACTTCTGATGAACACTAGCTACTCCTTAGCACAAGCCAGCCTTAAGTCACAGGACTGACTCACCGGTTAAGGTCTGAATATATTCATCTTAGACTGGGCTCAGCAGCCATTAGCTTATTTTGGGGCACAGAAATGCAATAGGAAGATGGTATCGCTCATTACAAGGTATTAGGTCACTGGAGGCAAACTGCACTCGGGAACCACTTAGCAAGAGCCTGTTTCAAGGCAAAGAGCTCAGGCCAGTAGGGCTGGACTGGAAATCATAACCAGGCTTGGACAAAATGTCCAAACAAGTCCCACACCGCAGAAGGGGTAAGTGGAGTGAGCCAGGTGGATATCATGATTGGGTCATGGTATGCGATACAGCCCACCAAGGAAATACCAGATTGTTAGAAAGGCATGTCCGGCCGGCAAACACGACTCAAGAGTTACTCACCTCTGCTGGTCTTGCGTCACTAAATCATGGCTTTATTTGGCTGTCACACGGTCTACTGGTGCTATCTCAGTTCACAGAACACAGATTTTACTGCACACGAGTAAGCATCTGCAGATTGCCATTTATCAGCTCACACTGGCAGCTTTGTCGCATCAGGCCGAATGTTCACTCAGAATGTGGCACATCCTCGGGTCACAGAAGAGTTTCAGACTTCCAAAATGAGGCTCCTTGGCCCAACTACTCAACATACATCCGCATGACTTCTCAGCGCCTTCATTTCACCTTCAGACCTATAGGCAGCTCTGTCTCAGATACTACTATAGCACAGCCAGCCAAGGCCTAATGAGTAATTCAGCTGATGTGCTGTCTCACCTCACGCAGCAGATTTGTCACAAGAGAGGAGTTACTCACACGTACTCAAGGGACGCCCGAGGGTAACTACGCGCTATATAAAATTCCAAATAAAAATAAAATACTCTTCTATCAGGTCACACAAGATTTCCATCATATCTGGCACAGTGCTCACTTAGTCGGTGAAACTGCCTCAGGTAAAGGATAGTAGATTAGACTCAGCCCGCCACACCCAGCATGCCAAGAGTGTAAGAACAGATGCACTATGTTGTTTACATCTATTTTTGAGAAAACACTCCTCCTTCTCCAGCCTAAATCTTCCTCTTTTCCATCATCTGTGTTTGCAATTACCAGAAAGTCCTTGCAAGCACTTGGGCTGATGTTTCCACTTATGAACTTTTCTATAGTAAAACTGTAGATTCGGAAAGAATCCAGGTGACAACAAGGATTCAATCAAAAATGTGTCAAAGTCACCTATTCTAAAGAGTGTTGGTACACTAGGTCGAACACAGTGAGGAGTGCACCGTGTCTGCACACAGTGATGCATACCTCAGCCAACACAGTAAGGAAAGTGCACAGTCCAGGGTCGGGAGGATTTACAAGAGACTTTCCTCCAAGATGGCGGCAATAGGATGATTTACATTTGCGCTCAATTCCATTATGCCTGACTGTGCCCCTCTCCTGGCCAATAAGGAATGCGAAAGTCATCTGGATCTTAGACACGTGCCACTTTCAAACTAAACGTGCCCGTTGCTTCCGAAATCTCCCTGTTCAGAGACAGGAAGTGGTGTGTTGGCTCCCAGCCACTGTTCTGAGGCCCTGCTGAGGTATGAGCACAGCACTAACTTGCATTTAACTTGATACGCTTGGTATTAGGTAATGTGCTTTTTCTGTAGCCGAAACATTCTATTCAAAGCTCTCTGCATCGCCCATGAGGCAATCCACACGAACGGATTTATTTTTCTTCAATCCAAACTCTGGCGTTATTGACAAAGGATGAATCTCCACGGAGGACGATCAGGCCTAGAATGGCTCTCTTGCTGGTCCCCCCTTCCCTCAATATAATTTTCAATAAAATTCTACTGAAATAAAAAAAATAACTCAATTGGGCGGGAGACCCTTCTCTGTAAAGACATACACGCTCGGGCACTGAAGAAAATAAGACTACAGGGCAGCCATCTTGAATTTAGAAGGTCAGTAACAATCTGGCTGCCTCATAAAACTTAGCCCCAGCTTGGCGCCATTTACAAGAGCTACCGTCTGTATATACAAATGTCTTTATATCTCTCATACTCTTATGTGCCAAGTCTCATTTAATAATGCGCGTTGGCATGCCCGCTGAAACATTATTGGAGCTCACTTTTAATCCTCAATCACTGCGCCAGTAGGCAAAATCTCTTCCGACATTATTTCGGCTATGCACAACAGAATAATGCTTATTTTTACATCTCAGCAGCACCTTGTGGCTTGTAAAGGGTAGGAATGTGCTACATAAATTCCAGTGCAATACGACTTTTATTGCTATGGTTAGTCAAAAAACATTGTACAAACAAAAAGCGCTGGATCCCAGAAGAGCGAGAGAGAGAGAGTGTGTGAGAGAGAGAGAGAGAGAAGATATGTAACATATTGGGTTCATTCGCAGAATTATTGGATTATATCGTGGCTATATGTGTAAGTATACTAATAATGACCTTTCATCTAGCACACAAAATAAACTGGATTGTTTTAGAGACTACTACCTAATTCAATGGAAGTCATTTTATTCCCATTTTCTAGAATGAAGCCTTGCACAGATTTAAATTTATGGCATACACATAACAAGGAGAGGACTGCAGCAGACACATAACCCACTGAACTATTTTTCAGTCTTTCCTGTCACCTGTATGTGACAGTAATGACGTTTCCAGAGCGCACACCAACAGTGCTACAAAGCTGCATGTGGTAACAAGTTGCATAGCAACAAATGCAGGTGCACCTGCGTTCGATCAGTGTGGGGCACGTGGAGGTCGCCAGGGAATGTCGCGTGCTCCGAGTGTCAGGGAACGGGTTCTGGGGGCTCGCGCATGATGCCGCCAGAGGGAGGACGGACGATTGCTGAGGGATCGCAGGATGGTCTGAGGGCAAGCAGAAGTGCTTGGAGGGTATCCGAGGCTCTAAGAGGCGCTGACGTGCTTGGTGGTGCAGAGTGTTTGCTGTCAGTGCCTGGAGTGGAGGTCCCAAGGACTCAGTCGGTTGGCGGTGGGAGTGAGGTTCTGTGGGAGTTGGCAGGGTGGGGGGTCTGTGCGCACCAGCTGAGAGCCTGTGATCCTTAGCTAAGGGCCTATGAAGTTGCTTTGAGGAATGCGTTGGGTTGCCAACGACGTCTATGGTCTGGTAAAGCCTCCGGCTGGCTTAACGTCTCTTGGGTCCTCTAGCGGCACTTGCAGTGGGCTGGAGGCAGGTTGAGGGTCTCTGCAGAGGCCTAGTATAGGGGGCTTGACAGACCCTGCACGCTGATGCTCATGTGACAGTGACTGAGAGGCAGCTAAGAGTTTCTGGTGATCTATGGTTGCCCCCTCAGATTGTCTGGCGGTTCACTGAGAGGGTTTCTCGGGTTTGGCAGAGGGTCTCTGGGGGAGGATGAGGAGAAGCTTATGGTTGCTTCAAGTCTAACTTGGGTTCTTGTAGGGTTGGAAGAGGGTCTTTGTATGATCACTGAGGCTCTGTGAGGGTCAGATGAGCTGGACCAGCAGAGGACCCTTGGGAGGCCGCAGGGGATCTCTGAGCCGCTGAATGAGGGCGGCTGATTCCAAACTTAGTGGCTCCCAAGGGCCATTATAAAACATCAAAGTGGCTGGATGAACTCCAGCTGGTTTTTGTGGGACGGCAGAGGTTTCCTGTAGATAAGAGAGCCCTTCTTCCAACAACAGGAGCAGTACTGTCACTGCCCTCCATCCAGCATACAACGCTGGGCTGAAGGACCTTTGAGTAGGCTGCTACACCTAACTTTTCACCCACACACCCCCTGTTGACGTGACAGACGGGCACCACAGCAAATCTCCCTACCTTAATACAAACACTGTTGCGGCTAAAAGCCACCCACCGTAGGTCCTATCCCCAGCTAAAGCTGGCCACCGTCGTTCCTGTCCCCAGCAAAAGACACCCACCGTAGGTCCTGTATCCAGGCAAAAGACACCCACCGTAGGTCCTGTCCCCTGACAAAAGCCACCCACTGTAGGTCCTATCCTCAGCTAAAGCCGGCCACCGTCGGTCCTGTCCCCAGCAAAAGCCGCCCACCGTAGTTCCGGTCCCCAGGCAAAAGACACCCACGTAGGCCCTGCCACCAGCAAAAGACACCAACCGTAGGCCCTGCCCCCAAGCAAAAGTCACCCACCGTAGGCCCTGCCCCCAAGCAAAAGCCACCCACTGTAGATCCTGCCCCCACCAAAAGCCACCCACCGTAGGTCCTGCCCCCATCAAAAGCCACCCACCGTAGGTCCTGCCCCCAAGCAAAGGACACCTACCGTAGGTCCTGCCCCCAAGCAAAAGCGACCCACTGAAGATCCTGCCCCCATCAAAAGCCACCCACCATAGGTCCTGCCCCCAAGCAACGGACACCCTCAGTAGGTCCTGCCCCCAAGCAAAAGCCACCCACTGTAGATCCTGCCCCCATCAAAAGCCACCCACTGTAGATCCTGCCCCCATCAAAAGTCACCCTTCGTAGGTCCTGTCCCCAAGCAAAAGCCAACCACCAAAGGTCCTGCCCCCAGGGAAAGCCACCCACCGTAAGTCCTGCCCCAAAGCAAAATATACCCACAGTAGGTCCTATCCCCATCAAAAGCCACCCACCGTAGGTCCTGCCCACAAGCAAAACCTAACCACCTTAGGTCCTGTCCCCAGCAAAAGCCACCCACCGTAGGTCCTGCCCCCTTGCTTGCTTTATGCTGCCCATTCTATGCCTGCTCCCTTTGCAAGGTAAGCTTCTACTGCTGCTGCTCGTAGTCTGCCGGGCTCATGTAGGAGGGAAGCTTGCGCTGCTCCAATAGCTGCCATGCCTGCCCAGTGCTTCAGGGAAAAGCTTGCACTGCTGCCACTACAAAACCTGTTTTTTGTGTGAGAGAAGCTTGCCCTGCTCCTGACTGTGCCTAGTCAATGTGAGTGATCGGCGCTCTCACTGCTGATGCCCGTGAATCAACCTTTTATACTTGCAGGGCCAGTGGGGGCATGCACCACTGAATATCATGTCTGTTCTTCTGGCTTTGGTTTTACCCCAAAGAACCCATAACTTCTGGCGATGCATGCCAGCAGTCTTTCATATTCACAGTTACATATTTTCGGAGATTATGTCTCTTGAGGGGGTGCATTGTTTAAATTCAACAGATCCTTAGGCCGTGTAGTCACTCTGCACACGACCCTTCTCCACGTCACACTAGACATCAGTGAGACTGACCCTACAGTCATCCTGAACAGAGCTTCTGAATGAGGCCAGAGCAACTAGTCACAATGTACTTTGCAAACCTGCAGCATGTGGATTCCAACTCTTTGCTTTTAGGGCGTACTATCGAAGAGATAACGTTTGGCCTAATTTGGACTAAAAAGAAGTCATTTAAAATTTAACTACACCACAATTCCCTTTTATAGTTGTTATCTGAAGGAATGTTAGCGTTAATGTTTTACTGGCAAGTTTCACTTCCCTGGTTATGCAAGACCAAAAAATGTAAGCCGGCCGGCTGCAGAGAGAGTGAGCTGTGGAGAGCGGGCTGGCTAGCTGCAGAGAGAGCGGACTTTGGAGAGCGGGCTGGGCCGGCTGCAGAGAGAGTGGGCTGTGGAGAGCGGGCTGGGCCAGCTGCAGAGTGAACAGGCTGGAGTGGCTGCTGAGAGAGTGAGCTGTGGACAGGCTGGGCCAGCTGCAGAGTAGGCCGGGAAGAGCGGGCTATGCCGACCAGGGCCGGTCCTAGGCCTTCTGAGGCCCCGGGCGAAAGGGAAGATGCGAGGCCCCCCTAATTGCATATTGCGTCACAAGAAGTGACATCACAGAAATCGACATCGCAGTACTATTGATCTTATTTGGCATCACGGAAGCTAACTAATGTGGATAGCAGTAACATTGACAAAAAGTAGAGGGGGTTGAAAACAGGTGAGCAAATATTAATTTATTATAAAAAGTAGATACAATGAAATATTGCAATCAAACAACGTTGAGAGAATGAACACACTTATCCATCCACTCTTCATCCCATCCATCCATTCACTCTTCCATCCAGCCATTTACCCTTTCACCAATCCAGCCATCCTTTCACTTACTAATCCTTCCACCCATCCACTCTTTTAGTCATCCATCCTCCCTTTCTCTCTCCATCAACCTTTTCACTTAGCCAACCTTCCTTACATCATCCATCCACCCACCCATCCATCCATCTACTCATCCACTCATTAATCCATCCATTGACCCTATCACTCATCCATCTATCATTTCACTCCTTCACACATCTATTCATCCTTTTGTCCATCTACCCTCCCTTTCACTGACTCATCCATCCTTACATCCACCCTTTCACTTGTACGTCCATGCATTCACCCTTCCACTTATCAATCCATCAATCCATCCATCATTTCACTCATCCACCCACCCACCATCCACCCACCCATCCACTCATCCACCCTTTCACACACTCACCCACCCACTCATCCATCCTTTCACCCACCCACCATTCACGCATCCACTCATCCATCCATCCATCCTTTCACCCACCCACTCATCATCCATCCATCCTTCCACCCACCCACTCATCATCCATCCTTCCCCTCATCATCCATCCATCCTTCCACCCCCTCATCATCCATCCACCCTTTCACCCACCCCCTCATCATCCATCCATCCATCCTACCCCTTATCATCCATCCATCCATCCTCCCCCTCTCCATCCATCCTCCCCCTCATCCATCCATCCTTCCCCTCATCCATCCTTCCTTTCATCCATCATCCATCCTTCCCCTCATCATCCATCCATCCTTTCACCAACCCCTCCATCTATCCATCCATCCTCCCCCTCATCATCCATCCATCCATCCTTCCCCTCATCATCCATCCATCCATCCATCCATCCATCCTTCCCCTCATCGTCCATCCATCCTTCCCCTCATCATCCATCCTTCCCCTCATCATCCATCCATCCTTTCACCCACCCCTCCATCCATCCATCCTCCCCCTCATCATCCATCCTTCCCCTCATCATCCATCCATCCTTTCACCCACCCATCCATCCATCCCTCTTTCCCCTCCATCCATCCCCTCATCCATCCCTCTTTCCCCTCCATCCTTCCCCTCATCCATCCTTCCCCTCATCCATCCTTCCTTTCATCCATCATCCATCCTTCCCCTCATCCACCCATCCTTCCTTCCCTCCATCCATCCATCCTTCCCCTCATCCATCCATCCTTCCCCTCATCCATCCATCCTTCCCCTCATCCATCCATCCTTCCCCTCATCCATCTTTCTCCTCATCCATCATCCAGCTACCCTTCCACCCATACATCCAGCTATTTACATTTTCTCTCATCCATCCTTCCCCTCATTCATCAATCCATCCATCCTCTCTCATTATCCATTTATTCACTCTTTCATTCATCCATTTACCCTTTCACTAATTCATCCAGCCATCCACCCATCCCTTCACTTACTCACTCGCCCACCTTTCCATATTAATTTTGAGCTGAGCCCTTTTGAGAAGAGGCCCATCAAGAACTCCACCCTCGCTGCAGGAGCCATTCCAGTACTGGGACAGAATCCACTCAGGGCAGAGACAGGATCCACCACAGGGGGGACAGGAGCCATCACAGGCGGGGGGGGGGGGGGACAGGAGCCAACACAGGGGGGGACAGGAGCCATCACAGGCAGGGGGAGGAGGGACAGGTGCCATCACAGGAGGGGGAACAGTATCCAGCAGGGTGGGCACAGGGGTGGGAATGCAGTATTCTAGTATCATCTTGGGCTCCTCGCCCCCTCCTGCACAAGACAAGGAAGACAGGCTCTCTGTCCAAAATGCCATCCCCCACTGTGATGTACAGTACTTACAGGAGAAACTCTAAGAGAACTGATTGAACTGATTGTCCTCCATACTTTGTTAATCAGTGTGGGTGCGATTGTGCCTTTTCTTTATTTTATTACATTATAAACTGCATGTTTGAAGAACCGAGGTTTGCTTACAATTTAGTGACAGTAATTACGCTCTGTGAAGAGAACCACGTGCTGCTTCGGTGTAATCTGGCAGAATCTAGGATGTTTGGGGCCCTGGGCTGAGGGGAATGTGTGAGGCCCCCTCTAAATTGCAAAGACGTGGCCATTCAGGGCTGTTTGCATGTGAATGCTCCTGAACCTGCAGCCCCTCCCTCTCAGTCACCATCGAGCACCTCTTAACAGCTCATCAAGGGCTGGAGGTGTGAGGGTTGCCATCCCGCTGTGCCTCTCCAGTTCTGCGGGTATCTGAGCTTGCCTTTGATGCAGCATCTGAGTCAAGATAAGGGGACCTAACGCGGGCCCCAACCCTTCAGGACCCCCCTCCCTGCCCAAGCCTAATGAATAAATATGAGATATGCGAGACTCGGGCCCCTTAACACACTCCGCAGGGGCCCTATAGGTTTGTATTACCTTCTGCCCCTGACCCCAGTCTGTGTGCATGAGCAGGTACTTTGACGGGGACAGGGGGGCTGCCTGTCGCTATCTCTACTTTACCGAGGCACCTAGGCTCTGTGCGTCCCTGAAGAATCCCGAATATCGCCGGCACATGGACAGTTGCTGCCAGAGTCGGACTGGCCGCCAGGGCAATCTAGCAGTGCCGGAAGGGCTAGTGTAACAGGTCAGTAAGCGGACCAGTTATTTTGGTGTTTGGGGTCAGTTTTAAGGTCTGGAGGAATTTTACTGTTAATTTCCCCAGTACCTCAAACATTGCCTGCAACAAGCACAAATGCGTGCAGTCTCCCATACAGTGCAAAACTCCATCACAACTTGGATTTACAACTTCAAAACTGCTCCGATGTGCAACGAGTCACACTTTCAGCTATCTGATAAGCTAATGGGGTCTCTTTTATTTTGGTTCCAGAGCCTATATTCTGTCCCAGTCCAGTGCTGTCTGCTGCTTCCCTGCCAAGGTAGCCCAGCCCCTGTCCACCTTTGCTTAACACGACAAGATGCCCCACCCTCTGGTCTCAAACATTCTGCTTAATTAAGATAAAAGACACTGCCCTACCAATATTCGAAGTATGACAAAAGCCAGTTGATCTGGCTGCTCCCTCCTCCCCTCACCCACCTCCTCTTGCCTGTGTCCGGCTGGTGCTCGAAAGAGACAAAGGGGCCTCTGTTGCCTGGAAACAAAATGCAGAAACAGAGCCTAGAATGGCCGGTACTTAACCGAGGCGCTGCCTCGCCCCTGATATTATGAGCCAACATAATTGCTGGCCCAGCTGTTGTGCCCCCCCCCCCACCCCCATTCTGTTTGCACCTTCCCCCACCTGTAATGTGATCAGGTGAGGCAGGGGGCCCTGTAGTGAGCTGTGAACGTATGACCTTTCACGGGGGCGCGAGGCCCCCTGTGTTTTGCCGAGCGCGAGGCCCTGGGCGGCTGCCCACACTGCCCATGCCTTGCGCCGGCCCTGATGCCGACTGCAGAGATAGTGGGCTGTGGAGGCGGGCTGGGCCAGCTGCATAGTGAGTGGGTTGTGGAGAGCGGGCTGGGCCAGCTGCAGAGTGAGTGGGTTGTGGAGAGCGGGCTGGGCCAGCTGCATAGTGAGTGGGTTGTGGAGAGCGGGCTGGGCCAGCTGCAGAGTGAGTGGGTTGTGGAGAGCGGGCTGGGCCAGCTGCAGAGAGAGTTGTCTGTGGAGAGCGGGCTGGGCCACCTGCAGAGAAAATGAGCTGTGGAGAGCGGGCTAGGCCACCTGCAGAGAGAGTTGTCTGTGGAGAGCAGGCTAGGCCACCTGCAGAGAGAATGAGCTGTGGAGAGCGGGCTGGGCCGGCTGCAGACAGAGTGGGCTGCAGATACAATGGGCGGGCCGCAGCAAGAACGAGCTGGGGAGAGTAGGCTGACAGCAAAAAATGTGGGTTGGGGAGAGCGGGCGGGCCAGCTGCAGAGAGAACGGGCTGGAGTGGCTGCAGAGAGAGTGAGCTGTGGAGATCGGGCTGGCCAGCTGCAGAGTAGGCCGGGGAGAGCGGGCTAGGCCGACTGCAGAGAGAGAGCTGGGGAGAGCGAGCTGGGGCAGCTGCAGAGAGAGTGGGCTGTGGAGAGCAGGCTGGGCCAGCTGCAGAGAGAGTGGGTTGTGGAGAGCGGGCTGGGCCAGCTGCAGAGAGAATGAGCTATGGAGAGCGGATTGGGCCAGCTGCAGAGAGAGTGGGCTGAAGATACAATGGGCTGGCGGCTGCAGAGAGAACGATCTGGGGAGACTTGGCTTTTTGCAAAAAAAGTGGGTCGGGGACAGCGAGCAGGCCAGCTGCAGAGAGAACGGGCTGGAGCAGGCCCGGACTGGCCGTTGCAGGCACCGGGCAATCCCCCGGTCGGCCGCGAGGGTGGGGGCCGGTTTTGGGCCCTAGGGGGCCGGTTTTGTTACAGGGTCGTTTTTTGCAGCATAGCTGCAAAAACGGCACTGTAACAAAATCGGCCGAAATCCGGCCCTAGCAAAGAGCGCGGTTGCACCCCCCAACCCCACCGGGGGGAGGGAGGCCGGCCCAGCACTTTGCCAGGGCCGGTTTCGGTTCCCAGTCCGGCCCTGGGCTGGAGTGGCTACAGAGAGAGTAAGCTGTGGAGAGCGAGCTGGGCTAGCTACAGAGAGAGTGAGCTGTGGAGATTGAGCTGTGCCAGCTGCAGAGTGGGCTGGGGAGAGCAGGCTAGACTGGCTGCAGTGAGAGAGGGCTCGAGAGAGCTGGCTGGCCCAGCTGCAGAGAGCGTGGGCTAAGAAGAACGGGCAGTTCCGGCTGTGCATAGAATAGGCTATGGAGAGTGATCTGTGCAGGCCGCAAAGAGAGTGGACTGGGCCCTTTGCAGGGAGTTTGGGCTGGGGAGAGCAGGGGCTAGCTGCAGAGAGAAATGCTGGGCTGACTGCAGAGAGAGGGAGCTGTGGAGATCGGGCTGGGCCAGTGGCAGAGTAGGCTAGTGAGAGGGTGCTGACCAGCTGCAGAGAGAACTGGCTAGTTAGCTGCAGACACAGTGAGCTGTGGAGAGCTGGCTTGGCCAGCTGCTGAGAGAGGGCTGGGCTGGCTGCAGAGCACTGGGTAAGCCCAAGGGAGAGTGGGGTGGGCTGAGTGAAGAGAGTGGGATTAGCGCCTCAGATATGCTGGAACGGGCTCCCGCCAGAGTGCGCTGGCCCAGCAGCAGAGACTGTAGAACAAACTTTGCATATCTGGAAGGATATGGTCACTTTTATGAGCTATACATAAGTGCAGGAGAAGTGGCCTAGCAGCTTGAGCTGTTGACTTTGAAACTAGCTAGACCTTTGGATGAATTACCTCACTGCTTTCAACTGCACTCCTCTCAGCATAGACTCAGCCAAATCTCTCGGAGTCCCCATGGACAGGCACCTGAATATGAAAAATCATATCAGCAATGTGTGTAAGTGAGCAAACCACTTGATGAGTACACTCAGAAATATCAAACCTTTCCTTCCACAAAATGATTTCAAGCAGGTGGTCCAATCGCTTTTCTTGCCAAGGCTAGACTATGGCAGCGCTATCCTCTGTGGCCTTCCCAAATACACCCTGGCTCCACTAAGGGCATCACTGAATGCTGCGGCTAGACTGGTTACAGGCACCAAATGAAACAATCACATATGCCCAGTCCTAAAATCTCTTAAATAGTTGCCCTACCAAGCACGAATTCAGTACAAAATTGCCGTTCAGGCACACAAAGCCCTCCCAGGTACCTTGCGCAAAAACTTGAACTATCCAGTGGTGTAAGAGCCTCAAGAAGTGCCAATACTTTCCTCTTGAGAACACCCATCCTTAGCAAAAAAATAACTTGTCACCGAGCCTTCTCTGGTGCTGCCCGAAAGATATAGAACTCTCTTCTACCGGAAGTACGCAGAATCTCCTCAACGACGGCGTTCAAATTGGAAGCCAAAAGATTCCTAATGAATACATTCTTACCTTAAGTGGGCTAGGCTCACCTGCTCGAAGACATTGCTCCTACTACCATTGTACCATCATTTGATACCACTCTTCTTTACCACATACTGTGACCCCCTTCGTTGCACACTTATACCTGTGTTTTGTACTACCTTCCATTGTGCAATTGTCCTGTAATATGTGATCATTCCTCTTTTTCTACTCCTACTTGATGTCAATATTGCATTTATGTCCTTTCTTCCATCCTAATGTAAAGTGCTCTGATATCCTTCGGGATCTTGTTCGCGCTGTACAAAATTTTATAAATAAATAAATAATTGTTGGTAAAATCACTCAACCTCCATGTGCGAAAAAACATAAATAAAAGTAATGTAATCTAGTTCTCTAATAAAGCACTCTTATTCCCTCTGGCTAAATTCCTGCTGTATAAGAAATTATATGTAGCTGTGATCGGGGTGTGACTATAAGCATGCACTGCTGTGATCTAAATATGACTGTAGGGAAGTATGCTCTACTGTTGTCGGGGCATGATTGCATGGACTCATGCACTGCTGTGATGTAGCATGGCCGTAAGGCAACATTTACTCCTGAGATACCTGCATGCCTGAAATAAAGGTTGCGCTACTGTGATCAGGGCATGGCTCCATGGAATAATGCATTGAGATCAATGTATGTAACTGTAATGAAGTTTGCACTATGATATCTGCATGGCTCTAAGGAAGCGTGCACGAAGTTATCTGCATGGCTCTAAGGAAGCGTGCACTGGGATCTATGTATGTAACTGTGTGTGAGCGTTGTTTCCTTATACTTGCGCAGGAACAGAAGATGCAGATTCCAAATGCCTCCTCCAGGAAACACCCAAGACAAAACCAAATAAGTGTGCTGTAGAATCTCCACAAGGGGGAAGGGGGAGTTGGATAAAATAACAAATAGAAGAAGAGACTGCCAGAGGTTATCAGCTTCCTGCACCTTATCTTCTCCTCAGTGGTTGTGTGTTGCTTCTGACTACATTCTACTCTCTCAATTCATATATACAGTATTCTATTGGTTATCTTAACATACCTATATACCTTTTGGCCTTAGCTCCTCTTTTGATATTCTCTTCTAAATGTTTTCTATTGAAGAACACTACCTCTTACAGTCTTATGATGGTTCTAATGAAAGAAACTAAAACACCTTGTTATTCTTAACCTACTGTCTTCTATACTATTAACTTACATATATTTTTCTTATGTTAGTTGTGTGTCATCACATACCCCAAAACTATAATAGGCTTGTTTTCACTTCTATTATCTTATATTTTTCTCTATTTATTTTCAGGAAGAAGACCTCAGGAAGAACTTTCACCTCTGAAAAACTCATTAGTTCTTTTTCGTAAATTACATAAAAGGCAGTACTCCGGTTACTTCTTTGGGAACACTGCTCTCCTAGTTTGAATACTGAACCTTGTTCGACCTCCGACGATTCCAGGAGAATTCCTCTGCGTATGAGCACTAAGTGAAAAACTCTCTTCAACAAAGAGAGGTGTACGCAGAAACGAGTGCGCAGAATCCAGACTAGGGGGCATATGTAGGTAGGCTTTTGCGATTCACAAACGCAGAAATTCAGCGAATTTCGGCGTTTGCGACTCGCAAACGATGCTTTGGTATGTAGGTGCACATTAGCAAAATAAGGAATCGCAAAAATTGTGATTCCTTATTTTGCTCAAGCATTTAAGGAATCGCAATTTTGCGATTCCTTAAATGCTATGTAGGAGTGAATTGTAAAATGCGATTTTGGCTTAAGGAATCGCTAAATACCACCTACTCCAAGTAGATGGTATTTTGCGATTTCCTATCAAAATGCATTTTCTGAAAAAATTCAAAGTGCCATGTGGCGCACAGACATGCCCTTAGGGCATGTATGTGCGCCACATGTACTTAGAGGCACATTCCAGGGGTGCAACAGGTGTCCTTTGGACACCCTGGCACCCTTGGAATTGCGATTCTCAAATTGCGATTTTCTCATACAAAATTGCAATTTGATAATGTAACCCCATTCATTCCTATTGGCCTCTTTGCCCATAGGAATGAATGGGACACTCATTCATTAATTGCGATTTGCAATTTGCTAATCGCAATTAAGGAATGATAGAGATTCGCAAAACAATTGTGAATTTTTACCTACATTCCATTTTGCTATTCTCAAATAGCGATTCCTTAAAAATCCCAATTTGGGAATCGCAAAATGGAAATTACCTACATATGCCCCTAAGTCTCTGAACGGAGTAAGGCACTGCTGTATGCGAACGGGAAATAAACCAAACAAACAAGTAACGAAAAAGGCCACACTGTCTAAACTATCTCGGAGAACAATAAAAAACGATGCTCCTCAGCCTCGAATGCAGGTGAAGAGCGCCAACATTCTAAGTTGAGCACTCCTAGTAGAATTTTGAGGCAAGCACTAAAAGACTAGAGATTCACTTCTCTTGGTGTGTTGGCCATCTTGGAGTTTCTCAATTTCCAAGCTGCACTCCATGTAATGACCTTCTTCTTTTGAATGATTGTAGGTAACAGTTCTGTACTTGTCAGAGAGAGAAATGTCTTTGTCCTTTGCAATCCTGACAAACTGCAAGGAAGCATGCACTAAGATATCTACATGGCTCTGAGGAAGGGTGCACTGGAATCTATGTGTATAACTGCAAGGAAGCATGACCCAAGATATCTGCATGGCTCTAAGGAAGCATGCACTGGGATCTATGTATGTAACTGCAAGGAAGCATGCACTAAGATATCTGCATGACTCTAACGAAGTGTGCACTGGGATCTATGTGTGTAACTCTAAGGAACCATGCACTAAGATATTTGCATATCTTTAGGAAGTGTGCACTGGAATCTATGTATGTAACTGCAAGGAAGCATGCACTAAAATATCTGCATGGCTCTGACAAAGTGTGCACTTGGATCTATGTAGTAACTGCAAGGAAGCATGACCTAAGATATCAGCATGTCTCTAAGGAAGTGTGCACTGCGATATATGTATGTACCTGTAAGGAAGCACGACCTAAGATATCTGCATGGCACTAAGGAGGTGTGCACTGGGATCTATGTTTGTAACTCTAATGAAGCATGCAATCAGATAGCTGCCTGGCTCTGAGAAAGTGTGCACTAGGATGTATGTGTGTAACTGCAAGGAAGCATGCACTAAGACATCTGCATGGCTCTGAGGAAGTGTGCAATGGGATCTATGGATGTAATTGCAAGGAAGCATGCACTAAGATATCTGCATGGCTCTAAGGAAGTGTGCACTGGGATCTATGTATGTAACTGCAAGGAAGCATGCACTAAGATATCTGCATGGCTCTAAGGAAGTGTGCATTGGGATCTATGTATGTAACTGCAAAGAATCATGACCTAAGATATCTGCATGGCTCTAAGGAAGTGTGCACTGTGATCTATGTATGTACCTGTAAGGAAGCATGACCTAAGATATCTGCATGGCTCCAAGGAAGTGTGCACTGGGATCTATGTATCTAACTGCAAGGAAGCATGCCCTAAAATATCTGCATGGCTCTACGGCAGTGTGCACTGGGATCAATGTATGTAACTGTAAGGAAGCAAGCACTAAAATATCTGCATGGCCCTAAGGAAATGTGCACTGGGATCAATGCATGTAACTGCAAGAAAGCATGACCTAAGATATCTGCATTGCTCTAAGGAAGTGTGCACTTGAATCTGCATATGTAACTGCAAGGAAGCATACAATAAAATATCTGCATGGCTTTAAGGAATTGTGGACTGGGATCTATGTATGTAACTGCAAAGAAGCATGCACTAAGATATCTGCATGGCTCTAAGGAAGTGTGCACTTGGATCTATGTATGTGCCTGTAAGGAAGCATGACCTAAGATAACTGCATGGCTCTAAGGAAGTGTGCACTGGGATCTATGTATGTAACTGCAAGGAAGCATGCACTAAGATATCTGAAAGGCTCTAAGGAAGTGTGCACTGGGATAGCTGCATGGCTCCAAGGAAGCACGCACTGAGATATCCGCATGACTCTAAGGAAGCATGACCTAAGATATCTGCATGGCTCCAAAGAAGCATGCACTTCTGGGGTTGAGGCTTGGCTGTAAGGAAGAATACATTTCTGTAATGCAGCATGAATGTAAAGAGCATTCACTACTAAGATTTGTTGTATGCCCTGGACCTTTACAACACTATCAACTATTCTTCATGTCCAGGACCTTTACAGGGCTTTAAGGATCCTTGCATTCTAGGAATGCATCCAGGGAGTTAAGAAATCATGCATTGCAGTGATCTCTGCAGGGCTGATAGGAAGCATGCAGAGAGCCGGGCTAAGCATGGCTGCGAATGAACAAGCACCAGTGACTTCTGTCAGGGTCATTTAGATGTTAGCATGCACAGCTGATCCTCCGTTCAAGATTGCTTTTGATCCACAGTACTTGAGCGCTTGCATGGCTGTGAGTAATCATGCATGGTAAAGATAGCTCCAAGACATTAAGGAAATAAAACGTAATGAAAAAGCATACAGAGATGCATTTGCTACATGTGCTGCTAATACGGTTACAGGTTGAGTTAGCAGCACTGTTACATCAGTAAGTTAGCATTTACTACTATTATCCATGTAGACCTACAGAGCAGTAAATTAGCATGCACTGACCTGACAGGTCCTCTACAGAGCTGTATACTAGCATGAACTACTACAGAAGTTGCTGACACTGCAATCCAATCAGTGATAGGATCCTTTCAGGGCTATGCAGAAGCAAGCATTGTTAGAACACTCCAGGGCTCAAAGTATGCACACCATGCGGTTGCATGGCCATCGTTAGCATGCACCACTGAAAACAGTGTAAGGCTGATAGTATGCACACCATGGTGTTGATGGCTGTCGTTAGCATGCACCACGAAGAACATTCTAATGCTAATAGTATGCACAACATGTGGTTGCCTGGCTGCCATTAACATGCACTGCTGAGAACATTCCAAGGCTGAAAGTATGCACACCATGCAGTTGCATGGCTGGCATTAGCATGTACCACTGAGAACATTCCAAGGCTGAAGGTAGGAACAGCATGCATATGCACGGCCGTTGTTGGCATGCATCGCCGAGAGCATTCCAAGGCTGAAAGTATGCACACCATGGGGTTGCATGGCAGTAATAAGCATGCGGAGCAGAGAACATTCCTAGGCTGAAACTATTCACACCATGCGGTCGCCTGGCCTTTGTTAGCATGCATCGCTGAGAACATTCCAAGGCTGAAATTATGCACATCATGCATTTGCATGACTGTCATTAGCATGCACCGCTGAGAATATTCCAAGACTTAAAACATGCACACCATGCGGTCGCATGGTTGTCATTAGCATGCACCATTGAGAACATTTCCAAGCTGAAAGTATGCACACCCTGTGGCTGCATGACAGTTGTTACATGCACCGCTGAAAAGAGTCTAAGGCTAAAAGTAAGCACACCATATGGTTGCATAGCTGTCATTAGCATGTGCTGCTGAGAACAGTCTCAGGCTGAAAGTATGCACACCATGCTGTTGCATGGTTGTCATTAGCATGCACCACTGAGAGCATTCGAAGGCTGAAATTATGCACACCATCTGGTTGCATGGCTGTTGTTAGAATACCCCGCTGAGAACATTCCAAGGCAGAAAGTATGCACACAATGTGGTAGCATTCGATGTTGTGAGCATGCATCCCCTGAGAACATTCAAAGGCTGAAGGTATGCACATCATATGGTTGCATGGCTGTCATTAGCATGCGCTGCTTAGAACATTCCAAGGCTGCAAGTATGCACACTATGCCGTTGCATTTCTGTCATTAGCATGCACTGCTGAGAACATTCCAAGGCTAACAGTATGCACACCATGCGGTCGCATGGCTGTCATTAGCATGCACTGCTCAGAACATTCCAAGGCTGAAGGTATGCACAGCATGCAGTTGCTTGGTTGTCATTAGCAAGCACAGCTGAGAGCACTCCAAGGCTGAAAGTATGCACACCATGCACCGCATGGTCGTCATTAGCATGCACCGCTGAGAACATTCGAAGGCTGAAAGTATGCACACCATGCGGCTGCATGACTGTTAATACCATGCACCACTAAGAAGAGTCTAAGGCTAAAAGTAAGCATACCATATGGTTGCATGGCTGTCATTAGCATGCGCCACAGAGAACTGTCTAAGGCTGAAAGTATGCAAACCATGCGGTTGCATGGTTGTCATTAGCAATCATGGCTGAGAACATTCCAAGGTTGAAAGTAAGCACACCATGCGGTTGCATAGCTGGCTTTAACATGCACAGCTGAGAACATTCTAAGGCTAATAGTATGCACACCATGCGGTCGCATGGCCATCATTAGCATGCACTGCTGAGAACATTCCAAGGCTGAAAGTATGCACCCCATGCAGTTGCATGAGTGCCATCAGCATGCACCGCTGAGAGCATTCAAATGGTGAAATTATGCACACCATGTGGTTGCATGGCTGTTGTTAGAATGCCCGGCTGAAAACATTCCAAGGCTGAAAGTATGCACACCATATGGTTGCATTCGCTGTTGTGAGCATGCACCCCTGAAAACATTCCAAGGCTGAAGGTATGCACACCATGTGGTTGCATGGCCGTCATTAGCATGCACTGCTTAGAACATTCCAAGGCTGAAGGTATGCACACCATGTGGTCGCATGGCCATAATTAGCATGCACCGCTGAGAATATTCTAAAGCTGAAAGTCTGCACACCACACGGTTGCATGTCTGTCCTTAGTATGCATCGCTGAGAACAGTCTAAGGCTGAAAGAATGCACACCATGCGGCTGCATGATTGTTGATACCATGCACCACTGAAAAGAGTCTAAGGCTAAAAGTAAGCATACCATATGGTTGCATGGCTGTCATTAGCATGCGCCACAGAGAACTGTCTAAGGCTGAAAGTATGCAAACCATGCGGTTGCATGGTTGTCATTAGCAATCATGGCTGAGAACATTCCAAGGTTGAAAGTAAGCACACCATGCGGTTGCATAGCTGGCTTTAACATGCACAGCTGAGAACATTCTAAGGCTAATAGTATGCACACCATGTGGTCGCATGGCCATCATTAGCATGCACTGCTGAGAACATTCCAAGGCTGAAAGTATGCACACCATGCAGTTGCATGAGTGCCATCAGCATGCACCGCTGAGAGCATTCAAATGGTGAAATTATGCACACCATGTGGTTGCATGGCTGTTGTTAGAATGCCCGGCTGAAAACATTCCAAGGCTGAAAGTATGCACACCATATGGTTGCATTCGCTGTTGTGAGCATGCACCCCTGAAAACATTCCAAGGCTGAAGGTATGCACACCATGTGGTTGCATGGCCGTCATTAGCATGCACTGCTTAGAACATTCCAAGGCTGAAGGTATGCACACCATGTGGTCGCATGGCCATAATTAGCATGCACCGCTGAGAATATTCCAAAGCTGAAAGTCTGCACACCACACGGTTGCATGTCTGTCCTTAGTATGCATCGCTGAGAACAGTCTAAGGCTGAAAGAATGCACACCATGTGGTTGCATGGCTGTCATTAGCAAACACCGCTGAGAATATTCCAAGGTTAATAGTAAGCACACCATGCTGTAGCTTGACTATCATTAGCATGCACTGCTGAGAACATTCCAAGGCTGAAAGTATGCACGCCATGAGGTTGCATTGCTGTAGTTAACATGCTCCACTGAGAACATTCCAAAGGTGAAAGTATGCACACCATATGGTTGCATGGCTGTTGTTAGCATGCACTTCTCAGAACATTCCAAGGATGAAGGTATGCACACTATGCGGTTGCATGTCTGGCGTTAGCATGCATGGCTGAGAACATTCCAAGACTAATAGTATACACACCATGTGGTCTCATGGCTGTCGTTACCATGCACCGCTGAGATCCTTACAAGGCTTAAAGTATGCACACCATGCGGGTTGCATGGCCGTCATTAGCACGCACCTCTGAGAACATTCGAAGGCTAATAGTATGCACAGCATGCAGTAGCATGGCCGTCATTAGCATGCACCGCTGAGAACCTTCCAAGGCTGAAGGTATGCAAACCATGTGGTTGCATGGCTGTCAATAGCACTCACCGCTGAGAACATTCCAATATTGAAAGTTTGCACACCATGAAGTTGCATGGCTGTCGTTAGCATGCAATGCTGAGAACCTTCCAAGGCTAATAGTATGCACACCATGCGGTTAAACTGAGAACCTTCCAAGGCTGAAGGTATGCACACCATGTAGTCGCATGGCCGTAATTAGCAGGCACCGCTGAGAACATTCCAAGGCTGAAAGTAAGCACATCATGTGGTTGCATGGCTGTCATTAGCATGCGCTGCTGAGAACAGTCTAAGGCTGAAAGTATGCACACTTTGGCGTTGTAGTGCTGGCATTAGCATGCGCTGCTTAGAACATTCCAAGGCAGAAAAAATGCACACCATGCTGCTGCATGGCTGGTGTTAGCATGCACTGCTGAGAACATTCCAAGGATAACAGTATGCACACCATGCAGTTGCATGGCTGTCATTAGCATGCACCACTGAAAACAGTCTATGGCTGAAAGTATGCACACCATGTGGTTGCATGGCCATCGTTACCATGCACCACTGAGAACAGTCCAAGGCTGAATGTATGCAAACCATGCGGTTGCATGGCTATCATTAGCATGCACTGCTGAGAACAGTCGAAGGCTGAAAGAATGCACCCCATGTGGTTGCATGGCCGTCATTAGCAAGCACCGCTGGGAACATTCCAAGGCTAAGAGTATGCACATCATGCAGTCGCTTAGCTATCATTAGTATGCCCTGCTGAGAACATTCCAAGGCTGAAAGTATACACACCATGCCGTTGCATGGCTGTCATTAACATGCTCCACTGAGAACATTCCAAAGCTGAAAGTATGCACACCTTATGGTTGCATGGCTGTTGTTAGCATGCACCACTGAGAACAGTCTAAGACTGAAAGTATTTACACCATAGGTTTGCATGGCTGTCATTAGCATGCACCGCTGAGAACATTCCATGGCTGAAGGTATGAACACCATGCGGTTGCATGTCTGGCATTAGCATGCTCCACTGAAACAGTCTAAGGCTGAAAGTATGCACACCATGCGGTTGCATGGCTGTCATTAGCATGCACTACTGAGAACAGTCTAAGGCTGAAAGTATGCACACCATGCAGTTGCATGGCTGTCGTTAGCATGCACTGCTGAGAACCTTCCAAGGCTGAAATTATGCACACCATGCGATTGCATGGTTGTTGTTAGCATGCACCACTGAGAACAGTCTGAGGCTAAAAGTATGCCCACCATGAAGTTGCATGGCTGTCGTTAGCATGCACCGCTGAGAAACTGCCAAGGCTGAAAGTATGCACACCATGCGGTTGCATGGCTGTCATTAACGTGCACCGCGGAGAACATTCCAAGGCTCATAGTATGCACACCATGCAGTTGCAAGGCTGTCGTTACCATGCACTGCTGAGAACATTCTCTGGCTTAAAGTATGCACACCAAACGGTTGCATGGCTGTCATTAGCATGCATTGCTGAGTCCTGTACATAGCTGTAAATTGAAATTCAGGGCCCGATTCACAACAAGCCATTACAATTGTGGTGGAGTCTCGTAATCTCCACATTGCAGTTCTCATTGCAAGGACTCCGCCATGAGTGTGGAGACTCCGCCACAATTACGGAGCTTCCACCACGACTACAGATGCTCTTTGTGAATTGGACCCTCGGACCTGGATTCCTTGGATGATTTCTGAGGCCGTTGCTGGACTGGACGTCCGCATGCACTTTGGCACTGCTGCAGGGCTGTACTGTGCCATATTTTGCTGGGACTCCTACAGGTCAGTATTTTAGCATGCACTTTTGGAACCCATGAAGGAAGGTAGTTTGCACTGCTGGGGCACAATAAGGACCTTAAGTTACCATTCATTTCTGGTATACATGAAGTATAAGAAATCAGCATTGGCCACTGAAACAATTCCAGGGATATAGAATAGCTCATTGCAGGGTTGAGCCCACCTTTGCTCAGTGGCCATACGTCGAACAGCTCTTCATTTTATCATCCTAACAGAACGCCTGTTTTATTAGTTCTGGGGATCCATGGCACAAGACTACTGACCAGCACTGCGCATGTTTTGGCATGTTGCTCACCAGCAGAGTAATGGTTGGTGGCAGCTGATTACAGTACCAGGGGAGAACTAGGACAGAAAATAGGCCTGGTCACCAAAATAAAAGTGGTCCCATTAATGAATCAGATAGTTAGAAAAAGGCTCCCACGCTTGCCAATCGGGCACTTTTGAACTTGCAAAGACACGCTTTATAGGTGTTTTTGCAAGCTATGTTAGACTCAGAGGTCGAAGTGGGCGGGATCTGAGGGGCATGACGTGCCCATACTTTTTTCATTTGACAAGAACAGTTCCCCTACTTATCTTAAAAGACAATTGTCCGAGGATCGCGTGGAAGGGAGGGAGTCTTCAAGTGCTGTGAAGCTGAGGGAGGGACAAACAGCTAAACAACAAAAGGGTGTCTGCTGCCTGAGAGAAATGTAAATGTGCGCAATTGGTTAATCTGCATATGTAAAGGCTGCTTGGATGTTGGTATTGGCTGACGTAATTTGCTTGAAGCTACCTGATAACAAATATTCTTTTTGAGGGGTATTGCAAGGGTGTTACCAACTAACCTGTGGAGCATGTACTTTTAATGGACAGTTATAAAAAATGTTTGCACTGCATACAGTCAGACGCGGACTATGCAGGTAAAAGCAGTAGGGCCCGGTGGGGGGATTTTGACAGACCATGACGAGTGAAAATTAATTATTTATTCAATTTTCCCTCGCCATCTTCTGTCGAAACCCCCCTCACCAGGCCCCACTGCTCTTACCTGCATGGGCCCCGGCTGCATACAGGCTGAGTTTTACTATAATCTATATTTTGAAAGCACTTTTGTGATCTTATACCAAAATCCTTTTGCACATTTTGTGGTGTGTGTGATGTAAGTTTAAAATAATGACTTACATGTTCACAGGGGTGCCTGTCACAGGTTGGGCCCTCATAACACTAAACACAACAAGTCACTGCTCTCCCCCTGCACCAATCAGAATTAAATTCTGTGACTCTGTTATAACATACAGAGACTACAGGTGACTGAGCCTACAAATTAACAGGAAGAGCCAAGCCAGACCCGTGCCAAGGATCTGGCTTGGTTCTTACAGCCCTTGCACAAGCTGAGCCCTGAAAATATTTGCTATGTAAATTATAAAACAAACATCACATAAAATATTATGAAGTCTCTTCAAAATTCAGTAAATGTTATTTCTTTAACATGAGGGGTCTATTATTAATATGCCACATAATAGCACTACACTGAGAAGTACTTATTAAAAGCGATACCTTTTAGACATGAACCATTAGTGAACTAAATAGCAAGACAGTTGTCATGTAAACCCTGCACATGGCCCAGATTATTATAGAATAACATTATAGCCTATTAAATCAACCAAGAATAGGTTTTTGTACAACTGGCTTTCTGAACTCACATATTCGAAAGTGCTTTCATACGTGAAAATGCAGAAAAAGGAGTTTCAGTGAAATAAAATATTTGCCTAAGATCACACAATTTAAGTGGGGAAGCCGTGATTTATCCAGGTTTCTCTTTCTACAAATCAGCCACTATATGGGTACCTATTTGTCTTTCCTTAGGTGAATGATTTGTTCTTACCTCTTTGTGAATTTTCTGCAGCTTTCATATAGCACGAACTTGACCCAAAGTTATAGCAGCGCTTTATATGAGCACCAGTTACATTACACAAGGTCAAGTTAATTTTTTATAAGTACAGGGAGATTCATTGATTTGCCCAGAATCACATGCTCTTGAGTTCATGTAGAGATTCAAACCTGGGTCCCCAGTTCCAAGGAAGAAGCCCTGGCCATAATGCCACATCCTGAGTTGAGGATGGGTGGTTGGCAGAAGTCACATAAAATTTTGTCTAGATATGGACTTGAGGTTCCAACAGGACCTCGAGCTGAGCCTGAGCCAGAGCCAGGCTTCAGGCTCAAGCCTGAATCGAGTTTTCAGTGGCTCACACACCTTTAAAACAAGTGATCACATTAAATAATAGAGGTTACATAATGTAAAATAGTACACCTCTCACGGATTAGTTTAACTTGCAATTTATTTTTCATTTAAGGTGTGCGTTATTTGATATGCTCAGGGCTTTAAGTGGGATAGAAAAACTGGGGGTCTCTCAAAGGGGTGGGGCAGTGTAATTAAGGGTGTGGCTTAAAAACACATAAGCTAAAAATCTGTGCTTATCATAGTGTGCCACCTGGCTTGTATTTTGCTGTTTCTGTCATTGCATCCAGCTGTATGATATGGCAAGTAACATCATACCTACAACAAGTCAGGACTATTGGCTTTGTCAATGGTTGTTGGTTGCATAAGATAAATAAGCAGCAACTATGGCTTCTATATAATATTAAAAAAGCTTCCACTTAAAGCCCTGGTGACGCCACAACAATATTGCTGCTCTTGAGTTTCAAAAAGAGAAGGGAAATCCAGAGAGAAAAGAACTCTCTTTAAAGGATTTCCCTTCCCCTACAAGGCTCACCTGGCATGACGTCATGCCGTAACTTCTCCACTAGTGATAAGTGAGCAGTGTGAGCACGCGCACATCGATATACCCGCTGTCACTGCAGACTGGAAAAAAACGAACCGCCTGTGCCAAGGCACAAAACAGAGCCCGATAGAGGCCTGTTTCGAGGCCTCCTTTAAAAAACTGAGCACCAGTGAGACCCAATCCACTTAAAGCCCTGGACATGCTGTTACCTAATGGTGAAGGACCAACAAAATTGTTATGAATATTTTGCTCTTTTTAGACACACCTTTGATCCTGTCCCCATGCTCACTCACCCTGCCCCCATTGCACTCAGGATCACAGTTCCTATACTTTTAGGTCTCGCCTGAGCCAGCGCGCATGCACTGATCTGTGAGGCTTCTAGTAAGGACTTTCAACTCGGAACACATGCTTTTTTTTTGCTACACGCTATCGGCCTTTGCATGCGTCTTTCTAAGAAAGACAGCACGCAATTGGTCAAAGGCTGGGTGCATGTCCCGCCTTCTCTCTCCCCTGGCCTAGGGAGCTCAGGAGCAAGCAGCAGCGCGGCCAGGTGCCAGCTGCATAGCTCACAATTCTTGCAGTGCAAGTGCACCGCTTGTTAACTATTGTTGCTTTCATTGAACCAGCCCAAGCGACAGGTTTTTCAAAATATGTTCTCATAATGTGAACCTCTTAAGCATAAGCCTTTTACAGAATGAGCCCTTAGTAAACTGTTTTGTAATTATTACTGGTGTGAAGAAATGCGGCATGATATTGAGTTTTCACTAACTCAACATATTCACGTCAGTCAATCAAAATGGTTCAATTGCAGTTTCCTCGCATAAAACACGAAGCGAATAAAAAATAATAAAGACTGGCCTTTTGTGTGATTCGTTGCATTCCTTTAACGACTAAATGCTATTCCAAATAACTGCCTCTCAAGATAATTGTTGTGTTGACATCTTAATGGCAGTTAAAAACGCGCCTAGTCACGCCATGTGTTTGCTTTAATTTCCTTTTCTGGAACCTTATTTTGAACAACAGTCGTACCTTCTCTATTTTCCCCAAGAGATGCAGGTACATTGCAATTCATAGATTACATGCAGTTTACGGAGGCATAGAGGAAGGACTTTGCCTTCCGCGTACTTCTTTAATCACCGAGGGCTCAGGGGAATGGGCCGGAGGCCTGCTCTAATAGGGCATCCAGCAGCTAACCCTAAATGTCGCAACCCCCATACTTTAATGGTACAACAAAAATGAGCTGAAAATGTTTTTGTTATCCCGGTCGAGCTTTGTACATTCTGAATTTTCATTCTGACTTAAAAGGTTCTGCTATTTTTTTAACATAATTTCTATCAGCAGCATTTTGTACATTTTATAAACCCTGCTGATTAGATTCAAAATAAATTATATAAGCGTAAAAGTGTGAAGAATACCTGCTACAAATACGGCGTGTTTAGCCAAAGGCAAAGCTGCTACTCTTTCCATGAAGATTCAGAAATGTGCACCACGAAACCATCAAGTGATATTCATTTGCTACCATGCTCGTGGTGGGTGCACTGAGCGGTAAATGAGACAAAACGTCCCTTTCTGTAGGGCTGAGAATTCATTTTTCCACCAAGTGGATTGCATGAATTTCAGCTGGTGTCAACGTCTCATTTACTAGACATTACAAGTTTCTGTCCTGGAATGGGAAATACAATGCAGAACCGAGAATTACTGGATTGTTTACCAGTGCTGGAAACTAGGTGATCCCAGTTACAGCAGCTGTTTCTGGGTCAGATATAGGATCTGGCCGCCCCAAGGAAAAATGCTGAATTGGTTCTGGTGACATGTTTCGACACTGGAACACATCCAGAAGTGTTCACACGTTGTTTGTATTTCGTTCACACGTTGTTTGTATTCCGTTTTGAGCATTAACCTGGAGACAGCAAAGCGGCTTTCTTATTTTATAAATTGGTATTGTCCTGTCTGGGCGCTATCTTGAGCCTATTACCAGGGCCACTGGAATTATGCAATTTTGCAGCCGCTGCAATTTCTGCATGATTATTCGTTTGCAGCATTTGACAAATAATACATTGTTTGCCGCATAATCTGCAGATTTTAACAAAAAAAGTTTTGTTTCTAGCTCTAACAGTTCAAAAGTCCAATAAAAATGTAGCAACACATGTCACACGGTGAAGGCCCTTTGCAAATCTGGAATGGTTTTTAGTAACCATGCACTGTGGCGACCATCCATGGCCTGTATTTTAGCGTGCACTTCCACGTCACTTCCCTTTTCTACGAACCCGTTTGCTGCTCCCTCTTCAAAAGTCTAATAAAAATGTAGCAACACATGTTGTCACACGGTGAAGGCCCTTTGCAAATCTGGAATGGCCAATTTTCTGTTGCTTATTGCTAAATGTGGGTGTTAAATTGGTACTAATGGGGTGCAACCAATGCCCAGACAGTGTTGCCAAGTTTAACAAGCATTGGCATAGCCAATAGGCCTTGCTTTTTGGACCTTATAAGTATTTAGTTATGCAGCCTAACATCCTTTGTGCAACGACATCAACTGTTGCATGGCTAAACACTTAGAAGGTCCCAAAGGCGAGATCTATTGGCTATGCTAATGCTTGTTTTAATGCCCTTCGGACACAGGGGGAGATAGCATACATTTTTCCTTGCTGCAGGAAATATACGTGACAAAGTGACTACAGTAAAACCAGGCCCACCAGACCATAGCACAGGCTCATAAACAGCCAAAAACCGACCCACACACTGACTTGCCAGGCCTGCCCTTCCGGTAAAGCTAGACAGCCATAGAGGCCAGCCTGGCCCTGGTACACGTCTTTTTATCTGAACTCCTTGTGGAGCCATTGCCTTCTGCCTCTCACCGTTACATATGTGTATCATGTCATGGCGAGGCCCCTGTGCAGCCCCCCTCCACCCCGCTTGCATGTGGGGTGTGCAGGGTTTTTAGTAACCATGCACTGCGGCGACCACCATCCATGGCCTGTATTTTTGCGTGCACTTCCACGTCACTTCCCTTTTCTACGAACCCGTTTGCTGCTCCCTCTGCGGCGGCGCTTTAATACTTTTGTGCACACCCAGTGCAGGTGCGAGGAGGTGGCAGGCACTGGGTCCGTGCCCGTCCCTCTCACTTTATGGGAATGTCTGGCCCGCAGCCGGCTCAGCTCCCCCAGAGGGCACACCCTGCATTCCAGCAGAGATAAAGGAGGCTTTGTTTGTGCTCTGGTCTGTCCCGGGAAGGATCCTCGTGGCTCCAAGGACATCTCCTTGGAGATTCAACAGTTTGCTGTAAAATTAACGACCATCTCGCCATGACCCCGCCCCCTGCACTGTAGCCCCGCAGGCAGACCAGCTGCCGCGAGGCCACTCCCCTCACCGGCAGATTGCGCAGTGAGCCCTTAGTACACTTTGCAGGCAAGAAATACAGTGAGCACGTCTGAGGCGTCAGATCATTCTTACCTAACCAGTTAAAACTGAAAAAAACCGTACTATTTTGCCAATGCACATTGCCAACCGGGGCTGAACCGGGAATGTGGGGGTATGGAATCCACAGCGATGACAGGTTGCGCCACATAATGACTTAGAAGAAAAGGGGAAAGGGTGTGGCGTAAGGGTCAGAACTGTCTCGGCAGGGACGCTCAACAGCCTGTGATTCTGGTAAATCACTTAATCTGCCCTTTCCTGGAAAATGAATTTGTCCCTCTGTAATGCAACTGGTGCTCGCGTAAAGTTCTCCACAGCGGAGTCGACTCCTCATACCGGCCAACATTGATATGCTCTCTGTACGTTAGGGACAGTTTCTCACATTGTACGTCAGGATCTGCACCGAACACTGCCCATGGCATCTGTGCAGCTCCTCTCACTGTGTCTAGGCATGGCCTGTTTCTCATCTGTTCGCAGAACTGGCTTCTCCGAGTGCCAGCACGTGCCTTTCTCTACCCATTGTCTATCCAGGACCAGATTGTAACACTGCCCACACTTTCTCCCAACGGTATGTGCTATCAGCGATAGCCATTGCCAGATTCTCATTCTGTCACCAGTGCAGCTTTAAAAAAAAAAAGTAAAACATTTTATTGGCGTTTAGAAAGGTACATACAGTACAGATTATATAACAAAGAAGGCAGGATTTACAGCACCAATAAATGATGTTTTGGGGAAAGCTGAGGACACCACTCCATCAGTCTCCTTAGAGCAAGTAAACAAGCAACACAACTGCCAAAAGGGGTAACAACGTTAATAAAAACAAAGTAATAAAAAGTACAGCCGATAAGTAGAAGCAGCTTTTCAAGTTAGTCATCCGCTGAGCATCCCTCTTACTCTGACTAACCGAAGACCTCCATGCCCAGGCTGCACTTAGCAATACATAAGCAGGCATATGCATCAACGGAAATACCTCCCGGTAAAACAGCGATTCGGAAAAACAGGCCGATACCGAACGCAAAACCATAAATTGCAATGCATCAAACCGAAAATCGGAAAAAAATAAAGAACCGCTAAATAGCCCCGCGGTAAATTACCGATTCGTTAAACAGACATTCGGAAATACCGAACCACAAAGCAATAGTTCGGAAATACCGATTAGGCAATAACGAATGGAAATGGTATGCATGAACAGTCGCTAATACCGGAAATCCCCAAAATCGCTATTTAGCATGAGCAAAATAAGGGGAATCACAATCAGGAGGTAAAGTTAACAGAAGGACAGAAAAAAAAAATAAAACCCCATCAGCAGGTGCTGACAATCAGTTACCCTTCATAAATGCCCTGGGAAACCCCACATGTACACCAAAATGGCTGCCCTGTACGTGCTTGCTAGGAGGTGGAGGATCAACGCCCAGGCCCAGCGCAGGAGGATGATACAGGACAGGATCTTCAGGGTTCGCATCACTTTGCTGGGGCAGACCGAGGAACAGGTGTACGCCAAGTACAGACTGAACCGTGCCATGATAATGCACCTAATAGCAGACCTGACACCCTTACTGCAGCACGAGACCCGTCGGACCAACGCCATACCTGCCCATGTGCAGGTGCTATGCTGCCTGCACCTGCTTGCATCTGGAAGCTTCCAGGGGGTAATAGCTGAGACAGGAGGCGTGTCGCAAAGTGCCTTATCACGCTTTTTCCACCGGTTCCTAGAGGCCATGCTGACATTTCTCAATCGCCACATCACCTTCCCCAGAACCCCCCAGCAGCTAACCCGCACCAAACGGGAATTCTACCAGGTGGCACAATTCCCCCATGTCATCGGGTGTGTCGACTGCACGCATGTCCCCATCTGTCCTCCATCAGCCACCGAATACATTTACCGCAACCGGAAATCGTATCATTCAATAAATGTTCAGGTGGTGTGCAATGCCAAGTTGATCATTACCGACATTGTAGCCCAATTTCCCGGGAGCACACATGACGCCTACATTTTCCGTCACTGCGGCCTCCACAGGCGCCTGATCAACGGAGAATTCGGAGAGGGACACCTACTAGGTACATATAGCTGCATCATCGTACTCCCCATCCACTCCTTCCCCACATGTATAATTCCATTAATGCTGATTACCATTCTCTCCCCATCCTGCAGGTGACAGCGCATACGCATTGCGTGAATATCTCCTCACGCCCTATCTCAACCCAGCTACCCCGCAAGAGCAGCGCTACAACAGGGCACACATCAATACTAGGAATGTGGTTGAGCGAACATTCGGCATCCTGAAGAGCCGCTTCCGAATACTGCACAAGACTGGAGGTGCTTTGCAGTACGACCCAGTGACCTGCTGCCAGATAATTGCTGTGTGTGCCATCCTGCACAACATCGCCACGCGCAGGGGGATACACATAGAGGTGGAGGGAGAGGAAGAACTGCGTGCCCAGCAACCCCCCCCACAACACCAACAGGCACATGTGCCCAACACAGCTGAAGGGCAAAGGAGACGGGCATACATCACACGGAATCATTTCTGAGACAGGTAAGAGAGTGACTTGACAACAGGAACAGTTTTGCAAGGGTTTAATGGGCATGGACACCTGACTGGTGCAGAAAAACGTAACACAAACAAGCTGCTGCCGCAGCGAAAAAAACTAGCAATGTCCCTTCTCAGAACAGGTGGCGCGTGAGGCACTTTGGTCTGTCCATGGTTACCTCACCAAGGACAGTGTGACTATGCCACATGTTTACTTCCGTTTGCCGCGTACCCCCAGTCTCTTGTCCTGTGACTCCTCGGGTTGTACACGATGGGAGTCAGTGGCAGTTGCACTGCGGCCACTGCGCCTCCTCACGCTGGTGTCCGGCAGGGAGACGCTGCTGACACTGGAGGCTGCCTCACTCCCCTCTTCCGCCCCCAGACTGCTGACACTGGCTGACCCTGGCTGCAGTTGCTCCACTGCAGTGGTCACCCTCTCAAGGGCCTTTGCCACATCCCCACAAAAATGACCTAGATCCACTTGCAGGGACACGGACCTGCGTGACAGCACAGCCGTGCTGTTGCACAGCTTATTGATGGCCTTGTTTGTGGTATTCACTGCCAGCATGACCTGCCTGTGACGCCGGCGCTCACTCCTTTGGCCTGCGAGTATGGCACGTGTCAGTTCTTGCAGGCACAGCTTGATGTCTTTGTTGCCCGCAGATACGGCAGTGGTGTGCTCACGCACTGCGGCAGTCATGTTGCCTAGTTTGTTGCATAGTTGTGTCATGCTGAGTTTCATGGCACCCATGTGTCTCCCCTGCAGGCGCTGGACACGCAGCATCCGGGCCTCCACTACTCCGTACCCTCCGGACAGATCGACCGGTCTTGCAGCAGCCCGACCCGGGGACACAACCCTCTGCCTGATGCGCTGTCGGCCTGCAGTGTGGCTGGTTGGAGTGACGACAGCCTGGCGTGGAACATTTGGGTGTGATGAAGATTGATCTGACTCCATCACGGACAGGGCGGCAACATCTGCTCTGTGGCTCTGCGGAGTGGGCAGCACTGGTGGTGGTGGTGTCTTGGTCCGCGAGGGTGGTGGTGGTGGTGTCTTGGACTGGGAGGATGGTGGTGGTGGTGGTGGTGGTGGTGGTTGCCTCGGCCGGGAGGACGGTGGCGGTGGTGGTTGCTTCGGCCGGGAGGACGGTGGCGGTGGTGGTTGCTTTGGCCGGGAGGACGGTGGAGGTGTTGTCCGGCGTGGTGGTGAAGGGGAGGACATGACTTCAGCTCCCTCTGAGCACTCCGCTTCTGACAACACTGGCGTCTCTGAGATGACAAGGTGGCCACTGTCGTCTGAATCGATGGGGGATGCATCTGTGTGTGAAACAGTGCATAGTTAATATCATGGTATGGTATGTGACAATAGCTGTGGCATCTCACAATAAATTACTTTTGTTGACTGACATTTGACCCTTGGCAGCTGTATTCATCTCTGGGCTCAGGCATGCACCCATTCATGTATTGACTACATCTCCCATGGTGCAACACAGTGGTGAGGGTGTGTGTGTAGGGCAACGCTACATGTGCACTGGGTCTGGCATGGGGGAGTGGGCAGGGACTACGTACACGCTGCATCGTTACGCTGGCATGCCTCTTACCTTGTCCTCCTTCCGCAGCACCTGAGGTGTCCAGACTTGTGACCCCCACAACAGCTTCACGTTCTATGGTGGCCTCCACTAGATCCTCCAGGTCAGTGTTAGGCGTCACGTTTGATGGTCCCCCTCCTGTGCCAGCAGCATCCCTGACCCTCTGCGCAATCTTCTCCTTGGCCCTCTTACGCAGGTCGTACCATCGTTTTTTTAGGTCGTCGATGCTGCGGTGGGTGACTCCGCAGGCATTCACCTTGTCCATGATGCGCAGCCACATCTTCCTTTTTTCTGCCTCTGGCACCTTAAGCGACAACTTGCCAAATATGCGATCATGGTTGCTGCTCACACTCTGTATGAGGATTTCCAGCTCCTTATCTGAAAACTTTCGTTTTCGCTTTCGGGGTGTGTCCTTTCCATGCTGGGGGGCCTCCTTCTCCATCTTGTCCTGCTACCTTTTTCCTGCTTGCTTCTGGTTCAGTGTGGGACCTCAGCTCCTGAGCTCTGCCTCCTCCTCTGTGCAACTCCGGACACTGAATGCAGCGTGGGTGTCCTACTTCCTGGTTGTGATGTCATCAGCCTGCTTCCGAAGCGTCGCGTTATTTTCCCGTTTTCGGTATTACCGAATCCGCTATTACCGGATCCGGTAATACCGACTCGGTATTTCCGAATACGGTTTTTGTTACTCGCGCTGGCGTTTACTCGTTCTTTATTAGCGATTATTACCGACTCGGTAATTTTTACCGATTACTTTGATGCATCGCGGTTTGCATGTTCATATTAGCGATTCGTTATTTTTCGGTATTACCGACTGGTATTTACGAACGTTGATGCATATGCCAGAAGGTCCATTATTTGACTTCCGGGTTGCATGGTTAGTATTCGTCATTTGAGCCCCCATGGTGTTGGAAAGTCGAGATCTCAGAGGAACCAGCATCACAAAGTCCAGATTCTTCCAGGAGTTTGGGTATTAGACCCGGGTGGACCTACCATGTTGTTTAATGTAAGTATGGAAGGGTAGTCATATTTTTAAAAATGCCTGTACACTGTCTCACAAGAGAGTCATTAACTTTTCGTTGTGCATATCGACCAGACCTTGGTCTCACCCATACCCTCGCTGGCAGAGCGAAAGGAGATTTCCCAAACTGGCCCTGGGCCACTGTGACTCACGCTGGCAGGAATGAGAAATTAATTTTCCAGACAGGGAGTCAAAAGATATTCAGGGGCAGATTTACAAGCCCCTTGTGCCACCAGTATGTCACGATTCCCATGTTAAAAATGACGCAAAAGTGACGCAAGAGGCTTGTAAATAAGCCCGGTGCTTAATTTGTAACAGAAAGAGTGCCTGAAACTCTCTGCTCAGAAGTTAGCGGCCGATGCAATTAAACATTGGCGCACCGAAGAAGAAGGCTGGTCGTCTTAAACCACCTCATGCTCTTTAATACAATCGCAGGCTGACACTCCCTGCTCCTTAAACTTGCTCTTGCAGGCAGTAGTCGAAGTGGGGGAAAAAGTAGGGGAATTGCGGGCAGAGAATCAGAGGGCAGGAATAACCCAAGGATTGGGTCGATGGGCGGAGTCAGAGGTGCGGCGAGAAAAAGCAAATCATTCTAATTTTTTGTAATTGTTTGGCATTTCACTACCCAATTACAGCTTATTATGTTATTTAATTCAACCAATGGATGCACGTTTGTTTAAGGTTTAATATGAGCTATTCACATTCAAAAACATTCCCAAAGTGGGATACGTTTCCAAACACAGAATGTCCCAAATACACTTAAAAGTGGAAGCACAAGCCATTTGTCTCTGAGCCATGCAGTTTCTGCCATCCGCACCTCTCTCTTTTTCGACAAGAGCAGTTCAAAAATGAATGGTAAAATATCCTAGTTTGCAAAGGTTTTCTATATAATTATGGCTCTGCAATATTTGCCACACAATGCATCATTAGCTGTATAATTTGAAGATTTTAACTAATTGTTTGAAGCTCAAACAGATCAAAAGTTACAAAAAAATGTGACGTGTGTTTCTGCGTAGAGGACACCCCTTTGCAAAGGTTGACTGATGCCTTTCTCACTGCTGCATTTGTATGTTACAATGGTAGTAATAAGGCAAAATATTTGCAGAGACTGTTAGCATGTGTAAAAATGTCAAAATAATAAAGTATCAGTAGATAAACCGCATTATGCTGCAGCCTTTTTTTTGCTGCATAATTTAGTCCACACCGCAGCATAATTTTGTCCTCTATTAAGGCATGATTCCAGTGGCCCCAAAGCAGACAGCACATGTTAAAAGTGCTTCTGCTTGAAGCAGAGAACGTGAAGTTTGTGAACTTCGTTTGGTTTGCGTGCAAATCTTGCATTGCCGATCCCTGGTGAGTTGCAACTACTACTGCTGAAACAAGGCCAATGGAGGTACTGATGGGTGAGACGAACTAGCCTCAAGGGCAGGGCTGGCTTTAGTGCTCGGCGGCCCATGCAGGTAGGAGCGTTGGGGAGGTGACTTGGTTGGGTAGGGGTAATTTAGACAGACGACGAGGGAAAATGAATTATTTATTTCATTTTCCTTCATGGTCGTTTGTCGAATACTGTCCAACCCACCACTCTTACCTGCACGGGCAGCGGCTGGTGCTGGTGGAGCCCTGTGCAACAATGTTTGTTGGTGACCCCAAATGACTCCCTCTACCATTGATTTCCTCACTACCACCCTTTAACAGTGCCCCTCAAGTCTCCATAACCACACTCTCGCTCAGATACATTTAATTTGATTTACAGCACCACTGATACCAATGTAGGGTGTCAGAGCATTATACATCACACACGTTACACAGAGACAGTCAATCATACGTGTGCAAATCACTGTATAGGAAATGTTTCATAAGACAAAGGACTATAAGGTGTAGGAGTCACATGACAACCATACTAGTAGGCAGTATAGTCTAGCCTTTTCGATGCGTCGGATGGCCCCCGACCGCCCGACGTCACAGTGGGCATGTGCGTCAGACGGCCGGAGGCCGTCCGAACTGCGCACGCGTCGCATTCGGCCGCACCCCGGCGGAATGTGTGCCGCGGCCAAAAGGTTACTAGTGATTGGTCTGGAGAAACACAAACTTTGAATTTAGAACGTAATACCATGGTTAGGGGTTCAGAATTGATTTCTATCCAAATGAACCCTTTTAGCAATATTAGGATAATCAAAGACTGGGGAAAAACCATACTGCTCTAATTTATACCTTGCAGTTTGCAATTTTGAATGCAGCTCTTAGATGACAGTTACTTGTGGAGAAGTGTGGCTTAATGGTTAGGTTGTCCGTGTCGCCTGAGTCTTGTAACTGCAGAAAGTACGTGGAATTTAAGCCACGCCTGTCCTACGCTTGCCTTATCCAAGTGGACTCACTGCGTGTATATAAAGGAAGATTGCTTGTCCTTGGGCCAGATAGTGATTTCTGCCCCTTCCCCACACCCCCGTGTGGGTGGGTGTGTTTGTGGGCTGCCAACACCTGTCCGAGAATTTACGAGGACTGACAAGTATAGAGTACCCATTGTCCTGATGAAGCCTACATCATCTGGCTGAAACGCGACCGCGACTGCGTCGACACCTTTTGCTTCAATTGGAGTCCCTTGTTACTACGAAATAAGTTGTTTGATTTTTTTCTGATTGGCACCTATACAAATATAGATTGGGTTGATTCTGTAACCCCTAGGTGCCTTACTCTTGGGACTACCATTGTGTTGTGCTCTCATTATAAATTAAGTGGAGGCACCGATCCGAATTAGGATATATATATATTTTTTGTTTTGTTTGGGGTACATAGAAACGTGATATTGTAAATGTGATGTATATTTGTATATATGTATATGTGATATTTTGTAGATAGACTGTTGGTTGTTGTGCTCCCCTTGATGTCCGCTCATATGTGTGTTGATGAATTTATATATGTTATTCCTTCATGTTTAATTTCTGTTTCACAAGAGAATTAATTGTTTCTTGCTTGAAAATTAAATTTGCATCAATCCCTTCGGTACCCTTTGTTGCTACTTTTTCATCTTAGGATGTCTCCTGCTCAGGTATGGGAGGGTTAAATGGGCAGAACCCCTGACCATTTTTTTGCTAGTTAATGGTTAGAGCGGCAGACCCTGATGCAGAGGTCTAGCCCGGGACCAGGGTTCAATTCCCCGTCTTGGCGGGTCTTGGGCTCAAAATTCCACGGACCTGATAATTCTTGCCTCGGTGCCTATTCCAATCATGAAGTCCCACTCTGCAACTCTGGGCAATAGCTTGCTTAATCTCCACAACGGCCCCCACAACGCTAAGGATGCCTGGCCTCCACCTTGGGGGTGCCCAGGAGTGGACACCTCACAGGGAAAGCCAGGATGGGTTCCACAGCGGTATTCATACAAGCGCCTTGAGACCCTTGCGGGTGAGTAGTGCGCTATACAAGTATCAATTTACATTTACATTTACTTGCTCTCTGTACTATATTAGGATTTTGACTTATAAACTGCAAGTAACAAAAGGATCTCACTCTGCACTACCTTTCCACCTCTCAAAACTTCCACTTGGCAAAACTCCATCTCTCTCTAGGAAGAACATTAATCACTGGCGTTATCATGACCTTTTCATCGTTGCCAAACATTGTTGGAGGGCAGGAAGGAGCCAGAAAGTGCTTTTAGAAACATAAAATACTTGCAAACATGATGCCCCCACCCGACGTTAATGCCCGTTGCAATCGCACCGGTAGCACCACCCTAGAGCCTCCCTGCTCAAAGATCCTGTGACCTCAGTAACAGAGTCACTGCCACTCTAGGGTGTGCTGCTTCATAGAATAGGACAACAAATTACACTATAGAAAATTTTGTAGTGAAGAGTGGAATAAACTTAAAAAGAAAGTGAGGGACCTAGTGACTCATGCAAAAGAGGATAGTATTATCTGTGAAGAAGAGTATAGATTTTTAATTAATGACCATCCAAGGGTACCGGCCCTTTATGGGCTACCAAAGGTACATAAGAACATGGAGGACCCCCCTATGCGCCCCATAGTTTCTGGAATAGATTCACTAACAGAGCCTTTGATCAAATATGTGGACCATTTTATACGCCCACTAGTGGAACAACTACCGTCTTATATTAAAGACACGACGGATATGATATAAAAAGTGGAGTGTGTTGATTTTAATGAAGATTGTCAATGGTTGGTGTGCTTAGATGTAGAATCTTTGTACACAAATATACCACAGCAAGATACTGTTACAATGATGATGGAGATTCTGAGCGATGAGGAAGGTGATCTCACTGCCCAGAACACCTTTATCATTGAATGCATTGAAATAATCTTAAAAAACAATTTGTTCCTCTTAAAGAAGGACTGGTATTGCCACACTAAGGGCACCAGCATGGGAGCCACATGTGCTCCCAGTCTGGCCTGCCTTTATGTAGGTAAATTTGAAGAGCAGCATATTTATAATAAATTGAGCCCTTTCTTTGAGAACATAAAGCGATGGTCTAGATTCATAGATGATGTGTTCTTCGTTTGGGAGGGAGACGAGGAAGATCTAAACAGTTTCTTAATTTGGTTAAACTGTGAGGATTTGAACCTTAAATTTACAGACAGCAGAAGTCAAGTGGCAGTTGACTTTCTGGACATTAAGATCATGGCTAAGGGTGGTAAACTGAGTGTGGATCTATATGTTAAACCATCTGACAGAAATACACTTCTGCACCATACCAGTTATCACCCTAAATGTCAGAAGGATGGGGTCCCCTTTAGTCAGTTCCTGAGAATTAGACGGAACTGTAGTGACAGACGTAGTTTCGAGATCCATGCAGAAACGTTGAGACAAAAGCGAACACAACGTGGCTACCCCAAGAGACTAATAAAAGAAGCATACAAGAGGGCGAAATATTTCAATAGGGATAGCCTATTTGAACCTAGGAACAAAAGCAACCAAGTAGCGCAGGGTATTGTCATGGTGTCCAATTATAATGGAATGAGTTTTAAACTAAAAAATCTGATCAACAAACATTGGTCTATATTGAATAAATCAGGCACCATACCCCTTAAAAAACTACCTACGCATATAGGCGGAATAAGACGATCAGAAACCATCTGGTACAAACATATAGAGAACCCAGACAAGGCCTCCAAAAGAGTATAACAAATGGAAGCCCGATAAAAGGGAACCTACCTTGTGGGAATTGTACCCACTGTAAAAGTATCTTAAAATCTGAAAAAGTAGAATTAAATGGAATTACACACTACATGAATGAGCATGTAAATTGCAGGACTGCAAGTGTAGTTTATTTAATTGTTTGTCCTTGCTCCAAGGGATACATAGGTTAAACAGGACACGAAATGCGCCTGCGGCTGACTGAACATCGGTCAGCCCTTAAAAATCATAAAAAGAATGCACCCCTTGTAGAACATTGGACAAATAATAATCATGGAGCAGAAGATTTCAAGTGGTTCATCCTAGAAAGGATTAAATTATCACTAAGAGGTGGCGACATGGAGAAAAAAAGCAAACAAAGAGAGCAATTTTACATGTCGAAATTTAAAACTTACCACCAAGGCTTGAACAATAGGGAAGAGTGGGAAAGAATAATTAAATGATGTTGAGAATCCTGTATAGGGAAAGATTGCCTGCACATAAAGACATCTGTGAAAAGGTTGGCTATTCTTTGTAGAGTCCCACGGGTGTGTTCTAATAAAACAGTATGAATGGTTTGCCATCCCGTATGATTGTCGGCATATAATATATTGTATAAGGTTTCTTTGAATAAATGTAAAAATTATATATAACAGTTTTTTTAAGAATGATCTCCCTTTGATGTATTGTAACAAGTTATGATCAAATGTTTGTCATCTCCTTTGATTACGAATATATATATACTGCACATGATCATTTTAGCTGTAAATGTGTAAACCATGTATATCGGTTCTATTTTGAGAAAAAATTTATTTTTCACATTTTGAGGAATAAATGTAAAAATCATATATAACAGTTTATTTAAGAATGATCATCCTTAGCTGACTCCCATTGATGCATTGTAACAAGATATGATCAAGTGCTTGTCATCTCCTTTGATCACGAATATATATATATACTGCACATGATTATTCTAGTTGAAAATGTGTAAACCATGTATATTGGTTCTATTATGGAAAAAAAAATTCTTCACATTTTGAGGATTTAATCCACAGATTACAAGATGTGTATAAAAAAAGTGAATTTGAATTTTTATCTGATCACTTCGTCCACTGTGGTACAAAAGTAAATCTATATGTGGATAAAGCCGTTTCTTTACAGAATTACGAATATGTATAAATAGGTAATCTTATAGGGAACAATGAAGACAACGGAATTAGATTGCAGGTTATGAAGTTATTTGTGCAAAAACCTGAATATATTCACGAGCACGATTAATCCAAATACGTTGTTTATTAAACACATCCCCTTTAAAATCGGACTGTAAAGATGGTGTTGGCAATAGTAATTGTGAAATCCGCAATGATTAACTGTTCAACTACACATACTCATATTACGTATATTTCGCTTTATAAAACGCTGATTTGCATCAATATTGTAAATAAACAGGCTGAGAACTACTAAAATGGTGGGCGTAATGAATTAATAGAAACAATCCTAGATGCGCGCGCACTTGGTTAAACCACGTGATGCGGAAGCACCATGCTTTAAACTACAATTGTCAATAAAAACAAACGGGACTGCCACTAATAATGTTACATACAAATGTGGATTATTACTAATGAGATACCCACCGACGCCAATTATTTAATTGAAGTTTCAGGCGTGGGGTATATATAGGCGGAGCAAGGGTCCCGCAGTCATACCATCCGATAACTCAGGAGGAGGCTGAAGCGGACGACCGAGTGAAGCGTGAGGTAAGGGAAAACCCTACATGCCCGAATAATGGGGTGAGACTAGACGCCTGTGGGTTGTGATTTGAAGCTCTCGAACAGAGAATGTCCTTTTTATTGAAAAAAAAACCGAAATGAGATAAAAACCTTACAATAGATGGTAAAAACGTAATGGTTGATTTAAATTACGTCGTAGAAATGACCATGTAACCAATAATAAACACAGTGAGACATGGATAAAAAAGACCAGAATGTTGGTCTACAACCCATCTTGTTGTTTAGCTTATCTGTAAGCATAATACAAATAAAGACAACAGAAGCATTGATAAAACCTCTTTATGTTGATAGGTGCACTGTTAATCTATAAATTGAAGAAACAGAGGCAGCACCATAAGGAAAAGGGTGGAATTTAAAAAAAACGCCCCAGAAGAATCGATTCTAACAGGAGCAACTGTATGATAATGATGGCCCTGTATTAGAGAGATATTATGAGGAGATAACATCGCTTAACTTTAAGTAAGTGAACCACCTACTAGATGGGAAATAATAAGTGGGGTAAGATGTAACAATGATTAGCATAGGGCCAATACTCAGAGCCTATCTATATCGTTTTACAAATACAGGAGGACGTCTCGCTGAACCCCTGGAAGAAGTACCAAAAGCTTATCAGTGGTCTACTCCGTATAGAGTGAAAGTATATACACTTAAAAGTAAGATTTTCTTGACCTTGTCAGTACACGTATATAGCTTAGATAGAGTGTAGAAAACTCACACAAAATGACCCATTATTAATTGTATGCATTTATTTTCAGATTTGTTTGTTTTTAACATTGATCTGTCCTGAGGAAGGTGTTTATAAAATCAGAACAAGACACCGAAATGCGTCGACATAAGGACTTCGTTTTAACCATTGTTTTTAAATTTGTTTTATATTTGCATAAGAATTGTGTATAAATATTATGCGTTTATCATATTATGACTGTATCATGATTATTTGAAGCATTGTGAATATTATGTGAAAATTTTTGTCTAAAAAATTATGAACTTAGGCTATAAACCTGTCTTTTTAATAAAATCAAGATAATATATGCAATTTTGTGTGTGAATGTTATATATATATAGGGGTTTATCTAAACCGTCTGACAAGGTCCTGAATACAATTACATTGAAGAACACAGAAAGGAACTTTCTTTTTGTTGTGCTGCTTCATAGGCCTGCCCCCAAGGCTGGAGGTGAACTTCAGCATGGATTGTGGGGGGACAGGCCTTCAAGGTTAACCCACACTTGCCACTGCTAGGGACCACCTGCTGGTGCTAAGACACCAGGGCTTCTATGGTATTCAGGGCCTTCTAAGGTCTAGCACAGGAATGTGCTCTCTCAGGAGAGTGGTCTGGTGCACTGGTCAAGAAGGCTGAACCTGGTTTTCCAGTTCCAAATTTGGCAGCTCTGACCATAGTGCCACATCCTCTCCCCCTGTGAACACCATACTGCCCCACTGAGAGAAACTTGTGCTGCCTACAGCTACAACACAATTGTGCCCAGCTATAAACACCGGGATGCGACTCAATCCAAGTTACACACTAGAGAAGAGTACTATGCTGCCTAAAAAAAAAAAAAACTTCCTGGAAAAAGCAAACACTCTGGGGAATGCAAGATTAAGTAAAGCACGTGAAATTTAAGCAGAACAACATGGTTACCTCAACTCTTTTACACTCATTCAGAAATAAGTGAGTGCTTTTGCATGAAAAGTTAAGGACATGAATACAGGGCCCAGAAGGGACCTGTTTCAATGTCCATTGCTAATATCCTTACAAAACATAGAAACTATGGTTTAAAAAGACCACATCCCATACTACAGAGCCACAGTGCACAATTTGTTTTCCAATCCACCCACCAAGCATGTATTGCACAGTACCTCAAGGAATGGTGCACTTCCCCACCCTGGGAAAGTAATGCTGTTGAAAGAAAGACAAGAAAACAAAAGTAGCGCTTCACTGGCAAACTCTGGAAAGTGGTGCTAATGTGGGTGTGAATCAAAATCAATCTGGCTACTTTGCAACCGCTCTATCTTGCTTTCTTTAGTTTGTTTTCACATGTTAAACCTTGTATTTCTCTCTATCCCAGTGCCGCACATTGGAATATAAAAATGTCAGAAAAAGATTACATTTCCAGATAAAGTGTTTTTCATTTTTCGATACATTTCACGGATGAACAAATAAACGAAAGGAGAGGAAAGAGGGAGTAATGATAATTTCTTGAAGTCAGGGTTTTCAGTAAGGGAGGAGGAGCAAGACAGAAAGAGAGAGAGTAAGAGTAAGAAAGAGGGGGGCGAGGCAGCTGCCAGTGGCAGAGCAGAAGTGGACACTGTCCTTGTCTTCTCTGGGTAAGAAGCAAAAGAGAGAGTCCTTTTCCTTCTCTGCCCACCCGCCCATCCCCGAACGGCCACGAACACCGAGCTTTATCTGTAGGACTTGCTGTCGATGTAGCTGCATATTTCCCCCCGTCCTGGGACGCATGTTTAAAATAATAAAAGTAGGGAAACGGACTCAATTAAATTAAAGAAGTACGGGCACGCTGTGCCCTGCCGATCCCGCCCACTTCTACCACTGCTTGTAGGTTCCTGCTTTCTTCCTTTGTGCCTGTTTCCCCGTCTTTCTCTTTTTCGCCTTTTTGATTTGTTTGTTTTCCTTCTCTTGTTCTTGATAATTATCTGATGCGCAAAATAAGTGGCGGTCCCAGAAATAAGTGCCGGTGGCCCCCAACAGCAACCACTGGCTTAAATTAAGCACTTTAAAAGGTCTCCTGCATTTCTCAACAGAAGTGTCAGGGGATCCAGTCCCAGCACCATTGTAGTGATTTCTTGAATATTCCTGACTGTAAGTGTCGCGCAAGACTGGATAATCTCGCACCCCCACCACTCAGAGCACATTGTGTCTTTCTTAGTTTTGCAACCCCAGCATTCTGTAGGGGAATCGAAAATAGCACCAAAGCGGCAGTGGTCAGGCACCATCACGTTTATCTTTGTATTGAGTGCAAATGGAAGAGGAGGTGGCTCGCTCCCAAGTAGAAAGTCAAGAAGTTTCATCTAGCTCTTGACCCAACTAATCCTCCCATTGAACGGCGTATGTCGATTTAGTTCAGGTCTGGGGGGCTTGCTAAATATTGATACAGATGAGTAATACCTTTTTATGTGACATGTTCTGATAGCCAGGCTTCTATGGGTGTGAGATCTCGAGTGGTTGGCTCCCTAAGATTACGGACAATAACGAATTGTGATAACTGTGTATAGCGGAAGGTGATATGATCTATCTTCATCTATCGTTGCCAAGGAAATGGATTTACCCTTTTCAAAATGTCGCCAATTGTAATCGTGTTATACTTACAACAGTCATCAAAACTCTTGTCGATAATTCCCAGATGGAACGCTGGGTTGTTCAGTACAGGGATCATTCAAGAGGGATATGTTGTGATGCCAACCTGTGTGTTAATGGAATCCAAGAGTCTCTTCTGGTTTCTCAAGATCAGGTAGAGTCAGGGTGAAATGTTTATCAGTTTAGGTGAGTATACAGGCTCTAAGGATATCCAGAGTTTAGGACTATTGGGGGTAGTGAGATCCAACAAGGGTTGCAGTTGGGTAGTGCGCACATATCGCTCTAGCTGAAGAACACCCAAACCCCCATTATACCTCCCTGGATATAAGACTTCTTAATATGTTCGTGGGGATTTACCCTTCAAGGTAAATGCCAGCAATTTCTCCTGTATGTGTTGGAGCATTCATTTGGGATATGTCAGTGGTAAGGCCTGGGCCACATATAGAAATCTGGGAATAAAATTCATATTTATACAAGCAATTCTGCCGATCCAGGAGATTTCGAGCTTCCGTCATCTGTAAAGATCATCAAGAAGCACATCTACTAGAGGAGGACTATTAGCCTCGTACAACTGTTGCCTCTGTGCAGTTATTACCCCCCAAATACTCCAAGTGCCCTATTGCAACTCCGAGGCCCAGAAAGCCCAACAGTTGGGCTCAGTTATCTTGCATATGCAGAACACCCTGTGCCACAGATTTTTTTCTAATTAATCTTGAAACCCGAAACTCTAGAGAATCTGTCCCAGTGTTAGTTGCTAACAATTACTTCTGCCCAAGGTGGATGCGTTTTAGGCGTGGCACCAAAAAGAGGCAAATAAATAGATTCATTTCTTCTTTTCATTATTTAAATTCTGATGCTTTGCATGCAGTTGCTCCAAATGACGCCCATAATGCAGTTCCAACAATAAGCTAACACAAGCTGTGAGCATAAGTATAAAATTATCCAAGTTTAAAGCCATCAATTTAATATTAAATTAAGACCCACACCATAAAAGTAGGTGCATACATAATAAATCCAGACCAAATGATAGATTAAAAACACGCCCAAAGAACCTGCAGCAGCACTTAAAAAGCCTGTGGCAATATTTCTTAAAGGACACTTAGTCAAGATACCACCAATAAAGGCTCCCGGTTTTATTTTTATTTTTTTACATTTCCATCTGTATTTATCCATATTTATTTTTAGGGCTCGCCTGCTGTGCACATGTGCACAGCTGGAAGCTCTATAGGGGCTTATCCAGTCTTTAACCACCACTGGCGATTCCACTGGCGATTTCTTTGAGTGCATGTGCTTTTTAGGTCATTGCGCAAGCGCAAGCCCTAAAAAGCGCGTGCACAATGCCACCAGCCGCCTGCCTGCCTGCCTCGCATTACCACATCAAAGGCAGCTTCTCAGCCCCTAATTATTCACGGCCGGCCGGCCGTACTTTCAGTTTCACGGCCGCCGGTGCACACTCAGCTCAGGCGCCTGGATTCCTTGCTGCTTGTGGCCTGGACGAATATATTAATCTAACTCTCTCTCTCTTTCCATTTCTCTCCTCTCTCTCTGCTCTGTCTCTGATCTTTCTCTCCAACTCCATACATCTCCCTCTTTCTTTCTCTCTTGTTAAGCTGCCGGCTCTTAACGCTCTGTCTGCAGCAAGGCTGTCAACGATATGCTTCGCTCATTACATTTGCGGTGTAGGAGTGTGCTTGTTTCCGCCCCCTGCCAGCACGAAAAGAGAATCATGACCACAATGGTTTACATAAATATCAACGCGCCAGGTCAATCTTTTGAGAAAATCGCTACCATTATGATTTGTAATGGTGGCTGCAGGGCATTCGCAAAAATATAATTAAAGTCGCAAGACCGTCATGATACTGGCCAATCCTATTCCTGTATAATTACATTCCTACATTCAAGCACATTGGGCTTTACTGAGTGACGCATTAAGGGCCGGTCTCACCAGCCACTTTTCCTCCTGCCCCCCTCTCATTCCTCCTGCAGTGCCCACGCCGCTCTCTCTGCTGTCGCCATGTTGGAGTTCATAGGTCGGTGTTGGCTGTCCTAAATGCCCCAGTCACTTTTTGATTTATATTATTGTAGTTTTCATTGTGTTTTTCTTCTAGCCACTACAGTTAGCCTAGCGCCGCACCATCACCCACCTCTGCAACTCCTCCCACAACACTGCCTGCTAAATACACAGACTGTTCGCCGGTATGTGATGCGACTGCATTTCCTCTGACAGCGCCGCAGGGAGTTGTCAGCTGCTTCAGGTTACTTTTGACAAATCAGGAGAGGATAAAAGAAACCACCAGTTTAAGCACATGCACAAGTAACTCTACGTTACGTCTGCCCCACCATCCGTTCTTGATGCAGACAGAATAGTTGCTAAACATTATGTATGTGCTACGTACATAACTCTGCCTTATTAAAAAGAATTCCATTTTAAATAGCGCTTGTTACAGTTGTACTAATGTACCATTAGTCTAGACGTTAATTCCATTGGCACAGCTTCTGGGAGCTCGCATTCCATCATCAAAGGCATCAGCCTCGCTCTGGCCTCACTTCTCCTCCCCCCTA